>NW_026138051.1:10002500-12502500 GCF_025592945.1 Manacus candei
ATTCTAATAGAGCCAGTTGTTGACCCCACATCACTCCTGAAATTTCATATACAAGTGAGACACTCTCCAGCTTTAGATTGTGACTTTAATACTCAACAGCATCTTCTTTGCCTGGGGAGAATTTGACCCTTTTGCAACATAAGAATTCAGTTTAGACTGAAACAAGAGGACTGATTCTGGAGAATCAAGTGCACTTGTTTGGATAACAGCTTCTGAGCTTTCAGCATTTTTTCAGCTTCTGTATGAAATACATTTTGAAATGAGTATTAAATTGAAATGAGCAGTTATTTATGCCAAAGAGGTTTTCACTGAAAGCCATCTGTAACCATTTTCTCACCTGTACATTAATCAGAACATAATGTCAATTAAAATATATATATTCTATTCTACTACCATTTATGGTCTAAATCAGCAAAGAGTAGGGCTGATCTTAGTAGTGTTAAAAGACTTAGCACAAACTTACTGAGCATTAAATATCAAACTTCAGTACTGAGCCAAAGGTGCACCAAAAGACAGTACCTTATTTTCTCCAGGCAAGGGTTCAATGCCAGTAATTTTTCTCCCAACTCTGTTTCGACCCCTGGTAGAACGCACGTGTATTTGTGTGTGGTACTTCAAGTGCTGAAAAGACATTAAAGCATGTCCTGATTTGAAATAATGGTGTAAAAGCTTAACTTTGCTTCAACCTCTAATAGGTATGTTTCTCGATATTTAAATAACTATGACTTCTAAATCTGTTTGTTATTTAACATAAAAAAAAAAATTACACAGTTTCAAAAACTTTTTACCTCTGTGTCATAGAAGATGCATCTCCCATCGTAGGTGCCTATCACTGCATATTTCCCATTCTGACAGAAGTTGGCAGCTGTAATCAATTTTGTCTGCCCATCTACTTCATTCCATAATGCCACTTTTTTGTCAGGAATGTTCCAGAGTCGGAGTTTTCCATCCAATGAACCACTTAAGAAGTACCTGTCATCCTGAGAGGATACATATGTTTAATTTCTGCTTGTGCTATGAGCATGTCCCTGACTTCCTTAAAACCTTCCCACTCCATTTCCAAACAGCTTCTCTCCTGAACCTCCCAAATAAGAACTCTCCCATGAGCTGATTATAATGTTTAAAGGAATTACTGGTAAATGGAGCTCAAATTCTTACAGATTTTTGACAAGATTACACACATACGTTATATCTCAGGTTAGAAAACTGCTCACTGTCAGCACAGGTACTTTCTACCCTCTCAAATTAAGCTGGAAAAATACTAACCTTGTCAGGAGCTGGAAGCTCCTTTCAGAGTTTCCAATACATCTACTAGTTCATGGGACATGGACAAATGCTTTTCCTCCACTTGAGTTTTATTAATATTGGGAAGCTTTATTACAATACTTTTTAAAATTTATAAAAAATAAGATAGGTTGGAAGGGATCTCTGGAGGTCTCTGATCTCTCCTGCTCATAGCAAGGACAGCTTCAAAAGTTTGGTCAGGCTGTAGTGGATTACATACATCCTGTCAAGTTTTAAACACCCCAAGAATTCTGTGGTCTCTGGACAATCTGTTCCATTTCATTATTCCACTAATATTTCATTGCAACATCCCTCACTGGAAATTCTAATTTTTCACAAAGTTACTCTAAACTACAACAGCTGTGATATTACAGCCAACAGACAATTCACTTTCCACATCACAAACAGTTAAACCACATGGACACTCTTGGTGAAGCTCAGTGAAGATGAACACATAGTTCTGGAACAGTATCCATTTTTTTTAAATGCACAAACTCTATTATTCAATTATATTTTTTAAAATTTGGAAATACAGGGAGAGGACTGTTATAATTTTAAATTCTGCCTCTGTAGAAGTAAGAGGGCAGTTATACTTACCCTTGGATGGAAAGCTATAGCAGTGACAAAGTCTATATGCTGGAAACAGCAAAGACATTCTCTTCTTGATATGTGCCATAATCGGACAGTTTTATCCATAGAAGAAGAAAGCAAGAAGTAATTCTGTGAAAGAAGAGATTTCCATGGTTATTAACAGACACAAAAGTAACTGAAAATACAGAAGCAATCTGATTGGTAAAGCCTTACCAATTTCTCTGTTGCCATGAAATTCAACATTTAATCCTTTCAGATTAAAAGGTTAATCCAAATTATCATTATTGATTGGTGCTTTCCTTAAGACCAGTACCTTGACCCTCAGTCACTGAAAATTTTCTGGAAGAATCTTAATAAAAATGGATACTTGGAATGTAGTTAAAGTATTCAGAGAAGAAACAGCAAGACAGGTTTCAGAGATGCCTAAGATCCTTTCTCCAGTCTGTGTCCTTATAACTGTATTGCCATGTGGAAAATTAAGTGAATAAGTTTTATGTGAAACATTTTGAAAGTTAAGCACAAGGTAATTCTCTCATTTAAAGATATATGTATATATTCAGAAACTTCAGAACATGCACACTTTGCATAAAACCAGTGAAATACACTGAAGACAAGAAAAGCAGTAACATCATAAAAGAGAAACCACACAGCTCAATGGAAAGTCCTCCCACTCTAAACAATTTACCTTCACTACTGAATACACAACTGTAATTGTTACTAGCTTGATATTTTTTAAGGTAACTTTTAATAAGACAAGCCCAGGAAGGTTGCTCATTTTATTCCAACTATTTCAGCTGGAATATGTGTTGCCTTTACAAAACTTTTCTCTTAACTTCAGTGACTGTTTCACGTTGTTTAAATGTATGGTTCCAGTGGCAACTGACAAGGGAAAACAAGGAAAACACAGGAGAACTGTGTAGACTGTATTAAAGTGCCTTACTTTAGACCAGGAAAGATCAAGAAGATCTGCTGTATGGCCTTTGTATTTGCAAAATGGTCGTTGACGAAATGGGGCATTTTTATCATCTGGGTCTTCATCAACTCCACTGCAAATCTATCAGAGAAAGGTATAGAAACATTACCAAATATTAGCTGGAAAAAAGGAACAATAAATAACAACTCTTACTACTTTAAAATAAACAATATTGCATAAATAAACAACCAAAGTAAATTTCAAGTACAATGGGTTGTGAAACATCACCCTGACACTGCAAAATTAAGAAGTTCTGAGTTTTCCATTCTTATAGCTCTTATTCAATGGAATCAGCTTGACAACAATTGAAGCAAACATCCAAAGATAAGCTTTTGGAACAAAGTACTTCAACCTTGAAAACTGCATTCCACTTCAGAATATAAACTGTGAGTTCGAGTTTCCATGTTTGTAGTGCATATAAAGAATAATAACTTCCTAGTAAAAGACCATTTCAAAATAAAAGTTGCAAAGTAAAAAAAAAAAAAAAAAAGATCCTAGAAGTTCCTATACAAAACCTCTCCAGAAGCGAAAAACAAACCACAAAAAAACCCCACCAGCACTCAAAACAGCATTCCTGATGTGTGTGGCTAGGCAAGCCTACTCACTTACCTGAGTAAAGAAGGATTGCTGGCTTCCCAGCTTCCCCCCTCCACCAAAGCAATGCACACTAAATAATGCTACTGCTAAGATCTTCGCTTAAACCCTGATTCTGTCATCTGTTTCTTACACTACTGGAAACCAAAAATAGAAAAAAAATCACCTTAAATACATTAATTTTAATGGCAAGGTTTACTACCGTATCTGAAAACTACACAAATTAGGATATCTGAGTACTCTTCGTTAGTCATGTTCCATTTATTCTACAGTTATGTGAAAAATTTAAATGTGTCAGGTTTTATTCTGCTTTTGAGCATCCCATTGTTCAGTTTGGCCTTCCTTGGAAAAGACATCATCGAGTCAGATTTTAACCACAAGTAATGCTCAGACATAATACATTAAGACAGGAAATTCAACAGTGTAGGTCTTTTCCCCCTAACTTTTCATTCAGCCATCTCCTCTGGCAGGAGACTACAGCACAGCTATGCAGATTTTGAAATGCACTCGGTTCAGTGACAGACTTTCCTTCTTGCACCCCATACACATGGGATTAACAGTATTTGACTGAAGATGTCTACTGATATGACAGTTTCTTCACCAAGGACATCACCCAAGAACTCTTTAATGCGTGTTTGGATAAAGCAACAATGAAGATCTGGCACTACAGAACAAAGCGACGCCCCCAGCTCCTTCCCTTCCAATACCTCGTGTACCTACCCCTGCGTCGGTGTCAGACTTGGAGGAATTCAGACTCTCTTGAGATGGGGAGGGAGAGACACGGCCTGGAACAGAGACAGAAACACCACAGTCAACATTAAGTTCCCAAATAACTAAAATTTGTAGTGTTTTAGAGCGATGCATAGAGAGATACCTTCTGTGTTGTACTTCAGGCGCATGTTATTGAAATAGTCAAAAGCATTCTTCAAAACCCATATTCTCACTACATTGTCCTGTCCTGCAGATGCCAGCAATCGACCACAGTGAGAAAATTTCATTGTCCACACAGCACCCTGTCAATAAAAAGGGATGATTGTTTAAGTCACATAAAGTGCTTTTCTTCCTTACCAAAAAGCCTTTCCTATAATGTCAACTGACAAGACTTAACACACACACAAGATACCACAGTAAAATAAACTGTAGATCAAAACACTGCTAAGTAATTGTTGAGTCTGGGGGACTGTGCAACATGTGCAAAAACAGCTTGAAAGAAAGCACCCACAGGGCAGAGGACTGTAGGAGAGGCGAGGACTGTACTCCATATAAAACCAGCACAGCTGGTAACAGCCAGCCAATGGTTCTGAGGGACTTAGAACCTCCTGTTTATTTTGTAGAACTGACAAGTATTTGTAGGTGCACTTGAAGTTAGCATCCTGCTATTGAATCAACAGCTACTAGGCAAGTGACTCCACCAAGCTCCACCAATTTTGGTTGGTTTAAAAAGTCAAATATTGGCATTATGGAAACTAACATACACAAATTACCAGTAGGACTGAAAACTTCAAGCTTGCATGACAAGTTTGAAATCTCCAGTCAATGACTGCTGCAGGTCATTACCCTTGGCCTAACACTTCAAGATGTGGGACTGCTTCAATTGTCAGACAGTTGCTGTCAGCAGAATGATTTGGGAAGTCATGGTATTCCAGACTCCACAGGGAAGCATGGACACCTCCAACAGTGATGAATAGGTAGCTTTTCTGCCTCATTCTCCACAGGCATCTCTGCAAATATCATATCCTGGCCTCTCCCCTCCTTATCATTCTGATCCACATAGTCCATTAACCTCTCCCTACTTTTGCCTCCAGAACCTATCAAGATTTTCTTTCAATACTTGTGTTCGACTCTCTAATAGACAGACTTATTTGCTGCTGAGTAGGTCAAGCTTGTTGCTTCGTGCTCAGTTCAGGTAGTGGAAAATAGCCTCTTTCAGCCTAAATTTGTAATTGCAGGAAACAAGAAACCAAGTACCACTCAAAGCCATAAGTCTCCAAGGGAAAGCTCTGCAGAATTCCTGATGCCCAAGTATTTACACACTTTTTTCCCCCTGAAGATCTGGTCAAACCAGCCAAAATTTTCATTTTCTTGCCAGACTATTATTTCCCAGAATGAAGCTGTTCTTCAGGAAGAATAAATCTGACAGTCATTTCTGGCAGTTGCCAAGTAGATGAAAACTAAAAGTTGAATCTCACACTGAACAGATTCAGCAAAACCACAGATGGAATTTGAGACCTACCATATGCTCTCCACTGAGATCCTGAACAACTTTAATTTGTTCAAAATCGTAGGGTCCTTTGAAGCCATGAGCTGCTTTGAACTTAACTGGTCTTGTATATGGCATCCCTTCATCATCACTGGAAGAGGGATCATCTTGATCTGTATGGAAGACTAAGAGGAACACAAGTTCAGCAGTACATATTGCAGCACCCACTTAATCTGTTAGTAAGCATTTGCCAATACTTTTTGGTAGCAGATTAGTCTTGAATTAGCAAATTTCTATAGGCAATTTTAAGATCTTAGAGCAAAACAGGAGTACTGTTGCATCAAGATCTAAAAATACATCTACACTAGTTTTAGGCTGCAGTGAATCCAAACACTGAACACTGAAAATGAGAATTGCTACCAATTTTTGTTCTGCTCCTTTCTTTGCATCACTCTTGCATTCAGCAGATCCTGCACTAAGTGATTTCTGTCAGTTTAATGTGTGATGAAAATTATTCTATGGCTTTCTTCTGACTGAATACACTGCAATGGCCTGGTGATGTGCCCATGAAGCATAAGAATTGCAAAAGAGCTGTGGCCAACAGCCAGTGGCAACACAAGATGCTGAAGTGCAGCAGTTCCATGGCACTTATCTCAGGCTGTGGTTAGACCAGCTTGCTGCAGTACTAGATGTCTGTCTGAAAGAAACACTGATGAAACAAGAAGGGGAGAATTCAGTTGTAGTTGGGAAGTCTAGCAGGAGTTCAAGCTATATGAGAATTTTAATGGTGGCACTGGTTGCCCAGAACACAATGTAATTTATTAAAGTAATGAAGACAACCCCCACTTCTACCTTTGGTGGTATAACTTTCAAAGAAAACTTTACATTTTGATATCCAGCTTTCTAACAGCAAAACAAAAAATTAGAGTATTCAACTGGTTTAGCTGGTAAGGTCTCTCAACTACTACAAGAATTTATCCTTGTAACCTGGTAACCTCAAAACGCCTACTAAGCTGCAAGCTTTAACTCTAAAAAGTCATATTATCAACTGCAGAACAATGACAGAATGCAGCAGTATACGTTCCTCTGCCAGCTTTGATTCCTAAAAGCACAAGGATAAACAGACTATCCTATTAAAAAGAAAAGAAAGAAAGAAATGTTGCTTACCTTCGTCTCGAACACTCTTAACCTTATTTACAGCACGTTCACCGTATTCTTCAGCAAGGTGCTTTGCTTTCTTCACAGATTTGCCAAGGAACTTTTTCAGCTGAGTCCTTAAAAAGAAAGGGCAATTTTTCAACACATTACCATGGTAAATTCTCATTTTTTGCTATTATGAATCAATAGTTTTGATTTGAAATGCAATCTTATCTCTTTTCATTACTGTTTCTTAAAATAAGCATTTAATTTGACAGCAGTCATGTAATGTTCAGTTCAACTGCAGAGCTACAGGATTATGTAAAATCAGGTATCACTTGTGAAGTGATTACTTAAAGGGTAACTTGTTCAGTAGTCAAATGGGAAGCTTCAGCTTAGAAAAACAAAACCTGCATTTTCTTTCTAAGGAAAATAAAAACCATGAAACAGCATCTTACGTCTTTTGTTTTAACCTCCCTCCATCAGTATCAGTTTGCTGTGTCTGCATTTTGTCTTCATCATCAGACTGTGCTGCATCATTACTAGGAAATACAGAAGTGATTGTTAATATGAAATCATAATTAATCTCAATTGAATTAAACATTAGTAAAGTAGGGTCTCCATTTTAGGATGCATCTTTATTCCTTTATATAACACATTAGAAAAACATGTTATTCACATAATAAACAGATCTTTCAGTTCTTAGGTATCTTGATAATAAAGTTGCACACACTCTTTAGGTGCCCAAGATATATTACTCTCATCCACAAATTTCTGACTTAAGCTTATTGTGATGCTTTGAAATCTAAGAGCAGACAAAATACATGATATTATTAGGAACTGGTAACATGCCACTTTGTTCTCATATCTTACTTTCCACAGATCAAATAAACTAACAGTGGTCAGTTCTGTAACAGAAGTTTGTACACAGAAGAGTTCAGTTCTAGAAAAGTGAGCTTTTCAATGGTAATACAGCAATGCAAAAAGCCTAAACATTGTCTAATATACAAATTCATAGAGGCCTTTGAAACAAACATCTAGACTGACACTATTTCCTGATCATTAAGAAACTGTCTTTTTCTATCAGTATTTACAAACAGACTCAGTTTTATACATCAGAAGGGTCTAAAGCTCTATTAAGAACAGGTAAACCTCAAGGTAGTCAGCTGATGACAACAGATCTTCAGAGGACCAAAGTCTACTAAATGAAACACTGAAAAAGCTACAGGAGGTGGTGGCATGAACAACATACAGTACTTGAACATAAACTGTGTTTCATGCAGTGTAGAAATTACAACATCTAGCACATCAAGGGCTGGGAATCAGCACTCAGATTAGTCAGACTGATGGACTGGGGCTCCCTTTACTTGCATAAGAGCAGCCTCCACGCATGCAAAAACTACAAGAGCAACAGCATCATGATTCATACCTGACGTATTCTTTAGTTCTCCTCATGATATGCAAAGTTAGGGGATTAATGCCTGTTGGTAACTTTTCTTCTGCCAGACTCAGGGGTATTTCTTCACCTGTATCAAGGTTTTTTATCATTACACTTGCTAAAATTTCCTATGGAAAAAAATGTGAAATCAAGAGAACTCAATTAGACTTCAAAACCTAGAGCAAAAGAGAAATCATCTGAACACACAGATTATTTATCTACACGGGAAATTCTGTAGCTCACTATATATTTATTTTGCAAACTGTAAATTGGCACATTAGTGCAAACACTATCAACCACTATACACAGATGAACAATTAGATTTCATCACAAGCTTCAATTTCAGAAATCAAAAATGCAGCTGTAGAGACATCAGCCACTGCCTGACACCTTTCATGCTAACAACAAACATATTGCGTAGTTAAAAGACATCACAGTCTTCCCTTTTCAGATATTCTAACTGCCATAATTTAGGTTTAGTCAGACAAACTTTACATACAGAGAAAAAGCATTTAGACCTAACTAGCACTACAAAGCAAAAGGTTTACTTGGAGCATCTCATGAACACTTGCATAGCTTCAGCTATGGCTAAAAAAGCTATACACTGATGGACACAAACAAAAACTTACAGAAGCCTGATATCATCAGGACTAATGGAAGTATTAACTGAAACAACTATTTTAGCACTAGGAAGATTATTCTTCTATTGCCAACTCCTTCCCCTTCTACACACATGACAAAATGCCAGGTTTGCTGGTGTTCCCTCACATGGAAATTGGGTGAAGTGTTTGCATACCCACATTGCTAGGAGTGCTGGCACAGTGGCTTTGCCCACCTAAAGCACTTTGTGGTCCCTGAGTCACTGGCCCTTCAAAGCATGAGCTGTAACAGACCTGAAACACCAGGAGCTTGTGTTTGTCACTATGCAAAGCAATGCACCATGCACAGACCACATCCATTAATACCTCATCTGTGAGCTCTCTTCCAGAATTAGACCTGGGTCTTTGTGGTCCAAGTACTTCATTTGTTGTTTGGCCATCAGCTGCTTTCCCATTTTCCTGAAATTTTGCAGACACACAATACATTATCTCTACTGTAACACTGAAATAATAGAAAATGTTACAGTTATCAAACTTATAACCATTTCCCAATACCTGTGCAGTGACGATTTTATCTCCACTAGTTGCACTGGCCAAATCCAAAGAAGGCTGAGAATCTTTGGGCACACCCTCTGTCACTGTACTTGAGGTTAAAAGACCACCAGCTGTGAAGGTGTCTCGAGAAACTGAAAAGGGATTTATGAGAAAGAAGAGCATGACACTTGCCACAGACCAGCATTGAATCCTTACATCAGAGTTACATTTTGAACACCATTTCCGACAAGTTTGATATTTTTAAAGATAACTGCCACCAAATCTAAGTTTCAATTATGTATTTCATATACAGTTGGATATTTAGGCACAATTTCACACCTTGGCCTTTAAGTTTTATTAACTTTTTTTTTAATAGTCATACCCCTAGTAACCCAGGACTACTCATTTTCATGAGACCTCAGTCCACATCTTGACTTGCACGTTTCCATGCAAATACAGACCATGCACATTTTATTTGAAATAACTTTTTTAATGTATTGATGAGTCAATTTCTCCTTGCTACAGTAGCAGCTATTTTAGTAGGAAGTGTTAGTTTACAAGAAAGTCTATGCATTAGGAACACTTCCAATGCAAAAGGCTATTAATTCATTGTAAGAAGCTAAGACTGTTGAAGGATTTTTTACACATCAACTAAACTAAAATCAGAAGACTGAATGATCCTTCGCTAAAAACAAAAATAGCAACCATGTAGATAACTAACCCCATCTAAAATAGAATACTTGCCTTCTAAGACAGGTTTCTGCACGTCAAAATCCAGTTCACTCTTCTTCTTCCGCGGCGGTGGTGCCGGCCGAGCAGGGGGTGGAGGTCTGGGGGGAGGGACGTTTGTTGGAGGTGGGGGCCGAGCTGGGACAGGCTTCTTTGTGCTCGCAACTATGTCAGGTTCTACACTGAGCTGCCTGGGGGGCTTGGCTGGGGGCATTTCTTCTGTTGTGGAAAGGTCTTTGGTAGAAAAGTCCGAAGCCGCTTTTTCTAAAGTATTTGCCTCTTTCTTGTCTGTTATGTCCTCGTTTTTGGATGTTTCTCCTTGTGCTTCAGATTCAATCACTTTGTGGTCAGTTGCATTTGTTACTTTTGTTAGTTTAAGAGTTTCCTGTTGCTCAGAAGTAAACAAAAGTTTCCCAGACTCCAGTTCAGTGTCCTTACACGTACTCTGATACTCTGGTTCTCTAGTGTCTTCTGGTAATGGTATTTTAGCAGCTAATACTTCTGGGACATCACTAATGATACCTGCTCCAGAAATCCAAGCATTTGCATCTGAAGTTGGAACAGTCAATTCTTTTCCTCTAGAAGCTAAAGAATCATCCTCTAGTTGTTGTGCCTTCTGGCTTTCTTCTATAATACTGTCAATGATCTAAAGAAACAAAACAAAACCGTTTTACCAGTCACCAGCAGGCACTTCCTGGGTACACTTACCAGTCAGCCCATACAACACCCACAAGAAATCTTTCAATGAAGAGTTGCTTTGTATTCAAACTACATTTTGTTTATGAATTCTGGAAACTAGAATCTTGGTGCAGAAATGGGCATATGCAAAAGATAAAACTCAGCCACTAATTTCCAGTCCTCTTTAATGTACTTTAGGATAAAGCTCAGAAACAAAAGCTGTTCACTCTTCAGTTGTCATGCACTGCTAAATATGATTGTGTAAATTACACAAATAATTCAATACTGGTGCATCCTAAATATGTTTTTAGAATACTTAATTTGGTTTATGCCTTTAGATGAACATTCTTATTAATATTAACAACAAATTCTAACCTATGACAGTTTCAGAATGAATACTGATCATTCAATTATTTAACATTTCTAGTTTGATGCTGGAAGCTCAAAGCAAGATTTAACTAACCTCTTTTGAATCATCTTGTTTCATTTCTTGTACAAAAACTTCATTTCCAGATTTGATGAGTTTGCTATCCATATCCTACAGAAAGAAAGTCATAAGATGATATTAGTGTAGTTCTTCAGGAAGATGATCTAGCAAAAAATATAGCTACTACAAATTAAATAGCATAAAGGACAAATATTCTGCTACATTTTCACACATTACTGCTGTCACATGCTTAAACAGTAATGCACAGTACATGAGAAGTATTTCACACCACCAAACACAGAAAGCCTGCACACTATGAAACAAAAAAGGTAGTTATTTTTAAGATGTTTCGGCCTCAGCTAAAATCAAATTGAAGGTAGCATGAAGTTTAGAGAAACATACACATTTAATAATCTACAGCAAGGATCCTATAATAAAGTATTTTTTTCCTTTATCGGTTTGTGGAATAGGATGTAAGAATTGTATTGGAGCAAAATATAATAGTAACTATTTAGAAATTTCCAGGCTAAGTCAGGCAGATCTATGAAGTAGTCTCAAATATGCTTTTGAGGTTCTAAGATGGAATCTTAAAGCCTATAATTATTCCTAGTGCACACTGTCTATTTTAGCCATCAGTCATCTTCATGCAGATCCTTCCAAAATCTAAACAAACTGAACTGAAAATATTCCATTTGTAAGTGAACATATTAATCAATTCCTGAAAAATCTTAGGTTCAGAAATGTAAGTAGTTCATACAACAGGATACTGCTTTAACCTAAGTTGATATGGCGTAGTAAGAACTTTATTGTACACCTTCCGGCCCTGCTAAAAAGTTTGTCCCCATCTCTCTTATAAACCCCCTTGAAATATTGAAAGGCCACAACATCACATTGCCCATAAGCATATATATCAGCAATATCTGAAGGGGAACCTGATGAAATCCCTGACAGTGGAAGAGACCTGTGGAAAATCCCATGGCCTCAAAGCAGAGCCAACTACAGCAGGGTATTTTCAAACATTTGCCCATATACTTTTGAACCTTGACAAGATTTAGTGTGACTGTCTAGTACAGATACCTGAGAAATTTCTCTTCAGACTTCTTCTAGACTCTCAGATAGTCAAACAGAATCTTTAGAGCATCCTAACATATTATGTTTGAAAACCCCCCACATAACTCCTGCAGACATCCATCTTGGAGAGTTCTGACCTGAAGAAATGGCATATCGTGCAGAGACAGCTGCAATTATAGAAAAAGTCTTTCTCCCTCTCCACTCCCTCCTCCTCCTTCCACAAAGTTCTTCTAATCTAAATGCAAGCTCTACTTTGCTTTATCACTAAAATCCATCTTCAAAGAGACGATGACTTAAATACTTAAGTGTAATCAGTGCCTACAGAAGCCCATTATATTAATTTCTAATTCTGTTGACATTAAACTCACACACCTGTTAAACTTTGGACTTAGGAAATATTTCTTATCCATTCCAAGACAAACCATACCATTAGTCACACATTCACTGAACTGATACAACACCAAGCAGAGAAGCCACTACTTTTTCCACCTCCAGAAACTTAGCTCTGAACAAGTGATTTAGGAAGATACATAAAAAAAAAAAAACTTACAAGCAACACAAGAGAACTTCATAGCTAATAATTCATGAAGGCACTGAAGTTAGTTTTGAAGTTCATTGATTGCACTGAGTTTAGTGAGAATGATAAAACAACATTTCTTGAAAGGCTTACACATGTAATACTTAACCATTAAAGGGACATTAAACAGGACACAAAAGGGGGGTAAGGCTCTGTGCCACAACAGCTATAGCAAGATATGGTATCACTGTAAAAATACTATTGATTCAGAGCAAAGTGCTGCTGACAAATCAGGAACACCAGTTGGATTTCCCAACAGTTTCTGGGAAAAACGACAAGCCTTCTTTACGTCACAGTATTGTACAGCATCACCTTTGGCCCTTCTGAGACCAGGAAATGAGTGTTAATTGCACAAGGTTCCAACTCCTCACCTATTCAGTGTGTGCTGGATTCAGCCACCCTGTCACTATGCACAGATGCAGCATAACAATTACCTGTGTGGGAAGTGGCAATGCTGTCTCATTAAGCTAAATATAGTGTTTTATCTTCACATAACCTAGAGGGAGGCTTCTGAACTACAAACATTAAGATTCTTCTTATTTTGGAGACAGAAGAGAGCAAAATCAACTATTTCATATAAATTGAGACCAAAACCCAAGTGCTGCAGAGACTTGCTTAATGCTCACAAATCAGTTGGAAGAGGGTAGTTAGTTATGTAATCAAGTACAGATTAGTTAAATTGCATATACACATTTCAGAATAAAATGAGGTTCATGACACTGTAACATACCCTAAATAAAAGTAAAGCTGGAATTTCGAGAGACAAGTACAATTGCTACCTGCAATGAGGAAAGCCTATAATTTCTTTTGTATGTAGATGTCAGGGCTACTGCAGCACATCTGCTTTGGGTGGAATACCCAACACTGTGTTCACCAACGTGCACTTGAATGATTTTATGAAGAAACTCACCTTTAATACACTGGTTCCAACTTTTGTTGGTGACCTGTTAGAAAGAGAAGACAGGCTTAGGTAGAGTTCAGAGACACTAAGTTTCATTTAAACAGTCTACAACACAGCCTTCCTTTACAGGGAATTTATACTTGATGCTCTAGACAAGCAACAAAGGGAATGTTTCTCATACCACAGTTTACAATTAAAGCGGCCAACTGTACACAATGTATAGATCCACAGCTTCTACAAACCCCGAGTTTGTCTGCAGAATCTTCTAGAAATCACTTTTCTATCACCCTTTTCTAATAAATGGATGCTATTACAAGTACACACTTAAAAACCTTGTGCATTACAGAGAATTTAAAATTAGCATGCACACCAAGCACTGGGTGGACATTAAAGAAACCCAAACTCTCAGAAAGTCGGCACTATCACAGCCATTCTGCTCCTCACACTCTAGCAAACCTAGTCTTGTTTCTAATCAGGACATTTGCTATAAATAGAAATAAAACACACTGTAACAGGAAGGAACTAGTTTTGCACTACTTTCCAAAATACGCACTGTGAAACAGTGAATTTGCATTAGCAACCACTCACACTCCACCTCTCGTTTCACTAATTAATGAAAGAACAAGCTACCTTAGGGGAATGGTATCAAATAATTACTTCTCATCAAGTCAATTCAATTAGTGGATGGTCAACTCCTATTACATCCTGAACTTACATCTTCCACAAGGCTTTCAGAGTTCTAGAAGAGGTTTAAATATTGAGTCACACTGCTTACTCTGACTGGAATCTTGCTGATACATAAAGCAAAGGTTGAGCCAAATGATTTTTCCAGGTTCCTTCCACACTGGGCTGTTCTATGATTCTATCAGTTTGTCGGCCACAAGCAGAGACAAAGATAAATTCCCTAAAAGCCTACTGCCCAATGAACTCCTTGGATCTCACAGGCATCCCAACTGGCTACTAAGGCCAGTGACACTCAACAACTCTGAGTATCACCTTGTACCAAGCAACACAGACAAATACAGAGATCTCAGACTCATTTGCCCCTCCTGCCTCCAAAATGATGGTTTGAAGGGACAATACTTTCTGAAAAATAAAACTATTTCCATTTAATTTTTAGGAATTTCAGTTCTCTTTACCATCTGAAAGCATTTAATCACAAAAAGCAGAGATTACCTTTATACAGCAGAGCTAAATAAACAAGAAAGTACAGTGGTACATAGACACTGTATCCTTGTAACTAATTTAACACCTTAAACCAAGATGCTTCTGTCCAGATATTGACACTTAAGGTGCAAAATATCTGTAACACAGTTTTGAGGCATGATCCTCCTAGAAGGCACTAATGCCAACAAGTAAAAATGAGCAAAATCCATGTTCTGACATGAAAAACAATAACATTTTTTGTCTCTCAAAATACATTGCTGGGAAAGGCTGCTGCCCCTGCAGAATTTCTGGTTACTGAAACTTTTTCAGTTCCACTATTTCCTTAGAAGTAGTGGCAGAAATGTCTTACAGTTCATTAAATCCATAAGATGACTCTAACAATGAAATATATTTATAATTGCAATATAAATGCCTAGGCTACAGCAAGGGTCCTATTGTACAGACACTGCTTAGACTTTACCACCTAAATAAAATGCAAATCCCTCAACTGCAAATAGATACTTTAGTTTTCTTCTGTGATACTTTGCACCAATTATTCTGTCAGTTCTGGTACAGGCAACTCATTCTTGTACTGGTTATGCATAATAGGAGGCTCAAAAGACACTGCTACTCTTTTAGACTTCTTCAGCTAATTAGTTTTGCAGGAAATCTTCACTCAAACAAAACCAGATGTTATTTCCCACTCTCAGTCTCTACTCAACAACCTTGAGAAAAAGCTGCTTGAGTGATAAGGGTTACAGAGCCAGCAGGTGGAGAATGTTACATCGTGCTGACAGCTTGACAGAGCACACGTACACAAGTTAAGATGGAAATTACATGGGTTTAAAACATTGCAAAGCTTACACAACTGTTTGGCAAAAACACAACTTTCAGATCAGTTTATAATACAGCCAGATAAGTTCAGTGGCTTCTTTGAGATGACTTGAGCTATGTGTCTGAAGGCACCATTGTTCCCTTAGTTGAGAAGAGTTGCTGCTCATGTGCTCCTGCATTTGGACAAAGTCAGTCACACGGCCAGTTTGGTAACTGAAGTTTTTTGTAGTTCAACGTGACTCTGGAATGGTCTTGTTTTCCCAACCACCTGAATTTACCAGCCTTCTCCACTCCCCAGTTTTACTTTAAGGCCACTAGTTATACGGATGCAGTATCTCAAATCCTTGCATTTTTAAGAAGTATATCTAGTGGCAAAAGTGTCTGAAAGGATTTACATGAAGGTCAATCCAATGATCAAATATTGATTTTGCTTTGAAAGGTCTGTACTTTACAGGGTTATCAGGCAGAACATGAAAACTGACATGTGCCACAGAAAGCATAAGGCAAAAATTTAATCTAGTATGATTGTTCACTAAATAGTGGGATTTAAAAATTGATAGAAACAGATCTTCTAGACTGTATTTCAGTCTACTTCTAAGTTTTACACCTGTTTAACAGAGGAGGAGTTCAAGGTTTATCTACAAAGGTTAAACAAAATTCAAAGGAAAATTCCATTTCACCTGCAGAAACAGATGTCTGATTAGTCTCAAAGTCAAATAAACTCATGAAGAGCTGTTTTTTTATTTATCCCACTGTCCAGTTCATCCTTATAGTGACCAGACTACAGGAAGCTCCCATTCTGACTGTGAGGCAGCTCCAGCTCAGCACCTATTTGAAATAAGCTTCACGTTTTCAACACACTGTTGTTAAGTTATGGGACAGAAAACAAAACATTTAGCCCTTCAAACAAAAAACAATGTGAATGACTGGCCTTGGGCAAATCCCATACTGACAGTGCCTGCCTTCCTGGGAGGATGTCCATTGTTATACAGCAGGTGTGCTAACAGGCAGAAGGGAAGAGGTTTACAGTGCATGTGTAGCAGCTGTGCCCTGCACAGAACATACAGGTTCAACAACCAGCCCAGGAACTGCATTTACCGCTGTCCTGCACATGATGTTCCTCCCTCTAACTCGTGGCTGGCCTGGAAGCTGTAATTACTCTTGCTACAGCTCTCCCTGGCAGTCCACACCTCCGAACCCACAGATTCACTGCTGCAATGCACTGTTTGGGCTGCCCTGGGAAAGCATTTGGGAGCTACAGCAAACTCAGAGCACAAAAACGCGTCTGCAGTGCTGCAACAACGAACACTTTACACTCCATCTGTTTGCTGCCAAGATCAGCTTTGCCTGTTAGCTAAAATACACACACATACACAGAAGTTGTACTAAATATCTCCCACATGTCAACAGGGCACAACTTAACCTTACCTAGCTTCCTACACAGAGGAAAACTAGATTCTTCAGGAAACGGATTAAGGCAACTTCAAAAAGACAGGACTACTAAAGTTATAATTCAAGAACTTAAATTAAGGTCCCAGAGGACCTTTATCTGCATCATTATCTGCATCATCTCTTTTGTTTGGTTTCCCATAATAATTTTTAGGATACAAGTACACCAGGAACAAACTTGGCCCCTACTGTTAGGCAAACGATATCTGTTAGGTTTGCAGCTGATTTCAGAGCAGACATATCACTTTTCTTATAAATAAAATATAGAGGGCCTGTCACATGTCTGCATTCAACCAGGTGTGTCTTACTTCATATTTTCTTTCTCTCAAAACTGTCATGATCCTGCACAGGACTGCTCATGCCTCGAAATTTCAGCTCATTTTCTGAAACCTTCGATGGTTATATGTTTCTAAAGCAGAGTGACAGAGGTGAAATAAGGGCATCTTCTGGCACAGTACCTCTCCCCCTCTCCATCTATTTGATAACTAAGTCCAGAGTACACTCTCCACAAATTCCTGTCAAAAGCAGAATTACATGTAGAAGGTGACATCTAGAGCAGAAGTGAAGCACACAGGCCTGGCCCGGGGAAGTTCAGTACTCTCCAAACATCTGGTTTGACACACTTCACCTTAGAGGAGGCATAAACCCAGGAGTGCCACCTCGGGCCACTATCATCTGAAAGAAACACCTTGTAACAAGTTCTGTAATTTTTGCTAATTAATTCTATGTATTTGAGGATGCAGATATGGTGCTTTCCTTGAGAGAGGGACTTAAGCATCAGTGTCTCTTGACTTACAGTGGGAACTGGGAGCTTACATTCAACTTGAAAATTTCACTCTTACACACTAGGCAATTAAAAAACAGCAAAGACATCTGCAAGTCGACATGAACACTTGGCACCACTTTCAGAGTTTCTTTATCAGCAGTTATTAAACTTCCCCACACAGAACTCAGGACAGGGAGGAGGAAGATACAAACCCCACATTTTTAATGAGGGCAAATATATCTACACTGTTTTGCTAAAAACTGGCCATAGCATGTGCTGCCAAAAAGGATTCCCACTGCTTTTACTGGTCATCAGAACACTGACTGCACAAGGAAATGTCTCAAACTGCAGAGGGCAACATGCACTTGTTTTCCGTTGCCCTTCCTGCCTCAAGAAGGTTTTGATTTTTTTTTTAGTGGTCACAAGTCAACGCCATTACACATGCAAAAAAATCCAATCTACAAGCCTGCTGCCAAGAAGTGTCCAGTGTAAATGTGAAATCAGCTCTTAAGAAATCTCAAAGCCTACTTAGAGAAAATACTATCCATACTGTCAACACAGATTCGGTAGCAGACTGAATTACAGATCAGTCTGTATTGCAAACTAAGCCCTCTGAGATCACCTTATTTGACTCAGGCTCACAGAATTCTATTAACTCGAGTCTATGATGTATTGCTAAAACTTAAGGAAGAGCAATGGAGAAATTAAAAGCATTCTTCACTTTAATATCTAGTGAGTGACTCTGTCTATACCAAGGTCTGCTTAGATACAGTTGGTGGAAACCTGCAAAGTCAGGACACGTGGCATTATCTGTACCAAGTTAAAGGTTGATGTGCAGTTGGGCAGATTTAATGGCTCAGTTCTACCAAAATGTCTGTTTCCCCCTTCCCACCTGCAGCCTCAGACCGTACAAATCCCACACCTTCACGCTCTCCTGTCCCTACCCTGACAGGTTCCAGCTGCTTTCACTTATTGAATAGTTTTTACTTTTTCTAGTTTTCATCTGTTTTCAGTTACTTTGAGTTAAAGCAACTCAGAGAAGAGTTTGATGATCACTAGCCCCAGAGGAAGGCAAGCAGTTGGAGAAAAACCTCATTTCAGCAAAAGCAGTGTTAATCTGGCTTATCACATCTGCAGAACTGTACACCAAGACGTGCTTTTCACCAGGCTATGGAAGAAGATAAGTTCAGAAAAGCTTTGATACAGGATGTGCAAGTGAAGAGAAAAGATCTAGCCTTTCCTTTGTTCCAGGCATCCAGTGACCACTGACACACAGATTAAAACTAACTCCTTAGTCAATTATTAAAGCTTCAAATGCATTGATCTCACAATCCATATCTTACTGCTCTTTGAACAAGCTACGTGAAACCTCATCCCACCAAAGGAAAGAATGCAGAGGTTTGGTCCAGGCTGCACAAAAACCAGAACTGATACAAGTCATAACCTTTTCCAGCACGCAGCCAAAAAGAGCTTTTTACAAAAAGAGGGAGCACATTTGGCTGACACCAACAACACAGTGCCATGGTTAGGTCTGAGGCAGCACCACCGGGATCTACATTATAAAAACCTGTTAAAACTGCACTGCACAGAACCATACGCTGGCTAAATGCAAGGAGCATCAAAACGACAGAGAATCGCAGAATTGCCAGGGGTTGGAAGGGACCTCTGGAGATCATCTAGCCCAATCCCCACGAGAAACAGCGAAAGTATTAGAGGCATCATTAAAGACAGACGACAGAGCACACCAGAAGTTGCTCTACGTGCAGCAACAGCTGCCTGTTGCTGACAAAGCTCGCTCTCTTCTCCCTTCTCGGAAAATCTGTTACTTTTATAGCGTTTCAGGTCTGCCGGTCCCGACTCCATCTCCGCACGCCTCTTCCCAACACCGCACACGGGAACGTAAGATCACACAGGTCTGACCTCATCACCCCACGGTCACCGCCGTCCCCCCCATCCCGGGGCTCCCCCCGAGCCCCGCTGGGTTCCCGCACCCCGCGCCGTCAGGGGGGGCCGCGGCCGCGGCGCCGACCCCGCTCCCCCTCCCCCTCCCCGGGGCTCCCCGAGGAGCGCGGAGCCGCGCTGAGGGCGGGCGGGCAGAGGCGGGCGGACTCACGGCGCGGGGGAGCCGCCCGCGGGGTGCACGTCCTCGGGGGCATCGTAGAACTCCTCGGTGTCGCTGTCGGACGCCATGGCCGGGCCGGGCCGGGCCGCCGCCTCCGCGCACCGCGCGCGTATCGCGAGAGCGGCCCGGCCCCGCCCCCGCCCGGGCGGAGCTGCGAGAGCGGCGGGGCGGGAGGAGCGCCCGCGCTGCGGCGCCCCCTGGCGGCGGCGGGAGGCGGGTGCGGGGCGGGGAGCGGGCGCCGCTCGGCCCCTCACAAAAATCACAGACTCACTGACGCACAGACTCGGTGAGGCTGGAAACGACCTCTGAGATCATCGAGGCCAACCTTTGACCCAACACCACCGTGTCAGCTAGACCATGGCACTGAGTGCCACGTCCTGTCTTGCCTTAAACACCGCCAGGGACGGTGACTGCCACTTCCTTGGGCAGCCCATCCCAATGTCAAATCATCCTTTCTGAGAAGAAATGCCTCCTAATGTGCAACCTAAACCTCCCTTTTGCCACTATGCCCCCTTGTCCTGTCGCTGGTTGTCTGGGAGAAGAGCCCGACCCCCACCTGGCCACATCCTCCCATCAGGGAGTTGTAGGGAGCGATGAGGTGCCCCTTGAGCCTCCTCCAGGCTGAACACCCCCAGCTCTCTTGGCTGCTCCTCATCACACTTGTGCTCCAGCCCCTTTCTGAGCTCCGTTGCCCTTCTCTGGACCTGCTCCAGCACCTCAATGTCCTTCCTGAACTGAAGGGCCCAGAACTGGACACAGCACTTGAGGTGTGGCCTCACCAGTGCCGAGTACAAGGGGAGAATCACTTCCCTGGCCCTGCTGGTGGAGCCCAAGAACCCTCGGGTTCTTGTCGCTCACTCTCCAGCCAAACCACACTGGCTGTGACTCCCAGGTGCTCTGCAAACATGGTAGCCACGTGCCAGTGTTTGTCCCCTCTGTCAAACACCACCAGAATGCCGGGGGAATGGAGACGAGCGGATACACAGTGGGAAAAAGGAAAGGAGAGAGCTGATGTGTCCCTACCTGGCTGCAGAGGGAATCGAGAACAAAAGTTCGTTCACAGAAAGGGTGATTAGACATTGGAATGGGCTGCCCAGAGAGGTGGTGGAGTCGCTGTCCCTGGAAGTGTTTAAGGAAAGACTGGACATGGCACTCAGTGCCATAGTCTAGTTGTCATGGTGGTGCTGGGTCACAGGTTGGACTCGATGATCTCAGAGGTCTTTTCCAAGACTCTTTTCTAAGATGTTGGGATTCTGTAATAAAATCAGGTAATAGAGAATTAAGGTAGTCTATTAGATGAATTGGTAAGAAATTTTTAAACTATTTTTTCTCATTAACTTCTGTAATGAATGTTTGAAACCAGCAGCAGGAATTAAATAAACTCCTTATTTGTTTTGTTTAAGGAAACAAATTCCTTATTTGTTTTTCCTTATATTTTCCTTCCATAAATTTTCATCTGATCTTCCCATCAGTTTTCATCTCCTATCTAATTACAAGTGATCAACAGTAACTCCCAGAGGAAAGAGGCTTCCCTTGAAACCTGCATTGCTTTTAATATTTGCTCGGCAATAATTGCCTGTTCCTGAGCCAAAGCACTTAATCCTGCATCAATATGTGTGATGCTGGCAGGCTGAGCATAAGTTTAGGTTTCCCTCCACATTCTCTGTACTGACCTCCCGTCCCCCTGGCTCTTTGGCACCCTTAGCTGGGTTGCAGCTCTTTTTATGATTTTTTTCTGAGTCTTTTCTGACTTCTAACAAGCACAGAGCTACCCAAAGCAGCAACAGAAACCGGAGTTCTCTGTCTATGCACTTATTTTTGTAAAATGAGTACAAGCTTAATATTTCTGAGACAGCTACTGTTGTCAAATGGTCAACATAGAGGTGATTGTGCACATGCAGGCATGCACACACACACACACCTGTCCTTGCACATGCAGGTGAGATGGGGCCAGGTCCTCCTGTTCCCTTAAAAAATCATGGTGCTTCTCAGCTGAACCAGCAGAACTGCCGGGACAACAGGAAGGAGACAAATTGGAAATGCATGAGCAATTCTTCTGATTCCCCTTAGAAATAAATAAGCATGAGCCCAGCATGCACCTTAAGCTCTCAATATTGAAGAATTTGGGCAAATAAGTAGTATGGAAGATTACTGACTTATTCATTGCTCACCCTTCCTGCTCTAACTGACAGCCAAACATGACAATTGCATTAGAGTAAGTAGGATGGTCTCTAAATTATTAAAGTCAACAATGATGTAACCTTAGCCAGGAAGGCAGATGGCTCTGGAAACTGGGAAAAAATGCTATTGAAAAGCATTTTGAATTGTTTATCAGTTTGTCACTAACTGATGGCAGCTGCACGACTTCATGTTTTATTAGGAAGAGGAAATTACATAGTTGCAGAATTAAGGAACATTCAAATAAAAGCCCAATTCTGCATTTAGTCATGATGATTGAAAGTCAGCTTAACTGCAGTGATCTTGACCTTCCCACTCCAAACCCACTCGCTTTTTGCATCGGAGCAGCTTCTCAGAGGCTGACAGGGCCCCTAGGTCGGGATTATAAACACAGCTCCACTGTGACACAGCCCAGCCTGATTTGTCCATGGAGACAAACGTAACTGTGGCTACAAAGGTGTTATCCAGGCATCAGGGAGCCCACTGGCCAAGACAGAACCTGAACAAGGAGTTGTTGCTGGCAGGATTATGCTGGCTCTTGCCTCTGCAGGGTGTTGCTGGGACTGTGCAGAGCATTGCCAGGCTAACTGCTGTTATCTCTGCTGCTTGTAGACATCAGCAAGACAACAATGAGGTGTAACAGGGACAAAGTTTCCCAAGATGGAAGATAAAGGACATAATTAGTGTTTACAAGTGACCCAGGTGTTTTCTCCCCAGGGTTGGCACAGCCCTTTCCCAGGCTGCAGGCAGGGATAAGCACCAGGATGGCAGAGAGCACCAGTAAAGGCTCATCTCACCTTGCCATGGAAGTGGCATGCGTTGGTTTGGAGGGACTGCAACGGCCAGCTCTGTAAGGAGCTTTTGAATCCTCAGACTTACATTCAATATCATCTCTGGGTCAGTTTTCCCAAAGCCAAACCTATGTGAGGAAGAAAAAGAGATCATGGGTAAAAATGCGTGTGAATGACAGACTCTTTGGCATAGCAGACAGTACATTTGCCAGAATTTTCTATCATAAAATTATACACAATTGAATTACTTGAATTGCTTTTTGGCTTCTATGTACTGCCCAACACTTAGTCTATGCATTTCACACCCCAGTGAGCACAAACTGGTCCCAGTGCTTCCCCAGTACCCTGTGGCTGAGCCTGGTGCCCGCTCTGCTCCTGACCAGGTGATGAGAGTTTTTATCTTCTCTGGCTTAGACATGGACTTCTCCCAAGGACTCCCATGAATCAGAGCTCACATGTCAACTTGTCCCAAGCACTCTGTGGTGTCAGCAGGACCATCCTACCAAAATCACCGCTGATATGTGAAAGTTTCCTGATTTTTTGCCATTGCAAGGCTGACTTGAAGCATAAAGTGTTGTGTCTTCCTGAGTGAGTGTGCTCCTTCTTCTTTTGTGGTTCAGAGGCCCAGAAGGCACAGGAGCCCCTCTCTGTTGTTTCCTAGCTCATTTGCTAGCACTGCTGATGTTGGCAGATAGGTCTTGTTCCCACTAAATCTTAATATACTCACTACAGACAGATACAGGGTAGATTTGCAGCCTCTGCAAAATATCACCAGTCTCCTGATTAATCTGGTCACCTAGGGACATGAGGTTTTAAAGCAAAATTGTCCTTTATAATTGCATTAAAAAAACAAGTGGCAAAAAGTATTTTTAGAGAGAACTTGGAGCTGGTTCCCTCCTGCAGCACAGCCAGTGGGTGATCTTCTGTATGTCCTCTGGGCATAGGAAGAAGCAAGGGGGAGAAGTGCTGGAAGAACTGCTGGTCCCAGGTCTCCCGTGGGGAGAGGACAGTCAAAGTCAAACCCCAAACATGTGGCTGAACCAAGAATTACACTGAGGTCTCTTGCATGGCATCTCAGGGTTTGGATATGCTTCTCTGTGTGATCTTGCTCCCCTGGGATACACAGTTTGGAGAGTAGGAGAGACCAAGATGACCAGAAGTGACAACTAAGTGGAGCACTGAATGACATCAATGGTCAGATAAAAGAGGGTGATTCCCTTTGATTTAAAGTCCTGAGCATCAAGCCTGTGCTGGTCTAAGAGAAGCAGGAAAACAGGAAGGGCTGCATACCTTGAGCACCATGTAGGAGCACCTATCTTTGCCAACTTGTTTGACAAGCCATTGATGTAAATCATGATTTCCGATTCTCTTTGTGAGAACTGCTCCTTCCCAGTGCTGCCAACCACTGTTGACTCACCACTGCCACTCAGGCAGCTTCCCCTGGCACCTGACACTGCAGTTGTCACACAGTGTCACCTTGGCCCCTGTGCTGTCCCAGGGAGAGGTTCCTGAGAGGTTTGGTGTGGTAGCAGCTATCTTGCAAAGGCAGCTTTGTGCAAAGGGTGATCACACAAGATGAAGTGTGCACCGAGCTTACAGCAGCCTGTCCCTGTGTGTGTGCACATGCACAGGGGCAGGCACAGACACATGTGGGTACACAGACACACAGCTGGTATAGCTGACATGACAGGAACACGTGCCAGGGAGGAGGGCAGCAGGATGCTGGGTCCAGCAGAGGCTGAGCAGAACATGAGGAGCTGTGCCCCAGCTTCAACCATCCAACTGCTGCTTGAGCAGCTGGACAGAGATCCTGCTTAGTGGTGCTTGTGTGTTTTGGTCATGATTTCCACCACTTGTACCTCTTTTTGCTTTTGCTTCCTTTCTCACCTTGACAGAGGCCCAGCAGATATGCTACTCCCTGGTATTACCCAGTGCACTGATACATCCCATTGCTGCAGGCTGTTACAGAGCCTCCAGAAATTGCTACCAACCAAAACGGTGCAGAAGTTCCAGGAGGGTCACAGGAGGATTAGGAGGGCTGAGCAGCTTTGGGAGAGTTATCAGCAATGAGAGGAACCAGAGGAAACTGAGGAGGGAGAAAGGGAGGATCCCATCTAACCTATGCTGTGGGGGAGCTCAAATTGTCCTGGAAGAGGGTGAAGAAATACACTGAGAAATGCAAACACAGGGATAACTGGTGGAATGTGGTTCAACGCCCACCTCCAGGCACAGGGGAGGGGAAAACCTGTGCTGGGAAATGCTCCATACCTGACTAACAGCTCTGATAAAAATGCCATAAATACCAAATCAGATCACGGCAAACACACTGACAAAAATATATCAAGCAAAATGTTTCCTCAAGAAGGTGTGGCAGAGGAGAGAGATGTGGCAATGCTGGCTATGGCTGTATGTGGCAGGTGTGGAAACAGAGACAGTGGCATTTGCCAGCTGCTGATAACTAAGTCACATTTCAAGACCTGTGCCTGGGCTGTTTACACCAGTAGCTATGAAACAGGTTTGTATTCATGCAGGTTATGAGGCTGACAGGGAGCATGTGGTGCTATAACATATGCCTTTCCTTTCTGGGAGCATGGGAAGTGCCCATGCTATAGGAAAAAAAGTATCCCACATAACTGTGAAAAATAGATGTGGAAAATATTTTCCCTGAATGGACTTAGTAGTCTTTTCCTGTTGTGATTAAGAGGAAGAGGTCTTCTGACATTTTTTTTTTCTGGAGGTTCTCTTCATCAGGAACTGTAGTGACAGAACAAGGAGTAACGAGTTTGAACTGAAAAAGAGGAAATTTAGGTTAGATATATGGAAGAAATTCTTTACTGTGAGGTGGTGAGGCACAGGAACAGGCTGTCCGGGGAAGTTGTGGATGCCCCATCCCTGGCAGTGTCAAGGCCAGGTTGAACGGGGCACTGAGCAATCTGATCTACTGGGAAGTGTCCCTGCCTATGGCAGGGGGGTTGGAACTAGATGGTCCATTCCAACCCAAACCATTCCATGATTCTGTGATTCTATTACTTCAAGAGACTTTGTGGAGTTGGTTATTTTGGAGGGTTCAGGCTCTCACTGAACTGTGTGAGGAAGATAGGCTGCAGCATCCTTCTTTAGAGCTGTTTTTCTTTGGTTTGCAGCCCTGATGAAGTAGCAGGTGTTCAGGAAAGGCAGATTTCCCATTATTCTTGAGATGACAAGCTGGAGGAGTCATGTCTCAGAAGCAGATAACCTGAGGCATAGGTAAATCCAGATGAGTGGTGAAACTTTCCCGTAATACAACTTTCCAGGCCCTTCAGCAGCCCCAGCGCAGCCCCGCAGCCACGAGGAGAGGAGCAGTCAGTCTGGCTGCAGCCTCCTTCCTTACAGAGCTGTGCTTCTCGTCCCTGGAGGTGCTCAGTGGGATGTGCTTTATGCAGCTGAAATTGTTGATTTGTTTTTTCTGTGCAAAGGCCAGTTTCACCCTGGGAAAATCCAGCAGTGAGGGTCCTTCCTGTAAAGGAGAGGGTTTAATGTCCACTGAGATATTGGTACCCTTTTGCTCCCAGCACAGGGTAAGCCCAGACTGGATCCTGCCTCCATCCCACAGGTGCAAGGACATTGTACCTGGAACTGAGCAGAGACAACTGGTCCCTGGCAAGGAGGAGCCAGGATGGGCTGAGCAAAACTGGCAATGCCTGGGTTTTTTCTCTGCTTCCAGAAGCAGAGCATCAAACTTTTTTGTTGGAAGTGAAAAAAACTTGTTATTTTTATGGGCAGCTACCCAAAGCATGAAGCAGGATGAAGTGCAGCTACTAAATCAAAGGCGAGGTGCAGACTCTGTGACTACTGAATGGAGTAAGGAATGACCAGAGTAAGGAAAGCCCTGTCTGTCTCTTGAGATGCCCTCCTGAAACTCAGACTGCGCATGGATTTCTATTCGAAGAATTTTCATGCTGCTCTGACTTGCACTACATCATCTTCTCTCACAAACAAACCAATTTAACGACACAGACGTGCTCTTTAATCGCTCTTCTTGGCATGCTGACAATTCCTGCATGTGCAGATGAGTTGCGTCTCAGCTTTGCCAATGCAAATGCTCTGTCCTCCAAACTTCCATGTTTTATTTTTGTCTGAAGACGGTCAGTGGATGCTTATGTGTTCATATACAATTGTTACCTTTTTGTTTTCTCTATGCTCTGTCTCTGTACCCAAAAGCATACTGCTAGTTTATGAACCAGAGCTGGTGTATCCCTGGATAGCACATCCAGGAGTTATGCTTTCCTCTGGAGCTCTTCCCTTGTTCTTCATTGCAGCTCACCAGAAGTCAGGATCAAAGTAGTGCATGCTGGCATGCACAATGAAAGAGGGTGCATTGGCTGTTCTTGTAAGGAAGAATTGTGAGCAGCTTGCTTTGAAGTGAATTTTGTCAGATTTGAAAAGGTAATTTGCCACTTGTGAAGATTAAAAAAAAAACCAAAACTAATCTAAGTGTTGAATGAGAAACAAATATGTACCTTTTGTTAACATGATTCTAAAGAACACTTATATTGAAAGGGAAGGAGAAAAAGATAAGCTAATAAGATTGCAGTAGAGGAATTACATTGCATACATTTTCCTTATTGCAAACTCAGTCAGATTTCTAAAGATATAATAACACCACAAAGTACTGTAGTGTCTGGAAGTTGTAACTTTATATATACCATTAACATGAAGCCAGTCAGTGCTAAGTAAACTTCTTCTCCAGCTCCTGGTCATCACACTTGTGTTCAGTGACCCATAGCTGCTTGCCTGGGTGCTGCTTCTCTGATACAGTACAGGGAGATCCCAGACTCTCTTGGGCTACAACCAGCAGGTCAAACTGTTTTTAACTGAGATTTTATCAACTGTTGGTCTCTAGTTTAGACTCAATTCCTCCACAGAACCATTGCAAATGGGACTCAGTTGCATGAAGGGACTTAAATGACTGTAAGAAATTTTACCTGGAGAAAAGTGAATCTGTTTTGTTGCACAGAGATACCTGCTGGGCAGAGCAGGAGCTGGAAATTGTAGCCCCGTAGAGAGGATCAATGCTGGAGCTGGCTCTGATTTGGGATTTGCGGATAGTATTTCAGAATTCCAAGTTTCCCTTCTGAAACTTTTGCTTTCCTGACTAGCTTCTCATGGTCCCATGGCTTGCTCGGGCTGTGGCCTCAGGAGTTCATTTGTGACCTCACTTGTGAGCCCAGATTTACTGGTGCCTATATTTGTACCCTCTAGGATTGGGTTTCCAGATCTTCCCTCAAAACTTGCATCCTCTTCCACAAATGCACCGGATGCTTTCTCCAGCAGCTCCATTACCACAGAATGCCCATAAAATGCAGAGCAAACATCAGCACTTGCTGGGAGGTCCCAGGGAGATGCTGCGATGCCCAAGAACCTCAGCATGAGTCAGGGTTGCCATGGCAGCCCCAGCTTTGAATTCTCTTGCTTTCATGGTTTTCTGCCTCAACCTTAGTATTAGTTTAACCCTAGTTTATATATATATATGTGCTTTTGATGATAATTACTATTTACTCTTAGTGCCTTGTTCTGCTGCCATTTCTCTTGAAGGACTCTGGGTCCCAGAGGAAATTAAATAATCCATTGCTCTTCTCTTTAGTGTCCAGGAAGAACATATGGTGAATATTTGTGAACCTGCCTGACTAGATGTGGGAGAACAGCCTGAAATGGGCCTTCTGAGCTTTTGTGGAAAGAATCTACCCCAAAAAAAAAACAAACCAAAAAACCCCACTCCTTGAACCACCTGCTCTGTTCCTGGGGATGAGCTCTACTCTCTGGTGCAAGAAGTGGTGTTGACAGAGGACAGAGACGGGCACAGAAATCCAAGTGGTAACAGAGAGGTGTCTGTGTAGGGTGGCAGTAAAAGCTGGAATAATGGCAGTGGAAAGCAGAGGTGCTGGGGTCAAATGAGCCCTCCCAGATCAGTGAAGTATTTTATGTGGTAACCCCAGGTCACCCCAGAGACTGCACTGCAGCTCATCATTGTTTCATCTCATTCTCTTTTCTGCTTTTTCCCTGCCAGCAGGGAGTGCGTCTTATTCTGCCTTTGTCCTCTATCTGAAGGATAACTCAGGGTGCAGCAATTTCCTGATGTTCACTTCCATCTGTGCCCTTTGCTGCTGAGTATATTTCTTTAATTGTAGGCAGCAGAAGCAATTTATTTGTTTAATAGTGTCCGGGAAACATACCCAAGGGAGATCTCTGAGCATGACCACAAAGCTGATAAGGATTAATGTTAGGTGGCAGAACATTGGATAAGGCTATTCCCACATTTGGGTCAATATCTGCTATTCATAGCATAAGCATTAAGTAAATGAATATTAGGTTATTATGTGTTATTATATTTAATGAGGTTCAGTATTTACTTTTCCTCTAAAGACTGCTGAGGACCACATTACTATGGCTGTATGCTCTGGCAGGCAGGAGAGCAGCCTGCCTGTCTCAGTGGCAGTGAGTTTAGCACAGCATCAGAGCTTTCAAAGGGCACTATATGGCTTATATATTTTATTGTTAGGCAACGCTAACACTATTTGACTTAATGTCCATTGCTAGCAGAGAATTCATTATTAGTGGGTATAAATCTCTTTCCTCCTCCAGGTGTTGATATCTGCTGTGGAAGCTAATAGAGGCATCAGTAGTCATTTTTAAAAGCAGCTCCAAGACTCTAATGTTGATATCGTTGTGTCTTATCCAGCAGCTCTGCGTCCCTGCTGTGCCCTGTGTCAGAAACAACAAAGTAGCTCCTTTGCTGATACCTACACTTTCATTCTCGCCTCCAATAATTTCCTGCATTGATTAAAAAGTAATAATAATAATAATCCCAGAAATATTTGGGAAGTGCAGAAACCCAGCTGCATCCTGCTTGTGGTGGGCCAGTGTCTGTGTGTAAGCCCAAGCCAGGAAGCTCCTCACTCCCCTGAACAGCTGCCTCCACAGGTCTGCTTCCAAATTCCTGCAGCCTGGCAGGACTTATTCCTTTATTCCTTTGCTGTTCATCATCTCTCCCCTGCTCACTCACCACTTCAGCCCACCTGGCACACTGTGGGCTCTCCAGAACCAGGACTGTCTCTGCTCTCCCTGCAATGCCCTGCTCTGAGTGGATAATCCAGAGGCTGAAGATCCTCAGGACTGACCACCATGGAAGAGAAACCAAGCCATATCCAACAATAACTTCTGTGTAGAAACAGGGATTTACTGGGAAAGTCTGGTTTTCTGTTCAGTGTGTTGAGTCACGCCGTGGCTCTGGAGGAGCTGAAACTGCTCCGGGAATTCTTGAGGCTGTGCTAAAAAGAGCCTGATTTATTGTGCTGAGGAACGAAACTCTCTCTGGCTCTGGGCAATAAACAACCATCTATGGGGATGCAGAAAGCAGCAATGTTAAAGAATAGAAAATTGAATATATTTCTTAGTGACAGAGTTATTCAAGAAAGCCAAGTCATGGAGCACTTCACATGCTGCAGCAGAGAATTCCCAAGCTCTGGAACAAGCTGGACCAGCATCTGCACCAGTATGGGACAATGAGAAACACCCTGCCTGAGGGAACTCACAGCCTCATTGTAGACTAAGAGAGGACCTATAGATACCAGAAGACAAAGACAAAGCAGGGAGCAGTGAACCTGTGTTCCTTCTTGATAAACAAAAATACCAGAGTGTTGCTTCTCCCATTATTTTATGGAAGGCTAGGCTGAAAACCAGCACACCTGGCCCTTGGCAGCGATGGGAACCAATCTGAGTGGTTTCCTGTCTCACCAAACTGAACCCCTGTGGATGAGGGACATCTGTGTGCTCCAGAATAGGACCAGCGTCCTGCAGAAACGGTTTTCCCATCTCAGGGAAATTTTCAGTATTTTAGACTTTCTGTCTCTTATCAGCCAAAAATTCAAATTAAGGAGAAATGGAAATCTCAGACATCACATTTTGAACAGAGGTCCCTAAATTATGTGGCCTACCAGCCAGAAGGCATTACTTATAAAATCTTTGTTTAGATCTTTGTTCTAAATTTACAGATTTAACTGGCTTTAAATAAAATCCTTGTAGTTGCTTATATACAACATTTTTCCTTCTCTTGGTTTAATTTTGGGGGTGTTAAATATGTATTACTAAGTAATTGAAATGTCACAGTCCTAGATTAAACTCCTCTAGTGGAACTAAATTAAAGGTTTCTACTCCTGGTTTAGAAGAACCCAGCGTGAATGCTTTATAGCAGCAGCAAAGCCAGAATTACAGGTTAGGCTCCCAATCTGTGTGCATTACTAACACCAGGAAAACAGAAACAGTTTGAACTTTTAGAGGCTGGAACCAAGAAAAAATGGAGATGTAACTTATTTTAGATCCAGTGTTCTCCTGGAAGGAAGCAGCTCCTGCTATGCCCCCAGGCCCTAGTGGCCTGGAACTAGGGGAGGGTGCCTGGACCCTGCATGGATGTGATATGCTCATCCCAGACATCCCATGGTGCTTGATTTGGTGGGACTGGCCAAGGCTCGCAGCAAGGCAGCTGAAGCTGTGCAATCTCCTCTTTATTTCTTGCTGTAAGTGATTTAGGAGCTCACACCCACAGCGATCACTGCCCTGCCAATGATTCTACTACACTGCAGGGTCAGAGTTCTGGCAAACTATGGGGAAAGAAATCCCACATAAATCTCTGGTTTTGACTGTGCATCGTGTCCTCTGCACAGAGCCAGCCCGGAGTCAGGGCATCCACTCAGGTAAGCATTCAGAAGAAGCAGTGGGGTATTGAAGGCCAGCCCTTCCCACTGCGGTGGCTTTAGCTCTGCCAGCAGTGGGAGGGAAGCAGTCAGGAGCAGAGGCTAAGAAAAAGCCTCCTCCAGAATTTTCTGTGCCCCAGATGACCCCGGCAAGAACAAGAGGGTTACTTATATCTTCTCCCATATTTAGTACAGGACGGAAATTCCCTCTTCAGCTGGAAGGCAGCATGCTTGACCCTCCTTTCTGTGTGTCCCAGCATGCAGAACAGCAGTGACCTTCACCAGAGTGGGGAGGGACACATCATTGCTGACTTTTGGGGAGAACATGGCATATTGGTCACCATTGCTCTGAGGCAACTGTGAGCTTTTCACTGTCTTCAGCTCCACAGTGGTATCCTCCGTCTGAGCTTGTGACAGGGCAGGAGTTGGTGGTTATGGGAGGAAGCAGTAAAAATGCTCCCTGCTGTGATTTGATTTTAAACTTTCATCTGAGGGATGCTGAGTCAAAGCTGCCTCGCTCCTCACAACGGGCCAAAACCACCCTGCAGGGTTCGGCTGCAAGGTGCTGTTCCCAGCTGGCCTCTGCTTCATTTCCTCCTCAGCATCTCAGCCAGCTTCGTGACATGCCAGTGAGTACAATTTCCCTTTTCCTTCCTCAGCTAATCCTGAGAGACAATAAATAACAAGAGGACTCTTTTATAAGCAAATATAAAGTGCTCACATCCACAGTGTTACTAAAGTTATACTGTAATTTGTTCTCAGAGTACCTGTTGGTATGAGCAGCACTTGGATAGGCGTGTGCTACAGAATGTCTCATTTCTCCTTGAAGCTTTCCTCTACAGCAGTGTCCTTCCTCCTGGAGGTAATTCCCCTGAGCTGGAGCTGATCAGGAAACAAACAAACAAACCAACCAAGCCATATTACGTGAAGAGATCATGCCAAATAAAATTACAGAGTTTTTTAGAAAAAGTCTGAAAAATGTTGAGATTCTTCACCTGGAAGAACAAGATACTTAAGAATCTTTTAAATACACCTTTTTTTAACAGCTGGCTCTGCAATGACCAATAAATATCCTCTTTCCACAGCTAAGGCAGCACAAAAGCGCAGTGGCTTAATCCCACAGCTGGGGGGAGCAGGAACTGCTTGTGGAAGCACAGTACATGAGCTGGGAGAGTCCACTCAAATTTACAGCCCCTGCCCGGGTGTAATAGTCCCACTGCAGGGCCTGGGTGCATGTGGCAGGGGTGCTCTGAGTTACACTGAAGCAGTTCATGCCAGCTGCTTTCAGCACCATATTCTGGAAAAGTGTCTGCATCCCACTCTCACGCAGCCCTGCTTATCCAGACTGGGAAATCAGGGTGCAAACCAAAGTCCCATATTGCTGGCGCAGCTCTCGGAGTAGAAAGGAAACCAACCTTGCACTTGTTCACGGGCACGGTCTCACTCCATAAAAAGAAGGATATAACCTGTTTATAGTATTTTACTGATCACACAGGACTGCAGAGCAGTCAGTAAAGTTGCTCCAGACTAAGTGCTGTATATCTGATTGACAATGTGGCTCTAGCTGGGGCTGGACTGAGTCAGGACAGGCTGTCGGTCTGCCCAGCAGCGTCAGAAGTAGAAACGACTGAGAGTGATGGCCAGTGCCCGGGCTCACGGGCTACACTGGCACACTCGGTGTGTGTTGGCAGCAGCAGGGTGGCAGAACACGGGCAGCCCGGCTTGGCTATACTCTGGAAAACCTGGGCGTTTCCCGCAGGGCAAGTGGCGAACTGGGAGCCAGCGCTGCCGGGAAAGAGGAGCCTCATCCGGCACATCCACAGCCCCTGATGCTCCGCACGGGCTGAACCCCAAAACAGAGCTGAGGGGCGCTGGACAGGGAAGCAAAAGCCGGTCTGGTGGGAGGAAGCAGACGCCGGGAGGGCAGCCGGGGCCGCACAGCTCCGGCCGCGTCCCCAGAGGGTGGCGCTGGGGCCCCGCCGTGCGAGCCGGCACTGCCCGGGCTGCGGGACCGTGTCACCCGGCAGGGACAGGGCTGGTGTCACCCGGCAGGGACAGGGCTGGTGTCACCCGGCAGGGACAGGGCTGCGGGACCGTGTCCCCCGGCAGAGACAGGGCTGGTGTCACCCGGCAGAGACACGGCTGCGGGATGGTGTTACCCGGCAGAGACAGGGCTGCGGGACCGTGTCCCCCGGCAGAGACAGGGCTGCGGGACCGTGTCACCCGGCAGAGACAGGGCTGCGGGACCGTGTCACCCGGCAGAGACAGGGCTGCGGGACGGTGTCCCCCGGCACTGCCCGGGCTGCGGGCTGATGTCAGCCGGCAGCGAAGGGCTCCGCTGGGTGCGCGGTGCCCAGGATGTCTGCAGAGCCCGGAACTCTTGATGCGCAGCGGCTGCGAGAGACTCCCCAGAGCAAGGACAGCTCGCTGAACCAGTAAATTGAGCGGGTTGTGGTGAGAAAGGCAGAGAGGCATGGCTACAGATGTAAAAAAATATGGGAAAAGTGTTTTGTCTGGCTGAAATGACCTTGGTTTTGCTGCTAAGCGCGCTGCACTGGTGCCACAGCCTCCACATGAGAGCTGAGTTTAAGCATGCTCACTCTTTTGGGACCTTTCCACTTGCTTGTCTTTGCTGCAGTTCTCAGGGGTTACTTTGACGTCCTCTGCAAGAAAAAAGACTCTAGTGGCTTTTCCCAGCTCCTTTCCAACAGTTTGGTTCTTGGGTATCACTTGAGATACTGGATGCAGCATGTCTGCTATAAAGGAAGCAGAGGTCTGCCCTGTGTGTGGTTTGGCTTGGCTGGTCTCTTTCCTGATTGAGAAATGCAGAAAGCCCACAGGCTGTCCTGCACAGATATTTCACAAAGGCTGAGAAGCAAAATCAATTTAAAATGGATTAACTCTTATGAGTGTACCTCTGTTTTCTTGAATCTATATCACAGGGCTATTTAAATAGATTAAGTCCTGCAAGTTTAGCTCTGTATCCTGAATACCATGGAATTAAGAAAATCTTGTTTTGTAAGATCTCTGGGAAGGACTCTGATTTCATTGCACAAAGCAAAGGTCTGGTGCAGACCAGTGTATTGGAAAGAGCTTGCTGTGTTGCTTAGGTTGCTGTTTGGTGCTTATCTCCTCTCACAGTGTCTTAAAGCAGAGCAAACAACATTTTGCTACCCCCTCCCTTAGGCAGGAGTAAAAGGGAATTCTAGGATAACAGAAAAGCACTATTGCTTCTGTGGCAATGACTTGGAAAAACTCACTGCTGTGGGGAAATAAGTGCAGTTTGGTGCAGTGGAAACTGGGTCCTGCTCATTCAGTGCTTGCAAACACAAGACAGGATCTTCCTGCCTTGCTGATTTTAACCCCTCATCTGTTTTTACAACAGCAAAATAAGCAGCTGCCTCTATCAAGGCCATAAAGAAAGACTTGCCCGTTCTGTTTTGAGTATATGTCCCATGCAGAGAAGCTCCATCCATGCAGCAAAAAGAAATATGTCAAGGAACAGAAGAAAACACTTTAAGAGATAATATCTGTGTATAAAAAGTGCAACGTGTAAGTACTAGTGTGAACTTTGAAATAAAGAAGCCAGACCCTTCCTGGGGACCCACAGCTGGATGTGCAGGGGGCAGCTCCCCAGGGCACGAGACTCTTCTGGGGGCTCAGAAACTCTGGTTATTGAGCACATGCAGTTTGCAGTGCTATCCAGCAGTGAGTGTGATGTGTCCTGCCAGCTTGGAGGATAAGCAAATATTGACATTTTGGTGAAGAGTGAAGAGAAACTTGTAAATAGCATCTGGGATAAAACTTTATTTAAGCAGACAGGACCTTTATGCTCACAAGCAATGTATGATCCAGCAAAGACCAAATGTCAGACTGTAGCCTTTAAATAACAAGACAAATGAGCACAGTAAAGGACACATTACAATAAGTAAAGCTGAAATTGTCAGCAGCCCTCAGAGCAGTTGGAGGAAATAGAAGATGATCCAGTACCAAAATCTCCCCCCTCCATGATGCGAGGTGCAGGATGTACAACAGAAGCCAATTTAGGTGCTTGTGCTACCGAGGATGACCCTGAACCAAAGGCAGGTGATTCCTCCCCTTCTCCAGTCTGTGGCAATGCTGTCAACGTGCTGCCTCCCAGCACAGACCAGCTGCACCAGGGGTGTTTTCCATTGAGCTGTTCCAATGAAGAAAACTGTGTTCCCCGGGGGGCAAAACCATGGGCCTCACACACCAGCACCTCGGTGCTGAACACAGCAGTGTTAACTCCTGGCACAGGCAAAGCAAGATAGGCACTCACCTACCCAAGGGGGGTCTAGCTGAAAGGAGCCTCTCTGTGTGAAACAGGTATTGCAGAACATACTCTAAAAAAAGGGGGCAAGGCAGAGCATGGCATTGAGGCTCTTGGCATCCTTTGTGCCTGGGTGGTGCAGGTCCTGGCTGGATGCACTGGCAGGGCAGGGAAATGCACTCCATGCTTTGCCAGCCATTCACTTGTGCCTCTAGCTAGCACTAAAAATAGTTCACTTTCATCAGCCTCAAGTTCATCACCAAAAGAGAGCAAGCAGATTTAATTCATTTGAACACAGCTTCGTCTAGTCTCCGAGGGGAAAATTCAAGTCTGGCTTTTGTGTTTATTATTTATACAGGATGGAAACCTTTGGGTGCAGTGGCAGGGCCAGGTGGGGACTTCTGATGGCAACTGTGGCAATCTGTTCTTATTCCTGATAATGAGGGCCGGGCCAGATCCAGACCTGCCTGTGGCAGCAGTTCTGCTGAACCTGGGAGTTACACCAATGCTCAAATTACTTCCCGTTAGTCAAGGACTGAATAAAGGCAGCTCAGTGAGGCTTAAAGCTCATCCAAAACCCCTTCACAGTGCACCGACCTGTGCACACACTCCAGGTAGAAATGATTGTTCACCTCTGTGTAGATGATGGCCAAGTCAGAGACTTTCACAGGGGGTGGCTGTTCCCAGAGCTGTGGTCTCAGGGTGCAGAAGAAAGCTTAGCTCAATCAGTGTTTCAAAGAGTTTAACTCAGGTGCCGGGAAGAGCAGCTTGTCAGGAAACACAGTGTTGGTACTCTTGTTGGATGCAGACCCTCAGCATATTGAAATTCAAGGCTCCAGTGTTATTTCAGCCACTTGCATTTGATTTACTCCTCAGCCAGGAATGATTTCTGTATTTCTGCCTATTGTAGTTCATTATATCTCAAGAAGAACCATCTTGTTTCAACCTGAGGGCTCATCCGATTTTTTATGCTGATGTAAACTGACACAAGGTCAGTCAGGAATGTGAAACTATGGCAATACTTGCTTTGAGCCCACTAATCTGAAGTGCCCTGGGATAGAACTGTGCCTGGCTGCCCAATCCAGGTCTCTCCAGTGCAGCAGTGTGGTGATGTGCTGTGCCAGGCACAGGCATTCCTGGTACAGCACCACAGCCCTTATCAAAGGGAACATCAGGGCTCTGGCTCAGGGACTGGCTGCTGCTCCAATGCAGATAACACCACAGTCCTGGCTCAAAAGGAGACTATTGTGGGAAAATGCTAATGTGACTTTTGCTGCTTGTTTGCTGTGGGTCAACCCTAGCAATAAGAAACCACAAATTATATCTGGCTGTAGAAAAGACAAAGGCAGCTCTGCAGAGTGACTTCAGAAATCAAGGACCATGACCCACAGTCTTTCTAAAATATATCAGTGTACAAATGCACCCATGCCCTCTGCCAAATGTCCTTCCAAATATCCTGGTGAGCTGACACCCATCCAGCCCTGCTGCCACTTACTCTGGGGTGCATTTTCCATCAGCAAAGCTCAAGCTCCACTTTGTAGTTTCAGCCTGAGCAGCCTCATGGGAGCTGAGATCTGCCTCAAGACATGAAACTTGGGCAGCACTTTGCTTAGCAAAGGTCAGCAGGGATGGGAAGAGGCCTGGGGAGGGGCCAACAGCTTGATACCTTACTGTGTCCTGGGGCAGGTCACTGTGCACATGTCATGCCTTTGTTAAATGTAAAATTAAAGAGAAAGAAAGAGTAAACTGGGAAATGCCAAAACATGTCAGCACTGCTCTGGGACTGCCAGCCTTGCCACGGTGCCCAGGGAAGCATCTCAAATCAACTTCCAGGCTCTCCTGGGATGTCAGGCACCTCCTCAGGCATTAGCCACTCTAAAAGCATGTCCTTGTGCCACACATTTGGCTGGGTGATTGCTTAGTGTGTCACATACCTGCTCTTGCTCATGGAGAGGCAGTTCAGGGCCTCCTGCCTGCATCCTCCTCGTGGAAGATAGCCTCTGGCTGGGGTCAGGACCATCCTTCTCTTGACACGATGGTGGCTTAATCGAAGGGAGGATGAAAAAGTTTTCAACTTGATACTGCAGAGTGACAGACATCAGACCTCAAGGAGCTGGCTCGAAATATTTCATTTTCAGTGGGAGAGAAGCGTTTCAGCACAACCAAAATGTTTCAGTGGAAAACACTGAGTTAGTAGATACCACATTATCTTCTAAGAGAGTTCAACTAGAAAGTCCTGCTGGCAACGCAGAGACACAATGGTTTCCCAGGGCTCACTCAGAGCAAAGCTGCACCACCTGCTCACATATGTGTAGATTCATTTTGTGTTCTTGCAATTGCACGTGTTAAAATCAAGCAAAAAAGCTCAACATTATTGAAAAAAACCCCATCCTGTCTTCCTGGTAGCTTGAAAGCTGCTGATCTGGAGGGCAGTGACTCATCTTTATCTATAGAACAACAGCTTACTCCAGCCCTTGCTGTGGGGATTACAGATGCTCTGGTGATGCTCAGAGTGAACTAACCTGCCCTTCTGGGTGGGAATTGAAGGGGGGTGGGTGTATGTGTGTGTGTGTGTCCCAGAGTGCACCAGCAGTGGGTCAGCCCTGGGGGCTGGAGCCTTCCTCCCAGTTTGGTCCCCTTGTACATCCCTGTGCCACTGGCCAGAAGGCTCTCAGGTACCACCAGCAGCCTTACCACCTTTTTTCCCCACCCACAGCCTTAGATCACAGCCATGTCAGGGGGCTGTGGTGCTCACCCCATGGGGCTTGGGGCAGGAAAACCCCTGGGTCGAGCTGCTTTCCCCGAGCAGGAGGCATCGCTGCAGGGAGGACCTTGCATACTGGTGTCTGAACCCTCCCATTCCCAGGGGTAACACTGGCCCTGATAAAAGACAATTTCCCACACATTCTGCAGTTTACATAGTGATTAGCTTCTATGCTAATTCCCAGGGGGAGGTAGATGAATTATAACTGGATATATGACGTAGCAAGGGTGTAACTTAACTCCTCAGAAGCCTTTTCTGAAGCAGATGAGTATCTTGATTATGCTGTCTGCATTTCTAGCCAAATGTTTGTTGAACGAGGCATATTTGTTATCTAGATCCAGTGCACCCCCTCCTGCTGTGGGTGCTGAGGCAGCAGCTCTGAGCGCTGGGAGAAACCAGGTAGGTGCAGATGGATCCAGGAGCCAGCCTCAGGCATGCTGCTTGTGGGCACAGGGAATGCACTGGAACACACACACAGGCACAGCTCTCCTCCATGTTCTTGGCCACAACCATGGAGGTTTGAAATATTGACAGCTATTTGGTTTCTTTTTTTAATGTGTCTTTCTGAAAATCGCACACAAAACTGAGGAATTTTTAATGGACATTTTTCTGATACCCTTATCAGGTAATTAATTCTTTTTTTTTTTTTTTAAACCATGTATAATTTCAGTCATCCTTTGCATATATTCTGAAGGAAAAAATGTAGGAAAAAGAGGAAGGGAAAGATCTGCCCTTCACTTTCACAGCAGCTGCAGAGCTGTTTGGCCAGTGAGTGATGTTGGGGGCACAACTGACAAGCAGGCACAAAGCAAGGGCAGTCTGTGAACATCCCTGTAGTTCCCCTGACCCGAACTGGCTTCCTTCAGGCCCAAGAAGACCTGGAAAGCCATTCCAGAAAGCTCATCCCTATCCAGAGGAGACACCTCTCGAAATAAATGCCATAGAAGGCGGCGTGGTGGTTGTGCTCAAAGCAAAACCATCTGCCCAGAGCGTTTGGGGCAGCATCTCCCTGCAATCAGGGAGAGATTAATGTGGGATGGAGCACTCAGCTGTGGAGAAGCCCTTTCAAAGTGCTGGGTTACATCATAAAAGCTTTAATCATTGAAGAAAAGTGAGAGGACTAAAAATAGCACAGTGTGTGTAGCACACTGGGGCACATCTGGTTACATGAGTCACTTTTAAGCCCAGACTTCTTTTTTGAAGGAGTGGGACCTCAAATATTGTTTCTGAAACTCTAGCAGACGGGCTTATAACAAGGGAAACAATTAGAAAATCATCTGAATACAAGTTGGCACAAGGAACTATATATACGCTACAGATACATCTCTTTTGGCAGTGGAGATTTAAGGGAGTAGCATCTACATCTGATTTCTAAAGAATTACTAAGTACTTATTTTTGTCAGCCAGTTTCTCCTTAGGGAATTGTTAAGAGAAAAACATTGAAGGGGCAGCAAAGCAGTATCTCAACAAACTCCTGAGAAGACAAGCTGTGATTTCAAAGTTAGAGGAAACATTTAAAAAGGCACAATAAGTACCTGCCAAGTGCTCAGATGTGTCTGGGTTTCCACCGGCCTCTTTTCCCTTTGCTCCCAGGGGAATCCCTTCCCAGCAAGTAGGCTCAGACATGTCCAACCCACAGTGGTCACACAGGGAGAGCAGCAATAAAGGGTGTGATCTGACCGGTGCTGGCTCTGATTTCCCCAGCATTTAGAGCCTCTTAAACGGTTTGTTGTCACTGGGCTCTCAGAGATGTCAGCATGTCTATTGCTGAATATGGGACGGATGTCCCCAAAGACATGGACTCCTTTTGCTTTGAATTAAACTTAAATAAACAGAATTAAAGACCATCTGGCTGAGGGATTGCAAGGGAGGAATCCAGCAGAGAAAACAAAAGTGAGGTGCTAACGTTAGTGACAGCTTTTGAGCAGAAAGGCCCCAAAGGTTATGTCTTTGTCCTAATTTTACACTATTGGTTTCATACCTTTCCTTGTATCCTGAGGAGTGTTATTACCAGATATAAATAGCTGTGACTGAGAACAGAGCAATAGTGTTGTCTCTTCTGCAGCAGAGACGATATCTATGGAGCATTAAACAAGCAAACCCCCCTTGAAATAGTGAGCAAAACTGATGAGTTTCATTCGTGCTTGTAAACACAATTACATTCTGTGATGGCCCCTGTACGTTCCAATGAATCTCAGTCCCAGGCTGAGATTCCCGTGAGCCCCACGCAGATGCCCAAAGCAGCAGAGCCCAGCTCCAGTGATGCCTCAAAGTGGGGCAAATGCTTTGAACAGACAGATGTGAGGAGTCACATGAAGCACTTAATACAAAAAAAACAGTATGAATGCGACTCAGTGCTGCTGGATGGCTGCAGCAAGGCAGCACGTTGGTGCCTGTGGCCACTGGCTTAGCCATGCCTGAGATGAGCAGGACAGAGGGAGCAGCAGCGTGTTTCAGTGAAGTCAAGGCATATTCCAGATCAGAATCTCAAGGATGACAAACTACATTGCGTTTCTGACTGCATCTACCTCCATAGCCTTCTCCTTGCTTCTGTTGGCCACAACTGTCCTATTTGTTGGACTGTACTTTTACCTCCCATTTTCTTTAAAAAAACTGCAAGGAATTCCTATTTGAGGGCATTTCCCCAAAAGCTGAAGCCGTGGCATAGAAAGTAAAAAGTTTTGTAGAAAGAATTTTTAAGTGTTTTTTTACAGGCCAAGGCTACTACAGAAGTAGCAGCAGCAAGAATTAGCATTCTCCCTGGTGGAGGCCTCAGTGTAGTCTGTTCTTGATGATTAGCCAGCAGTGGCAGGTAACCAGATCTCATCCCAGATGATGAACTCAGACCTACATCTCCCTTCGAAGGAGGTCACTGATGTCTGCTCTGCACTGGGCATCACCTCTGCATGCAAATATTCAACCTGCATTTTCTATCTCCATATTTCCTTGCCTGGCATTTCAACATCTCTTTTCTGACGTTCAGTGCTTTTTATCATCTGGTCCCACTGAATGGAGCAGGTGCTGGGAGCCCTTTGGGACAATTAGCACAAGTGTTCCAGTTTGCCCTAAGGTGACCAGTGCCTTTGCATTTTTGCTTCATGCATTTGTTACATTCAATATTAATTGCTGCAATTAAACAGTGCTCTACTGTTATTAAAGATTTATAAAATTCTGCCTGTTTTATCCTCACAGGAGGAGCTGGGGCTCACCTGGCTTGTCCCCCTTTCCCCTCATGGTGTTCCCACCCTGACCTTTGAGATGCTCTGTGCTTTGTGCATGGAACTGGCATGAGCCAGGACCACATCCCTGTCTTGTCCTGCCATTGCAGCTCACCACGACTCCCTGAGAACCCAAGAGGTGTAGGAATGAGCTCAGGCCAGCCTCCCAACTCTGTCCCAGCAGGCTGAACAATTTCTACCTCAATGCCACTGGCTGGAAGTGGCAGGAGGGCTTAAATCCTTCCCCACTTCCTCAAGGAATGGAGCCGGCTGGTGCTACCATGATGCAAGAATCCTTGGTGGCATTTCATTTCTTAGGAGCATTATTTTTTATTTTTATTATTTATCTTTTGCACAATAATATTTATATTCTATATCACAGGCATTTCAAAGAACTGGTGTGTGGACCCTTGTTTGTTCATCTCTTCCATGCATGCTAAATTAACTCATCAAATATAAAAAATTAATTATGAAATATTTTTGTGGATTTTGCTGGATAGTATCCCCAGAGCCAAACTGGAAAAATGGTTCCTCTTCCAATGCTAAAGCAGGACATATTGAGGAAGTTTTGCCCTTTAATATAAAGTTGATTGTACTGTTATGGCTTTCTTTAAAGCAGGAACGTCCCTGAAAAAAACAAGAAAACCAGAAAAATGGCTAAAAAATATTTAGCAGTGGCATTGCTGGAGCTATGGTGGTTTGAGAATGGAAGTGGGACAAGTTTCATGAAGACAGGGCTTCTTCTGTGACACTGATAGAGCTGGAAGGACCAACGCAGTTTTGCACATACAACCCACACTTCGAGTCTGAAACAGCAGGTGCAGTCTTCAAATGCAAGTGAAGTCCACTGGGTTAACTAATGGTGATGGGCAGTTAAACTGTCTGGAAAAAGAAAGATCAGTCCCCATGGAGCAGCAGCTAAGGATTGCACAGGATATGACATGGGCAGCTGTGCTGCACTGTGATGTTGCACCCACACTCACAATTTCACATGGGCAAGTAACATGAGGGTTGATCAGAGGGGGACATTCCTGCTCTGCAGATGCTTTCAGAGCTTTGTGAAAAAAATTTGACTTTTTCCACAGGGAAATGTGACAGTTCCTCCCAGGCCATGAGCAGAGCTGCCAGAGCCCTTCCTCCCCCTCCTCCTCCAGCCGGGAGCTGTGGATCCCACTGTGGATCATGGGGACTGGGATGGAGCAGGGATGGACATGGAGTGGAGACTGCAATTACACCTTGTGGGAACTAGCTTTTGCAGAAGCCAAAGTCTCCTGTTGCTCCTGGCAAGCAGCAGGTTCACATCAGCTAGGAAGTGTGGTGCTGACCTCTACTCTCAAATACCAGAGGAACCTTCTGGCAATAGGATACTCTCTTTTCTGAAAAACAAAAGCTAGACACTATTTTTAGCATTTTGATTTCAGAGGTCAGTATATTAAAATATTTATTGGATCTCCTCTCTTTCAAGGGTGTGTCTGTTTATAGCTGCTTTGTGTTTCTGATTGTGTTTTTTCTTGTTCTTTTTTTTGTTCCAAATAAAACAGCAACTTTTAGAACCCTCCTCTGCACATTTTCCATGTTCATGTTACACATGGAGTAACTGAGAGCAACAGCACTCATGGGAAGAACTAAATCACGCCTGGACCAGCGGAAGCAGTTGCTGGAGCAGAAGGAGATTGTATTAAATTGCTGCTGAGGAGGGACCAGGTCCTCTGCTGACTCCCACAGTCACCACCTCCAGCACCTCTCATGTATCAGCAAGATGTCAGAGATGCTCCAGGGACAAGAGTTACCAATGAAACGTTGCCCTTACAGCTATTCTCATTAAAATATAGTTTGGATAGAAAATACATGTGGTCCAGCACTGTCAGCATCAGGCAGGGGTTTGAACAAGTGTCACTGGGACAAGGTCCATGTCTCTGTGACTGCCTGGGAAGCTGTACCAGGCTGCTGGCAGGGTCTCACAGAGCCATGGGTGAAGACAGAGACAATGGAGAGGGTTGATCAGTTATTTCAGAGGTATGGTGGAACATCAACTAAAAACTGAAACTCTGAAGTTTCATTTTAATGTCTTTCCACTTAGCTAATGGTTACAATTCAATTAAAATTCAGATGCACTGTATTGAAGTGTGATTCCTCATCACCCCTCAGGGGCTGCATAAGAAAAAGCAGGCAGCACCCAGGACACCTGCTGCATTTCTGAGCATCAGCAGCACCACAGGCAAGTAGGAAGGATGCAGTGAGGCAGGAGCAGTAATTTTTTTACAGACATCCTCAGTGATAATGTGGCAGGACCAGGGAAAGTTTCTGCAGTCAGAAATATGCACTTTTAACACCAAGTCTGTTAATGAAAAAAATAATCACTGGAAGTATTTCAATGTCTTTATCCCTCCTGAAAAGCCCGTGCTCTTTGGGAGCTGCCTCTGGGGTATCATATACGAACAACTCATGCAGGGAGACTAAAGACAGGGCTAAGCAGCTCAGCCTTGAGAGAGAGCAGCTCTAAGGATGGACATGATTTTTCTCATTTAATGAGAATCCTCATTTCATTTTTTAATAAACTGACTCTCTGCCATGAGGAGTCACAGAGAACACCCATTCCCCCACCAGGGCATATGAGCTGGCCAGGAGGTGAGTATAAAAAATGTAACATGTATACTAAAAATAATTTTAAAAGATGCTCTAAATTCCTCCCTGAATTAAAAAAAAAAAAAAAAAAAAGAAGGAACAAATTATTCAGGCATCCCTTCATGGCCCAGTGTGGCTCTGAGCATTCCAGCAGTATGGAAACTGTGCACTGAAGTGGCTGTTCCCACCCTGGGTGCACAGGAACTGCAAGAGTCCCTCTGTCAGATAGTGGCAAGTGTGCCAAGGTGTGGAGTGGAGGCAGAGGGTGTTCAGTATCCTTGGGAAGGCACCCTGACATCAAGTGATCCTGCTAGGCTGGGAAACGGCAAAGGACCATTAGGTGCACCTTTAATTGTGGATTAGACAGGACTGCCTGCAAGGCACAGCTTGTGGGGGCTGTGCATTGCAACCTCTGCTCCTGAAGAGAAGTGTAGAACTGGTTTTCTTTTCCCCTCTCTGCTCGATCACCTGGATTAGAGTTTCCCTAAGGATCTCTCCCTGGCACTGAAGGAATTGCTAGGGAGCAGATATCTGAAAGAAAATGGAGTATCTGCTTCATAAAACTCCACAAATTCCTGGCTGGGCAGGCTCCAGTTATCACATAAAACCCACTGTCACAGAGCCCAGACAAAAAAAACGATCGAGAAAAGACACTCCTGTGCCTCTGGTTTTGCTGGCACAAAGATGAACACTTGCTGTGCTGGCTTCTCAGGCACTCACAACTATTTCCAGGAGCCTTTCAAGGATATTTTGAAAACAGTTGCTGTATAGTTTCATGGAAATTATTTTCCATGATGTGTTGAGCCAAATGAAGCGCTGTTTCCCTGACACAGACACTCTGTATTATTCTATTACCTTCAAAACTGCATTTCTCTGTTTGGTGTATGGCTTTGCCTCTCTACCCTATGGACAGATGTTCTGTGGGATTCTCATCCCATTTTTCAAGGGTGATCACAACCTGCAGCTGGGCCCAGCAGTAAATAAGGAGTTTCAAAAGCAATTGGCTGAGTTCACCTCCAGTATTTATCGTGCCTCCAAACACCTATAATTTTCCTGCCAATACTGATGACCTGTTATTTACAACCCCCACTTTATGCTAATTCTTTTGGTCTCATTGAAGGGAGGATTACATGTTGCTGGGAACTTCTGCCAAAACACAAAGAATCAAGTTTTAATATTAAAATAGTATCTTTTCCACCCCCTCCTCATCTCTCCCCTCCTGGCAATAACAAGCAGGGTTTTACAGGCATTGGGGCAAGCGAGGAGGGCTGGTGGTGATCCAGGTTTCTGTCAGTATTGATACTCTTTGCTGTGCTCTCTTTTTTCTCATACACAAAATTTAGGATGACTTGTTGAGGGATACAGAACTAGTATATGCAGGAGCTTTTGTTCATGCAACTTCTACATGGCCTTACACCGTAAAGGAGATGGACTAGAACTAGTGAAATCATGATACTACACTCTGATTGCTGTTGTTTACAGTCAGATGTGCCTCCCTAAATGAAAGAAAGCTCTTAAAGAGAGTAAATCTCTGTGGCCAGCATGGACATCCTTGGGCAGACCTTGCATAGCCATCCGTCCAGAGCTAGGCTGTGAACCTTGAAAAGAGACCGTCTTGTTTCTCATCTGTTGTGTGTTGTGTTGCATTTTCGTTTGTGAATTTTACCTTCCTTATGCCATTTGCTCAGGATCAATGGGGATCTCCAAAATTTTCCTCTACCCCCTCTGTTCTAACAGATCTTGGTGTTACCTATTTGGTATGCAATAGCTGAAATGTTCCCCTGTTGCTAAAGTGTTGGACTGAACGTCTTCTTTGTTTTCCCTCCACAGTTAATATCCTTGTGCTGCACAGAAAGATAAAGGCACAGAATTATAGTGCAGTCACAGCTCAAAACTCAGGATTTATACCCATACAACTTCTGCAGTAAAATACCCTGTAATGAGATAGCTGGTGTCACTGGGTTCTGCTGATGCTGAGCACACTGCAGCATCTCAGGGTGCAAGCACATTTCACAACAATTTGTTTATCTCTGCAGAAATAACTTAGCACATAAACCCTTCACTGTTGCTCCTGCAGTGCTGGTTAGCCTTAGTAGAGGTGCCTAAATCTGCCTCAGGGCAGATTCCCTTGCTTTCAGGAGTATCATAATGAGGCACTACATTTTACTCTGTGGCAATGTGAAACTTCTTTTTGAAGCATTGTTTTGGGAAGTGGCCACTGGGTCATCCCATGTTGTTCTCTAGGCCATATTTATAAGTAGCTCAGAGGGTACTAAGATGCTTTACTACCGGGTAAGCTCAGCTGATGAATGGAGACATTCCACATCACTGACAGTTACTAAATTTGCTCTACTTGGAACGACTGAACTGCTCTTGCTCAGAGATGGATTTGTTCATGTATTTCCTGACAGTGATCAATGATTTATTTTATATTTGTTGTGATCTTTAATTGGGAGTGAACCTAAAGACTGATTGCCTTAAGAACTATTGATTGCTGCAGAAAGCCCATTTAGCAGCTTACATTCTGGAGAATGAGAACACACAGTTGCTTTCACTTTTGTGATGTTTGCGGATGTCAGAGGCAGCTTTTTGGCCAGGACATGGCTAAGTTGTGTCATACCCAACTTTGGTCACATCTTACAGCTTTCACATGAGCAGTGCTCCAGAGATCAGCACGAGTGTTTGCAAAATGCAGGCAAAATCTGGTCTTTTTTTTTTTTTTGTGATAGGAAAAATAATAAATGACACAAGTTTATATCTTGTTTTGATACTATAGTGAAAAATGTTAACTTATTAAGACATACAGAGGTTGTTCAAGCTCTGCATTTTCTATCCTTACTGCTAATTTTAAGGAAACAAAGATGCATTAGTTTCTTCTCTAGGGAAAGAAATTCCCAAGTATCAAGGCACATGCAGTGAGCAAATGAGGAATGCAGTGCTGTACTGCCAGTTATTTTGCCTCATCAGAAACCACTGGTCTCCCTATTGCTCCGGGGGGAATTACATAGATAAGGTCTCCATCTGGCACTGGCCACTTTTCCTGCATCCTGGTTGAACTGTGTTGGCTGAAACAGTTTCCTCCACTGGCACTTGATCCTTGTTCATCCCCACCTGTGGGAATGGGAGGGAAGATGAAAGTGATCTTCTTTATCCTGATGCATTCCTGGCAGCGCTGAACTCCTCGTTTCCTCTTTGTGATAAGAGAGACCTGTATCACCAGTTTTAGGAGCTAAAAGTAAGGTGATTTGACTCAAGTTGAGAACTATTATTAGTTTTTTAAAATTCCTGTCATGTTCTGAAAGCTGCCCTAGAGACACATGAGAGGAGTTGGTACCATTTGCCAGTGGGGAACAAAAGCATAAGCGTGCAATGACAAATTGTTTAGCCTGGAGACAGTGGTGGAAGTGTTCTGTGGTGACTGGTAATTCTGTGCAAAATGTGTTTTTCCAGTTATTGCCCAAGCTTGAAGAGCAGTGAGAACTTGCAGAAGACATTGATTAACCCAGCATTTCTGTTGGCTGTTGGAACTTGTATATGGTAAATGAGAACATAATTATTTCATGATTCATAAAGCATCCCCATGCTGGCACATCAAAGCTCAATGCTGGTACATTCTGCTTTACAGACATTAAAAAAAAAAAAAAAGGAAAGAGATTGATGGGAATGATATTAAAAACCTTATTGTGGTGCATTTTGGAATTGTGTAGAGTTGAAACCAAGTATAGTATTTTGCTTTTTTCCTCTGACATTTGATGGAAGCATTTCCTGACTTGCACTACTTCACTTACTGACCAACAGTGAAAAATAATTATATCTGGCTATTTTTGTCCAAGATTGTAAAAGTTAGAAAAAAGCCAAACTTTAGGAAACACACAATGAAGATACAAATCTGGCATTAAAAACCAAATAACTGAGACTTTGTACTTTCCAAAAATCTATGACTCAAATTCCCACCCCTCTCTGGACTGTCTCAAAATGTGTATAAGAAATCAAGAAAAAGCAAAGTAGAGAAATTGTACAACTAAAATACTAAGTTGACCCACTCCTTTTTATAAATATAAATCTGAAAGAGAGCTAGCAAGGAAAGACTTACAGAAAAATTTCTGTATTACTTAAAAATGAGAGCTGTTGTGGGACAATATCTGAATTACCAAAGAAATGGCTTGACTGAGACCTGCATCGAGTTCTCAGGTACAACCTGCCACCTTCCCCAGCTCCCAAATGGCTCTCTACTGCAACTGAGGAAAAGCAATCTCTAATCTTTTGATAGTGATACTTTATTGTTACATTTTATAGCATGAAGAAATCTATTTTTAAAATAGCTATTCCTCCAAATCTAAAATTCTGCTCCACTGAGTTTAGCTGGAGGAAAAACACGATAAAATCCAAAATTACTTCAGAGGAAATGACAATTTCCACTGCTATTTATTTTCTTTGAGTGAGATCCTTTGAGGTGAGGGAAGACTTGGGGCTGGGACTGGCAGATTGCAGCTGGTAAAGGTTGTTATTTTTCACTGCTTATGTTCCCAAGGAAGGCTTCCAAAACAATTTAGTCAACTGAAGATGAAGGAGTCCTTGTTGCAAATATAAATGTCACAGTCATACTTTGCAAGACAAAGTGGGTAAAACATTTTGTGTGTCCACCATGAGAACTTATACCCTGAGTGATGGACCTCTGGATCCTCACTGGATTCACTGGACCTCTGGATCACTGTCTGATCCTCACTTCACTTGTTTATGCAAAGCTGGCATGATACAGAATCTAAGATCTGCTGGTATGTCTTGAAAAGAATAACTCAATCAGCAATCTTATAATGTATGAGGTTTAAAAATAGCATTAAAATATCAGTGCTGCTTTTATATCAGTCCTTCATGGTCTCAAACTATAGAGGTTATTGTTGCACCGGACAATGTAAGGATGTATTTAGGTCAGATACTGTCTTTGTAGTTGTTAGGTTAAATTTTAGAACCACTCCAAATCCTTGAGGCATTTAAATCTCTGCTTGCTCTGGATGGCCTCCTTTCTGCCTGAATGCTAGTTACAAACTGTACTCCCTGCAGTCATCTTCTCTGATTTCCCCATCTTTCCTTCCACTCCTTTCACATTTCATTTGTCTTCCCGAACTCCTAAGATTTGGATCAGTTGTAGCCTAAATATTTTCTGCCTTTTCCCCCTCAATGAATTTTAATGCTCAGTGGCCAAAATAATTCCCCCTTCCTACATATTTTGATATTTTAACTATGTCTCTCCAGTGAGATGCTCCATTTACATTGGAAATGTTTCTCTGAGAGTAGCAATGATGTTTATGCTAATTTCTTCCCTGTTCTGCTCTGGATTTACCTAGTAGAGGAGGGCAGGCTGTCCAAACTGTCTGTGATTCCTTGCTGCCCCAGTAATTGCCATTTCTGTGGCGGGTGACTGTATGGAGGGCAAAAAGAGACAAAGCATTGAGGGCAAAAAATGATGAGACATTCGAAGTGGCATCAAGAAAAATTAATCTTTAGGTTGGTGTTTTACCCTCAGTTTTACATTTGTGAAAATGGCTGTGGAAGGTGAAAAAAGGTCGAAAAACAGGACTTGCATATGCAAGGTTTATCTGTGTCATAATTGTAATTTAAAATGCTTTTGTGTGCCAGCGCATAACAGGAAGTTATTTCCTCTTCCAAGCACTGGAAACAACTCTGATATCTGGTACTTTTGTAATGCAAAGGCACTGACTCTGCAAAGAGAGACATTTCAAATATCTTTTCCACAAAGCTTTAATATATATTTTGGTGTAATTTGCTTTTGAGGGCTGCCTGCAGCTGTCTAGGCAGGCATGGCCGTGGCTCTGTGAGCTTCAGCTGGCTCTGAACAGACCAGCACTGTGGTGAGGAAGGTAATATCCATTTATCTGCCCTAAAGCATGGGGCTGGAAGCTGGAATTTCCATTTTTCATGCTGGGCACCAAAGGTATCTTGGTGTTTGCATCTCTGGACAGGGAGAGAGGTTGCCAGATTGTCTTTCCTTTCAGGATATATCTTGGAAATGGGAAGGCTTTCCTTGCTGATGTTCCTGGAAAGTGGCTGGTGGCTCCTGGGTGCTTTTGGAAGTGGAGATGGAGTAGGACAACATGGTAGAGCACTGTTCTACCCTCTAGGGATTTTTATTTTGGTAACCTTCTTGGGGGAATTTCCAATTCACACCATGGGAAAAAGCAAGAATAGGGTGCAGGTACGCTCCACTCTGAAAAAGATTTTTTATGAGGCTTCATCAGCCTCGGCAAACATGACTTATTGCTGCTCAAATCCCTTTATCCCTCTCAGAGGCTGGAGTAGTACTCACAAGCCACTCCAGATGGTCAGCTGCCAAGCAGCTTCCATCTGCACGTCCTGGCCTTTGGAATGGGATGCCAGCCTGCAGGAACAGCCACCAACTCAGGAACTGCCTGTACTCAGCAGATGTCACTTTCTACTCCAGCTCTGTAGGATTTGTTGTGCATTAGCGGGGACCAGAGTAGTCAGTGAACTTTGGAAATACACCGTGTGTGGCTGGTATCAAGCTGTCTTGAGGGGGAAAGTTGGCTTTAAAAATATTTAAATGAATGATTTTTTACCTCAAAACATTTTCAGTATTTACTGCTTGACAAATATGCACCTCGCCTCTCATTTTAGAATGACTTTAATTTTGTGAGGCTGTTATTGTGGCATGAATATGCAGATCTATCCTACACAGAACATTTTCAGTATAGAAAAAGTATAAATCCTGAAAGTAACTTTTCTAAACTGCAGAATGCAGAAAGTAAGAGGAAGTAAAAAGTGTTGATGCAGCAGGTGAGATCACTGCACTTCACAGCTGGAAGCACACAGATGCATCCCTGCCTGTAGCATTGCACTTGGAGAAGGGGTCATGGATGCTACAGTTCACTTGGGCAGGCGATGCTGGTTGAAACAGCTGCAGAAATGCTGCCCTAAATACACCTGTGTGGGTACTCACTACATGTGCACTGCAGCTCTCACATGCTCAACTTAAGTTCACCAGTAACTATCTGCAGAACTACAAATAGTGACTCAACATTGTCACAAGCAATTAAAACTTAATGGAGCTTAGTTCCTCCTCTACCCAAGTTCTGTGTTCTGCTTTGTAACAGATTCTGTTACGATTTATGACAAATGTTCAGAGTGAATTGTTTTGAGCTCAGATGGTGGTGGGCACGTGTTTTCTTTTGAGATAAAACCAAGCTGTAAAATTTCTGAATAGGAAATACAGTTGCTTAATGGATATTGTTCTCTCTTTCTAATCTGTAATATCAATGCAAAATGATTATGAAGTGGATATAAACCTGCTCTGTCTGAACTGGTAACTGTTCATTCTTTATACTGCTCTTAGGTGCTGAAAACATATATTGCCACTCCAAATTATGTTCAGGATAATTATCAAATGTCAGATTTGTCAGGGTAAATACTTAGAACGCTGTTTTGAAAGGAACTATTCCGTAAGTATACTTTAAAAGGAAATGTTTGTGAATATGTCTTCTCAGTGGAGGTGTGTTTTGTAAAGTCCCAAAGTTTTGTAAAGATAAGTCGAGTCTGGCGTTGGCTTATGCAAGAGGTCATTTTCAAGGACAGAAGTAGGAAAAATATACACAAAAAATGCTTTCTTCTGCAAACGAGATACTGATTTTCTTGTCAGCTTGAGTGTAGTGATGAGTTGGTTCCCTGAACCTGAATTTGCTTCAGTTGCTGCTAATGATGTGAAGAGAACAGAATTGAACCTGAAACTGCCCATAGCAAAATCTGTTAGAGAGTTACTCAACCAGGATATCTTCCACTCTGAGATAGATGCTGCACTGACTTTGATAAGCCAGTGTAAAAAAATATCCAGATAAAAAAGAGCTTTAAAAGCAAGCAACTCTCTAATGGTGTGGTGTGGTCTCAGAAGTTGTTCAACCTTTCCTTCAGGGTTCAAGGTGACATTGTTCAAGCCAAGGACACTTATCAGCTGAAGTTACAGAGCTGTGATGATGAGCTGGTTGCAGTCTTGTCTGGAAGGCTATGGCTTCATAATTAGTTTTGCATCAAGTTCTGCCCTCAGTTGCATTGCTGGAATTCCTACAACTTCATTAGGGTTGACTGGGTTTAACTAAGGCATTATTTGCCCTAAGATTACCTGCAGCCAAAAATTTGCTGAATGTTGGGGGTTCAGTAATTAAAGGTGTGTTTACAGGAAACAAAACAGGCAGAATGGCAGAAGAACAGCAGTTCCCAAACCAAAGCTGTCACCACATGAAAGACAGAACTGTGAAGAAACTTCAGGGTTACCATCCAGCAGCATTATGGGAGCAGGTGAGGCAATTCTGAGCTTTCCAGCAGCAAACACTATGGTCAGGAGAGTAGCTTGGGGTTGGCCTTTTGCTTGGCAATACCGCTGATCCCAAATGGAGTCTCCGGAGAACACAAGGAGATGTTTTTGTACATCTATGTTTTTGTACATCTATGCCTATCACTTGCATTCTCTAAGTCACCAAGGACTTAGCGAGCAGCTTTCCAGCATCTGAAGGGGGACTACAAGAAAGCTGGAGAGGGGCTCTTCATCAGGAACCGTAGTGATAGGACAAGGGGGAATGGCTTCAAACATAGAGTAGGTTTAGGTTGGATGTTAAGAAAAAATTCTTTATTGTGAGGGTGGTGAGGCCCTGGCACAGGTTGCCCAGAGACGCTATGGCTGCCACGTCCCTGTAAATGTCCAAGGCCAGGTTGGATGGGGTTTTGAGCAACCTGGGATAGTGGGAGGTGGAAGGTGTCCCTGCCCATGGCAGGGGATTGGAACGAGATGATCTTTATGGTCCCTTCCAACCCAAACCATTCTGCGATTCTATGACTCGGTGACTGTCGCTGCCTCTCGCTGTGCTCCCTGCTCCCGCGGCAGCTCTCCCGGAGCCACACTCCGCCCCGCCGACAGACCCCCGTCCCGCTGCCCCCCGGCCCCTCCAACCTTCCCCCACGGAGGCCACGCCCCCTCCCCGAGGCCCCGCCCCCTCGCCCCCGCGGCCCCGCCCCCGCCGCGCACGCACGCGCAGTGCGCGGGCCCCGCCGCGCCGGTGACGCGGGGCCGGGCGGGGCGGGCGCGGGGAGCGGGGCCGCGCGCGGCACTTCGGGGACGCTCCGGAGCGGGGCCCGCGCCGGGGCCGGGCCGGGGCCGCGCGGCCGCTCCCGCAGGTGAGGGCGGTCAGCGGGGACACCCCCCGGGCTCTGCCCCGCTCGGGGTCCCGGGGGGGCTGCGTCCTGCGGGGCCTCTGTGCGGCCGCGGGCGGAGCGGGGCCGCGCTCGGTGAGCGGTGCGGGGTGGGTGCGTGTCGCCGCGGGGGCTGCCCCGTCGCGGAGGGGCAGCGCGTCGGGCGGCGGGGGCTCCCTGCGTGCGGGACGGGAGCGGCGTGTCCCGGCTGCGCTTTGGGGGGGTGACCGCTGTGCGAGGGGTGTTGCGGTGGGGCAGACCCGGCTTGTTGGGAGGGAAGGAGGAGGTGCCCCATTGCGGTCGGGGTGCCCTGCGAGGGGCTGCGCTGGCGCGGGAGGAGAGCGGGAGTGCCCGTGCCCCGGGGTGGCTGGGGAGGGGGAGGCTGTCGGGGCAGGGGCTGGGCTCCGGCAGGACGGGGCTCCGGGATGGCCGGGAGCAGGGCGGGGGTGCCCCGGCGGTGTGTGCGGACCGCGCCGCTCCGCTTGTGCCGCTCGGGAAAAGTGTCTTGAACTCCCCTTTTCCAGGCTTTGTTGTGCAGCCATTGTAATCGCTCTCTTCCTTCCCCCGGCCCGTTCTGCTCGTCAGGGTTTATTGTTCCCTCGGTCTTTAAATAGGCTGAATGAGGTCTGGGTGCGGGAAGGAGTTTTGGGGGTTAGTTTTGAGATGCGGCCATTAGAAATGGGGATGTAGCTGTAGGTTGTAATGAACTTGCTGGTTTCCTCTTCTCCCTGTTCGCGTAAAATTTAGGCCAAGCTCTGTTTTTAGTAAGTACTGTTCAGGACTTTTCGCCTCCGTAAGAAAAGTGCGATGTTAACTTGAGAACCCTCGGAGTCTTGGCTCGGGTGCTTTGTATAATTCAGGAGATGCAAGGTGCACATCTTTTTCAGTTTTGTATGGCAAAGGGCTCTTCTTAATGAAACTGATGCTGACTTGGACCTTCTGTGAAGTCTGCATCAGAAATATCTCCCTTACCCATTTAAATATGCCTCATACATTTGAATAGAATGCCATGGAGGAGTCTTCCTTATTCTTTCCCCAGTGAGCTACACATAGAGATAATGCTAATGAATAACCTTCAGGGCACTCTTCCCACTTCTCTGATTTCATGGTAAAGCCTGTTCTGCAGTCCTGTTTAATAGTGGAATATGCTGCAGAGTGTTGATAGTAAAAAAAAGTTTGGGTAGTAACTACGATTAAGTGCTATCCTGAATGCACTTCTTGTGATCTCTTTGATTCTGTGATTTTCAAAATTGTGCTTCTAAACATTTTCTTTCACTTCTGAAGTTCAAAAAATTGTAGTGAGCTGCCAGCACAAATTAGCATGCTGCTCTGCTTCAAAGAAGCAAGACTGCTTCTAGTGAGCCTTGGCTTGACACTAGGTGTCAAAAATGAATTGAAGTGACTACCCCAGCCAGCATTTTTTTTTTATTATTACTTTAAAGAATTTCGTCTGCTCTTCTCTAAAAGATTCACTAAACTGAAAGTCATCTGAGGCCATAGTTCAACTGTAACTAATCTGTAGCAGTAATAGTGGCTTGGAGACTTCTGCAATTTGTGGTATCATTGGCACAACTTCTGGTGATGCATGAAGCAGGTCAGCAGATGTACCCAGCCAGAAAAAAAAGGGTCATGCCCAGATTCCCTGATCTGGTTTGCACTGGAGTCCCACAAATTAGAGCAGAGCTTGTCCGTGGAGTGGTGAAGAGCACTGGGATCATCTCAAAGAGCCTGTGAGGATTTGTTGGCTTCAGAGAGGGCTGAGTGGGGTGAAGCCAAGAAAGGGAGTACGTTCAGCTGGTATGTCTACCCAGGCAGTGTGTGAGGCTCAGGGGAGAAGTGAGATATAGCTGCTCCAGGAGGGGTTCTTGTGCTGGCATGTGAACTGTCCAGAAGCGGGGTGGGATTGAGCAAAAAAGTAAAGCCTTGCCTTTTCTCCCTGAATTCAAGGCCTGGTTGGATGGGGCGTTGAGCAGCCTGGTCTGCTGGGAGGTGTCCCTGCTCATGGCAGGGGAATTGGAATTAGGTGGTCTTTAAGGTCCCTTCCAACCCAAATCCTTCTGTGGTTCTATGAATTCTAGTAACAAGTGTGGTTTTTTTCTTTCGTCTTCCAACAGGCTGAGAAAAATTTTTGAGTTCTTAAAAAAAAAAAGAAATCAAAAAGCTATCTCATATTGAGTGTATCTCAGTATAATATAATACTTGTAATGTTTCTGTGACAGTGGTCATCAAGCCCAGGATGTCTGGATCTAAAAGCATAACCTCTCTTGCCTGTAATGAGAGATAAATGATCTTACCTCCAGGGCTATATGTTCTTGGTGTGGTCCAGCTGTTGGAAAGGGATAATTAGTCCAGACTACAAAGAAATGTGTTGGTAGAGACTCCAAAGGAATCCACAGTGTGTTCTGCTAGGAGTGTTTCTGCTAGCACTACTCTTTCACCTCCACAAACACCACGAGCAAAACTGTCAAAAATGCTTGGCTTTTTCATGGTTGTTATGTTGCTGAAGTAACTGTGATGCTTAGTATATGTTTTGGGTTTGGTTTTTTTTTTTTTCTTTACTCTTTTAGATGTGTCTGTGCTGGCAAAACTTTCTGTGAAACTGCACTATGGCAGAAATTGAACAATTACGAAGGGTTTGTTTTAAAAGAAACAGCCTCAGAATATATTTGGTGTTTGGCTGTTTCACTGTATCAATAGTGCAAAACTTTTCTAATTACTCTTAAGGGCTTATCAAAGTTGATTTTGGCAGCCTGGGGCTGGGTTCACAGGGATAGATGCCTTTATCACAGATCTGGTGTGTATGGGTGTCAGTGTGAGTGGGAGGTAAAAGCTTAAATAGATGGGGCAACATATGTTCTGCTTTCCTTTCAAGGTTCTCTCAGTTTTAATTCTCACAGATGTATTGCATTGTCAGAATACTGACAATTTTTTTTTTCTTTTTAACTATTTGTGACAGAACAGGTTTATTAAAATTGGGATATTAGAACTTTAAAATTGAATTAAAAACATTACTGTGGAAGAAACTTTCCTCGGTGTATTTCCTATCCCTAAGCAAAGTGTCTTTGAAAAACTATGAAGTAATTAAACAATATTAGATTGTAGTCTCTGGAAACAAAGGCATGCTTTCAGTGGGTATTCAGAGACATTGATAAATTTTCCAGTTTCATCTGAATTATTTTCATAAAACTTTATCTCTGAGGGCTTTGCACAGTAGTAGATGTTTTGTGGGAAAAGCATGCCTATGCCATATAGTGTGGACAGCCTGTATCCTGTTCTGATGAGGGAACCAGGCTGTGAGTGTGTTGGGATGGGAGATACAGGGAATTGGAATGTGTGACTTGGTATTGGTGACAAGACTGTTTCAGAAGTGTATTTCCTGAAGATATCTTTTGGATTATGGGTTAGGAAGGGATCTGTTCAAACCTAAGAGGAGCTTGCAAATTTAAACCTGACTTCTTTAATTGGCCTGTGTATTTCAGAAGACTAACAGTCAGAAAATTTTAGTGATTTTCAATGTTCAGTGTCCTGTAATGAATTTGATGTCTTTGATGCCTGATTTGTGTTATCAATGTTTTTGTTTTAAACTTGCTGTAGGAAATATGTAATTTTGTTTCCTTTTGTGGAAACGGTGCTTTGTTAATACTAATGACAATGGTCATATGATTCCTTGGGGCTTTTGTTTTAACTTCTTTGTGATTGATGCAGCTGCTTGGTGGTGTGTTCTGTAGTTGTGAAATGTGAGAGTTGTTTGGCAAGGCCAACACACTCTCCATTTTTGAAGCTATTCTGCTTGGTTTCTTTACTGTGAAATATTTTAAAATGTGAGAAAGCTTATGTACAGGTGAAAGTAGAAATGAAAATAGATTGTGAACGGAAGTTTTGCTTTCGGAGAAGTTCTCAGAGCCTTTGCCCCGACTTCCAGTTGCTTAAATTTTGGGGAAAACTTAAGACCTTCCCCATTTCCATATTCAGGAGCATCAGTCTTAGCAGGTGCCTGCTTGGACTGTCAGGTTGTGTGTTTTGCTCTCCCTTTTTAAGGGCCCCTGCTCTGGAGAGTGCCTGGGCAGTGATGCACATGGAAGGCTATCAAAGGGCAAAACTGCTGATGTTTTTGTGCAGGTGTGGATGGGACCAGAAGCAGAACTGGTTGTCAGTAGGCAAAGCAGCAGGACCATTTACCTGTGATGTCAGGCACCTTGCTTTGGCTCCTGCCTGCTGGTGTACCTACTTGTTTGTCTTGCCTCTTGGAAGTCTCTTTATTTGCCTGGAGGTGGGAGGTGTAAGCTGCTTTAGGACAGAGGTCCTGTCTAAGCTGTTCCACCAGGCAAGAAGAAAAACAGTTGGCACAAAGCTTATGGGAATGTGTTTCATGGGTCTCCTGGTTAAAACCGGGGCGGAGTGACTTGAGTGCCTGTCTTTGCTCGGAGGACTTAAAAGTACATGTTTTAACAAATAATGCAGTGCTCAGCCTCTCATCATATTAGTCCTGTTATGAATGTAAATTTCCATCTTTGCAGGGAAGCAAGGGAAAAACTTAATTCCTTTATTCTTGGTGAGGAAAATAAACTGATTTTATCAGTCTGTTACTCAGAAATCACAGACCAGGATTTAGCATCATGGCAAATGAAAACCATGTTCTGTGGTAAATGGGTTTGATTAACACCTCTATCTGGTCAAGTGCAAACTGTTGTTATGAAAAAGGTGAGGTGCCATATAATGAAAAAATTCGGTAGAATTTTTTAGGTGTATGAGTAATAATGATTAACTATTAGAATCGTATAGGTCGGGGAAAGCAAGGATAAACATGTGAATTTCAACCCAGTTCCTTTTTCCTGATTGTTCTTTGGGATCTCCATGTGAGTGGTCTGTTCTAGTTTAAGTTGAATGTGTGCCACATGCATTTAATTTAGCATTGTGAGAACTTTGATTCTTTGGAATAACTGGCCTTATCTGATAATGCTAATGTGAAATATCCAGCAGTATGCTAAGATGATGATCTGAAATATCCAGCAGGTTTTTACTGTACTGGCACAAACCCCAGCTCTTGAAAGTTGAAGTTCCATTTCAGTCATACATGATTTTGTAGTATGTTTTCTACATATTTAAATAATTCTGTAAGAAATAAATGCGAAATGTTTTTTTTTAAATTTTAAACTTCTTCATAAACTTGTTATGGATTGAAAATTAACTAGAAGATTCACACTTGGAGGGCAGAGTCTGATGCTGGAGGCTTTGGAGGCAGTTTGGTGCTGCAGGTACCTCATCAGAGGCACCTCTGGGTGGTCCTGCCTTGTCCCCCGATCTGCTGCAGCTCTGTTGGCAGAGCTAATGCTTGTGTGATTGCAGGGTGATTTCTTCCATGCTACTTATCTCATGGGAAACTTACCCACTCAGTGCTGTAGTTATCAGTTTGCTAACTCACCCTGTGGCTACACCTTGCTCTCACAGGTAGAAGCAGGAATGAAGGGAAAGCAGCACAGCTTCTTCCAGCACATGCTGGGGGTGAAGCATCTTTCACCTCAGCAAGGGCAGTCAGTGCTCCCACTTCAAACTAATCATGTTTCCAGATGCCTTTAAAGAGCTATCCCTGGGACTGCTGTTTTCCAGCTAGTTTTCCATCTGTGAAGGAGCTGAATTATCATAATGCATAAATTTGTATTTTCAGGTAAATGTTTACATTAAAGTGTGCATTCTGCACTACATTAAGGTAGGGGGAAAACTTTTGTCTCTGTTCTGGAGAATTCAAACACGGTCCTGCTTCCAGCTCATGGGTGTTATCTGGCTCTTGAAGGGAGAGGGAGAAATGGGGTTGCTCTTCTGCCTTGTCAACTTCTGACTTGTCAGTACCTGAGTCTGAAGCAGCCTCAGTGTTATGAAACACACGTGGTTCTGGGCAAATTTATGGCTGCCCACAGATTTTGAATAGAACAGAGGAAGTGAGTAGCACATCCGTTATTTAAAGAAAGCCACGAGTGGCACCAGAATCCTACAGACGCTGGAATGTATTCTGTGTGTGTGTATATATATATTTTTTTTAGAAGCTGATTCTCCACCACAGTGCCAGAGTTGTAGGAAACTTGTGTTAATAGTTTATCCCTACAACTCCTGTCCCTGATCATAAACTCAATGTTAGTAACTTTTTAAGTAGTAGCAACTGCAAGTTACAAAATACACGTGAGGTTGTATTGCTGACACTTATTAACAACTATATTTCATCGCCTGTTTACATTGGAAGCTTTTAACAGGAGCAGAGTGTTACCAGTTTTGTTTTCTTTACTGTCGAATTTATAATATAGCAATGATTTTACAGCTAGAAACTTAATCTGGGTTGTTGTGTTTGCTGTTCTAAGCTTGTTTTTATACAGTGGAATTAAAGTTTTTCCGTCAGGGTGTATGTCCTGTGAGAGAGATAAACGAAAGAGTTTGCAAGCTTATACATTCGAACTGGAAATTAGGACAAAAGAATTGAAGGACAAATCTAGATAATTCAGCAATGTTGAATTTACTAGACTGCTTGAGCTGCCTTACACCTCTCCCTTGGGGCTGTGCAAATCCGACCTGTGTCTTGTGGTTGCTCACATTTGTCACGGGGGCGGAACAGCAAACATTCACTGTCACTGTTCTTCCTTAGGCTTGGACAGTACCAAACACTGATATCTTTAGTGGCAAAAGGACCGGTGTGGGGAGTTTTGTGATCCGTATTTTAACCCCGAGTCTGAAAATCTTGTCCTTAATGTCCAGATGGGGAGTTTTTTTATTTAAAGGATAAGAGAAGTGAGATGACCATGTTATCACCTGTCTTGGAGTTGGTGGAACTGCCATTAACTCAATCATTTATCTCAGTGATGTTGGTGGTATCACTTGATACAAGAGAGCCTGGCCAGTATCTTTGCTAATCTTTTTTAGGAATGGTTTAGTAACTTATCTTAATGTAAATTTGAATGTCTGGAGAAGTTTGGAGTGAGGCTCTAAATGGACCATGGTAGAACTCTCTGGCATCTCTTTTTAGCAAGAAGATAGGGACCCTCACATTTTCTGTTCCTACCACAATTCCTTATTTTTGTTTTTCTTAATATTCTAACTTATGTATGTACCTGATTGTATTTAGGAGCCACAGTGATGCACCAAGACCTTGGTATGATAGTGCCTCACGTGTGCTGAACAAAAAGGCAGTTTCTGTTCCCAAACCATACTATGCTACTGTAGACTTTCTTCCACTGTTTTTTTTTTCCTGCGGTTTGTGGGATGGGTACAACTGAATAAAAGAACTATTAACATTATTGGTAACATCTTAGTAAGCATGTAGTCTAACTCTAGCCTGTGGTGGTAGCATTTTTCTCTTTCAAAACTTGTAGCCTTAAGGCAATTTGGTGGACTTTACCAGCATCTTCCTTCCTTTACCAGCCTTCCTTCGAGGGCAGAGGCTTGTGTGCAGTGTTATTGTAGGTGTGCTCACATGGCTGTACCTGCTCATGGAGCTCAGAGTTATGTGTCCTCTGAGAGCCTGGTGAAATTACTTCCCTGGAAAGGGCTGAGCAGATGTAAGCTAGACTTGCCCTCCTCTTAAAATTGATTTCTTGGGTGAAGATGAATGTGCCAGCAGCCCTAGTTTCTTTTGAGATGATGGCCGGGATTTCTTGTCTGCTGTTGGCTTTCTTTGCTGTTGGGTATTGTTCCCAGTTTGTAGAAGGAAAAAATATTTCAGTAAGGGGGTTGTAAACCTTACCTCTGTCACTCAGACATTTATATGAGCTCTTGTGCAGAATGCCAACCAAAATAAGCTGGAGTGGTTTAAACAGCCTAAATAATCACTCTTTGTATCGCTTGATCCTGAGTAAATAGGTTAGAAAGTACTTAAGAGCAGCTCAGCTGGAGCCTTCTGGCAGAGAGCAGGGACAAGCAGATGAAGGTGCTGAGCTCTTCCCTGGCACAGCTGTACCCAGAGGAGGAGATCCAAACCCAGGGTAGAGGTTCACAAGTTAATGGGCTGCTCGGCAGGTGGGAATGTGGCTTCTCCCTGCAAATAACCCTGTGATACAGCTGAAGTAAGAAAATCTCAATTCATCATCCTCTTAGGGAATGAGTGTATTTTCTGGTTAATCTATAGTGATCTCCTGGTGTGGAGTGAAAGAAGTGGTTAAATTTAGACATGTTTCATGGGGATGCAGGGGATGGCAGAGATGCCAGGTGCTGTGGCACGTGGAGTAGTGCTGCTCTGCAGCACTGTCCTGTCTTCCCCACGTGCTCACAGAAAAGTCCATGTTGTGGTTGTAACCAGCTCCCACTACTAGTTCAGACTGTTAATTCATTAGTAAAATTAATGGTAGGAGGGAGTTGGGCCAGAAAATGCGAATGTACAAGATAAGAGGTTGCATGGCAACGCTTTACGGTCCCGAACAAGGAGTCAAGAATAAATAATGGTGGAAAAAGAAATGGGAGGAGGAAAAAATGAGTGGGTTGGAGGAAAAAATGCTATCTTTGTATTGGCTTTATTGTTTCGGTGCCATCCCAGATGTGTCTAACAAGTCTGACATTGTTTGAGATTTTCATTACTGAGGGCCTTTCACAAGGCCCTCCTCTGTAAGGCTTGTGTGTGTCACTGGGGCAGCCTGACACAGCCTTGCCGAGACGCAGGTTATGCAAATGCTTTCAGGGGATGGTGGGAAGCCTGGATCCTACTCCCAGTTTTAGAGGGCTTCTTGCCACCAGAAGCTACTTTCTAACTTGTCTTTTTGGCTTTCTTCGCCAAAACAACCTGTGTAAGAGGCTTCCTGATAAATTGCGTGTGTCATTCCTGACACAGTAATGTTTTAATTCCAAAATATGGGTCTTTCTGATCACTACCATGCATAGATATGCATATATAAAAAGTAAAATAATTTGACAAAAAGGAAAGGAAGAAAGCTTCATGAAATAAGACTGCAATAGCTGCTCATCTTCAGGTAAGCCCCTTGTTTTGGTTAAGAAGTTTGAATGTCTCATAGTGCTTCTGATCCCAAGATCAGAACCTGTGCTTTCCTATGTGATTTTGTTGTTAGGATTGTTTTATTGTTTTAACTGGATGAATAACTTCAGATTGGCAAGGGCTTTTAATGGAAAAAATATTGTTTGTTCATTGAATTAGAGAAGTGACTGTCACTTACTGGTAGTAACTGAATGTGAGAATATGAGTTGCCAGCTGTAATGTTTCAGGTTTTTTTCTATTCTGAGAGGAAATGCAGAGGAAACAAAAGCTGGCAGCATCATTGCCAGTATTTCCTTACTCTGCTTTATGTTAGAATGAATTAAAACGACTGCCATTGCAAATGACTCCTTGTGGTTTGGGGTAACTGCTTACTGTTTTCCTTTGCAATTGGACATGCTATCTTTTCAGCATTAAAAGGAAGTGCATTGTCCCCTCCTAAATCCCTCTGTCCCATTGTTCATGGCTGGTAAAATGACTTTTCACTGTAACTTTGTGCTCTTTCAACTTCACTGTGACTGGTGCTCCCTTTGCAAGTCCAGCCAGAGCTTCCTGTTGGGGGGGAATTTATGAAAAACGCGCTTGGCTTAGGATCATGATGCAAGGTATTAATTCTGTATCTCCTGTGACTTGTATGCATTTAGTGATTTACATAAAATGGTGGCTGTACTTCTGAGAGGGTGACTGCCTGAGTAGCTTCAAAGCAAAAATTAGCTCTGACGTTTTTTCTTCTGCACGGTTGTTGAAATTAGTTTTTATTTGGAGCTGTGATCTTGCAGAATTCTGTATGAAATGCTCCATATATGTGGAAAAGAGCAGGATGCCACAGATTTTTAGTGAGTTATGGGAACTTTCTCTTCAGGCAAGAAGTGGGGCCATCCAATTTTCCGCTCATGCTGGAGATAGAGCTCAAAGAGCTTCAGAAGCCAATAGTTAACTCTGTTGGAGATGCTCTATCCTGCAGTTCTTTAAAATATCATCTACAGTGAATAATAGTGTGCAAACGTGTGTGACAATTTTTTTTCTCTTCCCAAACCTTGTTCTAGATGTCAAAATTTACCTGGACTACTTGGGAATGGCGAAACATAGCCCTGGGATCCTGCCATGAACAGTAAGAAAGTTGAGATGCTTTGTGTATGCAAATAATAATTTTCTTTTAATGACTAAATCCCAGTGAAACTGTTCCTGTTCAATTAACACAGCTTGGCAAGACATTGTGTAGCTCAGTGTGGAGGTGCTCCCAGCTTTTCATGCAGTAAAGAGGCAGTACAGTAGGTCAGAGGGGTGGATCAGTAGGGGAGCATTCTTTGGGAAACAGTAACGGGGAAGTCGCTGCAGTCACTATGGCACTGGAAGTGGGAAGCTGCTGTGGGTGGTGCATTAGGAAATTATTGAGGTGGTATCTGAAGGATGCTTTCCTGTAATGTGTAATTATATTGTGAGACTCCATTGTTACCTTGTGTATAATTATATCGAGACTCCACTGTCATGGGATATCTTGAATGCAAATTAGATTGAAGTGTGATTAGACAAATTAGTGGAAGAAAAAAGTGAATTGTGAAGTACTAAAGCCTGAATTCCAGGTGCAGTTTGAGGGAGGAAGTCCCTAAAACACTGGCTGAGGGAAGCTGTGTTGTTTCACTCTCACTGCTCTTGAATGGACTGCTGTTAGACAGGGAGCTTGGCTCATTAGGTCTTTGGTCTGAGCTTTCGTGTCTGACTTTTGTTTGTTGTTTTCCTTATATGAAACTTAGTGTTTAATAGATGTTGATTTAACAGACAGCAGACAGCTTTAAAGATATTCTCGAGTGTTGATCAAAATATTCAGATATTTTTGTGTTGTTGGTAGCCTGAGACTTTCTAGTTTGAAGGATACATAAATATGTATGTACATGCTCTGTGTTCTTTAAATAGCCTTTTCCAGATGTTGCAGTAGGCATCCTTAAAGTGATGCACTGAAAATTATTCTGATTAATTTTCCCAGTACAAAATAGATGACTTATGAGAGACTGTGTGGGTGAGTAGCATGTTTGTAAAGCATCAACAGTGTCTGCTGAAAATTTACACTATTTGTCAGCCTTCACTGGCACAGAAATTAGAAGGCTTTTGTATTGTTACAAATTATGATTTGGATATAGTTGATTGGAAATGTACATCTCATGAAAACTCTTGTAGCTGAACTCTTCACAGCAGTTTAAATACTTAATATGCAAATATTCAAATGAAAAAATACTTCACTTTCTTTTTTAGAACTCTGACCATGTCATGTCTAATTCTTCCATGGAAGTAGTATTTCTCCCAAGGCTTTCAAAAGCTGGTTTATATGCTTGATGTTAGGCACTGCTAATATCTTGAAAATCTCAGAACTCTCCTTTGATGAAAATAATTGTTAAATTGTTGTAGATCAAATTACAGAGCCTTATGTCAGTTATTAGAACAGCTGACAAAGTCATTTAGTTCTTTGTACAAAGTAGTGATGTAACGCGAGGAGATTCTGGTAAGACTGATTGCTTTTGGCTTTTTGAGAAGTTTGTCCAGCTTACTTGAAAAAGATAAATGTGTGTATTTGTAGATTATTAAATAGCATTAAAATCTTACCAGAATGTAGCTAAAGCTTCAGTTTACTTTTTCTGATCATGGATTGACTGAGCTAACGATTTAAGCTGTGCTGCTGGAGGTAAAACATTCCTTCATTTTGAACTTTATGTACAATTTAGCAAATTCACTGTTCGAAAGGTAAGAGAAAGAACTTTGCTTTCCACAGATCTGCTCTGACAAAACCTTGTCATTTCTCGTGAAGTTGAGAACAAATTATGTAATGTCAGAGGATAATCACTTATTAGGGATTATTAAGAAACAAATTTTAAGGGCGGAAATGATTCTCGGTACAAATTAGGACATCTGGAATGATCTTGGGCTTTTTGTTCCCTGCCAGTCATTTATCTAAAAGTTGTGTGGCTTCTTTTCTGGCTTTTCTTTTGAGGTGGTTACTGGAACCAAAAAAGCTGGAGTGTTGCTGTACTGGTGTTCAAGATCTTTGTGTTTGGGAGGTACTTGATGTCCACTTGTAGGACAAGTAGCATCAGAAAACCAAATCTCATTTTGCTATTAAAGCTGTCATGTTAGAAAACATCTACATGCTATTAACTAAAGGTAAACAACCAGCACGTAAATTGCATCTTATTCATGTCTCATGTAATTTGTGTGGCTTCTGATAAGGCAGTGAGAGGTGTGAGCTGTGTTGTGCTCTGGATACATTTCTGACCTAGAGTCCAGTGGTTGTGTCTTTTTAAGATCTGCTCAAAATAACTGTAGAAGATAAAGGAAAAGTAATGCCTTTAAGTTGACCTGCAGCCTGGTGTTCCCTTAGCTTCCATCTTCACCTGTAACAGCACTCCAAAATTAGGAAGCTTGCTGACGGTGATTGGAGTTTGAAATCCTGCTGACTTAACTTGATCCAGGAGCATTTTCCCCAGGCCTTTATTTGCATATGTAGATTTTTCATCTCCCAAGGTTGTGGTTTAGGTGATGCCTGCAGGTAAAGGACATTTTTGATGAAAGTAACAGCAGGTGGGAAGGCTTGAAGTTGAGTGGAAAGTGATTCCAAGGTGGTTTGTCACATGGATACTTGAATGGTAGCAATAAGGAAATACAAGGATTCAGTTTCTCAGTGACGCAGGTGGTTCTGATATCACACACCTGATGGTGTGTGATATTGGAGAGGGCATCAAAAGGTTTTACAGCACAAAATGAGAAAGTGGGCTTTAACATTTTAGGCTTTTTTGCTTTTGTTGTTAGATAGTGTATGCTGGCTATCCAGGAGTCACTTCTGAAGAGTGGAAGATTTCAGTCTGCTGAAGTGTACATTGTTTTACTAGGAAGCTTCATGGGATTTTACTTCCTGTTTTTGTCACTTCTGTTCAGTCTGATGTGAACTGGCCTTTTCACTAACTCCTCTAGAACAGTAGGTAGCTGATGCCTCTAGATCTGTGGCACACACTCCCCAGAATGGAGCTGCTAGCAAATGGAAGCAATCCATTTAGGCTAAGAGTCGTAACTTTGTACTTTCAGTGCTTTTGTGAGATAATGATTTAAAACCTTCCTCCAGTCATAACCACAGAGGCAGAAGCCCACATTGCCTTTAGTGGAGGAGTGGCATGGAAAGATACTTTATCATCTGGACACAGACAAACAGGAATATGGGTGTTGCCATTGCTGGAGACCTGCTCTGGATTGTGGCTGGAGGAGTGGCAGTAAGAGGACAACAGCAGCTGCCACTGCCAGACCATCTGGGTGCTGTACACAGCTCTGAGTGATGCTTGGAGCTGCAGCTGGGGATGATGAGATGATGCAGATGTTTGAGCCAAGGGCAAAAGAGACTGTCTGTGCTGCTGTCCAAGGAACAGAGCTGATGTGAGCCCAGGAGAGTTACTAACCTGTCAGGTCTTTGTGGCTCTGGCAGGGAGCTGGCTTGTCTTGCTTGTGCTTTCTGGTGTTTTGGGACACTGGTCCCTGCTGGATCCTTGTCCCCTCCTTGTGCTGACATCTTAAACTCACTGTCCTTGTGGTGTGTCATCTGCAGCCTCTTCCTTGTCCCCCTCCTCCTTTGGTCCCTGGCTGGGATCACTGTGTGTGGAGATGGTGTTTTTAAGGCTCAACCTAAATGGGAGAGAAGTCCATTCATTCCTTGGGGCTGGATTATGCTATACTGTAACTGCTGAAGCTCCCAGTGTTGAGAGCATAATATAGGGGCATCCAGTCTAGGATTGATAGTGCAGCTATCCAATGTAGCATTTTCCTCTTACCTATGGTACCCTTTTAAACTGCAGGTGTTTTACTTGGGTGTGATTTATATGCGGTGTATTAATGGCTCAGTCTGCTTCAGGGAATTGTTTTCTCTTGCTGTGTGAGAGAAATACTATACCAAGAAGCTTGGGTTTTTATACATAATGTTCCTGAAGACTTCTAAGGTTGTATGAGCGTGCTGAGCTTGTTTTGTTTTGTGTTCCTAAAACAGGTTGAATAAAACTTTTATCAAACATATTTTTAATTACATTAGCAAAGACCATTCTATAATTGCAGTTAATGAGCGCTGCTTTTTGTGTGTAAAACTTTACTTCATACAATTACTAAATTTCTATTAGGATATGATCTGTTCTGCTACCTAGAGTATAACTTTGACAGTTTGTTGGCTTCCTTTGTGACACTGAGTTTTTCAAAATGCAGTGCCTTGGCTGACTAAAGTAAATTGTTGCTTAAGTTGTATTTTGTGTAGTCTATAGTATGGGGTTTCTTTTGTGTCTGGACTTGATTTTTACTGAAAATGTTTAAGTACTTATATACTTCTAGCTTGTGGGTGGAATTAGTCATGATTCTACTTGTTAATTATTGATTATCAGGTGATATTTGATATAGGTTAATGCTGCTCTTGGGTAATGCAACTCTGATGCCTGTTATAAAAACAGGGAGGCTGTGCTGACCTCCAGAAATGTGTACAAAGTTCAGACTGAAAACTGCCTGCATCAGGCTAGTCTACATCCGACTTTTAATAATAATGCTTTTTTAGGCACATACTTCTCGGTATTTAGAAGGAGACTTTCTTATTGTTACTTATTTAGAGCTTAAAGCAGTTCTTTAAGGGTATAGTTTGTCATTATTGAGCAGCTGCTGCTGAAAGGGTCAGTGCTGCTCTCTCTCCTCTGCTCTTTGCCGAGCGGGTGCCGGGGACGTGCGGCCGCTGCCAGGACAGTGGGATCTCCTTGCTCCTCTGATGGGAGACAGTGCTGGCTGTGCTGGGCTCTGCTTTCCCTCTGACAGCTGTTTGCTCTTGGACTGTGCAGCTGGATGGTTTGTGGGGTTCAGCATAAGGTAGGCACGTGATAGGTAACACGGGACTGTGTCCTTCATTGGTGTTCCCGGGCTAGAATTCAGCCTCTTGCTCCCTGTGGATTTGGTGACCAGTCTGTTTTTCAGCAGTTGTGTTTTGTTATGTTTTTGATTCACGTTGACTGCTGTGCTGGAGGAAGGATGGTGTTACTATGGTAGGTCAGGCTCAATCCCAGCATCTGCCAGCTTTGTGCTTTCTGAGCACCGTGTGGAAACTACTTCCCTGCTGTAGGAATGATGTGTTTGCTGAGGTCTGACGAGTGTTCCTCATGTTCCCTGTATGCTCATGTTGGCCCCTGAGGATGTGTGGACTTGTTCATTTAATGTCTTCCTAGACTGTGCCCTGCACGCTTTATTCTGCACTCTTTGGCATGTCTTGTCACTAATTTGCTGTTGTTTCTGAAGAGCTGACTGCAACTGATACAAGTAACCTACATTAGCTGTGTGCACTATCAACCCTGAATAGTCTGGAACTTTCTGACAGAGGAAGCATAGTCATAAAAATGAAACGTTTCCACAGGGCATGGAAATTCACTATGTGAGTTGTGTTCAGTGGCATATGACCAATGGATGTAGTGTTTTTACTTATTTTGTGAAGTTGGAATTAGAAGTAATTTAATGCTGAATAATTTTACATGGGTTTTAACCACACCCCATTTAAATTGCCTTCCTGAATTCAGACTGAAGATCGTTAAAACAAATGTAATGGTTTATATAGGAAATGAATCATTATTCAAAAATATATATACTTCTTTTTGAATTTCCAAAAGAATGATGGCAAAATGTAACAGCAGCAGCAAACCAGAGATCTGAGGAACTTGCACAGCAGTGTGAAATTCAGCCCCCAGCTCCTGGCAGGGGGATGCAAGTTCCTGCTGGTGATCAGATTTGTCCTGTCTGTGACCATAGTGAGCAGCTGTAGGGTTGTAAGTGGAGGTGTGAATTTCTCATATTTCTATGCTGGGAATGTAGAATCAGTGGTGAGGATGATAGAAGCTCTACTGATAAAGGTGAAAGTTAACTAAAACTTTTCTAAGTATCAAAAATTCTATTTTAACATGGAATTTTTTTGATCCCTTTATACTGCTATGTAATGTATTGGTCTCATTAGAGAAGCCTTTGCAATGCCCACAGGATGGTAAATTAAAGACTGAGACTGCAGTATCCATCCTAACTGCTTTAACCACACTGCACATCCTGTAGGGCTTCACAAATCACTGAGTGATGGTAGGAAAGCAATTCATGTGTATATGGTACTTTTTAAACATGTCAGTTTTATGATGGAGGACAGATAAAACATGTTCTATTTACTCAGCAGACTTCTTTAACAGAAGAAAACCTGAAGTTTATTTGAAATGAGGATGTCCTGAGGTGCAGCAATGCCAGGAGTTAAGAACCACCTTATTCTACCAGCTGCTGTCGCATCAGTGGGAGGGAGTGGGCAAGTTAGATGCTGCTAAACAATTCTGTTTGATGCTGTCTCAGTTGTGGCATGTTTAAAGTATTGCAAAGCAAATACTGAATTTATAATTTATGCTTACAAATTCCATGTGTGATTTCTTTCCACTAAATGTCTAAATTTGCCTTAGCAAAATAAGATTTTAGACAGACTCTTTAATTAGGAGTGCTTGTGTCTTATTCTCTGAAGTCAGAATTTTATTGTTCATGGTACAAAAGCAGCTGGAGGGGAGAGGATGATTTGGGGAAGCTTCTCTTTTCTGTTATGTATAAAATGACCCGTTATTTCAAAACTATTACATTGATTTACTCTTTTGTGACTGCATTTAAAAATACAAGCTTTCTTTTGTATATTAAAGGTATTGACTAAGAAATAGGAATTTCTGCTTTGGTCTGTGAATTAATAGCAAATTGCTTTAAAGAAATATCCAATTCATACAGCTACTAAATTTTGATCATTCACTTCTGTTTATAAATGTAAAATATAAGACCAAAAATCTGAAGTGTGCCTCTTTTCAAGGGTCTTGCATACTTTGTTTGTCAATGCTCGGTGACAAATAGTGTCAGCAAATGGAAATGCTACAACTTCTTCACTGCCCTTTCAAGTGGAAGTAGAAGTTCACGAACCAGAATATAGTCTATAGTCTGTATATAGACTGTAAGATATACTCTTGAGACAGAAAAAAATAAACAAGGGGTTTATCAACTTTATTAGATCTTAAAAATGGAACTCATTAAGATTTTGGCCTCTTCCGTGCAAATTAATGTCATTATATCTTGCACATAAATAGTTTGAGCTATTTTTCTCCCTCTTAAAAGGTGGCTTTAATGAGTCACAGCTTCCATTTTAGTAAATTGTTCATGGGATAGGCAGGCTCAGGAACAACTGGGTTAAACCAAGAGATTATTTGAAAAATCTAGGGCATGTGCTCTGTTCACTTGATTAGTTTTCATAATTCATCCTTGTTTCCACAGCAAAGAGCAGCATAAGGCATGTAAACAAGAAGCAGTTTTCTTGCTTTTGTGCTCCTTTATCTCTGTATTTTTACCAGAGACAGTTAGTGAAATTTGGAAAAAAAATATATTGTGTGTGGATGTTTGGAACAAATCTTGGTTTGTTTTGTGAAAACCCATGGGATCTGAGAGGCAGGTGCTATTTGGGGATGTCTGTCTGTGACTCTGCTTCAGTTCTTTTCTGTTTGACTACAGGTGCATGAAGAACAGAGGAGGTATTTCCGCTTATCAGAGATGATGTGGAGAGACACTTTGTGAGTAACTGACATGTGTTTTCTAAAAAGCCCAAAATGCTAATGTGGAAATTATTTTTTTTTTTTTAATTCTGTAACTTAGAATAAGTGTGCTATTTATCTAACAGTTTCATTGGGGTCTGGAAAGCTGTGAATAGGGAGCCCTTCATGGAACCCACAGACAAAGCTGATTGTGGAAATGAGGAGCTGGAAGACTGAGCAACAGAATATTTTTTTTCATGAATGATTAACCATGATGTCCACCTTGTCTGTAGTGATCAGTCTACCAAAGACTTCTACTGTTGACTGCTCAAAGTGTTCTAGATAGCAGTAAAACCCTTGATATTGTGTATATGGGGAACCTTCAGTAGTGTTAACTTGGTTTGGAACTTATGGAAGCTTACTCTGCATGTCAGGTTATTAACACTGTATTGTCCTTGTCCAATTTTGACTGCAAGTCTGATATATTTGCCATAAAGATGATGGGAATAGTAGCAGTGAATAGAAGCTTTCCTGAAAGTTTTCAGTTCTTGTGTGCTGGAACACAACAATATTCTGGGATCATAAATGTAAACTACACTCCTAAAATATTACAGGAAAGGAAGAACCTCTATGACAGAATATAACTGTACCTAAATAAGTACTTAAAGGATTTGCTTTTGTGGAAAAAAGGTCATTTTTAGAGATCACAATTAGGTAGTGCAATGTCTTACTTTTCAAATTGATTCCATAAATATGCTGTGTTTCTAGTGCTGTAGGCTCATCAGTCAGCTCATTCCTTTGGGGTAATTAATCCCAGTGTTTCCTTTTTTTTTTCCAGATTTCCAGTAACAGTTGTGAATTAAAGCAGCATGTTATTTTACAGTTTTCCATGACAGTCTTTGTGCCTTTTTTTTTTTTTTTGCTGTTGTTTATGTAAGTAAAATATGAGTTATGTGGTCTTGAGTGCTTTCTTTTAAACCATAAGCTTTGATATTCTGGAGCTACTGCTTTGTTCTAATGATAATTGTTTTAGGAGAATGGTGCCTTTGTGGACAACTTCACTGCTTTTCTTGTCACAGAAGGGCTCAAGTTAGAAGAACTGCTCTTACCTCAGGCACCTTGATTTCTACATTTGTAGCATTAAAGCTACACAATGAATTTTTTTTTTCTTAAATTAAAAAAAAAATCCTTTTATTATAATAGACTAGTAATTGCTTAAACTTTTAGGTAGGGAAACAGTTTGGGTTTTTACCTGGGATTTGCTTTTTGTAGCCTTTATCTAAGAGAAAGATTTTAAAATTATTTTTAGGCTTTCCTCATCCTGGAGCCCTTTGCAAATTTTCTTAGATATGTTTTTTTGATTAGTCTAGGAACTACTTTAAAAAAAAAATTGTCATTAATGCTTAATTTCCTCATTCTTGTTCAGTGTCTGCAAATAGTGCCTGATTTGAAAGTCTGTATTGCTTTCAGTCAAGAGAAAATCTGCTTCAAGATAATGTTGGCTTGTAGTCATCTTTCCCTTGGCTTCTTTCAGGCCCTGCTTGCCAGTTCAGGGAGGCTGCGTGAGGATTTCTTTCTAACAGTCTCCTGGCCAGCTGCTGGATTCTTTATGAAGCAGCAGGAGAAATCCTTGTGCTGATCCAGCTGACTTACCCAGGAGATAGTGTTGATTTGATTTACTCTATGATGTTGAGATCACTTTTTTGTGGATAAAGTCCATGAAGACTTTGCTGCAGTTGGCTGAGTAGCAACAATAATATGGAATATTATTTATTTCATTATTTTTAAAATAAGATATCTATATATAATTATCAGCTTAATAAAATGGAAATTGATTTTTTTTTGTTTGCTTTAAACAAGAAGTATAGTTCAGGTATAAATGTTCCAAATATCAATCTACATAGTGTGAAATATTCTCGTAGTGATGCCACAGTTACTGGTAATACATGCATTTTTCTTTGAGCTTATTTACAGCTGTTGACTATATTTTAGTGTGGTAATTTTCAGAAAAGGCTCTGTGTAAAATAGGCAGCAGTTATTTTGTGGGGTTAGCATGAATTTGTACAGATGGCTGCTGTTAAGGACCTTTTAGTTGCATAGCAGTCAGCTTTTTCAGTCTTCAGCATATGGCTGGGTCAGGTTGTGCTCTGATGCTTAAGAGAGCGGATAAGGCTCTCAGCCAATGACACCCACTGTGGACACTGTTTTGGGATTTGCCTACATTAATACTCCTCTCTGTCAGCATTAGTAGCTGCAATAACAGGTAGTTATCTATCTGGCCAGTTCCATGAGTTCTTATGGGATTATTGCAAGGGTGAACGTGTGTAAGATATAATGGAAGAAGTTGTGAATAGAATAGAGTTTAGTCCTTGTTGGAGGGCAGATGTGCAGGAACTGGTTCCTTTTCCCAGTTCTACTTGATCTTAACCTTGACTTTAACCTCTGTGCTGTAGTATCTTTCTCTTTGAGGGGTATTTATAAAGTTTGTGGGCTGTATAAAGGAAATTGCTATTTGCCTGTTGCTGTTCTTTTTGTGGTTATTACTATGCACTTCATGTGTAGTATTTCTGGTGAAAAATGGAAAACCATTTCGCCTTTTGAATGCTCAAGCAGTGAGCTTTAAAGGACTTGAAATATACACTGCAGCTTAGTCTATTAAGTTAAAAAATAGCTTTACTAATAAAGAGCAGTTGTGCAAGAAAAGCCTTTTCATTTTCATGGAGTATTGATCCCTACATTCATAAACTTCATAAAATATTAATTCCTAAGTATACTGGATAATATTTAACTTAAAATTCAACCCAAACAGAGAGATGCACACCTGTTCCCAATGCTGGGTTCTTTTTTTTCCAGACAGGCTGAATGAGGGTGCCTTGTTGTACTTGACATCTGCCCATGTCTGAGTAAGTCTGATTTGTACAATAGTAATAGGTACTTGAGCTCTGCCCTTGGTAGTCAGTAGATTAGGGGTGTATGTGACAAGTTGGACACCGAAGGGACGTGCTGTATCTAAGCTCTTCAGTTTCCTCATGAATGGACTAATATGTTCCATTGGCCTTCCCTGATCTCAGTAACCTCATAAAGTTTTATGCTCTTAAAATAACTGACAGTCAGCAGCTGGTTTTTTATCAGGATTTTTTTTCTCTTAATAGTGATGAGAAAGTGGGATCCAAACGTCCGAGTCCTGTTGTCTTTGTGAAACGATACTGGTTTTTCTTGTATTGGCTGGTTTGCTTCTGTGTGCCTTTTTTCTTACATGGAATGCTTATATAATCAACCTTGTGTCAGCAGAGTCTATTTTGCCACTGTGGATTTATTAAGTATAGGTGGTGATGAATGAGCTTTAATATGCTGAAGTTGTAGCCACAGGTGACTTATATTGGAGAAAGGCTTTATGAGGGATGGAAAATGCAGGTGAAATGCAAGTCCTTCACAGAACACTGAAGAGATGGTAAATCTATAAGGACACAAACATTTTAAGAACAATTCCACATCAAATTGATTAGATCCTTTAGTGCCAACTAATAAGCTTCATGGTATTTTGATTCATCTCGCCATAGATACGTGAGTTTATGTTTGGTTCATTAAAATGCAAATTCAGACATGAAACAGTTGATCATCTGACTTAAAATTCAGAATAATATTTTATTTAAAACAATATTTTGGTACATACACCTCAGCATAGTAAAAATTTTGCGTTTTGCCACTTTATGTTCAGTGCAGTGTGTTAAGGCTGTCCTTGTGCAGTGTCTTGACCTGGGATCATGAGCACCTGCATGTGGAAATGGGTGCATTTCGGGTCCCTGCCCCATTTGAGGAAAGATGTGATGCTGTCCAACAAGGTAGTTTTTTCATCCTTGGAAATATTTAGGTAAAAGCTGGCTTTGGCAGTAAAATAAGGCCGTTGAAGAATAGAAGGGAAGTGGGCAAGGGAGGACTCTTCTGCCAGCTGTAAGGCACGTGAGGTGCATGGGACTCACTAGCCTGCATCTTTGCACCCTAAAGCCTGGAGAGTCACGTCAGTGGGGTTGACTGCAGGTGAAGTGCTGCTGGGGAAGAGCTCTCTGTCCCTGCTCTGGGTGAGGCTGTTGGCTACAAACTGCACCAGGCAGACTGAGCTGTATAGACACAAGGTAGAGGTTGGAGGCAGTGTCATCTTCAAGGTCATTGGTATGAACAGAGAGGCTCATTTGGAACAGATCAACTTTAGAAATAATGTACAAAGAGAGGAGGGACCTCTGATGGCTTGTGGCAGACACAAAGGAGTGGATTAGAGCTTCAGTAAAAGAGTGTGCTCCAGCTGTGTATTGTCCTACATCTCCCTTAACGAGTGTATTCCCATACAGGTCTGGTTTTAAACTTTAGTTACATAAATCTTTATGTGAAATGACACTCCAGTTGCTTTGAAATTTAACAATGACTCTGGTATTGTCAGACTTGTCACTCTTGGAGTTCAATTTAGGAAGCCCATAACTACCAGAAGACGATTGACTTGAGAGTCAAGATCTGTTAGGGCACAGATGCTGGTGTGCTTAGGCAATGAAATAATCCCATTTTAGCTTGGGAACACAAAAGCACAATTGTGTTCCTGCAAATGTTATGCAGAGGTTGAAGTTGCTGAATGGTTTTGAGATTACAAGTTTGATTGCATTAAGACTGTATAAAGGTTTTTCTTTCTACATGTAACAGCAAAAGAGGTTTATATTGCTGCTGTACAATGTCTTATTGAAGGTTGCAGTGGCTATGTAGTGAAGCTGTTGGTATTCTGGTTCAGTACAGGCATCATTCTGGGCCCTTTTAGGGATGTTTTAGCATGATGAGAGCAAAGCCATAGATCTTTTGAAGCTTTATGTTCTGCATATTGGTAATGTGTCCATGGCCAGGTAGCATCCTGCGTGTTAGAATGTATTATTCACAAGCCAGATGTTTACATTGCCTTAATAGTACTCTGTGTGCTGTACAAGCTAGCTTTGCAGTAGAATGGTTTACATAACACAAGAATTACACTGATTTAAAATATGGTTTTGTATCATGGAGTTCAGTCTAGTGGATCCTGTTTTGTTAAAGTCTCACTTCCTTTTTAGTGTATGTGGCTTACCTGAAATTGGCCTGCTTGTAAATGGCATTTCAGGAAGTCTGAACTGATCCAGCATGTGTCTACGGCTGAATTTTGATGACCTCCTATGTGCACTATGAAGTGTGTTGGTTTTTTATTAACAAAACTGCCTTAAAATTTTGTCTTTGGACTGGTTTCGCACAACTTATGTTTTTAACAATTACTTTTGCTTCAAGGTGCCAAACTGAATATTTGGTGCTGATTTTTCTTTTTTTTTTTTTGGTAATAAGGAACAGTGTTGTAGTCTTCTCAATTAAAGAGAAAAATCCATGGAGAATATTTTTTTTTTAAATGTTGTCTGATGCCCTCTTTAATCCTTGCTCCTAAGCAGCCCTGACTTAACAGGTGTTGCATGTGGGTGTTTGCAGCTGGTTTGGATAGCCTCTGGTGGAAAGGCCTGAGTCTCTGCTGTTCCTGTGCTTGCAGAGTGCTCTGCAATCACCTTGCACCTCCTGCCATGGTTAGTTTTGATCAGAGATAACCAACTTTTTGTGCTGGGATTGCAAATGGCAAAGTGTTACTGCAGCTCGCTTGCACTGGTAATGCTTAACCTGTGCTGTGCCAGCCTTGAGCTCCTAGTTCCTGCTGTAAGAGCTCATGGATAGTCTGGGGATCTCTGGAAAATCAAACTGATTGCCTAAAAACCCATAGTTGCCATATATCATCACTCTGACTGCCCAGTGCCAGGACCATTGCTGACTTGGTGTTTTTTTGGAGAAATTATCGCTGCTTCTTTTTAAGGCAGTTTTGTGCATAAGGGGTCCCGTGGAAGTCAACACAGAGGTGCTTGTTGGATGGTTTGCCAAAGGTTGATCAGATTGAAGGGAACAAATGTTGCAAAAACAGCAAAGCTGAACCCTGAAGGGCATTAGAAAGCAGCTTTTCATGCTTGATGGGGTGAGAAAAGCAGGAGTACTGGATGGATGCGCTGTAGTAATTAATGTGGCTGGAGGGACACTGCAGGAAGACATTTCAGTAGTTTCAAAGGTTATGAAATGTGGGGCTTGTCTGAAGCCAGAATAATTTAATTTTGTGAAAGATGGGGTTTACCCGAGTAGATAACGAGGGAGAAAAGCTTCCATTTTGAAGTTGTTGTGGAAATAGTTCTGGAAAAATGTGTTGCCTGTTTGCCAGTAACTCTTTATACAGGCAGCATACACTTGTGGAAGATGGCTTTTTCCCAATTTATCCTAATTGATGGCATAAATTGATAAAAGCCATTTAGCAGTGTAACTACTTTTTTCTAAGGCTCTTGCTGGTCTGAACGTGTAAGTTTTTTTGAGAAACAGCACCCTTCGTGTTTCCTATGTCTTTTCTCTCTTGCCAAGTGAAAAGATCCTGCAAACAAAACACTCTTTCTTTACTCCCCCCAGCCGGCAAACAAATTACCAGTCAGGCAAAACTGCACGTCCCTAATGATGTACTGCTGCAGGCAAGATGAAAAGCATAAATGTAGATCTGTCCAAAACTCTATGTAGTATGTGGGTAGAAAAGAAGAAATGAAAAGATTATGTTGGTATAAGTATTGTCGCATTCACCCAAGGCTTTATAATATTAAAATGTCTCAGGACCTAGTTAAACTTTTGAATTTCATTTTAATCCTTGATGCTTTGTTGTCAAAGAGAACAACTAGTAAAGGTCAGTATTGTGTTTGTTTTGGTTTGGGTTTTTTTGTAGTAGAGAATATTTTGATTATCTGGAATGTTTTGTGGTGACAAAAGTGACAATATTGATTTTCATTGGAAAGTAATTCAGTTTAACACATTTTCAAGAGAGATTTTTGTTGAAAAAGAATAAAAGTGTATCCTTGTGTAAGGAGCAACTCCCATCTTCTCTACAACTACATTTTAGAAATTGGAAACTTGTGAGTAGATCCTTCTGAACCTTTTCTTCTACAAAGAGTAATTAGGTAAGAGAACAATTCAGTTTTCTCACTTCATTTACTGTTTGTGTTTCAAGTTAGACCCAGTTCTGCTCTCATTGCTGTTCAGTCTTTTAACAGATAAGCAGCAGAGCTTTGATGCACTGAGGCTTTGGGTCTTGCATTGAAATGAAACACTATTATTATATTTCCTTCTAGACAGAGGATAAATCAGCTCCCGTGGGCTGCAGGGGCACAGCTCCCTCCCCATGGGCTGCACCACGGGCTGTAGGGGCATCTCTGCTCTGGTGCCTGGAGCACTTCCTGCCCCTCCTTCTGCACTGACCTTGGTGTCTGTGGAGTTGTTTCTCTGACATATTCTCACTTCTCACTTTGGCTGCAAGTTTCTTCTCCCCCTCCTCTGCCCCCCATCCTTCTTAAATACATTATCCCAGAGGTGCTGCTGCTGTTGCTGATGGGCTTGGTGTTGGCCAGCAGTGAGTCCATCTTGGAGCCAGCTGGCATTGGCTCCACTGGACATGGAAGAAGCCCCCCTGCTACCAAAATCTTGCCATGCAAATCCAATACAAGAAGTTAATTAGAAATTAGCATCCTGGTTTAGCTCCTGCCTTTGCAAGCCGAAGGAAGACTAATTGAAGTTTATGGTAGCCAAGGGAGTAGCAGCAACAGGCAACACAGCTGAGCAGTAGGGAGGAAATTAATGCAGAAAGAGTTTGTGTACACGAGCTGTGGGGAAGATTGGGGTAAAAGCTTTTCATTGAAATTGGCACTTCTTATTATGTCACATTTTTTGTTCTTTTTTGACTTCAGACTTTTGAGTTGATGGGATTTATTCCTGAGTCGATTTTCTTTCTGCCACTGTTAATAGCATTGACATATTTCTGTAAAAACCTCCAGAGTCAGCTGGGAGATGGACAGCATGCAGATCCTCTGGTGTTGGAATACATTTTAGAATGTGTCTTGTCTGCTTTGTGGCTTTCTGTGGTTTAGTTTTTACTTTAAACTACGAGATTCATTTTCTTACAGAAAACAGAATGTAGACTCCACAGATCTTCAGCAGTCATTTAAAGCAGCTTCCTTTGTCCTGCCCTGCTGAGCACAGTTCAGTGTGGCCACTGTCATCTAAAATTATGTTTTACCTCCTTTGGTGAGCAGTGGAGTTACTAACCCAGGTGGCACTGGATCATTCTGTGCTCAGAGGGGAGGTAGCAGCAGTGCTGCATGACAGGTGTGTTGCAGGTGCCTGAATTCCTGCAGAGATCTAAGTGGGTTTTTTTCTGGTTGGCAGCCTGGAACCTTTTTTTTTTTTTCCCATCTGGAAAACTGAGGAAACCTGGACAAACTAATGAAGAAGAGACTTAAGAAATGAAAGGACCCAGTTAGTGAGCTAATTTGTTCCTCCTGTAATGGACTATGTGATTTTTAAAATCAAACACAAAGAACACTCAGGCTTAGTCTTTAACAGTTCTCTAATCCCAGATTGCTGTGTGGTTTTCTGCTTTAGTTGATCCAGCTGCCATAGCATCTCCTTTTAGGTATCCAAAGGCCAATTTTAGAACAAGGAGGTAATAACAGTTGCTTATCTTCTGATACAACTGAAAAGGGATTTGTGTCCTAAAATATACTGAAATTAGCAGTTCTGTCTCAATTTTACTTTGCCTGCTATTTAGTATTTTTGGGCTTACTTTTTTTTTAGAAAGAGAAAAAACAGATTTAAGACTAGAGTTGATTACCTTAACCTAGAAGAAATTTCAGCAACCTTATTTCAGTGTCTTCCTTTTTTGAAATAAAGTTCTCATTTAAAACAATCCTTTGTAAAGGATTGCCAGCAGTGATAGTTTTGATTTGATGTTTGTCTGAGAAAGTGACTGGGATCAATCATGTGCTTTTCTTCACCACTAGATGAAACATAGGAGCCTGACTCTGAGTGTTTCAGTATGTTGGTAGGATTTATTTTCCTTTATAGATGGTTGAAAATATTACTGCATCAAATGGCATCATTCATGACTAGGATTTTCTGTTAGTGCCTTTTAAGACTTCCACGATTTTCATTTTCATTGCTAATGGCATTTAAATCTTTCATTTAACTAGCCTAGTATATTTAAAGAACTGTTTTGAGCATTCATCTTAAGAATAAATGCTCGATTATTTCTGTTCCAAGGGTTATATTGACATTAAGCAACCTTCTTTTAGCAAGTTTAGACTAAAGAAATCTAATGAAGTAGTTTCTGTAGTTTCATTGACTGATGTTGTGTACTTTTGTCTCAGTCTTAACAGATAATTCATGGAACAAAAGTTTAAATTATTGAAGTTATGTCTTGGCAGTAGCTAAATCATTCTTGAAGAATGACCAAACTCATCAGTATGCTGCTCTCTGCTTCCGGGGGGATTTTTCCCTACATGTTTGATCTTGGATTAGAAGCAACGGATTTTCAGCTTCTTTTTTTTTTTTCAAAACAGGCACACAAGTGCCTTTTGTCTGCTGGATGCGTTTATGGTGACTTGAGCATATTCAGTCTCAAGTTTCACTTTTCAGACTTGTGTCTGGGTGGAATTATTGTGTCCTGCTGTCGCTCTGAGTGCACACAACCTCTTAGCAGTGTTTTGGTCAGTCACGTTTCTGCTTAGCAGGAAAAATGGCTCTTTAATGAATAATGCTGTGAAACTTGGAAGAAAAAAATTCTGAAAACTCTTCTTAGAGCAGAGTTATCATGTATGTGTTCTCTCCATCTCCAAAAGCTTCCAGTCTCTAATAATCCCAAACAGTACCTACTCAGTCCTATTTCCCTCTAGTTATTCTTTTATATTTCATTTTGTTTAGCAGTTGTGCATCTCTCTGTCCATAGCAGTGATGTTACAAGTATTTTCTCTCCTTCTTAGGTCCATGAATTTATGTCCTTCATTGCCAGACATGTGCACTTGAATACTTTAGAAGTATGTTTCCATTCAAAATGTGAATGTTGACATTGTCATCTGAAGCTTTTTAAATATATTCATTTAAGAGTTAAAATTGGAAGATAAAAAACTGGGGGAAAAAGAGTGGATTTTTTTGAGGAAATGACTAATTTCTTACTTTATTTACTGGACACTTGTGCTGGTCACAGCTGGTCACAGTATGATGTGTATGACTGTGTTAATGTTTGTTTAGAGGGAAAAGATTTCGTTACCCCAAAACAACTGAAGGATGTATATATTTGTGCCTTATTTGAACAGGAAAAACCTCTGCACCTGAACACCAAAAAAACTTGTCTTATAAAATTCAACCAATCAACCCCTCCCCCCTCCACTTCTATATTCCATTTTTTAAAGGCTAGAGGTGTTCTGCCTGTGTATGTTCCTATGTGCAGTTTGGTAATACATTTCTGATTATTCTGCTGTTGTTGAACATCTGGGATGTGTCTGATTCAGTTTTAGTTCACTTGGATACAAAATCAGACATATCTTGGAAAGTAATCGCACAGTGGTGGAGCCTGTGCTGGAAAAACAGGATACTGTTGGAGTCCAAAAATTCCTTTATTGACTTCCACAAGATACTCAGTCTCGCTTGGGTGTTCATTGTATGGGGTGATCAGTAGGTTTTGCATCTGAAACAAAATGAGCTGCAGTTTGAGCTTGCTAATGTTGTTAAGGACATCTTGTAAAGGTGAGAGGTGTTGGGTTGTCTTTGCATTTGTGTCCTGCCCTGGACAGTGAAAGTTGAAGCAATTAAGTTTTCATGTGATCTTCAGAGGTGTTACACAAGTATCCTCCAGGACCAGCGAATGCTGTTCAGGAAAACAGCTCAGTTTTTCAAGCAGCATCTTGTACTGCAGCTTGGTGACTACCAAGCCCATAAATAGATGCACCTTGAAATCCAGACATCAGTATGATTCCTGCAGATAATAGCAAATTTAATAACTGTAAAATGTAGAAGTCTGTAACAGAAAACCCTGAGCTACAGCTACTGCTGTTCTACTTTGTCACAATATTGTGTGTATATTTATGCCTGACCTTCCTATGACATTTCTGAAACTTGAGCATCTTGCTAATCTCCTTCCATCTTCCCAAGCTGTGTTATCACATCCAGTTCCATCATGTTGGATTCCAAACGTTTTCAGCATGCAACGGCCCTGTTCCAAATTCCAGACTTCTAGTTTCATTATTCTGCTCCAGCTCACCCACTACAGGGTAGTTGAATCCAAGCTGACAGCCAGGTAGCTGGAGGTGTATCAACCAAAGATCTGGGAGGAAAATCAATTTGAAGTGAATGTGTTAAATCTTCAGACAGTCCCAGTTTGCTTCTGTTGTCCCAAATTGCACAGAGGCCATGTATCAACAAGTCAGCAAGTCCCTCAGAAGCCCAGCTGGATGAGGAGAGCAAAGCTGTGTTTGCAGGTGCTTAAACGTGAATTGGTGTGACTTTAATGAGTCAATGTGGGATTGAAGCAGAACATGAGAACTGAAGGAGAGGAGTTTTCAGGCTTTGTAAAACTCTTCTAGCTGGAGCAGCGTCTTTTGGCTGTTGTCTGGGTACCTCTTTGCTCTCACAGTGAGGTTTTCTCCTCTGTTGTTCTGTCTCCCCAGTAATTAGAGCACCAACGTGACTGTGTTCATTTCTGTTTTCAGATAATTAGAGCTGGGCCCATATAGCAAAATACACGGTTGTCTGTCTCGGGTTTTGCTCAGAGCCTTTGCCAGGACATCACTGGTCTGTCATTGGGAACCGGAAATCCTTCTCATTGCTGCTCTTCAGTGGGGTGACAAAGACCTCGGCTGATGAGGAGTAATTACATGTTGCCTGCTGGCTTGATGTGCAGTTGGACCAGCCACCTCTCTGCTGTACATGCTCCAGGAGTAATGAGGAGTGATGCTGGAGAACAGAAATGGCCTTGTTCTCTGGACAGTTAACGTACTGGGTTAGAAGACCAATGCAGCACTTGGGAGCAAAGGGAGGGAGGAGGGTAAATGAAGGGAATCGCATTGCTGGAATTTGCTGTTAAAAAGAATTTGTGCGTTCAACACCAGAAAGCCAAGGCATAATAATTTTAGTTAATTTTACTTTTACCCTTTGGATTCTGTATTATTTCATCAGATTAGAGCAATGAAGTAAAAGCTTAGTCACACTGTGCCTTGTGTGTTGTTCTGGGGTGTTGATTAAAAAGAATCATAAATAGGCTACTTATCTACACATACTTATATTTAGTTATTTTACATCGAGGTCCTTGATACAATGTCTGAGAATCCCAAACAATTTCTTAACTGTTTATTGAATGTCATTATTTAAAATACTTAGCAGTCTTCAAATAGGTATTTTCTTTTTATTGAATCAGTCTTTGATGTTTATATTGATTATTGCCATCTGCCCACTCCCCCCAAAAAAAGTTCCTGAATGTAAATTTCAGAATCCAGCAAAATTTTGTCATGTTTTAGAAACTTCTCCTCAGAGACTGCTTTTTGTGCAGCAAGGTGTAATAGCCAATAAAGACCAAAGGAGAGATAATTTGCTTATCAAATTATATTTGCAACATTGTAATTACGAGTTGCGATAAACAAAGTCCCAAGTTTCTATAAGTTCCAAATAATAATTTCATTTGGTGTTTGTCTTGACTACCTCATGCATATTGATTGTATCATATACCTGTATATTCTGTGAGTTTTTGGCAAAATGTTTAATGAGAAGTTTTCTCATAACTGAAGCTGAGAGTTATCTCTACAACTAGTCATAGTTCATGTATTCTTAGATGAACAGGCGCCTAAAGATTTAAAGTTCCATTATATTTACAGCTAAGGTTAAAAGAGCTATCTCTGCAGCCAGTCCTAATTCATGTACTCTTGGACGAGTAGGCGCCTAAAGACTTAAAGTTGTACTATATTTCATCCTTAGGATAGTGAGAAGGTTTAGGCCTTTTGACCTTGAGAGGGTCTGTTTTGTTTCATTGTGGGGGTGTAGTTAAGTTTTAGAATCTATTTAGTCTGTTTTTAATGTAGTCACCCATTTGCTTCACGAATCACAATTATTTATATATATCACACAAACCATAATGTTATGTTACCATAATTAGTGATATTTTGTTATGTTATGTAAGAAGAAAAAGAACTGAAAAAGAGAACAGAACTCTCTTCCAGTGGCAAGACAGCACATGCGCAGAAAAAGCTGACTACATCAAAAGGATGAAGTGAACAGAGCCGAGCTTGTCTCCTAGCAACAAGATACGCATGCGTAAAGCCTCTTGGCAACAAGAACAGAGCCTGCGCAGATAAACCTGATGAACAAAGGAGGGGATTTTAAAGGAGATAAGCAGCTCCAAACCTATAAAAGGCAGACTGAAAATTATTGAAGTGTGCCTTAGATGAGCAAGGAAAGCTCACTAAGACACCCAGCGCTGTTTTGCTTATTTGATTTTTATATAAATCTATAATAAAACTTTTTACTACGATATTTGAGCCTAGTGCCGATTTTACTTATAACAATTTTGGTGCCGTGACTCGGATCAGGGTTCCTGGGCGGCGGAACTGCTACCCGGGACGGGTACCCCCGTCCTTGTTTTTTGGACGGTCCTGGGGAGAGGTTCCGCAGCACAGACTCTGAAATTCCGACCGAGAAGATTTAGAAAAAGCAAATAAGCAAATAAAATTACTGCAGTTCCCTGTAATTCTTATGCATAAGCCCGGGCGAAGACTAACTCCAGGAAAAAGTGAGTAGTGAAACCTCTTCAGTCGGGAGGGACCGTTCGACAAGAGTTCAACGGAGACTTACTCCGGGGGGAGTAAGTGTTTTACTCCAAGAGAGAGTAAAAGTACCAGGTGCCGCTCGGTTTGGGAAGGGACCGTCCAGCGAGGAGTTGGATGAAGACTTATCCAGGAGAGGTAAGTATTTGCGTACCCCTCTCGGTGGGGAGGGAATCCCGGAGTGCGAGGGATTGAGAAGTCCAGCAGGACAAGTGATTGAGACCTCCCGGTAGTGCAGTTCTGGTATTTCCAGAAGAGACAAATCACGAAAGGAGGGAAGCGACTGAGGTGAATTTGTGTGTGAAAGCATTCTGGAAGATGGGACAGAAGAAAAGTAAATCTTCTACTCCCATGGGTGGCTGTGAATTAGTGCAGGACAGCCCTAAGAGTGAAGAAAAACCCAAAGGGAGGGGTGAAATGGGGGATCATAAGGAGAAGCTGCAAGATACCCCACAGGAGAAGAAAAAACTAGAGAATGAGTTTGTGGTGGGGTTACCAACTATACCCCCGGATAGTCCTTTAGGAGTTATGATCAAGTATTGGAATGATTATCCCTCTAGAGAAGGAAAATCGAGGGAGAAGATGGTGCATTATTGTATGGAAGTATGGGGAGGAAAGCAAATCAGACAGGATTATTTGTTTTGGCCGGTGTATGGTTCATTTGAAGATTGGATATGTCAGGCTTTGAATTTGTATGTGAATGGCAAAAGACCATTTTGTGCAGAGGAATGTGAGTATGCTAGCCTATGGATAGAAGTGGATACTAGAATCTCTCTCTCCCCGTTAAGTGAAGAGAAAGGACAGAAGACGGCTTATGACCTAAAAGAGTTTCAAAAAATACCCCCCCCATATGTCCTGCCTTGGCCTATGCCCAGGGGGTCACCTCCGTATGGTGCTGTAATTCAGAATGATCACAAGAGTGTATTCACTCCCACAGCTCCAGCAAAATCATCCCTCTCCCCTATTGAAACTGAGGGAGCCACCCTGTCAGTGGCTGCTGGAGTGAGAAATCAGCAAACACCCTATCCACCCCCCCCTCAGGAAGCGCAGCAGTCAGCAGCTCCTGAAACACAGAGTCCTAACATAATATCCCCAATGACTCCACAGTCCATGCAAACAGAGCATTGTTCTTCAGGAATAGTCTCTTTATCCACGAACACGTCACAGTTGTACCCCTTAAGAGAGACTACAATGGGGGGAGGAAGAAATCAAGGGGATAGGATAGGGTTTATATCAGTTCCCTTGAATTCAGGAGATGTTAGAGCATTTAAGAAAGAGATGGGAAATCTCTTAGAGGATCCTTTGGGAGTGGCTGAGAGGTTTGACCAGTTTTTAGGTCCTAATATATATACTTGGGAGGAAATACAGTCAATTTTAGGAATATTATTTACTGTGGAAGAACGGGGAATGATTAGAAAAGCGGGAATGAAAGGTTGGGATCAAAGGCACCGGCAGGGTCCAGCTGCAGATGTTAAATGGCCTTTAGAAAACCCTAATTGGAACCATAATGAGCCAAATCATAGAAGAAATATGAATGATCTGAGAGAAATAATTGTCGAGGGGATAAAGGAATCTGTCCCTAGAGGGCAGAATGTTACAAAGGCTTTCAGTGAATATCAAAGGAAAGAGGAAAGCCCAACTGAATGGTTAGAGAGACTTAGAAGGACTTTCCAGCTTTATTCTGGTATGGATCCAGGTGATGGAATGGGACAGCAAGTGCTTAAGATGCGGTTTGTGAGTGGAGCATGGGCAGATATTAAAAAGAAGCTGGAAGACATAGATGATTGGCAGTGTAAGGAAATGGATGAATTGTTGAGGATTGCGCAGAAAGTATATGTGCGGAGGGAGGAAGAGAGTCAAAAGGAACGAGAGGAGAGACAGGAAAAATTACAGAAGAGAGAGGAAGAAAGGCAGAAAAGACAAGAAGAAATGCAGAGGAAGCAGACAAGAATTTTAGTGGCAGCTATAAAAGGAGGACAAAGAGGGGATAGAGAACGGAGACGGAAGACCCCTTGTGGACCTAATAAACGTGAACCCTTTAGAGAACGTGTGCAGTTAGACTTAAGTGAAATAGAGTGTTACTACTGTGGGCAGAAAGGACACATAAAAAGAAATTGCAGGAAGAGATTGCAAGATGAACAGATTTACCAAGAGGAATAGGGGAGTCAGGGGCTCTATTTGCTGGGGACCCAGAAGAATACAGAGCCCTTGATAAAACTTAAAATAGGTCCCCAGCAACAAGAACTTGAGTTCCTAGTGGATTCAGGGGCAGAAAGATCGACAGTTCAAAAGTTACCTTGGGGTTGCACGACTTCCTCAGACACAATCCAAGTTGTAGGGGCCAAGGGAGAACCATTTAAGGTGCCCCTCATAAAAGATGTGGAAATAGAAGCCCAGAATAAATATGCATTAGGAACATTTCTATTAGTTCCTGAGGCTGAGTATAATCTGTTAGGGAGAGATTTAATAATAGAATTGGGAATAAATTTAGAAGTGAAAGATCAAAAATTACAAGTCCAAATATATGCCCTTACGGCGGAGGACGAAAAAAAAATAAATCCTGAGGTGTGGTTTACTCCTGATTCTGTGGGAAAGCTAGATATAAAACCATTTGAGGTCTCAATTCGAAATCCAGAAGAACCAATAAGAGTGAAACAATATCCCATCCCATATAAAGGAAGAGTTGGACTTAAACCGACCATAGAAAGACTTTTAACACAAGGATTATTAGAACCATGTAAGTCACCTCATAATACTCCCATTTTGCCGGTAAGGAAATCTGACGGATCATATCGTCTGGTGCAGGATTTAAGGGAAGTAAACAAACGGACAATTACCCGGTACCCTGTAGTCGCTAATCCTTATACTTTACTAAACCAACTCTCACCTGACCATAAGTGGTATAGTGTGATCGACCTGAAAGATGCATTTTGGACTTGTCCTCTGAAAGAAGAGAGTAGAGACTATTTTGCTTTTGAATGGGAAGATCCTGACTCACATAGGAAACAACAACTTAGATGGACTGTTCTACCTCAGGGATTTACAGAATCCCCTAATTTGTTTGGACAAGCCTTAGGACAATTATTAGAGTCTTTTGAACCTCGCCAGGGTACGGTTTTGATTCAATATGTTGATGATTTGTTAGTTGCCGGAGAAAAGTTAGAAGATGTCTGAGATGAAAGCATTAGACTTCTGAATTTCTTAAGTTTAAAAGGTTTGAAAGTGTCAAAGTCCAAATTGCAATTTACAGAGGAAGAAGTTAAGTATTTAGGACATTGGTTGAGCAAGGGACATAAGAAATTAGATCCTGATCGAGTAAATGGAATTCTGTCACTATCTGTACCCAGGAGCAAAAGACAGGTTAGACAACTTCTGGGCCTATTTGGGTATTGTAGGCAATGGATTGAAAATTACAGTAGTAAAGTCAAATTTTTGTATGAAAAATTAACCAAGGAGGGGCTAGTAAAGTGGAGTGATGAGGATGAACAGCACTTAGAAAAATTGAAGGAGGATTTAGTAAATGCACCTGTGTTAAGTCTGCCAGACAATCGGAAACCTTTTTATCTATTTGTAAATACAGAAAATGGTACAGCATATGGAGTCCTAACCCAGACCTGGGCCGGACAGAGGAAACCGGTAGGGTACTATTCAAAATTGCTGGATCCAGTAAGTAGAGGTTGGCCCACCTGTTTGCAATGTGTAGTTGCTACAGCTCTGTTAGTTGAAGAAGCTATAAAGGTGACTTTTGGAGGAAAATTAAAAGTATTTACTCCCCATAATATAAGAGGAGTATTACAACAGAGGGCTGAGAAATGGTTGACTGATAGTCGACTATTAAAATATGAAAGTATCCTATTGCACTCCCCGGATCTGGAGTTAGAGATGACACATGTGCAAAATCCAGCTCAATTTTTATATGGAGAACCTAAAGAAGATCTAGGACATGACTGTTTACAGGTAATAAATCTTCAAACAAAGATTAGGGAGGATTTAGAAGAAGAAGAACTGAGTTCGGGAGAGAAAATATACATCGATGGTTCTTCTAGGGTGGTTAATGGGAATCGAAAGTCAGGATATGCAGTGATAGATGGAGAAAATTTTCAGGTCAGAGAATCTGGACCCTTAGATAAGACATGGTCAGCCCAAGCTTGTGAGTTATATGCACTGTTGAGAGCGTTACAATTATTAGATGGAAAAGCAGGCACTATCTTCACAGACTCTAAGTATGCATTTGGAGTAGTTCACACCTTCGGCAAGATATGGGAAGAGAGAGGATTGATTAATACCCAGGGTAAAGGACTTGTTCATGAAACTCTAATACGAGAAATCTTAAAAGCTTTGAGAAAGCCAAAGCAGATTGCAATAGTACATATTAAAGGGCATCAGAAAGGGTTAAAAGCTACTGTTAGGGGCAACAATTTAGCAGATGAGGAAGCAAAGAAAGCAGCTTTATTAGTAATGGCAAGTTCAGAACCAGAAGATAGAAATGTCCAGAAAAGTTTTAGTGATCAAGAGAAAAAGAAACTGCAGCAATCTGGAGCGAAAGAAGAAAATAATAAATGGTTATTAGCAGATGGTCGAGAAGTACTTCCAAAAGGGCTTGCTCAGAGAATAATGAAGAAATTACATGAGACAACCCACTGGGGAATACAGGCATTAGTGGATCAGTTTGAAAACAAGTTTGCCTGTGTGGGAGTTTATGGAATAGCAAAGAAAATTTTAGAAGGGTGTTTAACCTGTCAGAGGGTAAACAAAAGGCAATTGAGAGAACGAGTACAAGGGGGACGAGAAATAGCTAAGAGACCTTTTGAGAAAGTACAGACAGATTTTACTGAATTACCTAAAGTAGGCAGGTATCGCCACCTACTGGTGTTAGTGGACCATCTCACCCACTTTGTAGAAGCCTTTCCGGTAGCCCGATGTACAGTCAAAACAGTGATTAAGATTTTATTAGAAGAAATTATTCCAAGGTATGGTGCTGTGGCAATAGTAGATTCGGACAGGGGACCACACTTTACTTCTAAAATAATTAAAGAAACAACAGAACTTTTTGGAACCAAATGGGAGTACCATACTCCTTGGCATCCACAGAGCTCTGGTAAAGTAGAAAGAATGAATGGAGAAATAAAGAAGCAATTGACTAAATTAATGATAGAAACTAAAATGAATTGGGTAAAGTGTTTGCCATTGGCCTTATTATATATACGGACCCAACCACGTACCGACACAGGAATCTCACCATTTGAAATGCTGTATGGGATGCCATATGATTTTGGAATCCCGATTGAAAATCCCAAGGTGGAAGATACCCTCTTGAGGGAATATATAATTGAGTTAATGAAAAGGAGACAGGAATTGAGGAAAAAGGATTAGTAACTCAGAGACCCCCGTTGGATATGGCAATACACAGAATTCAACCTGGAGACAGGGTATTAATTAAAACATGGAAAGAGTCTTCATTAACGCCTCGTTGGGAAGGACCCTTTGTTGTTCTTCTTACCACAGATACAGCCATTCGTACCGCTGAAAGAGGATGGACTCACGCATCTCGGGTTAAGGGGCCAGTCAACACTCCTGAATGGACTGTAACTCCTCAGCCTGGGAATCTCCGAATGACGTTCAGAAAAACTGGACTGGTAAATGAATAACCCTGAACGAGACTGGGACCCAGCCCAGCCTATACTCCTGGTCTGAAGTACCTCGAGACCTAACCTTAATAAGGGTTCGGTATAGACATTGATAAGTGGGCTAATCCTCTACCAGGCTGGGGAAAGTGGATATACCAAATTGCTGAAAAAGGTAAAACTTTTCCTCATTGTTGTGATCTTGAGACTGAAATTACTTTGCCAGAAAGACCTGCACAGAAGATACCCTGTATAAAACACCCAGTTTCAAGACCCCGGAGCTGGGTCAGTTGTAAATGTACATTATATGGTATAGAGTGATATTGTACAGCAGTAGGCAGGACACCCATCGTACGAATTGCCGAGAGTTCTTTGTTGCTTCTGATGAGAAACTGAATGTTTAGAAATTGATAAGTTATTCTGTAGATAGGAGTAGTTGGTACCAGAGAACTGGGAAGTCCATGATAAAATATTTTCTAATTTTGGTACAAAACTCTAGAACAGTGTGCCGTTAAAATTGCCTAGAAAACAGAGTTCACAACCAACCAACTTTTAGAAAACATATGGATCTAGAGAAATAAAGGAAAAGGTCACAAGAACCTATCAAGAGCCCATATTCTCCTGAAGAATATTGACTGCTGCCGAGAAGATATAGAACCCCGTTGCTCCCAGCAAAGGAGTAGACGGAGGAGGCAGAGCAATAATACAGTGGAGAACAGATATGGGAAATTATATATGGATTGTAGTATTTTTGTGGCAGCTTTCCCCAAGCAGGGAAAGCCCACATCGGCCGTACAAGTGGACTCTGAACAGATGGAGTGATCTAAAAACAGTTAGGACTAATCTTACTGTAGGATCTCCCAGTTTCTCTGCTACACTGTGTCAAATAGCTCCTGTACCACATTGTTCAAATTTGAAACCTTATTATCTCTGTCCTGCATCTAATCCAGGGAAAGGATATTGTAACTACCCTGATCAATATTATTGTGCACACTGGGACTGTGCCACTATTGCTTCCGCCTGGACCCCTAATTCTCAAGATAAATATCTAACGACAACATGGGGACCACCTGGCTGTAAACCTTCACAATTTGTTTTGTCTAGAGGATCGAAGAGGTATAGCGATTGTAAGTATATTACCATCCAGGTACTGCAACCAGAAGACCCAGGATGGTTGATAGGAAGAACTTGGGGAATCAGATACTGGGAAGCTGGCACAGACAGGGGAGGGCTAATATTCATAAAAAAACAAGAAATCACCCACCGCCCTCTGGCAGTAGGACCCAATAAAGTAATAAAGAGAAAAGAGGATAATTTGAATCAGAAAGAGAGTAGAAAAAGACACACCTCCACAGTTTCAACTGCCCCGACTGTAAGTTTTAATGACTCTAGTAGAATCTCAACCTACACTAAGGTACATGAGAAAACAGAACCGTTGTTAAAATTGATGCAAGCGGCCTATAACACACTTAACCACACCGACTCTAACTTAACTAACTCCTGTTGGTTGTGTTATGACATCAAACCTCCATTCTATGAGGGGATAGCTCTGAACACCTCAGTTACGATATCCAATCAGGGCAACCCTACGCAATGTAATTGGGGGGAAAAACAAATAGGAATCACTCTCCAGCAGGTGAGAGGACAAGGAGTGTGCATAGGAAATGTACCTCCAACGAAAAGAAACTTATGCAGCTATACCCTCAAGAAACTTGATAAAACCAAGAAATGGGTTATACCTAGCAAAGAAGGATGGTGGATATGCTCCAAGACGGGGGTCACTCCCTGCTTGTCTTTACGAATATTTAATGAAAATAAAGACTTTTGTGTTCAAATAACAATAATACCCCGAATTCTTTATCATTCGAAGGAATTGGTTCTTGACCAATGGGATGATAATAAACACAGGATACAAAAGAGGGAACCATTTACTGCCATAACTATCGCCATGCTCCTTGGGCTGGGAGCGGCGGGAACGGCAACAGGAATTGCATCCCTCATTGAACAAAATAAAGGGATTACATCTCTAAGAGCAGCAGTTGATGAAGACTTAGTGAGAATCGAAAAATCAATATCATACTTAGAGAAGTCTCTTACTTCACTTTCTGAAGTAGTCCTACAGAATAGGAGAGGATTAGACTTATTATTCTTACAACAAGGGGGGCTATGTGTTGCATTAGGAGAAGAATGTTGCTTTTATGCAGATCATTCAGGGGTAGTTCGTGAATCTATGACTAAATTACGTGAAGGAATTCTTCAAAGGAAAAGAGAAAGAGAGACTCAACAAAACTGGTTTGAATCATGGTTTCACAAATCACCCTGGTTAACTACTTTAATTTCTACCCTAATAGGCCCCCTAATAATGTTGTTAATTACTTTGACATTTGGTCCTTGTATTTTGAATAAATTTGTAACTTTTGTTAAAGGTAGGATTGAAACAGTACAACTTATGGTAATGAGACAGCCATATTCCGAATCGAGCGAAGAAACATCTAAAGCTGAACCATTTCCTACCTTGAGTGCAGCCCGAGAAGCTGTAATAAGGTTTGATAAGCAAATTAATGATAAATAGAAGAGGGGGAAATTGTAATAGCCAATAAAGACCAAAGGAGAGATAATTTGCTTATCAAATTATATTTGCAACATTGTAATTACGAGTTGCGATAAACAAAGTCCCAAGTTTCTATAAGTTCCAAATAATAATTTCATTTGGTGTTTGTCTTGACTACCTCATGCATATTGATTGTATCATATACCTGTATATTCTGTGAGTTTTTGGCAAAATGTTTAATGAGAAGTTTTCTCATAACTGAAGCTGAGAGTTATCTCTACAACTAGTCATAGTTCATGTATTCTTAGATGAACAGGCGCCTAAAGATTTAAAGTTCCATTATATTTACAGCTAAGGTTAAAAGAGCTATCTCTGCAGCCAGTCCTAATTCATGTACTCTTGGACGAGTAGGCGCCTAAAGACTTAAAGTTGTACTATATTTCATCCTTAGGATAGTGAGAAGGTTTAGGCCTTTTGACCTTGAGAGGGTCTGTTTTGTTTCATTGTGGGGGTGTAGTTAAGTTTTAGAATCTATTTAGTCTGTTTTTAATGTAGTCACCCATTTGCTTCACGAATCACAATTATTTATATATATCACACAAACCATAATGTTATGTTACCATAATTAGTGATATTTTGTTATGTTATGTAAGAAGAAAAAGAACTGAAAAAGAGAACAGAACTCTCTTCCAGTGGCAAGACAGCACATGCGCAGAAAAAGCTGACTACATCAAAAGGATGAAGTGAACAGAGCCGAGCTTGTCTCCTAGCAACAAGATACGCATGCGTAAAGCCTCTTGGCAACAAGAACAGAGCCTGCGCAGATAAACCTGATGAACAAAGGAGGGGATTTTAAAGGAGATAAGCAGCTCCAAACCTATAAAAGGCAGACTGAAAATTATTGAAGTGTGCCTTAGATGAGCAAGGAAAGCTCACTAAGACACCCAGCGCTGTTTTGCTTATTTGATTTTTATATAAATCTATAATAAAACTTTTTACTACGATATTTGAGCCTAGTGCCGATTTTACTTATAACAAAGGTGTTGGTAGTTTGCTTATGTTTTGACTTCAGTGAAAGAATCAAACAGAGGAAGGTGGTGTGTTTGTGCGTGCTGTTGCTTGATTTGGGATATGAGCCAGAACATAAGTTTACAGAAATTTGATGAGAAGCACTAAAGAAGGAATAGTCTTCTCTAACAGTTTATGTAAAACTCCTGTGGTCCACTAGTTGCTGTACCTGTTGGTTTCCCTGTAAGTTTATTATTCACTGGACAGTTTTTATTTCAGTGTTTACAGAAACTCTTGTGGCAAACATTCTTCTTATCTCAAGCTACCAACTGCATCTTACTTTGAGTTCAGTACTGACCCTATTGAATAAACATCTGACTTACTGCCCTGCCTTCCTCCCTTCCTAATCTGACCGCTGTATCCTGTGCTTTTGGATTTGGAATAGCATATGGCTGGCTCAGCAGAGATTTCCCAGGTGTCCCCAGAATTAATCTTGTCTTCTTTTCATGTTCCCAGTATATGCTGTTCAAAGGCCTCAAAAGCTTCAGCTTTCAAGGATTTTAGTGTCATGAAAGTATTGAGTTTCTTTGAGATTGCCTTTGAATTGCTAGACACCAACACTGCTTTCAGTCTAGGTTTGAAATTTAGAATCAGTGTTCCAAGTGAGTGAAGAAATACTTTGCTAAACTGCAGAAATCTGTTCAGTTCTAGTTCTAAATGTCTGTAAATACATGGGCAGGCAGGAGCAGTTCAGGCATGACTGATGTCAGTGCATGACTCTTTTTTAAATTATTTTAACAGTTGGTTATGTGGGATTATAGCACTGCATTTTCCAGGCAATGCTTTGTGCCATATGCAGCAAGACTTTGTTCAGGTGGTCGCAGTCACATTTTTCCTGGTCTGAGTTGCTATCATAATTCTCCTGAAGTATTATTGCTCAACTTTGCTGTTATATTACTGATTTCTGAGGTTCTTGGAAAATCTTTCAGACAAATAAGATGTTGTTGCAGCATGACTTATGATGTTGCTTGTGATGAAAGTCATGTTTTGTATTTCTCATGATGTGTGTATACCCTCCTGCATATTATCATCCTGCCTTGTGTGGGCAAAATCATAATTACAGCATCTCCAGAGAACAAACTGCTGAACTTAAGAATGAGTAAAATATACCTTAATTGTAAGAACACGTTAGAGCAAAGCTTTGTTTAACAAAGGTTTTGCTTTGTTTAGAGATCCAGAAAATGATTATAAATATATACTGCAGAGAGCTGAATATGCATGGTTGAAAGAATATGCAGAGGCTTGTGGGAAGCTGTGATGAACAAGTGGGGATGCATATGGATGTCCTTGCATGTCACTTGTCTTTTGTTGGTTCTGGTGCTTGTACATACCTGAGCGTGGTCTTGGGTTTGTCCGATGCCTACACCAAACTTCCTAATTCCATTTTAAATTCACATAGTTCAACTTTATAGTTCAAAGTTACAGTGGAAAATTATAACCAGAAATATCTACTTTCTGCATCAAAGATTCTCTGAGATTGGAGAATCACTAGATTGTCTTGGGAGGAACAGTGAAGCATCTGAATTGATGCTTCACACTTTGGAGTAAGTTATCCACATAATTTGTAAATGTTATTTCATACCTAATTCTGTGTCTTCTTTCTTCCTTCAGTGAAACTTTTTCTGCTTGAGAAATTGTCAGTGGAAATTTGACATCTAGAAACAGTTTTATATTGAAGGCTTAAGTTGGGAATGATGAAAAATTTCTTGAAGTCATAGCTTAAATTCGTCCTTCCTTGTGTGCTTAGCAGTACAGATTATATTGCACACATCCAAGTACAATACAGAGGGAAGGGGGCTTATAACTGTTCTCACATATCCACATGTGTGTCCCTCAGCAGTATTAAGGACACTTTGGTAGTGGAAGGCAAAGTGGTGAAGTTTGATTGCTGGCCTTGTATGTGACTGCTGGAGCCTCTCTGTACAAACCACTTCTTTTTAAACTGTTTTTCTCAGTTGCTTCTGTGAATCTGTGTCATAAAAAGAAATGGTAACTGGAAAGCTGATAGTGGGAGAGCGGAAACATGTTATGTGATTAAGGCTCCTGTGGGTTTTTTTAATATGCAGGTTTTGGTGGTTTGTTTGGTTGTTTGGTTTTTTTTTCTTTTCCACCAAACATCTGCTAGTTTCGTGTGAAGCTTTCTCTTTACTGTGTTTGAGAGCTGGTGAATAATGACCCCACCTTTACTGTGCTTTTTGTGGCATTGTAGACTCTTAATGTATTTCTTCTTACTTGTTAAAAGTTGATCCCTGTACAGAAACCATTGCACAAGTTTTCTCATCCTTTCCCCTCTCTGCCTTTCCTAGTTCCTTTGCTGTAGCTAGTGAGATGGGGCAGGGAGCAGAACAGCTCATATCTCAGATCAGGTAATGTGGGAGAATGGTGCTATTTGTCAGCAGGTGTCACAGGATATCCTGAGTTGGAAGTGACTCCAAAGGATCATCAAGTCCAACTTCTGGGCAGTACAGGCTTAGGAACTTTTAGGCTGTACACAAGCTAGTCCAAGCTTGCAGGTTGCTGCTATGAAGTTGCACAGATCAACCAAAGCTTAAAAATAGTCATGTTTTGCATCAGTTTCATGCATGAACTGAGTTTTCTGATTGTATTGGTGTTTTTCTCGTTTAAAATGGGAATGTATTAAAATATCTGTCTTGTAGAGTAGTTCTTGTGAATACCAGAAGGTGGCATAACAGATTTTCCTAAAATGTTTTGATTGCAAGAAATGCACAGGATGCTACTACACTTATTTTAAAGCTGAAATTTTGATCTAAGGGAAATTGGATCAGTTTGGACCTTAACATTGAAGGGATTTATTTAAAGGTGTACCCATTCTGCTTTTTTTTTCCCAAATGTGAAACCTCTGGTGAGATTCATTCTGGCTTTTATAGCTAAAGTTTTTGAAGTTGGAAGTAGTTTACTTGAGAGTGCAGGAGGAAGGAAGGGATTGTCTGTCATGTCTATAAGTGCAATTCTTTCCTGAGCTGTTTTACAGAATTCCAGTTTCCCATGAATACATTGTTTAGATATGTTGCTTTACCCATTTGCAGAAAGAGACCAATTCCTGTATGTTTTAAGCTCTTCTTGTTATCTGGTGCTATGAAAGAATAAATTATTAGTATAGTAGCTCATAAATTATAGTTTTGTGCTGTAGCAGCTCTAACCACGTGCAGATTTATAGGTGTGCCAATGTTGTGTTAGAAGAGGTAAGTGAAAAGCATGCAGAAAAGACCAATAAACCTTTAAATGGCGATCTGTTGTCAGCATAATTTGAATTTCATTCTGACAAACAGGAAACTTAGTCTTTGTGCAGCGTTACCCTGCATTTAATGACAAGCTGATGTTATTAGAACCCATTTCATGTGATGCTTTCCTTATTAGTCTGTCTCTGGGGCTGTCATCTTCACTGTGGTGTTGATCAAAAAGTACTTAAGTATACTTTAAAAATAGGTATTGTTTCCATTCAAAGACCTAGAGGGACTTACTCACAGAGAGAGTGCATTGGGCATAATTGGCAAGGTTCTGGCAGTGGAGGTGTCTGTGAAGGAGTGCCCTGTGAGGGATGAGGCTGTGACTGCCCTGTGCCAGATACTGCTAGGGTTGATTTTGCATTAAAACTCTTTTTTGTTTGAATAGTAAAATTAATTGGTGTAGGACAACCCTGAAACTTTTGAAGGAATGAGATACATGGGATTTTTTCTCTTTCCTTCAGCTCCCTCTGGCAGACAAACACCTGAATTACAACTGCTTTACTTTCAAATATTTCAGACAAAGGCTTGTCCCAGCTTGAAGTTATCACAGTTGCTTGATGTTCTATATGTGTGCATCAAAAAGATATTTTCAGCTGTAGAAAAGTACATTATTGCAACTGTAGGAGGTGCTGAAATACCAATATTTCTTGGTTTAGCTGACTGTTGTACTGCTTCTTTGCTCACCACAGCTGTTCAATGCTGTTTCACCCCAAGGACTTCTACACCACATCTACTGGATTTTTTATTTTTCCCCTTCTCTCTTATGTGGTGTACCCTGAGCCTACTGTGGTTCATTAGAGCAGCACAGATGAGAAGGATATGACTGTTTTGCACAGGAGCCTTGAGTTTTTGCAGAATTTAGACCCTTTATTTTGCTGACCAAGCCTCTGGGAGGTGGGTGGAAGGAAGTGGTGCCGCTCCAGTGGCTGCAGCTGTCATGGGCTGAGCCTTCCACCCACCCCTCTGCAGTCCTCTCCTCCTCTGAGCATCACCGATTTATTGTCAGTTCTGTGTCACTGAAGGGTGGTTTTGCCAGGTGAGGGGATGTGGTCACATGTACAGTGCTATAATGATGTAGAAAACTGCCTGGAGTGTGTGGAGTGCTGGTTAAATTTCTCCACGGTGGGACCTTTAGTAGCTGCTCTGTGGACACTGGAGAAAGCACTGAACTTCAGTTTCCAAGAGTCAGATCTTTGAAGTGTTATGAAATAAGAGCTTGTAATCAGGAGACTTTAAACTATTTAAGTATTTCATAGCTTTTAAAAATTCAAATAAGATTGCTGTTCTTCTGTGGACCTTTCTAAAAACAGCTTGTACTTAGACTTTTCTTGCTATGTACAATTATTTTATGCAAAGCAGCATGTCCTGATTTGATCCTAAATTATCCAGATAGTTACACTGTCACTAAATAGGGGTATTGCAGCTTCAGAGTTCTTCCAATCTGCTAAGTGAATATCTTAAAACTGTCACTTTAAATCTGCTTTTGGAAGTGAATTAATAGCTCGTACGTTTGCCCAGCATAACAAATTTGAAATAAATAACTCGCCTCATTTGAAACTTTGCCTAGGAAATACAGAGTTTTCTTTAAATTTATGTTCTCATAGCTGCTAGACAAGAAAGTAGTTTGTAATTTTTATTTCTGTAACTGTTTTGCAGGAATTTTGACATTTGATGATTTAGCATTATAATATAGTGGTGTATTTCAGAGAAATGGAACTGTTTCATATGAAGAATTGTTTTTTGTGATCATGCTTTTTTTTTTTTTTTTTTGTCTTCTGGAAGAATCTAAATGTAAGCAAGGTATGCATTTTTAAAGTCTCATGTGTTATTTTCAGTGTTGATGACAACTAAGATTGTGCTAATTCTGTGGCACGAACACATTCATGGATTTTATACCTTCCATTCAGCTCCATTGAGTGGATCTATGTAAGTGTCTCTTTTGTGATTCATTCAAGGAATCCAGCCAGCTGCAGTGCAGTGGCCATGGGCAGCATGGTGCAGCAGCTTCAAGTCTTGTTGGAGAAGATGCATTCCTGCTGGTTTTTTGGCTCCTGGGTGGCACACAGCAATTTCTGACAACCTGGACTTGAAGCACCAGCATCTTTCTCAAAACCTTTTCCATTTCATTCTCTGTCAGTCTTCCAGAGGGACTCTGGCCTTCAGATAAAGATGCCAGAGTGCCCACAGTGGAGATTTGGGGATTGTGGGTTAGTAGACATCAGAGGTGACAGAGCAGTGGGAATTCCTGTGCTCAGGAAGAGTTTGTATTTTTGTCTTTTAATGAAGTTGAGTCATTACAGAAGCACACAAGAGTAGGTGTCAGGGCTTTATTCCTGCCTCCCCGTGCCTGGTCTTTTCATCAGGGACACTTTGTGTGAAGGACCACAGAAACTCACTCCAGTGGATAAGGACAGTAAGGCTTATGAATGCAAAATGACTAACAGATTCTTTGTAAATAATGGAAGAATGAAAGAAAAAAGCCTGCAAACTTTAATTTTAAGAATATTTTCATAAAACTTTACCCAACACATGGCTCAAGTAGTTTGCACTTTGCTGTCTGTGGTGCAGGAAATACTGAACTTGTTAGTGGCTGGTGCTCAATCCTAGCCTCTGTTTAATTACTAAAGTGTTTAATATATTTGCATCATTTAAGTCAGATGTGTAAATGTGTTTAGTCATACTTTACTGAAATAAATTGTGCAGCCACCAGACCATAACAGCTGTGGAGAAGCTGTTTAGAAATAAATTCTTTGTAGTTCACAGTTTGATCTAATAAAAATAACTGTTGCTTCAGACAATTATCTTCAGCAGGGTCAGTCTGGCTGCTGTGACTGTGCATTCGGGTTTCTGTGTTGATTTATTAAATATAATCACCTGGGGAAGATGAGCAAAGTTCTCTGAATAAATTGGTGTTAATTCAAAAGCATTTGTTCTTAGTAGTGTGTTGTCAGCAGAGTACATTGGCTTAGATCAAAAATTGGAAACCTTCATTAACTCACTTCGGTTTTACCTCCTATTAAGTGTTTTAAGACCTTATTTTACCTAATACCTTTTATGTAAGAGTAATTTGCCCAAGCAAAGCTGGTTTGGTTTTTCTGGGGTTTTTTTGCATATTATAACCTGTAGCTTGTAATTAAGTTAACAGTGCATCTTGACTCTTGAAAGTGATTTCTTGCTAGAAATCTTACCTCAATTTTAGAACAATCCCTCTTCAAGAATACACACCAGAAAATGCAGGGCATCCACAAGTGGCATAACATAAAAACCACTTTCATAGCCAGAAACGCACACTTAGGAATAGATTTAAAATATTTGAGACCATGAGTAGTTACAAAATATACCTGAAACAGAATTTAATATTTTAATAAATTAACACTTCCAAATATTAAAAGTGTGAATACTGCATGGACTAAATTTGCGCATTTCTTGTTTTCCCCCTTTTTCCTGAAAGTTTTTTGGAAGCTGACTTAAGGTTTAACTGAAGTTATTTTATTTAAATTGTTTTAAAAATAGCTGCTTGTGGCCTGATAGGAAATGGTGTTTGACTGTTTGCTGTTCCTGAATAATTTCAGAAGTTTCATACTCAGACTGTCATTTTTTTTCATTAATGAATGATGCAAAGACCAGGATAATGGGGTTTTGAAGAATGTATGAAATGAAGAAATTAATTTCTCAAAATGATTCCTGCTCAGTTGGACAGTTGCTGCCTGTTTGTTGAAGAACATACATTTTGGTAGTCTCAAAATCATGTGAGAATTTGAATCATTCCTAACTGTAGTGTCTGGGAAGGAAGGGGAAGTGACTGTGTCAGATGCAGGGTAATATACATTTGTCAAATTATATATAGAAAAAATATATGTGTGTATATATATATAGTATGTATATTTATATACATGCTATATACACAATCCCATATATATAGTATGCATATGTATATTTATGTATAAAAATAATGTTCACTGAAATGATGCATCCTAAAACGTTACTGCAGCAATTTCCTCATTTATATAGGAAAAAATGCTGAGTAGGTGGATGGAAAACTGCAGTACTTCTTGTTAAACACGTGGTACATGCCCTGACTGCTTAACTTAATATTTAAAGATTTGGGGATTTTTTTCCCCTTGTTTTAGAAATGGCCCTGCACGTATTGCTATAGAGATGGGAACCTGCACTACTTACAGCATTTTGACAGCAGGAGGGGTTGGCTGCAAACCCATTTTATCTCACTTCTTTATGCTTTATGATTGTTCCTCGTTCCTTGAGCAGTCAGGCCAATTTAAGAGAATTAAATATATTTGATAGTAACTACTTTGTAAGCGTCTCTTCTCCATTTATGAGGCCATGTGCATGTTGATGTCTTCAGTACAACTGCTTCCAAAAGATGCTGTAACTTATATCTGGTGTCTGAGGGCTTTTTTACCTCCAGTTATTAAAAAAAATTCTCTGGGTCAGCATAGTGGATAGTAAGTCAAAGTAAATGTGTAATTGTCAGAACTGCCTTGAGCTGTTTTAAAGCTTATTTCTTAATGAAATAAAAAAAAAATAACTGAAACTCTGTTTCTTAGCAAGATAGATCCTTGGTGTTTCTAGAATAGTTGCAGTTTCAGTAAAAGCATTGCCAGGTGGATATTGCCAATTTTTCTCTATACTTCAATATTTGTGGAATGTTACAGTATTACTGCAAGAGGACCGGTTTCTGCTGGATTCCTCCTTAGGCAGAGATTTGTTTTCCCTTCATATGAATTTTGGTGTGAATATTTTCACAATATATGGTCAAAGAAATTGTATTAATTAACTGACTCATATATAGGGCAATACTGTCAACACCATCTTTTAATTATTCTCTTTCAGTAATTGGAGCAACTGCAGTTTAATAGACTGAAAAGCCAGAGGTAGAGGCATGAGAAGCACCCATGTGAAGGGGAAAGAGCTGAATAAGGAAGCCAATTAAACTATCACACGGTCAGTTTTTTAGGGAACCTGAAGAGAAATTTTATGCATCCTTATTTGCTCCTTATTTGTTCAGTTTCAGACTTGTGTCTTTACAGCCATATTTAAACTGCTGAAATGATTTGATATTGAAATTATTATTGCATTTGAGCTCCATTGCTTTGGGAATACTTTATTGGATTTTGGAGGTTCTGCTTTATTTCATTCTGTATCAAAAGGCCTTGTGTAGTAGGATGCATCAGCTCAGCAGGCTGGTAGTTTGAAGATATGGAAAAGATCAGAGCAGTTCCTCCCAGTGTGAAACTGATTTTCTGCCTTCAGTTCAGAGTGAACTTTGCTAGTGCTAATAAATCAGGGGGGTTGTCATATAATAACAAATACCTGTTTTAAAATGGAAGCAGGGGTTTGTCTCAGTTTTTAGAACATCGGTGTTGGGGAAAAGAATCTCAAAAGTTTAAAGATGTTTACTGGTCTTACCACCACCATTTGAAAGTGTTTGTCTGTGTATCTGAGTCTGGTGTCTTTTGTTATACAAACACTTCACGAGCAGGAAACAGTCTAATATTAAACACATAATATTTGTGACACAAATATTTAGACCTTTCTGTTTAAATTTGTAGATGAAAATAGGAGATGTAAATCACACTATCTCTGTAACTTTGACTGTTTTTCTTTCTGTAAAGCTAAAAGAAGCCTGAGGTTCTTGAAGTGAGAAGACTTTTCAGGTCATGCTAGAAACAGTTTGCAAGACTTGAGAAAGTTTCCATATAGCATAACCCTGTTTTCATCTAGTGCTTTCAGTTCCTCTGATACTTAGTAGATGAATAAAAGGAGAGAGGCAAGTAGCTTGTTAGAGTGGAACAGCAAATTTTTTTAACTGCACCAAATCACTTCAGTGAGCAAATATTTTTTTCAGTTTTGTTTTTAACGGACTGAGGAAAGTTAAACTTGATCTGTGCAAACTGAGGAAAATCCAGCGGCATTTCTGGAAGTTGACTTTTGTTCTACTTAGTTTTCCTACAAAAATTCATGTGGCATTCCGAGGCTAAGAATAAATATTTTCACACTAGTATAGGTTTACGTTGCCTGGGCTCCGATACATCTTTCTGCCTGTGCCTTTTTCTTTGAACAACTGTGAAGAGAAGTCTTATGGGAAATGCAGAGATAGTTTTAAAAGTTTTGTTGGATGTAGACATGCTCCAAAAATGTAAATGTGGTGGGCTGTAAGAGGGACAGCATTTATTTTGTAATGCAGGTAAAAGCAGCAAAGGCATACATGTTGACAGTCGGTATGTACGAAGCAGTGTGAGTTAGCGTTCAAGTTGCACCAAAAAAGGAAGAGTATATCCTAAGGAAAAGGAGTCACAAGGGACGTGGGTTTAGCTGCATTCCTGCCCTGAAGATCAGGGAGGGCTTGCAGAAGAAATGGTGCTGAGATCAGCCCTTTGGCAGGGGGTGGTTGGGTTTGTGTGTGACTTGATCATGTGCTTGCTGAGTATGGTGCTGAGCGCCTGCTCCTCTCATTTGGGGCTAAATCTTGGTCATTGGTCAATGGTGAAGCAGGATTTGGGGTGCAGGGGTGGAGGAAGAGGGTTAAGAAATGCTTTGCTCTTTTAACAGCTCTTCAGTGTCCCTTCTCACTGTGGGATCAGAGCCTCACTGCTGTACAGCCCCAGTCAGTAGCTTCTGGCCTTCCTTAACATCTCAGGTCTGTAGAGTGGCATCTTGGGATCTTGCCTTTGATGGCCTTATTTACTTTTTTTTTCCTTCTTATGCACCTCTTCCTTTCCCTTATGGAGGAATTTTCTACAGAAGTGCTTGACACACTGTCAGTTCCTTGCTTTCTTTCTGCTCAGTGCAGCTTTGGAAACACAAGCACAGAAATGGTTGCTTAAAACCCAGAGGTTTTCTCATCTTTTGTACGCAGAGTAAAGGATATGTAAGAGACTGAGATAATAAGTAACTTTAGGCAAGTTATAAGTGCTTTTAATTTTGGGTGTGAACTTGCTTGTGAGAAAACCACAGAAAACAAGTTCCTCATATGGTCCCAAGACGCTGTGTAATCTGTGCAGTTATCATGGGACTTCAGCATTTAAGGGTTTTAAACTTAAAGCAAATCTCTAGTTTGTGTGTCAGTTTGTTGTATTTTCAGAGCACTTGTCTGGAAATAATTGTTTTCCCAGCAAGTAGGATTCTGCACAGAGCTGTATTGCTGCTTTTGGCCCTCAGATCCAGTTCATTTGGGGATGAGTGGCAAAGCACTGTAATATGAGAACAGAAAATGTATATTCAGTAGGTGCAATGCACACCAGGAGATCAGATTTCTTTTCTCATATTTTTACATGTGTAACTAGACTGTTATTTTGAGGTCTTAATTAAAATATCAGAATAATATACTGTGATTTTCTGTTGTCGTAGGAATAGCTAATGTATAGCATAAAATACATTATAATAGTATTTTCCCTGTGAATATGCAACCACTCTGTGACTGTCAGGAAGAAAATGGGATTTGATTTGTTTTTTCTCCTTATGTGCAGAGAGGTGATTCATTTCTCACATGGTTGTTCTTTAGCAATTGAAAAGCATTTCTCTATTTTTAGAGTACCTGGTGTTGCTACTTTCTTCAATTCTGCATTTTGTACGTGGGCAGTTTGAATAGTGTGTGCTGGACATTGGGAGGAGATTTGGTTGGGCAGTGCTTGGGATTCGTGTGCTTTCAAAAAAATGTTTACTACTACTGGATTTTCCTGTAAAGTTTTTATTTAGGTTGCTTGTAGATTTACTGGAAAAATAAATGGGATCAGAAGCACCCAAAGGGGGAACAGGTTTTTGAGGACTCATTTTGTCCTGTAGGCTGAATGATCTTCTTGGGGTCAAAAGTGAAAAATAAGTCTGATTTCTGGATGTGCTTTGATTGACTTAAACGCCAGTCAATGCTTGGCAATGACTTTGTGGCCTGAGTAGTCTTTTACTGCTTAAAAGGGTATTTCAGGAGTTACTTTTGGAAAAGTGGTGCATTGAGTGTCTTTAGCCTCATTCTTTAGTATTAGTAATGGCACTGCTAATACATAAAACATGATCATCTCCTTGGGGTTAACAGAGCAAGGAAATAGAGATATTACAAGCAGTTACTAGTTTATTGCACTGGCTGCACTCAGTGTGAGGATGGGAGTTACAGCACTTGCTTATCGTATTTTAAGACAGTTGAGTGTATGAATTCAAAATGGGGATTTTTTTCTTTGTGATGATAATAGCTGCTACCTGACATCTTTCAACTTGACTTCTAGGCCTTCAGTGCAGAGCTGGCATGATTTGGTAGTCTGGTGTTATGTGTGGGTATGAGACTGCACACAGTGTTTACCATGTGTGCAGCCAAGCATACCTGTTGGCATGTAAATGCATGAATTATTTTGCTGAAAGTATGACTTTTTATGCTAATACTGCATGCTTTGTAGGACTAGTGTTTCTTAATAGTTATAGCATATAAAACACTGTTGTCCTACACAGTGATGTCTGTTCAGCATCTCAGATAGCAGTTCCTGTGAAATTTGTTGCCTGGGTTAATGGTGCTCATGTGTAATTTAGAACTTCTTCAAAAAAGTGGGAGAGAGCTCCTCAATTGTTTGTCCAGGAGGTGCAGCTGGTTTTGAATGAGTCCTTGACTCTGGTCATCCTGGGTTGTTTTAGTTCCTTGCCTGTGGTTATGGTAACAGCTTCAAACGTCCAAAACCGTTTTGGTCAAGAATTTTCAATACTGGTGATCAGAAGCAGCAATTATTCCCTGGTGATTCCATCCCAAAATTAATGTTGGAGGTTTCAGGGCTACCAAAAAAAACCTATCAGCATTTATTAGATGTTATTAGAATGATTAAATTTATAGACATTTATAGAGATAGGTCCTGGTTTGATTCTTCATTGCTGTGTAGCATGACAGGGTGTTGGCTTTTTGGTGACAGGATTAAGCTGTCTTGATGAACAGAAATATTGTCACGCTGTACAAAGACTATTCTGAAATCTGTAGATTAAACATCTTACTGTTGATTTGGTTGACTGTGGCAATAAATTACAAGTGATTTATTTTTTTTTCCCTGTAAGGTAATCAATAGAGCTGAAGCTCTGCCTTCTTTTCCCTGGAAACCTGCTCTGCTTATGCATAATATGCTATTAAATTCTCCATTCCCTTTTTAATAGTTTGCCTCCTATGCTCCCTGCTGTCATCAGCCCCGGGAGGTCACCAGGCAGAGCACTGAGTTGCAGAGTGGTCCCTGATGGGGACCTGCGTGACCATCTGCTTCGTCAGTTCTTCAGGCAATTTGTGAGCTGCTGGGGGGGCGTTGAGAATTAGATTGTTGATAGCGTTCCTACAAAGACTGCTATTAACAGCCTGCTAGTCTCTGCTTCTCTACTGCAGAAGACAGAGTGATATTTGTGTTCCCATAGCATGTTGTAAAATGCATGAGATTTTGCTCATCCTCCTTGGAAATGAGAATAGGAAAATGAGAGCATCCTGAACCAGAAGCTATTAGAAGAACATGCAGAAACCTGCAGCGATTTGTGCTTTATTTTGTCTTCCTAGCTATGGATTAGAAGGACTGATTTTTGCAATGGGCTTTTTCCATAATGGCATTCTTGTATTGTTTGGTCAGAGCTTGCACAGGAGGAAAACAGGCTGCTGAATTTAGTCACTGATCTCTATTAGCCGTGGCCTAAGGCTATGCTGAGATTTATATCCCATTTGTATTGTTGCAGCTCAAAAGAAGAATGTTCAGAGGATGACAAGTGTATTCTGAGTAGGTATGTTGTTTCATTTTCATATGAAACCCATTTTTTTTTCTGCTTCCATTGGTCAGAAATGAGGTTAATAGGAAGAGAATATAGTACAGTGCTGCAGTGTTCCTGTTAAGGTAGAACAATAGCATCAGAAACAGTTCTTTAAAAATTAGCTGCTTTTATTAAATAAAGCTGCATTGTGCTGGTGTGCACAGTGCAGTCTTTCTTTTTTTTTAAAGCATATACTGCAGTCAGTGCTTCCCTAACGAGGTGGCACTATTGTTGAGTTAGAAGGATAGAATCATCATATTGCTTTAGGGGACAGCAGGATTTAAAAGGAGATGCCTTGCAGCCCTGTTTTACAGATTGGAAGCATCGGTTTAAGGGCATTGGCAGAATCATTTCCTTGTTCTTAGCAGCAGCCACTGCTGTGTCAGTAGTGTGTGGAATGGAAGTCCTAGTTGGTAGTCTGTTATGGAAACGCTGTTTACTGTTATTGTAGTACCGTGGTGACAACATGCCATTGAAATGGAAAACGAGCTCTCCTGCTATCTGGAAATTCCCAGTTCCTGTGCTTAAAACATCCAGGTCATCGCCACTTTCTCCAGCATACATGTAAGTGAGAGAAATGAGGATAATAAGGTGGGAATTTTTTTCGTGAGACTACCCTGTGGCAAAATACCCTGTTGTATATTAAATGACATTGGCACTCAGAATTTTCTCTTGTTTGCTGTGTAGACCCCCCCAGATTTTATCCTGGATGTTTCATGATGGATGTTGTGTCGAGTCTTTCCCTTCTTGTTGAAACCTAGAGAAAATGTTCAGATTAAGCCATATTCATAATAATATTGTATATGTTCATTTGAAAAGTTTGTGTTGTTGTTAATTTGTAGAGCTGATCTTGAATTAACAAGTTAAGCTTTGAGGCTGGCAGTCTTTCTTTATAGTGTATATGCTAACATTTCTTCCTCCTGACATTTGCACTTGGAAATTGAGCTTGAAATCACCTGCTGTATTGTACTGCACTTTTGTTCGTGTGACTTCTTGTGTAGAAGAAATCATCCTGTTTGGTCTTGTTTTATTCTTTAAAGTCTTAACCTTAATACAAATTGAAAGTTCCAATAAAAGCTTAAAACATAAATATAAATCGTTCATATCTGAATCCTTTTACAGTTTATACAGGTTGTCCCTGTAAAGTAGCTTCATATAAATGAGTATTTTAATACACATGGTGACGATATGCCTTTGTCTTGCCAACTCTTGATGCAGCTTTTGTTCACCTTTTGTTGCTGCGAGTTCTGTGTTAGCATATACAGGTGGCTTTTTTTTCCTTCTGTGGAATAAAACTATACTAAGCACAGGGTACTGAATTGCTTCTGCCTTTATTTAAGGAAGCAGCTCTTTTGAAATGAGGAAGAGTTGCTTTAAATTTCACTGTGTAGATGACTTTCCTATCTGGAAATTACTGTAAAGGCTAGTACTTTCCAATAGTATTCCTGTCTAATACCTACAATATTAGTACTTTTAAGCCTGTATTGTCTGCTTGCAGATAAGCTTGTGCTTCAGCTACTGTAGGGACATGCTGTAAGAGATACACAGGTCCTCTCAATGTCTTTTTTTGTTGTTGCTGAGAATTACATTGATAACAGTGGGGCTGAAACAATCCAACACCGTGTGCATGGTCACTATTGTTCTCGGTCAGAAAGGCTGAGGCTTAGGAAGATAACCTGGCTGTACAGAACCTGGGCTGTGCATGCTCCAGTTTAAGATTAATTTTCATGGAAGTGCTTCTGCCTTTTTACTGGGAGCCAGTATGTTTAAGGCCACCAGAAGATAATCTATTTCCGATAAATTGCTACCTATTCAGAGTTTTTAAAAAATACGGTTTAAATACAATGACAGTCGTGGTGTTAGAAGAGCTGTGAGGCATTTGAACCTATTTCATGGAAAGAGTGCCTTTAGCATTGTATGTTATGCTTTTGTTTTTTAAACTGTAGTACTTTTAAATGCAAGGAAATCAGAAATAGCCCAGTCTGATCTATCTGCTGCTGAAACCGAGCGTTTCTTTTGTGCGTCGCCTTTAAATCACTGATCTTAGCTCCGTGTGTGCTCCAGCTTTTGTGCTGGGGATCGTGTAGCTGATTATCTCGGTGTGTTCAAAGCATGAACAGGTTTAGCGATCATGCTTAACTATACGATGCTGAGCTTATCTGGAGCATGAGAAATATGTGATCAGCAGCCCTAATCATCTCCTTATAATGAGTCAATGTATCTCTACGTTTATGAAGGCATTTCTTTAGTGGCACGCAGACCTGACATTAGCAGGACTCATAAATCTAATGTTAAAATTATTCATACACTTTATTATAAAGAATGAGAAACATTACAAAATGGCACCTATTTGATTTGGCAATATATATCAACTGATTAAAAAAAACCCTTCTAGTATAGGTTGACCAGTAAAATAGGTGATAGAATTAATTATCTTCACTGCAGAGATTACAGTAAATTTACTACTGTTTTATGTGATCCAGTCTTTTTCACATTCATATTTATAAGTTTTCTGTCATAAGTAGTACTCTGCACACTGGCAAAGGGCTTAAGTTTTGAGTAAAAGATTGAGGAATAAGTGGTGTGTGAAACAGTACATGTATTGATGTAAAATAAATGACCATAAAACTCTAGAATTCACAGATGAAGACTTTTATGCTTGGTATTTTGGATCTAGGATATACAAAGGTGTGATGGAGCTTTTAATCCCTTTAATACTTGACATCTTAATCTTACAGAACAGGGGTTTTAGTGTGGTTTGAAATGTAAAGTAAGGAGGTCCTAAAGGTGTGTTTTTTTTTTTTGTTTGGTTTTTTTTTGTTGTTGTTTTTTATATTTGTAATGAAATTCCAATTTTCCAGGTTCCTCTAGTAAAGTTGACCTTAACTTTAAAAAATTTCATGCTGCTTATGATTTACAAGTAACTTATCTAGAGGTTAAACTGATGATCAGGAAACACAGATTTTATTAGTCTCACTTGGTCTGGGTACCCGATACCTGAACTCTGCCTTAGTTTCCCTGTACCCAAATGCCGAGACTGGTGGTTGTGAGCATGTTTGGCTTCTTGGATGAAGTGTGTTCTTGGATGAAGCAGCATCTACATACAAAGTACCACTGTGAAACGTTGGCTGTCCTGCAAACTGTGCTGCTGGGGTGGCTTAGCTCAGTCTCTGCCTGAAAAGTTTGTGGCAGTTCCTGAGGTGGGGAATGAGTATGAGGAGCTCAGAGAGTTCTGTGCTGCGGGAAAGTAGTGGACGAGTAGTACATGAAATAAAGGACCTTGTGGAACTTGAGCTGGTGAGTTTGTAGGCGAGGAGGTGGTTCTGTTACTGGGAATTCTGCTGGTTTTGCTGGGTCTGGTACTGCTTTCCTGGCAATGGGAAGGAGCAGCAGTGACTCGCTGCCTCTTGACTGGTAGCTTTGCTTACCACCAGTTATTTGTTAGGGATATTTTCAGGACATCCTGACTGCAAGAGGTAACTCTTGATGTTATTCAAAGGGTGAAGGGTCCCTCTGATGGGGAATGCAGACATTCGCTGTCTTCTGGTGGAACTGGTCCAGAATTGCTTGAACTTTCCCTCAAGTTACACAGATACATTTCATAGGGAAAATTAGGTACTATTAAAACTGGAGTGCTGGCATGTGCCAGTATGTGTAGGTGTAGCACACACAGCTGGTTTAGTGCACGAGGGAGGAATGTGCAGCTATGGGTGCATGCACATGCCTTTGTCAGGCTGCTTTGCATTTTCTTTCATGGCACTCATGTTGCTGGGACTTAGAATATAGATTCCTTTTGTCAAACAGTGTGGAAGCTGTTACAGCAAGTTTATGCGCCACTACTCAAATTATATTCATATTTGTGGTTGTGTTGACTATGTGGGCAGAGACCTAGGTGACTTAATGTACTATGTGGGCAGTTTCAGCAAGTAAATCAGAGGAAAGGACAAAGTGAATAATACAGAGTTGAAAAAGTGGCATCATAGCTGTCATTTAACATGACTGCCATGTGTTAAAAACAAAAATCCCCAAAGACTGACCTAAGTAGAGGTTAAGAATTAAAGCACTATTACAGACAGAGTGAGGAACGATTCCACATTCAGTTGTATGTAACAGCTTTGAGGTGCTAAGGAGCATAAATCCCAGTTATTGTTCATGGGTCACATCATCTCATACATGAAGATGCAAGAGAATTCCTTCTTATTCACACTACCAATGTCATATTGTTTTCCAAAGTTGTGCACATCTTCCATTAATACGAATGGAAGAAATGTTTGTGGAAACTCAGGAGATTAAAGAACTATGATGGACATCTATAAAGAATTCAATAATGCAAAAAAATGCAAAAATACTAATTGAAACATATTATTACAGAGGATTGTTCTATCAGCTGTGTCATGTGAGAATATTCTCAGCTGTTTTCTGAAAAGTAAAATGTTCATTTAATTTTTTAGTCGCCTACATGCCATTTTGAAAAATAAGAAAAATGAAAAAATTCTTAAGAATAATCCATTTGTAATCTTAGTGGCTTCTATCCTTTTACATGGAATACTGTGTTGACATTTTAAATGGCAACTATCCATTGCATGTGTTTTCTTAAGTAACTGACTAATGTTAGGAGAAATAAATTAAATGTGGTATTCCAAATATATTGCTATCAAAGGGTTTGCAACACTGTCAGTCTATCCTGAGTCATGTGGTTGTGAAATTTGTCTGATAGGAAATGCTTCACAGCAGTAGAAATCGATTACTGTGCAGAAAAGCAGAATAAATTCTTAATACTCTGGACTAAGCAGCGCTGGTTTCAGCTGCTTATATTGGTTATATAGGTTAATGCTTTTGTGTCCTCTTCAAATATCTGACTTGCTTTACAATAAGCTTTTTGAATTTATGCTATACAGTGATATATACCTAAATGGGAAAAGCTGTGTATGCGTAATTCATTAGACCACCTGTTTTAGGTCTCCTTTGTGAGACCACCCTGTGTGTGTCTGCTGCCTTCATCGGTCATTTTTAGTAAATGAACCCTTTTGTTGGGCTCCTGAGCATTTGATGGGTTACACAATATTCACACAGAAACACACTCAACTGTCTTTGGCAACATTTCCATTTTAAGACATTGCTTCCTAGATATTTCAAATTTCAACACGTTTAAAGTCAATGTGCAGGTCACATCATATATTTTTTAAACTAATCTGACAATACATGCAAAGGGATGAAATCGGATGAATGAGGAATAGAAGGGGCTTGTATCTTACTACTAGAAGACTACTTTTAATCCCATAAATTTTGTGTACAGAGTTCTCATTTGTGGCTTTTGATCTTCCTTTTGCTTTTTATATAATAGGTATTTCAGCAGATTATTCTTTTGAAATTTGATATTTCATTGCAGTAATAAACTGGTAAAAATGAGGGGAAAAAACACAACCTGTTTGTCATGAAGTTTCCCGGGGCTAATGGTTTTTTCTGGGGAGACCTTTAGAGGTGAGAGACCTTTGGAGGTGATGCTGTGGCTTACAGGTCCTCAAAATTCCTTGCTTCTCCTTATGTAGCATACTGTGGCAATATTGACATTGTGTTGTGACATACTAAAGCATCTTTATTGAATTATCTAGAATATGTTACTCAGCCTGTTCTGCCTGCATGTCAGTTCTACCACTTTGTCATTTTTTGCCGTTATTTCCTTGTTAATGTGGAAAAATCTTGTTGTCCAATCACATTCTACTCACTGACTTTTCTACTTTTGAGGTATTTTCTGTTGGTGTTTGGATGAGAATACCTATGGATTTTCATAAAGTACGTGGTGAATATTTGGGTTTTAAAATAATAGTTGCTTGTTCTAAATGTTAATAGTAGAATAATTGTAGAGTAATAATACATAGCTATAACACTTCAGTGGAAGTGCACATCTATATTATTGCTGTAATATTTTGTCCAGCAATGACTGAGATTTTTTCAGTGTCTAAATTGCAAAAATGTGTTTTTTTCATGGGATGAACAAGTCACTCACACCTGTTATCTGACATGCTTAGATCTAAATTCTTTATCATGTAGAGGAAAAAAATATTTTACGATATAAAATAATTAATGCTCCTCTGCATTCTCCCCAGGAGGTTGTAATAAAGGAATGCCAAGACAACTGTGAGAAGTGACAGAGCAAGAGGAATGGTAGAGCAGAACCCAAACCCTAATGTCAGAATCTTATTTATTTTTTTTTTTGGTTGGCTTTTAAGGTATCAGAATTATTCTGTAGAGTATATAGGGGAAAAAAAAAAACCCCAACACTCTGGAAAGGAGTTGTTCTTGAACCTGTTACAGGAATACAGTGGGATATATATTCTATGACCAGATCTTGCATGTGCTACCTTAGTCATATATAGGGTTTTGTCTCCAAGGAACCATTTATTCTGCAGACTTAGCAATTTCTATGTATGAAAACTAAGGACACATCAGGTAGAACTGTAATCTGCTGATTTTCTTAAGTACTTTGTAGTGCACAGGAGGTCTTAAGCTGCCTAGCCAAAATTATGACTTAACTTTTAAACACTTAAGACCAAATATAAAGGGCAAAAAATAAGTGTTAGTCCAGCCTAAACTGTGAAACTTCTGACTGCTGAATTTTAGCTTTTTCAACAGTGACAGAATAAAATACTTCTGCTGCTGTAGAAAAGTTACAAGGTATGTGTATTTGCCTTGCTTTTTCTGTTTCTAATAGTAGGAATCAATAGACTAACACCAACTTTGGCAAAAAGTCATTACAGAACTGTTTCTAATTTAGCATCATTAAACAATCTGAGTCTGCAAATTTAAACTACAAATGGCTCAATGAATGTAAACCCTTTGTCAAATAGATAAATGTGGATGTGATACTAAGGCTCCCAGAGAGACTAAATGCTGTTAGGAACAAAAGCTTTATAGCACTGACTGAGCCAAATATTGCTTTGTTTCTGTGGAAAACAAATTTGAATTAACCAGCGGGCTGTAATTATACTGGAAACAGCTTGAGACCTGTGATCATTTAGTTGTTTTAGAAGGAATTTGAAGATAATATTTTCTGTGTGCATATCCTTTGGAAATTGTACCAAATCAGTGGATGATGTTGCTCAGTCCTCTTCTATTGGTATTGTGGGAACTAATTTTGTACTGGCTTTGGTCACAGTATGGCCTTGCTAAGAAGTGATACAGAAAGGTTCAAGTGATGTTGGGAGCATCATAATTTCTGTGTTGTCCATCCATATCCACTGGTGTTGGAAACAGTGATCATATCTTCAATCATCTGAGTGTTTCTAGTAGCTGTCATCATTTCTGGTGACATCCTGGGCTTGTGTGCTCCGGCAGAATCTTTTTCTCGATATGGTGATTGCGTGTTGAAATCCAGGAAGACTTGACTATATTAAAAAAAAAAAAAAGGAAAAAAAGGGAAGGTTAAGGCTTGACATTTAAGTACTAGTCTCCAAAACTTTGCTTCTAGAGTAGCTTAAGTAGGTTACCTGGAGCCTGACTTGATTTGAACACGGTTCATTGTCCTGTCCTTCAAGTGAGGTTGTGTTTGTTGTTCCCCGTGTGGGTTTGCTGCCTTGGGTGATCAGGCTTGCAGAGCTGCTTCTGTACTGACTTTCCCTTTCAGATACCTTCTTCATCTGGTCACTGGAATGAGCATCTCATGCTATAACTGTGTCTGAACAGCAGGTGAAGTTGGTGCACTCCCTGCCTCTGCTCTCCAGCGTGTGCCCAGAAACCACCTTTGTCCTGTGCTGATTTTGTGAGGTCTGGAAGTCCTGTATCCTCATCTCCTGCTGCCCTTGGCCAGAGCCTTGTAAAAGTAAAAAGCCACTTCTCACTGCTTTGCTATATTATATAAAGCCTGGTTTTCTGTTCTCCTTTTACAGAACACTCTTAGTTTAGAGGAAGGGTGGAAAACGGAATATCTATTTGCTTTTCAATTTAAGAAACAGAAAGCTTAGCTTTATATGCCTTTCTTCTGGAGTGGAGATTTAGAAGAGCTCAGAATGAAGTTACTAAATAAATGTTTAAATGTTCTGCTGTTACTGCTGCCCTTCTAATCTATAAACAAGGTCAGGTGTAAAAAGTGAGATATTTGAATATAAAGATCAGAGCATTGCCCGAGGTGAGCAGTATTCAGCACTAGCTGCTGTAGCTATTTTAGAAAATTGCATTCACAGTAGTTACGGTGCAGTGTTCATTGACTTGAGGCAAAAGGTTTGTAAACTTCTGGTTGTGATGGCCCCTTTCAAGCAAACAGCATTAAATGGCGATTTTAAGAAATTCGGTAACCTGATAAATGCAAAATGTTTTTAATTACATTTGCAACCCCTAGCTCATCTATTAAAAATATAGTCTTTAAACTGTCCAGTAAAAACACTGACATCTGAAGCTGATAGCATGGGATAACTGGTCATAATAATAAAGGAAAAAAAAGGCAAGATTCCCACTCCTAATGTTCTGTGTGTGTCACAAAGCTGATCCATGCAAAGTGATTTAGGTCTCGCCTTCCAGTGCTGCTCCTGTGTTCATCCTGCATTCGGATCTCGAGCAGCAGCCTGGGTCAGTACCTGTGCCCCCAGAGCAAGAACTGAATGTACTAGATGGACTGTTGAGAGGAGTTAACTTGCTATGTTAACCTGTCAGAACAAAAATGAACTTCTATCTTTGTTTTCTCTTCTGGAGTCATGTATCTCTTTTAAAATGTAAACTTGCATTTCCTATAGATGCTTCTGTATTTTTGTAATAAGAAATCATTAACAAATGATAAAACTGGTTAGTTTTACTGGGTTGCTGATACCATAGAAGAATTAAGTTAGAAACTCATGTTAAAAAACAGTAATAAAAGGAAGAGATGTAATTTTAGGGGAGAACAAGTGTAAAAGTAACTTATTTGCCTGAATAAAGGATTTCCTGAAATTGTATGAGTAGAAGATATGGAATGGAAGAAATGTGAAATACCATGATAGTGTAATTTGTTCATCTACATTATATTAATATTTGCATTTCTTAATAGAAGTATTATGATATTTTCTTTTATACAATGCTGCCATATCAGTTGTGCTTATTGAGCTCCAAGGTGGGCATTTAATTTGTTGGGAAATTCCTAAAGTCATTACTCATGAAGTTGGAACATCTATTCATAATAGGAAGACAGTAACAGAGTCAATACTTACTTTTTGGCAGAACAAGCTTACTAAAATACTTTCTGGCAGATTACGCATGCAAAGTAAAAAAATTACTGTATATTTAATAGTAAGTGAAAGTTTTGTTGTATTTTACGGATCTTTTCGTTAGTAAGTTCATTAGCAAATTACATTCATAGCTGCATGTACAGGATAGCCCTGTAATGTAACAGATTTTTCGGTAAGTCATAAAATTGTAAAAATTTGGCTTGTAATAAGAATGTCTTAAAATGAAATTGAAATCTTGTTTTTTGTTACCTGATAAAATACCAGAGTCCTAGCACGTGCCAGGGGCGATTGCTGAAGATACCATTTACCAGTGACCAGAACACTTGTGGTCATGAGTCATTGAACAGTAATTTGACAGAGAAAATAAGTTGTAGTTCTTTCAAAAACAAGCTACTGAGAAATTAAGAATTCACTGTCTGGCCAATTTGGCTTTGGCAAACTTTTACCGACTTACATAAAGACTGTGGGTTTTAAATAAATGGAGAACATGCACTCTCAAATATCTGTAGCTGTAGGCTGATCTCCTTTATTTTAAAAGACTCTGCACAACAGATGAATGGTTTACTAATGTAAATGAACAAATCGTTAATATTCTTAGTTGTCTTGTTTCTGTTGCATCAGAGTAAGCTCAACTACTTCTGAAGAAAACATAACAGAATATTGTTTTATTTCATTTATGCCACTGAACTCTATACAAAATGGCCACTCCATAATTTGAATATTCTAGTTAAGAATAAAATTTGTCATAGTTTCCACAGATCTTTGCTTATCATGGGTCACCTGGATGCCTCTGAACAGTTTTACCAGGTTAATATTTGCTAAGTGCTTTAGAAAGCAGTTTACCTCTGTAAATCATGTTGTATCTCCAGCCAGTTCAATTTGTCAGTATTTGATGGAAAGCTAAAGCATATTAATATCCATATAACGCACACTCCGTATTTCATTGCTACAAAAATACCAGTTGGAAGTACTTGGAGGATTAACTGGGAGTCACATTTGGTTATAGCTGTAAGGGAAAAACTGCTGTACTTGAAAGAATCAGTGTAAGGTTAGAAAGAAAATTCTGATTGAAGTTACTTTGTGATGGCAACTAATTAACCTCTGGTGCCTTTCTCTGAACTGCGAGCCACTGCATCCCAGAGGTTGCAGCTCCTCTGCCCTCCTATTGCAGTGTTAATATTCATTTCACATTCAACTCCAACATTCCCTTCTTCTTGCCACTATAATGTTCAACCCCCTCAAGCGTGTGCCTTGAAGGTGGTGTTGATTTCCACATTCAGAGCAGCTTGTTGTGAATTCTCACTACATGTTATTGTAGTTTTAACTTTTTCTAACCTTTTTTATCTTTTTTTTTTTTTAAACTCTGGTTAAAAATGGTACTGCTGTGCTACACTTCTTGTTTAATGATTTCTATTGATCAGAACAATAGAATTAATTAGAAAGTGAATTAACTTTCTTCTTCGGTATATGCTTAATTGTGATACACTGTACTTAAAATAAAGTAAAAAAATCAATATGTTTACATTCATTATTATTGAGTTAATTATAGTGCTTAGCAGACCTATGTTAATGAATGTAAATAATGCCTTTGGTAAGTGTCCAAAGAAGACAGATGTACTTACTATGGTTTTGTTGGGAATTTAGTTGGACGTTAAGCACATTTCCTGCCTGTTCTGGCTGTGAATGGCAGAGTTATTTCTGAATATTCAGTTTACAGCCCCCCCAGCAGAAGTTATATTCTGAATACTTTGAAATTTTTCTGCAGGGCAGTTTTAAATTATTGTGTATGATACAGTGCTTGGGTTGTGCTCTCCGTATATTTCTGTCAACACAGAGAGTAAGAGCTGTCGCAGTTGCACTTTGTCTTGAAAAGAAAGGTTCCTCTTGCTGGGTGAAGATAAATGCTGAAACTTGCACAGAGCCAGTGACAAAGGCATTATTTCTGGTTGCTCTGGGAGTGCTCTTTCCCTCCTGGTGGATGTCACAGAGCTGGAATTCAGGGGATCAGGGCCCTGTCGCCAGGTCTTATTGCTGACTTGTGTTGGAACTTGTGCCAAACCCAACTCCTCAATGTCACTTGCTGCAGAAAGGGAGAGGGTATGTGACCCTCCTAAACTGTTAAGCTGTAGGTTAAAAAGGTGGTTTATTTAGCAACGACAAAACTAACAAAAAAAAAAAAATCCCCAAAGCCCCACAGACAAACACATCACAGTTTTTTTTGTCATAGTTGCTTAGATATAAGCAAAAACCCAGTATAGGATTAATACAATCTGCTTATTTTTAATATTTTTTCTCATGTAGTCATACACAGCCAAGTCAAGGCTTGAGACTAGAACTGTAACACTTATATTCTGGTGGATTTTTATAGTGTGAAATTTGCGGTTTTTAATGTCTAATTCGTGTGTGCAAGTTCCTGTCCATATGTAACAGCCAATGTGGAAGAGAAATAGGGAAAATCTCTTCTGCAGAAGAGCTCCAAGTTGTGAGCTGCTGAGCTGATGTGTGTGGTACAGGTATTAGAGAACTGCTTGTTATCTATTGCGAATCAGGTAGGAAAAATAACTGCTTATAGTCACACCTGGCACATTGAATGTGTGCTCTTAAGTATTGCAAGTATTGTGAAATTTTTTTATATCTTCTCTGTTGGCTGTGCAGTTGTAACAAGGCATTGTGTGCTATAGAGACCAATCTCTTCAGGCAGAGCTTGGGAAGCTGTGTGTAACGTGGCCCGTTCAGAAAAATGTTTCCATGATCCCTGCCATTCTTGGAATAAATGGAACATGGCCAAGGTCTTTGCCTTCATTTACAAAACTTATGAATTATGCTGGCTGTCAGGAAATCAAGTAGTGTTGTGGCAAACATGGTAAAAAACTCACTCCAAAGAGCCAAGCAAGAAGTTTGGCTTACTTGTGTATTTCTTTTCCTAATGATTTTAACTGATGTGTACATCTTCTATTTCCTTCTGAATTTAGAGAAAGTATTTTAAAAGCTCCTTCATGTAACATCTATCTGATCTGACATTTCGGGAAGCTGCTTCAAGAGCAAACAGTCAGATTCATGCTACTTGAATCTGTTGTTCCTTCCCACCCACGCTTACAAGTCTCCCCACATTATTTTATATTTCTTCTTAGAAAGACATGTACAAATTTAGAGACTGGGTGTCCTTTGAAATTATGTTAGACTCTTGCCTTGATGTGACTGTATTAAAACTAAAACAAACACCACCAAAACTAAAACACCCTAGAACAAAGTGAACAAAAATATTTTGGGTCACGAGCTAGAAATTGCTTTGCTGCTGTGTTACATTGTTGTATTTGTTGTATGCCAAAGATAGCTTGGAGAGCACTTTTCTGAAGTACACCCTGTAAACTTTATTTAAATAATTCTGCATTTGTTTTATAAAATAGAGATAATTCTGTTCCAAAATTGCACAAATTTTGCATGCTGCAGCGCATCCACATTTATTGGTTTATTCAGCTGTCTGAATACATTAGAAGTCACAGCTATTCAGATGTACCCTCGTTCCTACAATGTTATGTCTTTGTGCATAAAATCTCACTGTTTCAAACCCATGTACGCTGTTGAATGGTGAATTTGTTCTGAATATGTTTTTGTAGCTGACCTTTTGTACTCATGGGTTTGAGCAAGGCACATTGGTGCTATCAGGGTCATGTGTGAGTTTCAGAAACTGCTCTGCATGGGCTTTGTACCCAAAGAAGGTGGGGGAAAAATTTTTTTATAGGAGGAAATCATGAAAATTATTTATCTTCTGCAAATTCCAAATCTGCCCTTACATAGTGAACATAATCAAAATTGGGGAAGAGGAGGGGGATTTAAGCACATTCTTGTCACTTATTTAAAGTAATTTCTGACATTAGCTTGGAGGCCAATGTTTCAACCTGCACATTTAAAGTTTGGAAAACTTTTCCTATCTGAGTTTTGCAGCAATTACGTCAATTGACAATCTTCTGTGCATGGAGTCTTTATTAATAATGAAGATGCCCTCATCTGTAGATTAGAAGCTTATGTTTGCTAATTAAAATTGTGTATATATGAGTTATACTGCCCTGCATGCTCATAGGTGGCACATTAGATCATGGAAATTACAGAAACTAGTTACTGTTAATATTTCTGGAGATGAAATTAATTTACATTGTATAATAATTACAGGTTAGGGTAGTTAGACTCTCATATGTATATCTCTTTATGTAAACCTAATTTACATCTCAAGATGAAAATAGAAGGCTAATAATAGTGCAGTAATTCTTTAACAATTCTACTTAAAATTAGCTCTTCCTATCTAGATTTGGACAGTAATTGCTGGGAATCAGATCTTAAATTAAAATTGTGAAGTGGTTGCCTGCAGTAGCAAAATACTGGATCATCATGTCCTAATGGAGTTCTAGCCTCTAGTTTCTAAAGGCAGGTTAAACTTACAGCTTGAAACTCCATGGTCCGTATTTTCTATTATGATGTTCATACATGAGCAAGATAATGCAAGTCATAAGACTGAAAATGCTTACTTAAATATTACACTTAGAATTTTAATATTTCACCAGTTTGCCAAGGAAAAGCTAAGATACTTGATTTTGGAAACCAGATAAAACCCCTGCAAGCATCCTACAATATTGAAAGCACATGTAAATATAACGTATTGTGCTAGTGTCTAAATCAGGGACTTGGGAGTGGAAGGAAAAAGAAAAACTTACTAGCCAAAAATCAGGTTTTTGAAGTTATGTTTTTTTAGAGACTTAATGCTTCACTTTCTTAAATTAGCTGAAGGGAACCACTAAGGACTGATTCTGTTGCCTGCAGATTTTTTTTTCCTATAGCCTCTGAGCTGTTACATTTCATCCCAGAAGACTGTGGTTTAAGAACAAAAGATCCCTGAGTGAAAATGAGTTTGGTCTTAAGGTTCCTCTGTTCCGATTTTCGTAGATCTCTGGTGGAAGAGGAGGATCCTCATATGAAAGTATCTCTTGGTAGCAGCGATATGGGCGTCTCTGCCCATCTACAGTCTTCGAAGACAGGAACCACAAGATTTTTCACCAGCAATACTCACAGTTCTGTGGTATTACAGGTAATTAAATATTCTTATGTCTGTATTGATCTGTGCTGAGAATTTTGGCTACTCTAAACAATGCCTCCTCTCAATAGCCTTTATCAGTCTGGTACTTCCTAAAAAGGCCTCAAAAACCCCCATGTTATTGTGCTGTGCTGGCAATGCCCACAAGCAAGCATAGCCTGTGACTTCATTTCCACTGTGTTAAAGATTCAGCTTTCAACAAAAGCACAAAAAGAAAAACCTGGCCTTTTCCTTGAGTCATATCCTTGTCCACTCTCAGTTTCTAAGAGGTTATATAATTTAAATTATGAAGTGACAGCAGTGTCAAAGAAGCTCACTTAAATGTAATCATGTAATTGTGTTAGGCAAACACTTGTACCATCTCCTGTGTGAAAGCTGCTGTAGGGATGTGATGAGGAGAGCTCTGTGTTCCATCTTTACATCCCTAAGCTGGCAGAGCCCTGCCAGGTTTGGTGTAACACCCTGTGCTGGGCCTGACTCTGTGGCACTGCTCTAGGACATTCCTCTAACGGATAAAAATGTGATCCTCCCTGAAGCTTTAAGAATTTAAGAGCATAGTCATTTTATCCTCTCGTTTCTGCTGGAGCTTTTACATGCCATAGAGTCAATCCAACAGCTTCATAGCTTTTGCTGCTTTGCAGTGTGGTCTTTCTCAGTAGTGCAGTTGACTTTCGTATGGTAATGACTCCTTGGAAAACTGCCACTAACTTTTTTTACTTGCTGCCTAAATAGCCTGCCTCAGTTTGGGGAAAAAAATTTGATTTTTAGTTCACAGAAGCTAGTGATTTTTTTGATTTAGTTTCTAAGGCTTGCATGGTTGGGCATAGTTCTCCCTTGCTTGAACACTAAGAAGAGAGCTTATTTCCTCCTTATTAATTTCTTTCTTCCAAATTTGAGCAGTTGGTGAACTGGTAGTTTTGTTTGTAGCCTAGTTTGTAGGAACTAGGATATATAAGACAAGTCATTTGACTGATTGAAATACACTGGGTTTATATAATCTGTCTTTGGCTTCCGATACATTGAAGCCAGTACTCATTTTTTCATTTGCACTCTGTTCTTTTCTGTGCAACAAATTTGAATGTTTATTTCTACTTACTTCTGCGGTTTTAATAATACAAACTTGCTTAAGCATGCAGGTTGATACCAAGACTTCTTTAAGTGTTAAATCTATAAAGACAATATTTGCATTCTTGCTAGTATTAGAAAAACACCAGGTTGAAGGAAAATATTTTATGTTTGAGCTTATGTTCTGTAGTGCATGAAGGAGGAGAGTATTTCACCCATCTTCCAGTATCCTCAATTTTAGAGGAAAATCTTACTCTACAATGCTTTAGCTGACTCTATTGTTTTATTACAGTTAGCCATTATATGTAATTCAGAGAAGATCAGATGTATAATGGGAGCTAATTTTGGAATTCTTGCCATGCCATCTTTGGTAACAAATTTGATAATCATGGAACCAGGTGACAGCTTTTCTTTCAGGCTGCAGAATTTGGCAGCCACTTAGGCTGCAAAGCACTTAAACTAATGTGGAAAAGAATTATATCTAGAATGCATATGTGTCCAGAAAAGGTAGGTCCAAAAAGAAGACATCAATCCCTACCTGAAACAACTGCTATTGTGAACACTAACAAAAGAAACATCTTCCTGAAAATACCGTAATTATTTGAATAAAACTACTTTCGAAGGTCCAGTGTACTTTGCATTCTTTGACCATATCTGGAAAATAATGATTATTCTGCTTGTTTTCAATGAATAATAATAATAGAATATATTAGAGAGAATGGTTTTAAGATGACAAATTATTTCTTTGTCACTTTTTTGGTACTACTGTACATATGTACATAAAAGTAAATAAGTATTTACATAAGGGAAATGAAAGATTCCTGCTGTCCTCCCAAATCAACTGGGTGCTTTGCACTGTGCTTTTCCTGCAGGGTTTTGACCAACTGCGAGTGGAAGGTTTGCTTTGTGATGTGACACTTGTTCCTGGAGATGGTGACGAGGTGTTTCCTGTTCACAGAGCAATGATGGCTTCTGCCAGTGATTACTTCAAGGCCATGTTCACAGGTGGGGTTTTTGTTAGAGTTGCTGTCTCCAAACTGCTGTCATTGGGACACTGAGACACAAGTTCAGTGCTGGGTGTGAATCAGGACTGCAAACGACGTTATGGGCTAATTAACTCTCTCTACTCTTGCATATGGGTTTTTCAATTAAAATTTAAAATTATGTTTTAATTTTGTATAAGTTTATGAAATTATTTCAACCCCATCAAAATGATCACGTAAATTTACCTGCGTGTGTTTTTCAGGGGGAATGAAGGAACAAGATTTAATGTGCATTAAGCTTCACGGTGTGAACAAAATAGGCCTAAAGAAGATCATTGATTTCATCTATACTGCAAAACTTTCCCTTAACATGGACAACCTTCAGGACACTCTGGAAGCTGCCAGTTTTTTGCAGATTTTACCTGTTTTGGATTTCTGTAAAGTGTTTCTTATCTCTGGGGTAAGACTACTTGTTTCCCATTTACAATGATTAATGCCTTGGTATGTGGGTTTTTTTTTATAATGACATTGACCATGTAATAGTCTAAAACTTGCCATTATTCATAATTTGGATTCCCAGAGAACAAGTTTGCTGTGTAGTTTTCTTGAAAATCTTTTTTTTTTCTGAGTATTACATACAGTGTCAGTTTGATATAAGTGCAAGAGCTGTGCTGTCAAAGCAGTTCTGCCTGGAGAGACACTTTGGTGTTATTTGTAATGTTTCCTGGAGGTTTTCTAATGTTAATGTTAGTTGATTATATACCTTACTAGAAATTTCATTTTACCTGTAACAGGGAAACTGTTGTGTTCCACATGAACTCATATGGAATTCAGCTTTCTGATAGCCTGTAATGAGAAATAAAGAACCAGGTATTCCCATTGCTCTGCAGAGTACAGGCTTAGAAATGTGACCTCCCTAGTTGACATATACCAGGATTTATGCAAAGAAGAGGACTCCAAGCTGGTAATAACAGCAATTTGTTTCATAAGGGAAGTGTTAGAGACATCTAGGGTCTATAATGCGCTGTTTTGCTTTTAATTTGGGAATATTTTCTAACTGGCTGATTCTCTGAGATTATTGCAATAATGTTTCATTAATCTTAATACTCTTCAATCCTACACCACCTATTTTATGTTGCTCAGTGTTTTTTTACCTTCCAAAATGAACACAGTGTGCCTTTCCAAGGTTGACATTATTATAAATACCAATTTGGGAAAAGGTCTTAGTGGTGTTCTAAATCAGGGATTTGGAGCGGCCTCCCATTGATGGGAGGTGAGCCCCAGGGACATCATGTTGCCCTTTCCCCTTTCTGCATAGGGCAGCTGCTTGTTTATTTTCCTTTCTGAGGGAAAGGGTTTTTTTCATATTAAATAGTGTTATTTGGAATAATTTTTTCATTGTTTAAAATACTTGTTCTCTGAAGGTGCCTTCACTTATGATATTGACTCAGTCACTGTTCTTGTTCAAGTAAAAAATGTTTTGTTTGATACTACATTTTCAAGGAATCAGGAAGACTTTATTAATTCCCTTCATTTTATTGATTCTTTTTTTCTGGAAGGCTTTCATTTACACCAATGTCTAAGGAGACATAATTTCATTCATGGTGTAGCTCTAGAGGAAGTACAAAATTGAGGTTGTGCTGTTTACCTGGTTGTATTCTCAGCATCCTTGTATAAAGAAATTTTCAATGAACTTACTTTTGTTGGAACAAGAGTTGGCTAGGAAATTGGGTTGTGGTTTTTTACTTTTTTAATTATCATATCTTGGCTTTACAAAGACTATTCCCCAGTTTCACTCTATTTTTGAAGGAGCATTTTTGTGATTTAAATGAGTATTCTGAGCAAGTCTTGAGCTGATTTCTACTGAAGATATCTGACTTGAGAGCAGCATCCACGACCTGATGTAAGCATTTCCAGACAAATGCTTATTTGTCTTTGAATTGTCTAGGGAGTCCATTATTAAAGAGATTATAGAAGTCAGTTTATGTAAGGCATAATGTAATTTTGTTAATTCATAAGAGGGTTTTGGAAATATTTAGAAAGAAAAGCAGAAGCTTAAGGTAACAGCTTAATTCATGTAACAAAAATAGTGAGACCTTCAAAGAATTGTATCTGTTGTAGTTGACTTGAAAGTGTTCTTTTATTTGCTCTGCATGTACACCTCTCCTGTCAAGTAGCCCATTGCTGTGATAATCTTTGCTCTGTAGCCAAACAGACTCTGAGAAACACTGGAATACTTCCTAAGATGTTTTCAGTTTTACTCCTACTATTAGTTTTAAATATTTATAGCTGTACAATAGACTAGGACTACTCCTATGTTCACATCTAAATGAGGCATAATGTAATTAAAATTAATAAAAATGCCATGGAACTGTTTTCAGAGTAGTGAGTGCTAGAGAGCACGCAGTAGTGATTTTGCAAAAGTAGAAGTAGTGTACAAAATGGAGAAAGATGAGAAACCTGTCCAAGTAAATTACAGCACTCATGGGATAATCACAGGGTAATGGGGAAGGGGGTGTTGTACTGTAATTAAAGACAACATTCCAAAACATTGAAAATGAATGTTTTGGCTGTACTTGCTTAAGTAAAATTTATTCCTTCCATAATTCTGTGCTTTACAGTTTTGTAACAACTAGCAAATTGTCAAATATTGAGGGCTTAATACTTGGAAGTCCTGTCTTGTCAAAAGAACTTGGTTATCTGAGGATGGAGCAAGATAATCTGTTTTGTGGGAGCATGGGATTTAATGCTGGGACCAACTCTGCCAGCCACCAGAAATTTGCCTTTTGTTATGTAGGGGTATGATTGATTCAACTTTCTGAGCTAGTCAAATTTCTTTACTGTTTTTTCTTGGCTTCTGTGTATGGGAGCCCACAGAAAAATTGAGGGTTTCAGGGGTATGTGAGCTCTTTTTAAACTTCCACTCTTTGAAACACTGTGTTAAGTGCTTCAATGTCTAACAGTCATTGAAACAAAACAAAGTTAGGCACCCAAATGTTTTGTGGTACTGGGCTTCAGAGCTTGACTTTCTGTGCATGTTATTTCTGAGTTTCTCTCAGAAATATGCTTGCAATCGTTTTGCTGTGTCCAGTTTTGTAGTATTTTATAGTCCATTAAGTTTTTATGACAGCTTGGGTAGTGATTGCTTCAAAATTTCAAAGAATTAAGTGAACCACATTCTCAAGAAAGTACTTTGGCTTTTGCATTGGGATTTTCAGGCTGTAATAATACAGTGCTGTGCTTGACCTTTCTTTTTTGAAAAGCTTTTTAGTATTTTGTGCAACTTCTGCTTTGTAATAACAGTTGCAATGAGTAATATGAATGAGTGTCTCTGCTCAGGAGTCAAAGACCACATAAAATAGAATTTATTTAAATAAAATTTTCAACTCCTTATGGAGCTGCTTAGCTGTTTATGGCTTTTAGGTCTTTCTGTGTGAGTATTTTTACTAGTTACTGGATACACTGTACAACCAGTCTTATGTTTTCATCTGATATTTCCATTCCTCCTGTTCACTTTGGTGGGATTTCCAGAAGTTACACTTGATGAGTTCCTGATTGATGGACTTCCATACAGAACCATTTCCATGCCTCTCATAAGTAGCATAGCATGTCAGACCTTTTTTTTTTCCAACACTTGACTAACTGAAGTACTTAAGTGTTTAAGTAGCATTATTGTACTTTCTGTCCAATTTGAAATATTTAAGTAAAAGTAGCTATTGCATTACATTCTATTGAAGGATTTATTTTTTTTTTTGGCTCAGGATATAAGAATGTATAGGATATATATATTTTTATGACTGTTAAATCTTTGCAATATAATTTAGCCTGGTTATTGATTGTTATCTTAGAACATAGTAAAGAGGGTAATAGTAATTTTGCCAGAGAAAGTAACTTTTAAGAAAATATTTGTTTTGGCACCCTAATCTGAGGTGAGTGGTGGAATTTGTTAGTGAGCCAAATGTAGTTCACAATTTCATAAGCATAATGGGAAGTTCTTGCAATCATAGATGAAAAATCCCAAACCTGGGTGCAGTACAGTTCCAGTGGATTAATAAAGGCAGTGTAAAGTAAATTTTCCGAGAACTTTGGGGTGAGTGGAAACTGCTCATGTCATGTTCATCAGTCATCAACAGTGTGTAATTTGTCAATAAATTTCTCAAATGTAAGAATTCGAGGAATATATTAAATTGCATAGATTTACAGTGTAACATAACTATGCTAATACATAACTTGATGCATGCTGGGCACTTGGTAAGTGTCAGAGTGTCTGCAATGACTCCAAATACTTCACTGCAACCTGAACACCATGTACCAATGGTACAGAACCTGTATGGGTTTTGCTTTGATCTTTTAACTTCAAGCATGCCTTTTCAGTGGGCAATATCTTACCTTCACATGGAGGAAGTGCTGCATCTCTGTATTTTGATGCCAGTAAATGTATTCTAAAGGGATTTTTAAATACAGTAACTGTATACCAAGAGTTAAGATTTGTACTGTGCTGCAAGTAAGCTGTTTGTGATTTTTTTCCATTGCTTAATATTTTTTTATTATACAACTGGAAAGAAATTTTAGAAGTAAGAATGTCCTGTTTCATTTACTTAATTTATGGCGTGGTGTTACTTCCATTATGCAATTAATTTATGTAAATTAAAAATTTAGGATTCATCCTTAGGAAATGTACAGAAATTAGAATCATAGAATGGCTTGGGTTGGAAGGGACCTTAAAGATGATCTAGTTCCAACCCCCCTGCCATAGGCAGGGACACCTTTTACTAGACCAAGTTGCTCAGAACCCCGTTCAACCTGACCTCGAACACTTCCAGGGATGGAGAATCCACAACTTCTGTGAACAACCTGTTTGGTACTGACTCTAAAAAACAGTCAGAGAATGTTTTATAGGCCACTACTAGTTGGTGTGATTACATTTTTATATAAACAACGTGGTCTGTCTTGTAATAAAAATATAATTTCCAGGTATCCATTGCACATATAGTTTCATAACAGAACTCCTAAGAGTCCACTGCACCTTCATCTTACAGATAGGATCTGATTACAGGGTTACTGTTCCTGGAGATGAAGAATAAGGTTTGGAACCTTTGAGTGTATGAAGGCGTTTCAAAATGTGTGAATGAAGACTTTGGATAACCACAGATCTTAACTCCTGGGCAAGTTAGATCAGTTTCTAGTGAATTAAGATGATCTCCTATTCCTGTACTCATTAGACATTTGAATTGTCTGGTATTAAAGGGCAATGATCAGATTGAGTTATACAGCATTAAAATCTTGTAATCTCTGTCATGACCAGAAGGTCATTTGAACGTTTTTGAAATCTTAGGTTGCAGTCAGGTCATAGTCCTCAATCTTTATAATCTTTTTAAAAATAACCATGAGATTCGGAAGCTTAAATTCTTTTGGCATTACAAGTATAATGAGAATCACAAAGTCGTGGAAATGGTTGACACTGAGTAGGACTGACATGCACAGAGACTAGAAAGCATGTGTAAATGAAGCTTGAATTGCAGTAAGGTTTGAATGCAAAAAAAGCTGCAATTCTCAGCAAGAAGCATTTGATTGACTTGCTTTGCACATGTAGCACGGAGCTTGATGAAATTAATTGACTGGGTTTTCTGGAAACCCACTTTAAGTTACACCCCATGCCTGACACGTTTCTTCCTCCCTCTGCCTTGGATCCCAAGTGACCTCAGAAATTTAGGAGCCAAAGACATAAGAAATGTAGATGCAGGAACAGTGTAAAATAGATGTTTATCAAGATATGGTCACTCAAGTATTGAATTAAAGTAGGGTGTGATCCATACTGCTATAGCATTTAATGCAGTGGGTAATCTTAGGGGAAATCCTACCAGGTTCATTCTTAAAAAAATTTATATATATATATATATATATATATATGAAATAAAGTCACTACCTTTGTCTTATTTTTGATATGTATTTAATTTTGAACATAGTTAGTACAAGGACAACCTTGATTTATTAAAGATCCATTTTTGTTTGTTTTGAAGGAACGTATTCATAGGATTGAACACTGTAAATAAAGTGTCCGAAATATGTGGCATAGGAGGGGGAGCTGTGCCATTCTCTCTGGTTTTATTATGCCAATACAATTTTAATAATGTTTAGAAGCCTAAATGTTAAAAGTTTAAATGTCTAATGGTAAGATTTCTGCATTGCTCTCTCTAACCTTGGGCTGATCACCTCTCCCTTAACTGTATTTTCCACGTGTCTTTCTTACAGAGATGTTTTCAGAGTTTTTCAAAGACGAAGTGCTGTGTGATTGCTATGCATAGTCATTGTATAATGTATTTGGCACAATATATGCCATCTGCTTGTTACTTTTCTCATTTCTTTCTTCAAAATAAGAAATAAATTGGATCTCCCCTTGCAGTCATGAATATATACATCACATTGAATATTTATATGCTCATGTGTAAATCACCCTGAGCATTGTGAAATGATGAAATATTGCTGATTCTACAGTATTCATTAAATTTTACATTATCATTTAGACATCAAATTAAGAAAGTGTTTTGATTCCTTTTTCTGTTTACTTAATAGGTTTCGTTGGAAAACTGTGTTGAGGTTGGGCGAATTGCCAACACATACAATCTCACAGAAGTGGATAAATATGTTAATAACTTCATCCTGAAGAACTTCCCCGCATTATTAAGTACTGGTGAATTTGTGAAACTCCCCTTTGAACGTCTTGCCTTTGTGCTTTCAAGTAATAGCCTTAAGCACTGCACTGAACTTGAACTCTTCAAGGCGGCTTGTCGCTGGCTGCGCTACGAGGAGCCTCGGATGGAGTACGCTGCGAAGCTAATGAAGAACATCAGGTTTCCTCTGATGACACCCAATGATCTTATTAACTATGTTCAAACAGTGGACTTCATGAGAACTGACAACACCTGCGTCAACTTGCTTTTGGAAGCCAGCAACTACCAAATGATGCCATACATGCAGCCGGTGATGCAGTCGGAGAGAACGGCCATCCGGTCGGACAGCACGCACTTGGTGACGTTGGGGGGAGTGCTGAGGCAGCAGCTGGTTGTCAGCAAGGAGTTACGGATGTACGACGAGAAGGCCCACGAATGGAAATCCTTGGCTCCCATGGATGCACCGAGGTACCAGCACGGCATCGCCGTGATCGGAAACTTTCTTTACGTGGTCGGGGGCCAGAGCAATTACGACACGAAAGGAAAGACGGCGGTCGACACGGTCTTCAGGTTTGACCCTCGCTACAACAAGTGGATGCAAGTCGCGTCTTTAAATGAGAAGCGGACCTTCTTCCACCTAAGTGCCCTCAAAGGACATTTGTATGCAGTCGGTGGTCGAAATGCAGCGGGTGAACTAGGTGAGTTCTCTTGGAGCCGGCCTCTTGCCCCTTTCTTGGGCCTTGAAGGGTGGAGAGGAAACAAGTTGAAGTCATTGGTGTGCAGCTTCTTTCTGGAAATACTGCAGATGCAGAGGGAAATTTGTCTGGATAGCACTAGAAGTTAATTTTAGAAGGGATTCTACCAAAAAAAAAATGTCCAAACATGTTTATCTTGTGTAGTGATGACATCCAATGTCTTTGCCCTTACTATCAAACATGAAATAAGCATGTATGTGTGCAAGTGTGGTGATATATAAATGCAATTATAAAAAAAAAAAAATCATTAGTTGAGAAACAAAACCCACTCTTAAGGGATACATGACTAACTGAAACTTACTGTTCAATGAAGGTTACATTTTAAAAGACACAAATTTTCTGGATTAGTAATTTGAAATACTAAGGGGTTTTTGCTGCTGCTTTTTTCTTTTTTAAGTGAAGTAATGACAGTGATTTCTTTCACTCAGAGATCAGTGAGATTCATTTATTATGACATTCTGAGCTTTTTAATTATTTAATTTGATATATTTTATGAGTACATAGTTAACTTACTTGTATGTATGACTCTCCTGCTGCCTCCTGTTTTTCTTCCCCCTTGCAAATGATAATTCATTTCACTTGATAGATAAAAAAAGAAAAAAATCAATTTATGGAAAATAAGATGGTTGGAAACAAAGAACAAATACATGGTAACTTTTAATTTAGCAAAAGTCTGCAGAGGATGACCTGTATTAATCCACTGCTTTGTGCAAAGCCACAGTGGTTAGCATTTAGTCAAGTCTGGGGGAGTGCACTCAATTGTACATTTGTCTGTGCTTTAAAATTGAAATATTACAGTGATTATGCTTGGAATAATTTAGCATAATATTGCATCTCAACCAGATGTAACATTTCATTATTTTGTTTGCTGCTTTCAGTCCAGTACTCAACTGTGTCTTGTCAAGTCTTTCTGGCAGTATCTCTTGCTGCTAGGATTTGCTTTTTGGACATGCACAGATATCTTTAAGTTCAATGAGAAACATTTTTAATTGAAACAATACTAAATGTAATTTCTACTGCAGCATCTGTGATTTTTTTAATTAATGCATCTCAGTTATTTACATACACACTTCTTTTTTCATGATCAAACTTTCTTAGGAAACATATAGTACATTGCTTCCACCACACAAAACTGGGCTGGGTTTGCTAGAAACTTAAAATCCGTTCTAATCTTTGATAAAATGGGACATTTAAAAATGCCTCCTGTTTCCAAAAAAGATGGGAAACTGTTTTGTAATAATTTGTTTTCCCTAGACAGCCATTTTCTGCTGCAGATCATGAGGTTTTCAGAGTTTTTCCTACATGTCACTTTATTTACCTGAAAATACATTCTAAACAAGCTTAATAGCCTGTAAAAGGCCAAATGTACAAACTAACATGTATTGACATTTTTCCTGAGTATCAGAAAACCTGAAAAATAGCTTCAGTGAACTATTTTCTAATGGTGTGAATTAATAGTGGATAATCAGATTGCTGACCTTGTGCACTGTACCATCTCAGCAGAGTAGGGTTATAATAATGTCAGTGAAAAAGTTGCAAGTCTAACCAAATCAATGTGAAATAATGCCATCACTAAGCCAGTGCAAGCTGTGTGTGCAGCAGGCTTTAAGTGCAGTGTTCCCTTAAATTAGATCAAGCAGTATCGTTCTGCTGACCTCAACTCTTCTGCAGCTTTAATTAAAATACAAAATTTATCACCTATATAAAATCTTCTGTAAAGGTATCATTAAAATGCTGCAGCGATTTCCACACAGACCTGAAAAATGTCATTGGATCATTCTGTGGGAAGAGCACTCTAAATGCTAAATATTGTAGCTGTCTGATGCTTTGATTTGGGCTTCAGTTTCTTTTCTTGTTAATTGTGAGGCAAGTCACTTTTCATTTTCATGTTTCTTTCATAAACCTTGACAGCCAAAAGATGAAATCCAACTTAAACTTCCCATTCTCTTCAGATGAGAAAAACTCTCAGGCATTTCATAGAAGAGAAGGTCAAACGTGTGTTGGACAGGTATTAAAGAAGTTGCCCTTGGGTTCAAACTAATTTCAATCTGTTGTTAGAGAGGAAAAATTCCCCAAACCAGAATTCAGCTTTCTGGAAGATCAGCTCTTATGGAAAAGGGCCAAAAGATTAAAGTTACTAAAATGAATTTTTTTTTTTCTCCTGACATTCACTGGAATAGAAAGTATACTTTTTTGAAGCTTTCTATCAGGCCTTATCAAAACAGTTTTCAGATGTTTCATCTTCTGAGAACTTTGTAAATGCCACTTTCTACCTCAGCAGTATGTGCCTTAGTGTAATAACCAGCTGCTGTTTTATCAGTGCATGCCACTGAGAAAAGTTTGGTTCATTAGTGAGGACAAGTGAATTTCCAGGTGTGTGGTTACATGCATTGCAGTGTGGTAAATATATACTTGAAATGTCCTGAATTACAATTCAGATTTTTCAGCTGTGTAACAACTTAGGGCTGTGTAGAAACATGCACTGCTCCTGGAAGGGTTGTACGTAGTTCTGGTTGGTTCTCTTAGAGTGGCAAAGCTGGCACCTGCTAAAGGTATTCCCAGAACAGAAGGCAGGGAGAACAGCACTTGGGCACAAGGAGGAGCCCAGCCTGGAGAAGGCAGGTGTGCAAAAGACAAGACTTCTTGGAAAAGGAGGCAAAGGGAAAACCAGGTGTGACTCACTGAGATACTCATGAATCAGAGCACACTGGTAGTTTCCAGCTGTGCTGTTGTGCAGAGTTTTGGAGACTGTTTCCTCTTCTCAGACAAGCAGATTTTTGTAGCTCATTTCAAGAGTTCAGTTGTGATGCTTGATGGCAGAAGCTGTGCCTGTAAGTGCTAGAAAACTTGTGCATTTAGGTATTTTGGAATATTCCAGGCTCTGCTGTTGATGGGCTTGAGTGGAGTTTGAGATTTTTATATATGGGCTTTTCCTAAGCACCTTAGGGGATGTTGAGTTGTGACTCAACCACAGATTCATTGATACTTTGATCACCACACTGCAATGAAGATGGAAAGAGAAGACTTGTAGTCCAGGCAGGACTTGTTCTTCTGACCCTGTGCCCATCAAGTTGGAAGGCATTTATTTTCCAGGTGCCCTCTATGATGCTGAACCTTCCTTGTTTATGTAAAAACTTCTCCTGTGAGTCTATATTTTAATTATAACTATGTACTAAAAAAATATATTTTAAATGTTTTTGATTAAGGATATATGCATCATTACCCATTTGGGCTGTTTACTGTAAGTAGTAATGTGAATACCAAATTAAATGTGAACTGGAGGACCTCTTGCATAGGGGTTTATTTTGAAGTGGCTCCTTTCTATTCTAGGACAAAATTAGTCAGGAACTCTTTAAGCAAGTCATCTTTGAGTTGTATAGAAACCAACTGTATTATAGAAATTATGTAACAAAATTAAGAATCTGGGTTTTAGAATGTCACACAGTTGCTAAGTGCTGCTGTAATAAACCTCAGGACACAGTAGATGCTACTGACAGAGAAGTGCTAAATATCTGTATACTCCTCAAATGGCATCACAGATGGCACCATAAAATGAGTGCGAGCTGAGCATCCCTTGGGACTGCCAAAGCTTTGTGTCTTTTTGAGATTGCTTAATTCTATTAAAACGAGGCTTGTCTTGCCTGGATTATGGTAATGAACACATCAGAAGTTCTGCTGTTAAACATAAATAAAGTCTGGTTTGAATCATTCATGCTGTTGAAAGAATAAATCCATCAGTCTCATGCTTTATAGGATATATACTTAGGTTCAGTAAAGTAGCAGGTTTTGAGTGTTTTGTGAACTGTGCTCTGCCTGGAGACTTTGTAGAGAACATCCTGATGCCTCCTTTAAATTGATGGGCACCTTTAATAACTGGAATTTTGAATATTTTTTTCTTTTCAGTGCAGAAGGATATCTTTTCAGTGCAGAGAAATTGAATGACCTTGCAAGGTAACAGGGAAACAACTACACCAATCAATCAAACAAGAGTAGGACTTTTCAGCTGGAAAGTGATTAACTAGAGCACAGTAAATGTGAGATTTGAGTTGGAATAGTTTGCCTGAAATACCATCAAACAGTACTTTAGCCCTACTGGGAATGTTCGAGAGAATTTTAAAGACACATCAGGATGTGAGGGATCTTGGACTGAACATCATCCCTCCTCAGATAACTAATATCTTTACAACTTTGTGATAGTGATGGCAGTAATGTATACCAATTTCTGCATGTTCTGTTTTCTCTTGCTGAAGTGATTTTTTGGCTACGGCTTCTCTCTTAAATGCAGTCCATAGTGCAGAGCGAGATAAAACCGTCCAGTGTGGAATGTCACGTTCATCTGGGTGCTGCTGGCTTTGTGATTGCTTTGCACATACTCTGCTCTTCCTGTCCCAGTGTGTTGGAAATACAAGTTCCTCACCTCAGCACGGAGTGGAAGCACCATGGGAAAGAGGATGCCTTTGTTTTTGTGAAAGCAAGTAGAATGATGAGCAGCAGGTCAGAAGGGTCTACTGTCAGGGTGGAAATGGGACAGCTGTAATTACCCATCAAATCTTTTTTTTTTTTTTTCTGGTTTTGAAATTTCCGCACATCTTTGCTTCTGATTGCTAAATGGAGCAGAGTAGAAAGGAGCTTTCCTTTTTAGAAAAGAATATTGCTAAGGATGGATTCATTTTTACCAGAGTGAGCATGGGTTTATTTGGAGATTGGGCAAATACTGCATGTGGTGTCAAGTTGCAGTACAGAGAAATACAACTCATAGATTTATATATATTTAATAGTATAACTTCTGATGTGTTCATTACCATAATCCAGGCAAAGGATATTTTTAGGACAGCTAAACAGTTAGGTTGAGTTGCCTGTTAATCACTGTATAAGTGCTCCTGTTTGGTGTTCTTTACTGGCCTGGCCAGTACTGCTAATTCTGCAGGCTTAGACTAACACTAACTACATTCTGCCTTTAAAATGGCAAGTTTCTCAGGTTCTATTTTTTGTTGTTGTTGTTTCTTTCAGTAGATGCATAATTCTGGACTGTTAAGTTACCATCACTGATTCCATAGAGCTGACTCAGATTTTCTACCCTTGATTCCATAAAAAACATTTTCTAGAGCATGTAAAATGCCACTTCTGAAGACAGATTCATTTTTTGTGTGAATCGTTCATAAACATCTCTCTTCAGAGATTAAGCATTGTATAACAGGCATTAGAATCTCATTCTCAATTTTAATTATTTTAAATGAGGTTTAATTTGTCTTTAAGATAACTTAATTATTCAGAATTGCTCTGTGCATCATAAGGTCAGTATATTAGAGGATTTTGGAGGATCTCCTGCCCCTCCGATCACATTGTACTATTCAAGCTACCAATCCCTACAGCCTGCACATAGCCATTATTGAATCTGTTTTCTGTTTGTATTCTCTGTATTTACTGCATAACCCTTTCCCTGCAGCCTGCATCTCTCCCATCTTACTTGGAAGAGAGGATTCCTTCTCAGCAATGCATTCTGCAAGGACTCCTGGGTGCTGGGTTTCTTTTTAACTTAGTACTATCCTCTGTGATTTCTGATCTGATAAATCCTTTGATCATTTTAACATTTCAGTTCACAAAGAAAACTGCACAAATGGAGCTGTGTATTGACATAGGCACTCCTCTCCTTTCCAGATTCAGGGATGTTTCATCTTGTATTTTATTAAAGCCTGGCTTTTGTAAACTGTTTGGTTTAGTGACTTCCATATGCTGTGCTGTATGTTGCTGTGCAAGTACTTAATAAAACACTAGACAATAGAAAATTAGTCAACAAGGGACAGAGTGTACTCTCAGCAGGTTTGCTGATGGTACAGACCTGGGAGGAGTGACTGGAACACTTAAAGGATTGCTGACATTCAGCAAGGCCAGGACACGCTGTAGAGGAGCCTAATGAAGTTCAGCACAGGCACCAGCACAGGCTGGGGGCTGACCTGCTGGGAAACAGGTCTGTGGAGAAGGACCTGAGAGTCCTGGTAGACAAAAAGCTGTCCATGAGCCAGCAGTGTGCCCTGGGGGACAAGAATGCAAGGGTATCCTGGGGTACAATAGGAAGAGCATGAGTTTGCATCAGGTTGAGGGAGGTGATTCTGCTCCTCTGCTCAGCCCTGGTGAGGCCACATCTGGACTGCTGTGTCCAGTTATGAGCTCTCCAGTACAAAGAAGACAAGGAACTACTGGAGAAGGTCCAGTGGAGGGCTAGGAAGATGAGTGGACTGGAGCATCTGTCTTATGAGGAAACATGAGGGAGCTGGGTTCAACCCAGAGAAAAGAGGATTGAGAGGGGATTTTATCAATGCACACAAATATGTGAAGGACAGATCTCAAGAGGATGGGAGCAGACTCTTCAGTGGTGCCCAGTGACATGACAAGGGGCAAGGGGCACAAATTTATATTTGGAAAGTTCCATCTGAATAGGGTGAGAAAATTCTTTACTGTGGCGGTGACAGAGCACTGGAACAGGCTGCCCAGGGAGGTTGTGGAGTCTCCTTCTCTGGGAATATTCAAAACCCAGCTGAGCACAGTCTTGTGCAACCTGCTCTGGGTGGTCCTGCTTTAACAGGGGGTTTGGACTAGATGTTCTCCAGAGGACCCTTCCAACCCCAACCATTCTGTGATAAAGCTCAGTAATTCCCTTGACACTTTCTCAGCTGAACGGTGTTTCTTGTGGGTACTTCCTCTGTTTATGAGTTTCTACCACTGCACTGTACTCAACACCAAAATGCCACAATGGCTTCAACACTTTTATGTTGTCATTTGTTTCCAACAGCCACTGTGGAATGTTACAATCCCAGAATGAATGAATGGAGCTACGTGGCAAAAATGAATGAACCCCACTATGGTCACGCTGGAACCGTGTATGGGGGATTAATGTATATTTCAGGTAAATAATTCCTGTGACATTATCTCTATGAAACAATTACTTATCTAACCTTTTCTATTTCAGTGGGAGACAATAAAAATTTATCTGTGGTTGCAGTAGGTTTGCTGTAGTATAAGTACTGATGCAATTTCACATGAAGGCAGTCAAATAACATATATACTGCAGGCTCTGACAAAATTATTTTAGATAATATTATGCATTTTCATAGTAATTGACAGTTCTGAATTCCAAAGCAGTTATTCACTTTATCAGAATACAATTTTTGTAGCAATGGCAGATACACATTTATATAGCAATATAATTAAATATAATATTATATATATTTTATATAATAAAATTATACTATAGCAGTATAATTGAACACATCCTCTTTGGAAAGCATTGAAAATTTTATTACTTTAAAGAAGAACATTTGCCTTCACTGAGCTAATGGAAAATAAGTTTTCATGGTAATCACAGTATGTGAATGATGTCTGTACTTTCACTGGTCTTTCTTTTGGAATATGCTCAGTCCTGTATGTCACCAAGGTTATAGTTTCATTCCATTTTTTTCCAAAGTAGGGCAATAGGTTGTCTGATAATATGGTACCTTGTCAATTTTTAAAGAAGATTCAATCTGTCTGTCAGTGATCACTACAGAGATCATAGGCTTATGTATATTCTACTACTGAAATTTTAAGGGACGTCCTCTTAAGAACTAAGATGAAATTCAGGGCAAGAGGTGGGACAAGGTTGCTTAGCTGACAAGAACTGGTGGGGAAATGTGCTGGAGCAGCTTGATCCTTGGGGTATCTTGAATTAGGGGGCCTTGTGCCAGTAAACTAGGAGGGATTTATTTTAAAATTTACTATAAGGTGCAGCTGCTTATTTTTCTGTGAACATGTCCTTTAAGCTTCTAATTACTGTGCTGTTATCAGTACTTTTTTGCCCATTTTGCATGTTTTACTGCAGGTAGCACGTGTATATGCTCTCTGCTGTGTTTTTTTTCATGTAAATGCTGTGTATTTCCCCCAGATTTTTTTTTTCCTTTGGTCTGCTCCAAACACTTTTGAGACTGAAAATCTGAAGATTGCTTCCTTTGTCATTAGATGCTTTTCTTTCTGATGAGCTCCCACGCACTACCACTGCTATAGGTGTCATTCAGGGCCAAGGCTGGATAGTCCAATTTTTTTCTGTATTTAGTTCTTACTGTCCAGCTGAAGAATTAAGTATTGTAGACACCATGCCATCTCTGTCTGGTGATAATTCCATGTGGAATGGTTAGCCCAGAAAGAGATTGTTCAGTAGCAGTGTGTTCTCTGCATACTTTTTGGACATCAAATATAGTAGCATTATGGTCTTAAACCATATCTAATATGCCTACAGTGCCTGAAATTGGTGTGACTGCTTTGGGACCTGCCTAGTGACCTTGTGGAAAGGTGGGATGTTTCATCCACTAACAGGAAATCATCCTGTGACTTCCCCTGAAGTTTTTATCCACATCCTTTTGCAGAGAGCTATGAGAATGACAGAAATGTAGAGGGAAATATAGACATCTGTTAAGAGAAGAATATTTGAAATCTATGTCCACTTTCTATTCACTTGAAGTTGATGGAAAAGGTTTTCTGATAAAATTCTGCTGTGTGATAGGACTGTTTAGAACACAATGGCATAGTACCAAAATTTGAAAGGGAAATGGATTGCTGTTTTCTTGATGGTGAGAAACAAAACTAGCAAACTGAATGAATGTAAGCAAAGGTAATTTTGCCAAACTGAAGTGTGATCATGTGTAATAAACAGTAACGATCATGTGTAATAAAGTGTTGTGTGAGACATGGCTTCTACCTGTGTTCATGTTTAAAGGAACAAGTGTCATTTGAAATTGAGTACATCTGTGATAGTAATCTAAGCTAGAGTGAAGAAGTTTTAAGGAAGATGGAATTATTTCACTAAAATCTTTCTTGGGGCAGGGGGGCCTGTTATTTAATGCTTATTATTAGGGTGAGCAGTACTCTAACATATGTTTTGTCTCTCCAGGGGGAATTACCCATGATACTTTCCAAAAGGAACTTATGTGTTTTGACCCTGACACAGACAAATGGACTCAGAAAGCTCCGATGACGACAGTCAGAGGTCTGCATTGCATGTGTACTGTAGGAGACAAGCTGTATGTTATTGGTGGAAATCACTTTAGAGGAACCAGTGATTATGATGATGTTCTAAGCTGTGAATATTACTCACCAACTCTAGACCAGTGGACTCCAATTGCTGCCATGTTACGTGGGCAAAGTGATGTTGGGGTTGCTGTCTTTGAAAATAAAATCTATGTTGTTGGAGGATATTCTTGGAATAATCGGTGCATGGTGGAAATAGTTCAGAAATATGATCCAGAAAAAGATGAGTGGCATAAAGTATTTGACCTCCCAGAATCCCTTGGTGGCATTCGAGCCTGCACTCTTACTGTTTTCCCACCGGAGGACAATTCAGGGTCACCGTCTAGAGAATCTCCTCTTTCAGCACCTTAGAACCATCCCTTGACTTATGATGTTGTAGTAACACCTTTGCACTGCATCATGGAGTCTGTTATTTTTCTTCAGTAGTTTCTGTTAGGCTTAGCCTACAGCATTTCGTACAATTACTGGGAAAAAAAAAAAAAAAAGACTTTGACATTACTTGTGCTGTTTGTTTGGCCTAGAATGTTTGTCAAGTGGTTAACAAAAAAGATGTACTCGCCCGAGCCAAATGTTTAACAAATGAGAGGATATTGTCTATAAAATGTATGAACTAGGTACGTTATTAATGTTGTGTATTGGATGTGAGGTACCTTATAGCTTACATTTGGGAGCCCAATGAGTCAAATTTGAAGATTTTTGTATTGAACACGTTCTTTCACTAAATTTCTTAGTTGAAATCCTTTTTCCTTTCATTTTTGACTGCAGATGACAAGGGGAGGTAGACCACAACAATGTGAACTGTCCGAAGGTTGCCAAGGGGCCTGAGCTACCTCCCTCTTTTCACAGAGTATTTTTGACATATCTGTTTACCCACCTGAATTTGTGGGTGCTTTCAGAGCATATGAAGTTTCTTAGGCAGAGGGGAGAAATAAAATAATTTTAAAATATTAGCACTGTACAGGAAGCGGACCTTGTAGAGCCGGGAGTTTTTTTATAACATATATCGAGTGTTTTTCCTCAGTCAGTTGAATGATGCTTCAAATAAAACATTTTAAATATCTTTACATTTTTTAATTTTATTTTTTTTTTCAGGAATTGGCTTCCGCTTGCCTGGGAGCACACACTATTAACAAATGGGAATTCAGTGCAGTTGTATACTCTGTTGTATGCCTGTACTGAATATAGGTAGTTAAGGGCTAGAAACAGTAACTTAAGCCACTGAATTTGACCAAATCGTTCCATCAGATCAAGTTTAATCTACCTTTTCTCCTTTGCTGTTGAGATAACTTGCATAATGTGTCCTCTGTATAGTCTCAGTTAATAAGGTTATTTAGCACAAAATGCAGCTTCAGCGAGAGAGCTGCTTTTGCTCAGTGAACTTGGACTACACGTTTTACCTTCTTTTGTTCAATAAAACTTTTAACTGCAGTTACCCAGTCTAAGCTACCTCATTAATGTATTTGGTTTTCTTCCTCTGCCTCACTGTCTCCAGGATACACATTACGTATATCTGTGTGGGTAGATGAATTTGCCAGGAAACCAATGCAGAAGTGATCATGAATGGGTATTTTTGACCTACTTTTAAGAAACTATTTTGGTCTGATGTGTTCATTTTATTGTTAAGGACTGATGAGAACTATTGCTTATGTATGCAGCCTCTTAAATTTACAGAAATCTTTATCTGCTCCTAAATACAGTGCACTGCTGACAAATTGCAGCTCTGATTATACCATCCTGCTTGTTCTGAACTTCCCATCTTATGTTACAAGTGGTTTTGCCAATGAGCACAGTCACAGGGGTATTCTCTGGGGAAAACTGTTTAAATCAGCTTATTTTATTGTGTTACCTATTAACAGTAACCAAGTAAAGCTTAATAAACTTTTGTTGGGAGTTTGCTATTTCTATTTCGTCCCTGCTTGATGCATCAAGCAGCAGCATTACTATGGTGTCAGTTTTGGAAGTACTGATATTTATTCTTTATCCAGTTTACTAGTAATGATCACTGCCAAAATCTACATGTAAACTTTAGGTTTTGTGATTGTTTTGATTAAAATCAAAATTAATTCTTCCTCTTTAAGGTAATAAAATCTTAATTCTACATGGCTGTGCAAGGTTGTTACAGGTGGAATAGTGACACCAGTGGATACTCTTGGAAAGTAGCCAGCGAAGATAAATTGACTCATCACCCTAAGAATACTCTTCTAATGCTGTGCAAAGCACTGGATAGGAAAATGTTGCTCTGTTGTTTAAGTATGCCATTTTAAGTATGTTTAAGTATGTCAGTCATTTAAGTGTCACATGCAACTAATTGTTTTTCCTATCTCAGAGACCAGATTTTAGACCCTGCTTGAGCTTAAGTCCTCTGAAATCCATATTCAGTAAGTAAACTGAAAAGTACTTGAAGGAGTTGCAATTCCTTTTGGATAATGTAAATATATCCTGCTACTTGTATGCTGGGGATGAGGAGACACACTGTTTAAAAGTGGGTATCTTCACTGGCATTCTCTATATGGAAGAAGGTTAGGGTGGGTTCTAACCATTCTGAGATGGTCTGAAGTCAGGATGTCAGTTTTGTGTCTGAGCCTTGAATAGCCAGGAGCTGGTATATAGCCACAATATAGAGATTTATTTTTTTTTAAATGACTCATTATCTGTTACATGTAAAGTGGAAGAATTATTTTTGAACGTCATTTTGACATCAGTGTTGGACACAACATAGTGGATTAAATGTAGTGCTTCAATCAAATTAATCCTTGAGGGTTTTTTTTTAATATCTCCCTCTGGATTAAAGTGTTCATAATGACATTAGTTAACATTTACTCACCAGGATTGAAAAGCAAACATCAAAGATTTGCCAAAAACTGCAAAGTGTTTTTTTGCTGTAATGTAGTGTAAAATGACTTAATATTTATTACATCTTTCTTAACCGTAGCATAAGAAACCCTTTCCATCTCTGAATCCACAGCTGTAGGTGTACATATGGATACAGCAAATATTCCATCTCCATTATCAGTAAGGCTGCCTGTATGAAGAGTGAGCTTATCTTGGTAACTAGAGCCAGCAGTGTCCACATGGTGACCAGCTGCCTCTTCTTTTCATAAATCTCAAAGTCTTTCATTTTGCAGTTGTAGTACCTAAATAAGAAAAGCATCTGGATAAAAAGCAATTAGTAGATATTTGACTTGAATGAAATTAAGACTACATGGTGTGCCAACTGGGAGAGCCACGGGAGCTGTCTGCCCTCTCCCGATGATGGCAGACCCACACTGTGATCACAAAATTCAGTCAGACTTTGCTTTTTTGGTGCCCAATTAGCAGCAAATGCCAAAAGTGCTTAGTTCCATATACAACTCAGCAAAAAGCCCTGCTGACATCCCTGTATAACACAACACTCTAACTTGAGACATCTGAGGTGACATTTCCTTTGTGCTGTGTTTTGAGATAGGACAGGAGCAATGGGGAAGAAGACCTGGGAAAACCCAGGTTACGTGAAGTTTCTTTGCCCTGTCACATCAAAGAGTTGAGCATCTGCAGATATCCAGTTTTCAGGGGTTCCCTTTCCCTTAGAAAGTTGTGAAGTCCAAGAACCTGGCCCAGGGAAAGCAATTCGTGGCAGGACCCAGCCTATCCTGGGGCATTTGCAGTCTTGGCATTCTTGGGATAGTGGAGTTGTGCTGAAGGGATGAGCTCTGATGGCCTTTCTGAAAGTCCCTTGTGTGGAAGAATCACTTTACCTGTTCTCAGTGAGTTGTTTGCTCATGAACAGTGTTATTTTTAAATTACCCATTCTGTTTCTGAGGAGTGGAATCTTCAGGGAGTAGCATTTTAGTAACAGTCAGAAGCTCAATCCAGTAGCCTGGTTCTTTAATGGAATAATGGAAATCTTGGATTAGGGCAGTTTGCATACAGATAAATAGAATTTTTCCCCAAAAGCTTACAGTCTTAATCTGATGAGCTGGTTGGACATAAAAAAATAATTTGATGCCACAGCAGTAAGTGCAGTACAAACATCTGGAGAAGTTTATAACCAAAGAATTGGAGATTATCTGATCTGGAAAGATCATAGCACCTTTTTTTTTTTTTTAAGTTCACTCTACCTACTAGAATTGTTGTTCCTTCTTGGTTTGCCCTCCAGCTGGTAATTACCTCACCTTTACATTGGTGTCTGACTCTGCTGGTCACTAGTTTTTTAATCCCTTGGTTTTGTAGCTGACATCTCTGTTACTTCCCGTGCTCCTAATCAGAATCAATAAAACTGAAGCTTTTCTAGTGGCACAGTCCTTATGTCAGGGGACAAAATAGCCCACTGCTGGCGTGTAAGGTACTTCTGATAAATATATTCATAATTCAGCTTGTGCTTACTTAGAAATATACAGGCAGCTTTAACCTAGTGAAAGGTCTGTGTGTGTTGAAGGAGTAATGTGTGCCCCATTTCCTCCTGGCACCTTACGTGGTGTGTTGGGTTGTGGTTACCCAGAGATCTGGAGGGTGAGTCAAGCTCTCATGTAGCACTTTATGCTCTCTAAGCTCTGTGAAAGTGTTCTTTACTTGCACACCATATGTAGCTTATCAGGTATTTTTTCTTTTGTATTTTAGTTTACCTGTGAATAATAGTTCTTTGTGTACAAATGTGGTCAGAAAAAAAAAGTCTTAAAGTGCAGTGTTATGTATACTTTGCTTGATGATAACGTTTTTGGTCCTGTGAGTATTGCAGGACCCATTCAGCTGTGAAAAGGTGATTGCAGTTTTGAGAGCAAGCTAGGAAATTAGGATGGCTTTCCTGCCTGTCACCAGTTCACATGTTCTTGTCACCAGTCTTTTACATGTCATTAAGTGAACTTTTCTCCGTCTGTAGGCTCCATGTTTTGATGTCCTGCTCTGTTGGACCTGCTGATTACCCATTCTGGGGAGAATGTGGTGGGATTTGTTTCACAACCTATCTTACTCTGTTAAACATTATGGCTAGTTTTTGTCAGGAATTCTATCGTCTGTGACACACAGGAGTCCTCCAGAGTTATTTAATGACCAGGTGATTTGTATGGAAGATGTAGCCCAGAATACCTGGGAATGGTGCTACAGTGGGAACTATGAGTGGTTGACATTCTGGAAGGGATGGTCTCCTGTGTATTATTTTGGCTCAAGTGCTGGGTTTTTTCCCTTTCATTGGGAGTATTTATTGCTGCTATTTGAGTTTTTAACTTTATTAATGAAATAGGTAATGCCTCTCTGAGTCTGTAGTGGGAGCGAAAGGTTCAACTGGTTCTTTCAGAGCTGTTTGCTGTCAGGCTATCCACATAGTTATTAAAAGGTTTTCTATGTGGAACTGTTTCCTGAGCATTTAGAAGAAATCAGTTTGCAATCTGAAAAGATCTCAGATGCAAATGTGTTTGGACTGGAAGGAAAAGCCAGAGTTTTTTGGTTGGTTGGTTTTGGGGGTTTTTTTAGAGTTTGTTGGCATTATTCAGTGGTTAGTTTGGACACTGAGCTTCCACAGACTGTGTAGAGTGATTTTTTTTTTCTTTTTTTAAAATAATTTATAGTTGGCTTAGGTGAAGCAAAGCTCAGTTGTTCATACCTGCTTACACTTGGCTCCTGTTGCTGTGTTCTCCCTTAGACCGCAGCATTCTGTGCTGTCTGGCATTTGTTTCCTTGTGTAAGAGCATCTCCTGTCTTCCATGCTGCCTGTTGATTGTGTTCCAAAATAAATCTGAGCTTGGATTCTTGCATCTGAAGTACCTGTGGAGCTAAAGATCATGTGGAGTCACGGAATGAGGGCCATGGCTTTGACATTTAATTCCCCACCAGCCCCTTGCTGCTTTGCAAGATGTTCCCAAACCCAGCTCAGATCTGTGTGCAAGAGGCAAATCTCTCAGGCTGAAAATTTTAGTTACCTTGGCATATAAAGACCACCAGAGTTTCCTTATCCTCTTTTTTAAGGAGTTTTGGGTACCTGAGCTGCTGAGTCCTCTGGAAGGGGACAGATGCAGTAACTCTTTGGTTAACCGTTCATTTTCTTGGCCTTTCTTCTGTGCCCAGATGGAGATTGCAGGAGGGAAGGTCAGGGTTTGGTCATGCTTTCCAGCTCTCAGTAGAGAGCAAGATTGTTTACTCTCATCTGTCTGCACAACACTGCAGGAAAAAGAGCTGTAGGAACATTTCATATTTTAAACATTGTCTCGCAGAACAGTATCAATTAGGAAAGGAAAAATTTAAATTTAGTCTGTTTTAACCTGTGTTTGTCATAACCAGGATTGTTCCAAAATACTTGGCTTCTGTTGAATTAACAACTTCGCCTTTACCTTCCTTGTTCAACATTACTGTAAAAAAAATTGCTTGGTTTCTTTTCCATTTGTTTTTCATTGCTTGTAACCTTTTCTTAGAAATGTGGAAATCATTTTCCTTACATGTTTTATGCACCGAAATAAACACACCAATGATCACCTGAGTCCCCTCCCCATGTTTCTTACTCAATGCCTGCCAGTATATCTTTCCATATTTTTACCCAAATGCTTGACAGCTGTCAATAAATGTCATTACAGAGCCATATAACTCCTGCTGATGGGAAAGACTTTGACATGGTCATTGACTGTATTTTAACTGCAATTCAGAAGCTGCTTTGATTTTCAATCCAAGCTCACTTCTCCTGTCCCTGGTGCAGGTTCTTGTGTTACACAAGGTTGTTCCTCTGAAGCTGGGAGAACATCACTCTCCATGAGTCTTTCTGGGAGGGAGAGCTGCTGTCCCTTTGGCATGTTTTGTCAGGAGTTGAGGGTATTAGCAAGGAAAGAATTGTTGCTCTAAATAAGGGCAATTAAATAAATCCCCAAGTCTGTCTCTGAAACAGAGAAAGATTGTTTCTGTTGATATGCCACACTATTAACATTTGACTTTGTGTATATCTGGGATGTCTCAAGTGCTCATATCACTTGAGTTGTGCCCTAGTTCCCATGAGTCAGTGTTTTCCATATAGTCAATTCTGAATAAGGTTTTCATATAGAATATTAGAGGATCTACTTTTGTAGGGTTTTCCAAACCCTTTTTTAAAGCTATTTTATGTATCTAGCTATTTTAGCATTATTGCATTTAGTTAAACCCAGCAAACATGGAATGTCAGGTTTTGTTTCATCATTCAGATGTTTTTGGAATTGTTTCTCCTTCTTTTCACTGCACAGTTTTAAGGAGGGGATGTTTCTTCTGGTGGCAAGAAGAAACAAAGAAAAGGAAACATCAGATGCCAACAGGACTATAGTTTATGCTGTCAGCAGCTCTGCCATTTGGGACAATTTTATGATTTACAATCCTGTCAAATTTATCTTGTGTAGTAACTCAGGGGGTTTCCATTTGGCCTGCAGTGACACAGTGCTGGCAAACATCTTTGCATTATTCCCCAATCTGTGACTTTTGTCATATGCTGTGGAATAACAATGCAGACTCACCTGCACGAAGGCACTGAGCCTCAAATCCCATCTCTGCTCCTGCCTGGGGGACAGGTCCACTCCCAGAGCCAGGGGCCATCACAGGGCACCCCTGTCCCTGTTGGGCTCCAGCCTCTGGTGCTGGGGAGCTGAAGGTTGGGAAGGGAGCATGGGTTTGGGAAGGCATGTTCTGCTCTGCCTGTCTGACCAGCAAGGCTCACAGCAGGGCTCCTGTGCAGAGCCATGAAAATACCTTCATCCAGCAACATGGAGGAAGGATCTTTTTTTATATCCTTGATTGTTCATCAGAATAATTTGAATCTTGGCTCTCCAAAGTATAGGGCAAATTTGAGCTGCAATCATTGCATGTAGAGGCCACTGATTTTGGAGAGGGTCAGCATTTTCCCCCCCTTAATTTTCTGCCAAGTCCTTAAATATTTCTCAGACATTTTGTGTGTCTGATTCCAGTCAGGTTGGGCAGTGCAGATGCTAAGTAGTTAGAGATGTGACTGAGACCTTGTGTCACCAAGCTTATGTCCTGTAATTAGAAATGCTGATCAAAAAAAGCTGTGACCCTGTTTGCTCTCCCCCTCTTTACTTGCTCCCCAGAGAAAACCCATCCTAACTGTAAACTAACATTTTGATTAGACCAGGCATCAGACTGGGAGTTTTAAAACACCCATGTGGAAGGAGAGACCAATGCCATTTGATAAAGAGCTGCAGCTTGCAGCTCAGGGTTACTCCAGAAAATACACTTCTTAAGGAATCGCTTTTCATTTTCCTCTTCCATATTTGTACACTTATAAATGTGGACTTTCTGGAATTGAGATAATTTGATAGAGATGACGTGTGCCATATGGTCTTTAGCACAAATTGCAGCTTCATTAACAGTTCACTGGCTGAAGGAAATAGCAGTTTCTCTTTTGAGTAGTATAAAATCAGCTTATCAATTAGCAAACAAATGAAAAATTGAAAGAGTTTCTTTTTACAAAAACCCCTGCTCTGAGTCTTCTCCCCATGCCCTACATAGATCTGACTGCAGCATCAAACCTTTAGACCCTGTGTTCACTGTTACTGCTTGACCACTGGAAATGGGTTAGGGTTAAGCAGAGGAATGTTCAATGTGCATGATGCAAATATGAAAGCTAATAGGCAAGTGAAACCTCTGTATTGCTAAATCTTAAAGGTACAATGTTTCCTGAGAGTGGAGGGAGGGACCTGCTGGAAGATGCCTTGAATGCTGTAACTGGTGGGCAAAACCAGTGCCCTGAGAGCAGGAGCATCATGAACCTCCTGTGAGAGGTGATCTCCAGCACTGCAGCTCCTCCTTTTCACTGTAACCAGCCCTGCTGTTTGCCCGGGTTCTGTGAGCAGGATCTGGGTGGGGAGCAGGGGAGAGCAGGGCCAGAGTCTGGGAGGGGCGTTCTTGGCCTGACCTGTTCAGGGGGTGGGTCTTGGTCAGAGTGTGTGATATGTCTTTATTTTCCTAATTCTGTTTGCTGAAGGAAGGCCTTTTTCTTACATGAAATGGGAGCCAGTAGTTTCTGGCACTCTTGATGCTGGTTGTCATGTAAGGTTTGAAGGGCTTGTTTTCTCCAACTGTTTAATGATATTATTTTATTTCTTTTCTGAAAAAGCCCTAACATTCTGTGATCCACCTGAAGATAGATGTTGGGTCAGGTGACATTTTTGGTGTCAACAGCAAAGACTGTGCTGTCACGTATCTGTATTGGCCACACACAGAAGGCATACAGGAACCTATGACCACTGGTTATTTTATTAAAACAGTTCTTGAATTGCTGCAAGTAACTGGGCTTGTCATAGGAGTAAGCAATTGAAAGTCTGGTGTGGTACAAATTAAATATCTGCTGTGGTACAGGCTGCCCCTCCTGGCTCTGAACTCACCCTGTTTGTTAATGCCCCTGCCAAAATGCTGTGCGTGGCTGCTGGGATGTGAACCATCATCCCCTGAACTGACTTGTGCTGCTCTTGCCAAAGGTGGTGTGCATCTCACTCAATTTTTGGTGTCTACTCTCTAACTGTGGACTTATCCATGTGATTTGACAGCCTTCAGTGAAACTCCACCAAACTAGTAAGTAAAGCCACCTGCCCAGGCCTGTGACCTGTCTGCAGATCCTGGACAACATGATTTCTAATGCATGGTCCTGAGGTGTGGATATCAGATAGCCTCATGTGCCTGTCAAAACTGGGGAGTAATATTTTGGAAAGACCCTATCAAAAGGCTGCAAAGTGGCTTCTTCTCTGGATGTTGTTACTTGGCTGGGGGTTTTTTTGAGAAGCCAAAGCATTGTGGTGTAAAGACCCTGGCAAGGGAGGCCCCAGGTATCTGAATTTGCTAACACCAGAGATGCTCGTTTGGGTCTGTTAGACAGTTCCTCAGTTTTTTCTTCTTCCCCCCAGTCATGACCTCTTTGCTTGGAAATACACAGATGACTTCGTGTCTGACAGCTCTGAATACTGGAGGGGAGGCTTTCCCTGCAGGCACCTCTGTGTGCAGATCAGAGCAGGTGTGGTGCTCTGCAGTGCCTGTCAGGCAGGCTCCTCTTACTGTAGCACTGCAGAGGTGGCACCAAGGAGAAGGTCACCAGCACAAAGCTGAGCTGCAATAACTATTTTAGTAACTCTGCTAATGACAGTGGAACTGAGCTGGAAATCCTCCTGTCTGAAGGAACTGAGCCACAGAAAGCCACCTACTTCTCCCCTGTAATTCAACAAAAACTGGGTTTGCTCCTAAATGCAGCCAGTTTTGAAATGGAAACTTGTCTGGAATTTCAGGGGTTAATGCCCATCTCTGCTGTCAGATGAACACTTCCGAGGCTGGTAGGTATCTTGGAGCGTGCAAAGTGACTCGCAGTCCCCTTGCGTGTTGTCTGCTGTGCTGTCTGCTCTGTATTTAGGCTGCCTTGTCTTGCTAATCACATCACATCTGTCAGCTCTCTGTGGCTAGAAACAAATTGTAAACAAGATGTCAAGGTGGAGTGGGATGAATTGTTTAAAAAAAAAAAAAGGGGCAAAAAATCAAACCACCTTGAGTGGCTAAATAAAAAATGTGAGTAGGTAATTAGCAGCTGAACATTCTTTCTTTCATTTTTAGTGCTTGTCTCATCACAGCTAATGGATCATGGGTTATAAATGAAAATTTGGTTGTAAAGATGTGCACCCCAGTGACAAATTTATGACAGTTTCAACCCTTCTCCTTCTAGCAAGTTCTTTACCACTTCTCCACAAGCTCACATCTTTACTTTTCATCACTGTGGTGCTGGAAAGGGCTGCAGTAGTTCAGTAGCAACTTGTTCTTGTGAATGGTACAGCCCCACCAGCCATTTTGCCAGCAGCATTTACCCTGTTCAGACCTTCCAGATTGCCTGATATTTCTGTGTTTCATGTACCACGTTTGCATAATATCAGGACTCTGGTAATATGATCACAGGCAATATAAGAGAAAATATGTCCTGTAGGCACAAAAGAAAGCTTTGCAGTTTACTTATTCAGTGAAAGTTACATTTGGTCACTAATTAGAAGTAATTTTAGTCACTTCTTAGGGTCTCTATCACCAATAGTTGTGTGTTCCCAGCTGAATAAAGTGGTGAACAGGAAAAGTGTAACGGGAACTGTTTACCCTCAGTTGAAGAAGATGCAATGTGAAATTCAGATGTTTATGTTCATTAAGGTCCATTTTCCTTCCAGCTCCCGTGAATGATGTGGAACCAGTTGAAATGTTTGTGTGGGGGTCACAGATCAGATTTTTCAAGTTATTCCAAGTGATTTTAGGCTTAGAGAAATATCTGAAGCATTAGCCTATAGCAATACTATAGGATGGGGTGGTGCGAGTTTTTGGTTGTGACTATCACCAAGGAACGAGCTTATTTTACCTTGATAAGATTACTGGTAAAATGAGAGTTTTATGAAACCTACAGTGATTTTTAAAGGAATTTTAGGAACAATACTGCTTCCCTTTCAGCCTGTTTGGTAGGTTCTTGGGGTTTTGCTGTTTAAAGGTGTGGAGGCCAGGGAAGCATCCAGGCCTTGTGCATGCTCTTTGGCAAGGCTGCTGGTACCTGAGAGCTTCATCAGCCTCCTGGGGCACAGCTTCCTCCAGACAAGGGAGCATCTTGCCTGCAGCCTCTGCTTCCTCCTGTGAGAGGGGCTGGATTCAGCACCCACCTGCCCAGCAGTTTTGGGCTGCCCCTGGTGTTACCAGCTGCTCCTCACTCTGCTGTGCTGTTGGAGTGGGTGGTCTCCAAACTGGATGCCTTCAGGAGATACAGGTGTTACTTTGGTCACTTCATTTTCTCAACAGAAAAGCTAAATGAAGCAGAGGAGGTGAACAAGCTCTTGAATGCAAAGTGGTATTTGCTGTCTAACCAGATCCCAGGAGGATCTTACTGCCAGGAAAAATCTGTAAGTCTGGGGGTTCGTATTTTGTGGGTTTTTTTCCCCTCCAAAGAGTTACCCTTATTAAAAAAGTATCATTTTATTTCATCACTGATGTGTAATCCTTGTTCCAATAATGAAACAAACGTGAGTGTGAATGTTTTTGCCTTTCTGATGCTATTTTGCAAGGTATTGGTGCTTCCTTTTGGGTTTAAATAATCTAGGAGTATAATAATAATTAGAGTAACCATGATTTACTAATGAGAATAGCCTTTTTTGTTGGTAAATAAAAGTGCTGACCTCGACCGGGTAGAGAGGAAGAAAGGGAGATCCTGATCAGCCCCATGACCAGCACACTCTTATGGGAGGTGCTTTGTATAGTCTTAAGAATTCCCAGTTGTTTGCTTTTAAACTGTTTTGGGTTTTTTTTAGCAATTAGACCTTTATGTGAAAGGGCAGCAGAGGGCTTGTGCTGCATCCCTCAGGATGCTGTGACAGCCTGGTGAAATTCAAAAAGCAACTGCCTGTAATTTGGGGCCAACTTCTTGTAATGAAGAGACATGGGAAAACTGTGGCTTAAGGAACTAAACTGAGCCTGACATGGATGTAGAGCTCTGCAGTAAGGTGGTGTTTCCAGCTGGCACAACCCTGCCAGGTTGGTGTGTTGCTCATGTCAAGGAACTCCAAGAGGTGCCATAAGGGAAAGAAAGGGTGTGGCTGTGGGTACAATGCATGGTCTGAGCACAGGGAAGGGCATCATGTAACTTATACATGCACAAGATTATTGTTAGATTTTGCATGTAGTGGTGTGGTGGTTTTTTATATTCTCACAAGAAAATAACTGATTACTTTCACTATTTTTACCCCTCAGAAAGGCATAAAGCCATCGTTTAGTTTCTTTGATGTATTCTTCATGTATATTAGTCTGTGCTGTTGTATTAGATAAGAGCAACCATGATTTGCTAATGAGAATCACTGTATTCCCAGAGACAATCCAACAGTATTTTTAGCCAGGGGATAGACTAATGAGGTCACCAAGAGGATACATGGTCACATTAAATATTGCTGTTTAATGTACAGGCATTTTGCAAAGGATTAGACATGGTAAATCCAGTGGCCTTCCCAAGTAGGATAACTATCACTTTGAAATTATATTTAATTGTCCACTCTTGACTTTTATGTCATTTAGTGTGTCTAGCCATGCTATTAGTGCCTTATGTCAGGGAAAGCCTGCTGTGACCTTACAATACACAAACCTCCAGACACTTCTTCTTCATCCTTCTCTCAGGGTAGGCTGTTGTTCAGGAATAAAGGCTTGGCATAAAGGAAAATAAAATCTAGCTGTACCAACAGAGGGAAGGGGGAAATAAAAAAAAGGCTATTTTTATGTGTAGAAGAGCCCTTGAGGCTGATGGTCTTGGGAGACTTGGATGTGTTTGATGGCCTGGGGCCTCTTGAGCTCTGGATCCAACCTACCTCAGAGAAGATTCTAAAGTTGCCATTGTAGAAATGAACCTGCTTTAAGACCAAGAGATCTCTGGGAAAGAAACAAGAATGGGGATAAAAATACTTTCTTAAAAATAATTAAACCCAGAGGTTTAGCAGTAACTGCAAAATGGTTTAATTCCCAATTGGAGTTGCTTCTCACTAAGCATCCGATGGCGTGAGAGCTGACATGCAGCACTGCCGTTGAACTACACTAAATGAACTCCTGATGGCTTTTCTCCTCCAGCAGGATTAAAGCTGCCTTTCTCAAATTAAAGCTGCCTTTTTCATGTAAGGAGAGTGCAGCAGCAAAACTCACAAGCTGATCAGATGACTAGCTGCCCTCGTCCATGGAAATGATCCTTGAGGGCTGTTTGCAAATGCTCAGTGATGACAAGTGGATCAGCCAGAAGCAAAAGGACCACCAGAGCCCAGCATTCCAGAGTGAGTCCTCAGGATCACAGCTGGTCCCTGAGGAGGAATAGCTTTGCCCTTTGAGGCCCCATCCTGGGGGAAGATGCTGCAATTAAAGCTGACTGCCCAGACAGGTAGGTTTTGCAGCTCTCATCACTCATCTGGATGCATAACACCTATGAGTGAGCAGGAGAGTTGCTGGTGGCCAGCACAGTGCTGCTGCCTCTGGCTCAGCAATTGGCCTGTGAGACAGCAGCACCTACCCAGCTGACATTTGCAGCTACCTGGGCTCTGTGTGGAGGGGCACAACCACCCCTGGATGTCTCCAGCAGTGGCACCATGTCGCTGAGTTTGCATGTGCAGCGAGGTCTCCGTGCATGGTGAGCCCAGTGTGTGTGTCCCTGATGATGGCAGGGACTGTGAACCGATGTGAGAGCAGAAACCCCCCTCCTCATGTGCAGGGGAAAAGCCCAGGCTAGTATCTGGTTCTCTGCAGAGAGTTTTAGCTGCTCAAAATAGGATACATGCCTCTGTGGTCTTCAGGCTGCTCATCTTCCCCTGTGCCCCATGTCACAGCTGCCGACCTCTCTGGCTGGGGGGGAGGCATTTCCCATCTTGGGGCAGCAACTGCAGGAAGCCTGAGGGCCATTTACTCACACTGGGGCTGTGAAGGCATTACTTTTGTGGGAACTGTCTCTGATGGCTCCTTCCTGCTCTGCAAAACCAGTGGGGAAGGCATCTGGACAAAGGAGGTGTTTCTAGTGGGATCAGTGCCCAATGTGGCCCAGCAGGTTGTGCCATGTGGGAGACAGCAGCTGCTCTTGAGGTTTTTGAGCTGAGTGACTAAATGCAGAAGTCATTTTGGGAGCTGCAGACCTAAAGGGTGGAGGGGGGAGCACCCAGGCCTGTCCATGAGGAGCAAGAGTCTCAGTTCTGGGAGTGAGGAAAGATCACTGGCATGGCAAACTCCAGGCAACAATCCACTGCAGCCTCCATCGTGATGGGCGTGAGCAAAGGGAGCAAAGTCACTGGGAGCACAAGTTTTAAATAATGTCAATATGTTCTCAAGGTGAGAGTTTGCTTTACGTAATTGCTGGTAAATACCAGCACTGTGATATTTTTTTGTGTCTGCAGCTGGTGACTTGGTTGGAGCCTGGGGCTTCAGAAGGAAAAATAATGAAAGGACCTGCACTGCCCAGGCTGCTCTTTGGGAAGCTCATGGGCACACATTAAAACACAAAAAAACCAAGCAAGCTGCCAGCTCAAGCAATGCCTGTGGAATGTCCAGGGGGAAAGTGCAGTGGTTAGTCGTCCATCACTGTGTAGGGATTTGCTAAGATAATTTTAATTCCCCTCCCTCAGGTGAGAAGACCAGAGCTCGTGAGAGGGATGGTGTGAGCAGGTCACCAGCTGCCCGTGGCAGGGAGAGCTGACCTGGCTGTGTGGCTCAGCAGGGGGAGAGAAGATTGAGAGTGGCTTGGTGGGAAGGTAAAACCAGAAAATGTTGGAGAGCTAAAAAAGTGAAGGAAAACAGAGAGCAGTAACAGGAAAAAGGGAGCATTCAACAACAGGGAAGGATGAGCAGGAGAAAAGGTTGTTTTATATCTTTCCAGGAGTATATCAGGTGTCCAACAAATCAGGCACCATGCCCTCTGCCCTTGGATGCTCCCCCTCTGGCATGAGACCAGCTCCCAGATTATGTTTTGGAGAGTCTTAATGGCTTGGGATTTCTGATCTGTGTGTTGGCAATGCTTGGGAAGACAATGACTGTAAGCACACAGTGGGCAGGCTGTGGTGGAACTGAGAGCAGAGCTGAGCCCTCTGGTTCTCTCAGGTCTCTGCACTTGCCGTGGTTGTGAATCTCAAACCTCAGGTCATAATGAGATTGTCATACACAACAAAAAGTGGTATTAAAGAAAATTAATCAATGTCAAAATCCATGTTAAAAAACCATGATTCTCATTGCTCATATGCAGCATGACACCCTCGAATTGTAATTTCCAATTACATCTTCTCTGGCTGACCACAGATATTAATTCATTCAAATAGCAAGGAAGGAATTAAGTGTTAATTTAATAAAAAGGAAAGGCTACTAAGGATTTAAATTAGATTCTTAAATTAAATATAAACCTGTAAAAAGTCTTTCTGAGTGTTCCCAGCCTCTCTCCTTGATAATTCTCTGCAGCAATAAAACAAAATGGTATGAAGTGTCTGGCAAAGTGGCAAGGCACTACCCCCATGCAGCAGGACAGGAGACAGCCCGAGCTGGGAGCAGCTGAAACTGGCAGGAGTAGGTGGGTTCAAGGCATGGCCTGGGCTGAGCATCATCCTTCATCGTCCACGAGGGCTGTACTTGGCAGCAAGGTATCGAGGCTGGCGTATCGAATTTTAAATAGGCCTTTAAAAGGCCGTTCTCTAATGGAGTATCCGATTGTGCTCCGTAATTAAAGCTCGCGGTCCCGGCGGCTCTGCCTGCGGAGGGGGAGGCAGACCCTGCGCGCCGCTGCCGCTGCTCTCTTATCTGCCTGGCGTGGCTGAGGAGGCTTCAGAGACCTGTCACAGCAGAGATAAGGACAGAAGCAAATTAAGATTTAGGAATTTCTTCTGGGACTTTTCTAGGCAAAAAGAGGTTTTTAATTGGTTTTCAGTTCTGCGGCAGCCAAAGGTCTTTAATTAGGTTTTACATCATTCCCCGTTATCGCTCCTCTTTTCTGTGTTCAGCCCACCATGATTTGGGCTTCTTTAAACAGATAAAAATTCACTATTTGTCTTTGTTTCCAAAAATCAAGGTGCTGAGTGATTTCATGTAAATGCTAAAGAGCAAATGAATTGTTGAAACTTAAGCCTGCTAAAGAGAATGCTTTAGTCTAATGCTGGTATATTTAACTTGTCTGATATATGTAGTATTAAAGGCCTGATAACTTTATTTTTAATGATGATTTTGTTCCTTGCATTATTTAACTTGTGAACTGGCTTTAAAGTTTTCATCTGAAACTCTCCCTTTTTTAAACTCACTTTCACAGTTTTTAAGTGGAGGTCCTGCTCTGCAGAGTGAGAACTGGGACTGGTGGGTGCTGACTTTCACTCAGGATGGTGCGTGGACCAGCTCCAAATCCCCTTCCCTGAGCCTGGTGCCTAGGCCAGCACAGCCTCTGGAAGGTAAGCCCTCACCAACACCTTCCAAAGTCAGTAAAAATGGTACTTCTGTCCTGAGCAGATTTAGGATTGGACCAAAAATCCATCAGTTCTCTGCTAAAAGTCCAGGTGGTGAATTATTGATCAACTCCAGACAATACATTTGTTAAAACCCAACCAACCAAGACTTTGGGCATGGGTCCCCTGTGCTGCACACGTCCCCTGTGTCTGTTCAGCTCCCAGCAGTGCAAAGCAGGAGGTTAATCCCAATTACAATAAGGGCTTATGTTAATAAATAAATGATAGTATAAGGGCTTTATCCAGGGGAGGGAAAACCCAAACCTGTGGTCAAATCACATTAGTTCCACTATTTAAAGCATTATTTTTATCATTATTCTGTTTCATGGGAGAGGATGCTGTTCTTGCTAGTAATTCCCATGAAGAAAAACCTTTTCATGTGCCCCAGCATGCCGCAGGTCTGAAGAGAGACAGTGCTGCCACTGGCTTGTGGAATGGGAGAGGCCTCGTGCTTTAACACTGGATCATCATTAGTTAGATAATAAGCCTCTGTTCATTAGCCAGCAGACATGAGCACACAGTTTGTTTCACCTTCTCTCAAGGGTCTTGTACTCCATGGTCTCTGCTGGATTTTCTTTCAGGATAGCCCTAGTTCAGTGCAGCTGCCTGCAATGCTGAACAACCCTGAGCAGCAGGAGAAGGTTCTCCAAACTTCTCACAGTCTATTTGACTCCTGTTTGTTGTTCCAAGGAGTTCAGCTCCCACCAGGGCTCTCGGGGAGGTTCAGTGCTCCCCAGCTTTGCTGCCTCCATGCTTTGCCTGTATTTCAGACCCTCGTTACTGCTTAGGGTCTGCAGGGAGGATCAGCATTAAAAAGGCTAAAAATGTGTATTTGGCAAGGGAAAGGCTCTGGCAGGCCTGGTCAGGCTGTGTGCACTCTACTGTACACACACTGTATTGTATGTACACCCTGTTGTACCTACACTGCAGTCCAGCCTGAGAAAGGGCTGAGCAGTGACCAAAGTGTCTGCAGTGCTGCTGCTCTTCCTTGGGACTGCTCTGTCTGAAACACGAGGGAATCATTTGGAGGGTAGATTTCCTTGGACAAAATTAGCAAATTGAGTGTGCTGAGAAGTCTGGGCATTTTGCTTTCTATCCTGGGAAACGTTTCCAGAGGAGCGGATGCTCAGCAAAATCTGTTGCTCGATGCTGACTCCACAGCTGATCCAAAATAGCAGTAATCTTTCCATAGATATTTATAAAGAGGTTTTTATGTTTAAAAATCCAGTGGAAATACTTCTTCTAATTTCTGTTTATGAACTATCTTGTAATTTTTTGTTCTTTTTGGCCTTCTTTGAAAATCATGGTATTTTCAGTTTAAAAATTCAATGGGAAAGAGTGAAGAATGCCACCTGTTTTTCTTTTTTTGCTGTGAAAACTGCAATTTCTGATGAGCAGACGTTCTCTACTAGATGAGAGAGGCTGGGTGGCTCTGCCTGCCCATGGAAGAACCCAGGACTGCCTCTGTGCCCAGCCTTTGCTGGTGTGCCCTTTGTGACTCTTGAGCTCTGCTCTTGCAGACATAGGAGCATCTGGCATTATAAAACCCCTTTTTCCTCCCCTACTCGATTATTTAGACATGAAGCTTTTCTGGGAGGTAAATGAGATCATCTCATGCTCCCTGTCCCGCACAACTCCTTGCACAGAGGAGCTCAAATGTCACCTGGGTCCCCAGGCTCAGTGCAGCACCACCAGCAGCAATACACAGACCTGTGTGAGGCTGGTTAGCATGGCATCAGCCTGGGCAATGAATGAATGCTAAGTCACATGTGCTGAAGGCACTTCAGCAGCAATTCTGCTGGCTCTTCAAGAGGGATGGTTCTGGTGGAGAGGCTTTTGATTTGTTCCTGGCCCGTATGTCTCTCCTCTTCAGCATGCTGGAAGAAATTGCTTCATTATAAACTATTTCACAGCAGCAGAGCTCAAAAGTTTCTGAATTAGAATCAAATTGCATTGCTGATTACTTTTTCTCCCCAGATTTTGATTATTCAGGAACTGAAGCACGTTTCTTATTGCTTCCTTCCCAAGGGTCTGGGTCAGGGATTACCCACCCAATGTGGAGCAGAGCTGAGCTGTGTCTCTGTGCAGCACATTCTGCTCTTTATCTGTATCAGTCCCTCTGATGTCACCACCTTTTCTCTGACTCTCAGTCTGACCATTTCGAGGTTTTAGAAAAAGGAAAAGAAAAGCCTGGCAACACAGTGGAGTTTTACACAGGTTTGATGTTATGTCTTCCTCTGTAAGACAGCTCTTGCCTTGAACATGGGCCTGGCATTTCCTTAATGACAACCATGAATAGGATTGTCATTACTGATAATGTCCTTGCTCTGGAAGTCCCCTTTCAGCATAGCCTGCTGGTAATCCCAGTTCCTTGCTATTAATTCCCAGCAACTCCACCTTCAAGCATTAGCTCACACAGGGAGATTTCACTGACTGCTGTGCTCTGGATAGATGAGGACAAATATGTTTCCCCTGTCCAACAAGGAAGTTTTCTTATAAGGAATGATGTGCAAGTGGTCAGGCATGATTTCCCATGGATGAAAACACATAGCATTTTATTCTGTTTTTTACTTGTTTTTATCCTGTTGACTTACAGCTGATCATTACATTCTGATAGAACAACAGAAATGCTGTTCCCCTGATCAGATTTATCACGAATGTCCAGCCTCCCCAGTACTGACAATCAGCAAGTGTTCTTCAGATGAAGGGGATTGTCCAATATGGGAATGTCAATAAAGCAATAGGGTGATTAACAAAACACCAAAAATGTGTGGATAAATCTGAATCTGTCTGATCTGGGTCTTCATAAAACAAGTAAGCAAATAATAAGGTTAGTCAGAGGGGAGACTCATCACCATCCTGAAGCCAAATTGGTTTTTATAGGATTGTGCAACTGAAAAGATTCTTGTGGGATGATCTGGCTGGAGGCCAGTGAGATGTGACTGGAGGTATTTGGGAAGTGCAGCTTCCTCACTGTAGCCTGCAATAATCACTTGGAGTCAGAACGTTTGTCAACACCCGCGTACGTCTGTTGTTCCTGTTGCCTGTAATTCATCTAATCTCATAGGTACATCTTTTCAAGGGTATTTTTTGGTTCTCTGCACTGTGGTGGAGGAACAACAGAAAAAAAAATATGCCTTATTAGGAGTTTGCATTGATTCTTGCACCAGAGCACTGCTGAGGTGATGGCAGGCTGTGCTGCGCAAGCACGGCTCCCCATGAAGAGCAGTTTGGGCTGTCTGGGGGATGTGGTGTTGGTCAGCAATAGGAAAAGGATCACAAGGAGGCCTGGATTAGTACTTCTCCTTGGATAAAGCTAACAACTGTATCTAAGCATTATGAAATTTCACAGTCAGTCTTGCAATTTGGCCTTGTTACTGACTACTTTGTGTGGTGCTGTACTGGGTGTCTTTGGCTTCCAGAGAGTTGGGCATCTTCCCTTAGAATCTGTTACTTTTCTACACCTCCTTGTTTCAAGCATGTATCTGGATCTAGCCACCTATCTAGAAATTTCATGTATTTCAGTCCATAAGATTTCCTAGATAAATTCCTGGCACAAACGAGAAGTCTGAAGACCAGACCACGTGGTTTGTCTGATCCCAAGCTTTCTCACTCTGAAAAGCAAGGAGGTGATTTCTGGTATCAGCTAATTCTTGCTGTTGTCTCTGTCTTGTTTTGTTTTTTGCCAAATGCTGGAAAGTGGGTCGCTATTGTCTTAAGCAGCTTTTTGGAAGTATCAGTTCCATAACTAATTATGTATGAAATCAGACTGGTTTTTTAGATACTTTGAAGTTTTTACAAGCATGACATAGAGTAAGAATAGCAGGGAAATAGACCAATATTTCCCCTTACTTTGAAGTTACTAAACACGCATCTAATTACAAAGTGATTAAGACTGAGTCACCACAATGTGTCTCTTCTGAACATAGCTTTCAAGCAGCATAAATACTCTTAAATATAAAAAAATTTCACAAATCACAGTGCAAGAGCTGTGAAGTTAGGCTCTCTGTGCAGTCTGAATTTTATACTGAACTTCAAGTTGCCTTTCAGTGAGTGACAGCATTACAAAAACATCAAAGCCATTCTGTGTGCTGCGTGGAAAAAAAAAATCCTACCTGCTTTAAAAAGCAAAATCAATGATGGAAGACATTGCTTAGTTGTCTGTTTCTACAACTTTCCCTAGTCTTTTTTTAATAATCATTTATTTATAAGTTGTAGGATTAATGCCTGAGCTGCTTTAAAATGAGGACCTGGGGATGCTCCAAGGTTAACAATCATATTTTTTTTTTACTTTCATAGTGTTCTATTTCAGTTATTAAAAGCTCTTGCACCTAGTGATAACAGTTACCCAGAACAACAGATAATTGAATAGGTTTAATGGAGCTTTGATTTCAAAATACTTGCTTTGAATGACAATATGCAAAGTTAAATAAATGATGGATGAGCAAGATTAAGTGGAACAGAACTCTAATCTGCCTTACATAATATGGGAGACATTAATATAATTCTAAAATAACTGTAGTTAAAGGCTATGAATGTCATAGTCAAGGAGAACATGGATTCTGCTAGCAAATGTTATGTTCATGTCTGGGTGCAGTTTTGCAGGAGCCCCTGAGCAAGCTGAATTTGAAAGCTGAATGCTTGAACACGTCCATGTGAAAGCACATGCTTGTTCTGGCTCGATGGTACTGGCAGCTCATGGAGGGGTGGGTTAGTTTTTGGTTAACACACAGGTCTCATCGGGTTTCTCTGGACTTCTCTGCCCTCCACTCCACTGGGCACTCTGTGTTACAGAATTTGTGTCCTTTGTGATGGCCAGTTTTGGAAGATGGATGAGATTTCTGCAGAAATCCTTAAACTACCTTTGTAAAGCCCTTCAGGTGTGAAGAGAACAGCTGGGACAAGGTGCTTTTACCCCTTACTTCCAATTTAAGGAAAGGCTCTCAGTATAATTTTGGAAATGATGCAAGGTTGGTGAACCTGGCAGTGCTTCAAAATCATCTTAAAGAGACACATGAAGGTCATTCAGGGATTTATAAATCAAGAAATATTAGTTAAGACTTCCTGTGTGTGTACAAGCCCAGTCAAGGGAAGAAGCCTTCTGACCACTGCTCTCCAACAAAGCCACCTGCAGTGAACTTGTCCTGCATTGCTCTCATCTCAGGAAGGTATTTTCTTTCTTCTATGTCTGTCAGGAGATACTACAGAAAAACAGGCAATCTCTTCATATCAAATTTATTCTTTCTAGTGTTGGACAATGACAGTGCTTAGTAGGTACAATTAAAGCAATTAGCAGAGTAACACAGGGTTAGAAAGACATTCCTGTTATCTAACAGTGCACAAGAGAATGGTATCAAAATATGATATGGTTAATTAAAAAAGTCTCGAGTCTGCCCTGATCTGATTATGCCCCGTTAAGAAGTACAAAGGCACTGAAAAATTGAGTGCAGTCACTGCCTGACATTTTTCAACAGCAAACCCCATACAGTTAGGAGTGAAGCCAGAAGTGCTGGGGATGGAGGGCTTTAAAAAGGGAATGATATTGCCAAGCAACATGTTCGTTGTGATATAAGCCCTAGGGAGATGCCACAGTTTTGTGCATTTGGAACTGTGTTTGTCCAGGATGTGGAGATGCTGCTTCCACGAGACCTGTTTCGTTGTCCTGACCCTGCAGACTCTACATGCATTGCTCTACAGGATCATCCTGAGCTTGGTGTGATCTGGGGATCCTGCTGTATCAATGCCTTCTAATAGTTTTGTCTTTTTTAACATTCCCAGTCTGTATAAGATTGACAATAATCAGAAAAGGAAAGATATCCTCTATGTCCATCCTATTGATGCAACTTTTCTCCAAGGCAAAACAGGGACATCCATGCTCATACACAGTTGGGACTGTTTCTTTCAGGCCACCTTGTTAAGGATTCAGTTCAGAATCATATTGCTTCTGCTCTGAGTCATCTGGATCAAGAAGAGGACTGTTTTCAGCCACCAGACTAGGATGATAATCAAGGCTCATCAGACATTATCGGGGTCATGGGTTAATAAGACCGTAAATCCAAGGGTAATTTCTCTGAAAGCCGCAGTGAAGTCATAGTCCTTGGCACAAAATGTCAACTGTATCGTTGCAACGTTATTTATCTGAGAAGAGCAGTTATAGGTAATTTGTGAATTGTGCAAAAACATGAACTCGTGCGTAATAATCTTAATGGAGCTTGTTTACATCTTCTTCTTATGCATAATTAGCAAAACATATGATCCGAGTTGTTCTCATTTAGAGCCCTGTTTTGGCTGGTCGACATAGCGGAGTTGGTGTTGCCAAGAGCTATACTGGGTAATGTTTTCTGATAGATTTAGTGTGTGATGTCTGGGCGCAGCAGGAGGGTCTGTAAATTTACGACAAAAAGATCAGGGCCATCATAAACAGTAATATCTGCTGGAAACGAGGGCTGCAGTTTCAGCACTGGCATTGCCTCTGTGCCCTGCTCAATTGAGTGTCATCAGCTGTGTCTCATATAAAAGCCTAATGTCGAGTGACTGATTATATCACAGCCTTCAGATTGTACCTTCTAATTAGATATGCAGAGTGAATAATTTTAGTTCAGCGAGGTGTTGCTGGCTGGACAACCAGTAGCATAATGCATGTCTACACTAAATGTAATTATTAAACTCTTTCATGTCCTTGGTTGCTGACACTTGGGTACTGGAAGTTGTTATTTTGGATTGTTTTGGTTTTTGTGTTTTTTCCTACTTTGGCATTCTTTTACAGCATCTAGCTAAATTAAAAACAGCAGTAGGTATTATTTAACATCTTTCTACACAGTTTATAGGAAAGTCAGCATTTGTTTATATCTCTGTAGTTGTTATGCTAGTTCTGAGGTTGATCAAATGTTTGTGGCCAATTAGGATTCGTTGAACTTTTACCTTTTTTTCTCTGCTTTCAAGCCAGTTGTGACTCATGCAGATGTAATAAGTTTCTGAGAAGTTGTTTATGTAGCCTGCTCCAATGAGAGCCTTATTTGCAGATAGATTTCGAGTTACCTCTCCCCTTTTCACTCTTCATCATGTTGCAATGTGTAATTTGCTTGCTAATTATGTTGTTTGCTCCCTTCTTCGATTTATGAAGCTCTTTAAAAAATCACTACGCTTGAATAACGCAGGTGGATGGGCTCTCTCAGAAAGCCCCTGTGAGTAACCTGCTCTCTCCACAGCCACCCCTGTCTCCTCCTCAGAGCCCCCTCCATGCTCTCCTGCCACCTCCATGTGCCCCTTGGCAGGGCTCTCCTGCTCCTGCCTTCCCTTCCCTGCCTGCATGGCTTGGAGAATAGTTGGAGGCTATCCTCCCTGAGCTCCTGGCACAGCCTCCCTGCCTCACCAGGCATTTCAGCTCTGTTTTGCCTTGGTTCACGTTGTTGTTCTTATGATTTCCCTGTTCCCTGGTGTAAAAGGCAGGAGTGAGAAGGAGTTTTTGGGCATCAGATATTTGCCTGTTGTTTAAAGTGCTTCTGGAAGGAGAAAATGTAACAGCAAAAGCCTACACAGACTAGATGAGGAGAGTGTGCAGCTGCAAGGGAAGGGGAAAGATCAAATTTCATAGCACCAGGACCACCCTGATCAAATCCCTGTCAAGCCAGGTGCAGCCTCCCCCACTGCCTGGAGCCAGCAAGCATCTTCCATGCTCAAGGCAGAACTGAGCCAGGGCATTGGAAATGCTGGGTTGTAGCTGCTCTATCTCCAGCTCATCTGCTTCCTCAATACCTTCTCTGGTAACTTTCATTTTAGCTGCTTTACAGGATAAACTGTGGCAGCCTTAACGTGAGAGTACCCTGCTTCCAAAGGGAAAGCAATTGCTCTACTCCCTAACACCTCTTTATGTTTTCACCCTGCTCCGGAATCTCTCTCCTTTGACTTTGATGCTTCAAATAATGACTGCTCATTAGCGCAGCAGAGCCAGGCTTTAATTTCCCCAAATCAAAAGGTTTTTATGACTCTGTAGTGAGTATGATCTGTCCAGAAGGTGCATCTGCTTGAGCTGGAGAGAACAGGTATGCCTTACCTGCAGCAGTGTTCATTGTGTGTTGGCAGAGAAATTGCTTATCATGTCTTTGGTATAAATGAGGTTTTGCAAGTAGCTAGTGAGCTCAGCAGGGACTCTTCTTGAAACTCAGAGTCTCGTCTGAAACCTGTCACTTTTGGAGCTTGCTGGTCCCACAGAGCCTTAGTGATGGTGTCATGTAGTATCAGCAGTACAGAGTGTTCCCACCCTGCAGCTCTGCTTCAGGTACTGCTTGGAGCAGGTGTCTGAGCCCCCTAGATGGGCTCTGTAGCATCCTGCACACTGTGGGGTGTTGGTACCTTATTAGTTCCTAAAAAAACCCTCAAATGTTTTCCTTGGTATCTCAGATATAAGGCCAAGATTTTGCCAGTGAGGTTAGGGTTGCTCTGACATTACTGCATTGTTACTGTTCATGGGGTGGAATTCTGCTGGTTCGATTCCTTATGCTGCAGTGCAATGGCTCAAAACTTGTCTTGGCTCATCTCCTCTTGGCACTTCTCTAGGACTTGCAATATGTGGTGCTGCTGTGGGACCGTCCCACTGCAGGCACCCCTGTGTCTACCCACCAGCTCCACTTCCCCAGGGAGCATTTCAGTCCCTGGGGAATGGTGCCCATGGAGTCTGCAGGCAAGTCTCCTGGAGCAGAACAGGTGATGAGGAGCACAGTGTGGGCTTTTCATTTGCAGGGGAGGATGAGGTTTTCCCCAGCATAGGCCCATCAATACTGTTCCTTTGTGCCACCACCCTGCTCCCTCCTAAAATTGCCTGAGTCTAATCCTGCAGAGTATTTCAGGAGATGCCAGGCTGTTTCTTTGTGGTTGTTTATGGCTTCAAATATTTTTCCTTTTACTGTATACTTCAGGTGCCATAAAAGAGAAATGAAGGGACCATTAAAGAAAAATGCTCTTCCCTGGCAGTTATCTGCTCTGTGGGATGTTTCCAGAATTACTCCTGAGTGAATGCTACCTGTACCCCTGCACCAGTTGCCTTGTTACTTTCTGCAGGATACTCTCTTTGATAGCTGGTTCCCTTTTTCTGGGCTGGTTTCCCACTCCTCCAGCCTCCTGTGCAGTGCACTGGAGTCCTGCCTGAGAGTAGGACTGGGTTGGAAAAAAAGGAGATGCTGGAGCCTGTGGCTGGGGGCAGCTGCAGCCAAAGCACAGCCAGTGCTTTGGGCACTTCTGCATCCTTTTTGAGCCAGGCCAGCTGGTCTCAGCCCTCGCTGGAAAGCTTGGCAAGGTGCTGCTCCTTCCTTAGCTTTCCATGTTGCTAAGGATTGGATACTTTAGGCAGCAGGCCTGGAGGATGCAGGTCCGACCTTATCCTTATGGTTTATGCATGCAGTCCCTTCTAGATGTGTGAATTGTGAGCCAACCCTGCAGCATGTCTTGCTGGTTGTGCCTAAATCTGGGAATCTGGGGGAGAAAAATAGTGTGAATCGTGTAATTAAAATTGGTTTGACCCATATGCACATGGAGGATTTCTTGGAGCGCAGGTTTTCTGCATACACTCCCCTTGGTGTTAGGGAAATTCTGGTCTCAGCCTGGCCACTTGTCAGGGGGATGCAAAAAGCACAATACCAGCATTAAGTGCCCTTTCCCTGCCAATCTTCATGAATCAGCTCCAAAGGCATTAAAGAAAAGCGATCGGGGACTTATTAGTAGGCAAAGTGACATATCTTCCCCTTCTCTGGTCCTGGAAACAACTGAGCACTTTGGAGATTTCCAAAACAACTCAAGTGGGACGTGGCCATTCTCCATGGAGGCTCTCCAAGGAGCCTCAAACTGGAAAATGGGTACCCTCAGCACTAGCAAACAGACCCCCCTCTTCTTCATCAGTAATGTAGGAGGCAATAAATGATGAGACTGCTATTGATTTTATAATTACAGCTCTTGCCTTGTGACTTCTGCCATCTGCTAGGGGTGAAGGTATCTTGAAGGCATCTTTATTTTAAATCCTGCTTCATAACAAATAAAATATTAAAGAAGGGCAAGATAACCTTGTCAGACAAATTTGATATCGGTTTTCTGATTGTTTTCTTCATAACAAGTTTATAACAAGCTTGATTGATTAAGGTAAAAGGATTGTAGGAGAGATTCTCCCAACCTTGTGAATCTTTCCTACTTTGAAAATAACATCATGAAGAATTTATAATCATCAGCAGTATAATTTACAGTCAGCACTGGACTGGTGTAGAATAAGCTGATTTTAATGCAGCTCAATGCAAGGTGAGGTACAAGGCAAAATAAATTTAGGCTGTGTAGGAAAGGTAATGAAGTTTTTTGCTTTAACAGAGTGTTTCAGACGAAAATTTGTGGTTTACAGTTGGCAGATGCTTTAGTGTTTGCAACAGCCCTGGGTCTCTAACCTGGGGGCCTGGTGTCTGCTCAGTTAGAGCCAAAATCCTGAGCTGATCCTTGTCATCTGTGCTGCAGAAGTGAGAGGTGGCTGAACAGCTCTTGGCACCATTGGTGCTCCCACAGCATCATCCTGCATCTCCTCTGGCCTTTACAGGTGCAACGACTTCATCCTTGGCTCTTCCTTTGCCCAAAGGTCACTGTTGCCATGTGTTGTTTTTCTTTTCAATCTAGCAAAGTCTTACAAAGCCTTTTGCTGGCAGGAACAGCTCTCTTTGTGTTAGTACTCAGAACTGCCAGTGGGGACTTAATTTGTCTTTTACAATTTGCAGCTCCCTGTGGTCTCACCGCTCCACACATCACCCTGTCTCAGATACTTTTGGTGGGTGGAATTGGCAGTGGTCTTGCATAGGCAAGGAAAAATCCATCTCTGTGCTTGTCATTAGGAGACAGCTTTAATAGTGCTGCAGGTGAGCTCCCAGGAGAGAAAGGGCTTTGCACTGTGTGAAAAACCCTGTGTGAGTCTGCGGGCTCCAAGCACAGGACTGAGCAGGCAGCTGTGGGTGCTCAGAGCAGAGCCCTCCTGATGGGCTACACTTCACTGGAAAGGGACCACTTTCCAGAATTTGCCTTTCTCTTTATCCATGTTTCAAGCTGGCCCTGAAACATTGTGGTGACAGCAAAACCTGACATTTTCTGTCTGATAATTGCAGTGCAGTGGTCCTGGGCTGCAGGGATGTGATCAACTCTCCAGCATTTTCTATGATCCATAGACATATTTTTGGGGGGAAAAAAAACCAAAACCAAAACCAAAACGAAAAAAAAAAAAAAAGAAAAAAAAACCCAAACAGAAAACAAACCCACAAAAATTGTGTTCATTTTTGGCACAGGTCTCTGTTATTTACAAGAAAAGTAACAAAGGGAGTTTTTCTTTTTTTCTTTCTGTCTTTCTTTCTGTCTTTCTTTCTTGTTGTTGTTGTTATTATTATTGGTTTTTTGGTTGTTTTGTTATTGTGTTTTTTTTTAATTCTGAGAGCTGACAGGACCAGTATCTCCCAAGGAATTGTCAGTGCATTGTTAGAAACCATGCTAATGATTTATCTCATGAGATGCTCCAAAGAATCAGACAAAGCCTTCTGAGCACCAAAAAACATTACCAGCCTTTGTTTCACAGGACTCCTTGTGTCTCTTTGGAATGCATTGCAGATGCCAATAGACACATTAGGGGGAATTCGTGGATATTAAGAAATGATTGAATAACAGGACTGGCAGTGAATGCAGGAAGTTTTTTTGCCCTGTGCTTGCTCCAAGGTAGAACCACTTAGGCATAGATCTCTCCCTGCCCTCATCTCAGGAGCCCATTCCAGACACTCTGATGGACCAATTCCAAGAGGTCACAACTATCCAGCCCTGTGGTCCTATCAAACCCTCCTTTCCTTTATGAGAAAGAGGCATCAAAAAGTGTTTATCCTTGTCAGCTTCCTCAAGGTCTGTCTCATTGGCATTTAATTTGCTTTTTCTTTGCTTTCTTTTTTTTTGGGTTGTTTGCTGGAAGTCAGATTTTATCCCAGTGCTTCTCTCAGGATGATGCCAAGATCATCTGAGACTAACTGCTGAATTCATGAGCACAGAATCACTGCTGATGTTATGTCCTTGCCTTGCACTTCCAGTTCCTGCACTGAAGTGGTTAATTTTCAAGCTGAGGCTTCTGTGGGATAAGTGGAAAAAGAAACCAGCATCTTCCATAGCTTGTTTCCACCGCAGGAATTTCTGCTTTCATTCCTTCCCCTTCAGCACCTTCAGCTCATCTGAAAAGCTGACAGAGGTGGCTGTGCTGCTGCTCTGAGCAGTGTTTGTGGTTCCCACTATGTCACTTCACAAGACTTGTGCACTTCACAAGACCAATGTGCGAGAAGTCACAGAGTGGAAGTCACGGAGTGATCCCAAATTGCCCCGTTCTCGCCCTCCACAGCTTCAGAGAAACAAGGAAACCAAGACTCTATCATTTCAGGCAACAGTTGTTCAGGCCTCAGCAGCTTTGAGCACAGGCTGTTATATCACAGGATAAAATTAGACTCTGACCTTGAAACCTATATGTGGCAGAGCAGGAGCTGTAGCCTTGAAGCCACCCACATCTCATGTAATTCTCGGGAAATTATGCACTTTGAAAATGCCTGTCTTTCATTCTGGCAAGCTTACATTTTTTTTCTTATGGCAAAAAGTGCTCCTGCCTTCTTTTCCAGACTTTGCCTCCCTCCTTCTCTCTCGACTGTGCACCGTGCTTAGAACATTTTCTCCTAAAGCATCTTCACCAAAAAAAATCCTTTTTATCATGCATACAGCGTGAAAGAGAGTGCTGTGCCAAGCCTCAGCTCTGCTCAAGAGTTACTGCAGCTTATATATTTATCTCCCAACCTCAGCTCCGCCTGGCAGTCCATTCATGGGGAAAAAAACACAACCCCCCCCCCTCAAAACCCCCAACACTAAAGCAAGACTGAACCCTTGATTGTAAATAGATTTTGTGGAGAGGCAATATTATCTGCTTAAGAAGGAAGCAAACAAACAGCAATGCACACAAAGAAAGCCTGTCTCTCCTTTTGTCCTCTGAATGCTGCCTTGCTGCTCTTGGTGTGAGGGCAGAAATGAGCAAACCACAGCATAATCAAAACGGTTAGAGATAATGAATGTTTTGGTACCTGTATTTAGTGACAGTGTGACGGCCCCTCCGTTAACAATAGGTGTGTTTGCAGTTCGGTGGAAGTATAATAAATCTATAGCAAGTCTGGGTAGATCCCACTGATTTCCACTTCAGTGGAAGCAGATAATAAAGTCAGGGCTTTTATGACACCTAATCAATAGCAAACCACCCTATAACACACATGCACAAAAAGTACTAGAAACTCCAATAGCCCCCATGGGCCTAAAACAGTTTGGTTGGGCTTCCTTCGGTCTAGCAGGAGTTACTACCTGGTGTAACACATCATCACTTCTATTTAATTTTATGCCAACTATAATATGCAAAAAGCAACAGGTTAGTATACTGTAAATCAGGATGGGAACTGTGCTTTCTTATTTGTGTTTGCACTGTTCCTTGCAAATTTTTCATTAGCAGTTAGGATCAAAAAATGAAGTTTTTAAAATCAAATATTGAAAAATAACTTTAAAAAGCATATTCTCACAACAGTTTTCATAATTTTTCTCTGAGGTTTTTATGAAGATGAATATAGAAACTACTTAGACCTGTAGTTTGGTAGAAATATAAATCTACATATGACACATTAAAACAGGGGCACATTTCTTGTAAATCTTGAAAGCTAAAAACCCTTTTCTGAAATATTTACATTTTAAAGCTCAATAATAATAATAAAACCTGCATATTTAAAAAGGAAGAATTTAGTATCAGCGAAAGCCTTTGATTGTTTTTCCTTGTGAAGAGCTTGCTTTCAGTAAAAGCTGGGTCTCTCTGGTGGATGTAACACTCACTCTAAAATTATGAGAATGAATCCAGTGCCATAGTATCAGCATGTCAATCCATTTCTCCCTTTCTTCCTCAGCGAACATCATGTTGCTGACAAGCAGTCTTAGTAATATAGGATATTTTTGCAGTTGGTGGAGGTGGGGACTCTGTCTCACTCATAGACCCCAAGATAAGAGTGAAAGAGAGACTTGAATGAGGCTGAGAAATGTTTGCTCTTGCAGTGAAATGATTAAAATAATCTCGCCATACATAGTACATAATAAGCGTATAGGTACCCTCCTGAGACAGCCAAGGAACCCTTTAATAATGAAACACTGCACCTCTGACAATGATGGGTCTTTTGAATTACTAGGTCTCGGAAGAAATAATTTCTGGTTTGATTGGAAAGATCTGATTTACACCCAGATAAACCCTGGGCCAGACTGAAAATGTATCTTTGCTTGCTGGGAACTTTTTGTACTGTCCTGGACAGAAATGCAGGAGAGGAGATGGCTCCTGGGGCTGTGCTTAAAGGTTGTTTGGTGTTTCCTGTCATGCACAATAGTCTGGAGAGACTTCTGAAAGTTCATTAGAGGATACATTTCCACTCCCACTTTCTCTCTCTCTTGAACTCATGATCTCTTCTTGTCTATTCTCTTTTCTTTCATTAGCACTTTATATCATTTGACACTTCATCAGGATGATGGCCTGTTTACTGTATGCAAATAATTTCTGAATTATGCATGAATAATTATGAATTTGCGTATTGGTTTCCTGAACTGGCATGTTGCCATGTAAAATTAGCTTCACTTCAGCGTGAGCATAAAAACATGCCGACATGGTCAAATTAAACTGGAAGGAAGAGCTCACCTTGAAGGGAACATAGTGTTGAGCCACTGTTGGAAAAGAGCAAAGTACAGCTGGAGGCTGATCCGAGGACATGCTGAGGAACTGGGGCAATGGTGTCCAATGGAATGGAGTCTTTCTGCATTGTAACACCTCTTCTGGACCAAAGGGACCTTCCAGACATCATCTTCACGTATGGTAACCCCTGACTTGACTCATTCATCTGTTCCAGTGGAGTGATTTGGTGCATTTCCAGAGGTCAGAGCTGGGCTGTAGGACCTGACCTGCCATGCACAGCCCTTGTAAATGGCCTGCAGTGTTCAGACTGTGAGCTGAGAAGGAGCTGCACCGAGGGTTTGAGCCCTTTTTCATTTCCCCAGGGCTTGTGTTCTGGCAGGACTGGATCCCAGTTCAATCTCTCCTGAGGTCCAACGTGTCTGTCTCTGGTGTGCCGATGCAGGCTCTGTCCCATCCTGGCAGAGCTGTGGATGAATTTCCCAGGATAATTGCAAATCAATTAATTAAACTGAAATTGGGTATTTAAATTTTATTTCTCTGCCTCTAATCGCCTACAAAATCCTGAGTAGCCAGCCTGCCTCTGATCAGATGAACCGACCTGCTTAAAAGAAGACTTCAAAAGCCGAAGGTACCTTGTTTTCTCTTGCTACTAAGCAAAGGCCAGGGGTGAGCCTGCTGCACTCATGCTCTGGCATCATCATCTTAAGAAGTTTTGCTATGCAAACCCTCTCAGCAGAGCCACTTTGTGCAGCAGATCTAAGAAGGGGGCTGGAGGTGGTAGCAGCCCTTTCACAAGAAAGAGTACAAGTACTGAAGATCTTTTTTTCCTTTCTAGTGTTTCTCCCAAGATGACATGGAATATATTTAGAGAAGAGCTGAAGACAGACATTCAGCGGGCACAGAGAAACAATTGAAGAACTGTTCTCACTTGGCAATAATTCTGGTTTGAACCTGCATTTCCCCCTCTAGGAAGCTCTTTGTGTTTAATAGTTGCAAGCTCACGTGTCTCTACATAAATGTTCTAGTTATCCTCTCCTCTTTGAATTTCCTGCCAGGACAGAGCTGTTGGTTCAACCTGCTTGAACAAATTTTAAAACACCTACAGCAGTCTTGGTGTTACAGTGCTTTATTCTGTGATGTTTGACTAACTGAAATATTATCTGAATTACACTGTCTGAAATGTTTTGTATGTAGGGCAGTGCAGGAACCCCAGGACAGAGGCATATTGCTGCCCTGTAATTGCAGATTCCTTGGCTCTGCTCCATGTTTGGTGAGTGTTATTTTGGATCAAAGTTTGCTTTTTGGTGGGAATCTACCTAAACTTGTGACTGCAGTAGCAAAACAATCAGTTAGCAAAAGCATCAGTTAACAAAATACTGCATGTCCCTTCTTTTAAAAACTTATCAGTCGACATGCTATTCTCCCAGTAAGTCTGTTATTTATCAGAAACAGTTCACTAAAGTGATTTCTTTTCCTATTAAAAAGAGAACCAGTAAACAAATAATGATACTTTTGTTACTTTTTAGTGTGAATCTGATTTCTTAGCAAATGGAGACATAATATTTTCTTTGTTTGCCTTGCCTTCTTAGCATAGTTTCATGAGGTCAAAAACTCAGTGACATCTGTAGAAAGGGGAGCTGATGCTTCTTGCTCTGTCCAGCAAGTGACAAAGATGACTAAATGAAGCCAAGCAAATCCCCATCTATGGACAAAGTCAAAGGAGAATTTAATGACTAATTTTGCAGAATCAGCAGAGATAAGGCTCCTATATGATTATTTCCATGTCCAGTATCACATTTCCTTCAGATTCAAAAAGCTGAATAATTCCAGAGTGCTTCTCCTTCCTTTTTTAACCAACTTCCTGTACTGGGGTTTGGGACAGGGACCATCTTTTGGCTGCACGCCCCTGGATCATCCTGCATAAATTACCTGTGAATGTTATTGAGGTGATCTGGCTGAGTTTCCCCAGTGTCTTGTGCTGTGGTGAGTGCTGGAATCTTTCCAATTTCCCTCTTAAAATCCACTCCTTGCTTTCTGCCTGGCAAGGGCTTGGAGGATGCTGACTGATGATGGCCCTTTCCACAGCACTGAACTGTGCTGATTTCTAGGCAAGTGGCCTGATCCATGTTCCTCACCTGGCAGCTCCACAGGCATTGCACAGGGCTGGTGCTACGCTGCCAGAAGCAGACAGAGCTGCATCTGCACTCAGGCAGGGAGGAAGAACATGCTGGGGAGCCAGCAGGGCTGCTCTGAAATGCATCTGGGGAATGGTTCTGAACTGGTAACAAAGGGACACGTAGATGCTGAGGCTGCAGCTCAGTTTCAAAGCTTCATTTTCACCTGTATTATTATTTATCTCCTCAGGAGTGAATACCCTTTTGGTTCCAGCTTAGAAAGTGATTACTGGGGTCTGTGATCAATTTGCCATTTCTGTTCACCTTTCCCTCTCTGCAATTTATCCTCTGACTCCTAAAAGCCCCTGTGGCTGAGCCTGGTGGGGCTGGAGCAGGTCTGTGGGTTAAGGAGGGTGAATGGGCTCTGGGCACCCACCTGGTCCTGGCTCACCCACCCCATCTGCTGCCTCCCTTCTCACCTATTCATGATTCACCTCTGCCAAATTCTGTGGGTGCTCTGGGCCCAGCATTGCAACCTTGTCTTTTGATTTTTGTGATGATTTCATTAACAGAAATGTGAGACGATCCTCTTGGTGCAGACGTGCCTCATCTTCTGATTGGGGATTTGAATTGGAGAAACACAGACATCTGGCACCAGGTCCAACCCACAAAACTCAGTGGGTCCTAAGAGGGAGAGAGCAGCAAAAGGAAAGGGAATTTCTGGTCCCACCATCTAAGGATGGAGGAAACAGGCAGGCTGTGAGCAGCCTCCTCCACCAGAGCCAATGGGCACAGCTCGATGGAGGACTAAGTTTTCACCTGCTGACTGTCTGCCACTCTCTGCCAAAGCAAAAGGATGTTTAATTGGTATGGAAATGAGCCAGCAACATCCTACATCTTCTTTTCTCTTCCTGGAAGCTCGCAGGGAGGGTGAATGGGGATTTGTGCTTTGCAGAGATCTGAGATATTTTTTCCCCAAACACACATTTTCAGCCTACTCTGCTCAAGCTCTGTCTTTTTATATTTTCCCTGTTTTTCATCTGCTTACCATGTTTTTCTTATCATGACAATGGTGGTAAAAGATAAACAGTGCAGCAGTTAAAATAGCAAAGAGAATGCAAATTAAATACCATAACCACTTAGAAACTGTAGTTTCTATTAAATATAAGTACTTTCCCTCTCAGCTTTAGAACGTGGGTGGATTCTATTAAGTGTAATTATTTTCCTGCAGGATTGCAGAGTAAAGGTGTTTCACAAGTGCACAGATAGCAAATGCAGGTGACTTTTTAAAACAACACAGAAAGGTGCAATTGTTAAATATATGGATGATAAAAATGCTCTGTTATTGACTCAACCTCTCCTTTCTCTTTTCATATCTGCTTTCTTCTGATATTGCTGTTCTCCAGGGCTCCAAGAATGAACCTTTCAGAAATATTAATTATATATTTATAAATATAAACACCAGTAAAGTTTGCTCCTTAGTGTGTTGGAGTGAGCTTTTCCTTTGGCTTGAGTTAGAGTGGATCCAGGAGCTGTGCCTTTGGGCTTGGACTTCAGTGCTGACATTGAGCCCTCTGCTCACCTGCTCCCTGTCTCCAGGGGCACTTCCAAGCTGGAGATACAACATTGTTCAATATCTACAGTTTGCACCTGGACACGTGAATGCTGTGGCCAACAGGAGATGTCTGCTTTTCTTCCACATCCTTGCAGGCAGCTCCTGTGTGTAATCACAAAGCCATTGCAGAAACCATCCTGTGGCAACCTGCTCTCCCCAGGTAACATGCTTATATTGTGGTCCAGTACTCCAACTCTTCTATGGACCTGGACTTTGGTGGCCATTTCCCAGGTAATTCCAGCTCCCTGGGAAACATTGCCATCCTGGGGCCTCCTAATAGCCCATAGCTAAATGCCATTGCTTTACAGGAATACTGAGCAAAGCTGACTTCCTGCAGTTTTGAGAGTGTGGCTGAAGGCTGACTGCAGTACACCACAGCTCTGTGCTGCCTTCCAGCTGGTTCTTGACTCTTCCAGAACCATCCTTTTTTGGCAACTTCTGTTGTCAGTCTATTCCTCTGGAGGGCTCGTGAAGCTCTAGCTGTGTAAAGACCTGATTTTGAGAAAAGCTCTGATGTTCCTGTAGTTTTTACCTGCCAGGGGATCTGAATCACCTCTTCTGTTTCATTTGTTTTGAATTTCCCTTCTGAGTAAAAATCAAGGACCTGGAAACAGGAGATGGTTGAGGGCTGGCTCACTGAGTGGTGTGTGCTGCTCGCATGAAGATGGGTTATATCCAAGATCTCAGTGCTCATCCATTTAGGGCTCATGGAGTGCTTCAGTGCCAGGAATGGCTACACTCCAGAAATGGCCATGCTGAGCTTGGGATTGCTGAAAAGCCTCTCATTTGCAGGTGTTTGGTGCAGTGTGGGAAGGCACAGCATCACCTGCACAGGAGCAGCAGCACAACAGGGATCAAAGGACACCTCAGTGTGACACTTGCCATAGGAACCTGTCTCCAGTCAGAAACATTCTCAAGACAAAAATACACCACGCTGGATGGTGCCATTAAGTTGTGCATGATAGAGAGAAGAAAAGAAAATAAAAGAATATTTTAAAAGTCCCTCTCCCAGCCTTCAAACTGTCTGCTCTGGTGCTCAGCAGCACATGCTGAAAACACTGTGAGTCCTTTATCCATGGTGTTTTGGGGGACCTAAGGAGTTTAAAATCTGTGTTGGTTGTCTGATTGTAAATACCTGGTGGTGTTCAAGTTTGGGAAGGTCTCCTGAATAGCTGAAAATATTGTACATATATCTCAGACCAGGGCTGAACTCCAGTGCCCACTTTGACTTAAGTTTTCTAGCAGTCCATAGTCCTGTACAGAGAAATGACATCTGTGTTCTTTCCCAGTTGTGTTTGCGTGAAGTACAGCAGCTTTGCTGACATCAAGCCTGAGATAAACCTGGGCATGTGAGAAGAAAATTAGCTTCCATATTATTTCATTCCTTATAAGCAAAACAGCAAGAAGGCCTGAGGATATTTTTCACTGTTTTATGGTGAAAATAGAGTGAGAAATCAACTACTGGAAACTGTCAATGCTAAACCTCATCATCTGTGTTTGTGAAACTTGGAGAGTAGCTGTTAGTAGATCTTTCAAGGTTAATGTAACTGATCTTATTTTGTTGATTAAATAAATGATTATTTCCAGAGGGATTAGTTATAATCCAGAAGTTAACATGTCATTTCATCTTTGATTACTTTCATATAACCTCTCAGGCAGACAGCCCTGCTAGCTCAGCACTTTTTATAGAGGGATTTGTTGCAAATTAAACTATTGTGGTGTATCTTCGTATTGGAGCTGAAGAGAAATATTCTGATGATGCATTTTTTCCTTTGAAAATGCCAATTCATTGAAAATGAAATGTTTCACAGAACTTTAGCCAAGATGTATGGTTCTTCCTTATTTCTTTGACAGTTGTCATGCTGAGAGTCCTGGGTTTCTACACCCACTTTCCTTGGAATCCTGGCTTGCATGTATCCTTTTAGATATCTGTAGGAGGTGGTAAAGGGCAAATTCCCTCTGTGGGACTTTGTGCATACACAAACATGTGTAAGGAGTGCAAAGTGGGGGCTGGAAGAGAAGGAAGATAGGGGGTAGCTGAATGTGCATCTTCTCCAGAAGCTCCTGTTGTACTATCAGCCCTCTTACTTCTCCAGAGCTCAGCTGGAATATGTTGCAAAGTGGAGTCACCTTTGGCTCTGTGCACAGGGACAAGGAAAATATTTTCAAAGCAAGGCATCTTTCCAAGCCTAATCGGCTAAAACATTTGTAAGCCTCACCAATCCAGCTTGCATAGCTTTTTAAATTTAATTGGTACTATTAAGTTTGTAAGGAGGAGAAAAATACGCAATAATACAAGTGTGGACTTCAAAATATTTAGAAGTACATCAATTTGCCTCTGAATGAGATGTATTAGTGGAAAAATACGATCTGCATAATGCAAAATCTTTCCTTTCTCACCAGGTTCTGCAAGAGGAATCACAAACAATAGAGAAGCTCAGGAAGCCACAGCATCACTTTCATCTCTGCAAAAGTCCATGAACTCTGGCGTTGCAATATGGTACTGTTCACTTTCTACAAAAGGAAATCAATATTTTGTTAATGCTATAACATCTTGGAGAAACAGTGAGTAGGTCTTGGTTTTTGAGTGTTGTGACCTGGGAGGGGTGTCTGATCCAGGTGGATTTGCTTTTGTGTAAATCTGTGCCCAAGAGCAGCGGTGCAGAGCTGATGCAGAAGCCCAAAGGGGTCAGGGGGTGCTCACCAGTCAGGGCAGGGCTGCAACATGCACCAGGACTCTTGGCAAATAATTTGCCATGGATGGCATGTCCTGAGAGGATGCTGAGGTGTGTTCTAGACATTTACAAGCTCCAGACCCTCCTGTTCATGCAGAGGTAATCATTGCCTCCGTAGTAGCAGGTTTTGCCTCTCCCTGCTGATATATTAACATACTTCTGAGTAGTTTTAGCCTGGCATCTGCCTTGCTGTGCAGGCCTCCCCAAGCTACCAGCAGCATCCCCTCCATGTCTGAAAAAGGTTTATCTGGTAAATGTATTCCTTCCCTCACCCCCTAAGGGGATGCTGCCTTTGCTGCCACCCCCCTTCACATCTCAGACATCTTCCCGCAGAGGGTGAGCTGGGAAATCTGCTTGTGCACGGCCGGGACTCCTCTGTTGCAGTATAGATCAGACAGGAATCCATAAAAAGCAGTGCAGCAGAGGTGAGGCAGAGGTGCAAAGTGTTGCTGTTTCAATGCCCGTGGAGAAGCGAGACCTTCAAGTGGGTTTGTTACTGCAGCACGATCGTCCGACCGAGGGGGCGGGATGTACTGCGGGGCTCCGTCCTCACATCCTTCCCATCCCTCCCCGTGCAAGGTGCCTGCTGAAACCTTTGGCATAGGCAGGATCCGTCTGCGTCTGCTGGGGCTCTCTGGGGGTGCTGAGGACTGCCTTTAGATTGCAGTCTTGGATTTAATCACTGTTTTGACAGGCTACAAAAAAATATTGCTGTTGGCACCAGAAGCAGAAGGAACATGAGCAGCTGCAAACAGAATGAACTGAAGAAAAAGAGCTTGTTTGGCTGGGGGCTTTTCTCCCCTCTGCATCTCAGGGTCTGACAGCAAGTGGCAGGGGTGTGAGACCTTCTCAAGAATAGGTGGCAGGCATAATTTCTAATAGAAAGTATTAGACAAACTCCAGAAATGGGTTCCAGGGAAAGGTGAGTGCTCTGAGCTGGTTTGCTTTCAAACATAGTGCCCATAAATAACAGCTTCCAGGCATTAGGTGGGGTAATGATTCCAGTGTTCCTGTCAGAGACTAAATGAGCTGAGACCCTGTAAGCTTCACTCCCTAGACTTGCATATCTAATATTTTGTAAGATGTGAAGTTTTCCCCAGCTCTTTCTGTTTACTTGTGCACATAAATAAGAAATTATATTGAACCTGTTGTATCTGTCAAGACTTGGTCCTTGTGGGGAAGATCCCTGCATGTGTGTGAAGATGCACTGAAGGAAAGGGAAGCATTCCCAACCAGTGTTAGCTTGCTGCTTCTTATTTTCTTCACAAAAATTTAATATTTTTATACTGAAATTTCTCTTTACTGTTCTGAGACATCTACCTAAACAAATCTGTACATCTGCAATGCAGAAAAGAGTGGAAGCTATAGTCACTTCTGTGTTCAGCAATATGTTGTATAGGATTTTCCATAATTAGCTTCCTTCAGCTGTAGTTTTTCCTTGCAGTTTTCTGTCATCCAAATGGCATGAAAATGTCTTAACATTACTGTAGGTTAACAGATTGTTTTATAACAGTGGTACAAAGTGTGCCTGTAGATCCTCTTCTATGAAGTATTCATTTTTAATACCTGTCATTGAATTCATATATGGGGAAATATGTATTACAGATTACTTTTATTGCCACAGAAGCATGTAGTATGTCATTGTGGTGTGTTTCACTTTTCTTAGCAAGCTTGCAGGCAGTTTTGTTTAGATACCTGTTTCTCATCTCTTGCCTGATATACACAAATGTGGATGATTTTCAAAAGCCCAGCATTTTAAAATCAACAGGTTTTAACATTTTGCTGTTAGTTTTCCAAAAGAAGGTGATTCTAGGAAAATGCAATGAACCAGCCAAATGCTTAAAAATTCTTCCTGTGAGATGATCAATCTATCTCAAATAGAAATATGACCCCTGGCATATTTAAATTACTATTGATTTTATGGTAAAAAAAATATTTTTATTAGTTTTTATTTTATTTGGCCTTTGCTCTCAGATCCCTCAAAATCATAAGTATTTATACAAACGATTTTGGTCATATAATAAATTGTCTTCACAATTTAATTAAAAAGCCAAGCAGCAGAACTATTTTTCAAGCCCAGTGAGTAAAGATCCTGCCATTTTTTGTGCCATAAATCAGGATACAGACTGTCAGTTTAATCTTCTCTGTTTTCAGCTGATGCACCCATGGCATAATATTGTGTTGATATGAGCACTTAAGCATTTTCTGAAATGTTTCAAAGTCAGCCCAGCTGTAGTAAGCCCAGGCTGTGTTTGTATTTCTTATTGCACTCAGGAGTGGATGATCCCTGCTCTTTGCTGGTGTCTTTCTAGGCCGAGCCATGTGGTGGCAGGTAATGATGGGTGTGGTGATGTGTGGCTGGAAGGGTCCCTAAATAAACATCTTTTGAATATCTGTTTGCTCCTGCCAGGAGACAGTGACATTTTCTGGATGTGAATGTGTTGTTTAGTGATATGGAAAACCACCAGTGCCTATTGGCATATTGACATTTCACTGCTGTAAAACTCCTCGTTTAATGCATTCTATCATTTATGGAAGAAAAATTGATGGTCCATTGCCTGTTGTCCATGGAAAGGTTGGTCCAGCACATCTGACATGTGGTGAGGAGAGCACTGGCTCTCACCTCCCTCTGCCATCACTCATTAGGATGCTGTTTATTACACAAGGTTATAACATTATCTTCTGCTTCGGGCCTCAGCTGGGCAGGCTGACCCTTTCTGCAGAAATCATCTGTGAAATGCATCTGTCCTTTCCAAAAGGATCCACAGAGCTCTGCTTGACCTCCAGAACAGAGTGTTGGAATGCAGCCGTTGCCATGAGGGGGCATTAACTGGGACAGAGGGGACGTTGCATGGGAAGAACAACGTCACCTTGGCTGCAGGTGACACCCTTGCATCATTTCATCTGTGATGACCAAGCTGAGTGCCCTGCCTGGCACTGGCAGTGCTGAGTGGCTCCTGGCACCATGGCTTTGCTGGGGTTTGTGGCTGTTTTGGCATTGCCAGATTCAAGTTCTGCTGTTCTCTGAGTAAGTCTCCATTTAAATTACTCCTGGTGACTCTGTGAAAAGACATTTGAAGAAACTCTTATTGCACAGCCAGTCTTGGCTTAAACTCCCATGCTGCACTCACCTGAGTATAAGATCTCTTCCCAGTTGCAACTTGCCCCAATAGATGCCCAAATGTCTCTGCACTCACCTGTCCTGTTGTCCTGCTCAGCTTAACCATTTGAAAGATTTTGAATTGACAATAGGAATATGATTTCTAAGGTCTGATACCTCATGCTGGACTGATAGTGGCACACCTGGACACCTGCATGTGGGCTCTATGGGAGCCCAGTGACTATCTGGATCTATCTCAGATCTCATTTATAATTTATATCCCATTTGTAATGGGAGCTTCAAGAAGTTTTCCAGATTTTTGTGGGGCTGCTGGAAAGTACCTCCCCATCCTGACGGCCCCTTAACACAGGACTTTGTCTAGAGAAGAGGAGACTGAGAGGAGATCTCATTAATGCATATAAATATCTCAAAGGTGGGTTCCAAGAGGATGGTGTCAGACTCTTTTTGGTGGCCCAGCTACAGGACAAGGAGCAATGGCCATAAACTAAAACACAAGAAGTTTACTCAACATGAGGAAGAACTGCTTTACACTGAGGGTGGCAGGGCACTGGAACAGGCTGCCCAGTGAGGTTGTGGAGTCTCCCTCTCTGCAGACATTCCAAACCCACACAGGGCATGTTCCTGTGTAACCTGCTCTAGGTCACCCTCCCTTGGCAGGGGGGTTGGACTATAAATGGTGTGTGAGTGGGTAGGAGATGCTGCCTAGAACCCTGCCAGACTGATCACTGGAAAAATCTGTAGGTAAAGCACTCAACGTGCAGGGAATTGAAATTCAGTTTAAGCAAGGCTGAGTAGGTGTTTGTTCAGCAGCTTGTTTAGACTTTAATCATGGTTAAATCTTTTAGTTAGATAATTGTTCTACCAGCTGATAATTTGAATTGTATTGAAGAACAATATGCTAAAACATCTTCAGTGAGAAGCAGCAAAGGAGATAAATTTTGATTCCTTCTTGTTACTTTCTTATGTATCATCATGTCAGTTCTAATGTTTTTGATTAATTTGGTTGTCCTTCATGCATTTTCCCCTCCAAACACTGACTCCAAATACACATTTACCACCACTGCCTCTGACACTATAGCTTGGGAAGCCAGGATTTATTGCAAAGGTCGTGGTCTCTGTAATTTGGATCAGGAGCTCTTGTTACACTTCCAGCTGTGCTATGGGAATTGGGACAAATTTCCTAGTGAGGATATGCCTGAGTTTTTCATTTATATAGTTTCAGGATTTGGACTCTGTTTCTCACAGGCTTTGCTCTACTAAAAGCCAAGTTGCTCGGTGGTTTCAAAGCCCTTGAAATAAAACTATATACAATTTTTTTCACATGGAAATGAATTTAAGTAGTGCTTTGGGCTATGTTTTCTTTGCTTTATGGCATTGCTGTGTGCTGAGACAAAGAGCATTACAAGTATAATGGCTTTTGTGTTGCCCTTGTGCAGGACACAAGCCATCACTGGGGGCTATGTCCTCCCAAATGTTGTTCAGTGCATAGCAGTGAGCCTTGACCTCTGCTGGGCTGGAGGTGCTTGGATGCTCTTGGCAGCTGGAGCCATTACAATTTCTAGCCAGTTCCCCGCAGATCCCTGGGCTTGTGCTACAGTGAGGAAATCTGTGCATGCTGCAAGTCATGAGATGTTCCAAGTTCTCCATGTTGCCGGGGAAACATCCAGTTTTAGACACAGCCCTAAATGTGCTTTTTGCTCTGTTTGATGCGTCCCACGTCCCTCATGGACTGCCAGTCTGGTTGCTGCTGGCTGATGCTGGGAATGCTGCACAGTCTCAGATGGAAAGCTGACTTTGGAGACATTGGCAAAGAAGACTTGTACAAAGGAAATGGGAAACAAATAAGGGGAAAACGATGCATTTTGGGTTTTTTCCATCTGAAGAATGAAGGGCTTTGCTTTGGTTTGGTTTTATTTGTACATTTGGGGATTTGCCATGCAGGTACCAAAAATTATGCGTTCCCAGGCAGGGGATTGCAGGGAGTCTGTGGTTTCCATCCAAGGCTCAGAAAGTCCACCAGGACACCCCATGAGAGGGGGTTGATCTGGTCCAGGTGATGTTGAGCACCAGGAAAAAGGGACAGTGGTCTGTGATGTGGGTTTACATGTGGCACTGTCCTCAGCCTGCCCTAGGTGTGTGGGGCTGTTACAGGGATCCCAGCCTGTGGCACAGTGGCTTTGGGGAATTAAAACAAGCTTCACATGAGCTGACAACTAGGTCCTGCTGCCAGTGAAGCCAATGGCAAAACACTGACTGTTTTCAGGAGTAGGCAGGCTGAGCCAAAATTTGCTGCTGCTATGCCTCATTTGCATGGAAGTTAATTACCTGTACCTTCAGGTTCACTTATCTTTATGGAGATGGGCATTAAGTCTGGCCCCTGCTGGTATCTCAGTCTGCTTTGGACTGGTTTCCACAGTCTCTGAGGCAAGACCCATTTCAGGTGCATTTTTTTCTCATCTCTGCAGAAAGAGTCTCGGTTGGTGACAGTCATGTTGTTGTCCCTGCTTTATTATTCAACCTGTATGGAAATTTGCTAAGAACATAGTGAGGTGGAAAATCTGTTTGGACAGGTAATGCATCTACCAGAAATGAAACTTGTAAATGGTTGTCTGAATACAGCTCCAAAAGTGTTTCCAATGGAAATGTTCTGTCTGAGCACGCAACCCCAGGAACCTTGTCCAGCTCTGACTTTGGCCCTCCTTTGAGCAGGGGCTGGATTAGAGAACTCCAGAAATAACTTCCAACCTAAGTTATTGTTACAATATATATCATAATACTACAAATTTGACATGCATGAGTTCTGGGCGAATGTAATTGGAACATATCCCATGACATCCTCATTCTTCCTATCCTCAGCAGAGTGAGATGATGAAAGTTTGTGTGCACTTTCTGTAGACAAATATTTGTGCAGAGTACTTGTCTATATGGAGGTCTAAAAGTCCGGTTTCTGGTTATTCTAAATGCAGCCTGCAGTGTTTGGTTTATTTTCTGGTGGTGGGGGTTTTTTGTGGTTTTTTTTTCTTGTTTTGTTTTGCCTTTTTTGATTTGTGGTGTGGTGTTTTTTTTTTAATTGCAATTTTTCATTTGTACTTGAATTCACTAATAAAGAGATAATATTTTTAATGAAAGGTCACATGACAAGTCATGAATCTGGTAATGAATGTATGATTGCTCACTGCCCATGGCTGTCTAAGCTCATCTCAAGCTGTCGGCAGCTGTGATTCTGCAGAGGAATTTTTTGCCATCCAAGTGAAATATGAAGTCTGATATGTGTCTTTAGGATGAAAGGGAAACCCTCTCCTTAGATAAGCAGCTCATTTTCCATGTTGGTGTTTCCAGTGGTGAACAGCCAGTTACACATGCAAGCCAGTGCCCTGCACTGGGGAAAAGTGATGCCAACTATTTCTGCAATGTTATGGAGTGTCACCAGAGTTAGGAGGGGCAGCAGGGCAGTAACTGGGCTGAGATGGCTTCACTGTACACAGTACCTCTGAAAGCAGCCCGAACTTATGGGATATTTTATGTCCTTCTTTTAATCCCACCTGAAATTACATTTTTTTCCCTATTGCCTCTGCTTTTCCTCACTCATTTATTGCTTAACTGCTTTCATGGATTTAAAATTAAAGATTTGCCATTAGGAATCAAATGTGGTTTGCCTGAAAAATTATGAAGATGAAATGTCCTGTAGTCTGCTTTTGGACTGAGTGTTTTCAGGCTCTCTGCTGTCAAGATCATTTAGTGGGTGGCAGATTCCTGCTCACTCTTTTCCTTTATGTGGTAATGGATGGGGAGTAGAAAGGCAGATGAGAACAAAAACTCAAGTTAGATTAAGAGAAAGATTAAAGCTTTTAAAAGAAGAGCTGACACCGTTTGTGTGCACACAGTTACTATTGGAAAATACATGTACGGATTAAAGAAAGCAAGGCAAAGAGTGGTAAAAAAGCTAGGGAAGCAACTACAATGTTTTTATTTATAGAGGAAAATATCTGAGGTGGTAAGGACCAGCATTACCTGAGTTGCTGTGGGACAAGGAGTGTGGAAGAAGTTGATGTTTAATCCTGTAGGCAAGGGAATGCTGGAGAAACAAAGCCCACAGGGTGAAAGGTGCACAAAAAATGTTCAGAAGGAAATGGGCAATATGGGAGGAAACACTCTTAAACCTGTTCTGGATTACCCTAGGCCGATTTGCACTGAATGCTCTTCCCCCTTCCCCCCTACCCCCTTTTGTGGCTATTACTAGTTTCTATCTATTTCAAGGTTTAAAAAATGTATATCAATTTCTTTCCTAAGCACAGGAAGTCAAAGAGCTGAATTTCAGCTGTTAAGCTAAAGCAGCCTAAATAAATGATCGCTGCTACATCAGGCAGCAAATGTGCACCCATCCATGAGTCCCTGGGAGGGGAAAATTACTTCTGTTTCATGTGATGACTGAGTTGATTGAAATATTTAGTAGTTCTTTCTGTTCATGCTTTATCATGAATATTTGCACTCTCCTCTCAGTGAGAAGACAGCACAGATTTCCTTCTCAGCACAAAGTTTAAAAATGGCCCCATTCATCACGTGCATGGTCAATGTGCAGCATGTGCTGTGCTTGTGGCCAGAGGTTCATGCAGATGTTCGTGCCTGTCCACTGTTTCATTCTGTCTCTACCCTGGAACATGTCTACATCTCTTGACTGTCAAAATACAGTCTTCTTGATTTTTTAATTTTTTTTTTTACTCACCTGGCCCCGGGGTACTGCATGTTATTGCCTCAGCAGGACAGCACAGGAGGGGACAGAAATTTGCCAAGAGCCCTTTTGTGGGCACACCGTGGTTAGCCCAGGCTGCAATTACACTGGAGAAATCTTGCATTTGTTTTGGCAGTTGGGATGTTTTGGCTGTGTGATCCAAGCCAAATGCCTGATGTTTCATGTGTGCCAGGGTAAGGGGCGGGGGGTGTCACAGGTTAAAGATCAGAGCAGGGATGAGCACCCTGAGGCTGCTACAAGCCCAAAGGGTGAAAGAGGAGGTGTGTGGGAGGATGCAATTGCTGTTGTGGTCAGGTCATCCATCTGTGGGGTTTAGCAAGGCTTCACTGTACACCTTCAGCAAGCTACTGGATCCTAAATTTGCTGGGAAGGGTCTTCAACCACCCTCGGAGTGCATGGCTTTGCTAGATCTGAGTGCCTCCGTACAAAAGCTGTTTTCCCTAGTCCTGTCTTTCTCCCACTGACAGATGAGATTTATTTGAGAAGTCTTAGGAAGTTGCTCAGAAGACATCTTGCAGGGAATGTGCAGGAGAGCGACTTCTGGCTTAAATTGTGATTAAATTTACCTGGTTAAAATTCCTTGGAAACAATCCTGCCTTTTTGTCTGGGCAGATGTATAGCTTATCTGTCCTAACAGATTCAAAACACCTGAATGATCACAGTATTATCACAGGATAAAGAGTTCTATAATTCAGTGTCACCTCATTACAGTTAAGAGAAGTGTAATGCCAAATGTAATGCCAATGACAAATGCAGAATAGCTCCAGTTGCTGATGGTACAAATTGGATTCAGCTGAAGCTTCACATGCTCAAGGAGCTGGAGAGAATCAAAAGGCTGTTTAACATACTTGGGTATTTGGGAGTAGATATAAGGTATATCTAGTAGTATATCTAGTAGATTTGGGAGTAGATATAAGATGGTATTTTGTGCTCATTAATCAAGGGTTAGAGGAGAAACTCAACTGTTCAACACTGATTAAACCTGTCCTTGCAGCTATAACTAAAATATATCTTCACTTTGGAACCTTCCTTGAAAAGATAATGCATTTTAGATTGTATTAACAGGCAGTCACTTGTTTTTTACTGGGTAATATTTTAGTTTTAAAAATGGCAAGAAAGGCAACATTTAGCTGCTACAAACTGCAAGATTCAGAAATATTTAAAGTTGAAAATCTTCTCTTGAACTGACCCATCTGAGGTCACTTCTCCTCACTGGCATGAGTAGGGAAGCCAGGGAATGGAGGAGCCATGCAAGAGGCAGGAGTGGGAGAGCCTCTCAGGCTGCCCCAGGGTCTGCAGAGCCAGACCCCATCCTGCAACCCAGCAGAGCTGGGAGCTGAGAATCCAGCTTTGTCTGTGCTGAGAAATTTTGCCACTATAGCAAAACACAAACACAGTTTCAGAGCTGTTTCAGTGAGCAAAATAAGCTCAGTTGGCAAATGCAATTTGTGCTGGCGCTGTGCATCTCTGCTCTGTATTTTGCCAGCAGAGAAATGTGGCAAAGAGAAGAAAGTGTATTTGTGGTTTTTTTTAAATTCCACCACTAGTAGAGCTTGGCACAGCCTGGTGCAAATCTGGTGTGAGTTGCCAACCCCCATGGCCCCTGGCATGCTGAGTGAGGGATTGAAGCAAACACCAGATTTTTCCTGGACTCACTGATAAGCTTAATGAGGGCACTAAGCAGAGGCAAAGCCCTTCTCAAACTCCCTGCCAAAGGACTCCTTGTTCCCAGAGGCATCTGGGAGAGAAAAACCTATGCAAACTCCAATTGTCCAGTGTGGTTTTATGAGTATATCTGCTAAGTGCTGGGGCCTGGGGATGAGGGGCAGATCTCCACATGCAAAACATGCCAAAAGAGTGTCCAGAGCCCAGTGGTCACTGGAGGTAGGGCCAGGCTTGTGCCTCTATTGGGTTCACACCCCTGTTGTTGCTGGATGGATCCAGGTGCCATCAGATTCCCCAGAAGCATGTATTTCAAGGGGAAAAAAGGGGTCTTAAGTTGGTGGGGGGTTTTGTGTGTTTTTTGTTTGTTTGTTTTCAGCTTTTCTCCAAAATATGATCTCCAAATCCCTTTGGAAAGAGAAACTGCATACTGGTTTTCACTGTTGGGCTTTATGAATGGGGCATTTTTGTCCTCTCTGTGGTGTAGCACGCTCTGTTTCTCAGAGCTATTAACCTTGTAAATGTGGGTGTCGAGGCTCTGTGACTTAAGCAGTTTTAGTGCTTTCCTGGGGCTTGATATATTTTTCCTGCAAATGCATCAGTACAAAACTTTATTAGGAGAAACACTGCCATTGGCATAGCTCTCTTCTGCCATAGCCCACACTGGGAAGGGAGGGTCTGCCCTCTTTTACCTGCTGAAATTAGTAATAGCTAGAAGCTCTCAAGTGATGATGGGATAGGAATGAATTTGAGGAAGGAATAGGATTGGGCTACTGCACATCAGTGTTCTACCAGAGCCAAACTTCCTTCACCTTCTGTTCTTTCTATCATGAAAGCAGAAAAAAGGTAAAGCAAAGAAAAATTACTCCAGGTTACTTAGTGAGTCTCTGACAAGTGCAGGAAGGTCTGGCTGGTCCTTGGGGCATTAATATTTATTTTTCAGGGGCAGTTTTTCTTTCCTGCTCTGTTCCTTCCCAGGTGGATGTGTGGATTAAAATTATCTTTGCATTGTTTCTAGAAGAAAATAGCTGCAGCAGATTGATTCAAACCTCTCAGAAAGCTGCAGTGCTGCTCCAGCTCTGCAAACAGTGGCTGTTGGGCTGTTTGGTGGGGGGGGGAAATCATGGGATCCCAGTGGAGGAGCTTGCTGGGCTTCATGCTACTGTTAGTGTTGCTTCTTTGCTCAGCATCTCATGGCACGATCCCTTCTTGTGTCATGAATACCACACCCAGCTTTTCCTGCAGTTTTAAATTTTTTTCCTGTACTTTTTCTTGTCTTTCAACATTTGTACAGTTATTCATTAAAAATAGGAAGACAGAATGAGTACAAAGGGTGGCTTTCTCTATATATTCCTTTTTAATCCCCCAACAATTTAATAATCTAAAATCCTGTTTGTTGGCTGCATCCAGACCTTATCCACCAGCAAGCTGCTGTGCTGGACTCTCTACCAGCAGCACATGGCAAATGAATGAGAGGGGTGTGAGAGGCTTGTGAAAGAAAACACACAGAAGAGTGTGTTTGTCTCAAAGGCATGAAAGTAAGTGCTACTAGAGCAGAAATGGTGCTGGATAACCCTGTGCCATTCTTGTTACCAAGAAAAGTGCTTCAAAGGGAGCCACTGGTGGCTCTGCAACCCAGCCATTCCTAAGGGCATCTGAGCAATCAGCATAACTGAAAATGATCCCTGGTGCAAGGGGTAAAACCTGATGCACTGATAAAAAAACGGAAGGTTTTGCTTCCTTGCCGGGGAAGGAAAAATCAGGAAAGAAGTGTCAAGGAAGAAAGGCTGAAAAGAAAGGCAAATAATCTACTTGCTTTCTGAGACAGGAAGGACCTGTGGGACATTCAGTGGTGTTTGTTGGATGAGATGCCACCTGTGTTCAGGGCAGCTCACTTGCCCTGCGAGCACAGCTGTGGTCCCTGGGAGACCACAAGCTGTGGGGCACAATGCACTGGTGCAGCCTTTGCTGTTCCCATCTCTCTCGGGAGGCAAAATTTTCTTTTCTCATTTTTCTTTGTGCCACTGCTGACAGCAGTGTTTGCCCAGGCAGACGTTCTTACAAGAATTACATTCTTTTTCTGAAATTGCTTCCCCCACTGATTGCTTAAAAAGAAATAGAATGGCTGCCATGCCAGCTCTTAAATAGGAGCTGCTCAGAGACCAACTCAAGAGCTCTCCAGAGAAGTAGCAAATAAAGTCTCCTCTTTTCTGGATACCTAATCTTCTCTAAAGCAGGGCAGTGAGCCAGTAGGGATGGGGGGAGCCGTGTCCCCCGGTACAGTGCCAAGGACTGGCTGTGCTGCACGGCTTGCTCACACTGAGAGCTGGGTTGCTCATTCTCCCTCCATGCCTTGGCTTTTCTCTGGGTTTTAAAAGCTATATTTGGATCCAGAGTGGCAAATTGGAAGCCAGTTGTGTGAAGACACTGGGGAGAGACCTGGACTAGAGTGATGTCTCCGAGCTGGGTTGTGTCTGGTGGAGACGAAGCTTGAAGAGAAAGGAGAAAAAAATAAGTGCTTTGGGGTGGGAATAAGGTTGCACTTTCCTGCTTTTGGCTGCCAGAGGGATGCTGGGGGTTGAGAGCTACTGAAAAGCAGAGTTCTTCTGGCAGAGGGATGCAAGCCTCCTGACTACGCCCCACTGCGATCAGGATTTGGCACCCAAACAAAGTAATTCTGTGCTGAGGCACTCTCTCCCAAAGATCCGTCTGAGGGGAGAAAAATAAAGGGAAAGAGAAGAAAAATAGCCAGGAGTAATCCCTTAGCAAGATCAACTCCTGGTTAACACTGCACTGCAGGCTTTGAAAATCAATAGTAACAATTGCAAGGTGCTGCACAAGAAGAAGAGTAGTATGAACTGAGGGCACAGAGCTCCAGATTACTTTCAGACACCTGGGCCACGCTGCCAGCAGCTGGGTGAAAAACCACGTCTCAAAATGCATAAGTAGAAATGTCATAGTGTGAATCATGGAACAGGTGACAGCCCTCAAAATGTTACAGTGACGCTGCTGAAGAGCATGCCCAAAGCTTAAGGTGCCTTGGGAGAGATTCACTTTGAATCCATCAGATTGTAGGAAATGGAAGAAAAAAATCATTTAAAAAGCAGGAATAAAATGGGTATTTACAAACCTGATGTTTAGAAAACATTATTTTCTATTCTGCAAAGACAGTGAGGATCATATCCTGCAGCCCATACTGGTAAGGGCATTCCTTACCCATAAATTGAAAGCTAATGTTTATTTCTCTTTAATTAAATACTCCATTAGCCAAAGACTGTGTTAAAATATTTAAAAGGAAGTAATGTAATCAATACACCAACTATGCCACTGCAAACATATTTCATATGCAGTAAGTGCCAGGTTTCCTCTCTTTGCTGAACTATGAGAGCTTTGAAATGGATGGGGGGAATGTTGTGGGTTGAGATGATCTGTAGATGCAAAAGTAGTATTTTTTTCCTTGACTCTCATGAGGGCATTTCAGCAAGCTGGTGTCTTGATGATGTTCAGTATATTAATTAATTCAATTCTTTTCATGATAAGCAACATTTTTCCTAAAATCTTCATCTACTTCTTAGGTATGTTTGTGTTTATATATACGTATATATAAAACTATTATCAAAAGCAGTGGATTTTGTGCTCCCCTTGGGCTTACTCTTCGTGCTGATTAATTTTCTTTTTGTTTTGTTTTATTTGGGTCATCCATGCTCAGACTAGAAGCTGATGGGACCAGTGGAGAGGGTGTTGCTGCAGTGAAGGGTTTCCTCTTGCACGAGGCCGGGGTGAGATGGGTGAATGCCCAGCTGCTCCCTGCTCCCTTTCCATAGTGAGGACAGGCTCCTGTTCCTGCTCCTGTGCAGTCATTGATGGCCATTCAGGCAAAAGAGGCTTCACATTTCAGAGATATCAGATCCTTTTCAAAATGTGTCTAAAATGGGAAGGAAGGGAGCAGAGACATGGAAGTAACCAAGTGGAGGAGTGTAGAGATTTTTTTTCTTCTTCAATCCTTAGGCAGCCAGGTTAAAATCAGGCTGTAAACCACTGAAGAAATACATGTTTTCTTTCCAATAAAATAAATAAATATTCTGCTGCCACTCCTTTCCCTTACTGGTACCTGGAGGAGCTCAACCAGAAGCACAAAGTGTCTGACTTAGTGTCCATGTGTTCTCAGCAGGTACTTTCTCCCCTCCTGTTATTGCCTTGCAAAGTGCCAGTTGTACTGAGGTAATCCAGATGAATTTTTGCAGCCACTTTCTTTCCTCAGAAAAATATTCCTATGGGTATAATGATATAAAAAAATGTCCTTTGTGAAGATAGTCTATCAGTTGAATTAGTTTACACGTGCTTTTAATGCCAAGAACCTCAGACTGCTTAAGAATTATAAAAATGAAATGTCAAGCAAATAAAAGTTAATTAAACACACAATGAAGAAGGCTTAATTTTAGTCTTAAAAGGAGCTGAAGCATTTGCAGAACATATCTACAAAGGTAAGAAATCCCTGACTGCAAGGTGTAAAACATCCCCAGCTCCCTGGCAAGAAATGAGGACAGCACCTGAAGAGCATCCGTACTCCAGACACTGCCAGGTGTGGGAGAGATAATTTGCCTGGGGTTTGGGGAGATAAGGGAGCAGTGAAATAGCACAGAACCTCCATGAATTTCTGTATATAACTAATATTCTTGAAAATCATTATACAGAAAGAGCTCTGAGTTATTCCAAGCCCATTGCAACATGAGATTTAAAGGTCAGCTCCTTTTTCCTGTTGAAGTCGACGGAGGCGTGTGTTTCACAGGAAGCTAGGCTGAGCTCCAGACTCTTCTCAGCACACTTGTTCCAGCATTTCAGGCATGCTGAGGCAAAGAGGAGAGCCAGAAGAGCAAATGAGACAAGGCAGAAAATACTGCACCTGACCAGAGGCTGCAAGATGGGTGTCTGTGACAAGTGTTTGCCCGACTTGTGCACAGTAGCAGAGCTTTTCATAGGAATGCTCATTTCCCTTGCTGAGACTCTTAATGAACATAATAAAAGGGTTATAAAAGCCTTCTCCATCATCAGAACTCAATCAAGGATGCAGACAAGTGTGTGCTCTGGCGCATGGCAGCCTCCCTGGGGCCTCAGGGTCCTGGTGGGGAGCAGGGCTGCAGCAGAGGTGACATCCCTCTGTGGCTGTACCTGACCCTTCAGGAGCACAGATGGGACAGGGAATGTTTTTTTTTTGAGTAAGAAAAGAAGTACAAAAGCCCACAGAGCAAGGGCTGCCAAACCAAACAAAGTGATGCCAAAGCAAAATTACAATGGGGAGTGGGGCTCCTCTCGTGGGAAGCCTCCTGCCTTGGCCAGGACCTCAAGCCTCCTTAAATGCCTCCAACCTGCTTATTCCTCTATAGCCAAAATAAAGATGCCAGGACTTGTTCACAAACACCCCCAAAACTGCTCACCCTGAGGGTTGTATCTTCAGCTAGCTCAAGTGCTAGGAAGAGAGGGAGGGAGAAGAGGGTTTTGCCTCCCATTTTATTTATGCTGAAGAACTATATGCTCCATTTCCTGATTAATTTTGAAAATATATAAGTTAGCAACAGAAGATATAAGTTAGTAACAGACCAGCTGTATTTAATCCTGGAGTCTACAAGGCTTTCCTCACCCTTGACCCATCACTGATATTGTGCATTAGGATTATGTGTGTAGGGGAATGTGCTGAATTTCTTAATGGGTGGGTAATATATTTTCAAATCCCAGGAAGTGATAAGATGCCCCAAATGTCAGAGCTTCAGGTTGATGGGCTTCTGTCAGGCTCTTTTCTTTAGTCTTCCTCTTTTTCCTGGCACTATCTACCAACCATTTACACAAAGTGGTTGATATTTTAGTAAATTCTTCACATGCTATCTTTAACAATATAACAGCTTTGTTAATCACTGTAACAGATTAAATGCTCCTTCTCCAAGTTGACCTAGTTTGGAGGTTAAAATTATACAGCCTAGATGGAAAAAAAAAATCTGTGGGGAAAAAAAAAGATGCTCCCATTCTGTTTGTTTTATTGCATAATATGAAAAGAAGAAAAATAAGCATCATCAGGAAAGCAGACTTCATCTTGACAAGTAACTTTTTTTGAAATGTAATTATAGGGCCGGAATTGCAGCATGGATAACCCCTAAGGAAAATCAGTTGTAGCCTCTGGAAGCACTGTGCTCCAGTCTGTGATTCCAAAGTGTCGCCTCGCACTCAGCTTTAAATGGAGCAAGGGCTGGAATTCGAGGCAGGCTGGGAAATTGTTTATCTAAAACCCAGCCTTGATGCTGCTGGGTTGCCTCTGCAACCCTCGACCTGAGTGGAGCCTGTCAGCATTGAACTGTGTAGACCTGCTGATACTGTCAAAGGTATGGAGGTAGAAACTGCCTTTGGCATCCTCACTGTGGGGTGAGTTGGGGTGGGTGGTTGCCTTTGGTCTGCATGGGAAGGAGGGACAATGGGTGTCTGCATCCTCAGAGAATGGGAGAAGGAGCAGGGACAAAGAAGGGAATGATAAAGCAATGGCAGTGATTTTTTTCAGTTTTCTTTCTCAATATTTACAAAAGAAGTAGATCTTGTTACTCTGTTGATGAGCTTGCAGTGCATTGCAAAGAAAAACAACCAACATGTTACTGTTAGATGCAGAGTTTATTAAATACATGAAGACATGAGCATACAGGTCCTTTGCTGGGTAGTGACAGGCAGCCAGCAAGAACAGTCATATATCAAACCTTTTTTTTGTGGAGGAGCTGTGGGATTACCTGTACCTCTTTATATGATCACTCTGGGTTGAAAAAAAAGGAGCACTTTGCTAGGCTTTCCAGTGATGGATGGCGTGGGCTGGCAGTGAGAAGGGAACATGCAGTAAGCCAGGGGCAGCCCTGCAGAGAGCAGCTGTGCTCTCCTCACCATGACAGTCCTTTCTCTGTCCCCTGACTGCTCACGGCTCCATCTCTCAGCAGGACAGCTTGCGAGGACCTGCACAGAGGTGCCAGTCACCAGGGTGTGGTGCTGATTGATTAAATGCCTTTCTTAATTGTGTGCTGTTGGAGGGGTTTGAACCAATCCTGGGAAGGCACTTTCATTTGACTGTTGAAGTAGTAAAAATTAAGTGACATTTGAATTACTGCTTTACCCCTTTCATTTCTAAAGAGGGGACTGTGAACACATTTGCACGTAGTTTCCCCACTCAAGACACCTGTCTACCCCCCATGTCTTCTGTGGAAGGATTGGCCACCAGATTCTTTCCTGAAGTTGTCTCTGGTCCCAGTATCTCCACTGACTGTCAAAAGTGCTGGATGCCACTTGCTCCTGCCAGATTTATCAGAACAATTTGCATATGCTTAATATTTGTTCCTCACTGATGTAAAACTTGATTATTATTGGCCTTTATTAACTTTCTTTTTGTGAAGGTCATTATGCTGTTTTATGAAGGTATTTAAACTGTGCAGAACTTGATGTAGACACTTTGATTGCATGCATAAAACTTGTAGGAGATACTGTAATAAAGCTTATGGAACTGCTAGTAAATGTCCTCATGTCTGGAAGGAACTGGATGTACTTTTTTTTTCCTGATGAGTGAGTGGTTTATTGGTTTTAAGAAACAATTTTCCATTAATCAGTCTGTATTTCAGCTGCAACCTGCCCCATGTGTCTGTGTGGGTTGATAAAGGAGCAAGTGTCATTTTTTTGTGAGCCTGGGTCTGCTGCTGGCTGTACTGGGAACCTTCCACCCCTGCCTCTTGCAAGGCATGATCTCTTCTGTCATACACAGTGTAATTCTTCAAATTTTCTCTTTCAACAAGTAAGTAAACATATAAACTGACAAATGTTTAGTCCTGAATATGCTTTTGTTTTACTTGCTGGCTGGATATTATTGTTTCAAAAACACATACAAAAAAAGGGCTTCTTGCGCTTGTTGGAATAAGAGCACAATTCAGAAAATCATGAAGCAATGCAGGAGGTATTATTCTGCCAGATGCAGTATATCCATCCAAACAGACCTTCATGTATGGCCATGCAATGCTGGTGATCTCTTATGGCTTCTGAGCATGCAAGATGAGGAAGGATTGGACTGGACAAGGTTAAATAGTCTTTCAATACACCCCTGGTATTGAACTCTAAAATATCCAGGAAAATCCCTGATTTATCTTCTATATAGAGAGTTTCATAGTGACTTATTTTCAGTTTGCGTGTTCTGAAATAGAGTCAGGAATGAATGTTGTGCAATTAATTCATTTATCAATCACATTTATTAAATGGATTGCCTAATCTGAATCACAGAGAGAAAAATTAGACAGATTAATGCCTTTTCTCAACTGAAGCAAAAGCAGTGATCAGAGCTGGCTGGATCAACCACAGAATGAATTGCCATAATTTCTGCAGACACAAGTAGTTTCTGTCGTGTTTGGGGTCATGTTATTCAATGTCCATGGAGCAGTCAGGCATGTTGGCAAAGCTGTGACTTTTCAGAACATCAGCCTGCATGGTAATTCATGCCAGCCTGCCAACATCCATCTTTTATTGGCCTTTATCCTTTCAGAGGAGAGGAAATGGCTTGGTGTTTTCATCCCTCTCCCTCTCAGTGCTCAGCCATTATGGGAGAAACTGATGATGGAGCCAAGGTATTTAATTCACAGATCACAGAAGTGCAGCATTGAAATCTCCCTCCCGCAGGGAGAGCCTCCCAGCCAGGGACCTGAGCCCCAACACCCCTGGCAGGGGCACTACCCCCGTGCTCATGCCCTGGGCACGGGGTAGAAGGAGGAGATGTGACATGCTCTGCATTGACAGATCTGTATTCAAAACTGGGTGCTCCAACAGAAGGTGTTTTCTGGACAAACTGAACCAGGTGTGGTCCTAGAAATAGGCATTGCTGGAGGCAGTAGATCTGCCATGAGCCAGGCAGAGCACACCTTACCTTGTGTCCATTGCTTACAGGAAGAGGCTGTCACACCACTGAACTCACCTTCCTGCTGCTGGGAAAGGAGGTAAGACCTGGTGTAGGAGTAGAAAGCAGGGGGAAGAGTGTCTGATTTGCAAGATGCAAACTGAAGAACTTGAGCTCTTGGTGAGCTCAGAAAATGCATTCAAATAAGCCAGCAGGGTGCACACTGACTGCTGGCTGTAAGCTCCCCACAGCACCTGGGGTGGGAACCAAAATTGGTGGAGAGACCTGATGGGACTGGTGTTGGTTCATCCAGGCCTCTATACTGGCGATGCCCTCCGAATGCAACATGGGGAAATAGATCCTTCCAGGAGAGCAAGGGCTGAAACGGGCAGAGGCAGTGACTTCCCTGCCGTGGGCAGCAGTTTTTAACCACTGCCCAAAACCTCCTGTCTCACCTGTTGAGAGCCATGCAGAGGGGAGAGGAGCAGCCAAGCTGAAATACTTGGCCGTCACCTCCTTTTTATTCCTGAGTGAACTCACTGCAATTAGAGCTCCCAAATGCAAAAGCCTGCCCAGAGCCAAGCAGATTGTGGGAGAGCAACTCCCTGCCAGCTGCCTGCCCGTGCTCTGGCGGGCACAGCCCTGGCAGCCCATTGCTGCCTTGCTCCCAGGAGCTGCCAGTTGAGCTGCTCATGGTGCCAAGTTCTGGCGTGTACTTTCGTGCAAGTGAGTTACCCTCTGAAAACACAGAACTGCAGAGCTAATCTCTGTTCTTAATTTGCCATTAAAGTTTATTTTCAGCAAATTATTCGAAAAATCCGCAGCGCAGCTGTTCCACGTTAATCTCTTCCTTCTTGCAATTTTTTCTTTGGCAAGAGCCGGTTTCTGTCTCTCTCTGTTTGTTTGTTGCAGAGCTTTGTACAAGAGACAGGAGCCTGATTAGTGCTTGGGGCAAGGAGGGAGTCTATGGAGGTGGGTTTTACCCAGGAGGAATTTGGAGAGAAGGTGAGGAAGGGTAACCCATCACCCAAGACATCTCTGCCCCATGTTAGTGCAGGCTAGGACAGGGGTTTCTGAAGCACAGATACACCAGACTGCTCTGAGGTTTGGGGAGAGAGGACTTGATCTGAATTACCCTACCAACCTCATCACTAACAGCTGTAAAGGCTGTGCATGGGCCAGCTCATTTCCTTTACTAATGACAAGAGGAATGAAAGCTCAGTGTTTCCTTAAAATCATTTTAGTGCTGTGTTAGTCAGTGGGCAATAGAGGGCTGCCTCTGGATAACAGGGTAAAGTTAGAAATTTAGTTTTAACTTTTTAAAATCACCCTTTGGGCAGCTAAAAAAATCTTCCACTTCCAGGCATTGTGGAAACTTTCATCAGCAGGGCTGTGCAGCCCCAGCTGCCTCCAACAGGGCTTGTCCCTTGTCTGCAGGGATGTTTTCTGAGAAAGCCCTGTCTCTTTCTCTTCCAAAGGTCTGACAAAGCACAGCACGATGGTCTAATACATGTGTCAAGACTGCATTACCTGGCCAACACTCCTCTAAAATAGAGAGCTTGGTGTCACAAGCCTGAGCCATCTGTGTAGATTAGGGGCTGGCTAATAGGAGGTGCTCATCAAACCACAGGGACTGCAGGGCTCAGATTTATGTCATGACGCTGGTCTGGGAGAACTTCCAGTGTCACCAGCAGTGGGTTTGTGATTTCTAGCAGTGAGCAATACAGGAGCATTGTAAAACAGAAACCCTCACTGATATTAATGGAAAGGGTTGTGTATCAATAGATAGCGTGATACAACCTGGGGCTGGAAGGGGTTTTGAGTCGTTGTAATGAATTTCGGGAGAGCAGTTTTCTAGTTCTGGTACAAATTCTTTCCTGGGAATACCATGGTGTTGCAATAGCTCATTGATGTTGTAGTCTTGAAAGCAAGTTCTCTTTACACAGATCCTTTAAACAGGTGATTCGAATTAACCATTAACTATTATTGAATTTAATTATTTAACATTCATATTAATAATTAGAAATAGTATTAATATATACTATTTAATATTTATTATTTATTAATTTTGTTATTAGATTAACTATTAACTGTTATGGAATATTATCAACTACTACTTGAATTAACTACTAACACAAGACAAATTTAGGCCTTTGAATAACACAAGCCCAATTTGTAATACAAAGTCAATCTGTCTAGGTACTTCTAAGCATATGGTTTGCAATTGTCCCCTTTCTCTATCCAATTACTCAGAAACATGTCTGCACTACTGTGATATTTTTAAAAAAGTAATTTATTTTCCTGGCCAGTTCTATTTTCCCTTGTTAACAGATTCTGAAATAGTCCAAAACAGGAGCAGAGTGGACATTCAGTCAAAGTGGGAAATGTCAAATGTGTAAGTTGGTAAATGTTGCATATCTCAAGATGGAGAGTTTAACACAGACAAGAACTGGAAAATATGTACAGCATCATTTTTTCTGTAAATTTAAGACTGAACTCTTCTGACCCATCCATCCTGTGTGCCATACTAATAGATGTAGCTCTATATTGGCAGTACTGAAACAGGAAGGGAAATATAAGTCTTATTAGAAAATGTATCTGGTTGGAGATTGGTTCATCTATTACATTTTTTTTAAAGTCATCTGATCTTCAGCATTCAATTTACATTTATCCATTCAATAGCCTGAAAGCCATGAGGTGTTTCAAAAGGGATATTTTCCTGTTTATTAAAACCCATTGGAGTCTGAGATGGAGAGCTCCTGTGACATTCAACCAGAAACATGTTGCAGTTGCTGTTTGGGGACTAGACTGGAAGCCATATACAGCCTACACTAAAGTAGGACTAGTCTGGAAAAAATACATTTGAACAAATTTCAGATCTGTTAGATCAGCTCTCATAGGACCAAAACTCTCTTGGATGGGAAAAAGGAGGTAGGCCTTTATTTCTGCTGCCTCCTTTGGCTGGGAAGACACTGCACAGTAAAGGTTAAAATTTTTTTCAGTTGCTCCAAAGAAGATGCAAAGGGAAAAGAGAAACAACAGAGAAGCAGATAAAGATCTGCAGCAGATGGGCCAAAGTGGTGCCCTGAGAATCAACCTCATAAAATACATCTTAAATGGGGGAAGGATTAAGGTAGGAGGACGGCATGTAAAAAAGAGGAAAAAGTGATACTAGAGCAGGAAAATGTCAGTGCAGGAAGGCAGAGATGGAACTGATGTTTCAGGAGGAAGACCTGGCTTCTCCCAAGTCTATGGGAATTTTTCTGTTGGATTCTACAAAGCTGACATTTCTACCTTTTAGCTGGTGGTGCCATGTTTTGAATCATGAACAAGGTGCTTTTCTTCATCCAAGCATAACTTGCAGCAATTAGTAACACACCTCCCAGAACTAGAGGTAATGAGGTAGTCTTTAATACATTTCTACCTTCCCTTTGGCTCAAAGGCTTAATCTTGGCATCTGAACCACCCACTCTCAGACTCATGTCCTCTAAATAGACTTTGTTACTACCCATATAGGTTTGTGTGAATATCTACAGGAAGGGAAAAGCTCACCTGGTCGTGGTGCCAGATCCAGAAGCAGGGTTACCAAATATAACAATTTACGGCAAAATAAATTTTTCTGCTGAAACTGCAAGGTCCAGTGCAGCACAGGCAGTATGAGCAGGAAATACATCTCTATACTTCCAGAAATCCCCATGAGCCTGCAGCCCTAGTGTTGCACCTGGCTGCCACACAGCCTGGCAGACACTCTGGGATGAGTTGCAATCCCTGTTTCATCTAAAGATGCTGCAAACACCTCATACAATATGATGGCCGGAGACATATTTTCTTTATAGATACCCATTCCCTGAAAACCAGTGTTTTCCCCTGAATTGCAAATAGCCTTGGGCAGGGAATTGCACAAGGGCTGGAAGAACTGCTCTATTGCCCCACTACACTTAACTGAGACAAGGGTTTGTGTGGAAAGTCCAGCATCGAAATTCCTGCCCCAGTCATGAAGTTTTGGGTTGCTCTGGGGAAGACTTTGTGGGTTTTGTGATAACATATCCTGGAAGCTTTTGCTTTCATTTTGATGGGGAATGGGAATGCTTTGAAATATCAGAAAATGCTCAGGTAAAATCACACCCCACAGAGGGTATAGGAGCTCACTCCCCTGTGGCAACTTATCAAACAGCACAGCAAGAATATGCCCTTTCTTTAGGCAAGTGGAGCCTTTCCTGATCTGTCCTTCTCTCTAAGTCAAAGCAGAGATGAATCTCTTCAGGTAAAATGGAAGTAATTTCCTCTTGACACAAGTTTATCCTGATGTAAGGGCTAATTGATAGCTCGCAGGGCACTTGTGTTTTCCAGGCTGTTGGTTTTGCTCTAAGCACAAATTTACTCAGTGATGAGAATATTTTGACAATTCTGCCTATCTGTGCTCAAGAACTGCAGTTTGGTGTGAATTTTCTGGGTGTGTTGACCCAGTTTTAAAGCCTAAAGTGAGCATGCTCTAGACTAATATGGAAATACTGTAGTTGGCAAAATAAAACAAAGAAAAAGTGTAAATAAGCAGAAGTACAGTACATTCTGCACAGGAACTTCCAGGAGAGTTTTGCTTAGCTGGCAGAGGCATGTTTTTGTCCTTACACTTTCTCTGGGAGGTAGTTGTTAAAAAATGATGCAATTCAGCTTGAAAAAACTTGTCATTCTGACCCACTTGCACGTCCTCATGGACACCTCTCTTCAGCAAATCTCTGCCTAGCTGTAAACACACAAAATCAACACGTCAAATCAAACAGAATTAGTTTTGAGAAGGCACATGTTGCTTTATTATTCCTTTGCCCTCCCAGATCTAATAAATGTCTCATTTAGAATTCTCTCTCATTCATATTTGTGGTGTTTATTTTTACGTGCTTATCAAAGCTTATTTTTAGGCAACTCATGGCTCAGTCTTTAAGAAGAAAGAAATTCTTTCTGTTTTTATGTGTTGTTGTGTGAGCAGAGCTGGGAAGACTGTGCTTGTTTTCTTTAGATGATATAACAAATTAGCTTCTTCCAAAATATTATGCTCTGGGGACTGTGATAGCAGGAAGCATTGAATATGTTACCAGAGCTCTGCAATACATACATGTGGTTGTTGTGTACAGAACCAGGTTTTAAGTTTTCAAACCATTTTTCTACAAATTCTCCTAACAGTGTCTTTGTGCTGTCCATATAGTCAGAAAAACATTTACATGCTGCAAGATAGTTGATTTTGGTGCGTGTTTTGAATGTGGAAAAACATTTATACTAATTATGCAAAAAAAAAAAAAAATTAGCAAAGTAGCTCTGTGCTCATCTCTTTTATTTTTGTGATCCAAAATCTGGCTATAAATAAGAATGTATTTGCTTAATAGAGAAGTATAATCACTTTGCCTCACCATTTCCCTCTTAGGTAAAATTAGCTGGGTTGCTAAGCCATCAAAATGCTGCTAAAAGGATAACAATGATGAGCCCAGCTGTGCACCTCGTGCTCCCACGGAGCCGTTCCCAGCCCTTTGTTCATCACTGCCTTTTGTCTCTTCTCGTTGAGGAGCACACAAATTATGGTATTACCATTAAATGTAAATTCTCCTTGGCCACTTTTTATTCCACTAGCTGGTGGGAAGGTGACATGGATACCTGCTCATAGTTCCTCCCCAGAGCCTTTCTGACTGGGGAAGAATGAGGAATAATAGCAGATTATTGCTGCTGTACGAATGCAACCGATTACTGGTTGAAGCAGTTAATTATGGTGCTGAACACCGCTAGGAAAGTTAACATCTTGGCAACTAGTTCAATTTTAAAATAAAACCCAACCCACAGTATGTTCTGTATGCAGAGAAACCGAGCAAATAACGTTTGCTCAAGCCAAAATATCAAATTTGGATCAGACCTCCTTTGCATTGAGATTATAAGCATGGGATTTCACATCTGGCCTTTCAGGCTGGGCTTGTTTTAAAAAAAAGTCATCAGTAATTTCACTTTCTTACTAAAGCCATCAGAAGTTGCTTACCAGAGTTTTGTAGTGTGGTGAATTGCTTCTTATGACTTCTAACTTTGGCTTGATGGGTTTCCTGTTCATCTTGTTAGCTTTCATAATGGTGAGGAGAGTCTAAAATGACAAAACCAGCAAGGAATAAAAATTGTGTTGGCAACTGCAAGCTGTGTGAGCATTCAGGCAGCCCCAAATGTGGGTGTCTGCAGAGTTACTGCAGAGAACAGCAATGTTCATAAGCAGATTACTGAGTCATGAGCATGTTTTGAATGTGATTACAAGCAGAGAGACAGAATTAGTCTTTGATTTTCATAAAAAATTAATGAGGGAGACAGACAGGGACAGACAAATTGGAGAGTTCACTTGATTAATTTTCTACCCAGAAGCTATTGTAAGTGTTCCTCTTATTTAGCAAGGAACGATACTAAGTCTGTATTGGTCATGTTGGCCAAGAGAAACTATTAGTGTGCTAGAGGTTTACCTGGGGACAAACTGCCAGCAAATTAAAAAAGCAGCAACGTGCTCATTTTGGGACATTTTGATGCATCTTTCACAAGTGCAATCAATTAAGAGCTCCTCTGGAAACAATGTTTGGCTGCTATGCTCCTGTATGACAGCTCTGCCTTCATGTAAGCACCAGGGGACTGATTCCCTCCCTTAAAAGTGGAGAGCTAGTTGTGTTTTAAAAGGGTATTGTTTAAATTATACCTTGCTAGAGATGGGATGAGACCATCATTAATGCTACAGATGCAGGAAGTGCAACATATCTAGGTATAATTTTATTTCTTTTCTTCATAGCTGCAGGGCAGCTTGTGACTGAAATAATACAACCCTAGCAGTGGGTCTCTGAAGCAGTGCTATGTGGTTCACACCCTTTTCCATGGATTCTGTTTTGAACTTACCAAGGCCTTCCTGCTGACTTTAACCAATATTTAACTACACTTTAAATCAGCCATGCGCCCTCAGCTTTCACGCAAGGAAGCCAAAATGCCACCATTTAGCAGAAATATCTACTGTTCCAGATAATTTGTGAGGAACAAAGAGTTCTGATGTTGTCTACAAAAAGGAGTTAGCTCTAATTTGCACAAAATACCAATGAACATTTTTGCAGAGATTTCTTATGCAGATCTAATGTCCTGTATTTAGACTATTTACAGATGGTTAAATGATGAGATGATGAGTTCAGTCCCTATTTAAGTGCAACTCACAACAGAACAGTGGAACTTAGGCTTTAAAAGGAATAATTGCCCTAACTATGGAAGATTTTGTTCCTGTGGAAAATGGCTATGAAAGTTGTGTTGTTTAATAGTTTTCAACTTCTTTTTTTTTTTTTTTTTTTTTAAATCTTGAAAAATGCTGACTTTTCAGTGGGAGGCAATAAAACTGTTGTAAATCTCATGATGGAAATGGACATATCTACCTGGCTGTATTCAACAAATACTTTCTCTGTGTAATAACATTAACAAAGATTCAGCTTCAGGATGAAAATATTTAGTACGAGGATATTAATGTAGTTGAGTGGATTTCAAGAATGTAATATATAAAAACTTATGTCCTTTGTGTATTGGGAGGAATAACCTGCTGTAGTAAACAAGGTACTATTTCTTTAGTCTTCTTGCAGAATTATTGGCAGGTAAGGCACATGTTTAGTTTCTGCTTTTATATTCTCTGTTAAGATAGTGTCTGCATCAGCATCTTTATGCTACAGAAGTGCAATAAATAATTCATGTCTTTATTTAAATAACTGTGGATTTCTTTCCAGTTGGCATGGAAGAGGCCTTTATTTTCTGTATCATTGTGCACAGTTGTCGTACTAGCCTCTTATTTCAAAATGTTTGTGAGTCACTCAGAACACATCAGTAAAACAAATTACAGCAAACTTAGCCTGAAATTTAATTAGATGATCCACAATCATAGTTCTGTACTTTCCTAATACAACGCATCTTTTTGCAGACAGTTTACAAGGCATCATCTCCGCATCTGAACCCACTATTCTTGAAGCAACATGGCAAAACATTAAACAGTCCTGCTGATTGTGCTCTGTTGAATAACAGAGGTCCCTGAGAGTCATTTTAGATCAGTTGGTGATGTATAACTCAGCAAAGCAGAAAGGAATGTAAGTCTGGTAGCTCTACAACCCTGACTCCCGCAGGGCTGGTCAGTCGCTGGGGTCCCTCATGGTGAGCAGCAGAGTGATACATATTTCATTCTGGTTCTCTGTGAAAACTAAACCCACACACAGTCTTCAAGTCTACACTCTTCCCCTGCTCCTAGAATAATGTCCCAGACATCTTCCTTTAGATTAGGATTGGTCTGCTGTTCTGTCATGGCCAGGCCAAGCTGGACTGCTTGTTTCTGTTTTCTGGGGGATTCTTATATGTCACCTGCAGAGCATTCAGACAGGTGGACTCAGCCTCTCTCACTTTGCCAAGTACAGAGTAAAAGAATGTCTTTTGGTAGACCTTGAGAAAATTTAGAACTAATTCAACAGAACTTGAAATATTCTGTAGAGAACCACATTAAAAATAATCTCCAAGGTCAGCAAACCTGACCTGTGTAGAGAAAGAATTCACTTAGTTATGTGAAGTAAAAGGGATAAATTAAGCAACTGAGTGTGGGAGGCAACCTCTGCTACATACAGCACTATACAGCTGGAACATGGACTGCTCATATTCACATTAGTTACTGCTGAGCTAGAAAGATGGATATCTACATGGGTTAGAAGATTAGTAAATTAGTAAAAAAATTCCACAGATAAAGACACGCAGGGTAGGTTGGAGCAGAACAGAAGCACAGGCAGGAAAAGATAGGACAGCTAGAGAAATACAAAGCAATGCAAATAACAAAAAACCCAAGAGGAACGTGTGCCTTGATTTCATATTACAAAGGCCAAAAAAGAGCCTAAATGAAGCAGAAACCCTGCTGACCAACCTACGAGGAAGCAAAAGGTCTTTCAGTATATTTAGTTTTCCTGCTTCCAGGGGAAAAAACAACACAGTGGCTCAGATTCTCCCCAACTGTCTTATCTGTTTTTACATTCGTAGGAAATTGTTTCATGGTTTTCTCTGTAGGTCATTCTGGACTTTTTGTTTAAGGCTCTTTGTGAGTATTAGACTGTAAGCCTTTCCTTCTTATGGATAAGAGTACTTCTGACAAGGTTTATCTCTGGTGGAATTACTCACATCAAGCTCTCAAGCCCTAACTCCCTGGTATGAGAAAGAGTAAAACCTGAGTCTTGTTCTGAGTGAACTTGGAAACCTGCCAGGAACAGGGTATCAGAGATGAGCCATTCCTTCAAGGTGACTTGGAGACCATCCCTCCAGCTCTTGGGGACCCTGAGCTGCAAATAAAGTATGTATGGAAATAGGGAGCTGCTGCCTCTCAGTGGATGCCTCTGACCTCTTGATTTATTGTGTACAGTCTGTCTGCTTCTTGTTTCCTAAACATAACTTCCCTTCCTTAAGCTAAAATATGTCAAATGGTCTAAGCCTTGATTATATATGCCATCAACCTTTCTTATTTAGAAAAGAATATCAGTGTCCCTTGTTTGTCTAACAAAGGTTAAGTTTAACCTTCAGAGCACAGTGCAAAGAACATCTGTTTATTCAGATTTCTAGCCTGGGGGCTGAGGAGCACAGTTTGTATTTGGGACCTCTGGCTGACATTTGTTAACTCAGTTTCCATGCATTTTAATGTGGTTTCTTGTACCCCTAGGCAGTTGTTTAGAATATAATATGATGGGATATAAATATATATATGGCCAAATTATTATTTCTCCAAGTTATCACTGCTGGAATATGAAGGAGAAAATGAGTTTTTGAGATCTTAAAATCCCCAGAGGTCACCAAGATGTTTACCAAGATTGGGATGTGGAGCCAGACACGCTGGAATTCAGCAGCACATGAAGCAGATATAGAGAGGAAGAGAAGTAAATCCTGGGGTCACACCATGAGATCTCTCAGTCCCATCCTTGAGGAGTGTGATTCCTTATCTGCCAGTGCAATGCTGCATGAAGACTGTAAAGAAATGTGTGTTTCAAGAAAAGCCTATTTCGAATAGAAATCATGCTAAAAAATATTTGGAACATTTTTATTGCTTCTCTTAATGACATTTAAATAGGGGGCCAAACTTGAGCTGATGACATCTCATTAAAGCCAAGGTAATAGAAATTCAAATGTGCATCTTCTTCCAAATGTTTATCTAGCAGCAGAAGCCGATTATCTTGTGACACTGTTATCTGCCAGGGACTGTGTATCTATACCAAATTGAAGAGAGATACATTTAAACACAGAGGATTCCCAGTGCTTCTGATGGTCAAGATAACTGACAACCTGTTTAAAGATTCAGTACAGTTTAATTAATGAAGTCAAATATTCAAACATGCTTCTTTATTGATGGGATTATTGCACTGCCGAAGCAAAGTGGGGCTTCTTAATGCAAAGGGCTGTATATAGAGAGCTAAGACAGAAATGGATGTGTGTGTGCAGGAGTGTGCCCAGCCTATACTATTTCTCTTGGAGAACTTTACTGTTCTGTAGCAGCTCGCTGAGGATGAAAGGAGGGTATTGCTGTTCCTGTTTTCAGATGTTTCACTTAAGAAAAAATTTAAATTACAAACTCTCAGTTCTGTTCCTTTGCAGGGTTTATCCTGTTGGCTCAGGCAGCCCCTCACTCCCTGTATGCTGACAGAGGGAGATGTGCCTGCAGCCCCTCACCTGCTGCTTGCATTTCTCTTCACCCTCTCCCAAGCAGCACCTGGCAGCACAGGGGCTCTGACCTCTTTTGGTCAGGCCCCAAATGACCATTCTTGTGTTCTCCATCTCCTTGTAGGCAAATAACTGTTTCCATCTCTGAAGCTGCAGCACACTCACCATCTTTTTCTGTAGAATCTCTCTGGGAAGAATCTCAGAAACAGAAAAGCCCCATATCTTCTTATGATGGGGCTGCTTCACGAAGCCCCAAACCATTTGCAAGGATACCTTTAATTTCCACACTAACATGCTGTGGGAAAAGTCATCTGGACATTCCTCTTGAAGCAGAAAATGGTGTTTGCAAGATGTGCTCTGAGCCTGTTACAGCAACTGTCAAAACCTCCAGTGCCTCTTACCTGCACTTTGAGAGTGATACAAGGACTCTGTGCCCAGCAGCTGGAGAGCAGGGCTGGACACAGGCCCTCAGGACACACATTTGACTTGCTTCTCAGCCTATCCTGGTGAATATGCCCTTCTTAGCAAGAAAGCAGCTTGCCAGCCTAATTTGTGGGGTTACTGAAAATTTTTCCCTGTAAGAAGGTCTTGCACCTTCCTGTTCACAGACAAGCAAGAGCAAAAGCATTCATCTGTTGCCTCATATATAAGCATATAAGCATATAAACACTCCAGGGATGGAGTGTTTGTGTCCCTATATAGGTTCTGAGGAAATGCCATGTTATTGCTTGGAAATCACACACCCACATGAGGATGATCATCTGCAGTGGAACTGTCTATCCAACAAACCAAAACCACCTCTTCAGAGTGGAACAGAGGGAAAATATTCCTCCCAGTATGAAAGGGACAGGAAGGAACTCCACAGAAGCAATTTAACTACCTTTTTGTCTTTGACCCTGCAGGAGGTATTTACAGCTAAACATCTCATCTGAGGTGGGTACTCCACTGCAGGGAGGGAGCTCTGCATGGCAGAGCACGGCCCTCCAGAGCTGCAGCTTCCTAACACCCCAGGGCATGGGACCTGGCACTGCCCTGCCAGCACAGTCCCTGGGGATTGTGGCCCCTCTCCACTGCCATTTCCCATTCCTCTATGATGCTCAGGGAGTGGGTCAAGGCACTGTCTTTGCTCTCTATTACAGCTCAGAGGGATCTCTGCTTTCCAGGGCAGAAAATCTGCCTTCTTGGTCTTCCATTTCACAGCATGCTCCTCTATGTGAGAGTTTCAAAAACACACAGCCGAGCCAATGCACTCACTCAGGCAGCCTGTGAGTGTTGCATAGTTGATGTACCACTGCCTTCAGGCTCCCATGGCCCTTGAGGTGCATTTCCTCGGCTCTGTATACATTTCACTATCACTCAATAGGGTGAAAGCTTATTGTCATTAATTGTGAGGGTTTAAGTTGGCAACCACTTAGTTCCTATGGTTACGTCTCTAAGAAATTGTGAAATAGGCACTTCAAGGCTCTGGGCAGGGAAACAAATTGACTGTTCAGAATCCATGAATGACAATACCTCATTTGCTTATAATGCTAATAAATAATTGGTGTAAAATCTTCTAGTGCAGCCTTAAAATGCGTAGGGTATTTAAAGGTCAACACTGCTCCCAACTCTCTATGAAAACCCTCATATTGCAATAATGCAGCTCAGATGGCAATTACAGTGTTTCAGAGTGTTCACTTAGTGAATCTATAACCTGGTCCATTCTGCAGGGCTGCCCTGTGTGTGTTCCCCCTGACACCACAGCAGGCTATCTAGCCTGTGCTAGGTCAGTGTTAGAAACCCCCGTGTTTCTGGACATGGTAAAGCTGTGCCATGGGAACAATATTCACTGTCTTATTGTGTCATTCAGCCCTTTGTCTAGGCCATCCATGGCAGAATCCTGAAGGAAACAGCGCTCTGTGGCAGATAAATACTCCACAATTTGTCTACAAGGTCACCCCTATTACCCCACCCCATCAGGGAACCTGAATCCTACTGGTCTCTGAGTTATTTTCCTGGCTGTGTTTCTCATTATCCCCATCTTTCAGTGTAATTGAGTCCTGGAGTATCTGTTTTGTGTTGCTGTTTTCTAACTCCCTTTTCCCCATATTTTCTTCCAACTTGTGTGCTTTCCTTTTTGTCACCTGTCCTCTGCTTGTGCCATGTGTAAGCACTCACCAGGCTTTGCACGGCTTTGGGATGATCTACCATGTCCTGTCCTATTTGTCTCATCAGTACACGTAGCAGTTCAATTTTTGTCACTCTTTCCCTGCACAGATCTTGCTTTGCCTACAATAAAATTTTTATGCCTTTTCTCTATTTTACTTCTTTTTCTACCTTATCCTCTGAGACCCAGCTTTCCCCAGTGAACCATGGGTGAGGGGAAATCATCCATTTCTATTACTCTGCTTTCATCTTTGCAGTATTGCTCCTCTGCAACTGAGATATCCTCACTCTTTGCTTTTGTCCATCAGCAGTGTGTACTAAGCACAGGCTTTCCCAGCTGCCCATGGCAATGCCCAGTGACTGCAGTTAGCTTAGAGCTTTCTGATATGTAGAGTTGACTTTAAATTATTCCTTCGTGACTCCAGGCGTAGGATGAATCAAGATGAATCACACAGTGATGAAGGTAATTCCTCCCATCAGCTGAACAATGAATCAGTTGCTATTTTTCTCATAGTTAAGATGCCATTTTGTATGTGGTGCTAAATAATGTTCCCTGTTAAAATCATGAGGCTGAATAAAGTGGTCAGTTTGTTACTGGCTTACAGGCTAATACACAGAATGAATTTCAACAATACAACCTTCAGTGTAAACAAATAATGGTTAATTATTTTTAAAAGGAAGTCTGTTGCTAGGTCAGGAGTCATCTGAAAACATAATCCTCTAGAAATGTACGAACAAGCTGTTGCTTCAAATGGGAAAAAAAACCCATCTCAACACAAATTTCCTGAAGTCTCTGGAGGTCCTGAAAGCAAACCCAGGATTTTGTTCTGGAGTACATGTCTGACAGTAGATGTTCCTGTCTGTTGGTGATGCCTGTTGGTGATGCAGTATATTTAAAAAACAAAACAAACAAAAAAAAGCAGAGATTTATATTACTTTAAAAATATTTGTAGAAATGTAATGATGCTACCTGTAGGCTTCTTAACTGTAGTCTGTGTGTTGTACATTTAAGGTATTAGAGCTCGGAAAAAAATGTACTTCTTTTTTTCTGTGGGTTGAAACCAAGAAGTGGACTCTCTTGAGATAAAGGTGTAGACCCCAGGGATGTTCTAGGAAGCTTGTTTTCTGTCACTTCAAACTAGCAGGCTGTGATATGGAGGGAGGGGAGATCCAAAATGATGCTGAGAAATCGTACTGTTGGTAGTGTGGGGTAGAAGGAGGATGACCTTGGAGTCAAGGCAGAGCATCAGAGTTGGTCTGGGAGCACTCAGCCCAGCAAACAAATCCCCAGATCTCCTATAGCCACCCATACATTTTCTGTGCTGCTGTTTTGCCACCTGTGAAGTAGCAGCACTCTGGCTGAATGTGCTTCATGAGTACTCTCCGGGCTGGGAGGCACTTGCACAGCAATGCCAGTGGACTTCAGAGGCTCCTTGCTTAGATGAAGGAGGAAAAGTGAGGAGAAGGAGGTGTCCTAAATCCCTAAAGGGTCTGACAGGTTCCATTTCTGTTACACACCTCCTCTGGGTGCAAAACCAACCACATTAGTTTATGACCTGACCTGTTTTGGAAATACCTTCACCTTCTTGGTTTAAAGCTGAAAGATTTGCAACTCAAACAGGAGCTTGTGCCCTTTATTCATTATGTCACTTCCAGCCTTAGCTAAATAAAGAAAATCCTTGCTTCACTTAAATTTAAAATGACACCAAGTCATGATTCAAACTTGCAGTGACATTTATCCAGTTAGCTGGATGTTTGCTATAGGTCGAAGGGACTCATAAATACAGTTGTCTTCATGTCTCATGCACATTTCTCAGTGTTCCTTGACAGTTATTAAGTGCATTAATTTTTCTGATGCTAATTTCTGTGTAGTACTGATGAAAAATGCATTTTTTTTCCCAGGGAGTTGGCACTTAGGAAATATCTTGATGGCAATAAATTAATGTAGGAACTAAGTTTCTGTTGCCATGGTTTTCTCCACCGATACACGCAGTTACTGTATCCTCACTCCAGCAAGGGTACAGAAACAAAACCACAGCCCAGATCACCTTGATGCCTGAAACCCTCTCCTCTCCTGGCTCTCTCATGTCTTTGGCCTGACAGTGGCCTTGTTTTTTGCAGGTTTCTGTACAAGTGTCACTGCACACCCAGACCTGGGAGGGCTCTGGGCTCCTGAGAAGCCAAAAGAAGAACAACACAGATGCTGCTGGGGAGCGTGCTGAGGCGTCAGAGCATTTCTCTGCACTTTTCACGTGCCTCTCTGTGCTCTCACCCCACTGCAAGGCAAACTGTGCCAACACCGCTTCCCTCCTCTTCACCCCACTGGGTGATGAGGCTAAAAGCAAAGTGGTTGAACTCAAGACACAAAGGGATTAGGTTCAGTGCTTGGTGACCTCACATTATTTAAGTTACCTGAGGCTTTTGAGGGAATGCATTCAGACATGATCATGGACAGCATCTGGAAGCAAAACTTCCCAGCATCCTAATCAAATCTTACCATTTAAAGCAATGATGGCAGCTGAGTTCATTGAAGTTGAACAAGGTCCTTGTTCAGCTGTGCAGGATCCCCTAATACATATTTTCTCTCTTGCCTCAGTTCTGTCCTCTACTGCCAGAGCAGGTGACCATCACCCACCACTGTTTGCACTATTGACCTCTTCAGTTTGAAGGGAAAGAAACCCCCAGTTACACAGAGGACACTCTGAGAAATAAGCATGTGTGTATCTTTTACTGATGATCTCTTTATTAATGCAAAATTCTTCACCCAGGGGAAAAAAAATGGAACAAATGAAGTTTCACAGAAACTTGTTGTTTTCAGAAAAAAAAAAAAAACTAATAATGAAAATTGATGGTGTGGCTGGACAGGTCTGTGCTGACTTTCTGTCTTTGATGGGCTGGAAATAGTTTTGTTCTCTACAGCTGGAGACAAAAAATCCTTTTCTTCCTTAAAAGGTAGACTGCAGATAAGTTGGATGTTTTCTTTCTTTCAAATTGTGAATGAATCCTTGCTGCTGTATAGAATCACAGTTCTATTTTTCTTCAAATTTGTCTTATTTGGTTGGCTTTATTGAAGAAGACCTTTTAAGTATTTTTGCTTCTAATACTAAATCTAGATAAGATCTTCTAGCACCATTTTAGCCCATCTGAATATGATTAAATATTTCTCTTTGAAATGTACAAATCTTGGGTTCTGAATCAAAGAGAATAAAAGTCCCTGCCTCGCCCTCACTGAGAGATACATCCTCTCTCTGAAACAGTGTGATAGAGTGGCAAAATTTCTAGTATTAAGATTTATCAGTTTTATGAAATGTATTCCTATACTTCCAGAAAAAAAAAAACAAACAACTTCTAAGAGGCAAGGCAAAGTACAAGTAAATAATAAATTATTCTGAGTTGTAATTTTGGGTGACTGTGCTGGTCTCCTTGGCAGTGGGTGAACTCAGGGCAGCTGGAACACAACCTGCGCTGCATCCAGCATGCGTGGGTGGGAAGACTGCTCCAGAGGATACTTCATCCATGTTCATGAGATGTTCACATTAACAAAACTTGCTTTGTGTCTTTATGTCTTCAGAAAGAGGTAAATGGCTCTGTCAGGAAACCTGGTCTCTGCAGCAAATACTTGAGATGCTGCTGCCATTCCTCTCCATGGGTCAAATTCCCAGGTATCAAATTCCTCATCACTCCAGCATCTTTCCAGAGCTGAGCATCGTATTTGCTACTGTGTCTAAAGCAAGTGCTGTGCTGGGAGAGCAGAGATTGCTGCTCTTTGACAGCCTGGATTTGCACTGCTGCAGCCTCTCACTCTGCTCAGAGAGATTTAGGGATGTGGCAGCAAATAGCTCTGCCCTGAGATGCTCCTGTTATCACTGGCTTAGTGCAGCCAGAACTTGTTCTGCACTGGTACCCCAAGGTCTCTCTGAGTGAGGAGTTTGCAAGATTAAGCCCTTGTAGAAAGGCTGTGTATTCTACCTCTATCATGACCTTCCCTGAAAAAGAGTGTGTAATAATCTGATCAGAAGAGACCAGAGGGGCATAATCTACATTAGCTGAAGCAAGTGGAAGTCTTGCTCTAGCCAGTGTTGAGCAGAAATACAAATCCTGGGTGCCAGGGCGCAATTGCTGCCAGGTTACAGTGCTGATGGCAGCCTCCTCAGAGCCCTGTCAGGGTTACAGCACTGAGCTGCTATGAGAGTTTGTATTTATTAATACACATAGGGCTTGATTTAAGCACAGAAGCTCAGCAGCAAAACTACCTCTGAATTATGGTGCAGGCAAGAGGTGACAGTGAGATACACTCCCTGACATGTGGGTTTGGAACCTGAAGAGAAATGAGAGGCAAGGGGAAATGATCTGCATGATTGCAGGTAACTGGCAGCTAATATATGACATCCAGATATCTCATTCCATATAATACACCTCTAAAGTTTTGATCATAGGGATCTGATCATAACTTTTTCAAAGAATATTAATTAATGGACAGCACAAAATCCTTTTTTCCCCCTTGTATCCATTTGTCAGTGTGCAAGTGAAAAAAAATATCATTGCAGCTCTTTAACCAATGGCACATCTATGCTTCATACATTATTGAATGTTTCTATTTTTCCCCAGTGAGGTTTTTTTAATTCTAATATCACCTGATCTTTGTGCAGTTAATTCCCTTGTCACCAAGCCATGTAAGTACTGACCTCAGAATCTCAGAATAGCCTTGGCAAAAAAAAAAAACAAAAACAAAAAAACCAGTAGCTTAATTTGCATCACTGTTGCTCAGGGCTCTGCATATTTCCATTATAAACCCCCAGTTTCAGCTGGCTGGACAATATGGATTGGTGTGGCTGCGTTCAGCTTTCAGGAGGGAATTTATTCTTAGAAATTGGGTCAGATAATTTGGTTCGGCAGGATGGGCTGAGTGTGGCTCTGTTTCAAAATAGAAGGTTTTCAGGGCAGCTTATTAATTTAAACAATTAGGTTAAAACATTCTTTATTTTAAAAGTGAGAATAAACTTTCATCAGCTAAGTTATCTAAAGGTGAACTGAGATGCACAGGTGGAATAAACAAAAAGGAGCTGTCCAGAAGCCAGAAAACAGAGCAAACTAATGCACATATATTTTTTAATATTCTTTTCCCATCTTGCTTCCTTAATATTTTATAGTGTCGGTAAAGTTAGGTCTTTCTCAATATTGCATGTCCTTTGTGTAGTTAGCTTTGACATTGAAGGAAAAGAGTTATAAATTACATGTCTGGCTGGTGGAGATGGGTTCTGAGCCCCCACGAACACAGACCTTCCCGGAGAGCTCCTTGGAGATCAAGGTCTGAAAATAAACACTCATGTTGAAATCTTGTTTTTCTTTTCCTCCTTCTTATCCCGATCACAGGGATTTCCTAGGGATCTGTAGGGAATATGGAAACCTAGCTGCAGTGCCAGGCTGGCTTGTTTCCCCATCTCAACGAGAGTAGCGAGAGTAGCATGATCACAGGAGTCCCTGTTTGAATGTGTGCCTTCCCCATTCCTCTTCAATGTGTCAGAGGCTCTTAATGATCCTGAATCCACTTGGCTGAGAGAATATTAATTGGGCAATTCCCCTGAGACAGTCAAGTACACAACATTCGTGAACACTTGTCAATTAACTTTTTTCTTTCAAGGGCTAATGACTCTAAATAACACCTTGAGCTCATTGCTGCCGCGCTGGGGCACGGGGACCCTGCAGTCAGCACAGCTCTAGATCTGCAAATGTACCTGCTAAGAAGATTAAGTCTGCAATGCTGAGCATTAAACCCATCAATATTTATACAGTGGGCAAAATTCATATCAAACCTGTCAGGCAGAATCTGTCACGGTGGTTTTTCTAAAAGGTTACCAGCCTCGAGATACCTGTTTTTCACTTATGAACAGGGTCGAAGATGAATTATTTTGCAATTTGGGTCTTAGTCTACTGGTAAGCTGCTGGATTCATTATTGAATTAATACCTTGCTTGGGTCCATCTGCAGGTGCTCCTCTAGAGCACACGGTGAATAACAAACCGAAGGATAAAGAGGATAAGCTGGAAATGTTTTCACTTCAGAGAAAATGTTTGATTTGTTCAACTGCCCTTTATCAGAGTTTCTGTACAAAAGGCAAACTCTCACTGGGCAGTTCTGGCCTCTGAGATGGGGTCTGTCTTCTGTGCAGCATGCCCTTCACAGCAGCTACTGTGGGGAGCCTGGAGAAGAGCAGAGGTACCTTTTGTAATATACTGAAAATCTTAGTTGAACGTTACTTCAGCAATTATCAACAGGGACCTCTACCCCCAGGATCTTCCAGCATGTGTTCTCTTCCCACAGAACTGGGCTGAGGAGTGGAACTATTAGAGCCTTTAGAAGGAAAAAAAAAGCAAGTAAGAAATGAACCTTTGGTCTCACCAAGTAAAAAGGGAAGATTCATATCAAAATGAGCAGCACGGCAGAGCAAGATCCGGTGTGCAGAGGGGTCCTAAACACAACTCCTCTTCGGAAGCATTATTATGTCATGGATAGAAAGACAAGGAGGAGGTTACTGAAAGTTTATAGAGAACCACATGACCTAGACAGTGTCCTTTTAATTCCTGCTACCCCTGACGAACACTTTCAGCTCACTGCTCAGCAACCCAATCCCTACAGGGATACTTGTCCTTTTGCTTTCCCTGTAAGACACGCAAATCAGGGAAGGGAAACTTTTCTGATGTATAAATGATATTGTGAAAGGAGGAAAATCAACATGTAAGAAAACCATCCAGCTGATCCCTCTGCCAGCTCATGCCCTCCACATGCTGCTGCAGCTCATTGCTGCAGTGTGCAGGCGGTGTGCTGGTGAGCAGGGGATGTCTGAGGACAGCAGGCAGTGCTGAAGCTGGCCATTTTCTCTTTTCTTCCCTTTTCAGACTGCAATTCTGTGGTTTTGAGTTGGCTTCTGTTTGCAATAAAAGTTATTAACCAACTGCGTTATCAGAGCATTACTTCATTAGTGTGGCACAAGAGTTTCCAGTCTCCTGACAATAATCTGCTGTAAAGGCAGAATCCCACCAAGGCACTGCATGATAAACAGCCTCAGGTTGCTGAAAGTAATTGATACGAGCTGAAGCTGTGGCTAAGGAGAATCCCTGCAGAGGACTGTCAGGATTCTCTCTGTCTCCTACATATGTGGCCCTGGAAAGACTGGTTTAGAAGCCACAGACACAAGAGCTCCAAATGTCCCTGAGCTGTGAAAACAGGTCCAGAAGCTGGATGAGGAGAGGGCAAGTGCCCAGTGGGCTCTCTGATGCCTCAGTACCATGTTTTCTCTGCCAGCTGTAGCTTGGAGAGCCATGGAAATGAGTCATGGTCCTGTTGCTGGTGCAAGCATCAGTCTTGCTCTTTCCTCGGTGTAAAATTTCTGTATGAATGGTAAATGAAGAAAACATTGAAAAATCCAGCACTGTATTAGCACTTGATGCATCACCTGAGCGCTGCCTTTCCTGTGTAATCTGCTCTGATACATAAAATTTACCTTGCTTTTTTTTTCCCCAGGCTACAAAAAAACAGTATGCTTTTCCTTCTAGTGGGAAATTAGCTGTATGGTAAAAATATTTATTGAGGCATGGAGACCTTGATCCATTTCCTGTTTGAATCAATAGAAAGGGTGTTATTGATTTTGGTGGGTTTATTTGAGACAAGCTCTATGTTTTACCCATTTTTCAGCAGACAAATTCCCCCCTGATGCCTTCTCTGTCCTGGTTAGTCTTCATCAAGTTAGTATGACTTTTGGGAAGGAATAGGAACATAACAGAGAGTAAAAATGGTCTTTTGTAAGATAGACTGCACCATTAGAATATGTAAATGTGGATTGCAGTGGGTGGCAAGCATTGCTTTATCCTGAAGACCTACAGGTTTGATGTTTGAACTTGGTATTTTTCATCCATGGTGTAAAAGCTGCCAACTCCTTTAAAATCTAATGCAACATGACATTTGTGTCACATTTTATCTGTTGACATTGGTTTACGATATGTCAACTGATGTGATGTAACCAGACATAGCCTAATAGCCAGTGATGTGCAAAAAAGGCATTTTTATTCTTCTTCCTATGCTTAGGATTAGTGTAAGATAGCACAAAAGGCAAAATAATCTTTGACTTCATGAATGGGACATTGTCAGGGGCAGCTACTATAGAGTTAACACAATGTGTCACCTCATAATATTACCCATCTAAATAGGCAACTCACCTTCATCTTCAGAAATGATGATGAAGGACATGAAATTCCCTTCATAGCATTGGCAACTCAGTTTCCAGGAGTCAGCTGAATCTTTTGTCATGGTGTTGGTGCCTGGTGGCTTCGTTCAGTGAATCTGTATTAGAGGGATTTTCCAGGCTGGCAAATGTGGAAGCATGCAAAAGGACCACAGCACAGCCTTGTGCTTGGGAAATCCTGAGTGACTGATTGGTAGCCAAATCTGCAGGTAAATAGTCAGAGTATCCTCCTGGCGTTTTGAGCCCAGCACACTGAGACTCCTCAGAGCACAATGCAATTTGGATGTGTTGTGTTTAAGTTTCACTGTGAGAAAATCCTTTTCCAGGTGTTTAGGGAAATTAAATATGAAGCACAGTCATCTACCACCTGACTGCTGAGGAGTGAGTGAGTGTGGCCCTGTCAGGGAGGATGCACAGGGTAGCTCTTGGGGCTAGAAAGCCTCACTAGGCAAAAACTCAAAGGCATGATGTGGCCTGTTGAGCTGCTTTTTCAAGTTTGACTCAAGTGAGTCTAAATGTCATAACTCACAAGCACAGTATTTACTGTGTTTAATTTTACCACTGTGTGCTGGTTTTGGCTGGAGTAGAGTTAATTTTCTCCGCAGTAGCTGGTGTGGGACTGTGGTTTGGATTTGTGCTGGAACAGTGCTGATAACCCAGGGATGTTTTTGTAACTGCTGAGCAGGGCTTACAGAGTCAAGAGCTTTTCTGCCTCTCACCCCACCCCACCAGTGAGGAGGCTGGGGGGACACAAGGAGCTGGGAGGGGACAGAGGCAGGACAGCTCATCCCAACCGAGCCAAGGAACATCCCAGACCATATGGCATCATGTTCCTGGCATAAAGCTGGGGAAGAAGAGGGAAGTGGGGGCATTCAGAGTGATGGTGTTTTTCTTCCCAAGTCACCATCACATGTGATGGAGCCCTGCTGTCCTGGGGATGCTGAACACCTGCCTGCCCTTGGGAGGTGGTGAATGAGTTCCTTGTTTTGCTTTTGCTGCATGTGCAGCTTTTGCTTTATATATTAAACTGTATTTATCTCAACCCATGAGTTTTCTCATTTTTACTCTTCCCATTCTCTTCCCTGTCCCACTGGGGACAGCAAGCTGTGTGGGGCTCAATAGCTGGCTGGGATTGAACCACAACACACTGCCATAAAATAACATATCAAATAGCCTTGGTGTTCATCACACTACCACTTTCAGGGTTAGTAAAAACTATGGGCAGCCAGGTATTCTTGAACTTGATTATCTTTTTGGGTCACTTCCAATGCAGAATATCCTGTGATTCTGAAAACTGAGCCAAGGTAGCATCATTATTCTGAAACACCTCCATTTCTATGGGACTGTTGCTCCTTTAAGTGATGGGTTTAGCCCAGCTGGCCATCACATCTTACCTCAAAGACCACATATTTTGTCAATATTCCACTTTTTGCAAGATGAAATACTGCTGGCAGAAAGATCTGTAAGCATGCTTAACATGTACAATACCAAGTGATGTATTCACAGCTATTCAATAAAAAAGCTAGAAAAGGTATTTGTCAGGGAAATGGTGGGCTAGGTAATTTATATTTTGTATGAAAGACCACTTAGGAACACTTAAAGAAAATCAGCAAAATACCTGTTTTTCTGCAGTAAGTCCTTGTAGTCATACAAACTGACATCCAGCCCAACACAGAGGCAAGAGTAAACTGTTTAAGGGCTGCCAAAACAGAAACATGAATCTTTTTCACTGTTGAAGAACAGCAGGAGCCTTCCTGCTCTTCGCCATCAGTCCTCAGTGGGGAAGGTGAGGCTGCTGTCTGTGCTGGATAACCCTCAGCCTGGTGACAGACTAAATTCAGAGCTAAAAGCAGCAGAGAAAAGGAGGATTAAAGGTGTCAGGAGATGCAATATCCAAACCTGAGCTGGGAGATTGGCCCATCTGCTCCCTTGCTCAGCATTGTTATCATAAATTGATCACATCTAAGTGCATCTGCAATGCTGTCACCAGTGCTCTCCTGGACAGCTTCATCTGCTGTGCATCTGGCTTTCCTTTGTAAGTGACAATGGTGTTTCATTAGACTAGATAAAACCAGTCTTAGCAGTGGTTTAGGGAAATAAAATAGAATAAAAGCATCAACTCTGCTGGGAATTTCATGCACAGGCAGTTCAAGCCAGTGTGCACGCCTGGAGGGTGCCCAAGCAGGACTGGTCCAGTGCAGGGACAGTGAGGAAGGTGGGGTTGGGTCACACAGACACCCCTCTCCTCCAAGGCCATGCCAAGGTTAGAGCATCTCTGCACAAGCACGGCTGGGCAGGGCCCTACAGCTGCTGCTCTCTGCATAGGCACAGCTTAGCAAAGGTGGGTGAAACAGGGCTCAGTGTGGGCTCATTCCATTCACCCAGGTCTCTGTGGGTCTTGGCCAGGATTTGAACAGAGATTTCCTAAACGTTGGTGACGTCCCTCCTCTGAAACCCCTGAAGAGCAGAGTGGGGGCAATTTTCTTCCTTGTGCTCTGACTTGAGCTGCACACACATTTGCAAGCTCCCAGCCAGCAGGAGTAAATATGCTTTATTAGTGGTGCTGATCTGATTAGGCTGGAAGGAGAGCAGAGGCAAATATAAACCCTTCCTGCTAGTCAGTACTATGTAAAAAATGTGACACTGTAAAGGTCCTTTATATTTTGGCTAACTGCTTTCCCAGTACAAGCTAATGATTAATTTCTATGTACTCATTATTTTTTCAGTTTAGAAACTTACAGGAATTGTTGTGATAACATTTAAATGGCAAGAGGGGGCTGAACTGACCCAGCATTGGTCTGAGAGCCCCTGCTCAACCTACTGACATTTCAGTAGGGGGTCTCATTATCCATGCTGCTCAGCTGTTTCCAGAAAGATCACCTCTGTAACTTTTTCCTAGGGACATATTTTCTTCCCTGGCACTATCTTGTGCTTTCTTTAACTCCAGCAACTCTGACGGGTAGATCCAATTTGATTGCAGCAAAGCTCACAGCACACTGGTAAATGAATTGGCACGTCCCGATTTCTCCTTGCAGAGAAAATCCTGACTGCTTGGAGATGGCTGCTGAGCAGAGTGTGCAGGGTATAACCAGGGTGGTGTTTTGAAATTATAAATAGTGGTCAGATGGGTATGCTCAGTAACCAGTTTTTAACAACATTTTGCTAATTACAGCAAAAAAATCTGACATATGTGGCTTTCTGCCTTTTTTTTTTCCCATTTATAGACATACATACATCTCCCTTCATGTTTTCCCTCCCTTTGCAATATTTGTGGCTGCTAAAGCAGATAATGAAGGTACAAACCTGTACTCTACTTTGTCTGATATCTATGACTACTTTTCTATAGGGACAAAGAGGATTATTCTAGAGAACAGTGCAGAGCACCTCCCTGAGACACCATCACCCAGCAAGACAGAAAATTGAAGGGCAGGGAAAGGCAATGGAAACTCCCCAGTGGAGCAGGGGATATACAGTCAGGGCTCCCTCACATTAATATTTGTTGTTCCTCTGTATTACATCTTTAACACGTGAACATTTGGAAGTGCTGGTTCTTCAATTCCATGTGTTACATGCACTAGGGAGAAGATCTAAACAACATCTGCAATGCCAAGAAAGCTGACACTCTGTGACTAAGCCCAAAATATTGTGTTGACCATGAAGGATAAATAATGGATAGCCCCTTCTGATCATTTTTGGGAATGATGCCTTTTCTGTGCTAAGAACTTGCCAAAATGTTGCAAGAATAAGAAGTATGCTTTGAAATCATCCATTTTCTCAGCTCTTAAAGCCTTGGCACAGTAATTAAGTTATTCCTGGTAATGTTGGTCTGCAGGTCCCTTACACACAGCTCAGCAGCAGTGGGGCAATCACACACTGGACTCTGCACTTAATGCAGGGAAGGGGACTGCAGCAAAAACTCTGAAGCAAAAAATCTGTGGGGAAAGCCCACTGCTGACCATAAGGATTTCTGGGCTCAGTGACCTGGGTATTCCAAGCCTCTTCGATTTGAACCTTGGATCCATCCACTGAGCCATGGGATTAATCCAGAGCCTGAATCCTTGAATGAGTTCCTGCTGCAAATGGGGCTGGGGCCTCCCAAGACTCTGAGCAATTAAAACTCTTCTGATTTCACTTCAAATTCAACAGTGTATTTTTATATGCAGTAAGGTTTTGACTGTAATATATGAGAGCTAAGTATTTGGAGGGAGGGAAAAAAGAAGGAATATTTGGAAAAAAATATTCATTAATATTTTAATTAGAATTTGTTTAAAAAAAGGCATATTCCCCATGAAAGTGAGCAGTGTTAAAACCCAGTATCTGGGCCACTGTTTGAAGAAAAAAGGCCAGAGTCCTTAATGTCTCTAGTGCTGAACCAGAAGTGTAATGAGTGAGGTCTCACTGCAGTGACACTGTCACATCTGCACAGGCTGCATCTTGCATGTGTGTCACTGCAGGGAGTTTCAATGGGGTAAATGTTATTAGTGCACAGAACCAACATCAGCACAATTATGAGGCTGTAGTTTTCAATTACCTTCTTCTGAATAACTGGAAATCTATGGAAACCAGACTCAGATTTCAGACTCCCAAATCTGCAAATCCTTCTATTGTCAGTGTTTGTTTTTAGATCCAAGACAAGTCTATCAGTTTTGGTAATGAAAGAGATGTATCTCTCTATCTCCAAGTCCCTTGTGTTGTTTTGAAATCCCACTTGTGTGCTGTACACTCCTCCAAAACACTTTTACTGTCTTTGTTCACTGTAAACGTTTTGTGAAAGCATTCTCCATCATTTTCTTTTGTGCTGAATCTGGCAATATCAGCTATTTCACTCTAAAGCCCTGGTTAGAAAACTGGGCATTTTTTTCCTCCTGTGATTTGCTCCACTGTGCTTTTCATCTCATCACTGAAATGGAAATATTTTACTAGTTAAGTGGGGAAAAAAGCAGTTAAGGCAGATGCTGCTTCATCATCTGGCTAACACAGAGCTCCTCAGCATTCAGAACAGTGGTTTACTGCAACAAATTAAGTGCGCAAATTTTTCATGTGGAAGAAATGATTTCTGAATTCCCTCTGAAACGCCATTTTTTCTGTAGCAAGATGAGTTAATGAAGAAATTTACAGTTTAGTGTCTGGTAGTGCTACAGAGAAGATTATTCTTGCTCTCAGAAGTAGTTTTGTGTTATTTTCCATTATTTTAAACTCCTTCAGCCGTGATTTGGAAACAGCAGCTGTGATCATTCCTACAGAGGAACCTTTTAGTTACCTACCTTTCTTATCCCTAACAATGCCCTAAACTGACCTGTGGGTCTTTAGCCATGTGATTTTAATCTTGGTGAAAAGCTCTAGCAAAAGGGAGGGGGGGAAAACTGAGTAAAACCAGCACTTCTTCGGCTGCCTGTGGGGTGGTTCATCCCATTTGTCTTGGTCCTGTCCCTCCTTGTTGTGCCAGTGCAGCGACACATTCCCAGTGGTGAAGAAACTCTCTCTGTGCAAAGGCTGGTCTCAGCATGGAAAAAGGGGAGAAACTCTGCTGGGTTTTGATCTGGGAAGAAGGAGCTGGTGCCATTCCCCATACAGATGGGTATGTGTTTTTCCAGGTCTGTAATTCTTGCAGGAAATGATGTCACATAATTTGATTTCTCCTGAAAGGTGCTAAGTAGATTCTTTGTGATTTCAGAAATGGATGCACCCAGGGATTTTATTGAAAGCAAGAATGCAGATGACATGAGGGAAAAAAATCTTATTCCTCTTAAAAACAGAGATTTGATTTTATTTCTAGATTAATGCTTTGGAAATTTTCTTTCTGTCTTCTTGATAGCATTATGTACTGCACTTCTGTCATGCCCTTCCTAAATGGGAAATAATGAGATTGCTAAACTGAACAGTTCAATGATTATTCTTGACTGCAGTTTGATTTCCTCTGACACTTTACAGGCCCGTCTCAGGCATCACTAGCATCAGTAATCTGTTACACCAGTTCAGTGTTGGACCAAAAGGTACCAGGGTTGGCCTTTTCCTTTCTCCCCTGCTTTCATGGCTCAGGAAAAATGCTCCAGCTCAGGTGCATATCTGGGAGGAAAAGTGGTTGCACTTTGAAGCGTAGATACAGCAGTTTTCCAAAGGCTAGAGAAATGCTAAGTAAATTAGCAAGGAGGAAAAAGGAGTAGAAAACAGAGACAGAACAAAGTTGGAATACATCAAGCAGTTAGATTTACCAAACAGAAAAATGCTTGAAACAGGATTCAAGAAACTTCAGAAATAAATTGAAGCTACTCTTTCAACTTCAGAGAGAAAATTGTTTGAAAGTGTATTTTCCAAAATATAAAGCCAAGAATTCCACTTTTTGGTAAAACTAAGTCTTTAAAGTATAGAGCTAAATCTGAAAAGAATAATGACATTCAAGAAAAACTTTAAAAGATTTTAGAAATGCAGAACATGAGATTGATAAATTAACTGAGTAGAGAAACACCATTCCCTTAAGGTATTAGACTCAGGGAGACACCTCTGTCTGCAGTTTGCATTCCAGCAGTAAGAAATAATGGATGTGATCTGAAGCACCAAAATGTATAGTCTTTAAAGCAGCAGTTGTTGAGCACCCAAGGGCCCTGCTGTGCAGTGGGATGCTTTCCTGTCATGCTGTTCCCTGCATCCATCTGGCTGCATGCAAGCTGGGAAACAGTAAGCTGAGGCACTCATTTTCTACTGTGGTTTTCACAGGAACTTTTCTAATGTCAAATTATTATTTTTTTAACCTACTGATTTATTTACAAACCTGATCTCGGGCCCTAAATTAATCTGTCAGTGCTCCTCTTCAGCAGCAAGAATATTTAGACAATTAGTCCACTGCCAAGGGAAATCGGGGGATCGTTGTCATCAGCTGTAATGACAATTCTATATTAAGGATGCTTTAGGAATAAGAAATCAATGAGACAGTGGTTTGAAATGACCCAAGGACTTTCCAACCCAATGATTTAATAACATGGTGAATAAAGAAATAAATCTTAGTAAGTACTAGTGGTCTAGAACAGAATCTGCCCAAAGGAATTTTCTGATATTACTTTTATTTGCTTGTCATAATACATTTCAGCCACACTTTCCCCCTTTCTGTTCCATACACTATATTAAAGAAGAAAAAAGTTTCCTATTCAGTTTGAGTTTTTCATGACCCTTTTTCCTCTCTGGTTAACTAAAAAGGCATTAAAATACAAATATTTAATTAACTGACAGAACAATTTAAGCCAAGTTTGAAAGTGGTTCTTCTAAACGTAGATGTGTGCCTGGAGAAGCAACAAGGAGAAAATCCCTTACTTTGAGATGCATTTAAGTTTTTCTTTCTTCTTTTGTGCAGAGTAGAACCTTTTTGATCTAACTCTTTTGTAAAGTAACTCTTTGTCAAATTAAATATGAAGATCCCTATCAGAAAGCACTTGGCTTTGACAAGCCTGACGGCCCTGTGCAGCCTGCAACATGGTAATGGCTGGCACTGGAATGAAAAGGTCTTGGATAATGAATAAAGAATATTTCAGTAGCATGACTCATAAGTAATACAAAGGCAGCTCTGGCAATGTCTGTACTAATTACAGACTAGTTGCTATGTTGTAACAATCATGGGTATTAAGTGTGTGGGATGCTGAAGTGTGTGGGCATTCTGCTAAGCTTGATCTCAGTTCCTTGCTGCTCAAATCCTGTCTGTCCCAGCTGGAAAGTGGGCAATGAATGTAGGTGCCTAAAAATGGACTGAGGGGGACTAAATGAGTGTATCTATTTTTTTTTGTATATTTTTTGTTAGGTCCTCCTGGCCAAAAACTTTCTGAGCTGTCACCGTCATGGAGATGTGTTGCACAGTTCGACAGCCAACTGTCCTGTTGCAGCCTGGTGCTCTAGAGCCTCATCCCCCAGCACTGCCACAGTGCAGCATTTCCAGAGAATCTTGGTGGGATTGAAGAGCAGGAGCAGCAGCATTTCCAAGCTGTGTCAGCTCTGCACAGGCTTGTTTTACCTCCAGGATTTCAGGGAATGAGGTAACATGGGCTGCTGTGGCTTTGAAAAACAGAGTTGGGTTTAAAAGGCTGGAGGTAAATCTTGGATGGGCAACTTGGAGCTGCTTGAGGGGTATGTCTGTAATGGGAAAGCACTGCTGAGCATTGCCTATCTAAAGGATGGGCTTCCTAGTCTGGTTAGAAAGGGATGGGCTTAGGCAGTAAGATGTCAATGTGACTCAATCCTGTAGTTTAACGAAGCCAGGTCCAGATGTAGAATTTGCTCCATTTCAACAGTTAATGAGTTGGAAAATTACCCAAGCTCAATTTTCTCTTTCCTTCAAGGTTCTTGCTTTCTGAGTTTTGGTGATTATTTCCCTGGGCACCATTTGCCCTTGCCCACTCCTTGTCTTTCTGTCCTTCAGATTTAAAGGATTTTTCTCCCTTTTGTGAAAGGGGGAGACCCTCTGCCCATTTTCCAGATGCTTTAGGGATGTGAAGCATGATGCATGACTGCACAGGACAGTGCTCAAAAGCTGCTCTGGATTGACAGTACCATGTAACCCTCTTACAGGTGAAGATTTCTATATTTAGGTGGTGTGTAGTGAGGAAGGCAGTCCCTGTGCTGGGAAAACTATGCACAGAAAATCCATGTTCGTTAACTATCCACAGCTACCATCTGACAGTGTTTTAAAAATACATCCGTGGGTATTAACTATCCACACCTTCCATCTGATGATGTTTTAAAAATCGTCTGAAGCATGACAGCGAGCTGAAGGCTCACAGACTGCAGCAGGGAGGAGAATGAGAGACACGAGTAAAATTTTGGGAAAGAGGGGTGGGTTTGGTTTTGGATTAATGTCTTTAGTAATAGATGACTGAGAGAGGACAGAAAATGCCTCTTGCACTGTGGCCACCTTCTCTAATTTCACTAATGTGGCTGTAATAAAAATCACATTTAGCCTGTCATTATTCCCCATGGGATGCTCCCCAAAATCCCCTGCTTTGTTGTCAACAACCTGGTGCACAAGGACAGGGGGATTTTTCAAACACCTCAGTTGCCATAAAGAGAATAAGCTGCCAGAGGACTGTGCTAATGCATTGTCTTTGGCACCAGCTCTCACTCCTGTATGGAGCAGGGTGCCAGCAAGGGCGGAGCTGGAGCAGAGCCTGGGCTCTGCAGTGCCCAGTTTTACTGCTGCCCAGGCACTGGTGAGCAATGGGAAGAAGCCCCAAAAAGCTCAGCACACCTCACTCAGTCTCTCCTTTTTCCAAAGCTCTTCATCACTTGGTGGCTCTTTATGCCAGCACAGAGGATTTGCAGATCGTGCTGTGCATAAATCATGTTGAAGCCGAGGCTGTTGCCTGTTCTAATGTCTGATCTCTGCCTGGGTAAAGGAGTCTCCTTGTTTGGCAGGTTCACAATATCACTGCTCGCAACGAGCATTTTTATTAAGTTAAACAGAACACACTCTACTGTAGAGCACCAACACCTCGTTAGATGCTCTGCAGGTTCAGAGTGGCCTGCACATCCTTGGCTATTTCCCTTTAAAGGGGAGACAAGCAGAGATTAACCACCAGAACATTTTCCACCTCTTCCTACTGGTGTATTTCAACCAGATAACCACAAAATACTTATCATTTTTGGGTTTATGTTTTGAAAAACATAATTTCCCATTAACATTGAAATTAGTATTTGCAACTACAGCAACAATACAAGTTATTATTTAGCCCCTGAATACACATGCAAAGTATTCCAGAGAATGTCTGCTTTGTCCAACACCTTAATCAGGAGCTGAATCTAACAAAAGCCCAACTTCATGTGAGTGAATATTCATGGGATTGCACAACTGAAATGTTTATATCACTGATAATCTCAGAAGCACTTACAGTAATTCTCTACTTCCAAAAGCATTAATGGGAGGTTCCCAGGAGAGTCCCCAGATGTAAAAAATTGTGAACAATACAAGGATTTTATTTAGAGGATGTTCTGGACAGACAGTAATGCTACAGATGGAGCCTGTGGTAGCAGTGACAGAAGGATGTCCCCGGTGTCAGCATGGCTGTCATCTGCACGGCTCCTGTCCATCCCAACACGGCCCAAGGGCACCAGCTGGGTGACTTTGCCACTGCTGTCGTGTTGCCAGAGGTGGTGGTGAAAACTCTCCAAATCTTGCAAGGTACTGGTGTAATTTGTGTAACGGGCAAAGCTACTCATGGTGGTGTTTCCGGGGGGTTGTAAGCAGGGAGAGCTTTTCAAACACAGGGAGCGTTCTCAAAGCAAGAGTAACAGCAACAAAAGAATGAAGGAAGCACTGGGAGATGGAGGGGAGCAGTTCCCTCCATCACAAATGTCCATATGGCATCCCAGTTTCCACTCATAGGGAGTAAAAAGCAAGCCAGGAGAAAGGAACGGAGCTCCCATCTGACTTGGAGAGTACTGTAAAAAAATGTGGATGGGGACATACATATGTTTATAGTATTTTGTCTAAATGCTGGTATTTCCTTGTAGTGCCTGAAAGATGCAAGGGCTTTGGAAAGCTGGCAGAAGCCTTTCCCTTTCACATGCATCATGGGGAGGGTGAGCTGTAAACTCAGCCCAGTGCCAGAATGATGCCAGTAGATGAAGAACAAGGACAAAGCAGATGTGACCTGCAGAGGGGAGCTGGAGGGCATTCAGCATCCTTCTTGTTGCTCTTAGCAGCACTCTGGGGCAATCACAATTTTCTTGCAGCTCTGCCAGAGTCCCCATGACCAAGGAGGGAGTAGAGACCTGGCGCAGCCCAGGGGACATCACAGTCCCACAGGAGGGTTTAGGTGCAGCAGGTGGAGGGAGGGAGGATGTGCCAGGACAAAATGCCCTGTAAGTGTGACAGCCCCATTGCCTCAAGCCTGTCCTTATTTTGTAGGCTGAATTATTTCCAGTACCTCGCCCAGGGTGTGCAGGAGTAGACAGAGACTGCTTTTGCATGGGTGGTGCTCAGCTACAAAGCTGTATGGCAAAGGCTGGTGCTATTAATAACTCCAGCGTCCCCATCCTTCCTACATCATGTGCATCTTCCAGTAGCTCTGCAACACAAATCCCACAGGCACTGGGGACAGATTACTGTGTTTTCTGTTTTTGACAGCCCAATCATAGGCCAGGAATATGTCCAAGAGGTTGTAATGAGAAGAACACACAAACAAAGCATAGGATTTTCTTTATATATATATATATAAAGAAACCTTGAGAAGGTTTAACAGTGGCATAACACGTAGCCCTGCAGGCCATGAGGTGTCATTTCAATAAACAAACAAATTACCTGGTGTCCCCATTAGGAGTGTCTTAAAATGTCTTTTGCTCCCAGTGTTGTCATGCAAGGTCAGTGCTTTTGTGGAGGAATGAGCTCTGCTGTCACTTACTTGGCTAACACCTGTGCCCACACACCAGCAGCAGGAACAACAAAATCCTGGTCAGACCCTGGGACTGAGGGAAGATCTCTGAAAAGCTCAGCCATTGCTCTGGGATGGCAAATCACCCACAGGAGGCTGAGACAACCAGGTGCCCTCCACATTTGATGCTGTCATCATCCCCACATAACTTCTGCACCATCTAACATTCCTGCACTGAAACAAGGAAAGGCTGTAAAAGGGCTCCAATATTTGCATCACTTTTCAGGTAAAGTTTTAAAGGCTTATTGGTGAGAGTTATACAACCCACATCCCTAAGCAGCATTTTAAGTATTACTTTCTTACAAATAACCCAGTTCTGTGTCTGTTCACTGCCTGTTGGTGTGCTGTGTGCTGAGTAGCCACTGCCCGTCATGTGCTGCAGTGTGCTTGTGTTTGATTTTGAACAAGAGATGAGAGCAGACATCACCTTAAATATTCACGAAGAAATGTCATCACATATGAGGCAGCACAGGGGGAAGGATGGAGGTGGGCTCAGCATAAATCATTTAAGGTCATGAGGCATGAAGAGATATTCTGGTCACATCATTCTCAGCAGTATTATTTTAATAATGTGATCCAGATCTTCACTTTAATGGCAACCTGTAAATAAAACCAGCACTTATTAGAAACATATTGGCTTCAGAAACCTGACTGGCAGCTTGCAATTTTAAGAACTGTCTTGGGACTTGCATTAAATAGCCCAGTGGGGTGAGTCCTTCTCCTTGCAAGCCCCCACAAAGCTTGTTTTCAGAAAGTAACCACCTCTGCTGCTGGTGAGGGCAAAAGCCCAGCCACCTGAGCATCTCACAATTTCAGAAATACCTGAAATACCTTAGCAACCAAACAGTCTTGGAGAGGTGATACTTACCCAGCCAAAGGTGAATTTTGTATTCCTTTCATGTACATTGCAGCTGTACAGGTGGTGGTATTCAAGGGCTTTAAGGTGTCAGGTATATGGGATTAAAACAACAAATCTCTTCAGAGATGGTTTCAGAGACTTTTGGTTTTTCTGTAAATTCACGTCTGCCTTTGCTTTCAGCAGCCACTGTTAATTCTGAGCTGCTGGCTCACCTGGGCTTGACAACTGGCTTTGGCACAGCACAGATGTGATACAGCTGCATTACAGAGTACTGAACAAACTTACTCCAGGGTAGTTACTCATCTCCCTGCAGGAACCTCCCGCGGCTCTTCTTCAGTGTGCTGCTTCCCGGGGGAATGCTTGGGCAAGTTCTTGCGTCTGAGGACAGCTAAATGTACACAATTTATTTTTGTTGTTGCTGAGATAATGCCAGAAACTTACACAGTTGCCTTGTCTGAATCACTGCTCACTTCATGCGGTGTCTATTTTTTCTTCTCTTTTCTTGTCTCAGGCTTTGCTATAATGATTTCTCTCACCACAACCATTGTGTATAACTTCACATGTGAGACTTTTTCCATTACCATGTTCTTTGCCAGTGTATTAACACTGCTTCCTTTCCAGTTTATCTCCTCTCCTATACTACTTCAGGTGTTGTATTGACTTCACAAAGTGCTAAGAGGATTGTATTTTCAGGCTTTCTTTATGCTGCTTGGAAAAGTCAGATTTTTGCCTGCTTCTCTTAGACCCTGGACATAAACTTTCCCCGTAACATATACTGTGGTAAACCTGGCTTGGCTTCTTGTGTTAATCTCCTCCCATCATTTATAGGAAATTTCTTAATATCTCTAAGGTAATGAAGGTAAAAGGCTGATCTTAGCTGAGCGTAGAGTTTTGTGTGCCAGAATTAGTTGGATAATGCTGTTCCTTGTCTCCTCCGTGGGAGATCATGGCTGAATAACCAACAAGACAACTATCAGAAGCAGAGCACTGTTAATGCTTAGACTGGTCGTTGTACATCCTGGGTAGAGATGTCTCTTGGTAGGGAATACCAAAATTATTTGAGGAAATCAATGATGAAAGAGCAAAGGAGTCACATCAGTGTTTTACATGGCATTAGAGGAACAGAGTTGGCTTGTGGGATGAAAAACACGTGAACGGGGGCCAAAAACTGAGTCTGGAGACACAAGAATGGGAAGTTAGTTGTTCTCTAATAAGAGCTGTCATTAAAAAAGCCAGTTCTATCTGTGACATTTGCTGATGTGGAAAATCTAAGCTGCCAGGTGTCATCTTAAACTTCCTATTCCAGCTGTCTTGAAGGAAAAAAATCTTGAACACTGTAGGCTTATGTCTCAACTAGTGAGACATCTGAAAAAGGCTCACATAGCTAAGAACAATGCTTTGAATTTTTGTAATACCTGGGATAATTTTATCAGAGAGGGATTTATGTGGTGATGCATTACATTAGCCTAGTGCTGTGCAAGACATATGGAAATTAGTGATGGATTAGATTTCAGAAAGCTTATAAAAAGAATCTTGCAAGACCTTTAACCTTAAAATCGTTCGTAGCTGAGCAATCCATTAAAATAAGTATTGAGGTAATCCTTGGCCAGCACAGTAGTAAGAAATATGCTAGTGATTAATGGCTTTTGGTTTCTTTCTTAAATGTTTAATATGCAGCTGTACAGAAAATATCTCTGATAATGGCAGCCACAAGCCCTCACTCTGCTGTAAGAGAAGTTAGATGTAGAGCTGTGAAAATTCATGTGGTTTTTCTGCTACAACCTGGCTGCAGTGCCAAGGCCCTTTTCAGCCCCCCTTGTCTGTACCACAGCCCAGCACAGGCACAGTTGCTACCACCAGCCTCAGATCCCTTCTGCAGGGGACACCCCACCACCAGGGTTTGGGGGATTTGCTTCACATAGTTGCAGCTCACACACAAACAAAGGCACTGTGAAAGAACTTTGGCTTTGCCTGGAGATTCCTAGTGCAGGGTGAGTTCCTCAGTACTGGTGCCACATGTGGCACACCCAGGGCTCTTGTGGTGGCAATGCTGTTTCACCCTTGTGCTGGGTCAAGGCTTGGTTTTACTCGTACAATGGTTTCCTAGTGTCAGAGCAGATAATTCTGCCAAGGCAGCAATCTGACAGTCTTGTCTACACTGTTTTACGGAGCTGGGCTGCCTAATGTCACCCAGTGTAATTTTCAGGGCTGGAAATAGAAGCCTAGTGGTGGAAGTACAAATCAGATGTTCCTGTTGGACATTCTGGCAGCGCGTGGGACTTGCTGACTCCGCAAGGAACAAGATCACTGTGCAAAGAATCATCACCAGTGATGAGTGCTGGAATATATATGTCTGCACCAAAAAACATTGCCAATGGTCTACATTTTGAGCTGCCAGTGAGAGGCTTAATGCTGCAGAAAAGGAGTTTCTCTGGTAATACAAAGAAAATTCACTCCCACTGCAAAGATGCCCTGCTCTTGGTGGCTCCTTTTGCTGACATTGTTAAGTGCCAGGTATGAAGCAAGGCAGGCTGGCAGCATCATTTTCTGTCAGCTGCATTGGATGCACTCTGGGGAACTGCCTGCTGTCGAGGGTCACAAGCAGGGCTGTGGCCAAGCCAGTGTGGGTGTACCTTGCCTTACTGGGCAGCCTTTGTTGCCATGCCATACCAAGGGGCTTCTGCAGGCAAATGCAGCGTGAAAACTGATCTGACAGTGTCACTGGCCCCCACTAAAGGGAGAACAGGGATGAGGTGGTGGCAGTTTCCATTCAGGTCACAGCACCTACCTGAGCTGTATCCACACCAGAGAAGAACAGGTAAGTCTGTATTCCCTTTTTTAGCTGGGCACAAGGTGTGCTGTGCCAGGCTCTGGTCTGCACAGCTCCTGCAGAAGCAATGTCACTTGTGCAGTACTAGCCTGCCAGGAATTTCCATCATGCAAGGGCTGGCATTTATCCTTTGTTAGATGAGCTAGAAATGCATTCCTTTACAGTTTTGCTGGTAGAACAATCTTCTATCTAACAAGCCATAACAATAATTTCTGTTCTGATATGGGCCTTCAATTTGATGTACAATTGTACACTTCGTTCATGCTTTCTCTTCTTTTTAAAATAGTCCTCTAACTCATCCACCCGCTTCTGACACATTACCTTAGTCTAAATAGGGATGTGCTGCTATTTGCTGATGCTGCCTATTCAGCACAACACATTGTTTGATGGTATTTTCCATCAAACTAATCACAAGAGCTATTTGTTTTATCATCGCAAGAATTTCATTAGCTCTGCTGACCAACAAAGGCCATTACCCTGGGCTGCAGCAGCTGCTGGAACAAATGAAGAGACCATCAGTGTGCACCACGCAGCAACTTTGAGAGCTTGCTTTGCCTCCCACCTTTCTCTTCCAGATGTCAGGTGTTAGTGAAATGTGCCAGGGTTTCAGAGTAGTAATCACATCAATTTGAGCAGAGAACAAGCTGTCATAATTCACTGTACTAATGAAAATTATGATGACACCACAACAGAAATCCTTGCCAATCTAATCATCTCACACCACCACAGCACAGCGTTATTTAAAGACTAATGTTCTTAGTAGGATATATAAGTTTAGGAACAATTTCTGAAGATGATTAAACACCAAAGCAAAGTGGAGCTGTATGGAAAATTTAGTTGTTACTTGGAGAGCACAGATTCCTCTAAGCACCAGCCTGATTCCTGCAGTATTAGAGAAAAGTTCAATAAAGCATGATGGAAAAAAAAGGTGGGAAAAAGTAATTTTTGGCCAAAAAAGTGCCAGGGATTCAGTGTTGCTATCATGCAGCATTTCTCTAGGAAAGATGCAAATAGGGATGAATACTCAGTTTGCTACCACTGAATTTCATCATCGTGGGTCATAAAGTTAAATTAATTGGAGGAGAAAAGGATTAGAGAAATGTTCTGAGGAAGGAGACATGATTCAGGCTTTCTGTGTGTTGGCTTAGCCCAAATGTGCAAGGAAAATGAAAGAAGTTGTGGGTGCCCTTCATCCCCAGCATACAGTCATCACCACATGAAAAAAATACATGTATTTACTTCATCATCAGTAGGGTTGAGTGTGTGGAGGAAAGAATCCACAGAGGTTTATCATAGGGAAAAGAGAACATGAATTCAAATTAGTTTTAGGGAGCTGTAAGAACTAGTTTGTGTGATTTGATCTACTTCAAGCTCTATCTGCAGCAGTGACTCATGAAACAGCAAGTCAAACTGTAGTAAACTCAAGGAATAGATACTGCATTAAAAGACTGAAGCAAAGACAAAATTAATGTGAAAGTGGGCAGTCAAAAGGAAAAAGAACAAACAGGGAGGCTGGTGGGAGGATGGACGGGGAACAAAGGGAATCTAAGGCAAGGAGGTAAACTGAGAACACGAGATTATGATGGATTCCACAGAAATCTTCTCATATTTCATTATGTATTCTCTACTACCTTATTTGGAGGTATTGCTTCTCAAAAGAAATTAGAAAAATCATTTTGGAGAAGGAAAGGGAGCCTCAGGTGAGCAAAGGGAAAAATCTGTTTGAATCAATTCCTCCTTGGCTTGTAGATAAGGCCAGAGGAATAATGCTTGACAAGTGTGGTCACTCACAGCTTGCCACTTAATTAAACATCCAGTTCCTGTCTTTCTGTGATGTGCAGAAACAGAACATCACATCAAATTCAAGACACTGGTGGTACATTTTCCAGAGGAGAGGTGGTCTGTGGTCCTGCACATGCCTTCTGTCAGCCCAGGACCAGCAGCCCTGCAAGTAGCTGGGTGGCTTTGTGCAACTTCTTGGCTTGGTGCTTCCCTAGGATGAATTCACATGGGCTGGGGAAAGGGAGCTGAGCAGCCACAGCCATAACAAACTCAAAGGAGACAATGACTGAAGAATTATAAGAAAAACCATGGAAGTCCACAAAATTCAGGCTGGGCTGCTGCTGAGGAAAGGTTCTATATCTCAGCAGCTCTCAGCATTCTGCTCTTGTTTGCTCGGCAGCCCATTGTTCTCTTTCCACGTATACTCAGAGCTGCTCACAGCTGGTCTATGTGTGCTGGGAAGATTTTTAGTCTGATTTCTGAAGGAAATGAGGCATTTGCAACCAGCCTAACTTTTTCTCCTCATGCCTGTCCCTGGCCATCCTCTAATAAAGTGTGACAGCATGGATTTCCATCAGCTGAATTTCACGGGACTGTTGGACTCCTTGGCCCCGAAGGCACAGCTGGTTTGGTTAGGGTAATAACTGCAGAGAGCTCAACCATCTCAGCTCTGCAGATATTTCTGTAGATCCCTCACACAAAGATGCTCCAACTGTCACTCTACAGTCACATATCTCTGTTGCTGCTCCCTATATCCTGGCAACCCATGTGTCATCCGCAGTGTAAGAGGGATTTCTGTGTTAGAGTAATGAGAATGGGCTGCTACTGGTTTTTAAACATAAACCAGACCCACACAGAACCAGCACAGGTTTCTGTGCCCTGCATCCCCCAGTATATCTATATCCTGGTCCAGGGCAATGGCTCTTCCCAGAGTCACTCTCAGTCCAGGGTATCTCACCCAGAGGAAGAAACACACACAAAGGCAGTTTCAGTGGCTGCAGACTTGTGCCCTTCAAGCAGTTTGCACATACTGGAGGACTGTGTGTGTGTACTTACTGTGCATGCACATGATAAGTTAAGCATCTGTATTTATAAGACATAAGGGCTCTTTTTATTGCACAGCATACTAAAATGTTTACTGTATATTTCTCTCTATTGATCTAGAATCACTGTATTTGCTTTCTTGGGATTTTAAGTCTCTCATTCAGTTGAGGCAAAATTAATATATCTTTCCTGTGCAAAAAGGCATTAAATTGCCAGTAAAGTTGTTTTGCTGATGCTAGAGTCTCCAAGAAATGCCTGTGTGTGCCTGGAGCCAGCACTCACAAGCCTGATAAAGAAGCAATGAAGGTATTTAGCTGTGCAGCACTTTCTGAGATGAGGGTGAGCTCCAACTTCTCACCTGAAGTGCCACCTGTCAGATCTGAGACCCATTAGCCATGGGGAAAATCTTACCAACTTGGACAAAAATTTTTGGAAGAAGAATTTGTTAATTATCAGTCCATGCACAGTCTGAATTGCTGAACTCTTTTACATGCTGGGAATCTCCCTTCCAGGAAAATCGTAGGATTTAACAAAGAAAGAGGTGAAGGATGTGTCTTGATTGTTAAAGTGGACAAGAGGGAAATGCAAATTGGAGAACTCTTTCAAAAGAGCATCAGATATATGATGGTGCTCTTCAAGTCCTGTCTTCCAACTGAAATGCAGCTTAAAGGTTAACAAAATCCACAGACAGCCACACTGGGAGTGCTGAATCATTACATTTTACAGTCCTTCACACTGTGAAACCTGGATGGTTCCCAAGAGTGAGCAATCTGGAAATAAAAATGTGTCTGATCAATAAAATGAAATGGCTTGAAGAAATCTGAGTTTAGTGCTCTATAAGTCCTAATTGGCTTTGCAAATATCAGAAGTGACCTTGCCCTTCACAGCTATTATAGTGTGTACAGGGTTATTGCAAGGTTACAACAACGCAGTGGTGATCCCCAGTGCTCTTGACCCAAAAGACACTGGTCACAGGAGAAATCAGCAGTAAGAAAGACCACCAAGAGTGCAAAAGTCCCCCAGTGGCACCTGGTGAGCTGAAGTTTTCATGCCCTGCTTGGGCTAGAAGGCCATAACTTCATCTCTCTCTCTACATCAGACATGGACTAATACCTATTTGTATCCCTACATGGCAGCTTCTTATTTTTTTTCAAAGATACGAGATATAGACAGACATACAGTTAACATGGGTGAGCTAATAAAAATACAAGTATATGTATTCAAACAGCATGAGCTATTTAAATAGGAAGTTAAACAAAATCCATCCCAACTGGCTTTCAAGTCTCATCCCCCTGATCTAAAAATCATTCAATGTTACTTACAGAATGCTAAAATCTCCAGAGGAATTTCTCCTCTCAGCAGCATGTGCAGACAGAATAAACTTCAGAGGGCTTACAACAAGCCAATGGAGACAGCTCAGCAGAGCCCAGGCATCTCCTTCCACAAGTGCTCTGGTCCCCTCTAGCATACACACCTGCCCTTTCATCAGTATCATAAGGAAAAAAGGGAAATTTGAAAAGCAAAACATATTGTGAGCCCTCACAGAGGGAACTGGAATCACAATAGGTTTTAACACACTGCTTGGCTTCAAAGAGTCAGGTTTGAATGAGATTTCCAGCAATGCCCAGAAGTATCCCCAAAGATATGTTTTGAACCACTCTGCCACAAAATGAACCAAAGCTCCCAGAAGGTTTCCTCTCCCTTGCCATGTGAATTTGAGCTGACAAGAGAGGTTTGCATCTCTGAGAACATGCAGTTCTACCAGTCTTTCTTTCACTGACATTGTTAAAAATCTGCATATTTCATTACCTGTGTTTTGTAACCTGGCACTGAAAACTCTCTTTGAGCTAAAATGTGACATTTCTCCCTTGTAACGAGAAAATTGCACCCTTGTCCACTTAAAAATTCTAATAATACAAATCCAAAATGAGCTTTGCATATTTAAATGCTTTTGAATAAAACACTTGATGTTAGTGAGGAGTGAATGATGACACTTTGGATGGGAGCAGAAGAGAACAGTTTTGCTGTTTGTGCTTCCACTGCTGCAGGAAAACCATCTGGGACATTGAGTGCTGATGACCCATCCCAAGGTCTAAGGCAGCCCCACAACCTGGGGGAGAGAAATAATTATTATTTTTCCCTCCATATGGACTCTGTGTTTGAGCTACTGCTCTGACTCACCACAGCAGGCATTGTGTGGTGAACTATCTGCCAACATCCATCCCAACTGGACCGTGCTATGGAGCAATCCTGAGGTTTCTAGAGCTGGAAGCCCAAACCAAGGTCTAGAAGGACCCATAAAAGTGTTGCATCTTTTTGCACCCTGGGGCACCTAGTAGCATTTCCTAAAAAGCACAGAAATAGGGAGACTTCATTATCACAGGCAAGTCTCCCCACAGCCACTGCAAAGCTCGACTGACCTCCAGGTCACATCTTATTCCCACTGTAAGAGCTGTGAAACCAGAGCCTTCAATCAAGTGGTTTTCACAGGGGCTCCACAACTTCTGCAGGAGGTTGATCGGTGCCAGCCTCAAGGCTTTTATTCAATTTGACAACACAGTGGTCATAGCTGTGAGATTTGCTAAGCCTTGGGAACATGGAATTGTCAACAACGGGATGGAGATACTTTTTATTTGAAGTCTTCCCTCTCCCGCCCACAAAAAAAATATTCTATAACTCTAGCAATAAATCCTCAGACCTCCAAGGGCTAAAATGGAAACTAGTGACAAACCATGGTGCCTGGGGTGATATGCTACTGTATAATCTTGCAATGGCACAGTAAATAACTAGTGTCATTTTCTTGTAATGTTCTTATTACTTTATCAGAATAAACATTAGAGAATACATCACATTCCGTTATGTTTCTCACTTCCTATTAAACTCCTGGCTGCTTCAGTGCAGCCTCTGTACACAGCTTGACTGCGGACTGGTGAGCTGTAACTTTCTGCTCTATGATATTATCATTTCTCAAGTCCTGTTCAACTCCAGCTGTAACTTTTCATGGGCAAAGATGGATGCCATGAGCAAAACCCAGGCACAGGCAAAATCTATCTCAATTTATCCTGGACAGAAAAAGTAACTGAGGGTACCTTACTGAAAGCAAAATATACTGCTTGAATGAATTTACAATAAGTAATGAAATATAGCAGGGAGAGACCATTTACTGTAGGGGAAGAAGGTAATATATGATGTCAGTAATTTACTTTAAAACTATGTTATTAAGCAAATATAAAGGTAATTATCACTTTTTTAGGCATTAATATTATATTTATAAGCCACTTGGTGTGCGACATTTACCCACATAAAAGAACCACTTTTAATTTCTTCCACAACAAGCTATATATGTTTTATGCCACTTCCAGGACTGGCAGCTCTTGGAGCAATAGTGGAAGGCGAAGGCAAAGGCAGGCCTGTGGCTGTCATGAAGGCAAAGTCCACTATCCTTAGGACTAGGCTATAAACACTAAAAAGCCAAATGTTTTGCCTAATCCATGGAGGAACTGCTGAGGTCAGACTGGGAATTAAATCAGCAGTTCTGGCCTTAGTTCACAGCCTGACACACAGATTCATCTTCATCCCAGCATTGCAGAAACCAAACAAGAACCCCAGCACAGAGAGTGAAGCCAGTGCTGGCCAACCAGCAGCATCACATTGCAGCATTGGACTGTTCCTGCACAGATTAAGAAGGGAATAATTTCACATACTCAGGCATGTGTAGATGTTTCATAGACATTGGCTATTTGCGACTTTGGGCTGGTTTTGGAGGAGCCACTTGGATTAATCTTTGGCTCCTCAGTCCAAAATGACAGTCCAGTTCCCTCTTCACTCTGTTCACCCTGAGTCCTGCCTAGTCCTGGAGGTCACTTGGATCCCTATTATCCACATTTCTGCCATGGATTTATGGTTTCTTTTTTTGAATGTGTGCACTGGAAATAATACAGAATATTCTTGCACACCATCAGTAATACTTCCCTGTCACTACGTGTTACCTGCTGCAGATGGATAAGCCAGCTCTGAACTCCTGTGATTTTGAAAGCTCTTCTGATACCTGGTACCATTGCTGGAATTGCAGATCCCAGAGGTAGGTGATCACAGGGAATTTCTCAGCATCTTCTTTACTTTCCTGAAAGGCTCAGAATAAAGCCTGAACATGTGCATTTTGAAGACTTAGATCCTAAAAGGAAAAAAAAATGAACACCAGCAATTATATTGCTTTCTACATCTCATGATTTGTAAATCAATATGATTTCAGTGCATTTGGGTTTGGCAAGCAGATTCAGAGCAGAATCACATACCCCTAAACCCTGGTCAGGGAGATTTTCCAACACAGGCTTTATCCTTCTCTCTCAGCACAGGCAAATGTTGATGTGTTTCAGAGACCTGATGACTGCAGGATTATATTTTGCAGTAACTTCACGCCAAAGCATCAACCCCTTGATGCTGGATGTTTTAAGACTGGCTGTAAAAATACTGCAAGAACAGTCTGTGGTCTGTGCCAGGAGGGATGCAGAGTTCAATGCCAGGAAAGTCATTGAAAAGAAAGCAGCAACCCCAATCCCCTGCAGATCCTTCAGGTTGTTCTGCCTTCATGACTTAACCTCCAGGAAGATGGGGAATGAAATCCCCCCAGACACAGAGGAGCTAGAGACAATGCCCATCCATCTTACTATTTATCATCCTGTTGCTCCAATCCATATGCATGTATTTTAAGTAATCCAAATGAACCAGGCTCATTAGAGTTTGTTTTGAATGGGGGTTTCTACCAGCTGGATCTTGGCACTGCATCCAGCACATGAGAGGTACAAGTCTCTTGTGCCAGCCTAGCTCTGTATTTTCTGAGTATTTTACATTAGAGGCAGCTGAGCAGCACGACCTCTCTGACACAGCTCCGTGCTCTGCTATGGTGTAGATTCACCCTTGCAACACCCAAAACAGCAACGTCTCTGAGAAGAAAACCAACCAACCAAACCCAGGCTGTAGCTCCATGACATAGGTGGCCAGTGGGAATGCACCATCCTCACTCTGCATCCTCTGCCATGGGCTGTGCCATGCCCAGTACAGCTACAGTGGGATCAGATCAGATGGGGAAAGGTTGGGAGAACTTTAACCAAAAATCCCCTGAACACCTTGATGAAATGACAACTGGCTCAATGGTTCCTGCATTTAAACCAGTAGCTCCTTTGCCCATCAAGAAGTTGGACTCTGGCTGTACGTGGCAGATGGAATCATCACTATCCAGGCAAGTAATTGCTGCTGATCCCAGTTTCTATAAATACATTATAAATGTTGCTTTTACAGTTAAACTCCCATCATCAAAGCAGAAGCACCCTTATTATTTAGAAAAGCCCATAATTACCAGGGTCTAATTTATTAAAAAGATGGGCAACTTAAACACCATCTTTAGAGATAATGAAACTGTGGTAACTCTGAGACTGAGGGGGAACATGAACACCATGGAAACTGCCACCAACAAAAGCCGTGATACTGCCTGTTGAAAACACCCAAAACACCCTCTCTCTTAAAATGGAAACAGGATGAATATTACTCAGGCTGCATGTGATGCTGGCAGAGAACAAAAATTCAGTTTGTGGGTTTCCACAGCGCTTTCTTTCGGCTGCTGCCCCAGCTGTACATGGCTGTGGCATCCCAGAGTGCCCCGAGAGGCAAAGCAGGATGCATTCACTGGAAACTCCAAACTGTGTGGAAGATAACTGCTCTCTACAGGCACTTTCCAGAAGTATGAACATTTCTGCAGAAGTCTATTAGAAAAATGGTGAAAAAATGGGAAAAATAAAATGGTCCGTTCTGTCTTTGCTTCTGGTATAAGGCTGTTCACTAGCAATGGTGCACACTGAGGTGTTGAGCTCTTTCTGTATAGCCCCAGGAACAGCAAGCACCTCATCTCTGCTCTCTATAAAGAGTGTTTCTTTCCCAACAAGAGAGAAACCTCAGGGCTGCCTGAAAGGAAGGGGTCCAGTCTGCAGCAAACCTCCCTGTTCAGTGGGACCTTGGATGAACCTTTTACAGAGAAAAGTGCCAGCTGCCATCAGCAGTGACTCTTCCCTGGCAAAAAAGTTGCTGCTAGTGGCATAAGCAGAGAGTTGAAGAAGGCACATTTAGCATTAGGGGCTCAGAAGCAAAATTTCAATGGATGCTGCAAGACATGCAGAGGTTTTGGAAGATGCAGGAGCACCCCAGCACTGGTTTTAGGGCAGCCTCTCGTTGGAGGGCACAGGGAAATGTGCTGCCCCATAACACATCCCAGCACTTGGAAAAGGTAGCATAAGGCACGAGGAAAGTCTTATTTTCTGGTGACAGAAATACTTTTCTCTCAGCTGAGGAGCAGAAATGGTGCCCTGCAATTATTCCTGATCCAGAGCACTAGACAGCAGCTACGTGCAAACCAGGCTTTATGCCACTAGATACTTTAACGAGGAGGTCAGTGTATTTTGCATCGAGGGATTTGGGATTTGTACATTAACTGGAGTGGCATGTGTTAGAAGGACATGTGAATTAATGACACTATTTATAACCCATCTCATTATCACACACAGCTTGATGCCTCAGACAGCCACTAATTCTCTTAACAAATTTCTTTTGCTGGAAATAAAACTGCTTTGCTTCAGTTGTGATGAGTTAGAAGAATGCTGCTGTTGTTATTGTTTGTTTTTTACTGTAAACATCTCTTTTCAAAGAAAGGCTCCGTGACTGCATGATGTAACTCCCCTGAGTCCAAGTCTCACATACAGAAATATTCATGTCGAGGCTGATAAATGAACAATGAACAAATTACATGCTTGAATCCCCTGCTTTGCTTTATTTTTGATCTCTAATATTAGATTGCTATAATTGTGTTGCAGCTCCTTGTGTGCATATTACCAGTCCATATGTTGCTATAGAAATGTAAAATTCAACATCTTGCCCCTTAGATTTTAAAAGAAATGTGCCTCTTCTTTTATTTATGTCCTATTCTCCGAAACAAACAAAAAAAGAAATCATCATCTGATAAATATTAAAGCCTTGAATATGATTCCAACCTTTTCCCTTAAGAGGCTGTAGCATGGCACTGGCTTTTCTGACTCTTTAAGCTGAAAGAGAAAGCTGAGCCCTAATCCTGCTCATATAGAAGAAAAGTAAAAGGGCATTTTTTTGTTTGTTCTATGTATCTGTATCTATACATTTATAAGGGTTTTAAGGACAACTTATAAGGAAACCAGACCCTCTTCCTAAACACAGATATCCAAGAGCAAAACCCACTCTTTCTCCTTTCTCCTGCCAAAAGAAATCACTATTTGCAAGGTTGGCTCCCTGAGGGCAATGCCTCTGACCTGTCTTCAGTTTCCTCCCATATTTGGGAATGATGACTTTTGATGCAAAGAATAGCAAGTATCAGTGCATCTGCTGTGGGCTAATTAATGCTCACCCACGAACCAGGGGGGATTTCTGATCCTCCTGCATTCTTCGAGCTGGTACTGACAGCCCTTGAAGGACCCTGGGGTTGGTACAGAAAAAGTGTCATCTCCCCATGTCTCTTCTTACCAGCCCCTCAGGGATGTGCAGAGAGTTTCATCACACTCGAGATGGATGTCTTCATCTGCCTCTAAGTGACTGGGAAAAGAGAAGAGAGACCACATCCTGGTGCAGAAAGTTTCTGCTTGGCAATGAGTGATGCTTTTTCTGCTCCTGAGAAAATAAACACTGGGAATCAATTAGATCTGAATATAGGTGAAAATAATGTGACTGATCAAGCACCGGAATTGTTTTAGTGATGGGAATGAAAAAAAATTCATTATGACTGAAAATGACACTAATAAAGATCCATTTCCAGAGGTCCGGAGAAGTGGAAAGGGCCATAAACTCATCAGTGCTCTCCAGTCTCCTGTTTTCCAAGGGAATAGAAGCAGAGCTCCTCACTCACTACAGCTGCTAAGGTGGAGAAAAGGACACCAGGAGGATGAACCCTGACACTATCCCATACCAGGGAGGTGCAGTCAGCAGTGATGGGCCTGAGCCCTCCCAGGTCCTCTGTGCTCACTGGTCTGCTCAGAACTGGGCTCAGTCTAAATGAGAGCACAGGAGAGAGCTCCTGCCTCATGGGTGGGAAAACCTCTGTTGAAGGTGTTTTCAGAAGTCTCTTCCAGTAGCCACTACATGCAGCTGCTGTGCTTAATCAAAGCCTGCATCAGCTGGTGGATCTACTGCCTTGCAGAAAATTCTCCATCCCTGCCGCACCACCGGTAATCATCCCCTGCCCCGAAACCAGTACTGCCTGGTTACATCTCAGAAACGTCATTTCCTTTATACACACCACTTTCCAGACTACTCAGGGGCTTATCAAGCAGAGGGATAAGCATATTATGCATTGCAGGCAGGGTAGGAGTTGATTTACTTCTCTTCTCATGCCGTGAGACTTCCAGGATGGAGCATGGAGGAGGAGGATTTAACGATGCATGATTTCTTTAGGCTAAAATGTCATGGACAAAGAGGACCCCGCTCGGAACTGGTCAAAGGATGGCCTTTTACTAGTTGAAGGACAGCCTTTTGCAGGACTTTCAGAGAACTTTGCTCCCAGCAAGCTGTTCCAGACATCTTCCCCCACAATGATCCTTTGCTGTGAGCTAATCTGTCATGTTAATTTAATGCCGTAGAATGTGAATGGATTGCACTTCATTCTTGCTAAAAAAACAAGTGCTTGCTGGTGACTGTTTGCATGGAGGGAAGCCTTTTAGGCACATTTATACCCCTCCTTCTCTCTATCCAGACCAGCCAGGCAGTTTTCTTGTAGATGACTCAGTGTGCAGTCGTGTGACTGGCTCCAAGAGTGTGGCTGTAACCAAGTATATGATAATACCATAGGTTTCACTGCCTCTGACTTCAGAAGAGCTATGGGTGCTTTTCCTGGGCTCCTGTGAGGGGGCCCTGTTTTCCTCCAAATCAGGGGTCAAAATTCTGCTGCTGCAAATAAATGCAATGCTACTGAAACTGGAACATTTGTCAGTTGGATCTAATTTAGCCTTGATTAGCTGCTCTGACCCCCAGTGTGCTCAAACGCATAAAGCTGAAATCTCACAGATTGTCCTCGAGCAAGTGCCGGGGTCTGGAAAGCTGCACTTTCCCCCTGAGCTCTGTAAGGTAACTGATAAATTACTTTGAAAACGAAGCCTCAAAGCCAGACTCGTCCATCCCACGTGCTGTACCTGCTCCAGGCACACACTGCAACCCCAGCTGCCAAACTTGGAGCCTGAAGGGATTTTCCTTGACTCTGGGTGGCCCAAAAATAGGGGGAAGACGTCAGCTTGTCCTCCAGGCACTGCCAGATTACACCTAACCAGCGCAACACAGGTCTCTGAGGCACCCAACACCCATAAAGACAAAGCTGTAATGAAAACCTGTCACTCCAAATAAGCCCAGCACCAAAAGGGGAACGGACCCTCTCAGGGACTGCATGGGTGCAAAAGAGTATCAGGAAAACATTCTCCCCTCTGTTACAGCTCTTGCTTGTCTGACACAATACATTATTTAATATGCAAAAAGCAGAGGATAGTAAAAATACCCACTTGGATGGAAATTTGCAGAGATTCAGAAATTGCTGAGCAGGGAAGGACTGCTGTTTATCCCTCCCAATGCAGTGCCTCCTCAGCTGGCTCCAGCATTGCCCTCCATCGATTCCTGCCACAAGTCCCATCGCTGTGGGATCCAGAGCATAGATTTCAGAGAGAAAACTCTGGTTGTTTGGGGGAAAATTTCTTGTAGCAATGACACAACCACAACTCTTCTGCAAATTGGTCCCAGAGTTAATTTTCCTCACTCCAGAAAAAGCACTGTTATATTTTTTTTTCCATTTGGAACTATCTTCAGTTTCCACTGAGTTTTATTATACTTCATCTACCACACTTCAGCACCCACCTTTACCAAATTGCCCTCCATGACAAAGGCAAGTGTAGATGGTTTTGGCAGTGTAGTCCAGCCAGCATTAATTGTACCCAGGCAAATCACTCATTTTCTGTTCTTAAAAACATCTCTTTCCCGATCAGGAGAAGGTCAAATACAGATTTCTCCTGCTATGCAATGCTTCTTGAGTTAGGAGATTGTCATCTATAATTATAAAATATTTCAAAGATATTTTAGCATTGACAGCCTGCAACCTCTGTGTGTCAGTCAGGCTGAAGTCCCTTGTGATAACTCAGCTTTCCTCCCCATGGATAACTGGACAGTGCATGAGGTTACCATCACGTGGCTCTCCCATGGAACAAGGTGGCTTTTAGCAGCAGTCAGCCTCTGGTTTCTGGGCCATCTCCAGGCATGTCAGGCCCCAAACAATCATGGTCATTTGCTTCTACACTCTCAGACAATATCTTGCCATCCCTGGCAGGACCTGCCTGCTCATCGTTGCTGTTTTCAAAGATAAACATATTATAGTCAAAGAGCTTAATCACAGGTAACAGTGACATCTTTACCTCGATATATGCTATCTTTAGCTTTATGCACTTATAACAGCAAAGGCATCACCTAGAGTTTGGAAAAATATTCTGTATTAATTGCAGTTGGAAAAATGAGCTGTAGAAAATATTTCTATGGATTTAACAATTGTTGTATTGAAAACACTTTCAAACCATCACCAAAACTTTTGGCATCTATTTTTCACTAATAGTATTTAGTTATCACCTATTTTTCATTGATAGTATCTGGTTTCTTGCAAATAAAAAAATCCTACAATTCGACTAACAAAAATTTTTCTAAAAACTTCAGTAAAATGTATCATGAACATTGCTGAGTGCTTCATCAGGGAAGGCTGAAATCTTCTTGGGAAGCTACCAAGTGTGTAAAAAGAAACAGTAGAAATTGGAAGCAGCTGAATTTTCTGACAAGGTGTCCCAGGTTACCTGAGACAGAGGCAAATCCTGCATAGATAAAGATGTAATCTAAAAACGATGGGTCCTGGTGCAGCTCAGTGACCATAGGTGTCTCTCCTCCATGGCAGCGACAGCATGGGTGGGATCCTGCTCTCCTACACCTGCCCTGCCACACCATGACCCCAGGCAAGCGTGGGGAATCTGTTAATAAGATATCAGGTGAAATAACTGTACCTGACTGATGCTACATATTAAGGAAAGCCAAGAAGCTGTGCTTGGGTTCTGCTTTGCTCTGAATTTAACTGAGATTTTCTAGTTGACACATGGGGTTGCAGGGAAGGGTTGACCAGTTAATTACCCTTCTCTATTTCCTACCCTTCCTCTGCATTATAAGCATATTTAAAGGGCACTTAGGAAAAGCAGTCACAACCTAAATCAAAATGTAATATGGAAAGATAATGTTTGGGAGGCTGTCTGCGAAAGCAATGTAGCAGGTATTATGCACTGAACAAAATGTGGCCTTTTCCTCCCCTGAGCTTTGCCTCTGGGCTTCTGTGCTTGCTTGTTTTTATCATGTCACAGCTTTTCTCTGCTGCTGTGGCAGAAGTGCTGCTGCAGGCAGAGTGGGCTTGTTGCACGCAATGCAGGGGAGCTGCCACCTTCCCACAGTGTGCAGGGGCAGGCTGCCCATGGCTGGTGACCCAGTGCCTCTCCACTGCCCCAGGACTCAGGGCAGAGCCCACAGCCAACATTGCCTTTCCCCCAGCATCCACTTCAGAGCATCTCCCTGGCAGGAGGAAAACGTCAGATTTCTCATTCCTCAGCTCAGAATTTCTCTATCTCAGGGGCTGATGAAATGCCACAACACAGTGGTACAGAACAGCTTAGGAAAAGAAAATACAAACCCCCACCCAAACATCCCACACAGGCACCAAAAAAGGGGCAATGTGGAAGAAACCACAAGCCCTTGAGACCAGCATAGCTTTGGGTTGGTTACAAGTGAAACTGATTTATCATTCCAACATCAGAAACAACAAGCTAAATTCAAACCATGGAAGATGGGAGAAGCTAAATTGGTAGGTGGAAGCTGACAGGTCACTGGAAAACTGCCACATAAATAAATATATGTTATCATACGTTATCTCCCCAAGTGGGGCCAAAGCTGGCAGGAAACTCCCCAACTAGTGTGAAACTGGCTTTAATAATTAAGCTGCAAAAAGTGAAGATTAAAAATTTATTCTGAACTAAATGAAGCTGTTAACAGAAGTTTTCTGCCATTACAGATTTATGATACATAGTACACCACCTTCTTTTGAGAACACTAAACTCATTGTTCAGCCTCTGTGAGCGCCTTGGGCCATGCTGCCTCTCACACCTTTGCTGTTCACTGCCTGGACTCTCACTTTAACACCAGAGGAGCAATGAAAACACTTTATTTTGTTAATTCTTTAAAGTATAACAACCTCACATTTTCCTAACTGAAACATTGTTGGAAAATGTTGGAAGAGGGATGCATCAGGGATCTCAAGATTTTTTTACTGCCCTTTATCATAGAATTTCCAAAGCATAAAATTCCTTGAAAACATCTGTTATATAACATTCCGTTATAAATTATGGAATATTTAGCATAACCTGGAGTCATGCTAAAAAAAAAAATGCAGTAAATAAACTGCCAATCATTCCTTTTAAAGGAAACCAGAAAGAACTGGGCATCTGTAGGGTTGAGGACAAAATACTCAGTTACAGTAACAAGTAAATAAAAGAGGAAAACAGAATTATTCATGTTCTAATAAATCCAGATGCCCTATGATGTGCTCAATTAGCATTAACAAGGCTCAGCAAGGGCTGTATTGGACCTGGGGAGCTCCAGTCCTCCTGTGGACACTCAGGGCTTGAGTTCTGCACCCCTGGGAGAACCTGATGCCCTTCTCAGCAGGGTGCTTGTCCCTCTCTGCACACCAGGCCATGGCTTACTGGGTGGCTCTGGTCCCACTGTACCTCTACTTACCAAGCCCCAGAGATCACAGTGGGATCAATCCCACATTTGAGCTCCTTGGTAGAATGTCTGAGTAACAACCAGCATCAAAAGGAGGGCCCAGGTTTCAAATATAGTAAGATATTGAATTTTTGGCCACACACGTGACCTGTGAGTGGTTTGTTGCACCTCTGCACACCTCCAGCCCCTCTGCAGCCCTCAGGATTTTCAGTGTGATGCTGTGGCCATATGGACCAGGTAGGTTTTTGTATTTCTTCCTTTTCTGATACATTCTAATAACTGCACTCTTGGCTTTATCTAAAACTGTGGATAGTTTTACTGAAGAAAAAAAAAAAACTTTAAATTTAAAAATGTTTTAAAAAAAAAGGAGGACATAGTTTTTATGCTTTCCTCTGGTTAAGGTGCTTGCCAGTACATATAAATTCAGGACAGAGTCTGCTTCCCTATAAAAGTTTGATGGTGTTCTCTGCTGGAAGGTTGACAAGACATTGAATTCCAAATTCAGGAAATGTTTAACTCTATGATGTGTTTATAATTAAATTTATTTCCCTTGAATGCAACTGAGCATCTCCCTGGCTTATTGAGCAAGGTAGCTGCATGTTAAGGATTATGCCTGTGGAATCAAATAGATTGATGACATGATTCAGGACCTATCTGGAAAGATTAATTGAATTAAATATAACTTACACAATTTTCCTTAATCCTCTGAGGGCAACCTGGCCAACCTCACACCTTTGCTTTGCTCTAGAAACCTTATTAAATGAGAGAAAGGGAGAGAGGGAGAGAGGGAGAGAGGATTCTTTTATAAACTTAATTAAGAGCTTTGAATGTTCAATAAAATTACTATTCTTTGGAGGGATGATGTGAAATACTTATTGTCTCATCCCTTGTTGTCTAGGTCACTATTTTTTGCTTCTTTATAAATCAGCAGGGTGGCTGCAGACATTGTGGTGGGTCTTCCAGATCCCAACAATTTAAGTGACCAGATCAGCTCTGTGGTGCACCACGCATAGGCAAAGGCAAAATAAACATGCTTTTTGTTTCTGGGAATTTTGTGCTGCCCTACATAACAAATCAGGTAGATTTGTCTGGACAACAAAAGATGAGACATGAGCCCTGCCCTGAACTCAAGGAGCTTGAAGGTAGGTGAAGCATTGATGCCAGCAGGTTTCCCCGTGTGGGTCCAGTACCTGGTCCACAGATGGAGCTGGAGAAGTTCAGAGCTGCTCATGCAACACTCACATCCATGACACTGCCATTTCCCACAGTATCCTTTTGTCTTCAAGCTCATAATTGCACAATTAATAAATGTAATTTAAAACAGGACAATTTTTTCTCTCAATTACACTTAAGGGGTTTCCCCTGCAATATGCATTATCCATCAGTTCTTACAGAGCTTTTCCAGAGGAACTTGATGTTTTTTCAGACAATATGGATGCTCACAGCTGGCCCCCAGCTGCATCCCACCTTTACAAACCAGGTTCACTTTGGCTCCCACTGGCTATAAAACTGAGGTAGTGGCCTGGTGGAGGTAGAGACCCTCAGACCACCAGTCTGCACCTACCAGGATTCCCTGGCAGAGGCTCTGAGGACTGCAAAATGTCACTCATTAAACTGATTAGGTACACTCTGTCACATCACCTGCTTGTGGAGCAGAGAGCAAAAGCAATACTATATCGTATTTTCAGGACAAACCAGCAAGAAATACATTCAGCTGTAGCAGCAGGGGCATGTTGGTATGCAGAAACTCACTTTTTGGCTTGGATTTGGGCCAGGAAACATTATCTAACACCCCTACTGGGGTGGGAAATGGGACTTTAATCTCAGAGTCTTCAGCCAAGTAATTAGATGGACAATAAAATTCACATCCCCTCTCCCAACTGGTAGCCAAAGGTTTTTCAGTGATTTTTTTTCCTTGTAATATCTTTAATGAAAGCAGCATTGAAACGTAATATCGCATCACCTACAGTTTGAACAGAACTTTAAATTGCATAGTGCTTTTATCAGTTATATATTTGATTACTGTTGGCCTTGTAGACACATTATGGTCACATTTATAACTATCTAGAAAAACAGTAAATTTGCCATTAAAAACAATGAGGTGTAAAGACTTACAAGGGCAGTGTCTTATAGAATAAAAGCATGTTATGTAGCTGTTCCAGTACAAATGCCTGAAAGTTTAGTACCACAGTTTCTCTGCTATATAGTCATCACGTAAATATTTGTGTGTATAGAGTGATGTTCTTGCAAGGACACAATTTATACAGCATTTATATATAATTTGGCATCAAAATAAACAGTCCCCTTTTGCTTTCAGTTCAGACCTGGCATAAAGCCACTAAATTTGCTCTAGATTTGTACTGCAAGCAGGAATTTTGCCCACTGCTTCTGTAAGGGAGCTAATTTTCCAGTATTTTATTTTTGTGCTGTGCCAACTAATTTGGATACAACAGATTGAATTTAAAGGTCAAAAAGTCAAGAAAATTGACTGCTTGAAGAAGATGAAATATTTTTTCAAAACCAATGTAAGAGAATTGAAACAGCTCAGAGAAGTCATGAAGCATTTTATGAAAACTGTATTTCATAGGAGGTAAAATTGAATCTAGGTGCCAGCAACAGCCTGACATTGGTTTTAGCAAGCCTTCCTCAAATCACTGAGCTTTTATCAAAAGCTATTTTACTTCCAGCAATGCTGATGACCAAGCAAAAAAAAAAAAAATTTACATCTGCACCTTAAAGTCCACAAAAACAGACACCAGAAAAAGAGCAAAGAATTCCTGACCCAAGCCATGAATCTGACTGTTTGGAAACTACCTGAAGCTAGTTTTCACTTTCCATACAAGACTTTTCTTCAGCACAGCAATGATAAATCAAAGTCCAGGATCCAAGCTGCCTGGAAAGAGCAGCTTTCTCTTATTGCAACCCAACCATGTGCACGTTACCCGATACAACTTCTCTTCCCACCATAGTGAGGAGAGTGAACATGTGTATTTCTATTGGAATAGAAGTTATGAAGACAAGCAAAAAAGCTTTCTATCCTGTGGTGATACAGGGGAATTACCAACTCCTCACTGGAGACGAAACCAGTGGAGTTTGGAGTAAATCTCCCTTCTGATGGGGCTGTGGCAGCATGCCAAGAGCCTTGACTAGGAGTCCTGGTAACGTGAACAGGATTTATAAAGGACAATGGAAATGGGCCTTGGAGTCTGACAAAAGTCACTGCACATGAACTGGGCTAATTAGTGCTTATTGACACTTTGTGGCATAGAAAATCTTATGCTTATGTGGGAGTAAATTGGCAATTCCATTCACAAGCTGGCAAGCCACTCTGAGGACAAAAGCTGACACCTGAGTAGAGCTGTTCATCCTGGTTACTGAGCACAAAGAGTGGCAGCCAGTCTGTGGCTCCCACAGTTTTTCTGAGAACAAGCTGCTGCATCTCATTGTGCTCTTTTTGCCCCGCACAGTTGCTCTCTAGGTGTAGGATGAGAGAGATGCCATCCCATCTGCCCTCCTCGAATGCTGCCTTTCAGGAGACCTGGAGATTGCAAGCCCCCAGTACACGAGCACTGCAAGGCTGGGTATTTACCCCTGTGCTCAGGAATACGGGGCCACCAGGGTGCTCAGTCCTGGGCACTTTATTTGTATAGAAAATTCCTCCTGGTTTGGTCCCACAGGTCATCTCTGACCCAAGCAGACCCCTTGGGCTGAGTGTGCCATGTAGCTCTAAAATGCTCTGGAGTGAAGGGGCCCTGAGGGCTGAGAGCCATCAGGCCAGTGAGGCACACCAGGCAGTGCTGTGTAAGCCTAAAGGACAGACCTGCAGAATCACAGAAAACAGGGCTAGGAGGCACCTTGCAAGTCCAGCTCATACATTTTCTTGCCTCAGGCAGGATCAGCTGAACCTTTGCTTATGAGATATATGTCTCATCTGTCCTTAACCACCTCCTGAGATGATTCAAGTACTTCACTGCCCACTAGGAAGTTTTTACAGATATCTGATTCTGTTCTTCCCTGCTGCACTGCAAAGCTAGCATTTCATTGCTGACCTGCAGCCTCTGGCCTTCCCTTCTTCACTAATGCTAAAAGCCTTCTGTGCCACATTTAATATATATGCTCCTGGGAGGGAATCCAAGGTTTTACATACATATATACACACAGGGAACAGAAACAGAGGCCACTTTGCCAACACCCCCTGCTAAGTCCATGACAGCAGAGCTACAGCTCAGTGAGGCACAGGGGAAGAAGATGAGGGGCTCTGCCACTGGAGAAGCAACACCTCAGAGTAAGGCACAGGAAGGACCACATTCAGGGTTATTTCTGATCTTTGGACAGGGAAACTGAGAAGTATTTGCTGAATGCTTTGTGCTTTTGTGGTTATTTAACATGGACTGAAAGAAGGACTGGTTTTGTGGTCATTTGTGCTAATACAATCTAAAAATGCTGTTTACCAACACTTGTGACAGAGCCCTGCAATGCCATAGTTGCAGGCTCACACATCAAATGCTAGTGCACTGTTCCCCTACTTCATCACCCACACAAGCATCCATGTCAGGCAGGATTGCCAGCCCAGAGTAATGCCAGAGACTGCTGACCATCTGCTAACTTGTTACATGTCCCACAGTTAATCTGTTTTGTGCAAACCTCACACATACCATAGTGTTGCAGCCAAAGGTTTTTCAGCAGTTCAGCAGTATACACACATCTGCTTCAGTTCAAACACCCATTCGTATGGGGAGATTAAAGACATTTTACACCTAACAGCAAAAAATGCCTTCTGTGTCTAGTGACAGCTCAGGAAATGTTATCCTGAGGAGATGACATAGGTTTTTCACAAGGGATATCTGGCCTCAGATGCTGACAGCACCACCAGTAGGTTGCAGGTCCCAAGAGGGTTGAATCCAGTTACACAGCTAGCTGAGGCACTGCACTATAGCCATCCAGCCCCAAAACCCCATCTTGCCAGCACTCAGCATAGCATCCACCAGGAAACACCAGCCTTCCCATTTCCTGAGGTCTCCAGCTGCTAAATGGCACTGAGGATCTGAATTCAAGGTGGGATTTTCAATCTCATCTCCATCATTAGCATCCTACAAGAACTACTTTCAGCTTTGTCCTTGGGGGGAGACATGCATTATGCATAGCAAGAATTTCTCCATCCATCTTCCAGAATGCATTATCACTCTTGATAAGGGCTTTCCAAGTCACCAGTCTCATTTGAAAGGAAGGTGAGCTGACCCATGAATACTGCAGCTCCAACAGCTCTTTGCTGGAAAAACCATCAGAAAGGCACAGGGGGCAGGAATGCTGAGTACAGACCCGGACTACAGAACCCTGTGTAACATGTACTGGACTGGGCCTGACCCTGTCCCTCAGGCTGTGTGTCCCATGCCTACTATTTCTGGGTGCGATGAGCATCTACATGGAGCTTCAGAATCAGGGGGAAAGGACACTATGTCTTTGTGGAGGTATCAGGGAAAGGGTCAAGATTCAGTGGATCTCCAAAGGTCTCTTAGGATTTCCCAAATCCAACATGGTGACAGTAAGATTAAATTTAGCATATTACATAGTTTCCTTGTAGCAGGAGCAGGATAGCTGGATGTTTATGGACAAGTAGAATAGACTCAGAGAGAAAGGCAATGAAAGCTTTGCAGGGCATGCTCTAGAAGTGTGTGCGAATACATTAAAGCAAAATGCATTACTCTATTTTACCTTCTGTATTGTAACAGCAAATTTCCTTTTTCACTAATGGAATGTGCAAATGCGGCACAAAGTCTGAACCCAGACTCTTGGGGGCTGTTTTTACAGCTTGTAGAATCAGAGAAAAATACCTCCCAGAGACACAAGGCAATGCAATCAACCTCGTCCGGCAGTTGGTCGTTTCCTTAATGAGCAGGCATTGCATTGATGTGTCCAAAAAGGCCACTCCAAGTACAGCTCTGTTTTGATTGTGTTCTAATCCTTTCCCCCATCAAATGCCAAAAATATTTATGCCTGCTGTATTACATTACAAATTTATATTTCTGAAAATTAATGAGTTATGACATGACACCAGGCATGATAATTGAACCTCAGGGCCCAGCCCCATTGAAGCTGGTTTAGAGTTCTCTTACTTTTGGGGGCTAGAATAACCTCCAGATGGCATTGGAGATGTTAAAAATAAAGAGACATCCAAGCCTACAGACTGACTTTCCACCAAGGGAGATGTCTAATTATACATCCACTTTGCTTTCCCATGCAATGCATTGGAAACAATTATTTTAAATAGATAAAGGATTTCAGTGAGTTTCAATTTTCCTTTCTGTCTATCAGCTGTGCAATATGGGCATGCACAAAATCTTAGTCATGGATGTGGATATGTCCTGAAGTTGTATTCTGACATTTGTGAGTCTCATTAAACGTGCTTCCTCTATTGGTTTGTTTGTTTTTTGTAATTGCAGCATACGAACATTTTTAATTTTTCATTTCCGCTCTTGGCATTTAATTTGAAGTGATCCCGAGTTTAGTGCCAAGACATGTATTGGAAATGACCTTCAAGCTTGAGAGAAAATAATTTCATTTTAGAATCTGTCAATAAGCAATAGGCAGAAGCCTTGTGCATTTAGTAGCATCTATCAAACGTTTTCCCTTAAGAACTTGCTGACCTTCTTGGCAGAGGCCATTCGACAACACACCACTTCTATTCACTTCCTTTATCAAAGAGATGGGATTTCTACTAAGCCATTTCTGCACTCAGAAATTAGGTCAGCTATCAACAGCAACAGATTACAGAGCTCAAATGATCTGTTCTCTCTGCTTGATGAAAGAGAAGTATAACAGTGGCCTTTCAGTGCCTTACAGTCAGGACATCCTCATCTGAGCTCTGCTCCTGCATTACATGACTCTACTTTTCAAGACCACAATGATTTAAGGAAGTGGCTATTTAGCAGCATGTAAATCCACCCAACACTCATTACATTCTGGTTTTGCTAACAGAAGTCTGGATAACAGCTGATCAGATAATTTACAGTGAATATTCAGAGGAGTTTCTCATGCTTTACAGCTGTGAAAGTAAGATCAGATCCGGAACAGAACTGGTCCCAGTGAATTACACAAGCACATTTGACAGAAAACTCATTTTCCAACATGCACATCACAAGAGGGAAGGAGGAAGCTTTGAGTGACAGCCTCTTCAATAATAAGTTTTTGATTGCAAAGTAGAAAAACTAAAAATTAAGATTTTTAGAAAGTAGGTGATAAATTAAGAGAAGTAAGTGTTTTCAGATGATTTGAAGCTCTAGAAACACATTCCATGCATATATTAGCTTTAGCAGAATGAAATTACCATGTTTCCAAAATTAATTTAGTAGCAACAAGCTTAACAGAAGGTAAACAGTTGCAAGTATGTTCCTGTAATTTATTTCATAGCACACATTCATTCTGTGGTAGAATCCCCTTTGCATTCTCACCAGTAGTCAGCTTTGAAATGTTTCGTCTGGTTACGGATGCTGAAGATGTTCAGCTCACAGATATCCCTGTCACAGAGAGGTAACTTGCAGATGTCCACAAGCCCTGAGCAGATGGTGCACTGGAGAATTTCTGCATACTGAAGGGCTGTGCAGAATTAAAAGGAATTTTTATGAACCCACCAGGAAGCAGCTGCAAGCACAGTTAGTTTCTAACTATCAGACATTCAGCGTGAATGGGACGAGCCCTCTGTGTTGTGCTTCAGCACCCTGGGATAGAGAAAAGGCTTCAAACCAAAGTATCAACACCAGAGTAGAATCAAACTGCGGTAGCTTTTCCTGAGCCTAAATCCTCACTCCTGTCCTCCCCTGGTCCTTGATGGAAAAGGGTGGGTCTAACTCCCAGGGAATCACCTGTGTAAAGTATGGAGATTCTTTACTAGTTTGTAAATGCAGGGGGTGAGTCAATGAAGATGGTGTTTTACCCAAAATTACTCACAGAAAAGACACTTATTAATAATAAATACTTATTCTTAATAACAATATTATTAATAATTAAGACATATTAACTACCATAAATATAATAATTTCCTTTCTGGAATCTACTTTTGAACATTTATAAGCTGTAAGAATGCTGTAAGGAGGAAGTCTATACCACTAATTCCTTCTGCAGTGTAATACTTCATGTACAATAGGTATGTATGGACACTGAAAATGTATGGAACAAAAAAAAAAAAATCAACCTGCTTTTCATTTTGAAAGATTATCAAAACTTTTGGGGAAATAATTATAGCTGAGATGGATTTTCTACAGATTTTGTAAGTAAAGGTTTCCCTTTCGCAACAAAATAAGTCTGTTAACTTTCTAATCTACCATTTTTTATGAATTTCAGCAGTGCTGCTAAGGGAATTTGGTAAGTTAAAACTGACAGGTGGAAAACGTGTAAGGAATGCACTACAAACTTGTGGATGCACCAGCAGAATTCAGAGTTTTATACAGGATATATTTTGGAGTGGGGATACTTAAATCTGGAAGCATATACTTCTAGAACAACAAACAATTTATGAGATCATACAGACTCATTGCTATCAAGTTTGTGCCATCCCACAGTTTCAAAGGATGTTTTTAAGCTTATTCTGTTTAACTAAAGGCATAAAATTACATAAAATGTAAATAAGTGATCCCTTGCAGTTCACTATGCTGTGCATTATCTTTGGCAAAGTAAACAGAGTATTCAGAAGTAATAGCCATTACACTGGTCTTTTTCTTTTTCAGTAAATGCTAGATATGATTTTCACTCTGTGAAAATAGGTATTTTCAAATGTTTCTTGGCAGTAAAGTTTTCATTAAAGCAGAGGGACCTATTGGAAAAATATTCATTAAAACCTCATGATTTTCCTACCAGTTCTAGCCTGGGAGATTTTTTTTCCAATTTTAACTGCAAAATAAGAAAAGCAATTTTTTTTTCCTAAAAAAAAGACAGGGTATAGATTTTGGCCCTTAGCTAAAATGCCAATGGCCTCTTTTGCATGCCCAGCCATTTCCACCCCAGGTCCATACTCTCCTGCTTGCACTATCCCTCCTCTCTCTGTGCCTATTGAAAGCATCCACTTAGCTGAAGTATTTTAAAAAGAAGGTCCTGATTCCCAGAAAAAAAAAAAAAAGAAAAAAAAAGCCTTTTTCCCTCTCTCTCTCTGAAACACTGGACTGGGTGTGCATTAGGAGAGCTAGAGCAAAGCCAGCTGCAAAATATCTGTGGATGGGGACCAAACTCTCCCTTTTGGGTTTAGTGCAATAGCAATAAAACCAACATACCTTCCTGGTTTGTCTATTTACTTATTTATTATTTACTGATTTTACTATTGAAAAAAAGCAAGCTTTGCTATTAAAATATTCAATCATATTTTTAAACAATAAAGCAAAACCCAAACATGGTCTTTTTCTCTAGTCAGTTCAGAGCCCTATATATCAAGTGCAGATATTCCCTGCAAAAGTTTCAGACTTTAACTAATTATGTTGCTAATCAAGAGCATGACTGCATTTTGATTGCACTCAGTTATCTCTCATCTCTTTCTTCTCAAAACAGTAGGAAAAAAAAACCCAGAACAAAAGGTTCATATCTCTCACAGCTGCTCTTTATGCACATCTAATTAATCTTGGGACTATTAAAATTCAATACAATGAGAAAGTGGTCAATACTGTAATTAGATAAACGAGCTCACACAGTAGTGAAACAATCAAATCAAACAAGCTTCATCAAATATTCCTCATAAGTGACAGAACAAATACGTTTCAATGCCTGTTTTCAAATTCCCCGATGATGTTACGATAGCCTTGTCTAACCTTTCAGAGAACAACAGTGGTGTCTCCTACTGCATGTGATGCACTATCTATACCCTTTGAAACACAGAGAATTTATCTCTAACACCTTTCTGGATCAAACGCTTCTTGAAATTCTAAAGCAAGTAGAAATGGCTATTCCTACTCGAAGACAACTCAGCATCTTCAGATCAAAGGAGCTAAACAAACATTTCCTGTCTGCAAACCTAACAAGAAAATCTTCCCAGTAGCAAAGAGATTCACTACATAATCACCACGTGCTCATTATCTCTCAGCAGCTTTAGATTTTACATTCAGGAGTGTAATGGACATCATTTGAAATAGGACATCATTTGAAATAGGACATCATTCCTGTCTTGATATGCATGTTATGTTTAGAGCCTGTCATCAGAGATTATTGAAATCCTCCTGAAGTGCAGTGGTGAGAAAGTAACTGGATAGGTTATTTTTGTTAGTTACTTAAGAGTATTTGTGGGCAGCTTCTCAGAGCATAAATAACTGCTCCTCAACAGGAGAACTATCTCCTACAGGTCTTTCAATAGTCCAATTGCAGTTTTGAAGACAGAAAAAAAAATCCACTAGAATAGCCAGGCTCTGGGTTCCTGCAGAATGATGGCTGATTAAGAGGGCTGTTATCCTTCCTGTGATACACATTGGTGACATGGCAAAAGACTCAGTGATTGATACCGTGTGAGCTCATGCACCGAAATCATGTGATGCCTTCAAAGGATGTTGGCATTAATTTATAAGTAGTGGAGGAAAATAAGCACATCTTTACTGCTTCCTGTGCTTTACCTCATCCACTTACTACCTCTATCTGCCACCATCAGAGTCAGTGTTCTGGGAACCCTGCAAAACCCTCTCAACAGAGATGTAGTTTGTACAGACAGTGACCAATATATAAATTCATACCTCTAAAATACACCTCTGAAACACAGTAAAATCACTTTTAGGTGACCATATTCAGACTAAAATTCTTGCCAGCATTACATACATTGATTGGCTTCATATGCCTAATCCACAAAGCCCTGGCAGCAAAATCATTACCTGCAAGAAAGCATTGAGCAGTGCGCTTTCCAGAGCAGTAGTCCCACTCCCTGCCCAATGCTGCCCATTCAGACCAGTAATATTTTTCTAGTCTCTCCAGTAGATGAGATTTAGATCCCACATTTGCGTAGGTGGTTACTTTTACAAGCCCATTCAATAAAACCTTGGAAGACTGTCAGTATGGCTGACAAATATAAAAATGCTCAAAATGACTGCCCTTTCCAATGTTTCATGATCCATGTCACATACCTGAGAATTATCAGTGGAAATCTAAAAAGTACATCTTAATTAAAATTTAACTAAAATATAAATTGGATTTTTTAGCTTAGATGCCACTACAACCCAGTGCAGCACTCCAGGTGAAGAACAAGAGCTGGTTAAGGTTTCATTGTGCAAATCCCTTTTCATACTGTGAGGTTTTTATTGCTGCTTAAGCACAGTAAAAAGGGGAGATGGGCCAGGCTGCTGCTCCTTTGAACTTCACACTGGTTACAGTGGGGGTGTAGAAACCCTCTGTGCTATGCAGCCCAGCACATAAGCATCTGGATAAAGTCAATCAACTTGAAAATCTCTGTGCCCTTTCCCTCCCACATTCCTTCCTGTTGGGAGTTGAACTGGGATTGAGGAGATCCCAGTCTTATTCCCTTTTCCACCTCAATGCCCTTATGTGACCTTGCACAATCTCTGCTCACATTATATGATATAATCCAGGAAAATTTGTTCTCCTTTTTGTACCAGACAAACCCTCAATCCCAGCCTGAAGCAAACCAACAGCAGCCTAGACTAGAGAGAACAAATACAGCAAAGCACCCACAGACACCAGCACACATACCCCAAAACACTTTGCATTTCTCCTTCTTTGCCTGCCCTGGGCACCCTCTGCACCTTGTTTCACTTCTTCCTCACTTGTCCATGTGGCTTCAAAACGGCAATTTCTGCCCCTACTGAAATGCTTTCAATACCCAGGCACCCACACCTCTTTGCCTTCTTCCACTGCTCTTTTGAGAAGGGTAGAGTGGCAGCATGATCTCAATTGTCTGGGGAGCTCCCAGCTTGCATAACTTTTCACAGTGCTCAGAAATTTCAGAGTTTGATGAGTTTTACTGCAGTTACCTTTTTTTTAATTCATATTAGTTTCAAGTTAATAATTTGTTAATTTTTATAGTTCACTGTCTAAAAAAACCTCTACTGAAAAATTTTACCATCTTACCTCCAAATATTACTAATATTTACAGCAATTGAAAATTACAGTCAAGTCTCACTTAACCCATCTCAGCTTTGGGAAAGGCAGAGAGTTTTTCCTTAGCCTCATGTCATCAGTGAATTAGGTATTTTCCAGAAAAGCCAAGAACTAGAAAGTTTTTGCACCTGGTTGTGACCACTTTGCATGCTCTCAGCTCTGCTTCTTCAGCAGGGATTCAGTGCCAGGAAATAACAGACTCATTACCCGCTTTCCCTCTTTCCTTAAGCCATATTCCCCATTGCTTTGCACTCAGCAAGGGCTTTGCTTTCTCACCTCGTGGTCCAATTTCCTGAGTTCACACTGTGCTGTCTGAATAAGAGTGTCCCAAATTGCCTTTTTCTGAGTGTGGTTACACACATACTCCTCCTAACAAGCCACAGAGGTCATAGTTGTCCTGACGAGGGGAGAGGAGGAACAAGCTTCAGCCCTGTAGCCCACAGAGATGTCAGTCCATTGTGAAGCTGGGCATCCACCAGCAAAGTTTTCTTCATGATTATGGATCCTCCTGAGGACATGGAGAGAGTCTTGTAAAAGACCAAAGGGCTGGGAATTGCCCTGCCACCTTGACTGGTAAATCTGCATTGCTGCAGGCCTGGCTCATGCCCACAGCAGCTGCAAATTTGCCTTTTGTGCCCTTTGTCGGAAAGTATGGGGACAGTCTTGAGTGACTGAGCTGACAGAAAGCAAAGCAGGGATGGAGGCACAGGGTCAGCATTACCTCCTCTACAGTGGGGTCCTTCTCCACTGAAAAAGTGGAAATTTTGTCTCCTGGGATTTCTGCCAAAGTCACTGATTGCAAAGTTCCGCACAGAGGCAATGTGGGATCTTTGCTGTACCTCTATTTCTTCAGTCCCACAAAATCTTTACAGGTGTCTGACTTCTCATTGCCAGGGTTGTTAGCAAAAAACCACCTGCTAACTCAACCAGTGCTGGAGGTTTCCAGTCCCCAAATACCAGAGAAACCCAGGGCTTAACTCTGACCAACATGAAAGCAACTGGAGAAACCCCACTGTGCCTCCAGACTGAGCCCCCCTCACTGTAGCAAGCAAATAAATCCCTCTAACTAACCCATTAAGGCCTCACATTTTGTGTTTCTCAGCATTTTCTCTTTAATTACAAAACTAAATTAACATTTTAAAGAAAAGGGAATCAGATATGACAACTTGGTTGCCAGGGAACCTTCAAACACAGAGGTTCATTTCAGCAGGCAGCAGCCTGGCTGCTGTCCTGGGTGCAGCAGGGCTGCTGTGTTGTGGGGAGCCTGGTATTTCACTGCATACTGCAATAGCAAAAGATATTTTTAAAAAAAAAAAAAAACATAGGAGGTCAACATCACAAATACTTGCTGCCTTCAGCATTTTAATGGGGCCCGAAGGTATTTCACTTCTCTGTGGAGAGTTACCCAGCATTCAGAGTGGCTTTGCTAAGGGATTGCAGCGTTTGTCCACTCCCCCGCAGTCCTGGAGCACAGGAGAGCTGCTGCAAACCCAAATGCACCAACACAGACTGTCAGAAAGGAAGGAAGAGCCAAGCTATCCCACGTGCACACTCCTCCTCCTCCTCACAGCCCTCTTTTAGCCTTTTCCTGGCTGAGCAAGCGGCAGGGTTTGGAGTTAGCAGCCATTCCCAGTATTCTTGATGCTTCCAAGAGCAGGGAAGAAGCCTGCAGCACCTCCTGCACTGGAGAAAATCAATGAAATATTCACTTGTTTGCTGGGATCACATAAGCAGTGCCACTGTAGAGCCTCCCAAAAAGGAGTTGGGACTGTTTCTGGAGGAACCGATGCTCTCAGTCCTTGGAAGCACCAAAACAGATCTCACAGTGTCTGAATTTTCTTGTTCTTTCGTTGTTTCTTTCTGAAAATAGGATTTTCTAGTAGCTTAAGCTCCCAGCAACAGCCTAGGGAGTTGAATCTATTCATATATATGCATATAATTGGTTCTGCAGAAACACGTGGAAAGTCAAAATGACACTGTTGTGATGAAATCATAACTTATTGATTTAAGGCATCTGCAGCCCCTTGCTGAGGCAGCAGGAGCTGCCTTCCATAAGAGATACATATTCAGTATCTCTGAAAGTCATTTTAAATGCCCTGCACTCTGTTCCCCCACAGAAAGGCTGCACAGCTCTGCCTCCCCAGCACATCCCCAGCTCCAGGAGCAGCTCCAGCCCTGCAGACAAGCAGTATCACAACTTAAATACAACAAATAAAAGGTCAAAGTCACCTGGGCTGGGAGCAGAGAGCCAGCCTGCTGCAGACAGCCCTCCTCCTGGCAGATCCAGTGTCTGCCTCCATGCTTCTACTTCTGCTCCAGACCCTGAGGGAGATGTGTGCTTTCTGACAGTGCAGTCTAAGATGGTATGTCAAGAAAATCCATGTCCTAATTATCCAGTGTCCCTAGCACAGTAACCAAGACCTAAAAGAGGAGAGACTTCTCTTATTCGTGTCCCTTCCCACTTTCTGTCCAGCTAGGCATTTCACTGACTTCATCTAGCAGTTGCATCTCCTTTGTTTAATAATGATAGAGAATTTTTGTGGGTGGTAACAACATACAATGCTTTGATGTATATTTGATAACAAAAGTTAATGTATGCTCAGAGGGAGAAGGCAGTAATCAGCCAAAGGAGAGTTCTGAGAGCAAGTAGAGTTTGTAGTACCTTCCAAATTCCAGTTCCACATGCATTATTGCCCAAGTGCTTGAGAAGCCCCTGATAAATCAGTGTGAGGGAGTGGGAAGTGCAGTGATGCACATACAGCTGCACTAGTGAAGCCCATTCTGTTTCTGAGCTGTCAATGCCATTGAGTTCATCCAGGAGAGATGATACTCTGACAAAGCTGTTTCCTCATTGCAATGACCTAAACAGGACAGTTTGACTCACCAGAAAGTTTCCAATTAAGTTGCCTGGGCAAGGAGACTGCAGCTACTTGGAGTTTTAGAGGAGGATATCTTAAATAGGAAAACCAAAAAAATACCATTTATCACCGCAGTTTCCAGGATCTTGCCTGATGTCTCCTTTTGGGAAGGGGGTTGTAGCCTGAACGGATGCACAGACTATGAAAGAAAGATACCCACAAAGGCCCAGGCCCTTCTGGAGCTCCTCTGCAGGCTGTGGTGGATGAGCTCACAGACAAGTGTCCTGTCACCACCACAGCTTGGCTGTGAACAGCACACCCAGCACATCCTCCTTCCCACTGCCTTTGGGTCAGGGACAATTTGTCATTCCTGATGTTTTGTAGATCATGTTAAAAGGACATCTAGGGGCACTGCTCTGCACACAAATACCTGTTTAATTCATATAGCCACAAAATGAATGAGGTAAGAAGGTGCCTTGTGGCCCTTCAGTTTGTATCTTCCAGATGAGCCTTGCTTCTCTTTCCTTATGCCCCACACTTCAGCTGGATGAAAGTGGAAATTAGTTTCTGCTCCATCTCCTTGTCTCCAGGCTGAACCCTCCACATGCATCCCACACTCTAGCCACTGCCAGCTCACTATATGTGTTTCAACTAAAAAAAAAACAAAGCCAACAACAACATTCAAAAAACCTGAACAAACAACCCCCCTTCCCAACAACCCCAAACTCAAGCAGGTAGGAAATTAAGAATAAAAAATGCCTGCAAATTATCATGTTTCCAACTTATATAATTAAAATTTCAACTTCTTAAGTATATTTCATGCTCTTGGCCTTTGGCTGAGTTTATATGCTTGGTTATAACTTAGAAAAAAAACCCTTTAAGGATGAATGAGCCAAAGCAAAACTTTAACACTTTCAGTCTGGCTCAGATTTCCAACACTTACAGAAACTGCAAATTCTCCCATGCCAATCCTACTCATTCATATTAATGCATGGGAGATCACTGTTAGTCTGATCAAAATGCATACTCAGTGTCGTGGGCTTATTTATTTAAAATAAGGTTTATCATCAGAATGCAACATCGAGAGAACATTAATACTGTGAAGGCAGCAAGACTTGCTAAATTGCTTTGAGGACTTAGGACAACATTATCCAGAATACCTCAGAAGTTAATGAAGTACTTTGTGGGAATTATAGACTAGGGAATTAGAAGCCATACCGGACACAAGGTACAAGTGATAATCTTTGAGTGATTTGGTAAAGTAGAACTAATCCCAGAAGGGACAAAATTATGTCCACAATGCTCAGTGAGAGAACACAAGTGTCACAAGATATTTCAGGATGAAGCCTGAAGTTTCTTAATGTCAGTTTGCCTGAAGAAAGAGAACAAAGCCAGGTAGCTCACTATAAGCTTCAAAGTCTATTGTGAAAGACAACTTACAAAAATTCATTTAAAGATACATATAATTTCTGCAAAGATAAAATGTATTTTTTGAAAATGGATGCCAATATTTTAGCTCAGAGAAGATGCAGGAGATAAGGGCAAACTGAATCCTGCCTTACATGATATCTTACATGAACAAAGCAGCCTGGCAGCCTCATGCATTGGAAACAGATATTATTCTTGTGGATTACATGGTGCTGGAAAACTAATGTTAAGAGGCTAAGAGAGATGAGAATAGCTTGATGGGCACTACCATTTCACCCATCCAGAAAGGATTTTAATGCTTGCAAGGTTGATTACATTCTTTACATTTTGCTGCTAGTATGTCAGTTATTTCTGTTCCCACTGCTAGTGGAGAGATCTCCTACATAAAGCCAAATCCGGCTGTTTATATAAAGGGTTGGAAATGAGAACTGTAAAATGCTGACTGCCAGGAAGGGCAGCCAAGACAGATACAGTTCAGAGGGTATTATTGGGAATCACATGGTCTCTTTTTGTCTGACATCTCAGCTGATACTGCTGTAATTTTCAGAACCGTCCTAGAAAAGATACATTTCTTAAATAAGGATGTTTCAGTATTTCTCACTGATAAACCTGATCTTTAGAAGCTCTTGAGGATTTTAGCTACCACTTGAATGAAGCTTTGCACTCATTATTCCAGCTCGTTGCTGCAATGTTCTTGGGTAACGAAGCACAGCACATAATCTGCCTGATCATTTAGCTCCAAAGGACAGAATGCCAGAAACCGCAATCCTGTTAGAAGATATTTTTATGAGCCATTCTAAAGAATGGATTTTTTTTTCCAGAGTTTAATTTACCTTCCCTCGGGAACCTACACGTGCTCCAAATCTGGAAAATCACAAGAACAAAAGCTACTGAATTCAATGATCCAAAGAGTTTATTGAGTTTATTTTTTTATTTCTCCCTCTCCCGCAGGATAGGTGGTCCTTTGTGCTCCCCCTGGAGCTCATTTCAGCTAGGGTGCATAGGCAGTCACAGCAAGGCTTCCTCCTCTTGTTCCAGTGCAGAGGGACACAGTCCCCTTCCTAAGTTAAGCTCACATTTCAATAAAATCTAGTTATAGCAGCTTTGCACAGTGAGACACTAGCCAAGCCAGGAAAAGTGCAATGAGGGTAGAAAAACTAAGAGCTCCCTGGAGCAGTTCAAAGCAGGTAGGTGTTAGTCAACAGAAAGACCCCCAGTGCTTTCACTGGGCTTGAATTAGGGCTCCAATTATTTTAGTTAGCAGGAAGTACCCTCTGTGGGACAAAACAGAAGGGAGAAAAGGAGCAGAGTCTGGCTTTACTTGGGTACACACTGCCTGTTGAAGGACACAGTTACCAACAGGAAAGCAACATGGTCAAGCCATAGGAACCCAGGGGCGTGGTGTCTGCAGAAGACTTGATTTTGAGGCAGTTTTTGACATGGCTCAACATTGCTCAAGAGCAGTGCAGACTCAAAGCAGGAACAGCAGTGAAGGGATGCACTGTCATATTCTACCCCACCTCTGGAAAAACACTTGATATGCATGCAAACTTTGCAAAAACAACAACAAAATATTTTGCAAAACAGTGACCTGCAACAGGGAAACATCTCTGTCCTCAGTTTCTCTTTATGGAAGTTGCACAGCTCCTTTCATAATAGGTAATTTGGGAGCTTCAATTCCACCTCTTAGGCTCTTTCCGGAATTGCAGAGTTGGCCCAGATGCTCCAGTTCAGACTGCCCCACACTGGGGTTTATCCACTCTGTCCGGGGAGAGTCAGCTCTACAGCAAACATCACAAGAGGTGTCACCATATGCAAGTCTGATCTCCCCTTCTGGCAACACAAAATCTGTTTGCTCAGGTGGGAGCAGGAAGATGGGCCAGCACTGCAGGCAGCTGTTCTGCTCTGCTCCAGCAGAACCCATGCAGCAGATCAGCTACAGGGCCACAGCTGCACAGGGAGGCTGGGAGAGCTCCAATGAACCAGTGAGCAGTGCAAACAGGCACACAGCATCACCCGTGGTCCTCCACACCACCACACAACACTCTCTGTGGGAAGGCAGGAGAAGGTAATGCCAAGGGAAAGGTTACTTTAGCAAAAACTTACTAAAGTGTGATGCCTCTAAATAAAGAGCTCCTTGCCTTTGACTCCATAGACATTCCTACACCGCTTTATGCCTAGGAAATGCTGCCTCTACCATTTTCACTTGGGTTTTTTGATTGCTTAAAATTGCAAGCTAGGTTGAAAAAAACTCTCAGAACAGCTTTCCACAGCACAGGAAAGCTGTTGCGTTGGGTTTTATTTAACTGCAAATGTTCAAAAGTAAATGCCATGATTTATAAATTCAAGGGAATGGAAGCAAGTAAGAGCTGTGAAAATATATCTGACTATTATCCTAGTGCTGTCTAGCTCCAACAGGAGCAGCATAATTGTCTGTGTGCAACCCAAGCCATCCTGCACACCATCACATCACGCCAAAAGACAGGAAAATGACCAAAACAACCCCTGAAAAACTGAAGAACCATTTCACAGCCCACAGCCATTGCCATCACTCAGAACAAAATGATTGCTAACCCTGACACATGTTCATAAACACGGTCTTTGTGAAGCCAATGGAGAGGGGACTAAAATAGCAGCTCATCAGGAGACTAATTATGGCCAACCCACAGACATTTTTATGACCTAGTTAACATTTAATGGCCAATACCAGCAACTGCCGTCTGAGAACCTTGGTGGTGCCCATCCTGGTGCACTGCTGAACCCTTGCTGATCCTGTCCCTGCTGCCCTGCAAACACACGCAGACATCCAACCTGCTGCATCCCTGAGTTTATCAAATATGCAGGGCAGCCACCTCCCTTCCTTCCCTGCAGAAAAACCCCTCTCTGTTTCTCCTTTAAGATGCTCTTCCTCACACCAGTGTAACTGAAACACTGAGCAGGGAGAAAGGCAAATATTGCATGCAGGCTACAAACTGTTCTTTGATGTGCAAGACCTGGGGCAGCCACACAGGGCCATCAGCCCCAGAGAGCTGTAAGAGGGGTCACTTCATGCAAGCAAATTATTTTTCTGGTCTTCTTCCACTATTTGCACAGTTCTGTCCTGCCTTGCCCCCTTTCACATATCCAGAGCCTCAAAGGAAATACAGCCATGTCAGCCTGATGTTCAGTAACAGCCCACTGTGTCCAGCCATGGTTGGATATTTAGACATTTTCTAACAGAATTCTGCTGCACATTTTCTGACCAGCTGTCATCCAACTACAGATGTTTCCTTACAATTTTTCCTCTGATCCCTACAAGCAAGGAGGGGATGAGGAGAGCAGGATGGGAATGTCTACGTCTGGTGCCTGCCCACACCAAAATCTGCTGAAATATAGCCCTGAGCCAAAGAGAGAAACTGGTACTCTTGGGAGGTAGGCTCTTTTTTCATTATTTTTTTAAGGGAGCAGCTGAAAAACAAATACACAAGAGCTCCAGGGATCATAATAAAGATCACAGAACTGCCATCTTCTAAAATTAACTACAAACTCTATGAGTTCTCCTGCTTCTTGTAGGAGTGGACAGGGTTTTTTTTACTTTTTCTTTCATTTACTCCATTTATTCTTGCTTGTTTGTTTTGCATGACTTAATAAATCCTAACAGCCTTTACTGAACAGAAATGTCAAGACTCTTTTCTAACCAGAGGGCACTTAACTCTGTAGTAACACAAATGAATTTTATTTTTTTTTGTCTGTAATTAGCAGAAATGATACTGCACCAAAAAATTTTCGTGATGATCCAGAGTGAAGAGGTATTGATCCAAAACAAAACCAAAAAAAACCCTGTAATACCAAACTAGTGATGTAGTCTTGCAGAATTTGGGTTATATATCTATATCTATATCTATCTATATCTATCTATCTGCAGAAACTTCTTGTTTAGAAAGCAGCCTATGGCTGCAGGAACTTTCAGTTAAACTGGCACTCTCATAGGGAAATATTCAGAATGTATCTATGCACTCAGTAACATGGCAGCATATCATAAGAGCAGCTGTGACTTTGCCTTACCTATAATGATCTCAGGTATAAAAAGTAATCATGATGGACCAGTTAATTACAGCTTTCCTATTCAATAACATAAAAGATCCTGCTCTGCTATAATTTTAGTGTCAAAAAGGGGAGGTAGAGAATGAAAAGAGACCCAGGGAAGGAGCATAAAATTTTGCTAAATACAATCCGTGGCTTTACCAACCCCCAACTGGCAGACATAAAAAAAAAAGAAGATATTTCATGCAAATGGGAAGCCCAGTAATTATTTCCTTCCAACAGTCGATATCCAGCTCATTCCACAGGGCCATTACCTGCCTTTCCACATTGCCATTGTTTTTGCATTTCATCTGCTCCCACACACAGCCAAATAACTGTGATCCCCAGTCTGCTCCCTTCGGCAGTAAAAAGGCTTTTGCTCCAAGCTGTGCAGGCATCCTCTGTGCTCTGTATCTGCAGTTACAGACCTACATGAGCAAAAATTCAGGAGACATACAAGATCAAGCAGAATCACTCCAGCAGATTATATTTTTGCTTCCCCTTCTGCCATCACAGGGGAGTCTCAAGAAAAGGTTCACAGCTTTCCCCCCAAACACCAACTTCTGTATGTTGATATTTATGCAGGCAAGATAACATCAGCAGGGAGTAACAGCTCAGCCCAAACTGATGCAAAATTAAACCTCCTTTTTGCTTTCAGAGTAGCCATACCCATCTTTCTTTTTTTTTTTTTATATTTCAGTTGAGCTAACCCAGTGCAGTTCTCAGCTTGTGCCCACACTGTAATTGCTCAGGGCCCCATTATCTAGGGATATGGGAGATGCTGCTCCGAGCCTCCAAAGAGCTTACCAAAATATTGACACAAAATATTTTGTTTGCCTTTGCTTCATTTGGCTTTCACCCTTCAGGCTTCATTTCAAAGAGCTGAAAGCAGAACAGAGCAGCCCTGAATTTCATCTCGCCTCAATGGCACAAGACATTGGTTGGTGCAGAGCTGCAAACAGAGGATGACTTTGCTGCTGTCAGACCACAACCCCAGATGGCCAGAGCCTCTGCTGCTCCAAGATCTGCTCACACCCTTGGTGCATGTGGTGACCCCCCTGTGCCTGCTCAGCCTGGCAGGGAAGGAGCAAACCTGCACCCACAGGTTTATTTGCTGACACAGAGCCTGGGTGTGAGGTGAACCCTTGGCACAGCAGTGTGAGGGAGGCTGCTCCGATGAGGAACAGGGATGATCACAGCCTGTGCTGTCTCAGGGGAAACAGATGCTACCTCGAGAGCATGCAGTGCTCTTTCTGGCTGAATGAAGATTCTTTAGGGCTCAAAAATATTTAGTTGTGGCATGAGATCCCCTGGGAACTGCTCTGTGTCCTATTTATATCTGCCAGCATTACCTGGAAATGATTTTCTATAGGTGGGAACGTCGAGGTCTCTTATTCTGTCAAATATATCAGAAACATTGCTACACTCTTACAGAGAAACATTTTGCTGAACTCTACAAAAAGGGAAATGCTTTTCCTTTTGGGAGGTGGGTATGCCCTGGGAAAGACAGGAATGCTAATGGGTCACTGGTCAATGCCAGAGTCCCTGCTGTTTATAAGGGGCAATTAACTAATTGCTTACTAATTAACTGTGCTTCACATGCTGTCTATGCAACAGTGATTTTAAACAATTCAAAGCTGCCCACCCTCTTGTTGTTTAAAAGTTCAGCTGTTTTCCCCATTTTGGGATGAATCACAAGGTGATGAACTTGCCTACCAGATAAGGGCACAATCCAGCACTGGGCTGGCTCTAAGCCCTGCCCAAAACCCCATCAGCTTTATTAAGATTTTCTGACCTGGGTCAGGATGCAGAAATGGGATTTTTGTGCTGGCTCCCACGACACAGACTTATTTCCATTAGAAATTCTCCATCTGTGCATTAGAGAAAGATTAACCTGTGTTTACTAGGGAGAGCAAATGAGACAAATGGATGTCTCTGCGTGATGCCAAGAGATCTCAGATGACATGAACCAACAGAGGCTGCAAATCCACAGCCAGATAAAATGTCAACTGTATTACTCAGCCTCTTAATATGGAAGCATTTAACATGTAAGTTTTCTACAGTCAGAGTAAAGGGTTCCCTGATCAATCCAGTTTCACACAAGGCAAAGAACTAAAAAAAGATGAAATCCCAGTCTGTAAATCTAGGCAATTCCCAGAAGCAACAGAAGAAAAGGAACATGTCAGAGCAGACTGATGATCTGATAGGTCACCTTCCATATGGTTCTGAAACTACTATGTGATTCACTATAACCATATCAGATCTTGGGTTCTGCATAGCTAGAACATGATTTACAGTGATGGGGATCCCTGCTGACTCCACAACAAAGGAGCATCTGGCTGTGGAGCAAACCAGTAGATACCCCAAGGAAGCTCACCAGAAGATCCACAGTACCAGGACACTGCCAACAACATTCTAGTTCCTGTGAAGGAATTAAACTAGTTTCTCCTAGCAGAGTCTGTCTTTCTCTTGCAAATGCATCATGAACCTTCCTGTCAAATCAGTCTTTTTCTCATAAAATTGTTTAATCAAGATTTCCATACATCTGGCTTGAGTCCATCCTTCCTATTGCATTAATATATGCAAATGGATGGCATTATTGATGCAAGCAAAGGAATAAAAGGTCACTGAAGCAAGTTTAATTAAAGAGAAAGTCTGAACTTGAGCAAGAGTTAGATAAACTGAGACATATCGATTAGCTGAGCTGGTTTTAATTATTACAAGACAACCACAAGTTTGCTTTGATATTGAACAGAGACAATCCTTCAGATCACACACTCGCATCTCTCTGACATTTCCAATCTCCTGGGAGATTAGTTAGGCTAAAACTAACAGAAGATAACTACAAGTGAGCAGAGGTCCCCAGCCTGACAGGGGCAGAGCTCCTGTCCCTGATGAAATCCAAACAGACACTGCTGCAGAACACCCTTCTGTGAGGTAAAGAAGTCACAGCCATCTGTGTAACAACTGCACCCTTGGAGCAGGACAGGAATGGCAGAGCTGCTTAAATCCTGTAGGTATAAAGTTAATGTGTATTAAAAATGACTAAACAAACAAACAAACAAAAAAGAAAAATAAGAGCATTATGCATCACCCTAGAAGCTGAAATCAATAAATAAAGGAAGTAAAGAAAGAAGATAAAGAGAGAGGATACAGTAATCCCAGATTTATAAACGGTGTGGAGAAGGGAAACAAAATATAGTGGGTTTGGTTTTTTTTTAATTTTAACCTTAGCACAAATCTGTGTATGGAGAGTCAGCAGCCCCTTTCCTGAATACAGAACACACCCACAAGGCCCTTCTGGGTGTGTGATCTCCTCAAGGGGAAGCTACTTTGTCCATCACTTGCACAAGACATCCCTGAGTCAAAACAAATATTTTTGGGTGAAGTTTTAAAATATGTCTTACCCCAGGGGAAGAAGTCACTTCCACCAAAGCTCACAGAACAATTTTTTTTTGCTTAACCTTCTTCCTTTTCAAAGCACGCTTTTCCTCCCAAACGAAGATATATTGCCACACATTAGCTCCATCACACATGACATGGCAGGTATGCAGCTGACAAAGGAGTACCAAGGGGGAAGGGGGCAACAGGACTCTAAGAAAGTTTGTAATAATCTGAGAGGATGTACCCAGTCGAGAGCTGATGCTGGTGAGATAAGAGAGGCAAAGAAATGAGCCCAACCTCCACACTACAGATGCAATTTTACCAAACAGAAACTGCTTCCAGTACATTGTTTCATATCCTGAACAATCCGATAAACAATGAGATGCACAGCATAAATACAAAACACCTACAGAGCGGGTGAGGCTTTAATCCTGGCAAGCTCCAGGACAAGAGCAAAAAAATTCAGGGCAAATGCTGCCTAAGTAGAACAGGAGAGATAGCATCAGATGTGAAGAGCTAATTGAAATTATCCCAGTGTAGCTAAAATAATTAAGCTGGAGCTTAGTTCTAATAGGAGCTAATTCTCCTCCAGAGGAGGCTGCCCTCCAGCGCCAGCTGGGCAGGGTCCCCCTTGCACCCTGCCAGCCCCCACTGCTGTACCAAATCCACCCATTTCATCACATGGTCTGTATTGCCACAAGACTGGACACTGCCTTTCTGAAAGGGGCTTCAGATCCCCTCTCACCTCTGAAATCCGAGGGTTCTGGAGTTCAAGTGCAGCATTCCCCTGCAGAGGTTTGCCGCCACGTCCTGAGGTAATGCCAGAAGGTAGCAAAGGGAAAGGCCACGCTTTTGGAGCTGGGGAATTTTGCTTCAACTATTGCCTCACAAGAAAAGGTCCTTCTGCCTAAAACAAGGGTGCTTCAAACCCAACCTGAAAATAAAGGTATGGAGCAAACCCAGCAGCACCCCAGGTAGCTGCTGATTCATACACAGCAAATAACATTACAAAGAGCTGGATCCCTTCACCTCCCCAGGAAGGAGGCTCCTGTTACACCCCTCTCTTTTCACCCTTGTTTCTCACTTACCTTTCCACCCCTAGTACCCTCCTTCATGCTCCATCTCTCGCCCGCCAGCATCAACCATCATTTCTGTCTTTGCCTGAGGCTCATATTAGTTCCTCACAGCTCTTCCCTTAGTTCATCAGCTGCTACTTGTGTTTTCCCACTAATCTGCCTGAGCCAGAGGGACAAAGCCACCTGATGCTCATCTCCATGGGTCTGTTCCACCCTGCCCTGTGGTCAGCTTTGGCCGTCAGATTCGAGAAACCTCACAAGTGAATCGCCCCCAGGTTGCAGTGATGAGGAGTGATTGCACTTCAATCAGCAGCCAGCCCTGAAGAGATCAGCAGCTTTGATTTTTCTTGATAGGAGAAAGAGATGTTGGAAATATTTTAGCCTTGATCCCAGCTGGTTGGGTAAATTTTTATGAGATGGAATAGAGCAAAAATTATGTTAGGATGGGAAGAGATTTTTGTATTTCCCTCCCTGCATGCTGAACAGAGTGCTCAGTGATGTTGTAAATAATATGCTGAAGGCAGCTGAACTGGGGTTCACATAGAAGGAAACCCAAACTATGCTCTGAAGTGGTACAGAGGACAAGGACCTCGCCAGACAAGCAGAAATTGAACTTTAAAGGACACTGTTACAGTCACTGTATGAAGGAGAGAGGCTGGATCCATATTTAGTTACATCCCTAAACAACAGCCAACAAAACACTTCTAGATAATTAGTTAAACCAGAGATGAAGTGAGGGTACAATTGATGTCCTTGGCATGAAAGGGGAGAGCTGCTCTGCACAGGACAGCAATGGATTCCTGTGGAATACCAGCCTCATCTCCTGTGAAACCACCCAGTTGCTGCTACACACCTTTCATGAAATGGTGATTAAAATGCAGGCTGAGTCTTTGTTGGCTTCCCTTGGCTAAGTCAAGAGAGCTAAAACCCATTTGCAAGTGCTCTTAAAGTTCAGTCACTGCTGTTTGTACAGCAGAGCCAGGAACAAAACATCTCATAGTCAAGAATTCAGGCAGCCTGTCACAAATCCCCCATGGTGGCAATCAGGCTGATCTCAAGCTCACCTTTTTCTAACTGGAAGTTATATAAAAATCTTCACAACTAATCTGCACTCTCTCTTCAAATCAACACTTTTAAAAATAATAATTCTTTCCTGCATATGACTTCAGCTATTTATCTCCGTAACTATGAGGCAGAACTGAACTTTCTGCAAGGCTGAGCTCTCCCTGATTTCCAGGCCTACCCTGCAACCAGGCTGCTCTGTCCTAGGAAAAGCTTATTGTTCAGTTCTGTTTGCTAAAATCCAGCTGGTAAGGGCATCCCAACATACAAAAATTACAACACAGGGAACATTTCTGGTATGCATAATTACTGCAGAGAAACAGATCTTCCGTCTCAATATTAGATGAATGGATGCAGGAAAACAGACAGCTGCTGAAATTAATGATATCCACACCCTACACTTCTAGATTTTGGGCTTTCAACAAATCAAAGATCCTCCATTAAAAATTTTTAGTCACTTGAACCTGCATCTTTTCATTTATATATCTTTTGTCTTATTGTTACTGTATCCTGAGTTATTCTGACTACGGATTCTTTCCATCACACCATGCTTCATGTCAAATCCTTCTCTGAAAACATGATATACCAGATGTCACAGCACCACACAGGATATCTGTCTAATAGACTTTCACTCCTTTCATCTTCTTTCACATCAAAACACAAAACATTTTCAGACACTCGAGAAAGCCAGCATGGTCTCCGCAGCACATCAAGATTAATCTACAGTTTAATGTAGTTTTGTCAAAAAATATTAATGCACCTAATGGTAACATAATGAGGCAATGCTTAACCCAGCTGCATGACAATTAAAGCAGATGAATATTATTTCACAGGATCTAGCCCTTCAGCAAAGCAGTCACTTGCATGCCAGATTTGAAGCTACAGTTCTCTCTGACATGAAATTCTACTTTCTGATCAAAAAATTCTACATCTGACATGAACAACTTGAGCCAACTTCTTTTCCACTGATAATCTGAGGTTTTCAGGAAGTTACCATGTGGACCAGCTATTAGAATCATGAGAAATTCTTGGGACAGAATAAATCACATAAAAGCCTCTCTGGACTGTAGTTTCAGGTGAAGAGTGCTGTACAGAGGCAATATCCACGCATTTCACTCTTTTCCATTTTCAAAGGTAGGATAAATCCTTCCCACACTGTGTTTGTGCAGAGACACTCTGCATCACCTCAGTTCCCTAAATTTTATCTCTCCCTTTGCCTTTGTATGTTTTGGCTGCTTCCTGAGATCTTGACATCCATACCCTTCAGCCTTTCACACTTACTTTATCCTACATGACTTGCCCAAAAGTAAGGGTGAGGTGTGGGTTTTGCTTTCTTTAATTCCACTGCGCCATGGCTGGAGTTCGATTCATATACATGGGTTTGATAGATGAGTTATAGAACTCAGACAGCAATATTGCTAATCCAGCATGGCACAGACATCTGTGCACCCTTGGCAAGTGAGGCCTTTCAGAGCTGCTGGTGAAGACAACCCTACATGTTTTCTACATGACACAGTTCTGTTTGCTGGAGGCCTGGACTGGAAAATATGGGTCTGCATGTACATTTCTACTTCCTTTGGAAAGCCTCTTTGGTACCCATTCCCCAGCCAAATTGATTTCTGTTCTCCGTGTCTTGAGCCCCTTGGGTGAGCAGAGAGCACCAGGAAGGAACCACCCAATTCAGCTGCAAAGGAAAAGACTGGAAGGGAGAAAGGTCCTATGTGCCTGTTGGAATCTCCTGCAAGGACAGCAAGTCCCCAAACCCAGCACCATCTCCTAGGGAGCTTGACTCTCTCCATGTCCAGCACATAGTGAACTGAAAAGCCCAAGCGATGCTGCAAGCCAGGCAATTGCTCTGAGATGCCTGGATCAGTTTGCTTTCCCATTGCTTCATTTAATTCATGAAAAATGCTGGATTTCACAACAGTCCTTTCAGGCAAAATAAGGCTGCAGATAGAAAGACAAACACAAACAATATGGGGGAATTTTGTGCAGCACAGAATGGAAATGGCAATAAAAAAGCAATGCTCTGAAAAAGGACAAATTATAAGCAGCTAGAAAAGCAAAAAAGGAAGTGAAAAATGCTGGTGATGGAAGTGAGAGAGTGCAACAGAGCCAGCCAGGGGATGCCACAGAGCAGGCAGGTCAGCACACAGGAGCTGGCTGGTCTATGCTCAGCAGATTTCTGTTCTGGCTGTGAAAAAAACTGTTCCTGCCAGAACAGTGAAACTGGCCCAAGAAGCCACCCCTCATGACGTGTCTGCCCAGGCACCCCCAAGGAGGCCACGTGCATTTCTGCTCTATCTACCACAGCTCCTCTGTGAGGGGACCAGAGCCCTCCAGTGCCTCCAGCCATCACTTCAGACAGACTTCACTGACATTCCAACCAACCATGAGAATGTCATTTATAAACAACTCATCAATTATCCATTTGCTAAAAAAGTAGAGTCAATTAGACACCTCCTGGGTTCTCTGGATGAGTGAAACATTCCCAAGTGGATGGGAGTAGCAATGAATTTTTCTTCATATCTCCCATCTTTGTGCCTGTGGGAGCAGGAGACTCATGCTAGAACTGTTTTTATTCTTATCTGTTTGCTTTTCATATTTTCTTTCAGATTGGAGACCAATTTAATTGAAGTCCTGCTATGAAATAAATGCATACTCTCTGCTGATTATTTATTAGTGGTCTTACATAGTATGCTGTTTGGTAAACGCAGAGAGAGCTACTTACCATTCCCCATCCTGAATCAAAGGGCATTTGCTTAACAGCTCTACATCCAGATGTGTTCAGCGAAGCACAGAAAGAGTGTCATTGTTTACCAGTCTGGGAAAATGTCCTTGATCTAGGAAGGCATAAAGCCTACACAGATCTGCTGCCAGCTCTCTGTGTGCTGCTCTTTGGTAAAATCCAGTTTAATGAATATTAGGCAGAGTCTCCCACATGGGCCACGGTGCCACCGCCCAGTCCCACCTGACTCCTCGCACTGAGGGCTGCACAAACAGAGGTACCAGGTACCAGTAAAATGGGCAGATAGTTTTTTTCCTTATGGAAGACTAGCAATAAATTGACTGGAATGCAAACTCTCAGGTGGATTAACTCTTAGTAGTTTCACATTTCTAAGATCGTTCCTTTCCTTGCAAGAGCTAGAAGCAGACTAAGAATTCACCTCCCGGTGTTCCTGCTGACTTACTTGCTTGGGCAACTCCCTGAAGCTGGGTTGAGTGTCTGTGCTGTTCATTTTCAATTCCTTTTGTTATTTATTAGGAACCTATTCTGCTTTGATATTTCTTTTTTTAAAAACAACAAAAAGCTGAAGTTATATGAGACTGGGAAAACCTTCGTCTCTTCAAGATGACACCAAATCAAGTCAGATTCTGTCCAAGTCAAAAAGATAACTTCTAGGTTTGTCTTTTAGGAGTTGATGAGAGACCCCTCACTTTCTGAATGCCCTAAAAATAACATTTAAAATCTGAAAAGTGCTGCCTCTAAAATGGTGAGGTTATTAACTTCTGTGCTAAGACTATTTTCTAAACTATAGCTTATTTCCAACAACAGGCATCTTTTATTAGGAAACTCAGCTCGGATAATCAAGAACCACCCACTGTGAAATGAATGAAGTGTGTTCTCCAAAGATACAATTACTTTCTTTACCAGTGCTGTGCCTCAACAAAATGGTAATACATCCCTAACTTGGCAAATGAAGCTTTGAAAAAGAAATATTATATTTTATTTATTTATTGCAGACAGATGAAATTGTTCATTAAATTAAAGCAAAGTCTTAAGCAGTAATAAACAGTGAACAAACAGACCTAATGGACCAACACTAAGAGCAGAGTCCTTCTTCCAAACTGTCAGCACCAGCTGCAAACTTCATTCAGAAGAAAGTGAGCTAGCAAAAATATGAAAGAAGGCTGCACTCTTCCCTCTTTTCAAACAACACTTAACTCTTAATAAGTAAAAGTTAGAAGCACGTTAAAAGATTGCCGACATCATCTCTGTCTCACCACTGATGAGAAAAAATAACCTTGTTTGCTGTCATTTCTTTATGAAGTTTTTGAGTACTGGCAGGGAGATCTGCAGGATGAATTTGCTGTTTTCTACTGAATTCATCACTGCAGTGTTGGCCAGGTTACGTGGCCCTGAGGTGAGCATGGCTGGGCACAGCTAAACCTCACCCCAGGTTTCCTTCCATGCTTGAAAACACCTTCACACAAAACATGGTTAATGAGCATTTCAAGCCACCCCTCAAGGCCAGGATGTCCTGTACTGAGGATCCTGCAATCAGCACCAAGTGAGAGACTTCAGTGGGGGAATTTGATGAGAAAACTTCACTGCAAGGCAGCAAACACGGTGTGAGCTTGAAAAATTAATCTTTATGCACAGGAAGAGATTTGAGGCTGTGCCCAGGTCTCTCTGCAATTGCTAGCGGGATGAACATCCAGAGCAGTCAGTTGTGTGAAATGTGGTGAAAATTTTCAGGAAAAGTAATTTTTTTTCCCCTTGTTTGGCCTGGAAAGAAATGGATGCTCTTATCCGCACTCTGTTGTCCAGGAAGGTTGCACGTGTCTTGCACAGGACTCCTCTTGCACAAGGCCACAGTATCAAAGATCTGCAGATTTGTCAGCTCTTAACACTTAAAGGGCTCCCAGTAGAGCTTAATTTCACCCTATCAGGCACAAGTTTATATCTGCCAAGCTTTACTCACAGAACAGCAGCAAGAGGGATGAAATTTTTAGAGGCTATATGATGTAGATGTTTCAAACCAGGTACTGAAAAACTTCCAAATAAAATATTTTCTTTGTCATCTGTAAAAGCTGGGCTCTTATTTCCACTCCCCATGAGCTTCACCCACCTCCTGCACTAGCAGGGCATGCTCTGGCAGTAGGTCTTTGCCAGCTCTGGTAGCTGTGCTGGGGCAACACAACCTCTGAGCTTCATGAGGCAGAGCAGAAGACTGAGAGATTTGCATTTGGACTCACAACAGAGAGAAGTATTTTTAGAGTCACTCGACCAAACTATGAAAGTGTTTCTTTTCTTCTTTTGTAAGCATGTGATAGTCTTACAAAGGATAGTCAAAACCTATAAAATATACTTTTGTATCTAAGTGATGCACTGGGACATACCATCCTTGATGACAACACAATGATGGGATCCAGAGAACACTGACATCGGCCAGTATTTTCAGCTATGGAGCAAAACACACCATCTCCAGCTTTCATGGTTGAGCCTTTTCTCTACTTCCATGGAGGTTACAGATGGAGCTGTACCATTTTTCTTTTTTAATGTGATTGGATGTGATGAAGTTCTACTTTTTAATGATTCAACCACTGCATTTCAAAAGGCAGATTTTTCCTCTATTTTTGCCACTGATATAACATCGTTATGTTGTTTGTAGGAATTATGGTTTTTATCTTCCTGTCAACAAAATATGCATGCAAATAGACTTAGATTATTTATAGAGCAACATCAAATTAAACTGCTTGTATAATGACTTAAAACTGGTTATCGCCATCCTGCATAATATCTGTTTAAACACACCACTTGCAACAAGCTTTGCTAATCAAAGAGGAAACAAAAACACAATGTCACTAATTTTATGCATTCCATGAAGTGCTGTTCTGCTCTCAGCGCTGGGGCCCTGTGCAGTGCAGGAGAGGGATGCTGTTTTTACCAATATATGCTCTTCAGCTTTTACACAGCTCTTTGGAGAGTCTTGTATTGGCAAACTTTCAGATTTCAGGGCTCAGACACATTTGAAATGGTTATGGAAATGTTCAGGCTCATTCTCTTGCTCCTGCCATGAAGTACAGAAGTTTTGGATGAAAGCTGCAAGAACAAGGTCTATCCAGTCCTATCCTTTCTACAAGCTTTATCCAGACTTTGCGTGGCAGGTCCAGGACAAGTGGGATTATTCAGCCCCACCATGGAGCTTTTGGAACACCCACAAAGCTCTGTGAGGCATGGGTAGGCAAAGGCATCCTGCCAGACTCTGGGACAGTCACCTCCTGGCCCATCTGAGTCAGCCACGGAGCAGCAACAGGTCTGAGTGACTGGGCTCCCTGGGAGTTGGTTCTCTCCTCACACACATCAGCTGTTTCTGCCCCCAACACCTGTCTTCACCACCCAGCATGGTCCCTCAGCACTGCATTTGGCCAAGTGTGGCTGGTCTGCAGCACCTCAGTTGCCCCTTGGAGCCTGGCACTAGGCTGCTTTCCCAAGCTTCACATTTTGACTGCTCTTCCTGGCTTAGCCTCATCTGCTTGCATTAACTGAAAGCTATTAAAATCACTAAGTGCTTCAGAAATGGCTTTTGTCAGTAATACAGCTGCATTCTGGCTGCCTTCCCTTTGGACAGAGCTACAGTGCAAGCTGCAAGGAGCCTCACCCTGGCACCATGGAAGCCACCTCTATGCACGTCCAAACTTTCCTCTGCAAACACACCAGTCATTTAAAACCAACAGCAACAAAGCAAACCAAAGACTGCACCCACTGCCTGAGCAGTTGCAAGGTCAAAAGCTGCATAAATGTCCCAGGGGGTGAGGGCAAGCAGCATGTTTGGTGAGCAGGACTTTTAGATGCAGGTTAGGGACTCGTGGTCCAGAGCAGCTCACATGGGCAGAGCACGTGTGTGTACCAGGGACACAGACCCCTAGCAAGGAGAGGCTGCTCAGCACTCACAGGGCAGTCCTCATCACACTGGAGCATGTGTGAGTCTGACAGGAAATAAATTGGAGCTTCAGTCAACCATTTAGAAGTGTTAGAAACTCCCCAGTGCAGGTCATTTAATTTGGTAAGAAAAAAAATAGAGGTGGATTATTTTTTTTCCTCCCTGGCTATTTTTTCCTCTTGGACTCACTCTGCTGGTGATGGAGGAGCTGATGCTACAGAGTCATTTTGGTGACTCTGGTCCTCACAGAAGCAGAAATTGATTTCTTTTGTCAGCTCCCATTCTTCCTGAATAGTTTAGCAGTGCTGGGTCTGGAGTGTTGCCATTTACTCATAGAAAAAATTGCAAAGGGGCAAATTTTTCCCTTTTTTATCTGTTGTTCATCACAGCTCTGGTTTATGTCACTCCTACACTTAAAACATTGTACCAGTTGAAGGGCAGGCATTCCCTTGTAAAGCCGATGCCTGTGGCCACTATGGATTAGGAAAGGCAGGCAGGAGAGGAGGAGCAGAGCCCTCTTGTCCTCCTAAAATCTTCTTCTTGCCTTCACTTTATGCACATCCCTGCTGGAAAGAGAAGGAAACCATCCCTCATTTACAAAACTCTCACTGAAAGGTAAGAGCAATGAGGAACTGAAGAAATTTTCTTCCCTCTAAGGGAAAAAGGCCAAGGGAAGGAAAAATAGAGACACTTATTGGATTCTATGTGAACTCAGTTTTGCACCAGTAAACACTTATTTAGTATGGGAGCAAGTCCTACCCTTAGAGCCCACTCACTGCCTTCTCTTCAGAGCAAATTTGCTTTCTCAACATTTTCCAGCAAGATTATGGATTCACTGAACTTTAAAAGTGATTAATCAGTACAATGCTGGCCAGCAGCAAAGGCAGGAGCAGTTCTCAGGGCATTTCCTAACTGACAGCCTCCTCTGAAACCCACCTAGACGCACAGCTGCTTCTCACAATCCTCACAGGTATCCAAAGGTGACAGTGCTTCTAATAATACCTGTCTGTTCCTTGGGTATGTAAAAGTCAAACTGCCTCTAATGGCTACAAGATTTCATCTGCAGGTGTAAAATAAACCAAGGTCAAACTCCTTTATTTGAGACAAGATGTATTGATTGAGAGCCTCGATGCCAAACAGGCTGGAAAAAAAAAAAGAGATTATAACACTAAACCCACAGCAGTGGGAAAATCTTTGGGGTCTAAGGAGAGATTTTACACACCCTGCTGAAACTTGTGGGCAGAGTGTTGGCACAGGAAGGCTTCCTTAAATCAAATTATCATATTTCTCTGAAGGTGTAAATGACCTGGTCTATACCCATGTGTTGCAACCACATGAGGTGGGTGTGATTTTGGAAAGATCCCTATAGCCAAGAAAGTCCTGTAAGATCTGGGCCAGAGGACCCTGCATCCCTGCAGCTGGAGGTGGCTCACTTGACAATGCTGGCCTGGTAACCAGTGGCCAAATCGGCCCTGTGACAGGGCTGGGGAGCCTGTCACCTCTTGTGCTGTTGCTCGAGCCACATGGCAATGTGAGACCTGGGCTTCCCTGAAACCATGGCAACCAGGGACTTACTTTAAAAATAAAGAAATGCTGCCTTTCTGGCAGAGGATATAGCAGCTTCTGCAAGGTGTGAGTGTGCTGCCTTCCTGTATCCCTGATCAAATTTGGGCCAGGTTCAGTCTCTGTCCAGCTGCATAGTGCAGTCTCATAATGACAAAGCTGCAGGATGAAGTAGAAGAAGAAACACATGGGATTATGTGAGTAGAAATCCCAGCTGGCTAACAGCAGCCACTGTAAGGTGAATCACTGGAAGAAGGGCATCTCCATGTCACATTTGTCCCCACTAAGGATGGGTAACCCACTGCTGCCATTTCCCTCTTCCAGCCCTACTCTGCAGGACAGGTTTTGTCTCTGCTGCTTTGGTGGGAGTTGGGTGCTGTGGTTGGTGACTGACACCCTGGGCAGGGACTGCAGTACCAGGGAGGGGATATGCCTGGTCCAGGCTGCGTGGCTGCAGCCCAGCTGCTCAGCTCTATGCTCAGCACTGCACCTGACAGCAACAACCCACAAACCATCACACCGCATGCTCTGCTGAGATGGAGCCTCTGGATAGGAAAAAAGGAGACTTGTATTTCTTTGCCCTTCTCAACAACTCCTTTTCCACACCCAGAAACTGGATTTTGTGACCTGATGGAGGAGGTTGCCTGTTAATCACAGAAGAGCCTGCAGAGATTTGCTCAGTGGTGGAGGCAATCTGAGCAGGGAGAGGCACTGATTATCTGCTGGTGTCTGGAGGCTGATAAACAGCTGTTTGGCTGGACCCTGAGCTTCCTATAGGAAACATGGAAGATGGAAAGAAAATGGTCAAACAGGGACTGCAAAGCCTGACTGGATAGAAATTCAGGCCCCACTTTCTCCTTCCCATTTGGCAGCTTTCACATTTTGACTGAACCATAACATTAATAAACAATGTATTGTGTGTTCTCACTTTCACATGCTTTTCACTGACACACTGACATGCGTTTTCTCATTCTTTTTTAATATAAAACCTGAGCACAGCATTGGGACTCTTTCTGCAGTTAGAGCTGACAGCTTGGAGTTCTCACTCATCACAGCTAAAGGCATTAATAAAAGCTATTTTGTTCATGTGCATGAAGTCAAATCTGAGCTTAATGGGGTTTGTTTTCCTGCCACAAGAAGAAAAAAAATTAAAACCAGTATATTCGGGAACTATTTAAGTCTTAAACAACTGAATATGGAAAGTCAAAGAGAGGAGAAAGTTTTACTAAAATGCACTCAAGCCTCTCAGCAGAACTTGAGACAGGAGGAAATTTTCTCTGGGTAACCTATTGTAAAACCTGCAAATTGTACTGAAACATTGAATTGCTGCATTGTTAGAAGCACTTAAAACATAACCGAGCAGAAATATGTTTCTTTGTTCCCTTTGTGGGACCTAGTGGAGCTTTTAGATCAATTGTTATGGAAATCTGCCTCTAGATTCAACCTATGTTAAAAGCTATTCTCCAGTCAATTAAAATCAGAGTCTCTAAAGTAGTTATAGCACCAAACTTAACTTTCCATAGATGACAGACTGTGATTTTGCATTTTAAAATGTAGCTAGGAGCCCCATGCCTCTCTCACAAGAGATCTGGGGGACACACACATAGTTCAGGTGATCAGCTTACTCTGAGCTGACCACTGCAGCCACCCCAGCAAGGTCCACCAGAAAATCCCACCCAGAATAAGGACTGCGTGGATGCCACCTGGCTAAGAGCAGAGCATTTGAGACATTGATGTGTCAGAGCTACGACCAGACACAACCTTGGGACATGATTCCTGGCAGGGCACTAGCTCAGAGTAGCACCCAAAACCAGAGCACAGGCACAGCTGGCAGGTATGGTGAAGCAGGAGTGCTTCAGCCTTTGGTAACCCTCTGTCCAGAGGCTCACAAGGCTTTTTCACACTCTCAGCCTCAGGAGAGGCTCTGGAGGTGCTGCCAGCCCTGCATCAGGCTGCACAGCGCTCAGCTCAGCCCTGGCATGGCCCAGAGAGCAGTGCTGTTTCTCCTCCCTACAAGCACCGGCGATGCCACCCCCACCGGGAGGACAGGGAAAGGTCACTGGTTTTTACAGCAGCAAATTTGTAAAGTGCTTGGTAGCACTAAACACACTCGAGTGCTCCCAGCACTGCTGTGTCCTGCCCTCCAGCACCAGGTAGAGCCTTGGGAACAGAGTTCTCCAATACAGCACCAAACTGCCCAGTCCAATGGTCTCCAAATGCTTCACTCCCTGCCTATATTTAAAAAACAAACAAACAAAAAAAAACACAACAAAACAAACCCATAGAATGATCAAAGAATCACAGAATTATTTTGATTGGAAGGGACCCTAAAGACTATCTAGTCCCTTCCCTCCTGCCATGGGCACCATTTTACAGCAGGCAGACAGATTTCCCTGTCAGCAAGTTGCCTTCCCATCCAGTAACACACCCCAGTCAGTAAAAGGTGTAAGTACGTTGTTAGTCGGGATGCACAACATGTGTGATGAGCAGTGCACACGGTGCTGAGCCCTTCCTTGCAGGAACAGGGTTTGCCTGGCTGCAAACACAGCTCATCTCATGCTCAGGAAAACCTGAGGGAAAGGCAGCAACGTTCAGCCAAACACCACGAGCCAGCGAGCACCCACATTGCCCCAGCCATGCAGCATGCAGGGGGATTGGTGCTGGGGACTCAGGGACACGAATCACAGCCTGGAAGATGCTGTATGACACAGCACACACTATGAGGGCAGTGAGATGGTGGGTGGGATAAAGGAGGATAATAGCTGTGGAGTTAGAAATCATAATGGCTCAGCCTACACAGAGGGTTAGATTCCAAGAGAGCTGTTACCTCAGCTCTGATGTCTGGGTGTCAGAGCTCCTATCCCTGTTTTATTGGTTAAGTACATGGTTTTATTGCTGTTAATAGAAGTATGGCTGCATCCCGAATAGCAAGGGAGCACATGAGCAGGGAAGCACTGGGCTTGCACCAGCTGCTACGTGGAGAACCCACACCCCAACCAAGCCTCCACAAGAGGACTGATAAGTGTGTATGGGAGCCTTAAATCTCAGATCCCTGGCTGATGTGTAAAAGCAACACAAAACATATTTCCTTGTTGGTGAAAACATTCTGAACAGGGAAGAGGGAGTCAGATGAAGGGGTGCAAAGCCCTCCCTTCTCCGTGCCACCCTTGAGCTGTTTATCCCATCTCCCTTCCAGGTGTGTGAATATTTCTGCACTCAGCTGCTTTCTACAGTAATTATCACCACTCATTAGTGATACCCTTTCTGGTACACTTCCAGGGGAGCTCTACAGGGATTGGCCACTGCAGCAGAGTTCAGCAGCATCTCCAGGTGCCTGGGTGATGGGCAACCCCTTCCCAGCATCCCAAACCTCAGCCCTTAAACCTAAGTCCTCAGCTCTAAAGCATAAGTATATAAAGGGGTGATGCTTATGCCAGCCCCCTTGCCCCCTCTCAGGCAAGCCCTGCTCCCAGAGGTGCAGATTTTCCCACCTCTAAAAGGTATGGGGTGGCACTGATGGCCTTTGTGGTGTGCCTTGGGAGCTGCTGAGGAAGGCAGGGGTTAGATCCCCCTGCAGCAATAAGAAAGTAGTCTGTGCTGCCTCTTCCCAGTGCAAAACTTACAGCTTTTTTCCACAGGGCTGAAAGCAAAATTTGCATCATTCCCCCTTTGGATGAGACAGCCACACTATTTCACTCTGTCTCAAGGGAAACCTACTTTTGAGATAAAGGTAGGCTGCTGAGATTTTACTTTCCTTTATGTAAATATATGTGTAAAGGAAAAAAAAACCTTGAGGGATATTGCAAATCATTTTCCAGGCTGGTGCACAGCTTTGCACACAGAAAGTGGATCTGGAGATGGGTGACTCAGGCTCATGTGCCGCCACACTTTTGCCAGGTTTTTTTTGTTGTTGTTGTTTTTAATTAATATTATTATTATTTCTCTCTGGCTAATTGAAGCAAAACAAGATATTTGGGCTCAAGTTGCTCTGTCCTAGTTTTTCCCAAAGAAGAGCAGCCCTAGGTAGTTCCTATACATTAAGAACTTCTTTTTAGAAGGCCAGTGTCCCACCTGATGAACATTGCAGACCCCATGTGTTGTGGGAAGTCTGGAGGGTGATGAACCACAGAGACTGCCTCTGCTGGTGGGTTGAGCAGAGGAAGGATGTGACAGCAGAGCAGATGCACCACTCCACTATCCCCATAGCCAAACCCTCTGTTCCCAGCCCTGTCACTCCATGGGCAGGTGAAAGCCCCAGGTCATGGGACTGCAGATCTCACCTGTACAGGCTGAGCTGATGCTGCCCTGGGACCCCCAGAGCAGCTGGGCTCTCACAGCCTGGCTTTTGGGAGGATGGCATCATCTGCTGCAGAGTACCCAGGGGCCAGGTCAGAGTTTGGCCCGGAGCAAAGGACACTGGAAGGGAATCAGCTGCCTTTGGGGAGCTATATGCAAAGTGCCATCTGAGCAGTGGCTGGCTCTGCTCCTCACCCTGTGCAGTTTCCTCCGTGGTTCCCAGAGCCCACCTTGGCAGGACACCTGTGTCCTCCCAGCAGCAGGAGGAACATCCAGCTGTCACCCATGGAAGAGCACAGACACCCAGGCTTCACCTGAAATAAACTCAAAATCCCTCATGGTGCATTCAGCAAAGGCAACAAGAGGCAACTGGATTAAAAAGCCCTCCAACTCTAAACAGAAACAGCTACAGAGAGGCTGTAGAAGTTGGCACACTGGATACTGCAGCTGCACAGGCAGCTCCTTGCCCATTTCTGCAGTTTCACTGTGCACTTGGCAGCCCCACAACATCCCACTGCCCGTGCATGGGCTCGTGTCAGAGCAATGAGTGCCCAAGAGACCCCAGCTCACAGCAACCCCTGTGCCACAGCAACCCCTGTGCCACCCACACGAGGCCTCCCAGGAGAAGAAAAAAGAAATGAGTGGGAGAGAGCAACAGGCAGTAGTTGTATTGTTACTTTGCATTAATGTTTGCTTGTCAAGTAAAATTGCCCTCTCCTGGGGCTTAGAGCACTGAGATGCTGGGATATTTAACTGCCTGCCTTTCAAGGTTTTCTCTAGCCCCTTAGTACAATCTGAAACCATTGATTGTTCCACTCCCCCTGAAGCAGCATTGCTTTAATGAAGTCTTTACAGCCCTAATGGATGTCCTTGGTACAGATTATAGCCCTGCTGGTAGAAATTTGTTGCGGGACAATGCTTTGACAATGATAAAATTGCTTGTGAGGAACGAGGAGTTCAGTGTAAGGGGGTGCAATTCATAGTGCTCCATGTGAGCTATGTTTGCATTCACATATTCTGCCTAAAGAGAAAAACGAATCATTCGGAATAACTGTAATTCATTGGGCTATTTTGGTTCCCATTTCATTTAGAAACTTCTCAGGACGATATGTCCTCTGTGAGATGGTTATTACAGACCAGCATGAAAATTCCTCCATTTGCTGTTCTAGTTTCACCAGTGGTTTCTGATAACTCCGCTCATGCTGCAGAACATACATAAGACATAGGTGAGCCCAACTCTTTCCTATGAAACCCTTTTCCAGACTGATTTCCTCCCTGTGGTAAGCCCTCTCACATCCAGCAAACAGCAGTCTCTGCCCAAATAGTTCAAGGTTTTGGTCTCTTCACTGAGGAACACAGTGCTGCAGAGGAGGAGTCAGGTGCCAGGTTTAGATTTCCACACAGAAAGCTGTCACATGCCCAGAGAAGGTGTGGAGCCAGCTAGACTAATGCAGTGTTGAAGTTTGTGTCCAGATCCTTCACAGAGCAGAGAAATTAAATACTCAGGTCCTTTCAGAGTATTTCAGGAGCTACTTACTCATCATGTGACTGTCACAGAGGTTTTGCATCATACAGCACTAATGACCATCAAACTACTTAACTGTGGAAAATTGCTCTAATGTTACCTCAATGTATTAATAAATGATCCATTCATTAATTTAAATTATTGAACATTGGCCTTGTTTTTCTGCTAGGCTAAGATGACTTCATGCCAAATCCAAACAGGATAGTGGTGTTTAAGCCATCTCTGAAATCATGATGGTCATGAGGACTCCAGTCCCTGTGGACCAGCAGCAGCCAGCACTTGCTGCAATGATGCTGAGCAAGGGAGAAAGCACAATGCTGCTCTGAGGTGGAAATATCTTTGTGGTAAGAGGCAGCAGGCCCTTTTGCAGATCTAAACTATCATTGCATCTCACCCAGAGATCTTCAGCCTTGAAACTCTTTTGATCGGACCCTTGGCAGTCCCAGGAAAAAAAGCAGATTTACAGGCACTAGCTGGCCATGTTGCAGGTACTGGTGCCTTGGGCACAGACAGAGGAAAAATCACTTCTGATACATAGCCATTGTGCTTTTTCATTTTCCAGGGCAGCCAGTAAAGTCTGGAAAGCTTTTACATCCTTTCTTTCTGCAAGAGTACTAGATTATCGATTCTGTGCTAAAACAAACAAACAAAAAATCTATTTGGATTGTTTATGAAGAGGCTACTAATGTAGTAAATCACTTGATACAGGAATAAAAGCACTAAAAACTGGCCAGTAAGGCAGTGAAACCCACCAAGCAATGGTTAGAAACTCAGGTCTTTTGAACATAGCAGCAATCCAACTGCAAACAGCTGAGGGATGACTAGCTACAGACAGGAAAGAGCTGAGATGGGATATTTTATATTCCATATTGAAGACAATGTTCAATGCCTGGAAGCTGAAGCTGGGTGCATTCAGACTTAAAATAAGCAGCAGTTTCTCAGCTTGGTGGGAGACTAACACTGAAAGAACAGGACGTCTTTAAAATTAGGTCCTTATGAATGGCAAGATTTCATCTCTGTCCAGGGAAAAAATCCTTCACAAGTGTAGCAACACATCAGTCTTGCTGCATCCCAGGAGAAGAGCTGTGCATAGTAGATAGACAGAAAGAAATCAAGTGTCACTAGAAATCCCCTGAGCAGGTCAAAAAGAGAGGGAAAATGAATAAGGAAGGGACTGAGATCTCCTGAGCTCAAACTTTCCCATCTCACACCTTTTCTCTGGCACACTGGGATGCTCATGATGAAGAGCCTCCCATATAAGTTTGATCTCATCACATTGGAGGAGAAAGCTCAGTGCACTCAGCTCTGTCCTGCAGCAGTGGGGCTCCCTGGGATAGCTGAGTCTCTGGAAATCACTGAAACTTCAAAAAACAGTTGATGATAACTTTAATCCACAGCCGGGAGGAACTTCAACACCAATTTTAATGGAAGCAGAATTAGATCAACTCCAGCTACTAGGGAAAAACTTCCCCAACAACTGTTATTGTAACACAAATCTCCATGGCATCAACCACTAGCATATTGTTAACCATTGCCATACAAGAGTTCACTAAAAAGGCAAAAATCCTGCAAGGGAGAAAGCATCCTTTGCTCCCAGCCCAGAGAAGCAAATGAGGAGGGGAGAGTAGAAAGGACTCACCCTTGGTCTCTCTGAGCACCACAGCAAACTGGCACACTCTCTACTCCATCCCCTGCCTTAGGAAGGAGCCAGCACCTCACACTGTCCTCAGGGCCAGGTTGGGAAAATGCAAAGCATGTTATTAAAAAGGGAAGAATAACTCCTAACCACTCCCATCCCCTTTTTAAATGCCTGGGGGATCAGGTGTGACACTGAAGCAATATAGATGGGAGGAGAAATAAAGAAACTCACAACTGTAAGGTGATGAGGATCAGCCAATTATACCTTCAGGAGTCTGTGTTAATTAGAGGCTTTTCAAGAGAAGAGTCAAAGGACTTCACAGACACAGATGGAAACAGATTTTAACAAGCAGTGATAAGTCCCAGTGCTGGAGAGGCATCTCCATAAAGGGATGACTCCAGCTGAGGATGTGCTAAACCAGCAGCCCCCACCACTGACTGAGTACAAGCCAGCAATCAGTCCAATTGATTTTCTGGGGAATATTATGATATTAACATGAATAATCATGTAGCCAGGACTGATAAAGATTTTTTTGCTACATAATAGTCATAGCTCTTTGTGAGAGTCCAGAAGCACCTGGGTCATCTGATGGCTCATAAGTGGTGCATTACCAGTGGCTCAGGGAGGAAGAATTGATTTTCCCTTTTTCTTAATGATGATGTGTAATGCAGCAGCTTTATGCACTGTCGACAGAGACTGCGGCTGTTTAAGAGGATTTGATAATAGCTCACACCTGAAGCAGGGTTTACTCCCAGACAGGGGGGAGTGCAGAGCAGAGAGGAGCAAGTCACAATTAATTTTCTTGTTCTTTAGATATGGCTATGATCGTCTTCTTTCCCGCTTAAGTCAGGGCAGCTCAGAACATGGATGTGGATTTGTTTACAAGCATCAAAATGGTTCCTATAAGTGCCACACGTGCCTTCTGAAAAAGGGCACAGAAAAGCCATTTAAGAATGAAAAAAACAATCATCTAAGAGACTGAGCAGAGCTCTTTTAGGTTATCCCCAAATGAACACTAACTTTGAGGTAATTCATGCGGTTTATTGCACTAGCCAAGAAAACCAGGTCATGTAAAATGAAAGAGTCCATATTACCTGTGAAGCAAAAATGCCTTCTCAGCAGAGGCTTTTTCAGTCTGTGCTTGTCCTAGACCATTATTTTCACTTCCCTGAGATGTGCTTCATGAGGAATACTACAGGGACAGACATCACTCTTGGTGAACTGTACTGCATGGGGCTGTGATTTGGAAACAAGGACTGCAAACATGGAGCTGTGTGTGTGACAGAGCTAACATCCCCCTCACTCTAAATGGGTGTGCAGCATGGAGATAAATGCTCCTAAGAGGCATCAGAGGGAAAAAGCTGCACAATGGCCACAGGCACAGCAGACGGAGTCCCAGAGCCCAACAACTGCTGCCCTCCTGCTGGTGCCCCAGCCCATCTTTGCCAGCAGGTTGTTCATGCAGTGGCACTCCAGCAATAAGTGGACATGATTTTTGACACAATAAACTTCAGAGACCTGAGCAGGAGCTTCCAGACTCCCCTGGAGCGCAAGTGTGACTGGTCCAAGTAATAAACCTTGGGAAGGCCAGGGTTCAGTGTGATGCTCAGGACACTGCACAAAGGCTGAGCTGTGGTTACAGCATCTCCTCTTGCAGCCAGGGTGCAGTGGCTGGGTTTTGTCACGCTGTGTCCCTTGGGACACCATGCAGCACACCCAGCTCTACCAGCCAGTGTTACAGGTCTCGAGGGGTTATGAATGTCATGAGGGGGCTCAGAACATCAGCACCCACAGGTGTGAACTGGGGCCTGTCTTGAAGTCAAGTCACTTTGTGAATATGTAACTTTCACTATTTCATTAGGATTTCTCCCATCTGTTAAACATCATTCCAGAGAGTTTGGTGACGCTCTTAATGAAGCTGTGAAGGGATGCTTTTGTTTTAGATGTAATTGGACAGCTGTTTTATTATGAGTTAATGAACTACGATGATTAAAAAGAATCCAATTTTAGCAAACCATGTATTAACAATTACTCCGGACTAAAATCACAGCTGAGCAAGTGCTAGACAACTTTCATGACAATGACTAAAAGCAGAAGACGAAAAAGGAAAACCAGTGAGGTGCTACAGGACAAGAAGTGCCTCCAGACTGGCTCCCTGCATGAGGCGTGGGTTCCTTGGGCTGCCCCACAGCAACCACTCCACACCACCACCATCTCCTCTGGCCCAAAGCCCCTTTTGGCCCAAATCAGTCATCAGGATCTGTTCACACTCTTCCATATTCCCAGCCCCTCTTCATGCCCATGTCATCCCTGTCCTCTGACCATGGCATCCCAGGAGGGGCTGGCAGAAGGGAAAGGGGACAGTGATGGCAGCAGGCTCAAAGGTAATTGAGAGATAGAGATAATTGACCTCTCTGAGGTTGCAAAACGTATTTCAGACTGCTTTTCCCCCTGCCCTGGTTCTCTCTGGCCAAGGCTGTTTGCCCTGGAGGTGTTGCACAGAACAGGATGATCCCTGATGTAGGGCCACATCCTTCCTGCAAGGAGATGACCCCACAGCAATGCTGAGCACCAGCAGCACCATGAAAAGTTGATCCAGAGATGGGGAGTCCTGAATTTGTCCTTCCCACACTTTCCAGCTCAGAAGGCAGTTTTATATTTCAGCTGAACCTTGTGCCAAAGACCAGAGACCACAAAAAGCAGCTGTTGGAGTTTCCATAGAGGTTTCCCAGTTCATATGGAGCAGCTTCTGGGAAGTAAAGTCTTTGCCTTGAGAGAATTTCAGTGAAAAATCTCTAAAGAGTTAAATGAAGACAGGTCCATATGCCACATGTGCAAATCACTTATCTCCTGCTGTTAAAATAAATCTGTTCCAAATCATTGTGGCTTCCCAACAGCTGCCTCCTGATCTTTCTCTGCTTCAGCCCTCCATTTGGCCTTCTTTTCTATGTTCACCCTCAGCAGCGTCTGATCCTTTTTTGCAGCCTTGAAAAGAATTGGCGAAAATCATTGCATGCACATAGTTGCCACCACTACATTTCCCCACATTTGCACCACTTCCCTTGACACCCCACTGTCCTTTTTGATATTTTGCAGTAACAGAAGTTAATGTGTTTCCTTGTTATACCACATTTTCAGCATTTGCAGCTCTGATTAGCAGGAGAGTTACACTGTAAGTTGTTTACAGGTGCACTGGGACATGCAAGTCAAACTGGAGACCCTCCTTCCCCAGAAGTGGGATGGAAAGAAGTGTCACAGCTCTTGGTGGCCATGGTGACATGCAGGCTAGGCAGGCAGGACCACAAAAGCCTCATGGTTGATGGATGCAGGGCAGGACCAGGTACCATTGGCACTGTCTGAACTGCTCCATCACCTTTGGACTGGCCTCTTGCTGAGGTACTGTAACACAGAGTGTTGCACTGAACAGGTTTATGACAAAGTGGGTCAGAAGGAACATGTTAATCAGCAAATTGTGCTTCCCCATGGCAATCTCTCCCCTAGAGGAGAGACACAGGTCCTGTGCAAATATTGCTTATGTGTACTTATAATCTGTCACCCAGGGGCTTATTTACAAAAAGCGTACATAGACCATACATTAAGCAAATCAGTTCACCCAGAAACAATACTCACTTCTTTGCCTGTGATGACCATGGTCAAACAGCCCAGCACAGTCAGTGCAATCATGATGTAGCAAACCTTTATCCTGACAACGTTCCTTGCTGTGTCGAGGACATCAGACCTGCCGAGGACAGAGCAGAGTTTCCATCCTGCAGCAGCGTGTGTGAAATGAGATCATGGGGAGCTGAGTAATGAATCCTCAAGTCTTACAGCAACTGTCTGTCAATGTGCAAGGGGTTTCTGCCTTCTCTTTTTGCAGCTGCTTAGAGGAGGACTGAAAAAAATAGCCTATGGGGAAAAGGTTTAGCCACCCTCCCACACAAGTGGGGTATTGCTACTTCCAATAGCCATCCGTAAGAACAGGAATAACAAATCCTGCTCTCCTGTCTTCTTTTATTGCATATGAGAGTGCTTACACCTGAGAGAGGAAGGATGGGTGGAAGAGCCCCCGGGATGTCACAAGTCAGAAGCTTAGGACTCCAAAACTGAGTGACAATTCTTTAACAAAATACCTTAACAAGAAGGTGAAACCACAGGCCAGACATGAGGAACTCATTGTAGATGCCTGTCACCAAAGCTGTGTGTAGCCCCAATTTATTATTAAAATTTATGCAGCAATATTGCTAATCAATAAAACCTAGCAAAGCATGCAAAATCCAAAGTGGATATCTTACCGTAGCAACTTGTGAGTTACAAAGCCACTTGTCTTGTAAAAGACACTACAACTTAGTCTGAAATGTATGATATCTAAAACAAATGAATCCAATTTACTTCACCTATAATGGCAAAAAGCTCACGTTCCCAAGAATTACAATTGGGGCTACAATTTGGACACCAGTAACAGCAATCCCCATCAGCATGGGGGAGCACTAACTCTCACCACGTGAGCACAACTCTGGGTAATGCAGAGTGGGGTGTCAATCTGTGTGTTCACAGACAAAAGTATCATTCTGACTGATCCACTTACGATATGTGCTTGGGAATGTCCTCCTCCTTTTTAAAGCGTCCTGCCCATACCAACACCTTTTTATCAAAATTTGTAGGCCTTCTGTCATTTCTGAAAGCTTCTTTACCTATAAAAGATTTTATAAAAGAAAACAAGTCAAGCTTCAAGAAGGGAAGAGGGAAAAAGCTGTTGTTACAGGGGGAAAAGGATTGAAGGTTCAAAATTACACTTTTCTATTCTCTGAGAGTCAAATGCACTTTCTAAAGTCAAAAAGACTCAGCAGATGGTGTGAGCTTTGTTACATTTGCAGCTTATTTCATTTGACCTTTTTTTTCTTTAGTTTTGGTAGGTCTTAAAGTAAAAATCTCTCCTAAACTTCCTGATTGAGAGGGTAAAGGATGCAGGCTTAGGGAACCTCAGCCCCACAGCATCCTCTCACCCTGCTAGCATCTTGCTTTTAAATGGCCCAACTAGTGAGTTGAGCAAACTGTCGGCAGCACAAGTAACTCCAAAACAGCTTCTCCTCCTAAAATCAACGATGGAGAGATGAAGTCTGCTAAAATGCAGCCTGGTGGGAGGCTGGCAGTCATTCTCATGCAAGCTGGGTAACACATTACTGTACTCTAATGATGATACATTACACCCCATCAGGCTACCACGGTGATGCCATTAGCATGTTGTCACCCACAGCACAATGAGAAAAGGACTCTGGCTTCTCTTGATGGAAACAAGCCCAATGACAGGCCACAACAAGGACAGCAGCAGGGAGACCCTGCAAAAATAGCAATGGCTATCTCAAATCCTGCCTTTTGCATTGTACGCTTGCACAAGTGGTCTTTACAAGGTAGCTGAGACTGCTCACCCAGTACCTACACCCGGGTAGGTGCACCCAAGATGCTATGCTACAGTGCCCTGTGCTTGCAAATGTGGGACTTGGGTTGAGAAATGCTCAGAGCATGCAGAAAGGATGGACATGAAGATGTCCCTGGTTTCAGTGTTCTGCACTCCCTGCTTGTTGCTGGATTGGCTGAAAGAAAATCACTATCACTACAGAACAGGACATGGGGAGCATCTCTTCCTGCCTGTGTTGAGATGGTAAAATTACATTAAGTGCCTTGGCTCCAGACCTGCTCATGGATGCCAGGACTTTGTGAATGGCTGGAAAATCCCAGTTGTAAATCTTGGCTCCCAGACCTCCGGGTAAATTTAATCTCCTGCTTCTCCTATTTGTCTTACAGAGTGCCAGTGAGACCAGCAAGTGCCAGAGTCAGATCTGCAGCAAGCAGTATGTTGGATTGCTAAAAGGACAGGCTTCATCACAAGGAAGACAAGGGTAATGCCCCATGCAGGAGACCCTCAGCCATCCCATGGGAGTACAGACAGCCCCATGCAGCCCAGCCTTGATAGGGCAAGAGTCTACAAAGGCACAGCCAAGGACGTGGTGGTACAGGTTAAAAAGAGAAACCATCTCTATGCCAGGAAGCTTGTCCATCTGGGAGCGGCCAATGTCTGCTCTCTGCCACCTAATCCAGGGCACTGTCTGGCACAAGCACACACAGGTGTGGCTACAACTCAGCAGGGATCATGAAGGTGCAAGTCTGCCACTTGCACCAGCCCTGGACACCCAGGGACTTGCACTGGTCCTGCTCTGGAAACCGGGCAGCTGGGTAGGAGGACGAATATTTGTTTATCTGTTTTAACTAACATGTTCCCTGACATGAAGCATCGGTTTGTATTTGCTACCATAGGAGAAGGACTATTTAATGCAAAAAATTTATCCCTGTGCACTGTGCTGGTCAGAGCTCTGAGTGTGCTCAATGTCCCGGGAGCTCCTGTAACCCCAGGAGATGCAGCCCTGCGGTAGTTCAGCCACAGTCGAGAATGAGGGTCATTTTCTCACCCTTTCCTGCAAATACCCTCTCCCTCCATGCTGCAGCAGGAAACAGTGACCAAAGGCTTTTCACCCACCTGGATCAGCCGCCCGCAGAGCCACGTGCTGAGCGTCCCTCGCTTTGTTGCCGACAGCCCTGGCGGGGCACAGGACCGGCCGAGCCACCCGGGGCCACAGCCCAGGGCTGTGCCCCCCCGGCCTCCCCAGCATCCTGCCCCGGGCAGCACTGGACCACCACGGCCCCAGCAGCCTGGCCATGCAGGGGGCCCGGCAGGAGCCCAGGAGGCTGCCTCTAGGAGTTATTAATGCAAAACTATCCCCCCCTGTAAGAAGGGAGTAGCGTGCACTTCCACCCTGACAGACAACAGGCTTTGCTTATGTCACGATGACAAAGTTAAATTTATCACCTGTGTTTACTAAAATGACACACCTTCGGAGATAGGCGAGCAGAAATCACCTCTGTGGCAGCTCACGCCCAGCCCAGACTCTGCCCCGGGCTCTACATCCCAAGGAGCTGCTCAGGAAAGCGTGCTCATTTACATTATTTTCTCAGTCCTTACTGTGGAAGGACTAAAATAGCGTGCTGTATTTCCCCAAAGATGGGCTTAGTGACTGTTAATTATCACAGCTGGTTAAGCTTTTAGAGTTCTTAATTGTTCTCAGCTAAAAAAATAATCTTGCAAATCAGTTGCTTTAAACAGACTTTCTGAAGAGGAACAGTGTTTACCCCATCTCAGAACAAATGTGGTTTAGTGGCAGGAAACTAAACCTGGTGTTTGTGTCCATAAATGCATTATGGGGAGCCCATCTAGCATCTAAACTGCAAACTCCTAGCAAAGAAATATATTTCACATATATTTCAGGTTTAAAAGAGTAAACTAAGAAATTGTAACTAAAACCTCAGGTGTTGTAGTACTCGTCAGTCAGTAAAATTGTCATTGAAATCTAGCAGTACCTATAAAGTATTTGCCCTCCACAAGGTCTGGATAGCACTGGATGTTTTCCATAACATCAGCTGTTCTAACCTGGGAATGAACCAAAACCAATGCTATTTTATCACTCTGACATTTCTACTGCATTTTGCACAAAATTCTCGCTGATGGGTCAGGAAATGGAAATGCAAAATATTTGTCTCGCTCAGAGCAGTTGGGTATTTGCTCTCATTAGATATACAATGCTCTAAAGCTGATTTACAGGTAGGGAAAAAAAATCCATTTGAAAGGGAAGAAGCAGTTGCCAAAAGGTAAATTTTTAAGAACTATTTAGTAATACTATCAAATGCAATATTGCAGATAATCAAAGTGTGTCTAAGAGCAAGGGGAGGAACTGTTGGGATGTTAGCAAGGATACTCTTTAAGGGCTGAGAGGATGAAAGATGTGAAACAGATGCAGTTCCAGCTCCTCAGCTCCTGGCCCCAAGGAAAAACTCTACCATTTATAGAGACATTTTATATTTTTTGAGAACACAAACTTATTGATGCTGAGGAAAGAAGAAACTCACAGCAATGAAAAACATGGTTTTTCCTCTGTTATGAAAGCTCCACAATGTATCCAGATATAACACATTTTGTTTAGCTTAATTCACTTGTAATTTGGTAAAGCAAATTAGATCCATTTCCAGATTAGGAACCCATACAGAAAATAAATAGTGGTTTGAGCTTCCAGCTGCAAACAAAAGCTGTAAACAAGCAGAAATCAGTGGATGTGATTATGCTGGAAGAAGCAGAAGGGAAAACTGTTGAAATCATGGAGGATATTTGTGTCCTGCTCAGGGTTTTCCTGGGGGAAAATGGATGCGAGGAGGAGGAAAGATGCATTTATAGCCTGAAGTTTACAGGGTTCAGCACCCCTGAGCATCCCCACAGCCCCCCTCCTCACCTTGCAGAAGAGCTACTAAGTGGAAAAGGGATATTGTACATCTGGACATCCCTCAGTCCCCAAGATGAGCGGGCAGAAGGGGCTGTAGGGCAGCGGATGGGACATGCTGCCATGGTGCTTATGTTGCACCCCACAGGGGCTCCAGCTGTGCAGAACATTAGAGCATTTTCACTTTAACAGGCACTCTCCAAAATACTTACTTATTGCAGAAGTGACTGTCTCTTTACGTCATGTCTGATTATGGATTTGAAGAGGAAAACAAGAACATTTTTTTTTTATGTCTTAGTTTCTCAAAAGTGGAGAGAATTGTGGGTTTTTCAGGCCTCTGGTGCTTATTCACCCAGGGGTTGCCAATTGTTTCTTCTAGCAGACACACCAGCTAACAGCTGTATTAATCATGTCTGCTGTGAGCAAAAAGGCACTTCAGGATTTATTATGCCAGCATTTGGAAGTGCAAAGACACAGAGATCCTCATGAAACCACAAAGGCAGTTACTTGTTCCTGAATTTTACCTGTTTTTCTGGCACCCTGAATGCTTATTGCCAGGGTGAGTTTTACTGCAGTGTATGAAAGCTATAGACACCTCCAAGTTAGGAATTCCTTTCCCATGTAGAATGTGGATCTCTCTCTGGCCCAGAGCACCTTAAATCCCCTCCTAATTAGCACAGAGATGCAGAATTCTCTTGGACCAAGGTAGCCTTGTGTACAGCCTGATGGACTTAGTCCTCTTTAGAGAAGTTTTGTGCTTAGCCCAGTGCATGCACATCCCCCCTGTCTAGGTTACAAAACATCCCCAGGAGGCTCTTCCAGACACTCCCCACACCAAGCCATCTCTTGATAGCCATCAGTGATTCATGACCAGAGTGCAATGTCAGTATTTCATAACCTTTAAGCTCACGGATAGGGAGTTTGCTGGATAGCAGTAACAACTTGTTCAAAGATGCAGAGTTAGCGAAACTGGGTTTAAAGCACCATCTCCTCTGCCTTTCATATCCTTCTGCCAGGAGGAGAGCAGGACCCCAGCTCCTCAGCAAGCCCTGGACAGTATAGACAACACTGACTAGCTGTACAGACATCCCCCAGGCTTCCTCTGACCCTTCCTGCAAGGGGAGAGCACAGATCTGAAGGGTTTTGAGTTACACAGGCACAGAGTAGCTCAGACAGAGCAGAGGATGGTCTGCTGCTGCTGTGGTGGTGGTGCAGATTTGTGACATTTCTGTTTTCTGTGTGCGAGTGATATGTAGCTGCAATGCTTGTTGCACACTGGTGCCAACACTGAAGATTTAAAACTAAACAGAAAACCACACAGGACTCCATCCTGGTTCTGCATCCTCTTCACACCCCTTCTGCCACCGCGAACTCTTGCAGCTGACTCCAGAGCAAGACTAGCAACCAGTTCCTAATTGTACTCGAAAACCTTTGCAGAACTGGAACTGAGAGGCTGCAATATAAACTCAATTGTTTGCTGTAAAACTCCATTGCTCTGGCTTCTGACTGACTTTATACTGTTATTCCCAGTCCCTTAATTCTGATTATTGTCAGCTTATTGCAGCAATGAGAAGCGCAGGTTCTCTTCACTTGTTCTTTTTCTGCTTTCAGCAGCAACAGGAATGAAAGTGTTTATTGTTCCAGAAGCCCCATATTCCCACTCATATCTTTACAACTCCTGGTTCATTTTCATAATAATGCACAATAAATTTTTATACTCATACACAGAAAAGAAGTCATAGGAGTATTCAACGAAAAAAAGTATTACTCTGCAAAGCTGTTTTCACTGGCCTCAAAAACAGATGTCTTACCATCAGACTCTGTTTTGCATGCCATGAAAACTTTTACATGAGGGCTGTGATGAGGAACATAAGATAATCTTATCTTAAAATTCTTTGCCTTGCCCCTACCTAATTAAATATGCAGCAAAGCTCTGTCTTGGTTCCTAGACAAGATAAACAGCAATCCTGGATGGGCTTGTGTCTCATGAAATTCTAAGTGAGTCAGGAAATATTTTTCCAGGCAACTGTGTATTCTCCAGCAGCACAATTTAACACAGCAAGAGCAATGAATTTCTTCGAAATATCTTACTTACCTGCGGACTCCCAGGCCCAGAGCTGTCCCTCCTCTCCGGAGTCCCCAGGGAGCAGCACCCTCAGGGCTTCAGTTCTCTCCAGAAGGTGAGACACATCCTCCCCATATCAAAAACAGTCTACCCTAAGGAAAGTCAAATGCAAATCTCAAGAAACGAAAAGCTCCTTAAGTGTTTCTCACTATTTCTCATGACAACCAAGTAAACCAAACAAACCAAGTAAAATCAAGGGAACAGTTACAGTACCTTATAACAAAACCAAACTCAGAGGGTTTGTAAAGAGTTCTGAACACAAGCACCAGCACGAGGCTTTAAGTAATTCAGAACACTAGGATTAATATTTTTTATAATCTTGAGTGTTGTCAATAAAACAAAATGAAGGAGTCCTTCCTCTCTTTCTGTGCTAAACTTCAGCTTTGCTTTTTTAAAGAAATGAAGTCAATATTCCTCTATCCAGGTACTGAAAGATCCTGCACTTCATGGCAGTATTGTCCCTATTCCTCCAAATTTGATAGTATCACTATAATTTGAAAAATCTTACTTAGAAACCATACATAAGACACTAAGCCACACTATTAAAAATAAAAAAGCCATCAACCAAACAAAACCACACCCACAAGTCCACTGTCTCTGGTAAATCTTGCCTAATTTGGACCATATGAGCCTTTTGGCATCAGTCTTTTAAGAGGGAAAGGTAATTGATGTAACACACTTGGTATTTTCTACAACAGGAGCATTCAGTTCCCCCAAGTGAAAAAGATTTGAACTGTTTTCTATGTCTGCCACTAATTCAAAAATGAGAAGGATTTGGCCCTGAGTGTGTTGGCTCTGAGTAGCAGTGCCCAAGGTTACAAGGATCAGGATCTCCAAATTATCCTTATCTGAGTAGATTCACCTTCTCTGCCATTAAACACATTTATCTGTAAGAAATTTAAACCCCAATTAACAGCCTGGTTTTTTGGCTGTTTAAAGTATGTTCAACTCTGGAACAGCAGGATGGAAATGCCTACAAACAAGGGACACTGCTGTAGCCAGGAGGATCCATAAGCCACACTTGCTTTGCTCCCTTCCATCAGTTCTGTGTTTTTAGATAAGATGCAATAGAATATTTGTTGGACACGGGAATGCACTTATGAATTGTCTTAATAGGAGCCAAATTCAGTGGAGCTTGTGAGCTGCACCTGGAGTCACCAATCTCTTCAAGCAAATACTTAAAAGGGACTTGGGATTGGTCTAATGTGCCCTGGGTACAAAGTGCGGGGTTTATAACAGCTTGTGTCAGAAGGGCAAAGCTCATGGCAGCAAACCAAAAGTTAGTCATTGCTCTGGCAAAGCTCCAGTTTGACCTTTCCCAGGGTTTGGGATGATCATACCGAGGTGATGAGGTGGCACGTCAACTCCAGCATGGGGTGATTTGGTACAGGTAGCATCTGCCTATAGATGGGCTGAAACATGGAGAGGCTGCTCAAGTGCAGCTTCACCATGGGGGAGCAGTCAGATGTGAGCAGCAAAAACCCCAGGACCCATGGGAAACTGTCCAAAATGTTCAGGCTGTTGTGATGAAATTGCAGGGAAATTAATGCACGGAAGAGCTTAGCACCAGGTCACTGATTTCTGGAATAACACACAATTGGACTCTAGAGCAAAAATGTGTGAAACCCTGAAGAAAACAAAGCCATCAGAATCCTAACAATTTACGTTTTGACTCAGAGTTTGGAGAACCATTTAATTTAAACGTTTTCCACACCTGTTTCCCCAGCTGAGCCGGAGAAACACACTGACAAGGAGAGACTCGTCGTTCACTTGTCACTTAATGATTTTCTTTCCTGAGAAAAATGGCATTGTCTTCAAAAAAAGACACGCTTAGAAAATTTTCGGTCCATTAGTCAATAGTTTAGGGAAAAAAGAAACCTAATTTTAAAAGATTGAAGCATTCTTCGTGGAAATGTCTTTTCCCCACACTTGTTTTAATATGAAGATGACTTAGATTTTTTTTCAGCTCCTGCAGAGCAGTCATATACCATTGATTAGGCCAATAAACTGGCTGATTTCACTGGGACCCCCCGCATTGTGGGGTCAAATTTTGCTTTTAGTGACCGGCTGAATGTGTATGTAATCAATACAGGAGCAAATGTATCCTGGGTAACACAGGGGGAGGCACTACCCTGGGCATACTTTGGCCCAGCAATGCACACCACAGTAACCATAACAGAGCCAGGTGCCTCCTCAGATTTATGATCTGTGTCTTGACAATCCCTTTAAAGAGACCATAAAACTCTTCCAAACACCCCTGGGTGAAACACAACCAACCCATAGGATGAGATTTACTTTCAGCAGCTTTCACGTGTCCAAAGGGACCACAGGAAAACACATTTCCTCAGAATTGCATAGCCCCCCAAGTGCAGCGTGGAGAGGGCAGGAGAGTGAAAATCTGTCAGACAAGTCTCTGCGTAGGAGGGTTGGTGAAACAGTGTTGTTGCCTTGTTCAAACCACTGGCTACTGGCCAGCACTCTTAGGGACTGGCTCACATGTGCTGCTGTCCAGCTTGGGCTGGTGACTCCTCTGCTCCTTGCTTGTGCAGTGCCTTACACAAGGGAGTCCCAGGCAGCCACTGGCGCTCCAATGCAGCATGGTAAAGCAATAATGAGGAGAACAGAAATGAGAGACTCATCTTGAGAAGATATATATTAATTACAGGGGGCCCAGGAGCTCGTAAAAATAAATTACATCTTACATACACAGAACTTCAACAGTAACACAAAGCTGTCCTGGATTTTCTGGACTATGTATGTCATGGAAACACATACAAAAAGCCACTGCAGTGAGTTGTGTTACTGAAGGAGGAATTTGTTCAAGAATAGAGCTTATCATAGATATAGGAGATGTTTCCAGAGTGCTAACCACATTAGGTGGGCAGCTCTCATTTGCTTAGTCTTCAGTAAAACATCTCTCACAGGTACAAATGCCATCCTTGGAGAACTGGGGATTCTTCAAAAAAAGATAATTTGGAGAAGGAAGTAGCTAAAGTGGGGATGGTGTCACTGAGGTCACACAGAGGTCAGTGAGAAGACTGTCTAGAAAAACTGGACGATAAGGGCTTATGTTATATAAATGGGATAAAGAGCACACAGTGCAAGGTCAATTCTTTGAGGCTAAGGATGAGGATTTCTGGCTGCATTTGGTTAATTTAGCATGACCCCATACTGCCAAATGGATGTTGACATGGAAAAAGCAGATGCAATTCCAAAATGTACAAGAAAAGTCATTCCAGTAGAGAGAAAACAATTTTAGTATTCTCATATAAAACATCTGGAATAGCCTGCAGTGCTGTTTAAGAAAGTTAATCAAGAAGAAAAGAAATAAAGGAAGAAATGAGAGGAATATGTCTTTTTCTTGGCTAACAAATTACAAATGGAGAGGCATCATGGTACATATCTCTCTGAGAAACTCAAGGACAGAGAAGAAGGGCAGTTAGGCTAAATCACAGCACTGATACCTGTACAAAAGGTATAAGCTGCTCCTGAGGATGCAAAGGGCTGCACCTTTTCTGTGCCTTGTACCTTCCAGCACTGGAGCAGAGGCTGTCTCCACCCTCCTATTAGCTAATGAAGCACAGGGAGTAACACCAATAGCAAGGCCACACAGGTCTCCAGGCTCCTGCAGCACTGCTGGGCTGGTTTAACTTCAGGCCAGAGCTGCACAGTCATTAATGTTTACAAAACAAGTTTCCAGGGAAGCAAAATTACACACCGAGGAAATAATAAGCAGCAATGTAATCAGATGTGAGAGGGAGATCATTTCATTACCTGAACCAGCCCTCATTATTCACCATTTCCCTGGCAAGAGCTGATAAATGCAGGCTAATGAATCTTCGCACTCGGACGAGCGGGAGGAGTGCCGGCTCGGTGCTGCCGCATGCTAAGCAGGACTGGAGGATCCAACTGTCAGCTGAAAGCCCAAAAAATAAAATATGAACTTATCCATTGCAGCACTGCAGTGAGAAGAGAGAGGGGGTTTAACCATGGTTGGCTTGGTCTTACAGAGTCACCTTGGCTGTGGGAATGCCATGGCTTCTATTTGGCCTGGAAGAGCAAATCGAACTCTAAACATCCCAAGGATAATAGGGTCTGTGAGCTGACCACAGTCAGCTCTTTAGGAAAAGCCTTTCAGGACCAACAGGATCAGCTGGAGACTTCCCAGTCCTGACAGTTAAATATCATCCTCAGCCTGGTCACGACACAAGGAAGATATCAACAGAGAAAGAGGCAACAGCATCAACACGTAAAAACACAGTAGCAGGACCTTTGCCCACTTCTGTGGCACTATTGTTTCATCAACGTTGCCTACTGTAGCTATTCCTTCCTTTGAAAGTTAGGGAAACAGGAAATATACCACTCAATATAGAAAATTATTAAAAAAAAACCCCCACACAACAAAAAACCCAATACACAAGCAAACAAAAAGCAATGCTAAAGAAACCATCAGAAAAGGGGATTAAACCTCTTGAACATAAACAAGTTCCAGAGTTGTGAAGACTACCTCTGCTTTTTCTATACTTTCTGCATGTGTCACAAGCATCATGGCTCACAAATTTTATATGAATTTTATATGAAGAACCAGAACATTTGGCAAGGCTGCTCTGGAAGGAGCTTAGACAGTAAGAGCTAACATAAGATGAAAACCTATTTAGAGAGGAACACACGTGTCCTGACATTACAGGGAAATGCTGCCCTCATCTGTCTTCTGGTGACAGGTTCTATTTTCCTGCCTACTATGCCTAAAGCATTCATCACTTCCAGAATGAAAAGGTGACTCCAGTGTTGCAACCAGATCCAATGTCTGTGTGTGGACTGGAGCCATTAAGCGATGCTGCTGATGGTAACTGGAGTCACTATAACCATGTTGCTGCAACAGAGTTTAAATGTAGACATTTCTCATTCTCTACATTGAAGATGGTGTCTTGGCAAAAGAGAAGAAAATGGCTAATAGATTCTTTATAAAACTAAAACCTAACAAAGAAAAAAAAATAATTTCTAATGCCAGGAGAGCGGAAATACTGTGTCAGAACTGGGAGTCAGCAAGAGCAGAGCAAACCCTGCTGCTGCAGTGATTTGCACACTAGTGCACCGGGCAGGGATTTGGGGATCTAATGCCTGCAGCCCAGCCTGTTAGAGAAAGCACAGAGAACAAGGCTGGTTTGCCTCTTTCATCCACACTGGTAAAAATCCATCTATCTCTCATAAACACACAGATACAGACAGAGGGGAGGCACATTTTAAGCACTATCAGTGGCCCTCAGGAAGGTGAAATGAAGGAGAAAATGAACATGCATTCATATTTCATAAAAGTTGAAGCTTTGAAGTTGGAAAAATACATGTAGTAGATAAAGTATAGTAGTAGCCAGTTCTGTATGGGTTTGGGGTGCATCTATCAAACCTCCTTCTGTGAGACAATGCTGCTGGCCAGCCCAGGTCTTCAGAAAGTACTGTGGCTGGTGAAAATGCAGATCCCAGCACTTACCTGTTAGCATTTGTAGAGCTCCAGAGTAGTACAGCTCTCAGATGGAGATGTTGCTTTACCAAGGGCTGTGTCTTTTAGTTCTTTTATTGAAGTTAGCCCTGCTGAAACTCCAAGATAGGAGATGGAAAGTCCAATTCTGCTAGTTCCCAGATTACTGACATTTCTCCTTGATTGTCTTTCCCTCTTAAGTCTCATTACTTTTGATCTTATTTTGTAAATCCTGGATTTAATAAAAGTCTACACCTCCAAAGTTGAATGTACAGTTTTCCGACACCTCAATGGCTGGAGCATCATCCCAGCACAAGCAGATGGGTCTCATCTGGTGACAACAAACTGACTCTCTGGCAACTCAGGGCAGGGGTCTACAATCAACCATAGGGTTTGGATTTCAGCTACATGATTTCTATTCTCCCACAGCAGCATCAGCAGCATGGTCAGCTCTCACCCAGCCAAAGCCTGATGCTGGCCACAGGCACTGCATAGCCACAAGCTCTGTCCAGCCTGGAAAGGAGGTGATGGAAACAAGGCTGGATGTTGCCTGGCCCATGAGCTCCACACTGTAAACCCAGACTCTTGTGTCCCCACCTAAGGGGGATAGGCTGGCCAAAGTGTGTCAGAAACATTTTTGGCCTACACAGAAATGCTCATTGGAATATTTTTAATGGTTTTGTTGAAAAAAACCCTGAAATTAATTCCATGTCTAATTGCTACCTAGTTTCCTAGATGAAAATTTTCAAAACGGTCCTTCCAAACTGATTTCATTGGAAACATCAATCCCAAATCATCCTTTCTAAGACCACAAAAGAAGCAGTGCACTCAGGACTGTCCAGCCTCAGACCCTCCAGCTGAACCCAGGATCCCTCCAGTGACTCACCCTCCCACTAGCTTCAGCTAGGTCACCAACTCCAGAGTTTGGCTGATGTCTCAGCAATCAAAATCTCTCATTACAGCCTTTTTGCCTGGCGCTTTAATATGATCTGTCATTTCACAGCCCAGTAGCTCTATCTGAACAGGTGGAATATGGCAAATTTCTCTCATTATTTTAGTATTTGTCAAATGACTGTTATTAATTCACAGTAATCTACATATTTCTAGATTTCCCCCTAAGCATTCTCCTTTATCTGATCAGCTACATCAGTAACACCACTATATTACTCCTTCCCACATTGCTGTCTGCCTTCCCAATCTGTCCTGTGCATATGAACAGTGTTTGGTCCTTTTGGCTCTTACTTGGAGTTTCCTCCTTTGTTTTCGAAGTGACTGAACAATATTAAGCAAAGTAAAACTAAAGACCAAAATTCCTGGTGGTCATTTGCTTGAGTTTAATCGTTCTGGCCACATAACTCCTAGGGAAATTCTACCTGTCTTTGTGCTAGTAGTATGTTACTAACATTAACACCAGGAGGCCTTTGTGGATGAACAAGGGGCTCCTGGACAAACTCAAACACAAAAAGGAAGCCTACAGAGCGTGGTAGAGATTGAATTGAGAGCAGCCCTGAGGAGAAGGACCTGAGAGTGGTGTATGAAAAGCTGGACATGAGCCAGCAATGTGCACTCACAGCCCAGAATGCCAAATGTATCCCGGGCTGCATCAAAGGAAGTGTGACCAGCAGGGGAGTCTGTCTCTCTACTCTACTCTGGTGGGACCCCCCATGGAGTTCCGCATCCAGCTCTGGGGTCACCAACACAAGAAGGACCTGGACCTGATGGAGCAAGTCCAGAGCAAGGTCACAAAGTGAGTTGAGTCTCAGCTGAACGCTGGGGACTTGAGAGTGGAGGTGTACAAATTGTCACAAAACTGTGATTGAGGCTGGAAAATCCACCTGCTGGGACAACTGGCCTGCCAAGATAACCTGTGGTCACTTCCAGGCTCCAGAGGTCGGAGTGTCTTTAACAGGGCAGCTCTATTCGTACCTGAACGCTTGGCTTGGAGCCCCCCAGGCCTCCAGCGGGTGCTCCAGCTTTCTTCATCACACATTTGGAACCGCATAACCGGGACCTTCCCATGCGGCCAGTCTGGCTTAAAGCTCACACCGTTCAACAGCTGCCAGCAGGGCAGGATCGAACGCCAGCGCCCCCGCTGCTTTACAGTGCATCCACGGAGCAGCGAGGAGAGGGGCGGGGGGGGGTCTCCCTGCCGCTCGCAGCCGCCGCGCCGGGAGCGGAGCCGCAGCCACGGGCACACGCTGCTCTCTGCTGGGCAGCACCCGCCCCGGCACCGAGGCGACGGGGACACGGGAAATTAAATACCTTTTTTTTTTTTTTTTTTTCCCCACTTCATGCCTATAAACGCCCTCTGCAAGGGGAACAACTTTTGCTTTCTCAGTCCTGGCCCCCAACTAATCGCTTTACATACATATAAAAACGCCAGTTGAAATATCTGTTCTTAGATACTTCCATGCTATAGATGTGCCTTATTTTAACTGCAAACGTGTGTGTGCTCATTCCTGACTGAAAACAGACTTGCATTTTGAGTCAATCCAAAGCAAACGTACTACTCCCGCACTTCTACTATTCTCTTTCCAGCTTAGCTGGATCCAAAGTGGAACCATTTGCTTTTTTCCTCTCAAAGTAATAAAAAACAAATTCCAGGCATTTCAATCACCTGCTCAGCACAGAGTACCCTCCCTTAGCAGGAATGCTGCACTGGGTGACACTGCTGATGTTTCAATCCAACAAACACGAGAGTGTTGGGTACTATCAGTCTGGGTGGGTGAGGAATAGCCAGGTCTGCTAGGTCCACAGAAGCACCAAGGGACACCACTTCTGTAACCATCAGGGGCTACTGAACAACCCTGTCTGCTGGGTCAGAGCCATGATGGGTGAAGAACACTAATGCCAGGACTGAAATACTGAGACTCTTCAGCAGATGCCAGCAATCAGCAACATAAGGAGTGAATCAGCTCACACAAAGAGAGCAACAGAAGCTGGATATAATCAGGAACATGTCAGATATGCACACACAGAGAAGGATTCCAGCTCTGCCAGGAGAGTGAACCTTGCCTTCAGAACTGGGGTATTTTCTTACCTTGGAGGAAGGAGGAAGCACCAAAATGGGAGCTCTGGCCTTTGAGAAATTGCCATCTGTCTCTCCTCTGGCAGGTTTTAGTAGGGCAGCATCAGGAAAGCAGCTTCTAGAAGCCCATGAGACAAGTCCAGAGCAGAAGCAGCCTCATGGGAGCCCTGCGTGCAGCAACAGGGGCTTCTTGCAGGGCAGTAGATGGCTGGTATTAGCTTTCAGCACCTCTTTTGCAAAAATTTTCCTGAATTCTTTCTCAAGATGATTTATTCAGTCTGCTTCCCCACCACCTCAGTGCTCTCACTCCTTATTTAACTAACTTCCCTCTCCTTCCCTGAGTCTGTCCATTCCCAGGTATGAACTGTTCTCACTGCATCAGCACCAGTGGATGGTGCATTGGAGGATGAGTACTACAGCTTTGCAGCCTCCCTCCTGCTCCCAACCTCTCCAGGCTAGGGACAACACCCTTTTCTACTGGTTTGTGGCTAAATCGTGATCCTAGAGCAGCTGGAAAAGGGTCCTCTTCACCAGCTTCTACTCCCATGGCACTAATCCCACAGTCCTTTTTATAAATTCCCACTCAATTACCTTCTGTATTTTCTTAGCCCACTCCAAAACAGGACTACTGCACTTCTATAAGAAAAGACTTCCTGAAGATTGAATCTTTCCAGTTCAAACTCTCAAAGGCTTAGGATCACAGAAGCACCCATGGCAGTTCCCTTCCTCCCAGTGGCTCCCCACCAACTCCACACAAAAGGCTAGAAGTATCCGGGTCCAAATCATTAAAAACAGAAAATCACATTTTATTTGCCAGCTCCAAAATTATTAAAAACAGGAAATCACATTTTATTTGCCATAAAGTGTTGATTTATCACAAAAAGTACCAGTATAAAATGTACACCAAGGTAATGCAACTTGGGCAACAAGCCACTATTCGCACTCCTTCATGTCCAGAAAAAGTGACAAAGCCCTGAGAGGAAGTGACAGCTACATACCCTGCTGCATTGTTCCCAAGGAACCATTATCACAGTAAGAGAGATGTTCCTCAGCACACCAAATGTATTTAGTCTATCCGTAGGGGGGTTTTCCCTTTATCAGGAATTCACTTGTATTACAAGTGAAATCAGGTTCTCTTAACCCAGCACCCTCCTGCCTAGGTAGATGCCCAAGTCTGCTTTCCTAACTGCATTAGAAACTTCATAACTTTTTATTAATCTCATTATTTTAGCAAATTCTGGAGTAATAGCACTAAAATGCAGTTATAACCTTCACTGTAAGTAAAGTTCTGCTTCTTTTGTCCCTACCACAACACTGATAACACTGTTTGAATCTGTAAAAAAGCACTTTGGGTCTCCTTTGCAAGGGAAACCCCAAATCTGAATGAAAGATGCAGAAAACAAACTGATAGGTAAAGCTTTGGTGAGAGTAGGAGAGCAGACACAGCAGAACTCAATGGTTACTCTTTCATTCTGCAGATCCTAGTGACAGAATATGAAAACACGGGATTTTTTTTACAGACAAATGAATGCTAAGCACAGGGCATGACACAAAAGATGGCTCTTTGGGGATCCCAAGGGAAATAATGAGAGACAGAAAGCAGCCTGCTTTTCACTATGTTGAAGTCTTATTTCCTGAGGTGGAAATTTTTTGCCGCTCAATATTTATATTTCTTTAGACAATACACACACACAGACACACATAGTACTCAACATCAAATCCGGAGCAGCCCCACAGCACACTGAGCAAGGCTTAGAGAAAAATTATTTGTGTTCCCTGAGCTTCAGTGCCAGGCAGCAGCACACCCACCAGTTCACCTCTGCTGACCACACACCACTGTGGATGGCAGAGCAAAGCGGAAGGCAGTAACTGCACATCAGGGCACACATGCACAGCACCTTTGGGCTCAAATTCCTGTAGCTGAGGAGTACCTGAATGTGTCTTTACTCGCTTCCACACCCGTATCTGCAGTCCAGCTGGATACCAGTTGGGTGGGGTTAAGCCTGCCCAGTCCAGCAGCCTGGGGAGCCTGCAATGTATTATCCTGCCCTCTCAACCTAGATACCTGGTGAGATCTCAGTGCCTAATTTACCTGTTCTTCCCCAACAACTAAAGCCCTAAAAATAAATAATATGGCTAGCTTTCGTTTGGGGACTGGATTTTGAAGGGCAGGGGGTTGATTTGCTTTTTTTCTTTTTATTAATTTTTTTTTTCTTTGCATTGTCCCTTTCTAATATTAAAAGACAAAACACGCATATTTGCTAAAAAATTGTCATCCAAACAGCTATCTCATTATTGCACGTATATGGGGCCAAACACAGTAGGAATCTCGTGTTCCTTTTCCTTTTTGGGATCTACCATATGACTGTATCGTTCTCCTCGGTGGCGTTCCAGGTAGGGGCCCCAGTTTGCTGCAGGCCGGCAGCAGCTCGCAATGCGCTGGAAAGTAAAACCAAGCACAGCTTTAGTCCAGGCTACTATTAAAATTCAGCAAAGCTGTAACTCAACAAATGGCAAATCACTAAAGTTGTTTAGAATCCTTCCAAATATCTTTGGGGTCAGTGGATTCTGGATACTGAAGTGAAAAAAAAACAGAGAAAGTGTGACCAACAGGACTGTTTGGCAAAGCCTGGCAAGTGCAGCATACCTCAGATCTGGCACTTGCTTGTTTCTGTGAGGAATGGGATGTAAAACTCCAGCGAATTATATAGGGATATAAAGCAATAAAAATTCTCCAAAGAATTTAAAGCAGCTGAAATAACACAGAGCCCATAAAAATCACTCTTGGACGTGTGTGTGCACTCCCAGAAAATCAGACTTTATCTTCTTATCAGAACACTTTAAATTTGCCTCTGATGCAAATACCAGAGATGTGTTTTGGTCTAAAAATCCAATTAACGGACACATCAAACATGTTTGAGAAAAAAAGTGCAGGTAGTCCTGATAATGCCAAAGAAATTAAGATTTGAGGCTATGAAAGCTTTTTTTGTGCCCTTACCTCAAAAAGGGTTCCTTCAGCTTTAACTATTTTTACAATAGCAACGATGGGAATCCAGATGACGCAGAAGATTATCATGCACCAGCCAACAGCACTTCCCCAGGCTGGATATTGCACTGAGCCATAAGAAGGAGGTGAAAATGTGGCCAAAGACCAGAGCAAAATAGCCTATAAAAAATGATGAAAAGAATAAGAGAGAAAAGCAGATTTCCAGAAACCCTGAACTTGCAATCTTCGGATCTAAGTTGATTCAACAAAAGTACTGTCTACAAGTTCTGCACAGTTCAATTTTGCTTCCCCAGTGTGAGAACAGCTGTGCAGGATTTGGTGTTCAGTCACAGCCAAACAGCAAGACTGAAGGGCAGGACTGAACGATGACACTGATGTACACCCTAACACTAAGTACATCTGTGTTTAAACACAACTTGATCTCTGGGTTCTCTTGAAATCCTGCATTTGATAATACATCTGCTGTTGGATGAGCCCAGTATCTTTCTCTATATGTTTTGTGTGTTCCCATGTTCAGTTATTTCTGGGAATACAGGAAAGAATCTAAGATTAGAAGTTGGCAAATATTGCTGCAGAAATTAGATATTTTTAAGTAGCATTTTCTAAATTGTTGTCTGGACATATTAAAGGTAATGTGCTGGCCAGAGTAACTTACCACTCTTCCTGGATTTGGGATATTAATAAGTTCTCTCACACTAACATAATCCACCAGCTACACCACAATTAGAAGTACAATAGTAATGAAAAACTGAGACGTGACAGGACATAAACAGGTCTCAGTCAGACAGGAGAACAACTGGACATCCAAAGATCCAAGCCAGGAATCCATTTCGAAAATGAGACTTCCCTCAAAAGGGAAAAATCCAAGTTTTCAAAACGTTTCCTCAGTCTAAAATTAAGATAATCTATCTGCCAAGACAAATGATCTGGTTGCTCTCTTAGTCCTTGGGAGTGTAGATCCAGCTCACTAGCAACTGATCTAAACCTCCAGCCTCTCCTAAGAGAGGATCCAAGGAGGGGGGAATGTATCAGAAAGCAGAGACCGTATTTCCTTCACTGACATGGCCATACCCCTTCTTTATACACAGAGCCTGGGCATTCAGCCCTGAATCTTCACATGGAAACCTCTTCAATATCAAATTACCAAGTTCTGTCACACTAACACAATCCAGTCATCTGCACTCACCATTAACAGCGCAGGAGTAACGAAAAACCAGCACATTCTCCACCAGAGCCAGAAAAAACGGCTCTTGTGTCCAATCATCATTTCAATGTCTTGAATGAACCTGTTTCCTCCTGTTGAAAGACAATCATAGGGCACATTGTAAAGGGGGTGACTCCCTTTACAGAAAAAAGACAATGATCAAGGACAGTTTCTCCACTTCAGTGGTAATTATTAAAGCTTTTCTGACAGTTAAGTTATAAATTCTTTATTGCAGTAATTACCATTTATTATTCCTGGCACTGTTCAAGGCCAGGTTGGATGGAGCTTTGAGCAACCTGGTCTAGTTTAAGGTGTCCCTGCCTGTAGCAGGGGGATTGGAACAAGATGATCTTTAAGGTCCCTTCCAACCCAAGCCATGTTGTGGTTCTATGATATACACTGTGCCTGGGATTGCTTAGACAAATTACGGATTTTCAATGCAAATAATTTACCATAAATGTAGACGACGCCTGCTACCTCCAGGACAGCTGAAAAAAGGATTCCCCATCCAGCACAAAAATGATCTATTAGGTTAACCCAGTAAATTCCTGCCTGTAAAACAAACATTAGAGGTTAAAATTTGAATAGTAACACATTTGTGCAAATAAAATAAGTTGTATTTGTTCAAGGCAGTTTAACTGATCACCACTCTGAGTTTTGTAAATTCCCAGTAGTTCAGGTTAAATACATATCTGTGAATATTATTTTATTTGAATACTTCTATGTAAAGTTGAAAAGCACATCTGACACAATACCAAAACCAAGACATATATATATATATATATGCAGAGTATATGTAAAGAGCTGAAAGCAAGATTTAAACTTGGAGCTTACAGTAATAAAGCTGGGGCTGAAGTTTTAATACTGAGCCACAGCAATACCTGTACCAGTTATCAGTTCTGAGGGGCTTCTATATTCCCACATGCACAAGTTCTCTATGTGGGTTAAACACAGCTTTAAACACCAGTGTGCAATAACAGGATCACAGCAAAGGAAACAAGCTTTAAGTCATTTCACACTCTTGAGTACTAAGTCCCTTGCAAGCTTCCCTGCCACCAGGTTCTATGACTTACATACTTGGCTTGACCATACAAGTGACTGTTTACCACAATTATCTTCTTCACATTGTCAGTCTAATTACACACATAAATCTGCATTTCTAGATGGAATAATTACAGTGAACCCTTGTAGCCTTAAAAGCAATTACCTCAAGAAATTTTACACACTATACTTAAAATTCTTTTTCCGTATGTGTATTTAGATATGTACACACACGCAGGAGAAGTAACCATGCAATCTACAGATGCTTGTGAGCTAATGGGTTTTTATGACATGAATAGGCCATTTCTCAATTTCTGTCCTGGTTGGTAGTCAGTTCTGAACAAAAAGATCCCATTGACATTTATCAGCAGTACCCACAGTGCTGCGGACACGCTGTGTGCATATACCTGTGATTACACAAACTCCTGAACTGAGGAACAATAAATCAGGCTGATGGTTCACGGGCTCTGTAAAGGCCTTCTATTTAAAAGCACGTCTCAGTTCAATAATCACAGAAAACCTTAGGTTCTCCAAGCTTCCCTCTGGAAATTTCTTATTTGTGCACCCAGGCACACCGGCAGAATTCGAGTCTCCAAGATTGACCCACGCAGGCAGGAACAGTTGGAAAAGGTATTTTGATTTGAGCTCATCACTTGCAGCATAACTAAACTCACTACCAAAAAATAATTTAATGTCTTACCTCAGTAACACAGATAAGCCCAAGAAAAAAGAGCACTGTGCACAGTCCCATGGTTACAGGGATTCTTAATTGTTTCATCACTCTGGGAAAAAAATCTTGAATGGTGGTTGTAAGTGTTTCTGCAAAGGAAGAAGTGGGGAGTTTGAGCAGCATAATTTAAAAAGGCAATGGTCATTTGAAAAGCCATGAGTCACTTAAAACACCACTCACCTATGCTGGCAAACTGGGAGTCAAGGCCCAAGAGCAGCAGCATGAAGAAAAACAAGAAGGACCACAGAGGAGAAACTGGTAACTTGGAGAGGGCCTCTGGGTAGGCTACAAATGCAAGATTAAATCCTGGAAAGTAGTGGAAAGAAGGATGTTATTGTCATGCCTTGGTCAGTGCAAGTCCCAGTACCAGCAGTGTGACAGTCAGCCTACCTGAGTTCACGACCTCGGAGACGGGTCTCTGAGACACGAATGCCATGTGTCCCAAGATGGAGAACACTGCAAACCCAGCAAATACACTGGTGACGCAGTTGACTACACAAACTGTGATGGCATCCGAGTAGCAGTTGTTGTGGAACCTATTGTACGAAGACAACGCAACAAGCCCGCCCCATGCCACAGACAGGGAGTAAAATATCTGGGTGGCTGCATCTTTCCAAACCTACCAGAAATAAGAACAGGAGAATTATTCCATAGTGAAGTGTACTTACCATAAACATTTAAGTCTGCCCTCTGTTGAAGCTCAAGGGTAATTTTTTTTTTCATTTAGCCTGAATATCTAATTCAATTTCATATGAATTTTAGGGTATGTGGGATATAGTATGCTGGTGACCTTGCAGTCTCAAGCACAAACAACACCTTCTCTTGTCTCCAAAGGTCACATCCCAAGTATGTTGCCAAATACTTAAATCTTATTGGGCTGGCTAACCCTAAAGAAGAGATTCAATTTGTTCACATCTGTGGGTTGTTGAGATATTAATCCTGTCACAGTGGCAACAAATAAGGAAAACCAGGACTGCCCTGCAGGAGTGAGAACTTCCCTGTACTCTCCCACTCATGTTCCTCCACCGTGACCCAAACAAACCACTTCTGCCTCTGCTGCAGCCCCTTAGTTAGTGCCAAGCCACAAATAAATACCACAAATAAACACCACACTTAGCACTTGCTTTTGATAAAACTGAAATAATAAATATTGGCATAAGCCAGAACAAAAGAAGTCCGGGCTTTCATTGCACAAGGTACCCTTCCTGGTGCACCTAGGGTAATTTCAAGTTAATTTCTTGGGCAAGGCACAGCCTGAATTTCAAACTTCAGCCTTCTGATAAAGTCCCTTACAATTATCAGCAAGGACTTTCTCAGCAGGCCTTGCTGATATGAAACTCCAGCATGACTGCCAAGAGCTGATCAGAGGAAATAGCACAGTTGTTGTCACTGTCTGGTGCAGCAGGGAGGGGGCAGAGGGTGACTATTTTTTAAATTGAGAGTAGCTAGAATAGAGGAGCTTGGACTCCTTATTCTATACAAAATACAGGGCAGGACACGAAGAAGCACCTGACTGGATAAAAAAGAAGTTGCTCTGCAAGCAGCAAGCCCACAGAACCACGGAAGTGTGTCACACTTCTGGGGCTGACGCTACCTCTCACCTCTGCCTCCATCAGCTTGGTGAAGTTAGACTGTCTCCCAATGTAGTATTGAATGCCATCCATAGCACCTTCCAGAGTGGCACCTCTCACCAGCAAGATGAGCAGGATGACATATGGGAAGAGCGCAGTAAAGTAGACGACCTGCAGAAAGATAGGCAGGGACACACTTTAGGAATGAGGGGATGCATAGACCTCTGTGGAGGAGGAATGGACAGGCTTTAAGCTAAGGTCTGCTGGTACAAAAGAAAAACAGGCAACCACGGAAGTGAACACATGCCAACCACCAAACCATCTGGCTTAGCCGGTTCTTGAGCTGCATTCCAGCAGAAGCAGAAGGCCCAAGCCACATATCCACTTTTCAGATAGCACTTAACCAGTTTCAGAAATGTGTTTTTCTGACATGATTTACTGCTGTAGCAAAGTCTGGACTCAACTACCCCAGAAGTCTCTTGCTAAGTAATGCTTCCAGCAAGAGCAAACTGAAAGCTAGTTAAAATCAGGTGACCAGTGTGGAATTATCTCCTGATGAGACCAAAACCTACTCCCCCATCTCTCCCTCACCCAAAAAAAAAAAAAAAAAAAAAAAAAGAAAAAAAAAATTCGCCATTCTGGATGCTTTCTTTACTGAGAACAAAGTACTTTCAGGTTCTTTCAGACACAGATCTATTCTGTTGTTTGTCTAGAGCGATGGGATCCAGGCCAGTAGCAGGGCTCTTGTCACACAGGCTACATTCAACAATACTCTTGTTTCTTGAGTCTTAGTTTCAGTGTTACGCAGACAGATAATTGACCCGGTACTGCTGGTTACACCAAGCTATAGCATTGCACCATCATGTGGTGAGTCTGCCATTTCTGAAGACCTTCATGTTTGCCTAGAACAGACAATTCTTTCTGCTTTTCATCTTTGCCTTGCTCCTGCCCCTCTAGATTCTTCTGAGTCTTAGCTTGCTCCCCAGAGAGGCTTACTTTTGTGCCAGAGGAGAAGTGACAAGAGGAATAGCCAACTAGGTACCCAAAGAGTGTGAGATTAAGAGGAGCCATGTGGCCAAAAGATACTCCACCCCAAAGTGCTGAGACAGAGGGTAGAAAGCTCCAAATATAAAGGAAGACAGGAGGAAACATCAGCCTGAGGAGAGAAAGGCAGGCAGCAAGGAACCATGGAAAGGCACAATGACAGAAGAAAACAAAAAAAAGGTCAGTGCAGAAAAGGTGAAAGAAAGAATGAAGTCAATTGAGAATGAAGAAGTAGATGAGAGAGATGCAACATGGAGGTGAGAAAAACATGTGGGAAGGAAGTAAACCAGGAAAAGGGCCTCAGGCAGGGAAGAATGAAATTCAGCCTGCCTGAAGTAAACCTAGCCCAAGGAAAAGACCAGGCAGCCATGCTCCAGCATGTGGGGATGGGAACTCAGCAGAGCCAGAGTCTGAAAACAAACATCAATGAACCTGGTCCCTAAAAACAGCTTCAGTTTTTGAGAACAAACAACGTTTCACAACCTGGCAGGAACCTGCACATGCACATGTGTTAGCAGGACCTGACCTGTATTGTCCAAACATCTCAACTACACCGGAGGTGCAAATAATCACCAGGTGTTCCCAGGGCGTGTGCTGTCACATGCACACATCCTTCACACAGCCGAGGTGACTGCCAAAACTCAGCTGGAATCACTGGCATGACAGCGACATCCCAAAATACAGGGCAGCCCTGCCAGAGCTGAGGTCCATGTGTTAAATAATGGCCGTGTAATCAGTACCTTACTCATATTTTATGTAACAGTTATGAAGTCAAGGAGCAGGAGAAAAGCTGAGTCCAGCAGAGGGTGGTGGGTTAGGACTGCATCCTGCCTTGCGCTAACCTTCCCTGAGTCCAACTGACATTGGAAGGGCAGGATCAGGCAAAAAGTCTGCTCCTTGCTCTTCTTAACATACCTTTCCAGAAGATTTTATTCCTTTAAACAATGCAGCTGCAACAATTATCCAGGCCAGGAGGAGGCAGAGAGCCAGGTACCACACGACGTTGCCGGTCTCATCCAGCCCACTCGAGCGCTGAAGAGCCACTTTGCTGAAAGCACAGAGTGCTCCCATGAGAAGAGGGTGACAGCAGCACACACACCTGCTTTTCAGCTACTTCTTGGAAGAAGTTGAGTTGGTGCTGGTGTCTGCTGGTGTTACAAGACTCTGCATTCTTTTTCAGGAGTGTGCAGCTAGAACTGCATGATTGGCATTGAAAAACTGAATATTTAACTGTGTTTTTCCCCTTTACCAGCTCTCAGCTCTCCATGCATCACTCGTAAGGCCCACCTCAGCTCTTCTGTGTTAACAGCTCTTCTGACAGCAAAAGAAGAGCCCATAGGAATCAGTTTGCAGAAACCCAGGGAACATGAGACAAATTGAAACCATGGGGCTAAAGAAATGGCAATTTCACAACAGGCCCAGATTCAGAATAAGGTGAATATATTTTGCACCGTAACTCCTAGGAAAAAAAAGTATATGCTATATATAAAGATGCTAAGTAGTCCCTACCAGGACTCCAGGGGAAAGGACTTCTTTAAACTGGAATATTTTTCAGTTTGCAACAGCTTGACTCACTTGCTTCTCTTTCTACATATATTTTTTTTTTATAAGGGCCAGATTTATCAATTAAGTTTTAAATCTCCTCTCTACCAATTTACATGCCCACAACCCTTGAGTAGATTTTTTTCTGGGCACCAAAATAAGACAAAAATAAAAGGTACATCCAAAGCCACAATGCATAATAAAGTTTTTTTTAACAATTTCTTTAAAACATTTACTTACTTCCAGTATTGCTCACTAGGAAATTGCACTGGTTTGTAGTTTATGGTGCCGTTTATACACGTGAGATTGTTGCTTGTGACAAAAGTGTAGTTTGCATGAATGATTTCTCCATGTAAGGTTGTATTGCAGTCATTTACTGAAAGCAAGAAAAAGGAATCACTAACACTGTGATGACTATTATAACAAATACATTTTCTAAAGTTACAGCTTCAGTTTGCCTACTAACCACATTTAAAAACAAACCTGAACTATCATTTGCTGTTGTGACTTTGTTACTTGACTGTAAATCAAAAACACCAAGAATCTGGTGTGCTCACCACGTTTCACTTATCCTCAAGAGTACTTGCAAAAATCAGAACTGAGGATAGTTAAGACTGTAGCCTTGGTTACTTTATGAAAACTTTTGTCCCAAACCAAGATTACACACAGATCATCTGCTAGCAACTTCATCTTATTGCCACAGAGGGCTTATTAGAGCTCTTAAATTTTTTTCCTTGGAAGGGTGTGAGAGGAATGGGCACTGTTTGGCTCTGGGAATTTTTTGCCAGCACATACACTAATGAACATTTTATCAGCATTCGTATCAGCATTTACTGGAAAAGTCTTGTTGAACTCTATTTCAGGACAGCTTCTTCAATTCAATTTTATATTTCTCCACCACAAATTTTATACTGAAATATTTTTTGTTTTGCCCATAAGCAAGCATCAACTTTTTGTTACATAAAGAACTTTAACTTCATTTTTTGAAACCTACGAATCTTATAAGAGATTTTCAGATATATGGCTGAGTTACATATACATAAGTGCTGTAAACAATATTATCTATCCTGATCCTGTCCTTGTTATTTTAATAATCTCAGAGGTTACCGGGCAAGACATTTCCAGCTGCTAACTACTAATTACCTCACCAACTTCACCTTTTGCCTTAAACTGGTCTGATACAGAAACTGGTGAGATAACAAGTGTTTAGCCCTACATCTGCTGCCAAACATCAAGAACAATAGTGTGGAGATATGTTCTAAAGAGTTAATGAAGTGTGAAACCAGTGCCTCGCTGGTGCTCAGGATTACCATAGCCACAGGGGAGGCAAGGGGCAACGAGAAAAAACCCGATAGAAACTACAGCAGTGACACTTGTCTCATGGAAGGAAGGTATTTGTTTGTCATAAAGCCTGATGAAATGGAAATGCAGTATGTACTAGAAATAAACTGAGGTTTTAAAGGAGAAAAAGGATCCAACGAGGTGGTTTCAGCCCAGTTCTCTGTAGATTTCCCATGTACCCAGAACTGGTGTCAGGGAAGAAGATAAGCATCACTGCTGTGTGTTAAGGGACAAAATCCAGGAAGGACTTTTCAAGCTATGGTTAGCTGTCTTGCTTCTATAATTTCTCCCAGAAAACAGTACAATTTCCCAAAACAGTAATATTAAATTTTATCTGTTGAGTACCATACCTATTCGTGTCTTGCTGCAGAATTCATCTGCCCAGGAAAAGCATTCTGACCATGGTAGCACTTTTTGAAATGAGGCAAATAAGTAGTAGATTGCATAAGCAATGATAACGTTGTAGTAGACTGCCACAAATGCTGAGATGATGACCATAGTGAAGCCCACTCCTAGAAAAGAGAAAGGCTTAATGTCTTAAGTACCTCAAACCCAGGTTTAAAATAACAAAAACAAACAAACCCAAATCAAATGGCCTTTACTTGACTTTTAAAAGGCTACCTGGGTAAAAGCTGAGGGTATTTTTTTGTTTGGTTTTTAAATTATTTTTAAGAGCAAACAGCAAAAGGGTAAAGCCATAAAATGATGGATAGGATCCAAACTGACCATCTCAAAAATGGCTTTGACAGAGAATTTGAATCAAGCCCATAGAAAAATTGGACTAGTTGCTAAGTCCAAGTCTAAAGGAGAAATTCAGTATTTTGTTCTCTCTCAGTTTAGAGAAGCTTAGTAAAATAAAAGAAACTGTACTGGGACTACCCAAGCCATTTTGAAGATTCCACTGTAATAAAGGTTTTTGACAATGAATGAGCAGCAACACAGAACAGTAAATCTGTGCTAATACTACTGTTCTCTCCCTTTGCTAAAATGAGTTTTGTTCTGCTAGTTTGGGAAAGCCTGACAAACTGTTCCAATCATCTTAGACACTATATTTATGTTTTTATCTTTACAGACATATAAAAGACTTGCTTTAAAAACTTTTGCCTTAATCACACTGCTCTCATGAAAGGTTGCTTGTGCTGCAGAACACAGACTGACCAAAAGAATAAACGTTGTGGCAACCAGTTTCTATGGAAGGTAGTAAGCAAAAATCTTATTGCATCAGAAAGAAACTTCCTTGTTCCTACACTAATTCACCTGGTAGAGAGAGGACAAACAAGACCAGTTGCATAGTCCTTTACACCCATGGTACAGGACTGGGATGGATAGGAGTGAGTAAAGCACATGGTTTGTTGTTTCCAAACAAATTTCCCTGTGAAATGCAAACCCTCTCAGAGACAGGCAAACTACCACTACAGACTGCAAGGATTTCTCTTATCTCAAGGGGCACCTCACCTTACAAAGCCAGAGTCTAGGCTATTTAATCACAGCAGATGACTCCCAAGGCAGTTGCTGGATGACTATGTGCACAGCATTGCATACAGACCAGGCTGACGTGCCTGTGCCAACACTGGCAGCCAAACACAGAATTAGTCCATCCAACACAGAACTGCCTTGCAAGCTACACTGGACACGAAGCATAAAAAAACAGTGATAAATTCAACTCCTAAAAATTATTTTCGATCTGTTGCACACAGTACCAGTTGTTTTACTGAGGTTTTCCCTCAGATGGCAAACAAGGTCATCTTCTTCTGGCTGCAGTGAGGGTGACATGCTGCTTAACACCAGGAGAATAATTGATAAAACCTCTCAGAGATTACAACCTTTTCAGGGAAATCTCTTATCAACATCTGGTTATCAACTGAATAATAAGGAATTATGTACCTGGGAACATAACACTGACCTTGTAACACTGGGAGTAGTCGCTACAGGAAAATTGGCATCTCAGAATTAGTAACTTTGTGAGGAAATCATTAATTCACATCAGCTTATTACTGGAATAAAAATTAGCTAAGGAAGCATAACAAAACCAACCTTGAAACAATGGTAGTATTCTCCAGACGTAAATGGGCCCTTGACTGGCAAACTGCCCAAGGGAACATTCCAAGAAAAATAGGGGCAAGCCAGCTAATGCCAACATCAGGGTGTAGGGGATCAGAAAAGCACCTGAGGGGAGAGAAGGGGAAAAACCACAATCACACACACAGAGAAAACAATTTCTCAGTATTCACCACATTTTATCACCCCTTTTTCGCCTCCTCAAATATCCCCCTATAGGGGGTTTTTTTCAGGATAGAGAGATTTGTTTCTAAATGGTGTTTTCTACAAGACTGAGTACTACCTGCAATGAAGAGACACAGATAGTCAGGAGAACTGATGATTTAAAAAGGAAGGTTTCTCTTACAGAAATAAAAGAATTTTACAAAAACTACTGAAGACATAGCACTCATACAAACAGGAACACTGCTCAGCTGTAGGCACTATCAGCCTTCTCTATTTCTATTTACTCTTCCAGTTTTTAAAAAGGAAGAGAACCATTCCTTTATGTACTTAGCTGTGATTTGCAACTGCCCTGTTCGAGCAGCTACTGGACATCAAAGCATGAAAGTTATTCTCTATGGTTGGCCGAGTCCTGTGTCAAACAGCATCTCAGTGTGGCACTTGTTCAGATCTCAGTGTGGCTCTTGTTCAAGCCCATTTTGAAGTGTAGGTTAACCTGATATCATTGAGCGTCCTGTTCTGTGAAAGGGACTGGCACTTCTTTGTGTTTTCACAGAAGATGGGAAAAGTGAGAGCACAAGTTGCATAAACAAAACTCGATATCCCTGCAGAAATCTGTCCTCATCACTCTCAGTGAATTTAAAGCAGCCAAGGACCCAGTTCTGCAAGGAACTGCAAATACCTGATGTAATTTCGGGAAGTAAACCGTCCCACAGAACTAACTGGATTACTCCTGTGTTTCAAAACAAGGATGTAATAGTTGTCTTTATCAATCACGGGCAAGGAGCACAGAGAAGGATGCAAGCAGCAGCACAAATATGCTTTAAATGCAAAGTTTTCTGCTGCAGCAGATAAGGAAAAAGATCTAGTACAAGGCTGATGTCACAACTTATTTTGTTTTCACAATTTTCTTCAACAAAATGCACCCTAGCCAAGCTCACTCCAATAAAACTTCTGTACTAAGACTGCCTCCTTTTGTTCCACAAGCAGAGCTCTATGGGCTGTGCTGTTTACAGTCCAGAATTTGACTTCAACAACTGTTAAACAGAGCAAATAGGTACACACAAGTAAGTTCTCTGCAGTTACTTAGCATTTATGCTCTCTTTAATTACCAGTGGTAGCCTATCAAGTAGATAAAGCTCTGGAATATCAGCCAGGGAAGCCAGTGCCTCCATTTGGTTTTGCCACTGTTTCATTTTGTAAGAAGATAGAGGTTCTCTCTGTCTCATACTTCTGATTGGGATAATTATTGAGCTTAGATAATAATTCCAGCTTAGCTTGTTTGCATGGCAAAACAAAGGTGCAGAAAGGATTCAACTGTTCTCTATAACATACCAGGGAGGTAAGCACTGGGGAGGGCAAAAAGCTATTTAGGTAAGCAGAGGGTATTGGCACATTGACAAGAAGGTGCATATTGGTTTTGAGTAAATCAGAAGAGTTCTGGAACTCTCAGGTGGAAACAAGCAGTTAAAACTAAATACTATTTCCCTCCTCAGCTGGTGCCCAAAAAAAACATAGCTGTCTCTTGCTCCTTTTCCCTTTCCAATAGCAGACACTATCCCAGTTCCCAGGGTGATTCTCACATCCAGCTTTGAGAAACGTTTCCAGCCTCAGGGTTGACCCTTTGAGCTTGTCCTCCTCTCCCCTGGGGACAGCAAGGCGTGCCCACCCGACATTGCCATTCAGCACAAGTACCTCCGCCGTTCTGGTAGGTGAGGTAGGGAAAGCGCCAGACGTTGCCCAGACCCACGGCATAGCCCACCATGGAGAGCAGGTAGTCGCCTTTGCTTGACCAGTTGCCACGCTCCTTGTTCTCATCACCATCACTTCCATCACTGGAGCGGGAATCTTTTCCATGTGACAAACTGAAGTCCTTGGAAGAGAAGACGGAAGGTTTGTGATCACCCCACGGGCAAGCAGGACAATTGTATCCACATTTCCCTGTCCAGAGTAGCACCTTGGCATCGCTGGGCAGGGCAGCTAGACAGGGAGGGCAGAGCCAGGTGGGCTGCCAGTCCAGCCAATCCCTGGCAGGTCAGCATAGACCTGTGAGTGAGGGTCCCACCAGAGAGCCCAAAAACCTTCACGGTGAGTTTTGCCCTAGTCCTCCTACCTGAATACTCCTTGCTGGATGCTCGTAGGGGCAGCACCTCCAGGGAGTTAAAATACTCCGTTCCACCACCACAGGGCCAGATGCCCACATGTCTGTTCAGATGTTCACAACAGTACATATTTGTACATCCACTTTAAAAAACTCCTGTCCTAGCGCATTTCACAAAGTCCTAGGTGCTCATCCTAGCTCATCTCACATTACCTACCACTGTGCCCCTATATTCCCACATCTAGATCTCACCTGCCCAGACAACTTCATACCTGCCAGCGCTCCCATAGCTGCCCACGTACCTGCAGCCTCCATACTCCACCTGCTCAGGTGCACCCACACCTGTCTGCATTCTCCCACACCTGCCTGGGTGCCTCCGACCAGCCACCCCTCGCCTCTCACCTTCTTCTTCCCGCAGGACAGAAAGCCGGGCAGGCTGAGCATCCCCATCTCTGCCGCCGCCGCTCCGCTCTGCCTGCGCCGGCCCCCGCCCGGCCCTTTATCGGGGCCAGCTCCCGCCCGCCCCTCGCCGCCCTGCCGGGAACCGCGGCCCCTGGGCTGCCCCGGGGGCGGGAGGCGGCCCCGCCCGGGCCGCGGGGCAGCCCCTCGGCTCCCGCATCACGCCCAGCCCCGTGCCCGCTTCCCCGCCGCACCCCGCCCGCTGACCCTCCTCCGGCCCCGCGCCCACTTCCTCGGGACACTCACCTGCCGAACCCTGCCCGGCCACCTGCCCACTTCCCCTCCTAAACACCCCCTGCTCTCCACACACCCTCCGCTCCTCGCCTTACCCACTTCCCCTGCCCAAGAACCCGCCTGGGCTCGCTCCCCCAGTCTGGGCTCTTCAGCCGTCCTTGCACGCCTTCCTGCTTACCTCTCTGTCACTCACCTTCCTTTCTAGCATACCACCTACTCCTTGCCCTTCTCCCTCCTCTACCTGCACACCCACCCCCTTGTCTTCTACCTACAGCCTACCAGCTCCCCATCATGCACTGACCGCCTCCTGAGGACCATGCGCCCATCTGACATCGGTACCTCCCTGCGCCTCCCCACAGAGCCACTGCCTGTCTGCCTCACCTACGGTCACTCACCCAGAGCCCCTGCTCCACCCCGCCTGCCTCTCTCTCGTTCTTTCTTAGCCTGCTCCGTGCTGGAGTGCAGGCTAAGGAGATGCAGGGCACAAAGGGGTTAAACAGAAATTTCAGCCTCTAAACACACCTTTCAGGTACACATGACAGGCACAGAGAGCAAGTCATAAAAGCAAAGCCATCTCCATTGGAGGAATTTGAGCAGAAAGCACTTAAGGACCTTTTCCAAACTCCCCTGCTTCACCCACCAAAGTGACTGTGACATCTCACCCTTAAGGGGAAGGGATGTCACAGTGACCTTCCCCAAGCGTTCCATAAGGTCACGCAGGAGGATACTGCTCAAAGCACACTCCATGTACAGGCACAAGAAGACAGACATCGATTGACTGGTCACTTAATTGCTATTAAGAAATCCCCTATTTCTAAACTGTCTTTTCCATGGCTCTTTCAGATCCACGCGTGACAAACACAATTTCTGTCCTCAATTATTTGGGCTTTTTGTCGAGCAAAGTGTTACCCAACATCTCTCAATCTAGCCACAACTAAAAGGTATACCAGGAGTGAGAAGTGTGTGGGACATCATCTGAAGGTGGGATATTTTATCACCCTATGCAGCAGGTTCTCTAGAAGACTTCTATTTTAGATGCTGGAAAGAAACCAGAATAATCTCGGCTTTGGAACAAAAAGCACGTACAGGTGTAACATCCTGACAGGACACAGGTTTTGGGAGAAAACGATATATAAAAATTAAACAAAACACTCCTTTACAGGTTGCCTGTGAATTCAGCATTCAAGTGACCAAGCCACAACATCAAATAGAGACCTTCAAGCTAGTTCTTCATGGAATGATACAAAACCCACCCGGACCAAGGATACACTGAGAAATCAGTCCATATTCTTCCAAACCCTGTCTGAACTGCATATAAACCAAAGGCACCTTTTTGACAATCCTGATCAGAGTTAAGAACTTGAAATAAAATGAGATAACATAATTTTATTTTAGGTTCTGTGTAACTCCAGTATCTGTGGGTCACTATCTCCCCAGGGGGAAAAAAAAAAAAAACTTACCTGTAAACAGTGCTGGGCCTAACAAGAGCTCCATGTTCTCTTCCAAACTCATGATTCAGAACTGGTTATCATCTTGTTTAGAAATGAAATGACATTTAAAACAACCTGTTAGCCACAGCCTCTCCTTCCATACTAGGATTAAGTGAATGTGGTAATGCTGCATAGTCACTGGCTGTGTCATTCTCTCTATGGAACTGAAGATGACTACAAGTAAAACTATACTGGAGGTACCACTTCTCTGATACGTTCTGTTCCTGACCATGTGAAAGTTTCATTTGTAATGCATTTTCTCTATGGGAAAAAGTAAAAATCATAGCATGGTGATAATTCTGGGGTTGAGCAGCGGAGAGATGAGTATCGTGGCAGAGAGGATTGTGCCTGAAGCAGGGTTGTGTTTTGCCTCTGTTAGCTATGTGGCTGAACAGCACAGCAGCTCCTTTTGCATTCACTGGAGGCAGAGTTCATCAGATTGATTCCTGAAGGCTAGCTCCTCACAGCTGGTATAGCCACCCACTGACCAAGCAACCCACCAGCCAGGTACACGTGGAATGTCTCAGTTAGAAATACAGAAACATCAACGAACAAACCAGAGCCAGCTTGGCTCTGCTGTAGACAAGATATCCTGTCTCCTGACCAGCAGCCTAACTGAGGTCATATTTTTCATTTGGAAAGCAGTCCTGGATTACTATCAATTCCACTTACTGAAAATTCTGTTAATCTAATGGGGAGGGGGAAAAAAATTAAAAAAGGAGGAAAATTACCACTAATGATAATCTTAACAAGCTGACAACACAGTAAACAATTTTGATATATTTCCTAGGAGCAGCGAGATACCTGTGTTTTCCATTTGGTTGCACTAGTGCTATTATCAGATGTTGGGTATTGCCATTAGCTAACACAAACAGCTCTGGTGATGCAGTAGATGTGTCTCGTGTGCTTATTTAAGAATACGATGAGTAAATTCTGTTCTTAACCTATAACTTCTGCGATACTAATATTGGCACCTGGCCCACAAATCCAAAACTGATTCAGCAGACAAAGTTGGGGCTCCTTTACCTCTGCCATTCCCGACCGGCAGGAGACCAGAAAACCCACTTTGCAAGTAGTAGCAATGGATTTAGAAGGCACTAATCTTGGCATCAGTGATAAAAGGAAGTTGCTGGTGTGTCTACAAGAGAGGCAGCTCTCTCTAGGATAAAACGATCCTAAAGAAGAGTAAGAATGAATACAAGAGATGCCTGCAGCCTTGTCATCTCTGATGTGCACAACTCCTGGAAAACAGTAATGAATCTCCAAACAAATCAGGTTTTCTTTCAGCCAGAGAAGATCAAGCCGCAGTGGCAGCTGCATGTAGAAGTGTCCACCTACCAGAAGAGAACCATATAGTTAAAAATCACACCTGCCCTAGCTGAGACCCCAAAATAAGCAAAAGCCAAAGTGCAGGAATAATTATTGGTATTCTGCAAGGCTAACAGTCAGACCCACCAGCAGCACACAAGGATGCTACATGAAAAGCTGACAAAGCTGGGTTTGACTGCCTGCTGATCACTACATTTAATCTGTGTAGATCCCTGCCACAGGAATGAAATGGCTCACATCTGCCATTGTGGAACGCCTGTGAGGGCAGCTCCATGACACCTGCTCCATGGTACCCAGCACGGTGTTACCTGCTCCACACCTCAGAATGACAAGGTATGTGCCAGTGTGCATTAGATGGTCATGACAAGGGTGTTGGTACCTTCCCTCAAAGCCAAAGATGGCAGCGAGGGACTACACTTTATTTACTGAAACAACCTCCTCACATTTTATTCCAGCATCAGAACAGCAGCTTCCCTGCAGCTACAGACAAACATCAGGTAACCAAATGGCAGTAAACACAGCAACTAGGAGAAAATAAAACACTAAACAACCTGAATACCAAAAAAGCCCCCCCAACAACAAAAAAATCCCACCAGAAAACTAACCAAAGAAACCCAACAAACCAAAAAAGCCAAAATCATCATACCATGTTGGTCTTCAGGATCTTAGGAAGATGACTTTAACCATCTAACCATCTGTCAATAGCATATAATTACTCTCATCCACAACTCCACAGCAACATTGCACTCTGTAGGAGGGAGGTTCAGAAAGCCAAACAGGACTGTTATAAATGGACAGATGAAGCAAGGCAGAAAATTTAAGCTGTTGGCTCCTTCAGCTGCAGGAATTATCCTCTCCTCTACAGGTGAACAAGATCAAGCCCCACAGTTAACATTTAAATTAATACTTTATGCTTAAGAAAGCATCAATCTTGATTTAAAGACAAAGTCATAATGAATGAGACAATGTCTTTGGTGGTGAACTGAACTACAGGTGATTTAGGCCAAATTTTTGCCACTAATGTACAAAAAATTCAATCATTGGTCTGGTAAACCCTGAAAGCGAGGCATCATTCTCCATCTGGTGAGAAATGTCTTATTTCACTGTGAGCCAGCTGTAAGCAAAGGAGATGAGATATTATATATCCTTCCTTCATCTGTTTTAGTTCTTTATCAGTTTTGTGCTTCTCTGCATAACCAGGATGTTCATTGCTGCTGTTCAACAGGCCATCAGGACACGCTCACCTACTCAGTTTGGATCTCAGCCCACGAGCTCATTTTTATTAAATGGAAATTCTAAAAAAGTTTTATTCAGAAACTTAGAAAGGCGACATTGAAAGTTTTCAGTAATGTATGATAGGTTTGGTTCACTAACATAATACTAAATAATACATTCTATTATGCATTATGCAATCATACCAAAGACCTGTATTGGCCTAATCTCAAGGACCGGTGCTTTATTAGATTTTTCCCCCCACTTCAGTACTTTTGGATTCTTCTCTGCAGCCATCTCAGAGGTGAGAAGTGCAGCAAGGTCACTACTACTTGCCTCTGTGGACAGTCTGTTATCATAAGTCAAAAGACGTAGCTGAAAGCTTGCTCACTCATTTATCCCCTCGAAACAGAACAGTCGCAAAAGTGCAAAATGCTTAAGCCTTCAAAGTCGTGCTCCTAGGATGGGTGGAGACTTGAAACTATATGTAAAGCAAATTTGCCTTCAGGCATTTTTAACAGGTTGCAACCTGAAAATTGTTACTATAATACACACTAATGAAGTTAGCGATGGGGAATTTTTACATATGCATGTGGGAAAAAATTATTAGGCAGAAATAAACTCACTCAAATATATCAGTAAAACTGAAAGTTCTACACAGCACTGCTCTTCTACTACACTGAGCCTGGAAGATTTTGCTGTCCCAGCCACTCAAGAGGAAGCCACAAGTCTCCATCCACAAAACTTACCAAGGTGTTTTCAAGACTCTTGGCAAGATTGACAGTTTTGTATCTATGGTACATTGATCTCCATTCTAGTTGATTTTATTATTTTTAAGTTTTAATTGAAAAGAACCTGAGAGGAGACTCAAGCCTCTTCGAGAATTGTTAGATGGAATGTGCTCCTCAAACACTTCACTCTCTCAGACCAAAACTCTTCCCAGGACAACATGGCCTTTCTTGTAACACTGTCTCTCTCCAGTCCCTGAGAGCTCATCAATCTGTCAGAGATTACTAAAGTTGCTGTATGGGAATATATGACACTTCTCAGTCACAGAGCTCCCTCTAGAATAAGGAACAAAGAAAACAGAAAGGGACTCAGATGTTCAAAGTAGGATTACACAGAGGCTAGGTGTTTGTATCAACTGCAGAACCCTCTGAAAATCTCAGCTGAAATACTGACTTGAATTGGAGTTACCAAAGTGCAAAGAATAACTGCATTTGTGGCCCACGGCTCCCAGTTCCCCCAGTTTTGCTTCCGCCTGTGGTACAGAGCATCTCAGTTTTCCCTGAATCATGCAGCCTTGTGCCAAAAAAATATCCAGGTCTCACTCCACCTGCCTCTTCCCTGACTGTCCTAGAGGCATGCTCTAAACACGTTCAACTTGTCTTTGAGCAACTGCAACACTGTGTAAATGCAAAACCATCCTGTATTGTATCATGGAAGACGTAACAACCGATACAACAAATATAAGGGAAGAGATAAAGTAGGGGAAAACAAAAAGCTGGGAGCGTGCAATTATCAAAACTTAATGATCGGGGAGAACACAGGTGTCAGAATATAATGACTTGCCTGTTGGGAAATATTTCAGAGGTGGGGCCAGTAGAAACTAAGGAGTCATTTTTAATTGAGCAAAATAAAGCCTAGGAGTGAGTATAATACTTATTTTCAGATATGCTATACTGAGTTCATCAATCTCATTAACAGTTAAATTTTTAAATTCTTCCCCAGTATCAAGTACCAATATTTCTGGAGTTCAGCAAAGCTAGGAGATGCTGGCAGGTGGTTTCAGTTTTCTTCCCCAGCCCTCCCAGTTCTATACCTTCTTGCTAGTTACACAAAAAAACAGCTTTTCACAGAAGATAACATAAATGCATAGTCTTGAGAAGCTTTTGACTAACAGTAAGTCTTTGAAATACAGGCACTGACTACCACATAGCAAAAAGAAGACCTTTCAGCTCAGTCCATCTTTCCTTGAGGTAATTTTACATATTAACATGCAGTCCTGATATGTGATCACCAAGAGTATTATCTTTGTGATTGTCCTCCTTCACAAAAGGACAAAAGCCAGGTTGTTAGCTGTGCTCGATATCTTTGAAATGGAAATACCTCCATCAACACTTTACTTTGTGTGATACCTGTTCCTGCAGGTTAGCAATTACTCTCAGAAATGGCTCATCCCAGTAAGTGGGGCTTCTCACGTAAGAAACAAACACCCTCATAACAAGTAGTAACATCATAAAATCACCTGTTGTAATAACATAATTCTAAGTTTAAAACGAACAAGCAGGATTTACAGGGACACTAGAACAATTATTTAGCTGAACGTCTTCAGAATTAAAAAAAAAAGGCCTTCAAAAGAATTTTAATGCTAGAGGTATTAGTATTATTCCTTCTATCTAGTTTTTCTACAATTCTTTCCATCACTAGACTTAGAAATCCCTTCTAAGAGAAACTGGTCTTTTTTTACAAGGAGGATAGCAGAAGTAGGATTGCTCATGTATTTTATACAGCACCTGCTCAGTAGAAAACACGTGAACTGCAGTGGACAAGTGCACCAAACTCCATAATTTCCTTTATCCCCACCACAGGACCTACTCCCCTCTGAAATCAGGGAGAGCATTTGTATTCCCCTTCAGCAGGGAAGAAAGCTGACCACCACCAGATAATCCATAATTGACTGGAAAAAAGCTTTAACTAGAAACACCATGAGTTATTTTAATACCCACAACACTCACCCTACTTGCCACAAACCTGGTCACTCCCCTGACATTCCTTTCCAGGCCCTCAGGCTCTCTCCCTCTAGCTCAGGCTCTTCTGAGTAGCCCATCCTCACAGCACAGCCCTTCCTCTTCTACTGCAGTCTCAGGAACAGCCATATCTGACCCCAAAAGCCCAGTGAAAAGGCCAGAGCCTTGGCTGAGTGGAAGGGGTGTGAAGGCAACTCCCTGCTTCCCATGGCCCTGCCATTAACAAGGCAACACTGGCAACACCTGCTTGGAGGTGCATCCTCTTAGCACACTCTCAGAGCACCTGGCCCAACAGCCAAGGAGATGCCTTTTTCTAATGAAACATTGATTTTAATCAAGCCATTTAGAATTCCCAACACTGAGGAACCCCAGGATCCTCCTGGCTGCTTGACTTCCTGTGCCTAAACTCAGGGTCCATAGTTTTTGAACATGTCAGGGTTAGGCAGCATCTTAGCATGAGGCTTCTAGGATTACAGTTTTGGATTACAGTTCCACCTAATTGCCACTCTGCAGTGGTAATTTTTTTGGGGGAAGGGCCAAAGTTTCTATCAGATTTCAAGGAATCTCAGTGCAGAAAGTTAAGGGACCAAGTACAGTCCTGATGAGAGGTTTCTGTGCAGATGTACCTCTGAAAGGAATTTCTCACAGGATACTTTTCTATTAGTCATGTGGAGTAAAAATTCATCTTTCTTGGTAGCTCAACTAATTTACATCTCATTTCAGCATTTTAGTGTCCATGATTTATGTGGATCAGGGCTCTGGATAGAACAGTTTTATCTCTTCTCCCTCCATGGCAATTGTCATACACAATGAACAGAGAAGGCTGGTTTTTTTTTCTTTTTTTATTCCAGCTATAAGAAGAGATTGAAAGACAGTTCTGCCACATTAGCAGGAAAATGTACATCTACGCTTCCCAAATTTTGGGAAAGTTTACAAGAATGCTGTCACTTTCTGCTCTGCTGAATTGCTAAAGGTGTTAGTATGCCCAGTGGAAACAACCTGCTTCCACCAGGTTGCAGCTGCTCAGCAGTGCAAAGAATGCCCACTTCTACAAGTGTTTTACTCCATCGGATAAAATAAAAATACACTACACTTTCCTCAAAGCTGAAGAATAACATGTTGTGTTTTACACTGTTATTTTTTTATTCTCAAAGAACCTGTATTTTCTGTATCTAGTTTTAATGTTCAAGTGAAAAAAGTGTTATGAAGACAAAGTTTTTTCTTTCAAGCTGAGGCAATTACCAACATCACCTGGCATACCAACCTCTGGCACTCATCCGGACACCGATGGATTGTAAAGCTTCGCAAACTCTTTTTCTTTGCATAATCTTGGTCTGGCAATCCCATAATCTCCTGCACTCTTCATTACAAACTTCTCCATGACTGGCAAACAAGGGAGTAAAGTTTTAACAGGAATGCAGGAAGGCAAAGTAAGAAACTGCACTGACGTCCTTTCCGAGAGATGAAGCAAGACACAAGAACCTGTGTTTATGCACCTGGCAGGGAACACCAGGACACGCCACAGCAGCAGTGACTACTGAAAAAAGTGGAATGAGCAATCCTTGGAAAGTTACCGTATAAATTGTGATGCACAGCAAATAATGATCCACTTCTGCTGTGAGGAAAGCTCCAGCTTATAGTGACAGTCTGGCTGTGATGTCTTTACAATGTTCATCTTCTTATCCCCAAAGGCTCATCTTCTTTCTGTTTGTTTTTTTTTTTTACAAGCAGTTGTAAAAGGTGAAGGAGAGAACCAGATCTTCTGCCTGTGATAGGGAACTCTCCAGGACTGTTCCACGCAGCACAGAGCATAAACCATGTAAAGAGGCTCTACAAATTTATTGCTGAGTCATGGTGGCCAGTAGGAAGTTAAAATTAATAACAAGCCCCAGAGTTTACATAGAACAGCTTCTTCAAACCCAAGAAATGTGCTCAGAGATTGTATTTGTTTGCCTGTCCAGATACACACTTTGTAGCCATACCTCCCACATCAGCATACGTGGGAATATTTGTCCTATTATAGCAACCTGAGGTATGCAGTTAAAACATGTTATATTTTCAGGCTATTGAATGGAAAGGACCCACCTTGATTAAAGAATCTAATCAAGTAATGTGATTAGATGATGTAATCAGTGCAGATCCTGTCCTACTAACATCAGGTAACATGAAAATTTTCCCAACTGCACAGAGCAGTACCAGGAGATCTGGAAAAAATCCCAGGAACCTTCTCTCCATTATTCCATCCCATGCCAAGCACATTCGAGTTGATATTCTAAGATTTAGTACAAACACTCCAGAGCTGCTGCAGCATGGAGAAATTAGATTCATTCAAAACAATAATTTTTGAGTTTTAATTTTAATTTAAAAATTGATAATTCATGTCCAAGCTGTAAGAGTGTACATTTATAGAACGTTGCTTTGCAGAATTTCATTAACTAAACACGTCACTTCCTTCAACAGATGTTTCAAGGTAACATTTCATTTAGGACATTCTAGTGGTAGATATTAACCAAAAGGTAACCTTACAGCATTGTTTCCAGTGGTGCTTGTGGTGCCAGCAAGTCCAGTTTTGGGAAGACATGCCAGTCTTGCTTATACAAGATTCTGTGGTTAGGAAACACCCCTGCGAGGCAGATTTTGTTAGTTACATGAAAAATTGCTTTAGCTTTGGCATAAGAGGTTCTTTTGCTGCTGTTATTTTTTAATTTGCTCCCCAGAAAATGAACTTTCATGTTGGAATGTACTTCCATTTTGAAGGAATTTTTCAACATGTAACTTGGTCACCTCTATTCCGATACACGTGTGGAAGTCGAACAAGATGTTACCTGAATCTTCCTGGGTGGTAAGTCATGGCTGCCTTCTTTTACTGGGACACTGAGGAAGGTTTGTCTGTACCACTAAGATGACACATTAACTGAGGCACTGGTAATAGAAGGAACACATGGACATGAATCCTTCCAGCAAGGGGTTAATACTGTCTGTCTTTCAGATGTTTCAGTGCTTCCCATTTCTTGGCTTTTACCCAAGTACAATGTGGCTTTACAGGCTGAATTACACAGTTTTGTGTCCAAATGTCTTTTACCAGTGTCCTTCCTAGCCAAGTGAATGTTTAAGTGGGGGAGGAAACATCGTGGTAGAAAGTAAAGCCAAACAAAGAGGGCTGTGTGTATCCGCCTGCTCAACTGGTGCAAAGACAATCACAGTTTTTCCTTTGTATTCAAATGACATGCACTGTGGCTTATTCTGTGAAGTAACTGGCTGAGACACTAGATAAATAAATGTTTCATTTGTTAACCTCAACAAGATTACAAGAGTGTTGATGGTGCTGTAAAAGAAACATTTTCCCATCAAAGACTAGAAGAGTATTGGTGATACCGATTCAATCAGAAATTCTGGTATGTTTATCTTGACTGTTTCCTAAGGCTTTCTGGGGTTCACTGGCTCACTTGACAATGAATATGCTTTCTCTATGCGAATGTGTTGGCTGATGAAGTGGGGGTGGATGGTGGAGAGGAAACAGAACCCTAGAGAAGAGTTCCATCTGCCACGCTGGCAAACAGATTTACTGCTATGCTGCTGGATGTTTATATAAAGATCGAGGTCAGGTCCTTCCTTATTTGCCTAAATCAAGGCCAGATAACATCTCTACTAGTTTGAATATTTCAAGCACAATATTTAATGACATGGGCATCTATTTTAGGCCTTTCACTTAGATAAAGATTGCAAACACAAGAATACAATCACCACGTGGCACTCAAACAAGGTCAGGGGATTCACAGGCACACTAAGGTCAGAAATGGTAAAACAGACTGCAAATAGGTAACTTGCTAGCTTTGCTCCAAAATAGTATGGATATTTGCTGACTTGGCACCTGGATCTTCTTCTTTACTGAAAAAGGGTATTAAGCATTCCTATTACAGGGTCAGGGAAATAAAAGTAAATATTTCTATAAAGATCTGTTAGAATGGATGATCTACCAGGGTTTATCCTAGTTGGCTTCTTTAGTAGGAAGGGTCACTGTGGTGTCAGGAGACACAAAGCGTGAGTTGCAGGAAGGGCAGATCTGGGTTGTGCAATCCAATGTGTTATGGACAGTAGTGTCATCCTATTCCCCTCTCAAAATAATCAATCCTCAATTTAACCAGTTAAGGTTTTCTGCCTGCTACACCAGATAGAGCATTTCTGCAATCTGACACCTCTGAAGATCAAATGTACCTTTTTTTAACAACTGTATTTGTGCTTAATTAGCTTTCTTTTCCTCCTTTGCAGTTCCACTCCCTTCTCTGCTTTCCTCCCATCTTTCCTTTTGCCCTTTTCTGTTGAGATTCATTATATCTCCTCTCACTCTTTGGTATTTCCAAGGTAAATAAACCAAATTCCTTTAGTCACATTTCAGTTCCTCTAGTCATTCCAACATCCCCTCTCTGCACTTCTTCCAGGAGTAAGCTTTTTTGAACATGGGTAACCACAGGCAGAGACAAAGAGTGGGGAGGACAAGAATGCAACCTTTGAAGACAACCTAAGCATCATGTTTACATGAAAACCCAAACAGAAGAGGCACATTCTCCAGTCATTTGAGAAGCTATTGATCCTAGCAGAGTGATAGAGTAGACCCAGTAATTCTAAAGCTTTTATCAGTTTATTATATTTATTTATTAAGACATTTCTTTGGTTAATGTTTGAAGGTAGTTTCCCACTGAAGACAAAACAAGCATAACTATATTTGCAGAAGATTAGATAATATTAGTCTGTTTTATAAAGAGAAAAGTATCTAGAAGGAAGTCACTGGAGGTGAGATACATGTCTTTGTTAAATAGCAAATTGATTAGGACTGATTTCCAAAGGACTAACTCATCTCATATTCAACAAAAAAAGCTCAGACACTGAAGAAATATAAAAAGGGGATAATACTGTAACATAATTTTTTAACTTTTCTTTTCAAAATATCTTTTCATTTTTTTTGTAATTGACTTTTTTTTTCTTTCAACTTAACTTCAGCATCTGTATGACAATGGGCTCAATAACAGAACAACAGAAAGTACCTCTAGTCCAGCATCCTGCCTATAAGGAGAACAAGTTTTTTCTTTTTTCATGTGAAATGAAGAGGATGGAAATCTAGGCTGAAGCAAGGACTCAGGCTTTACTCCATATGGCCCTTTTGCTCAGTTTTTACCTTCAGAAGACAGCCAAGAGAAACAGCTTATCCCCATCTCAGATTGAACAGCTGCAGTCAGAGGTGGCCTGTAATATTGTCGTGACAAACATTTCTGCTGAAAGTCCTGAATCTACTTTAATGAACACAAGCAGTAATACAAATGAGATTCCTGAAAGAGAGAAATTTAAAATAAAATTTCCGTGCTTAGAAAATTAATACAAAAGCAAAAGCCTGCTGGAGATGAGGGAAAGAAACCATAGTGAACTAGAGCAACTAAAAACTTCTAACACCCTAAATCATTTAAAGTTATGGGAAAAAATAAAACGAGGTTTAGACAGTCATAGAGAAGAAATTCAACAGGAAAAGGCAGAAAAAAAGACACTGATCTTTCTGAAGCCCAGACATGCAGTTTGGATATATTATGGCACTTCACAGGCTCAGCAGATAGAGAGCAGTACATAGGTCATCTCCTCATGCCCTATGAAACACAAATTCTTGCCAGAGTAATGCCAGGAAAAGAAAAGAAACTTTTCTTCTGAGAAAAAAAAAAACAACAAACCCAATAAAGACCTGAAGCATTTTATCCCCTTCACTTTCTGCTGAGATGACATTTGAGATGACATGGGAAACTGAGGACTTGACAAGGGCCATCCAAACAAGTAATCACAGCTGCTATTAGCTCCAGAGTCACTGCATCCTATGCCTTAACAATATGGTGGATTCATCACATACACAAATGTTGTGATGACACCATGAAACCTTACAATAATGAAATAATAACACTGTGATGTCATCCAAAACCTTCAGTTGTCTCTCTGCAACTCTCTCTGAGTCAATTAGCTGTATCTATCCCCAACAAATCTGAATATATTTCAAAATCTTTTTTATGAGATCACAATATCCAGTTTCTCACCATCATTGAAATCTGACGGCCTCTAAGGTTTTTTGGCCACACTTATTTTGTGTTGTGAATGAGGAAGAATTTGCAGATGATAAGGTATGCTCTGCGTGTGTGTTGGCTATTTCATTTTCTCTTCAAGCAATTCCTTTGCATCTGCTCTTGTTTTTTTCCAGTCTGGACCAACTGATTGTAATCCAGATACACTTTAACCAACATACACAGAAACCTAAGCCACATGTAATCACAACAGAAATTCCAATTTCACAGCAGGATGGTGAGAAAGAGACAAAGTTCAAGCTTGATTGTGGGAGAAGGATAACAAGCACAACTTGTTTGTTTACTAACACTATCTCCATTCCCAACCCCTCTGATGAGATGCCAAGCTTAGCCTGTGTACATGCAAAGTTGACATGAGCCTTGGAGCCTGTGTTGGTCACACTGGTCAAAGGCACTCAGATGACCTCCAAGCTGTTTCTAAAAATACCTACTTCTTCCTCCTCCAGAAGACCCATGACAACTATTTTCTACAGAAGGCTCACTCGTGTTCACAGTTGCTGAAGAAACCAAGATGTGTTAACAGGACCAAAACCCACAGGGCTGGTTTTCCTGATGACAGGACCAGTCTCCTCCTCCTTGGTCAAGTTTTCAAACCTCAGCAACGATTTGGGACCTTGTTGGACAGGCAATTTGAAACACCTTGCAATGGAGCTTGATAAGGTTGCCCTCTGCCAAGGAAGGACCTGCACAAGGGCAGCCCTTCAGTATTGTGAACAATAGCTCTTTGATCCAGCAAGGGGCTTTTTCAGAGTTAGTTGAGAATAAAGCTCTTTGTTTAATAGCAACATTCCCATATGGGAACAAAATCCCATGTACACCAGTTTGGTTGTCTGTGAACAAAGTCAGCATCTGGACAAAATGTCAATAGAGCCTGAAAATCATGTGGAGCAATGCACAGCAAAAGACCTTTTATTATGTATTTTATTCTTCCTGTGCCCCTTCAGCTCTTTTTATAACAAAACATTTTGATACAATAAGAGGCAGAGTCTCACTCAGTGAAGAAAATCTTCTTAAATAAACTTTTCACTCTTTTTTTTTCCAGAGGTAAGATAGAAGTTGGATAGCAACAAACTCATAATTTGCCTAAGCTAGTAGACAAAGGGTGCATATAGTTTTTGTTAGAGAATATGATGATTTTATTCTTGTATGTATTTATTAAAAATGAGAAATTATCATCAATTTCCTTCTGTTAGTATTTTAACTTTTCCTATTAAATTCTATTCTTTAGTTTCTGTTTTTAAAAATCTCAAATAATTTAGTATTTCTGTGCCTACTGTGCTTTCTATGCATTAGACTATTTAGACCAGAAAGGAAATATCAGACTTTTTTAATTATTTGTTAAACTACACCATCATCTGTCAGTTGGATGGACTTGTCTGCTGGACAGTTTATCCAGAAGGATAACGTGAGTGACAGTATCAGTGAACATGATCCTCCAAAGCTGCAGCTTTTTTGGGGCAATGAGGCCTTAACACTACTCCCAGCTTGGTGCTGTCAGCTGGGAGGAGATGGCAGGAGAATGGTGGTATCCAGTGTCCCAAATGCACTCCCTGCCTTCTCAGCCATGCCTCTCCTCTGAAGCTCTGAAACTCTCCTGCGCTCCCGGCTGCCCTCCAGCTGTGGCCATTGCCTCCTCACACACCGCCATTCTCACCAGTCAAAGTACTTAGAAAATGAAAGGGCTGAGGAGCGGGGATGCCTGGTTAGCAACGTCCATTTCAAGATGCCACAAGCTCTATTTTTTCACGCTCACTAACCCCCCCCGACAGGCATTAAATGCAGCACACTGTCTGTGGGACGCTTTGCACACTTTGCTCAGAGGATCCCAAAAACACACACCATGCTGTGAAGCCGTGACAGGTGTCATGTAGGAGGCTTTGATACCTGTCATGGAGCTGTGTAAAGAGGCAACTCCCAGATACTATCAATGGTTTGGCTCTGTTTCTGTTTTCTGGCTGCTTTGTTTCAAAGGTGTGAGGTTTATTTTTTAAACTTTCCTTAAAGTTACTGGCATTGAGGAAGATAACTTATTTACATAGAAGGGGCTGGAGTTTAGATACAAAGATGACCCAAGATAACCTTCCCTTCTCTGTTTTATCCAAAAGGAATTTACTGAAAGCCTTTATCGAACCCTCTCCTCCCACAGACTTGGGAGCAGGAAGACGCATAAATGGATTAGTGCATTTTCCACCTGCAGCAGTCACAGATTAAAGGCCAACCAGTGAAAAGTTCAAGAAAGTAGGTAACAATGTCACCTTGAAAATGTGTGGGGAACAGTTCAGTTGTGAAACACACAAGCAGAGCATAGCCTTTGAAGCAAAAATCTGAAACAAGATTGAGTCCAACACCCAAGGAGTGGAAATACTCAAGCTCAGGAAGGAGGAATGTGCTGTGTTACCAACTGCAGGGTTTTATTGTACATCTCACTTCCAGTGAAATCACAAGCGAGTCTTAGGAGGGCTGCCTCTGTCCCCATCCCTGGCACAACAGGCAGCCCTTGGACCTTCAGTGTTGTCTGCTTAAGCCTCTCCTGTAGCTCTGAGTGTGTCGTGGTTTAACCCCAGGCATCAGCCAAGCCTCACACAGCCACTCACTCACTCCCCCACCAGCAGGATCAGGGAGAGAATCGGGAGGGTAAAAGGTAGAAAACTCATGGGTTGAGACAAACCCAGATTAATAGGGAAAGCAAAAGCTGTGCACACCACCTCCTTCTCTTTCTGCCCTCACCACAACCTGATCTGTCCCTAGGATTTACCACAATTAAAATCTATTTCTTTTTGTAAATAACTGGTCTACAATACTAACTACTGATGCTAGAGAAAGGTTGTGTATTGAAAAATAACATGCCTAAAATCATACTGAACATAAAGGATCTTGGAGGTCATATGGTTTGGAGTACATACACCACTGGAACTACCAGTTCTTGTTTACAGGTACCTGGACTTGGACACCTTGGCAGCTGGACTGGATAGCAGCTGCAGCCTGAGAATGCCAAGGAGTTGGCACCTGGTAGAGGAAATAATTTAATATCAAACGCTCTGTTATCTTGCCCATGAAGCATTCATCCTTTTCCCTGTAGATCCCTTTATTTGCATAGATAAAAACTTTCTGTGATTGTGTTTCTGCATTGTCCTAAACACTGACCTATGAACCTCAGTTATATCATAGTGGCAGTGTGAGTGTGTGTAGCAAAATGCTGCTCACACCAGACAGAGCACATGGCCATGGCAGAGATACCTGGAGGGAAAAGGGACCACAAGGTCATGATTAACAGAGAAGCAAGAACCTCTGAAGTGTGAATCATCATCTTCCAAAGTATCAAAATCTGAATAATGTTAGGTAACAGATACACATACTAAGATGAGAGATCCAAGCCACACTTCCCATGCTGGAGCAATGCAAGGCTCACTTATTACTCTTTCAGAAGCAGCAAATTCCTGCAATTCCTGGGGAAAATCATACACAGGACCCTCTCCTGCAGTAGCTCTCTCCTGTGACATCCCTCTCCATTCTATTCTTCACATATGCTTTTCCCTGCCCATCTATTTGCCGCTAATTCATGCAGGTTATTAGAAGACTTATATTTAGTTAACCTATATTTAGATTTATATTTAGATAACTCCAACTCTCAAGAAGTATGGGTAGGATTTCACCATTTTATTTGTTGCTATTTGATTAGAGTGATAATGGTGGTCACAAAGACTCAGCCCATGAACCTCAGTCCCTGAAAACTTGCTGGGCACACTGATTAAAGACAGACACATGCTGAGAAACAGACCCGCACAGGAAAACTGATTTGAGGCAGAGCAGATACTGAGTCAGAGTGGTGGTTCAACTGGGAGAAGGGGAATAAAATCTAAAGGAGATATACTTAGTATTGTAAAAAACTTTTAAAAAGGAAGGTACTGTACAACTGCTAAAGCACCTTACTCTGAGCTCTTGCTGAGTTCCTAAACCAGCCAACAGAAGATGCTTTTCACTCAAACAAACAAACAAACAAAAACCAATCAAACCCCCTGAACTTGTGAAAAGTAAGTCTTCTCTCACAAGACCTGCAGCCCAATTTTCATCTAAAGATATAAGGACTTTGAAAGTACAGCAATGTTTTGCCATGTTTATTGTATATTTTTTAGAAAATGCTGGTGCATATATAATGCACATCAATTCCTGCATTCTCTGACAGCTCTGTGGTGACACTGCAGTTAATGAAACAAAAAGCATTCTTGTAAGGAAGAAAAATATCTTTGTGTTTGGGATCCTAAAGAAATATGGAGAGCAAGAGCAGATTCACTACAGAACTATAGAGGCTGTAGGACCATCTGACAGCATTCAGTCAGCTCATGTGGGAGTGGCACCCATTCTTGTATCTTCTTTCATCACCATCACCGTGGCATTCAGGTCAAGGTTGGCATGCACCTCAGTCTTGTCTTACTGAATGTAGCAACATCAATTACAGGAGTTTGTTTGATCTTTAAGTTCCATTTCTGCTTCTGACATTGATTTGGTTGATGCTGTATGTACATATAGGAGGAATGGCCTTACATGAACTCAAATGACAATGTCAATACAAAGATAGTGTGTTGAAGTACTAAGAAAATTCTGTGACATCACGGACACGCACACACTGTTAAAAGTAGACTGTGTAAACAAAAAGAAATGTGTTGTATAAGGTACAACAGTGTTCTTAATCAGAGTCTTCATTGCCATCAAGCTTAGTGAGTCATTAAGTCCATTGTTAATTATAACCCTCCCAAATTTTATTCCATATGATTCTCAAGATCTAGGCTTTCTGACTAGGACAGTCTTTGAGAGCAACACAATAAGACAGAAACCTCTGGGACAGAAGTCCCTGACCACATCATGAGGTACATGGAGGTCAGCCAAATTAGCCAGACAAAACTAACTGTGCAGCATGATCACCTTAATGGATAAAGGCTCCAACTGGTCCTAGTAACTTCAATTTTAATATCTTCTCCTAATGCAAAAGTACTGCTTCATATTATTTGTAAAACTTGTTAAACGTAAGACAGATGAAAATTCTTAAAGATTTAGTAAAACTTTTAAATGACATTTCACTTTGAAGGCACAGGAAGATGAAGTAGGAAATGGGAGTGGACATTCACACTACACAATGAAAAATCTGTTCAAGGAACAAGTTACAGTCTGTGAAAAATTTTATATATTTTGCAAAACACTAATGAAAAACCTTTCATCCTGTGATGTAAAGTCTACACTTCTGCCTAGGTCTTACATGCATACAGATCTTTTGGTTGCTCATTACAGTGACCTCTGCCCAGTTCTCAGAATGAAGTGTACTTTGCCGATGAGTACTTGCTCTTCACATGAAGATTTTTATGCTGTGAAGACATTTGGTTCTCAAAAAATAAACCTTTCAGTGTTCCAAATTTTCTTGTGTACAGAATTTAGGATTGCTTATGTTCAATGCTCTCTTTCCAACTTGAGAGCCCTCCAACAAACGTCCAGATTCATTAGGATGGGTGTCAGGGCTCCAAAAACTGTTCTTGGGACTGCACACAGAACAAACATTATAAGGTCCCTTACTCTCTGATGAGCTGAAATGTCACAGGAAGGCCAGTTTATCTGAACAACAACTAGGAAACAAGGTCAAGTTCAAAATTGGAGCCACCAGACAAATTCAGAGCTCTTGTAAAACTGCAACCCAGAGCTTAGGACTGTGATTCAATCTGTCTTAGTTAAAACGCCACGTCCTTCCATAGAATAGGTCAATTAGATTTGAAATCTGGTAGAGAATCAAATTCTATGAAGAATTTTGTACAAAGCCATGTAGGCAGTTGTATGCAGAAAGCAGCTTAAACAAAACTGATAATCACTACTGACTATTTACAGTGCTGCATTACTAAAAACATTTGATACTGGATTGGTGGGGAGAATTTGTTTTGACTTTTGGCAAGGAAATACTTCTAAAGGTTATCACAGATTATCACGTTATCTGAATGTAAGGTTGAGGAGAGATGAAAGCGAGGGATTCTAGGAAAGAAACAAGGAAAAGATTAGAAATAACTGTCGGGTCAGAATCATTTATTCTCTTGAGAACTGGAATTCCCCAGTGTAGTAATAACCTGTCCTGATTCAGCAGAAATTATTTAAAGGCCAGGGAAAGGCAAACAAAAACACACATCAGAAAGCTGCAAACAGAACTGGCACTGCAGGATCAGGATTTCATCACCTCCAGGAAAAGACAGTCTGAGCATTCCCATGGGGAATACCCAAACAGTCTCTCTTGCCCTACAGGCACATGACTGCATCCAAGGCAATTGCAGAGCACAGTGTTGTAGAGAAACCAATCACCTGCCCTTCCAGTAAGAGGGACAGACAGCTCTCAGCAATGCCATGCCCGGGTGGTTTCAAGGATGAACTCAGAAATTACTCTGAAAATAATTGGCAGTTGTCAAACTAGATCCTCCGAACTGAATGTTCTGCTTGTTTCATAATTTTAGTTTGTTTCTACCACATCGCTATGAAAAGCTGAGGCACTTCTCATTAACAGAAGATCCTAATTCTAAGTTCTTACATAAAATATTTGCCACAGAGTCTTAGGAATGATGGGAAAAGCCCACCAATCTCACTCTTTCAGTTGTTGTTAGATCTAGCTGAAAATGCACCCACAGAAGAATTCTCCAAAAGAGCAGTAACTTGGTAGAATTGTGTAATGGGTCTCTGGCAGTACTAGTTTTGTATGTTATGTACAGAAATATTTTGTTTTAACTGAAAAGAATTAAATTTTAATGTTTCTTTCAGTCCAATAGAATTAAAAATCTTTGTTTTAACACCTGCTGCAGTGATAAAGTCATGAAACACCTTGATCTAGAAAAAAAAATTACTGTAATTAGGTTGCTTTGAAGTAAAATGTATAGTAAACTAAAAAAGTCAGCTTTTCATAATAATTCCAAAGAAAAGAATTCTCAGAACTTAGAGTCAGACAATTTTTTTTTTTTATATCACAATGTAAAAGCAAGTGAGATCAATGGAATTACTAGCATTGTTTCACTTTCTCATGGCTCATAGTACATTCTTACAAATTTTATATCAGACACCATGTATCTTGCCAGACAGAACAAGGAACTGGAAACTACAAACATCCATCCTGAGTCTGACACAGACTCACTGCTGACCAACTTCTATCTTCTTTCTCACCCACAGCTGTCAGGGAGCCTGTGGGAGGCTGGGATATGTCTGGAATGCAGACACATGGCTTGAGAGGACAATTTCATCTTTCTGTTTCCTCCTGTATGGAACTGGGAGAACTACTAAGCTACATATCTAACCTAAGATTATCCTTGCGTGGCATTTTGTAGCGCAGAGCAACTCAGGACCTTGCACCTGTTTGATTTGTCAATAGGACTGATGCAGGATTAAAGATTATGTGTGATTATTCCAAAAAGCTGTGTGTGCAGATGTGTGTGTTCCTCAGTACTGACAGCTGATGTGCCTCAACACAGGCAGAGCCCAGAGCCCTCACTACATCCCTTCAGAAGCTGAGTGTCGTGAGGAAAGAGGCAGAGGTTCACCTTCATCTCCTTAACCTCCCTCCTCATCTCACCCACCAGCCAACCTGTCCTGGAATTTGGAATTTGGGAGCAGATACCCAATCAGCTGTGGGACACTGGGACAGGTTTGCAGAACACTGTCTGAAAGCAAAGCTTGACCAGCTGCCAGTTTGCTCCCTAATGCCTGCTCGAGGATCACACTGATGGGAAAAATATCAAGACTGCATACTAGGGGAATGACAGTGGACCCTAAAGCCCTGGAAGACAGCAAAGCTGAACTTCTGGCAGCCTCTCAGAAGCTGATAGCAGACCCAGACAGACTGGGGAAGAGTACCAGCAGCAGAAGATACTGTTTAATCTTTCATCAAATTATCATGATACCACCAGGTGCAATTAAGTCTTAGGACAGTGTAGGCTCTAAGGACTATACTTGCGTGTGGGAGAGGAGTGTTTTTCTCTCTCCCAAAACTCATGTACACATTCCTCAGCTGCACTGACCTCACTGAAAGGGTGGAGGAAGGTGAGGAGGACTTTACCAAAAGATAGAGGTGTTTCTGCAGTAGCAGAAAGTAAGGGCAAGACAAACTTCCTCCTCCTTCCCAGGCCCCTATACCAACATATTCACCCTTTCTCAGGATTCCCCTATTGCCCTGCATGTCAGGAAAGTTAAAATCCTACAACCTGCCTCCACTAGACTGGAACCCACCACATGGGCTGCATCAAATGCTATGTCTTATGATATTGGTACAGTTTGGCACAGAGTGTTCCAAAAGTACCAAGGCATAGTCACCTCCCCACTGTAATGTCCCAGTGAGAAGAACACAGACAACTTTACTCCTGTGTAGGAAAGTCCTTCCCTTAAAGGTTTCTCAGACTGATCAACTGATAAGCATCCCTGAGAGCTGCTTTGACTTGCACATAGCTATAGTTGGGAAGAAGTGTTCCCACTCACCTGGGGCTAGTCTAGGAATCATACTCCATCTGACCAGAATGGGCCCTGATTTCCCTGCATGAGGGCTGGTGAACACAGTTCTGAACTGGTGCTGGAGACCTGCCAGCTGAGCACAATGGTATGGACTGCAGCAAGGTATGGACTGCAGAGGGTCATCCCCTTCAAACATTCCGGGCAGATCTTGGCGCTGAACAGCCCGAGAGACAAGTTGGATTTGCAATCCCTTGCCTTGTGGTACTTCTGTGTTCCAGTTGGACATTCCCAAGGTAGCCATGTTCCAGAGAAAGAACAAAACTGTTGCTCAACAGGGGAGAGTTTTGTGACTGCATGAGACCAAGCTTCCAAGAAATTGGAAGGAAACCAGGAATGGGAGTGCTGCCAGATTAAAAACAAACACTGAGCAGTTCCTCTCCGTCCTGCCATTCAAAGGTAAATACAGGAGCAGCCTTTTTTTCCCCCATGGGTGCTCCCAGCAAGTTTCTGTCCCATTGGAAAAACAAGTAACAGCAAAACCTCTGACCTGCTGCCTGGTGGGAGAAAGAAGAGGAAGCACTATCACTGCCTGTGTTGGATTGGGTCCCAAGGCACATTGCTGAGAATTACCCTAACCTGTTTGGAGCATTAAGCCCTGCAGCAAAAAGGTTAGAGGATTACACTGACATAATACTTTACCAGTTCTTCAGGAAGTACTTCACAGATTTTTCATGGCATAACTTTTGAGGGTAGTTTTTCTGCAGAAACCCAGAGGGATGTTCACAGAGTTACTTACACCTACACAAATAATTGTTTTTTATGACTCACAGAAGAAGTTTAGGAGCCTATGAAAAAAAAAGAGCTGACCTTCAGAAAGCTATTAGATCAAAAATCTTGGACAAACACAACTAGGTTTCCTACAAAAGGCAGTAATTGAAAAAAAAAAACACAGAAAGACAATTAGGAGTAACTAAAGAAAGATATTTGGGGAGATGTCTTCTTCTCCAGTACAGAGCCTGGGACAAATGTAAGAGCAGTAATTACTGGATAGTTGATTTAGCATTTTCCTTTGATTTTTCTTAGTGCAGCAAAAAAATGTATTTGCTAAAAAGTAAGAAAATTCCAATTGCCAGTGTTTTGGAATAGATCCCCTTCCCGGAGCAAGCTCTGTTATAAGCTTTTTCTCTACATGCTGGAAGATGGAGAAGGAGGGTTTGATGCTGGAGGTCAAAGGTGCCTTAATAGCCCACCACACCCTTTCTTCTCAAAGAAGACTAACGGGCTTTACTGGTATTACCAAGCATTCCAACTGCAAGAAACTTCACTTTCTGAAGCTGAAATGGAGGAAGAAGCTGAAGGAAAGAAAGAAGCCATAGCTTCCTACTTTGTAAATCAAGCACCAAACTCCAACAGCTGAAGGAAGCAATGTCCTTTTTTATTTAATGAGGTACAGGCAGGACTCCTGTATTAAATTATGTAACAGTTACATATGCCAGGACTATCCCAGCACTACTCTGATCATCTGTGTAGTGTTGTTTGAGGAAAGGAAGAAGACAAGGTTAACAAATTTGGAAGAAATTCAACCAACGCTTGGATCAGACCATATGCAACTTGCTGCATTAAGAATTAAAGTCACTCAACAAAACATGTTTTCTACCAGAAGGAAAACAAAAATAAAGCTTAACTGGTTCTACTGAAACCAAGGAAGGTTAGGACAAGGACAGTAAACATGGCACAGGAGACAAAAGACAGGTAAAATCAGACGCAAAATCTAACTTCACCTCTGAGGAATGCAATACTAAAGCTCTGTAATTGCTGTGAACCAAACAGGAAGATGCTCGAATAGAGGTGGCCAGAGATTTGCAAAACAGAACAGGTAAGCTTAAAAAAAGTTAAGAAGAACCACTTAGATCATTAATACAAAGATGATTGACTCCAACCCCACTCAAGGCAAGGACAGTTAGTTTGGATTTGAAATGCTGACCTGGCAGCTTTTAAAAGACAGCTTTGGTAGGCTGCACAAAAGCAAAGGGAAGAAAAGGGAATGCAAAGAAGCTTTGGATGCTTCTCTCTTTCCTCAGGAGTTATTGCAGTGTATGAGACCAATGGGCAGCATCAGATTTCTCAATACTAACTTTACTTTTTGTTGGAAATGGCAAAAAATCTGATAGCATGGTGTTAAAGAGAATCTTACAGAAGAATGTTCTCTCTTGGCTGAAACATGCCATTTTTAGTCTGTGTGTGTTCCTTCTGCGTGCCATTTTTATCTGTATTATTTCTTCAGGTTTGGAAAGTTAAGACATTAGTACTACCAGGAAATTTTGAGGCTTATCAGAAAAGCTCTAGAGCATTCCTTCAGTTCTTGTATCTTAAGGGTTTATGAATATTTCCTCAATTGCACAAGACAGAAAACACTGGAAGATTCTGCGGGCAAAAGTTAGAGCCGCTGATAAATCTACCAGGTGGTATTTATTTACTCAAGTAATCACTTTGCTTCAGATAGGAGAGGGAACAGCTCTTGTAAAGGTACCAGAGAAAGACATTGCAAACTTGCTTCCTGTGACAGTACGTATGGAAAAGAGGACTCTATGGTTTAGTTGCAGCCCAGAAGGCCCCCAGAGGAGGGACTGTTCATTGCAGTGAACACACTGTCAAATACACCATTTGTAGACTTTAATTATAGTGCACTATTCCTGGACTGTGTTTTGGAAGGGGACATGAAGATACGGTTTGCTGCTGCCTCCAAAGCTGACGAAGCACCAACAAGATTTCCTACCAGCTAAAGATCATCATCAGCAAACGATGGTGTATTTACCTGAAATATTTTCTGAGACATTTTGATGATCTCCATGCATGTTTTTCTTCTCCATGGTCAACCCAACTCGTCTGTAAGTAACGCTGACATCAGTGGCTCATGGGTGGAGGCACTGCTCTGCAGATGTAAGAGAATCAGTGTTAGTGCCTACGACAGCTTTTGACTTAAGAGCATGTGAGTTTGCCTGTGTACACTTTGTCACATGCACATTTGTTTTCAGCATGTTCAAATCATGTTCCACCACATATGTCATGGTTTTCCCCTCTGTTGGAAAACACAGCTCTGTGGTTTGCAATCTCTTGTCCATGATCCCTGCAGACCAATGGACTACTTTGAATGGTCTACGAAGAACAACTAAAAAAAACTGCCTAGTAGCATTCTCTTGGACTGCACTTTCATAAGACTTTTTTTAGGATTCATATATCCAAATAGCTAGAAAAACACAACCTGACTGAAGTAGGGCTGTGCAGGAGATAAGAGTAGGCAATTCTAAACATTATAAATATCACTCTTGTCTTAAAATCTTGGAATTTCAAATATTAGGCAGACATTGTGAAAAACATAAGCTCCCACTAGCCTATGTGAACTGTCCTCTTCATGAGCAGAGCACGTATCCAAGAGCACATCAATATAGGACAAATAACTGGGAGACATTAAAACCAAGCTCTGAGGACTTCTGTTCCTACTAAGTTTTGACTAACTTTGTTTTTTATTTTCTGTAACCTAACTGTTTTGATCTGAAATTTATTTATTACCTACGTAGATGCCACACTGAGCTAGAGCTTCTACTGAAATACGTAAAAGGGCTGGAATTGCCACATGAAACTGCCACAAACATTCTCCAAACATAATAAATAATTAATGTAGGTATAAAGTAATATTCATATCTATGGAGTTTGTCACATCAAGTCCTCTAAATATAGTTTTTTTCTCAGAAGTTATGCAACTTAAAAGAATTATTATTATTATTTTTGCTATTATTTTGCTCTTCCCATCTAATCTGGTAAACAACAATTTATGCCTGCAGCAAAATGCCTCAAATACAGAACAAAGCTGATCTCATCAATATGTAATCTTACATGGAATTCTTCCTTATCTTTGGTTTTACCCTTTACTTCTTTGTAGATTTTTTTTTTAGAAGTCTTGTACACCAGAACTTCTTATTATAGCTTATAATAATTCTTATTATAGCTACATAACAAATTAAACTGACCTTACTAGAATTCCATGCCACCAGGACATGCACTAACAGTCCCATGTTAGCACTCCCTATGCTTGCAGAAATTACTAAAGCACTGATCTGCATAGTGAATATTTGTAAGGGAAGAAGTACTTTCATGATACTACTTGGATGAAATGAAATTAGTACAAGTTCACGGAGACATTGATTTTGGGTACCTCCATTTCTGGATGTTGCAAAGAAGATACTTAAGGTCTAATTTGGAGAGTTCTGAACTTTGAGAAGGTTCCAGCTGTCAGTGACTAACAAGAGAAACTAAGCACCAAAATATGACAAATCTAAAATTTAAGATCTTTGTTTCAGCCATCTTTTTGGACAACACCATGGCTCAGAAGGGGATATGGAAAAATGCTTTTTTTCTCCCAAGGAAATTGTTTCACGTTATGTAGACAGACTCCTTCCAGATGAATACAGGCATTTCCCTACAGTTGTATGTATTCAAATTACCCTGCACTCTATGGAGTAGATTCTGTTTGAAAGCAAGGGTGTCACTGGAAGCCTGATTGAATGCCAGAGCATGCAAGACCAGTATTTAACAGAGATGCTTAATACATGCCTTGGGGGATTATTCATGCCATCTACTTTAGTCATCCAAGTGAGATTAAGCACCCAGGAGACCCATTTCCTTCTGCAGAGAATGCATGAAAAGCCAAGTATCTCCAGGAGACAACAAAGAGAGTTTAGGTGAAAACAACATCAGTTTAGACCCTCCTCCAAACATACCAGTAGCTCCATGATCTCTTAAAAGTCAATGTAGAAGGAGGAGCAATACCAGCAGGCAATTCAGACTTATAAAACATGAAACAATCTGCTGGGGCAACTTTTTCACCACTGAATATAATGAAAGCCAGGGATCCTGAGGTGCCAGTGGTATCTCTGCAGCCCACAGGGATTTTCTGAAGCATTTCTGGCAGCTGGTCTGGCACCATGAACAGCTGTTCCTTTACCTCTCACCCCTCACTCAACTGTCCATTCTGTGGGGCAGTGGGGTTTTCACAAATATGTCAGTATAGTTACCAGAGTGGAACTGTCTTCTGAGTGCTGCACTGAACTTTCAGTAACTTAACGGCTGCCAAATCTCACTAATTTTTTGTAACAAGCAGTAGATAACCTGCAAAATAGACATGCTGAAGTTCTTAAAGCATGGCTAATCGAGATCTGATTTTCAATGTCTAACGCTATTTCTTTTGGTTTTTTTTTGTTTGTTTGTTTGTTTTTTATTTAAACTCCCACAATTAGTATTATTATTGCACCGAAGTTATATTTTCGTAACTTCCAAGCAGTTTTCTACAGCAGCCTGTAATTCGACACTAGGGGGCCTCTTTCTTCTTTCAGAGAAGGTCTGACATGTCATTATATCACCAAGGACTCACAGAAAAAAAAAATCGTTAAGCAAATCTAAAGAACTTTGTTCAGTAAGGTTTTAAGATGAATATTGCAAAACTCACAGCTCACTGTTTCCTAACTGGAATGCATTCACTGTAGCTCAGAATACAGAACTCAGTATCTGTAACTTGGCTTGAAGCCTGAGTCTTGAGAATGTTTTGTCCACACAACAACCTCCAAGGAGGTATCCATAGTATTTTATTCCTGAAAAAAAACCCCAAACCACAATGTCCCTTTATCTAACTCATAAATGCAAAAGCATACAGAGGAGAAGAGGATCTGAAGATAAAATAGATACTCTTCTCTACTTGGCTTAGGTTTTCCCAGGTGAAATCCGAAATAGCAATCAAAGCTTCACCTGCCCCACTTGAATTAAGTTCATGCACTCTAATAGTGTGTCCTCTTTCTGCCAAGTGGCCTGCAAAAGCAGAAAACTGTGATGAATCACAGAGCATTTGAGAGGTTTTCATGGATGGTAAAAAATCTAATGGGATTGAGGTTTCTAATGCAGAGACCAGCACATAATAGTTTAATTGGAACATTTAGATTCCTTGAAGAGGCTAACCAGGAAGTGAGCATTGCCTTCAGCAAGACAGCACTCTGGCAAAATGGCCTCAGGAAAGGAGTTCTTAATTTGCCTCTCAGAATTTCCCAACAACCAAAAGCACAATCACTTTATTGCAAAATCACTGGACTCCTGCAGGATAAGCTTTGTGCTAAACAAATGCCTAAAAGCACATTCAACCCTTAGAGCAGTATGTGAGATTAGGTGAGATCATATGAGGAAATAAAGCATGTTTTGCCACAGTGTGGCTGAACAGCAACTTCCTCCATCAGTAGAAATGGGATGAATTTGTTTACAGAGCAGGTAAATGCTTCATGCCAGGCAGAGAATGACGGAGTCTGTAGAGCCAGTAAATTAGAAATAGCACAAGGATGATCTACAAAAGGCCGCTCCTTTGTCAAGTTCTGTGGAAAAGCAAAGTTTTTAGTGACTTCTTTTGGTCACCTTATGAAGGAGAACACGTGATCATCTGTCCCTTAGCCCTGTTGTGTTGCTGTAGCTCTGACTTAGCTCCAATGTTCCTTTTGAACCAGTAACAGGGAGGGTTTAAGACCCCCATAAAGCTGAAGACAGACTTCCTTCATTTAGTCTCCTTAATTATTGGGTCTATAAGAACTTGGAGACAGAAAGGGAGCAAGGGCAAAGGAAATGCTCTGTACAACAGCTGTAGGTGTCAACTGCCAGCATTGCTCTGTTATGAGTTCAGCTGGTCTGAACATCACTGCGTACCTGTGGTAATGGTATGACAAAGATCATGGGACAGGCACAGGTGGCATCACGAACACAACAGAGATTTATGACAGGATCCACAGCAGGAGGGAGCTCTGGGATCAGCCTCTCAATTCTTCATGTATCTCCAACCACATCCAGCTCAGGTCACTGGGCCTCGTGTTGCCGGTGTCGCAAGGCAGCAGAACGAGTCCTCAGCGCTGTCACCTGCCCGTGGAAAACCTGCGAGCATTCCTCAGTAATTATTCAGAGGCTTTCAACAGACCCTTGTACTGAATCCACCCTGTTTGTCCCACATGAACCTCCAACATTTTTTAAATGGCGGATTTTTTTTGATGGTATGTCTTGCTTAACTCAAGTGCTGTCTTAGCAGGCAGCAAGTACATAATTTCCCACCCAGCTTGCATATGGTATGGATAAAATCTGCTCCTACCTTCAGCATGAAGACTGCTCTGGGTACTCCTTCAGCTCAATTAGCTACAGGGTAGCCCAACATTAACAACTTTCTGTTTTTATTACCTGTTTGTGTTTCCCTTAATCCTAGGGTGAGTTACCTGCAAAGTATCAAATCTCATCATAAAAGTAGACAGAAAAGCAGCCAGTTGTGTCATAGTTTGATTCATGTTGGACTCAGAGCTGAAGGAATAAACATTCCTGACTGATGGGTAATTTCTTTTCCGGGTGTTCCAGTGGATGAAAGAAAAATCCCTTAGCATTCCTACAGGAAATGAAGGTCAAAATTAAATCAGATGAAAGACTGCCAGATCCCAGGCTGAGAGCCAGTGATGTCCACAGGGCTCTCCCCAGTTAATACAGCACATATTGTGTCATACCATGAAGCTTTTTTTTCTTAGACTTGTCCTTAAAAACAACTCCCTTAGGTTGTGTTATTTCCCTAATAAAAGCCCAAATATACCAAACTACAGCAGTCTATTAGGACAGATTTTGAAAAAAAAATATTTTCACTATTAAACGTGTTCATTACACCACAAAATCTATCTGGGTATAAAAGCACATTCTGAGGGGGACCTTTGTCAAACATTTTTACTGCTTATTGAATTGCTCATGGAACAATCTTCTTGCAAAGAAGCACAAGCACTTTGAAGAACAAATTCTACACGCTGTACTTACCTGAAAGGAGACAGTTAATACAGAAAAACAAGGACATTCAACACTTTATGATAAAAAGGGATTCATAATGCTCTATAACCCTGGAGTTCATGACAGTAGAGATTTGTATAGAGAGATTGGACTGTCCTTCCCTTGGAATAAACCTCACTGCAATCAGTGAAGGTGTTGGCAGTGTAAGATGCCAACACTTGAGTGTCATGAGATCTATTTCATTACTTGTAAAACTCCTTAAAGGACTCACCAGAGAAAGCCAAAAAACACAAAAAACACAAATAGATGCCACTCAGCATCTATTGAGAAAACTTACCATGCTCCCCTGCAAGGGGAGGCCTAAACAGCTGTATGTCACATAAACATCACCTCTTGGAGTGCTTCATTTTCTCCAGAGACAGGGCTAGTTGCTATATATTTTCTACCCTGTCATGACACAGCTGCATGCCTAGCACACACTGTATTCATAATTTTCACTTTCCTGTCATTGCGAAAGAGCTCATGTTTGGATGCTGTCCTAACTGTCAGTGCAGATGTTTTGCTGTGCTTTTGAAGGAGGCTGTGTGCTGCATGGCACTGCACCCTGGCTGGCAGGGCATTCCGGGGTGCCTGGGGCTGGGATGTTTGCAGCTGACACCTCCCCACTGCCAAGCCTCGGGGCTCACACACCAGCTGTCCACAGTGCCAGCTGGCAGCAAAGCACAAAGGGGCACGTTTAGGGCACAGACAAGTTACTTCAGAGTTCAGCCCCACGCTTCCAGCACAGCCAACACCTCTATGTGCATGTGCTTCCTCCACGATGAATGAACTGCAATATGTGTGGGCAGGTAACTTCAGAGAACAACCTCTGAGGCATCCCTAGGGAAAGCAGAAGACAGTTAAACTCAAGTTTAAATAGTAATAATAATATGCTGCTTCTACTTCCTTATGGATATATTATATGAATGTAACATCTTTCCATTTCATTGCATTAAGCTCTCCCACACATTGTTCAAGAGTAACTATATCTCATATATCCAGTACATCTCTGCCTAATGCATTTAATGATTATACCATTTCCCTTCTTGCTAGAAATGCTTCTTACATTTGTTACAAGGTGAGTGTGATTTCTAGAGACAACCTCGCTCTATGTTTCATTTCAGCTGTCTGTCGTGTTGGATAAGTCACATTTGCACTGTTGTTGATTTTCTTATTTGCTGTAAAAACAATAAAGTGTTTCAAATTACAATTCTAAAAGCCAAAAATCACACTGGATCCTGGCTTCCCCTAATTGCTTGTTTTACAGGAATGGAATGGAGCTTTGTGATTTGGTATTTGTTAAGACTGAAGAGCTACTGGGTGTCAGCAGGGGAGGGGGGTAAGTTCAGATGTACCTCATGGCAGGGATATTAATGTCATGACCCTCATCCACTTCCATATCACTCTGCCCTGTCCCTGTGAAGTGCTTTGGGGATTGAGTTCTATCCAGAGCTTACAGTGTCAAATCTAGGCTCTGTCTCAGCTAAAGAGGAAATGCAAAGTAAACATATGAAAGAGGCTGGCTTGCTCCCTGTCCCTAGACTCTTCAATTCCAGGACCAAGGTCCAGACAGATTTTAGCCAGGCCTGTGCAAAGCAGGTGGGTATCTCACAGGGTTAGGCATTACTTCCCTTTAAAGACAGACTCCCACTGTTTTTAACAAACAAATTTCAAATTTTTCCCGTTTGGTTTTTTCTTTTTTCTTTCCCATTTTGATTCTAGTGAAACCTGGCAAACATGATGGAGCATTGCCTCTCAGCAATACCTCCCTGGATGTTCTGCCACCGTCATGGTGACAGGCTGACCACTATACTGAAACCAGAGGATATGTGATGTCGAACACAGCGGCCCTGGGCTCCTTCTGTAGACAGGTATCTGGTAAGACAAAGCCATAGGACACTCACAAACCCTTCCCAGCAGAGCCCACAGGCCAGAGGAACAAGCCACCCTCTGTTGCACACAGCTGGATCCCACAGCAGGCAGGCATGAAGGCGGCACATCCCAGGACCTTGCTGAACAGAGCAGCCCTTCCCAACAACACTGGTCATTTTCCTCCATGGGAAGCAGATTTGAGACCAGAGCAACAAGTCTGCCAGCATGGAAGAAAGGCTGCCAGACCACCTCAACCCCCACACTTCAGGTTTCCTGCATTCCTGCCAGGACCGCTCAGTGTATCCAAAAGGCTTCGTTTTCATAGGGAAACGTGAGCAGTTCACTTGCTCCATGGCACCTTCTTGCCCTTCAGCCAGGACAAGGGGACATGTTGTGAAGGGAAGCCAAGTTGTGGCAGTCGTCTGCAGAGTGGCAAGATGATATTCCTGCTCTGCATCTGGCAGGAGCAGGGACAAGTGTGCTGAGTGGATGCCAACACAAGATTCAGGTGGTGTTGAATTCTCAGGGAGAACATGCTGTACCAAACATTCCTTATTGTATATCTTACATAAACAAAGTATTTAGCTCACCACCCTGCACTAGCTCATGATAATAAATGCCTTTCTCTGCTGCATATATTGAAGTTGTGTAGTCAAGCCGGCTCAGGGACACGCACAGGATGCTCAGTTTGTACTGAGATGCTTTCTGCAATCATTTAAGCTGAGAGTAATCAGCTAGAGCTAAAAAAGGAAGGCACAAACAGGTTTTGCTGTGCAAATACATCAGACACGGAGTGACCCCTGTAGGAAACCATCTCTTCCATCCTTCTTCAGGGGGACAGGCCCAGAAATGCTCCAGGACATTCTCCTCTCCAAAGGGGAATTCCCCTGCTACCACTGTCAGCTTTTACTCCAAACTCATCAGCATTTTCTCGTGGTAGATCACAACACACACCTTGCACTGGGGGATTTCCACTCTGCTGCACCATGGCAGAACAGAGTCAAAACCCAGTTGTTGCTCATAAATTCATATCTCTGTACTTGCAGAGTGAGCAACACTAAGCAACCACACACACTTGCAAAATCCCTGCCAAAACTGTGTGAATTGCTCCAGTGTCCCAAAGTCAGGGGGGGTGCTGGGGGATGGCCAGGCTGGCCCGAGCAGGACTCCCAGGCTTGCTCACCCCACGAAAGGGCTGCAGGGCTCCTGCATTGGACAGGGGTCTGCATTTTCTAGAGGTGCCTCAGGGCATACAAGGCTTGCAAAGGACCAGGGTGGGAGGTGGAATTGGGGTCTGACACAGAGAGGTTGCAGCACTGCACAACAACTAAAATCATTTGCAAATATCAGCAAAATATTCTCCTGAAAGGAAAAAAAGTAGCTTCAAATTTACAAGGAAAAGAATTCTACTTAAATTTTTGTTCACATTCTTTTGCTGAAAATCTTGAAAAAATAAACACAACATGTGGAAACTGTGAAGCCCCTCCCACACATACATTTTTTGTTAAAAGTCCTCAAAAATCTCATGAGAAACTTGAATATGACAGAAGAAATTCTTAGAGCTCAGCATTAATCAGTTTACTCTAAAAATAAAGCAAAACCCTTGATACAGCACTTCCTCTGCTTCCATATGAGGTTCCTCTCGAGACAGAGTTTTTTGGATGTTTGTTTAACCACACTACTCAAATTCATGACCTATTAGAGGTACAAGGCAGATCTGGTAAACAAAAATGTCTCACTGGGGTCACTCGGTTTGTCACTCTTGCAGAATACGACCTTCAGGGTAGACTTCTTTTGAAACTGCATTTTGAAAGAAGGAATTTTGCCACACACTCAGTACTCTTTTTTTGTTTCCCTGTTGCTCGGAAAGTAACATTGTGTGCAGCTGCCTCAGCCCCTGTCAGTGGTTATCAATCCCTGCCCTCCAGCAGACAAACAGTGCTGCATCGCTGCTATCAGCATAAATCTGCACACCAGGCAAAAGGCACAATCCTTGTTAAACACTGTTCTTTTTTAGCAGGTCCAACCTGACATATAGAGAACGTGCAGCCTACTCCTGGGACAGGTACAGCTGAAGCACAGGTACCACTGGGCTCAGGTGGTGCAGATTAGCTTTTGTTTTGAGACTCCAGAGATGTCAATTAATGTCCCACTTTCATTCATTGCTGACCTGTATTGCAGCAAAGGCAAAAAGTCTCCCCAACCTCTTATTACTCCTCTGAGCCTGCACTTTGAACACCTGGTAATTTTCTTAGTGCACTGGTTTCTGTTGCTGTGGCATCACTGTGTTGCTGCCCTTATTGCTAAGCAATTAACAGACTGTCCTTCCAGAAATATCCAACACCCCAGACACTATTAGCTCCTCGGAACATTTTCAACAAAAACATTCCAGGGGAGCTGTATTAGTAGCTCTTTCACTTTCAGGGACAAGCATCTCTCCAACCACATATCCTGTTCCAGAACACCAGACCAGGACAGGAAGAAGGGCTTATTTGTGTTCAGGCCCCGTTTTGCCAATTCTGCATAAAATTTTCATCTCACATCACTCTGAGACTGGCACATTTCTTGTATAATCCAGTGAAGAAACTTACCCCTATACAGCTCCTGCACCAGGTTCCCATGGCTTCCAGGCAGCAGCCAATGCTGGGACTTCCAGGGAGGCCAGACTCCTGGTTACCCCAAGAACCAGGCATAATTTCTGACCCCAAAGTGCTAATGGAAGCCTCAAGAGTTACTCTCAAAAACAATTCCCTGAAGATAACAATCTTTTGGTCACTCAGCCTGAGAACAACCTTCAGGCAACAGAGCAATGTGCTAACAGATCCCTCCTTTAGACTGAGCCCATAAAAGTTGATCCTTTCTGAAGGGTCCAAGAGGACCAGTATCTCTCCAGCAAAAGCAAATGTCAAAGAAACATCAAAAGCAACCTCAAAATAGAATGAATGTTTGCCAAAACCCTTTTTTTACATCTCACTCTTTTTTTTAGTTAGAAACACGTAAACCCCCATACTTACATGTGGATAAGGCTTAGGAGTCACTCCAGGGGTTTACTTCTGGGTGTCAAGGCAGAGTCACTTAGCCAGAGTCACACAGTACCCCAAAATTACAGTAATAATTGACATTTTAAATGCAAAATGTCCAGACAATCAGCAAGTCCTTTCCCTAAAGGCTACTGGACAGTGCCTTGGGCTTGGCATTCCCACTTAACAGTGGGATATTGCATGTTTGGTTCCTGCAGCTTTGCTGTCAAAGTGACCACACTGGACCAAAGCAAAAGACCAACTGGGCTACAGACATGTTACCTGCTATGAGAAAGATATAAAAACATGCATGAGGTTTTATTTTCCCTCAGGAATACTCTCTTGCCTCCAGAAGTTGGCAGAGCCATGTCTCCACATGTTCTCAGGGTCCCAGTCCGAAGCAAACAGGAGGCATATTTGATGCATTTTACATATGACATCTGTAGCCATATATTTAAAAAAAAATAAAAATGTACAAAATATGTCAAAATATTTTCTTACTGATTGATACAGAAATATCTGAACTTCTTTATTTACACATTCTCTAGTGAGAATCTCTTTTAGAAAATCAGCTTAGGGTATAATACTCAGCACCTACGCAGTTGTAGCTGTCGTGCAACGGTCCTTTGGTATATTTAGTCTTTTAGTGTCACACTTAACACTTGCCTGTTCCCAGCCACGCAAAAAAGATGATATTTAAAATACCATCAATATATTTATTTGTCTGAACTTTTCTTCTATGTAAAAGTTGAGTGCTCATTGCAGAAAGGAGGAATAAATCCTCATGTATGATAAAAACAGATTCTCCTTCAAGCAGCTGGTAAATGAATGGGCCCAAAACAAAGGGAAGAGGGGAGAGGAATGTCATCACTGCAGGGACAACCAGCTGCACTGACATTGTCCTACGTAATGCCCCAAGCCTACAGGAAGGACTCAGGTTCTCTTTCCCTGCCCATGGCAGTCTCAGTTTCTCTGAAGCAGCTGCCCTTCCTTGAAGAGGAGCTTTCTCGGTGGCTGTTGAACTGATAAACTCGTCTCTTAAACAAGCGATGGAGCTTCTGCTGGAACTGGTTCCCAATGAAGCAGTACAGCAAAGGGTTGATGCAGCTGTTGGCAAATGCCATGCAGATGCCAAAGGGCAGTGCCGTGTCAATGATCCCTATCACGTCACAGCTGTTAATGATGTTCATATGAGCCAAGGCATTCAAAAAGGTTAAAATGTGGAATGGAAGCCAGGAAATTAAGAAGGCCACAACAACAGCAGCAACCAGCTTTAGCACTTTGTCCCTCTTCTGCTTTCTTTTCCGAAACTCCCGTGCTTTAAGCAAGTGCCTCCTGATCCAGATGTAGCAGGTGGTGATCACTGTCAAGGGGATGAAGAAGCCGAGGGCGTTTTTCAGGAAGGCTGTTGCCACAGACCATTTTGCATAATTCTCATAAGGAAAGGCCATAATGCAAGCCTTGACCCCCAAGCTTTCGATGTAGTAAGTGTCTCGGAAATAAAAAGTTGGGAGGGAGGACAAACAGGCAAGGCCCCACACAACCGATGCTACAAAATAAGCTTGTTGTAGAGTCCTTCTCTGGGAGTGAATAGGATGGACAATGGCGTGGTACCGGTCCACACTCATGCATGTAATGAAAAAAATACTCGCAAACATGTTCAAGCACAGGACAGAACTGGAGATCTTGCACATGAGAGACCCAAAGAGCCAGTTGTATCCCTGGGCATAGTAGGTGGCCCAGAAGGGAAGGGTGGCAAGGCACAGCAGATCTGCCATGGCCAGGTTGAAAATGTAAATATTAGCAACTGTTTTGGGACTAGTGTGACGACAAAGCACCCCAACCACCACACTGTTGCCAATCAATCCCACAACAAAAACCACAGAGAAGAGTGCTGGAATCAGTGAAAACTGATAATCTGAAGAGGTAAGAGGGCAGGGAGGGGGCGAGAGTAACACAGTCGACGAGTTTGTCAGTGCTGTAGAGAGGGCTTGAAGAGTTTCTCTGGTGGTGACAGCCACGGAGTAGTTGTTCTGCATGCTGGTGCTGGTGGAAAGGGACTTTCTGCAGGAAATTCATGTGCTAGTAGAAATTTTCTATCACATCTCTCACCTGCGGATCAGAAACCGTGTGTTAGACATGCACTCTGCAGCTGTCTTAGCTCTGAAATCATGCAGTCACAATAAAATAAAAACCATTTGAAGTTATGTCAGGAAGCTGTGTGCTGAAATAGCAGGCAACCCTGCTGAACTCCTTACCTTCATCCCACTGACAGGACACAATTAGCCCTAGGGAGGTCACAGCACTTCTTAATTAGCCTGGCAAAGAAGCAAGCAGCTGGGTTTTATCTGTGATTACAGATGGTGCTTTCTGGGGCCAGCAGAGCAGAAGGATTATGGACTCAGGAGCTGGAGACACTTAGGGAACTTCTGTGACCCAAAGGGCACACTGAAGCTCCTCGTGATCCTTTTCTCAGATTTCTCATGCTATTTCCAGCACTCTTGAGGAGTTAAAATAATGTTAAAAGGCAGCAGTCACCAGTGGAGATCAGGCACTTCACACCTGAGGGTCTCCTGGGACTTCACAGGCATGAAAGCAGCCTTTTAACAAGGCTATTAGGAAAGCAAGCTATGACTTTTTTTTTTTTAGTTCACAGGGCTGGATACAAAGACACTGAAAAGTCTTTGCAAAATATCATTTGTCAAAATCTTCTCAAAGCAAATCTGTATCTCCTGCCCTCATGACAGCTTTAATCAGAACAGTAAAAGAAGTATAGACACAAGCAATAAACTCAGTTCTTGCAGGCATCAGATTTAACAGTAGTATGTGCCATCCATTTAGAAAGATCAGGACTGGGTTTCAGAAGGGAAAAATATAACTACAAAACAGCTAAAATAGGAGAGTTGATTGACAGGTCTGCCTTTATTCCAGTTCAACAGCTTGTGTCTGCACTCTGAGCAGAGCACTTTTCAAAGTTCAAGACTTCATAAGCAAATAACTTTATATGCAAATAAAGAAGATATCATACCCAAATATTTTATTTTGCACAACAGGGACAATTCATTTTTAATTAAGTCCTTGTGCAATCAGTCAGGTGTTAAAGAATTCACAAGGAGCCCTAAAAACAACAGAAATTTTGACCAAGACAGCAGAATTGGGTAATGATCTCTCATTTAACAGAAGGCAACAGATCAGTTGAAACACATTTTTCTGTATTAACAATTTAGTGTACCGTAGCTTATCATTTGCACAATGCAAAATATGAAATATGCTACTTTGGATATACTGACAAAAATTTAATTTTAAATATGTTGTCTCAACAATGAAAATTCAGTAGGGGAATTTCTGCACAGTGCCAGTATTTAAAATCACAAATTGTGATTCACGAGCCCATGTTGTGTAATCAGCAGATCTTAAACCCAATGAAAGCTTTTCGTTTGGGAACACAAATATTCGGGAGAGGGTCTGGAGTCCCATTTCACCCTTTTGTCCTGAACCCCTCACTTTAAGCTACAGAAGCTGAAATCTCAGAACTCATCACAGAGCATTACATATCTCACTTACTCCTAGCAGAGGGATCACACCATAATCAGTTGTAGCTACACTACTGAGAACAAGGTTTCATTGACAAACACGCTCCCCCCTCTGCACATGAACAACTGGTGCCTTAGAATCAGCTCCTCCAAGCTGCGCCTTCCTACTATTACTTCACACACAGTGAGACATTCTATCACAAACTGAATCAAATCAACAGAAATTATGTTCCAACAGCAGACAGAACACATACCTCTCAGACCTCACATTCGTCCAGACGTAGCTCTGGAGTTCTGTGCTCCTTTTTTCCGTTTTCCTCCCAGCAAGTGTCGCCACCAGCAATCTGCTCTCTCATATCTTCCGTTTTCCCACTGGGAGACTTTAACCTACATAACTCAAGAAGTGAAATATGAATGCCAGCCAGCTTCTTTTCCTTTTGGAAGCAAAGCAGTTTGAGAACCCCCCTTTCCAAGGCCACGTGAGCGCTTGCGGTAAATCAGGAGAGAGGAACAAGACAGCCAGAAAAAAAAAAAAAAGGGAAGAAATCGAGCAAGAAAAAAAAAGGGAATTCATGTAAATATCCCTGCAGTCTTCTACAGCAGCTCTTGGGCCAGGGGGATACACCCACATGCAACCCCTTTTTGCCCTCCACGTGCACACGCAACACATGGGAGCCTCCACGCAAGAATTCATGCATCTCTGAAGGCAGGGGGATTCCCATGCAGCCCATGGACTCCCAGCAGTTGCTAACACATTTGAGAGTGAAACAGGCTGTTAGTCCTGGCAGAGCTGACCATAATATGAACACACAGAGAGAGAAAGTGGACACCCTCCACCAGGAATCCTTGCTGTTAGCTGCTTTGCACACAAAGATCTTGCTCTGTCCCTCACCAAACACCCAGTGTGCTTTGCAAGTGGGGGGAAAATGTCAAATGCACTAAAATGTTTATTTTGCAAAAATAACAAACACAAACTGTTTAGATTTAAATATGAAGTTTTCCTTTCCAGATGCACTTTTGATCCTCCCAGATACTTTCTGTGTCTGTCCTGTTCTGCCTACAAAACTGTCGGGGATTTTGTGTTGGGTTCATTCCTTTTAGTACACAAGAAATGGCCCCAAGGCACCCCATGCAATGGGGGCCATACCTCGGGCTGTCCTTTGACAAATCCTGCTCCCATTCTTCCCCTTGCCAGTGCATCTGACTCCTTATCTGATCCCAAGTTCTCACTCCATAACTCCATTTCACCAATGTACAAAGCCCTCTCTTTTCTATTTCCCCCACCATTTCTTTCTCCCTCTCACTTTTTCTGAGCATCACTGGAACACAAAGCTTTCCATGCACAAGCCAACCCCATGCCATGTAGGGCTGCAGCTGAGCTAATGCCCCCTGAGTTTGTGGGATATGTTTGTCCATGCATTGTTTCCACAGCCAGGCTGGTAAACCTAGCACATGGATCTGCTGCAGCAGAGCCCAGGACACAGCTCAGCACAGGGCAGAGCCTGTTTACTGCTCATCTGGCTGCAAAGTTACAAAAGCTGGGAGTTATCACCACAAGGCCTGTTTAAATGGGGAGAAGGTGGGTCTTTCTGGGGGGTGGATTTGGGGAAAGATTTTAAGTTTGTCATTTATACCAAAAAAAAACCCTCATAGTTCAAGAGGAACAAGAAACTTGCTATATGGTCACATTCAGCACTCAAGTTTGTCTTTTTATCCTCAAGTCTGTGCAGCTAAAGAGGTCACTAGAAGTGTTTAAAAAAAACCCAAACCAAACCAAAAAACCCCAAACTAAACCCACCATCTTCACAAGCCACTGCCACACAAAAAGTAATTTCTGTTCAACTGTGCAAATAAGTTAAAAAAAAAAATAAATCCATGCACTCCAAGTCCTAGGTCTTGGATTTTGCAGGGAAGTGCTGCTGTCAGGGATGGAATATTCCAAATAGGCAGCATATCTGACACTGCCAGCAGTCTGTCACAGCCACCTCTTAAGGTTAGACCCTGCCAGCCTGCCAAATCCTCAAGACAGTGTGGTGTCCAGATGCATACTGTATCCATGGGCTTGATTATTTCCTTTTGGAAATAATCCTGCTACCCAGGATGCATAACCCAACATAGGTCACAGTGGCTCTGTCCCCTTTAGTGCTGATTTACAGCAGGATGTTCTGACTCCCTGGTCCCAGGGCTGAGGGCAGAAGTTGGGGATCCAGCACCCACACACAGCTGGGGCAGTGATGATTTCCATCCCTCCGGGTGGTGTGTTTGCTTCATGCTGAATGACAGGCCTTTTGGACACACTCACCAAAACCATTCCAGTTGGGTTTCCCCAGCACCCCATAAACTTTTATATGCATTCCTCCTTCCCACATTTGTTTGTTTAAGGGTTTCCTTAGAGATTAATTGCTCAGTCCTGCAAATACCTGGTCCTTCCACAGCCCCTGAGCACTCCTGCAGAGAAAGCTCCTGTCCTCTTTGGGGACTCAGGGAAAAGAGAAACTGTGAGCAGAAACCAGTCGAAGATCGAAGGCCGACGTAGTTAGTCCTGTTCCCATCCAGCATCCGTGGTTCTTGCCTCAGTATGCTGGGTCTTAACATTGTTTCATGTGCCTCTGAAGCATAATCAGTTCTGGCAGTGGGTGTCTGCAAACCCAGTGTTTTGGCCAAGAGGGAGAACTACTAGCATTTTCAAAGGGAAAACCTTGGTCAGTGTTCCATTTTAGCTCCATGATTTCATGTGCAATCACTGAGCAGGCCTGGGGAAAGCCTTGCTTTTTCACTTCACAGCAGCACAGCAGTGAAGACAAGGGTCACCCTGGCAGGACACATCAGAGTATGGGGTCAGAGAGCCCTGGTCCCATTGAATGAACCTTCTGTGCTGAAAGAGGTCATTTCTGAGGCAGTTCAACATCTATACTGTGACAGAGGGAGTTGGGAGGAAAGAGGGATACCCCTTCTACCTCCAGCATGCAGAAAACTTTTCCAGAGCATTTATTTTATGGGATGTTTGTGTCCAGGCAATAGTGCTGCCAAGACTCAGATTATCCTCCATGACATTGTTTGTTCAAATAATTGGCTGTAAGCATTTTACAAGTTACTAAAAGTAGTAAAGAAAACAAGCACATAAGTAACTTTGAAAACAAGCCGCACCCGTTGCTATTAAAGGCAGCAAGCGCACACGTACCCTGGCACCACTGCCCACTCTCAGGGGAGCACTGCATCATGCCTGGATCTGCTGAAGGCAGCAGGACTGGGTCAAAACTCCATTCCTGAGTGCTGCACAGCACCTAGACATGGCCCCAGACACAGATAAACCACCAGACACCAGCACTTGCCCACAACAGGCACAGAGCCTAAATGCCACTGATGCTGCTATGTCCCAAACACAGCACTCCAGCAACTGAGATCTGCTCAGCTGGGTTGCAAGAGGAACTCACAGTCAGCTTTCATAAAGAACAATTTTTCATCACAGGTCATTTTCCCCTGCTCACTTCTCCCAGATCAGCTGCTGTGATGAGCAGCAGAAGTCAAGACACTGATGCCCACAGCTTGTGGGAGAGAGCTCCCTCCTGTCTGACTTCTGCTTTATTAGTATTAATATAACTGTACATAGCCTGGCATTTAAAGGATGTGGGAGCCTGCTTCACATTTCTTTTTAGTGTCTCAAAGTGATATTTAAGAAGAGTTAAGGCTCCATGGCCAGTTTTATAGAGTTACAGAGTACTCGGGGGTCTCTTTCCAGAGACATTTTACAAATAAAAATCTTCCTTCCTTTGCTACTTTGAACTATACTCACTGCAAACAACTTTCCCACTTTTTAAGTGTTTTTGTTGGAAATTTCTCCTATGTTCCAAGAATGCTGAGATACATGTGAGAGTTCACCAGATAGATAAAGCTTTGGCAGAGTCAGAATATTCCTACCACTTGGGTATTCCACCTTATTTAATCAATCTGTTAACCAAAAAAGCTATTAAGTGATTCTGCTCACTCAATCTTTGCCCAAAAGAAAGTTTAAAGAAAGCAAACCTTGCTCCTTTAACTCATTAGACCAGCAAGACCATCTCAAAGTAGATGTTTGGAACACTTGTATCAAACCTCAGTCTCCTAAGGAGAATACAGATCCTTAAAATCTACAGTATTAGGCAGGGCTCTTGACATCAGCTACAAACAATTTCTGAAGTGGGTGTGCTGGGCTATAAATCCCAGATGTCAGATAAATCAGTAACTGAAAGAAAGACAAAAAACACAGCCATGGTCATGCAGTGGGTGGAATACATTTTAACAGAAACCTTCAGTGGTTCAGCTTTTCCATTAAAGCCAGAATAATGAGCCACCTCAGCCAAAACACATGATGCACTCCAGAAAACCCTCCAAGCAGATGGACTGAGACAACCAAAATCCCTGCACGTGGAGCACAGAGAGCTGAGCCTGGACAAAACAACCCAAGAGCAGGATGCTCATGACTGAATGGACCATAGTGGAAAGTGTTTGTTAAAAGGTAGTTAGTGAAAAAAAATCACATGCCTGTTCTCAAGGACCATGTCCTTACCTTATCTCTGCAGCATCTTAACGTGGCAATGATTGCAGTGGAGATGCTCAGGAGCTGCAGCTGGCCAGGCAATGCTGAGGCTTCTTGCAAAAGAGTACTGGACACTACAGCACACACAGGACATTCCTGTGGCCACTGTCTTGGATCAGCTCAGCCCCCAGCAAAGGTTTAGCTCTCCACAGTGTTGAGCGATGGCACATCACTGCCTGACTTCCACCCCAAGGGCAGCTGCAACCAGAGCTGCCATCAGTAAGTGTGGTCCAGGTGGCAGCCACAGCCAAAACCCTGGCAAGGCAGCTGCCACCATCCTGTGAATTGCAGAATCTTTATAGGGAGCAACTGGAAGTGCCAAAGCTGTGACAAGGTGTAAAAATCTGGTCACTGTAATATTTACGGGCTTCCTTGGCCCTACAGGCTCCGAAGCAAGGAAACATTCTGGAGCTGTGTGGTCCTGTTCCACCACAATGTTTTAGTACAGTTAAGCAACATCTGGCAATAATGAGCTCCAAGAGCTGCATGCTTTTAGTCTCTGAAAATTTCCATTATGAAATCAAGGAGAGTTAGAGAGAGCTGTAGGATAAAAAAAGGGCTGGAATTACAACCAGAAATAAAAGTCTGTGTAGAATAAAAATGACACCAGAGCAAGAGATCCATCTTCTTCAGCCTGAGCTACCAAACTTCAGCTAGCCTAGCAGAGAGCAGCTCACTTGTCCTGCACAGAGACCAGCAGAAACCTGTCTCCTTCACAGGGTTGCACTGGCAAAGTCATGGAGCAATGGATATTCACAGCTGTGCTGCAGCAGGAGGTAAGAGAGGCCGTGGAGATCCCAGCAGTGGGACACCCCTCCTAAGTGATGCTCTCCAAGGAGCAGTCCCAGTTGAGCCAGGAACACAGAAAACAAAGATTCACCCACCAAAACCTTTGGCATGGCTCCAGATGTGAGCAGCTGGATGGGGTGAGCAGCACACATTTCCACCTTCCTCTGGGGCTCCCAGGACAAGCCCCTTGGCATGGTGCCATCACTGCTGCTCTCAGCGAAAACCAGCTTTTGGCCCCTGATAAGACTGCATCAAAGCCTGTCTAACTAAATGAATGATGTTTACAGCTGGAAGATGGTCTCCATTACACAACATGACCATCCTAGCCAGCCTTCCAGGGAGAAGTTGGTCTTCAGGGAACTGTTGCTTGAAAAAATGAAGAAGAAAACAGAACTAGCTGAAGCTAATACAGTAATTTAACTAGCACAGGAAACCTAATCTGCCTCTGCTGAGAAAACAACAGAGCTGCAAATTTGTCCAGTTCACACTTACTGTTGGGCATACAATATATTTGGGGTTCTAGCCACTGTCTGGACAGAGCTGGCAGAGCAGGATAGGGAAAGGAAACCCGAATTTGTGAAAGATGAAAAAAGAAAAGAGATGGACCAAGAAAGTAGGAGGAGGGAAATGGAGTGGAAGGCAGGGGGCTGACAGAAGGTGCTTGAAACACATCAAAAACAAGAGAACTCTAGCAGAGGGAAGTGAGGTGGAAAACAAAAATTAAAAGAGTGATAAAAAACATGAGCAGCAACTGCCTGCCCTGCTGACACATCAGCTGCAAGCCCTGGGTCTAGTCCTCTTGGCACAGTAAACAAAATGATCAGTCTGCAGATTGCTGATTCCTGGCTTCTGGGGGCATCAATCAGCCCCTCAACTGCATTTTCCTTTGCCTGTGGATATTGGATAAAAAATATCCAATAAAAATATCCTTGATCCAGCAGGGTCAAGGACACAGGTTTTAAGGGACCCAAGCCCAGTTCCAGCTGCTCAGTGGCATCTTCAGACCTGCTGGAGACAGGCAGTGCCCTGGGAAGGTCAGAGTGCCCTTGGGGTGCTCTGTGTTTTGACCATGGGCATCATTTTTTACCACTTATAGAGGACTCAGGGCTTATCTCAAGAAAAGGCTCTGCCAGGACACAGCACTCCCCTGCACATTCTCAGCTGGCAGGGAGGCTTGCAGAGCTCCTGACAGTCTCCCATTTTACTGTAGAGGAATCATAGCCATCACCAGGGCTGTGCTCAGGGCTCAGTGACAACTCCACTTCCCTAGGCATGAGCCCAAGGCATCTGCCAGTGTGTGCAGCCACACTAGGGTGAGAGCCCTCACCTCACACCCAGATGGCAGAGCCACCTTCAGCTGCCTTTGCTGAAACTCTAACTGGAGAAAAGTACAAAAACTGCCCCCAAAACAGAGTTTTTTTGCACAAACTGTCAAGCAGACTGAGAACGGTGATAACCCATGAGCAGGAGCCTCTCCCAGACAGATCCCAAGGGAAGTCTGTTACCTGCGGCTGTTTGCAGGGGGCAGGAGGTGGGAAAAACCACTGTCAGAGCACAATGCTGGGCTGAAAAATCTCCCTGCTTCTCAGCAGGGCGGCACTTAATCGGCTTTTAGGTGCCTAAACACTTAATCCACTCCCCCACCACCACCACTGCCCCCCCCACATATACACTTCCCACCCCCAGTCTGCAGCAGGAAGAACCAGCTAATTTATTTTCACTGTGCACAGCCCAACCGACCCTGCAGTGCCTGCGGTTCACCTGCCCAAAAGGTACACGCTCTTTTTCTTGCCTCCTTCTCTTCTATCCATCAGGTACTAGATGCAGTGGCTGATGTGTGGCTGGTCATGTCCTTTCTTGTTATATTTGTATTTACCTGTGCAGCAAAGGCTGGTCTGAGTCAGAATATCTCTGATTCATGCCCAAGCATGTGCAAGTGTACAACTGAAGACACTGTCCTCTGTATCAGAGCCGGACTGAAAGCCCTCCCTGGAGAAATAGCAGCATCCACCATCTCTCTAAACCTCTCCAATAATTATTTACGGACTCTCAACACCAACACCTTCAGAAACCTGACTTTTCTTCACAGCCTGTGGCTAGATGGGAACAATCTAACTTTCCTGACCCCAGGAACCTTCCACGCTCTCAACAAGCTGCGAGAGCTGCACCTCAGCAGGAACTCACGCCTCACCTACCTGCATGCAAACACTTTCAGAGGACTATTAAACCTCATCAGCCTGGATTTGTCCCACTGCAATATCTTCGAAATCCACCCGCTTCTATTTTCACACTTGCCTTCTTTGGAAAGCCTCGATTTAGCCTCCAATAACATGCGGTATGTCCCACAAGCCTTTAGCAACCTCTCCAGCCTCACGAGGCTGTCCCTGGAGGGCAATCACATAGAAGCCATCGGCAGAGATTCCCTGAAGGACCTGGAAATGCTGTACGATCTGAACCTCAGGAAGAATCGGATATGGATCATTCAAAATGGCGCTTTCACAAAGCTCCTCAGATTGGGCATGTTAAATTTAGGACACAACTTCATCACTGATTTGCCTAATCAGCTTTTTGAAGGGTTGATCCAGCTCAAGACCATGCACCTCGAAGCCAACAAAATCACTGCTGTGGACTGCACCTTCAGACATCTGCTCAACTTGAGAAACTTGTACTTGAACAACAACCAGATCTCCTCGATCTCAGACTCTGCTTTTTCATACTTACATAAGCTGCACTTTGTTCACCTAAGCAAAAACAACCTCAGTTCCCTCCCCATCCGCTTGTTCTCTGGACTGACAAAGCTGAAGTACGTGTTTTTATCCCACAACCCCTGGAACTGTGACTGCAGGATGCTCTGGTTCTGGCAGTGGATGGTGACGCGCAGGGTTGTGATCGAAGGGCTGGACTGCGCCTTCCTGGGCCCTCACAACACAACGGTGCTCAATGACCCCCGCCCAGGGGACCTGATGGACTGCACGGTGCCCCTCGAGCTGGCAAGTGAGGACAGGTGCAGGGAGGCTGGTACCAGTGTGGCTCCAGAGCCCCCCACTCTCCCCAGCAAGGTCATCCTGCTGACACTTGCCTGGCACATGTGGTACAGTGCAAGGGGGTAGGACACCTTGGTAGCCACATTTTAATGATGTTTAAATTATAAGGTGGAGGCTACTTATTTATTTTCTTACTATTTGCTTGTGAAGGATGGTTTTTATTACAGGTGGATTTTATACAGAAATAAAGGGATTTTATTACATAGGAGTAAATGCTTTCGCTCATGGGCAATGCTCAAATCTGAAATGCCAACATCAGAATTCAATGTAAAGGCTCACACTGGCAAGTTCAGGGCAGGGGCTTGTGCTGGTGACATGGGACACTTGTCCACTGATGCAGTCACATCCAGAAATATTACGTATTTTTGGATGCTTTTCCTTTGCAAGATTGTGACTTGCAATGTGTTCCTGGCCAGACAGAACATCTCGTTGGGCTAAACCCCTGACTGCGAAACCCCTCCACCCTGCAGGAAGCAATTCCCATTGCCAAGTCACAGAAGCAGCCCCATGACCTCCAGAACCAGCAGCACCATTTGTCAGTGCTTGTCCAAGGAGTCTGGTGCTCATAGTAATACTGATGGCAAATCCCATCCTTCAGGCACCAGGCACAGTCAACAGCAGAGCTGGATTTCCTGCAGAGATTAAATTGCATCACAAGTAGACTAAGTCTATCCATGGAGACCTGTCCTGCAGAGCTAGCATGGTCTTCCCTAGGCTTTGGTTGCCAGCACACAGAGGACACGACCTGCACAGACAGCATTTATGCCTCACACTGTCTCTGGTTTCCATTGTTGGGAGACTTCAGGAATTGAGTAATTCCTAAAGCTGCAGTGAGCAGAGCCCCCATCACCCACGGCTGTGTCCCTTGCTCTGACCTTGCCATCAGCCATGAGGGCTGGTGGCAGCACAGCCAGGTCTGAGGAACTTTGCTCTTTACAGCTTTTTGCCTTTTTCTCTGAGATGCTTTTTCAGAGAAGTTTCTTGCCTATTATTATTTCTCACCTGACTTTTAAAAACAATAACACCTAGATAATATTTTCAGCAACTATCACTGTATAAGCATTTGCCATAAAACATGCCCAGTGTTTACTGAGTGCTCACAGAAGGAAGCAACAGAATGTGTGGCAGACTCACCACATTTGCCCCTGCCCTTAGAGGAATTATTCTAAGCTCGTAAGAGGTAAGAGAAATAAAACCTTTGTTTAGGGCTGAAAACACAAACCCCAGCACATTTTGACATGGGAAACCTGCCATGGAGCGTAGACTAAAGCCAACCTTTGCTGTTGCTCTAGTGAAGGGACAAACTGGGGCTGTACAACAAAACCACACAGGCTGCATCCTCCTCATTATCAGACTGTGATTAGCTTTCTGCAAAGTATTCAATGGTCAATAAATTTTTGCTTACTTTTTTTTGGTGCTGTTTCACCATCCTCACTTTCCTCAGCTTCACATACTTTGGAAAGCAGTGAAGGAAAAAGTCCAGTTTGTTTCTTGCTTTGGCATTCCCCTCTGCCATCAAGCTGCAATAGAAAAAGGCAGAAGCAAAAAACAAGCAAGCGAAGTCCACCTCAGCAATTTAAGTCCCTAAAAGATTAGATTTTTTCCACTGAATAATATAAATTGGTGAAAAATTATAAGGAGAGTCTTGTCTCCTCTGAATGCTTACAAAAAATATTCCTTACACTTTTACACCACCACTTCATTAAACACTGAACAGAAGCACAGCTAAATTGCTTCTTCTGTGCTATAATGAAACAGCAATAGAAATATTTAACAAGTTGTACACAGTATGCTTGGGAAGAACACACAGCTATACTTTTAATCAACAAAAAATGAAACTTGCAAGGAATAGAAGAAAAACTTACACCACAAAACACAGGCCCTAAAAATGCAGTTTTGGCTTGGAAAGACATTTGAAGGAGAACCTTGAGATTAAGGACAACATATATCCACAAAGGCGGCAGCAAGCTTGACTGCTTAAAAAAAAATTTTATGAACAAAGTTGACGCTGCTAAAAAAACTTGGAAACAAAACCAGACTTGAATAAACAGAACGAGTAATTCAATAAATATAAACAAATAATTTAATATGAAAAAGCAAAAATACTTTCAGGAAGAAAAAAACCTGTATCTCTGGTTTCTGTTGGAAATTTTAGGTGTGATTGACAACACAAACTATTTGAAATCTTGTTTGTTAGAGGCTTTACTGGTGCAAAAACACTGGGGTTTGTCCTGCCTGCTCTGCAGTGGACCTTCACTCTGACCCAATACTTCTCTTTGAGTGAACCTATTTCTTAAATACATCCAGCACAAGGAGGAGATGCTCTGCCATTCTCTAATTGTCAGAGTTTCCATTTCTCCCCCTGTAACCTGGTACCAGGAGCCAAAGAGGCGAGACTGGAGAGGTGCATGTGGCCACTTCTGAACTCTAAGAATTTTGCCCTTGATTACACCATACCCCCACACAGTGCTATAAATCACCTACTGTTTCAGCAGGTGGGATGTGACTCTACTTACTGTATATCACTCCATCTTCAGCGAAAACATGCAATTTCCTGTGGAAGCGTTGTTAACATATTTTCTTATGAAAAAATTGTACCAGTGGAAAGTTCCCAAATGGCTGTGCATGAGGCTTCATGCAGTAAATCACTGTGGCAGTTTGCTGACATTCCCAGCTCCCTGCCAAATTCTTTCCTCTCACCTGCCCTTTTTTCATCTCCTACACATAGAAAAGTTAAATCCCTTTCACTCAATTAGCTGCCTTATAAACTTTCATCTCTGAAGTCCACAAAGCATTATGATAGAGAAGAACAAACCTGTTCTTCCTTCACTTTTAATGGCAGCACCAACCTCTCAACACGCTTTGAAGAACCAGCACCTAATAGCAGATTTGCATCTCATCATTAAAAGTGGGGAAAGTTGGTGTGTGACATGGAAGCCCAGAAGCACCAGCTGCAAGTGAAGACAGGTTGCCATGCTAGGTCAGTATAAATAAGGAGAGAGGAGTGTATTTAAATGTTTTTATTTCAACTAATGGTTTGCCACCATATTACATCACTTTGAATAGCTTGGAATAGCAATATGATCTCAAAATATAGCAAACAGCTTGCCAAAGCAAGATAATATTAAATCCTATGGATACAGCATCTTCCTTCTTTGGCGAAAACGCTTCCATTTATCTGTAAAAATAGTTTTATGTTCCAGCACATTTGCTGCTCACTTTATTGAACCCTGCTGTCTATACCATTTGCCTCTTCCCTGCACAAAACCTCCCCACAATGTAGTATGGTTTTATATCCAACAGCATTTTAAATAAAAAAGTTATAGATTTCATGCAGATTTCTGTAAAAATTATTTTCTAGGTGCACAGGACTGAACCAAGATGCATACAAAAATGCATTCACTTCCATTCTCAGGTGTAACCGTGCCATCAGCAACATGATATCATATGTTACCGTGAGAGGTCCAAGGATGGTGGTATTATCATATATAGTATAACCTTAAACAAAAGAAAAAAACAAATCAAAACAAAAAAATCTTAATCTTTTCATAAGCAGCAAGAGAAAAAACTGCCATGCTTTATTTGTAAAGTAATCAAAATAGTTAGATGTACAAAAAAGCACCATGTACAAAGAATACCAGAGGAAGATCATCTTCCTAATTACACATTTCTCATTTAGCATTGTGAGCTGACCTGCAGGTCCCAAATTGTACTGTAGTTTTATGTGCAAAGTTAAGGATGTGGTCAAACCTAGAATATGCTTGGACCGTATGACAGAAATTAAAGTGGACTGCAGATAGAAATTAGATTTGTTTCCATTACAACTCATACCAACCACCTTATAGCCCTCCAGGGTAAAAAAACCACGCATCAAGTAACTGAGAAATAATGGAGTGAAAGCAGCTCCAGAGCAGTATTGCAAGATGCAGGTCTGCTATGAATGCATTTCTGTGAGCTCTTGATAAGTTAAACTTTCCTTTGGGAAAAGAGCATGTCTGTTGGTTAAAACTCCTCTCCCTGAGAATTTTGATAAAGAGTTTGTCTTGCAAAGCAAAACAAAGTCCTTTGAACCTCAACAGTTCCAGGCCAACAGCGTTTCAACGTGGTCACAGCCGATCTGCTACTCATGCACCCAGGGTGGCAGGTTGGGTTTTTGTTGCATTTTGGTTTTTTTTCTTTTCAGCTCTTTTATACTCGCTTCATTCCTCTGCCCATCAAGCAGGCAAACACGGTCATGACCATCTTCGGTTTCACCTCCACAAGATCTTCTGGAAGAGCATAAACTCTGGCACCAATTCTTCTTGCCATGGACACAGCATACCTATTCACCATGAAAAGATGAGTGGGTCAGCATCAAGACTGCTAGCAATAAATGACAAGTCAGCTCCTGCCGTATCCAACACAATTTCACCTATTATTTAATTAAGATTCAAGACGTGGAACAGTTCAATCACACCACATCCTTTTGTTTTACAATTTTTCTGATCTTTTGCTGTTTTCCTTTTCCGTAGTCAAGTGTTTTTAATGTGCAAATTGACCTTTGAATGTCAAGTCCCCTTTACCAACAGTTAAAAAAATTAATCCTAATTAATACCTATTAGGAATAATAGCATATACAATGAGGGATTAATCGTGTAACATTTACATTTCCCCTGCTGTTTGCTCCTTATGAATAACCAAGTGAGACTATTATCTGCCAGAAACTTTACTGCCGTTCTGCCACTGCAGAACGGCCACAGAACACACATTTCAAAGGCATATTTTAATAGGCATACTTTAAACTTGACAACCCACAATGATTCAACAAGACATGAGACATACAATGGTTCAGTTTCAAACCAACGAGGCACCAGCTCTTCATACGGCTGAAAAAGCACGTAAGAAACAGAATATCATTGCTAAGAACTGCCTGAGCTGTTCTGCCTTTCTCCCAACAAGCCAGAATTCAGCCAACTGCTCCCTCCAGCGTCACAGGCAAGGACAGCAAGTGGGTTTCAATAAATGCTGCCTGTCTGAAGAGTACAGTGTAAAAACAGACTGAAAACCACAGCAATAAACTGCGGTAAGAATACCTACAGCTTGAGGCCAGCACATAGAAGGGGCACTCTTTCAACGAAAAACAGCTTTTGAGATATCAGACTTACTTAGCATTATTTTGTTTGTCATCTTCCGATAGATGACCAGTCTTTACAAGGTCATAGTTGATACAACCAGGCTGAATAGCATCAATTAAATCCACAACAGCCAAGCTTGTGCTGATAGTCTTGTCCTAGAGAACACGGGGACAGAGAAGTAAAGATGAATGTCTAATCCTTAAAGCATATTTCTCACCTCAATTCAGCTGCTCTGGAATGTGCAACAAAACAGGCTTTAAACGAGCCTTTTCAAAGCAGCAATGTTAGTGATTATTCCCATTTGGACCACAGGGAAAACCAAACTGCTGCTTCTCCTTTAGCAATAATATAAGATTATTACTCGAATTTACTGCAAGTGCTCTGAAACTACAAAGTAGTGACTGATGTGGAGGCAGCAGGTCTGCCCTGCTGACCACAGTCCAAGGGACAGTGCTCACCTCTGAGCGCTCACCAGCTCCAATCCCTGTTTGCCAGTGTCTCAGCACCCATCTTCTGCCCCAGACCCCAACCACCCTCCTCTGCCACTGTTCCCCACTGTGGGGAATAGTCTCCCATCTGGTAGCTTGAAGTCACTCTATTCCCAGCACAGACTGAATCCTGTCCTGTTAAAACTCCTTCCTAAGATGCCCCTGCTGCTCCTTCTAGACAAGGAAATGCTTTTTGGGCACTTCTCTCCTTTTGGATGCAAGAGGGGAACCTGCACCTTGAAGTTCTGGATGGAGGTGGACTTGCCAGCTTCTTTCAGGGTCTGGTTTACCCAGCTGACTATAATGTCATCGTTGGCTTTCTGGCCATCACCCAGGTCCTCGAGGACATTCAGTGTGTACCTGAGATCCAGCAGAGAGAACAAGATTAGGTACAGAGCCAGAGCAAAGCCCCACTTGATCGTGCAGTCAGGATGCACCATGGTAGCTTGGGAAGTCTCAGCTCTGGGCTTTTTGTTTGCACTTTTTTTTCCCCCCAAACTCCTTTAGCAAAAAGGAAGAACCACCTATCTTACCTGCAGTGTGAATTTTGTTAAAGCACTTGGTCTTCCTAGCCTTTCATGATCTTTAATACAAGCTCACAAAATTGCCTGGGCTCAGAACTCTTGTTAAACTGTTTCTCCACTGACCATTTGCTCCAGGGGTAACACATTACCTAAAAGGTGTGATTAACTAGCGAGTTGGCATTCTGACCTCTGATGTCAAATAAGGAGCTATTATGAAGCTTTTTTGCAGATATATATTTGCATCATCTTGGAATTCTTCAGAAATAGGTAAGAAAAAGGAAGATCAACTTTATCTGTTACTGAGTCTCTCCATCCTCTCCTATTCCAATGCAAAAGAGGGTTATAAAGCAGCCCTAGAATGATTTCCTCTCAATTTCCAATTAAAAATTAGAACATAAAAGTTGTGTAATGTTCCTGCTCAAGGTTTCTGCATGTGGACCAGACCTGAGCAGGCAAGAGAGAGAGGTGATCCTGGTTGGCAGGATGATCACAAGTCCACCAGTGGGCTGCCCAGAGGTCTCTGCTCCAGCCTCTCATGTGCAGCAGGATCAGCTCAGCCACAATTCTGTCCAGCTGTGTCTCAAACTCCCTCAAAGGACAGAGGTTTTACAATCGTTCTGGGTGACCTATTTCAGTGCTGCAGTGCTCTCACAGCAAAAAACCTCCCAAATTCTGTACTCCATTCACAAGTTGACATATTTGAGAGGGGTCCTACCTTCTCATTAACTGCCAGACCAAGGCAAGTGTCAGTGTTGGGTTTCCATCATTCAGATCCTGTCCTCCAATGCCAACCAGGGAGAACTTAGCTGGATGCTTTCCCAAGTCTACAGCATAGTTGCAGTTTTCTAGCTACAGAGAACAAAAATTGATGTAGAAAAACATTTTAAAACACTCACTTGACTGGAAACCTCAAACAGGAATTTTTAGTGTCCATGGTTTCTTTTGAGGTCTTTTGACACGCTTACCTTTTTCATATTTGCTCCAAGTTTAGGGTATGGAGGCTTGTTAACCTTATTCCAGTCAACAGGAACTTTGATTTTTTCATATAATTGTAGTATTACCAGTGCATCTTGGAGATCACTAAAGTGGAAAACACTGATTAAGTCTAACGTTCCAAGATTCAAGTGTACTCTGACTTTGTCACATCATGAACAACTACTACTCTTCACAGGTTGTTGCAATTTCAACAACCATAAAAAGGAAAAAAAAAACAAACAATTGAAACATTTTGCAGTTTTCAGGGCAGGAGAAATACTCCATGCTTAATATCAGCTGGCTGCTGAGCTAGAGCAGGTTTTAGCATGGTTACCAGCAACACATCCAGGGAAGAATTTTGTTACATAAAATCCAAAGGTAGCCACCTCTTTCGACTGACTAGAGAGACCCAGAATATCTTGTCTCCTAACTATGATGTCTTGGTTATGACCTAAAATTAGGTGACAGGGCATCTAGTTTCAGTTGCTCTAGTACAGTTGCTTAAGCAGATCCAAATGTATTGGGATCTCGGGGTAACGATTTTACAAGGTAAGGGAAAATAAACACGCTGTCTTCAGCCCTTAAAGCCAAGTGCCAGCTAAGAAATCCCCCAGCTGCACATTGCAGGGACAGTGCAGTGAGCATCTCCCACTCCCTTCCTTCTTAAGGTCTTTGCTCAGCACTGTGGCAATAGGATGCTGGTGTGGGCACATCTTTAGTCTGACCTACTTGGTCTCTCTCAATAGTCTAATGCTTACCCATAGAGGTGATTTACATGGGGGTTCACACCAAGGGAGTTCATCCAGTTGCGGAAGGTCCGTTCCTCACGCGTCTCTCCTAGATGAGAGAAAACAGGTTCATGCAAATTCTGCAAGCTCAACCTTGTGCAAGGGATTTACACCTTGCAAGGCAGGGAGCTTTGAGCAGCATAGCTCATCAATGGGTTTTTAAGCAGAAAAAGAGTACATTTTCTACTACAATTTTTTTCTAAGGAAGAGGGTGGCACTGATATCTAGCCTTTGACAGCAGTTTGATTTCTCCGGGCCTCAGAAGAGCATGTCTTTTGCACTTTCTCCAAGAAAAAGTATCAGGAATGTCTTTCACACGGGTGTTAGCTAACTGCTGTCTGGGAGCCAAGCAGCCAAAGCCCTAATCCTGGTTGTGCCAACAAATAGTGCTCCCATAAACGCCTCACTGCATTATTGAGGTGCTCTTGCCCATCACAGGAAATGCCAAAACTGACTTCCCTGGCACAGAGAGTGATGGACTGTTGGCATTGTGCCTACAGGTTCAGAGTAGCTGAACAGGCTGTCAAGTACCCTTCTCATCTGCCCCAAACGAGTAAACAACCGCTGCAGCACCAATAACCTCAAATCATAGGTGTTACTCCAAAGGAGATACCTCTGCGGGGCACAGCCTTCTGTGACACACACAACTGTTTACTTTAGATATTTCCCTCCTGCTAATTTTGTGACTGATATGGCCATCACCTTCCAGTAGGGTCCAGTCGATGTCCTGGTTTTCAGGCTTGGTAAGTGCTGGGTACTTGTTGAACAGGTTGGCAACGAAGGCCAGGTTCAGTTTGGGGTTGCCACTGACCACATCAGCCGGTGTGACGAACTGCCGGCAGCCGAGCCGATCCGCCTGCTGAAGCATGTACTCTGCCCTCCGCAAGTCATCCTTTTCCTGCCAGGGATGCAATGGACAAGAGCTGTCACGGAAGAGATCAGGCTACAAAGCAGATGGGAAGCTCCTGACCACTACCCGGAGCAGTGTCACAACTCCACGTGCCTTCGTTAGGCATCAGTCGCTAATCGAACGAAGAGATGAAGCACGCATGGTAACCCCCGCTGCTCTGCATGTCATCATCCTGGTTTGCCTTGGGTTTCTTTCCTAGCATGGTGCTTTCAAGCTTAAATGCTTTCCAATTTTTATGCTTTTAGAACTTGGTGGTTCAAAAGCAGAAGTCAGCACGCGTCCAAATGGAGCAAACCCACAAATGATTTCCCAGTCATCTCTGTTAATTGGCAGGTACTGATCAGGCCGGCAACAACCACTCATCAAAAACACACCCGAGGTGTGCACATGGCCACTGACACTGTACAGGCTCTAGAAATTAAGATACCAGGTTACCTAGATGTCATGGGGCAATGATAGGGTACAGGGAGTTCACGATTCTACAGCATGAGGCCAGGACAGCCTGAATACTTACATTGAAACCTGACATGTTAATATCGATCTGGGGCTCTCCTTCTTTCTGCCCTTTAGGTGCAATTTGATTGAGGAGGTGGAAATAAGCTCTAGAATCCTGAAATGGATGAAAAAGAAAATTCAGGTCTTCTGCACAGCACTGAATACACCATAACAATTCATTTCAGGCTCATCTTTAGCAAGTCACTGTGCATAATTGGCTTATATACCTTTACTGAATTGCCAAAATCTGTAAGCTTAAAAGAGAGCACAATGGTAGAAATCCAGGCAGCAGAAAAAGAAACAGAAAGAGAAAAAGTTAGAAATACATAAGACGAAAATTACAGGTTTTGACTGTTTGAAAACTGCCTTTGTGCAAACTCTGGTGCCACAGCCACCTCTCCAACAGCTGGAGGAGACAATGACCCTATGCTGCTCACAGTCATGGCCCCCACATGCACCAAGGCAGCTCTAGCCCCTAAACAAGGCACCCATTCCTACTACTGCAGCAACAATGAAAATAGCTCAGCGAAAACAAATTCCAGGCAAAAAGCTGATTATAAAAAATGTCTGAATGTTTTTCTCCTGCCCATTAGCTATGATAGCTCAAGGGAGAGAGGGCAGGGATGGTCAGAAATCAGGAGGAGCAAATAGCTACAGTACTTATTTATCAACTACATTTCCTTTTAGTCCACAGCAATAAGGAGGACCTCAGCATATCCTGGCAGCCAGAGATGCCAACAGCTATCAGCAAAACTGGAAGTAATTTTGAAGCTGGAAATAAATGACCATATGTGTGCACATGTTCCCCATGCACATCAATTATCTTTTTTTTTTCCCCAGTCCCCTTTCTCCTCCTCAAAACTGCTAGCCACATGAAGAAGCACCCGAAACCTGCTGAAACCAGTGTCCAAAAATCCCACACTGACCAGGAGTCATCACCCTCCATTTCTCACTAGTGCTGAGAGCCACCCCCTCACATCTGAGAAATAACTATAAGAAAAAATATGAGTAATACCAGTCTTGTATTCGATTAAAAAAATGCAAGAGCTTTGTAGCAGAACCCCACCAGCACTGGGCGAAACAGACAGTTCAACACTGGGCTCATCCTCATGGCAAGAGAGAACAGCACTGAGATACCTTAAATATACCATCCATAACCCCCCTGTTAAGACCACCCAGTGTACTAGGGTTAAGAAAGGTCCTGTCTGAGGATGAAGGGCCTCATTTACACATGCAAAAAACAGCCCTGTCTGGCTCCCAGTCTTTTCCCAGGTATGTGCAGGTCAGGAGAGCTCTTGGTACCTTGATGTCTGAGCTGAAGTTATTGATTTTGTGCCAGCCTGCGTTTTCCAGGTGGTAGTTGGCCCATCTTAGGAGGAGCTCTTCTGGGGAGAGTTTCATAAGATCCTCCAGATTTTCACCATCACGAAGTAAGGCAGCCAGTGCTGGAAGAAAAATGCTTGTGAGGGCAAGAGTCAAACCTGCGTGCCAGAATTAGAGCTGCAGCAGTATTTCAGAGGGATACAATACCAACTACTGATTACATCCAAATGTTCTGGGTATTAGTGGAGTTTTCCTGAGATGGTTGTTACACAGAGAGGAGTATGAATGATCTAGAAAACTGTGTGTAAAAAGTATTTTCCGTTTTCTTGTATGACAAAATTCTCTGGATTTTATGTGCAGTCTTTTAAGCTGATGACAGTAAGCTAAATGTAAATGTACTTCTATCTCAATGAAAAATGCTTCCAAGTAGTTTCATAAGCACTGTTAAAAAAAAAGCCAGAAAAGCCAAGATAAGCACCCGGTGCTTCCCTCATCATGAATTTTCAATCTAAGCCAAACAATGGCACCAGTTCACGATGGGGAAGTTTAAATAAAAGACACTGAAGCACCTCCCTCCATCTGGGTGCACTGATAGCACATGCAAGAATATCAAAGCTCTTGAATGATTTGAAAACTTTAAATTTTGAGGTCTGTCAGCAGGACCAAGCGAGCACAGGGAAAAAGCACCACTTTCCCACTGACAAGAACGAAGTAACAGCTCAGCTGCACCACTGATGGTAGCATGGAGAATTTTAGGAGAACCAAATCATTACTGAAGAGTTGAAGCCCTCTCTTTTTTTTTTAAGAGGAAGATGTACCGTTGTCTATAATGCTAAAAGGATGCATCAGCTTTTGCTGCCTCCCAACTCCATTAGATACCCATGGCTGGAGCAGCCTGGGGCATCACCAAGCAATGTGCTCATTCACCACAAGGCTCAAGCCAAGCTGCATCTTGACTTACAGACTGGTGTCCAGCCAGTTCTCCAAGGCTGACACACATTACCAGGATGGCACAACCCACTTGCATGAACCTGCTCACAGCCACAACAGCCTGGAGAGCAGTCAGCTTGGCACATGCCCCGATGAACCCCCTTCCAGCAGAGAAGAGGGGGGGGAGAGGCAACCACGGGGCTGGAGTTGACAGCCCTAGCAACATGGTGTTCATGCTTTGGAAGAAATCACTTAAAGTTTAATTTACCTTCATTTCTGCTGAGCTCGATGTCAGCGAACAAGCCAATCTTAATGATCTGCCAGAGAAGCCCAAGGACCAGGTGGGGTTTCCCTTCCCTCAAGTCCTCTGCACCAATATTGACAACATGACAGCCGATGGCAGATGCAGAATTCAAGGCCAAGTTCAGGTTCTCCTGCAAACAGTACAGCCCAGTGAGACACAGTCCAAGGAGATGCTGATTTCCCTTTCATCCAGCACCAGCAGAGTGGAGATTTCCCCCCTGTTCTTGCTCCAAAATCAGCAGCTCAGAAGAAACGCTCCCAGCCACTCTCCGGCTGAAGTTTAAAGGGAGCTGTGGTGGCAGCAGGCTGAATCAATAAGAACTGAACTAGGCACCAGGGTTTAATTTCAGCCTCTGGTATCTAGTTTCAGTATCTGAGTTAGTTGCATCTAATGGCATCAACAAGAATAAGGCTAGAGAAGTGCTAATTTATATGCCTGCACACACACAGGCATCTTCCCAGAAAGAACCTGTCCTACTATGAAATGATTCACAGACACCCAACACCAATAACTATATTGCTGCAAAAAGACAGTGCTGTATATAATCACCACAGCAATGTAAGGTGTGCACAGCATTTCAGCCACATTACCCATTTTGTCACTAAGTATTTTGTCTTTTGCATGTGCCCACAGAACTGTGGATTATGCACAGTACAAAACTGCATTTAGTAATTAAACATAAGCTATAAAACTTGCTGCCTTCCAGCGTTCCACAGCAATGCCTTGAGCCACCATGCTACATTCATTAAGTCTACCTGGATATGAACTTCAGCAAAAAAATATAGAAATGCATCATACCTGAATTATGAATGGTGTGAGTTTCTTCTTGTTAATTGCTCTTTCATCAATCGTATCCGGAACAGAAAGATTGATCATTTTGCTGTTAGGAGGAAAAACAATTACACTTAAACAACTTTTAATATTTAACCTGAAGAAAACTCAATGCACTGTGACAAGACTCACAACAGCACATTTCCTTTTGCCTGTTCGGTTTTGTGTATTTTTTTTTTCATAAAATCAAGGTTGTGTAAATCAGAAGTTAATATTGACATTATCGAGAATGTATTTGTAACTAATAGCTAAGCCTGAAACCTTAAACATATTCCCAGCCACTACTGATCTCAGCTGCTGGAGCAAAAAGAGCACATGAATTATTCACAGTGCAGTCACTGAACTAGTGAAGACTCATTGCTCTGCTGACATTCACTGCACATTCTAGTAAGACAACATGCTTCCTCCCATTGTAAAGGTGTACTAGTGCTGGCAGGAAAACCTGCTCCAAAAAACCACAAACACTTGGGATGCTCAGTGGGGAGCATGTGAGCGCAAGGAATTTTTAATCAACAGAAAATATGGAAAGTTTTTACTTTATATTATGAACTATTTCTTACTCAGTTCAGCCTTTGCCTGAAGACCTGAACTACTTGAAACTTGGGAAATAAATAAAAGAAAAATATATATCACAAGCTAAAGGAAAAAAGAAATTAAAGGCAATGAGTAGCTCACTTAAAATTATTTTGTGTATTGATACAGAGTTACTGAAATTCCAGGCTGATCCACCTCTCCAATATATTAATACACTTACAATAAAAAAAAAATGAATGTAACCAACATAATCAGCAAAAACACTATACATAGAAGGTGCTGGTATTTAGCAGCCCTGGATGCCTTCTGTTTTCAGCATGCAACAAAATAAGTCACCTTAAAACCAGCACAAGGATTCCCAGGAAATCCATTTTTGGGTTAATTCATAAGGTCACTAACATTCCCACAGAGGATACTGTCTGTCTAAACATCCAAGGGAATGGGCTATTTATCACATATGCCCTCCCCCAAGCTACACAGCACCAAGCTGAGTTTGTAACAGGATGACTTCTGCTCCCACAAAGCCCCTTCTTCCCCTTCAGCAAACTCAGACTCAAGCCCAAACAAAAACACTAGAAGAAAATACCAGCTTGTGAAGCTGGCACCAAAGCTGGAGCATCACACAATAGCAATGAAAGAGACTGAGCCTCTTTTTATATGTGCAAAAGTGTTATGCACACACACTAGTCACAAAATCAGCCTGGAGCAGGATGAAAATTCCCCAGCTACAGTTCTGGGAAGCTGTTTTGGTGATTTTCAATTTTTTTTATTTTTTTTTTTTTTAATTCAGGAGCCATCATGACTTACCATAGCACAATCCCATCTCCCACAGCTTTGAACAGGTCATCTGTATTTGGGTTCATTGGAATAACGTGCCTACAGTCAGGATCACTTTCCAAGGCTTTGTTTATCCAGTTTACAAAGGCGTATTTCTCTTCCTCTAAGATAACCAATCGTAAATTTAATACAAGCCTTTTCATAACACAGCAAAGATTTTCCAAAAAGAATCAGCATACAATAGCCCAGGGAAATAACTGCCCCACTACCATTACCACAATATTTTATTAGTCACACAAGAAGTTTAAAGAAAGATGACTCTCACTTCCAATTACCAGAATATTCCTGTTACTTACATGTTACTCAACAACTCTATTTTACTCAAGTGTGACACAAGGACTTCGTCAGCCAGCACAGTTAACAAAACAAATAAGCACATATTTAACTTATATACTGCTAACTTTGCAGTATATAAATTTTATCCTGCTCTCACCTTGATGCAAGATCATTCAGCTCTCAGAGAATAAGAGCAGAGCACGGGGCACAGCAGCAGAAATGGCCTGGTTTTGGCATGGGGCCTCCACTCACCCAAGAGAAGAGCAGGAAGGCAGCGCAGTACCTGAGTAGGAGTGTTGTGTCCCCTCGCTGGAGAGCTCCGAGGTGCCCCCGATGGCACAGATTCCTTCCTTCCTGTTAATTGCTTTTCTGAACGTTTTAGCAATATCGCTGCTTTTCACCTCTTGGAAAATCTACAATTTAAAGCCCTCTGTTAGACAAGAAAAGCTCCTCTTCATAAAACAAAAAGACCACAGAAGAAGCTATTTCGCCTCATCTTTAAAGCAAACTTCACAGTAAAATCAGCAAATGTGAAGGGCCCCCCAAGGGTGTAGTGGTATTAAATTTAACATGGATAGTGGACAGAAAGTCATCCCACTCTCCCAAACACACATTGCCAGTGCCTATTGAAACAGAAGCATTAGGCATGAAGTACTTTGCATATATTTACCTTTACGAGTAGATTTCAAGAGACTGTAAAAATAAAACGTGAAACCTTTGCAGTCTGACAGAAGGTACGCATGCAGCAGTTCCCACAGGACCAAACTTGAGAAAGCTGTGGTGCAATTTTAACCTTTCTGCAAAAGCCAGATGCTCGTGGGACTGTGACTTTAGTTCACACAAAATACTTTCTCCACAACCCAAGAAACAATTCTCTTTAAGCATGTAATAGTCAACTGCAATGACGTGTAACAATGAGTGCTCCAAGTAAGGATTCCCCCTTCTTCCTCAACAACAGGCTTGGGCTAACTGACAAAACATCCTCAGATGCTTTAGGACAGAAAGATTACACATGCCATTTGTGCAGGTTGTGTGATACTATTAGAAGCCCCAAGGTCCTACAGAACTGAGCAATTATTAGTAAAAAACACATTCAATGGCTGGAAAGCCTACTGTAACTCCCTCAAAACTGAACTCAATTAGTTTCAACCATGTGGAAAACATAAATGAAATGTATAAAGGTTCTCTTAACACTGCCCAGAAAAAGGCAATGAAACAGCACTGTAAAGCAGAACAACAAAGTGTTTCTATTAAAAAGAGAGGAGGGGACACCAGGCTGTAGGTGCTACCACAGGACCAGTCTCATGGCTGTCATTCCTTACCTTCCCTGACCCTTAAACATAGGGAAGGTGGCAAGTCAAGATGATGATATAGTGCAGTTACACCATCTGCTGATGGCACACAAGTTGATCAGGTAAAGCTGATCAAAGATTCAAGAGCCCAAAATCTGGGGGATTTCTGTTTGTTGGCTTTAAATAAGTCTGAGTTAAAATTCTTGTGGTTATTTTAAAATTTCCTGGGTTAATTACTGGCATTTCATATCTTCTTGAAAACAGGTGCTTTAATGCTGAGGTACCACTAAGTCACTTGGCTCCAACCTCGAGTCAGTTCACATCATCCTTTGCAACATAAACTCCAGCAAAAATGCTCAGTTAGAAAACAGCAACAGTTCATTTTGTAAAAATCCCACAACTAACATTGCTGCTAATGTACACCTCAAGTTGCCCGTAAGACATTTTATGTTTACTCGATCATTGGTACCATTCAAATGTGACAGAAGAGATTTATTTCCTCCTTCCCAGTGCAAAGTTAGAATTATGGACCAGCTCAAACCAACAGCTGAAACATGCACCCAACATGCAAGTGTTCACAAACTGCAAACAAACTCCAACTTACTAGTTGACTCCGAACTCAAAAGTTCAGAGGGTCTGAAAACAATTAAGGAACAGAAGGTGAAGATAAATTAAGAAATATCAAGAAAACTAATTGACATGAAAACAGCTCCCTCAATGTACTGCACATACTTTTATTTTTTTTCAGCTTTCAGCCATCAGAGTATGAAAAGGTTGAAAGATGTACATTGAACCAGTACCTCAGAAGTGTTGTGCTTTTTTAAAAATAAACTAAAAAATTCTGATCTATTTCTGCAATAAAAGATTGAAGGATATGCCCATCCTCCAGCTTTTTCTGTCTCCTTACTCCCATTCTTCTCTTTTGAATCAACAAATTTGAATTCTCCTGGATCAGCATCTAGGACTAATCCCCAAAAGTGTCTTGAAATGCCCTCTTGAGTCTTTAGCAAATACTTGTAGTACCATCAAATAAAGGAAATTATACTGATACACTGGGAAAAACAGCATTCATCTGTGTGCCTGGAAAAACTGAAGTTTCCAGTCAATACTATAAGCTTGGAGAATTGGAAGTCTTTTTTCCAGTTGTCACCTCATGTGGAAACAGTCTTTTAGCCTCCAATGAAGCTTTCATATAGGAAAACCATGTGGATTTTGTTTGTTTGTTTGTTTTTCTTTAAAAGACAACATATTTCCCCTCTGTCCACATCTGAAGGCTGGAAGCGATAGTACAAAAAACTGGTCATGTGCAGAGATCTGCACAAAGAACTGATTTTAACATGGATAACCCTCAAAATTGATTAGTTTGTCAAAAGAAAACTAGGATTAGGATAAGTGTCTGAGAAGTCCAGTTCAGCCTCTTATACTGTCTTCTTTAGCTTTGTCTAAAACAGGTCCCCCAGGCTGCTGGAAATTCAAGAATACCACTTACATAGACAAATTCTTCAAAACTAATCTTGCCGTCTTTATTCTTGTCGCCGTCAATCATGAGCTTCTGGATGATCTCTCTCACTTTGTACCCAGGCAAAGGTAGGTTGGCCTCCTTGAAGAGTTCATGCAACTCATAGTCACAGATGAACCCGTTGCTGTTGAGGTCTGAGGAAGAGAAGAGGCAGGAGAAGGTTTTAGAAATGTGCCAGTGACCTGATGGGACCAACCCCAGAAGGTGGGGCAGAAACAAAGCCCCCATGTCCAAGGGCTTAATGGAGAGCAACCTGCACATTGGGAAAGCAAGATCCATGCAGGGCATACACACGTAGCATGATATCCACACCACAAATACCAAGGAGTACACTGTTCAGTGGACACCACCACAAATACACCAGGAACCAAAGGCACACAGTAAATCCACACGGCTCGTCATCAGGGGGTCCCAGCGCAAGCCATGAGATCTCCCTGGCTCTGGGGAACAGCAGCTTCAAAGCAGGGCTGACCAGAATGACTCCTAGCACGTGTGACCAAGTCTGGTGTAAAAGTTTCATCACAGAACATCTGCATTTTCATAAGCAATCTCCAGAACATCTCTTTCTGCATCTAACTGCCCCTGGCTTTGCATGTTAAAAATAGACAGTAATGAAACACAGCACTTATTTTCTGAACAGAAAACACTAAGTCAGCTCTACATTTGCATTTTTATCATGTTGATGATGATGTTCTCCATTTAACACTGACAGCAAATTGCAACCAGATATTTTATTGCTGCCCAAGAATGGTCTGCAAAGACATTTGCTTTGACAGTCAATCACCAAGTCACAGCATCCCATGCTTCGTGAGACATTGTCACCTACTAGGTTGAGGAAGAAAATAAAAATCTATTGTGAAACTGGAGCTTTTCACATTAACAGATCCCAACCCCTTTGGGGACATCATCACATCTACCAACAACACACATCAGCCTCAGCCTTTCTTCAGGCAAGTGAGATTTTCCTGCCACTATGGACAGGCAGCAGTTGGGTGCCTCCTTCCTCAGGCTAAACAGGATGAGCAGACAGTGTGGCTCACAGGACAGCTGGTACTGAGGCTTCAGGAGTCAGGTCCACAATCAGATACAGCATTTGAAGCTGTTGGACAGCCCAGGTTCACATCTCAAGCCATAAGCATGACCCTCCGGCCCCATCTTTGGAGAGACAGGAATTCAGGACAAGTTGAGCTGTTACTGGCTGACTAGCAATGTTAAAAACGTGGCTGTAGGCAGGTGCTACAGATAGCCCAGGGAAGCTGATTTAGTGCCCCAGCTGCTATCTCCTCCCCAGGCCTGGGGCTGTGGGGAGATATTAACCCTGGATTACTGGATTACTGCTGCTGGGGAATACCTGGATGGGCTGAGGACGTGAAGACTGGCAGTCTCCTATGACCATCACTGAACCACAGGCTCTGCAAAGTCAACACGGTGCCTGTATTGAAGACACCAGCTAAGCCCTTTAAGGCTAAATGAGAGCTTTTTCTCCATTTAAGCAGCTGTGTTACCTTCTCACCCCCACCTCCAGAGCTCCTGGGGCTGTGATGGTGCACTGCTGACTGCAGCTCATCACCACCAACTGCCAAAACCACTGTGCTGCAAGGCATCCTGCCCTGCTTGGCTGCCCCCAGCCACCGTTCTGCCCATACCCCACACAAGAGAGTTTTCATGCTATTTCACAGAATCATAGAATATCCTCAGTTGGAGGACCCATAAGGATCATTGAGTCCAACTCTGGCTCTGCACAGGACAACCCCAAGAATCCCACCATGTGCCTGAGAGGGTTGTTCAAACACTTGAACTACGGCAGTCTTGATGCCATGATCACTTCCCTGGGAAACCTGTTCCAGTACCTGATCACCCCTCGGTATCCTCTTCCCTAGGCTGAACAAATCAAGTGACCTCAGCTGCTCATGGAAGCATGCTGGCTGTGAGCAGTGACTGCAATGTTGTTCAGGTGTTTTTCAATAGATCCCAGAGGAGTCTTCTCCATAATTTTATGAGGCAGTGAAGTGAGTCTGACAAGCCTATAGTTACCAGGGTCATCCTTCTTGAAAATTGGGACAATACTTGCCAGCTTCCAGTCAACTGAGACCTGTCCAGATTCCCAAGACCATTGAGAGAGATCTCATGATTACATTAGACAGCTCTTTGAGCACCATGGGATGAATCCCATCAGCCCCATAGACCCAGAGGGATCCATCAGCAGGCTCTTCTTAAGGCCACAGAATTAAATTCCACTCAAGCAACAGCTTCTGTTGCCCAAACATCCTCCCACCCTGCAGGCTGCAGAATGTTAAGAGCTGCACCAGCCTCAGCATTTGGCTTTGTTCAAGAAGAAATCTCACACCACAGCCACTAAGGTCAGTATTTATGCTTAAAGGGAGATACTTTCAAGAGTAAAAGAAAACAATCAGGATAGCTCTAAAGTCCAGTTTTGTGGTTTGTTTTTGTTTATACCAAATTGTAAAGGTCAATTTATTTCTAGTGAGGTGTCAGTGTGGGTTTTAGGTTTTGTTTCACAGCAATGTTCCACCAAGCAGTATGTCTACACCAGCACTTCAACCTTCCACATCTTCCAGATCCATAGGGGAATATGAGATTTTAAAATTGTTTTTATCAGTTAGCAAGAAAGTGAAATTCAGATGCTTAGTGGCACACATCCAAAGCAACTAGAGCAAACCTGTACTCCCCTCCTACATCTCAAACTAAAGAAGAGCATCAATCCCAGTGGATTAATAAATACATTAAACTACTTTATGAAATGTCAGTGTTTACAATAATGCTGGTGAAATAAAGTCGTTTGGGGCAATGATTAATGATACCAACAGGCTGCTGTCTGGCCCTCAATTTCAGAATTTTATTCCAAAATAATATAAGCTTACAAAGGCAAGCTTTATTAACAGTCCAGCCTCCGATGTCATGAGCAAACTATTTCCCCTCTAGATAAATCACAGCTTCTTCTATTACAGTACTTTTATTACTGAATCTAACTCTGCAATATGCATCTTTTCCCTACCTCACAGCCAGTGAGGAAAATCAGTCAAGAAGGGATTTCCTAATCTCCATTTTAAAAGTACAATGTAGTTATAGGAGCTAATCCCCAGCCTGGCATTTGTACTGGTTTGCTTGAAGAAAGGAAATCATAACTTAAAAACACTGACTGAAATGCAACTGAGGGGTTAGCCCAGGCTATCTGGTCCATCCACACTTGCTCAGCAGACCTCAATTTCAGCCTGAAAGCATCAAACCTGGCTGCAGGGCAGATATCAGGAATTTACTCCAGTCTGGATCAACATCTGCCCATTTTGAGGGTTTCATTCACCCTTGCAACCAACATCTTCCCAGTCCTCTAGGTGTGCCTAGTTCAAAGAAGATTCACCTCTGCTCACTGAAAAAAAAAAAAAAAATTAAAAAAAATAGCAGCTCTGCCACATGAAGAGCCACCTGAAACGCATACTCACATGTGAGCTCCCACAAGTCAGGAGCATGGCACCAGGAAAGAGGGTGCCCATCAGAAGGAACTGCACAGCAGTGGCTCTCAACACCTGCATTGGGCTCAGACAAACAGCATGTAAGTGTGAAGGACACCTGAGTCACTCAAAACCTTTGGTTCTCAGGACTCAGGACTTAAGTTCTTCCATCTTAACAATATCCAAAACACCCACCTGTAAGAGTTACTCTTCCATTGTATCCTTGGAAAAAAATAAATCACTGATTTACTTTATAGATTAAAAGGGCACTTATGTCCTGGATACTTGGGAGTGGGATTTACAAGCAAGTCAGGTCTGTTGGTTGAACTGTAAGACCCCACACCAAGGTACTAGTTTTGCGGTAAAGATGCTCTCATTTCAAGTTTTAGCTTCTTGGCCACAGAAGGGTAGATTTGAGAGTTAAAGCCTGGTAGATGTGCTAGCCTGTGGTTTTGGCTTGGTAGCAGAGTCAAGTAATCTTACTAGTGATGGATTATGTGGTGGAAAATGGATCCGTTTTTAACATGTCAAAAAGCCTGATGTGACAAATGGGCCTGAAACCCCTATCCCACAGGGCAGCTGTTTCCATTCCTGCTGTCTCCCTTCTGCAATCACAATCAAATGTACAAAGAAGCAGAATTTAAACAGGAAAAAAAAAATTCACCTCAGCAATACCAGCAAGTTCCAAAATTATTTCCAACATCACTGCAGGCCCACCATATGGTGCCTTGCTGGATGTCCTGCACCAGGCCCAGACTTCAGACAGAAGGTGGTCTAAAATCCCTCTCTAACAAAATCCAAGGTGCTATTCAACAGCTGAAGAGGCTGTCAAAATAGAAGCTATCCCAAATGAAATCCTCCGGCGGCTGGCCCAGAATTACTAATGGAAGAAAGCGAAATTGTTTTAACAGACAAGCTACAGCCTGGATTCATTATAGTCTGCCCAATGGAAAGGAAACTACAGCACATCTGAAGTTTCCTATTTCTACTGAAAGATGCATGCACGGCCAGCGTGCTAAACCTGGGAAAGGTCACGGCAGCGGCGCACGACACCAGCTCTGCCCAGACACAGGTGGCGCAGCAAAGCCGCAATGAATCCCAAAAGCTGCTTCAAGCTCTGGCTCAGCTTCCTCCCGAGGACAAGTACTTAAAATAGCTTAAATAACAGGATGCAAGAGGGGAAAGTAACCCACACAGTTTCCTTTTAAGGATAAATGCTCAGCAGGACACACTAGCAGGATCACAGATCCCTATTTGCCTCGAGCGAACATTTCGGAGCATTGTTTTACCACCTTGCAGCACTGAACAAAGTGTTCGGCCGGGTTATGATTTTTGAGTACTTCATGTTTCCAGAAAAGATGCTTATCTCTGCTTATCTTACAAGCAGGGAGAAGGAAGACAAATAAATAGAACAAGTTTGCAGATTTTGTTCTGCCCTGCCTCCCCTCTGAAATGCCACTGTTTGACCAAGTACACACACATACATGCACACACACCCCCCTGTTCTGCAGAACAAATTCAGAGCTCTGCTGAGATCTGGAGCAACCTGTGCTTCTCCCACTAAGCTGTGGGTCACTCAAAGCCTAGACAGTTCCAATGACCCACTTAATTACTGTTCTCAGACACTACAATGCTTTTTTTCCTCATTGCTGTTTACCCCTTGGATCACTTCCAGTACAAATCCCAGGCTGTAGGATGCTGGAAGCTGCTTGTCTGCACTGTAGCTGACTTTAGCGATAACCTTGAACAGTGTTTTCTTGCCTGTGGACTGTTCTAGTAACCACTAGGTGGTTACTGGTATGGGACTCATACTTGTCAGAGAACTTGTGCTGTCAGAGAACAGCACACCAGCTGCATGAGAGGGAGGGAATACCTTCAAGTGGCATGGAAGGCAAGCTGTGACAGAGTACACAGTAACACACCTCACTGCTTTCCAGCACCACCAGATGCCCCAATCCAGTTCAGCTGCACACAGAAAATCTGGTCAAACGCATACCTTTCGAGTCCCATCAACCTACACATACAGAGCAGCAATTTGCCCCATGCTAGAGTTTAAGCAGGTCCCCAGGAAACCCTGTATCAGAGCAGGGCACATCTTGGTGAGGAGAAATCACCCTGTGGAACGTTCCCTCCTCCCCACATATCCTTTACAACACCCTAGAAGCCAACCAGCTGAGTTTTGCTATAACCATGCTTCTCAGCTGCATTCCAAGTCTTCCAGGGAGCTGGGAGATGTAAAACAGACTTTGTTTTACACAGCAGTCTTAGTCAAACTTTTTTTCGCATTCACTAGAGATGGCATTAGAAGTTCACAGTGAAAGTCATAAGTAACCAGTTCTATATTCCAGGGCAAATATGGCTCCTTTAGGCAAGAATAAAGGGAGTGAGAGCATTAAAGACACTCCTGACAGGTATGTCCCACATGTTTGTGGGCTGTACCATGCCTAAAGCACACAAAATAGAAGGCAGATGAAAAGAACTAGTAGATCTCATCTCACTTGTGGGTATGCCCAGGTTAATTATCACATTTCTCATTAATATCTAAATTTTGACACTGCCTTTATAATTTAAAACTAAACAGGGATGCACCACCTGAGCAGGGTGAGCTGGTTTGCTAAAACAAACCAGCATTTGAATTGGGTTTCTCCATGTTTCCAGTGCAAAGGCAGCCAGCCAACCTCATCTCGATAATTTCCCCCACACTAATGAAAAAAAGCCACCACATTCCAGAGAGGTTAATAATTTTAAATGTATCCAACGACAGAACATGCTGCCTACAACCCAGCCTTATTGAGGTCTGCACTCAGAGACACATTAGGCAGAGAGAAACACTATGGTCACTTGTTTTGCTCTGTGGCAGCTCAATTCCACCTGCTGGGAAAATCTCGGGAAGAGCAAGACAGAGAGGGAACTCCCTGACATTCAACTTGTTTCAAGTTCCAACAGGGAATACTGCTCCATGAGAATCGGTTGCCTTTGAAATTCACGTTTCTCTCTGCAGATTGCAAATTTTGAGCAAGTGAGAGTTTTCACAGCCACCATGCTCTAGAGGGTGGTTAACACCTGATACAGATAAGAGGCAACTATGATTTTGTATTTAGAACCAGTGCTCAAGAGATGCCCATGTCCAGTCAGGAAAACAAAACACTGGCTCTGACCACTTGATCAACTCGCTCCCGGCCAGTGCCAGTCCCGGGTGTGGTTCCCCAGCTGCACACGCTGACCTCAGTCCCCATGGCTGTGCTCCAGCTCCCATCCCACCCCTCCCTACCAGCTCTCTGATCTTCCAGTAAGCCATATCAGGAAAATAAACCAACAGAAAACGATTTTTTTCCATGATGTCAGGTTTTTTGCCTGTTTCAGCTTCCTGAAGCAGCCTGTCAGAGGCTTCTGCGATGCCAGTGCAGGGGGAAAGCTCTGAGGCAGGTGGAGCAGCTGGGGCTATGCAGCCCCTGGAGTGCAGAGGGGTGAAGGAGGTGAGCACCAGAGCAGAGATGGAGCCACCAGAGGGCAATGCAGGTGTGCTCAGCCACAAAGCATTTATGATCACCACAAGTTGCTCCATGCTGGCCAGGTAAACAGACACGAACTGGCTTTTGCCTACAAACGCCTCAAATGCACCTGCACCAACTCGAAATGCAGCACCTACATTTACCATCTGGAAAGCTCAGCCAATCTGCTGAAACCAGCATCACCAGAACCAAGCACTGTGCAAGCCCTGAAATACTGTCTGTGCCAAAGCAATGCAATGCCTGTTTGGATATTTTTCTGCCATCAGGAAGCAACAAAGCCCACCCCAGAGCAACAGCACAAGGCTGTCTGCCAGTGCTCACTGACAGTCAGACTGCCCGTGGCCCAGCTTTTGTGCTCCTTGGCTAGAAGTGACAAGTCAGAAGCAACAAGGCTGCCAAGGGACTCCTTGGCACTGAGACGATCACGAGAGCAGCAGAATGCCCACATCCTGCTGCCACTGCTGCTCACAGGGGTGGGAAAAATCCACTCCAAATGTACAGCAGTCAGGAGCAAGGTGCCCTCCTCACTGCGACTTACCGACTTTGGCAAAAGCCTCCTTGAGTTCCTCCAGCTCATCTTTGGAGATTTGCATGGTGTTGGCCATCTCATTAATTTAGGGAGTACCTAAAGAGAAAAAGAACAGTGTGTGAAAACAGCCTGCATTCAGTAACATGCAGTTTCAAACAGCAGCACAGCAACAATCTGTACCAATGTCACTATAGTTCTTGAAACCACATTTATCTTTCCGCTAAGAAAACAGATGTGTGAAACTCAGAGGTGGGAAATACACTCCTTAACAAGTCAAAAATCCCATTAGCCTTGTTAATATTTAGCTCTGTGTATTATTTTACAGCTATGCTGTTCTGCACACATTAAGGTACCTGCTGCCAGTGTATTCTGTAGGTCAGAAAAGCTCATATCTCCAGGGATTTTCCACAACTTTGCACAAAATCAGAATCCAGAGTTAAAATATTAATGCAAGAGATACTGAATGCCCTGCTTGCCTGTCTGTCCCCTGAGAGCATACAGCTACCAAACCCAAATAAAAAAGATTCTGAGCAGTACCTGCAAAGGGTCTTTTGGCACAAAGCAGTATACCTGATACTGTTTGCAAAAATGAAAGAGTTTGCTTTTCTACAAGAAAGCTGAATAAACACCTGCCTGTTTCCCCAGAGTCAGTCTCCAAAAAAACACGTAAAGAACAAGCTGTTTTGCACAGCCACTGATCCCCTCAACCTCCTGAGCAAGGAGCACTGTGAGCAAGCACAGAACAGCAGGCACCAGTCACGCTGAAACCCCAAGTACGCAGAAACTCCGCTTTGATCAGATCTGCTTGGTGTTTAAGAAACAGAGAGGATGAAGCATAGAGTTCCTCCACCCATCTGCTATCATCCTTCTTTCCAAGCACTGAATAGGTGCCACCCAGCCAGCCTGGACAGGAGGTATCACCATAGGGATGGGAGAAAACCAGTCACCTGCCCATGTCCCCTTCCCACGACATTCATGACAGAACATAAGATGCCCTGTTGGTGCTCTGGCTGATATAACTGTGAGAGAGCAGTGATAGATGCATCAATGCACACAGGGGCAATCCCTGTGTGTGAGCAAAAAGACAGGCACTGATAAGCACTTTCTAGCACCTCTGCTAGTTCTAGCTCAGGGTCTGTACAAATGGGGATTTCGGCAGGCTCAGATGCAACTTCAAATGAGATTTGTGTCCCAAGATTTCCAACTCCTACTTGTTAGCTACAATCCCTGGGGTTGTGAAATAAAAGGTTCCTCCTCAGCCTATGGGAACAGACACAGCTGCCTCCTCCTTTGTAAGCAAAAGGATGAGGGGTGGATTACATTTTACAGACTGTCAGAAGGCAGGATCCTGAACGGGCTGGCTCTGACTCGAGGCTCAAGCACCAAGAGGCTCGGTTTCACAAATGCCTATACTCTGATTAGCAACCCTTTTTTGTCTGAGGCTCCCAGCTGCCTTCACAAGCACTGGTTAGCTTAAGAACACAAGTTTGCCTGTAGCTGTAAATATTCATTTTCTGTAACACTTCACTCAGTCTGGAAAGAATGAAGTTGTTAGAGATGAGAGCAATGGGCAGGTGTGGCAGCCTGGGAAAGCAGCTCAGACAGGTGCTAGCAGCAGAGAAAGTCAACAAGAAGTTGCATCACTGGACAGAGACATGAAGGAAAGCACAGCAGATCCTGCCTCCTAGCATCTGCAGAGATGCCAGCAAATAAAACAAGATGTTGAACAGTCAGTAAAAGGCACCAACAGCAAGACAACCAACTTCATCACTGGGTTCAAGATGAAAGAATAGGGCAGGGGAGGAACCACAGCAAAGCTGCATCAGAATGACAGAGTTAAGAAAAAAAGCACCACAGTAAGTTTTTATACTGTTTCACAGAGTACAAGTTAGGCTACTTGACCAAGGCAAAGCTACCATGCAGGTCCTTGCATCAATGTCCAGTCTGGGACCTATTCCCATTCCTGGAGCAGCCCCTTCCCTGCAGCACTCCCACAAGTGCCCCAGCAGCCTGAGCCTCAGTGCCACTAGAACCTGGTTGCTATTTCCAGGGGATAAAGGAGTTGCTCAGCAAGAAAATCAGCTCTGAGTAGGCTTGTTGCACGATACCGAAGGTGGATTTCACAACTGGCAGAAACACTTGGGTAACACTACCAAGAATGGAGCCGGTTTTGGCTACATGAGCTGCCAGGCAGGAGAGGTTGAGCTACAGACTGAAAATTCAGCCAACTCTCCTTCACAAATTCTGCCTTATTTCTAATCCTAATATGCACCAATTAATTTTCAAACCATGAGCATTTCGCTTAAAAAGGGATTTCCCGAAGCATCATTATTTAACCACTTAATTGGAATTTAATTTGCTGCTGACTATCTCTAACATCTTTAACACCAAAAGAAGCAGCAAACACCACCATAAGTTGAGAGCTTTTAAAAAAGCCGCTCTGTTTGACTTTATCAGGGAAATATCACACTCTGGATATGCCCTGCAGTTGTTTGTGTGTGTCTTCATTTAAAATTCTTTTCCTTTCCAGTCTCTAGGTTGTTGAGCTCAGTCAATCCATAAAAGAGGTTCTCTCAGTTTTCATATTCCTCTTCCTTCTGTTTCTCTGTTTGAGAAGATGGAGGGAGAATTTGAACCAGAGAAAAAGCAGATACCTGGCCTTGTTAGTGCTGCCTGGAAAGGGGAAAGAATGTTATAACAAAATAGTCTATGAAAAAGTTAGTGGGCCACAAAGTTACAAGCTACCAAAGCAATTGTACAGAGCTTTTCTGCAATGGAGCCATTACACCATCACTGGTACAATGGACTGGGGGTCAGGGGAGCTTTTTTTTTTTTTGGTTGTGTGGGGGGTTATGTTTGTTTTTAATAGCTGAGCCTGGGGCATTCAGAATCATGTTTTTCATTCAGTTGCATTTTTAAACAAGAGGCTTTGTCTTCTGGAACATAAAAAGCCCTTTTATCTCAGTGGCATAGGGATCACACATCAGCTGCCTCACTCGAAGCCCTGTGGGACACACCACACTGCTCACGCCTCACCACGTCACACTCCTGCCGTGAGCAAAGCCTCTGCCAGGGCTTGCAATGACAGCCAGAGACTTTCAGAGGGAGGACAAGAGAACAAGGGGAAAAGAGGAGACACAAGTGAGCTAGTGATCTCACACTCGTTTTAGTCTGGTGGCTGGTGGTCCATGGGTCAATACACACGAACAGAGTCTTGATCCAGATCCCTTTTGCTTCTGCCTTCATCCCTCACCACAGAAGAAAAGCAAGGGCAGCTCTGTAACACACAGATGCACAAAAGCACCTACCCAGAGGAGCGTGGCTGGCAGACAGTGCAGACTTCGCGTGTGATACAGATCAGAGCTGTTTAAAGTACGTCTCAGGTTTTGGAATATCAACTCCCTTCCCCGAGAGGGGCTGTATAAAGTTTCTGTGTAAACAAATTTTACAGCTTCTAAACACACTGCAGTCACCAAATTGGGGTAAGTTTATTTGCTCTCCAGACAGAGCTGCAACACGGGCAGGTCAAGGAAAGCTGTCCCAGCCCATGTTTTGACAGCTGTAAACCACCTGGGGACACGGCATCGCAGGGGCTGTCGCTGGAGGGATGCCTCCACTGCGGCCTCAGCACTTCCAGCACTAGTGCCAGAAGCTAACCAGGATATTTGGGTGGATTAACTGCTCAGACAGCAACTTAAAAACACTCAAGCACGGGAAAAAAAAGTCCCCAAGACTTTTGCCTGGGAGCTGCATCCTACACAGAGGACCAGTGATAACTGATGGAAGGGGGACATTCGGATATTTGTACATTTTGAAAGTTGGAGGATTAGTTCAAATTAGAAAGCACATGACAACCAAATATTTCCTGACAGGCACTTGAACACGTCCAACAGAAACAGAGTTGGAATTTGCTGCTGATCCAAACAGAAGAATTTGCTCTCTTAGCAGCTCTGCGTTAGTCTGAAAACTGAGTGCTCCATCCCTCCCAGGCCTGCCCTGCATTAACATCTCTACAAATGACTGATTAACAACATCAACTTGTTTACTCAAACAGGCAAATGCAGAGACACATTAAAGTGTCAACAAAAAGGTATTAATATGTCCTTTTTCCATCTGATTAAAAAAAAACCCTGAGTGAGCTAGACCAAGTCTGGGGCAGTGACTCACCCCACATGTATTCCCCATTTCAGGAACCTGTGGTTTCCTTGCCTTTTCATGACAAAGGCTCCGACGTCAGAAGGCATGTCAGTCAGCATTAGCTAATTAAAAATACCCGAACCCCACATATCTGCGACCACTAACCCAGCACATATCACTCTTGCTTTAGGAATAACAAATAGGACAGTCAGGCACTCAGGTTGCCCCCACAACCCACCGCAAGGGCCAGAGCCCCTGGGCTTGGGCACTGATGCAGCTGCCCAGCCAATTGGGAGGGAATCCTGGTGATTCAGCTGATACAGGATCCAGCCCCCAGGCTTCCTGTGGCTCACCCCATCCTCCTTTTCCTCCCTGTTTTGCAGGTAGGGCTGGTCCCCACCAAGAGCCGCATCAGAGAATGGGGTGGCCATCTGCACTCTCCTCTTCACCCTCCCCAGCCCATTTTGAAAGGTGTAAATCACCACAAAGTCCTTCCTAGCCCTCCCTGCTGCAAGGGCCTCTCCCCCAATGCCACAGAGACTCCCTCCACAAGGTCACAGCATTGGGACCATCCCAGCATGGCTTTGCAAGCTCCGGAGCTGCTGGGCCAGTCCAGAGCAGCCACCCTCAGGGCAAACAGTGAGGGAAGCCAGTCACTGGCAAGGGCTGCAAGCCTAAGTTTTCTTTGCATCTCTTGCCAGGTGACTGGAAAGCTGCAGAGGATGCTGCGGTGATCTCCTGACACTGCAGGAACCCTCCTCCACAGGCACAGGCACAGGCTCATGTTGCCTTTGGAAATGTTTACAGGCAGGAGAGGGCACAGACACACACCCTCGCCTCATCAGCTCTGCCAGCTCCTTTTTCTGGTCCAGTCCAAGCAAAGCCTTTGGGGTTTTATAGACAATATCTCAAAACCTGACAGCAACAGGAGGACATGAAAGCTTGTGGTGCACAGACTTGGTCTGATGAATCCTCTGAGATAAACAGTTTCCAATGCTTTGGGAGGAGACAGGGAAGTTTAGGGATTGATGGCCTGTAAATGAAAACCTATCATGTAATCCATCCTCTCCCGCTCATAATCAGTTTGTGAGCTCATCAAATGCTCATCCCAATGTTTGGCTCATCAAATTCCTACACGACAGCACCCACACCCTATGTGTGGTTATTAGAAAACACCAGGCTGCTGGAAGCACATAAACTTCTAATTGGCAATTATGTTTCATTATTGCCACTGGTCAGAGGCAATAACTGAAACCAGACCTTCACCACACTTTGTGTTTCCACATGGTGATAGGCGTCAACTTGACAAGAGCACTGATTTAGAAGATGTTACCCCATCCACAGAGACTGCACCATACTGTCCCCCAGAAATCACTTTGGTGTCACTCTTGGCATGAACGTGGTACTCTGCACACAAACACTGCGGTGTTCTTATGGACTCAGCTGTTTCCCCTGCCTCGGGAAGAAAGGGGCACATAAAGCTTTGAGCAAGTATTTCTTTGTGGTGCCAGATTTGGCTGAGTTGTTGCATCTCCTGTTGTTTTTCCCTTCAAGTTTTCCCAGCCTCAAGCACATCAGGCTCAACAGTAATGAATCTACCGCTCTGCTCTCAAGGTCTGCAATGCTTTAACTATCGAACACCACTGCACTCTAACACTTGAAAAAAAACCAGCTTTATTTCGTTCTTAATCCAGCTTTTCTCAGCCATGCAAAGCACCAAAAAACTGACCTCAGCAGGCCAAGACGAACTACCCACAAATTCTATTCTAACCCTGAATGTCTTTAACCTCTCCTGGTTATTTGAATTTACTACCTTGCACCTCCTAGTTCTCTAGCTCCCTCAAGCTTCTGACTTTACACACAATACACCCTTTGACTGACCCATGCTGGCTGTGTAGCCCACCAACTGCATCACAGGGAAAGGACACATGACTGCAGATAGGGATTGCCACTGCACAGGCACCTTACAGCTCATTTCAGCCCAATCCCATACAGAGATTACCTCCAGCTGCTGTTTTTGAGGCACCTCTAAATCAACAGAAATCCCATTAAGCAGGGTTTTGCTCTGTGTTCTCTCAAACTCCCCAAACTGTCATGCTGGGAGAGGCAGGCTCCCTGATAGGTTTACATTCGCCTGGGAGTGGACTGTGAGGCTTTGCCCCAGTTGTTGCACAACTCACTGCTGCTGCAGGGAACAAATCTGCCAAATCCATCAGAAGCAGAGACACATGCACTTAGCTTGACAGAGGTTCTCTCAGGATTTGGAGGCATCTCCATTGTATCCATCTCTGAACAGGTACCTTCCTTCAAAGGTGCAGGTTAGAAGGTCAATGTCTCCTCACTAGACCTGTGTAGAACGATGCCAGATATTTTTCTAAGCATCACTTGAGTAGATGCCCAGCAGGGATCTGGGCTGTACAGAGGCAGGGCTACTCCAACAGTATGGCAACAACTGCAGCCAACCAGTATTCCTATGGTTTCTGCTTAGATTTTAATTGCTGCCTCAACATCCATTGACAGCCTGGACAACCTGATCCTTCCCCTTTTGCATGATGGTCGAAGTGTTTTCTCTTCCTTCAAGACAGAACCAGATTCCCCAGCTTCAACCATCTTAAATCCTCAGTAAAAAAACCTGCTGATCCATCAGCCAATTTACATGGCTTTGACTTCCCAGTCAAAGAAGCTTTTTGGGGTGCAACCAGGCCTGGATAATGGTCAGCACGTTCAGCACCCTGATGCAGAACCAAGTTGTAGCCAGTACCCAAAGAAAACCCAAAATCAGCATCAAATCCACTCACAGCATCAAAAAGGAATCAGCCTCTTGATAAAAGACCAGAACAGCATCCAGAATATTGAAAGCTGGGGATACCAAACTGCCCAAAGGCCAGAAGGGAAGCACAAGTCAGAGGAACACAAATGCTTGCACTCCAGTTGCCCATGGAAGGAACAAAAGCTTCTCCAGTCCTCAATGAAATCTCCTCCAACACATCCCCACCCTATGAGCCAGAGCTGTCTCTGATGCACACTGAGGAGTGAGATGCTATCCTGGAGTAGACTGGACAGATGTTTGGTCACTCTCACGTCCTAGCATCTACTAGAAGGAGACTGAACCAAGAGAAACATAAAACTGGTTTGGGACTCAAACGTAAGGGAGAAGCATTGAAAGATTTCTGAAGACCTTACAGTCTTTGAAGGATTCTGACATGAAAGCCCAAGGCCAAGTGGATTGGGTGGAGGGTCAAAGCAGGGGCAGAGCTGACTTTTACAGAGGAGACCAACTACACTCACACACCCCCATCATGCTGCAGACTTGCAGCTACAGCATACAGACTGCCTTGTTGCTCCAAATCTATTACATATATCTAGAGAGTACTTGTAATCTGCAAGGCACAGTGGAAACACAGATAAAATACTGCTCAAGGCACCAATGAATCAGTCCTTAAAAGCCTCTTTGACAAATACTCCTCCTAAATGTTACATTTTGGCACACTCGTGGTTTTAGCAAAGCAACTATTCCAGGATTAGAGAATATTTGAGATCATAACACATCAGATTGGTTTAACTAATTTTTGAATTTCAATAGTTTGTTCATATCAGTAGAAAGAGAATAGCAATATTCTCATTACCTAGCTAGTACAATGTGGAACAGGCGATTCTTTCAAGACTTCTCAAGAAAGGAAGAGCTGTACACTCATATGCCTGGAACTTGCAAAAGCAAATAACATTCAGGGATAGTTTAAACTTAAGTGCAAGAAGGTAAAAGAGAGAGGGGCCAGGGTCAGGTGTCAGCTAATGGACTGAAACTCAGAAGACTTCATTTAAATTCCTGGCTCAGGCACAGAAAAGTCATGCTAGCACCTCAGGAAACTCCTATGCTGATAGCAATTCTTATTCTTGCATAGTTCCCATTAAACACTTCCTTCTGTGTATCTTAACCATACACATCTTCAAGAAAGGACCCATCTCTCACCACCCATTGGGGGGAAGACAGTGGGTTCTCTGCCAGCATAAGTGAGGAGGGATGAGGATCACAAGGCTGAATCAGTGTGAATTTTCTACTCCAGAAGTGACTGGGCCTGCCTGCTGAGACCTGCAGGTTACCCTCAATGTGCTTTAAGCATGTGTCTCTTGATTTCCCAATACTGAGCCCCACAGGAGTCCAGTTCCTTACAAGGCTGAGCTGCAGATCTCAGCCTTTGCCCTGGTCTGCAGCAGGTGGATAAAGCCCCTCAAAGCCCACACAGCCCAGACCCACCTCCATCCACCCAGTACCTCCAGGCTCTGCTCTCAGGTGGCACCTTTGCTTGACAGGTAAAGCAACTGATATTCAGTGTGCCATGATAAAGCAAGAAGCATTACTCAGTCTCAAACCTTCCTCCTGCCCAGGTAGGGGATCAACCAGATCCCTAAATTAAATCACAGTACAGTCACTGCTTATTCAACACCAGCAAACAAGCTCCTGCAAGCCAAACACCCGGCATGATAGCGCTGATCCCTGGCAAGCGAGACAATAGGGAGTTTCAGCAATTAATTTTGGGAGGGTGGGTTTGGTGCAACCTTTCAGAAGGTACAGCTGTGGTCAAGCAGTTTTGCAGACTGTTTTATCAGTTTGAAGGTAAACAGAGCTGCCAATGGCACAGTCAGGGCTGAAATCCCAGCAGCGACTACAGCCCAGATGATAAACATTTAGAAATGTGTCAATAAATGTTTTCTTAAAAAGAAACAAAACATTAGAAACTACAAACCGTACCCTAAGCATTGTAATTATGTTTTAAAAGTGTCTTAAACCCCAGGAATTTCAATAACTTATCTCTTACTAGAAAGAGCTGCTGATAAAAAAAAAAAAACACACTCTTTTCCATCCTTCCCCTGCTGTCTGTAATCTTGTTTAGAAAGCACTTGGGGAAAAGGGAAAGAAGTCAAAATAACTTGTTTCAGAAGAAGAAAGCAACACCAGATTGCAATAAATTAGTGTCACTGCATAGCTCTCCTAGCAGCTTTAAGAAGTAAGAAAAAACCCTATAAATTCACCACTTATTTACTCCAGACAAGACAGTACAGATCCTATCTACTCTTAATAAAAGCAAAAACATTAATCTCAAAAATTAATGTGCAATGGCTAGAAGAGAAGGAAAACTGCTGTCCTTGCCTCCCAGGAAGCTGCCATGACAGGGAAATCACATTTACTCTTACTGCAGGGTGTTCCCCACACTCCACTATAATTTAACTTAATATGGGGAGGAGCGATAGGGAGCAGTCATTAGTCCAGGATCAGGCAAGCTCTACTTTGTGACTCTTGGATTTTGAACAAGCATTAATAACCTCTGCAAAACGCACTCTAATTAGCAGGTTTCAAGGTTATGCAGGATTTCTAAGATGCATCCAGCACTCCTGGAGCCGAGCACTAACTTCTCCTTAGGACCCTTCAAGCTGCTTCACCTCCTCCTATTCCCTCAGTTTCACAGCTCAGCCAGTGCCCCATACCCCTAGGACAGATATTGTGGTTAAAGAGACTATGCACTGTAAACAGCATGCAATCTCATCACTACTTTGAATTTCAGGAGGGTGTGAGAGTCCTCCAGCTGTGGAAATCATTCTTTAGAGACAGATGCTTTGCAGAATAAATGAGAGTAAGAGTGAAATATCACTTCTCGGCCTTTTGGCTAAGATCAAGTGTAGTATCAGTTTAATAAAACATAACTAAGCAAAACCTCAGAGAAACACATTCAGTATAAACAAAATCAGGACATGAAGAAGGTTTACTAGATGTGTTTTACAGGTTTGCAGACATGTTAAGCTTAAGTTTTTCAGCACAAAAAAATTCAGTATTTCAGTTCAATACTTAAAAGTACTGGTATGTAAGTGTTTTAAGCCAGTAGCAACTGCTATAAAGCATTTGGAGAGGGTCTACACTGGCTTCCAGCAACAAGTATAGCTGGCTGTGACCAGAAAACACAGCAAGCAAGGTAAACTCCTCAGTTTGGAAACTAAATCCTGCCAGACTGTAATGCCTCCTGCCATTCCAACTGGAATAGCAAAGCCCAGCTTCTCCAGATGAAATATCCCCAAAAAGTTCAGTAGTTGTCACAGCCAGCAGCCTATAGCCATTTCCCAAAAGTACTCAGAGCTCCTCACACTTTCCGCAAAGCAAATGTTTAAATATTTAACACTTCCAACATATAAGTTTAAGCAGTTCTGCTTTGTAAAAGCCTGCTACAGACTGAGAGGGAGTAGGACTGTGTCCCAGACAGATTTCTGGGAAGGCACACCCTCAGCCCTCGATTGGAACATTAAACCCTCGCTGCTGCTGTTTGCACACCCTGCTCAGTCAGGTGCACAGATAAATTCCAGATTTAAGCACATTAAAACCTGAAGTTCGTTCTGCCCACAGCTATTTTCCTCTATCTATTACAGCAGTAGGAATCACTAGACGTTTTGCTGAGAAAAGCAAATCAAGTCGTTGCAGGACAGCATCGGCACAGCCAGGCAGCACCTGAACGCCAGCCCGGCCCGGGACACCCATCCATTCCTTACCTCTCCTCCTCTATCAGGGAAGGCGAATCGCTGCCTCGCCCGGCCCGAGCGCTGAAGCGTCTCCCACGCCCCCAGCCCGGAGCTGGGCAGCCAACATTCCTCCCACCATCCCCGCCCAGCGATAGGAGGTCGCTTCCCGAGAGCCGCGGAGGGATGCGGTCATGTCGCGCAGAGATGCGCTAGAACGGCCCGATTATCCCATGAGCACGGGGCACGGAGCGGGGATTCTCCCCCAAAAACCAGCTCGTTCTTCTATTGCTCGGCACTTGGGAACAAAAGGCAGTAAGAGACAAAGCTTTTAGGTAAGCAAACTAATTTTTTTTTTTAATTAAAAAGGAAAAAAAAAAAAAGCCTCTCTTTGCTCTTTACTATTTAAAATAAGTGCATTTTGCTTTGCTATTTCTCAGCATGTCCAGCCCAAGAGCAATGCAGAACCTGTATTTTGCTTTATGTACTTATTTTATGGATGTCTTTGAAAAAACAGAAGCTCACAGAACACTGAGAGAATCCAGACCTATTTGGCCTCAGTCTGTACTAAAGGAGGATGCTGCCTGCTATTTCACCCCAGTTTCTTAAAAAACAAAACCAAACAAACCAAACCAAAAACAAACAAACAAAACAAAACCCAACGCTGGTTTGAATAAGTGGTTAAACACAGAGTTTGGAGCTGGCCCATACTACAATATATTGCATTACCTCATCAATAAATCCCTGTCTGCTCTAGACGGAAAATGGACAGACATCTGCTGCCAACAAGAAAGACACAAGCAACAGAAACATTGTGTACTGTGTCATTGCTAATGCAATGCACAGGAACAGAATCAGTCATCAAAAAGGTTAAGTGAGTTTTCCAAACTGTAATCACATATTTCAGAAATTTCTGATCCTGTTAAAGTCCATAATGTTTCAGCCTTCCCATGGCAAAAGGAAAGGATGTCATTTGCTAATAAACAAAATATTTGAATTAGTGAAGAATGTGAAGAACTCGTGACTGTTCTAAAAGGTAAAAATACTTGGCCAATAGTGTCACTGTGGGTTTTTTTGTTGTTTCTTTTTAAAAATTACCTCGGCCAGGAAAGTGAGTCACCGCCCAGTCCCACTTCTTGGGTATCACCTGAAAATTTAGCTTCCAGTTGTAAAGTTTCAAGAGAGGTATAAAACACACCCCAAAATAACTCAAACCAGAAAACCTAACCCCAAACCCACAGCCTGACAGCTTCCTCAGGATGGCAAACATCATGGAAACCAAAACAGAAGTTTTTATGCCCAGAACTGCAGCTGCAACTTAAAAGGAAAGAAGTTGGCTTGAAAAACACTACTGCAGTCCACGAAGGCCAGGCTGACTGCACATCAGATGGGGTTTAGGGAAGAATGACTTTGACTCTGCTCTGACTTGCATCAGCAACCAGCTTCAGCATCACATCAGCTCCTGGATGCAAGGAGCCCAACCAGCTGCTCTGATCCAAACCAGTGACTGAATCCAGCCTGTGAAATCTCCGGGCAAACATGCAAAAAAACCTTATTTCATGAAGTTTAGTGCCTCCACTTTCCACTCTACATGTGAGCATATTGCACAGTGTAAATTCATCCTGTAAGGGTTAGAAAGTGCTGAGGCTTTGGGGCTTGACAGGTCCTGGGGAGAGCATGCCAAAGCCCAGCTCCCAAACTAGGTTGTGACTTCTTATCAGTGGCAGAGCCATTGCACAAGCAATGTCTGCTTTTGGGAGGGAAAAGAAAAGCCTCCTCCTCCTTGCTTCTAGCATCTGTGTTGCTGGGATAGAAAAGCAGCACCTGCAGATGTTCAGGTGACGGATTCGCGCTGCAGAGGTAGACGCCTGAAAGCCACCAGCCCATGGGTCTTCAGAACTCCACTTACCCACTTTTCTTTTCTCAGATAAGCGTAAAGAGCAGCCTACAGGGCTAACAGGTATAACTGTTCCCTCTCAGAGGGAAAGGACATTCCTACCCACTGTCATCAGGTAGCACAGGTCCTCAGTGGCTCCACTGCCAGAAGTTCGATGCACATGCACAGTACACGTTAAATACCCATCTTCCACATTTGCAAAGGATCAGCGATAGCCAGTTTTTCCAGAGCTTTAAGAGCTCTCTGAATACTCCAAATCCAGTCCTGTTGGTCCAACCTGCAATTACACTCAAACCCAAAATAGCACCTCGGCAGTGCCAGCACCACTCATCTGTGCGTCATGCCCCAAGACTCACCACGCCGGGGTGTGGCGATGGCAGGCAGCGAACACACAGTTCCCCGGGCACTCCCAGCCCACTTCCTCAAACACGCCTGGTCACACACACCACTCCCCACAGTATTCCAAAATAGGAATTTTTTTGGTAGAGCCAGTATACCACTGTATTTTCCTCTTCCTTCCTCTTCAAGGAAGCCTTTTAGGGAAGAAGAAGGTGCCTGAGGTGCTCAGGTGACATGTCTGCTCCCCTGCATGGAAGGAACGTTGCCATGTAGGTTTATGCACAAGGAGAACTTCCAGCACTGACAGGATTCCTTCAGCACATCATTGCGCAAGTGGACACATCTCCTCCCCAGTTCCAGCTGCCAAGTTTCACTGGGAGGCCACTAACACATATTTGCCCTCCAGAAGTTACTCAATGATGGCTGTGGGAGCAGCAGCTGCTGCCTTCCAGGTGACAAGAGAGAAGAGAGGGTAAATCCAGCAATCACCTTGTCCCTCTCCTTTTACAACTAGCCCTCAAGAACTGACCCTCTGGCAAAGTTCGGGGGGAGGAAGGGAGCTCATCCAATGTGCTGGCCTTTGGCTACATTATGCTGTGCAGGCCCACTGCTCCCTGCACTGAGTCCCACTGCCCAGGTGAGGACAACCACCTGCTTCTGGACACCAGGTTTTCCTGCCCACTCCAGAAGTAGTAGTTTCCACACCTAGTTAGCAATGCCAAGAGATGTCATGCTAATATTGGAAGCTGTTCCAGATAGCTGATGAACTCATGGTGATGAGCATGCTACATCAGTCCTAGTGATTTTTTGGATGGGTTTTACCTGTGGGCACTTCTAGCTTCTGCCTAAAATACCTGTTTGCTGGGGTACAGCCAGCTCTACTGTCAACCAGCCAAGGGGGTGTAAGACATGTTGGTCCCCTCCAGCATCTCAATGGTAGAGCAATCTCTATGGCCAGGGGGCTGGGCCACAGCAGCCTCAGGAGATCCCAGAGCTAACAGAGTATCAGCAGACCTCAGTGGGCCTCCAAGAGCAGCAAAGGTGGCTCAGCTTCCTGCCTCTGCCTGCTCTGGTGCTGCACATTGAACGTTTTCAGGAGCATTCCCTCTCCTTAAAAAAAAAAAAAAGAGAGTGGGGAGAAGCACTAAAGAATGAAGAGCTGAAATAGAAATCAGCTAACCCAGATAGTCTACTTCACTAGAAAAAACCCACCATGCTTTATGGGCCAGGGCTTTAGAGAGCAAATCTGAGTGCCCAGCCACCATCCCATTTTGGACTGGGATCAATGACATTTACTATGCACCAGATGCTCCCCTCCTCCAGTTCTGTCCACATTCTCTTTAAAAGATAAGGATTTTAATGACATTATGCACAGACAGATAGAAGCACTCTCCCCTGTGCTTTTCGATACAAATTGAGGGTTTATGCACTTCTTGCTTTCACCCTCAGTTGCAACCAATGGCAGCATACATTCCATCAATGTAAACAGCTGTGCGAAGATGTGACAACTGAGGAGCAAGCATTTGACCTTAACTCCTCGGTTTATCAGTCTTTTTAAAGAAAAAACAGATCCATCTTTGCTAGATTTCCCCCCTAAAAGCTTCCCGAGCTGCTCTGTCAGCAAGCCTGTCATCTGGAAGAAAGCAAGACATTAGTCAGGCTCATGCTTATTTAATAAAAACCTTGCATATGCAGGAGGGACTGAAAGTTAGTCTTTATTTAAAAAACGCCTGCAAACTACAATATGATTTTCCAGTGCAAAACAGATCTGAGGGCTTACCCAATTTATACCCTGTGCTCCACCAGTGTTCAGCTTAGCAATTAACCAGCTAGTTATTCACAGCTTAGATTAGGGAGCCATGCAGTCACCAAAGAAGTCCACAAATATGCCCAGAACACTGTGCAAAGGACATTTCATGTCTTGCTATTTCATAAGGAAATCGGAGTCTTCAACTGATGTCAGCTCCAGGAAATGAGCCACAGGCAGATGATGCCGGAAGCAGGCTTTATATTTAGTACTGAGTCACCCACTTTATTAAATTCAAAAGACAAAAAAGGTGGGTGTGGAGAAGGGATACGTGGAAAAAAAATGAACAAGTTATTCCCTTGAGACCATGGGCCCTGGAGAGTCTAGTGTTGGGTGGGGTTTTTTAGTAAAGGGAGAGAGAAACTAAAGATGACGTGGGAACCCTTTCTGCTCTTTGACTGGAAAAGCAGTTGCCAGATGTGCTACACTTCCCTGGGCAGAAGCCAGCACATTGCAGGGATGTGCAGTGCCTTTGGGATTTGCTCTGGCCAGTCCTGCAGGCAGGTCTCAGGCTTGAGCAGGCCACCACCAGTTCTGAGGCACTTTCCCATCCTTTCTGCTACATCTCCTCTGAGCCAAAGGATAAGACACTGGAGGAGCTCGGAATAGAGAATAGTTCTTTGGTTTTTGATGTTTCTTAAAACCTTTTTTTTTCCTGCATGTCAAAAGACCTTAGTACAATCTTAACTGCAAATTGTAGCACAATGTAAATGACAGAGTACAGATTTGTTCAGAAGAGATTTGTATTTTCATGCAAGTCTGTCACAAGCCTTTTAATTTTCTGCCAGTGATAAATTCTCTCTAGCCTGAGCAGCAGCAACAGCTTTGCAAAGTTTGCAGCTACTTAAGCCAGACTTTTCCCCTGAGAAGACTCACTTTCTAAATATTAAAACTTAAATACTGTTGCCAATGCCAAGCACTGCACCTCACATTGACTCAAAAACTCAACTTCAAGAGCTCTCTCTAATGCCAAACATCACCAATGACTAGCCTACAGAAGCACCCTATTAAATTACTAATAAAATTGGTGTAATGTTCAAAATAAGATTACAACAGTAAAAAGGATGTGGCTTGAAAAATAAATCCACGGGCTGTAGCAAGACTGGCAATTATGCAGAACCAGAGGTCAGGAACCACTTAATATCCTCCACCAATACACAATAAGAGGTTATACCACTGCAGTCACAGCCTGCTCTGACCACCAAATAGACATTTGGCCAACTGCTGGCCACTGTCCAGACCAATCTGCTGCACCCACTCCTGGCTAGTGGGAGGCTGTGGGACACTGCCACTGGGTGGCTCTTCAGTCCCACACAACCCACCTCCAGGTGACCTCCCACCACCAGAAAGGTTTCATTGCTGGTGCAGTCACTGACCAGCCTGGGCATCAGCCCACGCTCCCAGCCCAGCCTGGGAGGATCTCCAAGGAGGGACTGGTACCTTGTCTGGACATTCTGCCAGAGGCACGTGGCCCTTCATGTTGTGCAAGGGGACCTACGGGTTCAGCTGTGTTGAATTAGTCCAGAATCTCATCTCAAGGGACCTTGAAGCTTTCTCTGGTATTTAGCTCGTGCATTTGTTGGCTTCCCTCCAACTGCTCTTTTTGTCTCGGAGCCCAACCAAAAATCTCCTTTAGGATGGACCTGCTGGACAGGCCAACTTCAGGGACTCTCACAACTACTGCACTCTTCAAACATGTAGAAAGGTGAGGTAGAGCCATTCACATATACACTGTAAGTTGCCACCTATAGCCTTCAGGTCCCTAGAGTGCAATCTTCACCAAACACAACTCATTACACTGTTAATTAGTAAGCTGTCTCACATTTTCCAGCCCATAAAAAACAGCTACTAGTAGCAGACTGATCTCTATGCTGTGAAGCCAGTCTTTGCTTTGATGGCAGATTTCTTATATTCTCTAGTATGTTATTGCTGTTGAGTTTAATGCTTTATGAATTAAGAACCCTCATCCTAACAATTTAAAAAAGTAAACAAACAAACAAATTTACAAATCCTACATAAAGCCAAGACCAAGCAAGGCCATGTTATTACACCAAAGAGGTCCAAATGCTGAGCAAGAATATGAGCTGTGAGAGTTACATGTGAAAGGGCAATGCACTAAAACAAAGTGCAATGCCTAGCTATGTGCCAAGTTGATATCAACCCAACGCACAAAGCCTTAATTGCTAAAGTGAATCATTGACTGGTACTGGTTGTAAAGGCTCTTGCACAACATGGGGTTCCAAGGCCATTCATACAGGGCAGAATCTTACTCCATTTCATGGCTTCCCAAATCTTTTTTTATATAGGCCTTCAGAACACAGGGAGCAAAGGGACCAACAAAAATAACCCTATGTAATGCAGAAAAAGGGTACATACTACTTATAGAATGGGGAGGAAGCGAGGGAAACACAAAAGTTGTTGTCATTAGTGATGGATATAACTAAAGTAGGATGGGCACTGCCACAACCATCCATCCAGCGCAGCTTCAGTAACTTCCAGGAGCTTCTTAGCTGGGCAGAAGCAGTGTAAGTTTTTCAGCTTTTCAACAAGAAGACTGACTATGCTGCTTTTGCTTGAGCATTTGGTTTATATAAAACAGTGGCAAGAGCCCAGCTGGAAATTAGATCAACGAGAACATTACAGAGGAGTGGGCAACAGAAGGGCAGGGGTTTGATTGCACTGGAACCTCCCATCCATATCCCCAAGGAAAGCTTAGTCTCAACCTTGGCCAAACAGTGCAGAAAGGAACAGGCTAAAGTTTAGGTGAGATATTAAGGCTGCTTATTCAAAATGTTTTCAGTTTTCAGAAGGCCCAGTTTCCCTTCTCTCCTAATAGAAGGGTGAATTCTACCTAAGTGAGGATTCAGAAACTTGCTTATTACTTCCAGGAGCACTGAGAAAAATGAATGCTTTTGTAAATGTATTTCCATTTGTTCTCTACTGACCTTCAGAATGTTGCTATCTCAGAAACAGTCCTTAAAAGCAGGGGCTAACCTTCTCCCTGAATGCCTGCAGAATAGCAATCATAAACTTTTATATGCACCTACAACACCCTATGTATTCCCTAAAATAAAGCCCTCACAATGCGTTCTCGGAGGCCAAACATTTTGTGCAAAATTCAGGAAGAAACAGCTTAATTGTAATATTGTTTTGGAACTCACTTCCTTTGTTTCTGTGACCAGCTGGAGACAAGCACCTTATTCTATGCTGGGTCAAGGAAATGTTTAACTAAAGGATTTATAGGAGAATATATATGTGTGTATATACACCACCGCAGCACTGCAGCTGCTTGACAGTTAGAGCAGAAGGTAAATATTGTTTTAACCCAAGGAAAACAGGGATGGGCTGGAGTATCAGCCGGCTCATTAATGTCCTGCTGCACAGGCTCCAAGGCAGGAGAGCATCCAAGCCTGTCCCTGGGACAAGACTCAGCATCCTGGAATCTCAAAACCACAGCCCTGCTCCAAACCCAAACAACACTCCACAGACCCTTCCTGGCTGATTAGCAGGAAGAAGCACGAGATTGCAATGGCAGCATAAACAAGAACCCAGAATTTATGATCTTTCAGACACCATTTAGTAGGTGACCCAGCTGAAGCACTGCCTCACAAAATATGAATGGGATTGGTAGCTTGAACTCAAGTTTCCACTTGGTTAGCACTGTCCTGGGCACTCTGAAAACTTTGGTGCTTGCCCAGCAGTTCCTCTGCTGAGAGGGGCTGTGCCGAGCTCTGCCGTGAAAACAGGGACAGAGACTGTGAAAACACATGGGACCTCATTCACCATTTCCATCCCTCCCAGCAGGGCAGAGTCAAAGGCAGCAAGTTCAGTCCTACTGTTTGTGAAAGGAGAGCAAGACACTTTTCTACCTTGTAGCTCTGGAGAGACAGCAGAAGAGGCAGATCAGCAATCCCCTTCCCTGTTATTTTGAGCACAGTCCATGGAGCAGAAGTCCTGGTACATAGACTTCTGCCACCAGGGACAGTACCACATGCACCAGCAACATCACTGAGGCAAAGACCAATACAAACATTAAAAAAAACTCAAATCTGATCAAATTTAGGAAGAGACACATGCATTGCTATGAACATGGTAACCCAAAGTGCTCCAGTCTCCAGTTTCTGTTGGAAGGTAATGGGTCCACCATAGGTGGGATGCTCCCATAAAGCAGAACTACTCATCTCTCCACTCCATCTTGACACGAACTGCATCACTCACAACCACTATTTCTGGCACTGACAATGCAGAGTGTTATGTGGTACTCCCAGCATGCAGAACAGGATCCCATCTCACTCACCCAGTCAGCTCCTGGGATGCCAAGCTGCAAAGATTCTTTGAGGGAATGAGCATATAGAAAAGAAGGACTTCAGCTATAACTTTCACATAACACAACAGACAGGGAAGAACATGGAAATGGCACACAGCTGACTGTGCAAACTTGTTTCAGTAACAACCCACTGCACATCACCTTCCATCCAATCCAGACAGGGTACAAGTGTCTGTTATCCAAGGTCTTCAACTTGCATTTCAAACTTCTTGTGCATTCAGCTCTGGAGAGCCCTAATTTAATCCCTAACATATTGGCAAAAAGTAAGCCACACAGATATAAATCGAGTGCAGAATCACATGCACTCAATGTGCCTGTATGTCCTTCTAGTGACAAAATATTTTTCATACATTTATCTTCAGGAAAGAAAGAAAAAAAAAGCATGGGAGAACAGAGGTGATTCTTCTTAAGCTTCCTTTTCCTCCACCACAAGAAACACAACAATTTCAGTAGCAATCCAAGGGGATGTCTCTAGAATGCTGCAATCAATTCTTTTTTTTTTCCCCCCTAACAAGACAGTCTCCATTTCATCTGGAACCGAGGCAGCAGAAGCAGTTCTAGCACACAAAACTCTGGCAGAAGCTGCACTAACAGGACACAGGTCAGGGGCAGGATTACCTATTGCCAGAGGTGAGACCACTCCAGCAGTCACTGACACCCCATCTCCCATCTCCCCAAACCACAGTCCCATTCAGCAGTTGACATAGGAAACACTGATACAAGCCAGCAGTATTTCTGATGTTACTCAGCCTGTCTCATCTACCAGATCATGAGTTTTTTCTTCTTTATGTTTTTTCCCCAAGTTGGTGTTTTTCATTGTCTTGACCTGACCCTGCAGTGGGCAGCAGCTCACTTTGCCTTGTATAAGTTTCTGTATTGATACAATTTTTTCAAACATTTTTTTCAAACAAAATTCAGTTTCCTCTAGAAAAAAAAAAAGTCTGTAGTAAAGACATAACTGCAGGAGTCAGATTTTGTACTTTAAGAATCTGAGATATGAACAAATAGCCCCTTGACTCTCAATTACAGTAAAAACATGCAATCGAGTTAGACAAAGGCTGAAAGCTCGTCCCTAGGCTTTGGGAGAAATAAAATCCTTCTAGTGTCCTTCTACAGCCAGTTTCGTGACTGTTTACAAAGGTTTTATGAGACACAATATTTCACATTTTTAAGGGTTTTTTACAGTCTATCTAGTCTAGAATAAAAGAACAAGAAACAGAACAGGCCAAGGCAGAGTCTACAAAAACTGAAAAGAAAAAGGCATTTTCTCTCATTACAGAGAGACCTTTGATCGACAAGGTCACGTAAACCAGGCCCACAGAGCACACTAGTCATAAACAGCCATGAACAGGCAATGGGCAGAGTCTCCCTGCCCTCCTCCCATCACACTCCCCTGCTCATTTACTCCCACCCCTGCCCTAAACAACCATAAAGGCTTATGGTTAAGCTGGAGGAATTGCTAGGCAGCACCGCCTGCTTCCACATCCCAGATCAGCCGCATCCTGCCTTCCCCCACGGAGCAGGCAGGAGCCTGCAAGAGGCTGGCATTTGCTACCACCCTGTAAAACGACTCACTGCCTCACCAAGCGTGGCCAAAGACAGTGGAAAACAAATTAAACCACACAAGAAGTCAACAGTTGAGGTTCATGAGGTAGAGAACAGATGCCCAGGGCAAGGAGACACTTGGATCTTCCCTCTGCTATCCCACAGCCAACCACTCAGACTTGCCTGAGAAGTTTGGGTTTGAGGCTTAGCTTTTCCAATAGGCAGTGGGGGAATGAGATCACCACACCAGATACCAGACAACCTCTTGCCCTTGATGGTTTTTTCTGTTTTATAAGAGGAGGAAGGAGTGTGCAGCTCAGGTCTGAACAGACAGGACTGAGCTAGAGGCTGTGGGGCAGGAGCAGTCTCCTGGCCATTGGACTTCCCCCTCAGTGCTTAATTAGAGACATTCCTAAAGTGGCAGCCTAATGTATAGGCTGTGGTCTACAGTTTTCAACTCTTTCAGGTCCGTCAAGAAGCATGGCTAAAACTACAATAACATCTACGATAACAATGTGCCTGGCAGTCAGACATCTGGCTCTACACCTTCCCAACACCAGTCACCTTTGCACTTTTGGAAGAATTAGCAGCAAACAGATTTTCCAAGGTATTTTATAGCTGAAGGGCTTCCATGGCTGCCAATACCCCAGAAACCAAGACATAGATGTGTTGTGCAGAGTTTTCAACTTGATGAAAGGAAGACTATTTTTAATCCAAGCCTACGTAGGGTGGGGCTCAGTCTCCAACCAGGCCAAAAAGCCACTATAATCCACAAGACCAATGCCTGGCAATCTTTGCTTGCAGGCTGATGTCTGTTCTATTTTGGGGATGGGAGGAATTTAGAATAAGAAGATATATAAATTAAAAACAAAGGAGGCTATGAAAAGTGAATAGAGGGAAGGGCCAGACTTATCCTGTGTATTTTGGTCTAAAGAACAGGGCTCTAAAAGAACACAAATCAGATTTACTTTCTTTTCCATTTCCTACAGTAGATTATAAAGTATAATTTACAACATAGGTTGAGGAGAGTACAACCCCGGTATATTTTGTGCAGAAGGAAAAGCCAATCCATGGCTCCTTGCACAACAATGAGAGCCTTGGGAGGATGAGGCAAGAAAACAGTCACCAGCCATGGACATACCATAGGGATCCTATACCAGGTTTCCTATCTCCAATACCAATAAAACAACTGTTGGGACACCTTGTTGTTTTGTGCAGTTGGGACTGCAAAAAAGTCAAATCAGAGGATTGGAAAATAAGAGAAGTTTTGTTTATTTAGGTTTATGGCCAGCAGGAAACCAACTCATTAAAAGCAGAGATTTTTTTGTACTCTCAGCATCTAAACAAACCCAAGATCACATAGACTTCAGACCTAAACACACAACTAGGTTTCATTTGCTTGCATTCATTCAAGTCAACACAGCCATTTACTTTGCCACATTAACCCTACCTTCCTTGCAGTACACAGGTCATTTGTCTAAAAGTGAGTACAGAGAGCTTCTCTCATTGTCTTCAGATGGCCCTTTCCCATCCATCCATAAACCGTGAAACACTTGCATAGGCATCAGCATCTACAGAGCTCCTTCTTCACCTGACCAGGGCTGGATCATTAACCCAACTACAGAGGTCTGCAATTACTTCTCTTGGCAGAATGCAAAAAGGGGAGAACACAAGAGATGGTACATAACTGGAAGACCAGCAACGATGAACCTCAAGCACCGCTAGCATTTCAGCCACAGACTTCTTTAGAGAAAAAGTCAACATCTAAGCAACACCAAAGTTTGACCCAGGTTTTAGATGCATAGCAGCAAGACTGACTATCGAACACCTCAACACACATGATCACTGCCAATATCACTTCATCTTTCCTTGTTCTACCTATAAGTGACCTCATCAACTCCCTGTTCTCTCACTTCCATCACTAAGGGCAGTATGTGATGAGGAAACAGTGAATGAGACAGTGAAATCTATTTTCAGCTTTAAAAAGAAAAAACAAAAAAGCTTACTTCAAAACAGCAGTAATTGGGCCTCCTGCAGAGACACTACACTTTATCTTCCCTTGAAGATCACAGTAATAGTCTCTCTTCCCAGCTATGCAGTGGGGACTTCCAGCAGCATCTGTGAGCCGTCACTCTTTTTACAGGAACAAAAAACCTACTGAAGAGGCAGGAAAAACAGCTGTAAGCATTTCAGAGAAGGAAATGAGACAAGGAGACTGGTTAGAAGCATATGGCCCATATGGATTGACATGAGCAATCGGCAGCAGTCCTAACCAGAGCTTCCCATTTCAGACAGTTGTCCAGCTCCCCACATCCTCAGAAGCATGTCAAATCAATAATTATTTTATTTCTTCCATACTGACTCCCAAATGTTAGTAGTACACAGGCCACCACAGCCCTTGGGGCTGTGATGTCTGGATGTTGCAGGAAGAGCCAATTCACCCCCAGGAATGTGCACATTGCACCACAACACAGGGTGTCAGTATGGACTGGCCAGCACAGGGGGACACAAGGAAGGGGACCTAAGGCAAGCCCACCTGCCAAGGATGCTCCATTTCCATGGGCAGTGGTCAGCCACATGGCTCACAGATGCTGAAAGGTGGAGATAAACTAAGAGGAATCAACCAGCAAAACAAACAAAAGGGAAAGAATAACTGTCGATAGCTCCACCTCTGCTGATAGCAACTCTCCTTCAGACTGGGAAGCTGCCTCTTCATCATCATGCCATTCACAACCCAGTGACAAAACAAGCTTTGAATAGCCCAGGCGTTAACCCACAAAACCCAGATGTGAAACCCTAGCTGTTAGAGGAGCACACGTGACATAATTCCTCCAAGCAGGCCAGACAGGACTTGCTTATCATTCTTGGCATTTTTAATCTATTACCAAAAAAAGCCAACAGGTTATAGACTCCCAAGAGACCAGCAGATGCCACAGTGACTGAGTGGTCTTGCCTTGCTGGCCACCACAGCTGAGCACCCTGTCCAGGGAGGTCCACACCCCTGATGGGAACAGAGCTGCTGGGAGAGGGTGGACCAGGGCAAACAGGCAGTGCTGCTGTCAGGGCAGCTGTTGGTCAGCAGCACTGACATCACACATGCCCACCACAGGGAAGAGCTCTTATTACCTCCAGTGGCACCACCTCCAAATCAAACAGTGTGGTACTAGCAGAGTGCAGATGGGCATGTCCTCTCTTCCCACCCCACTCTCCATCCCTATTAGGTGGAGACTTCTGTGTTCCAACTCCATTGATTCACCCCATTTTCTTGCTCAGCTTGTACAAGGAGACCGGTTGCTCTTGCCATGGCTGGCAAATCACACAGGAACCAAATATCAACCTAGCACCTACAGCTTCAGCACTGAAGAGCACAAAGCAGGCAGCTGCTAAGACTGAAGCTGTACTAAATGCTGCTGTGTCTAAGCACCACTCACTCCATACCCACTCTCAGCACAGACCATGTTGGAGATACCTATTTTTAGTTTCCTGCCATTCAGTAAATCCAAGAGAGACAGTACACCCAAACCCCTGTGTATGGAGCAGGGGACACAACAGTAGTTCATTCATGACCAGCAGTCACGTGGCTGAAAGTGATTACAGCTGCCCAGTCACTGTCAGCTGCTGCAGCTCACAGGACCTCCACGATGGACAGTTAGCATCATTTCTCCCAGCCACAGCACCCAGAGCCCAGATGCTGGACCACCACCCAATGGCCTTCACCTCTCACGCTTCCCACCTACTCATCTACCAGCAACAAGAGTAGCAGGTACCTCCAAGCTGGAAAGGGCTTTAATGGTACAAGCAGGAATAGATGATTCTGCATTAGAGCCTGAGCAACTCCCTGGGACGATCAGAGGGGAAACGGTCCTTTTTATGCCCTCCCCTACCAGCAGTGCTCCAGGCAGAGCTCTGCCACAAACACAACCACTGCTGCTTGTGCAATAAACCAATTCCCAAAATGCCAACAGGAATGTACGTGCAAAGATGTCAACAGATGCCTATCAAGGGGTCTGGGGACCAGGGATAGGTGATGTTGTGATATTCATTGCAGTAACCCAACAAACACTGATTTAATTCAACCTTGCGTCACCCTCATTGAAAGAGCTGGTCTCGGTTTTGCAATGTGTTTGAAAAGAAAAAAGATATTCAGAAATGTTATGCTCTGCATAGTCATTAAGGTTGTTTGGTAAACTTTTTTAATTCAGTATTTAATTCTACTTTTCACACATCTGTTGGTAGGAGTTTCTGAATTCATGTGTGGCTTTTTTGATGTAATTAGCAATTTTAATTACTCCATGAGCTACACGTCCAAAAAGATACACAGATTAATTAATGCACACTAGTACTTATTTCAAAAAGTACTGAGTATGCAAAGGTCAGCAACTAGTTAATAAATATTAACACATCGTATTGTGGCTATTCCCAAAGAACTTCTCAGTAGTAACTAATAAGTTAAAAATTAATATCTGCTATTGCACCATGCAGCTCGATAGCTTGTCAGTCATGTTTAAACAGCTGGCCCCAAGAGACGAGAATTTGCTTTTTTATGCTGAATTACTGCTTTAATATACATGGAGCAAAGGTAATAGTCAAAGCCTGAACAAACCCACCCTTTATATCATGTTTCTTTTGCTGCAAATTGCTACTACATGGCACAGATAAAAACCAAGTTGTAGCCGCACAGAATTTCACCTGTCCAACCCTCGGCAAACTGCAAAGCAACACTGTAGCAGTGGCATCTCCCTCCTTCCGTCCTCACATTTGCTTTCCACTCTCTTCACAATCAGAAGCATCCCAGCGTCCCTGCACAGGGTTAACCTGCCTCCCAGCGTGGCAGGTCAAGAGCTGCCCTTGTGAACACCATTAGAGAGCTGGGACTGTGCTTTGTAGGGCACCGATGGATCTGTACAAAACCTGTGCTGGAATAATGCAAGCAGGGTTGATGCTGCTTTTCCATCATCTCCTCTGCCACAGGCAGTTCACGTGCAAGAAAAATGAAGCTAACAGGCCTGTATCTAAAGAGGGACAAGCGTCCCCAGAGAATTCTAGTCCACGCCTCTCAGCACTTAATGACATGAAAAGATGCAAAACATTGTAACTTAAAAACAAACAAACAAACAAACCCAAATACAAAGAAGAAAAATACCACACTGAAATTTCTTATATAAAGCAGAACTTACTTGGCCTTTGACTCTGTTGAAAACACAGTCCCTTTGTGTTTCACCACCTATTATTTAATACTATGTAAAATAGATTACCAAGAACACTATCTGTGTGTTGGGACACGTCACCAAACAAATTAACACCACCTTAAGTATCACCATCAAGACAACCTCAGGTGCTGAATGAGCTACTGATCACACCACCTACTTGGATAAGGAAATCGATTACAATATCTGTGGTGGGCACACCCTCCCTAAACTCACTGCCAATCACTTAAAAGAAAAGCATTTCTCGGCTCCTGATGCATTACACTATAGACACTGTCAAAAACTGTACTGATGCTCCAAGTGGAGCATTTGCAGTTTTACTGCACGAAAGGCATGCAGTTTACCTATAAAGCTATTCACAAGGCACACAGATCACTTAAATCACCAGCAGCTGCTTAAGCACAACTACTGAATCAGGGTGCCTAACATCCTTTCCGATCGATCACTGAGCAGCATTTTCCTTTGCTTCCTTCAAGTCAAAACTGTTGTCTTTCTGCTTCTCCTAAGCCAGTTAAGTTGCTGCACTAGAAAGCAAAGTAAACACAGGAAAGAGTTACTAGAAGATCCCGCATGAGTGGATTCAGCAGCAAACCCATTTAACAAGGCTGCAACTCCTTCACTCACCACCTTAATCTCACAACAATTGAAACCCGGAACAGAGAAGTCAGTAAGGGAGCCCCAGGGGAAGGGGTTCCTCTGTATTTATCGCAATTCCAAGCATCCATCAGCCAAATACCTAATGAAGTCATCAGTCCCCAGAGCCCTGTCCACTGTGAAGCTAATCTAGCAAAAACTAGTAAATAGGTTTCTGGAGTTTTGGGCATTCTTTAATCTGGGGAGATGTTTGCCTATTTTATAGGAGGGGAAACTTAATCAGATTAACTTTGATAAGCGAACAAAGACCCCAGTGGAACATAATTCTTTATATCTAGCACTGAGTAACTGAGTTTAATAATCACATTACAATCTCTTAACTCAGACAAAGAATGAGTAATTCATCTTTCACAAGCAGAAAATTCCTTCAAAGGAGCTTGGTTACAACCAAGCTACATCCTCAAATTGTTAAACCTTTGGCAAGATTAACAGGCTGTGATAACAGTAGTGTTTCGAAAATATTTCTCTTAGTAAATTATTTTATGGCTTTTTTTTTTAAGTTGTTGAGATGCAAAACAGCAGATTTGGAATTTAAAGTCTCTACGTGCACACACCCCACACATAAGACCATCAAACACCCCCAGGGCAAAAATCAGCTGCAGAATATTGCACCCAGGGGACTTGCCCTGCGTCCACTAATCCCCCTGAATCACTGTTCTCCACTTACAAACTACCAGCAGCTCCTCTTTGCACAAGACTTCTTTTCAAAACAGATTGAATTTCTATACATCATTATGCACAGCACCAACACATGTTGATCTTCATAACTATTCCCTCTTTATATCCAGGTTCCAGCTGTTGTCTTTAAAGTCACTCTGAGCAAGTCTCCCAGCATTAAGGAGTTTCTCAGGTTACCAGGCTCACTGGAGAAGTCACAAGTGTTACTGGTGGAACAATGGCTCCACCAGTTTTCATGTAAAAGCAATTTATCTGACATATCTATTATCTTTTATAGTCTCTTCTACAGATTGACCGAAAACAGGAAGCCCAGCTCTCACATTCCACTGGAATTGTGTAACAGCAATAACAACCTCAGAGGCTGATTTGATGGCATTTGCTCGGAGCTATACCAGCAGCTCTCCTGAAAAGAAATCTATGAGTACAAGGGATGCCCTGCTTGAAGGTACAGATGCTCTTACAGAGCAGACACATGCAGGCTGTCCCAAGGAAGTCGGTTCCCACGCACATGTCTCAGACCTACTTAGATAAAAACTTAAAACTGTAGCACAGTCATGACTGCAGAGTCTGTTACCTCTGTGAGCACTGGGATTTGATACTATCCATCATAATACTTATAGCCAGCGTCAGGGTGCCCCAGCCTTTCCTAAGAAAACAAAGTCTGAAGCTTCACCTCCTGAAAAATTCCCTGCTCTTCCCTTTCTCTTCCCCTCCTCAGGCTCCCAACAAGAAGCCATTGTTAGGGGGAGCAGGGTGACACTTCCTCTCCCAGTCCAAATTAGAGATGCATAAAAATAAACTCATACAGCTGTCCCACGAGGTCAATTTATTACACCCCGCTTCTATTAGACGAGAAGTCGCCCCCATTTCCTCACTTTTTCTGCTTCGGGAATACTACCCTGAACAAAAGATAAAAGTTAAGCGCAAACCGAACCCCTTTTCAGGGCAGCCCTGCGGGAACCCGCAGCGGGAAGCGGCACCTCCCCGCCCCTCGGCCGGGCTCTGCTTCCCCCAACTCACACAAAGCCCCAAGTTTGCAGGAGCCAGGGCTCCATCCCAGCGCGGAGCCACGGCCCGGCCCCGGGCAGAGCATCCCCCGCGCTGGGCCCGCCCCGGCTCAGCCCCGGGGTGAACTTTTCCAGGGGGATGAATCAGACAAGTGCCTTTTCATCGCCGCGGGGAGGCTGGAAGCGGCGGCAGGAGCGCGCCCGGCGGACGCGTCCTCCGCGTCCCGGCGGGCACCGACACTCCCGGGCTCCGCGCCCGCCCCGCCGCCCTGGGACCCCGCCGGGGACACGGCTGGTCGGGACCGGGGCCGGGCGGCAGCGAGGGCCGGGTCGGGCCCCGCGGAGCCCCCGGGCCGGTCGGCGCCTCCTCCGCTCCCGCTCCCGCCGCCGCCGGGATGCTCCGCGCGGGCGGGCGGCACGTCCAGGCGGCGGGGAGAGCGGTGGCAAACTTTCCCCAAGTTGTGGCCACGCTGGAAGAGCCCCGAGAGCACTCACCGCTCGCTCCGTGCCGTTCCGAGCCGTCCCGCCGTGCCAGTCCAGCCCTGCTGCCCGCGCTCGGCGCGCCCCAGCCCCGCCGCCCCGGCCGGATTGGACCGGCCGCCTGCATATCACGTTGTCCCCGCGCTGCGAATGGGCGAGCGCGGAGTCACTCAGGGCGAGGGAGGAGCTGCGGACCCAGCCAGGGCGTGCCCCCGTCGCCGCCGGGCTGCTCTGCCCTGCCTTCCCCTGCCTGCCTCTGCCTGCGTCCCTCGTGTCCTGCGTGCATCCCTCCTCCTGCCCTACGTGCATCCCACCTCCGGTGCACGCATCCCTCCTGCCCCACAACCATCCCTTATTCTTCCCCTGTGTACAACTTTCCTTCAAGCAAGCATCCCTTCTCCCTACAGGCATCCCTTCCTCCTCCTGTGCTTGCATCCCTCCTCCTGCTCAAGACTGGCCTGTCTCCCATGCACAAGCAGCTCTGGCTTCCCCAGCCTTGCCACATAGACAGAAAAACTCCGGGCTCCCCTTGCAAACTCCCCTGGTCTTCCCGCGGGGTGGGGTTGAGGATGCCCAGGTGAAGCTGATGCTGGCGGGCATCGGGCAAGGAGCTCCTCACACAGCAGAGACAGGGGCTGGCTCGGAGCCTGGCTCCCACAAGGAGCATGTGGGGTGCGGGTACCTGGCCCTTGCACCCTGTACTCTGTGCTCCTGGGCAGGGAGCGTTGCAGTGGCCTTTCCCCATCCAGCCTCTAGCTGTCCGATTTGGGATATGTGGCCTCATAAGTGCCCTAATTTCTACATTTGCCACACAGACATTCACGCTGAAAATCTCTAGGAGGGTTCAGAAAATCAAGGGCCTTAGGGACACTTCTGTGTAAAAGTGGTGGAGAACAGAAGTTAATTCAAAAGAGGCCTCGAACTGAGAAAGAAAAAGCAAACACCTACTGTGGGAAGAAGGAGGTAAACGAGAAGGAGAGAGGGACCAGAGTTGCACTGCAGAGCTGGACCAGAAAAGGGGGAAGCCATTTCCCCAAATGAGAAACCTCACACTCTTGGCTCAACACTAGCACCTCCACCAGGACCAGGTATTAATATCTTCTGGTTTAAGGAGAAAAGCAAATATGCATTCAAGCACACAGGACCCTTTTCAGGTCAGAAAGATGAGACATTCCCACGCCTGGAGGTGAGAACACCACAAAGTAATACATTCAGAGAAAAAACAGGAACACTAATGGAAGGTGCTAGCTCTTGTATAACATAATAGCACATGTCCCATTTTTTGATGTTTAACTATTTTTCACCACTGTCAGAAAAATTAAACTTGCCAAAAGGCAATAGTCTGTTACCTAACAGACTATTAATAGATAAGGTGCACACCAACATTAGATCATTCTTTCTCTTCTTTAAAAATTAAGTAAATGTAGGGCATATTTAACTAGAACTGCCCAGAGAAGTCCATTGCAATGAGTACTTAGTTCTCTATGTTGTCACTGTCACAGGTGCACATTTCTGGACCTGAATTGCATAGTCATATGTTATGAGTTTTTGTATGAATTATTTACAGAAAGACTGTCAGACCGATCACTATAACATAAAGTGAAACATATTTCGTTGTCAAAACTGCCAGGAAAATTCATTTTTCAGTTATTTTCCAAAGCTACAAAATGACAAGGTCTCACAAAGTGGTCCCACATGATGGAAGTGACACAGTTCACAGCAGGAGTTTCCTCATCACATTAGCAGGAGCAGCTTCCTGAGAAGAATTAGGCTCTCTTCCCTTGATCCTTTCATTCTTTTTATACTGTTGGATTTCTCATTGGGTGTCAGAAACTCTTACATATTCATCAGTTTATTAGACTAGCTCTCAGAGGTAGGAGTAGTAATTTTAAACTTATTTAAAAGATTAATTCAATTTTACACTCTAGAGTGGTAGTCCTGTGTCTAGATTAGACCAATGCTTCACATTGTATTACAAACACAACAGAACTGTGAATATTTCTGATTCTGATTCTGGATTTTAGCAAAAAAAACCCCAAAACTTTAAATTACTTTTTTCCCATTTTACTAAGATGCCAACATAAAAGAGTTAGAGAGATGAAATCATCTTTGTGCATCTTGACTATTCAGAAAATGCAGATTACACGTTTCCATGCCCTGCCTTTGTCCAAACCAGTAGTATGAAACAGGCAACTCTTTGTTCTCCAAATGAGGCAGCAACGTATTAAACATATTGAACATTTACCAGTTGCCTCTTTATTAGTATTTCCCCATGTCTTCATGCACAAAGAAAGTTGAGCTATAGTAGACACATCCATTTATCCAACTACAATCAGCACTTAGCACTCTGATAAAATCATCAAGCTCAGCTTAAGATTTTTATTATGTACTCAATGTAATTACTGTATTCTGAGTGAGATGTCAAAATGTGGAAATTTATTTACATATAAGTAGCAAACATCTTCTTTGAAAAAACACACAACTGTGTGTTCTTAGGTGATTATTTATGGTTAAAAACACTCTAACACAGACATTAGTTTCCCTTTTTCAGTAATAATAAACACAAGGCTCAGCAATTACTGCTTTGGGAAGGAGTAGACAGATTCTTTCAGGACAGGAGGCACTTGGATTCTTATTTCACTGCATCCACAGGTGATATAATGGAAAAGAAAAGGCGAAATTTTGGCAAAGGTTGCAGGGGAAGACCAGTGCCTTTATAGAAAGTCCCATGGAGATTTTAAACAGAGACTGAAGCACAGGGTGGATCTGAAATATCAGTATTGGCCAATGCCTGAAATCACGTTTGGGAAATTTTTAAAGCCCTTTCAAAAAGAGTGCTATTTAGAAAATGACAAAGAGCACTGTTTGCACAGAGGGACTTTCCACATAGTACCATGCTTGAACAGAGAGGCTAGTGTCAGAAAGGCAACAGGTATTTCCAACCTGACTTATGATATGACTAGTTTAATTTAATATGATTTTTAAATTAAGTTATAGTGAAATATTAATATAGAAAATATGCAAATAGAAGATGCTGACTTCACAAACTATTAGCACATAGGAACTTAGGAGGAAGGTAATAGGCCATACTTTTTGAAGATTAGTTTAAACAGTGCTTCATTAAGTCTCTTCCTCAGCAGAATATGGTGAATTTAGCAGGTGTTAGAAAATGCCCTGGCTATAGATCCACAATGGAAGGACTGCTTGCTGGATTTTTGTGTTGAATATTTTTAACTGTATGGAAATGGATTCCCATAAATGCAGTTTATCATAGTAGACATCACCAGGCAGAGGAAGAGCTGGCCCTGCATCCAGTATGACTTTGCCATTGACTCCAGTGGAAGCTGGACAGGCCCTTAACAGACTTTGCCACTGTCAGGTTAATGTTAGTGTGACTCCATGTCTAGAGCAGTAAAATGAAATTTTATTGTCTGTTTAAATATAAGCTTCTTATCTGGCAGCTTAGCGATACATCTGTACTGCTTTTCCATGTTCCACAATTGCTCTTGGCTGAGTTATTGAACAATATATGCTGATACCCTGTGGGTAAGATAGCTGCTCTAAGACCAAGATCATCACAGACTGTAAGTGAGGAGTGGTGACAATCGGGAAAAAGGAGAGAAAGCCTGACAGGGCAATTAAAAACTTACGTCTCTGATGCACAGTATGCCAAAGAGACAGAGAAACTGCAAAACATACTGGAAGAGTTCATATGGGTTCAGAAGACGGCTTTAAGGAGTTGGTGTGAAATTCTTCCATTAGAATTAGGGCATCTGTTCTCAACTAGACTTTTGTTTTGTTTTCTGCAAATACTTACCCACAACATTAACAGAATCTAAGAACCAGGATATTAATGTCAAAAACACTTGTCATCAATCAAAAAGAACAACTGAGTGGCACTGTGAATAGATTAATAATCTGGAACTATTTTTTTCCATTGCACGAAAGCAGATGGGAATCTGCATAATATTTTGACCTACAGCAAATTGAATTTACCTCCTGCTAGAAACATTTCCTCAAATAATTCTGGGCACTTCTTTACTTAAAAACAACTTTTGGGAAAGAAATATCAGTAAATTTATCCAGCAAGTTTGTCCAGCGCAAGCAATCTCTATTCAAAGTCTGAAGAGGTCTGTGAGACTCCCCATGTGCATGCAGATTACCCACTGCAGCTATCAGCCTGCCAGGTTGTGGGCAGGTTGCCTGCCAGCTGCCTTCCCTCTCACTGTCCTGGTTGCCAGCTCACCTTGTGGGGCTCTGGACCATGTTGTGAAACCACCAGTGCCTCCAGTTTAATCTCCTCATGCTTTATTGAAGGGGTTGCCCAGAGTTTCATGCTGTCTCTATCCTGCAGTATGCATTTTATTTTAAAATTGTGTTCTTTCCTGCCAAGGGGAGGTTTTCAGGGATCATCCGTGCAGCATAAGGAGAGCTCTTCAGTTCCAAACCAGGAGTGACAAGTCAGAGTTACTCACGTAATGTCTTTGTACAACCCTTAACTACAGGGGTTTTTATGGGTCAAGCTTACAGAGGACTCATTGACCTTTGAAACATGAAAGACAGTGGGTGACTTTATTTGCAGTTCATATCAACAGGGTGAACTTCCCTCCTTCATCACTGTGGACCAAAGGAAAAAAAAAGCTGCAATGGGAAGGTGGTTTTGTGTCTTCTCCTAATTTATCAACCCCTCAAGACCAGACCCTGAGAAGCTACTGAATCCACATTGCCCAGTGCTGACCTTCATGCCAGTCGGGCTCACCAGCAATGGCCTTGCTTTCATTTTCCTTTCCACTCTGCCTTCCTTTGGCTCAACTCAAGTTAAAGTGAGGTACACAGAGACTGCATGGCAGCTAATGTTACATTCATCTGCTACAGGCTGAGAGCCAGAGGCTGTACTAGATAACTGAGGAAGTGTTCTTACTGCTCAAGGACACTGTTTCTAATGTTCCTAATACTTCCCCATTTGCTGGTATCTTCACCAAAAGGGTTGTCTGAGAGATTTAAAAGACTTGTAGATGTGGCACTGAGAGACAGGGTTTAGTGGTGAGGCTGGAAGTGCTGGGGTAAAGGTTGGATCGATGATCTTAAAGGTCTTTTCCAACCTAAATTATTCTATGATTCTAACTAATTTGAAATTTTTAGTCCTTCTAGTCTGTAATATATTTGTGAATATTTTGTTCTTCTTTTCTCTGAACTTTCTCCTTGTTTTTGTTATTTTTTTGCCCCTCTACCTTTTGCCTCCTCCTCTCTTTTATTCATGCTGGCACAAATTTCCTCCAGCTTGTACAAAACCCCGTCATCCCAGAGCCTCCAAAATCCATGGTGAGTGGAAGCCAAGCAGGGCTGTCTACATTCCTGCAAGCCCAGGGCTTGGGAGATGACGTGGATGTGTGGAGTGCTAATAAATAGGGAACTGTTAGTGACTGTGTAAAGCAGGAAAATTGCAGAACAAGATAAGACCCACAGAATTCCCTTAAACTGATTTTGGATAAGGATGTTTACCAAGAGGGAAATAAAGGTGATCCTTAGAAGCAGCGCTCTCTCTCCAGCCCTGTGTGTGTTTGCGCAGGCACTGCACGGTGTGTAAAAGGCAGCAGGACCATGTGTGGAGGTGTAGCTGTGACACTCACTCTCTCCCTTGCACCCTGCCTGGTACAGAAGTTGCTTTGCAGTCTCGCAGCCCAGGCTGTGGCTGGGGGTGGCTGCTCCCAGCTCTGAGGCCAGGTTGCACCACGCCTGCCAAACCAAACACCCCGTGTAGCTCCAGGAGATGGGAACCCCAGTGCAGTGGCTGGGACGAACTCAGTGGAGCAGTTTCTCTAACAGGTCTAGCAACTGCAAGGCTTTATTGCCTCTTCCTGCGCTCTGCAGAGCAGAGATCAGGCCAGGTGCCTTGATCTTAGCAGATCCAAGGAAGCCGCTTGGCCCTGAATTGCGTGTCCGGGTAGCTGCACACTGCTGGGGCGGGGCTGATCCTGCTGATCAAAACCACTGGTGTGTGCCAGCCTCCCCAGCGCACCTGAGTGCATCAGCCCACATTTACCTATCAGTGCTTTGCATTCCCTAAGCTTTATTGCTACAGACACAGCAGGAAAGACAGAACTGCCTGAAAATAATGTGGCTTTTGTGGTAATCGTGTGTGGGACAGGGCAGAGAGCAGAGGAACTCCTTTGTGATGGACAAGAAGAACATGAGGAACTGCAGAGACAGGGTAAACAAAAATCAATCTAGGGTAGTTCAGGTTCCTGTCATCCTGCTGTGGGACACAAGACAAACTAGTAATTCTCTCCAAGGCTCTTTCTTGTAGAGGAAAGGCTTAGTAGCTTTATCTGCTACTATTGCTGTTCCTGTTTGTTGCAGGAAAGCACCTCTCAGTGCTGGTCATGCTGGGATTTCTCTTCTTTCCCATCTGTGCAAAAGCCCAAGCAGCACGCAGGGTGAAACTACAGTGCAGGGAGCAGCTGCAGGATGTGGGTACAATGAGGTTAACCTCATTTCCAGCCCCATAAGTGGTGCTTAGCTCCATCCCCCTGGCACAGGAGCATGGATTAGTCCTCCAGGCAGCAGCATGCGGAGTGTTGGATCCAGCTGGCAGAAATGTTTTCTCCTTCCTGACCCCACTACTGTACTCCCTGTGCTTAGCTCTTGCTGTTCTAGTTTTTGCTGATCTAGACATGTTAAAATTAATTTTTCTCTTGGTGCCTGACTCTAGGCAAGGTTATTAGGTAGCTGGGTCGCTGCAGTATGTGGCTGTCAGCTGCTGAAATCATTTGCATTGGGCTGAGGGTTGGTAACTCACGAAATACCCAGTAGTATTTTGATGAGTAATCAGCACCAAAAGTCCTGCAAGCTTCATTTTGAAAACAAGGAATATTTTATTCAAAGAGAACAAAAAAATGGATTTCCATGTCGTAAAATGATTGGCTGTCATGTGGCAAGAGTTCAGCTCATTCTCCCTCTGGTTTGCATTCTGGAATCATCACCACACTTTTTTCCAGTAGTGCAGAAAGTTTTTTCCATATGCCTTCTCTTCAGCCAGTAGCTCATGTTTAATGTCTCCTAGGCAGGAGGAGAAGAGGACAAACCAACAGCTCTACTATGATGACAAGGACTGTAGAAAATATAAACCCTTTCTCTAGAAGCAGTCACCAGCTCTGAAAGCAAGCCCAGTCCTGCAGACAGTGCTTCAACGCCTCCAAGGAGTGTTCAGCCTTGGGACAGTCTGTGAAAGGAATTCGCAGAAAGCTTCTGTGTCCCAAATAAACCTTTTTGGCTGGAGCAGGATTGTACCTCATCCTGGCTGAGGGAAGAGAGCTCAGTAATGAAGAAGCTGCATAATGTTAAAAGTTCATTTGGATAGATAATTCTTTCTGAATTCATAACAACATGTGTTTTGCATGGATATTCACCTTTATGACATTGGAGAGCATTTGTGCCAACGGAGATGGGTGAGTAGAATCCTCATCTTCTGCACTTACATAACTTCATGTCCTAGTTAGGACAGCTGAGATCAGTTCATCATGGTGGGTGTAACCCAAAACTGTATTCTATAGCCTTCCATGTCATTTCCCAGAAACTAGACTATTGTTGTCAATAGACTATTCGCACCTTCTGCCCATAGAGCCTGACTCCTCAGGCTATAAACTAGGTGTTAAGAGGCCTGTGAGATAGAAGGATGTTTCTGTCCTCACACCCTTTGTGAACTCCCCGCCCTGAGGAGAGTACCAAGCATTCCTGCCTGAACTGGAGGATATATAATCTTGGAGTTTTGGAACATTTTTCAACCCACTCGTGGGATCCAGAGGACGGCTGCATCTCATCGCTCTCAACCAGACTTAGACCACCACTGGACTGCGATCACCAGTTCTGGCCAGACTGCAGCAGCTCTCCCACCAGCAGGTTCTTCCCCTCTCCCTTTACTTTGGACTCAAACGGGGCCCAAGGAACACCACTTTGTTCAGGCCCCAGGGTACTGGGTTACACATTTGGGTTTTTGTGGGTTGAGACCAATTGTTTGTTTGTATTATTGTACTTACTGTATTATTTTAATAAATTGTTATTCTGACTTATAATCTCTCCTTTGAGTTGGGTTCATTCCCCCTGCTGGTTAACTTTTAAACCAGCACACTTCATCACAGGACTTTTAGCTGGACGCTGTCCTGACATTTCACATTCCAGCCTCACAACAGTCCACAGGTTTTGACCAACATTGTCTATAAAAAAAAGTCATTTACTGGAAAAGGACAGTAAACCCCTCATAAAATGTTTCTCAGCATCAGCTCCAGACAGGAATTCCTCCCAGAAGCCCATCTCACTCTCTTTTTTAGAGCTGATAGGGACGTGTGAGATAGAAGGGAATTCATAGCTGCAACATGGCTTAAATACAGAAGAAAATAATACTCTTGTGGAAATTAAAAAAAAAAAAGATTCTCTAGTGGGCTGGGCACAGGCAGAATTAGAAAACAGGCTGTGTTGTCCTCTAGCAAGGGCATTCCACATCCTCCTGCTTCTGCAGCAGGCACTGAGGGTCTTTTAAGGGTGGCAGATGAGAGCAGTGAGAGACCCTGAACTCCCATGTGTGGAGAATACCTGAGATAACCAGGCCTTGGCCACACTGATCTGTACAGAAAGGGCAAACTGGTTCTCAGAAGAGTCCTGTGGGCCCCTGCTCTCAGCCATGCTAAGCCAAGGACATTCTGCAGACCGTCTGCCCCAGGCATTTTATCACGAGAGGTTTAAGGACTGGGTCTCTGCACCTCTTTTGGATCCCTGCCCCAGCAGCCACTCCAGCAGAAGAGCCCAAATCTGCATTTCTTTAGAGACCCAGCTTTTTAACGAGGCGTGGATGGTCCAAGACATTTCCAAGGGCCCCACTTGCAGGAGAGATAGCCGTGTGACACCGGAGCTGCCTCGGGGGCAGCGTCCGCAGTTCCAGCTCTGCCAACCTCAGCATCGCCAGTGCTCTAGACAGAGGCAAAAGAGTGTTGAGAGCTATCAGCACACAGTGCCCCAGATGGACTAGGGAGCTCCTCTGATGGACAAAGTAACACATGGAGATCTCATCTCCTTTTAAACTTGGCAGTGTGAAGAGTTTTGATCTCTTCCTACTTTTTGTTGTTGTTGTTTTAGCATTATCTGTACTCACTTTTCCCATTTTTTATGTTCCATCCAGACCAACTTCTACTACTGTGACAGCCATGAATAAAAGGCACTTCTTCTAGAAGTAGGACAAGCAACATTTGGTTTTAGTTTTGATTTTGCCCCAAATATTTTTACAATTGACTTAGTTTTTGTGTTCACACATGTATCTCATAAGAAATCTGAGAATGAAGCACTGCCAAAGACATTAACACATAAAAACATTTTTCATCCACTAAATATTCCCTCCTGATCTGTGAAAAGAGGTTTTTTCCAATCATTATATGATTATGGTGCATCATATTGGTACTGGAAGAAAATCTGAGGTAGCTTTCTCTGTCACATAGCTGCTAATATACTTGCTTTATCTTTTGAAAAACACTGTTTGTGGTGGTGATGACTTCAATACTATCTGACAGATTTCAGGCCAGCTAGCCATGAAGGCAGCTTGGAAAACCTGACCTTATTTACAGATGACTGTTAAGACCTGTGTTCAGCATGGATTTAATTTCTTTATTAATGCAATTACTTAAAAGATTTAATTGAAAGAGCTGCCTTACAAAGAGTTGGAAATCACACATTGTGAGAAGTCCTGATGAGCTCCCTGGTGAGGATGGCTTCCCACTGTCCTGCTGATCTGGACTTATTCTGCCAGCTGGGACACCTTCCTGATTCCTTTTTTTACCACACAGCCCCCACACTGAGGGTGATGCAGTGAGCCCAGAGATCCTGCTCATACTCACTGACTCACTCTAAAAAGCGATGCTGACTCAGCTGAGCTGGGATGTTGTGGGGGATTGACCCTGGCTGGATGCCAGGTGCCCACCAAAGCTATTCTGTCACTCCCCTCTTCAACTGGACAGGGGACAGGAAGTGTAAAGAAAGGCTCAGGGGTTGAGATAAGGACAGGGAGAGACCACTCAACAATTACTGTCACAGGCAAAACAGACTCAGCTTTGGAAATCAGTTTAGTGTGGGATCCCTTCCCCAGGACACAGTTCTCCACGTACTGGTCCAATGTGAGTCCTGCCTATGGGCTGCAGTTCTTCACAAACTGCTCAGCATGAGTCCCTCCCACAGAGTGCAGTCTTTCAGGAACACGTTGCTCTAGCATGAGTCCCTCATCAGGTCACAAGTCCTGCCAGCAAACATGTTCCACAGGGCCACAGGTCCTGCCAGGAGCCCGCTTCAGCAGAGGGCTCCCATGGGGTCACAGCCTCCTTCAGACATCCACCCGCTCCAGTGTGGGGTCCTCCATGGGCTGCGAGTGGATCTCTGCTCCACTGTGGACCTCCATAGGCTGCAGGGGCACAGCTGCTTTACCATGGGCTGCACCATGGGCTGCAGGGGAATCTCTGCTCCGGCATCTGGAGCACCTCCTGCCCCTCCTTGTGAGCTGACCTTGGTGTCTGTGGAGTTGTTTGTCTCACATATTCTCATTTCTCCCTCTTCACTGCTATTGTTCCACAGCATTCTTTTTCTCCTTCTTAAATACATTAACCCAGAGGTGCTGCCACTGTTGCTGTTGGGCTTGGCCTCGGCCAGCGGTGAGTCCACCTTGGAGCCAGGTGGCATTGGCCCTCTTGGACATGAAGGAAGCTTCCAGCAGCTTCTTGCAGAAGTGTGTAGTCCCTCTGCTACAAAAACCTTGCCATGCAAACCCAGTACAGCTGTAGAATTGTGGTTCTGTTTCGCTGCCCCACGGGTCCTGGCTCACCCTTTTGCATTGCCCTGCTCTTTCCTCTGGACTCTAAACAGCAACAGATAGCAGCAGACAAGCCCTTCTCATAAAAGCTGGGTGTAAGCTGTATGATGAATAGTAAACTTCTCCCAAAAGGTCGGCTCTGGTGAATGACAAAGTGTGGAGTCAGGTCAAACTCAGTAAATCATCCCAAATTCTGAGGAATACAAATTCTAACTACAGATTCAAATGTAATATTTTAAAGCATGATTGCTTGACCCTTCTTTTTGAATGTGAGGTTAAACACTTAAATGAGGCTGCAAGTATTGAAAATTTCAACTCAATGCAAAATGAGTTATTTATTTTTTCTCCAATTATACTTTGTTCTTTTCCTGTTCTGTTTCCCCAGCCAAAACCTTATTTTCCCACTCTGCTAACTGGGAAAAAGAATCTAAATTCCCCCCTGGGGACCAGCCTCACAGACCTGGGAGCTGGAAGATGTGCTGTGTGTAACACAGTAAATAGACCCTTTGCCCTGCAATTCAAATAAGCCTGTAATGATTTTACATCTCCAGCTGGGAGGAAGGTTTTTCCGCATACATCCAAATTTCTGGTGCATGCACAGCTCCTCAGGTTTAAATCTCAGCTTGAGACTGTGGCATCTTCTCCTTGTCATGATAATAATCTCCAAGTGAGCAAAACAGAATTCTTAATGCTTTCGCTATCAAGTCCCACCCTAACTAATGCCATGCAGCTGCAGGATATTCCTCTCAGCACGGCCCAACTTTTTTTGTCAAGGCTTGCAACATTTTGCATTATTTTTTAAAACTTTGAACCCTCCTTGAACAGTGCCGCCTCCTCGAATCCACCGCTGTGTGTCTATCTGCCACCTTTCCCTCTTTATTTGAAGCATTTAGATGCTTTGGGATAACGATGTCCAATGCCCATGTGCCATCTAGCAGAGTGGGTGCTGGTCCACACACGGGATTTCTCAGACACAGTAGTGACATCACCAAGGGATACAGGAGAGTGATGTGCTGTGAAAGGCCATGGCAATGTAAACCCATGTTTACTGCAGGCAAGCCCCTGGGTGACAAATATGCTGTGATCCAGATGACCTTCAATGATGGCTTTTCCTTCTGGACACAGATGCAGCAGGGGCTCAGTCCCTCTGTCCCAAAGTGCCCTTTGTGATTTGCCCTTGGTGCCACGTGCAGCTCTGTCTTATCGGTGCGGCCGCTGCCTCACCCCGGGATAGTTCCCAAGCGAGACCTCATCCCCGGTGGGAACTGCCATGAAACCCTGGAGAGAAAAGCTTTGTTCTTTAACGGCATGAAAATAAAGACTTCTTGGAGGCCACCATTTCCCACCCACTGTTCTGGCCAAGCAGAGCTGCAGCCATTGCCAGCAGTGCTGGGCATGCCAAGGGAGCACTAACACATGGCTGGGGGGATTAGGAAGACACAACTGTTGAGACAACAGGCTGGGTAGGTTGAGCCCTGGATACAGCAGCTGCCTGTGATGTGGGCAGTCAGGGTGGCTTATGGAATCACCTGTTGCAGGGGGGGCACTTTCTCTCAGCACTCTTACACACCCGCATGTGTGCAAAACTGATTTTCAGCCTCATTACTATTACTAAAAGCATAATTTATTCATGCTAGAGTGTAGTATATCCTCACTTGCTGTATGAAAATCATGATTCAGCTGGGGACAGTTCATACTCCTGCTTGCACCGCATCTGCTTTCTCCTCCCTTTTCCTCATACAGAGCTCAGTGTGGAAGAAAACAGGCAGTGGGAGAAGTCACGTGTGGTTGGTCCATGGCCTGTTTTAGCAGGATGGTTGAGACCCAAGGCTGCAGTTGTGCCTAAGGGACCATAAATGCAGACCTACCCAACAGGATCCCAGCTGTCAGCAGATCCTCCCCAAGTTCTCCTTTACTGCTTCTCTGGCGTCGACCATGAATTAGTTGATCCAGGCTGCTCCCTGCTTGCTCCAGCAGCCTTCTGTGAGCCCACAAGCTGCCAGGCAAACATTCATTGTTTAAATTTCATTGCCTGTGCTATCGCTCTCCTGGCAGGGCAGTTATCTGCTGTAAGTATAATACACCAGCTTTCCTGTAAAGCTGCCCGTGTTTATGGTTCTGTCAATGAGGACTCTCTTCTGTGGCATTTCTTTACCCTAAGTAGGCATTGGCAGAAGGATCAGGGATGGCAATATTCTGTGCTGAGGGATTGCAAAGGAGAATTAGTCAAGCCATCAATGCAGATATTGAAGCTTCCACACATCAGCCTGCTGGTCTGTATCTTTATACTGCCACTTTTGGCTGTCCCTAGTGAGTTGGAGACAGGCTTTAAGTGTGTGATAAAAACCCATCCTAAACTGAGCAGTGTCAGGAATCCATCAAAGTGCAGAAAGCAAAGGAACCACAAAGCAAGGAATCTTACTGTGCCACGATGCATCTCCAAAATGCTTTGCCAAGCTCACAATCTTCTGACTCCTCAGAATTCCTCTTGCAAAGTAAGGATGCTCTCAGAAGTGACAGCTGATCTGCAGCGTGGCAAGGGACAGCCACCCCCTCAGCTGGGGGTGAGAGCTGGAGCTGCTCCCATGCTGCCCCCCCATGTGGGAGGTTGGGGCTGGGGGCCAGGCTGATAGCAGATGTTCTCTGACTGAGAAGATGAATAGGTGACATAGAACTCATGATATAAGGGGATTGTGACCCCATCTGCCACCAGAGTACTTCCAAGAAAGGTATGAAGGGTATCGCAGGTCCATGGCCTTGGCTCTGCCCAAGGTGAGATGTGCAAGAGGACCTGATAAGGTCAGATTGGTTCTTTCACAAACAAAAAAAAATCCATGAAGGGAAAGTATAAGCATCCTTCCTTTCTCAGTGAAACCTTGATACTGGCACTCAGGGGCACCTCAGGTTTCTGCAGCTCCATGAGCCTGCTCTGCCACAGCCCTTGCCCTCGGGGCTCAGTGTGGCTGCCTCTACGGTCACAGTGCTGAACATGCTTTTCCTCAGCTGGCAGGGGAGAAAATGTGCTGGAAAGCAGAGATAAAGGTTTCATATTCAAAGAGCTCAAGGCAAATGAGAATGTTGGGGGGAAAAACATGAAATGTACAAAAGGTGCACCTACTGTACCCTCGAGCAGGCACAGAGGCAGGAGAGTTTATCAGCTCAGGAGTCAGAGTCAAAACAAACCAAAAAGAGGTCTGGGTTAGCAAGACAGGGAGGAAAAAAAATATTTAATCTTGAGCAATCAGAAGCATTTCATTAACCTGAACATTGCAGTGTTTCCTAACCCTGTATTTAACTCCCCTTATACTTACAGTTACTTGTAATGGAAAAAATGCATTTAAAAATCTTCCATTAGAAATTCAAATAGTTACAAAGGTCCTCAGGTGTAATGAAGGGAAAAAAGATGATGTTGAAACAAACATATTTTTCAGCTGTATCTGTTGTCAAAATCTTGAGTAATTTCAGCTCTCCCCAGATGCCTTTGTGCACTCATTTTGTGAAGGTGAGATGTGAGAACTACTCATGAGCAGCAGCTCAGGGTCTATCCAACAGAAGAGAAAATCATTAAAGAGTTTAAGAAGAATGAGACAACTCAAGCCTGTACCTGTGCCCTGGTGTGCACGTGGTGAAACAGGTTCCTGACTGCACTGTACTGATTGCATATTTGTTATGAACATATAATCGTCCGACTGCAAATAGCAGTGGGTACCAGAGTTCATTAACCCCTGCATCTGGCAAGAGTTCATACCTGATAAGTCCCCTCTGTCTTGCTTTTTGGACTATCCAGCACTGGATGCAGTGATGAGAAAACAGAGCCTGAGAAAACACCTCAGAGGCTGTTGGTGCCAGAGGGACTCAAGGCTGTGCCCAGCAGGGGAGCCTGAGGGTTTTGGCTTCTATGTTTTTTAGGGCAGGATGGTGCTAGACACACCTTTTGAGGCCAAATCACCATTTGAGTGTTCAATTGGGACTCGCCCCTCAGCACTTGCAAAGTCAGGGACACCTCAGCCCGGGGCAGTGGCAAAATGAGGGGCAAGGATGAGACATACTGACATCCACGACCTTTCCTTCCCTTCTCCCTGCCAGGGCACCTCCCAGCCTGTGGACTTTGTAGTGTGTTTTTGCAGGTTCCCTGTATTTGGACCTCAGTGTACAGTACCTTGCCCCCTGTTCTGAAAAAAACTTTTCCAACAGCTAAAGCATGAAGCAAACAACAATTTAAGGGGGATCTTCAGTTCCTAAGAGCTTTGGAGAGCAGTTTTAGATTCATGACTTGACTACCCAGAGTATGAATGAGAAGAACAAGCACGACTGTGTACAGGGCTCCAGCACAGCAGATCCTGGTACAACAGGCATTTTCTGCTTCTCTTCCCAGAGGCATTGCCCCTGTCAGCCATGTATCCCCAGGACCCTGGTGCCTGGTGGGGAGCACTCTGTAAAGATGTCCAACCCTACAGTGGCAGCAGTGACAGTGGCTCATTTTTTGGAGTTAGCATCCACCTCGGCAGGAAAGCTTCAGATGCTTTAGAAAAGCAGTGTCAGCATCAGAAAAAGAGTGTCTCTCAGCTAGTGTGACAGACTCAATTTGGACTTTACCTTGGACTGTGTCCACTGCAGGGCAAAGAAAGTCAAACCTTAAAAAACCTTTGTAATGGCTTTTTATATCAGACACCTTTCGATCCCGATAAGATTTTAAGTTTGTTGTATGCTAAGTGCCAGAGGTTCTTTGAACCATTATCTTTGAATTTCAACAACACCATTCAGTGGGAGGGCAAATTCCCGCACGTTGTACTGAGGTGACAGAGAGGAGAAATCGCCTGCAGCAGTGCCTGTCTCTTCCTCCCGTCTGACACAGTGATCCTGGGAGCACAACTCATGGGCTGGCTCCTACGTGGTGGGGAGCTCCCACACTCCTGTAGTGCTGCTGGACAACTGGCCCTCAGAATCCAATACACACACAAACCTGGGACACAACCCAAACACTGCCACCCAGTTTCCGCCTGTGCAGTCTGAGAAGCTTTTCCTGCCGTGTCCCTCCTTCCCTCTACAGAAGGCACTACATGGTGACTATGGCTTCTATTGTAAATAAGGTATCTGATCCCCGAAACAACATGCATGTGCAGCTAAATAAGGATGCACTCTGTGCTGTTTAAGGTGGGCTTCCTGATAACATAGGTTGGCTTTTGGACCAGAAACACGGGTGAGCAATGCCCTGCACAGCACCCAGCACCAAAACAGATGAGCTTCTTGCAGTCTTTGCACGCCTGATGCTGCCAGACAGTAGGTGAAGACACCACGTTCAAGGAAATTGTAGCCTGATGCTGTGATGCTGTTTGGACCTGGGCCACAGCACCAAGAACCTGCACAGTCCCTGCTCAGAGCATCACCAGCAGCCATCATCATTCCTGCAGCACAACAGGGGCCACTCTGGACTGAGAGAGAGAGCTGGTGAGTGCTGCCTTCTCCTCTCTAACCCTGCAAAGGTGTCCCACAGCACAACAGAGAAAGCTGGAGGTCCAGAAGCACTGCTTGGCCTGATGCTCTGCAGAAAGACCACATGACTTTCAGGCTGCTGATGCTGAAAGTCTCACAGCAGTCATGATGCTTTCTCCCGTCATCTTTCTTTTGTAACTGTACTTATTGTTTCCATTTAAATAATAATGTCACTGTTACTCAGCATGGCCAGAAAAATCAAACACGTGTATCTGAGAAGCAAAGGCCTGATTTCTGTGTAGGATTTTGGATGTCAATGGTAGCAGATCAGTGGCATTTCTCCAAAACGAGCTGTCAGAATGAGGACCAAGCAGCAGCCTGTTTCAGCTGCGTCTGTGATTCCTTTGTTATGATTCACCTTCCACAAATATCCAAATAAACAACTTTGCTGCCAGGAATAATCTGGTGAGAGGCAAAAAGCTGCAAAAAAAGTCATTGAACTCTCACTTTGAATGAAGAAATCTTCTCCTGACAGTCTGATCACAGAAGGTGCCATGGCTTGTGCCTCACGACTCCCTGTTCTGGAGGCAGGTACCTGCACCACATGCTTGGCACAGTGCACAGTCACATCAGGAATATTCACAGTGCTTTTTTGGCACATCACAAGGAAATGCATATTTTTGCTCTGTGCTGTCTTTTTGAATCCTTACATAGAAAAGTATCATTAAATGCTGTTTCAATTTTCTCCTTGTTTTTGCTGGTCCTGGTATCTCAAAGCGGATGATTTTCTTACCAGGACTTTACCACCACAACAAGGATTTCTGCCTTACCAGACACTTCCACAGCCTCTTTTATTTCTTGATAGATTCTGCATTCCTAAAAAAGACAGCTAATTTCCCAGCTATAAAGTCCAATGTATCAGTAGATCTGGTGATTTCAGTAGGTCCATGAATATTTAGTGTTGCTCTTACTTATGTGGACAAAATCCTTAGAACTTTTGTGCATTTAATATAAGCCAAGATAATTATTTTTATTCATATTGAATAGAGTTTTTGGCTTAGATATCAACAGTATCATCAAGACAAAGTACAGAGTCCCTCCCCAGGATTTCAGCATGTGCAGCAGTGCCAGGCTTACAGTGTGACAGCAAAATGTGGCCTCTTTACCCTGAGGGAACCCACCACAGTGGTGTCTGCAAAAATTCAGTACAGCTGCATGAGATAACAGCTTGCAAAATATTTGAGATGCTGAAATATATCCAGAAGACAACTGCTTTGGACAGGTTGACAAATGAGTCTGTTACCCTCTGTCCTTTAGCAGATCTTGTGACATTTATCAGCTCCTGTCAGAAATGGCTCAGGGCTGATCCCCTGGGCATAATGCTCTAATTTCTTGGGGTTATGCATGTGGGTCATGCAGAAGTCCAAGGCCTGGAGCACACACAACCTGAGGCACACGGTGGTCTGCTGCCTCTATAACCATCTACAGACATTGCACAGGGAAGGGGTTCCATGGAAGGTGAAAAGAGAACAGAGAAAGAACCGTCCTCCAAATTCAGAGCAATAGGTTGTCTCCTTTTTCTACCTCTTAAAAAAGAATTCACTGAGCATTTCTGGGCTTGGACTGTCTGTATGCTTGCATTAACACATGGTTAAGTTGCTATTTAACAGGTATTCTAGAAAAAGAAAAGAAAATACAGCTGCCAAGATATTTTTGAATGCACTTAACAGTCTAAATCCTTTCACTACAGCTAAGCTCAAAACTAAAACTATTCCTTCCCATTCTCTCCAGAAAGTGCACACTTTCAGGATACAGAAATAGCTCAGCATTCCTTTTCAATAGTTTATGAGTTGTCAATTGATGCTCACTATGATCTGTGTTTAGAAATCATCCAGAGCAGCAGGATGTATGTACCAGGCCCAAGAAGCCTGTTTTATTTCCTACATGTTGCTATTTAGACCAACTGTGCTTGTGAGATTTCCTCACATTACTGCTATTGTGCAAAGAGCAAAAGACACTGAAATGCTGTATTTCAGAAGGCTGCTAAATGAAAAAGTTTGAAGTCTTGACTGCAAAGCGAAGCCTCTCTTGTTCCGAATTCTGGAGCATTTCCTGGAGCTGTGTGGATCTTTCGGGAAATCATTCAAAGGAGCAGTTTTTGGGAAGAGAGGTGGCTCACAGGAGGATCTTTTCCTCCTAAACTAGTCCAGGTCTTGAGTACTTCTGAAGAAAGCGCAGTGTGTTATTTGAGTTGTGTGCTGACTGTTTTTGCACTATTCTGTTATAGGCATGTCCCAAGGACTGCCGTGAGAAGCCGATGCATTCGGGGAAGGGGTTTGCAGGAGCACCCACATGGACCCACCCAGCAGGGAAACCCAGTCCTTCCCTGCTGACAAATGGCACGAGGAGATAACATGCAGAACTAACGACCACGAAAGAAGCTGGGGAAGGGGCAGGAGCAGATAAACACGCAGAGACATTGGACACCACCATCTCCCTACAACAGAAGAGAAGTTTGCGTTTATGTATCAGTGTTGCTGGCTATAAAAGGGTGGAAATGTATGAATAAAATATTATAACAACCATCATAGACTAATTCAGAAATAATTATTAGCTGGTTGTGGATCTGCTCTCAAGCCATGCAGCTCTTTGCAGCCCAGGCTGTGGAGTTCAGCTGTGCTACTGGCTGCCCTGAGGGACAAATCCTGCTCTGGCTGCAGCTCCCCAGCCATGAGTCACACCTGCTGCAGTGAAGAGCAGAGAAAATTGTCTCTTCCAAAGCTCTTGAAACTAGAAACTTATCTTCCACTCTGATTTGAAATATTCCAGGAAACTTATCTTTTCATACATAATTATTATTTGCCTTTGTTTTAAATTCGATTAAAATAGTCAGCAATTTTCAAAAATCAGAAATGTAATTGCAAAGGATGTTAAAAATCACGGTCTATTTTCTCTAGATCTTCAGATTTGCTCCAAGACAACCATGTTCATTTGGCCAGACATCAAAACATTTTGATAAAGATCCAGAATTTCCCTAATCCTGCATTTCTAGTGAATTTTGACTGTTCAAACAGCAAAACTTTTATTCTTCTAGTTCTTTGTTGCACAAGTGAGGGATGAGCTGAGAGGGTGATCGTGTCCCTGTATCTTGCCTGCTCCAGGCAGCAAGGTGCAGATGACCTGTTAAAGTGGAAGCAGAGTGATGCAGGCATACATGTGGGGGAGTCAGAACTGCCCCATGGATGCTGTCACTATATGAGCATTGTAAGCCTAAGAGCAGCTCTGCCTGCTGGATTCCTAGGACACCTAAATGCAGGAGGAACAGGGCATTTCCATGCAGGTATGGTCAGGGATCTTGTAGGTTGTTCCCTCAATGTGTGAAGATGTGGCGATGTCTGGGTGTAGATCAGAGCAGAAAGTAGCTGTCTGGACTGCTGGAAAGATGCTCCCTGGGACATTGCCTTCCACATCCAGTGCTCTGCAGCAGCCAGCACTGTTGCAAGTAATAACCTCCACACAGGAAGGAACTTTCCAAGTCAGGCAGAGTTTGCCTGGAAATGCCCGTTGGGTGCGATAGGAAGCACGTGGTGACAATGCCTGGCCCAAGAATGCAGGCTCAGGGTCCAGTTGTGGAGCCATGGTTAGTGATGGAGTCATCACAGCCCTCCTGGGACTCGCTCTGAAAACCTTTTATACCTTATAAGTAAATCATCATTTTCTGGCCTCTGTGAAAGGATGGCAAGAGTTGAGCTTTCCTTTCTTGCCAAATATGTATATTTTGGAGACCAAACCCTGTCCAGTCTGGGGTGGGATCACAAGCCAAGCTGTTCATGAGGCGCTGCCCTGTGTCATTCATGGTGTGTTATGATTACAAGTTACTAAACTAAGCTCAACTGAATAACTAAACTAGGCTCGACTGAGTAACAGTTCTCCACGTGCCTTTCCTTCCCCCATTCCCTGAACAGTCATTTCCCTTCGTGCTGCCAGAGGTGTTCAAGGTGAGGGAAAGGAGACAGGGAGTCCCAGCAGTGCAGGGAGCACAGGCAGCACAGGGAGCTTCTGGGGACATGCCACCAGCACAGCTCTGCTGCTGTTCCTCCTGACCTACCCCTACTGTGTGCCATCTCATGACTTTCTTTTCATTCTCTTTCTCTTCTTGTATTTACAGAGAAACTTGCAAATCACTGTTTGTCCAGCAGAGCTGTTTTCCTTTCAAAACACTTTTCAGGCAGCAGTAGATGGGTGGGTGTGAGAGGCAGCAATATAGGCTGAAGTTATGGAAAGGCAGAGCTCTAACGCAGGAGGGGCAAAGGAAAACTTCTTTTGTTGTTTTTGGATTAGCTCACCCAGAGTTTCTCTGTTTTTCTGCCAGGGTTGTTCTTAAATGTCTGACTATACACTTTACAGTGCTTATTGAAAGATCATTGCTTCCCACAGCTCAACATTTTTTCCACCCGGGCTCCTAAGCCCTGCAGTGCCATGCAACTCCCCCAAAGTGCTCTGTCTCTCTGCAGCCCGGGGCAGGCCCCTGGGGCAGCTCCTGGGGTTGTGGGGAGAAGGAGGGCATCTCTGCAAAATGCACCCTTTTCAGATTTGATCAGCTACAAAGCTGTGACAGTTCAGAGAAAAAAATCAGGTGCTAATGGTCCTGAACTTAGTGCTAACCTTGTCAGGACTGGGTGTGAGGGAGCTGCTTCCAGCTGGAAAATTGCCGTGGGGTCAATTGAAGGAAATAGCAGAGCAGAGGTGGTGTTGGGAGCAGGGGAACAGCGTGTACTTGTCTTGCAGGCAGTGCTGGCACGTGGCTGTGCCAGGCTCACCCATGGGACAGCAACTCCCACACCAGAGTGAGCTGGTGCCATCCTGCTCCCCCACGGACATGCAGGTGGGGGGAAGAGCTGGATGTCAGGATCCTGCACTGTGTCTGCTGATTCCTGCTGCCAACCAGCCTCTTCATAGCAGCCTCGTCTGCAGGCTTAGGTTAGGCAAGTGGCTCAGGCCAGCAGCTTCTCCTGAAATGTCAGTTTGGGGCAAAAAGTTTTCATGGAGACTCTTGGAAGAGTCTCCTTCCTTAGGCTGTTTCAAAAGCAAATAGGGACACAATATTTTGCAGGACTAGCTGTCCTGCCATAACTTTCTTCCTTAGCTTTAGATGCTGAATGGTCTCTTCTTTGTCATCACCCTTGCAGGTCCCTTAATTTTAATGGTTCCAGAGAAAGCAGAGGCCAAGCAAGGAACATGCCAGGGACATAAATCCTGACTGAGAGCAAGTGCACCATAACAACATTGGAAATCTCACTCTCACAGATCACCTTGACCCCCATCTGTCTGCAAGGAGCACCAGCAGAGCAAAAAGGCATCTGGGGAAATGGGATGCCATGGGTGGAGGGAGATGAGCAACCGAGTCCTCTGGGCTGAGTACCATGCCCTGTGTGGCAAGGTCAGGGATAGCCCAAAATGGGACTGGTGAGACATTAACTCTTGCAGGACATGAACCACGTCCTGTTGCCCGTCTTCTGGAGGCAGTTAAATTGACAGCCTTGTGTAGCATGCAGGGTTGATGTCCCTTTCCTTGCCTCTGACTGAGATTCTGTTTCAAAAGTGGTTTGTTATTTCCGAATCTCGAAGCCGCAACCTCTGTTCAGTCACCAAGTGAATTGGCCTCCTTTTTTTGCTCTTAAGTGCTTTCAATCTCTGTGCCCTGCTAGGAAAAGCACTGTCTCCCGTAAGAACAAAAAACATACGGTAAATTCAAAAGCATTTTGGACATCCCGGCATCGCACTAAGATGTTTAAGATGTTTTTGAGGAAAGCTGCCCTTTGTTGAACTGCTTCACCACGCGCTGCTTAATGCAATTGCTGTCTCCTTCCCTTGAATAATGTATGTAATAGTCAGTGTTCATTTTGGTCTCTGGTGTGTGAATAACAAACAGCAGTGGTGGTCAGAGGCTGGCTCTGGTCAAGAGGCACAGTGCTTCCACTCTCATCTCCGCGGAAGAGGAAGTCAGCAAACACTACCAGCTCTCATAAAATAAAGAATTAATGCACCCTGTTGTGCACACTCAATATTGGACAGACATACATGCATCCTCTGTCTGAATCAGTCAGCAGTCAATATTACCACCCAGATGAGATGCACCATCAGCTGAGAGAGGGGCTGCAGCATTGAGGAGTGGGCCAGTAAGAACACAGCAAAGGAGTTCCTGCCCGGAGGAAAGTGAACAGAATTGTCCCAGCCGTTACCAGGTATCAGGATGAGAACTGCAGGAGAAGAAGTCTTTTCCCAAGCAATATTTTGTTCTAGTGGCCCCAGGAGCAAGGGTCATCTAGGAAAAAGTAAGACATCCAAGTGTTTAGATGACCCATGGAGTATACAGGTAACAGTGAACTGTGTTGGTGGGCTACAGAAGGAGACTGGAGCTTGAGGGAGAGATAATTAAAGCAAGGACACGGTGATGCAGCAGAGCAGCCAAGAGAAGAAAAAGGTATTAATAAGCGGTTTTTTCCACTATGTTGCAAAGCAGGCACTGAAAGAAGTCATGCAGGAATTTAAAATGTTTTAATAACAACCTCTCATCTTATCAAGGGGATTTCCCCAGTGGATCTCGAACACTTTACCAATGAGGTTAATACCCTTTGTGCCCAAAGAACAGATAAGAATACTGAGGCTCAGCTAGGGAAAACCACCCAACAATCAGCTACAGAGGGCTCCTGTCCCACACCAAGGTCTGCCCTCACATACTCCCCATTGCAGAGGTGTGGGTAGCAAAATCTTCCTTCTCAATGCATATGGTCCAAAGTGTGATGACATGGCAGTGTTCCTCAGTTACATATTCCTAACACTCCCCACAGCCCGGCTGCCACCACCCTCAACGCTGTGAGCCATGTCAGAGGAAGCTCGCTGTGATGAGGAGGTGACAGTGTAGCACATTGAAAACTCGAAGGTTATTCCTTGCAACTTTTGAGACTGAGAAGTACCATGCACACAGAAATGTCCCTTCTGACTTATCCAAAATGTCCCCTGAATTATCTGATTATCCTAAATATTACAGCTCAAGTGAAAGTTGAAAAGAGGGAAAAGAAATACCTGGAAGCTTTTCTGTAAAACTGTCAGCTCTCTACACTGCTTTCTTCACAGGCCAGGCATGCTGTCCTGCAGATGGCCAGCCAGTTTTGCTAATATTTCATTTGCAGATGGAAGTAACACCTTGACCAGCATTGGGTCAAAAATGTGCAGCATCCCTGATGCTAATGACAGCCTTGGCCGGTTCAGCTGGTGGGCAGTGTGCTGCATCCAGCTGATAATGTCACACAGAGCAGTAAGAAACCTGTTGTGATAATTCCATCCTCTTAATCACCAGCTGCTCCTAAATTTCTCTGCGGCATGTTTGAAATCAGCTAGTGTTTGCATAGCCCTGCTGCTTGACAGCTGCAGAGAGGACAGGTCTCACCAGTTGCTGGTGCAGGCAGCTGTCGTGTTCACTGGTCACCCTTCACCTCCCTGGCTTCAGGGGGAGATGTTGTTCAGCCCCTCACGTGGCATCAGCCAGCCCCACTGGAGCCTTTGGGCACCATCTCAATGGGAATGTGCAATAACAGAAATGATGTGTTTGTGCACACTCCAGAATCCCAAGGAAGGAATGGTATGACACAGTGCCCTCTCTTTTATTTCTGGAGTTTCCTGCCAGAGTGCAAAGCTCTTAGGCTTTCAAAGGGTCTGAACTTCCTTGGGTATTAATGCAAGGGAGAGAGGGAAGGCAGCAAAGCACCCTACTTCTTGCTTTCATTTTCGTCTTGGCTTGACAACACATTGCTGCCGCTAGCACATCTCCTTTCCCGTTCCATTTTACTAGCAAATGCACTTTGACTGGTTGAATGATTAATTGCAAACAATTTACCAGGCCACATAAGTCCAGCTTTTCTCTGTCTGTGAATTATCCCCAAATGAACAGGTACTTTTTTACAGTATTTGCTGTTGGGTAACTTTTCAGTACAAAGCCTGTGCATACTTGAGATGGCGAGTTGTTTTTGAGTTGCTTTTTGACTGACCTGTCTCTGGGCAAGAAGAGAAGGGAGCAGCCAGGCATGGAGCAGTCTGACCCCATTTAGAGTGGAAGACATTTAGTAACCAATGTCCCTTCTGTCTCACAAGTGCCCTGATTCATCAGAGCAGCAGCCACTGTGAACACGAACGCTGGCAAAGCCCTGCATGCACGAATGTTTGCACAAGTGGGACAAGAAAAGGTGACACATAGTCAAACATATCATCTCAAGTGAACATTTTGCATCACTAGGTCAGGCCAATTGCTCATCCATCAACAATTTGTGCTATAGAAGAGATTTGTGTTGAATGAAAATCCCAGATTCATTGTGCAATATTCATAGTTGTTCTGTGCAGGCAGAATTAAGACCTTCCACAAGTTTAGTCAGTCCTTACCTGTTACCAAATCAGCTGGATTTTCTCCAAGTGTCACATTTTTCTAGCAGCTCACCCATCTACTATGATATCTTTTATTTTTAAGGTGAGTTTCAGTGCTGCAGTGAAAAATTTAACCATGTCATCGGGTCTGGCAGCTCTTTGTATTATAGAAGTACAAGTGGTTCAGTATTCATCTATTGTAAAAGATAAAACCTTTTTGTGAAGCAGTGAAGCAGCACCAGTTTACACCAGGGAAACATTTCCAGTATATATCACAGCACCATCCAGCTATTTCTTTTACAGATATGTCTTAAGACTTGGTTGCTGGAATATGGTCTGCTGTAAAGAGCATTTCCCACTAAGGAGATTGCTGTGCTTCAGGAGATAAAGACAATACAGCCTGCAGTGGCTTCTAAGTCCACCTGTATCACTGGAAACAAGCTGAAACCATCAAGGATGTTTCTGTGACTGATAGTCTGAGAAAAAACTGTGTCATGCTGTTGGGAAAAAAAAAAAAAAAAAAGAAGATGCATTATGAGAAGTGCTCTTTGCAATTCAAACTTTCTGTCTTGGCTTAGCTTAATATGATAAAAGTGGTCCAGTTTTTTCCTATTCTTACCAGATTTTTGTAATCACAGTGTTTGTTACCTTGCAGAAGTCTTTGCACTTTTCTCCTTACATAGGAAAAAAGTTTAGGGCAGAGAGAAAAGAAGCTACAAGGAATTGTTCATCATTGCCTGCACTCCAGACTTTCCTACCTTCCTAATTCTGTTCTGCTGATGTAAATTCAGGCAGACATTAAGTTTTATTCACAAATTCAAGTTTATTCACAAACTCACTCAAACTCACAATTGATTTCTGCAAGTAGGGGAAAAAAATTCATTGTTGTACAACTCTGTTCTGCAGCAAGGTAGGTGTAAGCTTTGAATTTGCAGTCACTCACAGTTCTGCCCATCACGGCACACTCACAGTTTCCTGCCTCCAAAAAGACTTTGAAGAAAAATCTCCTCATCCACTCCATGAAAAAGTCTGGCAAGGGTAGAAATTGGACTGCTGAATTCCTGAAGTTTCATCTTCATGACCTCTAGAATGCAAAGTAAGAAATGTTATTGTACTGGAATTCATCCTGAAACCAAAATGGGATATCCTCAAAAATGGAGATTACTGTGAAAAGACTATGGGGAGGGTACCATACTATCACTGCAAGTAATTTCCATGGATTTTTGCTAAAATGTAAAATTAAATGAGATTTAAAAGTAATGGAAGATCAGTATTAACTAATCCTGTAGATGCCATTGAAGTCATCTTCTCTCTAATAAGATGAAAAGCTTTAAAATATGCTGTCAAGTAGCTAAGATTTATTTTTTTATTATCTCAGTGGAGCCCTTTTCCTGAAAACCTGTCAAACTCTTGACTAGCTTCACTTTCCCTCAAAAACATGGGCTATTGGAAACAACCAGAACTGTCTCCAGTTTACCCTCTCCATCTGCCTCTCCCAGGCAGCAGTACAAAAAAGCAATACAAGGGGACTAACAAACTACTCAGTCAGCATTTCTAATTCCTGAAATTTGGGAATGAAATAGCAGAGGACATTGAGTCATCAGCCTCATTCAGCTCCCTGCCCATGGCCATCAGGTGGGCTGAGGCTGGAGCAGCTGAGCTCACCCCATCTCTGGTGGTTTATGGCTGCCTGACCAGCTCCATCACAGGCATAAATGAGAACAGGTTATTAGGAAAGCAGGAAAATGACAGAGGAGCTGACAAACGGTGCTCAAGGCAGGTGATTTGTTAGACCTGGGTAAATGTCACTGTTCCAAAATATTTCCTTGGGTAATGGGACCAAAAAAAAGCCCCACAAACAAAAATGAAACAGCCAACTTGTTGACTGCTCTGGTTTGAGGGCACTGGTACTTCCCAGCCACCCTCGCAAGATGTGGTGGCTGCTGTCTAGACTGCTGCAAACCCAGACCTTGTGCTGGCACATCTTGAAACCTCACTGTCAGCCTCAGGTCCTGCTTTAAAATGCTTTTCCCCTTTTTCAGTGGAAACTCCTTAGAAAACAAAATGGTTTCCTGCAAGGCATACAACTGACAGGTAGCTTTTCTCACAGAAATAATTCATGATAACTTGAACCTGAGATCCACGCAGGGCTGGTGCTTGTGCATATGAAGCAGAAGTTGACTCTACAAGCTGAGGGAGTGGAAAGGGGAGAAACAGGCAAACAGAATCCAGCACCTCCCATTCTGATGTCAGTATACTCCAGGATGCTCAATGCTTGGAAGAGGTTCAAGGGAGAGCCACAAAAATTACTTGCAATCCAGAAACATATCTTCAGCATGAGAGCATGGAGCTGAGTAGACTATTTATCCAGGAGGAGGAAGGAGGGTAGCTCCAACAGAGTCTGACTACTTGAGGATGTATTTTCAAGAACAAGTAGTTTTAAAATTGACCTAAAATAGCAAAATTGAAATTAATGGAGCTAGGTAATCATTAAGACAATCCAGGAAGAAGGTAATTTTTTTTCATCACATTAATAGCAGCAGAAAGAGTGGCTCTTGGCCTTTTACAAAATATTCTGCAGCATAATCAGCCATGACAGGCTGGATGCAGGAACTGCTCAATGATAGTACACAGCCCACGTCTGTCTTCCAAGGGATGTCATCCTGTACCCTTTCCTTTTGCTTGTAATATATCCATGTGTAGCATTCCCAGATGTGAGTGATGCCATCTATTTGGCTTTAAATAGCAGTAAGACTTGCATAATTTATTACTATTAACATTAATGAGACTTTTCTTCACATGCCTCAAAGAGCAAGGGAGGACTCCTGTGCTGATCTGAATTCCACAGCACTGATGACAGATTTTTCTCTAAATACTGTGAACAAGGACTTCTTAGGAGCCAGGTCATCACACTGGTAGTGTGAGTCTGTGCAGGTAGTAACTGTACCTAGGTAAAACATGCCAAGTTTGAAAGTAGCAAAACCAAATTGTATTCATCAGAATATTCCAGAACTTTTGGAGTGATTCTGGACCCAAGCTGCAGTTGGAACAAGATACACAAAACTAGAGAGAGTGTTTATTCCATCAATGTTTCCAAGATGGTCGTCAGCTGAATTTTTCTTCATAATCACAGTTCCTAGGACCTGGAGACCAAAACCTGTGTGACAGTGACACGGCAATTCTGGGTTGAAATTATGTAAGCAGGAGAAAAAACATTCAGGTCTCTTTGCAAAATGATGCAGCATCTCTAGCAATGTTGCACTGTGTTTTTGCTAACAGCTCTGCTTTTCCAAACCACAGTCTCTGAAAAATATCTCTGCTAAAACATACTAGTTTGAAAGTGAAATCCTGTGCTGGATCTGCTCTGTCTTGACAAAGACAAAGCACAGGCCAGGAATTAATTGGCTGAGATGGACAATTGGTGACTATCTTAGATCTTGCTAATATGACTTCCATCATCCTGAGCCTCAGGCTCAGCAAAACCCTCCTGTCACTGCTCTTCCTCCACAGCATCAGCTGTTCCTCCAGGACTTGCCATTGCAGGTGATGCTGATGTGGCAGTTCAGGCTCCAAGCACCAGTCCAATGGCACTGGCCTCTCTGCAAGCCAGTTTGTTTCCACTGCTCGGATTGATCCCTGAGATACCTTTCCAGAGCACTGATGGACTATTCCTGAAAAAATGAGAATTATTTTAACACTTACAGTCTTGATATGCGCAAAGGTAAAGGCACAAACAGGGTATTACTGTTCTGCATTACACAGACTCAAACTAACCAAATCATAACAGTTAACACAGAACTAACTGGGCACTGGACACAGTGTCTCCACTGTGAAAAAGATATAATAACTTATATTTTGGTTTTAAAATATGAAATAAAGTTCTTAGTTTGCAGTTTGTTGCCACATGGAAAGGTTCTTTTTTGCTCTTTTTAAAAAGTAAAAAAGGAGTCTAAGATGCAAATAACATTTCCTGATATGGAAAGCAGAAAATACTCCTAGCACATTTTCCAAGGTCAGCTCGGAAAAGGAAGCTGCTTCCAGACTCTAGCTACAAAAATCAGCAAGCCAAAAGTTAGAAGTCTCTTCTATAGTTATTCTGCTTATAAAAGAAGACTGAGTATCTTGGTCCTCTTTTCACCCCAGAAACATCCTGTCTTACATCATTGGGACATTCTGGGTATTCAGTACTCTTAGAACTTGAGCAAATATCCAAATACAGTCTCAGGAGCCAATATTCAAATGTGCTGTGTAAAAAAAAACCCCAAAGTCTCTCTTTTCAAGCAGCGAGACAGCAGAACAGTAATCTATAGTTTCCATGTCTTCATATAAATGAAGTCTGAACCTATTCTCTCTCCTCTTTGTTTACTGTGCAAACTGCTTCCCCACAAAATGAAATGAGCTTTCCTATCTAAATGCCACTTTATTTAAAGCAGTGGGTAAGGAGTTTACCCTGTGAGGTGGTGAGCACACAGCAGCGCTCACTGACCTCACAACAGGCTCCTAAACAAAGAGAAGCCAAAGTGCTGATTGTGGCAACACAGCTACAAAAGAATGCAGTGGCAATCTATGTATGTTCAAGGACCAGCAGCCAGACAAAGCACCATCATGAGTTTTAACTTGCGTTCGCTGAGGGCTGAGAGCACACACATTTACTTGCCGTAACATACAGATAGATCTTCAGTACCTCCAGAAGCTTCCAGACATGTCCAGGTGTTAGGATTTGGATAAATAAAGGACATGTGCTCACAGGCATTTTGACTCCCCTAACAGGAGTCCACCTCAGTCAGGAAGGGTCAAACACACAGGTTATTTCCCCTTGGTGCTTAGAGCAGCCCTAAGGACACACTTCAAACCAGATCAGCTGCTCTTCTATCATCCCTGTCAGCAGAGAAGCCCATGAGGGCACCCAGCAGCTGCTCTGGAGGAAGAAGGGGCAAGTATCTGTCTGTGGCTGGGCTGGGCATGTCGTGCACCTGCCATCTCTTTTCTGGGTGACAGTGTCAGGCAAAAGCAGCAATGCTTAGAGGGTCTCTGGGGATCTTCCACTCAGAGAAAGTTAGAGACATTAAGATGCAGGACAACACATCAGGCAAGAATGAGTTAAAAATAACAAAAAAAAATACAAAGAAGTGTGACTTCTTTGTGTCTTTTTGTTCTGTGATCATCCTGAAATAGCATGTGTGGTTCAGAAACAAGCCCAAAACCACGGTCACTGCCACCTCCCTCCAACCTGCTCACAGCAGTCATATGACCCTGCTGTTCAGAGGCTGTTGTTCAGCTGTCCTGGCTCCAAGTTTAAACAATCCTGGGCTGTACTTGCTGTAATGAGTATGATCAAGACTAAGCACATGGGACATAAATAATCCAAAGACAAGTTATACTCACAGCCTAATCCAGTTACAGCTCTAATTTGCACATTTCCTCTTTGAAAGCAGTTCTTTTATCTTCTGTATAGAGATGAACCTCTCCCAGATGCCATTTGCAAGCCAGGCAAGGTGCTTTGCATCGGAGCCAAGGCAACACAGAGATCTGCAGGAGCATTTCTGACCCACCCACCATACTCTCCATGTGAGGTGTAGGACAGAGTTTTTCCACCAGCTCTGTTCATCAGCAGTTTCTCAGCCTTCCCAGCTTCCCAGTGAGCTTTGAATCCAAACGGGAGAAAAACTCCAGAGCTCAACAACAGTCCTTAGCTGAGCTTCCCACTTGGTTTCTCATTGAAAGCAACTGTGGCACAAAGCAGGGGCAGCTACAAAGAGCTGGTTGTTACTAAAGTAGTACCTGTGGCCCTCAGTTATAAAACTTGCTCCTCGTTTGCATCCCCAGCACCTCATTATAGAGCAGAACAGGTTACAAATGACTTTCTTTTTCTAGTTCCTCCCCCAGTTCTCTGCTCCTTCCCAGGTCAGTGGTGTGGCTGTAGGTGTGCTTGTGTAGCTCCCTTGGGGCAGAGCAGCAGCGTGCCGTGGAGCAGAGCTGCAGTTCTCTCTCTGTGTGCAGCAGGAAAGCCATATGTGCATAGAGATGGCTTGGGATCCATTCTGAATCTGGGCTAAAAAAATCCCAACTTGTTGAAAAGGATCAGGAAACATGCTCTAGCACAGCTCTGTGTGGTCTGGTCAGTCTAAGAAGCAGATGTGTGTTTCCAGTGTCTGTGGATAGCTTTGTTATCAGGTTATCCCCTTCCTTGATTTTATTTGTTATGCTCTTGTAGAAAGTGGTGTCATCCAAGCAATCACAGGCACCCAGCCCCTGTGAGGCTGTGCTGTTGGGGCTGGGATAGCCTGAGCACATGCTCCTCAGCTTTTATCTTTGCAACTCTTTGACTGTACTTGTCAAACAGCAAAGTATCACAGAGGCTATTAAGAAACCTTGCAGGTGAGGTGTGCCAGATGCAGACAATGACAGAGGGAGAGCCCAAATATAGCCTGCTTTTATGAAAATATGTATTGTTTACCATTCCAGCATTTCCTGCAGTTTTGGGATGTTATGGCTGAAAGGTTTCATTAACAACTCTTTCATGAGACTATTCTGTTCTCTAAGAAGTCTCATATGTATTAAACAAATAAAACATGAGGAATATCTGCTGGAGACCTGACTTGGCCTTTGAAACACCTAAAACTAGTTTCAGAGAAAAGCTGTGTTTGTATAATCTTAACTAGTTAAACTGCTCTGAGAGCCCAGATGCCAGCTGAGCACTTCTTTGCAGCTCTGCTCTTACCCCACTCCTGCCCATGCAACATGGTCTACCTGCCACCGCATTCCCACCCATGAGAGGAAGCCTGACTTAATGTGCACAAGGCTTCCCCCAGGGAAATCAGGGCTTTAATCCCCAACTGAAGCATTTTCATGTATTTGGTGACACAATCTTACAGCAATGTGTAACACTGTTATCCAGGACAACAGGGTCAGGTTTGTCAGCAGCAAAGCGAGGAGAAATGCCAGTGCTGATTGGTGACTCCTACAGAGCTGCAAACAGAGGGCTGGGAATCACCATGAAAGGCAGTTCAGACACCACAGGTCCTGCTGCTCCATCTGGGTGGCCTCAGAGACACAGCTTACCCGCAGAGGGAAGCGTCATCTCACATCAGAGCTCCTCTGTTCAGCAAAAGCTTGGACTGAGCAATACTTTACAGCTCATGATGGTCTTGGGTGCTGGTTCCAGCACTGTTTAATATCTTTGTCCGTGACATGGATGCTGGGACTCAGTGCACCCTCAGGGAGATTTTAGAGCCCCTTCCAGTGCATAAGAAGCTCCAAGAGAGCTGGAGAGGGATGGTTTACAAGGGCATGGAGTGACAGCACAAGGGAGAATGGCTTTAAACTGAGAGTAGGTTTAGATTAGATAGTAGGAAGAAATTCTTCCCTGTGAGAGTGGTGAGGCCCTGGCACAGGTTGCCCAGAAAGCTATGGCTGCCCCGTCCCTAGAGTGTTCTAGGCCAGGTTAGATGCAGCTTGGACCAAACTGGTCTAAGGTAAGGTGTCCCTGCCCATGGCAGGGTGTTTGGAACAAGGAGATCTTTATGGTCTCTTCCAACCCAAACCATTCCGTGATTCTATCTTTCCTGGTGGTAGAATTGAATATTACCATTATCCATGGAAAAGACATTTTTACCAACTAAGGGAAAGTTTGTATTTTCCTGTGCAGACAAATGGAAGAATTTCATATTCACAAGTGAGAAAAAAGCAAACAAAACTTGGAAGTGACAGTTTTGTCAATAATAAGCCTGGCTTGGCAAGAAAGTTCAGCAACAAAATCTGAATCTCAAACTCCTATGCTAAGATGATGTTTAGCAAGTCTATTGTTTAGAATAATTACTTTAGCTTCCTTTTTGAGAGCAAATGCCAGCTAAGACTGGGGAAAAGGGTTTTGTAAGAAAAGTAACAGTATAATTCAGTCATGGTCTCCCAACAAAACATGTTTTAGTTTATCCAATAGAACCAAGTAATTTTCTGGATCAATATTTGGACTAGATCCAAGTGTTTACTGTTTAGCCAAGAAATGGGACAAATCCACTAAGAATCATTATTTATTTTGAAATGGATAATGTTTATTATAAACCAGCTTCAGTTTATGGCCCTGATTCTGTTTAACATATACCCTCTGGGGGGGGTTATTTATTCTTTTGATAACCTTAAACTCACTCAGTTCCAGCAATTTGCTTCCAAGGCCTGACCTGGTGCACCTTTCTCCACCAGGTAACTGTGAGTGTTGCTGGATCTTAGATGCAGGTCTTGGAGAAATAGGAGGTCAGTAAGCTTGGGACTTCTTGGTGGTAGGTCTGTTGCTGTGAGACACACTGATTTCACTGAGGAAAATATTCTGAGAAACCCAGCTCTGATCATTAAAGTCCCTCAAGCTATTATATCAGAGAATTCTGGAGGATGCTGGCGTAATTCTCTGATTAGGACTAATTGCCACAGGAAATTCATCCTTTCCTATTTGGCTTCTGTAGCACATGCCAGCTAAAATTTATTCTGTAGTTTGCAGCAGCAGAAAAATGATAAGTGGATCTAAACCAATACATTTAATAGAGATACACATGACACGGTCAAAATCTTCAAGCGGCTGTACATAGATGGAACTGTGTTCCTGGAGGAGATACTGGTCTGGAATTAAAGCAGTGGAATTTATTTGGTCTTGCCCAGAAGCCACTGTCTGATCCCAAGTGATTAGGTGCCTGGGTTTTATGGGAAGCCATCCCTACTAAGCTTGTTTGGGTCATGGACTCAAGCAAGAACATGCTGTCTGGAGCACTACTCTGAGCCTGCTTTACTCTGTGTTATTCATGAGGCAGAGCAGCAAGCCCAAATGGCTCTGCCCCCAGAAACCTCAAACACAATGACCCACGTGTGTTGAGAAACCAAAACTTCGCATGGTGCAGTTTGCACGGAGTTAACAGCAGAGTTAGGAGGGTTAGAGCTTCTCATTGCAACCTTTCCAATCTTCCTGTTTAGGGGAAGACTTACTGGCTTTAAACAGTGACACTAATGATGCAGTTAATACTGTACATCTCCACTCATGCAGAGTTTCCTTACTGTTCATGCCACGTTACCTTCTTCCATGTCTATCTGTTCTGTGACTGCAGACTGTGGGCTCTGAGGGTGACCCTGGGCACCTCCACCTGAGCAATTAGATGTCACCTTTCTGTGCAAGGAACCAAGCCCTGCCTAGCAGTTCCCATGCCATAAGCTGTAGCTTCCAAATGCCTTCGGTAAATCAGGAGTGATGCTTTGTATCAGAGTCAGGGCAATACAGAGCCCTGCAGCTTGTCCATTATTTTCTGCCCCGGGTGCTACAGGGGCAGTGAAACACCTCCTGGCAGACCTGGCTGCTGCCCAACTGCTTTCCATGGATTAGGCAAAACAAATACATGCAAGCAACTGCTGTAAGAAGGTATCTGAAGGCAAACAGGGCTGCCAAGCAATTAGTGTCAAAACGATGCATAATTAATCCCTTGGGTCCGTCTTACTACAGAATAAAGCAGAAGATGTCTTTGTCTGGGTATTTTATTGGGACTGTGCAATTCTGATCTGATTTGAGCTGGTGCAAGGCAGGAAGAGTAGGGCTGTCAGATGATCATTTCCAGGACATGTCTGGGGAGAGACCATCTCTTGCTTTCATGGCACTGATGACAATTCTGGCTCCAGGAGGCAGTTTGTGCTGGCAGGGGTGGGGAGCAGGAGAAGGGTTCTCAGTCTGTAAGCGCTGCAATACAGAGAGCTGCGGGTTTTATACTGGATTAGCTGCAGCAGACAAGATACAGATATAAAGGCAGCTTTGTGTAGACTGTTAGAGACACATTGTAGAACTTAAGACTTTGATACACAGTAAAGTGTACAATATGACTATTGTAAAACACACATTGGTTTGGGGGTAATCATGAGAAATGGCCTGCTTCTAATTGATAGCATAAAAAATGTCTTAGCTAAAATCAGATAGACATTCAAAGCTGACCCAATGTTAAATTCTAGATCCAAAAATAAACAGAATCTGAATGGGGACTGAAATCCTGCTCAGTAACTGTTGGTAAATCCCAGCAAACCACACTTCTGTGTTGAAAGGAAAACACAGGCATGCATTGGTTGGCTTTGGCAGAGCAGAAACAAATTTGCTTTCTCAAATCTGCTGACATGTTTATCAGGAGAACATGAATGAATGCATTGCATTCGCCAATACAGCACACAGTGGCAGCAGAAGATAGAAAATTATTTGAAAAGAAATTAGAAACTATTTGACTGCGCACACAGGGCTTTACTTGCCCTTCCCACACAGTGAATTGCATTTCTGAGGAAGATGAGACTGAGCAGCAAAGCTGCCTGCAGACTATGGCTCTGGGAAAAAAGTGGTAGGGGAAGCCTGGGAGATAAACTGGTCACTCAAGCCCTGCAGCACCCAGCGGACCCCTCCTGCTGTCTCCATGGCCCTGGACCTCTGCAGAAACTGAGAGGGTCTTTGCCCTTAGTGGGTATTTATTTTTTAAAAAGTCTGAAAACCCTTTTCATCCCATTTTCTTTAATTCTTATGTAGAGTTTTGGAACTCTGCATAAAAGTAGAACTGCAGAAAGAGAATATGCAACAAAAAGGACAGGAGCTAATGCTGAAAAATACCCTTTGCTTTCAGCTTTTTATGTTTTCTGGAAAACAGCAGATTTTCTTGGCAAATATCAAGAGGATATTTGTGACTGAGTTTGCTCTAATGAACATGAGCTGTGCTGTGCCTCTAAGGCCTGTAGCACTTTCAGATGATATCACCACTTTACAATTCAGCTCTTATGATAACATTTAACACACACTTGTTAAACCATTCAGTGCAAAGGCGGCATAAAGTCCAGTGAAGGGCAGCACTGGGCACAATCTGCTTCGAGGTGGAGTCCCTCTTGCAAAAAAACCTCAAGTGAACAAAACAAAGGGCTGAGATGTTGAAACTTTTTAGGGTAGGGAGTAGAAATTTATTGACAGTGCTAATAGGATTTACACAAATTGAGCAAAATAACACACAGAACTATCTTTTAGTGCTCTTGTATTGTGTGGCTTTTGCTTCGTCAGTTGTTTTAAAAAGCAACTAGCAATTTCTGGGAATGCTGAGTTAAAAAAAAAAAGGAGAGGGAGAAAAACTTATCAGGCATTTCTATAGCTTAGTAAACATGATTAATCTGACACAGCAAGACTGAACCAAAGAGAATTCATTGCCCAGTTGATATTCAGAAGCCTTTTTTGTTTAAATATGGCTTGAAATTACACAAAAATTAGATCTATTCCTGAAACCCTGATACATGGAAACTTCCTGTTGTCTGTACATCTGGGCTTATGGTCAGATCTATTTTAATGTCTTTAAAAACCCCCACAATTGCTAGTAGAAAAGCAGAGAGTCATCACAGCTTTCACAGGCCCTAAAGGAATGCAGAGCAAAAAACAGTTTAAAATTAAAATGCCTGGGCCCAAATATGTTCTGCATATGCACTTTTACCTGCTCATCTGCATAGCTACATAGTCCTTCACAGATCTGCTACAAGCAGGATGAAGGATGGGCCTCCCCTCAGGTGTCACTTAACCTGCCAAGAGACAGGAGCTGAACGTGCTCCTCATCCATCAGCATCAGGTACCCAGTGACCCTGAGGAGCAGCAGGCACAGGGACAGGTGGCTGCAGTGCTGTAAATGTGATGTGTCACCCAGATCCACAGAAGTGGGGGATGACAAATGAGTCACACTCCTTGTCCCTGGAGCCCACCCTCAGGGGTGACCCCCATCCTTCCCCTGCTCCGGGCGAGCCCCTCACTGCAGCGTGGCAATACAGCAGCTTGGCCCAAGGGCCAGCCACCACTCTGCAGGGCATGTTTGGATGTGAATTGTGGAAAAGACATGGCTTACATGACTGTGGGCAGAATCACTGGTCATTTTTGTGCTGCTCAAAATGTTCATCCAAGTTTGGGCAGGATGAAATTCATTGCTGCTGCAAAATGATGCAGCACCTCCAAGCAGGGCATCTCTCAGCCCTGTATGTGACCCTGACATGCAGGTCACACTAACTCCTGTAATTTGTTGAATATTCTTTGAAAACCCTTTAAAGATTTTCTTTCACTATGTCCAGAGTTACAGCTTACAGTTCCCAGTGGCTATTGGGAAGGAGAGGACAGATGGGTGCAGACAATAGCAGCTGTTGGAAGGGAGACCTGTTATAATGGCACCTGCAGAGACTGATACGATGTGGAAAAGAGCCTATAAATTGTTAAATGGTTCTGGGACTTGATTTAATGTATACAATAGAATCTGAAAAAAGACTGAATATCCCCTATCTTGTCAGAACACCGGTATGTAATAAATAACCCCTATAGAAATGTTTACCTCCTTTATTCCCAGCAGTGAGAGCTTCTTGATGAAATGCATCATTTTTATGAAAACACTTCTGGTTCTTCTCAAGAGCAAGGGGAAGGTTCACCTGAACAGCTGAAAATGTTTGCCACTAAAATGACCAGCTTTAATATTGGAATGAAATCCAGAATTCCCTGTCCCGGTTCAAGCTGTCACCTGTAAGGATTTTATATGTAAATGATAGCTGCTTTCCAGAGACCAAATTGAAGACATTCAAGGAAAACCACTGGTTTTTTGGCATTTTATTGCAAGTTATCAAATGGTGTAGATCTGGGATAAAATAACCTCCTAAAACCCTTCCATCACCCAGCCAGCTGTCTCTGATGGAAACCTCTTTGGGAATAATGAATGACTGTGAATTGATTTTTAGCAGCTCCAGGCTCTTTCTCAGCTCTATCTCCCTCCAGCTTTCCATGGTAATTGGAAGTTGCATGTGTGTGGCTGAGCAGAGCAGGATGCCAACAGCTGAGATGACAGAGGATCTGCCCCTGACCCCAAGGTAGCCAAAGTCCTCAGTAGCCCAGATGAGGAGGAAATTACCCAGCTATAAATCAGCAATCAGGTGAAAATGATATCTGGTTAGATGGAGCAAGTGCTGACCTGGAGACTTATGCAAGGGTTTTCTGCACATGAATCCAGGATAGAGTTGGGCTCTGACAGCTACAGTTCCCCTCTGTGGCAGAGGTCAGGCTGGTGGAACATGGGCCTGACAAGTCCAGGGTGGGCAGAAATTGCGGGGCCTTTGTGCTCTGAACTTGATTCTGCCTTTGCCAGGGCACTACAAATCCTGTGCTGGAGCAGGGATTGCACTCTGCCCACGAGAGAGGAGCTGATGCACAGAAGCTGAAGAGGTGAAGGTCATCACAGCACACATAAGGATGGATAAGAAACAAAGGAGAAGGTGGGGAGCTCATGAAAGGAGGTGAAGTGTGGCCAGCAGCCACTTGCACTGTGGACTGTGTGCACACCACAGTCTGTGCAGAGCTCATTTCTAACACAGACTGTAGCAGGACAGCTTAGAGACAGGAAAAACTCAAGGAAAAACTCTGTCCTGGCCCTACCTAGGCTCTGCGTGGCTGCCTGGTAAAATTCTGCCTACTGCACCAGTACACCAGCTAGCCCTCAGTTCATGACATCTGGAGTATTTTTTCCTGGCTGGACCTAATAAGAGAGCACCTCAGCGGGGAACCAGCTTGTAATTTGAAATGGATATAAAAATGCACTTCTCTAAATACTGTACCACCTTGCCTATTTTCAAGCGAAGACAACCATATATAGAAAGATGTGACTGGGGGCTCTAATTAGAAGATAAAACCTTGCATTAAAGCTAGGTGCTGAGTTGAAATTGCTACATTTTTTTTCTGTTTGTGGCTGCATTCTGTTATCGCCCTGTTTTAAACCTGCTGCAATTAGTGTCTATTTTAATGAAGACTGCTGGAGCTGATCTAAATACCAGAACATCTTGTATGCAGTACACAGAAGTCCTTTTTCCCTTCAGAACTGCTGTGGTGTTCATTTGCATCATAGATTCATGACCAGGCACATTTAACAGGATGAATCAAAATGCTTCTAAATACAATGTTAGATCCATTGTAAAATCCAGGGCAACTACAGAATCAGCCCAGGTGTAGCTGTACCAGGGCCTTTGGTGTGTTTCTGCATTGCTGCAGAAACATAACCCAAAACCCTTTATTTGCTGCTGGGGTTGCTTATCAGGGATTGTAGCCATGAGCTGCATCAAGGGCAGTGCTGGGGACCCCCTGCCTGAGGAGACCCTGGGAACAAGGGTGTCTTTGGTGTTTCTCACACTCAGACGCACCCTCCAGCGTTTCATGGCTGTGGTGGGATGCAAAATGCCTCTGTCTCACCAGCTTCCTTCCTTCCTAGCCTTGGAGGAGGTGACTGGGGAGCAGAGATACACAACAGAGGCGAGCTTTGTGCCTTAAGCAAAAAAAAAATTCTCCGCAGCTCCCACAGGGTTTTGTCTCCTTTTCCCTTCCTCTTGCAGTCTCTCCACCTTCCCCAACTCTCCTCAGCTCTTTGATGCTGAGGTCCAAGCAGGGCACTCTCCTGATGGTTGTTTCCCTTTTCATCACTATCATCAAGGGAAATAAAAGTATATTTTTTCCCCCTCTTGTAGAGCTGGTGGACTCTTAAAGGGGTGTTTTTTTCTCCAAGAACTGAGATCCCTGAGGAATCTGCCTCCCTTGCATCTTTCTTGTGTTGAGGTGGAATTAGTCACATTTTTTGCAGATGACAGCAGCTTCTCAGAATAAAAAAGAGTAAGTTCTGGACAATTTATAGGCTTATGCAAAAAAATAGTAAATCAGTCTTGTTCTAGTTTCTAGCTGTTTGGACTGTGTTCTCTTTTCATTGCACACAAGCAACTTCCATCACCACTAATATGCAAATATTAGACCTCAATCTTTCCTACAGGGAGGAAACCCTCAGCAATGCCACGTATCCAACAGCCAAGACTGGTCACGTGTCAGACTGTATTTTCTTCCCTAGCTTGAATCCATGCAGGCTAAGAAACACAGGGGTTCCCAAATACCCATAGTTATCAAAGAAGATCCAGATTTCTAAGGATGTTTCAGCTCAGTCCTTCCTCAGGTGAGGTTTTTCACAAGTTATTTTCTATATCACAGAAGTGTTATAACTACAGAACTGTAGTGATGGAAACTGAGACTCAGCTGGTGAGAGCTGTTTAGTCTGTTGTTAATATACAGCAGGCAACTCACAGACACTGAAACTGCAGCTCAGATCCCTGTCCTTACCCAGGCATTTTCTGCATACCAAAATTAACTGTGGTCAACGAAGAAACCTTGGATTGGTCGACAGTGAAATCCTTTAAGCAAATGCACAGTTGAATCATTGTGCCAGGCCTAGGGAAGGGGGAAAATCTGAATTTAGGATTCATGCTCTCTGCAGGCCCAGAGGAGTTGTGAAATCCATGAGCTCCTGCAGATACTCCTTGGCAAGGCTGACTCAGAGTGGTACAGAAGGGGCTGGTATTCAATATTGCTGTCTCGACTGGTGGTATTATGTGGTTGTGCTCCCCAGCAGAGCTGTGCTCTGTGGTGTCAACTGCAGGGATGTGAGGTCCTCACATGGCAGTGGGAGCAACACTTGGTGACTGAAGCTCTTGGTGCTCTGCCAGAGCATCCATGGGCAGAGGGGGGAGTTGCACAAGGCTATGAAAAATTCAGATTAGGTCCATCCATGTACAGCAGTAGACTTCCTCATATCTCATAGGTAAGGCAACTTATGCAGCTAAGGTGCATTTGAGAACAGGATATTAGGACTGGGAATTTTCCATGTGTGGGTTTGGAGAAGGGTACCGTCTTGCAAATGGAGAAGCAAGACTCATTGCTGTCTGGGGTCCAGTTTGGGCCACCCCTTGCATTTCAGTCTGGGGATTTGCTGATCTCTTCTCAGCTTGTTGTGGCTCTTTTCTACTGGCTTGCTACCTGGAAAAGGCTCTCCTTGTATATCTCTCCTCTCAGTCTATCCCAGTTCTGGAGGGAACTGCAGTCTGAAACATTGTTTGGATCTCAGGTTTCTGTTCAAATACTTGCCTGTGGTTTCTGGCTGTCTGAACGCCTCCAAGGACCCCTAAAAACCAGCAACTCTTGCTGCTGCCTGAGGGCTCCACTGACACTTCCCCCTGCACCTCCAAGTCTGGGTAGCGAGTTCCTGTCCTGCTTGAGTCTGTTTTGCAGCCAGTCTGACAAGTGCCAGCCCCAGGACCCCTGTGCACAGCAGGAGAGAGCACCAGCCCCCATGTGTGACGCCTTGGCTTCTGCTTTGGTACCTGGATGGAGTTGACCAAAGAGTCTGCCCCAAACCACACCTTTTATTCTTGAGGCTCCTCCATACATACTGCTCCTGGGGTACCACTTTGGGACACCACCCTGTGCTAGTCTGGCTATATGCATGCCCCCAAAATTCTGTGCAGTAACCTGATGCACTTCTCCTACTGATTATTTGACACTAAAATCAGCCAGAACCGACAAATTAGGAAATTTAGAGGAAATACTGGCCTTCTCCTCCATCTGTTAAGCTCATTAAAGGTGGCTTTTAGCATCAAACCAGACATCCCCTGAGCAGCTTAGGAAATACTGAATGTCATCTTGGCTGGGAAAGCAGACCCTTGGGTACATCCCCTCGCAGCCAGCCTTCCTAGGAGCTCTCTCTCACTAAAATGTGGGCTTGTAAGACCAGCTTGTTGCATGAAACCAATAGAAATGTGCCTTTCCATTTACTACTCTGAGTGTCTATTCTCGGTTAAAAAGCAACTGGAATGTTAGGAATTGTTAGGAGAGGAACAGAAAACAAAGCAGAGCCTCCCTATAAACCCATCTCAAATATCGTGTCTGCTTCAGCCCTGCTGTCTCAGGAAGACATAGCAGAGCCACAGAAGATACAAATGTAGTGGGAGGGCTGGATCAGCTTCCAGGCAGTGGACAAGGAGATACACCAAGGCTCTTCTAGTCCAGAGGTGAGCAAGTGAGAACATAGCACAGGTCTGTAAATTGCCAAGGGCGTAAAGGAAATAATATTCATTCATACAACTGCACTTTGAAGGCACAGACAAATAGTCAGAAAGCAAGCCTTGGTCCCCAGCTGGTGTACACAGGGTTCCCCTTGGAGGCCGATGGCTCTGTCAGTTATTTACTTTGGCTGAGAGATGCCTGAGTGCACTGCTGAGCAGAGGCTCTCTAACAGGACCAGACTGACAGGGGCACAATTTTCTAGTCAGGGCTGCCCATTCAGTCCCTCCCATTGCCCTGATGAAACACCCAGAAAAGGCAGCTGAGCTCAGTCTCTTGCTGCAGAGGAGGTGCCCTCTCCAGGGTGCAGAAGAGCTGTGTTGCAAGACTTGGTAGCCTGCAGGAGAGTGGTCTGGCAAACAGGCAAGAGAGATGGGCAAGCACAGATGGTGGTTGAAGGGAACAAGACAGGGAAAAAACAACCTGGAGGGACAGAAACAGGAGGAAAAAACAAAGGGCCATTAAACACATCAAGACCACATACAGTCAAAAAGAAACAGTTTGCCACTATTCAGTGTTTGTCAAGAGAGGAACATTTACACACCTACACATCTGCAGTGAGAGGGCATCGTTTCAAAGAAAATAACTACTGGTCCCACAGATCCTGTGAACCTCATTGCATTTTTGTGTATCCTCCCAACCAGCACCTCCAGCCACAGGGAGTAAAGCACCCCAAAGTGCTGCCTGGGAGCTGCTTCCCACAGGCATGCCCTGGTGCCCTCTTATTTTAGAGCCAGAGCAGCTCAGATCATGTTCACTTGTATTCCAGTGTAAGCAGCTCACACTGGCACCAGCAGGTGTTACACCCTGAGGCTGAGCCTCAGGTCACCACTGTTGTTGTCACCACTGCCTCAGAACATTCCATTTCTAGTGGCCCCAAGTCAGTATAAATTGCTGTGATGTAGGAATCGACGGTGTAAGATCAGTACCTGCATCTGACTGCTCTGTGGTTGGCACCACTGAGGCTCCATATGGCCCAGGGTTTGAGGACACTCTTGCTGCCCTCTGCCACACACAGCTTTATGCCTAATCTATACACCCCTCTGAGTACATGTGCACATTTCATCAGTATAGAGACTCAGAAACTCTTTACTTCATTATGACTGCACAAGTTTATCACGTGGAGTAATCAGGCTTTAAAGCACTGTGCCTCTCGCTCAGCACCAGCACACATCAAAATCATCAAAAGGCTTAGGGGAAAATGTTAAATGCAAGACAGACAGTGGCTATGTATGTACCATGCCATTATGTAAAAGAGCAACAGCAGGTGCCCTCTTCAATGTATGCAGTAAGTAAGGATCTGTCAAGCTAAAAATAAATAAAATATAAATATAAATATATAAATATATATGTATGTATACACACACACACACACACACACACACACACACACAAATTATGGTTCAGTTTTCACTTGTCAAGTGCTAGAATGTGGGCACTCAAAGCTATTCCAGTCTGCTCTGGGGTTGGCTTTCAGGTGCTTGAGTCACTTGTGTACCTGTATCAAAATGCTTTTTCTATTTCACAGTTAATTCACAACAGTGTGAGCTGTGACAACAGACTGACAGCTTTCCTGATGTGAGTGTTCCTGCCTTTATGAGAAATCAGAATTGTGGAAGGCTTTTCTCTTCTATATTATTTCAAATCAAATAATGTGTTTGTCAGTTCTACGCAGAATAAGAATATTAGCAAGACATTGGAAAGATAAATTATTTAATATTATGAAAATTATTTTACTTTTCTGGAATAAATTAATGTGATTCTTGCATCAATCTTTATATAAATACTCATATTATATTAAGTTAACCTTGTAATCCATTCACAACACTGAAATCATAAATCAAGTTTTGAAGGATGCTAAAATAAGAGTTTATTTTTGTAGGACCAAACTGTTTTAGATGAGGGTTTGGACAACAAAAATAAAATTGCAGATAATTCAGGAATACTATGCCTGGCTGCAAGAGAAAAGTAGCTGCCACATTTGATGGAGTGAGTCCTTCAAATCACCAGGCATCCGATCAAGAGGTGGGGGAATAAGGACAATTCCCAAATGTTATGTAGAAATCTGCTGAATTTTATGATCCTTGATCACCTCAAAGAACAATCTACATAAAAATTTTACAGGCACCGTCTTTTATATGCCTGTGCACAGCATTTGTATGCACAGGTGAGCACAGATACACATGCATATGGAATAGTGATCTTCCTGCTGGTTTTGTAAGCTTCTGAACTGAATCAGTTCCTATGGGTTTCACAAAAAAAATACATTTTTACAAAATGCATTCTTAAAGAGTTTTAAACTATTTCCATCAAAGCAAATTCCATGTCATCTCATGTTACTGTTATCATTTAGAGGAGACACGTTAAAATTCACCACTATTCGTCCTCCACTCCGAGCATTTTCCAGGTCCAGTGAAGTCAAAGGAGAGACTGTTGGTGTCTTGTCAGGGACCTGTGGTTCAGAGACACACTTTTCACTAGAAAGTGGGTACCCCATGCCAAGGACACTGATTCCCAGTACTGTGACAGCCATGGGGCAGATTGCCCATGTTCTTCAGTTTTAAATGCCTCGGGTTTTCTTCATTCATGGCTTTCCCTTTTACAAGTTCAAATCTTCAGGTCTTGTCTCTGTTCAATAACACATAAAAAAAAAAGTTTGAAATATTTTCCTTTGAAAATAACTTTTTGAGTTAATTTTTAAGACTCAAGAGATGGAAAGGGATATATGTGTTCACCATTAAAGTAATTCTTACTTCTTTCTTTCAATATTAAACTGGCTAGGTGTAGAAGGTGGAAATCCTGCGGGTAGATGGGCCTCTGTGAGAGGTGGTTTTTATTTTCCACACTGATGAAAATCCACTCAGTTAGGAGGTCATGTATGTTCAGTAAGCTTTAAAAAACCCACCAAAGTGGTGAATGTGATGGCATATTTAGTGGCTGTGTTCTGGGGGTATAAATAAGAGAGTCCTAAACTGAGCATGCATGTGCATGGAGTGTGGTTATTCCTGAAAATAAAGACTGGGATGACTCAGACATTGAATGTGGCTGGGTATTAACAGAAAGTAATAACCAGTTGCTAGGAGGCATAATTCTACAGTACCTTCCACTTTGCAGAAATAAACCAAGGGGGTAGAACACGGGGACACACCTCAGTGGGTAATAACAGTGATGGTGGCTGTCCCACAGACATAAACAGGCTGGAGCCTGGGGCACTTTGTGTGAGGAACTGCAGGAAGACAGACACTGCCTAGGGGTCTTTTGATGTGCTTCATGCTGCAGGACTTGGACCAGGCAACATACCTGTCCAAGCAAGAGTCAATAACAAAAAAGAAACCTGAGCAAAGCTCTAACTTTTTTTTTGTTGTTGTTGTTTTGCTGCCTCATTAGAATGAAACACTCTCCCTGGTACTTGTACTTTCATGCCCAGGAACTGAGGCACATGTACTGATTGCTGACAGCAGTGTATACTAAGGCCAAATGTTGAGACTGCAGCAACACTGCTCAGTAGAAACATTCCTGCTGCAAGACTGCAGAAGTTGTGAAGGCAAAACAGTTAGGAGTGAGAATATAGGGGATGCAGAGCACACAGCACAGGCTTGAACCCCCTTTGTAGCAATTGCAGGTGGCACTGAACACCTCTGAGAGCAGCAAGGGAATCACTGCAGTGTCAGCAATCACCACCTGCATTTTGGAGCAGCCTGGTTTTCCCCCTGGACAGAGCCAAATAAATGCACTGGCTTTTCAGGCAGCAGCACTCACATTTCTCCTCACTCTGGACAACAAATGAGCGGCAAGGTAATTACTGTCTCCTTCAGATGCATCGGGAAGGGAAGGAGATATCCTTTGGTAACCATTTTGGGTCTGAACCATTCACTGCACACTCTCTATAAAAGAAGTGAAGCTGCAATAATGCTCAAGGGATTTGCAATGGTTTTGTAGGGCTCCCATCCTAACAAATCACTGCATTTACTTCCACTGGTCTGGCTCAGCCGGGGATTAGTCACAGAAATCACCAGAATTGCTCCTGGGCTGGGTGTCAGTTGTCACCTGTAGGGCCAGGGAGATATGTCCAGCTTCAACTCAAGCATGAAAAAGTACATTGTGTTTGTAGTGTGTCTTTGTTCAACAGTTACCTTCTCATCCTTGGTGTTTTCCCTTCTCCATGAGTGTCCATATGCTGGGAAATACATTTTTTAAAAAAATTACTCTAAGAATTAGTTCTCAGAAACAATTCCTTTTCCAACATTTCATATGGTGTATCTGTGAAGCTCCTTCCTTGCACGTTGTCAAGAAATTTGCTAATTTGGGGTTTATTGCTAGCACAGTGACCTGAATGGGGTGGCATTACTTTTGCCCTGCTTATGCTGCTGTATAATTTGCAAGGCTTATTTTTATCTCCTGACTAGGTTTTAATTTACTTACTTGCCATTAAAACTGGCTGTCCTGCAAATAATTTTCTAGCAATATATATACACTGTCCAAGTCATTCACCTCTCCCAGTTACTTTTGGAAGCAAAGATACAACCGGGCAATGCCTGATAAAACTGAAGTCGTGTCACCACCAGCAGGTTGCAGGAAAAAACGTCTCAATACTGACCCCTCTCTGACAGTCGGCTTTAGAGAATCATTGCTGCACCTGCATCCCAGTGTTTAACTGACCAACAGCTGGGAAACACCGTCCTGACTGAGGGGAAACAACAACAGAAAAGGATTAGTTATTTTCTTAACAGTTTACATAATTTCCTACATCAAATAAATGAAGACTAGTAGCTTACCATCTGGCAACATATGGACATTATTCCTTCTTATGATTAATTCTCTCAGTGACTGCAATTTTCCTCTCTGCAGGAACCTGAAGCTCATTGCAGCTAATATCCTAATAAAGACATAACTAATAAATTAACTGAATATCTTAAATGCAATCAAACAAAGGAAAACTACTATCAAAACTACTATAAAGCATACAATCAAAGGAAAAAGAAATCTCATCTTTCTTGGATTTTCCACAAAGAGATGTACCACAACAGATCTTGCTGTTTCTTCAGTATGTAGGGTATCATGTTTCAGAAATTCAATTCAAGAAGTTAAATCAATTGGTTTAGAGATTAAAACTGTATCTTAGGAATCAGGAGTTCCTGGCATAGATCCCATATCAGTTAAAAATTTCTTGTGCTACTGCTGGCAAATGACAACTTTTCTAAAAATTCTTCTTCCTTAGAAAACTTTGAACCAATCCATACAACCAAAAATTTACAGAGAGTAATAGCAGGCTCACCAACTTCTTGGACTTGAGCACTAGAGGGTGACAAAGCTGCACCAAACTAAGACAGACTACAACTATTTCTGCCACTAATTTAACGTACATTTATGTAGTCCAGACTGATTCAGCAATCACACTGATTAAGAATGCTTCGAACCCTTTTTATTTTTTATTCAATAAAATTGAATTCAGAGACTAGTTTCCTAGATAGATAGATAGATAGATCATTGTTATCTGGTCTATCTGATTAAAAACTGGAAGGTGATTTTAAAGACAACCTAAGTCAGTAACTAGAAGCCAGGCCTTAACCAGACAAATCCAGGCTCCTTCTCCACTACACACTTTCAGAGCTTCAGCTTAGGCACTGCTCAGCTGCTTTTGGCACCCACAGTATGTGCAAAGAGTTGGATGTCTCAGAAGGTATCGGCTGCTTGGGATACACTGTCGTGTATCTATTTCAAGTTCTTCTCTCTCCATGTCACCAAAGTCAGGATGGGAATCCCTTCTTAAAAGCATCTTTCTAGCACAGGGCTTAGTTGCCCACTTCCTTTTTTAACACATATATTACTTACATTTTAAACAGGTATATCACAGGCACTGGAATGAAACACTCTCTAGCATGTCCTTAATCTGTGTCATCAAGCAATCATTCTAGGTTTGACACTTTGAAAATAAACCAAAATTACTTCAACTGCATTCACTTCCTGTAAACAATACCAGTGATTCCACCTTGAAATGTTATGACACTGAAGTGAGCATAGAGAATTTCTCACCAATGTGTAAAGGACACTAGAAAAGCATCACAAACATTCAGAATATCTCGGAGTATTTGCAAATTAAAAAAGAATGTTGATTTATAGCTCAGAAATTAGGTCATGAGGAAAGAATTTCCAGGGCATATACTGCTACTGTGGAAACAGGATAGGGATGCCTTGCACTGACCACAGAAAACATGAATACTGTAAAAAAAAATTAAGAATCCCTGGTCCAAGTGCCAGGTCAGTGGATAATTCAGCATAGTTCCCCAAAAAAACATGAGCTTAACACGGAGTAATGATCAGAAAAGTTCAGAATACTAGGAAATACAGAGGAAGTAATGGATGACAAAACATAAAACTTTAGCACGCCATGGAATAAAATCATGTTGCACAGACACCTAAACTGTGAATACTGTGTATCATTATATATATATAGCGAGCCGCTCTTGCTCGTCCTCCTCCACACCCTCTCCCGGTCTCCCTCTCCCGGTGTCCCTCTCCCGGTCTCCCTCTCCCGGTGTCCCTCTCCCGTTCCCGGTCTCTCTCGCCACCTGCCGGCCCGGGCCCCCTCCCGGAGGAGCCGCCCCCTCCCCGCCCCTGGGCGGTCTCGCCCCCGCCCGGCTCTGTCCGTACGGGCTGTGCCAGCGCTGGACCGAGAGCTGCGGCTCCCCCTGCTCCGGACCCGGCCGCTCCCGGCGCCTTCCCTGCGGGTTCCCCGGCTCCAGCGCCGTCTGGATGGGGAAGCCCGGCCAGGGGCCGCTGGGGGCCGGCTCGGGCCCCGAGAAGGCGAAGGAGACCCTGGAGCAGCGGTACCGGATGGGGCCGCTGCTGGGAACTTTGTGACAAAGTCAGTCGAAAGTGGACAGAAGATCCAGAGGTTTCTCTGGAGTGGAGGGGAAGCGCTCAGCCCCTCCTCTGCACCGCCATCAAACCAAGTTTCCACAAGGGGAAATGTCACATTTGAGTGCAAAGGTGACTAAAGACCTGAGTGCCACCGGACAGGCCTGGGGGTGCCACTGGCATCAGCCCTGAGACCCGACGGCACGGCCAGCACGTGGGGACAGAGCCGGTGTTATCCACGGGGACCTTGGTCCTGTCCTGCACTCCTTCGGGATGCTTCCATGGCTGGGGGTTTGTTTGGTTATATGGGAGTTTTCGGAAGGAGGGGTTGTCTTGGCACCTCGTTTGATGGGGTGGAAGTATTGGGTTTGGTTTTTTCTTTTATTAAAGCGGTGTTCTGAAAGCATTTTGGCTGCACAGCCCCGCCAGCCCCGGGCGTGGGGGAGCCCCGGAGGTCGGCGCTGCCTGGAGCCGACACTGGGTGGCAGGAGGCTCCCGCAAACGGCTCCTCGGTACCGCGTCCCTTCCCAGCCCGTCACCTCCGGCACAGGCTGCGCTGTGCCCCCCGCCCCCGGGCCTGCCCAGGACCCCCTCGTGCCCCTCTGCCCCCCCCGTGCACACCTAGCCCCCCTCCCCATGCATGCCCAGGCACCCGGCAGCCTCCCCCCCAGCCGCGTTCCCGGGGCCGGGTGTGCAGGTGTGCTCAGGGGCGTGCAGGACTGCCCGAGGGGATGGAGGTGTGCTCCGGGGCGTACATGTATATTCCAAGGTCACGGGGACCAATGCCGGGTGCCTGGCTTGGCAGGTGAGCAGAGGGAGCTCATCCCCCCCGCTATTTGAATAAACTGGGGGATGCCTGACCGTGAGGGATTAACAGCTCCAAGAACTTCTCAGAGCACAGGAACCTTCCATCTGGGACTGGCCCTGAACTACAGCCTCCCACCAACCTCCTGCTCTTGTGTGAGAGTCCTCCTGCTCTTCCCACTTCTTCATTCACCCACAGCCCTTGACCCAGGAACTAAGCAACACCTGGAGAGACCAGAAGGGGCTTTGGTTGAGGTATGAAATGTAGTCCAAGGGTGAGAAGGGAGTAGTTGGGGCCCTCGTTGTGTGAACCTGCCAGAAGCCGCCTACACGTCCATATCCTGAAATTCAATTTTTTCTTAAAGCAAGTGCAATGGGAGAGAGCCACCCGTGGCTGCATTGCCCAATAGTTACCCCGTGTCAGCAGCAAGTCTCACGTTCCCTTTTACAAAGAGGGCTCTCACAGTCACTTTTGACCCCTACTGAGGGCTCTGCAGTCACCTTTGACCGCTACTGCCTGGGAACAACCAGTCTCTGATACTCCAACAAAATCTGATTTCTTAGCTTTAACTGACTCTGTGTTTTCTAACAAGCAGGACTGAGCAGCCTGTGGCCTGTGACCAGCCACTCTTGGATGTTTGGCAATGTGCTACAGCCTGCATTAGGGCCCCCAGCAGCAGAAGATGGGTGCTGTGGTTGTGTAGCACCTCTGCTGCTATGCGTGTCTCCACTGTTGGCAGGTTACTCTGCAGCAGTGACTTCCCATGGGATTGTAGACATCCAGTGCTGGTGCCTGGAGGAACATTTGTCAACACGATACAAGCATGCTTTATGGTCCTGCTAGATCAAGAGGGACAAATACATGTGCAATGGGACAAATAAATAGGAAAGGACTCATGGCTGCTCTGCCAGGTCAGCCTGAAGTAGTAAAGTACTTGGGGAGTCCCTCAGGGCAGAGGGCAGAGTGGAGTGCCCAGGCCCTGTTTGAAAGCCTGAGATGATTGGGAAGGCCAACATTCTATTGGTAAGCCACTAATGGCCATCTCTTTGGCATGTCCTGAAAACTACAGTACACTGCCTTTGCCTTGCCATCCCTGGAGGAGCCCTCTGATGTCAGCAACCAGAAATCCTGCAGAACCAGCTGGACTGGCAAATGCATGAAAGTCAGCTAATCTGTTTTATTGCTGCTCCTCCACCCCCGAATCCCCATCCACTTCAGGCATCAGAGGGAAGCTAATTGACTTGATCTTCCTATTTGTGCTCAGACACCTCAGGTGATTTGGTTATTTTCTCTCATTTTTGTTTCCTAAACAAATCAGCTTCAAAGGTGGTGCTGGTGCAGGTGTTATGTGATACATATCTACCAAATAACTGGGGAGAGGCTTTGCTTCACCAGGTGTTCCCTGCATCTTTGAGTGATCTGGTCACAGTTTTCCTGCCTCTCCCCACTAACTGAGGTGAGATTTACTGCTACAGGACATCAGGTATTGCTTGCTTTCCCTCTTTTCCCTTGTTTCTTAAAGCAGAAGAAAATGGGGACTTCAGGGTGGAAAGGGCCAGTGTGGAGTGGCTTTTCAGGGAATGGGACCTTTGCAGGGACATGGCATCATTCCTCAGGATGGCTTTTGTAATGAGAAGGGCAGCTGTCCATGGGAATAGTGTCCTGTTTGGGGCTGGCCCAGAGGGGGAGACTCCCATCCTCACTGTACCTGACCCAATAAGTCTGACTCTGACCCTCATCCTGCTCCACCCTGCAGAGTGCTAGATGGGCATGCTGCCAGACTGTGTTTTCCTTCACCAGGCTGGAGACACAGTAGAAGCTGTGGAGGCAGGTGGGAGATGCTGAGCTCTGGCTTTGGCAGCAACTGGGGCAAGTTACTTTCCCATCCCTACCATCCTACTGGTGTGAGCAAATAAGAGCAGGTTGCACAGAGCTCCTCACAAGGCCCCCCTGTCTTTAACGCCCAGGGAGTTTCAGAGATCCCTGCAGGGAAGGAAGCTGTAGCCCTCTCCATTGGCATGTGCCAGGGACATGCACTGAGCCAAGGGCCAGCTGGGCATCACCGCTGTCCCCAGCAGAGAGAGGTTCACCCAGATCTGCACCAGCCACCCATGGAGGCAGTTCTCAAAAGCCAGTTCAGGGCAAAGAGTTACCTATGTTGCACTCCAGGGAACCACATGGTCTTTCTCTGCCATGGCCTGCTCTTCAGGTCCCTCCCAGGGAAAAATTCCTGGCTAGGGGAGGAACTGAGACAAAACTAAAAGGCTGAGGAAGCCGTGCTGCAGGATACATCAGAGTGTTAATTGGGGCAATGGAAAGCAGGGGCTGCAGGCCTTGCATGCAAATATTTGCGTATGTGAGAGCTTTACTGTTTCATTTTGACATAGTACCACAGCACTGATATCCAGCTGACATGAATTGCTCCAAAATTCAGGCACTTGCATGCCACAGGAGTACCACCACAGGCAGGTGGAGGGAGCTGAGGTGCTAGAGCTGATAGCAGAAGCATGTGGGTTAAATGGGATTCACTCCTACAGGCACCTCTGGAGCACAGCAAAGCACCTACAGAAAGAACGTACAGAAACCCCCATGCAGAGCGCTGGGGAAATCCAGGGGAAGTGCTGCAGCTGCAGGTGAAGTTCAGCACAGCCCCTGCTGCATCGTGGCAGCACAGAAGGATTAGGGCTGTGCAGAGCCATGGTGGGGACAGGGAGGCGGGTGGGAAGCAGGATATGCTGCCAGGGCCTTACCTGCTCACAAAAACTTGCTGTGCCAGATGGGGAAACACCAGGACAGGCTTCAGTCTACGCCAGCTATAATTAGCCAGGAGGTGAACACAACCATACAAACAAGGCTGCAGGAGCTCCGTCTTAACCTGGATGTGACAAGTTCCTGGAAACCTGTTTTTCCCTAGGAGCTGATAGAGGAGGAAGAGCATTTTGCAAGGTTTTCCCTCCTTGGTAGCTGGATGTGGGGGAGGAAGGACATTTGAGGATGCCACCTCACCCTGTCCAGCAGCACCCACACCAGCCCCGCATCCCTATGTCAGTGGCACAGGTGCACACAGCAGTGACACACAGCCGAGGTGCCACACGCAGCTTGTTCCACTCACAGGACCCCATGGCCCAGGTTACTACCTCCTGCCCCTGCAAAATTTTTTCTCTTATTTAGACTGCTCCAGAAAAATCACTTCACTTGTTTATTTGTTTCAGTTACATGTGCCTAGATGGCTTAGGCCAAACAGTTAATCCTTTTGGCTTGTGCAAACCCTTTCAGGAGGCTGGCTTTTCCCTGTTATCTGGGAGTTGATGTTTAACCAAGTCAAGCATTATTTGTTACAATCTTTCTGCCTTGCACTGTTGCCCTTGGGCCTTCCTTCTCCTCCCCAGATTTTTTCAGTCTGTCAGCATCTTCCTTAACTTTCCCTGCCGTGAGCACAGGCTTTTCACGGTGATGCTGTGCTTCATGTCAGTCCTGTTTGGCTTTCACAAACTCCCAGATAATCTCTGGTCTTCTGTCCACATTGTTGTATGAGCAGAAAGCGGAAAGTTCTGCTAGAGAAGGCTCCTGTGCAATCCTACACATTTCCCATGTGATCCATAAGTTGCCATTGAAACTGTAGAAATGTATAGTCTTGCTTTCCTTTGAGTGCAAAGCAGGGGCAGGAGAGGGGGAGTGGAAAGAGAAGAGATGCTCTGTTATGCTGCACAGGAGCAGTCAGACCAGCACAGTGAAAAACTACAGCATGTCAAATTTTGCCTCTTTAAATTGCAAAAACAACAGTTCTTTTTGCAAGAACACACAGCTTTGCTGGGTTTGTTTCCTCCCCAGGGTTACAAAATCTGCTCCCAAGCCCCCAGGCAACAGTCTCTGGTGGGATGCTCTCATGGCAGGAGAGCTTTCAGAGGGTGCTGTAACCTTCCAAAGGAAGGGTGAGCCCACCTTTTCACAGCTTGGTTATGCATTTTGTCCTGCCTGCCACAAATAAAGTTTTGGTCCATATAATTGGTGTGTGAAATAATATTAGTCACAGGACTTCCTGGCAAAGCAGCTCATAAACAAGCTTTCCTCACTTCCCTCTTATGAAAGTTCAGCTCTCCTCTGCTGCGCTGACTTCTTTGTTTCCCTCTTCTCCCATTTATCGCCTGACTCCCATTAGTATCTCAGTCAGTCTAGTAAACATTTTGCCCCATGGCAGCCTCTTCAAACATAGCAGGGAGATCAGGCTGTGGAGTGCACTCTTGACACATCTCCTGGGGATCCTTTCACACTCTCCTGTAGGTTATTTTGCTGTCCTTCCTCATTCACACACTGAAGAAGGGGGAACCAATGGCCCATGTATTCAGCAGCTCGTTAGCAGGGAACGGTAAGAGGGTCTGTGATGCTTCCTCTTCTCTTCATCCCTTTCTCACTCATATCCTCCCTGTACTCTAACCTTTGTAGTAGCAGTTTCCTGGACTGAGTGTGCTGTTCAGCATCGGGTAGTAGAGAGTGGTATTTAACTAGGTCTTACTACTATTTATGTTTCATTGAAAAATACACCCACTTTTCTGGGTGTAAAGGTAGTCAAGCACTAGCACACATGAAGGATGTACCACCCACTGTGTGTTTTACAGATGCAGCCTTCTAGCACACAGGTCACACTGTCACCATCATAGCATTTACAGTATCACCAGTAGCCTTACTGGCCTTGATTCACATATTTATGTCTGACTTTCTCATCAGCACACAGGTTAAGTGTATACAGCAGTTGGATCAGACAGAGAAAAGCTCCCAAAGCAGCCAGGAGATGCGTACTTACGAGTCATATGCTCTTTAGTTGCTCCTAGTTGGCAGAAAAGTGATACTGTTCACATAGGGTCGTAGTGGAAATTTCCCTTCTTTGCTGCAGCTTCTGTCACTGAACCCACTTAGACCCACACAGCTCACCACACTGATGTCTTGGTCTCACCCATTCACCCAGAGAAACCCTGGCCCTTGCATGGAGTTTTATTTTACCTACCAGGCTCTGCCTATACCAGTCTGATTGCAGATCCGTGACTAAGAACTGTCACCTTATTGTCACCCCATTTGCCCCCTGGCTAGTCACAGCTCTGCTGCCAGCTGGGTTGGTTTGCAGCATTGCTTGAGGATTCATTTCCTGAAGACAAGAATTGTGAAGGCAGGAAACTTTTCAGATCACTCTACTTACATATTGAAATGGAGATGAAAACCTTGCAGGATTTTCTGGTAGCCCTGTGTTTCCTTTTTATCTCTGTTATCCTTTTACCCTGTCTAGCTGTAAAACTAGCAAAGCTCTAAACCGTCCTCACCTCAGCCCCAGATTTCCCTCCATTTCCCTCTCGCAGTCCTTACTGAAGTCTTGAGCATCTCCTGATTTTCTCCACACAAGAGCCACCATCTGTGGCATCCAGCAGTGCACACAAAGCTGGGTGCTTGCTGTTCTTCTTGAGTGACAGCCCAACTGGAATACAGATGTTGAATCTCATTTCCCACTATCCAGTGGCTTTTGGACATTTTTCCAAGAGATTTGTTCCATTCTCTCCTCTTGTTCAAGTTCCCTTTTAACAAGCAACTCAACTGAGTATGTCTTTTATGCAAACAGCAATTTCCTTTTGAAGCTCCTAGTGAAGGCCATGTTTGTCGCTCTGGGTGGAATTTGGGTAAATTGGACTGGAGATGAAAACATCTCTGTTCTCTTTCTCAGGAAGGTATCAGATTCCTGCAGTTAGTGTGCATTTCTGCTTTGAGAAGGAGCTCAGTAACAGTGGTATTATCAGACTATCCCTTCACATTGATTCCTGGCTCAACCATACCCAATTCACTCATCAAAAAGACCCATTGCCATCATGACTAAATTCCAACTGGACGTTCAGGTGGGTGTCCATGACCCAAGCTGTGGTCTTTCCTGTGCTAAGGCACCATGACTAATAGCAAAGGGTATATATGACAAATACAGCACTTGGATCCACTGGCTGTGACTGCCACTGCCTTGTTCGAACTCAGCTCAACAGTGTGTCACAGTTCTGTCTCTGCAGGGATACAGGAATGAAGAGCTAAAGGGAGAGGTTTGCATTTAATGTCCCAGTTTGTCCTGGCAGAAGCAATAGGTAGAGGGAAAGACAATGGGTCTCTGCCTATCCTGACCACTCTTCAGGTGGTTGAATGTAAACTAAGAGGCATCAAACACACACCTCTCCTTACATGGGTTCCAGTGACAAATGCTTTGGCACAGCCACATCCCACTGCTTTCTTCCTCTGCCTGCATTGGGGCAATCTGGAAAGAAACTTTGTGGGCTGGGGTGATGAGCACATGCCTCAGCTGCATGGAAGAAACCGTGGTGCCACCGTTTCTTCCTAGCTGCCAGCGTCGCTGCAGGGGCAGTGGATTTCTGAGCTGTATTCCTCCAAGGAAACTAGGAAGTTATTTCTAGCTTTGACCAAAGTTTTCTCTTCTGAGTGTCCCTGTCGTGCTCCCCACCGTGCTGTGACCACTCTGCCAGCCTGTTTTCAGCAGGTACTGATAGCTGTGATGTGCCAGGAGCCCTTGGAGGGCTGCCCACACATTTTGTGAGCCCTGTTGCCACGATACTGAATGCAGAGCAGATGTTTATTTCAACAGAGATGGCTTTGATTTCTTTACAACTTTTCTTCCGAGCTGCCATCGTGTGTGAATACTTCTTCCCAGGAGCCAAGTGCTGTCAGGGCCCAACAGGCAGGCGTTGAGGCTGCAGCCAGGGCAGAGGGGAACGGGGTTGAGAGGCAAGTGGCAGAGCAGCACAAAGCAAGCTGATGGCTGTGGCCTCCCAGGAAGGATGGCTGAGGCTCTGGGAACACTGACTGATGATGGATGTGCATCTGCGTGCATGTGTCTGTGCACAAGGATGTGTGTGTGTGCACATACATGTGTTTGCTTGGCTATTTTGGTGCTGAAAGCCTGTCAAGGATGGGGAAAAGCAATCTCCTGCTCACAGCCAATGCTCCCAGTACTTCATTTTTCTCTTTTTTCCCTCCCAGTTGGCTCCATCATATCATTGCTGCTTTGCTGCAGACCTGGACCAGCATGGCTGGAGGCTGAGCTGATGAGACCATCTTCTCCTTGAGAGCAAGAGAAGCCAGGCACCAAAAAATATTGAAGATGTGATAGAAAAGGTAAGGAGATCCCTTCCTTTAGTACAGTAAATCCAGGTGAGAATTACCAAGAAGAGATATCACTTCTTTCTGAATTTATTTTTTTCCCTTCTCCTTTCCCTTTTCCTCTACTTTCCTTCCTAGTTTTCCTGTTGGTATATTTTAAAAATGATCTATTTCTTTTATCTTTCCTCTCTTTCCTTTAACCCATCTTGTCTGTCTTTCTCTCCACCCTTTTCTTGGTGCTGGCAGAGCAGTCTGCCCCCACAGGTACCCTGCCCAGAGCTATCAGCCTCAATCTGCTTTGGAGGGGCTGCTTTGCTAGTGTAGGAATTCCACCAGAACCAGCTTCTTGTTGCTGTTCCCTTATATAGAAATGTTTTTAATTCTATAAATACTGTATGTATTTTGCTAAAAAAAAAATAGGGAAAAAAAAAGCTTGGGCTGGCTATGTAAAGACACTGTGCTGTTGGGGCTGGAGTTTTGTTTGCCCACTGTCAGGGCCTCTCACTCACTTCCTTCACCCCTTCCACTGTTGTGACCAAACTATTTTTGGTATTCCAAGAGCGCAAGCTTTGCTGAAATTCTGGTTTCCTGCTAAGGGGGGAAATTAGAGCAGGGAAGAGTTATTTAAAAGTACAAAATACATTTGCAGACAGGGAGAAGAATGTATGAGAACAATCATTTGAGAAGATCAGTGTTCTGTGTTCTGTGATATTAAACTACTGAATTGGATATAATTACCTAGAAGTATATATATATATACACATATATATGTGCATCTGTGTGTGTGTATGTTTTATTTTAGAGATGGAAGTGTAAGTAGAGTATATTTGTAATAAGGAGGTCAGAAACACAACATTAACTGCATCTCACTTATGTTGCAATCTTGGAAGCACAGGACTATCCTATGGGAGACCATCTTCTTTAAGCCAAACACTGTACTGAAGTAAAAAGCTCACTGGTACAAGGATCTTTCTGTGACGAAGGTGGAAAGGTTTGTCCTTGAACTTGTGAACAGTTCATTCAATTTATCATAATCCTCAGTAACATAGTGACTCACCATTCACCACACTGGTACAATACACATGTACTGTTATCTTCTTATCTGCATAAAGACAACTTACTGATTTTTTTTTCCCTGTTATAGAAAATTAAAGTTTAAGTCAATGAAGGACCCCCAGGAAAGAAATGAAACTGTGCTACAGACTCATCTAGTACAGTGGGCACAGTGTCTATTTGTCCTGTTAGCAAGTAGCTCTGCCTATCACTGCATGGCAGTTCCTCTCATCTCAGCTGGGTACTTTGGCCAAAGGTTGATCCTTCAGGTTGCAACTTCCACATGGGAACACGCTGATCATATGAGGACAAAGCCTGTCTGCCACAGTAGCTCACCTCTGGCTGGAGCCAGTGGCAGGGGCTCAGGGAAGCAGTGAGAATGGAGTGAGCAGGGGCAGTGCTTGCACTTGCCTGTGGGGATTTGCAGCTCACCTACTTCCTCAACCAGAGGTGCTGGTTTTATAAACAGTGTTTCCCAATGTTGGGTTTTTTTTCCTTCCATTAAACTGTCCAGTCACTTTTGGCCTGTAGCAAATAGTTCACCAGCTTAACTATACCCTGTGTGAAGAACTGTCTGTTTTTGTTTGTTTTGAACTTGGCACCTGCTTGTTTGATTAAATGATCCTTAGTCTTTACATCGAAGGAGATGGTGAACCAGCATCCCTCACCTACCTCTTCCATCCTAGGCATTTACCTCAGCCTTATTATTTTCCTTAAAAGTACAGGAAGTGTCAATTAAAAAATAGTTCAGCCATTTCTAAGAGGAAGAATGCAGGAAGATGTATCATTTTGCCCTGCTAAGAAATATCATTTTGCTTTCTTGCTTTTGAGGGAGGATATGGAATGTGGTAAAGGCATCATCCTTGTTTCATTTTTTTAACACTTAGTTGACACTGGCAGACTCTGGCAGTTGAATTCTCTAAATAATCCATTTGTACTGAAGATGCTCCTTGCTCCTAAAGTCTGGCAGAATGACTAAGCTGCCTCCTCTGGGGGAACCCAGAGCTGGAGAAGGCATTTGCCAGCGAATTCTCCTGTGGCATGGGGCTTCTGTCACCATGCTGGCAACAAGGGGAACCTCTGCCTTATGTCCTGGCACTCACCTGTGTCCACCCAGCCTGCAGGAGGCTGGAAATAGCCATTCCAGTGTGCAGAGACCACAGGGAAGGTTGGATACTACAGAAGCTGGAGAATGAGGCAAGACAAGAGGGATTCAGGCCATGGGAATGAAGGTAGTTGGCAGAAGTGGATTTACTATGGCACTGTTTCAAGTCCAACTGCAAAGCTTTATAATTTTAAATTATTAACCAGATACAGAAATATCAAAGTCATAATAAGGGATTGACAAGAGGTACATCTATCTCCCATGTTAGTATCAGCAGCTTCTAGCAGCAGTGCTGGAAATTCTGCAGGTCCTAAATAAGCTGCCTCTAAGAAAAAGTGATTTCCCTAAGGCCCAAAATTAGAGACTGATTTATGTCAAAGAATTGAGAAATTATATTCTTACAAAAACATTTGAATTCTTCCTTTTACATATCTGATCTTCTCATTAAAAACATAAATATGCAGCTCTTTTTTCCTCAGTCCCAGTCAACTTTAGACTTCCACAACATCTTTGGCAAGGTGTTTCAAACATAAAAATATGAAAGACATTGAATATTATCAGTTTGGGATACCGTATTCCACTCTTATGGGATGACCCTTTATCCGTACTGCTTGTATTGAGAGAAAGGTGCCACACAGGAGAATTGTGGAGTTGCCTCTAAATGCATAACATGGGATTGTCACCAAGAGTCCAGGTTAGCACCACACCAGCCACTCATCTTTGTGAAGGCACTGAAGGGTTCAAAAGACCCAGATCCACCCTGATACGTAGAAACTGGGCATTATATTTCCTACACAGATATGGGAGCCTGCAGGGGTCTTTCCTAATGGTGAGTTTGCATCAGCTCTGCTGGAACCAGTTCAGACACCTGCTCCCTCCTTCCCTTGGCAAATCACTGTGAGGAGTCCCTGGAGTCCACAGCTGTAAGATGTAGTATTTTGCTGTTTATCACTGTAAGTAATTTCATTTTATTCACTCATATTTGAAAGACATTTCTACCACTAGCTCCCTGCAGTCTTCTGATGTAGAAAAGAATTGTATTTTCACACCAGCGACACAAAAATAGTAGTTAAACACATGAAGCAGTAGAAGGTCTGACTTGGGTCACATCACTACTGTGAGGCCCTGCAAGCTGTCCTAAGGGAATTATAGACACATTTTAAGCCTTGGAAAACAGCAGCAACAGGTATTTACAGGGCAGGGAGGGAGCAGGGAAGGTCTTTCATACAGCAATATCAGCAACTGACCATCTGACTTTCTTGATGCACAAACTAGAATTTGCTAATTACAGAGTGGCACACAATATTACAGCCCTTTTCTTAGATGTTATGGTGCCAGTCTACCTACCTTCACAGCCTGGCTTGATGATTCAGTCATTACACGACCAGCTGATTACTTAAGATTCCCTGGCAGATCTTCCTCCCCTCACCATATCATCCTGGGACTTTCTGAGTGAGTATGGCACAAGGAAGCATTGGTCTTTCACAGAACATACTGCTTTGTGTCTTTGTCACTGCAGTTCTCTTGGCCAACCTGCCATGGGTGGGAGATAGCTACAGATATAATTGCTGTGGAGAGTACCTTATCACATAGCAATTGTCCTGCAGGAGCAGAAGGAGAGCTGTCTTCAATAAATCTGCTACAGTTCCTTTCATGTTACATTAAGCTGCATGCAAGTCAGAAACACATACAAGGCCAAAAGTCTCAGTGTATGGCCCCAAAACAGGAAGAATGGATTGGCAATTAATACTTTCTGATACAAAGTAAATTGGTGCCTTCAAGAGGAAATCTGTAAGGGAGAGTATAAAATCAAGACAAGGTTGAGATAAGCAGTTAGTGGGAATCTGGGGAGAAAAATCAAGGTAATGGATGGATAGAAGAAGAAAAGCAGAGCCTCAGAACCAGAAGAGGAACAGGGAGTCAGTAATACATCAGCACTGTGAAACAAAAATCATCCTATTTCATTTGCCAGAAATCATGTTCTAAAGATTAAAAAGTAAAAGAAGTGATTTAAATATGTTTGAGCAGAATGAACCAGGCAGGGTTCAGAAGTGTGATGAGTGGATATTCATTCATTTATTTACTGAACCACTGTACATAATTAAGAAAGCTTTTTGTCAGTAGAAATCCCCCTTTCTTCCCAGAGGTTTATTAATCAAAAACATTTTTGAATTTAAGTATATGGTATAAACTTTCAGAAAATACTTACCTTAAACATTCCACTCCATTAAAATGAAGGTCTTTTAGGCTCCTAGGTAACTTAGATGTATAACTATCACACAGAAGCCTTTCAAAGTCATGGGTTTTTTTTAAAAAAGGGTGCAAAAGAAAGTAAATATTTTAGTAGTTGGCTTAACAAACCAGCAAGTTGGAAAAAAAAATATTCCACCATAAGCCATGAGCCTGTCCTTAACAAACATCACTGTGAATTTGTTTTTTGGTTCAAACCGCAGTGAGTTAAGTATGGAAAGACTGCCTAACTTTGAAATTCTTGGCTTTAGCCTGTTTTAACACAACCTTACCTTAAACAGAGGTGTTTTGTGTTCCTTGCCACAGTGCAACATTCCTCTGAGTCCTAAGGGAGGGAGACTGCCTGCTGTCACATCCTTTCTGAAGGGACCCACCCTCTGAACGGGGTAGTGCTGGTAGCAATGTAACATCTCCAGCTTACCTTACTTTTTCTTGGCTTTTAGACCTAGAAACCTGTGAGTTTGAGGGAAGTCCTCGTATACTCATGAGTATATTTGTGATGGACCAATGTGATTTCTATATTCTTGCTCAAAGGGGTGCAGGGAAGACCAGCGTCATAAAAGATGTCATTTTTAGCTTTGCTTAAATGACTGGCAAAACTTTCATGTAGAGGAACATGAATCACAGACATGAATAGGTGACTCATTCGTGAATGTCACCTAAAACCACTGTTATTTTCCCCTCCCCAGGCCCTGGTAGAGTGTGGGGGGCAGCCCACCTCACCAGAGAAGCAGATGGTGGTGAGGGACAGAGGTGTGTGTTGGGAGAGCCCTGCAGCGGCCGGGGCAGGCTGGGGAGAGACCGCCAGGGGCAGAAACCTTCCTGGGGAGGCAAAAAAGAGCCAACCACGCCGAACCGGGAGCTGAACCTCCACAGAGGAACTGGACTTGCCCTTGCCACCTTTGCCATGGTCGGCCACCTGGAGCATCCCTGAGACGAGAAGACATCACTCTTTCGTCACAAAAAGCAAGTAAATCCCCTGAAATACCCACTCAGATATTTGCACTTTGTGTGTCTGGAGTGCAGGAGCCAGGGGCACAGTCGTGGTGGTGACGGGGTGTAGAGGACACAGGGGCCAAGGAGTAGCACTGTGCCCGTGTAGGTGGGACCCCACAACAGCACCTGAGGGGTCCAGCACCGGACACTGGTGAGGCCACACCTCGAGTCCGGTGTCCAGTTCTGGTCCTCTCAATTCAGGAAGGGCATTGAGGTGCTGGAGCAGGTCCAGAGAAGGGCAATGGAGCTGGTGAAGGGTCTGGAGAGTAAGTGTTATGAGGAGCAGCTGGGGGAGCTGGGGGTGTTTAGCCTGGAGGAGGCTCAGGGGTGACCTTATGGCTCTCTGCAACTCCCTGACAGGAGGCTGTAGCCAGCTGGGGGTCGGGCTCTTCTCCCAGGCAACCAGCGATAGGACAAGGGGACACACTCTTAACCTGTGCCAGGGGAGGTTTAGGTTGGGCATTAGGAGGAATTTCTTCACAAAAAGGGTGATTAGACACAAGCACGGGCTGCCCGGGGAGGTGGTGGAGTCACCGTCCCTGGAGATGTTTAAGAAAACGCTGGATGTGGCACTCAGTGCCATGGTTTAGTTGGCACGGTGGTGTCGGGCCAATGGTCGGAGTCGATGATCTCAGAGGTCTTTTCCAACATAATAAACTCTGTGACTCTGACTGGCTGCGCGGGCCACCGCAGTCCCCGGCCCTGGGTGGGCTGACGCCGAGGGGTCTCCACCGCCCGTCCCTCCCTCCCTCTCTCTCTCCCTCCCTCTCTCCCTCCGTGCCCCCGTGCCCCGGCCCGTGCCCGCCCGAGGGGGCGGGCGCTGTGACGCGGGGCCCGTGCGGCGGCCGCGGCTCCGCCCCGCGAGGCCGGAGCTGAGACGGAAGCAGCCGCCGCACAGCAGCCGCCGCCTGCAGCCGGAGCCCGACATGGCGCTCTGAGCCAGCCCCGGCCGCGCCGAGAGCCGCCACTCCGGGGGGCCCCGAGCAGCCGCCCCCGCGCCGTGACCGGGCAGCGGGGCATGGGCAGGGCCGCCGCGGGGAGCCCGGCGGGCAGGGGACAGCGGCACTAGCGACCCCCCGCCCGCCCTTCGCGCAGCGCAGCCCCGCGGCCGCGAGGTGAGGAGCCGGCGGCGGGCGGGGGCCGGCGGGCAGGGCGGGGAGGGAAGGAGGGAGAGCGCGGCCCGCGCTGAAGCCGCCGCCTCCCCGCCGCTTTGTCCTTCCAGGCCCCGCCGCCGCCGCCGCCCAGGAGCAGGAGATCGGGGAGCAGCGGGCGGCGCCCGCCCGGCCGCCGCAGCGCCCGCCATGGCCCACTCGCCCGTGGCGGTGCAAGTGCCCGGCATGCAGGTGAGCTCCGCGCCGGGCCCAAAATGGAGGCGGCGGGCCCGGCTCCGGAAGCGGCGCTCGCGGCCCGCACCGGGCGGAGCCGCCGCCGGGGCGCGGGGGGCCGCGGGTGGGCTCCGACGAGCGGGGCGGGGGAGGCCGCGCTCGGCCTGGGGAGGAGCGGGGCCAGCTCGGGGAGGGAGGGAGGGAGCGAGGGAGGCGAGGGGTGCTCCGAGGTAACGGGAGGCCCCGGGGGCCGCGTACCTGCAGCGCCGCGGGGGCCAAGGGATTTCCCCTCCCTCCCTGCCCTCTTTGTTCAGGGGTGGCCGCGCCGCATCCAGGAGCACGTAAGAGCCTCTAAAACTGATTAAAGGCGAGATGAAGTTAATCGCAGGGTGTGTGGGTGCGCTGTAAATGACATACCAGGCGCGCTGGCAGGCGGACCTGCTGCAGGACTTCCCCACCGACCTGGCGCTGGGCCTGTAGCGCAGCTTCCCAGAGGACCTTGGGATTCATGGAAAGGTGGTAACTGCTGGGTCTGGTGGGAACGGAGTGCAAGGGAGCATAATCTGTCAGAAACCTGCACTTCTCCTCACCTGGGAGTAAGGCCTGGTGCCATTTCTGTATGGTTGTTTTACCTGCCTAGGAAACAAACACGTTTGTATGTTACTGACTCTGAAAGGTGGAATATCTCTGAGTCTTCGTTCTTACTCCACTGGACAATCTAATACTAGTTTGGTGAGAGATCTTTATGAAATGTAAAGGAGCTGAGAACCAAACTCATTTCAGTGTTGATTTTTGCTTGTCAGATGCTGGCAGCCCAGTCTTGACCTATGTCTTAACTAATGGGATAGTCATGCCTGTGTAACAGTTGGAGTTTTTTTCAGTCCAAATAACATATAAACCTTTATGATACATCTCTGTGTGTGTGAGACAGGTACAGTAAAGAGTTCAGGAGGTTTCAGAACAGAAAGTTAAAATTTCACTTGGTGTGGTATCTTTATGACTTTTAGAAATTATAGAATTAATGTATAAACAGTATTTACATATTAATTTAGGCCAGTTAAAATACCAAACCTTAAGTTTATCTTTCCCGTTTCTAATAATTTCTAGGCTTTCTGAAATTGGTTAAATTTTGGTCATCCACTGGCTTTTTGTTTCTGTATGAGGACACAGACCACATCTTCTCAGTCCCCTTGTTCCATGTGTCACAGTAACTTGTATTGGTACATCCTAAAGAAATTTTGTGATAAAAGATTTAGAGGCTTTAGCCTAAGCTTCTTTATTTACATCCCATGGCCTTGTTAGTGTGTTTGTATTTGAGAAATACAACATTCTACTTTTGTCAGTTTCTTATTTTTATATCTACTTAATGTGTTGCTGTCCTGTTTTCCATAGCTGTCCTGTCAGCACAAAAGGACCTTCAAATTATTTAACTGTTTTCCATTGTTATACCAATAAACTTTATCTAATAGTATACTTAGATCCACTAGTATTGTTATTAGTGTAATCCAGACCCCTTAACATATATCTGTATGTTAAAAACATTTTTAAACTCTTTAGATATGTACAGATGCATAAAATTAAAATACATTTTTTTTCCTTGGTGACTTTTTTTTTTTATGAAGACAATTACACAAGTCCCAAAAGTCTTAGAATACAGAGAAACAGAATTTGGTGCAAAATTATTCTACTCACTCTTCTTTTAGAAAAGTCATAATACAGAGTGTTTTAATTAAAAAAAGCCTAAAACCATCACAGGAACTGTTCTGAAAGAGTGTGGTAGTCCAAGGGAGAAGAGTTGCTTCCTTTGTTTTGTTTTGTTTTTTCCTATCTGAGCTATTCAATGAGGATCATCCAATGATGATAAAAGCATCCTGTCTTCTCCTCAACCTTAAAGTAAATGTGTGGTGATTGATTGAAGAAGAAATACATAGGTTCCTCTGTGATGGAAGATCTAATAGTGATGTTAAAACTGTCACTGTGGGAAAGTGCCTTTAATGTCAAACCCCTTGTTTTGTAGTCTGTTATTCATTTTATTGAATATAACAGTTGGAAACTGATTTTGTGAGAGAATGTATCACAGGTTTGAAGTTTTCAGTTTTATTGTAATCTTATGCTTTCTCTTGCATTTTGTTATACAAAAAAAAGTATAAAGAAAAATCTGGAAATAAACGTGTTATATAATTCCCATACTCCAAAAACAAGACTTAAGACAGTTTATCACCAAAGTGTAACATAAGCTTTTTTGACTGTTTAAAAGATTTTTTCATCTTATGAAGAGTCAGATTCCCTTTAAAAAAAACTTGAACGTGGAAAATTACAGAAAGTCACATAGAGTTATTTTGGTAGACTTGGAGCCTGACTTTGCCTGCTAACCCTGGCAGCAATGGCAGACCCAGAGGTAGTATTATCTGCTACCCTTATGAGTAGTTACAGAACAATTTGTTTATGTAGTGGTTACATTCTGTTTAACCTGTCCTGTGTCCCTAACAAAACCAAATTTTATACCTAACAATTCTTGCCTGTGCAAACAACTTCCTAAACACATTCATTTTCCTTGTTCCTTTGGAAAGGCTCCACTTGATCAGTTGTACAGTGTTAACATACCCAGCTGCCAAACTTCTAAGCCCGTTCAGGAAGATCAAAGTGCTCAGTGTACATATAAAATGAGTGCTCTGAAGCTGGGAATGATACCCCAAATTGTGGCATTTTACACAGAATCCAAGAGAGAGGGAAAATGGAAGGGATGATAGAGCTGTGTGATAGAGCACAGTTTGCAGTGAGCTTTGTCAGATTGGAGCTTTTACTCAGTAACTTTGTTCCTTGGGATAAAAATATTCAAACTAGTTCTTAGTCTGGAATGCTTTGAGATCTCACAGTGAGAAACTTGTTCACCAGCACTATGTTCAAAGAATCCAGCTGAACTCATACAGAACATTTCTGGATATGGCTTGCGAGAGAGATGTTACAGCCCACCTGTGTGTTTTGCCAGCCCAAGTGCTGAAAACAGCTGAGTGGAGGTGTTGGACCCCTTTTTAGGAGTCCTGCACAAGTGCTTTTCTCTTACCCAGCAGGCAGGATGCACAGTTCACAGGGTTGTTTGTTTCAAGTGATCAGAACATTTAAAGTATGTCAGTCTTTTCAGATTGATGTGTTTCTGATGAACTTATGTTCTTGGCAACATCTCACACAGTACTCCAAAACTACTTTACAAATAAAAGAGGCAGGAAACTGTTCACTTACAAGTGAGTAGCAATTAACCTTTCTGAGGTGGACAGTGAGGATACTTTTCAATGCATCAGCATTTAAATTTTCTAAACTGCTCTGGAAACTTGATGGAGCATCGCTCAAGTAATAAGTGCCTTTTTTAGGTGGTAGAGTTTTTAATGTATAAACTTTCCCTTTTCCTATGCTAATTTATTGTGCAAAATCTTAAGTCTTTGAAATGCTAATTTCTTAACTGATGGAACTGTTGATTGTTCTCATTGGTGTTTCTTGTTCTTATGTGTGTTTTTGGAACCTGATTTGGGGCTTTTTTTTCATTACCTCTGCTATCCTACTCATCTAAACACTTGCTGTTTCCTTTCTCATGGCTTTGTTGATATCTCCTGATCCTGTATGGCAGTAGTCTTGAGCACAGCCAGAAAGGTTGTTTAGACCTGATCTCCATCTGTTTTTGTTGGCATTCAGACTATCTTGCAATAAAGAACCTAACTTCCTCTAAAAGTGGAGCAGCCAGAAGCATGTGACCTGTCAGCCGGTGCACTCTGATTCACAATTGAGGGATTGCTTGATTAAATACAAACTTGGATGTCAAGGTGAGCTTTGCTCTCTGTGCTGCCAGTTAACAGAGTGGCTGTAGGGCACTGCTCACTGAGCAGCCTGAGCCTGGCAGCTGGAGAGTCCCTCCCTGCAGGATGCTCAGGGGCAGATTAGTTAATGCAGAGTTGGATGGGTATAGAAAGATTAAAGGAGAGGTAGCATTTAACTTTGTAAGTGGTCTTTTTCACAGACCTAGAAAAAAAAAATTCTCTTAAATTAGTGCATATGTAGAAATAGACTGTTTGTGTGTGGTATCTAAAGCAAGTCTGGAAGTGTGCCAGATTTCCAGTAAACCTTATACATTGTAGTTACAAGAATAGGATTTCTGTTAAGACCAACCAGTCTGTTGCTGTCAAATACTTAAATGTTTAGAGAGTGGGTGTTAGAGGAACTTAAACCTTTGGAGAAAGATCCATTCAAAGTTCTGTTGATTTATTCCTCTCCTAGGAACTGAGCTGTATGCTTCTACACTAGATTTGAAAAGGCTTTAAACTTGTAGTATTTAGAGACATGTCTTACTTAAGGGAAACTGGAAAGTCTAGCACTTGCACCACACCAGGAGACTTCCACAGTGCCTAGAAAGCAGATTTCTTATGATTAAACTGATGTGGACTATGGTATTTTGTCCAATTTCAATTCCCTGATTGGTACTTCAAGCCACAGTGCAGTCAGACTACAGGAAGACAGCGTTTTAAGACTTGTAGAGAACATGCCTGTTTGCTGCTTGAAGCAGATATGCATTAAAATATTTGTGGAATTCAACACTGCAGTTTTTCCTGGTTGTGCTGGATATACAAGCTGTATCATATCTAACAGTAGATTGGTAACTCAGCTTGGACTTTATTAGCTGAACTTGGTTCTTCCATCTTGTGCATCACGATAAGTTACTCTGGTGACAAAGAAAAGTAGGGCTCAGTCATCCTTGTACTGCCTTAGTGTTATCAAAGGAGGAGAATAGACAGAGATCTGAAAAGTGTTTGATACAGGGGAGCTGTGTAGACATAATCACTGAGAATTCAGCAGGTGCTTTTATCAGACTTAGAAGGAAAAGTCCACAGCAGTCTTGTACTAGTATTTTTTGTGCAGATTTTACAATTCTATAGACACATTAAGTGCTTTGGCCTGAAATGCAGAGGCAAATCAACTGAAGCTCGAGAAAGCACATAAACCAAACTCAGTTCTTCTCACTTCAACTTCTACCATTCTGTACGATCATACACTACCAGTTTTGAGCAGAGAATAATATCCCCCCAAGGGTAAAAACATTACATCTGAAACCAGATTTCTGACTTTTAAAAGGATATAATTGTTATTTTATTCTATAGTGCTTTTTTTTCCTGTTGATTTTAACATTGAAAAAGATGTGCACGGGCTGTTTTTGAACTCCAGTGTCTCAGCTTTACAAGTCCTGATGAAAGTTTTGTTTTGCTGTTCTCCTTTTCCTCCAAAAGGAGAATGTATAGCAAGTAATATATAGCATTTTTTTGTTAAAAATGAAACAAAATTTTTGTTTTGATGTTTATTTTGAGGGGAGGAATGCTTCCTTGTGTATAGAAACTTCAAAGGTATAGAAACAGCAGGAAGACTGAATGTGCCTCTGGAAGAGTACTTGTCCTATGGGACTATGAAACATCACAGTGAGAGTAGACAAGAGTGTTAGCCTCGGGTTTCAGCTCTAAAAGTGAAAGGATGAATTTTAAACCAAGTAGTAAAAGTACCACTTGTTTGCTTTTTAGTGATTGCCTTCAGATTTAGAAAGAGTCTTGAACTCTTAAAAGTGATAAGAGACTATTGTTTTATCTTGTTTATTTTTAGGGACTGAATTTAGTAATTGACAGAAGAGTTCAGGAATGGATTTTGAGGGGATGAGGTGAAGATGAACACTACAAAGCTGGTTTTGAAATGCCTCTGCAGGAAGTAGTTTTTTGTCACATTGTGGTTAGTGGCTGTGCATGTATATTGTCTTTTTAAAATAAAGAGTTGGTGAGGTATCTTATCATGTCAGGAGTCACTGTTCCAAATCCTGCTGTTTCTTTCTTACAATAATTGAAAATCAAATTCCTTTCTAATACTGCCTCATCAGTTTTTACTCTATTTAAAGAACTGTCATTTGTTCTTTAAATTTACACTTCCAGCAGTTCTTCTGGAACAAGTCTGTTCTGCTGATAGATGAGGGTCATTGAGCACACTCCTTAGCTCTGAAGGAGAGGCTCAAATCTCATGGGAAGGATGCCCACCTAGTGATATTCACTGACATCTCTTCTGCCAGACTATTGCTAGCCAAATAAATTTGGCAAAAGAAACTCAATCAGAGAAACTATTAATAGGGGAACTGACAAGGTAGCAGTAGCTTGCAGACCTCATTTTCCTTCATATCTTATGCATGTGCTTTTTTAGAGATGGGCTATATTGACTGGGTCCATAGCTTGGGAAAGAGCATGACTTCAACTAAATTCCTTCTTTATGAGGAAAACTTTGAAGAACTGCATGGTTGATTCTTGGAAGTAGCCAAGTTTGTGATGCTAAAATCTGGATTTGAATGGTATTGATTGAGGCAGTGTTTCTTGAAAAGCTTTGTGGAAGGATCTGCTGGGATTCTGCGTGAACTTTGTGTGCATTGATGAAGGAGAATGAGGAATGAGAAATGTTCAGAAATCTGCAGGTTTTACACTTGAGCTCTGGAAGGGGGAGTCTGAGAGCCCAGAGTGGCTTCACTGTTTTCATGAACCAGAAGTCAAGAACCATGTGTTCAGTCCTGAAGAATGGGGGGTTTTTTTCTGTTTCCCCCTGCTCCCCAATCTTTTGCAGACTTTCCTCTCAACTGGGTACTGTTATATGTTCTGAATATTTGAATAATGTTGACTGGGGGAGGATCAGAGGGTGCCTATGCTTTGCTAGATGGCAAGTTGTGTTTCAATGGAGGCTTCTGTGTTGGGAGCTGAATGCAGAATAATAAAAACACTGTACAGCTTGAAGTGACCATGAGTGTTGTAATGAGCCTAAATGTAAAACATTGAATGAAATAGATTGAATTTCTACTGATGTAAATCCATTAAAGACATACAGAGAGTTATGAGGGGAGCAAGATGTTCTTGCAGTTGATCTCTCACCTAGGAAGGTGTCATCTGGCAGCCGGTCTCAGCAAGAACGTTTTTACATTCCTGCACAGCTTTATTCTAGCCTAGTTGGCAAGAAGAATCCGATTCTTTTTTTTTTCCAGGGTGTTTCTTTTCCTCCCTTCCCCCTTCCCCTCGCCTTTTACGTAATGAGATGATTTGCCCTGCTATGAATGAGCTGCAAAGTAATTGGAAAAGGAGTTTCCTAAAATGGACAGGTTGGTTCTGGCAGTGGAGGTTTCTTGCTTTCTTTGTAGCTCATTTTGGAGTTGTATTTCTGGGTTTGCATTGTGTGCTTTTTGTAGCTTCAGGTCCAGTATCACTGATATGATCAAGTGCCAATGTTCAAGAGGAGAGTTCAGCTTTCAATCTTGTGGTCCTCTGGCCTTGGGGAAGGGACAGAAATCTAGGATTCTAATAGAGTGGTGTGTTTACCTTCCTTTGTCCAAATGGTCCCTCCCAAAACTGAAGGAATGGTGTGGTGTCCTCTAACTGGGGTCCCACTGGGGCTTCATTGCAGGCAGTCATTATGCCTGGAAACTTACCTGTGGTAAATAAACTTGTGGCCAACTCTTTAACACACCCACACTGTGTGTAAAACTAGTGTGTTTCTGCATTGCTTTAATTTTGTTTAGCCTGAAAATAAGTAGTGACTTCATCAGTGGAGGTAGAGTTAGCAAAGATTATGTGTGGTATACTTGAGGTCTTGTTACTGCTTTTTAGTTTATGAACTGGCAAGTTGAGAACCTGCATTTTGTTGTTATTTTTGTTCTAGCTGGCTTATAGTATAAGTTTAATCTTATCTACAGGAGAAAAATCTGTGTATCAAATTCTAACTTGCACAGAAGAAATGCTAAAATGACTTCTACGATAGAGTGAGAAGGGCTGTCAAATTTACATAGCAGTTGCCACTTAGCTGTAGATGTTGACCCTTTAAATGTTGGGAAAATGGTTCAAATGCCATAATGATATAGTTTGTTGCTGGCAGAATTCTGACGTAGTTGTTCCTTTAAATGGGTGTGGCAAAAATAAAAAAAATTGTTTGTGTACTGATAAGCAGGCTGTGTGCTGAAAGGAAAGGCACAGTGCTAAAAGTAGGCTGCAGCCCATAAATGGTTATTTTTCCATATTCCTATTAGTGGCTTTTGTAATCTCTCTGCAGATTGGGTTTTTCAAAGCAGTTCTTAAAATGGAGAGGTTACAAGTGTTTAGCAGTGAGAAATTGCAGTAGTCCTCTATGTTCTAATTCAGGTTAGTTCATTGAGGTGGATTAGTTATTCATTGAGTAGTCACTTGTCCTGCACTGTTCAACAGAGGAGATTAAATTTTTGGTGAAAGATCAGTTTGCTGAACTAATAAATGCAGAACAGAGTTTGAACACTTTGGGTTACCAAAACCTGTTGATTTCTTGAACTGATTTCTGTCTCCACTTCAGGATGTCCATCCTTCTAGCTAGGGAAGGTTCAGCCACTCACGTTTTTTCAAATCATAGGAAAGAGGCACATAATTTGTGGTGGCTTCCCTCCCCCCTTAATTCCTCTGACTTTTTTGGTGTGCCATGCTCCTTAGAGATGTGAACAGACTGAAGAATAGGCAGCTGTATGCAGTGGTTTGAGGATTTTTTTAAAAGATACAAGGTGGTTAAAAGGTATAGGTACATAGAAAGGAAGGTAAGTGGGAATCCATTTGAAGTGTAGGATATGTAGGATATTCAGTTACAGAGAAACTGTCGTGAGAAATTTCTCTTTGTTTCCTTTCATCAGTGCAGAGGACTCTGCAAGTAATTGGCATAAGTTTTTTTAATTGCCTGTGTCAGAGCTAATCTTTGGGACATGTGGTGTTAGTGCTTTTTTTTGTGCTTATTTATGCTGTTTCCTAAGCTGCTTTATGTTGTGTTACCAAAGTGAAAGAAAAGCTAAGAATAGAGGAAATGAGTTCAGTGGTTTCCATTTTCAGCATAATGGACAACTGGCATTGCTCACATCTGCCACAGGTCAGAGATGGTTTGAAAGTGAAGGTGATTCTTTCCTTACAAATCTGAGAATGGGTGGATTTGAATGCTGATTTTAGAGTTTTGATAGTCATATGAATTTTCAGGCAGCTCGCCTTATGGCTAACTTGATGAAAACAAAGCCACATGAGTTTTTGCTTGCTATTTTTGCTCTTTTATATTGAAGTTCTCCAGGTTCTCACTAAAAATGGCAATGAGTCTTGGTCTTGTCAGATAAGGGAGATATCCCATACAGGGTGTAACAGAGGTCAGGTCCCATTTAAGGACAACAAAACTCAGATCTAGTTTTTACTACTTACTGAGTAAAAAAGCTTGTAGACAATGTAAAATCCGATAAAATCAAATAGTTCTGTTGTTGAAGTAATTTTCTCTTCAATATGTATCACACAGTTACAGTAAATATTATCAAGTATCTACTGTCCTGATATTTGAGTCTTGAATAGAACTGCAGGGTAGCATCAGAGTTTAGCTCTGTGCCAAAGTAGCTGAGAAGCAGGAGTGAGAGTGTGTGTGAGTGTGTGTGTGTGTTCAAGATTGAGATATTTACAGGTTCCACCCTTGTCTTGAATATCTGCAGGTTCATTTTTTGCTGGTTCTTTGTAACTAATAATGGATCTGCACCTGTTCCCTCTTCGACTTCAAAATATTTAAATTTTTATGTATACACACATGCCTATGGCACTTTTTCTGTGAATAACTTTAATTATAATAGGATTTTAAGCTAAAATTGGCAGAGGGAGGTGGTTAGGAGCTCTAGGGATTAAAATCTATCACTACTTGTGATGGCTTTGTTATAAAGAAGTAAAATGTTCCTTATGCAGATAAAATATGGAAATATATATGTAATGTATGTGAATATATATTGTTATATAATTTAATATGCATGGTTTATAATTAATGTGTGTATGTATATATATATATAATACCCAAAACTACATACAGATAGGGTATGGGAAGATATTCAACTAAGAATGTGTGTGTTGATTAAGACATTACTCTGAAGAAGTACCATAGCCTACCAGGTTTGCCAATCTTATTCCCTCTTAATTGTTTTTGTTTGTTTGCTTGTTTTGAGGGGGGTCTGAACAGTAGAGAAATTTAAGAGGTACTTTATTATCTGAGAGTAGATAAATGCCTGTGAATGGACTGATTACCTATGATTTCACTGTTAAACCCAGATGCAGTATTTTGTAAGAATCAGATAAATGCTGAGAACAGATAAAATGTCTTAACTTCTCATCTGTTTTATTATTTCGCTCATCGAATTTCATCAATTAATTCTTAAGACAATAAAAGATACCTTGGAGTTTTTACAGGTTACAAACTAAGCCTCATTAGTGCTATTTAATTTTATTGTTATCCATAATTCAGACAATGGGACTTAAGAGAAAACATGCAGTGTGTGCTGGCGTCAGCAACAGTGTTGACACACATTTCTGATCTGGCATTTGAATTCTAGTGTAACTGTGAGGCTGCTCAACAGATTAATTACTGGGGTGGTTTTTTTGGTGGCAGGTTGTTTTTCACTTGGTTTGATTTTGGTTTAACTGCTTTACCCATAGCACAACCTCCTTCTCCTCAGCCTTTCTCTGCAGGATAAGAGAGGAGGAGAGATTCACTCGAGACCACAGGCTGTGCAGCTGTGCTGGTGAAATGGTGGACTTCGTGGCTGTGCAGAGGGCTTGTGTTGTCACGCTCCTGCTGGTGCTGTTAGTCATGTTGGCGAGCCCGGAGCTGGCATGTGAATGTGCCTGTGCTTGTCATACTTGTTGCTGCTTTTGTCTGTGGAAACCGACTTAGGGAGGGGAAGAGCAAGACATTCTCTGCCTGATTTGTCCAGTTATAGGTGTTATCTTTGGAGAGGTGATGATGGAGTCCATAAGCTGTCTATTGTGTTGTTACCATCTGCTGCCCAACAGACATGGCTTCCCATGGAAACCAGTGTTTATTTAAAGGAAAAGAAAACCATGCAGGCATCTTTCAAAGGTTCTAAACCTTTTCCCCATTCAATGATAGATTTGTGAAAGAACAAGGAATTGATGATTTTGCTCAGGATTATTAATAATATAGAAATCTTAATTTCTACCATATTAGAAGGTTAGCTGGCAGCTATGTTGCACAAATTTACTGGTATATGTTGAGGGTGTGTATACACACACACTTTTATTTATATAAAATATATCTCAATCTTTTCCTATACCTTTGTTTACAAAGTAGTCTTTTAAAGTTTTGTTTTGTTTTTATTAGTTGTAGAAAAACATTCCTGTAGAACAATAGGCTGAAAGACAAGGAAATTAAGAAAGGTAGCAGCAAGTCTGTTTCAAAATGCAGTCTTTGTTCTAAGGCCATGTTTTAAGTTATGCAGTGTTTAAGGTTTGATGTCTTTCCAAAGGACATTATTTCAATATTAACCATAGTTGGTCAGAAATACTTGTTCTTATCCGAGTGTCCTACAGTCCCTTGTCAGCCTCTGTGAGTAACAGAAGCTGTAAAGCTGACTGTGCTTACTGTGAGAGGATTTTCTGAGAATAGAAAGATGTGACTGTTTCCTCAAGTAGTGCCGCACAATTTGTTCTCCTCTGATGTCCCTCTGTTCCACCTCTCCTTCCTAGGGATGTACATGGAGTTCTGTGGTGTTGGGAAGTCCAGCCATGACTGATCTCTCCCTGCACTCCAGCACTCACACCTAATGGCATTAGGAATTGCTGGAAGTTAAAATAACCTTCGAAGCTCTGATTCACCTGAAGTAGCTTGGGGGAGAGAATCTGTAGGCCTGGTTTGTTCTGTTGATGATGGTTAAGTGGGTGTGTAGGATGGAGTGATGTGCTTTTCCATTTAGGAGCCCAGAGGAATTTTCTGCTTAAGATTTCTCCCCAAGCAAATCCAAGTGTTGCCCTTTGAGTTGATCAGACATTTGTGAGGGGCTGGATTAGCTGAGTATGTCTGTGATTAAATTGCTTTTCTTTTATCTGACTGGAAGTGTTTAACAGGTCTAATCTCAAGTCAACAATAGTGATTAGTTAAGCATGAATGACTCCTGAAATCCCACCTTCTAAGTGTGTCTTAAATTGAAGCTAGTTTTTGTGAAGATGAGCGTTTTAGGGTCAATGAAAAATTTTGCCAGTCCTTTCAGCTGTTGTTTCTTGGAGGTGTGTGTCTTTGTTTATTGTAAATGGAGAACTATCAGTTAATTGTTCCTGGTTGCAACTAATGCAGTTCAGGAACACTTCAGATTCCTGGCTGAAGGACAGTCTGGCAGTTTAATTGGCAGCTGGGAAAGGCTGTGTGGCAGTCGCTGCTGCTTTTGCCACACCTGAAATACATCTGAAAATAGATTTTAAAATCAGATTTTTTTAAAAAAAAAAGCTTTTTAGTCGTAATGATGAAATGATGGGAGGAGCTGGTGCAGTGGTATATGGCAGTATGATTATCTTTGGGCAGTCTGAAGATTTACTGGTGTTGTGGGACCTTTTTCACTAAAAGCTTTATGAGCACCTGAAGCCTTCAGTCCTTTTCTTTCTCACTATAATAATAATAGTTCTCACAGGTTGCAAACCAAATAGCACTCATCCTCTCTTTTTTTTTATTTGGTTTGATTATTTGTTCATCTTTTAGGTCTTTCACTGTCTCTATCAACAGAAGGAAATACAAATTTTTTTCCTAAACTCTTTCTCAGAATTTTTTTGTTTGTTTTTAATGGAGCAGAATAGCCATGAGCTCATTACAGACAAAGGGGAAATTCCTCAATCTCCTTGTAATATACTGCTCAGGACCAGCAGTGTGTCTTGTCTGTTTGCAAAATTTAAAAATCTTAACTCCACAGATCAGCATGAATCTGCTGTACTACTTGATGTTCCCTCCTCTTGTGCTAGCAGAACTGACAGCTTGGTGTATATGAGCAGTGAACTGATTCAGCTGAAAATAAACCTGACAGATCATATGGTTAACTCTTAGCTAAATCTGTTTCCTGATTCATTTCACCATATTGTGGAATTAATTCTGGTTCTGGTAGAAGGGAAGAAGAGACAATAAGGGCCCATTTGTAAGAAAATGAGGCTGTCCATTCTGACTAGGTTAAAATAGTAATTTTTTCTTCCCAGTAAAGATTTTCACGTGAATTTGCAAGAACACCCGGGTAAAATTGTTTTCTAGAGTTTCATGTTGATATTTGAGTATTTGGTTATGTAGGTAATCTGTGCTTTCAGTTGGATGTCTGTCTGCTTTTACCAAAATAGTCAGTTCTTTTGCAGCTTCTGAGTTTTGGAGTGCAGGAAAGATGTATAAAGCAAAGCATCTCTTTCATATTTTCAAAACTTGCTATTGAATTAGAGGGCTTTTTTGGCCAGTTGTTGCTTCATCACATGCTGATCTGTGCAATAAATTGCCCAGTTCTGACAGTAGTAATGTGTTTAATTCTGTTGCTCTGCAAAGAATGGGCTGTTCTGTCCTCTTGGCATGTCTGTCTTACCTCTTCAAACCTCTTTTTCTGTAAACTTTCATACTGAAGTTCTGCGTGTTTAAACTGTCGAGCATGTCATCTATGTCCTTCAGAAGTCACTGCTCTGATTTTTGGATACATAAAGTTCTCTAAGCAGCCACGTGGCAGGCTTTATCTTGAAGGGGAAATGAGAATTTACTTCCTTTTTTTTCCCCTCCTGACTACTTGAGTAGACCTGAGAAATTTAAAACATTTTTATTATACCCAGCCTGGTGATCTTGAGAGTAGTTGCCCAGCAGAGATCCCAGGCCAGGTGTCCCCAGCAGTGCTTTGCTGCCTGGTGCTCTTGCTCCCCTTTTGAAGGCATGTGTGGTGATACCAGCCAGTTCCAGTCAATGCCCCAAGTTCCACATTCTGCACCAGCCTTCTTATTCCTTCACTCAACATCTCTCAGTCTCTTCTGCTCAGCTTTCTGTCAGCACTTTTAACTGCCCTTGGGACACCTGGTCTTACCTGATCTCAGAATAAGTGAACAGCAGGTTGTGCTGCCTTCTCCCAGCCACCCCTCGCTGTGTTACGGGGCAGGGAGCTGTGTCAGGAGCTGTGTCAGGGAGCTGTGTCGGGAGCTGTGTCTGCCCTGGGCTGTTGGCTGGGTGGGAAGCCTGGCCTTTTCTGCCTGGGTGATGATGTTGGTGCTCCTGTGCCAGTAATTGCATTCCCCAGTCTATTGCACAGACAGGATTAGTGTTAAGAACAGCTCCATTCTTTCGTTTTAAAGGGTTGTTATGTGAGGAAGTGAAATGAGGTTTGTACCCGACTCCCTCTCTGGTGAGGCTCATTTACCTTTGACAGAGTTGCATAATGCATGTTCTGTAACTAATAGCTGAATTAGAAGTTAGTGTGCAGGAAATAAATTTATCTGATGCGACCCTTCTGGTGATGATAAATCTGGATGATGTGTTTCTTGGGAAGTAATGAGGGTTAATAACTTGGAAGTAAATTAAGTAACTTGTGCATCTTTTTTTTTTACCTTCTTTTTTTTCTTTTTGTAGAACCATAGAGCAGACCCAGAAGAACTATTCACAAAACTGGAACGCATTGGGAAAGGCTCCTTTGGTGAGGTCTTTAAAGGAATTGATAATCGGACACAGCAAGTGGTTGCTATAAAAATCATAGACCTTGAGGAAGCAGAAGATGAAATAGAAGATATACAGCAAGAGATAACTGTTTTAAGTCAGTGTGATAGTCCTTATGTAACAAAATACTATGGATCATATTTAAAGGTAATGTATAGTATTGCACAAAGATTTGCTAGAATGCTGCTAAGAAAATCATTTAAACTTGAGGAATAGTTATCATGCCAACTTGACAATTTTTTTTAGTAGGTTTTTATTTTTCTTTGAACAGAGCTTTTAACTTAATTTTCCTCTTTTTGCTGCTTGCTCTTTGAGGTGGGATTTGCACAAAATTACTGGGGAATCGGGAATGATCAGAGTTGATAAAGGATTCCTTTTGCCATTGCCGCTGCTTTTGGACCTCAGTTTTCTCTCCTCCCTCCACAATCTCTAGCACAATTTTGTGGCCTTTCTGGGCAAGAAAAAAATACCTTCATAAAACCATTCCTGATATGGAAAGAAACCCTGCACCGTGTAGAGATGTGTTGGTAATTATGCAGCTTAGTAGGCCTGAGACAAAGTAAAACTGACATCAGCAGAGTTATGTAACCCCTGTGTGAAAATATTATCTAAGGCATAATTTAAAAACAAACAAACAAAAATGAAAACCTGCAGAGATCCAAACTGTTGAGTAAGACTTTTCAACTTGCAAAACTGTCCAGGTACAATCATCTTAAATAATGCTTTGATTGCAATTAACATCACATCTCAATAAATAAAGCATTAAGTGTGGAGGGTACCCGTGAAAGTGATAATGCACAGGAGTGCAGCAGGGTAAGTTAGATTAGGTAGCTAAAACGGGTGTTTTCCTCAAGCCCAATGGCTTGTCAGAATGTATTACTGCCCTACCAGTTCAGGCAAGAAAAAGATTAAAGGTATTAAAAGTTACCCTAGTTCTGGCATATTCTGGTTCCACAAATTTGTGAAGCTTGATAAAATGCTTCAGGTGACTGAAATTTCATTATTGTTTTCCTTATTTGTGCCACTTAGACCTAGGTTTTCAGTATCTATCCTTGTAATTATTACAGCCAACTGGGCTTGCTCTTTTCTTTTGCAGTTAAAACAAACTTGAAGTTATTCTCAGCCTTTCAGATTTGAATATGGAAAAATCTTAAAGCAGCATCCAGAGACTTCCATCAGAATTGTATAGCACTTTGTGCAGCAAAACTTTGAGACAATCTAGAGATACTGGTTGTTCTATATTGTCTATTTATACTTGGCTGACCAAAAATAGCTAGGAAAAAGGTTGTTCATGCCTGGCTAGAAAATATCCACACCCGGTTACAGTGGATAGTAGCAATTTCTCTGAGACATTATTTGAGAAACACAGGACTTACTCATTTTCACCTTGTACTGTTTTCAAGTAATAGTCAAATCCTCCAAACATGTCTGGTAACCACAATGTTTGCCTTGAACAGGAGTTCCTTGCAGGTCTTCTGAGCTGACAAAGTCAGGCTTTATAAAAACTGCTAAAATTAGCCAGCCCTTCCCTGCTGAGATCATAATATTGGAATAGACTCTCATAAATGGTGTGTTTTTTAAATTCAGTATAGATCTAATAGAGCACACTTTGTTAAGATAATTGGATGTGGTGCTTTCAGAAACTGCACCCTTATTTGCTTGTTGAGTTTTTTTTACATTTCCATCCCTGGACAAACCATAGGGTGGGAAAACATACGATGGAGAATGCAAGAGGCTTTAAAGAGTTCTCCTGCCCTGGGTTTGTGCTCTGTTATAAGGAACTAGCACTAGTAAATATTTACCAGAGACTTACACAGTGTGCATGGTACTTCACCAGCTCTGGTTCAGTTGAGTATTTTTAGTAACTAGTTTTTATTTTAAATAAATGTATTTTTTCACAGAATTTCTGGGAATAGTAGCCCATAGATTCATATTTGAGTTTTTTCTGAAATGAGGGGACTCTGGCAAGTAGCAGATTCTCTCAGTTTTGAAACACACAGTCTGTAGATCTGCTACCAAATCTTTCCAGTTTTGTTCATAGGAACCAGTCACCTTTCTCAACAACGTGCCAAGGGCAAAGTCAGCATCTAGAAATCAGTGTTAGAAGAATTTGCCAGTTCTAGTGGTTGAGACATCTCCACAAAGTGAAGGCACCTTGCAGCTGCCTCCATTAGGCTTTAAATTTCTGTTGCCTTTAAACAGGTTCACGCTCACACTCCTGCTCAAAAGTAATCTTAAGTTTTGAGATTTTCCTCAGATGAGATGTGTGGTGGTGTTAAAATAAACTTTCCCATTTAAATTGTAATGTTTCTGTATCACAAATGACTGGAATTGATAATTCTAATGCAAAGACAGCCTTTTTTAAGAATCCCAACCTTACATTAAAACACTGAGTGTAAACTTAAACCACTACCTAAGCACTTTTTCCTCTAAGTTCCATTTCTTTATGTGAAATCATTTTTAGATACTAGTTAGCAGATTAGTGCTGATGGGGTTTTTCGTTGCTTTTTTAAATACAGAATTCAAACTTACAAATTAATGTTTTAGACTTCACAGGAGCTCTGTGATCATTCTACAAGAAGTAGACTTGGTGCATGTGACTTGGTGCTTAATGGGACTCTGCATTTGCCTTTTAACAGTGTACTGTTAAAGTACTTTTAACAGTCTATTGAAATAAATATAATTTATTTTATGGCAGCCTTGGACTTCTAACAACTCATGCCTTCCTTTACAGGGCACAAAACTATGGATAATAATGGAGTACTTGGGTGGAGGGTCAGCTCTGGATCTTGTGAGTATATGATTATGCATTATAAGTACCAGTGAACTTTATTTCATTCTGCTCTTATAGCACTTTATAAAAATCAAGTACTTGGAGGCAGCTGCTGTTATATCACTGCTACACTGTAATGCTCCAGAAGTAGTTCTGTTACGTTGAATTCATGTTAATTTTTTAATTTTACTCCTTGTCTCTAAGCTTTAGGAAGAACCTATTTGTTCTCAGTCAAATGTAAGGCAATGTTTTTCTAGTATGAGAAGTACTCTTCTTGCTATATGTGGTGGGTTTGTGGCTTTGGAATCCTCTGTCCATCCCTTCTCACCTCCTACCAGTAGAATTCATAACACTTAAATGAAAACTGTTTTATTTAGGTTTGGGTCTCAGGAATTAATACAGCTTGTGTCCATGGATACAGTTAATTTTAACTGGTTAAAAGGTGTTGGGTTTTCCATTTTCAGGTATTTCTGGTTAAGCATGAAAGTGCCTTTTACTTCAGATAGTGTGGCATTCATGGAGGGTGTAGCTTGGAGAGTGCACAAGCACAGTCCACTGTGTGTGGCTGTGGTTTCCCCTTAGTTTCAGTACAGCTCTGCCTCGGCTTTAACGCTGCAGACCCACCCTTTCCTGTAAGATAATATAGCTCAGTCTTTCTTTGTGTGATTCTGAAGGGAAAATATCATGTCTTCACTATTACAGGATGGTGATAATTATGTATTTACTAATAGGGGTCCTCTCTGTGAGAGTTTTGAAGTATGTGCTTGACTTCACAAATCTATTTAAACTTCCTTATGGAATTACATCTACTCAACTACAGGAATGCAAAAGCATACAATAATTATGTGTAGTATGTGGTAGTTTGTAGCTCTGGAACCTGGTCTTTTTGAGCTGTGAGATACTCTTAACACTTCTGAGTGATTGATAATTTTCTGTGGAGTGTCAGAAAGAGTGGAATAGCTTTTACTAGTGACAATTTAAATCACTGAACCTTTAGAAGAATAAAATTTGTTTGGCTTCACTTTGCCTTACCATAATTTCATTGCTGTGTTGTTGGTATTTTTTATTAGCAGAACCACCCACCTTAATTGCTTCTGTTTTACTCCCATAGCTTTCTAATGTGCAAAGTTTACACTTACTCAGTACTAGGAGCTTTATAGTAGCATGTTATGTTCCTCATGCAAAAGCAAGCATGGAATCAAAAATGCTGGAACAAGTAAAAACTGCATCATTAAATTTAAAACTCACAGTCAATAATAGATTAATCTGTTTTGAAATAGGCCAGGTTACTTAATTTACTTCATCTAAATTGCAAAATTCAGATTGGTGTGTTCGTTGTCTGTAGGGAAATATAACTGTGGAAATTCAGTTCTTGCTTTTCATGTGCTTTGCATTCTGAGGGGAGCACAGACATTGTATGTTAGAGGAGGAAAAGCATTTTCAATGTATTACCTATCAACAGGATATTTTGACGATGATCATTTGAGTGATCATTCCATTCTACTGGAGTGTTGCCATAAGTAATTGCATATTTCATGAATTCTGTTAGTTCTCTATTTTTAAAAAAATCTTTCAAGATCAAGATTTAATTTAACCAATAACAAGGCAAAAATTAGATAAAAGACTAAAATTATTTTAATGTGTCTTTTCTCTAAAGCTGCGTGCTGGCCCTTTTGATGAGTTCCAGATTGCTACCATGCTAAAGGAGATCTTGAAAGGTCTCGACTACCTACACTCAGAGAAGAAAATTCACAGGGATATAAAAGGTGTGTAATACTTCAAATGTTACTTTTTTAAAGGCTTTAAAAACTGTAAGAGCAGTATTCTAATTTAGATATTATGTTATTTCTCCTTGGCAGCTGCCAATGTCTTGTTATCAGAACAAGGCGATGTTAAGCTTGCTGATTTTGGAGTTGCTGGGCAGCTGACAGACACACAAATTAAGAGGAACACCTTTGTTGGAACCCCATTTTGGATGGCCCCTGAAGTTATTCAGCAGTCAGCATATGATTCAAAAGTAAGTATGAGAGTGGAACACCTTTTCTTTGTATCTGATGATCCAACAGCATCTACTTTGATTTTTTTGCTTTTAGCTCTATCAGTGTGGAGAAAAAAAATAGATTTCAAATTACAGGGTTTCAAATACTAAAGTTAATAGTAGGATTAAATTGTTTTTATACTGTAATTACATGTCATTGTCCTCCCCTGCAGGACATATGCAAAGTCACCAAGTAAACTGACGCTGTCATGTCTCTTTCAGAGCAACTCCCACTGTGCTTTCAGTGTTGAGGGGTGGTTGGTTTGGTTTCAATCCAATGTTTCTCATTTAATTCAAACAGTAATAAAGTACTCACAGAGTAGAATACCACCAGAACTTGGTAGTTTATTTAAAGCCAGGATGGTGGCTAAAATTTTACTCTCTTCTCAGATTTTTATTCACAGCTCTGGATATAATTTCTTTAATGGTGTTTCTGAGGATCTGTGTAGTGTGGAATATTTTAGCACAGGTCACTGATGTGAGAAAGGTAAAAAGTGACCCGGTAGCTGCGGTACCATTATGTCACCTTGTGCATTTCTTTGTCATGGGAGCTGTTGATGGATGACTAATTGCAAAGGAGAGTTTCCCCACGTGAACTAGCAGTAGAAAAGCAGAGCTACTCTTATGTGTTTCTGAGGATTGAGGACTGATGCCAGAAATGACAATAAGGAGGGGACAGTCCCCTCTTCTCCTGTGTGTAAACCCACAAGATGACCTAGAGTGCATGGTTAGGGAAATGGCAGCATGTTTTAGTGCTGGCATTGGACTTGCCATTCTGTATGTAGATACAACTTTAAATAGGAGCAAGAAATCTAATAATCCTGGGATGTGCAATATTTTCAGTGTGTCCTGAAAATATTCACACTCCAGAAGACTTTCCCAGGATCATTCAGACTTGAAGGAATTTGTGTACTTGCCACAAGGGTTCTTGCTGATAAGAAAGTTGTAGTTCCCCTGTTACGGGTTTCAGTGGTGCAACTGTATTGTGCTCCCTAGGGTGTTTTGTAAAAGCACTCTACCCTGCTGTAAAAGTGTGTGTTTGACCAGTCAAAATTGGAATAATTCCTCTTCTGCTTGCCCTGTGCATAGATCAGCCTTACCACCCCTTTATTTATATTTTCCCAGCAACCTAATCTTTTGCCTTCCATATCTCTTCAGTATGTTGCAAGAGCAGTGTCCTCCCCCTTTTCTTGCCATGCCAAAAGTCTGGTGGGAAAGCACAGAGGATAGAAGCCTTTGCTAGCACAGATGAAGGGTTTGGACAGGATACACTTCAATTTCTAGACTAATGCCAATGAGTGTTTTGGTATCTGGACTGAATTTTAACCTTTCTTCTCTCCCTGCTCCAAAATGGTGGAAAACAAAACAGAAATTAATACAATTTTTGTAGTGCCAGAGAGTTACAAACCCCATCTCTTGTAAAAACGTTTTGCTCCAATCACAGTTGTTGGTTATGGTTATGTTATTTCAGTACTAAACTATGAGCTAGTTTAATTATTTGATAAGAAATACAGTTATTTGATACAAATACAGAATTTGTTTGTAATGCTTATTTTTAGCTAAAATAAATAGTACTTCATTATTCTTCAGAAATTTACACTGTGAACTTGGTGTTTCAAGTCTAACTAGTCAATAATTCTCCAGCTAAATTCATCAAGCAGTCTGTTAGGGAAGAACTTAAGTGATCACCTGCTGGAGTTGATTCAGGTTTCTGCCTTGTTCCCTTACAGCAAGCTATCAAACAAGGTTGGGTACCTCAGTGCATCTTCAGTTTAAAAAGTGACATCACCAAGCAGTTTTGCTACCTAAACAAACTCTGAATTAGACACTGGAAGTTCATTTCAGTTTGTAGTTAACATATAGAAAAAAGTTAAAGGAAGATCAGTGTTTCTGAAGCTTTTTCCAAATGCATGTGAATTTAGGTGCCCATTTAACTTGCACAGTTTCAGAACAATGACTGCAACAAGAGTGATGATGTAGTTGTTTGTCATTAAAGACTGATTAAGTCAGCCAGGTCTTTGGGAATCAAGTATTCCCAAAGTATTATAAAGGAATATTTGCACTATCTACTTAGAGCAAAATAAGTTTTATTATATAAATGCAGTATATGCGAAAATTTCAGTTATTAAATACTTAGTCATATTAGCCCTTAATTTTGTACTAAATGTCCTTTTCCCTTTTTTCAGGCTGACATCTGGTCACTGGGAATCACAGCAATTGAACTGGCCAAGGGGGAGCCTCCCAACTCTGATATGCATCCAATGAGAGTTCTGTTTCTCATTCCGAAAAACAATCCTCCGACTTTATTAGGGGAATTCAGCAAACCTTTTAAAGAATTCATTGATGCATGTCTGAATAAGGACCCAACATTTGTGAGTAGACCTACGTATGTGTGTATACAGCTGTTTCGGGTTTGTTTTCTACTCTCTCGTGCTTGCAAAGTATTTTGAAGGTGTTGTGCGTCATTGTTGATTGAAATAATTTTAGAGACAATACTTGTAAATGCTACTGGTGCTTTTTAATAGCTCTGTCTCTATCCTAGTCTCTTTTGTTTAAAATACTCAAAGGGGGAGGGAGAATGCTGAAAGAAATTACAGTGGCAGAGACAGATTCCTCAAATGCACTGAAACCTAGGATAATGTCAGAAGAGAAGCTTTAACAGAGGAGAGAATCATCTTAGATCCTTTTCTCCAGCACAACTTTTGCTGTCTGAATTCAGCTTACAAGGAAATGTTGCATTGGAGAATTCTGATTAGTCATTTTCCTGGGTGTGACCTTTTAACGTAGAAGGATAAGCTGTGTAGTCTGTGGGTGACTTGATCGTATTTTTAGAGTGCTCGTAAATGTGGATTACTGGCTTTTCTTGACTTCCTGTTTCACTAATTTCCTGATGCTATAAAAGTTAGCTCTAGAAGTCCGTTGTCTTATTAAATCTCCCCTATTAACATTTAAAATCATGAAATGTTAGCATAACATTAAATATTTAAAGTGTTTCTTACAGCGCCCCACTGCAAAAGAACTTCTGAAGCACAAGTTCATTATGAAAAATGCCAAGAAGACTTCCTATCTGACAGAACTGATTGATAGGTTTAAGAGGTGGAAAGCAGAGGGACATAGTAGTGATGAAAGTGATTCCGATGGTTCAGATTCGTAAGTTTATTTTCAGTTTAGTCTCTTTCGTTTTTGTTTTTTTTTATTTATTTAGATAATGTTACTAAAGTAAGTTTGCTGCAGCTTCTCTGTGTAACTAACTCCATTTCTGTACACCTGTCTTTGTTCCATTTGTTTTTCCTTGGCTTCTTTCAAGAAACCCCCTGTATGAGCCTAAAGACTAATGCATAAGTCAAGCTGCGTGCTCATTGTCTCTTTAAACTTTCTCTCTCTGAACTCACAGTTCTGTTTAAGTGCTATGTATTTCCTAGTCTGAGGCTAGTGGTTGTACCAAAACCAGTGAATCACAATTAGGGATATTACAGAGCAAGGTTGAGGTGCATGAAGAAGTTTGCACAATGCCAGTGGAACAACATGCTCTCTGTAAGTGTCTTGCTTTTCTGGATATCAGATAACTGTTTTAAATGGGATGCCATGGGGGAAGGTAAGCTTTGTGGGTAGATAACATCTTCTCCTTGCTTTGATCACATTTCAATTTATCCAACCTCTTTTAAAGTTCAATTAATGTTTAAATCCATGTTTTGCTTCTTATTTTAAGGAACATGGAACTAATCTGTATAGATTTGTTATGTATTTGGGTTGCCTGTGTTTGCTTGGTGTTATGTTGTGACTAGTGTTATGTACATCGTGTCCTTTTTCTTCAGGGAGTCCAGTAACAAAGAAAATAACTCTCACCCTGAGTGGAGCTTTACTACAGTTCGGAAGAAGCCAGATGCAAAGAAGCTGCAGAATGGGACGGTAAGTACAGTCTGAAGGGTTCTTCTTTCTGGTTCTGGCTGGTTCTGAAGCCAGTTTAAGGAAGATGGTGATAACATTTAGTATATTCACTTTTCATAGGAACTGACTATTTTTTTGTAGTTCAAGAGACAATGCTTGTTGGCAATATTTCCTATGCCTGTGTCAGGCCCAAATGCAGAGCATAATGCAGATTTACTTGATTGGTATCTGTTCATAGAAGTGGGAATTTTAAAGACTTAAAATATTAGGGAGGGAAAATTGAACTGTTTTCCTGACCCTATATGACATTGTTTGATATGTGTCATCAGGCATCTATTTCAACATCCCATATGGTTTGTTGATGTACTGTGCCTTTGTTGTTTTTGTAACATATTTTAAGCACTTTTTAAAATTTAACTGAACTTCCAAAATCACACATGCTGTGTCAAAGGCAGTGTGTATGTTGTATGGGAATATGCTAATGTAATCCTTATTTGTTAACTTCTAGGATCAGGATCTTGTTAAAACCCTGAGTTGTTTAACTATGATAATCACCCCTGTGTTTGCTGAGGTAAGTTTTGGCTTAAAAAAACTTCTTTGAAAGCATTAGCCACATGTCTAATAACTTTAATAAGTTTTATCTGTTTTGTTTTGCTCTTCAGCTCAAGCAGCAGGACACAAATAATGCTAACAGAAAGAAAGCAATTGAGGAACTTGAGAAAAGCATCAATATGGCAGAAGCAACGTGTCCAGGGATCACAGATAAGATGGTGAAGAAGCTTATGGAGAAATTTCAGAAGTAAGTATTTTAGTGATAAGGGAAAAAACTGCCATGTCCAGTGCTTTTATCTTTGGTAGTTATAGCTAACACTTCCTTTTGAGACTAAAACTAATAGTAACAATTACTATGTCTGGTCTTCTAGTGATGGAACTTTACTTTTTGTGTCTTACTTCCTTTAATTTAGGCTGCAGTTTTGTTGTAAGCATATTTACAGCCAGTAAGGGAGACAGAGAATCTTTGTCTTACCTTTTTTAGGAATATTTTCTTGAGAATGTCACTTCTGGTGGTTTTTTTCCTCTGAACCGGTCAGATGAAGACATGTACTAGTTTAATGATGCAAAAATAATTATGTGCTGTTTGCCTAACTGAAACAATACAATTAAAAAAATTTTACTTGCATTTTTTATCTGTAGATTTTCTGTTAATGACTCATCCTAAGAAACTTCACACAATTGACTGCTGTTTCATATGGACCCAGTGAAACCCACCAAAACTACTTCAAGCTTGGCAGTGCTTAGCTCATGAGCTCCTTGTGCCTTTTGGATCTTTGCAACATATTGATGGTGATTGAGGATTTGAAAGAACCTACTCAACTATTTTGTGGCAGTGCACATGGTTTTATATTTTCAGGAAATTATTTTGTAAAGAACAACTTTTAATATTGTAGTTTCACCTGTTTAATCTGATAAATGTTGAGGTGCAGTTTTGCTTTTAGAAATAACCATTACTTTAGTTAATAGAATGTGCAAGTACAGTATGTTTTGATGCTGTTTTGTTCCTGTACATGGGGTTGTACAGGTCTTTTATATTCATGAGTTAAACTTTTGTAAATCACTAACAAGCTTCAGAGAAAATAGCTTTTTCACAAGCGTATTCAAAACATGTAATGTAGTGGCAAGGGTATTGCTGTAGCACCTGCTTCAACCAGCATATAGTTATCGTGCCCTGAGAAACAAACCTGCAACAGTATCTATTTTAATTCTGAATTGGTACAGTATTTTAGGCAGCTCTATGATTAAATATATTTGAGAGCAATATGTCAATAATTTGCAGGTGATATGTAGCAACAGGTCTATCCTGATGTACAGTATGTGTATTACCTTTTAGAACAGGTTTTGAAGTAGTAATTCAGTCTTATATCATCATGGTAGGAAAATTTAGAGCAATACAGTTGAGGGGGTGGGGCTTTTGGCAATAATGGACAAAACCTGAAGTCCAGTTTAACTTAATTTAATTTTTTTCCTCTGAGTACACATGCCTGGGTGGAAGGGAGCCAGAGAAGCCGAGCGTCGCATGTTACATACCTCACACGCAGGTATCAGTGTAACACCAGCGTTCTGTGTGGTGGTGTTGTTTCTCCTGTAAGATATTTATACACATTTTTTTTTTTTGTTCTTAAATACATTAAATACAGTACATCAACATAATTTGTTTATAATTTTCTGAAAGTGTATTTTAAATATGTATTTACCAGTTAATATGCAAATAACTGAGTTATAGATATTCTTTCACAAAAAGGTAGTACTGTGCAGTACGGAGTGATTTTTTTTTCATAAAAAGTAGGTAAGACTATAAAGTTGCTTTCAGTTATATATTTATGGTACTGCTAGATGGGTAATCTCTTCTGTTGGGTTTTTTTGTTGTTTTTTTTTTTCCCTTTTTCAACCCAGTATGTATATTATGCTGAAGTTTTGAACTGGGATTGTTTTTCAGTACTTAGCTGTGGAACTGTTGGTGTAAATTTATTTTTGATAAAGGCTGGGTGTGTTTATTTTATGGTTCAGACCTGCACATTTTGTTTTTGCACAAAAGTAATTTTAAAGAATCTGAAATATATCTGCCAAATATTGAAAAAGTAATGGTGTGCAAGTAAATACTGCATTTTCAGTCAAATGTTGCCATTACATCATTTTTATATAAAGGACACTCGTGAGAGATGGTGGTTAGATATGCCAAGGACAATTATTTTCAATGGTGCCTACACTGTAAAAAAATTACTTTTAACTCCTTGTTTTAATTTTAAAAGAAATGTTTCTGTTTAAAACTTTCATCTGCTATATAACTGAAATTCAATTAGAATTTATATCTGAGAAAAAAGTCTGGAAATAGTTTTTGAAAACAATAATGTTATGGATTAAATAAATATTTTTATAAATGTAAAAGCAGCAAAAGTTGTAAATACAGTTGATCTGAAGCTTTACAAAATAACTGCATCACAGAAATAAATTGTAGTGCTTCTCTAGCTTCTGTAGTTGTTAGTCTTGTAAATCTGTTTATAGATGAAGCTTATTTCAATGTTTTGGGGGGTTTTAAATGGTTTAAAAATAAATATTTAAGTTCTGTAAACTTTGATGAGCTTGTTGTGTTGTGCATTTTATTCTGGATTTGAGCAGCTGTGCAGAGGTGTGGACGTGGCTCTCACAGACCTGTGTTCTAGTTCAGGAAAGGTGATCCTTGCGTGGTGTTGTGGGGGTGCTCTGTGTGGCTTCCCCCCACGCTGTTCTTGTCCAGAGGATACCTGCCAGCTGCTGCACACAGGAATGAACCCAGGGTTCAGTGGGATTCCATTCCTAGGGAGGAGACTCCAGGATCTGTGACTCAGACAGACGTGTGGCAGTGACGACAGGGGAGCGGTGTCAGAACGCTCTGACTGCGTTTGACCTCGGCGCTGGGGAGTGAAAGGACACAAAGGCCTGTGCCACAGATCCCTCGGCTTTCACTTCGGCAGCCTCAACCCAAATCCCATTTTAAGGAGCTCCATACAAATTTTTCACAATTAAAAACATTTTTACTTCCATGTCACTTCCCTTAAGGTGTTCTTTTTATGTGGGAGTCCGAGGGGAGAGGTGATGGGAATTCTTGACGAATTTTTTAACTGGTAGCTTGACCCCGTTGACACAGGATCTTTAATCTATGCAACTCTATGAACAGTTTTAGGTAGGTGGGGTTAGCGAATGACATGGGAAATTGGAACCTGACCTATGTATAATATGACTGTAACAAGTTACTGAACTGTGATGCCTCTTCTTTTCCTGAGAAATGGGTGGGATGTATACCTACGTCATGGGACAGCGTGGGGAAAAACCCAGCCACGTGTATAATACAGCCTTGTTCTCTCAGAGCACAGGCCATTCAAGAAGGTTTTTTATTGTGCTGCATATGGCAGTTCTGCTCCTAAAGTCTCTGTGCATCTTAAGACTATAATTAACTCCTAAGAATGGATGTCTGTATTGCTGGTTCCAGAGAAGCTGTCTTTTTCCCACATGTGTTAGTTATTGATGAACTGTGTAACTTAAGCAGCAGTGTTCTGTTGCTGGCAGATAGCTAGTGGAAAGATATATCAAAATATTCATGCAGGAACCATCTTCGTGCTCATTTGGTTTGCGAGGTAGGTTGAGAAGAATTGCTGCTGAAGCAGTCTGAATTGCAGAATAGAGAAATGTATTTGTTCTTGGCTGGTGAGTCCTGTATCAGTGTAACCTCTCTTAAAGCCCTTGGTCTCTGACCCCTCTATTTGCTTCTGTACAGTAATTAAGTGTAGTGCTGTCACACCTGCTCCTGCCTTCAATCTAGTGTCAGTAGCTGAATAGGAGATACATAGATTTCGATGTGTTTGCACAAAGTTTAGCAATTGTTGAAAGTCTGATTCTTATCACACTGTTTTATGACTTAACACTGGAATAAAATTTTTTTTTCTTTTGCTGAGTTTTAATGGTATATATGCTGGTTTGTCTTATTTCACATCTTTCCAATAAATGAAGTAACACTTACTACAGAGATGAGGTTACTCTGCTGAAACCTGTCAGTGCTTCTCCAAAGTGAAGTTCTTTGAATATTGTGTACATTTTGCTTCTTTTTATTTCCTAACAGCTCTGCCTAAAAAGTCACTGAACATTGTGCATCTGAATTTCAAGATCAGCTTTATCTATTTTATATAAACCAGTTACCTCAGTCTGAATGCACTGAGTAGGTTAATGTTTTCACACTGTAATGCTGCTGTGCCTCCTCCCCTTCTATAATACTTCCTTGTGTAGGGGCTGTAACAGTTTGTTTTCCAGGTACTGCTGTCTGTCTTTCACCACTTCTATGTCCTCTCTATATCCTTGTTTTCTTCCTTAGAAGAAACACAATCACTTACACAGATGTGCTTTGGGGTGAACAGGGCTGAGCAGGGACTAGGGAGAAGGACTTACTCAATGCTTGTTTCAATTGTTCCTCGACATGTGAGCCTCTGCTTGCTGGGATTGTTCCTTAATTTTAGCAATCCCAAGAAAGCTGGTTTACGCAATGGATGTAGCTTGGAGATGTTAATTTCTGTCACTTGCTGACGAGCTGCTTTGTTCCTCTGCTATTGTTGACTGTCCTGTAGGATGTGCTGAGGCACAGTGCCACGCTGTGCACCAGTGCTCTCTAGTCAATGGAAAAATCCAAAAATAGTTCCCAAGTCCTTGTTTCTCCTTCTCAATGCTGTTTTCCCAGCATAGCCCTGAACACCAAAGCTGGCAGCTCCTGAAGATTTGAGCAGAATAGCTGTACATTGATCCCTCTTGGTGGGACTGTGTGTCTGCTCTGGGACATGCTCAAGGTAAAGCTGACCTGGGCCAGCCCTCACCCGTGTGTCCACATGTGTTCAGGAGCCAACAGTGATTGTGGGTATATCCCTGGGAGGGACGTTCTCCCTGGGCCGTGTGTGCAGCCTGTTTGAAACACTGGTGCTCTTTTAACCTTCTAAAACATCATGCACATATAGATTGCTATTCTTTGGAGTGAGTGGTGGTTTTTGCTCTTTCCAAGGTGCAGAACTTTGGGAAAGGGAAGAAACAACTCTAACCAGAGGAATTATCCCTTTTTTTTTTCCCAACAGAATATGTGCCAGACAGCGTGAGGGATCCCTGTAGTTCACAGCTTCAGCACAGGGTAACCAGGAACAGAAGCAAACCTTACAGTGTGCTCACTTGTTGGTCTAATGCATTCCTCTGGGCAACCAGCCAAGAATGTGGCAGTTTTCAGCAGCATTCAGGGACCTCAGCAAGTCTCCCCAGTTGCACAGAGCGAGCCAGCAAACAGTGCAAGAGAGGGAAAACAGCTCCTTGGAGCACTGAGGGCTGCCAAGGAGCAGGGCAAGGTGGCCTGGGGGTGCAGATGGCACAGGGCAGAAGGAGGAACCCAAAACTCCATTGTGAACAACTTATTTTTATTTTCCACCTTCTAAAACAAAGGACAGCAGTGCCCAGGGTGAGCAGTACCCGTAAGACCAGTTCTTTTTATGTTTCAACTTACTTTTTTTGTTCCAGCTTCCTTGTTTCTGAAATCCATTCTAGCAGGTCACAGTGGTTTCTCCACTGTGGATTTTCTGGGCTGTCCCTCTGCTTACAGTCATGTCCTACAAAGACTTACAGGGTTGTTTTTAAAGAAAATTATCAAGAGCTCCCCTAAAATCTTACAGAGGTGTCATCAGTTTCAAGATTTCTGAGTAGATTTCATGTAGGTTTAGGGTAATAGTTTTTGTAATAAAAATACTTCCAAGAAGCTGCCTGTTCCTTTCCTACCACCTCCTGAGGTCTTTTTCCCTGTGCTGCTTAACTGAGGCCTGATTTGGGGAAACAGAAGACCCCCTTACGTGCTTCTCTACCTGAGATTTAAGTAGGGCCCTGCTATACCAGGGTTCTCAAGGATAATGCCCTAAACTGGCAAGGGAGAAGACAAAGCAGTTTGCTTCCTCCATGGCTCCAGGAATTGCAAGGAGCACCCATACCCCCCTTGTCCTCAAGGGCCATCTACTCCCTGCAGCATTGAAGGGAGGTGAGGCAGGTGAAGGAGATGGGCTCTGTGCGTTGGCTGTGTCCACATGGAGTCATCTCCTGGAGCAGACCTCCATGAACATCCTGCTCCTCTCCAAAGGGGCCTCAAACACCCTTCCCACCAGTGTACTTCCCTGCAGCTGGGAAAAAACAGCGGCTTAAACTGTTCCATGACAAGTCTCTTTTCTTTTTCTCCCTCCCCCCTCGGTGAAGACTCCAGCAGCTGAGCTCCAAAGCATAACGGGCTGTGTCCTACCCATCAGCTTGGGCAGGACACAAGGTCTTAACAGAGCTTTGGGAAAGCCCTGGCCCCTCACTGAAGCAAGACCTGCCATGTATGGTGGCAGAGACACACCAGCAGGTGTTGAATACTTCTGAACACTCCCCTGCTGTCCATTAACACACCCTGGAGCACTCACACAACTGAAGCCCATCAATGTTTCATTAGCTGTAAGCAAACAAGAGTGTCACCGTTCCATGGTCCTGGGTCAGCGGCGGTCACCTCTGCTCCCTCTGGCCGGTGTCAGGCACCTAGGTGAAATACTTGGAGGGCCCCCTGGAAGTCTTTTCAGCAGCGCTGGTGGCGAAGGACACCTCCTCATCCTCCTCATCCAGCTGGAGGCTGCCGGAGGACAGGCGCACCCGGGCCATGGGTGAGCGCAGCACCCGCCCGTACAGGGAGCAGTAGTCGGCGGCCAGGAGGTCCGAGTCGGAGTCGCTGGACTCGGTGCTGCTGCCCAGGTAGCGCTCGGTGGAGCGCCGTGGCCCCAGTGCCAGCCCTTGCTGGGCTGGTACGTGCCAAAATACACCTGCTTTCCGGCTGCTCAGCGCAGGGCACGGCCCCAGGGGCCTGAACTCAGAGCCGTAGGGGAAGCGCATGGTTTTCATGTCCGACTGGCTCCAAGACCGCTTGGGAGGCTGCTCCTGAAGGCCGTAATCGAAGGAGCGAGCCAGTGACCTGTTCTCCCCCACCACGCCTCTGCCCACTGCCGTGCCCGCAGCCTCACGGTCAAACTCCCCAGCCTGGGTCCCACCCGGGCTCTGCCTGGGGGGTTTTGCTGCCACGGGGCCACATGGACCAACTAGTCCTGCTGCGTCCTCACCAGGTGCCAGCGTCTGGCACGGGGGCTGCGGGGCCCTGTCCATGTAGAAGAGGAGCTGCGGGGCCGGGGCAGCCACGGGCAGGGGAGATGGCACATCCATGTACACAAGTGGCCGGGCACTCACCTCCCGCATGTTGCCCACCGAGGTGCTTTTATTGTTCCCAGAGAACTGGTGGTGGGGCCGAAAGGATGTCAAAGGGTTCCTGGCACCAAAGAGGTCCATGGGCTCCCATGCCCGCTCCATCTCCAGCTCAGCATAGAGAAGGGGGAAGGCAGACGAGCTTTTGGAGTGGGGGAGGAAGGTGGGGGATGCTTCGGGCCTGGAGTGTTCCAGCTCAGCGGCGAATGTCACCTCCACCGTGGAGCTCCGGCGCCGGCTGTCCAGGGTGGGCTCGGAGGCGTGCACTCCGTTGGCGTGGTACGAGCCCCGGCTGCCGTAGGCCAGGCGCAGCTCCTCCACCTGGGCAGGGCAGAAGGGTGGGTGGGTGCCCAGGGAGGAGCTGGCAGCGAGTGCCCAGAGCTGGGGCTGGGGTGCCAAGACCCCCTGGGCACAGCACTACCTATTGCTGGCACCACGGGGCTGTACCTGCTTGGAGACATCCGTCAGGAGGTCCGGGGAGGAGCGGCACTGTCTCTCGTCATAGCGGGACGTGTAGTGCTTCCTGCAGGCCGAAAACATGGGTGAGTGCATGGCCAAGAGGGTCCTGCCTGCCCCTCCAGCCCCTCCCAGGCACTGCCCTCCTCCATGCTCCCAGTACCTCTCGAAGGGGAGGCTTTTCATCTTTGCCTTCCTCCCGTGCTCCAGCAGCTGCCGCTGCGTCCTCCCACTGCAGCGTAGAGGGAGAGGAGTGAGCAGCACCATCAGCCCCAGCCTTGGGCAGTCCTTGTGCCCCAGGTGGGGGGGTGCAGCAGGACTGAGGCAGTGGTATCTCTAGCAAAAGTAGCTGTTAGGCATCACCCTCTCGCATCCAGCCAGGGCTGACACAAAGGGAAGGCTCAGGCCACTCTCATGCCCTTCCCAGCCCCAGCAGTTTGTTTTTCCCCTGGGACTTTACCTGTAGCGGAAGCTGGAGCCCTTGCTGCACAGAAGGGCTTTGGGCTTTGACTTGGGCTCCTCAGAGAGCCTGAAGAAGGCATGGTACTCCACACACGTCTTCCAGAAAGCCTTGCAGGTGTCCCGGCTGGCCATAGTGAACTCCAGTGTGTCCTTGCACAGCTCCTGCATGCCAGAGACAAGTGAGACGGTGTTGGGGGCATGGGCCAGGCTGTGCTGTTTGCCCTCCTCAGCCCCAGAGGGTCACACTGCTCTGCCAGTGGCTCTGGGCAGTGCAGCATCACATCACTGGGAACAGGCCAGCATGTGCCACATTTGAGGGGAAGCAGCATCACCCACGAGCAGCAGGAGCGGATTTTATTCAAAACTGGGGACTTTGTGTGGCTGATCTTCCATCCACAGCTGCTTGCTCCTGAGCCCAGCAGCTGCCTGCAGCATGGTACTTACAGAGATATTTGCATGGAGCTTGATGAGAAAATGTTTCCTTTTGAAACTCAGTTTGCGGATTTTGGACCAGTTGAAGGTGTTGATTTTTGTATTGCCCTGCAAAGATGAACACAGCAGTTAGAGCAGGACAGGGCAACCTGTAAATACAGAAATGTGATGGGCCAAGACTTGAGCTTGCAAGACACTGCATGAGACTCCAATGAAGCTCTCAGTGCTGCTGGGGTCTGGAGAAGGGGTGTTGTGATTTGGTGTTTGACCCTCCTCTCTACCAGTTGGTTCTACAAGTGGAAATTAAAGTTCAGGGCTTAACTCTGCCTGTTGAAGCTCTTTGTAAAAGTCCAGGATCCCAAGACAAACCTCACAGAGGTCAAAGCAGGGAATCCTATCTGTCCCAGCTCAAATGCCATGAGTTAATGCGGAACCAGCCCACGAAAGAAATAAGACCCTTCTCTCTATTGCTGGGAAGCGTAGCAGAACTCAGCTCACCCCTATGCATTTAAACCCACCTTAAGTAGGCTGCAAGCCTACCTTACCCCTTATTATCACTGTGCACCAGTTCAGGCACAGCCACACAACACTGGTGTCACGGGAGAACCAGCCAAAGTTGCATTACTCCACGCTGTGGCACCAGGACCCTCTCAGCTTTCTAGGAGAGCCCAGATTTTAATGGGCTCACAGATGCTCTAATCACGCACGAGGGGTGCTCATGGCTCTGAATAAATAAGCAGGTCTGGCAGCACTAATTACGAAGAGCAGACCCACAAGTAGGATTTATTGGGGTTGGTTTTGGTTTTTTTCTTTTGCTCTGGCAAGACGTTCCCAGGTTGGAATTAGCTGGTGTGGGAGGCGAGCGCTGCCTCGCGCCGGCTGCGAGGAGCTCTGTGGTGTTTACTCTGCAGCTCCGCCGTGATTACAGCCTTATGTAATTGCACAGACGTGAGGGGGCTATTTGAGCTGGAAGATTACATGGTAAGTACATGTGACAGAGCCCTGTAACCTGTGGTGCCTACACTACCATGCTCGTGGGGACAGGAGCCAGCAGAGCAGGGGCTGGTCCAGTGGCACAGAGCAGGTGGTGGGGCTGGGCCCCCATGGAGCATCCCCTCCACACCCAAGGTCTGTGGAGAATACTCTCTCTTGAAGGGTTTGGAGCACACAGAGGGGAGAAGGGACCCCCCCCAGCTGGAGGGGTTGTCCCTGGGAGAGGGCACCCCCGAGCCCGGGCTCACCCGCAGGACCAGCACCCCCATGTGTGTCACAGCCAGGTTGATCTGTGTCCCCTCGCCGTCGCTGGCAGGGTGTGGACGAATCCCGTACATCTCCAGCTTCCTGGCCACGTCCAGCAGCTGAACATCTGACTCGGCCGGTGTCTTCCCTCTGGAGACACAAACACACAGGAAGAAACAGGAATGAGAAGGCAGATGCTGAAATGGGCTGAAAAAATACCATTTTGGGTGTGCACATGCTGGCATCACACCCACCCCTTACCAGTCCTGTCAGCAGGCATCCATCAGGTGGTTTGGGTGGGTGGCCACAGTGTGGAGCAGCCCTTACCTGTGTCTGCGGTGGTAGTGCATAATCTTGTTGTCCAGGTACTCCTGGTTGGGCAGGTACCTGTGGGTCGCCAGGTGTTGCTGGTCTGTCTCCTCGTGGAAGTCGCCCAGCTCGGCTTTGGGGAACATGGGGAGAGCACGGATTAGACTGTGAAGGGTCAGTGCAGCAGGAACCCCTGGCTCCACAGCCAAAGCCCCATCCCTGGGGAAGGGGCACCGTCCCTGCAGGTGCTTGCCCTTACACTGCAGCAGGTGGGAGACGAGCAGCGCCGCGCTCTTGTCACTGCAGGGCAGCCGCCCCTGTGCCAGGTCCTTCTTGATCTGGAGGGTGAAGAGGTACCTGTGGAGGGGGACAGGAGCATGCCCTGGGGGGAGCTGGGTGCTGGGCTGAGCCATGAGGGCCTTGCCTGTTCCCATCTGTCGACCCGTAAGATGGACACCCTCAGGGTCACGGGAGGAGAATGCAGCCCCTGCAGAAGGCTGCAGTTGGGCACCACCGTGACCAGGACATCCCTGCCATTGAAATGCTCATTAGTAGGTTTCAGAGCTAACATTCCTTTCTGTTTTCTTTGCATCTCTTGGGGCTGGCGTTCTGCAGAAGCACTGTCTTAGTTTTATTCTCAGTTCCTGTTTGCAATGCTTTCTCAGAAATGTAAGAGCTAACAATGTCATTTTTAAAAACAAAATTATTCTTTCAGGACACAGCTTAAGGTAGGAGCTAGACTGAACAGTCAGACTGTGCCCAACTGCTGAAGTGTTTGGCAGTAAACAAATTGCAGCCTCCTAAGACGGCTGATCCTTCAAGTGGATTTTGTTTAAAAACAGAGGAGCAAGAAAAGATACTCTCTGGGGTTTTTTTGTACAGTACAGAGCTCTTTCAATACTTAGAATAACCACTGTTCACAGACAGGTTGGGGGGGGAATAAAGATATAGAATTAACACATGCTTTGCAACTGCAAAAATATGGAACTGTGCAATAAGAAAGTAATAGAACAAGTGCTGTACCTGGTCAGCTCTTCTCTCAGGTGGCCGGGGTCCACTGGGAAAAATTTCACCATAAATTTGAAAAGAACCTCCTTAGGATCTTAAAACACAACACCTTCATAAGTTTTCTTTTACATGCCTATTGAGAACAATTACAACTCTCTTCACACATGCTGTCCCTTACAGAGTAAATTAATCTGGACCCTTACAAATCTGGGCTGAAAGCCCTGAATATCAGGGACTCCAGCCTGCCCCCCCAAAAATAGCCTGCCCAGGTCCCCAGTGTTACCAATGGAAGCAAATAGGGATTTGGACATCTAAATAATACTAAGGAGAAAATGCCCCAGCAATTCTTTAAATTTGGGAAACCCCAGTCAGGAGGGGGTTTCCATGGAGCAATGCCAGGGGTGCTTGTTTGGAGCATGGCCAGAGCCCTGGTGCAATTGCCATCAGTGGGGCTGTGTGTTAAACTCAGGCCTCCAAGTACTCGGGATGCAACAGCTCCATAGGAGGCTGTTTGGGCAAAGTGTTTCTTGTGGGATGAGTGAGAGCAAGCAACCAAGCCCAAGGCAAAGGGCATGGAAGGAAGGAGACAATTATGTAGGCACCAACTGTCCCCAAACCCTGTGGAATGGCTCAGAGGGAAAGGCCAGAAGGTAAATGGCAAAAGAAATTGGTGTACGAAATAATTCCACTTGTGGTACACCCAGAAAGGGGAGGCTCTTTATCAGGCTTTCCCCTTTCAGGGAAGTTCCTGCAAACAGGGTTCTGCAGCCTCCCCACGGCAAATACCGGGGTCGTGGCCTCATGCTCTCAGTCACCTCCTGGTCATTGTGTATTTGGGGAAAATATTTTGGGTTGATTGCAGGGGTGGAAACAGGCATGTGCTGAAAGGAGCACTGTGTTAACACCAGTCATGGCCATGGCAGGGGATGCTGAGCCTGAATTCAGGTCAGCCTCTGCAGCACCTCGGTGGGACTGGGGAGGAGCAGCAGAGCCTGTGAGGCACAAGAGTAACCCACCCTCACACAGGTCTGTGTTGATGGGAGCTGCAAAGGGGAAAGGAGGGCATGCAGGAGCACTGCCTGCCACACTGCCAGCACTGCCATGCAGCCACCCCTGGTCCTCCACCAAGCTGTCAAGTTATTAACACCTCAAGTCTAAAATGGTGCAGATACCAGATTGCAAAGGCAGCAGTATTTCCACAGGATTTTGTGTGAACTGAGGTGTCCTTGCAAACAGTCCTGTCAAGCCTCACCCTATAAAATGAGCTCAGGTAAGTGCTGGAAACCAGAGACCCCGTCCCCAAATGATAGTGCTGCATGAACGTGTCTATGCTAGTCTGTCACCGGCAGTGATTTAGAAGAATTTTGTTCTTGAAATACTTACTTTTGACTTGCTTTGTTATGGGTTTTAGTGGTTCCAACCAGACCTGAAACAAGGCAGTGAAGAACTGGCTAAATAAGCAGCACAAGAGATGGGGAACTAAAACAACAGCATCATGCTGGAATGCAACACAGAAATGCTGGCCAGCTTGGCTGCTGCAGCAGGTGTCCCACTGGGCAGCCCCACATGGATGGCTACAGATAAACCCTGTGGGCCATGGATATCACTTGTTGGCTTTGCCAACAGGCTTGTGGCTCCTCTCCTAACTCCCATTTTCAGGTGTGTTTTTTTGCCATAATGGCAAAACTTTCTATTTAAGTTTTCCATCTGTTATTTCAGGGAGGTGCTAACAAGTCCCCAGCCATGTGGTTGATGGCTGCAAGGATGTGGCATTTGCAGCTCCAGGACCCCACATTGCCAGCTGTACTCACCTGGTTCCCAGCCTGGCTGCGAAACTCCAGCCCAAAATATTCCTTCTCTGCAAGGTTGAGGTGGCTGCAGGTGAGGTTGAACAACCCTTTTCCGCAGGATTTTTGCTACCAAACAAACACAGCACAGAATAGAGGGTTAGTCAATGCTGACAACAGTCGTGATGGAATTCCAGTGAGATGGGGAGAAGTTTCAGCTCCCTGCCTTCACCCCTTTCCTGATTGTGCTGCAGCAAAATCTCACTCAATAAATTCTGTTGGCTTCAGCATGTGGGACAGGACAGTATTCTGTGCTCCCTGTTTTTGGAAATCAGATTCCTTATCAGATTCCTTACCATCACTTCTCTCCTTTATTAAAGAACATAGAAAGGAAAGTAAGAGGAAAGAAATCTTGCTTTTGACTCACCTTTTGCAACCATTACTCTCTGGGCAGCTCTGTCCCTGGCAAAGCAGTGAGCGATCCCCAGAATGAGCATCCACCTCAGCCAGGGACAGCCATGGCAAACATGCTTAATTAAGAGCCTTAAGAGCCAACGGGAGCAGCCCTCAAACCTGTGCAGCAAGCCCATGTGCCCTGACAGCTGGTGACCAGATTGCCAGGGACAAGCTACTATTATGGTTAATGGTAATTAACAGCAACAGGAGCCCGCAGAGATCCTGCGCCGTGGGCCCTGGGTCATCCCTGTGCTTCAGCAATATGAATTAAGTGGCACTACGTGCTGATAAGGGAGGCCAGCCTGTAGTTATTCCCAGTGAACAGAAACACTTGGAGCCTTGCTTGACTTGTTGCCTTGCTGTGTGACACGGTTGGAGAACAAGCCAGGACATTTCCTGACTTCGGAAAATGTTCCAGAAAGCACCAGAAATGAACCTGGCAGTGACCCACACCAACAAATACCCTGCTACTCCTTCATCAGCCTGTGAAAAGCAGACCAAAAGGAAGTGTGGGTTATTGCAAAAGCAAGCCAGAGCAGAGAGGCTGGGTTAGACAGCTGCTAAATTATGGCATTTCGGGTGATGGAGGGAAAGGCAGGCTGCTCCCTGTGGCAGCGACTGTTCCCGGCAGGGGCGGGAGGGACCCGGCTGCTGGTGGTGATGCACACTAATAACCACCTTTCAGGGCTTCTCCTGGGATGAAATTGCTGGCTCTGTGTTGAAAGGCTGCAGAAAAGTGATAGCGTAATAACAGCATTCACTCTGCAGCACTCCCGGTTCTCCTCGAAATTACTGGATCACAAGGGTAATTAAAACAATTACAAATGTTTATTTCCAAGCTAGAATTTTCTAGCATGAAAGGCCTTGGCCTTTGTCAGGCAGCCAGGAAAGACAAGCATTTCTTACTGGGTTATTACCTACCAAATGTCTGCTGGGAGCGACCCACTCTCCTCCAAGCCCAGCACTGCCCGGGGCAGGCACCAGGGAGAGGAGCAGCCCCAAACCCAGGAAAACCTGCTCACTGGGAGACACAGCCCTGCTGCTGCAGGGGCTGCTTTAGAAGCAGAGCCTTTCTCTTGCAGAGTGTTGCTTGCAGGTGCCCCATCCTGGATTTTGAGGTATTGAGGCCTCAGCCAGTGCTGCCACAAGCACTGGGGCACAGTCATGCTCAGCAGCATCAACTCTGCACAGCACCAGGTGAGAGAGGTGGGTGCTGAGCTGCAGGAGTGCAGTGCAAGGCAGGAGTGTCATATGTGATGCTGTTTGCCCCAATTCCAACCCTAAATGTGACTTCAAGTTGAAGATGGTGGAAAGAAGAGGCTGTGCTTGCCCCTCCTCTCCTCGGTGGAAGCAGCTGGGACTGCAAGCAGGGTCAGAAAATCAGAGGCACATCCAGAGACAGATAGCAAGGTATGGGACACATGGGGGACACACACTCCGGTTCCTAAAGGGACTTTGGCAGCACTTGCAGTCCAATGGCAAAGTCCATTTTTGCAGCATTCCCCATAGCAGAGCTGCACCCAAGTCTAGGTGAGCAACAGCTCATAGGATTTGGTGTGATCTTTTCCCACCACCTTGAAAAATGTCCCCCCATCAGGCATCCTGCAGGTGGCACACAATGCCACCCACCAAAAGCCACCAGCCCTGCCCCTCCCTGTGCCCTTGCTCCAGTGCCTCCAACCCTGCACACCTCCCATCGATTAATTCCCACCTTCACAAGGGACACATGACCACAGGACTTTGCCCTTCCCTCAGCCCCAGCAATTAGTTTTTCTGAGCTTGTTTGGTTTGCCTTTTCTTTCTTTTCCTCCCGATGAATATTGCCCTGTAGCAAATTCCACCAGCAGAGATGCCCAGGCTTTGTCTGCCCAGGTTGCAACGTGGTTTGTCTTCTGTGCTGCAGAGAGAGGGCTCTGGGAGCTGCCCAGGCTTGGGGCTGCTTCGTAGAAACCCTTTCCAGAGAGGAGAGTGACATATCAGTGAGAGCACATTCCAGGTCACAGCTCTAGGTACCTGGGATGGCAGGGAGAAGGGAAGCAGCTTTGTAATATCTTTTCTCAGTGCAAAAAAAAACCATTAAAGGCTGGCCTGTGACTGTCCCTGCCCCCAGGCACTGGGGTAGGGGATCCTGGTGCCCTCCCAGTGAGAGGCACAGGGCTCACTGGCATGGCTGGCAGCACCCCAGCAAGATCCCATCTGCTCCACAGCTCAGCTGTGGGGTGTTCAGCAGGGAGGGCACAACAGGGGACACCCAGGGATGTGCCAGGTCCCTTCCTTCCCCTCCCCTGGGGGCTCAAACCTGCCCAGTGCCATTCTGGGAACCACCTCCAGTGCTCAGCTGAAGGAAATCCTGTGAACTCAGGTCCCGGTTGTCGGCAAGGATGTAGATGAAGGCAGAAGCCTTCCCAGGTCAGCATCCAGCACCAGGAGAGGAACTCATTCCCATGCAAAGCAAACTGGAAATGAGACCTCGCTGTACATGCTGGCAGCTGTGACACCCACGTGAGGCAGGTAGAGATGCACAATTGAGTGTGAGGTGGAGGGGGAATCAGGCCCACTGTGTTTTCTCTCTTTTGTCCTTTTCCCTCCCATTATACTGAAGTACTCACCATTCAAAAGAGCTTTCCCAAGTCAGGAGGGGTTTAGGAAGAGTTGCTTAAAATATCCGCTCAGAACTTAGCCCAGAGCAGTCCTTTTATCCTGGAGAAGTCACTAATTCAACTACTCATTTATCGTACCCACACACCAGCAAATGCATGAAATGCCTAAAAGGGGTTTCCAATACCATTCCATGCTAAAAAAGGAAATGACCAGGAGTTCCTTTAATGGAAGCTATTTGCTGCAATAACATGTCGTGCAGAGCTATAGTGCTCTGTTTTGGGCAAATAAGAAAACAGAGAAGTAAAAAAATGCAGTAACATTGTACCAGCAGCATCTTTTAAATTGTTTCTTACTATGACCTGGTCTAATCAATGTGGGGGGGAAAAAAAGGCATTTTAAAACGACTAGCCTAATTTTTAAGCTGACTCCAGGTCCAGGATACATTAATTAGGCTAAATCAAACAGTATTCATACTGTGCTAAGGGATGGAATTGCTTTACTATCCTTTTCTGGGTAAAATGCTATCTCAAAGAAACGGAGCTGTGCATCTCAGAGAGCAGTTTTCAGGCTGTGCTATAAACCACAGAACAGGACAGTATCAGAAGTGTAACAGGACTTGAAAAAAACAATTTATCTTAAACACTCTGGTCCCACAGGAGATGCAGGTAAGTACTAGAACAAATCTACTTGAATTACCCAATTCACTTAGCTACTGTGATTATCAAACCCTAACCAACAGTAAATGTGCAATCACACTGGTAAAGAGATGTTTCTAACACAGTCAAGATACATCTAGTTTCAGTTATCTACACACATGTATATAAATCTAACACCATAGCTATTAATACTTAACATTTAAAACCTATTTCAGAGCTAGTATTTCTTAAATGGGATTTATTAATCACAGTATGTTGTGGGAGACACTGTCATGCAGAAAATAAGATACGGTGAGTTTTTTTCCCTCAGCTTTTCACAAAACCACAGTTTTCTTTTCAACTGAATGCCCAGGAAGAGATGCACACAGATTTTTCTCACCAGGGGTAACTTGGATAAATATGCTACTTTTGTTCTGTTGTAAGGATTTTACTTTCTTACTGAATGTTTATATTGGCAGCCAGATAAATGAGAAAAGAACTTGACACTTGTCAAGAGCATCACTTCATATTAACTGATTTCCTAAAGATGACACCAGATAAGCAAAAGCCATTATCTTTCTTTATAAATACTGCCAATAACAGGGGAGAGCAGAAGTGTGTTGATGCTCAAAGACACTTAGCAATTAGTACTATAACCTCTGGTTTTGAATACGAGGTTGGTTTCTTTGTTTGGTGGTTGTTGTTTGTTTTTTTTAAGCTGAAAACCCAAAGCTATCACAGACCACGCAATCCTTCAGAGCAGCAATAACTGAACGTAATAACTTCAATAACTAACACCAAAAAAATAATAAAAATACGATATCCACTTACATCAACTACAAAGATCTTCTGGGAGTCATCCAGAAACTGGACTTTCAGGTGCAGCATCCTCGAGCATGTGGCTGAGCGTGCAGCAGGGGTGGCAGTCCTAGCAATGTGAGCAGTGTGCCAGCAAGGGAGCCCTGACTCCTCTTGCACACATAATTTCCCTCTCAGCTGGATGGAGAAGGCTGCAGTCACAGATGTGGAGCAGAGGCTGGAGCAAAGGAACAGACACTGCCTAAAAGCAAGTTTAAAAAACCAAACATACTGATACCTCCCCCAGTTTAAATATCACCACTGCAATAAAGGATGTTTTCTGGCTGTGAATTGTGGGTGTAGTAATAGGGGGAAGATTGGCAGTAATGGGGCTGAGATAAACACTGAGCTTCTACAGCTGGTGGTGAGCAATGTAAGGCCAAAGTGAGCCCACGATTTGTGCCCCGGGATCATGGAAGAAGACTGAGTGTCTCTGCTGCCAAAGTCACCAAGAAGTAGTATCACCTTTTCTCTGCCCAGGTTAAGGTGCACTGGGAGAGCAGCTGACTGGCAGCTGTGCTGGCTCCATGAGGTGAGCAGATCAGGTCCTGTCCACCAGCAATGTGTGAATGGGCTGACATACTTCACCAGAGACTGGGAAATGTTTCCAACCGAACTTGAAACCAGTTTTGAGTCCTTCCTGGGGAGGTAGGAGAAAATCTGCTCCTAATTTCCAGCTTTCACCATGGCTTAGCAGCTTAGTGAAGTCTCACAAGCCTCTGAGACAGTGTGGTTCCTGTTCCACACCTGAAAAGCCCATGTGCCCACTAAGTAGCTCATCCTCCAAGTGCCAGAGCTGGCTGCCACCCTCGGACCCCTGGGCTCAGCCCAGGCTGCCAGGGGCAACCTCCCCATGGCGTGGTGGGTGCCTGGAGCTTGCATTTGTGCTACTTCTCTGCCCCAGCTGCTGTGGGGGCTGCAATGTCCTGTCTGAGCTCTCTGGCCACTCACTGAGCACTCAGGTGGGGGCAGTGTCTGGGCAGGAGCCCCCTCTTGCAGAAATAAATGCACTGAGCAGTGCCAAAGGCAGGTCCTGGGCTGTCACAGGGGATCACTGTTGCTGCTGCTGCTGGAAAAAGTCACAGCCATGCGACCCTGTGGGACCCGGAGAGATAGAAACACATCTCAGCAACCAAAAAAGCCACATTTAGTGCTGCAGAGATTTTGCTTGTTGCTCCTTCCCCAGTTTCCACCGAAACATCCACTGTAAATCACTCCAGACCATTTGCCTCTCTTACACCTCCCAAATATTCCTGGGGATGTTAGGACAGAGGCTGTCAGGGCATACATGCAGCTTGTCATCTGGGGTGCAGAGAGGAAGAACACAGAGGTTTTTAGCTACAGAAAAATTCATTAGTCTTCTACTAACCAGGACAAAAAGAAGCCTGAAAGTTAAAGCCAATCTGCTTTTCCATGCGAAGCTGCTCCACAAAGCAGCCGAGCCCGTCATCCTCCAGTGCCGGGAGGGGATGGCTGTGCCCTGTGTGCCGGCGCCGCGTCAGGGACCAAATTTCCAGCGCTGCCCGCGGCCCCGGGGTCAGCTCTTTGTGTCACAGGAGGAGGGTAGTGTCACGTACAAACCATCTGGGGGGGCTGAGTGCACTTTCCCTCTGCAGTTTGAAATGTTTCTGCTGTCAAAAAATTGACGGGCACCAAGGAGAAGAGCAGCTCTCCCGTGAGCAGCTCTCACATCACGGGCACAGCTCTGCCACAGCCGCACTGGGAACACAGCAGGGGCACTGGTCTGGCAGGAAGGATGTAGTTGGGTGTGATGGAGAGCCCCAAACCCCAGAAGAAGCCAACCCTCCCTGCTACGGGCTTTCCTGGCATGCCAGGGGCATGGAACCTGGGCTCTATGGATGCTATTAGAAGCTGGGCACTGGCCAGTCGAGTTGTGGGTTTATTTCACCACCCTGGCATAAAGGAAGGAGGCTGTTGGGTCAGCCAGGGCCTCCAGCCACCCTATAGAGTCATCCACACAGACAGCATGGAGCCAGCAGAGGTAAACGAGGACTTTTTTGGTGGTAGAAGAGTAAAGGACAGCCAGAAGAGACATGGGACAAGCAAGGCTTTCTGGGGACATGGAGAATGTTGCTGTAAGCAGAGGAGATCCCCTGCATGAGCAGATGAGAAACCTATTTCACCCCCACTCACCTCCTTCTTCTGGAGGTGACTTTGGGGCAGCCAGAGCAGCACACATGGAGAGCACCAGCACTCCAGGAGGAGCAATCCTGGCTGAGTCAGGGCCTCCAGCCTGGTGAGTATGTCCCTCTTATCTGCAGGGGTGGGGAATAATGTGCAAATGGTGTGGGAAAGGGAAGAAAGGGTGAAGGGGGAGTGCAGCTATAGCAGCAGACAGGGAGGGGACCCTGGGCAGCAGCACTGGAACGTGGTGGGGTCTGAGCAGCACCATGTTGGAGAGAGTTCTGCCTCAGGGCTGCTTGCTCAGCCAGCTCAGCCTTTGATTTTAAGTACTCTGGACCCTGCTACCACCATCCTGCATTCAGAGAGGACTTCAGTCCACCGAGTGTATCTTACCCCATATTGGGCTGGATGGTGTTGCATTGACTCAGTGTCTTCTTTAGCTTCTCAAGTACCCTGGAGCTTGCTGGGATGGGCTGAACAGAGCAAGAAGTCTCCTTCCTCACAAAACCTGTTGTCCCTTTCCCAAGGAGAATACAGAGGTGTTCAGGGTTTGGTCCTTTGCTCCCCTGTCGGTGCTGGAGCAGAAGCAGCCTGCAGGATATGACAGAGAGCTGAGCACTGTGGCTACACCCTGCAGAGCCTCCCAAAACAGTGAGCCACTTGCACTGGGCAGCAAGTTCAGCCACCTCCAGGGGGCCCTAGTGATGGGCAACAAAATACCCCAGACCTCCTAGTCCCTCCCAAAATTACTCCCAAAAGAGGAGCAGGTTCTGAGAGAGCAAACTTTGGCAGAATTTGACACAAGATGCTCCCCCTGCATCACTGTGTCCGCAGCACTGTGCGCTGCTGTCCCTTGGGCTTTGTCATGTTTATCTTCAAATTGGGTTTAGAGGAAAGGAAAGGAAGACAGATAGATAAAGTCACAGAATAGAAATCTGCCATGGGATTTTAAACACCATAGTCCAAAAGGCAAGAACCCACACCCAGCTCATTGTTGAGCAGAACTGCACACTCGAAATGCCAGAGACAGGACTCACCTCAGTGGACTTTGGTCTGTTGTGACTTTTCCTATAACCACATTACTCCTCCTCTTCCTCAGCCAAAGCTGCCAGGAGAATGTCCACATTCCCTTCTCACCCAGCCATGACTGTCCCAGCTGCAGGGCCAGGGACCAAAACTACTCTTTTCCTGTGTTGCTGGGAGCAGGCTCAGACACAGCCAAAGTCCTTCTGAGCAGCTCTAGGTACACAACAGAATGTCACCAGCTGGTTAATGAATCCAAGGCATGGCACCAGTACTGCAAGCAGAAATTTCTATCCAGAATAGGGTACCTGCCACATTCCTGCTGCCACACCAGAAGGAACGGGGTCCTGGCTCTCAGCTGGGGTCCTGGCCTACACACTGGTTGCTTTAAATTTTTTATAAAATACGGCCCCAAAAAGGTATTTTCAAAAAACAAAGCCTGAAAGAACCGAGTTTGTTTGGCTTAAAAAGAGAAGAAAGAGGGAAAAACAATCATCTGATTGACCCAGGGCCACTCCAGGAGAACGGATCAGCTGTGTTCCCAAACTCTGGGGAAAACAGAGAAATTGCTGGAAATTGCAGAAAAGGTCTGAGTTGGGTCCTAGGAAAGACCCTTAAACCGTGAGACAGGAGAAATACCAGAGGGGGCTGGAAGAGCCAGGGATGACTCACACCCACGTTAGGGACAGTCCAGGCACAAAGTCTTCCCTTTAAACCTTTAACAATGACTGTAATTTCTCATGTACTTCACAGGTCACATTATATCTTTAATATATCTCAACAGTTAGAGCTCACTTGCCCTTCTAAAACTTCTGCCCCAGAACCATTCTATTTACTGAACATAATAAACAATGATACATTTGCATTTCTATCAAATTTTGCTTGCCAACCATCAGCTAAATAATCTGACATCACTGTGCTGAAACTCATTACTCATAAGTAATTGCTGGGAAAATGGAAATGATTGCATTTTTTCTTTTGTCTTTAAGTGGGTTTTGCCCATTAGCCTCCAACTGCAGGATAAGAATTCTCTGACCAGCATTTTGAGACATTATGCAGCAGCATTTTCCTTCCCAGTTTGCCCCAGTCCTACCTCGCTACCTCCCACTGAGGGCTCTACTCGAGCTTGGGGCAACGCAACATCACAAATACAATTCCCTAAAAGCAGCCCCACAGACACCCTGGTGTCCATCAGCTTTAACAACTTGTCTGCAAGTGAGACTGACAAGGAGGGGAGAGCTGTGAGTGAACAGGGAGGAAGGAAGGTGAACACCCCTGGCCTTAGACTGGAAATTAAGGCAGGTTTAAAGAAGAATTGCATCATCTGACTGTGTCAGACCAGGTGGTTCCAGTGCAGGTGATGACACAATAATACACCAGCTATACAGATTATTTGCATCAGTGTTGAGGCAGTGAGGATCACCAGACAAACAGGACGGGGCTGGGGAGCAGTTCTGCTGTGCACAGGCTGCTCTCCTGTGGGCAAGTGCTCCAGGAAAACCAGCTGAGCGTGACCCTGAATGCCAGTTCGGCTGCTGGACCCAACTGTAATAATAACAAACTAAAGAGGTTTAACTGAGTTTAAGCACTAAGCCAAATTAACAGACAATTGCCTGACTTGCCTTTTTTTTTAATTTGTTTTTTAGTAAGTTTCTGATTCTCAAGGATTCGTAGAATCATCAGTCTTATTCTTGCGATTGTATTTTTATTTCAGCTTCAGCAGCTGAGTTAAATGGCTCTTTTTATCTGCCTGCAACAGCGGAGTAGAAAATCCCAAATAATCTTGATTATGCAAAAAAGACCCAAAGCACAATTGCAATCCCAGACACCTGAGACAAATTAACCCTAAGTGCAAAACTTTCTTTGGCACCCTCTTAAAAATATTCTCACACCACGCTAACAAAGCCCTGAAATACAAATTTATTTCCATTTCTGTTCTGTTTTCAGCCTGTGCTGAATCGTGTTTGACTCCCGGGACCAGAGAAGAGCCCTACTCTAAGCCAGACCATCTAAGCATCCATAGAGCCCAGGATGAACCACTCGTTGCTTCCACGCTCCCTCTCGTGGTGTTGGTGGTGCCCAACGACAAACGCAGGAAAGGATTCAGCGTGCAGGGATGAGCAGCTCAGCCCAGCCATCACACATTCCAGGGTGCATCCATGTGCATTGTTGACTTTTCTTCCTTTTTCAGATTTTATATGCTGTCTAGAAGCTATTGCCAGGCACTGCAGAAGGCAGCTTGCTACAAGCAAATGCAAATGACAGCACAAGCTGTACAAGAAACTAAATACCAGCCCCAACTCCTGATATCCAGACCACATTATCTCATTTTTAATATGCCAGTGGCACTCTGTTGCTGGCACAGCTATAAGAAAAGCACTCTGTGATGTTTGATTCAAACAGGTCACTTTGAAGACATAGGAAAGCAATTTACACAGAAAAGTAAAGCCTCATGAATGTATCGAGTCAAAGGAGCGCTGATGCCTCCAAGGATTTGGGCATCTCATAGCATTCAGGGATTTCCAGCTGGGGAGATGCACCTCACCAGCTCTGTACAGCACTAACACAGCACAGGATGGTCCATGCTGTCCTTTATTTGTTTCACACAAGTTGTTCCCGGGCCACTCACACACATCCCCACACCAACAGGGTAAAAGCACTGTGAGCTCTCACCTGTACTCCTGCAGTCCTGTGACGAGGCCTTTGGATGCCCAGGCTCCTGCTCCTTGTGAGTGCTGTCAGGAGGACAAACCTATCCACCCTGAGGCTTTCCATGACTCACCAGCAGATCTCTCCCAGATTGTGCCTCAGCAGAAAAATCATGGAGCCCATGCACCACAGCACAGAAATCTGCCTGGCAGGTGGACAGTGCCCTGCTCGTCTGCTCATGCAGCCCTGGCAACAGAGAGCTACGAGACCAGAAGAAGCAGCAGCAACCCATCAGAAGAGAATTAAAGACCAGGATGGTGAAAACCTTTGCTGAGCATCAGAAAGGATCCTACAGCTTTGTCTTAGGAAGCTGCCAAATTGAGTCTGCAATGCCCGATGAAGAGGCTGAATCCTAGTGGAAAGGATGGAGTTCTAATGAACTATATTGCTTACTTTCACCACAGATGTGGTTTCCCTCTTGGCTCAAGACAACTAACTCTGGTTGAGTAAGCCTTGATTACATCCAGGCAAAGCAATGCATGTGTTCTCCAGGTACCTCCAGGCCAATGGATCACACCCATCTCACCATATGGATTTTTAAGCCTGAGTTTTATTAATGTTTCCCTCTCAGGTAGCTCTCTTCCATCACTCCTGCCTTTTCCTTTTATTCTTCCTCAAAAGACCCTCATCACACTTCAGTCCTACCAAGGTGTGCCAAATTCCAGGTATCCAGCTCACAGCAGAGCAAAAGGTGTGCCAGAGCCACTCTTCATAGCAGGCAGTGGAGGGAGGACAAGAGAGCAACACCCACCTGAAGCTGTGAGCTTGGTACTTTTGTAGTGGTCAAAGGTAATCCCAACTTTGTGGTTTGTCTTCCAGGGCCTTCTGGCAGATGTTGGCAGCTATGAAACAGACATATTTCAAAGAACAGGAAACATTCCTACATTGTGCCTGTCCCAAGGTTTCAGGAGTACATTCATAAAACCTTCCTAGATTATTAAATTCAGTCCCAAGAGGAAACCATTTAGATGGTCTAAGATGCTGAGCTACAGGTACTGAACAGGACAGACAGCTAGAAGGAAAGGAACCCAGCTGGACACCAAGGTACTTCTAACCATAGCCTGACACCAGGCAGGCCCTGCAGCTAAAACCTTTCTTCTAACCTATTAAAAATACATCTGCATTACTGAGATTAGACACAGAGCATTTGGCAAGGCTGTGTTAATTCCTGGAACAATGAATGGAAAATAATGCCAGGAGCAGTAATGTGACTGTGGTTGCAGAGACACAGGGCTGGAAGGGACTTCAGAGATCCCACGACACAGCCCAATGTACAGAAGCAGGAGCTGTACAGCCTCACACACTCCTTCCTCCAGCAGTGCTTACCCAATATCATCTTTGAAAATTCTCCACCACCCCATGTAGCTGCAGCTTCCTCCAGCACTTCAGCTGTGTTCTGTGAGCAGATTTCTCTTTTTTCCAGCATAAATCAGCTTTGCTGAAAATTCAGTTTATTTCTTCTTGTTTTCCCACAGCAGCCAGGCTGTTGCCGATCACACAATCATTTTTTATTTGATTTTAAGAAAAAGGTTTTAAGATCTATCCCAGCAGTAGGACAAATCCCAAGCTGATAATTGATCATCCCATGTGTCAATTCCCAAAAAGACAAGTAGCCCTTAAGGAATGTCACAAACAGCAAATATATTTTCTCTTTTCTGGGTTGATCAGATAATTTAAGTCTAATGTCAAGGCAGATCTTCTAAGAATATAAAACTGTATGAACTAGTCAGCCTAACAGTAGGAAAAAAGAGACAAAAGTAACTTCAAGAACCAGAAAGCTCCCAAAAAGCTGAATGTCTGGTTTACTGAGCTGCAGTCATTTATCAATTATGCCTTTCAGTAGAAGCACAAGAAGTCTAAGACTGAACCAGCTACATTATAGTCTCACAAATATGTAAAAGATACTAACAGTTTTCATAAGTCTGATATTTTTTCAACATTGTTATTTAAGCTCTTGCCCACTTATTTATTTACCTGCAAGGAGTCCAATTCTATGATGCTGGTGCATCCGATTCCAAGGAAGTCCAACACACCCTTCCACATATGCCCCCAGGAGGGAAGTCCTACAGTTACCACTTTTCTTCCCAGGCAAGAGCAATTGAGGTCACCCAGTAACAGGCAGTGTTGTGGAGTCTCAAATCCCACACAAGCCTAATCGCTGGAAATATGATTAGGAGAAAGTAAGTCACTGCTAGAAAGCTGTCACAGTGCACTCAGACAGAACCAGCAGAACATCAAGGAGCACAGACACGACACAAAACAAACAGTAAAGCCTCCCCTACAAGTGAATATTTTGCAGATTCCTGCAACACGAGAGACTCCTCCCCATCAATTATTGCAGTTACTGCTCCAGACCTTTTGGAGGGACTTGAAGAGAACCTCTGCTTTGAAGGAGAGCACCAGAGGCAAATAGGCTGATTCCATACTAAATACACTGTTCCCGCAGAGAACAAGTTTCACCCCCTACAACCTTGCAGCCTGGTGATCGTCAGCTCAGTGCTGCCCTCAGCAGCGTGCACAAACCACGGCAGGTGGGACATCACCCTTGGGTTGAACGCTGTGCTGATCTGCAGCTGAGAGTCCTTCTTCTCTGTTCCTCGCAGCTGTATTGGCCAGGCAGAGACAAAACCCAAAAGCCACATTATTTCACTTTCAGAGTGCAGAGCACAGGGCCACGTCTCCTCCTGACAGAGCTCGCCTGCAGCTACAGGAGCTGTGAGTGCTTCCTCCAGCTGCGAGCGCGGTGACTCACACAACCGAAGTGACTACCAGCAAACCCAGCTACCCGGGCTGCCGACTTCCCAGCAGAGAGAACCCACACAGGTCAACATGTACTACTTCAGAAGCCGTGTATCTCATTTTAATTAAGACTAGACACTTCCACCTAGTTTCACACTGTAATTACAGCCCAGCCTACTGGGGCAGATAAGAGCGCGCAGCTCCACACGAGGTGTGGCCGGCGGTTCACCCTCCACCCATGCAGGGTCCCTCTCTGTGCTTCCTCCCGGGCTGTCCCCGCTGTGGGGTTGGTGTGGCTGGTGGTTTGTACCCCAGAGCACCCAGCCTGGCTGCAGGGCCCAGCTCTGCCCTCATCAGTGGTGCAGTTACGTGCCACCCGTGCTGGGTGGGGGAGCAGGGTGGGAAGAGGCCTCACACCTGTGCTGCAGTCACACTAGTCAAGGTCACACTTGCCAACGTCAAGAAAGCAGACATATCGCCCAAAATCACTTAGAAGGGCAGTCTGCCCTTCTCTGTCATCTTCCTCTCAAGATGGAAACTACTGCTCCATTTCAGCAAAGGAAGTGTGAGCAGGAAGAAGAAACAGCACAAAAACCCACCTACAAGATAAGGCTAACGCTGTTTCAGCTGGAGGAGGGGCAGTGAGCAGGCTACGTGGTTTTGTCTGTTGACACATCACTCAGAACTGAAGGTACCAAGGCAGCAAGTTTTTCCTTAACTTGAAATCACATTTAACATTAAGACACAGCTTTAGTTACAGGCGCAGTACTAAAGGTCAGTGCCAAGACTGCCTGTTCTTGGAAGATGCACTTTTTGTTACAGGGCCCAGATGACAATCACTGACTTGGCAAATTCAAGGCTTTTACTGAGCATTTAAGATAATTGTTATCAAATGGCTTTGGGCACTCTTAGCTGTAAGATTTTCTAGAAAATTCCTGTGCCTCTCCTGCAGCAGAGCTCCAAGAGCCTCGCTCTGCTGGCATGGTGGGGAGATGTCAGCTCTGGATGGAGAGCAGCTACAGACACTGCAAGGTGATGTCAGGACTCAGGGCCATCCTCACACACATAAAAGCCTGTATGAAAAACAAGAACATTAAAGATTTGGACAAGAGAGACACTTCTGAACAAAACACCATCATACTGGCCTGTGAGGAGAGGCCCTGTGGCTGCTCTGAACAGGCTCCCCAGCTCGGAGGGGTCCCTGCCGGGCACAGGAGATGATCCACAGCCCTTGTTCCCTCTTCTCAGAGCTTTACACCCAGCCAGGGCACAGCAGCACACCCCATTCCCCCTGCACCAGAAAGGCTCACTCATGGTAATTCAGACACAGTTACTGCATTTAGAACAACCAGGACCTTAAAAACTCCAAAACCAACCAAAAAAAAAAGCAGCAGCAGCTTGTCAGTTCAGCCCACTCCAGAAAAAACTGAACACAGACTAGTCACCCCAGTTTGGTAATACAGGTATCTATTTTATTAAAAAAGTTACAAACAGGTGGACTGTAGGGTTGTCTTACAAAATGACAAGAATGAATTCTACTGGAAAAAACTTTTTACAAAGCATTATAGGTAATTGTTCCATTTTTGCACTTGTTATTCCAGATTTCACCTATCACTGATAAAGATACAGTACATTAGATACTTGATGTTAGGTTACATTTTTTATTTGTAGAGCCCTACTGCAGTGATTTGAACAACTCCTAAACAGATGCCATAGTAAAGACAATACATATTGCATTTATTATTAGCCTCTTACTCTAATAAGCAACTTCACATGCAAACTATTGAGGAAGCCTAAATAAACTTTTGGTCCCTTTTTCCCCCCAAAGTGTGCTGAAGAAACCATCTCTCGTTTTCCCAGTCCTGTCACTCTAAGCTAGTTCAAGTTTCTTAAGGTTTTTTTTTTTCTTTTTTCTTTTTTTTTTCGCTGAGGTCAATGAAAATGAACACTGGTTTGAAAACTACCCATAGGAATGAACCACTGATCAATATCAACCAACTTTTTCCTCCTTAGACAAAGGAAAACTAGGATCTTTATGAATTACTTTTATTTCCTATTACTTCCTTACAACCTACAAAAAAGATCAACAACCATCACTTAAAAAAAAAATCTACTTTGAATACAAGGTTTGGTTTAATTCTGATATTAAAGTGCAAACCTAAGTATTAGCCTCAGCCTGTTTATGAAGTTTGTACAAACAGGGGAAAAAAAAACTTCAAGTAACCCCACAGAAAAAAAATCAGGTGTTTCAATAATCAGGCAGAAATCCTGGTGTCTTCTTCTTTTCAGGATTCAAATTCAACACTGAATGTAGACTCAGAATCTTTATTTCTGCTAACACTGTAAAGTCAGCCTGCTTTATTACCAATAAAACACATTAATGTTGAGATACTGTACCGGTGATCTTTTTATTGTTTTAAATGCCATCATCCAGAATACAATTAATGAGTTTTCAACTGCTTAACCTCATATATCCATCACTGCTTTTACTGGAGCTTTTCTCATAGTTATTTAGCTATTACAGGGAAAGAATGTACATTTCTAGAAGCATGTTCAAATGACTAAAGCTGGGCTCCTAAAAACCTAGAACTTTGGTGCAGTAGGTGAGCTGCAGTTATTAAATTTCTGCAAAAAAAATTACACATTTTAAACCACTGCTAGAAAAAGCTCTCATGTATGCAACACGTTAATAAACTGAACAAAAAGATTTTGTCTGCTCTTTGTACAATTTCATTCTGCTCTTTATACCTGTGTTATTGTTAAAATTTTCAAGTATTCAGAGAAAATGTTGATCAGGTAAACAATAAGGAAGGCAATGGCTGTTTAAAGCACGCTTGCAGTTAGTATCACCGAAACCTGGTGCTTTTCCCCTTGTTTCACCAACTTGTCTCTAGTATTAAACTTGTTTACTGGGGGAAAAAAAACCAAACTAAAAAGCAATTTGTGACAGTGCAAGAAAAACTTTAACAAATATTGCTTTAAAATATTATTCAGAAAGACAAATATTAGGAACTATAAAATGTAAAGTGATCTTATTTGCATTAGATTTACATGTGCAGAGGTCTACTAGATGTCTCTTACTGTGCCAGGCAAAGCTGAGCTGACAGACTATGCAGACAGCCCATTTTGAAGGATACATTATCCCTTTTCAAAGGCATAGAGAAGCTATTTGTAAACAAGCAAGTTTAGAAACTCAGTAGAAGGAAAAGTGTGCTGCCATTTTTCAATGCTACAATTGTCGTTTTTGATTAAGAAACCCAAGATTGCAAGAAACATCAGCTGGAGACTTTGCATCCTGTTCCAAGTAATCCCTGTTGTCAAATAGGACCAGTTACAAACACATTGTCACAGCTACATTTGCCAAGAAAAGGGATACTACATCCATACAGAGGTGCCTTCAGTATCTTTTCATGACACTGTCACACGTAAACAAAAAGTCTCAAAGAATGACCAACTACCTTGTAGGAGAAAACCTTGCAAATAGAAATAAGCACTGATGCGAGGTAATATACAGAAGTAACCATTTGTTTAAGGCTCAATTTATTCTCCATTAAAACTCTCTTCTTTTAAAAGGCATTGAGTAGGTAATACTGAGTTTAAGTATTTAATAAATACAAGTTCAGAAATTGATTAAAGAAATCAATTAAAATATTAAAAATGAACTCTTGCATATTAGCCATTATATGAACTTAGAAAGCTATAAAAGGACTGATAGATAAAGAACAGATTTTAAAACTTATGGTAAACATGCTAAGCATTCCGATCAAGGTGTGTGGATCCTGGAGGCCACCAACCTTATGCACTTAGATGTATGGCAATGTGCTGTAATAGAGACAGGTTTACCAAGGCTCAGCTCTGCAACCTGGGCTGAAAGTTCTCCAAAGCAGCATCTGTGCAAGTTTCCTCTGAGTTTTATCTGCAATTTAAACAAAATAACTAATGAAAGCCATATTCAAGACACATCCAAAGTGAACTCAGCTCTTCCCACCACGTGGAACCGTCAGTTTTCCATACTGAGCTCCAATGCTTTACACAGTGGCATTCCCTAAGGTCTCCTCCACTAACTCTGGTAGTACAAGAGGGAAGCAGATAACTTATTTCTATGAACTTCATAACAGCTGCCTCTGTGGGATACTAAATTGCATCTAAAGATCTGAAACAAACAAAAAATTTAAATTCTCCTGTACAAATACACCTATGCTGGGGCTTTGCATTGGTGAACACCCAGTAACACGAAGCAATTGCATTTTGCACAAGTTCTGGGAACAGGGAGATGAGCCAACTCACTCAGTTTTGACATCTGAGTTCTCAGTAATCAAATCCTCTAAATGACTACTCAAAAAAGCCCCTTAACATTCATGAGACAGCCTCAGCAGAGACAGAATTATAATACCAGCATTCTCAATCAAGCACACAAACACATTACCAATGTGACCAAAACACCTCTGTATTTCTGATAACTTGCTTGTAGCTCACAGGATTTATCTTCAGAGATATCCCAAAAGCGTCAGGCGAAGCTCAAAGTCTGTAGAAACCTGGTTTTCATATGCACATGCATGTACTTTACTCTAGCTTGATCCTTGGATTTTCGGGGATTTTGAGGAGTCTTCTCTATTCCTGAAGTAATTTCTCCAAAGGAGTCAGGACCTTATGTTTCCTATTGCACTGTTTCTTTTCAGCTGTTGATTTGCTCTCAATTAACAGTTTCTGTCACGACAGAGGGCCAGTTAGTCATGACAGAGTGCTCTGATATAGCCAGGGTTCCTCTTCCTGCCTAACAGCTGGTCACCCCCAACATTCAGAAGCAGCACTCCTGCCCTGATGGGAACAAACAGCCAGGTTTTTCTTGCCTGTTTGTATGTTTCCCAGCTAACAGTAATTCTCTCCCAGTCTGGTGAGATCATTCCTACCCCACACTGTTGCTGGTCCATGAGTTTTAGATGGGGAGGGTCCCTGTACTGTCAAAGCAGCAAACCCTGCATTGCACAGCCACACAGGCCAGAAGAGAGTATGCTTTCAGTTTTTATGTCTAGAGAGGAACACTCTTCCTTCAGCCTAACTAATATCAGTTACTCATGAATGGAGGGGACAGGAATCACTCATCAGCATCAGCCCTTCACCCCAATATTAAGGTGTTCCCAATCTGATCAGTATCCCTACAGAAAGCCTTTAATGCACAAGGACTGTAACAGATGCCATATTTTAAAGAAGATTCAAAATACAAAACAGTCATACTGAAAATTCAAGAGAAAAACTAGAGCAAGGAACAGAGAGCAGCTGCTGGAAATCTCATATCTCTGAATGCAACAAAACAACACAAGACCACTGCAGAAGCAGGAAAGGAGAGGGGGGAAACAGGATGCAAGAACGACGCACATTTCTGAAATAAACTATGGGTTATCCCAACTATGCAGTTATGTTCCATCCTTGATTTCACTCAAGGCATCTCTCGTGGATTTCTGCACCAGAAAACTGCAGGCACTGCACAAACTGCTGCTACATATTTCACTGTGAACAACTGACCCACACTCAGACTCCTCCTGGACACAAGGTTACAGAACTCAGAGATGATGATGATGATTATTCCAGGACACAGCTACAGTTCAAGCCCACTTCCTACACACAGGTTTGCAGAGAGCTGGTTCCACTTCTCAGTTTCAGTTTGCCTAGGAGGGGTCACTGCTAAAGCAGAGGTTTGACATGCAGCAATTGTTTCCTCGATCACAGATAAGCAGAAGGATTACGAGGCTGATTAGGGCTATCACAAGACACCATCAGAACCTCTCCTACACCAGAGCACATCAGAAGAAATTATCAGGCAGCAAAGGTTTATGATAAAGTTAATGAGACCCTACATCTACTCAATCAAAGAACGAGGACAGAGTGGGAGCCAGGAAGAGGAAAATACCCCAAAAATGTGAGGTTGAAATGAAAGACACAGAGCATGAAGCCTGTGAAGAGCCAGGATGAGTAATTAAAGTTCCAGACATGGCAAGATCTGGACTAAATAGAAAGCAGCTCAGGAAGGAAAGGCTTGCTTGGCACAAGTGATGAGACTACACTGAGCAGAGGCAGCATTTCCTAGAAGCAAGGAAGCAGTTTGATGCTAGAGGCTTGGTGTGACTCTAAGCTAGGCAGAAGGAAGAAGAGGAAATCTATATTACAAAAGCTTAGGAACCTCTAACTCAAGGGGTCACAAAGACATAAGAATACAAATGTTTCTTCTGAAACAAGAGCATGCTTAGGAAACCCACCAAATCTAGCACAAGTTATGATTCAAAGGAATAATATGTGGCCCTGCCCCTACCTCAATTTCACTTCTAAGATTAAACTTGCTATTTAATGCTAAATCCAGAAGCAGACAGGTTACAAAGAAACCTCCCTTAGAAGAAACCAATTCTGGAAGTACTTCAGAGATGAAAGGCCTGATTTTGTCAGAGTTGAAGACAGTAACCTGCACAAGATGAACCACTAGTAACCCAGGGGACTGCCATAACTTTGAACCATACTTCAATCCACATAATCCTGTTTGTGAAGCTGCCTTAGAAATAGCTGCAACATTGCAATTGTTACATGCAACTCAGGGTATTATAACCCTGCAGCACCTCACTAAAAAAAGCAGTAATTCCTTTGATTCATTCCTTCCTATAACCCTATAGGCTCTGCTGGTGTGATTACTGTACAAGGAAAGACTTAATTTGCATTTTTCTCTGCTCCAGTACAAACAGTTTGCTCAGCTTTCAGCAAGTAAATCTTGAACTTACATACACCTCTTACAGTGACAGCAGCCCTTCCTAATTTCACAGAACTGCAGATAAAAACATCATGTAGTACCCATAGCATGACAGTGTCAGGGCCACAAGCATCTAAAATTTTACATTCACAAAGCACTTGATAACAATCTCAAAGACAAGCTTTGAGACTTCACTCTCTGACCTTGCACTCAAGATTAAAGAGGATACATGGTCCAAAGCTTCCAGTAATAACCTATTTTCCCTCTTGTCACTCAGACACAAAAAGCTCCTTGAGTTGAGCAGGAGTTACTAACGTGGCAGTGGCAGTCTGAGCCTCAAGCAGTGCAGCTGTCAAAAGGGGTAGTTCCTTCCCCTGAATTTTCACGTCCTCCCTCATTCCTGCACTTGTCCTCAGAGATCATGAGGAGTTGTTCGTCAAGACAGGTCCAAGGGACAAGTGAAGGACCAGCTGGCTGCACGCAGAGCACATCAATGGTGTGGAAGAGCCCTTTGCAGTAATATGGATTCAAGCCAATGCTGAAAACAGACCTGGAACAGCTACAGGGGAAACAACAGCTGGGAGGGGTCCAGAACCACCTCACAGGAATGACAGTACTGCTGTGCACAGGGAAGGAACAGACCCATTGTCACCATCAGGTGAAAAAGGTACTGAAAACAACCACCACGTGTGTGAAGGGTCAAAGGCAGATGTCCTTGAGGAAAAAAATACAAATCAAAGCAACACCTGACACAGGGGAAGCTCTGCAGAGGCCCCTCTGCCTCTGTTGTCACACCTCTTATGAGTCACTGGGGAAAGGAGAGCCATGCACTGGGAAGCCATTTTACAGTGTGTTCTCTGCTCTGGACATTTCAGATGAAGAGCACTTTGTGCACACCCTTGACTAGTACATGTGGGCTTCAAGCCACTGCTCACCACTCAGGTTGGTTTTCTTCCAAGAGAAACTTCTGATAAGGCAGAAGGGTACTCTAAGTACATTCAGTTTCTGTACCACAGAATTCTGTTTATTTTAAACAAGCTCAAAGTCTTCTCAGCAAAACTATTGGGAAACTTGGTCACAATAACCCCACTGAACTCCCAGGTAACTCCCACTACTTGAAAATAATCCAGATACCAACTACAGGAACATCACAAAACATTAAGGATAACGTAATGTCAAATACAGCACTGACAGTCAAAATAGGTGCAGATGAGATCATACACTTTGTGTCATTGTAAAATTACTGCAAGCAAATGCAGCATTCCCTGACTAACCCTACTGAGGTAACACAACAAGTCCATCTGACTCAAATAGTCAAGTGCACAAGGTCTTCCTCTTTTGGAGGAAGGTTGCCTCCAGGTTAGACTGCTTCACTTCAGACTCCCTGTCACTTTTTCTGCTTACTCAAACAGTGTGCTCGTGCACCTCAGTTAGTGACAACTGTTCCACCAACCTGCTCTGTATGGCCATGGTTGAGGTTTTTCTTAATTTCTCTCACTGGACGATGCAAGTTGTACAACACTGATCCTGTTTCTCAGGCAGGGAGGCATAGTTCATTTGCCTGACGATCTCAGCAAACAGTTCATCCACCATTGTTTTGCTCTTGGCTGACGTCTCCATGAAGGGACAACCCCACTCCTGAGCCAGGGCTCTGCCTTCTGCAGATAACACCTCCCTCTCCGACTCCAGATCCACTTTGTTCCCCACCAGGATCAGAGGAACCTTCTCGTATCTCTTCACCCGGACAATCTGGTCCCTCATTGGCTTGATGTCCTGGTCAAACAATCCAACTGGTTAGTACACACAGTCACATGGAATTGCTACAGAAGCACATCTTAACAATCCTCATGTGCAAAAGAACATGAAAAATACATCCGAAGACTTGCCAAGTTCATAGCCATTGCAGAGCTCAGAGAAAACTTACTACTAATCGTTACTAAAAGTAATTTTTTCTTTTCTATAAAAGCATGCACATTTTATAGCATTTACGTGCACATACAAACAGAAAGTGACTGCTGTGCTCTCAGACAGTCAGTTCAGCTGGAGGAAGACAGGATATCACTGCTTTGAAAGCTGGTTTCAGCTTTCTGAAGAAGTTGCCTCCAGTCTAAGGACCTGTAACCCTAACAGGACCACACCATTACACAACCATTTAGGAAGTTTGTGCTTAGCTTACAGCTTGAGGAAGCCAGCAATTTAAATAAAGTCTTCTCACTTGTAGAATGAAATAATTCATTGTGAACACATTTAATCCCATGTAAGTAACCAAATTAGATGCTGTAAAGAGATTTTATTACCTAGAGATGCATTTATTCAAGTCTGAGCCGACATGGGGAGTTTACACTTGAAAGTCTGAGTCAGCCTCCTCTGCCCCCCGAGTGTTTTAAGTTACTATCAGTACTAAGTCCTACAAATTCTTGCATAGTTCTCAGACAAAGCAATTCCAGCGTTTGAAGTTACCTCTGTGTAAAGAGCTGCAGAGTGGTTTACACCTACAGCCTCCAGAGCAAACACGCTGCAGACAGACGGGGATAATTAAATATTAACAGGGTGGATTACTAACTGTGCATCCATTCCTTGGATAATGGGAGCTCCCTGGCCCCCCAAAATCAGTGAAAACGAGAGCAGAAGCATCCCAATGTCACTGCTGTTGTTTTCCAAAGATAAGTATGTCTCCAGCTTGCTTCGAGGCCTCTGCTAAGATAAGGTTTAGCCTCCAGCAGAAGCAAACGCGCCGCTCCAGTGGGGGTGTGCAAGGTCTTGCCAACCAGCTGGAACACACCCAGCTCGGCAGCCCAGGCCAACGCAGGAGCTGGAAATCCCTGCGCTGCTCACAGCACTGCTGAACTCGCTTACTGCCCAAAAACAAAGCCTCGCTTCTAGAGGCAGCTCAGACCAGTTACTGGCAGAGATATTTCAATATTTTTTTGGAGAGTTTTAATAGCAGAAATCAAATCCAGGCCCACAAATCATCGCCCGTGGCTGGTTCTCCTCGCCAGTGCCCCACCTATGCTGTGAGAGCAACGAGCTCACGCTGGACAGAAATATATTTTGGGGGGAGGGGGCGGAAAATAGCAGCTCACTTAACAAGTCACAACTGCAGAACAATGAGGCTCTCTTCAGGAGCAACTGCAGAAACATGCCTTTTAGGAAAGAGGGGGGGTTGGAAGGGGAAGTCTCGCTTTTAATATCGAGTGATTTCTTCACAAAAGGGGATTGCCAAGAGATTTCTGCTGGAGAAGTGGGAGCTGGTCATTGTTCTCCAGCACTGCGTGGGATTTAACAATGGTGGCACCCTGATAAGTACCTGCAAAGCAAGCAGTTTCAACCAGGAAGCGGGGCTGGCAAACGCGCTTTCAAGCCGGGCATTTACACTTTTTGGCCCTTCGCTGATAACGCGCTCACACCGCACACGTGGCCACCCTCAAAAAACTTCCTGCCCAGCCCAGCGCCTTCCCCGGGGCAGGGACGGCTCCGTGCGGGGCGAGGTTACCTGGAAGGACTGCTGGTTGACCAGGCTGTAGACGAGGATGAAGCCCTGCCCGTTCTTGATGTAGAGGTCGCGCATGGAGGCGAACTGCTCGGTGCCCGCCGTGTCCAGGATCTCCAGCACCGAGGGCGACGAGTCCACCTCGATCTCCTTGCGGTAGAAGTCCTCGATGGTGGGGTCGTACTTCTCGATGAAGGTGCCGGTGACGAACTGCACGGTCAGGGCGGACTTCCCCACCCCGCCGCTGCCCAGCACCACCACCTTGTACTCCCGCATCGGGCCCCGCTCGCCGCTCCCGCCGGGCCCGGGCCTAGCGCAGGCGGCACCGCGGCCCTCGCATAGCCCCGGCGCGCCTCAGGAGAAGGGCGAGGCCCCGCTGCTCCCGCGCCGCGCTGAGGGCAGGGACACCCCCCCGAGCGCCCGGCGCGGCCCCGGCCCCGCTCTCCGCCCCTTTCACCGCCGCGCTCCCGCCATCGCCGGCCCGGCCGCGGGACCCGCCCGCCAGCGGCCGCCTCCGCCCGGAAGGGTTTTGCTGCGGCACCCGGAGGCGGCCCCGCCCCGGTCCCGCCCGCTCACTTCCGGCGTGCTGCGTCACCGCCCGCCCGCCCGCGGGGGAAGCATTTGAGTGTAGCACCGGAGTCGCGCGGTGCCGGGGGACGGGTTTGGGTGTGGCACCGGGGCAGCCGCTGTACCGGGGGGGACGGGTTTGGGTGTGGCACCGGGGCAGCCGCTGTGCCGGGGGGACGGGTTTGGGTGTGGCACCGCGGCCCGGCCCTGCCCGGCCCCAAGATGGCGGGCGCGGCGCCGGCCCTGCCGGGGGCGGGACTGGGGGGCGCGGGGCTGTCCCTGTCTTGCGGGAGCTTGAACTCGTTAATAAAGTCCTTTCTGAGGTTCCTGCCGGAAAGAGACCTCCGCGAGGAAAGGGAACTGGGCTGTGGCACCCACAGCGACTGGAGAACGGAGACCGGCACCGCGGCTCTCCATCCCTGAGAGCCTTCTGGGCTTGTAAAAAAAAAGGGACACGGAGTGGATCAGAGGGATGGAGCACTTCTGTGAGGAAAGGCTGAGAGAATTGGGAGTGTTCAGCCTAGAAAAGAGAAAGCTTCGGGGTTACCGAATTGTGCCCCTTCCAGTATCTGAAGGGAACCGACAGGACAGACGGAGAGAGACCATTCAACAAGAGCTTGGAGTGATAGCACAAGGGGGCGTGGGTTCAAATTGAAAGAGAGTAGGTTTAGATTAGATAATAGGAGGAAGTTCTTCCCTGTGAGGGCGGTGAGGCCCTGGCACAGGTTGCTCAGAGAAGCTGTGGCTGCCCCATCGCTGGGAGTGTCCAAGGCCAGGTTGGAGCAACCCGGGGTAGTGGAAGGTGTCCCTGCCCTTGTCGGGGGGGGGGAGGTTGGAACAGATCACCTTCAACGTCCCTTCCAACCTAAACTATTCTGTGATTCTATTAAAGTTGTTCCCTCTACCTGCTGCTTTGTCCTGTGTCTTTACCCCTCCGCGGCTGCACAAACCTCACTGCTCGGCTGCCACGCGCCTTCGCAGAGGTGGTTTTGCCTTTTCCTCCCGTTTCCGGAGCCCGTTCTATGAAAAGCCTCCCAGCCCCGGCACGAGTGTCGCTGACTGAACCCGGGATGCTCGGGCGGCTCCCGCGGCAGGGCCGACAGCAGGTGTCAGCACGGCACCGAGCCCGGAGCCATCCCCGGGCACTCCTGGAATCGGCCCCGGCGTTTCCCCTCCCAGGGACCCTCCCCCGTTGTTAAGAGGAAGTAGCTAAAGAGAATAAACGGCTGTTTTCTTTCTGAAAAAACATGACTGGGTCGTTCCCAACCGTAGGGGAAGCTGCCCTCCGATATCACCAAATTTGTTTCTGCTGCGTCTCAGGGTCTGCAGAATTTCGGCAGACACGTGTGACGTGCAGGATTTGTCCCTTTCCCCAGTGTTTGATTGCAAGTCCAAGGCAGACATCGCTGTCTGTTCTTGTCGCGTCCGTCCTGCACACCCAGCGGGCCCCGGAGAGGTGTCAAGGTTAAAATCGTCCAAAGAAAAGCTACCGAGGAGGTGACTCTGCTTGTGGCTGTTTTCACAAACAGCATTATTTTATTCACTTTCTTTCCATTAAGAGAATAGGTCCATTATGGGAAAAGCTCGATAAGGATTTTTATCCTCCAGAACAAATCTTACTTAAGTTACACCAAATTTGATTCTTCTTTATTACATGTAAGCAATAACCCCTCTCCTTCCTTTGCCACTGCCTCCAAAATTGTGTTGTCAAGTGAATTGCTGGAATGAGGTGGCTGTGCCTGGATGGGGGATTTTCATGTGGCTGGTGAATCAGCTCGAAAATGTAAAAAGGTGAGCATTAAAACAGGCTGCCTCCTACTTCAACCCCATTAGAACTCACGAGCAGTTGGAAAGTACCTTAATGCACTCGGTGCTCGGGATAAAGGAAAGCCGTGGTTGCTCCCAGAGGAGCTTCCCATCTAATTTTAACCATGACACAATCGGTGACAGTGACAAATGGGGGGAGGGAGGAAAGGGGCAAGGGAGGATGAGGGTGACAATAATGAGATTACACGGTCACTTAGATTCATTATGTGCGTGTCTTTGTGGCACTGCTGGTCCTTTATGTTTGTGATGGGTGGAGGAACTACGGCAGAGGAACGGGGCAAAGAGCACAGCAGGAGAAAAGCCAAATACATTTCTGTGCAATTGACTTACCAGCAACGCCTCCCTCCCGGGCTGGGGGGAAGCCCAGGCAGGTGGGCACGGTATTGGGAAACTGGATGTTTTTCCTCTGGGTGCATAGTCAGTATCAATTTATATTCCCAAGATTTATTTCCCAACTTACAGCACTTTATACCCGGGCATACGTACCTAGAGCTGAAAAAAAAAAAAAAAGACCGATCTCAAAACACACCAGGTTGTTCGTTGTCCTTAAGACGAGTTGTTCCCTTCATCAAACTGTTTGCACAGCTCCTTCATCGCCTTGTGCCCCACCACACATCCCGACCCACAAAAATAGCTGGTGATGTAAAAGGTTTTGAAACTCTGGATAGGAATAGCTGCTTCTGCCATAAATGGCCAAGCCCTGAGCCAGCCACGCAGGGCACCTCCTGCCGATACCGCCGCTGCCACTCCCTCTCTATCACCACCTCATCCCGGTGAGGTGTGGCACGTCCCAGGTCAAAGACCTGATTTAATCTCTGCTGCCACTTTCTCCACGGCTCCTGCCAAGGAGAAAGGAGCAGGGCTCAACCCTCGGCGCTGCCCCAGGAGGGTTTGCCCTTTCCCAGCAAAACAACCCTCCCAAATGAACATCGGGGCAGGATTCGGTTGCTGCCAGAGCAGCTCTGTGCTGCTGATGGACTCGGCTGCTCTACGCCGTGCCCGCAGCCAGCAACAATAAAGCAGGCCCTTATTAAATTAACCTGCTAAGACAGAGATCTTGCAGGGATGTTCAGGGAACAGACAGATGGCACAAGCAAGGGCCAGGAATATCTCACCAGTGCGAGAGATGGATCCTGCCTGGTGCTGTGCCCAACGAGGAGGCAGGAACAGGAGCGGGCAGTGCCCTGCCCTGCAGAGCCAGCCCTGAGAGGTGACAGAAAAGCATCCTCAAGCTCTGGAGGGAGTGAGGAGACTGGAGCATCTCCTGTGGATGCCAGGGTGGGGCTGCAGCACCTCCCCAGCAGCCAAAGCCTCCCCACCGCAGCCACAGCGTGGATGCTGCCCGGCTGCTGCCGCCTCTCACAGGCTGTCCCTGCTGTCAGCATCGATCGGCTCGCGGCTCTGACTCACTGTGTCTGCCCGAGCTACAAACCAGGCTCTTCCCTGCCAGGAGCCCTGCAGCAGGCTGCTGAGCCAGGGCAGCAGGGATAGCCTGGATTTCACCTCACTTGCCGTCTAGATGGGCACATCATTTGCGTAAATACGTGCAAAACCAGCTTAAGACCAAATGTCATTTCTTCTTCTCCTCTTCCAGAGGTTTTGCTAATCCACTTACCGTGCCTTATGGTGTCCAGCATGTAAGCTGCAGGGCAGGGACCGGCTCCTGGGGGCTGGAATGGCTGCTGGAGCACTGGGGACTGCTCTCACGTACCTCATGCAAGGAGGTCCTGTCACACCGGTCACGTAACTGCAATGACAGCTTTTGATCTCAGCCCCATCAGGTTATAGTGGATGTGTCCATCTGGCCCAGATTCCTAATTCTTGGGCTGTTTCACAACCTGCTGAGATACTCTTCTTCTTTGCCAGCTTTTCCTGCCAACATAGAGATGACGCAGAGGCAAATCCTGAGGACCTTTCTCAGAAATTTCATATTTCCTGCCATTCCTCAGTTTTTAGCTGTTACTTTAGTAGCAACAAAAGGCATGCTGGCACTTCAAAAGAAGGCAAAGGACATTTTCCAAAGCAATTACTGATTTTGAGGCAGACGTGGGACTGCACTGAAATATAACTGATACAAGGAAATTATTGGGATTTCTGGGAGGAGAAGCATCTGTCTTTGGTCCCTAGGCATGGTACCAGATCACCAGCCATTTAGAAGAGCTTGGCCCGGGAGCTGGTTGTTGCTGCTGAGCAGCAGCACAGGGGAGGATGATGTTGCTACACCCTGCCACACTCACTGCCTGCAGCCCCTTGTCCCTGCAGCAGCCCTCTCTCCTGGTTATCCCCTCTGATGCTGCTGCAGGATCAGCATCCTGCCCCAGGGCGGGCGAGCTGGTCTCCATGTCTCTGTGTGGTGATGAGTCACTGCTCCACGTGAGGAAGCTGGTGGTGCAGCCAGAAATGTGGTTTCACGGGTCATTTCTCTTCCTATTTTCTCCTGACGTCGAGCTATCTCCTTGCTGCCCTTCAGAGTCTGAGCTGCTGTAATCCTGGCCTGTCCTCCACATGCTCAGCATGATGCCAGCATGGCACACTCTCCTTGGGTACCAGCTTCCATGAACTTCTGCAAAGCTGAGGGGACGGAGCTATCCTCAGGTTTGACCTTGCCAAATCACCAATACATGTCACAACTTCTCCCTAGAAATATATATACATATATATTTTAAAGTTTCCAGCCAACATCAGAGTAAAACTGAAAATACAGTTCCCTAAGGCTGAAAAGCCAGAAGGCAACAGTGAACACATAAACCAAACCTGTTGCTTTAAACCTCAAATTAAAAGAAAGGAGTGGGCAAGGTAAATATTCTGTCAAGATATGTTTTTAAGATTTGTGAAAATAAGGCAATTTTAAACTAATGTCCAACAGAAGAGTTCCCATTTGCTTTAAAAATTCCATGTGTTTTCCTTTTCTTATTGCATTCCTGCAGCATTTGCAATTCAGATGCTACAGAAATGTGTAACCTTGCTCATGAAATTTGCTGGCCAAATGAAGCAGCCAGCAATTAATTCGAGTGAAACCCTCTGCTTTACTGCCATTGGAGAGAACGAGAGAGAGAAAACGTAAAATCCAACCCAAACGGGGTATTGAGAGGATACTTTAATATGATGTTAATCTTAATAAGCAAAACCATTTCTTTCTTCTTTTTTTAATAAATTGCTTTTCGCTTGACAATTTCCTCACAGCGCAGTGACAAGTGTTATTCCGAATCGTTAATTCCTCGGCGGAAGCTCCGGCGCTGAGCTCATTAAAGCGTGCCGAGGCCCCGGGCGGGCGCTGCCAGGTTGTGCAGTGACCTGAGACCACAACACCCACTGCGTTGTCTCATCTCCAGCCCTGGGACGGGCGGTGTCACTGGGGCAGCCAAGCCCCTTGCCCTGGTGGCAGGACCTCGGTGCCTTGGGTGGGTGACACGGGGGCGTTTCTGCTGAAATATTTGTGCCTCTTTACAACACGGAGCATCACTTCTGCCTGGGATGGGATGTGCAAAACCTGGGTCCTGGCAGCACTCGTGGCACGTGGGACATACATTTCCCAGGAGGGCAATGCCACTGTCACCAAGTGCTGCAGGGTGGTACATCCTACTTGATTTAAAATCATGGAATATCATATGAGAATATCACAGGACATCTGCATGGCACGGCCCTGTTCCCCGTGCCGATGGCACTCACTTTCCCACCCATTGCTTTTCTCCAGACACAGCTGAGGATGTGTGTACGTGACAATGTCACCAGACAGTCTCTGTGCCAGGCACATGTCCCCATATGGCCGCTCCAATGAGGCCGGAGGCAGGTCATGGCTGAGATGCTTCTGGAGAAGATCACCCTGAGGCTGGAGGGGAAGGTTTTCCAGACCAGTGCAGTGGCAGAGCTGTGAGCAATGGCCAGCCAGGCAGAGCTTCTCCCTAGACCACATTTGCCAACAGCCAACAAACCGTCTGCAGAGCGGGAACACGGAGAGCTCATTATGAGACTCTTTATCAGCCTTCCTGTCAAGGGAGGCCGACGGTACAAAGCTGTGTGTCCGCCGTGCCAGAGCCTGTCAGCTCCCATGGAAAGGACACCTGGCCACTTGGAGGCAATCCAGGCACCAGCGAGGGTCTCCACAATATCCCAGAAAGCTGCAGCCTGGATAACATGTGGCATCCATCATTGTCATCCGAGGGAGTCAAACGAGCAGGCCTCAGAGGCTGGCTGCTCCATGAATCCAGCACGGGAATCAAGGGGTTAAAGCGCTTGGCCAGGGAAGGTCCTTGGAGGAGAAAAGCACCGGAACTGCTTAATTAGAGTATTCAAATCGGAGGGGGTTGCAAAGCGGTTAATTTCTCAACTTGAAAAAACAGAATTAATATTTGCCAGCCAGGATCAGCAGCAGTGGGAGCCGTCGACAGCCTCGCTGGGCTCCCTGTGCTGGGGAGGACTCCAGAGGTCTCTGCTGTAATTGCCTGTGGTCTTTAGTATTTCGTTCCGCAGTTTATGAACCTGCTCGAGTTCATTTTGTGGATAGAAGCTGGTGATCCAAACCCCAGCTGTATCTCTGCCTTCAGCAGTGAGGGGCTGTTTCCTGGTTTGGTATTGCAGTGCGACACTTTGGTGTTCCAAAGAATTTCCTAATTTGCACAGCCTGGAGAAGATCAAACCCGTGGCTGGTGAAAGCAAGTGTGGCCCTGCTGTGGCCAGACCTCCCTCCCAGCCTCCGGGACAGCAGCTGCCTCCTATCCCTGTCCCTGCACAGACAGACCAACCAACAGCTCTGCACAGACAGAGCCGCTGGTCACACCGAGGGCCCGCTGCCTCATGGCCATGGGCACTTTGGGGTCAGCAGCCCCTAAATGAGCCCAGCTATGCTAGTGCCAAGGAGAGGATGCTCCTGCCTCTGCCTTGTGCCACAGTAGACCTGGAGACAGCTCGTGTGGGGATGTGGACTTGGGATGCTGTGGGGAGAGTGCTGAGGATCATCCCTAGGCTAGTCCTTGTCCATGGGCTGGCAGATCTCCTTGCTCTGGCCCATCTGCCTCACGCCTCAGGCTTTTCTCATCCTCTGCTTTTTGCTTTTCTAATCTTTTCTCCAATTTTTAATCCCATGCCAAATTCTTTCCCATCCTCTTAAAATTCCTCAACACTCTTAATTCTTTTTTTTTTTCCTTAGCTTGGCTGTGTAATTGCGAAGCGTCTCGAATCCCTCTGTTTAGTCTTCATACCTTATGCCACCCCTGTTTCCAATCACTTAAACATGAGGTCTTTGCATATTATGCCTGCAGAGACAAATTTTTCACGTTCCCTAGAAAGAAAATCATTCTCCATTAGCCAGTGCCTCGTGGTGAATGAGAGGGTCACAGCAGCCAGCGGCTGAGGGTCCCGTCCTGCGCTGTGCCTTGAAGTGACACTGATGTCTGAGCCGAGCTGGGATTTTTTTCCCAGCAATAGCTTTGCTCTTCAATGGCCGTAAATCAAAGGCTTTGATGCCCTCCATCAGCACTGCACGGGGTGAGGGCTGGCACAGGGCCGGGCTGTGTGGCTCCACAGGGTTTCCTGTCACCCTCCTGCTGGGGAGGCAGCTGCCACCGCCCCTGGTGTCACCCACCAAGTCTCAGCACGATGCAGAGGGGAAGGAAAAAGCCACTTCCCCGTGCACAGAGATCTTGCGTCAGGAGCAGAGAAAATTGATCTCTGGCTGCTGAGCCTCTCTAGCACTTTGTGTTGCTGAAAGGAATAATCAAGCCCAGCCCTGGAGAAGGAAAAGATGGAAAGAAAATAAAAGCTTTCCCCATCTGATGATTTCTGTCTGGGGCTGGGGCCCTCCCTGGGGACCCCAGCAGTGCTTTTGGGAGAGATGCGCTGGGGCTGCTTTTGCTCCTGGAGTTGGTTCTGTAGCAGATCCACAACAATCCCAGAAAATGTTGTTTTTCCTGCTCACTCCACAGGTCTGGGGAGAAGGGGAAGAGGGAGGGCAGCTGCCAGAGGCCTGGGCTGAGCCCCCAGCCATGGGGCTGCCATGTGTACTCACACTGGGCTTGCCCAGGGACGTCGCTTGTCACGCTTCCTTTGTTCAACAGCCATGGTCTGGTGCAGAAGCCTGGCTTTCTCTGGGACTGGGCCCTTGCATGGCTGCAGGAGTCAGAGTTTGGAGACATAGAGCAAAGTACCCAAGTGCCACTCATGGGGCCAAGCAGGGAGAGAAAGCGCTCTAGGGCTCCTCACCTGCCCACAAGCCAAGGGCTGAGCTTTCCCCTCCACAAGAGCATGGGCCATTTGCCACAGCTACGACCAGCAGCAGCTCAAAATCTGGATCTAATACTCTGTTGTCTCAACAATTAAGAGATTAAAGGAAAAATCCACACTGAAAGGGGAGTCTGGATGCTCCTCCTGGCTCCCAGCAGCACACTCTGAGCTGGTCCAGCCCCTGCTTCAGCTACCTGCAGTCCAGGGGACACACATTTCAGCAGGCAGCCCCCTAGTCCCGTCCTTGCCAAGCTGTCCCACAGCAGTGGGCAGAGCTGTGGCAGTGCCAGGCACCTTTGAGCGGGGATATGGGGAGACCACTGCATCCCTACCCTGGTCCAGGGGAGCAGACCTGTTGCCTCAGCCCCAGGTGAGTGCTGCTGGAGGGATGCTCCATCATTTGGTGCCCTGTGGAAGATGCAGGTCGATGGGGCTGCAGGTGGGGGGAGGCAGAAGAGAAGGGAGGCAGCAGATCTCTCCCCTCTCCTGCCAGTGCTCTGCAGCCCTGCCCCAGGACCCGCCGGGCGGGCTGGCTGGCTGGCTGGCGGTGGGCGTTCGTGACTCATTATCCCTGATCGCCATCCCATGACACATTTACTGCCAGCAGGACGGGCCTCCTGCCAGCACAGCAGCCCTGGAGCCTTGTGGGAGGATGGCTGGGCTCTGCCAGCAGCTGTGCTGATGCAGATGGGCTGGGAGGTCGGCAGCTGCAGCCCCGGGATGCACAACCTGAGGTACCCCCCGGCTGGGTGGGTAATGGAGGCAGACTCGATCCGTCTGTCCCAAGGCTCAGGGTGTGAGCGCAGGGTAGTGCAGGGCAGGATACAGGCAGGGATGGGACCTGTTCAGGGCCAAGTGTGGCAGGTCACAGAGCCAACCCAGCGCCCTCACCTCCCACAGCACCCACTCTGCTCACCCCAGCGTCCTGGCTCACAGCACTGGGCCCACAATGACAAATGCCTTTAAAACCTTCTTTATTAAGTGAGAAATCTGACTCCACTCCCCGCGCCAAGCCCTAATACAGTGCAGACCTAAATACAGCACTAATGCGAAAGCTTAAAGGATTTCCCATAATTAAGCAAAGCTGGGAGAGGGGTGAGAGCCTGGCGGAGGGAGCTGCAGCCCACCTCTCTCCTCAGCGTGGGCCACCCTCTGACTGACCCCGTGGTCCTCTATGGTCCAAATCCGGCCATACACCCCACCCTTGGACCGTGTGGCATGGGAAATTAAAGTCTTCCAAGGCCTCATCCTGCCCAGCTCAGAGCCCCAAGTTGCCCTCGTTACCCTCACCAAAATCCCCTTGATTTATGCAATAGCACAAGTAACATCACCATGTGTGACCCCTGCGTCACCCGTCCTGCCAGCGCTGCTGGGGTTCTGCCTGTTCCAAACCTCGCTGCGGGTCACGGCAGGGCCAGGGAAGCAGGACTGGGCACTTCCAGCTCCCAAAGGAGCTCAGAGCAGGGAAACTGCTGAGCCAGCACCTGCTGCTCCTGCACACCCCGACATCATGGGGCAGGGGTGGCCACCAGCACCCTGCACCCCAGCAAACATACGGTCTTACCTTTGTATTCCCCCGCACACTGGTCTGAGAACAGTGATGGTTTATGGGAACATCCTGTGTCTCCTCACCGGCACAGCAGAGTGTGACACTCGGGCAGGCTCACCCCACAGGGTGAGCAGCCCAGTGCTTTGATTCAGGCATGTGTTTCTGTGGGGGAAAGCAAAACGCATTTTTTCTTCAACAACAGTTTTCCAGAAGCTTTGCAAAGTTCTCGGGAGCACCTCTGCTTTGGCACAGACACATGCACCCCAAAACACCCCCAGTGTCCCTTGACACCCCAGTATGATCACCAGGAGCTGTCCATCAGTGGGAGCCCTTCCAGGCATCCAGGTGCCACTGCACTGCAGGTCTAGGGGCAAAACTGAGGGCTGGAAGGACTGTGGGGTGAGTGGGGACACAGAGGGGACACAGCCACAAAACCCTCTGCCAGCTGCCAGGGGTGCACAGGACATGCAGGAGCTGGAGCAGAAGCACTGCCATGGAGATTGGCTGAATTACAGTGGTGTGAAGCATTAAAGCAGAAGCCACATCGATTACAGGCATAGGCTGTGTGCAGGCAGCGGCTGCAGAGGGTGGAAGGCAGCAGCTCCCTTGGGAAGGCGCTGATAACATTTACGAGCAAATAATTTACACGAATCACGAAGCAAAGCAGAAATACCTCTGTGGAACCCAGCTGCGGCTGCGAAGAGATAAATGGTGCAGCAGCATCCTACCGGGGTCTCCTGCCTCGCTTGGAGGATCCTCGTGGAGGCAGGTGCTGAGGGTGTCACAGTGCCGTCCCCTCGGGGCTGGATTTACACTTTCGGATCCAGGGGAAGGACAGTAGGAGCAGTGGGGCAGATGACAAAGCACAGGGCTGCTAAACAGATTGGCAGAGCCACCCTGAAAAAGGCAAAATGGGGAGGAAAGGCCAAAGAGATTTGCAGCAAACACCTTCCAGTGACCTGAGCCTGGCTGGGACCCCAACAGAGCTGGCTTGCTGGGCATCTGTTCGTCCAAGCCAATCTCCATGTACTTCAAGTTTTCCCTGTGACTCTGTGCAGGTCTCCCTGCCCACAGACACCTGAGAAGTCTCCCAGGCCATTCACAGGGATCCTATGTTGGCATGGACTGGGCACATCAGTCCATTGTCTGCAGTAACAGCCCAGAGCACAAGCAAGAGGGAAGGAAGGGGCTGTTCCTCACACTGCCAAGCACTCTGACGTGACCCCTCCCAGGGAGGGTGAATGGCTTCTTGTGTTGGAGAGGATATTTTAGATCCACAACTCATTGGGGATTAGCCAAACATTTCTCCATTCTTTAATTTCTCATAATAAATAGATCAAAGTGATCTATTTATCCATTACTAAGTCCACATTGAATAAAAACTGGCTTTGGACCACAGAGGCCCATCTGAATGTGGAGAAAGCCTTGAAAAATAGAATTTTTCCCTTGGTTCCCACTGAAGCTTCAACAGCCAGAACTAAATGGAGATTTTTTTATCAAATTTGGCTTTCCTGCACAAATAGGCCCCAATGAGGAGGAAGATAAATGGGCTAGGTGCTGTAAGATTTCCAAATAACACATGCTGTAAATACAGTACCATGAATAGTTTTCCTCAGATCCTTTAATCCAACTCCATGTATTACACAGTTTGCAGCAGCTCCTCCTGAAACTTCTGCAAATGGGCTCCAGGTAAAATCCCACATCCCTGGCCCAAGGATGCTGTTTGGCCTTGAAACACAATTTAAAATCTCTTGCTAATGGGCTACCCTCAAATTTCAGTGCTACTGTGGGACTCCCACCCCCAAACCTCCATGTGGGGGAGGCTTCTCCTGAGCAGAGCCAGTGTCTCCAAGCAGCCAAGGCTCAGCTTTTCCCACAGCTGCAAGGAAAGCAACACTTGCAAGCCCCCTGTAAGGAAAGTGAACCAGACCAAAGCTGGCAAAAAAACCTCACAAAAAACCATTCAGGAAGGATCTCATCCTTCCACAACACCCACTGCCTAGAAAAGTTTCAGTTCTACTTTTTTGTTTTGTTTTGTTTTAGAAACAATTCAGACATTTAACTGTGCCATCAGACAAGGCAGGAGTCATTTATAGAAGAAAGCTCTAAGTGGCCTTGACACACAAATGGAGTCAATTAACCTGCAAGGAGAAGTCAGGGGAACAGGCTGATGAGAAAGCAGCAGTTACGTAATTTGTCCTGGGCTCAGTCTGTCTGTTCTCAAAGTCAGCAGCTTGTCCTACTGAGGCTGAGGAGCAGCATCTGCCCAGCCTCCTCCAGCAGTGCCTCCTTGCTGCACTGCTCTTCCTTTGAGAGCTCTACTGGACCCACATCCCCTGAAACACTGATTTTCAAACTCCTAATCCCTCCCCAAACTCCCAAGAGCCAGATTTTTTAACTCCTTCAGGAAAACGGCCAATGATCCCCCCGCATGCTGCGCTTTCCTCCTTCGTGCTGGCACCAGACCCCTCTGGCAGCACCATGTGGGCTCACCCATCACCCCGGTGTCCCAGACCAACACTCAGATGTCACAGGAGGTCAGTTACTCCCATCCTCAGGGCCTTCCTGACGTTGTCCTCTGCCACCCTTGAGAAGAGGGACACTGCAGCCCAGCACAGCCACACACCCCAGCTTGGTGCCTCCAGCTTTAAGCCTCTACAGAGCAAGTGGTGATCTCAAGCCAGCTGAAGGGTAGAAGCCCCCTTTTACGCAATTCTATTGGCAAAAGGTAGCAACCCCCTTGAGCAGTTTTCTTACCTCTGAATCTATGCAACATTACAGAAAAGGACAAACAAGCTTGTCAAGAAGCAACTGTCTCTTGGAGCAGTCTAGGCCAAGCTCAGTTGTGGTTGCTCCAGACCATGGTGAGAGGCTCTCCCAGCCTGTGCCGGCTGGAGGCGCGAGCCCGGCCATGCGGCCCGGGATAAGCTGGACACTTGGAAGAGAGCTGGGGAATCCAGGCCGCTGCCAAAGGGAGGTTACTGTTGTGTTATTGCACTGGGACATTCAAAACGGTATCTGACACAAATGCTGAAAGAGAAAAATTAATACACACATCACTGTGCTACAAAAGCTGTAGGCCTTTGAATGGTGGTCGATTTATTCTTCATGGTTATCTTCAAACGCACAGCTCTGATCTCCTCTCTAATCACATCACAGACAGGGTCAGAAAGGAAGCATGGAAAAATACAAACCAAGTAGACCACATCACATGTGTCTCCAAAGGTCTAAGGCACGAGAGAAACCAAAAGGCAGCATCTGGAAAGTTTTACTTTTTATTTTTCTAAAATACAAATGTCTGTCTTGTGTTAGTAACTTTAATATGATAGGCCGAATGCATCCGGTAAAAAGGAGGCACTGGCTACAGAATTCAAAATACTGAAGGTATTTTCTGGAAAGAAATTTATTCTGTTGATCTACACTTTAGATACAACATTGAATCAAATTCATTAGTTATTATTTTTACATCAGAATCTTTGAAGTTTGGGACTAATAAACTGGAACTTGAAAAGTTTTTAAAGTAAACTCCTATTAATGTGTAGATATGGATCCATAAAAAACATAACCAAGAATTTTATACACTTTATTAAAAGATCAAAAAATAAACAATAACAATATAGAAGTAACATACTAAAATGAGTAGCATTATGCACATTTCTAAAGCACGTACAAGCACTACAGCAATATAATGTGGCAAAAAGAAAAATAAATTCAAAGCGTACACCCTGTTGGTAGCAGTTGAGGGAATGAACTATCGTGTTATGGAACTGAAATATTGCATTAACCTACGCCTGTCTGGATCCAATGATATTTTAATTTCTTACAATTCCACAGGGCTAAGTGTAATCATTTGTATATATTTTCTAAACTATACCATTAAATTGATATCTAATGTTTCCCTTACTTTGTTTTACCAGAAATGCCTATGAAAAGAAGAATGTGCTTCAAAGATCTACTTTACACAGTACAGTATAAATGTTTTTATATATTTAAATTAAAAATTAACAATTTAGGAGAACATTCTCTCTTTGATTTTAGTGATTGCCTAAAATACAATTCTCTATTTATAAAAAAAAATAGTGACCTGTTGTCAGGTGATATAATAAAGGGTGGGGAGTTGGTTCATTTTCATGATCTAAAATAAAAATATAATAAAACCAAAGCTAATCGGAAAGAAAAAAAAAAAAATCCCATAATCCAATCTAAGAATGGTCTTATCATCCCCTCATCTGCTAGGATACAAAAGCCATGGCAACAAAATCATTTGGCTTCCACCACTATCAAATAGCATCTGTGTACAGTAATAAAGAACTGGAACCTTGTAATTCGGTGTCAGGTAATTCTCTCTGTTGTGTGTCTGGAAAAATAACTTCATTTTATTTAAGAGTTGTGTTATTTTTGCATGTTTAAATATCTCCTTTGAGAGGCAGATAGAGTTATTTTTGATGATAGAGGATGTCAGTAAAGATCACTAGCAAAGATTTAAGCAGTGTTATCATGATCATGCTCATACCCCAACGAAGTCTGACCAGCTATGATTCATTTTGCATAGTGCAAAATATTTTTCTCTCACGATCCTAGAAATGAGAAAGAGCTTGATTACAGAAATTGATTACAGCAAAGGGAAGCCTTAATAACATGGGGGTAGAACTATCTGATTATTTTGTATTAAAATCTAGGTTATCACAACACCACAAAGAGAGGCAACATCCGATTTTTCCCTCTTTTAAAGACCCCGGGGCTGCACGATGTCACGACTCTGACTCAACAAACCACTCACCAACACAACCCCGTGGTGCAGTGAGGGTTGGCATCGCCAGGAGACAGGAACCTCCGAGGTGCCAGGAGTGCTGGCTGAAGAGTGGGTCTTGCACTTGGCAGTGACAGCTCAGCCACCAACCCTGGGGCGGGTGGGAAAGGGAGACAGTGACATCGGGTGCCACCATCCACTGGCTCTGCTCTGGAGGACTCAGTTCATTGCTTAAGTCAAAACCAGCCTCAGGACAAAACCAGCGACTTTTCTGTAGCAAAACTGGGACTTGCGTTTTGCCAAAAAATAAAAAAAAATTTAAAAAAATCCAACAAAAACCTGAACTTGTTCCAATCAAAAATAAATGGGTCAACAGAGGCGCTTCAGCTTCTTCAAAATCCCCTGGTACTGCAGAGCCCCGGCAGTACCAACACAAACAGGAGCACGAGGCTGCTCAGCAGGCTGGGCTGGGGGCCCACAGCTGGGGGTGGTAGCATCTCAAAGGGGCTTGTTAACCCCAGCCTGGAGCATCCAGTGGCCACACTGCCATCAGCCTCCACCTCCCTGTCCCAACACCACCCAGCAGCGCCATCGGCAGCACTGCTGTGTGCCTCTCAGAGGAACACCACGGCTGTTGTACAGCAGAGGGAACTGGCCCCAGACAATCCCAATCCATCCCTGTCCATCCACTGCTCACCAGTCCCTTCCATTTTGATACCTCGCACCAAAAGGTTAAAAAAGAGAAATCGGTAAGTTGTGACATCTCAAATTCCTGCTGGGATTTAAAACACTCGCCACAATGACAGTCACCTCCCACAGACAAACAGTTCCAGCAAGAAATAGGATTAGGTGCTAGGAAAAATGTGTGTGTGCTGCCATGGACCTAGAGGTCCTAATAGGATTCACCGAGAACACAACCTATCAGAAACATGACCTGGGGTGTGTTTGAAAATGTAGGCTGATTAAAAAAAGTAATTTGAATCTTTGCTAGTGACCTTACTAATTAATTCCACACTGTTTCCCATTCTCTGTGCTGCAGGTTGGAGCTGACCTGTTATCAGTCTGCTGTATAATAAGCTATGGCAAACTACAAAGCTTTTACAACAGCAAAGCAACATCATGCTTTCAGATAAGTTTTATAGCAAAAAACTCCTCCTTTTCAAAGCCTTAGTAATACCTATCTCTTTTACAAACTTTTCCTGTATTATTACAGACTTTTTATATTCAAAATAAGTTCCAAGGATTTCTTTCGTGGACTATGTACATAAGTGCAAAAAAGGTGTGTCTCACACATTCGTACACTAACTGAATCAGTTTAACTGCAGCATATTTGTATCTTCAACACTGTTACGGGGTCATTCCACAATATTTTTTTTCTTATGTACAGTTTTTGCTAATATAAATTAGTATTAAAATAGTTATATGTGTAATTATTTAGCCCTGATCATAACGTAATCATGTGACTGCTCAATTTCTGGAGAAAAAGAAAATTGCAGGCAAAGCTACAGTACTGAAACGGATTAATTCTGAATTTCCACTGTGTGAATGAATGTGAAATGAAAGCAAGACCGGTCACTACGTTGTAAATACAGGCTGCCATGTTTCCGAAGTGAAAATACTGTGGAATAACCCTTGCCACACAACAATTTCTACAAGCTATAAAACCTGACTCTAAATCCATGTGTTGTAAACTTCTTGACTGAAAAAGTGACCTTAAAGACACAAATTCAGCGTTCACATGGGACTTTGGGATTTTAAAAATATTCAATCATATCTTTATCTGACAGTATCGAACTGTACCTTTAACAAGCTCATACTGTTACACATCACTTTTAATTTACATGTGAAAATTTCACAAATAATGTATACAAAGGTAGCCATGTTGTAGTTTTGTTGCCATAGCAACAACAACTTAATATAATTAGTTAACAATGAATCTATCATTGTAGGAGTTACATACAAAGTTAATTTTGTTCTTAAACTGTAAACTATACAAACTAGTTATGGACTGTATTCTATACCTTACCATGCTTCAGTGTTGGTTTAGAATATAACTAAATGGGCTGAATACATGTATTAAAAATTTTAAACTTTCTCTAACTCTCCTTCAAAATTAAATTCATTAGTTACTAAAGATATCAAAAAAAGCAATAATGAAAACCTTAAAAACTAATGATAGAGAAATGAAAATATATGACATGAATTAATGTGTTGTAGCCTAGTAACAATGTGTTGTAGCTCTATTTACATTTGGATTAGGCTATCAACTATTTTTTTTTTTAAAGTTATTACAGTCTTTAACATACAGTATATACTCTAAGGCCTTCAACAGGCACATGGTAAAATCAGGTCAATATCAAACTAAATCCATTCAACAGGAATGGGAAATTAGATTTTCCTCATAAATTTCACCTTTTTCAATTTTCATGTCTGTGAAATGTACAAGGGATAAACAAAACGAGGACTCCAGTTTCTCAATCGTTGTGTACCCGCGTGTCCTAGAGCTACTCTACCGCGCCAGCCACGGCCCGCGGGGCGGAGGGGACATCTCGACATCCCGCCGGCACACGCGTCTCCTCCTCCGGCCACTGCGCCCACGACACACACCCATCTCCAGCGCCGCCTCCGCGGGGGTCCCGGCTCCGGCGGGATGTCCACCGGCACACGCGCCGGGAGGACCCACCCCGGGAACCCGGAATACCTGCGGTCGGCGGCCAGCCCGGCCGTGCTGCCCTTCAGGAACACTCCGAGCACGGTGCGGGACAGCGAGGAAGGATGGCAGGGAGGGGAAGCGCGTCGGAGTGCTCGGGAAGGGGGCCCGCGCGGGCTGGCCAAGGGAGGTAATGGTTTCTAGAACATTGCGATGCAAAAATACACAGTCAAAAATCATCAGCTAGAAATTTCCAACTAAAAAACACGGCTGATTGTGAAATCATGTTCCAAATTACTAAAAACACTGTATTTAACAAAAATAATCTTAATAGTTTTATGAATCCATTTTATTTTAAATCCCTCTTTTATTGTCTGCTTATGTTACAGTTTAGTAGTAGTACTTTTTATTGAAACTACTAACAACCTTTTCTCGTGAAAATGATCAATCTCAGCTTTCATTTTCCCTCTGCATGACCCGTTTTATCCAAGTTTCAGCATTTCTTGCATATTGTTTGCATAAGGCTGAGAGAAATGGACAAAGAGAAATAACTTTGGATAAATAAAAAATATAGGTTCATGGAAAGTGGGAAGCTTATAAAAATGTCACTAAAATTATATCGATTTAAACAAACTTACATACATCTCTTGTCAAATAAAGGATGATATTCATGCTTTTATGACATTTGTTTAGAGTCACTAACTAGCTCTGTGACTTTGTAATAGTCTATTTAGGAAATTTATAGTCTGGCGACTGTTTTTTTTTTCTTTTCTTTCTTGAACAAAGAAAATTAGAGCAAGTCATTGCACAACTAGTTTAAATAGTGCTACCTCAAAATGGCATTTTTGCCGAGATTGTTTTGAATTTGGTGAAGTTTAGTGCTTCAAGCTTTTCTTTCCTTAAACTCATTTACAAATTAACACTAAATTTGCCAGCAATATAAAAACTGTTGTGGCACCTAATATAACTACCCTGAACATCCCTCATTGGACCTCTTTAATAAAAAATAATCCTTAAACGCGCTTTTTTTTCAGTGCTTTAAATGTGACATGAAAACAGCTGTATTCTAGGTTTACATTCTATGCACATCTATGCCAGATGTTTAAGTCGATAAATAAAACAGGAGGTTACATCAAAGTGTCAAGATATACAAAAATCCATTTAGCACTGAAAAAATTTCAACCTCCTTGAACTCATAAAGCCATACAAGCTTGAATGCATCCTTTCTGGCTTAAGAAGATCAGCTCTGTTCTTTGTTGAGGCACTGGCACAGGTTGTGCAAAACCCATTTTTGATACACAAATAATTTCAAACAGGAAGTACTCAAATCCACTTTTTCCACTAACAATGTTATGGTTTTGGGAAACAGAAACTCAGTGGTGAAAAGAACAGGTATGTGGTTGCCAATACAAATGAGAGTCATTGATTTCAGGCTGCTGCTTGTGAGCGCAGATGGCTGGGGAACATCTACAGACACAAGCGACTGTCAAAACAATGGGTCCAAAAGGAGGTCTTGGGGGCATGTTTTTCCCCCCCCCTCTCTCAGGGTTTGGTTCAAAGTCTGCTGAAGTGAACAGAGAGATTCCTTCTGGCTCAAGGCCTTTCGGAGCTGGGCTCTTCAAAGGTTCATGTTATGAATGAGTCTCCACGGGCAGATGGTCAGAGCCTGCTCTGGGGCACACAGGGTGCACCCTAAATGGCCCTCTATCACTTGTGGCCCATGGAGATACATATCTAGCAAACTATCTGAGCTCACACTGGAGAAGATGGGGCAAGGAAAACCTCTAATCAGGACAAAGAATTTGAAAAAGAGGAGAAAATGTGGTTGACAGAATTTGGCACTCTACAGGATCACTGTGAGCTCAGGGTCAGCCGCCCTCCAAACACTGGGAGTTGGCCTCTTGCTTGGTTTCAATGACAATTCTCTTTCTCCTTGCATGGAGTTTGTGGATTTACAGCAGCAAATCCATTTCTTCCATAATGCCAATGATACTGTAGAGCTATGACAGGGATGAATTTGGTGGTATCCTCAACCAAAATGCATTCTGCAGCCAGATTGTTCAGCAACGCAGCATAACGACAGGCTGGGCCGTCCAGGGTGCATGGGCTGAAATGGTTTAATTCGTGCGTATGAAAAGGAGGTATTGAGAACTAGCCCTTGTTGTGCAGCAAACATTGCTCTTGATCAAGTAGAAGGTGCCAAAATACATCCACTGACCTACAGGAGCTCCATTAAGACAAATGTTTATCTACGGCAGAAAGCTTATGCTGAGCTTTTTCCTGCTTTGTTACTGCTGTGTTTGCTTTAAAGGGCCAGAGATCACGGAGGAAAAATATCACCCACTTATGGAAAATGGTGATTAAATAAATGGTGCATGCTGACAAAATCTGAAGAAGAGACACAGGAGATTTCAGGCCGAAATGTTTCAGCACGCTTGGTGGAGACAAGCCCCAGGGCTTGGTACTGCCCAGCCTGGGCTGAGCCGTGGCTCTGGGCCCACTCCAGCTAAAGGATGGCATCTGCTCCTCTCCAACGCAATGAGGTTTTGCCCAACTGAAGCTGTCTCACATCACCACCTTTTTTCTGTTGTTTGTTTTGACTGCACCATGAGAACAGCGAGAGAGATTGTGCGCCGTGTTCAGCTGAGAATGCACTTCAATGGACAACAGAGCTGCAGAAATCCCTTGATGCTTTCCCCTGTCTGAGCAAATTGTTCCTGTCCCCTTACTGAGCCTGGGGTTTTGTGGTGTATTTTTTTTTTTCCAAAAGTTTCCAGAATCAGCTCACTGTACTGAAAGGAATACCCTGAGCTGGACTAAAATGACAGCTGTCCTTTCATATCACTTGTACTAAAAATTTGGAGACTATTTGAAGGCAAATTTTAAATGATAAAAGGAACATTTAACACAAGCAACTTTAGCTGACATTAACAGCAAAATCCAGCAAAGGGCAGAACATTCCTGTGTCATGTTTTTCAAGCACATAATTCCTGTTTCCCACAATAACATTTTTAGTAAAAAACAAACAAAACCCCATAAAACCTACAGTATATGAAAACTTAAGACATAACAATAATGAAAAAATGGTATTGAGTATACTTGATAATGATGTACACTTTAAAACAAATCAATAGACTATGATGTAAACAAAACAGTAAGATAACACTTTAAAAACAAGACAAACATTTATCCATCGATAGTATACAGTAAACCAACAGTCCGCTGTGCAGATGCACTTATCAGGATGGTAGTCATAAAATGATTAAGTGTGTTAAAGTAATGTGTTATAAAAGTCTATTATAATTTCCTACTTGTATATCTCATATAACAGAGCGCTGTTTGTTAATTGTTTCTATAGTGCTTTTTTTTTTCTTTTTTTTTGACATTCCCATTGATCAGTTTTTGGTTAACATGTAGGCTGCAACAGGCTTACTGTAGAGGTGGTAGAGAACGATAGAGGGAGGAGGGGATATATACAGAAAGGCCATGCGCAGCTTCCCACCAAGAAGTCCTGGTGCTCCATAATTTTACTGTTCAGAATTTCAACATGGTCTGCTGCAGGGAAAAGAAAAAAACAACAACAACAAAGAAAGAGTGAGAAGTCAATACATCTATATTTTAAGTGTCACTCTAAGAAGATACATTTACATCCTCACTGCATTGCCCAAGAGGTTGTCATTAGTATGTTGCAGAGAGAAAACATTTTATTGCGTTAATTTTCTGACATAGAGTGAAATTGCTAATAACACACTTGGCATCCTCTTAAATCTGCTGTTAGGGCTTTCCCTTTCCCATGAACTTCACGCACACTGACAAGACAAATAGTGAAAGAGGAAGGTGGGCAAATAGTAGTCTGATTTTTGGACAGGATGCCAGGTAGAGAGTGACTAAGGAGAGGGCCGAAGGAATCCCTGATCCCTGTTAGCTCTTGTTTCCTTCAGACAGTCACATTAAATCTGATCCTAAGGAGCCACGAGTCAAAGGCAAACTGGGCCCAGAAACAAAACACAGACACAGAAACCCTGTGCTCAGGGGACCCTCTTCTGGGAGCAAATGGTCTCTCTTGGGATGTACTTGTGAAAATACTTCCCTGAAAGAACCAACACTTGTCTCCTGCAGAGTTACGCTACCAGGACCTGGCTACCAGAGGAAACTAGCAGCTTAGGGAAGCCCAGGATCTGCAGGTAGGATGAAGACTATGTTGCTTGTGGCATCCATCCTGGTCTTAAACCCACCATGAGCCAGACCCTCACTGCAGCTGAATAGCAGAGCTCTGCTCAGGCCAAGCCGGCCTTGCAGATGCACAGTAACTGCTGCTGACCCAATCCTGCTTACCCCAGGAAAGGAAATGTCACTAGGAGCAAAAGAGAAGTTACACCTTTTCAGCTGACTCATTACCAGAGCACGCTTTGCCACCAACATTGCAAATCCCTGAGGCATCTGCAGGCAGCTGGGAGCCATGCAGAGCAAGAGCAACCTGTAAACACAGCCCTTGGACCCGGGGGATGCACTGAGGGAGGCTGTGAACACCACAAAACAGGTATTTCAGACACAAGAAAGACTGTTCATTTTAAACCATGGGGCTGGTCCGTATCTGTGCTGCAGCTGTTGAATTCCTGTTGAGTCAGCAGAGCATGAAGCCACTGGGGTGCCATGGGCTCAGTCCTTCTGCCTGAGCCAGCCCCACTTTGGGGGATGCAGTGCCTGTGTACAAAGCAATCCACCACAAAGAGAAATACCAAAAAGGAACTTACTGTTCTATCGGGAACTTCTACATCTGTGAAACAAACATGCTGCTACTCAGTTCATCTACTGATAACTGGGATATCTACAGCAAAAAAAACAAAGAACACAACACATTAAAACACTGTCTTGAGATTGGTCTGTTCATTCTCTCTTCAGTATCAAGTTAGTAAGTACGTCAGTGTCTTATAAAACAGGATTCATTCCCAAAAAGTCTTTATTTTGCTATACATTTAAGTACAACATAGCTGCACCACTTCTGATGCCCTGTGGAGTACATGGTGATTGTACTGAGATTTTGACTCCATAGACTACAAGACAGAAATGCCCTTAGACTATCTGGCTGAAACAAGACTCATAGAGCCACAGAGTAACACTTCACAGGAATTTCTACTTTCTTCTCATGACCAATACGAGTCAGAGTAAGACCTGCTCTACCTGAAAATAACAACAAAGCACGGAAAAAGACTGGCAATTCCTACTCTGAGCAGTAATGCACTGCCTAGGACTCATACAGGCAAAACTCAAACTGAAAGCCTCGTGACCTCGTGCTAGCAAAAGACTAAAGGATGCCCCTGGAGATATTACTGGCATTCGGCGTGGCTAAGAGCCTCCTACAGAGCAAAGTGACACCCCGATTCCTTTGCAATAGCTCTAAACCCGAGAGCATGACAAATAAAAATGCTAGAATAAGTACTGGGGGAAAAATAAACAAAAGTGTTTGAAATGCCTCTGGTCTAAATGCGAAAAAGTTGTGGCACACCGAATTGTCAGGAAGCATCACTAGGACAAGTTGTGTATATACAGTTCAGGACTGGTGCGGAAGCAGCCATCACACTCAGTGTCTTCAGAGGAAAGTTTTGGAGAGAATTATGGCTCGGCAGACATGCACGGAATCCTGTACACTTATGGCAGTGCTACGACAGCACGTACTGCACATCCAGAGTCATTTCTGTAGGGATGGGTGACAATGCTACCGGTGTAAAAAAACTTTAGACTTCACAACCTCGTCCCCGATTTTTTGGTTTTGGTTGTTTGGAGATTTTTTTGTAGTTTTTAGAGTCCAATTTTGTAGTGGGGGGAGGCCACTTTGTGTTTCCACTTCCACTTTCCAGCCAGGAGAGGACATGCCAAAATACCACAGGGAAGGATGCTCAGGGTGGTATTTCTGCTTGAGACTGAAAGCAGAAGTGCCGCACGTCTTGCGCGCCAGTTACGCTCGGGAGTTTTACAGCCCATGTTTTGAGGACCTGGGGGGAGGTATGTTTTCGGAGAAGAGCCTGCATCCCTGCCAATCGCCCATCCCTACGCTCCGGCTGGGCTGGCTGCCCATCCCACACACGGTAGGACCGGCCCCTCACCGATCCCCAGACGCACACACGCACACACACACGCACACGCTGCCTCTGCACACCCGAGCCTGCGCCGAGCGGGTCGGGACGATGCTCGACCCCGCACGGGATCCAGCCCTTGCCCGGTCCTCAAGATCTGAACACGTGAAAGAAAGCCATTGAAAGGGCCAAACCTGATTGGCGGTAGCTGTTGCAGCGAAGGGGACGCTGGTGGCAGGAGTTGTTGCTGCAGACACAGTGGTGGGCGTAGCACCGTGCATCATGGGCACTTTCGGAAGGGAACCATGGAAGCGACATACGGGAGGGTGGAGCGTATATATATTTTGTTTGTTTGTTTTTATGTAACCATGGCAACATGTGGTGGATTTGGGGGCGTGGCAGGAATCACAGCAACAAGCCATGTGACATCGTCATGAAGGACACATCGGGGCGCAGCATGCAATCACAGTGCAAAGCAAGACAGCGTTGGGAAAAAAAATAAACAAGAGAGAAGGGGAAAAGCCAATTACAATTATAATTAAGGAAAAAACCAAAACATTCTCAACACTTAGTACATTTATAAGCAGAACAATGATGTATTAGACTCCGAGGGCCAAATTTCCAAAGGGGGGAGAGGATGGGTGTGCTAGCAAAAGCCCACGTCAGCTCGCACCCGTGGGGAGTTAGACACAGCCAGTGCACGTTCCTTTGGGTGGGGACATTTTGGCAAGCGCACCCTCCCGCCCGCCTGGGAAAGCTTGTCCCCTTCCCTCCCCACCCCATCCCCGCCAGCAACCAGAGGTACATGATGCACTTTGCAGTGGCTGCCGCAGCCCTTTCACCAGGTTTTCTGGTCTCTCTCTAGCAGGGACATGTTTCGGCACGGGACAGAGCTGGAGGCACAGCGAACAAGTGGCTGGCAGCCCGAGCTCTCTCCATACATATTTCAGCATGCTCCCTTTCCACCCTAGTTCTAGAGGATTTGGCAAAACTCCCCTCTTGCGGGGTCGGGGGGTGGGGGATGGAGAGGGGAAGGGACCGAGAGGGAAGAATACACAAATGCATCTGAACAGCTACAGTTTGCAGGAAGAGCATCCAAAAGGACAACACAGCAGCAGGGAGCTCGGCAACCTCCTGAAGCTGCGCGTCCCACAGAGCACAATACTGGAGGGGGATGCTCTGGTGCACACACGGGCATCCCCCAAACCCTGGGGGATTTTGCTGGGCCAAGGCACCCGCAAGAAGGCCCAGCCATCCCCACAAACATGCGGTGGGGAAGCACACTTGCCTTCCCCTCCACCCCAGCAGGCATGTCCAGCCCCAGCAGGGAAGGAGCGTGTGCCTGTGGGCTGGCCATACTCCGGCTATGAGATGTTAGAGCGTGTGGGTTGGGGTTTCCTACAGACAGAAGTGTGTTTGAAGGACTCAGCTCCCCGTCATGCAAGCGGTGTGTCCTCCCTGTGCTATAGGGATGGGGAGGTTCAAGAGCAGAGTGCTTAGTCAGTCATGCCAAAGCTTTCAGACCTGCTCTTGGAAAGCCTTGCGCCCTCCCCTCCTGCTCCCGCCTCTCTCCCTCTGGCTGAAGCGGGCACACACCTGGATGCTGGTGGTCTTGTATAACCTTGGCTGGAGGATGAAAGCTCAGCTTTCACCCACCCTGCTGTGCCCAGCAGCTGTAGACGGAGGGGAAGGTCCTCAAAGGCCTGCACAGGTTTCAATAAGACCCAGATGCTGAGCCTGAACACAGTGGTTCCTGCAGCACTAAGTAGCATGTTCTCAGCCCTGCCACCTCATTGCATCCCATGTGCATATACAGTGGAGCCTCCCTACCATCCCCTGTACCTGCACACCTGACACTACCCTACAGAGATGACTCTTCAGCCAGTCCGTGGTCCAAGCCCTGCTTCTCTCGCTGTACAAGCAGTGCCCTGCTCTGTCAGAGGGGCTGACCCCAGACGTGTTCCTCCTTAGCACCTTTGTTAAACCAGTCTTCTAAAGTGTCCTCAAAAGGACTACCAAAAATCCAAACTCTAATCTGCCTGATGCTTGATACAAAAAAAAAACAAACCAAAAACCAAACCAACAGGATCCTCCCATTGCTATTTCCTTTTGATAGATGACTTAAATGAGTTGTAAAGACATTTTAAGTGACAAATTTTTGTCTCTGCAGCAGAACTAAATAGGGGTGGGAACACATCACCTTGGATTCTCTTATTATAATTCACATAAACACTGCACTGCACAGAAATTAAAAGGGATACAACCATTTAAGCCTCAAAGAAGACAGCAGATAGACAGTCACACCACTCAGCCACCCAGGTTCTCACTGATGCATACTAACTTGCAGTCTCTTTCAGATTAGGAAAAGTTGAGAAGTTTGTGTAGAAAAACCTACCAACGCTTGCAGTGGGTGTCATGCACAGAACTGACCCTGCACACCATGCATTGAAGCGTGGAAAGATGAACAAAAGGGATATTTCATTAGTGAAGCTTCAGTGTTAGATATCACTTTTAACTAAAAAGCAGGTATTCTCTTTGCAGCATTCAGTATTTAAGCACATGCAAATAGATTCTGCATATTGGTACATAAATAGTTTAAACTCAGTTTTAAGAGATCATAGCAAACCAAATTAATTCTTTAATTCTCGGGCAGTAGGGAATATACTTCTTCTCCCACCTTGGTATCAAATGATATGACTGATCCCAGAAATCAGGGCTGTTTGGGTTTTTTTTGGTATTGGGTATGCTGACTTCTTTCTGATCATGTCAGCAGAAAACAAATTGCCCTTAGAGGAATGTCATACTCGTGTTAAAACTGACTTTCCAAAAGCAATTTACTCCTGCAAGCAGGGACTGGGATTCAAAGTCTCTAGTTTAAGCTGAAAGAGGCATTTTTTTTCTAGACTTAAAACAATTGTAGTCATGATGCCATTTTCAGTGGACACCCTGAATTCTCCCCCCGTGGCAACCCACCATGCTGATCTCTCAATAACTGAACAGTAAATACTAAGAAAAGCAACAGCTCATTTCCCCTCCCCACAGTGAGAGCTGTGACGTGCCACCTCTCTGCTTTGCCTTCCACAGCGCTGCAAAGGCTGAGCCCAGATCTGCAGCCTGATGGGTAACGTAAATTCATCAGAGACCCGTTCTCTGACTGGAAATCTGCTGCTCTGCCCAGCATTAATGTCCTCAAGTGAGAGCAGGTGCCTGCAAGCAGACCTGTTACACATCAGCCCTGCGTGTAATTTCATTGCCATGAGACAGGGCAGCCCAGCACAGCGAGCGCTGGGCAAAGCTGATTTATGGCGCTCGCATCAGAAATGCGTGTCCTTATGTCAACTTTGGCAACTGCGACCTCGAGGAAGAGGAGCATGCAGCCAGCTGGGGGCCTTGGCATTCTCAAAGGTGTCAGTGTTTCCTGAGGTACTTCTCTTGGCACCCAACAGAGCTGCGGTAAGGTCAGCTCAGCCCAACCCCTTCGACAGCACTTTGCAGAGCACAAGGTGGGAGGCTACTACTCAAGTCCTTTTCTCCATCTTTTCCTATGAGAATCCACTTCCCTGGAAGAACAACTTGGCAGCTGCTGAGTTCTGAGTGGTTTAGGTCCCCACTCCACCTGAGAGTTTGGTCTCAGGACAGGACTGTCTCTAAAGCTTTTCCCCTGACCCCAAGACACAGCAAGGCCAAGGTTCAGGTCCACTGTGTGTTCACCTCCAGGGGTCAGCCCAGAGAAACACTTTGTATATTTTTGTGAATATCATCTGGCAAGTAAATATAGCATTAAACATTAAAAGCATTGGGCATTAATTTTCTCATGATGCTCTGAATGATAATAATGATACTAAAACACGAGCTACCAGCTCTGGAATATTCCTAATTCAGCCACTTACAATGCTTACTACTCTAAGCAGGTTTTGTTTTTCATTTGGTTGCAGTGAGCAGATGTTAATTGGCCAGTCAGCAGTCAGTCACATCTGCCACATTAATATTTCCAGTCCTATATGGATTACTGAACTGCATCTTTCAATTTTACTCTGAGACCTTAAAGGTACAATAAAAGCTGGGAGTTAAATTGCTTTTAAAAAGCTTAGGGTATCGCACTGGTCAAAAGACAAGCAAGAGGGAAATATATGCCTTTAAAGCGGATTGTGTAATTCGTATTTACTAAAGACGAACCATTCCCTCTATAAACATCACAGCTGCTGGAATATGTAGGTCACTGAGACAGAAGCTCATGAAGATACCTGCAGCTTCAAGAGAGCAGGCATAGAGGTCCATAAGACATTTTAATATGAGTGCGTAAGAGTGCTACACAAGAGTTAAAGAATTAATTTGGGATTAACCAGTTGAACCATAAGGAGGAGAAACAGAAAGTATGAATTCAAGAAACATGCAGACATTTTTCTTAGTTTGACTGCTTAAAAAAACCCCAAACCACACAAAAAAATGCTAAGAAGGGACTTTTACAAGTGAAAAGCTCTGAATTGTAGTACGTGAAGGGAAAAAAAAGTCAAACAGATGTTAATTTTTCATTCATTTTTAACATGAAACTACACACCAATACTCTTTTGCTAAGGACTCTTACAAATCTGCTCATTAGCTGAACACTGAGGTCATAAAAAAAAACAACCATGATGGTGGGGAAAGCAAGGAGATGCTTACCTGTGGGGATGAATGTAGGCTGTTGCAACTGCATGTTGGCTAGAGCCTGTTGGTAGTGGAAAACGCTTGGGTTAAAGACTGTGGTGGCACCATTGTTTTTTTCAAGTGCTGGCCTCTTTGGTAAAGGTTGAAGTGCACCAGGCGGCAGGGCCTGTGGATAAGGGATCATTAAAGACAAGTGGAGTAAATAAAGGGGCCCAGATGTAGGTCATGCATGCAATAAATAATAGGGGGTCTTGACTGCAAATCACCTGCAACTGTGATCAACTTAGCGAGACAGGAAAGAGAAGAGCAGCTAAGTCACAGTACAAGTAGTAGATGAAACAACAGCTTCACTAGGTAAGCAGTTAGTAAATGCACTAGGAAAAGGGGGAGAGTCCAGAAGGAGGAGGGATGCTAACAAGCTTTTGAGGAGGACTGACTTGGGCACAGAGGTAAAAAAAAGCATGAGGAGAAGGAAGGGGAGAGCTGATCACCTGGGCAGGGTGCTACAAAGAGCAGTTGCAGGCAACAAGCATTAAAAAACCCAAAACAAACAGGTAAGAAAAATATAATAGATGACTATTTTAAAACAGTAAGATTAGCATAAGCAACAAATGCCATGGAAAAAAAGGGAAGTTTGCCTCTGGTTCAACACCTGCCTACATGTATGTGTGCATGTGTGGAAATGTGCACACTGTGTGCAGCCAACCCAAGTGTCCAGGTGGTAAAGCAGTAGCTGTTGCCAATCACGCACATAACATTACATTTACTGTAAAATGCATTTCCACTTGTTAGTAGAGAGGCTGAGCAACATGGTCAAGACCAGGCCTGATTCTCCACTGCTCACACCAGCAGCACAGCCACCACCAGCACATTTGGACCTGCCCTCACTTTCTAGAAGGTGGCCTCCATCAGTCAAATACTGCTCACTCATTACTAACAGTGGAAAAAGCCATTGACAAATCCCCTCGTTTTGTTCTATCACACCACCAAGCTCCTTCCAGCCTGTTAAACCTGTTTCATGATCAGACTTGGTAAAAAGCATTAACCCAACTCAGGAACTTTTCTCAGTGAGTTACTCATCATTCACCCAAGCGTGTCTCAACAGCAAAGTAGTATGTCAGGTTCTTAGGAGACAGGAATGTTTTCTAATGATTTACAGCTTTTCATTGTACCCAAGTAGAAACCACATTTTTTCTCCACATTGTGATAGAAAAGGGTCCTTTTTAATTATGCCCCGCAGTCCTTTTGCACGTAACGCTCCCATTGACGTCAATGAGATTTACGCACGTGGAAGTCATGCAGAATCAGGTCATTTCTGACTAGTTGTTAGTCTGTATCATGTAGCAAAGCAATGGCTGAAAAACAGGGTTATCATTCCTACTTTTTTTTTTTTCAACAGGTGACAGTGAATGGTGGGCAATGGAGGAGGTTTGGCTAATGAAGGGTTAAAGCTACAAACAAACAGTACTCAGAAGAAAGGACACAGGTAAAGAGATTTTAAAGCATTATGAAGATCAAGACACAACAGAATGTAAGTGAAAGCTTGCAATAGTTTGTCGCCATCTAGAAACAGGTTTCACTTTAAATTTAATTTGCTATAGGAGACTGCTCATCTGAGAAATGTTAAGTAAGATACTTCCAGGAAAAACATTACTCCATCCTACCTCTATTCACATGGTGGCTTTTGGGTGGTTTTAATATTTAAAAAGAAAATTAGAAGAAATTGCAAAACTGCCCTCAGACATGCACACATCCTCTGCTAATGCTAGCAGGCATCCACTGGCAGCATTAGGATTTAAGTTTTCCAGATTTCTTCTGGCTGGTACCAGAAGATAACAGTCAAAGATGGGACAATATTCTCAGACACAGACGCCAAAATCTTTTACTTAAGGTCCACATTTTAGGATGAGGTCTTTGAGGTAAAGATCTAAGAGTTTTCATTTCTAGGTAAGCTCTCATTGGTGTCTATGTTAAATCTGACTGTATCTATATCTCATCTATTTAATGATGGCTACATGAATGTTCCTCCAGGCACAGGAGTCATCTGCAGCTTGGGAGACTGGAGTAGCCTCGTGTACATCAGAGAGGTTTTACAGATTAACACTGACTGAAGAACTTGCTGCTTGAATTCATGCTCCTTACAGTGCCTGCTTGCTAAACAATTATTTTCAGACACTTCCAAAATCTGCCTCAGAAAAAGAATTTACTAACTATAGCAAAGCAACTGTGCCAGGCACATAATAGACTTTTGACTCCCTGCTTCTTGGCCAAAGGCTGTCACCACCCCAAAAAGCACATTATCTCATAATGGCAGTGCCAAAGGCAGAACAGCTGAAGGCTTTGAGGCCTTGCCTCGGCTCTTCACAGGACAATTCCTGAGCCCAGTGCTATAGTCAGGAACACCAACAGGCTATAGGAATGTCAAGGCACAACAGACTATCCCATAGTCTCTCCAGCATCACCCTTCCTTCTACCCCGCTATAGCCCCTTGGGAGAAAAGAGCTATGGCAGTCCCACCACTGCTCCCTGAACATCAGCCAGGTAGAGAAACCCAAATAAATAAACGCAACATCTCCAGAGTAACTTATTCTGACTTCCTTTTCTGCCTGTGCGTTTGTGTGCACACATGGGTACACAACCTGTGCAGCATGATCTGGCCACTGCACCGGTGAAAGGGTTAATTCAATTCAGTATCCATGTGATAGCCTTGCACTGATTCCAATGAACAATTTCCACTACAAAAATGCCAGGCAGCCTCTCATTTTTGGGCTAGGAAAGCCACATTCCTGCTGGAACAAGCATCTGAACAAAGAGGCTTGTGCCACTTCTCTGCAAGGCAAGGAAAGCAATCCTTCAGCAAGACTGACAGATAAAAACACACTGCATGCCAAAGTCAAGATTTCCCATGTGCTGGTTAACAAAACTCTCTTTATTTTTTTTGCAAGACAAGAAATGGATTAAATCTTTGCAACAAACAGTATAATTGCACCTGCAAGTTCCCCTGGCACAACAATCTCCTGAGATCAGATCACACTTTCATCCCTCTGCACTCAGCAAAGAGGGGCTGGGTCTGCTGCTTCAGCCCCAGGTGTGACAAATACAGACTGATCTGAGAGGGCAGAGGTAGCCCCCGTTCCCTGGCAAGCAGCAGAAGCAATGTGAGCTGTTTCCTCTGAAGATTATACATGCTGTTATCACCACTGTGACTCCTCCTCTGGTGAAGTCTTTGAGAAGAGTTCAGAGGAGGTGACATATTCCAACAACATGGTTGCAAGCCTTCCGATGCGTCAGAGCAGGAAGACTATTAACAAGTGACTTATCTCATGGGGTTTTGTTCAGTGGGGGAGTAAAAGGCTCTCCCATTCTCTGCCAGACCGTGTCTCCTCAGAGACACTGTGGCACTCAGAGACAGCGAGGCACTGTGCAGGTCCTGCCTGCACTGGTTTTGGGAGCAGCGGGAAGTGAGAGACTGCGACGACGTCATTTACAGCATCATTCCACCACTGCTGGCAGAAGCCGGTCCCTAGTAAGGCTTCCTACTGCTGCTGCCTAAAACTCTGATAAGGAATCCCTTGACTACTTAAACCCAAAAGCAAGTCTTCAGGGAGGATGGGGAGCAGATCAGCCTCTGCTTCGTAGCTCTGGGAATGAGAAGCAACACCAGCTTGATGGTTTCATGGCTCCACTGTGTCCATTCTTCCTTTTTCCCGCTGTAGCTGGGCAATAGCAGCTGTTTTTTTCAGATGTATTGAATCCCTTGTTATTTGAGAAAATGGGAAGGAGTTGTCTTCTATGAAGCCAGGACTGACTGCAGACTGTGAGAATTGTGATGCTCAGATTGAGGCAAAAGCCAAACCAAGAAAAACATATTATTTGAGACTGAGAAAATAAGCGAAGGTAGCTTATATGAAGACAGCTTGCAGGCAGAAGTTCAAGGAGCAGATCCTGTGCCTGAGACTGAAGCAAAAAGCACCCAGAGCGAGTTCCCTTTGCTGACACTGTCCCACTACGACATGAGGGAAGGAACCAGACAGTTCCTCTGAACATGCCACCTAGATCCTGCACTGAACCTGCTTTAGTTCCCAGCACAGAACTCCAAGGACACTGCTTAGCCCTCTCCCCCCCTAAATCTCACTTGTGCCCATTGCACAGGAACATCCTTGTGCAGGGCAGTACCAGCATGGCACTGCCAGGCAAGGCTGTAATGTTGCGAATACCACAAGAAGTTGCTGGATCTGTCCCACACCACCCAGTCCTCTGGCATTTACAGCCCACTGCAGACCTAATGAGTTAAATTCTCACTGAAACACCGCATCTCGTGACTCTAAAGCTGCCAATATCTGAAAAAAACACTTCAAAAGTCAGAGCTGCCTCCCCTCAAGATTATTCACTGCCTCCAAAACACATCCAGCCTTCAGGAGGCAAAGCTCAAATATTAGTGGATGGTGTGTGGGGCACAGGATTGGCATGTCTGAACGCACACTGCAACATTTCTGGCTGGGATGGGCAGTCTCCCCGGGCACTAACACCACAGACCAAGAGCTTTCATGCAGACTAAGATGGTTACGTGCAAAGCAAGAAGGTGAAAGGTCCAAGTACCAGGTCAAAGGTTGCCTCGAGCGGTCGCTTCAGTGATCTGACAGCTGGCTGAGTCTTAATTAGCAGGCAGCGAGCACATGATGGCAATGGGCCAGGGAGGGGGGTCAAGCACAGTAACAAAAACAGCAAGCAGAGGTGTGTCAAGAGAGAGCAACAATTTGGGGAGGCGAAGAGAAAAAAAAATAAAAAAAGTGAATGCATTATACAATATATTAAAAAGACGAGGCATGCACAACGTGGGGTGGCTGGGTAATTACCTGGCCTAGCGGCTACTCAGCTATTTTGCCTCGGTAAGTTTTAAAAGTAAAGAAATGTCATCACAGGACATGTGCTTTAGGGCTTCGTCGCGGCGGCTGGCACAGCGGGTCAGGAGCGCTCGGGGATCAGCACCTGCAAGGGCACTGGCACTGGGCTGCAGCCCCAGTGCTGCAGCTACAGCCATGCAGGGGCCAGCAGAGCACTCGTGGAGAGGGAAGGACCACCGGACACGGAGGGAGCTTCAAGCACGTGCTTAAGTGCCATCCTGAACTGGGGACCGAGCCTGGCCCAGTTCATCCAAGCACTGCACTGACTTCAGCCAAGCAGGAGTGAGTAAAGCTACTACTTGTGCATGTCAAGTAACTGCAGGATTGGGTCCCTCAGAAGTCCTGAATTTAGATTTGAAGTCATTCCAAATCTGCTTTTAGAAGGTACACCCATTGTCTGTCATCTATATTTTGGTCCACGAAAATGGGGCACCACTCTTCCCATTATTAAAGTCTTACACCTCAACAGATACAGTAAATGCATCAAACCTTGAAAAGTCAATGAATAATGTAGGCTGTTTTGGTAGCAAGGGTGATGCAACAAGCCATCAATAAATATTTTAAAGGTTCTAGTTAACGGCATACAAATAAGGTTAATTACATTTTTAAGAGAAGCCAGCAGCATGAATAAAACATGCATTGGCTTTGGTTAAGTAGCAGTGTCCTACATAATTAGTGAAAAAATAAAGATTCAGTTGTAAAAAACACAAGAGTTTCATTTCAAAAGGTTATTTTTCAACAGACCTGGGTTCTTATCTCGACAATAATAAAAACAATCAGAAGACTAATAAATAAACTCTGCAGGACAAATAAATACTGTAGTATAAATTGGTTGTTCAAATTATATTCCAGGTAATATTGATGCTACAAGGAGGGCACTTGTTTAATTTCTAGAGTTGCCCTGTTTTTGCATTATGCTTCAGCACAAATGAAAAGCAAATTCCTTTACTATCCTTAAAAAAAAAAAGGTATTTAGAAAAATTTTGGTAGCCTCAATTCTAAATCAAAGAGGAGGCAAGAGCCTTTCTAATATTAATTTTAAAAAAATTTTAAAAAAATCACAGAACAGATGAGGTTGGAAGGCACCTCTGGAGATCAGCTAGATCAAAACCCTGCTCAAAGCAGGGTCAATTACAGCAGCTTGCTCAGGACTGCATCCAGGCAGGTTCTCAGTGTCTCCAACGACAGAGATGTTGTAGTGTTTGATCTTTTTTTGGTAAAGAATTTTTTTATGTTTAAATGAAATGTCCTGAATTTCAATTTGTGCCATTGTCCTATTCACTGGACATCACAGAGAAGAGTCTGCCTCCACCTTTTTTATGTCCTGCATCAGGAATTCATAGACATGGTTAAGATCCCCTGGACCTCTTCTTCCCTCCCCAGCTCTCTCACCTCTGGAATAAACAGGTGCCATTAAACCAAATTTAAAAAAACGGCACACTCCAGCTAAGAGTTTCATCTGGTAAATCTTCCTTGACTCGTTTTCAGAAGTGTAGATATAGACACAATTCAAATTAAAGTGCAGTGGGACCACCTCTACCAGGTCCAAAGCATCAAACAGGTCAGGAAGTCACCCTTGGTTTGTGTCTTGTAATTTCACTAAGCCTTGGCAAAGGTATCAGCCACAAGTTTGTTAAGCTCAAACAATTGATATCTTGTCTGTTTTAAGTGGAAATTTTGCTACTGACTTTAACAGGCCAGGATCTCCCTGCAAGTGATCTAATTGTGGGATGGGCAGTCTTTGCTTTCGTTGTGTACTGAGGAAACTGAACTGATCCCTACGATTTAGCCAAGGAAGGTTCCAAGTGCTGCTGCACTTGCATTCATGTCACATCACAATGTCATGTCAGCAAATCACTGGGTTGGTCACCGTGTCCATACCTGGCAAGATGTACTGTGCCACTGAGGGCTTCATGCTGTGGTGAGCACAGAGAAAGGATGAAGAGATGGGATGCATCTTGCACATGCTCTCGGCTCTCTAGTCAGCCATTTACAAAGCTCTCTACTTTTCCACAAACAACACATATGACACATGAAATCTCTTAGCAATGGAATTACAGCCTGAGAAGAGCTCTACTTACCATTGCAGCTGCAGCTGTCTGGTTCACCTGGTGTTGAGCTGCCTTGATTTTGGCTTGCAGGTGTGCAGGGGGATGAAAGTACTTGCATTTCTCCCTAGAGCATCGACCTTTGATGTAATCCATGCAAACTGTAACAGTATTTTCATTTGTGTCTATCATTGCAATATCTATAGGGTGAGCATAGCGGCAATCATTCTCACCACGTGTGCAATTTCCACGCTGAAACTCTCGACAAACCTTAAAAGAAAGTCACATTGTTGAGCAGAACATCAAGTTACTCTTCATTCAGTATTTTCAACACAGAATATCAGTTCAGTTGGCCACATTAAAGCACATGTGTATTCTAAATCCATGCTCATCTGGGGCAGCACATATATCAACAGTCACAGGAGCAACTGGTGCTACTCACAACTGCTTTAGGGGATGAGAAAAACCACAACGTTAATAAGGGCAATTACCAAATGCAAGTGAAATACATAATTTGTGCAGAATGAAAGTGACCCCATAAAGACAATGTCATTTTGACAAAACTTGGGGAGCTCAGGATTCCTGCTCTGCCTCTAAAGCTTAAATGTTAATAACTCTGCCATTTATGTCTCACCTACATTATGTATTTGTTATGGAGTACACTCTTGGGTAGGACATTTAATTCTAAATGTTACATGCTGCTGTTATTTGCAACAAGTGCTTTTTCTTAAATATGAGGTGCCTCTTTCACATAAATAGTCTACTGCCCTTCACAATAAAACCCCAACCCTGGCATTACATGACAGCACATTTGATTACATAGCAATGTGTTTGAAGGTGTTGCCAAAATTACTAGTTTTATTAAGATCTTGCAGCTCCTCGTAAGTTATGACCACTGAAGCATCAGAGGCAGAGGAAAAGGTTTCACAAAATGGATCTGCAAGGTTTCCTTGTCTGAGGAGCTGAGAGAAGTTGTTGAGTACTACAGCTAGTGGTGCAGATCACATACCATGGCACTATCAGGCTGAGTGTGGGGAAAGGTGAGACGTCAGCAAGGCAAGATAAAGCACATAATACAAAACAATGTGTTTTGAAATTACACCCTTCTCCACTACCTTCCTGTGTTATAATTTACACCTGCAGGGGCCTCTGAATTCAGGTCCTTAGCCCTTATCTCCTGCAGAGCCTCTGCTTAGGGTTTCAAAGAAGTTTTAACTCCTCTAACACTAAGTCCCAGCATGCCCAGCCAACTGTGGGGGGAGAGATGTCTTTCCAATGCCCCCCCCCCACACCACTCCCATCCTAAAGCTTTCTGTAAAAGCTCAATAAACCCATCTCTAGACAAGGGAAGTGACTGTTACTTCCCAAACATCTCCTACTCAATTCAGCGTAAGAGCAGATCACCTACTTGCATTTCTTTTTTTGAAGTGTGGCAAAAAACAATCCCAACCCTGTTCAAACACCCAGTGAAATCAGAAGAGTAAATTCTCCCAAATTTCCAAGGATTTGGGATCAGGCCCCACAAGAGTCTGCTCTATCAAGACAGCAACAGCCCTGTGTTAGGAAAGCTGCAAATTAAACTGCACTGTGCTGCATCAGGTCATTCTAGCAGAGAGCAACAGCTGGGACCACATGTCCTGTTCAGCCCCGTCAGCAGTATTGTATCAGATGTCCAAATACCTCCAGTTTATCCGTACGCATCAGTTTCTGCCCGGCAGAGCCTCCTGGTACTGTAACAGTGGGATTTCCGGAAACCAGGACAGGAGTATTTGGTAAAAGCTCTGCAGGAACCAAGCCCATCCCAGGAGAAACATGACTCAGGTAGGGACTAAAAGCCATCGTGGGGCTTGTTGCAAGCGATGGAGTCACAGGAAATGTTGTCTGTGTATGGAAAGAGGAAAACAAAAATATTAGTTAAAAAGATCTGTCTTGGATTACCCATCAAAGCCTTGCATCACTTCAATCCTTTTAGACAATTTGATTAGCCACATCAAAATGCTGTGCTCTCCAATCTATTCATTTATTGCCATTTATTTGCGATCCATTGGCTTCTCCTGACTCACAGATTTGTGACTCATCCTGAATACAAGGCATGTTTATTTGTCAGATCAAAGCATATTGATGATCTTTATAGTTTAATGACACAATTAAGGATTTCATGCCAGCAATTAGGGCAGGCCCAAATTAAACAGACTTCTCATTCCCAAATAAACGTCTCAGCTTCTGTATGTCTACATTGCAATGCTGCAGGGAGACTCCAAGGCAAACTGCAGCTTCAAGACCTGGAAGCAGGTAACCCCATCAGCTGCATGGCTGAATTCACCATCAGCCTGCACCGAGCTCCATATCAGCATGGCTAGTGTGGCTCAGCTAGACAAAAGGGATCATTTAGAATCAGGGAGGTATCTCTGCTGTGACAAGCCTGGTGGTCCAGCATCCTGCACATCTGGGGTTGGCTTCAGACTGCCAACAGCCCCCAGGCAAGAGCCATTTTGCAGGAGTATCCCACACACTCCACAAGAATGGCAGCAAGAAGACACCAAACTCATCAATGTCACAACATGCCAGACCATATGGCTTTGGCAAGAGCAAGGTGAGTCTTAGGCTTGGAGGTGCCACGGACAGAGTGTACCAGGTGAGATGGCTGAGGTGGACCAGTTTAAGGTCCAGGACCCCACCTATTCTGCAAGGGCAGTGAAGAGACAGAACAACAGGCCATAAAGATCTTGACTACTTCAGATCCCTGCACTGTGTTAGTCAGACCCTCGGACCACAGCAGAGCTTCAGCAAGAAGCTGGCTGGCCAGAGCCCACTTCCCTGGCCTGAACTGCTCCAGCAGTGCTGCTGGTCTGGGAAAGGATTTGCTGTGCTGCCAGGCAGGCCAGATCACACAAGGCTCCTAAGCAGATGCTCCAAGTCTGTGAGTAGCCCCTACAGCCAGGGAGTTTGTGAGACTTTAAAGCACAAGATCCGAGGTGCATTTGGGAACTAAACCAATTACGGCTGATGAAAAATTGCCCTTGCCCCCACTTGGAAGACTAGAGCCTGCATGGCAGCACTCCTGCTCCTCTAGCAGGGGCTCAAGCAGCTCCCAGTGGAAGCAGCCTGAGACTTGCACCTATTTTTATTTTCCCTCCTGTCACCTGCTCTACTGTGAACTCTGGGTTCCAGTTAAAGCTGCTCACATTTGTAGGTGTACATGCTACCATCCTTGGGAGCTACAGCCTCTACTTGGCAATAAATACATGTGTGCTTACTCAATGGCCTGGGGCAATTTTTTGGCCACACACATCATTCCCTCCTTGCTTTTAATTTGGTACTTCTAGTCCTGTGGGCTTCTAAAGGAAACCAGACGTGGACAGTGTGTTCCTCAACAGCATCTTCATCCTGATACTTTCATACTTTGCTTGTTGTGATGTGGAAGAAGTCCACAGTAACACCAGTTAAACTATGCTAACACAGCTTTAGCTAAACAATGCCCCTTTCTAAGGTCAGTGACAGCAAGCAACTCCTGAGCTGGTGGCAAAGGGAATGACAGGGTGCTGCCAGAATACGTCCCACTTTCTTCTCCTCAGTGAGGAGACACAGCCTCCTGCATCAGTGGTGCCAGATGCTTGAAGTGTAGCAGAACTAAATAATTCTCTCTCTGGGAGGGATTTACAATTTTCCCTTCTTTTGAGCCCAAGTCAAGCACTGCTTCAGCTGTTGGAAGACTTTAGCCATTAAATCCATAGACCCTCCAATCCACAGCCCTTTATTAAATAATTTTCTTCTCTCTTTCAATTCTCTATGGCTCCCAGACATTTTTCACCTTTTCCTGCTATAAAAGCTCTTTAGGATTTTCAACTGCTGTGACTCCCTGAACACTTTAGTGAGAAGGCAGCATCCATTAGACTGTTTTCCTTTGTGTGAGCACCAGTAATTACAGTGGTATCTGCTGAACTTCTGTCACTATTCACACTGTAAATGCTATTTTAAGGAGCTTCTCCAGCTTGGCCAGTCTGCACAGGGTTATGTTGAGGCCTGACACGTTGTCAGCACTTGTTTTATGTACCCATAGGAGCCCAAACCTAGCAGTATATGTGCCTTGCACAAATGTGTGGGCAAATCTACCCATGCTTCTCAGCACCTAATACAGCAGGAGTATCCTGACTGCACAGGTGTGGCACAAACATTGCTCCAAAGTTTCAGGAGATCCTTTGCAGCAGCCTTCTCCTGCCTGGGCTCAAACACAACCAGCAGCCAGCCCAAGGACCTACCTGGTTTCTGAGACAAATGGGAGATGTTCTTCCCACTGCTGAAGCAGAGGGTGACAGGGCATTTGTGCAAACTGGGAAGGCTGGGGGCTCGCAATGCCTCGCACTGAGTGAATTCACCAGAAACTGGTGAGAAGGGCTGAGAAACATTCGCTAAGAGATAATACAGCAGCCTCTCCACCAAAGCCACAACAAACTGGGAAGCAGGTCCTGCTCCCCAAAACAGTCCCCATCTCCAAGGCCATTCCTCAAAAGAAGCCCCTCTCCTCAACTGGGAGCAATCAGCAAGGGCCAATGGATCTGAACTGAACTCAAGCTGAAGCAAGCAGAGAAAAGAGGTCCACGAGGAACATCAGGGAGTACGAGCTACTTCAGATCCCGGAGACCTGCAGAGGGGTGTGTGAAGGAACAGCATGAGTTCGTATTGCTGCCACTGTTTGTTCACCCATTTCCGTGCCCTGACATCTGCTGCAGCATTCCCAAGGTTTCACAACCACTCCTTCTGCCCGCCTGCACCATGTCCCGCTTCACTGATTGGAAGTGACAGTTCTGCTCCACACCCTGCCCGCGGGCAGGGGACTCACACTCGGCAGCCAAGCGGGTGTGCAGCCAGAGAACAAGCAGACCTCACTCAACACATTAAACCTAGAAGCACTGGGGTTTTAAGTCTGGAGAGTGCTAAGCACCCTGAAAACTGCTCCTTTGTGAGCTGGCACCAGGGAGCTCTGTATTTACTGTGGCTGATGAGGGGAAAAGATGGGCTGTGCTCATTGCCAGACCCGGCTGCCTGTCTTGGATTGGGAAATCCAGTCTGGCTCATGCATCAGTACCAGTAATAAGGATGCTGCCAGCCAATTCTCTCCTCTACGTCTGTGCAGGTCTCCCATGTCCTGAGGGAATTCGAGCAAATTTCTTCCTTGCAGCCAGAACCCAACTGTAATTTTTACTCCAAACACCGCTGCTCTCCTCAACATGTCTTGTGTCCACCTCTTGTGATTGCTGTGCTGGTTTTGCCTGGGATACAGTTAATTTTCTCCATGGTAGCTGGTATGGGTCTGTTTTGGATTTGTGCTGGAATCAGTCTTGATAATTCTGGGGTGTTTTTGTTACTGCACTTACAAAGAATCAAAGGGTTTTCTGCCTCTCACCCCACCCACCAGCGAGTTGACTGCAACAAGGAGCTGGGAAGGGACAGAGCTGGGACAGCTGACCCCAACTGACCCATGATGTTCAGCTTACAGCATAATGTTCAGCTTATAAAGCTGGGGAAGAAGGAAGTAGGGACATTTGGAATAATGGCATTTGTCTTCCCAGGTCATCGTTATGCATGATGGAGCTCTGCTCTCCTGGGGAAGGCTGAACACCTGCCTGCCCTTGGGAAGTGGTGAATGAATTCCCTGGTTTGCTTTGCTTCTGTGTGCAGCTTTTGCTTTACCCATTAAACTGTCTTTATCTCAACCCATGAATTTTCTCATTTTTACCCTTCCCATTCTTTCCCACATCCCACCAGGGGCTAAAACACAACTGTACACAGCCAGGAGATCTGACAGAGTAATACTATAACTGTACACTAAAAAAACAAACTCTCAACTTAATTGCTGGTGTGCTCTAGGGCAAAACAGAAGGATTGAAAGAATCACCATTTACACCTGCTGCCCTGCTTAAACCTTTTGCAAATTCAGGAAATACAGGGACAGGCTTCCCTGCAAATTAACTTTTATGAACTGTAGGACACAGATGCTACCAGTAACTCCTGAGCAGGGGGAACAGGTTACAATGCAGCAGCAGAGGGTTCAGGTTGGTAGCAGCTCACAAGACTGGTTTACTGGGTATGAAAATACTTGTAAGAATATTAATAATAAAAAGAAAGCTGAAATGGATGTTGTCAGAATACATCTCAGGGGGCTTTGACAGCTCTGAGCTCCGATCCTAAGCATGGAAGCCATTGAGTCGAAAGTGTGAGCAGAAAGAAGGCATCATCCCAGAGAGGGGTATTTGTCACCACCGGTGATGACAGAACCTGGAACAGCTGACTTTGTTAACAAACTAGAAGTTGCATTCAATTTGCCTAGCAGAAATTGTGCTAAAGCTAGACAAGAAACACAGAGTGGGTGTGAAGAGGAAGGCAGAGGAGCGGCTGGTGTTTTGTCAAACACAAGCCCCGTCTCAGCCAGGAAGTGTTGATTCTGAGCTACCTCAGACCCTAAAAAGGGAAAGCCTGAAAATGAGAGACCCACTGTAAATATGGAGGTGCTGATGGCCTGAAGGAGGGGAGACAGGTCACTGCTAAGCAGCTATGCATGGAAAGCACACAAAAAACAATGGCAGCTTACAGTCTGGTGATAAAAATGATGATAAAGAAGCTTGTACTGACAAGACTGAAGACCCTGATATTGAAAACATAATTGATGCTGTAAGAAAAAGCAAAAACCTGTGTTCCCCTCCAATGTAACTGCATGGGGCTGGCTGCAAAAACACCCTCCCATGTGAAGGCTGAGCATGCTGGAATGAATCCGACCAGCCAAAGATCCAGCTACCACAGATGCTCGTTTCCCCAATCAGACTGCAAAGACACACTCAGCTCAAAGGATCTCTCATTTGTGGGCTGCTCTAGTGTAAAAGACAGGTGTTAACACCCCACAGCACTCTCTCTTGGCAGATACCAGCTCCTGGGTGGGCCAGGGTACATGTGTTTATTCATTCCTAGTGTGCCTTTGACTAGAGGCTGAGATATAGATCAGGTTTTTGCTGCATAGAACAAATGCCTGCGCAAAGCACCTGTTGAAATCAGCTCCAGCACTTGTTCGAAGCATCACTGGCCAAGCAGGTTGCTCACCCTCTGCTTTAACCCCTCCATCAGCACCAAGGAGTGGCAGCAGGATCCCACTGCCTCAGGAGGGGATCAAGAGCTGGATTAAAGTCTGAGTTGTCTTCAGAGGCATAGGTGACCCAGAGCCGTGAGGATAGTCCTGGCTACAAAGACCTTGACAGGAAGAAAAGATGAAGAGCTTGAAAACAAAGAGAGAGGAAACAGCTTCCCCAGGCAGCAGCAGAGGCAGCTGCAGGGCAGGTGTGTCAACACTGCTGTGCTCCACCAACAGCATGTTCAGGCACTAATGTGGCAGCACCTGGCAAACCACTGCCCTGCTCCACCATGTCAATTAGGACCCTGTGCTGAAGCACCTCCATGGCCACCTCCAAAAGTCTGTATCACACTGCTGCAAAGGGACAAAGCAGAATGGAGTGGGGACTAGGCCCAGGGAGCAGCATTTTTTGAGTGATCTTGCATTGGTGAGATAGGGTACAAAGTGACCATATCTGAGACACCAGACACAACATTGACCAAAATGGCTCTTCCTATCAATGCCAGAGCCCAGCTCTATCCACCTTCAACATGACTTTTAAACAGTCTAGCAGAAACAGAAGCAAAACCAGCCTAGAGGGCTTCCAGCACATATCAACCAAAGCCAGCAGTCAAAGTGAATTTGGAATTTTAAAAGTCAAAACTTTTAGGAGAATCTTCCTACTTGGCACCTATATGATCTCTCCAAGGTCTCTCCCAGACAGATACACCATGCTGAGCAAATACTCTGCTCTGTGTTCTTGCCTGACTCATTTTAAAGTGCTGTATGAAGCAGTCTGTTCAAAAATGCATCACGAGCACCCAACACACATGTGATTCTCAGCTCTGCACGAACGGTGAGCAGCGACATCAGAGAGCAACCAGAAACTTCAGAGAAATTAGACCATGCCAGCAACCACTAATTCACACCTCGTAGGTTCCTCTGAGCAGCGTGCAGCAGGCAGCCCACCTGGGATATGGCTCTCCTCTGAGAGCACCTTCATCAAACAGCCACCACCAGGGGCCTGGCTCTTGGCTCAGCAGAAAGACTGGCTCTTCCTGGACAGCAGCAGCAACGCAAGATCTGGCAGTGAATGTTTAGCTACAAGATCATAGACACACACATTGAAGACCATTTCAGGAAGACTGGTGAAAAGCTGCTCTGTCAAGTGCTGGTTTGTTTTGTTTTGGGTTTGATGGGGGTTTTTGTGTATTTGGTCTTTTTTTTTTTTTTTTAACGTGGTAGCTTTTCTGTTGAAAGCGCACTTTAAAACGTCTAAGCATTCAGCTATTGTTTGGAGCTATTAAGCACGCTGTTCCAAATCCCATCCCTGGCAAGCATCCCAATTAAGCAGGCATCTCGTTGATCAGCTTTCTGATCACATGGGATTTGTTCTGCTGCTGCATCTGATACAATACTTTCTGCTTTGAAGAATTTCATGTGCAGCCAGAAGGAGACCCCACCCTTCTCATTTAGAGAGAAAAAAAAAATTCTCAAAGTCAGCTTCCACTGACAGCATCTTTAGGAAATCAAAGGCAGTCGAAAGAGCAATCTCTTGTTTGTCCTGAAATTGGTGTGGAGCAAGTTGGGCAGCAGGAATGAGACCACGAGCTCGTTTACTCTGAGCAAAGTGTGGGAAAGCAGGAAGGGAGCAGTCATTGCAGAGCAAATTTCTATTTTTCTTCTTTGCCCATGTCTCCCTCATGGCACAATTTAGAAACCAGGGACTTTTCTCATCAGATAAGGTTACCTCTGAAATGAGAGCACTAACCAGACAAACCGACACATTCAGTCTCAGAGGTAATTTAAAAGGCAGGAGTGAAATTCAGGAGTGTACTGGACCTGCTAGATTGCAAAGTGGGAAGGTGGGAACTTTGCAAAGAGGAAATCCCAAAGATGTTTCAAACAGCCAGCCAAAGACTGTCCACTATGAATTCCCTACAGAGGAAAACCCCAAACAGGAAAGGTTTACTTTTGGTACAGGACTTGGAAACCAGTGCTACTATTTTGTGGGAATTCAGGATTTCCTTCTGATGTGCACATACTTTTAAACACCACAAAAAAGAGGTGCAAAGACTACAGCAGATTAGAGCCTAAGGCACAGCACAACTAAAGACTTTTTCTGTGGCCTGTTTTCTCTTCTGCCTCACTTTTCCATCTTCAAGATGGAAAGAACAAACAGCATTTTCCTAGCTTACATGGCAGGGCCAAGATAAAGCTGCTAACAGACACATGGGATGGTCACAGTGACGGTGAAGGTGGAAAAGCCCCCAAAAGACAGGAGGAATATGCCACACTGAGGAAATGCCCTGGTCTGGTGGCAAAGCACCATCATGAAGGGATACTGGCCAGCTGTCCCTGCTGAAACACACCTCCATCACAAGCACTTAAAACAAACATCACAACAGCCTCCAACAAGGAAGAACCCTTCACCAGTCTCTGGTGAGAATAAAGCAGAGACACCTGAGCTTTTCAAAGCTGGGGTGACATACTCAGAGTTCCACTCAGGCAGAGAAGCCAGGCACTGTAGGTGGGACACCAGGCTGGTTCACAGTGCACACCTTCAGGCTAGAAGAGCTTGTCAGAGGGATCCAGCCAGTCCTCTCATGTGGCATAGCACCCAACAATGGCACATCCAGTGCACATTGCCCCAGGAAAGATATTCAGCCCCAACTTTAAACTGAGAACTCCTAATTAATTCTCAGTGCAGTTTATTCATGTCAGGACCGAAGAGCTGCTTCAAGACCTCTGACATTTCTTAAAATATACATTGTGACAGCCTAAAACTCAGCTGACAAATGTCACCTCCTCCCAGATACACCAACCAGCAATCCTCTCCCTGCTGTGACAGGGTTCTCCAGCCTGAAAACCTGTTTTAACTGACAGGAAAAACCAGGGACAGGCAGTGAAGGCCTCTCTGAACTACCTGCTCTGCAAACACCTGTCTCCCACAGGCTTCCTTTCCTACCTGAAGAGAAGCAAATCTTTCCTGCTCTTAGTATAAAACAGCATTACTGTGAAAAGCAAGTGACAGGGCTGTGACATTAGCTAGGCTGTGACAAACTCTCTGCTGGGACAACTGCAGTGAATTGGGTCTCACTCCCAGAAATAAAACGTATTAAGGTCTGGGTAGGATTCATCTTCCCCAGTTTTAGTCCAGCAGTACAACACATCTAGCCCAAGCAAGTCAGCCCCATTCTCCCAGCGTAAAACAACTATCCAAAACAGGATCCACTGGAATTGAGCCACTAAGAACTTCTAGGATGTATACAAATTAACTGGTCAAATATGCACCTGGTGGTAAGATCCTCCCACTTGATCACCTCATCACAGTTATCAGAGAGAGACAGCTTGCAAGGAGATGCAGAGGTAGCATCAGACACCCCTCTGGAGGATTCTGCCCAACCCTGTGCAGCACAGACAACTGCCTGAGCTCAAGCACGGGGGCTGGGGCCTCCTGAGCAAACAGAGAGAACCGTGGAGCAGCGTGAACCCGATGGATCCACTGCTGGAACTTACAATTGGCTGTAGCTGCGCGCCCGGGAGCATGAACTGCATCTGCTGAGCAAACATGGCTGCGGCCGTCTTCTGCTGGATCAGGTTGTTGCGTCCATTTATTTCAAGTTGTGTTTTTAAGTGTGGGGGAGGGTGGAGATATTTGCAGTTCTCTCGGGTACACCGGCCCTAGAAAACATAATGAAACAGCATTTCAGTGAATGTAACACTCAGGGCAGCTGGAGAAATTTAATTAAGGATTGTTTGGGTTACTGGAACAACACAGTCATCGAGGCAGAGGCAGTTTGGTAGCTACTGTGCCTCTTCTGTGATTCTTCTATAACGGGTGAAGAGAAGAGCAACATGACTTCTCCTGCAGTAACACTAAGCGAATACTATCAAGCTAAACCCAAGTCAGGCTTCCTGATGTTAAAATGATTGTTGTAAGAAAAAATTCCAAACAACTCAATGCAAACACCAATATTTTCAGAAGCTAGTGGCAACAGTTCCAGAAACAACAACAAAAATTCCCTGTTTCCTTGCGTGGGTTGTTTTTCCCCTCCCTCCCAACACCAGACAACTTAATTGGCCCTGACAACCAGACAGCAAGAAAAAAAAACTGTCTCCACCACTTCCCCAGCTGCGCTGGGTAAAACATTAAGAGGATAGCTCTGTAAAGCAGCACCTCTGATCCACAACATGCAGGTACCCCAAGATGCTGAGAACTGGCAGTCACAGGAGGAAGAACTCAAACAATTTTCCCCCTTCATGCTTTCATTTGTCAAAAGCCAGGTATGTTGCATTACTGACTCCTTATCCCTGCAATAAACATAAGCACTGGAGGTGCCAGTGGCTCCTAAAAAGCAAGGCACCACTAATGTGATCACTGCAAATCAACGGAGATCGTCACTTAAAAAACATCTATAAACTCTGCTTTAACAGAGTTTGCAAGTAGACACAAGAAGATAAATATCAATAGCTTGCTGCGTAAGAAAGCTAGTAACACATTTTGCCATTAAAATTAAATAATTCTTGAAAAGTAAGGGTTTGCCCCCCCTTCTTTGTGTATTCCCTCCTCAAGAAACAGAGGCATACAGAACACATAAAAGACTTAATGTAACTTTATCATTAAGTTATTTATAAAACTTTTACCCAAAACTGGTGAATTTTTTTGAGGAACAAATTCTTTGGAGCTATTCAGAACATATTAAAATAACACCAGATCTGAAGGCCACAAAGCTGTTCCATGACAGATAACTAATGGTTCCTGCAGCCAGCAAAGGCACAGGACCATCCATTACCCAGCCTGTCCCAGGTACTCTCCTCAAGCACTGGACATGGAGTTCTCAGTAATTAAGTTTGCTTTCCAAAATGGCACATCAGGTGAGCCCATGTACCTCCTCCTGTTAGCAGGAGCAGAGCTGTACAGGAACAGGCAGCAGAGCTGTAACCCCATAACCAGGTCCACGGGGGTACAACTTTTACACACCACTGCACCCAGAGCTCAGGCAGGTGGGAACCTCCTCAGATGGGCCCCTCCTGCATCCAGGATGCTCCTCTGGGGATTCTTAAGACTTGTACAAACATACAGGTGGAATCACTGGACAGTCCAAGTACCACTGCACAAAGCCAACACCATGACCCAATGCAGGGGCTGGTTTTGAACCCCCAGCCAGGCTCTTGGCATGCTGGGGAAGGAGCAGGTCACTGTAGAGCAGCCTGAGACTTGCAAGCTCTCCTCTGTGTGCTTTCCTCTGCCCCCTTTCCTGGTGGGGATAAGAGCTTCCCTTGGGAGAGGGCTGCAGAGCTTGACTGCAGCATGAAAGGGGCTGTTTGACATATATCATGGGAACAGGCTCCTCTCTTATCTGCTCCAAGGAGATCATAGTTAAACAAAAGGCAAATAATTAAATGCAAGAAGTGGTGGGCTAAACCCACTGGGACAGGGAAAAAACCCACTTCCAAACTTTAGCAGCCTGCCTTTACAGAATGAAACTCTCTGCCCTGCTCCTAAAAGAGCCCAGTGGCTCCCAAAAACCCACCTCAAAAAGAAAGGGGCTTTCTAATGCTATTGTTTTGGCTTCTCTGCAATCCAACAGCCCCAGCAGCGAGTTAATTGCTCACAGGCCCTGTGGATGTGAATCTTCATCAAAAGACACTTTCTCACATCTGTGTGAAGTGAGGGTAAATGGCACCACACAGCTGGCTGGTGCTCAGGTGACCCTGCACCCAGGGAAATAACCACATCAGTCTGGGAGGAGGAGGCATCAGCATTAGGCAGGTCGGGTTCATGCTCCTCATGGCATCTTTCCAGCTGCATGGGACCAGGTCTCTCCACAGCCCTTTCCATCACCTGAGACCCAACAAGAGCCCAGGGTTCAGCCACAGAGCATATCTGCAGCATCCCACCTCCACAGCTTCTGCGGGGCCACGCTGACCAGGAGCAGACCCCACAGAGCCGTGGGCTGTCGAAGGCCAGGCAGCTGCTCTATTCTAAGCTCCAGCCTCCAAGGGCTTACACATCAGCCTTAGAAATTCTTCCTGGCTGTAACTTGGCACAAGTGCTTTGGGTTGGGAAAACACTAATTTCTACCAAATTTGGAAGAAATCTGTGTAGATTCTACACTGCAGGAATGGAGAAGATGAAAAAAGAACTACCATTTTTTGTAAACAATGCTTACACAGTCGTCTTCAACTTGAAAAGGACTGCTATTTCAAGGAAATTGTGAACATCATTGATATCAGCAACCCCAGCTTACTGTGAAGCTTTGTTCTACTTTTTTTCCTCAAAGCAGTTTGTTTAATTCCAAGAGGGTGTTCTACAAGCAGAACATTTTTACTACCAACAAAAAACCACAATACAGCACGAGGCCTTGGTCCTCCAGACAGAGCCTGTGAGTCAAAACCAGTGCCCACACAGAGCTAACGGTTTCAAGGACACGTATTTGTAAGAGACAGAGCTGTGCAGATGCTGCTGCAGAGCGAAGGCAGTGAAGTGCAGCACGGCTGTCAGTCAGGCCTTTGAGGCTCGAGAAAGACTAAATGATTCACTGCTGCACTCAGATTCAAACCCACACCTTCGGCCCAGCTCCTCCTAGTCATCATTTTGATCCTGAGCATCACCAACCACCGTGTTTCAGCAGGGTGAGTTGGAAGCCACAGCTGAGTCGAGTTGCCCTCTCCAGCACCACAGTAGGTTCTTAATCTCTCAGACAATGAATTTTTGGAACTGATTATGTGACTGCAAAATGTTCCCAGTTTAGACATCCATGTATGAAACAACTTTCAATATGTGTCACTCTATAGTCATGGGCACCACTAGTACTCCCTGAACGCCAACACTGGTAGGGGTGAGCCCTTCTTCTACACTTCCATCACAATGCCCACCATTCTTGGTACTTCCCAGCAACGCACACACTCTTCTAGACCAATTTCAGCTCTATGAAAGCCGCCAGAAGGACAAAAGAACTGCCATTTTTCACTTCTCAGTACCAGCTGCAACACAGCAGGGAAAGCAACAGGGAACTGGTAGCAAATCTGCTGTGTGGATACTGGGCTGGGGACAAATAAGGACAACTCCATTTTATACCTCTGTGGCCTAGGAATACAACAGGAGTGAGGCCCCCAAGTTTCAGATGAGCATATCTATGTACAAGCTAGAGTTTTTCTGCAGGGACTAGCTATGGCTCCAGCACATCAAATGCTTATCACATGGCACAGGACAGACTCTGCATGGAGACCAGCTGAGACACTGTCCAAGCTGAATGTTGCACCAAAAGGCACCATCTTAGCACATGGCTGCATGTGTCAGGAAGGGACGCAGTGCTCAGAGACTGATCTGTGTTGGTGAGCAGCATGCTGAGCCTACTGGGACAGTGCAGCCATCCTCCTGTAACTGGGAGTTTGCTGCTGTTAATTTAGCACGAGTATTGACTGCAGGGAAGGCGCACTCCCACCCTGTCCCGGGTGGCACATGAGCCTGCAGCCAGGGAATCACTACCCAGTAACAGACTCTGCTGCTGGCCTTGGTAACACGCTAAATATAGCTGTATTTTCTGGCTCCTTGCAAAATGGAAGGAGTCTGAAGGACCATATTCATCAGCTTCTTTGCCAAATACAGCCAGGAGGGAAAAGCATATGGACTGCACTTCCCAAGGCTTGAAAAATGGATATTAAATATAAATCATTAAAGGATTTTATAAGAGTATCTTCTCCCCATTTCTTCCCACACACTCCCCCACCCTTACAGTAGGCTGCTGGCATGTGATTGACTCTGTGTTGCCAACTTAAGTCATGCTGTGATGGCGTATACTGTAAGTGGCTGGCATCTGACACAGCTAACATGACAGCAGCATGTGCTGCAACAAAGCCAGATGTTTTGAGTGCAGCACTAATGGCAGCACACTGAAATCCGGTAGAAAAACCTGCATTACACCTGGCTATCTGCTGGGCTGAACCTTGTCATCTGCATCCTAGCTCGGAGGGATGCAAATAAGAGCATGCTGGGTACTGCACCAGGCTGGATGAACCTACTCTAAGCATGCTGCACAAATTGTCTCCTCACTGGTTGCTGAAGTTGAACTGTGCTGCAAAAGCAAGGCTTCCACCATGAACCCAACACTTGCACCAGTAATGCAGTTTGCTATGGTTTCTTTAATCCCAGACCCAGTGAGGGGCTCCAGACACGTTTCTGGTTTTAATGACTGCACTGTATGTCCTGTCAATCACCAACAGTTCTCATGAGAAAATCTTCAAGCTAACATGGCTTTTCACACACTAGAGGCTGCAGTAGGCTTGTGCCCTGACTGTGCTGCCTTTTCCACAGACACTGATGACATGTACAATGACTGACAGCAAAAAGAATGAAAAGAGACCAGGCAGGGAAGGATTTCCATGTTTTGCACAAAACCAGGCACCAAAACACAGCTTGTCTACATAACTATTCTCTGCATGAAGCAGCAGATTTCCACCTCCCCAAGAGGAACTCATTGGGGAAGCACATTCAGAGATCTGCTGGCCCTGCTTACTCAGTGCCTGTCGCTCCAGTGCTGAGGCATGAAACGCTCTCTGCTTTCCATCCCACTCACCACATGCACACAGAGGCCTTCTCCTAGCTATGGATCCTTGCTCCTGCCACAGCCTTGCATGGCTTTTACATATGAAATACAACTTCCACCATCATGGTGTCTGCCCCACATCTGGAAGGCAGGTGGAGGACAGGCTGCAGAACTGCCCATAAAGCAAGAATTGTCCTGCAACAGTGGGAGGCAGAAAGGGCAGAGCTCAGGGCTGCATAGCTGTGTCCCTGAGCAACTGGAATGGTGGCTGGATTGAGTGGCTCATCCTGCCATCTCCAGTGCACCGCGTGGCTCATCCAGCCACCTCCAATGCTGCATCAACTCCTCCTTCCACACAGGTAGAGAGCTGCGGTGCAGGAAGGGAGACAGCTCTCCATCTCACTGCTGGATCAAACGCCTTCTGCTCTGCAAACAACATCAAATAGCATGGAAATAGCATGTTTTCAACTGGAAAACAAAGGAGGCTGGAGCCAACAAGTCAGCCTGATCATTAGCGAGCGTTACATCTCAAATAGGTGTTCATGCAGCCCAGCTGCCACTCACTGCAGTTCAAAGCCCAGCCCTGAACATGCCTTATCTGCCAGCTCTTTCTACAGGCTAATCAAATCTCAAAAGCTCAAATCTCAAAAATCTGCCAACTGAGTCAGTGAGAACTGCAGCCTTGCAACCTGCCTTGAACATTGATTGACCCTGGCACAACACACCAGGTAACTTCTGCTTAACAGCAAAGCTTTTCTCCTTGCAGTGTAGGAGCAGCTCACTTTTACAGAAAGGTTTTAAAGTGTAATTACGTACAAAGCACTCCTTGAATGTGTTCTCATGGAAGGCTGTTAGCCCACCTACAAGCATCTAAGAAGCAGGTCTATAAGGATGTAGTGAAGTGATACATCACCCCATGGCCCACACAGATCACCTATTTTATTTGTACGTGTTACTTGTGAATTTCCCACACACAGGACAGAGCAGTGCTGTGCAAGTACACAGATTTTTTCACATGTCCTGCAACTGACACTGTTGGTTTCACATCCCTGCGCATTTTCTTTCCTTCTAACAATGCAACATTTTTTGATTCACTCTCAACAAGCCTTTTCCAGAACTAACCCCAACCCAGCTATGCTGCATCCTGTATCAGGCAGCTGATTCACTCAAATGCCATATTTGGTACTGCTTTTATTGAACTCGCTCTCCTTTTTATGGACTACTTTTTCAACCTGTCAAGACTATCTGCAACTCCACATCTGGTTCTCTAAAGTGTCTGTAGTTTCTCCCAGCTCAGAGCACCCTACCAATTTAACAAGCACACTCTTCTCTGTTCCATCATTCAAAACAGAACAAAACAAAACTCAACAGTTCTGCTAAGCACATCCTTCCAGACTGCCACTGAACTCAGTTTTCCAAGCTGTTGTGGGTAGTCACATAAAAGTTTATCCTATGCTTGGTTCCATGTCTTGTTTGGAAGCTGATTTGTGCCACATCAAAGACTCCCAAATCTGAAAGAACCCATCTCAAAGGCTTTTCAGTTCTACTGCTTTTTCTGCACCTCTCAGGACAACTCTTGGGATTCTCCATGCTCTGCACCCCTCCTGTGCCAGCAACCCCCTTGCCATTGAGCTCACAATTGTACACAACACTGGGTACAAAGAAACTGGTGGTCTGAAGTTAGTTGTAACAGCAACAAAAAACATACAGCACAGCTGGTTGCTGACAATTTTCAAATGCAGGTGTAACACCCATTTACAGAGAGCCCAGAGACCGCTGTTATGGTGAGGATCCCGCTGTGAACATATCATAGCCGAAAAGAAAAAGCAAAATGTATCTTCTAGTCAGCATTACCAGATGGCAATCAGCCTTGAAGGGAAGGGAAGCAATGTAGACTTCCTACCATAAAGGAGCTTCCATTTCAATGTATGTAGATAAAAACACTGGAGTTAAGGTTAATCTGATAGCTTCCAGGTATGGATGATACAGACCCTGTGAAACATGTTCTAGCCACGAAAGAGTACAGTTCATGAATACAGAATTTGCTGGAAATAGAATTCAAATGGCCCATAAAAAAGCAGAAGCCACAGTTCTGCAATGTCTCTAGGACAAGTCTGCCTAATTTTGAAACTCCCACCTCTGGGTCCAAAGAGCCACCTCCCTGAGCCTGTGCAGACAGATGAGAAGGAAACTGCTAAGAACACCCCAGGTGTTATTTTGGCCCATCTGAGCTCCCCTGCAGTTGCTCAAGAATTCCTTTTCAGATTTTATGCTGTTCTGAACGATGCTCTGAGCTGTAGCAGCAGCATGTCAGCTCTGACCCAGGGCTGCTCAGGTGAACAGGGACATGTCTTTTGTCAGGGTACAGAGGACAAGAGTCAGACCTGCCTTTCCACACAGCTTCAGTGGAAAAACCAGAATAGCTATCACAAGCTCCCAGGGCTACCAGCGTTCCCAGCACTCTCAAGGCAGCCCCAGCTTGTCACTGAAACAGCAACTGAATTTCATGGCTTCAATAAATGTTAGGTCAAGCCCTTTCTGAGCAAGCCTAGACTTGATTTCAACTGAAATGAGTGAACCTTGATGTTTTGCATGATTCCAAATGAAAGCAGGTGACATTTGGCAGCACCGACAAGAGTTTTAGGTTTTTTGAACTGAGAGCTCAAAGTGAAGCTCAGTGGCACGTGCAAATGCAAGACAGCACACCAAGCAGACACGCTGTGTTCACCCCACTGAAGGGAGGCTGGTGCATTTTGCACAGTCCCAGTCTGCCCAGTTTTCCTCTCCCTGAAGCTGTGGAGCAGAGCCCTGGGAAGCCAGCCACTAACTGTAGGTGTTTGGGGCTTAAAAATAAAGTTATATTCCTCTGCAACTTTAAAAAAATCATATCAGATAAACACAACCACTTCAGTCCAGGTAGGGCCTAGCTCCATGTCCAGTGAGCAGGAAAAATACAGAAGGAATGGGAAGCAGAGAGAACAATGCCTGGCTGTAGGACATTGGTGTGGCTCTTCAGCCTCCCTGTCTCACCTGTTTGACTGCTCTACTGGGATATTTGTGCTTTGCAGGGAAATGGAAGGAAGGACAGGAGGTAGAAAAACGTCAGCATCATTTCTGTAAATGTATTCAAGTCCAGAAGAAAAGCTGCCAACAGCCAGCTGAGGAGATCGCTGAACAAACACTGCTGAAGACCTGTAACACCTCCGTCTCTTTGTCATTCCGGCCTTTGTCTGTGAAAGCCAACCCCTACCACAGACACAAACCAGGCTGAAGGGGCAGTTTAGCAGCTGAACAATTTCTCCAGTGTACTGAAAAAGTACAGAGCACATCACAGTGCTTCTGTCGCACCAGGGTAAGAGACAGTCATCAGATGCAAACGCTGGGAACAAACAGATGCACAGCATGGCCAAACCCTGCTGCACATGCCAGACCTTTCAAATAGTGCGTAGAAAACTGCAAAGCACTTGGACAGGGGGGTTTGCAAGATCAGATGTGCTCTGCTGGGATTCAAAAATGCTTATCTAGGACTCGCTTACAAAGTCTGCAGCCTCAAAATGCTTGTCAAGCTTGTTTTGTTACACAGCTCAAACCAGAGCAGGAGAGAAAAACAAAGAGACAGCAGCGTTTCTGTCCTCATCTCCCTTTTTGGTAGCACCTTAACCAGTGACAGCCACTCACAGCCACTGCCAATAACTTCAAACCACTGAACTCGGCAGGCAAATCCAGCTCCATACAGAAACAATGGCTCCTTAGCACAGAGATCAAGTATTAAAACAAGTACCATCACCCCAGCATTTTTAAATACATTTTAATTAGAAACGGGGAGGGGGGACATGCAACTACTGCATTCCAGTAGATTCTAAGCAGCCACAGGCACTTGCCTAAATTCCCAAATCTTTATTCACCTGGCAATTAGGGAAGCCGAGAGCTGCTGTGAGTGAAGTTTTACTTTTGCACATTGCTGAATACAGCAATGTTCCACTGAGTTTCCCCAGGACAGCACAAAGAGGTCGTGGCTGTCCTCCTGCTTTCATGCAGGATTTTCATTCCAAGCTGTTTATTATACTTGAAGGTTTTTACAAACTTGGAGCAGTTATTTTGTTGGGGAAAAGCCCTGTAGCTCCTTCATTATATTTTTACATCTTGACAACTCTTTCCAGCTCTGTTCTCCTGCCAAGCTCTCTTCATTGAGGCCAATGGCATGCTCTGTTATGCTCAATGAAAAAAAAAAAAGTGTATTGATTTTAATGTTTTTGGTTTGTGGAACATTTTTGTTTGCTCCAAGCAATGGACGGTGTTTACCAAGTCCAAGGAATATATATTAAAAGAGTATGGCACTGTCAAAGTATATTTTTTGGTCTGTAGAGCCACAGAGCAGAAAAACATGTTTATCTGAGAGATTACTACTTCCAATAACAGCAATCTCATGCCACAAAAGAGAGGAATAAAGACTTCATCAAGCTCTTTTCTTTTGTATCCACCTATACATTTTGATTGGGCTAGGTTTTGTGAACCATATCAGTCTGTTACCACCACAAACTTGAAATGAGGTTAAAACAGACGTATCATCAATTCAGAGTTCTGAACTGAGCATCTTCCAAGTATTATTCCACTACCCTCCCAGGTTCAAGAATGTTCAAGACACCATAAAATAGGCTTCTTTAATACAGTATCAAATATAGGCTCTCCGCAAGCAAAATAAGACTTTACAGACCTGCTCAAGCAACTGATCGATAACAATAACAAAAGGCATTTACTGTCCAGTAAAAAGAGCACATCGAGGAGCATGTTTAGCCCTGGGACCACTGCATGTGCTGAGAGTAGGACTTGAGCAGGTGACATCCTGCAGTGTTAATATTCTTGTGGGTTTCAATGTGGGACTATTTGTAAGTACAAAAATCAATTCTACCTGGAAGATAGAAACACTGGCATGTCATTGATTTCTCTTCTGTACTAAATTACAAAAAAAAGTCCATGCCAGTCTCTGGAACAATATTGCACAAGTACTGTATTAAAAAAACACCACAAAACCCCACAGAAAACCAAACAAAATTAAACTTCTCATATGTCTTTCACCTTCCATCTCCCTCACTTCTGCTCCTCCAGATTGCTATTACACCAGGCCAGCTTTTGAAAATACCAAGTGCAGTTTCTCTTGTCCCTTAAAACCACTTTTTCATTGCAAATCCCGTAATCCAATTCTACAACTTTCACCAGCTGAATCTGTCAAGGTCACACGGAAAGTTGATGCTTCTGACCTTCCTCTACCTACAGTATCTGTTGAATATTACAATTGCAGCAGGCAAACCACACGTAGACAGAACCAAGTAAAGTACATTAAAGCCCAGGAGAATAAATGTTAAAGTACTGTGCTCATGAATACAAACATCGGACCCGTGACCACCTCCAGCAGCCTTGCTCCTGGAGTTTACACAAGGGACAAGGCAAACAGGGAAGAGCACAGATTGATAACCGAGTGTCTGACCCAGACCCTCCCTCCTGTCATGTGGAGGGCAAAGTCATGCTCAGAAAACCTCATTCTCACTGCTTTGGAAAGCAAAATGAAACTGCAAACAAAAAAATATGAGGGTGGCTGGGTTTGGTTTGGTGTTTTTTTTTAGAACTTGGCAGAATACAACCAATTACCAACTGAGGATTAGCCCAATTTTTGTTTGTGTTGTTGCTTTGTTCAGAAAGCAACAGCTTAATGGGCACAAACAGGTTCCTGGTTTTCAAAAAACAACTAAAAAAAACTTTTAAAAAGAATCAATTCCATCTGGACACAACAATTTCCAGGGAGAATCTTCAGTCTGGAAAAAATAACTGTGCAGGATGTGCTTCAACCTCAGCTACTGAGGGGCTGCCAGGGGGTAACGCAGCAGAACCCTGAGCAGGAAAGGATGTGGCTGGGCTCTGCTTGGCATGCTGGTGGCTCCTCCCGGGGCACACCATGGCACTGCCACCCCAGATTTCCACTCTTCAGGTGGAAATGCCAAGATATGTCAGAACAGGACACAACAGCCCCTCTGTGCTTTAGCTTAAGCCAACAAAGGATGTGACTGCAGGGCAGCAGCAGATGCAGTAATACAAGAGGGTGATGCCCTCAGTTGCCACTGCAAGATTTGCTCCCAGACATCTGTCAGAGCCAGGGGTCTGATGTTCCAAAGCACAGGACACTTTTTTGCTCTTGGCTGAGATCTGCCCAACAGCAGAGAGTAAAGCCTCGCCCTGCCCCTCACCCTGATGGCCCACTGATGTCCCCAGCCAACTGCTCCATAGCTGTGCCCCTCTGGCTACATTCAGCTCACCAAAGACCAAGCTTTGTCCTCATGTTCCTGTTTCAGCCACAGGTGCCAGGCAAATCTGTGCACAGCAGACCATCTCCCCTCCACTCTGGCTTTGTGAAGAAACTATAAGGCTACCAGAAAAGGGCTGACTCCACATGCTCTCACTCCTCTCTGAGCAAGGACCCTAAATCTTTCTGGTCCATGCCAGGCCTCAGATTTCATGCCCACAGTATAATGAACTTGCTGCTGGTCAAAGGATTAAAGGTGCAGATACAAAAAGCACCTTCAAGAGAGCTCCTGCAGCCTGCTAAGCACAGCAGGCAAGGACCACACATCTCACGTGGCCACTGGCTTCCAAAGAAGGCATTCAGGCCAAGTGACATTGAATCATAGCCCTCCATCTAGGAGGTAGTAAGGCTTGAAGAGAAAGGAAGAAAAAGAAAGAAAAAAAACAAGCAAAAAGAAAGCCTGCCTTGCCCTAGGCAAATATTCCACCTCAGTCAGCTTTTGCAGATTGATCTATCTGGTGTGCTGTTTATTACAGCCGGTAACACATGCACATTTAAGTCACAGAGGGGATTTTTCATTTAAAAAAAAACCCTTCAGAAGTGCTCTTTAAGCAATGCCTGGCACTAGAAACCAGATATGTGACCAATATTTGCTACCATCTCAAGTGAAAGGGAGATTAAGGCAGTGTAAATGTTTGTTAGGAGTTGAGCCCATGGAGCAGCACAGGAAGCTGTGGTGGCAACAGGGTAGGCCTTTTTCCATGGAGGTAAACACGATGGGCTCACAATGCCAAAGATAATACACTGCCATCTCTATGGGCAAAAGGAGAATTTGGCAATAACAGTTCTGGGCTAAAACTGCAATTAGTGAGACATATTTAACTGCAATTCACATGCACTAGTCACAAGCGCCACACAGGCAGTCAGCCTTAATGAACAGGATGCCAAGTTCTGTGCCAACATCTGAAAACCTGTTAATTTACGATGGATTTATTAAAACAACCTCAGCCAGAGAAAAACTTCTACCTGTTCTAATTACAACACTCCTCATACACTCCTGTTCCCACAGTCTGTTATCCAGCCTTGTGAGAGTCTGTGCACATTCACACTCCCGACCTCGCTCAGCCAAAGCAGATCCGTGCTCTTGTCCCTAACTGAACACAGGTAAGTAACAAACCTTTCCCAGGAACAGTAAGTCAACACAGAGGCTGCAAACCAGCCTGCTCAAGGAGGCTTTCTGCTAACCCTGTATTCCATGCTGACCTAGACACCCAAAATCCAGGGTCTCCATGTCTCTACGCTGATGTACAGCCCAAAGACCCCAAAAATCCAGCATGAGTGGTCTGTTTTCTCCACGTGATGCCAGGAATGGGGATTAACTGATAATGCATTTTGTAGAAACCATGATTTCAGCTGCTGAGAGGTTAATTCCATGTAGCCACTGATTAGATCTGTTCCCCCTCCAGTAACAAGAGCTGCAGAACAGAACACTGAAAAGGTTGTGAGCCTAGCTGGGTGGATATATCCACTTACTCCTGTGGGATGCAACTTTTAGCCTGACCTAAATTCTCCTCTGAGCAGCACTGGTATAAGTGCCAGAACAGCTAAGAAAGGAATTTGTCGTGTGTGTGCATTCATGTGTGTCTGTCCATCCGTCTGTCCCAGCTGACCAACAGGAATGGAACTGATCAGGGCTTTCCTTTCATTTGCTTGGTGTTTTGGAGTTTGTGTTTTTAATAACCACCAGATTCGGTTTTTTAGGTTTGAGAGCACAAGAGAAAAGCTGGGGGAGGCAGAATCAACTAAAGCACATCCAAGTGGACGTGCTTGCTCATTCAGAATTGCAGCACAAAAGCAAACTTATCAAATTACTGTGGGGTTTTTCTGTCCTCCTTGTATTGCTGCTCTGCTTTCCAAACTCCTGCTCTGAGCTGCTTATCCTTGTCCTGTTCACCGGTGCAGTACAGACTGTCTGGGATGCTCAGCCTTTTGTAGATGAGGAGGAACGCAAGGATTGCCTTTTGAAGGCTGTTTTCTATTAGAAGGCAATCTTAAACAACATGACTTCCTTAGGCAGCAGACAACTGACCTCATGTATTTTGCTGCTGCTACTGACAAGAGATACCTTCAGATGCAGCACAATTCCTTCCTAAAGGGCAACAAGAAAAACACCTTTCACTGCCCTCATCGGGCACAGTCAGGATGAGTCAGCTGCAATGCAAATGTTCATTTGCTTTTAGGTGGGACGGGCCCATATAGATGGGGCTAGGAGGGATTGGAGGGATTTTTTTCTGCAAGGAAGAATGACCTTTCCTGAGGACATCTGCAGTCTCTCTCCCACGTGAGAGGAGTAGCTGCAAAGAAGCTCCAGTGTCATTAGCAAGTCTGGAATGCAGCAGGACCGGTGCCTACGTAATCGAACACTCACTGGAAAAATGCTCTCACTGGCTTAAACCAAGATAGATGGACTTCTGATAGGGCCCTGCCGGAAATCCCTGCACAAACTTTTCTGTAAGTGCCTCTGATACAAGCCAAGAAGGAAAATCAAGAAAAGTGCTAACACTTTTTCTCTGGTTGGGCTCAGCGCTGAAAGGCTGCTTAAAATCATCCCCCAAGAATTAGCATAATCAAAACAGAAAAAAACCAAAAAATCTTCAGTAGTTTCTGTCCTACCTAATGTGAGTTTTACTGTGAGCAAAGACTTCTAAAGATTTTACATTACCATGGACTCTTCAAAAACCCATGCAGAGAAACACAAAACAACAATGAAAATCCTCTTAATTCAATCTGTGCTTTATCGCACAAGGCCGCAGCAGGGGATTTTTGGCTGTGGGAATACAAATACTCATCAATGCTACAGCTCAGGGTCCTGCTCCAATTACTACCCAAACACAGAATGAGACAGACCCAGCCTGAAGAGTTTTCAGTCTAAATACACTAGACTTGGTGGAAAAACCCCAGGCGGTCAGGGGAAGCCTCAGCAACACCCAGACTGCATTCCAGCTGCTGTGCTGGGCTGCTGCAGCTGCAGAGCAGCAGCTGTGATGCCCTTGATGCCTCCTGAGCTCCTGCCAGGCCAGGCAGGCATCCTGCCCATCCCACCTCTGCACTGCTAGCAAAAGTGATCCTAGTCCATTTGTCTCTCAGCCCCCAAGGGACTTTCCCCCCCCCCCTCAACTCTCCCGAAGATGGCGCAGGAGCAGTTTGAGTGGGCTCCAGTGACAGAAGCCTGATGCGGAGCTGGCAGGGAGGCTGTGCTGATGCTGCGGGGTAATCCGCGCCCTGGTGTGACTGCCAGCCAGCGGATGCTGACAGAGCTGGCAACAATGGGTGGCCGGGGTCCTTGCCCCATCCCTGAGATCCCCAGTCCTATGGGAAAGTGCCTTGGTGAACTGCTCTGCTTCTCTCCTGTCACCCCCATCTCCTTCCCTCGAGGTTGCAGTTTGGTGAAGGTTTCAGACATCCCTGTCTTGCTTTTACCAACCCTAATGGCTCTCCTACTCCGAGTGCCTGAGTGACTCAGCCTGCCCCCCTGCCTTGCTCCAACTCCCACCCTGCAGCACATCACGGAGGTTTTATAGGCAACAGGACTGACACAGCAGGGAGCCCAAGTCTGCAGGGAGGTAACCGTGATGATTATCTCTTCATCTGCAAGGGCACCAGATGCACCAAGAAATAAAAAGAATTGCTGAAGCAACAGGAGAGCAAGAGACTTCTCAGGCTTTCTTGTTCAGTCCCTGCAGACTCAACAACAGAGACAGGGAGGACAGAAGAGCTGCAGGAAGGCTTGGGGACAAATAGGCCCGGAGGGGAGGAGGAAACAGAGCAGAAAGGAGAAACAGGGCATTAGAATAAGATTGCAAGTCTTGCACCATGGGAGCGAGATTTGGGAAGGTTTCTGCATAAAGCAGCAGGAGTATCTTTAACACCTTCCCTTAAAAGGTTTGGGAAAGAGTGACATCCCCTCCAAAGAAAACTCCCTGTCTTGGAAATCCACTGTTTTATGAAACAAGATTTCCTCACAGGGAGGAAAGCATTTTCCTTCCTAGAGCTGACCTCTAACACCATCACCTCTGCCATACCTGGATGACCTTCCAAGCCCTCCTTGAAGGCTCATCTTTATGTCCGGCTTACAACTCCACACCGCCCTGACCACTCAAGTGCTACTGCATGGACTTAAATGTCCAACCCTGCAAGGCTCTAGCTTCCTCCTGGCAAACTCATCCAGGGCTTGCTATCTGCAGCATCACGTGGAAGGGACTCTGGGAGCAGAGCCCAAGCACCGCATGCAGCACAACACTGCATGAACCGACCATGTGGGATCAAGCGGCACTTAATGGCCGCAAGCTTTACTCGTGCCCTGATCCTTCAGGAGAGGATGGCAAGAGGAAGAAATGCTGGTCAGTGGGATCGGCCAAAGCAGCTGGGATTACACGCTGAGGTTTTGTATTCAAACTTTGCTCGGTTGTGGCGGGGCTCTTTAAGGACCTAATCTCCGTGTGACTGTTCCCAGCACCAGCCGTGCCCCTGCGGATAACAAGGACTTAGGGAAGCACCCTCATGATGGCTGTGCTCTCCAGGCAGGCTGGCTGCAACTCCGCTCTGTCCATGCTGCCCTGGCCATCTCCTCCACTGCACAGTGATACTCCACGCTTTCCTAACTGCCTCTCTGGCTGAGAGCTGTCTCTCACTAAGCACCCACAGCTAATCACTCAGAGCAGAAGTAATGAGACAAATAAAACAGCACATTTTGGGCTAATGGCTTGAATCCCCATCAGAACCTGGTGTGGGTACTGCTGGGCAAAGATGTGGACATCACTAATGCAACTCAGCTGGATGCAAACACTCCTGTCCATAATGGTTGTTTTGGGTCTTTTTTTGACACCAGTGTAGGAGAGATCAGCTAAAACTAAGTGCAGCGTTAATGGCGAGTATGGTCAGAGGCAAGATAAAACTGAGCACACCACTAACCAGTCACCTGGGCAGTGTGTTGTGATACCATACCCATTCTGCAGGATTAGATAAACTGCTCCTGGTTCCCATTCCCAGGACTGTTAATTAAAGCAGAATTTGGCTCCACTTTCTAGCAGTGCTTTGTGCAGCCGCCTCAGCAAGGGGTGGGGGCCAGCAGCACCGCGCCAGCAGGCATGCTGGGCTAGTGTGGTGGGTCTTCCCTCTACTGTGCAGCCAGATTAATACACAAAGTAGCTTGTTTTAAACATCCACGTTCCACTGGTCCAAGAGGAAAACTTCCCCAGAGCACAGGCTGCCACCTTCCAAACAAGGTCAGACGCTGACCTCCTCCCCCACCGCCAGTGACCTTATTAGCACTGATCATAGTTCTAATAATATCCCGCATTGTAAGCAGGCCATCTGCTGTAACATTTCACTACAAACTTGGGGAATTGCTTGGTTTGAGTATGCTCACGTCCCAGCAAGCCAATTGTCCCCTCTCAGGAACGTGCCTCTTCCCCACAGCTTTAAGCTAAATGTTGCAGAAAGGCACCTCCAGCTCAGAGTTGAAGCATGCAGAGAACAGCACAGAGCCCTTCCCAGGTGCTGGCTTCAAACAGAGGAGATAAAAACAAAGAGGTTAAAAATCCATCACTCCAGCATCACAGCATGCAACTCCTCTGACTGTGGGGACACCAAGTAAGCATGTCACTGAAACCCACAACAAGGCAAAATGAGATGTTCAGAGAGCCAGAGGTAAAGCCCAAGGTCCACAAAAGATCAGTGTTACTTTTGTGCCACATCTACTGTGTGGACAGCAGAAAGATTTTACTATCTTAACACTTTAGCTATGGTTAAACTGAATATTTTCGCTGCCATTTCAGGAGAGGGGCCTTTCCTAACAGACAGCTAAGCTTGCGGAACTAAACATGTTTGATAGCTTTTCATTTAGAAGGAGCCAGGGTTTGAAATGCTTACTCAGTTAGGACACCTGTCTAAAACACCCAGAGTCTTGTTACTACAGCAGCTCAGTTACACTCAGCCTTCAAAGAGATTTTGTTAGTACTGCTCCTCTGAGGTCAAAAAGTGCAATTAGGCACAGAGACTGACATTACAACACTTTGAGGCAGTTTGCATCATCACAAGGCTCTGAAAGCTGGTTTTCCAAATCCTTGGCCTTTCCTCTAATCAAAATGCTGTCATCAGACATGACATGAGAAGCTACATGGGGCAAGGAAGAGGGTCAGCACTTGGGTCTCTGCTGTTTTATGAACAGCAGTAAAACAATATTAATAAGCCAGAAGTAAAATTGTGCCTATATGGGGCAACACTCAAGGTCCTCAAAGCATTTAATACCAGCATAACAATATTTATAGGGGCAGATTTTCAAAGAGCTCAGCTCCTCACTTGGAAATCTAACCACTTATTGAAATGCTCAGTAGGAGATGTCAGAGGATGGGCTCTCCAGAAGGCCTGGTACATCTTTTTTATATTTGTTTTAAAGCTTCCAAACAGCTCAATTACATCAATGCATGTTACTGCACCCTCCTTCAGATGGGTGAACCAAGTGGCAGAAAGCTATTGTCAGCAAAGGGATTACATCAAACTGATGCTACGCTGCTGAAGAAATCCACCAACTCCACACAGCTTGTTCAGAGTCACTACCCCCGAAGGCATCTTTCACCACCTTCCCCCCAGCTCCCTAACTGGCCTAATGCAATCAGGAGCACTAGAAGTCCCTAAGTAGCTTCACTGACACTGCCACAAGACAGGACACCACAGCCAAGTGTCGCTCCATGATTACAAGGATCCTCTTTGCCCCAGACTCTCTCCAGGGATAGAGACTTGTAGGTTTGGGGCTTCTATTTCAATCCCAGTATTAGCTACTGCTACACATCAGGGCTGGAAGATGTAATGCTTGAACTTCCTCCCCAGGAGAATCTGGCAGTGCCACAGTTTGCAACATGGCACCAGCTGAGGTGCCAGAGCTCACTGTACACACACACACACACACGCACACACACACACACACACACAGCTTCCATGCTCCCTTGGCCAACTTCTGACTCACAGCCAGGCAAGGGTAAATGCAAGAGCAGCCACAACTTGCTGGCTGGGCTTAGCACCCCATCTCCCTCCTCCCAGTGCAGAGAAACCCCTGCAGCTCACAGAGCACCCCACTGCATTTGCACTGGGTTACGGGCACAGAGCTAGTGCTTGCAGGTCCCAGCAGGAAAGAAACTCTTCCAAACTGGAAAGCCAAAGGGGGCAGAGGAAACAACCATGGGCAGTTCTACCCCTCTGGAGACTGGCTGAGAAGACCACTTCTCTCTCCCTCAAAACCTGATGCAATAACTCACTCCAGCCCAAAGAGTTCTTTGCTGCCCACAGGAACTCTACAGCACTTAAAACTGGGCTTAAGTATTTTGCAGAACTGGAACCTCAGTCTGGAGGGCTTTGCCCTTAAAATAGGAAAGCAAGCCTCGGGAGCAGGAGATGGCATGCCACGGACGTGGAACATTGCAATATGCCCATAAAAGGTTTCAAAATGTATCTGCTTAAGAGCTCGCAGAAGCTCAGAAGGGTTTAGAGTCACATCCCAAAAGAATTTCTCTCCTGCTTTTTTAGGCAAGTGTGAGCAGCAGTCAGCACTTTACCACCATCTTCCCAACCAGAAACCCAAGGTTACTCCTGGCTGATATTAATAATGTAAATGCTGCTGGCTTTACCCTTTGAGGATGGTGGTTTGCTCACGACACACGGCAAAGATCGAGGCAACATGAGCTGCAGGCAGGAGCAGAGGCCCTGCATTGCCAGGGCTGGCTGGTGAGGAAAGGCAAAGCAAGGCTGGCAGCAAAACCCCACTGCTGAATTTGCTTGGCCCATCTCCCCAGAGAGGCTGGCCTCCAAAGTGTGGTCTCGGGAACAATTTGTGGGCACAGTTCTGCTTTCCAACATTTCCAAGGGGAAATGCACACAAGTCAGAGGCCCAAGGAAAAGATGTAATAAATTAATCAGCTGCAGGAACTCAGACAAGCACAGTGGTCCTGTGTTTGCCCCTTGCACTGGGAGTGCCTCCCAATGTGCCGGCCTGTGCCCACACCTCTGCCAGCCTCTTGAACCTGACCCAGGGACACCACACATGAGACTGGCACTCACACACAGGCAGACAACAGTAAAGGCATCTGCTCCTGTGCAGGCAAGCTCTCAGGAGATCTGTGTGGTCAGGAGATCTGGGGCACAGACAGTGCTCTCCATCCACTGCACAGTAAATACCCACCAAATATCCACCTTCCACAGGAGTGCGAGTCTAAGGTCTATCAAGGAGGCCAATATGTCACATAAGGGACCAACACTTTCAGAATGAAGTTATCAAAGCCTGATCAACTAAGAAAATAATAACTTCAAGTATTTAGCTACTACTAAGAGTGTCACACTGATAGCTTGGCAGGCAGTTTATTTCAGACAACTCACTGCAAGACTCCTCACTGACTCTCAACATCCACATCAGCACTGACAGTGTGGCCTCTCCAGCTCCTATCTCCAGGGGCCCCAAGAAGCTCTCTGTGCTGGGATGGATCCCACTTCTCGTGGTTTCCAGAGCTACACAGTATTCCCAGGACTTCCTCCATTCTTTCAGCACGTAGCTGAGAAGGGAGCATCTCTCCAGAATAGCACCAGAACTAGCCTATGCACCAGGAAGCCTACAGACATCTCACCTTTCTTGCCATGTTACCACAAACACCGAGTTTCACAAAGCACATATCCTCAGAAATGTAAAGGCCAAGATGAGGCTGCTCAGCTACAGAAAGACCCAGCAGAAATAGGGACAGGGCCAGCCTCTTCTCCCCCCACAGCACATCTCAAAGATCACCCGCTTGCTCTAAAGCACAGACAAGGAATTCCTGTCAAGGGTTCTGCCTCACATCTTTGCAAATGGCTGGCAATGAATGAGACCTTCCTGCACCTCCCTATCTATTGCTGTCCCTGCAGCAGAGTCACCAGGTAACACCAGCCTGTTTCCAGTTACATGTGTTCATTGCCCAGCAGCAACCTGGAGAGCCAGGACCAAGGGAATTCCAGATGCAGGACTTTGTATTCAGTGCCTAAGGCACTCTGTCCTCCTGCTAACCCTGCTGCAGAGGCAGCAACCTGCAACAGAGAAGCAAAGGGACAGCTCAGGGCAGCAATCTTCTAAACCATGATAGCAAAACCCACCAGTGCTCATCTGTCACAGTTCAGCTGTCAAAAAGTCACAGATGAATAAAGTGAGACTACTGGGACATCAGAGGAACCACTGGATAACACCAAACAAATCAAACATGCTCTGCACAGACCTCTGTCTTACAGGAAGATCGTCCAGGCAGATTAAAGCAACAAGGTGTATCCTTTCTTTCCCTGGAAACCTGAACATGCCTAGAGAGGTGACGCATCATCTTCAAGTAACCAGCCTTGACCCCACAGAGAGCATCTGCAGTCCAGACACGGGGGCAGGCCTGGGAGGTGCTCAGCCACAGGCAGTGCCAGGTGACCTTCTCCATCAGTACTCTCCATCCCACAGATGTGCCAAAAAACTTCTGAAGACACTACAGAGAGTATACACAGCATGTGTGCCAAATAAATTAAGCTGTGAAAACATGGAACTTGTTGTAACTTATAGACAAGAAGGGATCAGGCCTAAATTACTTTTTTCCTCCACAAGCTTTCCTATCCTCCTTGAAGTGCCACTCTAATTCAGAGAGAAAGACAAAGAAAAATACAGAAATTAACAGAGAAATACAGTATTTAGTCTTTATAAATAAAACGGAGTTTAAATACATTTTTCCGCACTTTCAGATGTTTGATTCAGTACTTATAAAAAGCACTTATAACATGGCAAATGACACACAAGCATCCAGAGGACAGAAAGCTGCTGTAAATCTACTGTTGCCAAAGGAAAAGTGAAGGTTTGTCACACAGGTGACTTGGCTCAACAATGCTCACGTGGAATATTTGCCTCTCTATTACACTGAGCTGAGACATGCAGTCAGAGTGTCTCCAAAAATATCTTTATGGCTTTGTTTGTTTTCTTCTTCGTCTCTAAAAGTGTAACCATATGCTAAGTTTAGTGGGTGTTTTTAGTTGTTTCCTAGTTTGCAGTTTATTTAAATTTTAAAAAAGTAGATTTGATTTCCAACCAGTAACAGTCAGAAGTAATTCTAGTCAAGTCAGCATAAGCCAGGTACAAATTAGCATGAAAACTGTAAGCAACAGCCTCAGGTACAGCAGTTTCAAGATCATATGGTATATTTATTGCCCAAGCACTGTGAACTTTTTAGATTGCCATGGGACTTTGAATACTATTACCAGAAAATAACACTTCTTTTAGAAAACAGACAATTCTACTTTTAACTTGATTTTATGCCTGTTCACAGAAAACTCACCTTTTTTATAGAGAAGTGCTTTGAAACACGCAATAGCTTAACAATGTTTTTCACATTAGACCTCCCAAAGTCAAAATTCATATTCCTGAAATTTTTCATCTCACTATTTTCTGTCTCAAAATGCTCTCCAAAACTTCAGTGTGCATATGGAAATTACTATGTTGATAAAGAAAATTTAAAAAAAAAATTAAAAAAAGAACCAAACAAACACAAAAAAACCTCCCAACCCACACCTCTCAAAAGCTGGGTTTGTAAATTTTTTTTAAACCATAAGTCCATAAGTGCAGTGAGCAGTATAATTCAAAGCCTCTGTGAACACCCGATGTGCATTAGTTACATATTTTTATATACTATATCACTACCTCCTAATACCCCATCTCTCAGCTTTTTTCTCCATTAGTGCCCAAAGATGCTGCTTTTTTCCTGCCTGACTCGTTCAGAAACTGAAAACACAACCAATGGCTTACTGGCCAGGAATTAAGATCTTACCCCGCCCTCCTGATCCAGCCTGAATACGAAGGTTAATGACTTGATGAGCGCTCGCAGACAGCTCACTGCAGTGCCACAACAAACCTTTGTAGCAATTGCCACGAGCCGGCAACCCGTGTCCTGACCCTTACAAAAAGCACCAGCTCTGCATGGGACGGTGCACAATGAGCCTGGAAAAGAAGCAACGAATGAACCCAAAGGCCATCTGAGCTTACAGGGATGACATTCCATTCCTCTCCTTTGCTCAGAACGTCTCTGAGGTGCCACAGGACCTGCCTAGGAGGTACCCCAGAGCCTTGGCCGCTGCCCAGATGCCCTCGTGGTCACCTCTGGAAGTGGGGTGGCCCAGCACAGCTGGCTCTCGTGCCTCTGGACTTGCCCTCCACCAAGCAGTGCAGCCTGCCCTTCCATTCACACAAATTAATTCAGAGTGCACTGCTTCCAGAATAACCAGGAGGGATGCACGAGTAGAGACTGAGAGCTCTCTTGGCATCCAGTTCAAATTGCAGCTTCTTGCAAGGAACTATTTTTAAGTTTTATATCAATATGCTTGAGAAAGGTTCCTTCTGCTGCCTACAAATGTGCAAACTCCCCCTTCCAAGAAGCACAGCTCAGGACAGCAAGACCCAGCCCTGCACTTTCAGCCTAATTAAGGCCCCATATTTCACCACTAAAACATTGCATAAAATACAACTCTCCTGCAGAGCATTTCCTGGTGATCCCCACCTGAGCATCACTGAGGACCCCACTACCTTCAGGAGTCCTGTGTGTTCTTCACAAGATTACAGGTAGCAAGAGCCACATGTGAAACAACCCACACTGAGGCAGCCTGGCTGCTTCTGGAAGATTACCACTCTTGTTGCTGAAACGGGCACAGAACTGCTACAGGAGACTGAGGAAAAAAGGGAAAAGAGAGATGTAGAAAGTGTATATATGCTGCTCGTGACCTGACCGGTGAGGTGAAACCATTGTACACTGGGTTATCAGGAGTTCCTGTATGAAGGCATTGTTCAGGCTTAAGAGGTTTGTGAGAAAAAAAAACAAGCAACAGCAGTACACAATGGATGCAGATAAGCAACCTCCGAACAAAGCCCTGGGCGACTGCAAGACAACGGGAAAACTTATTAGCTGCAAGCATCCTATATCCTGTCTCCAATAAAGCAACACAGATGTTCTGCTAATGCAGGGCGTGAAAAGACAAGAGAGCACTAAGCAGCTATTGAGCCTTCCACGGGAGGGAGGGTCAGTGTTCAACAGCTGTTGGGCACAAAGATGTCCACAGGATGGGCATGAAAAGCTTCCTAGCAGGTCTGAGAATGTAACATCTCTCTTGCCAAAGGTAAGGGAGGCCACCGGTATTGCCATGAGCCCCTCAACACCACTGCAAACAGGGCTTTGCAAGCCCAGCTCTGGCCCAAGAACAGAACAACCATTGTTTGGGAGTTTAGTCACCAGGGTGGTTCTCTCCACTGGGAAATGCGTGGTGTACCCAAACACACACACAGACCACGGCTCTCTGTGGCACAGTGGAAACAGGGCTCTGTCCAGGGAGAGCTACTGGATCCATGGGTCTGGAGGCAGGAAGTGCTCCAAGACCCACTTCTTGTCTGAGAAGTGGGGTGCAGAAACAGCCCCATCATTAACCCTTGGTCAAGTGCTCTGCACAGTCAGACTCCTCCTGCTGTACTTCCCAAAGACAGAGTTGTTGGCCCTCCAGGAGGCTTTCCTAAACCCAAAAGATCTGTTCCCTAAAAAATTCAGGCCACTTAACTAGCATCTGCTACTGTGTCAAGAGGAAACTGCAACAAGAACATTAACAGCCAATTACATGGGAAATGCTCTGAGCTGTAGAAGATCACACTCTGACTTACTTTTTTTTCCTTTTCTTTCTTAATGTGGTGTTCCCCATCCCATTCCCCATTGCTGAAGTGGGGAAAGTGTTTGCCCATACCAGTGGGTAAGACTTGAAGCCCAGCTGCCCACGGACTTGTCCTGCACATCTCCCAGCCCCAGCCGTGCAGAGAGGGGCTGGCACAGAGAGCCCGGGTGAGCTGCAGACATTGCACAGCCAACAGCACACGTGGGGAAGTGTCACACACCGGGTGACAGCAGAACACAGCACAGCTCAGAGCCCAGCCAAGCTGGGTGCCTGCACAGGGGACACCTCCCTGAGACACTGCAGGCAAGTTCTGCTAGTGGCACAAAACCACCCTACACAGCATGACAGCCCTCCTTTCTGTTCACAAATAAACGCTATAAAATGTGATCATAATAATCTCTTCATTAAAAGTATCTCCACTGCCACTGGCTACAATTCAAAAGTTTCAAGGGCATAAAGAACAACTTTTTTTTCCCCTTCAATAAAAAAATGTTTGTCTCTTGCTATCAGCAAACCAGCAATGTAAATGAACATTTGAAAGTCACTGTATAACTAAGAGTCATTGCATGTAATCAGATTAAAAAGAGAAAACCGAATGCAAACAGAAAACTTGAGCTTCTTGGAAAAAAACAAGTGAAAATATGAAGAAGCCACTAAGGAATAAAATGGGTAAACCAGTGTCAGACCAGATCCAGCCCCAGTCTGAACCTGTGCATATATAATTCCACCAGCTCTGTTACTCATTATGCTCATAAAAATAAACCCAAATCTTTTCAAGCAACAGTTGAAGTTCAAGGGAAAACTTTCAAGCTTGTAAAATTTACCAGACTCTTTCTAGAAATTTAAACAGGTTAATTACTCTGATCAAAACATTAAACACAATGTCAAGAGTTCTCAAACACTATCAGTTATCCATATGGTCTCAGAGTTTTTACTATCCTCCTAAAACCACATTTGAGGAGTCATACTTCTGGGAAAAAAAGTGGATATTCTTTTTCCAAGAAACATTGTGAGGTGAGCCTGGAAAGAGATGCCCCTCCTGTGAGCCCCCCATCCCACACCCCGACTGACAGTCCAGGTCTTTGGTAATGTTCAGAAGTCACCCCTGGAGCTCCGGCAGTGACAAGCAATCAAGAGCTATTTACTGCCTCCCGAACAGACATTGCAAGGATGAGCACCAGCCACAAGGCGCAGCCACAGCTCCAACAGGCTTGGCAGAGCCATCGCGTTTGCATGTCCCTTGCAGAAAGCATTTTCCCGACGCCCATTTCTGGGAATGTTGTTCTCCAAATATTTTGGCTGTTCCTCATCTACCGGATAGCGTTAAGAGTGCATCTGCAACTCTGTCTCCAGGAAAGACATGTAAAGCTGATTCATTATCTTAAAACGCTGCTTTCGTTCCTGCTCATTAAAAGCACATTTCAGATCCCTGCACCGAATGCATGGCTGATGTGCTCTGGTCACTCAAGCACTGGGTTTCAGTTCTCTTCTTATTTAGTTTCATTTGTTGCCCACAACCTTGCATTCTCCACTTCGGGGACAGCTATATCAGAACTGAGCTACCATCGGAAAATGCCCTGGATAGAATCCTGTCTCTCCTTGCAATGCCTGGCAATCCAGGCAGTCGCACCCGATGTCAGACTCAGCCTAGATTTCGGGAGCTGCATCCCGCACCGCAGCGTCCTCCCTGCAGAAACAAAGCAATAAACAGTTGTTCTGCACATCCCACATCCCAGCATACTGAGCCACTTGGAAGAGAAGGAAAAGCAAGTAAGCTTAGGTAATGCACGCGTCAGACAGTCCTCACCTTTAGGGAGTCAAAGCAGGCAATAACTCGACCATTTTCCACATGGCAACTCCGTGACGGATGGGCGAACTTGCACTCTGCATCAGACCGAGAACAAGTACCTCTCTGAAACTCTCGACACACTTCTAACGTCAGCCATTTTGTATCACGGACCAGGGAAACGTTTACAGCCATATTAAAAAACAAAAATTAAAATGCAAGCAATCGCACCCTTCCTCAGGGTAATATTCGCTGCTGATCTTTTTTGTTTCTTCTTTTTTTTTTTAAAAAAAGGGTAAAAAAGTGAATTCAAGTTAAACGTGAAGAAATAACTAACTTGTTGCTTTGGTAGAACTCCTATTCATCAGCACTTAGGTTTTCATTTAAGTCAAATCGTGTTTCTTTAAACAAGAATTAAACATAAAGCCAATCATAAAATAGAAATCTTATCAGAACAACTGAAAATCAAATTAGAGGCCAGCTCCTAAAAGTGCAATTGTAGAAGTTAAAATACAAGTGTTATATTTTGTGCCACTGCCAAAGTTACTTGCAAATAACTGGCAGACTTTCAAAAGAATTCTGTGCTCTCCAGTTAATGGTTTCAATTATTCTTGCAAAAAGCATATGCTGCTGGCAGCACTTCAGTTTGTGGAATGGTCTCGGTCCTTAGGGAGAAAACTTCGGGTTTTTTTTTTCCTTCTATTTCTTGCTTCTAAAAATTACGGTTCGCGAGCATGAAAACAGGCAAAAGGATGTCTGATTTTTTTTTTCCTCTCTTTCCTTCTTTTCTTTTAAATATTTGCTACATAGTCAGGGGAAGGAAAAAAAATAAAATGGCTGAGCAAACTGCGTGTAAATGGGGAGAAAAAAAAAAAAAGGGCAAGGCTGGAGGAGCCGCCGTCAGGGCACGGACTGCAAGCAACGCCGAATTAAACAGAGAGGGGGGGCGAGGGGCAGAGAGAGGCAGCCCTAGACAGAAATCCAAGCAGCGGTGGCTTCAGGAAAGGCACTTTTCAGCAACCTGCAGGAAAAAGAGAAATAGAATCAGCCAGGAGCCGGCGGCGGCCCCGCTGGGCGGGCGCGGGGCGGCGCCGGCGGCCATTGCGGGCACGGGGGCACTGCCCGCGCCCGGCGGCGCATGGCAGGCGCCGCCGTCCAATGGCGCTTGCCGTTACAGCGGCATGCGCGGGCAGCCGACCAATCAAAGAGACCGTTTCATAGCGGCCGCGGTCAGTGCCCGCCGCAGCCCCGGGACCGGACAGGGACAGGACCGGGCCGGGGACAGGGACAGGGACACCCGGCCCAGCTTGTTGCCTCCCCCGCAGGGCCAGCGCCGTGGGCTGCAGCCCCCAAGCCCTCCCAAACTAGGGAGGAATATTTTTTTCCTTAGTATTTTTATTTTTTTTTAATTTTTAACATTAACTAGCCCACCCCCCTTCTACAGGAACCGTTCGGGTAGGAAGAGCAGCTTTCTTGTATACGAAGGTCCAGCTCAGCCCTACACCCCTCCCGCACTCCGAGGTGTTCCACTGAACGCATCCCCAGCACAGAGGTGCTCCTGCGATGGCACATGAAGGCAAACGACTGGTTCGGAGTCACTCCTCTATGGATTCAGAGCCTACAAAACTATGAGCAAACCCGACAGGGAAACTTAAGCCACACACGGAAAAAATTAACTCATTGCTCACAGCTGTAGTTTTCCACCAGACCAAAGGCAACTCGAATTACTCTGACTCCAGCAACTCGTGTTATACAACAAACAACTTTTAATGCATTCCTGTTCAAGGCTTCCTTGGCATCCACTAAAATGTTAAGCTGTCCCTAGAGTCTCCCATTCTAATATTAGTTGTGCCACTGCTGCCTGATTGGATTGGGCTGTTTCCAAGTTCCCAAAATCCAGCCCTTTATCTTCCTAAAATACGGCCGGCCAGTTTTGCAAACATTTGACAGGCGCGGGATGTTGCTCGTGTGACTGCTATTAAGACTTCAAGCTTTTGCAGGAGAAGAGCCTTCAACTACAAGAAAAGGAAGCTTAAATTCCTCTTTTATTATTGGTGTGTTATTGCAATTACACTGATCAGTAACTGAAACCTACTGGAGCTGGAAACAATGGAAACAATGTTACCAAGGAAGAAGTGTGGGAAGAGGCTGTCATCAGCAGCAGGGGGTGGGGCACAGAGGCTGTTTGATTCACAGATCGAATTATTTCAATTTAGAAAAAACAATGCTCGTTAAATCTATACTGCAAGTATTTTCTAGGCTTAATTAAGCTCATTACAAGAACTACCCACATCCTTGCAATCCAGCTTGCAGCATCAGCACAGATCTGACCCATGCTTCTGGAAGGACCTTTGGATTTTTGCACATCAGGTGGGGAACAGGGACTACAAACGTCACATTTGCTAAGTGTGTTTTAAACTTCAAAGGGGGGGAAAAAAGCACAACTAGCCATGCTTGTATCTTTTTGGTTTCATACTGAAGAGATGCTCTAAATCAATTCCAATTTTGCAAGTGGGGCAAATTTATATAGGAATCCCATTCGCTGATGTGTGGGCTCCCTGTTCAAATGAGCTCAGCAAGCAGGAAAAGATGTGCAGAAACGTTCTGCAGGGAGCTAGGGACTGGCTGGGTGCAGCTCTTAGAAACGAGCTAGAACAGGTCAGATATGGGTGGGGATTACAAAGAATGCTCTCTCAGAAGCTGTTCGGAGCAGACTGAAATACAACCATCTTGTGGATTAAGTGCCTATTCCACATCTTCAGATTCCCAGGGAAGTGAGGGTCTATTAATGCCGGGGATGGAATATGACAGGTCTGACCTTACACACAGTTACACCAAGATGTACAAACAGTGCAGTAACATCTGCCACTTCCCAGACCTTCTGCCTCAAGAAATCCCAAAGAATGCAACAAACCAAACACTGATCTTGCTCACAGCCATGCAGCTCAGGAGCACACATGTGCCCACAGGTAAATACCTGCACTATGCTGCTCAGTCCTCAAAACGAAGAGAATCATGTTAATGAAAGGTAAATCAAATAAATCCTACAAAACACAAACTACCAATATCAAGGCATTCAGACACATGTAACATGGTTGATTGTTTCTCCCACCAAGAGCTATAAAAGAAAAATAACAGAAAACTGAAGAAATACTTGCCAATGTCCTCCTGCTGATGGAAACTGTCCCTGCCCCACACTTGTCTGTTCCATGTGCAAGACTGAGACACAAGGAATTTCCTGTACTATGGAAACAACCCGCCTCCCTGCAGAAGGGCAGACTCCTATCTCAGATCCTGGGACTAGGGCTCCTGTACCGGAGAGAATCAAATTAATGAACACATTTTTCATACTGTGGGCCTCAATTCCGCAGCCTGCATGCCACCCAGCAGAGCACAACAGCAGCACACACTGCCCCATCACTTGTTTGCTCTGCACTCAGGAGAGCAGTCAAGCACATGCTTAACTGTAGGCATGCCAACAGTCTTTCTGGAAAGAAAACCTGAAGCATACTTAAGTGCTTTGCTGAATCAGGGCCTAAATAAATGAATCTGCTTCACGCGTTTATCAGGGCTGGGAGGCCGGCAAGCACAGGCAGCAGTCATTGTGTTTCGGCTTACGTGATCACAGCCCAGAGGAGCACGAGTTAGGCTTTTCTGCAAGTCAACAAATACAGTTCTGTCAATGTTTGGATTGCTGCAAATCCCTCTCCATGTGGCTATGGGGAAAGCTGAAAACCTGTGTATGCAGGGCTGACATCACACTGCTGCAGCGAGGCTCCCACGCACAGCACCGAAGGACAGCACACCTCAGACACGAACCCGCTGCTGACAATACAGAGCTCCAGCTCTCCAGGTTTCAACTCCTGGCAGCAAACAACTGCTTTCACCATAATGCATCCTTACAATTCCCTTGTATTACCCTTTTTTGGGCAGGGAAGGGGGCAGGTAATATGTGTGTGGGGGTGACTGACATTTTATTCACTTTGTTCTCCCATATAGTTCAAATGGGAGGAACATACACACATAAAAAAAAAAAAAAAAAAAGGCATCCATGCCAAAACCAACATACAAGGATTAAAAAGTAGTTCCAGAAATCAGGGGCTTCGTTACTGTGCAGGAAATACAACAAAGGGTAGGTGCTGCCTTTTGAACCCTTCCCAGCAAGCCAGATCCGTCTGGCAGAGCTCAGCTCCTCCACTACCAGATGGGCCAATCTCATTTCAACGGCAGCGGCATCAAAGCTGGAGAAAGCAGTGGAGTAGAGAGAAAAGCCTGTGGCCTTTATCCCTCTAAAGAAACTATAATATCCCTGAAGCCCCTGCTCCAAGGCTACTTGCTGGGCCAGGCTCTAATTGCCTGAGCTGCAGGAGGACGGGGCTTGCTCCAGATGTCAGACCCGGCCTTACAGCTACCGAAGTGCAGGGGAACAAGGGCAGTCTGAGGAGCAAAGGTCACGCCGGGGCTCGCCTCTGGTGGGACTGAGATGCCCTCACCGCCTGAGGTAACATGAGGACGAGCGTATTCACTTGACGCTTGAATTCCTCCTGCTTGCCACGAAACTGATCCCCTTCCACTGACAGCCCCTATGGATGTCAACTTGTGAGGACACTTCCTGACAGCCGAGTTCAGAAATGGTAATTTATGTGACAGGGTGGATTTGAGCAGCTCCCAAGTGTAAATGATGCTATTTAAAAGAGATTTTTTTTTCTTTTTTTTTTTAAGAAGAAAAAATGACTCAGTAGAAGTGCCAAGGTGGGTTCCTTATTTACTGTTTCTCAAAGATTTCTGGGTCATGACTGCTCAGTTGAAAAGCACAAGTGCTGTTGCTCTAACTGACAGTCCAGTGAGTGAGAACAGCAGCTATTCCCTTCTCCTGAAGTGGAATAGGGATAGTGCAGAGACACTGGAGTTTTCCCAAAGTCAAGCTCCAGCTATGCCCTTTCTTCATCATATGTGATGCTGTCCATGCTCCTTTTCAACTCAAACCACCAGCACGTGAGAGATGAACAGACTGCTCTGAGACTGAGCTCAGCCCTACACTGCCAGGCTGCAGTGTGCTTTATCCAGTTTTGTAAGTTACAATCAATGAAAGCTCAGACCCAACCAGCCTGGATGGATGGACACCCTGGAGGCACAGCAGCAGAGAAACTGTGCTTGCAAAATTAAGACCTCAAATCTTTCACCAATTCCACTACAACTTACATCCCACACCTATTAATGTTCACTGAGTGCCTAGATATTGTCAGAGCCAAAGATTTTTTGTTTCTGGACTTTCCTCAAAGCACTAAATTCAGCTGGCAGCGCAAAAGACACACTCATCAGTCCTTCCACCTTTGAGATGATTCTGTAACCTTGACTTTTTATTGCATTTTAATGGGTATGGAAGAGCTTGGTGTGCCCACCACTCTGTCCTTGATAAACCAGAATGGGAAACTCCTCACCCAAACAGCAGTGAGATGTTTCCACTATCGACCACTTTTCCAAATAAACACAGTGTTCCTGGAAACACTGCATGGCAAAGAGAAATGGGAGCAATGAAAATAATCCATATTTTCTTCTGAAAGAGAAACAAAATTCTGTAGGAGAATACCACCACCCATCCAATAGCATTTTCACGTTCCTATGGAAAATCAAGTCTGAGCATCTTTCCCAGTCCTTCCTTTCTCCTCTACTTTCACACCAGTAGTAAAGAACACATGAAACTACACTCCAGCTTATCAAATGAACCAAAAAGGTATAGTCAAGGGCAAGATTTTACTGGGAGCGCTCTACTGCTGCATTTATTGGCAGCAATGCATGAGACATTCTACACTTGTGGGCAGCTTTTGGAGTCAGTGAGGAGGGGGAAAAAAACGTTAAAAAAGTAATCTTCATTTAGGACCCAGCAAGCCAGGAACACAATGACATTAGTTGAGTTGGCTGACATTACAGACCTTCACTTTGGGCCTCAGAAAAGCCCATGGAGAGTTAGATGTCGTCACGATTATATCACAAGGCAGCTCTACTTTACTTGGGACTGGTTCAAAAGTGTTGGTTCACAACAGCAAAAGAAACCACAAAAGTAACAACCATAAGGTCAAGGAATGGATCCTCCATTCCTGAAGTCCCAATTACCAGGCTCCTACCCTACATCACATAAAACCCAGCAGTGCTCAGATTCCTATAGACTCAATTTCTCTGCTATTGCAACATCGACAGTTTGCACACAGCGGGGCTGCCTCAGACGTGGGCCAGCTCCCGCCCCCCACGCTCACATGGGCTGTGCACTGGGACAGGAGCCATCTCAGCAATGGCAGCTTCTCCACGGCTTCCAATGGGCTGCAGTATCGAGCTTGAAGAAGGTCAATTTGTTTTGTGTCACCTGCAAGAGGTATTTTTGCTTTCAAATTAGAAAATAATTTTCTATTTTTTGCTCTGGCCCTCATACCTTAAAGCAAACACTTTAGGGACACGGTAGACACTTTGAATATTTCCTTTGTGAACATTCTGTACCTGGACACTTTCTCCCTCAGGGAACAGTTTACTTAATTTAAGGTAGACCTTTACAGCTAGAAGAAAATAAACCTCCTTTTGTTCTTCTACCAGTTACTCAGAAAAGGAGCAGATTTCCTCTACCATGGCCATGCATGAAAAGTTTCTGTTCAAGGTCTAATCGCAGATGTTGGGGGCCGTGAATCACCAGGGATCACACTGTGTGCCAAAGAGTCAACTCAGCCCCGAGTGCCGTCTGTTCAGAACAGGATGGCAGAACCCAGAAATAAATTATAAACCCACGCAAATAAAACCCCCCGATGCTGCTGCAATGGAAAAGCCTCACTGGAAGGACACAAATCCACTACAGAAGTGGCTGCGTGCACAGGCTGGATGTTTAGGGGTGCAGGTACCACAAGTCTGTGCTGAAGGAGCCATTAATGCATGTCCTTTCCCCACACTCGCTCATGCTGCTGGCTTAGAGCGACTTTGGAGAGGGGGGGTTACTGGTCATGACCTCTATGGAAAGAGCAGCAGAAGGAAAATCCTCCTGCTCCTCAGTGAGGGAGGCTGCACATACTGAATCCCATCTCCTACAAGGCTCACCAGCCTTGCTAAAGCTCCTGGATTTATGGCACCCTAGAAGATGGCTGTGGTGCTCTGCAGGGACAGCAGTGCTGCTGTCCTCGGGAAAATGGATCATCCATCACTCGCCTCTGGGTGCTTCCCACTGCTCTTAGCTGCCCTGGCATGACCTCAGCACCCCTCCTACCCGCAGAGATGGCAGCTGAGGAAGCAAGGGAAAAAAAAAATAATGAAAAGATGTAAAATAAATCAGTAGGAGGGAAGGAAGCCCTTCGCTGCAGCAAAAATAATGTATAAGTACAGGAAACTTTATCCTCCCTTGTGTACATGCAATTCTCCACATTTACACCCTGCAGCAAACAATCACAGGAAAAATTAATGCAGAGTTTAAGGAAAAATTGAAAAAATCCCTTTGTTTCTAAAATCTACCATTCTTCACTGTGCATTATGGTGCTGCTATTCCCTCAGCCACCTGAAATCTTCACAGTCTGTTTTCCTTCATCCTCAACATCTAGCACCTCTTGTCCACCAAAATTCAAAGAACTTTTCTCCTCTTCACTCTTACAGGATTAGTTCTTCAAAATTCTTCCACAGGCTGGGAGTTATTTGCCACTATATATTTGGGATTTCCAAATCAAAAATATATTACAAAAACACTGCAATTTAAGGAGGTTTTTTATTTGTTTGTCTTTGAATAAAGTCATAGAAGCTGATGTGCTGGACCCACACACGTGCCTCAGCAGAACAAATACCTTTCCATAGGGTGATCCAGGGCAGCATGCATTGCAGTGCTTTAAAGGGAACTCCCCCCTGTTTCAGTAAATAGATTTGTTGTTAGAATAACTACGTGTGCACATTTTTGTTCTTTTGGGCTTCTGATTTCCTGCCATCAGCTCATTTGGGACAAGTTAGAGGTCAAGACCCCTTTCCTACTCCAGCTCTCTGCTAGGACTGATAGTGACCTACTGTCATCCCACACCTGTGGGATCTGGGGGGATGATCTGCTGATCAAGCAGCCAAGTGGGAGTTTTGTTTGACTCAGGCCATCACTCCCCAGTCAGAGATACAAGGAGAAGGATGCTCCTATTAGGACCTGCCTGGCAAATCCCTTATGGCCTCCTACGTGAGGCAACTTCCCAGTGCCAGGGGCCAGGGAGCTGCCTTACAGCAGGGTGGCTGACCCAAAAGAAGCATTTCCTCTGCGGTGCAGAAGCAGCTACTGCGTTGCTGTGAAGCAGTGCTAAAATCCTCTCCAGCGCCAGCACCGCTTGGGAGGGGTTAGGACCACAATTACACCAGCTGCAAACACAAAAGAAAAGGGGAAAAAAATGTTGGCAGGGATCTCTGGAGGTCAGCTAATCCAAACCCAGTCTCAAAGCACAGTCAGCTTCAGAGGTGGATGCTTCCATATCCAAGCACAAAGAGAGCTGTCTCACACAAAGAAAGCTCAATTGAGTCAAACAAATTTACAGAGGAGACAGGAAAGGCCAAGGCTCATTAAGGCTTGTTCCCCACTACGTAATCGTAAGAAATAGGATCAAGCAGATGTATCCCACAATCTATCTGATTATCCTACTCAGTGTTCAAGAAACCCCCAAGGTCCTTGCCAATCAGATAAGTGTCCGCACATGTTTAGGCAGGCCAAGGGGATGGCTGAGGGGAGGGAATGCCTTTACCCAACTGCCCTTCATGGGATTCTCCTGGGAGGAATGACCTAGAGTTCTCTCTTAAGCTACAAGCATGGCCCTAGCCCTCAAGCCAAGCAATAATAGTCCATTAAGCAGGAGAAATACTGAAATAGGAGCTCAGGCTCAGCCATTCACTGTGCTGCAGAGGTGGCCTGGGAGTTTTGGGAGATATCAGATGTGCTGCATACACAGAGACTTGCCCAGGTCTGGTGCTTCATAAGTACCTCTGCTGGTGCCCATATACTTCTGCCTGGAAAATTCCCATTCCAGTCTTCTCAATCAAAGAGCCTGCTGCTTAAAGAGACAGATTTTCTCCAACAGTAAGGCACTTCCCATGTGGGTTCCACATTACATCTTCTAAAAGCACCTATGTGCTCCTACACACTAAAGCTGCAGGCATTCCTGCGTTAGCTGTCCTACCTGGTGACCACAGAAAGAGGAGACAGCATTTGGACTGTGGTTTGAATTCTTTCTCAGCTGGAGAATTCACAGAAAACAAAAAAGTTTTTCTTTTAACATTCTTTGTACTGAGCGCTTGGATAAGCCATAAGTAACTTGGCAGCAAACCAGTTTGGTACAAACACAGCACACCAGAACACAATGCAGTCATCACAAAGCCACCACTCTGGGCCAGACAGTAATTTTCCCCTTTGCACAGGGCAGGCCTCCAAAGTCTTTATGCTACTACATTCAAGTCCATCTGAGCTACACGATGTGTTAAAAATGAGGGCTCATGCACAATGAGGAAAACACCTATCATTTATGGGCTATGAGGAAAGGCATACAGTGCACAAAGGTACTCAAAAAACATTTGTGAAATGATTCAGGACTTGGGGAAAGGGAAGCCTTGACTTATTTCTCGACTCAGACCTCTGACAGCATCCTCAGGTTGCAAATAAAATATGCAATGACAGAAGGAGACTGAAAGACTGGTAACAAAAGCATCCAACGTATTTAGGATCATTTCTTTCAGGATTAAAATAAAGAAGTTACAACATACAGAAAAGCAGGAAAAGCAAACATAGCGACAACTGAGAGCATATTTTCCATGTCCATATACCAGTGAAAATCCAGAGCAGCCTGGTCCCAAACCCCAAAGGCATTATCATTGCACAGGTAGTCATCATTTTGACAGGAAAGATGCTTTATTCTGTAAGTGTCAGACTGGGACCCTGGAAACAGGGGCTCAAATCCTGCTGCAGCCACAGGTGCCACAAGTGACAAGTCTCTTAATACCTCTGCAACTGGGGGGGGGGGGCTGTTAAGTTCCCATCTCTCAGTGATATTTGGCAGATAAAATGCAGGCAATTAAGAAACTACTGCAGTAAAGACTGTATAAGCACTGATGAACAGATCTGTTTCAGACCCCACAGCCATTACAGTACAAAGCAGGATGCAGAAGAGAGAGCAGAAAACATGCACACACACATAGATCTGCCCCATTAATCCAGCAGGCTGCAACAGGATGAAAGGCACGCCAACAACTCCGATCCTGCTTGCGCAGCAGTAAACACCCTCCCAGCATGGCAGGGAGGCACTGCTGCGGTACATGCAGGGGAGCAGCCAAGCCAAGGGGCATCTGGAAGGTATAAGGGCCAGTTCTGGCACCAAGTACCACCCACTCAACTCTGTCCAGTGCCCCTGTGGGACACAGGGGGTTAGGGGCGCATGCAGAGAGGAGCTAACACAGCTAAGCCTTGCAAAAGGCAAGGGGAAGTCAAAGTCACTCCTGAGGCACTTCCCAAGCCATTCAGAGTTAGTGTGTTGGCCTCTCCTGCCTTCCACACACCTCAAAATCTGTTATTCATTACTCTCCATCTCACTGCCAGGTCGATGAATCAACTTTTCAGGGACTGAATATTCTCTGTTTTTCCCAAGATGCCCAAGTCATTGACACCATCTCAAGTCCTCAGATCTTCAATTCTCTCCTTACCTTCCTGCATCTATAACACGAGAGCCTCCAACTTTTCTCCCCTGTGGAAGTCTTAGTGACCTGAATTATTTCCAGTTTCCCACTAAAGGCCTGTTGGTGTAGTTTTCTTCAGAAAGCATTTGACTCAGCATGAAACCTCTGAATCAAAACCGGGAGCCCAAGAAGGTGGGCTCTAAGCCAGTCAGGGCAGATGTACAGGTGAACAGTGTCTCCTGTGTGCCCCACCCTTCCTGCCACCAGTCTGCAGCCCCCAGCCACATGCAAATACACAAGCATCCACACCTGCCTGGTTGGGTGTCTGTCCAAGCTGAATTTTAAAGGAGAAGGCAAAAAAAGCCAAGTAGGGATATATTCCACTTAAACCTTGAAGGCACATCAATGCACTTATTTCCCCCCACCCAAGGGAAGAAGCCTGGGTGATGGCAAAGGGAAGAGGATATAGAAGGCAAGTGAAGTCTTTGTTTTAATTGGTTGCTGTTAAGAACATTAGAAGGATGTTTGAAGGAGAATGATTACGGGCAGAGTGCAGAGGAGGTAATCAAAGGTGTCCAACAAACTGAATTTATGATGTGGCTTAGCAATCCATCACCTGGCCATCATTCCTATGTACACGCACATACAAAAGCCTCAAAATATATTTAGCTCAGAGGGTCTGGAAAAAAGTGGCTGTTCTTGTAGCCCCAGCTAACAACACTTTACTCCTTATAATATTACAGTAGCAATTTATTTCAAACAAGGGAGGGAAACCAGATATAAAGGAAAAATGGTTTTAAATTCTTAGTGTGAAGACAACTTTGTTTACTAAACCCATACGAGGGAACATATGTGTACAGCACAAACTCAGCAGTGGAAATTTGGCTCCCTGCAATTCCCTGTGATATAGATGCATTTTTTCCAGAGGAAGTCCAATGGTCTTGTTTGTTTTCACCACTAATAGAGGAGTTCAATGAAATTTTCTATTGGGAGAGTCTAATGAGGTCAGAATAAAAGAACAGAGTAACTAGGAAGGAATGTCACTGCATTTTATTTTTAGAAGAAGGATAAAGGTGGGGCCTCGCAAGAGGCAGGGGATGGGCCTGTTTTGGCACACAGGGCCAGGCTGGAACGCTTGGTCCTGGGAGCCTGAGGGGGTTTAAAGCTTTTCTTTTTTTGCAGCAGCAAATCCCTTGCTGAAATCAGTGAAAGAGAATGGAGGGGTCCAGCTAGGAGAAGAGCAGTGTGATGCCTGGGGGTGCATGGACAGTGGGACAACCACCACCCTAGGGAATGATTGTGGGGCTGCTCTCAGCCATGCTACCCTCCCCAAACTGTTCCCTTTTCTTTCCTGGGAAGAGGACTGCCTTCAGTGGCTCCATTTGAACTGGGGATCTCTCTACTGCACATTAAAGGGAATCCAAATTACAACAGGGTAAATATGGAGCGAGTCAAGAACAAGAAAAGCTCAATGAAGCAGCACCGGGGAGATAAGGGGCTGCAAAGGGAGCAGCCAGCAGTATGACAGGGAACAGGACTGACTCTGTTGTTAAAGCTGGATGTCAAAACCCAGAGAGACAGCCTCAGGGAGAAGAGATGGGCCACAGTAAGGCTATGAAAATGAAAAGAAAGGAACAAAGCTAAATAAAAGAACCAAGGCGGAGCGGAAAGGGGCTTGACTGGGATAAACAGGTAAGGAGGAAAAAGGGTGCATTCAAGAGCAAGCAGGCCGTGGTCTGTTTCCTGGCACCAGCTAATCTGATTGGCACGGAGATACAAGAAACAGAGGCTTAAATAGCTCATGGGAGCAGATCTTCAGCTGGGGAAAGCCATCATCACTCAGCAATTAACTCCCTCGAAGGCTCTGCCCCCAGATCCGAAGCACAGAGCTGACCCTGCTGAGCACAGCCAACGCAGAACGAGGAGCACAAGATGAAGTGTCTTCCTAAGGGTTAACAGACAGCAGAGAACAAGCTGTTCCATGCATTCAGGTCACGAAAAACAGAACTGGGACTTGACACGCGCACCATGCACACACTGCTCTGCCAGGATCACCAGAGCCCAAGTGCAGGAGCAGCCAACTCTGCCTGCTAGGAATGAGACTGCGAGAAGCTTCACCTTAAAAACGTGCAAGGACAGTGTTAACCCAGGGGAGTATCACTTAGGGAGCATCAGGCATCTGAGGAGACCAGAAACTAGCGTTTCTGCTCTGCTTCCTGATATTCTCACTAGGAAAGGAGTAAGGGAAGGCCCATTAGGGGGAAAGTGTGCAGGCGTAGGTGCAAAGCACTCTTTCACGCCTCCTGTGCTGCCCAGTGCTGCAGTCTCCCACCTGTGCTGAAGATGCAGGTGGAAACAACCCAGCAGCCTGGAACCAGAACCACAGGAATGTTTCAGAGAGGGCAAGAAAAATGCTCCTTGACAAGCATTCATGGGAGGCTGGACTTCCCCCTCCAGCATGCAAGTCCTCTAACATCATGTTTCAGAGTGGTGCACTACATGCAAGTCCTTCTTCTGCTCCTGTCCACAGGCAAGTGTTGGCAGAGAGAGCAAGCCCTCTGAGCAGCAAGAGTGTGGAGGAACAACCCTCCTGGGCTACAGCTGATGAAAAGGATCCAGCAGCCCCCACAGATGCCCAGGAGTAACAGCACAGCACAGACATGCAGTCTCCTACTCTGGTGCTCTCCAGCCTCCCACTATTTCTAACTCTGAGGACTTCCTAAGCCTGCTGTGGTTTGCCTGTTCACTGTTCTCCACCCAACTCCTTGCTTAGTGCTTGCCCACTCTCCTCAGCACTTTTGCAAGCTTCATGTGCCCACTAGACCTTTTGGCAAAGGCTTTCAGAGCTCCACCACAACTCACATGAAGGAGAAAGACCTCCTTTGGAGTCCATGGCCACAATCATACTCTTATCATCCTGTCCTTTCCCTGGTCAGTTTTATGGTATGCTGCAGACTAGGCACTGGTCTCTTCCCAGTGACACATGCTTTTGGGGACTTATAGTATCAGCAATGAACTTTGTCATCATGGCCAGGCTTCGTGAACGAAGATTTGGGAAGGGCTCTACCCACATTTGCTACACGCGCGCTGGTGGCTAAAGAGGTCAATGCGAGATAGACAAGTCTGGTTGCAAAAGGCACAGCAGAAAGACTCCTTGGATGGTATCGGCAAGACACGATTCTTTCTGTGTTTAAAAAGCTTATTTTCCTCTCAGATAAAGGGGAGGGTCAGAGTGACACCGAGTAATTGTGGGATGAAATGAAATTTCCAAACCTTTCTGGAAGCTCAACGCAGCAAGTCTCATTTCCTACCCTGGACTTAGGAGAAAGCTTGCAATTAAAAAAATTACCTGTGACCTTGAATACAAGGGCTAAGATTTAACTAACCCGCATTCAGGATTTGTTAACCAAGAAGCCCTTCTGTAAACTACAGCACAAAGGCACTTTTCCAAAGATCGAGTTACCTCTGCCCAGCCATGCCATGGTGGAAATTTTAGAGACCTTTATATAAAAGCTTCAGAGGAGTGTTCGCTCTTCACCCTCTGCCCTGCAAGGAGCCAGGTGAGCTGGAGCCTGGCTCAACCCATGGCTAAAGCAGGGCTTGCAGTTAAGCAATAATGATCACAACCATGAGGCCTTTTCAAGGGACTCATGACCAACTGGGTGGGGTTACAATCCACAGACCTAATCAGCATCTCAACCTCAGGACCTGCACAAGCAGAGGCTGCACCAGGATTATAAAACAAAACAAGAACATACTCTTAAAACATGCATCTTTCCAGGCTCTGGAGAGCCTTAGAGCTATGTCTTCACAGATAATCACATCACGGGTACAGGGCAAGGTTAGCAAATAAGTGCCCAGGGTTAATGAGCCAGTTTATTCCTTTTATCTAGCAGAGAACTGTTTTTTACCCTAAATCCCATGGTAACGTTACCTTGACAGGTGCAGTGCCCACAGTAAATACTATGTCTGTCCCATATTCTGAATTATCCCTTTAGGGATGAAAGCAAAGATACATATTCAGGGAATGGATGTTTCCTACACCCTCCTGCACAGCTTGCAGCATCAGAAAATTAAGCTGACTGGAAGGGCAAAGCTTGATGCTGCCCCTAAAGCAGAACTTTTTTGGAATCATTACTCATAAGCCAGTTAGACTAGGGAGTTGGCCACTCTGGACTCTTTTCTGCTTCTTTCTTTATGGATTAGAGGGCAAAATACAAACTTCAGAGAAATGTCCTGGAATTGCCACGTACCCTAGGACACCACATATATTCCACTGGCACTACCACTGAGCCTAACTTTACCCCTCTCCTTAAATTGTCACTGCCTCTTAAAAATATCAGCTGCAAGCCTTTGCTCTAATTGACTAGCTGGGATATCACTGAAACATGGTGGCAGTTGGTAACTAGTATTTTTAACTCTTGGGAAGTAAGGCAGTACTTCCTGCTGGGGTTGATTTTAACATCCTGTCCTCACTCCTCTGGAAGACTGACTCACCAAGACGACATCAGGTGTAGATGTCTGTGCACGTGGATGGACCAAGGTCTTAGAAGCATTAACAGACTATCAGGTCCAAATGGTCTTGTCTCCATCCAGGCAGATGTTCAGCACTGTAGCACAAATTTGTGCAGTTTTCCCATCATTCTCCTCTTTTGGCAGTTTTAGTTGCTAGATCAGTACATCCCCCAAGCTCCACACCATTTCTGTTCAGGCAGGGCTCTGCCTGCAGACAGGAGAGCTCTTTTTAACTGGATCTTTGTTCTTTAAACATCATCTAAATATCACTCCCTTAACACCTGATTTAGTATTTCAACCCCTTTAATTACACACAGTGGAGATTTTATCGGAAATCTGATTATTGTTTGAAAGTCTGAGCATTTCATCCCAGCCTCAGAATTGATCTATCGACTGCCTTTAAATCTCACATTTTAATTTAACATTTAACACTTTATACCCGCATTAATTACATTTCCCATGATCAATATCAACAAACACCGTCTCTGGCCCTCTCCTGATAGAGTGACCTTGGAGACCCTGCTCTGCCAAACACTCAAGACAGCTTTGCTCTTGAACATGGACGTTTACAGGGCTGATCTCTCCAGTGGGAGAGGAAGAGAGAGAAAAAAACCCATGAAAAATAGCAGTACTAAGTAAGTAGCAAGGTTTAGTAAGCAACACCACCAGCAGAGATGCACAGGTACAGACCTGGCCATGGGACTGGCCTGGCCCCAGGACATGGGGAGCAGAAACTCCAGCCAGCTCACCATCCATCTGTCCCACTCCCACCTTGGCTGGAGGGGGACCAGGCTCTGAAGCAGAGAGCTACCATGTGCAGACTCTGTTGTAACTCCTGCCCACACTGAAAAACAGGTGAGCTGGGCTTGGCCTGTCCAAGAGCTGCACACAAGTACCGGGGCACGGGAAATGCTTGATGGGCTCAGTATTTCCCAGCATTTAACCAGCTTGCAGGTTTAGCCCCTCTGTTTGCCTCAGCACAGCACAACATGGAGAGCAAAGTGCTTCCCTGATCCCCGAGTCTAGCAGGTCCTTTATTAGCAGACACAAACTGCACAGACTAATTAAGGAAGAAGGAAGACACTCATCACGCTGCCTTTCTATCCAGCCACTGCCAGCTCTCAAAGGTGGCTGCTATAAGGCACTGGAAGGGTCTGGCTTTGCTAGGAGGACAGTACCAGATCTCCTTCTCTAAGCCATGGGAAGCAGAACTGGATGTGCTTGAGGAGGGTCAGGTCCTCCCTGTACCCCGTCTGCAATGCATTTGTGTTGCAATTGGAGATGGAAGACGATAGCGTCCCCAGCACTGCAGAAAACAGGAATATTTGTCCCTGAATAATTTCTCTAGCATATTAAGCACAAGTCATTCTTATGCAAAGACTGCCCTGTACAGCTGCCAAGGTCAGTAAGACCTTGCTTTATTTGCTGCATAAGGGCTGGCTGCGCAAGTTTTACCTTGTACATATTTTTCCATGCATTCTTGTGTCTTAGATTTCCCTGCTGCTAGTGTCTATGCATCTTGCTGTCTGTTCAGTAGGTCATGCTACCTTCTCTGGCTGTTGATAATGACTACCCAATATCCAATGCTCCAGAACAGTCAAAATTCCAGCAAACCTACTGTTATGGTATGTTTAATTCAAAAGACAGCAAGGACAATATTGAATAACAATTTTCAAGGAAAACATGCTCCACAGCTTTTGCTAACAACATCAATATGTTTCTATTTTCAGGGGGTCGTGACCTGTTATCCACTCACACAGGCATCACTGTTCACATTCTAATATCTACATACAGATGATTTTTTGTGCAAGGATTGCATTCAACTACATGGTACTGCCTGCACACACAGGCTCTGGATTACAATATCAGCAAGTACAGACTTCAGGAAAGAGCCAAGTGCTGAACAGCCTGGGTCTAAATAGATGACAGGGTCGGAAAATAAGGCTCCAAGGTTTTTTAAATTGCAAACACATTATTACAGACTACAGCCAATACCTAGACTAAGGACTGTCCCTCTGCCCAGTTTACTAAACCCTATGACATTGCAGGTGCAACAGTCAAATTTAGATATTTGCACAAGGAAGAAAAATAGTATTTTGAAACTGTACAACATCATGATACTGCAAAATTCAAAGTTTCTTGACATTTAACCCAAGCAATTCCTTTGCAGAAGAACAGTTAAGCGACCTACCTGAGGTCAGTGGCCAGGTAGGTAAACTTCACAAGAGCCTGCCCTGCTCAGGAGTCACACTGGTCAGGAAGCACTGTGCCTTGCCCCAGCCTCTAAACCCAAATCAATGAAGAGATGCAAGCAAAAATGTCCAACACCTCCCCTGATCTGCCAGGATTAGTGCAGCAGAGTCCCCAGCGACAGCAGACCGACTTTCTTGCTGGTTTATGTCACCACACCTGATCCACCACAGCAGTTCTGTGCTGAGCTCCTGCTTATCAGTGTGCGATGCAAAAAAGCTTCCAGATGCAAACAAGCTTCAAGCCAGTGAGAAGATCTGGTCTGGCGGGAACAGCAAGCCGGGACTCCATACAAGGGCTCACACATCCTTCTTCCAGCTCAGAAATCAAGCAGTTTCAGCTGTCTCACTTTGCACCCCAGTGTTGCTTGAACCCCGTTCACAAGTTACAGTTAGTAACACTCATCTCACATCACCCTGAATACTTGCCCTGAGGGCTACAAGCTCCTTGGGGTAGAGATCCTCTTCCCCTTTACTCTGCAGTAGTCTCTGACCTTGGTAAGACTCCACAACCATTGCAGTAACACAAACCATCATTCAAGCTTAAACACATCCTGGTGCCAGCAGTCTCTCAACTGGAGACAGGCAGCGCTACAATGGGGCTGCACAGAGGGGTTAAGAAGCACCGCTGAAAAGGGATGCAAACAAGGACTCCAGGCTCTGAGCAAGCACACTCTGCCATACAAAAGGTGAGCATCACTTGTGACCAAGAGCTGTCTGGCTGAGCATACTGCCTTTGTTAACTGAGAATGCTATATGATGGAGTGGACTAATTAACTGCATTTTACTTTGGGGGACCCAGGCTTAAATCCTGGCTCTTGTCACAGCTGAAAATGAATTTAGGGACCAGAATAAGAGCAGAGATAATTTATTTTCTACATAATCATCAAATAATTGCCAGTCTCCTGATAGAGAGGTCCAAAATTCTATGAAGGGTACTAGTGCTTATGCTATTATTTCTCTAAATATAAAAGTTACTAAGGATTGATGTGAGCAGTCATCACAGCTACCCATGCTGCTCAGCTGGGCTGAGCACTCCAACATGAAGAATCTCACCATTCAACATGGTGTGCACTTCATGATGCAGTGCCATGCAGGTTTCCAGTCCTACAGGGAAGGGAGCCATGCCTGGCAGGATTTAAAATTCAATTTACATATGGATTCATATATCCCTTAAATTTAAAGGGACAAAGCACAGCCCTGGTGTAACTCTAGTCACTTCACTGGAAAACCACCAGGGCTGGTTGTGGTCCAAGGGAGCTGAGGGTAATTTCCCCACTTCCTCTCAGCTGAAGGCCGCCCAGCAGAGACAGCAGGGAAGCAAGTACTTTCCCCATAAAGTAATTCTCTATTTTTATCATGCTAAGAAAGTTTTTCATTTGGAAACTAAAGCTCCTGCTTCAGGAAGAAGCCAAGCACCCTCTTCCCTTTCTGACTTTTACCACAGAAGTTTTCATCTAATCAAATAAGCCATTTTTCCACTGAAAGAAATCATCATGGAAAAATCAGAACAGCAGACCAGCTCCTATCTCTAAGCAAGAAGTACAGATAAATTACATTCCTAACTCTGGTGGTGGTATGCTCCTTCATACTACAGTTTGCAGTTCACCCTCCATCCTCAGGTAACCCATCCCAAATGATGGAGATCCTTGGTGTCAGAGCACTTCTGAGAACAACATACTCAACGTGTAAGTTAAGCAGCAGCTAGTGATCATGAAGCACAGTTTTGGGCACAATATGCTGCACTATTAAAGTACAGGGTTACCGCTTCTGATGTGTCATCACCCTCCTCTTTCCTCCTCTCTCAACAAAGAGACACTCTCCGGTACCCTCAGCAGCCAGCACAACTGAATTTGGGCAGGAAGATACAATGGAGGTCAAAAGGAGAACAGAAACATTTTCTGAAGCAGCCTCAAGCACATAGTGCTCCAGCACACAGCACAGCTCAGCAATACAGCACCTTTCATCTGTACCAAGCAGGAGACCCAGACACTTAACCCTTCCACACAACAAAGTGAGGGGTGGGTGTTGTCTTCACAAGTTTTACACCAAGCCAAAGGTTTATGTGGGAGGTTTCCCTTGAACAGCAGAAGAAGAACACTTAAGGCAGACTTCTATCCAAAAAGTCAAGACTAAGGTGGAAGGGATCAGTCAGAAGACATCCATGAACAGGGGAAAGAGGGAGCAGCAGCCACAATGCTCTGGGGCTGATGAAGAACTCAGGGACCAAGAGGTCCCTGCTTCCAGGCATGGTGAGATTCCCAAGGCCAAACCAAATTCTGCAAGTAAGGGCCATGCATCTCTCCCCTCCCGTTATCTTTAAATCCTCTTTATTCCAGAGCTATTCTCTACCCTCCTTCCCTTTTAATCAGGCCTGACCTACAGATGTCAGCCTCATTTCGACTAAGTCAACACAACTGCCACATCTAGGATGCTGTTACAGGAAAAAAACCCTTACTTATGCTCTTGGCTGGATTCCAGAGTCTACTTCTTGGTCTAGACCTGACCTCGTTCCTCTTCTGCAAGCTTAATCCTATACCTTAAGGGCACAGCAAACACACAGGGACTCCAACGTGGGCCTGTCTATGCTCAGTCCCCCCTTCAGCCTGCAGAGACCCTTTTGATCATGCTCACAAACACCAATGATTACTGACGGGAGGCTCCCTCAGAACTGATTGTTCTTAAAGAGCACACATGTTCAAAAGCCAAAAAGCAAACAAAACACACAGTACTTTCTGAGAGCTAAACCCCTACCCTAGAGCTCATCCGACAGGACGCAAACCTTCAATCAACAGGCCTCAAAGTTTCCTCGGATGCAGCCCTGGCCTCACACTGAAACCATACCCAAGTCTGATACATCCAGCTTCATCTAAAGGTTAGAATGCAAGAGTTTGGGTTGGAAACAACCTTAAAAATCATCTATTTCCAACACCTAAGTCATGGGCAGGGATACCTTCCACTAAATCACGTTGCTCAAAGCCTCATCCAACCTGGCCCTGAGTACTTATTCATCCTTTATCAGAAACACAAGACAGGACACCAACTGAACACAAAGAACTTCAACTAGATACCACATCACCCTTCAACAGCACCTTACCAGGCACAGCCCAGTGACTTGCTGCAACAGTACATCCCAAGAGCAAGCCAGTTTATGGCTCCTCTAGTTTGCCACACTTGGCCTGTTCCTTGTCCCCACCCACATGGCCAACATGCAGAAGTCACAAGACTAGAGGCTGATGGACATCAGCTTGTCCTATCTTGCTTAAGCACATCATACAAACAGTGTATCAAGACTTATAAGGATCTGGCTCCTGCACTCCCCACCTCGTGACCCAAAAACCTCAACCTTTGTCACATATCAGTAGCAGCAGTGGAAATATCAACCCACGAATGAGGTATTAGCAAATAATTTGTTATCAGCCTGTTCCAAGAAGGCAGCTAGCTGTGGATTCAACCTTCAGGCAACAACACAGGTTTTTCTTAGCTCTCAAAGACATTTGCATGGTTTTGTTAAGCATTTGTGGGGGATGTTCAAAACCCCAATTATCTGTATCTGACATGAAGCTGAATCAATACCCTACTGGTCAACAGGAGTTGTAAAAAAAACCCAACTCCACCAAGGCTAGAAGGAGCCTTTGGAGAAATTGTCTGAGCTCTGAAACAGTCCTTGAATGTGTGCTGCAAGAAATCCTCCATACAAACACACCTTTCATATGACAGGAGGAGGAGGAGGGGAGGGAGAGGAAAAGAGATGAAAAACAAAAGCCAGATCCTCAGGTAACAGAAAAATCAGAGATGCTCCCTCAGTTTACACTACACAGATTTGAGCCAAAGGTGCTTTTACAGGCCTTTTATGAAATATTTTAATTTGCCTTTCTACCTGTTATGCATGCAACCTAGGCAGTGCTTTTCAGAGAAATTATTTATTCAGTTTTACAGTGACTAACCTGAATTTCCAGACTGCTTCAAAAGAAAAACAGAAGCATTTCTTTACAAAATGCAAAGAGCATTAGGCTTCTTCCCCCACCTTGTTTTTCCTTTTCTTTTTTCCTCCATCCCTCAGCTGAAACATCTCTACCTCTCATCTAATAAATAAACAAATTATGTATCTTTCCACAAAAAAATGCTCTTCCCTTCACCTCCATGCCAAAAATGTGCTGACAATTTTTTCTTCTACTTTTCTTTGCTGAAACCACTTGAAGTGGAATAAATTCCTTTTTTTTTTTTAAATTGATTTTTCAGTTTAGCCACCTACTCGAAAAAAACAGCAAGTCTTACATCACTGGCTGCAGTCTTACAACCTGGAATATACTGAACACAATGCTGAAAGCGTGGGATTACCACTGGGTTGGCATTAGTGGGACACCCTAGGAAAAAAAGCCAGGGCCAAAAGGAAATTACAGGGTCACTGAAAGTGGCCACACTGTTGCATGAACCACCTCAATGTTACTTCCCAGATTAACTAGAAAGTAGCATCACAACACAAATACAATTAAGGTTCTAATCCAAGTCCATCAAATGAAGGCCCAGTTCCAAAAGGCAGGGACTCACCAGGATACACTTCTGGCACCCAGGGGAGGAGTCCTGGGGACAGGGAGCTCAGGTAGCACACACCTATCTTCCCCGTGCCTTCACTATGCGCCTGCTGCAGGGGAAGCAATGTCACACACAGCAGGTCTGGCTTAAGGAAAGGTTTAAGGTCCTTAGAACCATATTTCATCACAAGTAAACTCTGCTTCTGGAAGTGGAGGGCGGATGTGTGGATAACTGCCCACTTGTGTGGAAATGCCCTCTACTCAACCCAGCCTAAGACCTTCACTTACACGAGGCTGTGATTAGGGGATTCAGGTCATGAGCAAGCAGATCTCACACTTTAATTCTCTCTCTCATTTTGGTTGCCTGGATCTCCAGGATGAGCAACATCACATTCTTGCAGAAACCTAAGCTCACGTGCACCAGCTCTCTCCCTCAGAAGAGGGAGATGCATGAAGTCGATCGTGATAACCTCCCACCCGAAGGTGTCAGATGCTGCCGTGGTGCCATGGTGCTCTCTCCCCACACTGAAAGTAAAAACAACAATCCTAAAGCCAGTCTTGCCTCTTTGTCTCCACAACCCAGCTAATAACACTGCATCAAATTCAACAATACTGTTGCATTTGTACCTCCCCTCAGGCAAACCATCCAGAAAGTTGTACATCCAGAACTACAGCAGTCTGCACCCTCTCACACTCTCCCAGCTTTCGGTTTCCTCATGAGATCACCCTGCTGAAAACCACTTTGGCAACACACAGGTTTAAGACCATCCTAAAACCACCCACACACATATCAGATTGCAGCCCTTGTTTAACTCTCCTGTAAGCATCATGCAGGATTAGCCCCTTGCTAAGTGATCTGGGACTGCAGTAACATGCTCACAGCTTTGCCATTTATTTGTGGTAGCTTTCACTACCTGCAGATGCTGTCCAAAAATACAGAAGGAAAATCTGTGCCCTTGGGAGCTCACAGTCTGAAGGCAGAGGTCAGGAGAAACCCTCTGTTCTTATTAATGCAGTTCTATGGAGAGCTGGGGAAAAAAAAAATCACGTCTGTATGCTTCTCAGAAGCAGATTAAGGCTAATAATACAAAGATTACTGACATTAAATGAATTTAAATTCACTCTTCTATCATTCAAAATATTAAGTTTTGTACGTTCCTCCCAAAATCACTCCCATTTGTAGTCAGTTTCACTTTCTGCCTATTATGAAGTTGTTATATTTGGACTATAATCACCACAATGGACTTTTGCCCCTCGACACTTTTGTTGTACCAGGCGTCTTATAAAAAAAATGGATTTGCAGTGTTAGTTCGACCTAAAAAAAAGGGAAGACAGGATGCTTGTAATTGCTGCATAACTCTGCAAACAAGGTTCTGCAGTCCTAATGGGTTCTCTGCCTATCAACAGGCAAGGGGAAAGTCTCACTCATGCTACAGTAGCGTTACTCCTGCAGAAGCTGTTCAGCCCTGGGCTCTGACAGGGAGTGGGAGCTGACACTCGCCAGCCCAGCCATGCCACAGCATCAGCACCTGTCACAGGCACACAGGACCAACAAAAAGTGTTTCTCACTCATGACCAAAACTCAGTTTTAAATTCGAGTTGCTCCTCACTAACATTCAGACTCAACTGAAGACACTGCTCCGCCCAACCTCCACACGGAATTTAATAGTTTTACAGCCAGCACCAGCAAACTGAAGATGAAGCACAGTAACAAGAGGAAACTCAGACAAGATCAACTTTCAGGAGGAAAAAAACTCCTTTCGGAATTTAAGTTTCAGTTCAACTGTAGGATCCCTCTCCCCAGACATCGTGACATTGATGAAGAAATATATGAGGATGCTCAAAAGAAAGCCATCAGGCAAGCGAGTCACCAGCCAAGCCATGTGTTTGCTGCTGAACAACGACCACGCTAAAAGCGCCTCACAAGTGCTTGCACTACATTTTACTGAGAGAAAGGGAACTCCATGGCAAAAAACCCATATCTGGTGTGCTTGGCTGAACTGTGGCCATCCCCATTTGCTCTCCTGGTCCCCACATTGAAAAGCCAACACATCCCCAGGCCAAGTTGGATTCAGTGGGCAGTTATCTGAAGTGTAGTTTGTGGTGAATTGCTGCTGCACAGGATCAGTTCAATTCAACTGTCCAGTCTTTTTGTTTCAAAGGCACCTCCCCTTAGCTCAGGGCCTTATGCAATGGCTGCATTTAGCATAACTCTTATTAAATCAGTACATAATTATAACAGTGTTTTACCGAACTAAAAAACCCCAGCACCCTGTGAAAGGCCATCAGTGACCAGCTCAGCCTCACCCACACAAACGCTCTCCTACAGCCCTGGGTGTCCTCCAGCTCCACTGTCACCACCATTTCCAGCTGACCCAAGCACAGGCTGCATCAGCTCAGGCATCATTCCTGCCCTCTCACTTGGCCAGGACAAGCATTCATGAGACTGAGCACAAAGCAGAGGAAAGAGGACAGCAGCAGGGAGGAACCAGAGCACACCTTTCAGTGACAAAAACCATCTGAAGGGCACGAAACTGCAGGCTCAGCTCCTCATGGCACCCATGGAGCCAAGTGCAGATAGTACAGCCTGGGAGCTCGAGCAGCCAATGGTTCTGCCTTGGTAATGCCCACTATCAAGAGGTTTCCACCGTTTTCCCAAATACACACATTCCCCATGTTTGCTTCTCTCCTTGTATGTGCTGAAAGTCATATACATTAAAAACATACTAGAGGAACTGGGTGCAGACCCTATGATATGGATGAATTCTGCAGCATTATCCAACCACTCTTTCTACCCAGAAGGTGCCAGGTACTGTATCTCACAGGTTGGCTGAGCAGGTGGGGATGCTCCAAGACCCAGGGGAAAACTTTCTCATGTAAGCTGGCATGTAAAATGGTGTAATCACCCAACTAATGGCATTTAGGACAATCTCTAGAGCTGGGCTGAATTTACAAATCCTGGTATCTCTAGAGAAACAAGATGGGTAGCACTGTACAGAAAATAAATACATTTGTTATTAAACACACTGGAAGCCTCCCTATACCTTATGAATGGATCTCAGGGTCTTGTCAGAAGGATAAACCTTCCACCTCACATAGGATACAGAATGAATTTGTTGTTCGGCAGCAGCATCCTCATTCTAACCTTGGTATCTGAGCAGCAGTTACTGAATGAGTCATATTACAACACAGTCACTGGAGCTGGAAAGTCCCCAACCCAGCAGGTCTCTCCCTTCAGCAAGGTTCATAAAACCTCATGTAGAATCTACCCCACATGCCCTACTCATCTCCTCAGTCTCAGAAAAAATATGGATCACAGCTACTCGACCAACTGCTCTGCAGACCCTGAAAATCATGGTGAAGGGGGTCAGTCCCGGGTGAGAGTCAGCCAAGCCACAGGCAGACGGGTCCTAGAGGGTGTGCAGAGCAGGTACGGGGAGGAGTGGGGACAACCTGTCTCCACTTCTGAGCAAGGTGGAGGGGGCTGGTTGCATTCAGAGGCAGCAGAGGGGGTACATCCTCACTGCAGAGAAGCACGAGGGAAGGGGCTCACTGGTCATCCTTCAAGAGTGCATCCCACTCTGGCTGGCCTTATTCACATGATCTGAAGTGCAGCTTCCTCAAGCACAGCGCGAAAGGTGCTGCTGCATTAGCCAGACCATGCCTGGGTACTCAGGACAGGGCCAACATTAGCTCAAGCTATGCTTAACAAAGGGCACTGAGGTTGTCACACCAAGTGCTTCACTGAGTAATTAGTCAAGCTGAATTCATCAGTGATGGACTTCATCTGAGAAACAAGTAGAGTACATAGGATGCAGGCATTCATTTCTGGATCCAGGAGCCAAGAGCAAAGGCAAGGTGGAGATGCCAGTGCCAAAACCTGGGCAGTCTGTTCAAGGGCATGAAGGCATCACAAGACACCTCTGCACTCTGGCTTCCTTCATCAGACAAAACACCAGCAACTGGAGGCTTCAGAGAAAGGAGGATAAACCACCTGTAACCCTGAGGATTACATATGTGGATAACCATTCTGTTTCTTTTTTTTACTTCAAAAATAGCTTTACTGAAATGTATCTGAAGGTGCAATACAAGCTCCCTGGGCACTGCTCATGACTATTTATATAAAAAATGTTCAGACTATATTTGAAAGGAGCCCACTGATACCTGGTATAGCTATAATAAGATTTATCCATTTTGACCTGCCAGCTGCAGAGTAGGAGAGCCTACAACTGAACAGCTTGATTAGGAGTGACCAGCATTGATCAAGAGTTTTGACCAGATTTTGGGAAGAGGAACACAAGCACTTTTGCTGCCCAGCAGGGAAGAGCCCAAAGAGCCCAATTCTCTGTTCTTCATCAGTTTTGTACCTTACGGAGTGCATGACGTGGACTAATCCAGTGCTCTGGAGAACAATTCCCAGAGCAGCCTGGCAGCCAGCCATGGCTCAGAGCAGGTGATGCTCTTTCGCAGGAGCTGGTTGGAAAACTGGGAAGGATTTCCATCAGTGAGATGGGGACATTTGGTAGTTCAGCATTCCAGCCTTTAGGACTGCTTTAAGGAGTGGTCCATCAACCCACAGGGGCTCCCTCCCAGCATCACAGCCCTGCACAGCACAACCACACCTCCCCACCATACAGTCCCAGAACCTTCCACCAAAAGATCACCAAATGCCTCACAAACACTAATGAATTAAGTCCCAGAATCCCAATTAACTCCAGCAGCATTATCCCCTCATGACCAGTTGCACAGAAGCAGGCTGAGGTGTCCCAGTCTCCCTGTGAGCCTGCTGAGGAGCCAGCCATGGCAGATAGACCTGCCATCTCTCTCCCTCTGCTTAGCTACAGACCTGTGAGCTATTTCAAAGGCTCTTTCCAAAACAGAAGGAAAGGAGAAAAAAAGAAAAAGCTTTCTGTTTTCCTGGAAAAGCAGGTTGTGCAACAAAGAAGGTGCTAATAAAGGTTTCACCATCCAAATTAAAAGTCAAAGGCAGCAATAAAGCGTCTCTGAAATATAAGAAACACCTTGTGTGCAGCATGAAATTTATTGCTGCCTTGCAGAATGAAGCCAAACATCTTAATATGGAAAAACACCGCTACTTTTGACCCAAACAGATTGGGAACAGGAAGTAAAAACAAATCACCCAGCTGCAGCAGAGAAACCAGTGTTTCCTGCCCATGCTTACCCTGCCCAGGGCCGCACACCGCCTGCCCAGGGGCCAATCGCACCTAAACCAGACGGTTTGTTATTAAAGCTCTTGGAGGCAAGATCAGGCCTTTATTGAAGGGGAATCAGCTGGGGAGAGCCAGGTAAACAGGACTGCAGGAATCATCCCAAATGCTGCATTCATTTGCAAACTGCACAGGGCCACTGCTCCCTTGCGAGGGGATTCCCCTTCTTTCAGTGGCTCTCTCCATTTTCACCAGCCAAATTCCTGACTCAGGACAGGCATATTTCAGGAGTTAATTTTGGTTTTATTACATCATCACCAGCAAACCCTGAGAAATTAAGTCAAGCCTCAATTGGTTCAAAACATAATTACATTTCTCTTAAATAATAGCTTTGCATTACTTCATTTTTTGTTGGGTTTTTTTTTGAGCTCGTGCATATTACATCCTAATTATATTTTTCAAGCTTTCATTTGCAGCTACAGGAATAACCCAGAAAGACATACAGATGAGCTAATTTTCTAATCATCACTTGAGTAAGGACATGGAGCTCTAAAAAAAAAGTGACAGATAGACCAAGGGACCTGCAAGAAAAAAAGAAACATGCAAAACTGACAGTCCAGCACCTCTTTTGTTAAAGCCAGTAACTCAACGGCAAAGAGAATGGATTTAAGACCTCAGCAGAGCAAACACTGAATAACACACATGTAATGCAGCAGAAAATGCCATTTACACAAACACTACACACTGAACAGCAGCTCAGAACTTGGTATTTTGACTAAAATTCAGCTTTCAGCAAATCTTACAAGCATCACTTTTATCAGCTCAAGCAGATTTTTCCTACAAGACTTTAAAAGATTACATGCCAGGTGTAGAATACTTCATAAAGCAGAATTAGATTTTTTTACTTGCGTGATTTCTTTCCCTTTTTTTTTTTTTTAAATAATAGCAACCAGCAAATTACAGCCATTAGTACAACACTGCCTTCACAGCAGATTTATGGCAGCATTACCGAAAGCAGAATTTCACCCAACAACACTTCTGGGTAACAGAGACATCTGCAGAACCAAGGGGGAAAAAAAAGCACATAAACATGCACAACCACACATTTTGTGCATTACCATCCAAGACTTTTACAAGGACGGGTGTTTTGTGCCACTGTTCTGCAAGACAGCACCCTGAGCACGCACAAGAGTATGGTGTGCTCTCCTGCACGCAGTGACCTCCAGTCCTACCTCATATTCTTTTAAATGCCTCACCTTCATGCTCGTAAATATTGCTTTGGCAGAGGGGCTGCACTGGGAAGAGGGAAACACCCCACACTCCAGTTATCCTGCTACAAGAAATCCTCCCTCTGCCCCCCCCCAGCAAACTCCCAGCAAAAAATATCCAAGTTTATCATGCCAAGGAAAGAACAATAAGTGGGAGTCTGAAAAGGCAGTCAGAAGTACCGCCAAAAAATCAGAGCTCTTTCTCAAAAAATGGCCCTCCCTTAGGAAGCCTGCCAATCAAACCCGATCACGAGGCTGTTTTCCGAGGGTGAATAGAGTTCTTATTGACACAGCTTATGTCTGCAGCATGCAGCCCTCCACAAGGCTTTCAAGAGCAGATCGGATTACACAGACACATTCTCTCTGATTTTATGCATTCAGAAGCCCTCAGACACAAAATACCCAGCTCAGAAGGCCACCGCTTTTTCAGCTCGCCTCCCTGCTTTTACAAAAAAAAAAAAAAAAATGCAGGCAAACAGATCCTGGCACCTTTACTTGGGCTCCCGAGGCCCTTGCCCTCGCTCAGCAGGGCCAGATAATTTGGAGGCCAAGCCACAGATTTGCTCCATGTGAGTAATACAAGCAACTCATTCCCATGGTGAGTACTTAACATCAGGATAGGAGAAGGAAAAAAACAAATATCTGCTGACACCATTTAAAATGGGGGATGATAACATCGCTCTGGGTAGACAATCCTTCCTGGAAGATGGCATGGAAAAAGGGGAGGATACACACCTTTTAAAAGAACAACACACACTGCAAAGCTTAGCAGGCAAAGGGTGCCCAACTGCAAAAGCATCACAAGCACAAATTCAGGTAAATTATCTACTGAGGGGCAGCAATTTGCACACACGGGAACCTGGAGAAAAACTAAAAGGATACATTTATACAGTTTCTATACTTAGGGGGCACAACAAGGAACTCCATTTCAGCAGCAGACACACAGAGCCCAGGGTACCCATGATGCTCATTAGAGGTGAACAGAGAATTACAAAACATTATAAATGCTCCAGCTTAAAGACTGCACTTCAGCAAGCGAGACAAGCCTGTGCTTAAATAATATGACAAATTAGGACTTGAGTATTGGCCTAGAGAAGGATGCATGCACTGCCCAGAGGTCTGGACTACAACAATTAAAAAGAAGCTCACAAAAAAAAGTCTAAAAAGCAAACCAGTACATTACACATGGGTAAGTGGACCCCTATCACCTAAAAAGGAACTCCTGCATCAACTCAGCCACACTGAATTGAAACCTCTTGCTGAAATATTACATATGGCAAACACAGCAAATCAAGCAAGCTTGAGCTTCAGAGCTTTTAAGGGATTTTAAGAGCAAACACACACTTCAATAAAGACATCCTCCCCTTCCTGCTTCCAGGCTGCAGTCACTCCTCAAACCAGTGTTTCTATCACGTTGCAAAAAATTTTCTCACATTTTTCCTAATGGGTGCTGGAAGGTTGGACCTGGGTAACAAATTCAGGATGCCATGTCTGCCTGAGGTGGCAGTTCTTTGGTTGGACGGTTGCACTGTTTTTAGAGTACACCAAGAGAGTCACAGCTCCTGTGACTACCTTTGGAAAAGAGAGATCTAAGCCAAGTCTGGTTGTCAGTGCTCAGCCTCCCTCTCAATGAGCAGCCCAGTGTTTCTAGTACTCAGTTTCCACACGTGACTTCTAGTATGGTCATGGTCAGAAAAGCCTGCTCCTATGAAGGCTGAGTACTCTTTCCCAACACATCTGAGTCACACAATGGTTTACTCCACTGCCAAAGCCAAGTTCTCACCACCAACACAGCAGAGGTGTCCTGCTGCAGGAATCAGTCACCAAATCCTCACTGCAAATTCATCATCTTCACCTGTGCCTGTGTTAGCCACAAAGAAAATCTTCACTTGCTTTCAGGCTCCTGACTGAGCTGCAGGCAACTGATGACTATGACAGCCATGGTTTGACTTGTGCATTTAGGAAGATCCATTTGCCAGACACCAGCCATGCAGTTTTGGTGTGGTTCAGCCCCATCCTGTCCTGCCTGTGCCCCACAAGTCCTTGTGCCAACACAACCATTTCTGTGGTCACATGGAGAAGTGAACCAAGGAGCAGTGAGGGCTAAAACGAGCATCACTTTTTTACCCATTATTCTGCAAGATTATTCTTAATAATTCTTAATTCACAAAGATGGTGAAGAGACAGGAGGGAAAGGGACGAAAGCAGGACCGCTTCTTCCACCACAGCACCAGCTTCAAAACTGATTTGCAAGCTACACTGCAAAAAGTAAGAAAGTCAACCTCTCCCTCTTTGCAGTCACAAGTTTTTTTGCTCTTTGAGATTCAGTTAAACATGCAGAACAGCTCTCAAAACCTCATTTCTGGTGGCACTATAAGTGCAAAACTCTACAGACCATGTATTCTATTCCTCTTGCCAAGTCAGGGCAAGCCCAGGAGAAAATTTCTAGGTCTGTAAAAATCTAAGAATAACATTAAGGCTCATGCCATCCATTCCCCATCAGAGAATATGAGGACAGAGCAGGCCACCACTGCTTGCAAAGTGGAACTGGGCACGAAAAGGACTAGAAAATCTTCTGTGTGGATACAACATCCCAACATCTTGGAGGGACAACTGCCCAGCATCCCTACTGTCAGTAACCTTCCTGCAGCATATGGTCCAGCACTGGGAGGGAGGAATGACAGCCCTAGATCTGCCTCCTCATTCTCCGTGTGGGTCCCTCACTCTCCCACAGCAGTGGGAAGGATACGGCACCCTGAATTCTCCTGGCCTAGCCAGACGCTGCAGGAGGCTGAGCAGCACAGATTACAGCACAGTGGGGCTAATTTCCTTGCTGACCACCAGGTCTGCTTTGGGTCCTTGCCAGTATATCCCAAAAGGCCCATAAGACAGCACCAGACCCCCAACAGCCACACAGCTGTATGCAGCCTGAAGCAGGGGCATATGCACAAGTCAGCCACTTCTAGGAAGGCTGACTGCACCCAAAGCAGACTGTTCCTTCTCCTGCTATAAGCATATCCCATAATACCTAGAAGCTTCAGCACAGTCCATTGTCTTTCAAAGACAAACACTCATACACCGAAATAGCTCTCAAACTTTTCTGGGCCATCTCTACTTTAAAATTACTTCATTTAAATATGTACCATGTCTATATATACACACACACACCAAGGGAAATTAGCATCGTGAGCAGGGCTGGTGCCCACACACCGTAACTCTGCACATCCTCCCAGGTCTGCAGGTGCAGAGCTGTGCTGCCAGGGCTCCACACCAGTACAACCCTACAGCAAACCAGAGCCACTGGAGAGCCCCATCAGGATCCTCCCCGCTGGCAGGAGCACTGGAAAGACCACAGCCTGTGGGCTCTCCACCAGATCACTTGCTAACACACATCTTTTTTGAGGTATGGAGACTGATGAGGGCAGAGAAGTTTTAAGATCAAATTAAAGATCCTTTAAGTCCTCAAATTCTGCACAAAGCTGAAGCCCCAAGTCCTCCCTTCAGCAGTTTTTCCTACCCCTCCACCCCCACCAGGGCCAAGCTACATGATTCAGACACTCATGAGTAAATAAAGCTCCATGGAGCAGGACTGTGTCATGTAAGGCATTTCTCCAACCTGGAGAGCAGCACCATTGCAGCCTCCATGTACTACCTTAACAGCAAAACACCCGCAAGGAGGACCCACAGGGGGAAAAAAATCTCTGCAACCTCATGAAAGCTGCTGTATGGAAACTTTTAACTGCACTACTGTTTCTGCACAATCCCAGAAGAACTAGCTTAATTCAGACTGCTCCAACTCAGACACTCGATAGTTTCAACACGGTATAGACTATAACCTCACTCTAATTACAGGATCATGTTACATGTCCAACAACTGCTGCAATTCAGTCTTGCCTGATACACCCCAGCTCAAAATTGGTCATCCCACCTCTCACTCTCATACTTTTTGGCAACCTTTGAATGGAGGCAGGGATACCTAGCAACACCTCAGCATCTGACACACATGCACCCCAAGCTCCAGAAAGATTAAGTCGTTATTCCTTGCGCTAACGAAAGCAACTACTTCCATCAACGCAGAATAAACTAGTTTTAGGCAAACAGCACGGACACACACTACTGCTCACATGCTTCTCTGTGCAAACGCAATACAGGATTACTGCTAATAGCCACAGCATCGTGAACCCGCACGTCGCTCCCCGAGCCAGGTGTTGATCACACACGGAGCCTATCCGAGCAAGACGGGAGTTTTCAGAGACGCAAAAGCTGCAGGAATCAGGCTTTCGGAGTTTCACTACCTCAAAGGCAGGGGATGTTCCTTACAGCAGCGCACGTCTTGCCTTTGAGCTCAAAACTGCATCCGCAGCTCCCGCTGCCATGAAAGGGGAAGGTTTTCTCCCCGCAGCCGCTCGCCCGCGCCTGAACCGAATGTTAACAGGTCTGTGCCTCGCGTCTGCCTCGCCACCGCCTCATGCTCGGCCGGGGAATGCTCTGCTCCCCGGGAGGACGAGCTGTCCGGCCATGGCTCGGCGATGATTCAGCAAGGGGGTGGCTCCCGGTGGGAAGGCACACCTCCTGCGAGCTGTCACACCGCGGGGCCGGGGCAAAATGGGAGAGAGAACTTGCTCTGTCTATCATGGCTGCACTTTCCAAAATGCGTAACCTGCCTTGGCAGGGTTCAGGAGGGCGAAGGGGCGAAGCGCGAGGGGGTGAGGGGGCATTTCCATCAGCAGGCACATGGAAATAATTGAAGGAAACATCTCGAAGCTTTTAACTATCGCACAAGTAAATGAAGGGAGAAAAAAAAAAAAAAAAAAGCCAGACACTTTGGGAGCCAGCATCAACTTCGCCAGGCTGTGTTCTTTGTTTCTAGGCAGACTCCAGTGCGGTGGCAAGAATGAACAAATGCGCATGTCTTCATAAGAGTCCAGAAAAAAAAAAAAAAAAGGGAAAAAAATCCCCCCTCCCCTCCGGCCCCTCTCTCGCCGCTGCGGCGGCCGGAGCCCTCCGGAGAGAGTTCGGGCTGCTTTTCCAGAAGTAAAACTCCACTTCCCTCTACTCCGAGCAGGGGTTTTGCAGCGCTACGAGGCTTTCGGGGGGTTACGGCAGCGCCTGCAACACTTTCGGCTGCAAAAAATTAGTTTCGGCGCGGGTTTCGTGGTATATTTTCCTTCTCTCCCTTTTAAAGCACAGCACGCCGTGCCCGCCACGCTCCGGCCGCGCCAGCCGCCCTGTGCAGCGCCCGGCGGAGCGGCGCGGGGCCCGGCCCGCCGCCGCCAGACAAAGGAGCGATGCGGAGTCGCGCCGGCACCCGCGGCCGGTCCGCCGGCGCTCCCGGGACACCCGCCCGCGGCACCGGCACCGGGACCAGCCCCCGCCGCCGCGCCCCCCTCCCCGGAGCGCGCCCCCCGTGCCCGCGGCTCGGCGTGGGCACCGAGCCCCCCGCGGCCGCCCCGGCCTTACCTCGGCGGCGGCGGCGGCGCTCGCAGGCAGCGGCGGCCGCTCCGTGCCACGCGCGGCGGCGCGGGGCGAGCCACGGAGGCCGGTTTAGCGCGGGGGCCGCCTGCGCGCCGCCATTTTAACGCCTCCCGCCCGCCCTCCGCCCACCCCCCAACCCCCCCCCCTCCGCTCCCCGCGGCCACGCGCGGCGTGGAAATGCCACTCAGCGTGTCCCCCCCACCCCAACCCCGTCCTTCCCCGTCCCCGCCGTTACATTTACGCAGCGGCTCCTGGGTCGCCGGGCCCGCCGTGGCGGAGCGGTAGCAGCAGGGCAGCAGCAGCAGCCGCCGCCGTCGTGGCCCCTCCGCCGCCGCCGCCGCCTCCCGCCGCCGGGCGCACATGGTACGCTCCGGGGCCGCGCCGCGCCGCGCCCCGCCGGCCGCGCGCGCCGCCCGGCTGCTGCCATGGCAACCGCCCCGCGACCCCCGCCCCGCCGGGCCCTGCGGGACGAGCCCCGGGATGGCCTCTCCGCACCTCCCGGGATGCCCGCACCGCCTTGACGCCTCTTCTCGGCCGCAGGACCCCCGCTTCACCGAGTCTACCTGTCCCCAAAGCTGCCACCACAGGCACCTGCTGCGGGGCTGTGTCCCTGCTGTCCCCAAATCACCGGCACAACTTCCTGACATGTCTCCTCCGTCCCCTTGCTGTGTCCCCACTGTCCCCTAAACCACAGTCATGTCTGGCTGTTGAAGGGTTGCATCTGTGCTGTCCCCAAAGCCACCATCACATCTCCCACAATGTGCCCATACTGTCCCCAAAACCACTGTCATGCCCACCTGCTGAGGGGTTGCATCCGTACTGCCCCCAACCCACTGTCACGCCTCCTTGCTATGTCCCCATTGGCCCCAAAATTACCATCACATCCACCTGTTGAGGGGCTGCATAACCTCTGTCCCCAAACCCACCATCATATCCCCCACACTGTGTCCCTGCTGTCCCCAAAGCCACCAATGCATTCCCCTGTTGAAGAGTTGTATCCCTATTGTCCCCAAACCACTGTCATACACCACTTCTGTGTCCCCTCTGTCCCCAAAGCCACCATCACACCTTCTTGCTGCATCCCCACTGTCCCCAAAAACACCATCACGTCCACCTGTTGAGGGGCTACATTCCCACTGTCCCCAAAGACATCATCTCATCCCCCCGTTGTATCCCTGCTGTCCTCAAAGTCACTGTCACATACCCCCACTCTGTCCCCTCTATCCCCAAAGACACCATCACACCTTCCCATTCTGTCCTCTCTGTCCCCAAAGCCACCATCGCCTCCCCCTGCTGAGGGGTTGCATCCCTACCGTCCACAAACCACTATCATACATCCCTGTTATGTCCCCTCTGTCCCCAAAGTCAGCATCACACCTTCTTGCTGTGTCCCCACTGTCCCCAAAACCACCATCACATCTACCTGCTGAGGGGCTGCATTCCCACTGTCCCCAAAGCCACCATCACATACCCCCACTATGACCCCTGTATCCCCAAAGCCACCATCATACCTTCTTGCTGTGTCCCCACTGTCCCCATAGACACCATCTCATCCCCCCATCGTGTCCCTGCTGTCCTCAAAGTCACTGTCACACACCCCCACTCTGTCCCCTCTGTCCCCAAAGCCACCATCATATACCCTCACTGTGTCCCTGCTGTACCCAAAGCCACCATCATATACTCCCACTGTGTCCCCTCTATTCCCAAAGCCACCATCACACCTTTCCATTCTGTTCCCGCTGTTCCTAAAGCCACTGTCACATGCTTCTACTGCGCCCACCCTTTTGTCCAAAGCCATCATTGCATCCCCTCATGAGGGGTTGTGTAACCTCTGTCCCCCAAGCAATCATCACATCCCTCCAAACACATCTCATTTGTCCTCAAAGCCACCACCACATCCCCCTGCCGTGTCCCCTCCGTCCCCAAAGCTATTGTCATTCCCCTCCCAAGAGGGGCCGTGTCCCTGGCAGGCTTGGCCACCCTTACCTGGGTAGTGGCACAGCTCTTCCACGCTGCAGTGCTCATTTTCACTCCTGTTTTGCAACAGAAGATTGCGTACGCCAGGACAGTCGCGAGGGAGAGTAGGCGCAATGTGAAGCAGATGAGCGAGTAAATCATGAAGCCGCCGTACATGTTCTGCATACTGCAAACGAGGAGCTAATTTCCTGGCAGCCGGCTTCAGGATGCTTCAAGTCAGTCTCTGCCGATGCGGCCCTTAAAAACCTCCCAGGCTGTGGCTGCAAACAAGCCTGGCTCCTTTCTCACTTTAGCATCTAACTCCCACAAATATAGATAATTGAATTATGCATTTTGTCAGGGTAAGCAGAAAACAACCAGCAACCACCCGATCACTGAAGAAAACAGTCAATCACTTTTTTTTTCTTTTCTTTTTTTTTTTTTTTTAATTCAGCATTTTATGGGGCTCGGTGACATTTTGTCAAGCATGAGCTCAACCAGATGCAGACAGAAGCAGCAGTTGTTTATTGCACACAGAGTGGCCCTCCCTGACAGAAGCACTAATGGAAATGACACTAATAAAACTGTCATGTTCATGTCTGAGCAGCAAAGTGTGATTTCTGTACCCTGTTCTGACAACCACTTCCCCAGTGACCACCAGCAGATCACTTCTCCTTCCTTCCTAGTTACCACCACTGATTCATAGTTGAGATCAATTAGTTAATGTTTGCAAAGTCAGTTGAAGATGACAAAGCATTACATACTGCTAATAAAACCATAATGATCCCACTGTTAAACATTAAACACACAACGAGGTGTAAAAAAACATACCACATTTATGGAAAATTCCTCTTGCTGCAAGGACAAAGGATTAGCTCCTAAAAAAAGAAGGACAAGCTCAAATTTGCACCACAGGATTGTGTCTCAGGGGTTTGGCTTCTGTTTAAGTCTTTGCTACCCATTATTTGTGTAACTGTGGGCACGTCACTTGAACCAGCAGTTGCTGACCCACCTGAATGTGGCAACTTCATCCAGAGCTAGACAATAATCACCAGAAGCTTTTGGAAAGTGCTGGTCCTTTTCATTTCGTGCCTCCACTTCCCAGTCTGCTAAATGGGATGAGAACTGCAGCTGTGTAGCTTGATTTTGCAGGCAAGATAATACAGCAGTGAGCAAACCCTGGCAACATGGCCATTAGAAGCCTGGAGAGCTGTGCTGTGCGTGAGGCACGTCACACCACAGTGCGAGGAATAAAAGTGGGTGTGTGGGACTTTCTAGGAGATTTTTCTTGGCAATGAGTCTTGCTTCAGATGTAAAACTGGTAGCTGTGCCACTGGTAGGGCTTCGGGTCGCTGTATGTAGAGCAGTGCATGTCTGATGCTCTGACCTACAGGCAAGAAGGAAGAGAGGAACCAGGAAAACCACGTTAGTCTGTAGCTTTGGGCCTGCACGGGGCCACATTTCACGGTGATGAGGCACTGGTGCTTCTGGCAGGGCAGAAGCCTTGGGTGGAGATTTGCACAACAGGAGCTCCAGGCAGTTCAGGATCTGGCACAGCTATCTTAGAGAGCAGAACTCCTCTCCAAAAAGAGCAGCCCTTTGACAAGGTATCCCTCATTTCCACAATCGAACTGCCCTTTGCAAGGAGCACGCCTGAGCCGCAACAGCCTATTGCATCTTCCTCCTGAAATCTGATGCTGCCCTGCTTTGATGGTGATCAGTTGATGTCTGCAGAAAAGCTGAATCATGAAACAGAGGTTATAAACAAGGTTATTTTTAACGAAGGAAACAAATCCCACATCATGCAGAAGTCGTAGCAAGGAACTGTCAGCAAGGGCTCGCAGGTCTCACTTTTGCCCTGATGTTCTTTATGTCCTGGAGCAAATTAAAATCTCTCTAACCTTTAATTTACCTCCTTGTAACATGGACAAAGCAGCAGACTCCAGTTGTGCTTTCTTTGTACAGCAAAGCTCCTGGTGTGACAGTAAAGTGGTGCTGGGAGCTGCGCAATGCCAGGGGCTGGCTTGCACTGCCGCCCGGCACCTCGCAGAGCTATTTTCAGCCATGCAAAACGATCACATGCAGTATTTCAACAACGTTCATAGACGTTTCAAATGCAGAGAGAGACTACCCAGTCTGATTCCCTGCTCCCATATTTCACAGTCTTTCATTTCAATTCCCACATGCAGCCCAGTAACTTCTGCTTCATTTTGCTCACTGCAAACTCAAAATAGACAAGTTTTGTATCCCAGAGACCCATGCTGTGTCCTTCAAGCACTGGAGCGCTGCAGGGTGTATGTTGTAGATACCCAGGCCAGGGGGAGGGAAGATGGGACTGCTACACCTACAGCTAGCTGGGAAATTTCCTAATTATGCCATTTCTCTTTCTCACAATTAAATTCTTCCAAGAAAGGCATATTTCATTTTCCCGAGGAAAGATGCCTCAACTCAAGCAAGTAGGGGATTAAGGCTAGGACTGGTTAGGTTTCCACAGACTTTCCAAGAAATATGAACAACTCTGCATACAGATCCTTTTAAACCTGTCTTCTCTGCTCCATGCCCGATTTAACAAGTGCTTTGGGTGTGTCTCCCCAACATTACAGAGATAACAACTAAGGTTAAAGAACTCTAGATTTTTTGAAAATGTTTTGTAAATATATAAACACACAGACATATATATTTATGAAAACTTTAGGAGATTGTAAACTTTCCTACCATACTTATTTACAACACTGTTAGGGATTTTTGCTGCTGGAGGAGCTTACTTTGCTCACTCAACCTTCTTTGAGCTGAGTAATGATCTCCACATGGAAAATATCAAATAGAACCCAAAGCAGCAGTGGGTTGGATCCCAAGTGGGTTCTGCTCCTCCTGGCCCTGCCTGCTGTGGTAGCAGACACCAAACCTGCACTGGCTCAGAACACACGCCAGTCCCTTGGCACAGGTGCCCGGAATCTCCAGCACAGCCGTGAGAAGTGGAACAGGACCAACCTTGCAAGCCAGTTCCCGCTTGCAGGTGCCTGCAAGGACATGTGGCTGCATGCCAGCAGATGGAATAACCATCGCCCCTCGCTAGTTATGGGGCAGGGATGCTGCAAGGCTACGCTAATTAGTGCTTGAGACGCCTCTGTGATCTGTAGATGAAAGGTGATTTACAGCTGCAAATTACTGCTCTCCTTCATGTGAAGTCTATTATTTTCTGGTGTCCCTCATTTTGACTCACGCCACATCCCATATTTGGTGTGGGGCAGGTTCCTCTCTGTGGGCAGTTGTAAAGGTGCTTTACAGCCCCAGCTGGCTGCATGCTGTAGAAGCCCAGGATCTGCTTGCAGCATCCACTTGAGGCAGCCTGGCCATGCCCATGCTTGGGAAACCTGGGCTGGAATTTGCACAAAACCACAAAACTTGAACAGATGGCTTAGCTGGTGGGTTAAGAGGGGCTCTATTCAAGGTTGGGTACTCAGCTGAGCTGTGCACTCAATTCTGTGAAGAGTCAGAGGACCAGTAGGGTGAACCAGAGAGGAGAAACAGGAATATCCCGAGCCTCTGTGCTTGGGACTGCCTCAGGGAAGGGGAAGAAGCCAGAGAGAACCAGACTGGGGCCTCTCAGTCTATAGCTTCTCACCTGTGTCCCAAACCTTCTGGGCAGGAATTACAAAGCAGGAAAGGTTTGTGTCTTTGGCAGGTGTCTGGAGGGAAAGGATATTGGGGTGGTTTTGTGAACAGCCCATGGATAGCAGAAGGAGCAGGTATATTCAATGTCCTTCCTGCATTATGCCCCATGGCACATACACCCCATCAGGTTGCAAAAAGCAAGTGACCTTTTGTTTTTTATTGATAAACAAAACAGCAGAAAGTAGCATGTGGTGTAAGGTAGTTGTAACAACAAAGGAAGAAATATCCCTGATACTCCACACCAGAGCAATTCTAGCACAAATTGGGATTTCCTTCCCTCTCACTCCCCATGCAACTTTCCAGCTGGGAAAGTAAATGACCATTCACACAAGCAGGCACAAGGTAGAGTCAGGGACTTTTACAATTGAAAGAGATCTCCCACCTCCTGCCTAGCCCACGGCAGTTTCTACCTACTCCCCCAAGGTCCATGACATTTTAAACATTCCAGTGATGAGACTCCCAGGTAGCCTCACATAGCAGTGAACAAGGAGGACTGGATGGGGTCTCCAGTCCTATGGCAGCCCTGTCTCCATCACCTTGTTCCCTCAGCTCCACCAAACCTTCCTGGCAGCCGTTTGCCCACACTGTGAATTGGTCTGAGGCTGCTGTTCCTCTCCCCATGGACACAACAGTCACACTCTAATTCCAGCTTTGGCTTCCTCTCGACAAACTCATTTGGGTCCCATTTTCACGAGTGGCAGCTGCAGCACAAAAGGGCACTTGCTGCATCACCTACACCAGCAACTGGGCTTCTGTGCTCCCTAAAATGCAAGCTGCTGCAGACTCTTGCCTGTCCCTGCCATCTCCCCGTGGGCCAGCGATGGCAACAGCCCAGCTTGTCCTCTGCAAAAGCCCTGCTAATGTACACACAGGCTGCCTGTGGATGTGGGGAGCAGAAACAAGGCTGCAGAGCTGCACCCCAGTGGCAATGTATGCACAGACAGAAGAAGACTATTTCAGAAGTGTTTGGGCCAAGAGGGCTAGTGAAGCCTGCAGTGGTTCTCTGGGTGAGTGTCACCTTCACACCCACCCGCAGATCCCTTTATGAATGACCATGAGGCCCATGGTCCCTGCATCCCATGCTGGAGGGACCTGGTGCTTCAGGCTGGTGTTGTGACCCCTCTCCCTGCTCCACATCCTTGCAGTTCTGTGAATCCTCAGAGGTACTAAGAAAGCCACAAGCTAATTCCTTTTCTCTCTACTAAAGGCAGCAAGATGATTAAAAGAGTTAGCCAAATATTGCTATGGGGAGCACCAAGTGGTAACTCATTAGAGCTCCCACCTGTGCTACAAGCCCCAAGGAAAACACAGAAAGACCCCCACCATAATGTCCTGCTCTAGTCTCTAACCTGATGTTCTGCTGCATTTTCTTACAAACCTCCCAAAGGTTTTGTCCTGAATTCCTCAATGTATCCGGGCAGGGGGGCTTTGGGTCCAAAGTCACTTTTGCACATCACTCACATGGCAGCAAAACTCAGTGTTTGCTGAGAGAGGAGCCTGCACTGTATTCCCGCACTTCTCTATGGATTGTACTATGGGAAATTATGAAAATAAGTCTTCAAAACTTAACCCCACTCAAGCAAAAGCTGATTTTAATGGTCACTGTTGAGTATTAACCTTACATGTGTTACCAAGGAGTGAGCAGAGAGACAGGCCATGAGCACTGCTTAGAAAATTACGTTTTACATAAAAGGTCAACAAGCCAGAATCAGTTTGACATCTTCTGTAAGATAAATCATGGTAGAGTGTTGGAAATCTTTTATTTTTAGCAGCTGAAGATTCGCAAATAACAGTTTTTAATAACCACAAATGGTGACATCAAAATGCCACACCCCAAACTGAAATCATCCCTCACTTCTTCTGGTAGGTGGGGAGGGATTTCTAAGCTTTCCTCCTCCTTTTAAACGACCGCTGCAGCAAAGAAACACTGAAAGGTGGAAAAAAACACACAATCTTGCGTGGTGGTGACATTGACAGATGTGATGGTGCAGGCTGTACATGACGTTGTGATTTTTTATTAATAACTCTGCACTGCAGAGCTCAGTTAGGAAAAGAAGGAGTGCCTGAGTGCGTGGGGAGGACAGCTTTGTTCTTTGGACTTGCAAGAGAAGGAACGTAACGTCAAAGGTAGAAACACTGGAGGGGAACAAGACTCACAAAGGAGGCAACGGGCTGTGGGTGGTCGTGAGCATCAGGTACATGCAGCAAACGAGACCCCAGCCATCAGGTATCCAGGCTTTTAAATCAACCAACTTGGATCAGCAACAAGAGGGCAGGAAAAGATGCTCTCAATTAGTGGGAGCAGATAAGGGAGGTCCAGTTGTTTTACACAAAAGGGCTCAGAGGTTTTTCTTTGCTGACTAATATGGTGGGACACACACAGAACAATGCCTGGTCCCTTCCTCCAGCAAAAGAATGTCCTGGTCCCTCCTGGCCCACACAAGTCACCCATGCAGAGGTGTGCAGAGCCAGGCAGGATGGGGAAGGAGGGCTCCCTTAGCAGCCACAGAGAAGCTGCTCTGCAGGAGGACATGGGCAGCTGTGGGAGCAGTTGGGCTCAGCCCCTCAGAGAGTGAGAGTGCCAGCGTGTGATGAACACACTGTCCCCAGTCACGTCGCTGCACTGCCGAGGGGAAGGAAACCAAGCTTCAAAGAGAGGGAGGCAGGAGGGGCCCAAGTTTCCGGGGGTGGCTGCTCCCCAGTGTTTGTCATCATCTGAAAGACGAGTGAAAGTTTTTGCTCATGGGATAATTATTAAAGACATTTGGGTCTTGCTTTCACATGCCCTCTTCTTTTTTGTTTTTCTAATTAACTGTAAACCCCATCCTGGCTGCTAAACAGGGATCTGCGGAACTGAAGCTTGTATAAATGTAGTGATTTATGTTCCTTTGGAAGTGAACTGGCATTTCTGAGGAACCCCACCCAAGCCTAGCAAATACCAAGCGAGCACACTGACTCATTGGCTGCTGGCATTTGCTCCTCTCCCTCGATGGCTGGAGCCTGCAGCCAATTTGGGCACATGTGAGACAGTTCTGGTAAGTGAACCCCAATCCCCAGTGACACTGCCTTACACCGGAGAAGTGCCTGCCAAAACCTCTGGATCCCAGGAGAGGCTCAGAAGGGAAGAGCAGCAGCACTGCAAGGCTGAGTCAAGCTGTAATCACCGGAGTGATGTGCTGAAGGAACCAGCGTGTTGGCACAGCCTCTGCCTCCAGCAAGGGCTAAGAACCTGCTGCCAATTCACAAGCACTGAAGTCACCTAAAGGCAGAGGAGAGCCCTGCAGAGTGGTCTGCCTGGCAAGCCTTGGCAGAAGCCCCTTTGCTTTGCTACACCATGAGAGAAGCTGGGAGGGTAGATAAGTTTGAGAAAGCTCTCAAAAAATCCAGTCCTGACTGCAGAAGGATCAGCCAAAGGCAGCAATACCCCCTGAGCACCTGACACAGAGGAGCCCAGCTTACAGAAATTGGTTCAACCATTTGCAGTGTGATATTGGTTTAAAACAAAAAAAAGTTACCATGTTGTTAAAATGCCCCCTCCCTACTCAACACTCTGCTCCTTCATAGAAATACAGTTGCCTTTGATGACTTGAGGATAAAAAGTCCCTTTTGACTGCAGCACTCCTGCCAGGGTTCAGAGCCACTCTCACAGGATGGTTCTTGCTCAGCTCATGGGGCATCTCACACTCACACACATCCCATATACATGAGACTCCCCTGGGACAGCCAGCTTGCTACCCCATCCACCCCAAAAAGGCCCCTTTCCCACACACCCACAGGTAGCAGCACTGACTGCAGGGGTACCCGGGTGGTATTTGCCTGGAAGAGCATGTGCTGAGCTCCTAGAGTTCCCAGATGCCATAAAGTGAACCAGCTGGGTTGGTCTTTCCCTGCTTTTTTTCCTCGCTAGCTACCCATCCAATATCTGCTGTAATAAAAAAGGCAAATCAGAAAACAATGCGGTCTGTTTGTGTGTTGTAAACGGGGAGAACAGCTGCTACTCCTGGGCTAAATGGGAAGCCTTTCCATGAGAACCATAAAGAGCAGAGTTTTTCTTTTCAGTTGCTGCATCATATCACAAAGAGTGGCTTCTGCCAGCCTTGATGCTTTTTTTCTAACTGAACTAGGTACAGCGGTGAGGAACAACACACAGGACACAACCCTGCCCCTCAGCACTCAGCTGTGCCTTTGGAGAGCCTGAGATGCATCTGAGAAGGAGAAAAATTGCTTCCCAACAGTACCCAGCATGCAGGGGAACCCTAACACACACTGTCCTCGGGGCGTCCCTCTGGATTGTGGCATCAGCTCCAAACATGACCAGAACCACCCCCTCTGGAGTCCTTTCACAGATCATAGCACTGACAGGCACCATGTCTGCTGTGCATTGCAGATCACTTTGGAATAATGTCTCCATCTCTGATTTAAACAAACCTCCCTGGGTCATCAGTGGACTCAGGATGTGATGATGCTGAGGAATTATCTCCCTCTCCCTAATGGGTCCCCATTTCTTCCTCCAGTGTCACAACTCCAAGCAGAGGCATGTACCAGGCTTCATCAGAAGCTAAAAGCTTCTTTAAATCTGCTGTTGGGCCAGGCTGGGCAGCCCAGTCTGTACACTCCCCACCGTCCCAAAACACACAGAGGCTTTGTTTAAGCATTACTCAGCTAATACTTCTTTTTCTGTGACTTACAAAAGGTGCACTGTGGGAGAGCAGGAGAGGCTGGGAAGGATTGCCACAGTGCCACAGCTCCAACCTGTGATCCTCAAATGTGACAGTGTGTGTATCCCACCTGCCAAGCTGCACATCCGCCACCGTGCCATGGTTCAGCTGAAATCCTGGACAACTTTCCTGTCTGTTTCTCTCTCCCAGCCTGTTGCTGGATTTGTTTATCTCCAGTGACAGGTCTTTTGGGGAGTTGCAGTGTCAGACCCAGGGACCCTTTGAAACTTTACACAGCTGGGGGCACAAAAAGAGCACAGGAGCAAGTGGAAATAAATAAACTGGAGATGTCTGCTCTTGGCTGAGAATAACCCTGTTTGACGGGAGGAAACTTTTGTCCTGTTTTCTGTTTCATCAGTGGAACAGCACTTGACAAGACCACAGCTCAGCTTTCCTTTTGTTGTCGTTCAGAGGGAAATATTTCTGCCTTACCAGAGATGATGTTTCCTTGTAGACAGAAAAGCAGCCCGTACCCGAGCTGCGGCAGAGACAGCTCATCAAAGCTCCAACAAAGCTGCTGTTGTGCTGCAACGCAGCAAAGCAAACAGCCCCCGCCTGTTATCATTTGGGCCTCACATGTGCAGCACAGCAACCACCATTGGCAACACCATGGGCTAAATTCTCACACCCCTGCTCTGATCCCAGCCTTGTTCCAGTAACAGCCCCACTCTTTTCCATAAAACCACTAGTGCAAATAGTCACTGTGAAAATACAGCCCTTGGAGTGGCTGTGTGGCATGTCCTGGCCTTGCTGTGCATTAGGATCCTCAAGGATCCATCGGCACACAGGGATTGTATCACCACTTCCCCATATTAGCTCCCAGAGCAGGCAAAAATTATCTGTCATTCCACATCATCCTTTATAAACAAATATAATTTAGCTGAGGAGAATGGGGTCTCTGGAAGTGGTCAGAATTTGGGACTTTGCTGGTGAGCTGGGACCTCCCATTCCCTGTTTCCCAAAGCAAAGAGAGATCAGGCAGAAGAAAAGCAGAGGAGCTCCCTCTCCCCCAGCCCCAAGGACTCCCCCCTCTGTGGGAAGTAGATACTGGGAGCAAAAGGGACTTTTAAGAAGAGTGTGGGTGATGGGCAGGCAAATATAACGGAAGCAGGAGAAAAAGCTGGAATTTCAGATGAAACAGAGTTGCAAAAATAATTTCCAGTCACCTGAAACATTTTAATTGGGTCCTGGGTACCTTCAACAGTGGCTGTCCTCCTGAGAGCAGGATACTGTGTAAAAGCATCTCTTGGCTGTATACACAGTGTTTCAGTGTGGAAGAGGAATACAGGGCAACATCCAAAGGGACCAACCTCACCTAAACAGGGACATTCTCAAAAGGTAAAATTTGGTAGGGTTGAAATAAATGCCTTTTTCCAATCTAAAATTTTGACAAACATCAGCATATTCAAACAATACACTTTACTTTCAACAAAACTGCTCTTCCAACATTCCCAAACAGTTATTTTCAGGATTTGCTCTTCAAAGACACCAATTTTCCCAGGGGAGAGGGTAGGAGCGGGCAGGAGCAGGCAGGGCCCAGGGCTCTGGGGAGAAGGGCAGGAGCCTGGCAGCAGGCTGGGGATTGGTTTTTCCATGGCTCCCTCTAGTGTGTACAGTCCAAAATGGGACTGAACACATACATCGAATTTTATGCACTCAATGCAACCTAAAATAGATTTAATACAACAGGCACTTGAAATGTATTTCCAGAGAAAATGCTTGTTCTAGTAGAAATTTTGTCATTTTGCACAGAAAAACAGCTACTGGAGCTGCAGGAGCAGCTGGCTGCATTTTGTGTGCTCTCAGAATCTGATTTCCTGTGTTTCTGAACAAAAAATTCAAAGGTCAGAAAGACTCTTCTGTAATAGCAGCTCTGGCCTATTTTTCACCTATTGCTTTTTCATTTATTCATATCTTCCTCAGGGACTGATCTACCTATTAGAATAATAAGGTTATTTTCTGAGCCTAATCTAGAGAAAATAAATTAAAAAGTCTAAACCTTTCATTAGATCTCAGAGAGACAGAATTTCTCGGTCAAGGAGAGCTGAGACACTCAGGAATAAATGTCCAGCAAATAACATTTATTAATTGTGCATATTCATACCCACAGCCATGGACACAGGCAGCCTCCACCAGCAGGCTCACAGAATGCTGCCTGCAAACTAATGTGTTAAGTAAATAGCTCTCTTATTGGTCTAAGTAGTCACGTAGTAAAGGAGCTCACATTTCCAAGTAGCCATGGAGCAAAATAATAGAAAAGCTGTTAAAATTCAGAGTAAGATAGATTGTATTATATTGCCTAAATTAAAGCCTAAATTGCTATGGATGTAAACACTAAAGTTCTTACTTTGTTCCGCTTCTGAATACCAAGCAGAACCTGGCCAGCACATAGAAATCCTTCCAATAAATGCCTCTTTCTGCCCTGGAGGTCAGATGGGGCCAGGGAGGGGGCTGAGAGAAGAAGTCCTTGCACTGGATGTGGGCAGAGATCAAGCTGGGATTTGAGGAGACGTCCAGGCATCTCTGCTGCTTGGCAGGTGAAGGGAGCATTGAATCTTCAGCCCCACGATCAGCAGCAAATCTTCCTCACACAAGAGCCTGCCTATGGCAAAGGGCATCCCTGGCTTTAGGGGCCTGAGAAATGAGCTCTTCTCTGAGGTCTCACAAGCAAGTCACCCTTATGTGCTAGATATGTCCCCTCTCACCCCAACTACGTCTTCATTGCTCCTCTGAGACTCAGGCTGACTATCAGTCAAACAAAAACAAAAAAGTCATAACCAACCTTTTGGTCGAGCAAATCCAAGGTGCATCCTGCTTAATTACTAGCAGTCATGAGAAATATCAGAGCCATTTCCCAGAATCAGAGCTATGGAGCTGCATGCAATTGCAAGGGATGCATCCAAGCCCTCATACAAGGTCTGTGAGGAAGCTGAGTGCTGCCAGGGTCAGATGAGGGCCAATGTCCTTGGTTATGACCTGCTGCACACAAGCAATATATAAAATGATCAACAGGTTGCAGAGCAGGAGAGCTCTTTTTTGCAGCACTTTTGCCCCACTGTCACCCTCAGAGTGGCCTGCTTCCCACCTTGGGGCCTTTCTGGCCCCCCAAAACTAAGTGCTGCACATATCCATGGCTGTGTTTCCCTTCCAGGGAAGGCTGTATGCCTGCACAGAATGGCCCTGCTCAGCACCCTGCTGATCACTGCAGGGGATGGAGACAGGCAGCATATTGCAGCATCCCTGGAGGCACAGGGGACAGCATCACTGTCCCAGCCGCTGGTGCCAGCTGAGATATTTCTTTAAAGGGTCAGCATGAACTGACCCATGAATATTCAGAACCTTTGTAGCAGCAAGACCTTTTGTAAGAGTTCACAACTGTTAAGGGTGGCTGAGATGATTAGATTGTCTCCACTTGCCCCTTATGCTTGGAGGGCGCCCTCCACAATTCAGCCAGTTGCACTTGCACTGAGTACAACAACAACTTTACCTGGCAGAAGCACCCCACACAGAACAGCAGCCAGCCTTCATCTGTAGACAGCAAGAACCGGAGAATCCTCTGCTCCCCTCAGTGGCTTGTTCCAGCAGTTAATCACCCCCTCTCAGAAATTTGTGCATGAACTGGTAACGTAAAATTAATGATTTCTTTCATCTCCTGCCTTGGCAGCCTGCTTGAGCTGCTTGTTCTACTGACAGCAGTGATTCAGTAATCTGAAAAACATTATACTTCGTTTACAATATTAACAGCTGAGTGTACAGATACAGAGATTGTATTTATCCTCATGGAAAGGTTGTTCTGCAGCCTGCAGAAGGTGACAGAATGAGTCACCTTTACATCTTAATTTCTAGTATTGCCTCTGCAGCCTTTGATTTGGCTTTCACTTTTGTACAGAAGTGACAGAAAGCACCCAGGTCAAATGAGCTTGTCCGGGATGAGGGTTTAAGGTATGGGCTGTCAGATTCAGCAAAGAACTAGCAGGCAGGAGCATGCGGGCCCAGATCCCACTTTATCACAACATGGCCTGCACCTTACAAACCTCCAGCCCAGGCAGTTTTGGGAGGAAAAACACTGCTGACAGAGCATGTTCTGTGAGTCCCATCCTGCTGAAGAGCTGAGCACCGTGAGGTGAAAACAGAGAGTCAGACATTTCAGTTCTGATCTGCTTCTCCTCATTCAAAATCTGATCTGCCACTCACAGAAAATCAATGCAGCTGAACCAGATAATGCCACCCCTCTGCCCTTCCACGGGAAAGAGAGAGATCAGCTATGACAAACGCAGAGGGCCACAAAAAGTGCACTGACTTAAAGAGCCATCAGAGTAATTTTAAAATCAATGTGATGTTTGACAAAGAGCCAGCACGACTCCTTCCAGACTGGCAGCGACATCCCGAAAGGCCCTGGGAGGGAGTTAGAATTCTGCAGGCAGCACTTTGCACGCACTGACGCCGATGCAGCATTTTCCCAGCAAGGCCATAAAAAGGGAATAATAAAAAAAGAAAAAAAAAGCAGCAGCATTGCAATGGTGTGACCGGGTGACGAGGGGAAGCTGCACCGTGTGTGAGTCAGCAGCACCACGGAGTCCCTGCAGAGTCAGCCCACACAACATCCCTACGGATGGCCAGGCAGCCTCCGTGTGGAATGTGCTCTGAAGGGCATCGGAGGAGGGCAGGACTTCGTTAATTGTAATTTGTGTTCTCTCCACAATGGAGCTTGAGGACACAGCTTGAGGACTGCTTGGGAAAGCTGCTGTTGCCAGCCTTACCCCTTCTGCCTGTTGTGGTGCTGGAACTGCCTCCCCACATGTCGAATCAGCCCCAGCAGCCAGTGTTATTTTGGCAGAGCCTAGTGCATGTGGGCTTCCTGGGCAGGGTCTGGGATGGCCATGGCTGAGACGTGGAGGGATCCTGTGAGCAATCCCAGTATGGATGCAGATGAAACACAGCAGTGCTGCCCAAAGCATGGCAGTGTGGAGGGGCACAGGGCTGTGACAAGGACTCACCATGGACAGTCTGTCTTTGTCCCCCACTCTCCCTTCCTGAGCAGTCCCAGTGCTGCTGCTCTGCACCAGCAGACTGGAGTTCCTGCTCCCAGAAGTGCCTCTCTGAAAAGAGGACTAACCTGCTCAAGGCTCACCAATCTTTAGTGACTTCCAAAGTGACAGTCAAATTCCAGGCTCTTGTATAGTTTCAAACACTGCAGGAATTACTCCAGGTGTGGCAATTCCCCGGAGAATGCAAAAATCCCAGGAAAGACTGGGGACAGATCATCTTGTGTGGGGACAGATCATCTTCCCACTGGGCACCTTTTCACACAGGTCCTGCTGCTCAGAGGCACTAAGGGCCCATGCCCAGCTGAGGTTTCTCACCCAGCCATGTAACCACTTTCTGCATCCCCTTACCTCAAAATCCCTGCCGTGGGGCCGACCTGGGGCCAGCTCCCAGCGACACAGAGACAGCTGCACGACCGTGGATGCTCCAGGAGGGCGGGGCTGGTCCCAGGGCCCCACGCCCGATCCACCCTGTGCCCCCAGCCCGCAGCAGCATCTCCCCAGACCGGGCCGAGTGGGCCCTCAGTGACCTCCAGACAATTGCAGCCTGCGGAGACCGCCCCTGCCCTGTCGCCCATTAGCAGGGGATTGACTTCAAAGTGCTGGAGCAGCTGATGCTGCTGAGGGTGCTGCAGCCATTCAGACGGCTTTATTCATTAGTAATTAGGCAGGCGTTGTCTGGCATCTAGACTAATCCCACTTTTAATTATTTTGAAACTGTGTGAGATTTCCCAGGCATTAAAGATTATGTACGCGCTTGCTGATTCCACAGCAATTATTCTAATGTAATGATGTCTATTAATACGCTTCCCAGCTTGCCATGCCCAGAGGGGAAATTCCCAGTTTCCCCCTATGGAGCACACATCTCTCATGCGGCATAACCCCCCTATCCACCTGCTTATGTGGCACAAATAATACTTTTCATGTGCTCCACCTAATACTAATACCATTACAGAGCTGTTGCTGTATCAAGCACCAGGAATAGATTACAAAGGGGTTACAGATCCCTCGAGGCTCTGCTTCCCTTACAGTCACAGAGCAGTGGCTCCTACTGCGGGGACAGGAGTGGAGACTCCACTGGAAAAGCTGGAGCATCCTTCCTTCCCTGGGAAACTGCTCCAGGTCTCACACCCAGCTGCCAGCTGCAGTCCACCTCAAAAAATTAGCTTATATTTGTAGGGCTTTTTGAAAGGAAAGGGTCACAACATTTCCATCCCGAGTCAGGCTAAACCATTTAACCTGAAATCAAAGGCTTAATTCAGCTTGTGGATCATTTGAGACCATTACAGATTACCTTTACAATTTAAAGATAGCTTTTAAAAGAAGAATATAATTTCAAAGACATTGAACTGTGAGCTGAGAACCTCAAAACACAGAGCTTTGGCCTAAATATCTCTTGAACCCATCCTTTGCCACTATAGCTCTCATCATTCTCAAGCTTCATTTATCAGAAAATTTACTACTGACTGCCAAAACAAGTGCTGTGCCACTGACCACCAACTGAGGCTCTGGAGCTGAGACCTCATTAACACAAAGAGGGCTTGAGTAAATGTTGTGCCAGGAGTCATTTGCAGCCCTCTGTCCATGAATGGCCATCAGAAAATACATATACTTGACATTAATCTCTATAGTTTATACAATTTATGTAGAGGTTTATGTCAACAACTGCTTGTGAAAATCCTTCCAAGTGAAAGCCTTATTTGCAGTCATACAAGGGAATACATAAATTAAATAGCTGAGGATACCAAAAGGCAGTGGCTGTATTGTCCTGAAAATGAACACTCAGCCCTCACTATAACTATTTTGATTGCTTTGCATATAGATTGTTTCAGCATTTCATTGCTCCCAAAACAAAAAGCGATATAACCTCTCCTGCCTGGCCTAATGCATCCTTGCAGAGCTAAACTGCATGACAGAGCTTCTGGGCAGAGACTATGGGTAATTTGGCTGATAGATCATCTGGAAGCTCAGAGCCAAATTCGATTTCAGGTCTAAACTCGTCACTCCGTCTCTAGAGATGGCAGAGCAGTGATATTAGCATGATGGCAACGCCGTTGACTCTGAACTCAAGAAATGGATTAAATGAAATTACACTCTTCCCTGATGAGGCTCGTGGAACAGGGAGATTGCTTTAGGAAACCCAGAATTGAATTTCATAGGTAAGAGTTCAGACGCTGTGCTATTTGCACAGGAAGGTTTGGGCAGGCTGTTCCTCTGCGCTGCACGGAACCAGAGCCGCCAGTGGGGCAGGAAGGACAGAGTGCCAGCTGCCCCCAGAGCCCAGATCCCACCCTTGTTCAGATCACAGCTTGGTTTGTCACTGCTCCATCCACTTTGGAGGCAGGAGATCCCAGGTCTCCATCCCAGCATCCACATTCCCACACGAGGAGAGAAGGACCCTCCGCTTTTCTCCTCCCACACAGTGCCACCTCAGCAAGGTCCAGCAATAGCCAAAGCATCCCCAGCTCCTCCCAAATACTTTGGAGACAGGGATATTTTTAGTAAGTGAAAGATTTAAATTTATCACCTGCTTGGAAAATATTTCTCCTGCAGAAAATGTCTCCATAAGGATCACCTCTCCACCCAGAGCTGCTCTCTGTGCCTCCCTGGGAGCACTGGGCCAGTCCAGCAGACTTGGTCTGCAGCTGAGGGTTTGCATTAGTTCGACAGGTTCTCTCAATTATCTGATATTTCTGGCTCAAATTTAAGAGAAGAGATGTATCAAGTTTCCCTCTCCTTTCCTCACTGATTTCATGAACTGAAATAGCTGAATTGCATTGGTATCTGTCAGGTGTTATTCATGGCTCTGATAATTTTGGATAATGTGTGAATTAAAAAAATTATACAAAAAATCCGTCAGTTCATTTTACTCAAAAACGACATAATTGGAAGCAAACATATTACAGCACACTAAAATATATCATATGTTATATAAAGAGGTTGCAAAGGACAAAAATCAGCTGTGCAGTTCACCCCCAACAACCTTTGCGTACCGGGGACCCTTTAGGAAAACTTTCAGTCCCAAACTATTAGTCCCGAATGCAACCCTTTGCAAGGCCACACAGGTCTCACAGGTATCAACTTCCCAATCTTTTGGAGAGCAAAAGGAACCAAAACACATCTCCATCTCCAGTGCAGCCCTTGGCTCCGCACTGACTACCCCAGGCTGATGCTGGGAGTGCCAATGGTGCTGACATCCCTTTCTATCCCTGCAAACTTAAGAAGCATCTCAGTGCTCAGAAGAATTTTCTTAACCTGTCTCCAGGCTTTTCAAAACTCACCGGAGGGTTTGAAAGTCACTTTACTCACTGCTGTAGCTCCTCAGTTTCTGAACTTTGTCCAAACACATCCCCTCCTCTTCCATTCTTCCTCTCCTAAAGTAACAGTTTTCTCAGCTGTCAAAGTACTCCATTCCAAAGGCAATCCCAATTAGTTTTATGCCAGACTCCACTGCTGGGTGCTTTTTAGCTGCAGGGAGGCATCTTGCATGACCTCTATCCCATTAGCAGCTCCACCAGCAGCATTCAGTGCAGTCATAGACCTGTCTATAAAGGCAGTCAAATGCTGGCAGACCTCTCCATTCCCCACTCCCCATGACTCAAAAAGGCTCACAGAGGTAAGATGTCCCTGCAGGTACTTGGAAGAGGAAGGGCAGCTCTGTCCTTGCAGGGGAATTCAACCAGCTCAAGGTAAGGTCTCCCACAGACACCTTCATGTCAACTGTCCTGCTGCAAGTCTGGCAAACCTGTGGATCTTTTACAACCACCAAGACAAAAATGCCTTCATCTAAATTCTAAACAAGTATCTTTATGGCATCTCTGCCCAAGAAAATGCTCAGAGGGCTGGAGAACCTCTGCTATAGAGACAGGCTGAGAGAGCTGGGGTTGTTCAGCTTGGAGAAGACAAGACTCTGGGGACAACTCAGAGCCCCTTCTAGTACCTGAAGAGGCTCCAAGAGAGCTGGACAGGAAGTTGTGACAAGGGCATGGTGTGACAGGACAAGGGTTAATGGCTTCAAACTGAAAGAGGGCAGATATACACTAGATATTAGGAAGAAGTTCTTCCCTGTGAGGGTGAGGCCCTGGCACAGGTTGCTCTGTGGCTGCCCCATCCTGGAAGTGTTCAAGGCCAGACTGGATGGAGCTTGGAGCAACCTGGTCTAGTGGAAGGTTTTCCTGTCATGGCAGAGGGGTTGGAACTAGATGAGCTTTAAGGTCCGTTCCCATCCAAACCATTTTATGGTTCTGTGATTCTACGATACGATTTTTTCTATTTGATTTGGGGCACTATGGCTTAATTAATTCTTACCTGCTTTTGCATCCAATTCTGGTTTTGTCTTTTTTTGTGTGTGTGTGTTTAAAAATGTCCCCAGGAGTGATACAGCAGGATGCACTGGAAGTCAGTGGCTAGGCAGCCTCCTCCTGGAGCAGAAACAGAGAGTTATCACATAAAGGAAAAAAAAAAATCATATACATAAACACACACATATGTACACACAGAGAAAGAATTCCTTAATGCTGCAGAACATTGACAATCATACTTAAAATCACCAGGGACCACAGCTTGTTTTTCTGAGGACTGCTCAGAAAAGCAGCCATAACTCCACAGTAACTCCTGAACCAGAGAAAGTCCACAGTGGCTTTGCCCTTGAAAGCTGTAGTTTAAATACACTTCAGAAAAGCCATGATTTCAAACTCATATCCTTGCTGTCAACTGCTATTTCATTCATGGAATTACCATTCATTCTGAACTGCACAGCTCCCAACACGCCGTCAGAAAAAGAAATAAGCACATGAAAATCAGAAGTCTGTAGTTAAATTTTATTTATCAGTTCTATTGTTAAATTACACAATCAAAGTCAGTGGATTGGCCTGTAAATCTACACAATAAGACAGCGTCTACGGTGGAAATCAGTAGAATTTGATATGGTTATGACAAAATGGTATCCTTATATTCGTACATCCCCTATATACAATAAACAGTATACACAAAGAAAATGCAACTAGTCTCTGTAAACCATGCACACCACAGCATAAAAACAAGATGCACCTCCTGCAACAGGCCTCCAGCTCGCCCACAGTTAAGTCCTGTTTACAGCAGTGCCTTTCAGTTTTATTTTCCCCCGTAAAAACCAAAATACAACCGAGACATCATATTGACAACTGCAGTTCTCATTTAAAAAAAAAAAATAAATTGCTGTACATGAAGTTATTCTCTTCTCGAAGCTGCTAACGCAGGGTATTGGTTTGCTGCTGCTTTGCTCTCTGCTTGCCCCCGGCAGGATTTCTGCCCCTGGGCTGCCACACATCAGATGGAAAACGGCTTCCAAGTAACTTAGGCGTGGAGCCGTAAGATTGTTTTAAAGCCTTCTTCCTCATCTTCTGCCCCCCTGCCTTCATAGTGTATAGAGTATTACAGGTGAAAGGCAATAGTGCAAGTGAGCCTTGTAAGCATCGTGTCCACGGGGACACAGAGGGCCCTTTCCCGGTGCCTCCATCTGCGCACCCGCTCCGGGATCTCCGTTCAGTGCCAAGCTCGGGAGCGCTGCAGGCTGTGTATGGATTTTCTGAACTTGCTGAATGTCTAGCCCAAGCCTTGCAGAGGTTTTTTATTTTTTTTGCATAGAGATTTATAGGAGCCCCTTGTACTACCTGCCCCGTCTGCTCTCCCTGTCGGTCTGGGTGAGGCCGGAGGGCTGCGGGTGAGCCCGGCCCGGCTCCAGCTCTGCACCCTGTGTCCCAGCAAAGCCTGCTCGGGAGCAGGCTGCTGCACCCCAGGCATCACAACACCTTCTCATCCCATGTAACTATGGCTATGGTAAAATTGGCTTCCATCATTTTCAGTCCTCGCTCATCTGTCATTGCTAAGAAGGGCTCAAGAGCATAGGAAAAAAAAAAAAGCCCTGTTCTTATCTGGTGTAGCAAAGATTTACTGGAAGTAAATCCTAATTCAAGTGTAAATCTACTTCCATTAAGTAATTCTCTTCATAATATTGCTGGGATTAGAGAGTTTTATGACTTTTTAAAGACACTACACAAATATCCGCAACATAATTTCATCTAGTTTATACCACCAATTATTAAGGAATGATAAATTCAGCATTATGTATTCTAATGGGTAAGAAAGACTTAAAATGAGACACTGTCACAGGATTATAATTTAGAATAGGCTTTATGAAACAAACATGAGAGTGTGCTGCAACTTTTCCAGAATGGTTAAAATCATACTGCCCTGAAAAAGTCTCAAAACAGTGTCTATAACATTGGCATTGAGTTCAGAAAACTATGTATGATTTTTTTTTCCTTTTTTTTTAATATGAGATAGATCAAGCTTAAAACTCTAAACAGCAGTAGGTAGAAAAAGTTTAAAATTTTAAATATTTATATAACTAGAGAAATTACTTCTATTCATTTTAAAAGCCAATATTATACATAAAACTAGTCAATAATTTTTCTAGACCTTTACTGTTCTCTTCATTGTCCATTCATTAACTTGGTAAATATCATAAGCAGTTGGTGCCCTTGAAAACACATTGTTAAAATAAAGATAAAATCAAAGGGAAAAGGTTTTGCTCGTATACTGTATTGGGAGAGTATGCTAAATGCTCGTTATTAGGACATGAGTTTGCTTCCCAGATAGATTTCAGCCGAGCATCATAAACATTTTCCAGCATCCCATTTTGTACTCATAGCTAATTTAAGGATAATTTTTTTCTTTCTTTTCTTTTAAATAAATGTCCAAGCAAACATTTCCGATGAGCCGACTTGGCTCCCGTATTTCATAAATAATCCAACAAACCTAAAAAGGACAATTTAATTACACGCTAAGATTAAGTGTTCCACGTACAGTACAACATTTACTGCAAAGGCAACTGCAAAGGCAACATTTTTAACCTCTTTTTGCTTCGGACCCTCAAGAAGCGTCGTTTGTCGTCTCCGATTTGCAGGTTGGGGTTGGGTCCTGCTTCGTTTTGGTGCCCGGCGAGTGCCCCCCACTACCGCCGCCACCGCTCCACGTTCCCTATGTAGTCAGTGCTGGAGCTGTTCTCTCCCTGCTCCCTCAGGTGTGCCTGCTTTGCCCGCAGGATCTTCCGCTGCTCCTGGCGTTTCCGCCGCGCCTCCTGGTGCTCCTTCTGCCGCATGTACTGGTACCGCTGCAAAAACAGGTCTTTTGCATAATCGTACAATTCCATGTCTAAAAAATTGAGGGCCTCGATGCGCTGCTGAGTCTGCTTGTCTATCTCCACGCTGGAGGCCCTTGTGCTATTGTACTGCGTGAACGGCGAGATGAAGTTCATGTTGAAAGTCTTCTCAAAGAGATACTGAGTCTTGCGCTGGAATTCGGTCAGCCCGAAGAAGGCCATGCGCTTCAGGTTCTCCTTGGCACTGTCCAGCAGAACCTTATTTCTCTGCTCCTCAGGCATGACTGACAGATTGTAGCATCCCACCAGGCTGAGGTCGGAGAGCATGCGGACCTGGCGGTTGTTGGCCAGGTTGTAGGGGCAATCCATGAACTCCTGCAGGGAACAGCCCGACCAGTCGTCCCCCGTGTAGCAGCTGGGCAGCTCCTCGGTGGTCGGGGACCGGCCATCACAGACATGCAGGGACGCCTTCCACGTCGCTCCTCGCTGGACGTGCCGCCATTCGCTCAGGTATCGGGAGACGGGGTCACGCAGGATGGTGATATAGTAGAAATTCCTGCCAAGGGGAAAGGAAAACAGAGTGTTTAGTCCCGTGTGTCTCCAGCACACAGCGAATTAACGTTCAAAATCAATAGGAACCCAGAGATGCACTTAAGAGGCTTTCCGGAGCCCTGCCGCAGAGCGCTCCTCCGTGCGCTCACCTCTGCAGGGTGAAGGATGGCTGAACAAATTCCTGGGGGGACTGGGAAGGTTGTTATGTACCTGCACACACACAGCTAACTCTGTTTAACAGGTGTTGCCTCTACAAAGGTGAGGGGAACCCAAAATTTCCTTCTGTGCTGGGCTGCCCGTGTGGCAACATGCTCCTGCTGGTGTCCCAGTTGATGCTCTCCCCAGACCTTGGAGAATAATCAAAGTATCTCCCAGGATGTAAGCCCCAACCCAAGCAGGACACAGGTAGCTCTGGCTCTTTTAATACAGGACTGCAATGATGAGAGAGGAGAGCTAAGTGACTAACAGGAGAATAAAGGATGCATTGCAGCATTTTGTAAGAGAAAAGGTTTCCAAGGGAGGTGCTGGCTTTGGTTTGGAGCAACAGGATGGTGGCACATGCAGGGCACGTGCTGCCTCAGGGAACCCATCAGCTGGAAAAGTTGCAAGTTCAACCATAGGTATAGCATTAAGAGCTCACTCTGGGTTACATATTAATATCCACCATCAAACACCATGTTGTCCACTGTCACAGCCTAAAGTCATGCAAAGGACATGCTTTTTGCACCTTCACTAACACGACCATGGCCTCAGCAATGGTGCTGGAGGAACACTGTCAGGATACCAGCTACCTGCTTAAGTAAATAGAATTAAAGTAGCTCAATAAGCAAATTGTCCTGCCAGGGAAGGCCACTTCTCCAGTACAAGGACACTGAGGAGTGCGTGCCCAGGAGCCCTGAGCCCTTGGGGTGTGATTGTCGTGTCCTTGGTGCCGTGTAAGGAGAAGAAGGATATTCATTTGCTTTCCCAAGTGGCATCATGACTGGCCATCCCTCAGTCAACCTTTTGTTCCCTATCGCTTCCTTCAGCAGAAAAGCCACTAGATGTCAATGTTTTACAGAAAATTGTCTCTGGGTGGACTAAAAAATGAATCACAAGCACAAAAAGGATCCAAAAGCACAGGGGAAAGGAAAGCTGGAGAGTCACCATTCCTCTTCCTACTTAGAACATCCACACTCATAAATAATTGAGTAAGTAGAAAATACAATAAACATGCAAAACCAAATAAAGCCAAGCAGCCCAGTTCAGCATCAGTGGCTGGAAACAACAGCAACTCATACTCGGAGCCAGGACATCACAATTGGCACCATCACCATCCCCAGCCTCATCCAAGTGCTGCTGTCACCCCTCTGCCTCTGAGGGATTTGGCCACAGATTCACAGAACAAAAGGAGCCAAAACCCTGCCATGACCCCAAGGAAAGTCCTTTTCCTCAAAAGTGCCATTCAATGATTTCACTGAGAGTCGGAGGTAACAGGAAGCAAGAACAAAGCTCACTTTCATGAGTGAGACCTCTTCAAGACCTCTGTCTTACCTCAGCAGGTCTCTGGTAGCATTGGAGAACCGACCTGCCAAAGGAAAAGGGCTTTCCTTGAGCACCATCACCTCAACCAGTCACTCCCACAAGCAGGAGCTGTCCCTGGTCATGCTTGTGCCACAGGCTCCTTTGGTGCAGCAGTGACACAGCCTTGTCAGGGTCCCCAACATGAGAAATGGGGGATCTCTGGGGCCAACTCAATCCCCTTCTTTAAATTCTGTCAGGACTTCTCACCCTTGGATCTAGTTTATTGGGATACTGCACTAAAATAACAACCCAACCATATAGCACTAACCTCTGCACTAACTATAGCAACTAATATTCAGCAACAAACATCTGATGACTGAGGAGGCAAAAGCAAAGCCCTGCTTACCCCAGAGCTCCTTGCATGAGCTGACCCATCAGCAGTTCAGCGAGGCTGGGAGGAGAGTGGGGTGCAGGCACAGGGGTGCTGCCAGCTGAGGGAGAGGGCCAACCAAGCCATATGCTCTAAGGTCATCACAGAAATCAATGGGAAGTTAATGCAAAAAGGGAAACAAATCCTGAGCCAAGATCGATCCAGCAAGCATTTTATTATAGTTCAAACCCTTCAGCCACTCTCCCTTTGTGCCCTTTGGTCACAGGCGGTGATGACAAAGCATCTCCCTTGGCTGCTGTTGTAAAAACAAAAGAATGAATAAAAACTTGTGTGTTGGTGGAAGAGGCTGTGTCGTAAGGAATCACCGTCAGCCTGGGTGGCCGGCAGCCTCATCCCTCTGGATATCTCCATCAGCACCTGTCAGGGAGAAACGCTGCAGTCCAGGGAGACCAGGAGATGAGGCTGAGTAAAGATGCTCACTGGACTCTGCAGTGAGCCTGAAGGTGTCTGGTCGTCCCTCAGCACCCTGTGCTTGGGGATGCCAGGCCATTGGCAGGGCTACTTATGGGATGCCCCAGATGGAGCCCATGTCCTACCTGGCCTGAGCACCAGTTCCTTGCAAACATGCTCATTGCTGTTATTTATTCCATGTTGTTACTTCCCAGCTGAATCCTGCTTTCAAGAAATGACTTAGAGAGAGATGCTTTGTCAGCTGCTGGGCCAATCTCAGCTACATTGTGCATTTCCCCCCTTCTTAAGTCTGCCTATTAAAATTCTACTGAAAAAGGAGCTGACCCTTCTGGGAACACCAGCTTTTGGGTTTGCCCCAAGCCATTTCCTCCAAGTTAGGAATCATGGCAGCTCCAAGAAAGCAGCCGTGCTGCTCTGCATTCATCTGAACTGAGCTTCAAAAAGTCACAAAAGCTTTAATGCATCGTCAAGTCAGAGCCGTGCCAGAGATGGAATCGTCCATCAGCACTCTGAGCATCATTCTGCTGCAACGGGGAGGAAGACTCAAAGCTTTGCAATTATTTTTAGCTCTGTATGTAACAGCTTGTTCTTTCTGTCGTCTTAACAAGGGGGTGTTGAGCTCCTGCCCATTCCATGAAGTTTGTGCTTCAGAGCCCGAGACAACATGTTTGCAGGTAGAGCTCAAACTACTGTGAATCATCCCTCCAACTTAGAGTTGCACTCACCAGAAAAACAGCTTTTCTGTCAAAGTTGAGCTGGGTGCCCATGAAGCAGAAAACAAAAGGAGCTCCAGGGCAACTCACAAAGTAGGTTGACCCTGAAGGCATCAGGAATGTGAGATGGTGTGACAGTCATTTGTTTCTGGTATGTCCCTGAGCTACCAGGTGACTATTCCCCTTTCCCCACCTCTGCCAAACACAGGGGAAGAATGAAAATCTGTTTTTCCAAGCGAGTGATTTTTTTTTTTTAATGAATCCTTGTATAGAACTTCTAATTGCATCATTAAAGAAAAAAAAATTGAAGTCCAAGTGAGGAGGTGTGAAACCCCAGGGGATGACAGCACTGAGTAAAGCCAGAGATTTCAGAGCCTGAAGAAGCTGCCAGGGAAGGGATACCCAGGTACCCACACCACAGTGCTCAAGGGGCTCTTCACCTGCAGAGCTGCTCTGCTGAAAAGAGGGAAGGAGGAGGTGACTCTGCTTAAGCATCCAATGGGTCAGAATCTCCTGAAGTCAGGGTACACCTCATCCCAACCCCACTGCCCTGGCTGTTTAATTGCTTGTTGAGGTTGAGGGAGGCTGAAGGTCAGACGCTGGCAGCTGCCATGCCTTCAGCCTGGAAACCCGAGCCTGGCTTGATGGAGCTATGAGGTAAGGGGCTGGAGAGGGGAGCTGAAAGCTGAACATCCACTCACCATTACATCCATTAGCAAATGGATCAGTAGGTGAGGGACTGAGTGACCTTTTCCCATTTCTGCTCAGAAATGAGGCTATGGCAAGAAGGGCTTTGTAGGCTACAGGGGGTGAGAAACCTACAGCCTTTGCACAGGGAGCAAGGCAGCCCTGGGAACATCCCAATCTCCCCCCAGGCTATGCTCGGGGACAAACTAACCCAGAGAAACACAGCTTTAGCACAGGGCTTCAGAAGCAGAGCTATGATTTCCAGGGAAAGTACTGGGGCAATCCCACTCACCAGGCAAAAGTAAGGTTATGTTTTAAGCTGGCTCAAGCACACCAGCTTGTATCTAGGTCAAGCTCATACAGATGATAAGCCTGGCTAGGACGTTTGGAGTTGCAAACGGGGCTTGTGCAGTGAATAGGAGGCAATTTTGAACAAGCATCTCCATCTCTTTGGGTGGAGATGGAGGCAAGGAAATATGGGAATGTTTCCTACTCTGGGAGGTTTTTTCCCCTTGGTCCATGGACTTTGCAGTACATTAACAGGGCAGTGTGAAACCAAGACGGATATTTTGAAAGTTCCCTCTGAATGGGCGGGGGCAAAGGGACAGATGAGATTTGTACCACATCCAGCAGAAATGCAAATAAAATGAACTAAAACCCTGCAGCACAGATTCAGCATATCATGCAAAGGACTAAGGACTGAGCTACCAAAAAAAGAGAAATAATCATAGGGTTGGTGCTCCGGCACCAGAAACAATGCACAATCACCAGAGCCGGCAAGCAGCACAAGGACATTGGTGTCCTTCCCCTGTTCCCCACAAACTGCTCACGCTGCTGAATGGAAATCCACAGAGCTCATTTACAAAAGAGTAGTCACATACTCATTCTTTCAAAAGCTGAGCAATCTGGGGGTTTTTTGAGACACCAACTTGTCTCACTCAGCTCATTTGACCAGAGGAAGATGCTCCTACACTGTGACCACGTGCACAGATCTCCTCCGCTGCTCCCAGCAGTGAACTGAAACTGTTCTGCAGGCGGGCTCCTGCACTCCCCCCTCGCCCCAAAAAGCTCAGAAAATGTCCCCGCTTGGGATTATTTGACAGCAAAGTCACGGACAATGATGGAAGGTCAGGATCATGAACGGCATGAGTCTCACATTCCTTGTTCTGCTCTCAGAAACCCTCCCCGCACGGCTCTGAAGCTGCTGATGGATTTTAATCTTTGGCAGAGGGTCTCCCCGCCGATCAATCATTCCCACCACATCTCTCCGAGAAGTCAAACTCAATTACACCACGTCGGGTGCCGAGTGCTTCGCTCCCAGAAGGTGAGGTTAATTCCCATCAACAATGGCCCACTGAGAATTTGATTTGCTAATACCGCAAATTGTTCCTCCAACAGAAATATCCCTGCTGCCTAATTTGTTGGAGGCAGGCATCTGTTTGGAGATCACTCAGAGAGAGGCAAAGCATTCATTTAATACTGTGACTCATTCAGATTCTTAACGAACTTTGTCACCTAGAGACACAATTAAAAGGACAGGGGTGAGCATCCTGGTGACAGCCTCTCCTGCCTCAACCATCCACGCTTGGAACCTCCCCCCAAAATGGGAATACTTCTTCCCTGCCAAGAGCTGTTCCCACAGAGCACAACTCACAGAGATGAGGCCAAAATATTTGGCAAGCTCACTGAGGCAGCGCTGGGAATCAAATGTTTGCATCCACTCCAGATTGGTCCCAGATGCTTCGCAGCAGTGATGTGGATGGCAATGGCAGCAGCCGAGAAGCATCGCCCGTGGGCTTCCCACAGTGCTCCCAGCACCCCGGGCCCCACACACAAGGGCAACAGGCCCCACCTCGGAGTGGGTGATGAGCAAGGGGGGCTGTCATGCTCTCCGGGAGCTACAGGGAGAAGATCTGATGCCCAGTGTCCCGTGGTTGCTTCCATGTCCTGGATCCACAGACCAGCTGCCCTTGCCAGATCCTCCCCTGCCACCTTCATGGCGCTTACAGGGTTATCTGAGCAGGTCTGCTCCCCTTCTCTCCTCTCCCCAGGGACCTCAGTGCAGCTCCTGCTGAGCAACAGACCCAGGGCTGGCTCCTACTTGTTCCTACAAGACCTCTCTTCATTCAGTCATTCCAATTAAACTAAACTTCCAGCTCCGCCTCATCCAAAATTTAAAGTATAGTAAAATCTAGATGAACAAATCAATTAAAGAAGTGAAGGATACAGATTATGAGGAGGGAGAGGAGGAGGAGGAGGAACAAACACCCCTTTTCACTGCAGCAGTCTGCAAAAGTACATGGACTATATTCTTTTACTCTGAGTCTCAGGGTGGCAGAGGCAAATCATGCATTAGCTCCGAACAAGGACCTCGGAGGAAAGGAGATAAGTATTTCAGAACTGTGAATTAAAGCCGTTAGAAAATGTAAATTTACATTTCCTCTAAGTAATCATTATGTTTTCACTTCTATCAGCACCCAATGAATCACAGAGATGTTTTGTCTAGAAACACTAATGGTGGGGGTAGGAAGCCAGCAGCCTACCCACAGCAACGGCAGCAGGAGAAAAGTGCCAGAGGAACCCATAAAAAGGAGCTGGATTTTTCAAGAACAGCAATTACACCAGCCCATCATTGCCTGTAAAATTACCAAATAGGAAAGATCTGCAGAAAAGAAGCATTTCAAGCACAGAGGAAGGCAGCGATTTTGCAGCTCAAGGTACACGTTCATTTATGTGCAGGCATGGCATATGCACACAAAGATAATGAAAATAAGGCTTTAAACAAGTAAAAAATATGCAGCCTCACACAGGCACACATGCTCCCAGCTACCCTCACGCACAAACTAATTGTCCACAGCGTTGCCTGTGGAGGGGAGAGCTGCCCTGCAGATCTGCCAGAGTGGTATTAATTTCATAATTGCCTGTATTATTAAAATCTCTGCAGGATACCCCTGCTCACAACCAATTCAGCAAGAACAGTGGCCTTTTTACTTATTTTTTCTTTAGTGGAGCATAAAAAGAGAAGTAAGTTTCTGTTTTTAGACTCAGCAAACAGAAGAGTGACTCAGCCGTTGGCGCCAGTCCCCAATCCACTGCCTCCAGCCCAGAGTCTGGCACGGGAAAGGGTGGCAACGCTGGGCAGAGGGGCCCAAACTCATCCCACCCACCAGACCTGCTGGGAAAAGGACTGAACTACCCTTTGGAAACACCCATCTTTCATCACAGAGCAGCAAAGCTTCCCACTGGTGAGCTTAATTATATGACAAAGGCATCTTGATGGAGGGCAGCAGTGGTGCCAAGACCCCAGGCTACACATCGAGGTAAAACCCAAGGAAAGGAGAGAGAATGTGACAGAGGAGCATCAGCATAAGAACATGCCATGCTTCCCTTGAGCTGCAGTACGGGTGATGCTGGATTTGTGGTGCTGGTGCTGGCAGCACACAAGGCCTTGGCTATGGAAAGTGCTTTTCTTGTCTAGGCTGATTATCCCTTAAAAACACAGGAGGCAGAGCTGAATTTTGCCCTTAATACACACTAGGAAAAGTAACAGCGTGAGCAGCGTCTTTTGAAACATCGAGCTCTGAAGCCCACAGAGTACCAGGAGCACCTTCCTACTCCCAGTGTGAGGAACTGTCCCTGTCTCCTGGAGCTCACACCTCCCAGAGCTGCATCACACAGCATCTTCCAGGTGTGGCACAGCATCTCCCTGATCACAGAGCTCACAGATTCATTAAAAAGCACGGAGATATCCCAAAGCAAAAAGGAGCCCACTGCAACAGAGTTGGTGAACAAACCACAGGATGCTGCTATAAATCAGATCTGTACAACAGTATTTACCCCATCTAAATGCCGCTGCAGGAATTGGTTCCAACGTGTAACTGATATTTTTGCGGCGGCGAGGATCGAGGTTTGCAAAGCCTACACTCCATAAGCAGTGGTTTACAGAGAGGGAATAGTGGCAGTTTTTCATTTTCCAGAGTCCACTCACCCTTCCAAGAATCTTAATGCCTCATTGATTCATAATACAGTACATAAAGATTTCATTTTTTCTTGCACACAGTGATATATTATGGAGGCAATCTATTTTGCCACTGAAAAGTTTGCTTAGTAGAGAAATTTGGAGTTTTGACATTCAGGAAATTACAGTCATCTGTAAAGCACGATTGATATGCCAAGGCTAACATTTTCATTGCGCTTTTGGAGCCAGAATAACTACGCTAAAATATTTATTATATTCTAAAAAAAAAAAAAATTAAAAAAAAAATCCAACTTCTTGTTTATAAAAAGCATATATTTAGCATCACAGAAAAAACTTTATCCTTCTATCCATATATATTTTCATATATTTTCGCTACGTCTTAAATGCACAAAGCCCCATACTCTCCTGCCGGATGAAAATACTTTTAATAATTGAATAAAACCAATACTTCAGAAAGGCTCTGCTGTGTCCTGTGCGTGCAAGCAGAGGGCACGAGCTGATGCATGGCTGCACAGAGCAGCACGAAAGCAGAGAAATGAGACAGGGGCTGCCACGCCAAACCTACACGATGTCCCCTGGGACTGGGAACACTTGTCCTGCCAGCCACCAGCCACCCACAGGGTTCACGTGAAGCAGGAGATCACTGAACCCTGCGTGCTTCCCTTGTAAGTTTTGTAAATTTTAATACAATCCAGAAGGAGGCGGGTACAGAGGGCTTCTCCTGTCTTAGTTTGACACGCACACTTTTCTTTTTTACGAAGGCATGAACGTGTATTGAGAAGTTGTGATTTATCCTGTTTCCTGAGTACCCGTCGCAATTTCCTAATCGCTGCTTGAACTGTAGTAACACTCCTCCCAATTCCTTTGTATATGAAAGTACCTACTATTGAACATCCCCGCCTCAACACTGGAGCTCTCAAGAAAAAGATCATGCATCGGCCCCAAGAGCTCTGCATATCCCACAATGGGAAATTAACTCCAGAGAGGTATTTATAAAATCATTTGTTACTATATCAGAGCTCAATCAATTCTCTTCAATAATACATAAAAGGAGGAGGTTTGGCTCACACGAAAGAACACGTAAGGCTGATGGTAATTCCTTCACAAGTCATTTGCAGATAATCTTCCCTACGCTGGTTAATACATCCCACGATAGGTTACACAGAAGTGCTTTTAAAAACTAAAATGACGATATATAGCATCTAAAAAAGGCACATTAATGTAACTTTTTTTGCTTATCATAATTACCGGGCATATAGAAATCCAAGGAAAATCCTTCCCAGTCTTTCTAAAATTTTGTCAAAGGCAGGCATCTGTTGAAAACGTCTTTGCAATGTAACTAATGAGTTGATACTAATATATACTCAGCCTGATGCTAAAAGAGGGATCGAGGAATGGACAGTGTATTTACAGCTGCAACTTGCTACAGTTTTAATTTCAGCTCTCATTGATTCCACTGAGCACCATGAGACTGTATAATGAAGAAATCTGTATCAATTGAAAATACCAAGTGTGCTCCTGCCCCACTAGGGCACTCCAGTAATATCATGTAATGGAAGGGGATTCTCATTTAATTGAATTGGAAATGAAACACATATTAGCTAAGAAAACTTAATCAGTGCAATAATATTAAAATGGGCCACTCAGACAAACTATACTGATTAAGTCACTTGCAAACATTTCCGTAATCATCACTGAGACTCGTGGCGTTAATGATTTAACTCACTTTTCTACTCCAGGGAACAAAACTGTAATTTCATAGCAGACAATTAGAATATTTTAAACCCTCTCTCACACATTACAATACAGTCTTCTGGCAGAGGCACAGGACTAGATCCTGCAAGGATAGGACCTGAGCTCTGACGTACAAGGAGGTCTGCATGGATGCTGAGATGTCATCAGAATGTTTGATTTAAGACGGGACACAGCCCCGAAAGCACCTCGCTGGCTGGCAAGTGTTTCTGAGGTTCTCACTGCAGTTCCTCCACAGACTTCATCTTTAATCCTGACTAGTTACCGATGGCACAGATCGATGCACCGCAGCACTGAGCTCCAACCGCCTCCCAGCAGACCAGGATTTTAAAAATCATGTTCACACACGGTTGACATAACTGGATTTTAAATTTTCATGGAATAGCATTTCTAACAGCAATGGACTACTTTCCACTTCTACTGCTTTCTAACTCTAGCATGGAGTGCATTTCTAATAAAACTTTGTGGATGCATTTGTTGTGTCAAAGCTCATCTGGGAGGGGTTTTGCATCAGCTAAGCAAGCAACACTAAGCAAACATTACAAGATGTGCAGAACATCTTGTTTCCCATATCTGCTAGTTCCCACTCCAAACATTTAGCAAAAGCATGTTTTACTCAGTCTGAATTAGGACGATGTCCTTAGTAAGCCATGTTAATGGAAAATGCCACTTTAGCCTCTTATACAACCTGAACCAATGCAGGGATGCATCCATCATATTGTACTCAGAGGAGAACCATCCACACAGTCCAAGTGTGTGATGTGTCAGGAAACTGGAGACTGAGTTGGCAAAACCTCATCAGATGCTTTCCTGGGGGTCAGCAACAGCACACTCAGCACAGGAATCAGCTCAGACACATAGCATGGTTTTGGATTTCTGATGCCTCCTATATTGTTAATTAATCTGTAGCATTAAGACAATAAAAATCCTGCTTGTGGACAGTCAAAAGCAAATTCAATTTTTGCATCTTTTCAGTGCCATGAAGCAAACTCCAGCCAAAGTGGCAGCTGGTCTGAGGCCACCATAAAGAGGAGAGGCAGCAACCTGGGCTGGGCAAGGAGAGGAGCCCAGTTCCTCTCTGTGCCAGCAGAACTGGCACCACTATGCAAAAAGTACCTGATTCCACTGCCCACAAACAATGTTACTTGCTTTACCTTTTGCTCTGGCTCTCTCACCATGAGGGTAGCACAAGCTTGGGTCAAGATCTCGCCTTTCTGAGTGGTTTCTTGCTGTGGTCCTTTAAGCCCTGAGCTCCCAGCCCTCACCATCCACAGAGAACCAAGCAGGCAGCACTTTGAACCCTCAGCTGAAGGAACATCTTGCTTAGGTTAGCTGAGAAACCCCAAGCTGATTTCAGCTGAAGTCAAAGCTAACCTACCCCTGCCAGAAGAAAACCAGGAGAGGCATCACCAGCCCAGCCCCAGTATGATAAACCTAAAGCAAAATAAATCACATGACATTCAGGGTCATTCACTAAGGTTCACAGTTCCTTCCAAAAGAATCTGTCATTGCTCCTACTCCTCTAGCCTCCTACTCCTCTAGCCTCCTCCTCAAAATATGGAGAAAAAAAAATAAACAGAAAAACCAGGAAAAAGCAAAACTCCTCTGAGCAGCAAGAGATGGTTCAAAACAGCATCATTCCTATCTGCGAGCATCTCTTGAATGATTTTCAGAAGACACAGTTCTTACTCCTCCATGGATTATGCTGGCTAAAAATCTGTGTGACATTTTAATTATCAAGTACAAATGTTACTGCAAGCAAGCAATGAAACAGATGGTGTCCTGAATTTTACAGTACAGCCACATTTTCCAGCTCAAATTTACAGTTCACCAATCAGCAGCTCCAAGTCCTGTCTCTACTGCATCTCCCTTATCCAGCTGAACCCCCAAAACCTTGTGATGCCGGGAGGGCAGCTTTGGGAGTGGAAATTCAACCCAAGTTTTCCTCCCACAAGCAAAGGCACAGTGCGTTTGTATTCATTGGAACTTCCTCATTGAACTCCACTCATATAAGTTATAATTCCCAAGATTTTCTCCTCTTCCCATCTTGTGTACTCAGCAGTCCTCCCAGAGGGTGTCCCCAAGGGGAAGGGACAGGATGGAACAAGTGTCCCTTCAGGATCCATCAGTGCCAAGTCCCACATTACCAGGGAATAACAGAGAAGCAAAGCCAGAAGCTTTTCCATTCCTACTTGTTGGTCTACCATCCTGCCAAAAAAACGCAGTACCTGAGATAAGAGTTGCACTTTCACGTGGTTATTTCCCTCCTCTTATAAAACATAAAGTATAATTCAAGAAACAAGAGCCACACAGGGGAACATCATCACACGTCATACAATGTGGAGGGGGACAAGCAGGATCTGGGACTACCTTCAGCTGATCACAACTCTACAAATGGACCAGTACTGGATGTAGCCACAACCCAGAGAAGACCCAGCTCAGGCTGGGTCCACCCTGTGGCTTGCACGTTTCTTCTGTAAACCCCATGCTGAACAATGGGATGAACACTCATCTTCTGGATTTACAGCACCATGACAAATGTGCTTCTTATTTTGAGGAGTTTATAATCCAGTTCTGACAATGCACTAGGGAGAGGGTGTGGGTCCAGTGATTCCTGGGGGGCAGATGTAGTAGCATCCCTGGAGTTCAAGCAGCAAACATGGTGAGTTTTCAGCTGTCACTCCCAGCTGTGTTTGGCCAGGCTGATGCCCTCATTGAACAGGCTCTTGATTTAACAGTCTGTGGCCAAACTGAATCCTGGAGAGCTTTCCTGATACTCCACTCCATTCATCTCCACTAAAGGGGAGCCACTGTCGGGGCTTATGGCATCAGTGCTGTAATTACCAAAAGGAAACGTTTTCTGGGAAGGTGTCCCAGAAAGCAATACACTGAACATTTCCTCTCACTGCTCGCAGTAGTGAGCAATAACTCCTCCTCTCACCGTCAGCACCAGGCTGGCTTCCAGCCAGGTCTCCGAGGACGGGCACCCCTCCTGTTGTGCCCCTGCACTGGCACAGCACTGGGAACACCAGCTCTGCTCTCACCATTCACCCTTGTGCAGACACCCCTGGGATGTGGAAGTACTCCTGCAGGCACCAGACAAAGGGAGATGATGCATGGGCCAAGGCATAGTCCCTTTGGACCCCAGGCTTTTCCTGCTCTGTTTTGAAATGTATCCAGGAGCGCAGACTCGCAGATGGAGGGGCCAGCACCAGCTTTGCAGACGGACAGTGATGCTCGTCTCACCCCGCCAGGCACAACAGCATTTGCCATGGGGGCTCTGTATCTTGCTTGCAGGTTTGCTCACTTAATCCAGCGACACGTTGGCATCCAGGGATGAGGATGGTGAGACCTATGGTGGCCCTCTGAGCCCACTTGGAGAACCTCTTCCTAAAGGGAACCAAACAGGGCGCTTGTAGAGCTGAAGGGATCCAAGGACTGAGCTTGCCTTCACAAACACTTTCCAGGGAGCCCCTGAACACCAAGGAAAACCCACCCGGGTATTTGATTCCCAGGGAGAGAAGCCAAAGCACCGTCTGGCATCCCCAACACCGGGGTACATGGCCTGGTTTGCAGCAGATCGATGCTTTCACATTTGAACTCAGCAAACAGGTGCTCCAGAGCATGATGAAGTGCACCACAGCGGCACAGGCTTTGCTCTCAGTCACACTGGCAGCTGGATTGCTGCAATAAAAAAACCTGAAAATCAACTGTCTGAGCAGCAACAGCCTCTTCCTAGGTCTCCATCCCTGGAGGGGTTAATCTAAAGTAATCTAATTTATTCCCAAATTGCAGGCAGCAGTGTCTTTTCCCATTTAGTAGATTAAGAAACTGTGCTCTACCAAATTTATCTGAACAATTCATTCCCATGGAATTACACTGGGTTTTGAACTGAGGTTGATATACTCCATTATATCTGCAGGCTAAGCAATCCACCGAGGAGCCAGATTAATACACAGCCAAATACCACCTGAGTGGGGGTTTCTGGCAAAGCATCTGTGCAGGAACATGGACAAGAGCAGTGGGTGTGAAAGGGCTCACAACAGCAGTGATTTGGGCCAGGGCTCAGGTGCAACAGCAGCATCTTTAGCTACATCTCCACCATCCTGTCATTAAAACAGCAGCACCTCCATAACTCATTTCAACATACTGAGACTGGGCTTCTCTTCACATTATTTTAAACAAAATGACACTTTCTCTAGACACTTAAATGCATCCTGGTCTCATCACATCAACAGAAGAAGCATATTTTTTCTGTTTATGTGAAAGGTGATATTGGATGCATCATACATTGCAATCATTTGCTGGCTTCCTCTCTCAACATAAATAAGAGGAAAGAAAGTCAGAGGAGAGAGATTTTAAAGATGATGTATACATATGCATGACCATTTTCAAACCCAGAACATTATTAAATTCTTTCATATATTCATGTGAGAACTGCAAAAGATTATGAAAGTAGAGATGCTATCGCTCATACTTTCCCAGAGCAAGAATTAGGGAGCTTTTCTTCTTAATAACAGCTATATACTTAAATACTATCTGTTTGGCCAAGCCCTAGTTAGTACTGGCCAACAGAGGTGGGGTGTACAGTTCACATCCCAACTTCATGGAATGGACCTGCCTACATGTCCAACCCAAACACAGGGCAAGACTGAGCAAGAGATATCTTATGGTTGTCAGAGCTTCGACCCTTTTATGGCTATTAAATGCCTTTAAATTCCTGCAGTTTCCACAGGTCTGAGCATCCTCTACCAAAAATACATCCCACATGCCCCACCCCACCCTTTCCCAGTTCTCAGAGAGTTGAGCCCAACCAAACACTGCCTGATCCGTGTTACCCAAAGGCATTGAGGAAATCTTCTGATTTGCAAGTGACGCTAAATTCATCTAAACAGCTTTATTTATGAGTGGTGTTACATCCCACTTCTTGGGGAGACAGATCTGCCACTAGAATTGCCTTTTCCTGCCTGCAGAAACTGTAACTCTGCATCAACATTACACAATTATTCTAAAAACATTATTTAGATAGTTCTATGGTAACGGGTATGTACGCCAACCCCAGTCCCACAGAATTTGCATAGTAGAATTTTTTATCATGCTTCTTAAAGATTAATAATTTAAAGCAAGTTGTAACTGTGCTAAGATTTAGTCTTATGTTTTCATCACTGCTTTATATTCTCATAAATATCCAACATTCCCAAGTATATAGGAATCTGAGATGCTATTCAAGAGGAAAAACTGCAACCAATATATCTTCCATTTATGGAATTGAATATAAGATCATATTCAAAGTGCTGCATTTACTGACTGATTTTGAATACATAAAATATATAGCCATTGCAAATTCGCCTTTCATTGCAAAGCTTTGTTCTTGTAGTGACATAACTTACTGCCAGATTAGAGCCCCAAGTACAGCTGGACCATTTTTCATGTTCTCCATTCCCACAAACACGACTGGGAGACAGGTCGTGCTCTCTATCAGGGTTGTGCTTAGCACACAGCAATATTGCAACACGTCCCATTAGAGTTATGTCTGCTGAGACTGTGAGCACAGACTTGGCTGCAGGCACCTCCTAATGGAATTACATAATTGGAGGCATGTCATCTAAATCTGAACAAATTGGATTCCCTTGTCATGCACTATTGAATCAGAACGGAAAGAACACTCCATGCTGTTATCTATGGTAAACCAACGGCGGCAAATCCGGCGTCACTAATATTTTGATAATGTGATGTTTATTAAAAATGGGGGAGAAAAAAAAAATAAGATAAAAGTTTCATGTAAGGCGTGCCAAAATCATGTTGCATGCAAAAATGAGCTCATCTGAGCTTGGCTTCAGACTGGGAATTATGTAAATGGTTTATGACGGTTGCGGTGTTAAGAAGATGTAAGCAGCAGAACCATGTGAGGCTGGTTGCCTGTAGCAGCCAGGGAAGTGCAGACAAGGACTCAAGACTCCTGCTACCAGCTCTGCATCTGGCAGGAGAGACAACTACCAAGGTGTTTGCTCTGCTCCAGTCCTTCCCTCTCAGTCCGTGGCTGATCAGTGACATTAACATTCACATCTTGCAACCGAATTCTCCAGCCCTTGCAATTCATAAGCATGCCCTGCTTTTCGTTTACAAGTATATCAACTTTAATTTGGAATTACTGGAGGAATCATAACGAGGGAGCAATAACTTTGAGCACACTGAACTGCGCATTCAGGGCAAATTTTCACTGAGTGCTCAGCTCGACCTCCAGCTCTGCACGTATGAGAGAACAGAGGCATTAATTACATTACCAGAATCACTAATCAGCCCATTGCATCTTTACATTTCATCAGCTAAATGCTGGTGCAAAATGAGAGGCTTTTTTTCCCTGTAATTCAGCCCTTCAAGCCTCACCAGGATATTTCCATGGAATGAATTCCTTAACAAAAACAGTGAGAAAAAAGGCAAGTAAGAAAGAAATTAATTCTGATGCCTTCCAGAATTCATGGTTCTCCTAGTTAATTAATTGTGGGCTGACAGGGGCTCCCCTGTCCACACTAGGTCATCAGGGCACCTTGCAGATGGAGCTGGGTTGGGGGGCAGAGCACCCACCCATGGTCCAGCCTAGGGCATGAGGGGTTTGGGTGACGGGACAGGGGGTCTGTGACAGCAAGAGGGGTTGTCTGTAGTACAGCTCTATCTGGGCTGGTGCCCTGCAGAAATTCAGGTTTCAGTATGCCACCTGCACGCTGCACATTAACACCACCAGCTCTGCTGCCCCAGCTCCAGCAGCGCTGCAGTCCTGCAGGACTGTGCCAAATGTCCATTTATATTCGATGGGAGGGAGAAACGCTGCCAAATCACCAAATCACCTCGAGTTGTGAGAGCACGCAGCAGGGGGAAAAGTGTTAACTACATACTGAGCCTCTGCCTGTAGATCAAGACCGAGAGGAGACAGCTAAACTTTTACTGTGTGCTCTGGGTCTGAGCATCCCCCCAGTGGCAGCACAGCATCACACCGTGGGCAGCCCAGCATCACAGAGCTCCACAAATGCACAGTCCTGCCTCAGCAGCCCCTTCCAGAAGAGACCCCCAAAAAACTGTACTCCCAAAATCTATAACCCTGTGTAATTGCTTGGTCTAAAGGCCCATTAATCCATATGGACAAAAGAATTGTCTGAAGAGTGACTGCTCCTTAGGGGTGCCCAGCACCGTGTTTTGAGCCAAGTGGGTTTCTCCTGCCCATGGGTGGGAGCAATACCATCTCACTGCCAACTTGGTGTGGTGGGGGAAAAACAGTTTTCCCCCTGAAGCTATAAAATGGTAAACCCCCAGGGGGTGGTGACCCTTGAGGTTTGAACCAATGAGTGCTTTTGCAAAATATAAACATGTCACAAGCAGACTGGAAAAGAAGCGTTGTTGTGGTAGTTGCCACTGAGCTCTCGGGGGTAATTGTGCCACAGAAAGCAATAAACATGGTGATGGTGGGAATGGGGTAGCCTTCCATGGCAGGGAAAAAAGCAATGTCAGGAGAGGCCATGCTCCAGCTGGGACTGTCCCACCACTTCTTCAATGCCACCATGTAGTCCTGCTTTGATGGCTCATCCAGCTCAAAATATTGCCTTAATATGTAGTGACATTTCTAGATATACGAGGGAGAGGGAAAAGGAAAAACACAAATCAGCTCAGTATTTTGCAAGAGTTGGCAATGCCTGGCACACCTTAAAACTAAAGATCATTGAATTACACTGACACTACTTGATCTCTAAGTGTCCTTGGGATCAAATCTGAGCAGTTTCAGTAACTCTGACAGGAGCACTAGCTCTGTGGATTGCTCACTCTGGCATTTCCCTGCAGGAGCACAGTGGGGACCTGCACCCAAAATCCCTGCTTCCATGGCTCTCCACTCTGCTCACATCATGGCAACTGTGCTAAATAAATTTCAAAGGATGTTTACCTGCTCCTGTCAGGGCTGGAGTATCACAGGGAAGTCAGCTGACCACAGCTTAAACAGAACTGAATGAGATTACTGACCACAGCACCCCCAATTCTCTTATCAAACCATCTTTTGTTAATCTGCAGCTTCAGGGTTTTCTGCTACCAAGTTGTGACCTTCCTCCCCACATGCTCATCTCCACAGACCTCTCCTCCTTGACGGCAGTGCCTTGCTCGCCGTGACCTAAAAGATCCTCTTAAGTGACTGTGGCATAACATGCAAAATATCTGAAAGAAAGCCTAAATTACAAGATACACCCCTACATCTTCACACCAAGTGCCAGCCTGTCTTAAAGGCTCAGCACATCTGGTTGCACAAATGACCTCAGCCACGTTGCTAAGGCTGAGTCTTTGCAGGGTTCAATGACACTGTGCCAATATCCTCAAGTGACATGACTGACGCCACCAGGCTACGCGGATTCGACACAGTGGTGTTGTGGAGAGCCTGCTGTTTTGGCAACAAACCTGGAACTGAACTAGGGACCTTCAACATGGGCAAAACATGAAGATTTGCTCTTGGCATTATAGCAGGGAACTGGGGCTGATGTCGACTTTTAATCTGATATGGCTTAGAAGAAGCCATGACAAACATCCCCGGGGCAGTGATGTGGTGTCAGGGCGATTCACCACCTTCTGCAACACCAGCTACAGAGCTGAGCCTGCAGAGCCCTTGGCCCACCTGGGCTCACCACAGCACTGTTGCTGCTTTGCACCAACATGGACAAAACCCCCAGAGCATCGCAGCCAGGGAGGGGAGGCAGGAAGGGCACACCAGGATGCTGAGCAACAGAAATGTCCTCAACACACTGGCAAGAACAACATCCACTGAGGTGGGAGACACCAGCATACCAGCCATGACCCTGTACACCCAACATAACATCGTTAAAATAGGTATTTTAACTCCCAAATTGTGGGATGCCTGTGCTAGCAGTAATGAACGTGGCCATGTTCCTTACCTGGCAGGCATTACTGCAACTCTCCAGGGAGGCTCCAAAATTCAGAAACCTTTACTCATCCATAGAGGGTTCTGAACCACCTTGTTGCACTCAGCCTCCTTTACATAAGAAGTATCAGCTTCCAATTAATACAACTAATTAATATTACCAATTAATGAATTGAAGCAAGGACAGGGAGCTATGAGAACATTGCTTTTGAAAGGTACGAGATGCAGTAACAAGAGCCAGCTGGAAAACGGCTTTTCAGGAGCTTTTACTAATTTGATTTTCTATCATAAAAGCTTTTTTTAAAGAAAAAATTATTATAAGAATACAGTGAGAAAACTGCTGTCCAGTGCTCCCAGTGTCACTCATCCTTCCCTCAAAGAGATGCTGTAGGGCTTTACTGGACATGAGGGAGTCCAGACGGGAGAGGGATGGCATGTGCTTCAATTAGTGCTCACACCTCTTTAAAATCAACTGACCATGAGACATAAACCCTCTGAGGAGAAAGTCCTGTCAGTGCTCATGGGGATAGTTTGCCCAGAAAAGGCCACACTGGAGTGGGGGTCCATGCACGGGCATGATGCTGATCTGGGGAAGTAAACCCTGGGAAACATCCTCCAAAGTGTCCATGGGGTCAGGGAGAACCTCTTCCCCCTTCATGGCCAGGGCAGTCATGGTGCCTCCCTTGGATACTAATTTGGGGATGCTGGTCACCCTGACAATAGTGATGCCATGGCTGGAAGCACACCCAGAATCCAGACCCGAGACAGCCTGGGGCTAGGGGGTGTCTGTGTGGGGTGGGTTACACAGTAATAACAGCTGGTTGGAATAATAAATTAGCACCTAATTAACAGGAGTGCTGGCTGCAAAACACTGAGTTAATGGAACAGAAAAAAAAGAAGGCAAAGAGCTGCTGCTGTGAAATAAGGAGATTGCTTTAGAAGCTACTGTGTCAAGGACATGCCTTCAAAGCTGAGGGTTTAAAAGCTGAAGGAAGAAAAGTGCTTTTGTGGGGTAAAACTCGCCCTGTCCTTACCCCAGGTCAGGATTTGTTTCCCAAGCAGGCATTAGCCCAGAGCACTGGGGGTGATTAAGCTCAGACTCTCCCTGGTAAAAAAAAGGGCTGTAGGGCCTAGAAGTTGCATGCCAGAGGACAAGGTAAGCTTTTGGGATGCAGATAATACAGTCAGGACAAATATTTATTGGGTCAGTAGTCACTGGTGAGAAAGAGAAGCTATAAAGTGGAGATAACAAGAAATAATGCTGCCACAATGGGAAACTGCACTAATGACTTAACAGCTCTTTGCACCTCTCCATAAAAACCTCCTAAGGGAAAACTCCTATTCACTGCCAAGGAAACAGTGGTGTAAATCTGTTCTCTGCTACATCTGACCCTCCTTGCACTTGAAGCATCTGCTAGACCAGCTCCCTCCTTAGCTTACTACACTTCTACCCTGTTTTTGGTTCTCTTCTTCACACAAACCAACATATATCCTCTCCCCAGCTTCATGGCAGGTCGCAGCACCCCTGGTGGATCAGGGCAGGAGGAGACACCCCACCACCACTCTCCTGTGAGCTCAGGGACAGTCCCAGCAGGGACATTAGGGCTGGCACAGACAGCAAGGGTGACCTGCACCCACCCAGACCAGCAACAGTCCCCAAACCCCAACCATCACCTGCACAGGCTGTGCACACAAGGCAAACACAGAACAAGCATCTCTGCTTGGTAGGAGACACTAAGGACACAGCTAAAAAAAATGCTGTTTAACTGTCTTTAATTAATATTCCGAACTACAAGTAAGCCTTTAACACACAGCAGGATCACGGTGAAAGATTTATGAGATTGGTTCACCTTTCCGAAGTGCTGCCTTGGGTCATCAGCACAAACTTATCGTCAGCCCGTACACCAGTGGAGAGCTGGAGCGAGAGGGGAAGGGGAACATCTGCATGAATATGATGTGACCTACTTTTACAGTAATTTGAATGCATATCTGGGAAAAAAACCCCACCCTCTAAAATTTTAAGGGAGAATTATAAATCAAGGCGTGACAGTAAACAAGCCGTCTGTGAAGTCGTACTGTCTACCCAGTACAAACAAGAGATTCATCAAATAATAAAATACTACTTTAGAAGAAAACAAGCACAATTATTTTATAATTATGGCTGCTCTAGTCTTCTGAGGGCAGGAAACCTTCCTACCTCCATAGAATCATAATCAAGACTCATCAAAGTCCTGTAAAAGCAAATCAATATCTGCTCTTGGCAGGACGAGTTAATTAATACCAGAGTGCTCTTCTGCATGCTGCCTGGCTGTCAGGCTGACAGTGCTAAGTGCAGCTCTCCCAAAATCCTCTGTGAAAAAGCACCTACCACCACTGTGGCTAGGGGTGACAAAGGATGCCATGTCCCTGCGGGTCTGGATGTACGGGCACTGTGGGCTGTGCTCCGCTTTGTAAAGGACACAGACATCCAGGTGGTTCAAATCAGCAAAATGCAATCAAACTCCACGCTTCTCCAGATCCTTATCTCCATCAAACAGGAGACTCAGGCAGCACCGTGCGGATAATTTTATAAAGGGAAATCAAAGCCATGTCCTTTTCACCACGACTGCACTCGCAGAGTTGGTCCCTGGTTACATGTGGTTATCTGAGGTGCTGTGGCACCCCCGCATCAGACACCGTGAGGGGGAGCTGGTTGTTACCAGAGAACTGGCTCATGCCACCAGCAGTGGTGGGTTAACACTCTGCCAGAGACTTTGGAGGTGCCACTTCAAATATTGGCAGTCAGAGTGCAAGCTTTCCTCTCTCCATGGCAGATTCACTGGAGCTCTGTGCCATTTATTGCGTGACTCTTCCTTCTCTTTTTTACTTACTATGAGACCTTTAAAATGGAGGTCTTGTCTGCCCTCTGTGATTAGTAAAGATCTCTCAGCCTTCCTAAAAGTGCAAGGAAAATTACAGCCAAGAACATGACAGCAGTTAGACGCCCAGAGCAGGAAGGAGTGAGACACACTCAGCAGATTGCTTTGAAGCAAAAGCTCAGTAAAACATTATTAAACTTATTTTTAGCCTCATTTTCTAAAGAAACGAGCCTCTCACGAACACACTGTCCACCTCCCTCCTCTCTCACCACACTCCTCATAATTTTTTAATTGGTTCCCTTATCTAGAGATTCTGCTGTCAAATTTGGGTGGAAGACAAATAAGCATTGATAAGGGACTTAGGGGAAAACACCCAGCTGGCGATGGAGAGCAGGCATTGCTGGGAGCCACGGCCGGCCCGACGGCACAAGTGCCTCCTTTCATCTGTGCTTGAGACAAGACAGAGAGGCACGGTGATTTTTAGCACGGAAAGCTGGCAGATGCAGCGGGGCAGAACGCAGAGGTACTGCTCAATGGCTCTGCTGAACAGCAGCATTCACCACGTCCCGAGAGTGCCAGTGACGTTCTACAGACCTCCTGCCAAGAGCAGCTGATATGTCATCTCAGGCATAAAATGGGACAAAGATGCAAAATGCCAGAAGAGTAGGAAAAGCCAGTTCTGCCGAGTGCCACTGCTGATGTACTTTTATTGTTGTTTAATGGTTTTCTTGGATCAAACAAGGGAGAAGATCCAAGTGTGCAGAGAACTGGCTGTTCCCTGTCAGCAGGAAAAGGCATCAAATACAGAGGAGGGCTAACTAACAAAAATACATGGGCCAGAAGAGGACATACACAGGAGAAATGGGTGAGGAAACAGGCTGCAGGGTAACAGGAGTGCAGGAACACAGCTGCCTGTCAGCAAAGTGCCTGCTGGAGCCAGGACCAGACCGTAGATGCCAGCATTTGGCTGGGAGAAGCAGTTTTTCTTCGCCTAGTTAGCACAGACTTCACCTGTGTCAGTGTTTTACTAAGAGGATGAGGAGATATTGCAGGCTATTAAGTTTCCACAGGGCTAAGTGGTATTAAATTCCATTGTTGGAGCTCAGGTAAGTGGCTGGGTAAATACACTCCCCAGCCTGACGCCGCTCGGTCCATTAGCCGGTGCTGCCATCGTCGGAAAGCAGAGGGGAGAGTGGTCCATATGGACACTGCTGTTTATAACCCAGCTCTCATTTCAGTGTGGTCTCTGAGTAGATTGCTCAGCGATGGTGCCAGAAAGTGGATGGGCAGGGAAAGGCTCCACCATCTAAACCCCACAACCCCTTTTCTTCCATGTACCAGTTCCTTTAGGGACCAGACAAGGACAGGATCATTGCATACTCAGACTAGTTTCAGCTCATTTTATCCCCTTCCCTGCCATTCCTTGGGTTTTGTTCTGTTCTAGGATTTAAGTAAAAAAATAAATACAACCTCCCCAAACCTTTCTGGACCAGTGAGGGCAGCCAGTCCCCAAGAACACCCAGCCCACACTCATTCTTCTGAACCCTTCTGTTCTTCAGAGCAGGTTCACAGCAGAGCCAGCTGGGCTCCCTACTGCCTTTGGCTGAGCACTCAGTGGACATCACTGCACCATTCAACATCTGTTAGGGACTTTGCTTCAAACACTTATTTGGCAGATGTGGCTGAGAGGCTCACGTTAACCATGAGAGAGAAGCCAAAGGAGTGTGGCAAAGAGCCTGGGAGCAGTTTGGCTGCAAACAGCCAAGCACCCCAGTGCAGACCTGGCTGTCCCAAGACAGTTTGCTATTGCATGTTCTCTGTGCCAAACAAACCTCTCTGTGCACCCCTGCACCCAACCAGGGAGTCTGAATACACCTCCCACCTGCCCTGCAGTGGGCAAAGGGGGTCTCCCCACAGGTATCCACACCAGGCAGCTCCTGAGGGATAAACGATTCTGTAGGCTTGGGATTTATTTTGGAAGATGCTTTGTGCATCCGTGGTTCTGTGGTGCCCCAGGAGCAAAAGGCAGAAGGAAAACTGCCCCTGCACAGTTCCAGCCTGGCAAACAGAAACCTCCAGTGTGTTCCAGGTCAGTGCATACAGAGATGTCTGTTTGTTTTGAAAACCAAATTCTGCATTAGTTTACAGAGCAAAGGCAGCATTTTTTGCTTTCTGGGCATCTTCCTTGACTCTGCTTTAGAGAGACAACAGCTAGAGAAGCTGAAGAGATGGAAAGGCACAGGGCAAGCACACTTGCAGTGAAGTTACCAGAGCAGTGGGGCTTGGATGGGTCCTGGGCAGGCCCAGGCTGGGACAAGCCCTAAGGAGGACCAGGGGAAGGACCACTGCTCCCCTCGGTGCCAGTGCAGGCTCCTTGCCAGTCAAGCAAACTTCCAACCAGACCATCACATCTCAGATACAGGCTTGGTGTCCCATGCCAAGACCACACAACAGACCAGTGCCCCACAAACCCATGCTCATACTAGAGGAAATGATCTGATTTTTTTAAGATGGAAGATCTTGGACTTGGCATGTTGAGCTGCCTTGGTGTACACAAAGACTAGACCTGGTATTCTTACTACTCTGGGCAGAAACACTTCTCTGCTCAACAGTATACATATTTCTCCAAGCACGTAACTTTCCCCTGCATCCAGCGCTCCTATCACTCTGTCAAAGGAGATTGTGAGAAAGAAGAATGCCACAGACATTCCTTTTTTGCAAGCCTCATCTTTTCTGTGGATTTGGCTATTATTGCAAACAACACAGGATGAATCCAACAGTAGGTGAGTGAAAAATTGGATCTGACAGCCTTAATTGAGCCTGAATTCCCATTTACTGAAAATGATCTGGCATAATTAAAAATTCACAACTAGAGACCAGTTGTGAACACTATACATTATGGGTTCTCTGAATTACTCTGGGAAACATACACTCTCCAGGCTTTGGTCTTGCAGCCAAAACAGCTCGAGCCACATTGATGGAGTCATTTAAGAAGAGTAACTCTGGATTCCAGGGAGGGAGTGAGCTTGTGCTCAGCAGTCACCACCCATCATGGCAAGAGGGTGGCTGTGCAGAACTCGCACCAAGCACAGGTTTCCAAATATCCCCCCTGCCTGTAAGATTTCTTCTGATGCAGTATGTTGCTGTCCCTACACCATGGGGATACGCTCTTCACTACCACATTAAGGCAGTAACAGGACAGCTGCTGCTTTTCTATTCTATTTCAAGTTTCTTGTCTTATCTCAGTAGAAAGCAAAGGGACAAACTTTCCTGCAAGCACTAACAGGAGCAGCTCTGCAAGCTCAAGGGCTCTCAAGACCTCAGCCCTGTGCCCGCTGCTAACACGCAACGTCCCTGGTGCCCCAGTGCAGACCCACGTGCAACTTTGCAATTGCTTTCTCCTTATTAACATAATTGGGATTTAATTCCACCACATCATTTGCAAGCCTCACTTAGCCTGAGACAACTTAGGGCAGTGCAACTGGAAACGTCTTAATTTCTGCTTTCAACAAACCACCAAGATATGGCCAGTAAACAGAATATTGGAACAAACACAGGCCAGTCTTCACCAGGGCAGGGTGTGGAGCCTGGAACATTAATCCAGTTGCAGTGTGTTCTTAGGGAAATAAAAGCCTCAATAAACAAAGCACGTTCTGTTCTGCACACAAACATACCAATCACAGCTAAATAACAGGCCTTGGATCATTTATAACAAGACATAACTTTCCATTTATAAGTGTTTTTAAGGAACAACCCTCAACCAGGAGATTTAACTGAGCTGAGCACTGAAGGTATATTAATCAAATGCTCTAATGCTGGATCTCACTTGATAGGCAGGATACCTATCAAAAAGAATAGTTACCTAACATTAGCATTTTTGAAAGCCAACATATCCACAGCTGTAACTTCATTATATTTTTATCTAGACTAGTTTAATGACCGTCCCATCCTATACCAAAGGCTGCCACGGATATAACATGCCATTCAGTTCTCTTTCCTAGCAGGGTTTTGTTGTGGGGTGTTTTTTTCCCTTCCTTCTCTCTGTCAGCTGCTGAGAACCGGCATGACAACCCAAACTTCCCAATAAATCACAGAGGCAGTGACTCTTCACTTCAGAGGAACGGCAAGGTGTCATCCTCCCAGCAGCGCCGCAGCAATCGTTAGCAATGCAACACCGCTCTTCCCAGGCACGTCACCTGTGCTGCAATCCAAAAATAGGCCATCCCAAAATAGGTTGTCGAGGCAGGAGAGGGATCCGAGCGGCACACTCAGGCTTTCCCAACAGGTAATGCAAAACCTACCGCATGCCCAGGCTGAAGTAAAATCCCCAAACGGGTCTGTCCCCTGGTTAAGTCTGCAGGGCATCTGGACGGCCCCGAGCCCTGCTGTGACGCTAATTTGAGGTCTAGGTGTGAGATGAGTATTTATGCACCAACGTGCCCATCTGCTGCCAGAGGAGAGCCCACAGTGGTCACACCTTGCCACTTCCCGTGCTGCAGCAGGATGATGGCAGGAGCTGGGCACCTCTCCATGTGCTGCTGCGGCAGGTATGGGGCCACTGCAGAGGATTCCACTGTGGTGTGGAACAGCACAGCATCCCCAGGGTCCAGCACACAGCTTGGGGCTTGCTCTGGCTGTGAAACACCAGGACTCCACTTTATCCCTCATTTAACCAGGGACAACCACAAGTGAATTCAGCTTCCCTGACAGCACTGTGGGATCAAACATGTTTTAGTGAGGGTGCCTCAAACTCCCTAGCCTTCTGTTCCCTGTGCAACAGAGCTCAAAGGGAGAAGGTGTGAGTCCTTCTCTCAAACTAATTCCCTTCTTTACTTCTTTTGTGGCTTTTTGTCATCACCATCTAAGGGTTATCCAAGACAGGGAGGCAAGTTGAAGATAAAGAAGCGGGGCTCACATCCTCCAAGGGCTTGTGAAATGATTTAGGAAGAGGCAGCAATCTAAACATTGAATTTTCAAGAACGTCACCATTTTCTGGGCTCTCCGTGGGCTCTGCAATGACAGATGAACCAGAAGCACCTCTGCCTGCCAAGTTTGCAAAAGTCCATCCTCAAACTGCCTAGGTCCACCAAAGCACAATAAAGGCCAGAAGACTCAAAAAACAGTAATCTGGAGGAAAAAATGACACACAGTACAAACTATTTTCCCTCTGCTGCTTTCAGCTACAGAATTTCATTACTTTTGCTGCTGTCCTGCTGATTTTCTGGCACAACATTCGGGACACTGGAACAGACTATTTTGCACAGCGTCTGCCATCATCAAGGGACTCTGCAGTCTGCAAACCTGCAGGCAGTTTATTGCCCATACTCCTCCCCTGGACAGCCCCTCCCTAAGCTTTATACAGAAAGCACTTGCAGCAAGCCTGCTTTGATGCTGTCTCTACAAACTGAGTACACAACGGTCTCTAACCCCTGTCCCCAAACAGTGACACTTTGGATGCTTTTATTTTTGTACCTATTTGATTAAAAAAGAGATGCCTCAAAGTTTCAAAACAAACAAAACCTCCCCCCCCCCCCCCAGGTTACTGCTGCCCTTCACCAAGCTTTCCTGTTGTCCTTTAAGGTGTCAGCAGATGTTAATGGCAAAATATTCTCCTGGAATCAAACACAGCCCATCCTCATAAATCGCTGGCAAGGATGCCCTTAAGTTTACCTGAGAAGCATCTTGCCTCAAACAAATCCATATTTATAGGCCAATAAAACAAGAAAACCTAGTTCTATGTGCTGGATTAAATGAAGAGAGCAAAATTTGCATAACTTTGGAGCATAATCTCCCAAAGCAACAACTAATCTGCTAGTGATTATCTTTCTATTTGCTTATCACTGTCTGTATTGATGGGGAGATGAAACAGGACAGCGCTGCGTCAACAGAGGGGCAGCCACGCCAGAGTTCAAATAATATGAAGGTCAGGCAGGTATCCATGTGTTTGTTTTTAGTTACCCTAAAAGTTATTCTATCTCATAAATACCTGGTTTTTCCCAAGCTGCTGGATCCCAGAATATTTTACAGCCTCGGAAGAGTCTCCAGGGCGTGGGTTCAGCTGCCAAGTGATCAACTTTCTATCTATTAAACATTTGAAACGAGCTCAAATCTGGCAAGCTGCCACTTCACAAGCCCACAGAATAACAAGCTCATTGTGAGTCCTTTTAGCATGGATTAATTGGTGCACAGAGTCGGCAGTGTGAAGAGGGCAGAAAAACAACCGCCCAGCTCCCCCTTGGAAAAGGCAGAAGGCTCATCAAATTTCATTTGCTCCGGATACTGAGTGAGTAAAGACTTCCGTGCTATACGAGCAGCCACAAGCTGTCACTAAGCCTGGCTTCAGCTGTGCAGCACCCTGGTTCTCTGCTGCTATTTTAACGTTTCCTGCTATTCCAGTGGTTGTTTGGGAGAGGAAATAAATTAAAAAAGCATCTGGAAACATTGCAGCTATCATCACGGTAATTAAATGAAAGGAAAACTGCCCAAAGCGCATCTGTGAAGAAAGGAAACCAGAACCCCAAAGTTCTGCTAAGTTCTGGCTGAGCCCTGTGGCTCAGCGTTCTCCATCTTCGTTGCAAATTAATAAAGAACATTAATAGTGTCTTAGCATACTGCAGGGACACGGGAAAAAGGTTTATTTACATAATGTTAGGATGCTGTCACTAAGAGGTTTTTTAAATATTTGCATGGGGCTCTGGCTGTCATTAATCTGTTAAGAATATCCATGGTGCCAAGTCAAATGCAGGAATTACCAGTTTTTCTGCAAGCCACCAAACCCACCTCCTTCTCCCCACATCCTCCAAGATGCACCTGCTGTCTGTCAGCCTGGATGTTGGCCATGTGAGTACCACAGCTCAGGAGACTGCATCTATTCTGCCAGGCAGATCTGCACTGCACAGTCATGAGCAGAGGGTTGGGTCACACTTTTTGGGTGCACAAAAGCCCCTGGTGTGTTCGGATGAGCAGTGTACATTGTGCATGATCCCAACAGCATCAGAGAGGAGAAAGAACTGTGATGAGAAACAGGAGGAACATTTTGACATCCCGAGATGCATTTTTCCTGACAGTTCACTGGGCAAAGGACAGTCAAAGGATTGTGTTGTCTAATGAATCAATACTTTTTGGAGAGAATTTCATTAGCTGTGACACCTCTTCCCAATACAGGGGTAACTGGAAGTCATTCAAGTCATCGGACCCCGTGACAGTATCTGCATACTGATGGAGTGCTAATTGTATTTGGGACATCAAAAGGTCATAAATCAAACTGGCATCGCCCTGGGAATACAATAACTCGATTCATACACGAAGGATTTTAAAATTTAAACTCATGATCAAATGGGGAACTACACACTTATTAACATTTCTTCCGCTGTGTTACAGCCTCTCAGTCAAGTGGCTGAATTGTCCAAACGGGCTTAAAACTACAGTTAATCAATATAGAATGTGTTATTAAGCAGCCAGAAAACTGCCTGCTGGTTTGTGTCAGCCCATTCTTCTTCCAAAGACCAAATGATAGGAACAGTCCTTTTATTCCCACTAGGTGCCTGCAAAAACTCAGCACCAAACCTCAACTGATTTTACACCTCTGCCTGCCTTAACCTTTCTCTCTTGGTAGCAATTCAAAGCCTGGCTATACAGCATTCAGGACCAAAAGAGCTTGTGATGCTGGCAGGAGGGAGCTGCTGGTGACCACCTTCCTATCCAGAAGGCATCATAGGTAACATAAGGCATTGGTCCAGATCCAGTGCACCAGCAATGATTAACACAATATAAAATTTAATTTGTCCAGATGACAATTAAAAAATTAAAAATAGTAAATGCAAAGAAGATAAAGGGAGAACACTCAAATGCTAAACAGATCACAGCATGCAGTTCAAAATCATGGGAAAAATTAACAAGATCATGAAAGAACTGTCCAAGTTAGTTCCAAAGAACATGGATTTGGCAGTAATATATTCACAGTGTAGCCAACCTTAGCTCTAAGGGCAAAAAATGTACTGCCACTTCCAAGGGTCCAGCAAACAGGGGGGAATAATCTCATGTCCTTGTCATTTTGTGGTCAGACCGTGACTTAGTGCTCTGCTCACTGACCAGGGCCACTAATAGGAGCGAGCTTCAGGCAAAGCCAGCCCCTCTCAGCAAGCTGCTGTGATGCCCAGGGGAGGAGCAGCAGCACCTCTCCATGCAGGGTCACAGAATGATGCCCGTGGGCAGGACACTGATGGGTTGCCCAGGGAGGAGTTTTTAAGACATCTGCCCTCTGAAGTTTTTAAGACATCTCTTATCACATTGAGGAGGGCAAAGGCACAGGAGAGCCTATCTTGGAAAAGAGAAGCAGACCAGAGGAAACTTGGATCTCTAGCAAGGCAGATGCAGTCTTAAAATAAAGCAAAATCCAGGCAACAAGGCAGCTTTTTGAGTTTGCAAATTTCCACGCTCACGTGCTTTGGAAAGTCCCTCCTGCTGAAAAACACATCCTGATAATTGGCTTTCGCACAGCACCGGCTCTGCAGCTGCCTCCCTCCCTCCCCGTGGGGTGTTTGCACTGTCAGCAAGAGGCTCTCGCCCAGGAATATTTGTAACAGCGATCGGAGCAGGATATACAAACCCACTGAGCTCCGCACGCTCGGCTGCCCAATTCGGGCTGAATCAGCTGTCACACACTGTCTGGATCACAGAGGAGTGCCTTCCCTTGTCTCTTACAGCAATCTCCTTTTCACTATGCTGAGCAGCAAATATGGCCCTAAACACAGCCCCATAAAGGTTCCCAGATCCTTGTTTCGGCTCACAAATCCAAAGGAAAATTCCCACACTCTAGTGACAGCTTGTGCAATTCACCCTCCTGTAGGTAGTTAAGGGAGAGTGAATTAACTCTCCTGGGCTCACACAGAACAGGGCTTTGCAAGCACAGCACGTCACAGCCAACCTGACCAAGAGCAGAGCACCAGAGCAGCCCCACAGACCACCAGGCAGAGCAGGAGCTTCCAGGAGCTTCTGCCCTGGACCAGAGGGCAGGATACTTCCCTCCTCCCCTAACACATTCCTGGTCAGCAGGACAGTCTTCTGGCCTTATTGCTGGAAGACAAGGGGGAGGGAGAAAGGAATTAGCCTCTAGACAACCACATTTCTTCCCTCTTTTCTGCAAGGGAAGATTCACTCACGTAGACTTCGAATTCCAAGTAATTTTCAGTCATTTGAAAGATGGAGGAGATGAACTCCCTCCTGCTGACCCGAGACTGACTCAGAAGTAATCATGTTTAACAGAAGCACTGCAGTAGTGAACTTGCAGGCAGAGACTGTGACACCCACGAGACGAGCAAGCATGAGAGGGATGGTGTCTGCACTCTGTCAGCTCAGCCTCATTTTGCAAGCAAGGGGAGGACACAGAGCACCATGGAGCTGGGAAGAGGAGCTGTGTCAGAAAGGTGAATGCCCAGAGCTGCTGACCCTACTGAGTCTCTGAGCCTTTGAAAGCTCTTTATTTGCACACTCAGGGCACAGTGCAGCCATGACACAAGCAATAGAATGCATGGAAAGCCAACACTCCTGCCTCTGTCCAGAGAGGCACCTGGATGTCCATTAGGGACCTCAGCCCACAGTGCAGGTGACAGTGCACACATGCCATCAGGTATGCCACAGCTAACAAGGTGTTTGCACTTCTTCAGGTTACATATTCACACCCAAAGATAGATGGGTAGATTCTGAACTATACATCTTGTATAAATTATATTAAAGGCTCCAATAAACATTTTCTCTCAGCTGCTTATTCCAAAATTCATGTGACTTTTCTTCCCCCATTTGTTTTTTTAATTAAACCAAACTCACACAATCTAAATGACAACATAACTTCTTGATGCTGATCTATGCAACAACAAACCCACTCACAAGAATATTGTTTGGGTATATCCAGGCCATCCCTCCATGCTTGAAACAGCCAGGGTAGTCAGTGGAGCATGAAATTATTGTATTAATGGGTTCTAAATGTGCAGGTGTTAATTTGAAAACTGTGAGCAGAGGGAGGGTGGAGAAACTGCAGGTGCATTTATTTAAATGGCTCACTTCCAACTTCTGCCTCTGTTTTGAGAGCTGCATCCTGCTGGAGGACTCCTCCATACACCTCTCATACACTGTGTGTCAGCAAAAGTCAGAGTGGGTTTGCAAGACCACCTCTTCCCGCCAGGATATATGGGATACACAGCACAAGAAGCATTGCTTCATTGTGGTCACTCTGATACTGAGTTTTGCATTTATTACCTAAAATGCTGCCTACTTTTATTCCACTGCCTTATTCCTTCCATTATCCCCCAAGTCCTGTAAAATCAAAGCATCATCCAACATCGATGAGCTAAAAGACTCAAGCTCACACGATGCCTTTGGCATCTGTAGACTGATAAGGTTAAAGAACAAATGGTTGGGGTTTTTTCGGGCAATCCATGGAGAGCTCTGCCGGGATGAGACACTGGCTTATGAGGCTCATTACGATCACACTGCAGCAGTGACCTTCACCATGCAGCAAAGGAAAGCAGGATTTAGTGTTCATGTCAACAGCATAATGAAACAACTCAGGGGAAGGCCAGCCTCAGCCACAACTTTTATCCTGCTAAAGAACTTGCAAATCCATGGCAGTGAGAGCGAGTTTGCAAACAAAAATAAAAGGGAGCCTTCAGCCTTTTCATCCCAGGCTCCAGTGTTACAGAAGGAGCCATAAATAAGGCAAGAAAACATTTTGTTGGATAAAAAGCCATTAGAGGAAGCAATTCTCAGCTTTTCAGCTGGAGTTTTCCCGGCAGCAGCCATTCGGATGAGATCAGCTCCCCAGAGATGGGTGGTGTGTGCCAGCAGGGCACATCAGAAACCCAGCCCTGGCCAGCGCCTAAGGTGAGGTACCTGAAAAGGGCTGGCTTCACAGAACTGGTTTCACAGAACCAGAGGAGGAGGAGGAGTTCACCAACACCACCAGCTCCCAGAAAATCGCTTCATACCCTGGTTTGTTTTAGAGGTGGATTGAGTTACAACACCCTCTGTAAGGTCTCATCACATCCTGAAAGCAACACTATCAAATTGTTGCACACAGTTCCTTCAGCATCATTAAAAAAGCCTGCATCCAGCACTGTGTGCCATGCAAACCATCTAAAAATGCAGCAGGCCTTTTAGTTCCCTCTCATTAAACCAAACACATTCACAATCCCTGGGAACACGCCGACAAGCCATCCGCAACCACTGATGAGGGACAGACCACAGCTTCAGATCTGCTCCACAGCTCAGCAACCCTCTGCTCCTGAGCCCTGATGCCTTTTCATCCTGCTAGTGAGTAAACACTGTGTGACAAACCAGAAGGTATTGGAGAGCCTTTCCCAGCCCTCCCATGCCACATGTGTGCAGCTGGCTCTGCTGTAGCAGCTGAAGTGTCAGATGATAATTTATTTTCCATATGATTTAGCCAGCTTGCAATTATAGATTTGATTGACTTACTGGAAATCCCAGAAGACCACCTGCACCAGCAGGAGAGTCACCCCCTTAGACTTCAAATTAGTAGCCAAATTAATCAATCCTTACATAGTGATTTCACTAATTTGATGAATTACCATCAACATTGCATTGCCGATTTACCCTGGCTTTGATAGTTACCTGATAAGCATATTGCTTTGCTGCTATTTTAACACAGTTGACAGCACTGGGGGGACATCTCTTTCTCAGAAACATGTTACAGCATTTTGCAAAGACAGTGGTGCACGTTTGTATTGACAAACTGTATGTGAGCTGAGAAGGAGGGCTTGAGAGAGGGATCTGGGCTCACCTCTTCTTATGTACTCCCTCGCCCCAGGGGGCACCTTATCGGTTCTGCACCCCTTGAGCAGACCAGGACCAGAGTTTTGGGTGATGGGAATGATGCTTGTGTCACCCTTCACCTCCCCCAGCCATCAGGTCTGCTGGATGACACAGGATGAGGACAGCCCAGGAACCGTCTGCAGAGGAAGGACACTATTTGCTTCAGTTACTCCAATAGGTCCACTGATGACCGTATCATTCAGAGCTGAGCAGCAGAACAAGAAGAAAGAGAAGGTGACAGCTTTTGCTCTTCTGTCAGTTTATGAAGGAAAACAAGATGCGAGAAGATGGAAATTTGCATGATCATGTTGAAGGATGGGATGACCACATATCACCAGATTCAACTGTAACTGTGAGCAATATTTCCTTTCCCAGTCAATGCTGAATGCAAGAAAAAATATTTCAAGAGACGTATTAGTTTTCCTATACATCCTCTACTTTTAAGTTACTTTAGTCAATAAACACCAAATTCTAAAAAGAGACTTTCTAGAATACCTCTTTCAACTCAACTACAACTCAAAGCAAGTTGTGATTTAAAAATTAAGCCTAGCAATTAGCTGCAAAGGTAAGACAAGGGTCCTGGGTTAGCAAGAGGTACCAAACAATCAGACCAAACCTCCCTTCAGGGAGACAACCAGCACATGCAAACGGAACAAGAAAATGAAACATTGATTATTTAAACCCTTGGTGCTGCTTGGCAATGCAAATCACAAATACAATCAGGAATTTAACAACCGCTTTTGATTTAAGACCAGTTCATTGGGGTGGATGATTAATGCTTGTTTACTTGCAGAGTGGCTGTATTGGGGGAACTCAGGCTGCAGCCCCTTCCCTCTACTGCAACTCCTAGGGATGCACTCCATGTGCCAGGGGAGAGCAGCAGGGCCTGTAGCACATCAAGGCCAAGTCCCTGTGCCAGATTCAGCAACAGGAAGAATCTTTAAACATCTGCCAGGTAATAGCACCAAATCTGCAACCCAACAATGACCCAAGCAGTATTTTTCAATTATACAGATGACGCAGTCCAAATCTTAAGTAGGTTTAAACACTTGCCTTGGCTGTTTCTAATTTTGCATAATGAGAATCTGCTACTGAAGTGACAAATGGTTTATGGCAAAAAAACCTCCCAGCAGCCCAAAACTGCTGTGTTTGAGCGACTGGTGACAACTGTGCAGCCAACAGGCTTCCCAGATGACAGAGAGATGTACAAAAAAGAAGCCTAATAGGCAAATCATTATCATCTCATCTGGGGTCCTTTATAACTGATTCCTAGAAAAAGACCCACAGGTCTGTTTATACCCTTATCTCTACATAAAAGTGGACTTAAAACCTACCAGCACTGTTTCATAAAGCGATGCTGGCACATTTGTGAGGATGCCCACACGCTCACAGGCTTGGCTTTGCTGTTTCTGCATGGTGAACTTTTCTGGGAAGAGAGAAAAAGCCATCCGTGCCAGGAGTGGCTCAGGAGAAACAGCTTCTAAAACTGGGAAAACTGATGGACGGGCTCCAGTCTTTCTTCACCTGGAAATTTTGTTGCATCTCATATGTTTAAGATGCTCAACAAACCTGAATCCTGAACTAATTTGAACTCAGGTCTCTGGGGATCAGAGGCTGGAAGGGCCGGGATCACGGTGGGTGATCCTGCATCACACCAGTAATTCCCACATCCACAGGCACCATGCAGCTCCTTGCAAGGAAACACTGGTTTGACTCCTGTGTCCTCAAGCACCACCAAACAGGTTCTCATCGTTGCAGAAGGCTCTAAGTGCTGCTTTAGCAGACACGAAAATCCAGTTAACGTTCCCTTTCAGTTTGATTAACATGCTTTAATGCAATCCAATTAACAAAGTATTATGGTTCCTAACATCACAGCTTTTATATCCTTTTCTAACCAGGAAAAATCTATGACATATGATACAGCCATTAGAAAGGAGCAGACAGCTTTCGCTCAAAAGGCTCCCTATCGCCTGATCCAAAGCCAGATAGGGTCAGCAGAAAGACATTTGCTGACTCCAGCGGGTCACAGATCAGGCACTAGAGAGTGAAATCTATAAATGCCCTTTCACTGGGGAAGTCACATTACTGAGCTCCATGAATTATGGGGGGGGTGACAAAATCCCGGCTAAGAGCTGCAGTATTTACAGCACTGTCTCAGCTATAAAAACCTTTCCTGGGAATCAGAGTGGAGACTGCAAAGGACTTTGTGAGAATTACGATCAGATGGATTAGCTAAGGCCAAAGCTGTACAGAAACATTAGACAAGGAGTATTTGAAAGCCAGCACAAAGTCTTTCCAGGATTAAGTCCTTCCACTGTTCTTCCTTTCAAAATAAGTAAAAGCAAGGTAAGATTAATTCCTTGTCAACCCCATGAAGAACAGACTCCAGCACAGAAATAAACACAAATTGAATTTACTCTGGTGGCTTCAGATAGGTCACATCAAGCCAGAACTAATGCAGTATTGACCTGTTCTTACTCTAGACTACATAACAAAGCAGCAAATAGCATTGCAGGCGCTGCAAATTCATTTCATTTAATAATGTCTGGGCAGCAAAGTTAGCCTGGGATACAGGCTGGATTCAATAGGCACCTCCAGCAGCAGGAAGCAGGATGAATACTAAAAATTGGATGTTTAGGTGCCTCTGAGAGAAATGACTTGTCTGCATTGCTCACTGCAGCCCAACACCCACCGACCGGCCACACCATTGCTCTTACTCCTCAGACCCGACTAGAAGCCAAAGGGGAAAGGCAGCCATCTGCAGGCACCTACTGTACATTTTGCAGCCACACAAAGTTGCCAAAATTTGAGTAGTGCAGCCACCAACAGAAACTCCCATCCTGTGCAGAGCCAGGTTTTGCAGCGCTGTACTTGACCCCTGCTGTCCATTTCCTGCAGATGCTGCTGGGATTTCATCCTTCTTTGCAGCCCTTGATGGGAACCAGCTGCAGTTGCAAGAGTTGTCCTGGGAACCTATCCTCTCTTACACCCTGGGAAGACTGGAGGATTCAGATCTGATGTTTTATTTATTGATTTTCAGGCAAGGCAAGGAACACGCAAAGATCCACAAGAACAAAGCATTAAGCAGTATCAAGTTGGCACCAGAAGGAAGTTTTGAACAACCTCCCAACCTCCCTGACCTTGTACTGGAGATGACATTACACAGATCACACAAAAACATCTCAGAATAAAATATTTATCATATTCTCCAGTGATGCAAGCATGCAGCTGTTAATGGAAATGCCACATAAACTTCAGATGGAGCTCAGTGGACACACACCTTCTCTGCCCTTCCACCAAACCAGGGCACTGGCCTCTCCTCTCTGCAGTTAACTACCATCAGTCACATAGAAGAATGGAAACCAGTGTGAAAAGCACAATGCACCAACAAACACAGCTATGGCGAGACCCACAATGTGCCCAGGTCATTGCATACTTTAGATTGATGCTTACAAATTAATTTCTGCCAGCTATAACTCCATCAGGCAGTCCCTGAGGCTGCGGGTTGCCCCCACCCGTTAATGAAATCTTGGGAAGCATCAAAGAGTCACTCCCACATCCTACTTGCAACCGTGGTCGCTTTGGATGGGAGCTTCATGACACATCAAAGGGCAAAATAAATCATGCCTGCTTGTGCAAATAAGGGAGAAGTAAGACCAAGGATGCATGTTGCTAAGAAGTTTCCATCAGAATGCTTTTGAGAGAAAACTGGGGTGTTGACAAAACAATTTATCGCAAAGGATTCCTTTTCCTCAGGGAGCATCCACAGATCGGGAAGGCAAACATTTGAGACAAAATGATCAGAAAACTTTCAGGAACAAAGAGAAGCTAAACTGCCACATCTCACTAGGCACTGCTAGAGCTGCCTTTTCCCTGCATTTTCTTCTTTCTGGAAAAATTGGTTTGGGCTGCATCTTTTGCCAGGCTGCAGCAGCCAAGCAAGAGGGGCTGGGCTGTGCAGCACAGGCTGGGAGAGCCCTTCTGGCCCCACACACCCTCAGGACACAACGAGCAAATAGTGAGAGGGAGGATGTGAATGAGGATGCCAAGCCTATCTGCAACTCCTGTGTTGTATTTTCTCCTTGATAAAAGCTAAATTTCCAGCAGGAAACCCACAATAATTTCTTACCTGCCCCTAGCTATTGCTGTCCTGGGATGCCACAGGTGTTCGTTTCTTCCCCTTCTTGAGTCAAGAACTCCCCGTTGCAAACTGGGAACACTCCAATAAGCAACTTCTCACTTATCCAATCTGCAACCTCCTCCAGAAAGAGATCTGTTTGGGGACTCAACCTTGTATGAGAAAATAGCCCCATGAAAGGAGAGAAAAATTAAAAAGGAGCAAAGGAGCCCTTAGGATGTCTTCCCCTTTTCCTCCAATGAGTTATGGCCAACTCTTCTCCTCCTCACATTAGCATGTATTACTTGTGTAACCTGACGGCAGAGGAAGGGTGGGAGAGACAGATGAGCATGAGAGAGACTGAAAACTATCAGCAATAAGTATCTGCAAGACCTCTCTTCCTTTTCACAAGCAGTTTGACTTCTAAGTTCCCAGTGCCCCAAAATACCTGTTTTAGCCCACACAGTCAGAGCAAGACCTTGTTTCAGAGGAAATGGTGGCACAAATGCTCCAGAAGAGCATCCTCACAGCCTGATGAATTAACTAACTGCCTTGCTGAGTTGGTGGCTGATCAGCATTGCAAATAGGTGCTGCTTTGCACAGCCCAGGCTCCAGGAAGGGCTGAGGGACCCACTCACACAGCTTTACACTTCATGCCTTTAAGCAAGTATTATTTATAGCCTCACACTCAACCTGTAATAAATGCAAATCAGATTAAAAACCCGTTAATAGCTCATATTTATTAGCAGTGCATGGAAGATACTCATAAAAATAAGTAAATTATGTTGGTGCAAGCCTGCACATTCACTCCTTTAAATGAGATTTTGGGTTCATTGCATATTAAATCACTTGACTCTTGGATTACACAATATCATCGTGTCTCAAGCAAGTTCTCTAAAGATACTGTCCTGCTGTTTTAGCCAGCGTGCAGCAGGGCCAACATTTAAGAGTGCTCTCAACCCCATACCGACAGCCCCAATGTTTCAGTGGCCTGTGCTTCAGGGCTCTCCTAGCAGCAGTGCTTCCTTTGTCTAGACATTGTAAATGTTTGCTACCACATAGGACATATGTTCCATAAGTAAGCTATTTTTCTCCAGCATTTTTTATGCAGAAAAAGCTACAGTTGGATACAGGAAAAGACCTTTAGAGGATCTTATGTTTTTCAGGACTGTCACCAAAAATTTAAAGGGACCTTCTCACTCAATCACTTTTCTATGCTGCTCACATGTTTCTTCTAACTCATCACTGCACAGACTCAACTACAGGCTCTGTAGACCTCTTTCTGACTTGGGCATAAACCTGCTGCCCCAGGGAGAGACATGCTCCTTCCTAAACACCAAAGAGAAAGAGGTCATGTGGCCCTACAGCACAAAACTGTGCAGAAAATGAATGTGGTGAGATGTGCCCTGACTGCTGCCCCACTTGAGGATTAGAAGAAACAGAATTTGTGTTTTTGTCAGGATTCAGCAACTTCCTGAGGAACAGCTATGTACTTTTAAAATTCCCAGATAAAGTCTATTGCAGCTCAGTACTCAGCAGACATTAAAAAATTGGAAAATTCTCAGTTAGGATCTTTGCCAGCCTATCCTTTGCTCCGTCTTACTGACCCAGCTCTACATCAAACTCAGGCTACCTGGCACAAAACAGTACTCACCCAAGAGCTACACTTAAATTCCTTCCATTTCAGTGCTCACAGAGATGGATTTCCCAGCTCCTATGGTTTCCAGCCTATGTGAGTGCAGATAAAGTCCACATTTTGTATGGGGTCAGTCTGGCCCTTGACACAGGTACCACCAGCTTCACACCCAATTTTCCAAAATCAAAACCAGATATGCTAAATGTCTCTTCCAAGGGTATATTTTATCTCCTGGAGTGTGGGAGTGGATGAACAGGTAAATCCAGAAAGTGAAGCAGGTCTCATCTCTTGGCACTCACTAGGCAGGCAAAGAGCAGGTACCCAAGGTACTGCCAGTACCCCGGCTGAGCCCTTGCTTCATATGACAACAGCAGATACAAGGATCCATTGTTGAGAGACTGAAACACAGCCGTGACTACACACATTTACATACATCTCACTGCTTAGACAGAGCCTTGGGAAAAGACAAGACTATCGCAAGTGCTACGTTGCAAACACAACAAATATAATCTGGTTACAACCGACTGCAGAGCTTATGATACCGCTGGCTATGGGGAAAAAGAGAGAGAGGCACTCTGAGAATTAATGTTCTTCCAGTGTATAGAGAAACAAATGAGTTTCTGGTGCTGAACAATTAGTACTCCTGTTAATTATGCGTGCGGGTTAGAAATAACACCAAGCATTTGGGACTGCTTCCATTTCGATTGTTTTCTTTCTGCACTGGATAACAAAAATATATTCAGACAGCTAAATAAATCCTTCATAACACTGATGGGACTTCTTGTTCGCAGCAAGCAGTTATGCAAATTGCTAATTATGAGGCAGAGATAATCATAATCTAGCACATTTATGCAACCACATGTACAACAGGGATAGCTAAAGCAATAGTTGCCTTATTGTCCTCACTGCATTTTTAAAAGTCATGCCAATGGCTGGCTCATTGCTCAGCATCACAGCCTGGTGCAGTGGGTGTTACAGCCCAGGAGCAGCCACATGCCCCTGGGATGCCACAAAATAGGTTTAATAGACCGGAAAATAACGCAGTCACGGGAATAAAAAGTCCAGGTACCTCCGAGAGAAATAAATGGGAGAGTGGGTGTCAAAGCATCCCCACTGATTTTGAATTGTCCCTTGCTGCACCCCAAGCTCACACAGATGCTCAGCTGCTTCTTCACAGTGCCAGGCTTCAAATCCCAGGCTCTCAGGACACCACTGGGACAAGTCCCACCAGCTCCAAACCTGCCTGAAATCCTGACCTGTTGTGTTTGGGAAAGAAGCACAAGAGATGGTAGGTATCCCCAGAGCATCCAGTTTCTGGGATGAACTCTCAGGTGCGAAAGGAAAAAGACTCAGAGCTACCCAAAAAAGTGAACCTCCTACCACTAGTGAAGCAGGTACATGAAATCTGAGCTGCAGTGCTTATCCTGAACCACATTTCATAAAACATATGAGCTTCAGGGATGTCCTTTTGCTTCGCACTGAGGGAGACTGATTTAAAATACCTAACAGTCAGAAAAAAGCCCCAAAAACATGACTGAGAAGGAAGACTGCACACAGATACAAACCTGCCCAGCCTAGAGCAGTTCCTGCTCATTTGCTCTCAGTCAGCACACACTTGCCTCGCTATTTCTGTCTAGTTTCCCAGGCCAGTTATTCCAGCTCAATAAAACCAGCATTGCGTTACCATTTTCACTTAAGGCTTCAAATTCCAAATCTTACATCGTTTACTGCAAAAAAAAAAAAAAATAGAGGTAGGAGCTCAAAGTACTGCAATGCTGGGGAAAGTGCAGGGTGACGTCCAAAAAAAATCCCGCAAGGGAACAGCCTGGAAGAAGGCCTGCTTCTGCCCTAATTAGCTATCGTTTTGGCAAACCCAAGGGAAATGCAGTGAAAACAACCCTGTGACTTCACATACCCAAAACATGGAGAGAAGCTCTGGATGGGCTCTGAACTGGAAATGATGGATGTTGCTCACTCGTGCTGTAATTAAATCTCCTTCCACAAAATAAGAACAGCGATCTGTGGCCTGTCGAAAAAACCTGCTGCATCATGGAAATGGAAAAGACCAGTCGGACGGACCTGGGGGGAATTGCCAAGTTGGGGGTTTTTTTTGCCTGTTGGTGAGATATTAAACACCAAGAAAGGAACAGTTTGCTCAGACCTGATTGCCTCTGCTGAGTGAGTGACCAGAGCACAGCAGCAGGAGAGGTGCCCTGCCCTGCATCACAACTGGGGAGTCACCCTGTGCTGGAACTCAGAAAGCAGCCACCACACCTGGATGCTGCTGCTCAGCACAGTCCTCCACTTGAAAGGGGCTGGAGGCAACCAGGTAAGAGAGCAAATTTGTGTAGGGCTGGATCCCTGTTCATACCCTGCCAGCCAACCTGGCACTGCACCTTACCTGGTGGTGCTCAGGTATGTGCCAGACCCACTGTATCAGAGCTGGTCTGGGCACTTTGCCTCCTGGCACCCCTCGGGAGTCATCCCAGTGCCTTGGAGAGGGAGTACAGCAACAGCAGGGAAGAGTTGCATCTAAGCATGGATGCTCCCACTAACAGGAGCAGCTTTCTAGAAGCGAATGCAGTGTAGGAGAGTAACTCAAGAACAGAAACCAGAAGCAATCCAGGATCAAACCTTCAAAACCTGAGAAAAGCACTGAGAATCCTTGAGCTACACAAACTCATCCATGCCTGGTTATTTGTATTTGACTTCAGCTCTCAGAGCATTTAGGTTCTTGTCTTCAAGCTGTCCTTAGGAGCAGGAGGATTAGAAACCTACTTTGCTCCTTGCAGAAGAATGATGCAAGTAAAATCTTAGTTCCTAGAGAGGAACCATCAAAAAACCCACACCAATTTCAAGAGGTGATCCTTAGGGTTGTAAGCATTTGGCAGGTTCCTGAATGTATTATGCTGTGTTTGACACTCACATGGCCCACCAAATTCAGTTTTACACTGGCTGGTGAGTATTTTGCAACACTGATACCTAATCCTTGGGGACAGAACAGAATATACCATAGACTGTTCCATTCTAATTGCTGATCATTTCCTCTCCAAAATGTCATGTAAAAGCTAGGTTAGACCAAAGAGGCAAATTTACATACTTTCAATAACAATGAGCTTACCTGCAAGTAGGAATTTCCAGAAGAGTTGAGATGAAAAATGGAAAATGTCAAATATCCAATAATTTCAAGTGTTTCCAATCATTGCAGGTGAAAGACATTAGGAGAGAAACAAAAAGACACTGATTAGCATAACAATACAGTGTTTGCAACACATATTTTTAACACACTAAATTGCATTCATAATTCCAGTAAGAACCAAGAGTTCTCATTCCAGTTTTCCTTTACAGATTGGACCTACACCATTTTTCAGAATACTCTTACAGCTCCATCTTACAGCCCTCACTAAGGCAAAGCTTCCACAACAGTCACAGAACTGCAGACGAGACAAGGAAAGCTTTGCAAAGCTTGGCCTGAAGGCATGGGTCCTCCAGCCAAGAAAATACAAAAAAAACCCCCAAAAGATTCAGGAAAGGGAGAGCTGTAATTTATACCCTGTGGCAAGCAGAACTTCCAATTCAGAGTCTGCTCTGCTTTTACCAAGATTTCTATCTGCAGCTGGATGGTGCATTTCAAATTCATTCTTTTTTCCTTGTGGAAATCAAAACAAAGCCATAAGAACTTCATTCCAGCACCAGTCTGTTTGTTGCCCATATAACTTTACATGATCAAGCCTCACATAACTGTAATAAAAGAACCCTGTAAAACATAGTTTTATAATACTTGAGCACACATTTAAACAGCTGAGGAGTTCCTCCAACCTGATGAAGTATACTGCTTTCCATCTACTCCTAAAGACTGCTAATTTCAGGTGGCTTTCATGGCTCCTTTGTGGTTTGAATTCTTCCCCAGCAGCTAGATGGAAAGTCACAGGGCAGTTACCTATCTGTATCTCAGAGAAGGAACAATTCTCATCTGAGCAATAAAAGGGATCTACCTTTGCTGTGCATCCTTAGAAAAGGACAGGCTGGAGGTTGCTACATAGAAATCCTGCCTAGAATTTGTATATCTTGTAGTTGTTGGGTTTGTTTGTTGTTTTTGTTTTGTTTTGTTTTCCTTCTCCTCCTCCATTAAAAGTTAAGGAAAATACATGACCTGATATCTCAAAGATAAAATAAGAAATATAGGATAAACAGATAGTTCCTTACAGCATTTCTAACTCATTACATTTGATTACACATTGGACAACCTGAACTCTTGCAATCATGTGAAATCAGTATCTGAACTGTCGAACAAAACACACAAATAATTTCTGCTCTCTGATTACTAGGAAAAACTTGAAAACATGATCCCCACAGGTCTGGTATAAGCAAATAAAGAAACCCCAGTCTGGCTGTGATCCTGCAAAGTACTTAAGCACATGCTTGGCTTTGCAAAATCAATGGGACTTTGTGAGCTTCTAGAGAACTCCAAGCTCACGAGAGATTTGTTGGATCAAATCAGGAAAAAAAATCTTAAGGTCTTAAGTCTCAAGCTAATGGTATTTCAGCTTCTCTAAAGCCTAAATTTCTATTTAAACACTGAGGACTGAGTTTAATATGTTTGCATAAAAATATTTACTCAGCAGTCTTTAGAAAGGTGGAAGGTCTTTGAAGACCTGCAGTGGGTGAGGGGATCTGATGGGCATCTATCAATCACTAGCACCCCAGTGGCCCCAGGTGGGATGGCAGCAGACCCAAAAACTTTAAAGACACTCCCAAATTCCCCATTTGACTCCATTACTGCACTCCATCCAGTACTTTCAACACAAACACTACTTCCATGCCTGTGTCACTTCAAGTCTGCAAGGCTTAAAATGGAAAAAAACCCTACAAAACTGTTATTGCACTTCACCTCAAGCCGTTAAAACCTTGAGGAGTGAAAAAACAGGAACTGACTAAATTTGAAGCATTTGGAGAAAAAAAATTAAAAATGTATAAGGATTTCACTCAAACATCTGCCAGGCACTGTGTGGCCCGGAGAGTCTTCAACCAACATATTAGCTCATATCAGTTAACAAGAATAGCTGACTGTTAGTAAGAGCTCAGAATTAGTTTAACACAGTTTTATGGTTGGGGTTTTTTTTAATCAAATAATTCAATCCTCAAAACCAACATGTTTCTGATGGGAATTCACTGGTTTAGTATCTCTCCAAGGGTCATTGCAAGCAGATACCAACAATGGGAAAATCAAAAAATCAATTCCAGACTCAACAGCACCTTCTCTTTCTTCTACTACTCCTTGTTTATAATGAGTCTGAACTAGAAAGTCAGGGGGAGGTGCCTGATGACAGTGAACAGTCCTGACACAGTGGGAGGGCAAAGGGAAAGGCAACATTCCTCTCCCACCTAAAGTGTCCAAGCTACTATCATGGCTCTTTTTCCAAAGAACCCAAGGAGATATCTCAGCAGATCCCATTGAAGCTGATACCATACAAAAAAACCCAATAAAATGGCGATTGCACAGAATTCAAGGAGAGGAAAAGGAAAGGAACAAAAAAAATATTGTACTGTAAAATGATCTGAAGTGCTTTCCAACCAGTACTGAAGTAGACTAAACCTCTGCTATCCCCTTGTTTTAAACCTGACTATTTGCAATCAAAAGCAGAGACGATACTTGAAAGCCATTAACAACCTACATTTTGAGTTATTCCTTTACAGTAGCTGTTAAACCATAAACACGCATTTTGCTAATGCTCGTTTCTCATGTTTTCCCCCAAATGTTGTTTTTACTGCTGGATTGCAAAGATAAACACCACTGACTCCAATATTTCTTCCACTTTCTTTGAGAATGAAGGCACATTCCCCCAGCAATGTATTCACCAAGGCACCAATCACATTTTTTAAAGTAAGTGGATTTGATGATGAGAACTGCTGAACAAATCTTCTGCAAATGGTGTTTATTGCCTATGTGAATGTTAACCATGCCACGCCAGCTGATATACTGGTCCTTAAAGCACTCAGCTCCCTGTATTTATAGGAATAGCTCTCCCGCTCCGGAGTGCGAATTAGCTGAGCAAAGCCTGGCCATTTCCATCCCTCCCACACCCTCCAGTGCCATCACAATTTGCATTGCAGACTTCATGCTCATCTGAGTGCACCTTCCCTGTAAAATACATTCCTGCCTGAAGCTCCGCAAAGATTAGAGAGTGTTACGCTCTGCAGTTGGTTTTCCTAAAGTGTTTCCTGCCTTCCTTAGCAAGGGACCTTTCTAAGCAGAAGGGTTTAGATAATTTCTTTCTGATGACAGGTTAAGTGATGAGTGATTTGTCCAAGTGCAGGATGTCCACATCCACATGAGGATTTTTCCCCCCAAAAGCAGAAATCACCTTGCAATTCCCTTAGGGCACCTGGCTTGACTGTGGAGCTGGCTCTGCTGTGAGCAAAGGGTTGAAAAAAGATGGCCAGAGACCCCTTCCAGTTTCTCACATCCTCTGATTCCACTCTGACACAGGTGTACCCACAGGCAGCCCACGCCAGCAGGCAGAACCCCCAGCTCAGAAACGCAGATGTGCAATTCTCTGCCCAAGCACCGTGACAGCACCAGCCAAAGGCAGCTGCAGGGCGCTTCAATACTGCAAACAGTGCAATATTCCCAGTTTAGAGGCAGGTTCCTCTGACACAGACCAGTTATTTTGCCATCTCTGCAGCCTCTGTGCAATGCAACATCTCCCCAGAATGAACCCTGAGCTGAAATAGCTCTGGACTTGCCGCCTGTCACTCGCTGTGGGCACTGGACTAAGCCCACACTCACTTTCCTCTGTAAAATCGGTTTCTCCAGAAGCATACTTGTAGAAACTCTGCATACCAAAAGGCAGGGGAAACACATTAAAAGAAAATCTGAATATTAAGAATTTTTAAAAGTTATTCAATAAATACTGTAGTCTAAACCAATTTTTAATAAGCCTGAATCCTTTCCAATTTGTCTGGTTTTCTTAGTCAAGAGCCTGCTTTTACAGAGATCTTGAGAAACTAGACAAACTGCACACAGAGTAAAACAGAGCAAGTCAAGGACAAAGCTACAAACCTTACCATCCATTTGGAGTTTGCAAGATTCTCAGAGATATTTTTTTCCAGTCAAGCTGATTAATGCTATTTTAATGTGCAATATTTTGTGTTTAATAACCCCGGCCTTGTTTCTGAAAGGAGGAAAGGGTTTTACAGTTCAGCACTTTACAGTCAGTTTTGCAAAGGGCTACCACTAGATTGCATCTATAATTTTTTATGCTGCCACCTATGACAGCAGATGGCAAACTGCCAAGGTGGAGTCTGACCGCCTGCCTGGAACAGCAATGTTTTGGGGTAGAGGGGGACAAAATATGGCTGCAAAAAGAAGAAATGCAAAACCAAAAGCAAAGCAACATAATTTGCCCAGGGCTGCTAAAAATAATTACCCAAGTATATATTTATTTTAGAAGTCTCCATCCCCTCAGAACTCCTGAAACAGGACAAAAAAAAATATAGAAACCCATTTCACTCCTCCCTCAGCCATTGCCCATCCCAGCCTGAGACTATGTGCACTAATAAAAGCAGGATGGAAAGAACATTAAACATCTGATGAAAAGCATTCAGGGTCAGTGTTCTGCATCGCTGCTCTGAAGGAGAGGAAGGTGAGGAGGTGAGAGTTGTCCCAGGGGAGCCACTGCCCACCTGCCACCAGTGTTCCCAAGAGATGCTACCAACGGCAAAAACCCCACGCCAGGGAGACAGGCAATTCCTGCTACAGTTCCACATCATCTCCTGCAGACCTTGTCGGGTCTGCAACATCCAGACCCAAAGTCAGTCCCAAAACACAACCAGAAACCTGCTGTGCTAAAGATGATCGGCTTCAGTTAACACCACTTTGCTTCTCCACGGAGCAAAAAGCCAGGGTTTTATTAGGATAAATTCCTTCCATAGGAAGGGCTTCACTTTTAATTACACCAATTTAAGGTTATAAATTGTTTTTTGGCCCGTATACGTAATTAAATATAGATGTTCTCTGAGCTTAATGTCAGTTTGAATTCCAGGCTGGATCAAGTAATTCGTTTGCATGTTCAATGAACAAACCATTTCTCCCACATTTCAAAGACCTGTGCTCATGCATCATGTATAAAGATTGCCTTTCTCCAAGCTAAAAGGTCAAGTAAAACAGACTTGAATTTACACCTGGCCCTCTAAGGAGGAAGGAAGGGCCCCTAAAAACCAGAAATCAAACTTTTGATCTTCCTGCCTTGAAAACCTAATAGTTCCAAATTTTCCCATCCAGCTAATGCTCGAGTCACTGGTGTGATCCCAAATGCTTCCACACTGTCTTGTGTCAACGTGAGCTGCAGACAGCAGGCTAAGGATGCACAGCCAGTGGGGTAATTGTGGAAGGATTTGGGATTATACTTTGTGGGGTCATCTAACTCGATGCTGATGGTGAGCCACAGTCCAGGAAAGACCATCAGACAAGATGCAAAAATGCACATAAAATAAACACCTGCATCTCCCAACCTCTCTGCACCAATACTGTTTGTTCAACTACAGCAGATTAAAACTGGTAGCTGGAGACTTATGAGAAATGAGCTGATGAGGACAATTCACAGTGGGGACCGTGGGCTCTCCTCACCTCAGAGTTCCCAGTCGAGCTCTGCGTGGGGTGGATGGCAGCAGGATGGCACATGAATGCCTGCATCCCAAATGTGCAGCCACCCCCCTTGCTGAACCAGGACTAAAACCCTCCTCAAAGTAACTAGGTTAAACCAATCTGAGCCAAAAACCTCCTTTTTGGAAGATGTTCTTCTCTGAAAGTGTTGCCCACAATTATTTGTTTATAAAATTTATTTAAGGTTGCTCCTCACAGACCTGACCAAGTTGCAATGACTCCTGCACACAAGCACCCACCACCAATGAGATATGCATGGAAGAGGAAGGCTGTCAAGACACTGTCTGCCTTAAAATTTCAGAGGAAATTTTTCCTGCTCATTAGGGAGCATCCTTTTTCCAGCAGGAAAAAGGATCCTTTTTCCAGCTCCTCTACAGAGGCAGCCTTATGTGGAGCAGGCTGGGTTCTCCCTGTTACCCTCCCAAAAGGCATAAGAAAGGCAACAATGAGTTACCAACCCCAGGTTTTGCCCATCCACTGTGGATGCATCCTTTTCTAAAAAGCATTGTTTGATACCCTAAAAAAAGCAGACACCAGAAGACACCAAAATCACTGTGTTGCAGTAATTGCTAGTGATTTTGCTCAGCTTACAAGTACAGAGCTGCTACCCCTTTTATTTCAATACCTCTGCAAAAGTCAGCTGGGCACAGGAAGATCTGGCCCATTTCTTGATTTACTTTGCATCACTGTTGGTAACAAATGTTTTACACATCAAGTACTCCACTGAGATTTTCAGGTAACTTGTTTGTACTCAGATGTTTCCTCCTCTGGGATTACGTTGCTCTCGCTAGAACTGGGAGGGAGGGCATTGAGATGAAATCCCAGCTTCACAATTTTGAGATTTCCACGGGACTGTTATTAAAAGTAGCAAAACTTTCTTCACCTAGGGAAGCAGAGGGGCTATTGTAAGCAGGCAGGTTCATTTCCAACCACTGCCCCTTGGGATCAGTGACAGCAACGTTGACACCAACTCTGCACAAGCCATGTCTGAAAATAATTGAGAATTGCAGAAAAACCCCCCTTGCACTTCACCTGTCGGCGCCTCAAGGCTGTGATGCTCCTGTCCTCACCTGCAGCTTCCCACACACAGCAGCACTGTGGGGAGGGAGCTATTCTTGCCCTTTATATAACACAGGATTAATGACTCTTTCCCCCTGTGCCCATCACTCACCCTTCCTTGCCCTTTTATCACCTCTGCAAGCAGCTGCTGCAATAGAGGCTCTGCAAACACCACTAGTCCCAGGGATCACCACATGCATTTAAGTTTTATCTGTTTCAAAGCACAAAGAAGAAATCCTGCAGAAAAATCAGGAGCAGCCTGGCAGCTCTAAGGCTGCATTGATATTTCTTCTCTGTTTCGCTGCACTTTTTGTACTGATGGTTAAAGCACAGCCATGCAAGGATATCAGGTCTAGGTTATTCAGCCTCTGGCTCTGGCTCTGGATCCTCCACTAGATTAAAGAGCTCTTTAGTAAAAGTGATTTTCTCTGCAGGAAGGTATTTCTACACCAACCACAGCTCCTTGGCTACCTTTGTGGCAATTTGAAAAGAAGCTTGAGGAGGTCTACATCCCACTTGGGCACCCCCGTGTATCTTTTTTAAGGAGGTGGCCCCCATAGCACCATGATGTGGATGGTGGGACAACACAGTGGCCAGTGGGACAAAATGCCTCCACACTGTCCAGCGGGCCTGGGCTGCCAGCAGCTCCCACATCTTGCATTTTGCATCACCCTGGGCATGGGTACAGATGGCAGGGGAAAGACTGATGCTGGGGGGGCAAGGGGAGACTCTCATCCTGGGCAAAAACAAACAGGGATTTGGTCAAGTGATTTTCTTCTTCTCACTAATCGTTTTCTATGCTAAAATAGCTGCTGAAGGCAGTTGGCCTCTTCTCTCCTCTCCAGGCTCATGCCCAAGCTGCAAATGCCATCATTGGCTGCTGCCCATTGAGGTCCCCCCACGCACTGGCTGAAGACACACCTGCAGCACTGCAGTTGAGTGTCCCCAACAGATGGGAAAGGAATAAAAAAAAACCAGAATAAAATAAAAAACAACAATAATTAAAAAAATCAAATCTCCTGATAGGTTTCCTCGACCTATTTATTTTTACTTTTTTTTTAAAGTGAGTATTTCCCGATCAGCTGCACAATAAATTATTTGCCATGACATTAATTATGCATTATTTACTTAATACATGGTAATTTATGTTGTCAATGGCAATATTTCTCTGTGCTGAAGGTGCTGGATGCTGACTAGTCACCAAGGGAGATGCTGCTATCCAGTCTGAACAAAATACTTCAGTCATTTCAGACATCAGTAGTTTGATGCTAACTTTGAGGAGACAGGAAACAGCAGAAATGTCTAAAACATCCTGCTAAAATTTCTCTCTACTGAGACATTTCAGCACCTATTTCCTCATAAGAGCAATAGGATTTGGCACTACTTGATCATCTGGGGTTAAAAGGGGGAGGATGGAGGAACGTAAGTGACAATTGTACAGGAAACTCTGTATTTCACTATCAATAGTTAATCTACTGTGTCACATTTCTTAGAGAACTAAATGAAATGCAGTAAGCATCGTGTAAAATTGGAGCTAGGGAGCAAAATGATTTTGTAGAGCAAATAACTGTCTCATACTGGCTGTTTTATGCCCTATTGAACAACCAGCATTTTATGAAAACAAAGTTTCATAAATATCGATAGAGATTTCCTTCGCATGCAGGAAGAACTCTGTGGATTTACAGGGGCTCAAACAAGAGCAGGAAGAGCAACCAAGGGCTGAGGAGCGGGACCCAGCCAGTGCTGTGGGTCTGGTGAGAGAGCAGCAAAAAGTGTGGGGCAGGGAGTCTCCTTCTGGAGCAGCATCACTCCACACTGTCACAGCTAGAGAGGCTCAGCAGCTGGAGCAGCCCAGGAGGCCTAAGGAAAAATCTGGCAGTCAGAGTCTTGAGTATCAGGGTCCAGGGAAGACTAGGTGTTAAGAAGAAATTAGAAATTCTTTCTTGAGAGGGTGGTGAGGTCCTGGCACAGGTTGCCCAGAGAAGCTGTGGCTGCCCCATCCCTGAAGTGTTCAAGGCCAGGTTGGATGGGGTTTGAAGCAGCCTGGTGTGGTGGAAGATGTCCCTGCCCATGGCAGGGGAGATGGAACCAGCTAATCTGTAAGGGTCCTTCCAAGCCAGGACATTCCATGATTTTAAATCTTGCTACTGCTGGTTGGGGTCCCAGCACCTCCAACTGAGAGGGGCCAGAGTGCAGCACTCAGCACATGCAATGGTGAAAAAAGGGAAGCTTTGGGTGCTCTCCTGGTCAGTTCCTAGCAGGATGGAGGAAAACTGCAGGGAATGCACCTGAGGACTCTGAAAAGTAGGATTTTTTTGAAAGACTGTAGAGAAAAAACTGCAAAGTGCAAAGCACAGACAGGCTCACCAAGGCTTCTTGCCAAGAGCCAGGGCTCATCCAGTAGGAGAAAACATGCTGAGATTCATACAGGAGTAAAACCCAAATGGAAACAGCCTGGCCATTAAACTACCTGGCATTGCTGGTACACACAGCTGTTTGCATTATTAGAAGTCATTTTCATATACAAGTCCCAAGGCTTTACCCAGAGCTCTGAAGGTTGTCCCATCTCTTTAAACCTGCCTTTGTACTAGTCAGGGTATCACTCATAGTGAGTTATCCCAGGCCTCAGCATCAGTTGGGAGACCTTTGCAAAGACATAAAAAGGTATTACTTTCATCTCAACTAGAAACCTGTCACCTCCATGACTCAGCCTCACCTCTGGCGTAGGAGTAAGTCTGACTTTACTTATAAAACCAGGATTTCTGCCAGATGCTATTGCAATTAGAAATACTATTTTTAACACCTCAAGTACAGCTAATTTATTTTTTGAAGATAAATCATGGCGAATCTAAATTAACTTCTATTAAATGAGTCAGGAACAAACACTTAATACTGCAATCAAATATTTTCCTCTGTTGCCCTCTTGCAGTTCTCACCTTCAAAAACAACCAGCAGCATCAGCACAACACAAAGACACACACCAGCTTAGTTTATGGGATGTTCCAAGACACACAAAACAACTTTTTGTGTGGATTTCCCAAGGATAAACAAAGTTTAAGAAAAACAAAGAAACCATTATTGTGAACCACGTTGGAAATGCTTCAAAAATCTGGACTGAAGAATTACTGACCCCTCTGAAAGCCATTTCACTGTGGGAAAAACAGTCTGAGTGTCACTGGGTCTGAGAAGAAGTGCTAACTCCCAAAGTATCAAGGCCCTGAAAGCAAAGCAATAAAATGTAGGTTTTATGAAGTTTCCTTGCAAGAAGGCTCCATCAGTTACAGCCCCCACGGGAAGAGGCAAGCAGCCAGCACCAGGGGCTGTGTTTTTGCCATAATGTGCTAATGCTGGCTATATTTTATACCTCTCTGGACAACACAACAGCAGTCCAGTCCTCTGCTCTGCAGGACATAAGGCTGAGATTGAGCATATCATCATTTTCAAGCCTCCCTTAATCCCTATGCTCAAGCTACATCACAAAACCCACCCTTGTACCCCTCTACCCTCCTGTAGCTCTGCTGGGCTCCATCAGCAGCTCTGCATTGCCCACTGGATGCAGCCAGCTGGCATAGCTGGTGTGAGAGAGGGTGGGTGAAGGATAAGGCTGCTGTCAGTAGCTGACTTTCCTGGGCTGACCCTCTGATAGCTTTTTTTAAGTTTAAATGATGTGATAAAAATCAGCAATGAATTATGCAGCATCGCTTGATAAGTCCTGCCCCAACAGTTCTTGAGAATCCCATTTTAAAGTTAAATTGGAGCTTGATCCTTTATCTCCAAGCTTTAATAAACTAAGCAAGCCATGTGCTGTCCTCTCCACTGAATTGCTCTCCAGCAGGCTGGGGTGCCCTGTCTCTCCCCATCCCCAAACACAGGGGAAGCCTGGGAGCTCTCCCTGCAATGATCCTGACCTCCTGCACAAGAATAGCTCCTGCAAAACAAAGGTCTTGCCCTTCCCTGTGCTGCAAGCAGGTATTTTGCCAGTTGTATTTTTCCAGCTTTGCACCCACCAGCTCTCCCTGGGAAACACACATCCCTGGTGCTATCATACTGCACCCCTACAAGCCATCACCTTGAGAAGTGCAACCATTTTTCCTTGGCCTTTGCTTGGTTTCACCAACTTTTCCAAGATTTCTTTGCAGTGCCTCTAAGCCAGTAAGTCTTGCATCTGATATTTATCTCAGCTTAGCAGAGTTTAACCTAGAGAGCATCCCTGGCCCTACCCCAACACTGCCCTTTCAGTCTGGGAGGGTGACAACTCCTATACTGATTCCAAGACAACTGTCCACTCTCTCCTGGTGGATTCATCAGCAAGAAAAATGGCTGTAGCCATTAATGGGACAAGTATTTTGATGGATGAACTACCACAACACTGCTCACTGTAACATTTCGTACTGCAGCCAACTCCTCTCCTGCCAAATGATGGAAGACCAAATCAGCAAAAGTGAGACTTTCTGTTTGTTCATCTGTTTTCCTCACTCTGGGCAGCAATTTTAAAGATTCCAGCCATGAGTGCTTTAGCAGAGAAGCTTGAATGGGTACCTTTCTGAGAGGTTAACTACAGTTCAGGTTTCCAGACCGCAAGGGCTTGCCCTGTGAGCACTTTTTGGAGATGCCACTGAAGATCCAGTGATTCAGGTGAGATGGTGGGACCAGGAGGTAAAGCGAACAATACCAATGCTACCATAATGCTGCCCTCTGTCTTTCTATGAATGCATACTGCAAGAGTACATGGGGCCTGAGAGACATCACACACACACAGATGAGACAGTCTCATCCCCCAAAAGCTGGTCTTACTGAAGCTGAGCCCCACTACAGCTTCTGGTCTCACAGCACCGGGCACAGAGTGGACCAGCATCCCATCACGCATCTCACTGTACACACTTTGGAAGGACTCAGAAAGTTCAGGGGCGATGTGCACACCCAGAGCAGCACCCAACACTGAGATGGGGTGAAGAGGCTAAAGTGTAAGATACCCATGATCCCAACATCCAAGAATGCAGCACTGGAGATGCAAGCTCAAATATTATTTTTTGAAAGCAGAGCAGAACACCGCTGCAGGATCATTTGTCATTCAAGAGTCTGGAAGAAAGGACACTGAACAGCACGAATCCAAATGTCCAGAATGGGAACACCCGCCTCGGCCTGACTGCAGAGCTACAGCCTTAATGGAGCCACTACAGAGGGAAAACAGCAACAAGCACCTCTAACAAAAGCTTTTATAAAGCACTAAAAGGCTGCGTGCTGTGACTGCGTCAGCCCGCGCCACTCCAGGTCCTGACTTCCTGTGCCTTGCCCGTGACGTAACCAAAATGGACAATTTAATTAATTAAATTAAAATGCATTAAGCAATCCAGCAGGAAGGCAGAGCTGCCTATTTCGGTTCTTCAGAAGTACCAATTATTACAGCAGGGGGAAAGAAAACAACCATCATCACAGCCCTGGTGCCATTAAAAATAAAATCCAGGGGGAAAATAAGCGTAAGCAATAGCAAAGCACAATGTGCAATGGTGGCCCAGTAAAAACAGGGAACAAGAACAGTCACTGCAGAGAAAAACAGGAAGGGAGAAGAGTGAAGCAGGCAAGCTGCTTGCTCCCTGCATCACTCCAGGGCAGTCCCGAATGAGCAGTGGTGAGTGGCTTGCTATACCCACCCACAGACTGTGCCAGACAGCCAAGTCACAACCCCCCAAAAATGAGCCAGTCTCTCCATAATTTGAAGCCAAATTGCTTTGGTGTAGCCATGAACAGAATCTGGCCTGCAGAAAGGATCAATTTCCTTGTTAAGAAAATCCATCACTATGCCAACAGCATTTTTACAGAGGAGGATATCCCTGGAGATGCCAGGGGACAAAAGTACCTGCATCCCAGTTGGAACACCCAAGCACCATCACCACCACCAAGCCTGTCTGGCCTGGTGACAGACATGAAAATAAAACACATCCTTGTCAACTGATGCTGCACGTAGGAGGAAAATCGCTGTCCTTGAAGGAAACAGCCTTCAAATTGCAGCCAATGTCTTGTACAAGCTATTTGTTCCTGTATCTGTGGCAGCAGCCTTTGGTGCCTCTGCAAGCATGGGGACAGACCAGCAGCCCCAGAGTCAGCTCAATCCTAAGAGAAGCCTGGAAGATTGTCTCCAAAGGAGAAAGTCTCTTCCTGATTAAGTTAGTGCAATTCCTTTGAGCTCTCAACAAACAAAACAAACAAAATAAAGAATAAAATAATGCCCCACAAGGATGTTTTGTTGGAAGCTGGTCCTTGGATTTGTCCATGGCATGGTGTGGAATCAGGCTACATGTCGGACCCATCCTTGCCCAAACCTGCTTGACCCAAAGCACAGGACCAAGTGATGCCACCAACCAGCTTATGGTTTGAACCAATAGCCAGAGAGAGGTTGCTGCATCCAGGTGGAAGTAAGGTCTGATTCTGCAGTGACACTGAGCTACAACCACCCTCATCCAAAAGCAGGAAGAAGCATGGGGAGACAGCAAAAGAGATTTTCCATGGAGAGCATCCTCCAGTAGGTCCCTCTCTGCAGCAGTCCTCTGAAGACAATGCCATGCTATGCCCTCATACCAAACCTCCCCAGTTTCAGCAGGGCCATGGTAAGGCAAAAGGCTATTTTATTAAACTCAGAACTTCCCTGCCATGTCCACAGTCCTTGACACGCAGCATCTGTTATTAGAACATTTATCTTCTGGTATGAGATGTGTCCTACATACACCCCCAAGAGCCATAGGCAAGAGATGTGGGCATGGAGTTGGAATAGCTTGCTAATATTTTACTTTTACAAATAAAACCAGAGAAAGGATTGCAGGCACGGGATGCCAAGCAGATAGCTGAAAGGACTGATTTGGATTGACAGCTACAGGCTCCTGCGGCCTCAGGAGAGAGGTTAAGACAGAAAAATGTTCCCACAAAATATCAGTTTACCATAACCACCTCCACCAGTCTTCCTCCACCTTTTCACAAGAATAACAATAAATGGTTTCTCCAGCTATTTCACATCCTGCACAGAGCAAGCACCACTGCCAAGATCAGAAAGTTCCTGCAACAGATTGCAAGCCTGATTCCTCTGCCATGTCCTGCAGACTTCTGAGGGAACCTGCAGAGCCATTATCAGTGCCGGCTCCCATCAATGAGTCTTTCATCTGCTAAAGCCTCGTATTGACACTCGCTTATTTATAGCAACTGCACTGCACCATTCATTTAAACACATCAGCATTTGTGAATAAACGATAAAGTGGACTTTGAAGCATTGGTCTCAGAACATAGCAGCCAGAAACAGGAAACAAAGCTCTCTAAAGGTGAAGCTGCAATCAGTCATTGTCCCTCAGCTCTCTGCAACCTGACCTGTACCTGCAGAGGATGCACCTCCGTTCCCCAAGCCTCTCTCTTTCCAGCCAATCTGAACAGCACTGGAAGGCTACAAGGACTACAGTACTTCTTGGCTTCACTCAGCTCACCTTTAAATTAACTGCTTTTAATTATTTCCTTTGATTTAGTACATTCCAGGTACAAAACACCTGCTACAGATTTTTGCCATCATGTTCTGTGTCGGCTGTCAACACTGTCATCATCATCATAATTCTATTTAATCATCACCTCTCACTGAGACTTCTAGCAGAAAAACAAACAGAACTGTTCATAACTCAACTGCAAAGAGTAAACCAGCTGAAGGGAGAGAAGGAAAAGGGCCTCTAATCCCCTCCAGCTGCAGTAAACACTGTAAGTTACAAGGGTAAGCCAAAAACATTGAGAAAATCCAGGGACAATATGAAAGATTTAGCAACCATGGTGTGAAATGCCCGTGCTTTTCACTTCAGATCATGCAATGGTGAGGCTAATTTTTAACTAAGTAAAATGAACTGAAACTCCAAGCCTGGATCTCCAAGTGGCAGAAGGGCAAGATCGATGCCAAAGCAACTGGGATGCAGATAGGAGCATCCAAGAGCGTGGCCTTTTCAAACCCCTCTGGAATCTCAGGACTGAAGCAGCCCAGTTCAGGGTCCATTGCATGTTGGCCAGAAGAAGCTGAAACCAGGGTTAATTTGGATTTAAATGAGTGTAAAGGAGAAGAAAATCAAGTCTGCAGGATTCAGCATTGATATTTATGACACAACTCGCAATATTGTATATTCTTATAGTTTCAGCTTTTGGCATCTGGCTTTCCAGCTATAAAACATTTGGGTCTTTGTCACTCTGGTAATGAACAGTTAAAAAAAAAACCCAACCAAAAATTCAATGTGATCCAAAAAGCTCAACACAAAAGAAGTTGCTGCTCCCTCATTCTTGTGATTTTAATGTTCATTCAAATATATTTCACAGGGAGAAGCTGCTGCTGGCTGCTGCGTGTGAGCTCAGGTCATGGTTGCTGCTACATGGAGCATCGTACACACATTATTAATCATGCAAATCGTGATCCAATTTGAGCTTAAATCCTCATAGAACTCAAAACTCTTTGAGCACAGTCCAAGACCTCAATTAAATAAGAAGCTGAATTTCAACTTGCCTGAGCCCATTAACAGTTGATCCTCAGGCACCTCCAACATGCTCCTGCAGTCCCAACTCTGGGTAGATCTTAACTCACAGATGTCCAGTGGGAACACCTCTCACAGCTGTCTACACTGCAGTAAACACTCCAGCATCCAGATGTGCATGAGCAGATATTTATGACCTGGTATTATCAGGTACACTTTACTTTAGCCATGTTTTTCCAGATAACTTTCGGATCACAACCAAAGCGAAGCATATTCTGCAGCAAAGGTACCTGAGCACTAATTTTCTTAAAGCTTTATCTTATTATTTTGTTTCTGAAAAAAATTCAGAAGCACAGGTGGGCAAAAAAAGCAGCAGCACCGTGTCTTATCTGTGTCTAGAGCCCACATGGGCCAGGGAAGGGCTTCCTACCCCCATCTCTCCTCACCCCTTTAAAACCTTCTTTTCTGTCACTGGTATCTGGATGCCTGGCCTGGGCAGGATGCTCTTCTTGACAGCAGGATCCTGAAGCCCTTTTCAAAAAAAGCAAAATCCTGCATTTAGTGAGAAGCAGGAAAATGTAATTTTTTTTTTCCTGCAGTACCACAATATGTGATAAAATGCTATGCTTTAAAAAGAAGAAAGACTTCATTGGAAGCAGCATGTTACCTAGAGCATCGTTTTCAGCACAGAGACAGCAGGAGAACACTTTCTGTGGGAAGAGCTTGCTACAGGAGTAGGGTAGGTTTGAGATAACCTGCTTTACTCTGCACTGAGAAGAGCAGCACTCTGGCAGTCAGCATGAGGGGCAGCAATATGATGCAGCAGCTCTGATGGTTTTACCAGGCACAGAAAAATACACATCTCCCCTTTCAGCTCTTTTGAACCCTCTCTCCCAAAAGCAAATTGACAGCTTGCGGGAAAAAGACCTAGTTTGCTCAACAGTAAGTGCACAGTTTTGTGCTAATGCACAATTCTGGGTCCACAGGAGCACCACACTCCTGTGGCCAGGCACAGCAGGGAACGGCTGCTGAAATCAATATTGCTTATCAATGAAGGGGAAAACACATCCAGGTCTTTGAAGACTTCTAAGCTCATTGTAATGAAGCTTCCTCCTCTAATCTAGCCTGTGCACACAACACAAACAGCCAGACTTATGTTTGCAATTCCTGCATTTTAAATAATTCACAAAGGAATCAAGAGAGCTTATCACGGTGCACCGGGAATCGCAGCGGATGCGGTTTCGCTGCAGTGCTCCTCCCTTGGACACCTGTTGCTCCTGGTTCTGCAGGACGACCCTACCCCTTGGCTCCACAAACATCCCAGGAACAGCCCAGGACAAAGGACCACCTCAACCTTCTGCTCCAGATGCCCTCTGCAGACTTCTCCCACTGCTGGGGGAAAGGAAACACTGAGATTTTATACAGCAGACTCCTCCAGCAAAAGAGCTGTGCTGGGGAAAAAAGGTGAAACCTTCAACAGCCAGAAGAGAACCAAAAGCAGACCTTGGTGCACCAAGTCAGTCCTTGCCAGGTTTTGTATCCCAGTGGGAGCACAAGGCCTGTGGAGAGCTACTCAGCAGAGGGGGCTGCAGACCCTGAGCAGTGGGCTCTGCTGCAGGGCGTCTGTGCTGAGCAGGGCAGAGCCACCCCCGGCACTGCTCCCTGCCTCCCACCAGCCATCACTGCTGCAACAGAGCCCTCATCACTGCCGGCAGCCCTGCTCCATCCTCAGCCCAGGGCAAGCAGGGGTGTCCAAGGAGAGGACATGCCTTGGAATAACAGAAAGCACACAACATTGGTGGAGGGCTACACGTGTGGGTACACGTGCGGGAATGGGAAGGAAGGCCAGGGAACTGCCCCAAGGGAGACACAGCCTGACACCACAGTGAGAATGCATCTCCAGTGCAATGTTTTCCCTGTTCTCTTACGCTTCAGCGTTTCCACTCAACCATATCCAGCCAAGCTGTTGTTACTGGCCACAGCACTGCTGCCCCCAGGGCTGAATTAGTTCTTCTGCAGCCAGCTCTGCTCTTGCCTTAAGGGTTGCCAGGGAGGGGGTGGAGGAAGGCTCCTTCCAGCAGCCACCCTCCCGGCATGGACGTGCAATACTTGTATAATTCACTTTGAAGCTTCCTGCCTCCGGGCACGAAGCAACCAACATGCAGTTGGATCTTGCTCCATAAACTCCCAGTCAACAGACAGCATTTCTCAGCACTGTCATCTTCCCTGATGGTTTGTCAACTGCTTTGCCCTCCTCAAAGAATGGCTTTCTTAGAGGTAAGGAGGCAGCAACCCTTTCCCTGGGTCAGATGCTGGTGGTCCAGCATCCCTCCCATCGAGGCAGGGGCTGCTGGAATTCTCAGGATGCCTGGCACACATCTGCTGCAGCTTCATCTCTTACACCTTTATGTTTTGCTTTCCCATGGCACACACTTATTGCCAGCAGCTATTTTTCTTCTTCCAGTTTTACTTTTAAAAACGGGAAAAAGTCGGCTAGCTTTCCTGATAAAAATCAGGAAGTCTGAGAAGCAACTTTGTCTAAAGGAACTGTTTGTAAAATGTTGAAGAACTGAGGGAGATTGTTTTCACCAGAGTTCATCTAGTTTGGAAGCAACTCTCTGGTTCTTTTTTCCCCAGAAACTCCTCACGTGAATATGCTCATCAGCCACGTGGTAGGAGCCCCATCAAAAATACCTCTGCAGGGACCCACCTATGCACCAGAACCCCAGAAGGATCAGAGACAATTAATTTCTCCCCGAATTGCTTGTGTAGCTGCCTCCAACTTATTGACATCCCCGTGTTCCTAAGCTGCTCATGCATTTCTGACCATGGAGGGGGTGATGAGAGGACTCCTGGAGCAGACCTGAGCAGAGGAGTGGGACAGGTCAGTATTCTGTGCAGGAGGCAGAGCCTCCCCCTGCCAAGCCTTCGATGGAGGGGTGAGCAAACCCCCAGAGAAAGTTGCTGACACTTTACAGCCCATTTGTGTAAATCTAGCACATTTTGCCCTCCCCTGAGAGCCACAGTACTTCTTGGCCCCAGCCTTTTAATCCGATGCTCACAATTAAGTGTTCTGCTAATTAAACAATCCATTGCAAAGCTGCTGTTGCAATGTCTCCCTCTCCCCTCACCGTAGCAGGGCAGCAGCCTCACCGGAATGATAGCAGCAGTCTGCTGGTGCTAATAGCTTTGGGAATAAGATGGCATTGGCCCTAGAGAGCACCAAACCCCCACATCTTGGGGATTATGTTACACTTCAACTTGTCATCCATCAAAACCCAGAAACCAATCTCACCCAGTGGAAGAAAAATCAATAGCTTTCTCTTTCAGCATCAGGGGATGTATTTTGTCTCCTCTCCCAGGGTCTTAATCAAGGGACATGATCCCAGATAACATATCTGTGATGGTTTTGCAGCAGCTAAGGACATCTGGCACATCACAGTGAGGTTTAGCCATGGGCCACTTCTCTGGGACAAATTTCATTCCTGCTAGGAGAGGTTCAACCAAAACATTAGATGAAGCAACACAGGCCAAGCCATGCAGGGCACTGGCAGAAGGACAATACCACATACTCCAGGAGCTGAGACAGAGACAGCACCAGTGACAATTTGTGTTCTAACTGAATGGCAGCCCAGCAGCATCCCTGTGCCAGCAGGTCACCTCACCTTGCACTATCTTCGAGATGAGGTGCAGGAGCATTACAGTACCCGGGAGTGTCAGGGAGCTGGAGATGCTGAGTACTCCTTGGCAGGAAGAAAGCACTGTAACCTATCACTGAACACCCTGATGGGGCTAATTGCTACATTAGACATCTGAACAAACAACACTAATCACCACATTAAACAACTACAATTAATGCTGTGCTGACAAGCACAGTGCCATGCTGCACACAACGCCTTCATCTCCAGTGCCCTGCACAACCACCCCTGCAGTGGGTCAGTTGCAGGGTCTGAACTGGTCCCAACAGCCCCAGACGTTCTTCCTCACCAAACCCATGGTGGAATCATTTCCCCTGAATGCCCATGAACTGAGCAGCAGCACACAGCATCAGTGACTTGCTCTCCTCCTTTTGGCATGTCCTTTGCAGATTGCACCTGCAAAGTGGGCAGAGATGTGTTGCTGAGTAGCATTTTACTCTTAAAACCTTTTGCATTTTACTCCCTTCTTCCGGAGCAGAAGTGGAATAATCTTTGAAAGGGAAAAGTGTTTTAGCACTTTGGTATCTTCTGAGCTCCTGGGGGAAGTGCAGTGACAGGGGACAGACAAGGACACGACAGCGCTTTCAGTCCTGACATCGCACACAGAGCTTAATCCTGTTCCCACGCCATGCAGTGCCAAAGGCTGCTCACCAACAGCCCCATAACTCTGCTGGGACAGCATGACTGAGCCTCCCATCAACCAGGAGACACCAGGGAGAGCTGGACTGTTTTTAGAGCCTCTGGCCTGGCAATGAATTAAATTTCATTTATTTACAAAAACAGCATTTTTACAGTGAGCCTGGGTTATAAGCATAAATAAAACATTTTATGTCACACCGAATTTTCACAAAAGGAATCAATAGAGTTTTGATTTAGTAATAACGAGAAGAGAGCCCTGTTTATTACCTGTCAGAAGAACAACAAAAAGCACCAAAGGATCTCACTCATCCTCGGCACTTCCAAGCTTCCATTTTGCACTAGCAGTGCCCCCAGCACAGGGAGCAGCCTGCAGCACCCCACAAGGCTCAAAGAACATCCCAAACCAGGCAAAAAGACACACAGCTCACTCTAACACTTTCTCCCCTTTAACTTTTCCCCAAGGACTCGCTGGTTTGAGATCTCTGCCCCTTTTCCATCAGGGTTTCTATGTGCTCAGATTGAGGGGGTTTGCATTAAAAGCTGCACCTACAACTGCACACAGGTCCTCTGCACACAGGACCTGCAGCCAGGGATGGTGACGGACAACCCAGTCACCCCTTTGCAGCAAGGTGTCCAAATCCTACAGACTGGGCATGCTGCCCTCACATCTGCACCTCCCTACCACTCTCCACAGCATCTCCAAAACCCCACATCCAGGTCTGAAGATGATGCTGCCAACTAGGAGGGACATAGGACAGCAAGACCACTGAGCTGCTAACCTCTGGTTTCTTTTTCCCTCAAAAATCCATCCTGAGTTGACCAATGCTGAACCCAATGAAGAAACAAGGCAGCAGTTCACCAGGAACAGATTCTGAGGACCACGGGGTGCTGTTAGGACAAGGGGTCACTGAGCCCTCTGCCACTAAGCACCTGTGTCCACTCTTGTGCTGCTATTGCTGGATGGGGGCAGGAACGTGGAAAAAGACAAAGGATCACTGTGCTAGAGGAGGTTTCACTGCTAATTGGACTGGAAGAACAGCTCTGCCTCGCTGCGGCCCTGGCAGACGTCACCCAGTGTGATCTGGGCACAGGGGAGCACAGGTCGAGGCAGGCACCGTCTCATTAACACAGACCCACTCCAAGCCTTGCCACATCCTCCTCCCCAGCTTGCAGCTCTCAGTTCCCATTGGATCCTTGTCACTGGGACTGGAAAACATGGAAGTATGAACTTGTTTGATAATATGCTCATCCGTAAGTTTCCAGGTGAGGAAGACGAGGGTGCCAAGCTCAGAATGGCACCAAGCCCTTGTCTGGGCTTTTCCCCTGCCCTTGTCTGGGCTTTTCCCCTCTGCGCCCGAGGGAGCAGGAGCCTGTGAGAGAGTAAAACTGCCTGTCCTCTCCACAACATCCAGAGTGATTTGCAAATCAAGTCTGCTCACGTAGTCATCATCAGGTACACGGGACTTCCAGTTAATTAGTTTCTAATGTTATTAATTACCTGTCTTGCAAGCATTTTACATCAGACATGCAATGTTTAATTTCATACATAAGAACCTAGAGCACTCAACTTCCAGTATTAATCGGGAGCACTGTTTTTAATGCCAGTCTCATTTTCACAGCACAGTACTAGTGCTTACATGAGGAAAGCTCTGCTACATCCCATCATCTGGCACTCAGTTATCATCAAGAAGCACAAGAACCACATGCTGTTGCTTAATTAAGTCCCTGTAGCACAGGGGGGAGTTGCTGTGTTTTTCGTTAAGAAAAAGACCCCCTGGGTGCTCGGCACCGCTCCTGTGGTGCCCTGAGCCCCACTGCAGAGCACAGCCCTGGGGACTCACCAGGCAGCTTTTGTCTTTTCCTCAGATGTTTGGATCGGGGTTTGCTCTCACTTCCTGCCCCTGAATGGGCTTGCTTCACAGTTTATTTTGGGAGGCTGAATATTGCACTTGGAGCACGTTTCACAGAATGCTTATAACCCCACTTTGTCACGGAGTTGCCTGTTGCTTCCTTCATCCACTGCTCACCCTGAGCCAGAGTGGAGGCAGGAAAGAAAGGGTGGGTGTGGGAAAACCATAGTTTAGCAGTGTCTATAAAATAAAAGGAGGCATCTCTCTATGGGTCCATTTGCACAGAGAAAATGCCCAACCTCATTTGCACATAGCAATAACGACCACAGCCATTAATGCTCTGAGCCACAGGCACTGAGCTCAGCCTGACAAAGGAGGAGCTGTGTTCCTTGCAGACAGCAGTCCCATGGACCAAAGAAGCCATCACCAAACCCCCACTGAGAGCTGGTACAACAACAGCCAAGGGGGTCCCAGCCCTTGCCACACAGCACCCACGTGTCCCCAGAGTGAAAGCACCCAGTGGTTCCCCTGTGCTTGATGCTAACTTTGGGCCAGCTGGGTGTTCTCTTGGTTAACTTGCTTGGAAAACCCCCATGACACTTCAGCCAAGGGCTCTCAGCTGCTCAAAACAGCTCTACAACTGGGTGAAGTAGGAGAGAGTATTGGCACAACTCTGATGATGAGGCGCTGTAGAAACTCTGTTTCTATGGCAACACTGTATTACAAAGCTATTTGGATATTCATTAGGGTTTTCTAATTCTTCTAAACCTACTTAGTCCATAATTCCCATTTATTCCAAGATCCTCTGTGTGATCTGCATGACCCTCTGCGAACTGCGTGCTGGACCCTTGCTTTGAAAGGCTCTGCTCACCTGCCCCACCAGGGAGGAGACCTTCCCTCCAGGTGTGCCAGGGCCGTGATGAATTCAGACAGAAGTGCAAGATCCTGCTCTGTATCATGGCTAAGGGAGTCAAGAAAGCAGCAGCCTTTTGCCATGCTCTGTGAAACTCCCGTCATGGCACGTGGAACAATTTAAGCCTTAAAATAGACCGAGAACAAAAGGCTAAGATCATTAACAAAAAAAACCAAACCACCCAAAACCAACAAAAGACTCAGGGAGTAAAAAGGTTCACAGGCATAAATCAAGAGAACAGAAGAAAAAGACTCACCAAATCAACAGCACTGCATTTAGATAACTACCAATGATAGGGCACAGCCACCTGCGAGAATATGAGCCCCGTGAAGCAACAGGGCAAGGGCAGCAGTGTTTATGCAAGGAAAGTCTTTGTTTTAAGAAAAATGTGTGCACCAACACCAAAGTACTGCCCCTTGCACCATGTCACCCCAAGAGGCACAACCTCCTGAACACTGGGTTCCTTATGAACCCCAGATCTCCTTGAGAAGGAGGAGGCCCTTCCCCATCACAGCCAGGAAAGGAGAAGGGGCTGCACACATTGAATTCACCAAAAGAGCAACTAAAACTGAAGACCCCACACTCCAGAGCACAGATTTCCTACTCTAACCCTTCTTGCTCCTACCACCTTCCTCCTTGCAAAGAGATCAAACTGAAAGAGCAGCCTCGGGGTACATTCACAGGCATCCAGCTCAGTCCTCAGCACTTCAACTGATGGCAGCAATGAGGTCAGCTAGGAGCAACTACAGCCCTGAAATTGCAACCTACTTTTATAAAATAGTAAAGGAAAAAAAGAATATCCTTTCCTCACACATGCCCCCCCCAGCATGTAAGGTTATGGTGAAACTCAACACTGCAGGGAGAAGGGAGGCAAGGATGTCCACAGGTATGAGAGGAGGACATGCCATCTGCAGGCATCACCAGAATCTCTGGGCTTGCCACAAAATGCAACATTCTTTGGAACAAAGACTGTGGTTTCAGATCTTGCATGTAACTTATCTTCCTGAGTCTAGGTTAAGCTCTATCTGCATGTTCCTCTGAAGCACCATGGATCTGATCCCATTCAGCAATTCTCCTGTTTGCTGCTGGGTGAGAGTGGGGACTGTCCCATTTACACCTTGAAAACAGACAACTGAAAGATTCAGACATCGAACTGTACACTAAAGAAAAACTACAGTGTTATACTGCAGACTCCACAGACAGGAATCAAGACCACTTTGCTGGCTATTTAGGGTGCACAAGGCTCCATCCCCAGCACTCCCTGTTTGCAATAAGACCCATGGCCATATCAGCAGCACCATTTGCAAGTCCATCTGAGCTTGTAAACTAAGCTGGGCACTGTGCTTTCAGCTAGAGCAGCTATTCCTCGCTTCCCCATCGTGCAATGCCAACGACAACAAATTGTGGCTGTATATTAGATCCCAGAAACAGCCCCACTGCAGCAGCAGAGGTTACTTAAAGTTAAATCTAATGTAACATGCACTTAAATATGCACACGCAAAAAATCAATGTGGCACTTTAGGCACAAGTATTACTGAGCCTAGATGTCCATTACCAATTTAAGGTATTAGTTTAAGAACAGCTATAAAAATGATCTCTGCAAACAAAATGGCCATCGCTAATAATCTTGCCAAAAGTGAAAAATTTACGGTGTACTATAATTACATTTCCAAAGCTAGAGGAATCACTGTGTGAAGTGAGAGCTCACGAGATGCCACAAAAATGTGTCACCACATGAACACATTTCTGCTGGGGCAGAGAGTGATGGAAAGCTGTTTGCTTATTCTTAGCCTCTAGAGGTCACAGCCTCACAGTTAAATCCCTGAAGTCAGACAAGCAGTCGCTATTTTTGCTCCAATACATCATTTATAAGACATTGCAATTTTTTTAACAGCCCAATTTAAGGTCTCAATTTTGCGGACATCAAAAGAAACTTTGCCTGGCCTTTCTAGCTCTGTATAAGCCCAGGAAGGCTGTGCATCCATTCATTCGGCCCCTGCACGTTGCACAGGTCCCATTTGTGACCAGTGGTGACGAGATGACAGGAGCAGGTAGAACTGCTGAAGCATGAAATTGGTTTAAAATGATGAAGTGAAGATCTGTTTTTCTTTGAGATCAAACCACGCCTGAGAACGCTGACAGCAGTCTGTTCTCCCCTGAAATCTGATCCATGCCATTGTTTTTCATCCCCTTATTTTCTTGTTTGGAAGCCAACACTGACCTACACTATACTATTACCTGTGAGTTTTTCACTTGACCAAACATCATCAGGCAGTTTGCAACAAGTTCTTGAAATGGAGAGGAAGAAATGCCTCCTTCCCAATTCCTCCAGACTGCGAGATATGAAGTACCATGACCTACGCTGGGCCATTGTGGAGGTGCTCCCAAATCTGCTGTAACTCAGGGCCACTCAGAGCCATGTTTCTAGCACTGGTAGACACCTCAATCCAGCCACCCAAGTGTGGCAACCACTTGGAACCATTTTAACATGGCATGAAATGGGCAAAGGCAGCATGTCGTGCCGAGGAGGGAGGAGGGAGCAGAGGATGCTCAGATGAGGATGGATGCTGGGCTCTGCTGGCACCAGATTCTTTATCCAGACATTTGAGTGCCAGAGCCATGGTGCCACCCTATCTAGATTTTGCATTATCAGAATATACAACATAGAAGCATGCTCCAAGACCGGAAAAGGACTTTCTTCCAGAGACAGACAAGCCCTCTCTTTTCACACTGTTCCTTGCTTATAAATAGTTCAAACTCATTAATAAGTTAAAAGCAGGTGATGCTTGGTGTGGTTCAATTACAGCTGCAGCATTTAGTGTATTACCACTCTCCAGCATGCCTTTGCCATGTACTAGCTTGTAATCAGACAACAGGCTTCCCCATAGGGAGCAAACCCTTGACTTCCAAGCAAGCAAACTGGTTTTTGTCTAAAAGAGAAGTTTTAACATGAAAGCACTGCTGCAAGTTCTCTTTCTGGAGATAGAAAAGCTGTGCCAGAAAAGCAGAAGCCCAGTCCAGTGCTGAATGTACAAAATGAGGTCCCTATTTTGCAAATATCATCGTTGAGGCAGTGAACCCATTCTTCTCCTTCCCTTCTGCCTCAGTGACTGCCTGCCCCCATTGAAAGACATTGATAGAATAGTCAGACTTCAGGTAATACATGAAAGAACCTCCCTGAGCACTTCTCCAAATTTCTCTGGGGCCTTGAACAAATGTTAGAAACACAGGTCATAAAGCAGCACCTGCTTCAACAAGACACCTTAATTTAAAAGTTACACTTCCTGAAACCCTTTCCCTGTCCTCATTCCTATGGTAGGCAGAGCTCATTCAGGCCAGACAGTCCTAAAGAACGCAGACAACTCCAACAGCTTGGAACAGCAGCCAAGAAAACATCCCAAAGGAATAAAAATCAGTCCCCTCCCGCTCCCTTCAAAAATTACATTTTATTGTTTGTCTGTTCCAAAAACCCAACACAACACCAAACAAACAGGCATCTGCCAAGCACTTCCACTTCACTTAGAGATTCACTGCTGGGAATAAGCTGTTCACTCCTGCCTCCTGTATAAAATGCTGTGTGGCTCTCATCCTGCTGGGCAGAGACCAGTACCTATGAGGTCTTTTTTTTCTTAAATATATGTACCTTGATACAAATAACCTTCAAAAACATGAATCATCTGCCTGCTATCACTTTGAGCCCAATGGCTATTTTTGAACACTCAGGTGAATCAGTGTTCATACATGTACTTAAGAAGGTGAAATTTGGAAGAACCACATCAGGGCAGACTTGGGAATGCTGTAACTGCAGATTCATCAAATTGTGCCTCAAAACCAAACCATCACTCTGCTAAAAATTACTCAGATATATGCCTCTGATCATTTGGAAAGACGATACTATTGTTAGGAAAACGTGCTAATTAGGATTCCTGTGCTAGTTTCAGGCTGAGTTTCTCTTCAAAATCTGCCTCTAGCAAATGCTGAATCCATTGCTTTTGTTTAACTAAAACAGGTTTATCTTTTTTTATTCCTTTGGTATATTTTACAGCTCAGATTTGAGTAAGAATTTCAGTTTAGAAATGAAAGAGCTCTTGCCAAGAACACATTCCTGTAACATTGCAATTTGATGGTTTGTTTTATTATTTTTTCCCCACTTAGATGTTTATTTGCAAATGATTAACCATTCTATATATGCACACAATGCAAGTTAGTGGTTTTCACCTATTCTTTGTCTGCAAGGGCTTAGCTACCATGAGCCAACCTGCATATTTAATGTATTTTAAACCAGTTGTATTTGCTGCATTATTGCTGCGGAGTTTTGGATGACATCCAAGCATACTAAGTTTAGCTACAAAACTGGCTCTTTTAAAATAATTTCCTTGTTAAGAAGCTGACTGCAGAGCCTCCGGCCGCTGCTTGGCACTGCAAAGCAATAAGTTGGGTGCTGCCAGCACTGGCAGAAGGCAGCAATCCATGGGCACCCATGGCATTTCTCCCCATGTCTGACATGGCATCCTGGCCAGTGCATCCAAGGGAAGAAGCCCTGCTGTCCTGTCCATTCCCTGCCCGTGTTGTTTGATGAAACCCCCAGCATTGATCACACCACTGCCTGCATGGCTCTGACACAGTGATTTACTGCTGGGCAACCCGAGTGAACCCAAATCCATCTCCACCGCGGCTGGAAAGCCACTTTACTCACTTAATAATGGTAAAGGGCAGGAAAAGCTGCCTGCAAGCTCTCCCATGTCTGTTCCTGCATACCTGCAGGCTTGCTGGAACAGGTGTGCACAGAGGACAGTGTGGGAGGATGTCACACTGGCATAGGGGGGGCAGCATGCTGGAGAGAGCCTCCTCCTCCTGGCTGTCAGTTCAGGTGAACAACACACAAGCCCATCAGGGCTGGGATGCTGGGGGCCATCCCTCTGGAGCATCCCCAGGGCTTAGTGCACAGGCTGGCAAAGGGATACCTGACAGTTTCAGCAGAGCCTCATTTCTGAAAAGCCGTAAGCCAGCCCTACCCAAATGAAAAGTGTGAATAGACCTGACACCTCTCCTTGGCAGACCTCTTTGACAAACCTCCACACACTGCACAGAGATGCTGCTGGATGCCCACACCATACAGACACTCCAGGCTTTTCCCTAAGATTTAACTGGATTGGAAGGAACAATGATTTATAAGATAGCATGCAGCTGCGTCAAGAGAAGTACAGATTTTTCCATAATGACTTACTCAGTATTACAATTATTTCTTTTAAGGTTTCTGATTTAAATTAGTGATACTACAAAAACACTTCCTTTCCACCCTTTTTCAGACATGACTGGAAGAAATGGAAGAGATTTCAAGACTTTTCAAAGGCTCACGCTTAGGGCCTCCTGCAAACAAATCCTTAGTAGTCTGACACCAATCCTAGCAAAGTTGGAACACCACTCCAGGTGAGATGGTCTCCAGATCTTATAATATTATATTTAATTCTTTGCTCTCAGAAAAAACACACTGCAGTTACTTCCTTGGCCTCTGTGTAGAAGCAGGTTTCTTTCACTGACTGAAACCCAGCTTTTATGAACACATTTGTAACTACAATTAACTTTCATACAGATCATCCTCTACTAGGAACACTGAACATTTACTAATCCCAATTAGATTTGAGAGCAAGAATAGTCTATCTATCTCTTTATGATTATTATGAGAATGTATTCAATTTGCTACTTTCATCTAACAGCAATTACAACTGTTTACCAATTCTAAAGCATATCCTTTAGGAAACCATGAGTCATATTTCATGCTAATCACTGTTTATTTAGTATTCTCTTCTGAAAATAAAGGGATCAGTTCACAAACCCTTAAACAGAAATGATAAGAAAGAGAAAAAAATCAAATGAAGCAGTGCATCAGAAAGAGATAAAAAAACTAAGATCTTCCACATGCTAAATAGTTTTACAAAGCACCCATTGTAAAAATCCATCCCCAGGACAAATGCTGACTGCAAATAAGACTGTTCAAGGCACTGCTTTGAAGCTCCTTGGAAAAAATTAGCAGCCTACTGGTACTGCAAAAAAATCTTCCTTCAAGGAGATTTAAGCTAAGTTTTAGAAGAAGAAAGATTCCAGCAAAGAGATGAGATAGCCATGAACAGACCACTAATGAATGCACAATGTCTTCTGGGCTGCAAAACAAGTCTGTCTGCTCCTATCTGGTAAAGTTTGGGGGTGATGATCGTGCTCACATAGCAGAGAAATCCCCTCCTGCTTCTGACACCCTCGGGCACAGCAGGTTGATATGAGCACTTTGTATCCAGCATTTCTCCTGCTCTCCTCGCAGCCCCTCCATCAGCTAGTTTTTGACAATATCCTTAATGCCAGAAACACACATGGCACTTCTCCTTTGTCATTTAAATCTACAGACATGAAAGTATTACAGAACCTGAGCAAGATAAATACATATTATGATCAGTGACTAGTGTGGAGAGAATGAGCACCTACGGGTTGTACGTCCCAAGGAACAACACGGTTGTGGCAGGTCCATGTGTTCCAGCAGGAGTGAATGCCCTCTGCTGTGACCTGAGACTGGCCTCAGGTACGGAATGCTTACCAGTCCCCATCATGTCTGTGTGGTGGGGCAGAACATCAGAGTCTGGCCAGTGAGGATTAGTCTGACCTTATCTGACTCCAGATCAGATCCCAGCTGGGTAGAGATGGAGCCCAGCTGGGGGATCAGTGGAGTCAGTCCTCTTTGGAGCACTGGGTCTGCCAATGGGGAATCTCCTCTGGGGTCATGACCCCACCCAAGGTAACTCTTAAAAGGTTGAAAGCCCTCACCTGATCAGGTGAGTGATTGCACCTTTCTAAAGACTTGAGAATTCTAAAGTCAGCCACGTAATGAGTTTTGACATCACAAATCTGTATTCATACGCTGACAGGGCTTCAATTGGTTTAATTAATTTATCTGGTTTAACTGGTTTATAAAATATCTCTCATTTGAATATATCATTTGTTTCAATTTTATAAGCCTCTGCAACAGGTTGTCATTTCTAACCACCCACCATGTACACACACAAATTAGGAAAGTGATAGCTGGTGGATCAGCACTGGCTATCAGCCTGATCGGCTCCATGTGGCACTCTGGCCTGTTCTGCTTGTGCAAAGTCAAGCTCCAACTATTTGTATTGGCTAATCTAAAACTAATGGGAAGCAAATTCCAGCTTAATCCAATTATTTGCGCTAAATTAAAATCCCTCACTAATCCTTCATCAATGCCTGATCATTTTACAGAGGAGAGAAGCTGAGGGTTTCTTTAACTGATGGGAAACTGCACATGGTAACGTGAGCACAGGCCCTGCTGCACACCATGTATGAAAGCCTGCAAACCAGCAGGGAATCCCTAGGCTCCATATCTGTCCTGGGCTGGACACGGGCACCACGGAGCAGCTGGGCCATCCTCTGCAGGACAGCTGGACACAGCAGGGAAAAACAAGGAAAGGGGAAATCATAGAATCATAACAGAGTTACTAAGGCTGGAAAAGACCTCTAATATCACCAAGTCCAACCATTAACCCAGCAGTGCCAAGCTCACAACTAAACCATGCTGCCCTTCAGGCTTCCACATGCAGGTTGGTGTGGCACACACAGGGCACGAGTGCCTTAAATAAATAATTGCGGCTGCATCGTAAAATAATGAGGAATCTCAGCACACTGAAGACTTCAATAAAATCTCTATTCTTGTCCTGACACAAGCAGCTCCAACAGGAACTGTATGTCCAAACTGGGGTCTTAAACCCAGTCCTTGGGGTCTGAGCACACTGCTCATCCCTATCTTTCCTTAGGCCATCTCCAGCTCCTCCCAACTGCCTGCGCACCCACCAGGATGACCTGGCAGGGGAGTGCAAGCATTTCCACAAACACTGCCCACAGTGCACTTGCTGTCGGGACACACAGACGTCAGTCTCCCTGCTGCCGTCTCGACAGGCTTCACAAGACGCCCATTCACACCACACAACCCCCCCAACAGCCACCACCCATGTCTTTTCCACAGCACCAAAATAAACTCATTCATTAGAACATTTGACAGCGTTTTCCCCACAGAGGAGGAAGACGCATGAAGGCTTCTTCTGAAAGCAGCATTATTCAGTGCTCAAGTTGCTATTTATTTGTTAGATGATGAGAAAGAAAAGGAGGCATCTATGTACAACAGCTCTCTTGAGCAACGTGTGAGTTTATTTCGAGTGTGCGTGAGGGTGGGACAGAGCCAAAAGGTGCTTTGCAAGCTCCAGCGATGCACAAAACCCTACTTTGGGTGGCTCCAGGAGCCAGCAGATTTCCAAAAAGATTCCCTTGCTGGTCTCAGAGACCTTGCAGCCCACAAGCAACTCCCTCACCCACCCACACATGAATGACCCAAAGCCAGCAAGACAACACAAACCATGGGAACAACTCCAGCAACCCTGCGGCCAACAGCATTTTTGCTGGAATAAGGCAAAGATCAAGCTTTCCTAAACTGCACCTTTCTAAAAGGAGAGAAAAAAAATGAAGGAAGAAAAAAATCCTTCAGCCACTACTAAAAATTAATGCGGGTTATATTTACTATGCATATCCAAAAAAGTGCTTTTCTGCTTTAGGAGATGTTGGCAAGGACATGACCTTTAATGCTGTGAGTTAGAGCAAAGGATGGATTTAGTGTCAAAGGACCATCTCCTGTGGAAAGAAGTAATTACAGCAGAAACCCACCTCATGAGGATTTTCATCCAAGAAAAGGTTTTAAAATATAAACCAAAGGTATTGCTGTTAAGTACAAGCCCTAAAAAATACTTGGAGATTTTTCTCTGATCACCATAGGTGTGTTCAGAATCAAGAAACAGTCTTTCAGTTAAAAAACAAACCAACAGCCAAAATCAAGCAGCAGTAAGAGTGACTCATAGAATGGTTATTAATCAAATTGGGGGGAAAAGAATTCCTTATCTTCTAGACATCAGTAAAGGAAGGTTTTCTAAGGTCATAGGGTAAAACCTGAATGTTAAAATGAGACCTCAAAAACACACCAAGGAGAACCATTAGAAGAAATCTATGCATTTATTCCTCTCTGAAAAGATGCTTTTTGCTGGCTCACAGACATCAGAAGTCAAGGTATCGGCTCTAACAGCCCATCTCTCCCCTCCATACATCTCAGGGCAGAAATCAAATATTTGGGACATTCATAATTCAAGCTTCTTAAATCTCAAAATTAAATTAAGTTTTCTTAATAAGCTACACATCATGCACTTCTTCTAAAGGGCTTCTTTTTTGAAAGATTTAATAAACCTTAAATAAATAAATAAAACATTGTACATCAAGAAGTCATAAAGTTCAAATATGATAACCCTGAATTTAGTTTCCTGCACATGCTAATGAAACTCCAGAGTATTGGCAATTCCTGCTGCTGCGGAGAAAAATAAATTGGGCAAACATGGTGAGTGCTATCCCTTAGTACAAATGAATATACACAAGATGCAAGAATGCAAAGCCAGCATGTGTGGCCAGCTATAATTTTCTGTGATTAGAGACTAAAATGAAATGTAAAACAACATCCCAGAGTGTCAAATTAGCGAAAAAAGTCATGAACAACATAAAAAGAGGATTTTTGAAAGCCTTACAACTCCTTATAAAAAATGATGGAAATTAAAAGAAGGTTCATCCTGGTATTCAAGTGGGTTTTCTGCTTAGCTTCCCCTTGCACCCATGATTGGATTTGTAAGAAGAGGCTTGGTGGGGTTTGTGAGGCACAGGCAGGGCCCCAGGCAGCCCCCTGGGACAAGGTGCTGGGCTGGCACAGAACCCACAGCCTGCAGCAGCCTTGGCTGGGGCTGCCTCCCACACTTGTCCTCAGCAGCATCCAAAAACCAAGCGATGATACACAACTGGAAGGTTTTTCAGACAGCAAATGTTGCAAGATGAGCCCTCACCCAAAGAGCAACAAAGCAATATACTACCAAATATTAAAAGCTCTTTAGGGAAGACCTCCAGGAAAACAATTTGGGGCTAGAGAGTGTTCCCTTATCCAAACCCAGATATCCCAGCAGTTGTTACCGCAGAGCTCTGTCTGAGGTCACCAGGAACAATGCCACAGTCATACAAGGTGACACAGCACCTGGCCTGCACATACAGCTGCATGTTTTCCATCAAGAACAAGCCATATTCAAGGACAGAAGTATCTAATGAGTTCAGAAGAAAAGCCAGTCCAAAAGGAACAGTCTTTTAGAAACACTAGGGTCAGGTTTTTCTCCTCAAACTCTGGCAGACGGAGCGTACAGTCAAGTGTGCACATACTACACATGAAAATCCTCATTTTACTTGTTCCCTCTGCAATCACCAACCTGGCCAGCAATGTGAGATGCACCGGTGCAGCAGGGCACGAAGGGCTATGCAGGCAAAGTGCCTCCATGGGGAAACAAGATGTGTCACTGGTGTGCCATCTGCACCGTGCCATAATCAAAAATCCCCTGGCATGCACTTGCACCTCACTTGAAGAGAAGCCTGACAGTAAGGCAGGATACACGGTTTGGGACAAGAACCTTCTGCCCTGAGGTGCTGTAGGAAGGCGGGGACACAAGCCTGGAAATATCTCTGTACACTGAGCTGTCTCCCAGGCAGCTGCATGGCTCCCTCCCTGCCCCTAATACTAAGCAAGCTCTATGCTGGAAATAAGCAGGATTTGTCTTCCCCAGGAGACTGTGAACAACTGTTGGTCTAATGAACATTTCAACCTCCTTAATTTCTAGCCAAAATGTATTTCTGGGCAGCTCATCCCCACAGCAATACACTGCCCATAAGCATTCAGCTTCAGGTTTGGAGCATTACTGGCAGATGAAGATGCATCTGCTTCCGGGCAGATAAACAACTCTGCTGAGGAGGCTCCAGACAACACATTAATCCTTCTAAAGTCAGTTGTAATTTAAGGTCATTAAACAAGTTTAAAATCAACAAAATCCATGCAGAAAGCTGGTGTAGGGGGTTCTTATGGACTGTCACATTTATCAGCACATCTGTGCATCAGGCTGCTTTCCAACATGGTTCTTCATTATCCCAAGATCTAGAGAAAGGAGCCATCGAGCCCTGGAGTCAAAGAGAGGCAATAAGGAAAGATGTGTGCTCTCTCTCTTTCATCCCTTCCCTCCCGTGCAGCCTCTTTATAGGACAAGTGGTAGGGGATCGAAGCAGTGGGACCTTATGCAACTGATTTCTGACACTTCAGATACTTCAAAGTATCTGCCTGTGAGACCCTGGAGAAGAGTCTAAGTGGAAGCTACACGTACAGAGATGAAACCTCACTGGTTAGCACAATAAAGACCAAACAAAGCAACAGAGGCCAGTTGTTCCACTTCACAGAGGAAGAGGCAGCATTAGGCTAAAAGCTGCTCCTGGGCAGCAGATGGCTGGGGCGGTGTGCCCCAAGCAGAGGAGAGGTGGTGGCTCAAGAGCTCAAAGGGAAGACCCAGCACAGAGCACAAGACTTCATCAGCAAGGGTACTTAGGAAGCAGGAGAGAGCAATATCGAGGCCAAATCCAGTTTTCCACAGAAACATTGCTCACCCAAAGGACTTGAATGGTTTTGCCTCATTTTGAAAAGAGGTTCCAAGTCCAGTAACTTGTGCACCTGTCTTGTATTCATGGCCACCCCTACAACAGCTTGTCCTCCCATGCCCATTCCCCAGTGATCCCAAAGAGGCTTTTGCATATGCCCACCTATAGACAGCCCCAGTGACACCAATTTTAGCCCATAGCTCTTAATGCACCAAGGACAGACTAACTGCATGTGAAACAGCTCCTCATTTACACTGGTTAAACTGGTATCAGAGTGGAGAGTTCAGAGCATGTGGAGCTGAAAAAGTGTCTGAAGCCCCACAGGAAAGGTGCTTTTCTCTTCATCTCTTTCATCTTTGCTTCAGGAGGCCAAGGGTCAGGTAACTTTTGTTCGTTTATCACCTTCAGAGGGCAAGAGTAGGCAGCACAGAAATGAGTCTAGAACTGAGATCACCCTGGGCACAGAGCCTCTCCTTAAAAGCAGAAGTAACCTCCAGCAGAAAATCAGAGAAGACAGAAGACAGGTCAGAGCTGAATGATCCTGTGAGGTCACCTGACTTGCTAAACTGTTGGTCCATAAGTCTAGGACAATGCTTAGCCTTTCCCACTCAAGAGCACCTCTCAATTGCTAACACTTGCAGCTTTAGCTGACAGTCTCTCCTTGTTTGTTTAGCTTTCATCAGGCAGCAATATCAGCAGTTACAGATTTTTCTTATAAGACATTCAGTTCCTGTGCACTTGAAGGGGAAACAAAGTGGAAGTTTATTAAAGTTTGGCTCTGTCATCAAGCCAGTTCAAGCCACAGCAAGTCTCTAAACTTATTTTACTGCTTCCACAAGACTTTGATATGAGCTTTTTCAGGACAGAACTACTGGAACTCCAGTTCAAAAAGCACTGTGCAAGAGCCCTGCCCCATGCTCTTGAACTCAGCACTCAGTGGATTCTTTTTGGGATGGATGCCCTGGGGATAGACAGTAAGAGACCTTACCATAATGCAGAGCATCACTGACACACCACAAATGCCCCTCTAGTTATCCTTAGGTTTCCCCAGGAGGCTGCACATCACTGAAGTCACAGCTTGCCTCTCTCGAAGCAGGATTCAGGGAATAGCATGGCTGGTTTCAGCAGCAAAATGTAAAACCTCTTTAAAACAAAAGGACTGTGATACTTGCTTAGGTCAATGATCTCTCTAGTCCAGAATTCTCAGGTGATTTCATTCAGTCTTTGAGCTCACATAAATTTTGAGTACCCACAGCGAAGAGGAGTTATGAGGATCCACCTCCCACAGGTTGTTTGAAGTCGATGCCTGCTGGCCCTTGTACAGCAAGACAGCAGTCAGTGATCCCCTGTCTGGTCCCTTCTAGCCACACGTGGTTTTGCAGGTTTTGATCATACTCTCACCCCCCCACCATCAGTTTTCCAGGCAGCATGAGCTCTCTTTTGTGTGCAACTCTGAAGCTCAGCCCCCTGCTCAGCTGCTTTCCCTGAGGTGTCACCTATGCAGAGGGACCACTGTGGTCCTGGGAGGGATGGGACATTCACATGTCAAAAAAAGTCTCATTAACTAAGAGAAGCTTAAGCTGACAATGGTTAGATGCAAAAAAAAAAAAAAAGAATAATTAACCCATGAGCAAATCTATTCAATTTTCTTACTTCAGCTGCATAACAGAGGCCCAAAGACATGGCTGTAAGAGATGCCCTGCAGCACCCCATGGGAGGGGGAAGCAGCAGAGTTGTAACCTGTCCTTCAGGCTGTTTACTACAAAAAAAGTTTCCCTCAGACACAAAATTCACAAAATACTTCCCACACATGCTCCAGCATAAAATCTGAGTCCTTACAAAAGCAAGGACGGTGGGACAGACAAGACCCTCCCACACTGGAGCCTGGACTGCACAGAAGCACCAGCAGGTCTCGCTTCCCACAGCGTTTGCTGGGGTCTCTCAGCCTGAACTGCAGCCACCATGCAGAGGGAACCACCATGAACATCCCACAGGGAAAAAAGGCAACAGGTCTCAAAGGCTTTACAGGGAAGATGTAATGCCAGAAACATTGCTCCAGTCCTGTGCTTTCAGTGGAAAATGGGAGACTATTTTTTTCCTCAGGTAGAAGATAATGAGTAAATACAGAGTGGTGGGAACAAAAGTTTTAAATAGGATTTTCCACTAATGACTTGGTCTTTATCATTTCCATTTTTCCACTGCTGCAGGAACATTGTCCCCACAGCCTCTCCTGGGAAGCATCGCATGATGGTGCTTGCACAGCACCTGGCAGGGGAAGAGATCAGACCCCAGCTGAGCTCCCAGCACATTTCTCTTTATAAATACAAACTTTATTTGTAACTATAAATATCCCTAATATACAATTTTGTTTAAAATATAAAAATCTTGAAAGACTTTCACCAGACAGTATTTTGCTCATAGATTTTCCCTCCAGCAATTTGGACGCTTTCACAGTGGTTAATCTTTCTCTTTTCCTTACAATAGAAAGTTTTCCTCAGCCCCCAGGAAATCCGTCTACACAGACTGGCAAAAAGAAAGGAAAATTCTTCATGTGTGAAAAAAGCAGAGCTCTATAGAAGCTTTTTTAAATTCTCTCAATCAAGAAGAATTTAAGTATTAAGCTACAAATGTTAGAGAACTAATTTCACACACTTTTCTTTCCTCCAAATTAGGCTCTGTTATTCTTTAAAACAGAAAAAACCAGCATTTTGCATTGTAAATTACTTCCACTGCTGTGCCTTGAAACCTCAACAAGCTACACTGAAATTCACACACACAAAAATCTACACTTTGCCGTGAGCCTGACTATACCCTCCTCCTTTTAAGCCCAAGTTACACTCCCAGTGATTCTGTGAGACTTTTTGAACGACATTCCGAGTGCAAAAATCCAGCAGCTTGTTCCTGGTAGAAGGGCAACATGGGAAGTGATGTGCGTGCACCGACTTCCCGAATTAATTGGGGTCCGGTGGCACATGGAGCTGTGCAGCACGGGGGGAGAGCGCTGTGTGTGACCAATTAGCATTTCCCCCTGTTCCCCAGGCTCGGGGAGGTGTGACCACGCTTCCCTATGGGCACTGGAGGCAGGGAGCACGCTGGGAAGCATCCACGTGGCCCTCTGAATGGATGGCTGCCTTAATTAAACACACTGCTGAGCGGTGGCAAGGATTTAGGGGGTATTTTGACAGGAAAAGGAGATAGGAACCCAGAACGCTGTGCTATTTCAGATGTACTTGCACTGCAACCTACGTAAAATGTATCCCTGGTGGCACTGGTTGCTTTTTAACATCATACATGAAGAAACTCTACATGGAAGAGCTACACTCAAGGAAAACTGGTTTAAGCTCAGGTACAATCCCATCCTGAGCTACCTAGAAGAGAGCAGGCAGCAGTATCCTCTTCTGCAATGAATTTCCCAGGATCTACTGTCCTTTTACAGAGCAAGGTGCTCCAGGCAGGCCAGAACTGAAGACTGGGAGCATTTAAAGAGAGGAAATACTTTCATGCTGGCACATGCTACCTCTTGAGTGAAATGGGTGTGGAATTTATTTTCTATGAAAGCCTTGCATATTGAGCTAAATGCCCACTTCTTTATGTAAGAATATCCTCAAATCACCCAATTAGCACAGCAGGTACCCCACATGCATCATTCTGGAATAATTTTCATTCATAAAGTATCTCCTTCAACCTTAAAGATGGTCCCTTGTTACAGACACCTTCAATGACAGCATTGTACATTGCCAGTGAAAAAATCAGTGTTGACACCTACATTTTAAGTTTAACAGAAAACGCAATTTACAACTTTCATACTTCCAGATGAAAGAAATCTAGTTATCTTTTATGAAAGCAATTATTTAAGCTATCAGAAATATAACAAAGCAGCAATATGTTTGACAACTTACATGCCCCAAAACAGATGAAAAAAAAGCAGATAATACCTTTTTTCCACCAGCCTACATTGAACAGGAGCAAAAGAAAAGGGAGGGGGAAATGCCCCCACTTTTTTGGGCATAAATTAAACTGACACATTCAATATCACCTACATTAGGAGTACAACACCTTAACTGACAAACAATTCAAGCTATGACAGAGCCCTTCCCACTCCCCCAGTGCCCAGGAAGGCGCGTTAATACGGGACTGCAACAAAATGCCGTGATGTTCCCTATCCAGTAGCTTAGCAACTGTTTTTATTTCTTAAGGTTTTTCTGAGAAAGAGGGGCAAGACAGGGATGAAGCAGCACAGAGGAAGCAAATGTCACGTTTGGTTTCTTTCTGAGCGGCTGATGAGAGGGAATAAGGACACGCGGTCACTACAGCCGGGAAGGATACGGTGTTCATGGAGGGTGGCAATCCCAACCCAGCAGCTTTGCCGCCTCCTCATCCTCGAAGGCAAGGAGAAATCTCACCATGACTAGAGCACAGCCAAAGTAGAGCAAATGCATTATTTATTACAGAAGATTGGGGTGGGGAGGAGGGGGGAAGATGCTCAGAGACTTCTTCCTCCCTGTAGCTCTCCCAATTCTTTGGCCACATCAAAATTCTTCCTGCTTAATCTCTGCTGCCTGCTTGAGAGGGAAAGAAAAGCCTGACTAACAAAAGCCACAGCGTGCCCAGGCCCAGCAAGGCTCTGCCTCCTCGGTGCAGAGGGACAACAGCAGGCTTGCCTCCAGCACGGCAGCCCACAACTGCTCCATCTCACTTCCAAAGATATACATATTATTACCAGAATACTTCACCTGAACAGCCTTAATAAAATACGAGGGGATATTAACTAAGCTGTAAAAATCTATAAAAATTCTGCTTTACAAGAGATATTTACCTATGAATCAGCAGTTGGGTTAATTCATTATTCAGTAGGCTTGTTATTTACAGTGTATTACAGCTTTGTAAATTATTTATATGTGCTTGTCTCTGTCTGTGCATGATTTTCCCTTAAGAGACAAGGAATGTTTATTATCTCCCACACAGGGAGGTTGTTTCAGTCAGAGGTAGGATATTAAAGCATCTGATGCTTCGCTTTGGCTTTCTTCTTATGTGCATCCTGTTGCGCTGTTGTGCATGGATGCAAACACACCGAGCCTGAGGATCCCAGGGAAGTCCACCCCAGCATCTGGGAGCCCTCAACTCAAAAACACAGCCTTTTTGCACCATATAGGCGAGGATCCATTCAGACAGCAGCTACCCTGGGGCCACTGCCAGCCGCAGCTCCAGGAGGAAGAGAGTTTAAATTTTGTTTTGTGTCAAAGTGCAAATACCTACTGTCAAACCAGACTCCTAGCAGGGAACTTTTTAGCTGCTAATGGTAGGTTATGTTTAAAAACCTGCTGCCTAATTGCCAAGCATATGAACTTCATTTAGTAGATGCCAAGAAAACCCTTGGAGGGACCTGGTCTCTATTCCTCCAGATGGAAAGCTGGACCACAGCTGTGGAGAAGATTATGTGTTAGGAAAAAATTCTTTACTCAGAGGGTGGTGAGGCACTGGAAGATGTTGCCCAGAGAAGTTATGGATGCCCCATGCCTGGAAGTGTTTAAGGCCAGGTTGGATGGGGCTTGGAGCACCTGGTCTAGTGGAAGGTGTCTTTGCCCAGGGCAGGGGGTTAGAACGAGATGATCTTTGAGATTTCTTCCAACCCAGACAACTCTATGAATCTGTGAAAAGCCACCAAACACACGAGTTCCGCAGCATCACTGCCTAGGGCCAGCTGTTTTGGGCACCCAGCATGAACCATGGAAACATTAAAAGCTCTCTTAGACCCAAACAATGTCAACAAGAGCTCAGTAAATTCTTACATGCATCCCAAAAATCCATCAGCCACCCAGTTCCCACAGGTACCAACCACAGAAGGGTACTTTCCAGTCCTCACATAAGTGAAACAAAGGACTTGGCACTCACATCCCTTGAGAAGTGACTCCAGTGACCACTGATCTCAACATTCCTCAGTAAACCAGCAGAAAATAATGATTACATGTGGGTTTTTTTAAGGCACCTAGCAAACTTAAGATTTTTCATCAATAAAATCTTAATGAAGCCCACATTAATGAAATTCCAACCCCCATGCAAATGCAGCTTGGTGCCCATCCAAGATAATCAGTTTGTAGTAAACATGAGCCATTGCATTTGCCATTCCCAACATAAAAATACGTGCAGATGGACATGTGCTAAGCCACATTTTAGCTCAGGGCATGCCTGCCTGTCCAGCAAGTGTAACAGCAAATGTAGAGCAGGAATTCTAACCACTGTAAACAGCACGTTTTAGTACTACTGCCCACTGATAAATGGAATTACTTAAAAAATATCAATCTAACCTGGGAAGTTTGAAAGAGATTGATTCCAAACATCTCTCTTGCTGACTTGAGTAGTGATGAGAGACCTCAAAAAAGGGAGTGAATGAGAAAAAAAGGGTGGAGGAGATTCAGTGCAAATAAAGGTACCACAAAGGTACTGTCAAGGTAGAAAGCATCAAGGGAGCAGCAGCCAAAAGGACTGACGGGACAGAGCACAGATGCAAAGGGCCAGACTGGTGCAACGACCCCATGGGGCATCTCTAATGTTGGAGGCAATCAAAGATCAAATTTGCTAAACCAGATTGCAGGCAGACCAGGACTTGACAGCTCTGGAAAGCCAGAGGAGCCCTTTCCCCTTTGAGACCACGTGCATTGGCAGGTTTGCAAGGTCTCACACCAGCACTGCCTGCAAAGTGCAGACACGAAGTGTGTTTAACTTGATTAAATATTAAGAACGTTCCTGTGTAAAGTCAGCATTAAATCACTAATCACATTATCAATTTTTTAAATACTATTGGCAATGTCAGACCCAATTTATTTCAAGCCACTCCAACAAAGAACTACAGTATTTTTATCCCCACTAAAATTACAAAATTTCTGACCTCAAAGAAGTCTGTCACAGCTATTGTTTCTTTTTCACAATCTACCAATCATGAAAATTTAATGAAACTGCTTATAGATAGGATGAAATAATAACTTTCTCCCTTTTGAATGAAGTTAATGCACTTCCCTCCCATATCAGAAACCACAGTGGCCCAGAGATGGCCAATTCTTCACTCTCACAGTCAGAGTTCCTATCTTTAGGTCTTAAACAATATTGGTTTGTTGTCATCTTTTCCTTAGTAAACACCCAAAATACAGTTTATTTATTCTTACATATTTTGATGATTGCATGCTTTCTCCATTCATAACTGACTTTCCAAGATAACAAAGATTCTTAATAACAGAAACTTGGTTTTCCCTCAGCTGTCTGAAAAGTGAATTTATTAGAAAGACTTCCAGTGGTTCAAAGCCTGTACTTATATCTGGGCAACAGATTTCTCAGTGGGTCTATCACATGAAGGTAATATCACTGCAAGACCAAGACCAGAATTTGAAGCAACAATTTGCATCATGAATCTGCACTGCTATTTTTTTTTAAACAAGAAATAGCATTAAATAACATCACAAATACATTTTGTAATATTCTCTCACTATCAGCTGAAGATTCAAAATATTTCTATTATTTTTCACCAGAAATATGATTTTAAAGAGAAAACTTTTTAAAGTCAGGCTTGGTGACAAAGTTTTACAGCATCCAAGCCACCAAACTGGACTAAAGAAAGTGACTTCTGCATGCAGGAGCTCAGCAGATCCACCCTGTAAGAAGTTTTATCCTCTCAGATTCAAGAAACTAACTGGATTTAGAAAAAATGGGGAACTTGCTCGGGTTTTCTTTTATGAAAAACAAGTGAGATCTACTAATCCTCAGATTTTTAGAAGCATGGTACAGACAGGCCATCAGACCAAATTTTTCACATTCTAAACTTCCTCATTAGAAGCGCAGTCCTAATGCAAAGGACAGTGTTTCTTGTGTGCATCTGATACGCTTCAGATAATTATATTTCATTAGAGCTTTGCAAATGCTATTTTTGTGCACCATAATTGAATTCTAGTTTCTTTCCAAAGAGAGTCTGAGACAAAATCACACACAAAACAACAGTAATTAGCATATCGAGAATGCTACAAATCCTAACAAACACATATAAATCTATAAAACTTATTAAATATGTATGCACGGACACTGGATATTTTTTCGAGGGTAAGAAAGACAGAACACCAAATCTGATGCAATGCAGCCCCTCTTCCTCAGTATATTTTATGGCTACCAGCCCATGAGAATCACTTTAATAAATATAAATGCAAAAACCAAGATTCAAGTCAATTATTTAAATGATGGCTGTTCTTGCTGTTCCAAATCATTACTAAATCCCGTGGTTTAAATCCATCAAGGCCAATACATTGAAGATGTCTTACACAAGCCTGTCCATCACTTAGTCCTTCATTTCTGTGCTTTACTCACCTTACTGTTTTTAAGCAAAAGGGGTGAAAATCCTGACTCTGGAGGAATCCATGGGATTTCCACAACCTTTTTATATGTCCATTGCTCAAGGACTGTCTGAGAAGCTGGTGACCCAGCCTCAAGCCACGCACAGCTCCCAGCCAGCCCCTGGCAGCAAATCCCTCAGCCCTGGCATTGGGGAGGATAATTCAGTCTCTGTGGCAAGGAGATAGCTTTAGCTAAAGATGTCACAGCCAGCCAGAGCCAGATCAAAACTGCAAGCACAGTGATGAGGGCAAGGGGAAGGTGTCCACAGCTCCCCACGGATGCGCTTGAGAGGATTCCCACAAACACAGAACGAACCGCAGACCTCACACCTACCAAGGCAGGAGCACCACAAGCACCCAAAAATCAAGCAGCCCTCCTGACATCGCTGTGTGCCTGCTCACAATCCCTAAACTCAAAAGCCCAGAGCCAGGCATGACAGCAGAAGACCTTTTGTGCAACTGCTTTTCTGCTTGTTAACAACACTCCTAAACCAAAACCTCAGGGAATCAAACTGTGCTTTCCTCTCTCTGACTTCTCTCTCCACGCCTACCCCCACAATGAGTAACACCTTCCTCCTTGCAGCTCACTTCCTGGGACCTGTTTCAGCATTTAAACTCTGGGTGGGCTCTGGTTTCTCACTGATAACAGGAATCATTCGACTGTCCTCAGGGAAAACCTGGTTTCCCAGCTGTGTGTATCGACCGGGTATCTGCAGTGCAGAAGACTCTGTAAGCAAACAGGAGAACGATGCCAGCTCTTCCCCCTGCAATCTGGCCCCTATTAATTTAAAATTATTTGAAAACTCCAATGAAATATTGAATTAAAATGTAATTGCAGGGGTTGGGAAAGGTTGTGGCACTAAAGCTCTTATGAAGCTGCTTCATCTACATGACATTTTGGCAGCATTTACTGCCAGCTACGCAATTTAAGCATGGAAGCTAATAGCCAAAGGGAGAAAAATCCCAAAGCTGCATGTTTTGGAGCATCACCCACATTGTGAGATAAGCATGTAGAGCCAAGACACCTCAAGATACCAGTCCTCAGCCTCCCCTGCAGCATAGGAGAGTTCACATAAATGAAGAGGGGCATTCCAGCAATAGCAAAAAAAAGTGTAAAATCAGAAAAACAGCTCTAGGTTGGTTTCCACATGCCATCTAACTCAAAACATGCAATGTTCTTGCTTCACCTGTGTGGGCACATTTTGGCAAGCATTTCTCTCAGAGGTACGGTGTGCCCTAGCTGCACTCTCTCTTCCAGCTCAGTTATTTTTACTCTGTGTTGTCTCCCCAGCCTGGTTCACCACAGAGCTGTGATGAGGAAAGCAGCGGAACAGAGGCAGCTTCAGCTGATGGAGAGAAATGCTCTTTAAACCATGGTCTGAAACAGCGTGGGCAGACACTGAGTTAGATCCATGTTCTCCTGCTCCTGTTTCATATTCATCATCATCCAGCAGCAGCCACCAACGCACTCGCCCGCTCCTCTGGAGCCACGCACGGCTGCCCTGCTCCCTCCCTGGCATGTAGCGTTCTCCCCTCCTGGGCTGTGCCTGAACCCTCTCCATGCCCACGAGGGAGCACAGTTGCAGGAATAACCCCACACCATGGTCATGCAACCCTTTTTGTACAGCACATGGCAACCGTGCCTTTCTGGTGGGTCCGTGGTGTTAAAGGTGAGTATTCTGCTGCTTCTAGGTCACATTCTGCACGTTCTGCAGCAAGAGTTAGCAACAGGAGAGCAAACATAGCAAGTATCACGTACAGCCCCACTTTGGGACCGTAGAGCATCTCTGACCTCCCCAGCATCCACGTGGCTGTTTCCCACTGGCACAGACAACATCTCACGCAGAAGCCCGAGAGCTTTCGCACGCCCACCACTGGCTGCATGTATAAATAGAGTCTAGCCTGCTCCACAGACACTGTGTCCTGCAGCTCAAAGTAACTCAATATCCTCCCACCACGCCGCCAGCCTCTCCCTCAGACGTCCATATAAAGAAGCCTTTGCAGGCATCTTAAAAAAAAAAAAAAATCCCACGACTCTAGCAGAGCAGAAGCAAGTTGTAAGTCAGCAGATCCCACATGAGCCTCACGTTTCAACCAGGATGTTCTGCCCACAGCTCCCTCCTGCCATCTCCGCTGCTAAACTGGGACATGGGGAACCAGCCAGACACCTGTGGCACTTAGCCATGTCCCTAAATAAATCCTCATCACCAATCAGTATCTCACTGGAAGGCAGCGGGGTACCACCAAGACACAGATGATCACGTCAAACAGAGGGGTTGAGGAAGCATGGCCACAGGCTTGCTCTGTCCTCAAACCCATTGCCATGCACCCACCAAGAGCTGGCCCAGAGACAGGCACTGAGCTCCACTGACCTGGGTTCCCCGGTTGTGGGGTCAAGCCCCCACAAGCTATTACTCTACCACGTTCAAGAGGGGTTGGCCACAACTTGTCATTCATGCATGTTTGCCAGAAACACTGTGGCTGTTGTTTGATTCAGCCATGAGGAACACAAAGTCATCTGCCACAGACATGGCAAACATACCACTTGTTCATCTAGATATACTAAATCCCACCCCCCTTCAGGGAAAAAGCAGATCCAGAATACAAACTAAGCAAAGTCTACCAAGCCCCTAAACAACAAGGGCTCCCCTCTCAGCCCCTAGCTCTCCAGCACCCCACAAGGATGTGGGAGTTTTCACAGAGATGGATCTTTATTTATCGACACAGATTAGCATACAGGACTCCACTGTACAATATGTCCCCGTGAGACAGAGTCCGAGGCGACACCAGCCACAGACAGTTATTGATTACGAGTCAAAATGAAGAACGGTCTGTTTTGAACTAAACAATTTTATTACAGTCTTCGCTACCAAGACTCAGTGGCTCTGAAGACTGGCTTCAGCAAGCAAATCTCCAGGCAATCTGTCAAAGGCAATGCCAGCATATTATTCTACAGGGTTATTCAAGTGACCTTAAAGCAACTGTATAGACCTCTGATATTTGTGCAGGTCAAAGACTGTCTTCGTACATTCTGAAGACATACAGCAGATATACGGCATTGTGTCAAAAGAGGAACTTTTTTCTTTTTCTTACTAAAGTCTTTTAGATCATTAAGTCACCAAGAACATGGGAAGCTTCAAGTGGAGAAGTACCAAGACACCACAAACCTCACTTAAACGTTCATGCTTTCTATACCCACAAATAAATTACCCAACTTCACAGGAAATACCTTCCAGAGCCCAATATCTTCTCAGTTTCCAAAGCTGGTTATTTCTCTTGGTTGGGCACTAATACCAGTTTCATTAGATGAGTATCCTGTAATGAGTTACACTGAATCCCCAACATGACATGAAAAACAAATCTAGTGAAACAACTCCCACCACTTTTAAAAACATGCTCTTATGTAGCAATAGCATGACAACAGCTCAGCTACAGCTCTTCATTCTCAAGTCTAGGGCATATATTTAATGGCTGTATTAGCTGCTTGGGTCAGTCCATATCCACCCCTACTAACAGATTTCCACACAGTACAAAGGTCAGCGGTTTTCTGCTGACGTGTCAGCCTCTCTAGCAGCAGTTATACCAGAAAGGCAATAAAGCCACGAGCGTGCTCACCAAGAGCTCTTCCCACCTGTCAACAGATGCTTACAGGAACATGATGAATATCAAATAACCAGCTTGCACACCAATGTTCAGCTAAGCAGCAGCTTCTTGCCTTTCTAATAAAATAGTCAAGAAAAAGAAAAACAGTTTATTCCTTTCTGGATCTGATGGCAAACAGCAGCAAGTACTCCAAATATGCAGTTTTCTACATAACATACCCACTCTGTTGCCATAATACTTTAGTAGAAAAATAATCACATTAATTGAAAGTCTTGCAGCTGAGGCCTAATCCCAAGCCATTGTCCCACGCAGGTGAGGGAACACATGTGCCTGCAAAGACTGGGATCTGTCCCACAGCTGAGATCAGAGCAAGCACATCCTCACTTGTGGGATAAATAACATCCCAGCGGCATTTTCCGCAGCAGAGAGGCAGGTGAGGAGCCTTCATCCTCCTCCCAAGGAACCAACAAAGAGGGTGCAAGCATAACTTATTCCTAAAAGAGAAATTTGTGCAACTAGCCTATCCTGCAAAAGCACACACATCTACCTCTTTCTGTCTATCATTATCTGGTATTTGGTATCTAGAGGAAAGCAGGACTGCAATTAGAGCTCAGAAAGGCTGTTGGATGAACTCTGAAGAAAGGACCTACAGGGATGCATGGCTTTCTCACTTAACCAGCACATTTGCTTTTCAAGTTCTTCACTTGTGAACTTTACCCAAACTAATTTGATAATTCAATTTTTCTTTGTCTGTTTCTCCCTAACATTGATTTTTGCTTTTTCACTCATGACTGAGCATGTTAAAAGAAAAAAAAAAAAAAGAGATAAAATAACGATCCATCAGCCATAAGAAATGCACTGTTGTTTTGTTTCTGCAGTTCCCAACTGGTACATTCTTCTTCTTCAAGTATCCGCCATATTCAGGAAAGCAGATGGCATCATTCAAACAAAATTAAAATAGATAAGAGCATGCTAACTTTTTATGCCTTATGACGATCATCTTTATGATTTTGATTTTAAAGTGCTAAAGCTATACCAGATCCAAGGTAGTATAAAGTGCGTCATGGGAAAAGGATTAACAAATATCCTTCCACTTCTACAGCGAATGCAGATTCCACTAAGGTTTTGCAAACCTATAGTTTTAATATTAATGTGACTGAAGTTGGCCACAGTTTGGGGAAAGAGAATCAAGAGCACATGCATTTATGTATGATTATGTGCACACAGCAGGGAAAAGTGTGCAACACAAACCTACACCAGTCTGCATCACAAAATCCGAGAGCCAAGATGCCTTGCAAAAAGTCACAGGCGCCTGGGGGTGAGGGAGTATTGAAAGCACATTTAAAAAAAATATTTAGCTAGAACTGTTTTACCAACACAGCAGTCAGCATTGTGGGCAGTGAATAGATGGGCAGACTGCAGCACTCTCACCTTTTCAATATTCTGAAAAGAGAAGAGATGCAAGGGTGGGGAGGGCAGGAGAAGATCGAGAGAAACCTCTCCAGTTCAGACAAGAAATTCAACCCTTCCCAAACTCTCCTTATCTGTAACACCAGTGTCACCAGAGGTGTATTTTCACGCCTGTGTGCACTTGGTCCCCAGACTGCAGACATCCACCCCTCTCCAGGAGCCACCACAAGGGATGCTTAAGGCCCTGCAATCCTGCTTGCAGCCCACCCACATCTCATCCAACAAGGGACTGCAGCCTGTGGAGAAGGCTCTCTATGTGTTTGTTTTTCCAGTAACAGGGAAGTAGAGAACGGAAAAGACCCAAAGTCATTGCAAAGGCACATCTGAGAATGCAGCTTTGCGCAGAGATGTTGTGATACATGGAAAGCAGCCGAACTCATTTTTGAAAGCATTTTTCCTCCTTCTAAAGGCTCTGCTGCCATCCTGGCAAAGTGTACCCTTGTCAGTCAGTGGCTAACCTTGTCAAGGGGAAGAAAAGGCTGGGATGTGACAGGTTTGACAACCTGTCGGATGCCTGGTGCTCTGCTTTCCTCCTGATCTGATCACTATCAAACATTAAACCACTGTTTCTCCACACAGGAGTGCAACTTGATGCTTGCAAGCCTCAGCCAAGAAAGATAGCGAGGCTGGTGAGCTGCCAAGATCCTTGCTTTGTCCCTTCCTTGCATGTTCTAGACTTCCCTTTTATGATCTGATTGTTTAATGTGTCACACCGGGAGCAGTCCCACAGGAGTCCCAAAACAGGACACTGATCTTGCCATTGGCTTTCATGAAAATGAGAACTAGAGCTGGATGATAGAGCTAAAACATCTGAAAGGAGAGGTCTGGGTGACAACTGCCTGGTTGCCAGTCTGCACAACCTAACTTGCAAATCAAATCCCAAATTTGGAGAAACCCCAGATGGACCAAAATCTCCCCCATATCCTCAGAAAAGCAAAAAAGCTCCCATGCCACATGTATTGAAAACCCAGTACACTGCACATCACTCAGCTTTTAGACACCCACTGAATGAGATCATCTAAATATAAGGACTCTCTTTCTCTGTGTTCAGGAGGGGAAAAAATGTTTTAATTCATCTCTTCCCTCCACACACAAAACCTCTGCTTTTCCGGAGCAGCTTTCAGGATTCAAAGGAGCCAAAGCAGCAGCCCTGACTGTAAAACCCTGCTCTTTATGCTCTTTAATTCCACTGACACTGCAAGACTCGAAGGCTGAATAGTCAGGAGGAAAAAGCATCCTGCAATCAGGAGCTTAGCTACATCTAAGTGAAGTTGGAGCTGTAGTGTATATTTGAAGAGGCCATTTAGCCAACAGATGCCAAGGACAGACTACAAGTAGCACTTACATTGTTCTTTCATAGCGTTCATATTTAACTTACAGCAAGATGGTCTGCTATCTTTCCAGTTCCCAGTGGGCTTAAGTCAGAACTTGCATCTGGTTAATTTGTTTCATGAAGACCTTCTCACCAACAAAAGCAAGATGCCTGCTGCAAAGCCCAGCTGCTTCAGCTCAGCACAGCTGTCTAACAGGCAAGTTGATTTCAGCAAAAGGCAACCTGGGGGCTTCCACAAGTCTCAGGAGGCTTGTTAACTCTTCACAACCTTCTCTGTTAAAATGCAAAGCAGGCAAGGGAACAACCCACCATGCAAGGAGAAGGCACGACTGCAGTTCCACAGTACTCTGAAAGTGTGGTCTTGCCCAACCCATCCTAACAGATCTGAAATGGGGCAGCAGGTCCATCATTTGCTGTCTGTTCAGTACTACTGCTGCCTCCAAAACACTTACTGGATGGGCACATGGCTGCAGCATCCATGGGGCAGGAGTGAATGGTTGTTCCTGCTCTCAGGTGATGGCACGTAATGAGATGTGACGGGTTTGGAAGCACAGAGACCTGCTGAGTGGGAGCAGTGGTGCTGCTGTGTGACAGCACAGGACAGCAAGGCTGGCTCTGTAGGGAGCTGTCGTCCTTTAGATAAGACCAAACAATCTAAGTCAAAATACCAGACAAGCTTTATGGAATACATAAACCCTTTTCAGGTCTATGTAGCTTGTTTGCCTGAAGACTTGTCTGTTAGACTACTTTTCCCCCCATTTTTCCCCAAACTGAACTAACTGCTGTTTCAATACTTCAGATTCTGAAGCCCAGGACATTGCTGACACACAGGTTGGGTGAAGTTGCCCCTTCCTCCTCTGCTCCCCAGGCTCCTCCCCTCTGTTCCCCACCACAAACAGGTACACAGAGATCCCAACACCCCACACTCATCCAACCAAAATGTTTTGCTGTTTTGAATAGAGCCAAAACCAAGTTCATGCAAAGTTTAAAATACAGATAAGAATTTGGAGAAGAAATACAACAGTGAGAATACTTTTTTCTTTAATAAATAAAGTTTCACATCTCACATCACTTACGGATTTCCAGGACTGCTCCCTTGCTGCAGACAGCTCACTGCTCACTTAGCTTTAAGGATCCTCCCTCTCTCTTTACACGCCAAGAAAAGGTTTCTTTTTTAAACAAATAAAAACTAAGGCTTTTTAAGACTGATTTCCCTTTTCAAGGCAGAAAGAAAATAGATTCCTTTTAGCATGCTTCATGCTTGAAAAGGTTACAGTGGCCTTTCAAAATACCACACGCTGTGCATTCTGTACAGCATTAATGACTTGGAGGATGCTCTGATACTTTCTAGTACATCTTAACCTTTTAAAATTGGGCCTTCATTGTCTTACCTTAATAAGCAGTTTGTTCACCTTATGTCACTTATGTCTTGCAAAGGCCACCCCAGCTGAAAATACAGATTAGATGTAAAACCACTTGTCTTACGTGTGTAGTTTAGTGCACGCAGCAGCAACGCAACGGCATCAAACAGAATATGCTTATTCTCTCCTCCCACTATTTGTCTCCACTCTGACTAAAGTTTCCCAACAATCCCAGATGAGCAGTTCCCTGGCTCTTCATCGTACTCCTTCAAAGCACAGGGCAAGAGGGCACCAACAAAGGTGTAAGATTTTATTCTCTGCACAGAAGTTGACCGGCCAGTGCAATCACAATGGCTTTCTGGGAATAGGGAGGGCAGGAATCGATAAGAAATCAACAGTGATTAATGCTGTTTGACAATCTTTTACATTAATCATGTTTCCATGCTCTTGAGAATGAGAAGTGAAAAATCTATAGTCATAAAAGAGTAATTGGGAACACTCTTCCAACCCACACTGAGACGCGGGAGAGAAAATCTTAAAAAAACCCTGTTTAATTATTAAATGTCTAATTTTAAGTGATACACACAATAGCACTTTATTATTCAAAGAAAACCTGGAAAGCAAAGAGAGTGCCCAGGCATCCTCCCTGCCTGCTACAAGTCCTGCCAGTTTAGACAACGCTGTCTTTGTCCAATCCCTCAACTCCACCCTTAACAACCTGAAGAAAAAAAAAATCATTAAAATACACACCTAGAAGAAGCTAAAGTACAGTCACAACAAGAAGTCAATCACTCTTGCTGGAGCACAAGCTAAGAGATGACATAGAAAGCAATGATGTCTTCATTAGCTTTTACAGTAAACATTCCCTTGGAAAGCAGTCTTTATGATCCACCAAGGGCAATAAAGATGTCTTTGCAAATTCATGAGACAAATACTTTAGAGGCATAGTTTCCTCCAGAGCTAGTGGGAAATAGAACATAATATCATTCTCTAAAAATCATATACAGAGGAAAAAAACTTATTCATCATTATCATGGCAAGTTCACACGTGTAACAAAATTAGGGTCAAGCACAAAAAGGGCTTTAAGCACATCGACAAAGACTGAGCAGAGTTTCTGCCCAGGGAGGGTGCACTGAGGTACTTGGAGAAGAAGGTCTGGTTGGCTCAGCATAAGCTGGATACCCACGGGTTACAAGTTTTACCTGTAACCATGAGGACCATTCTCTGCAACAGCTTTTCACCATTAAACAGCATATGATATAACAAAGGAGAAGAAAAACAGAAAGAAAACAACAGCATCTGATACACAACAGAGCTGGTCTAAGATTCTCATTGCACTAATCAGATATGATGCTGACCAACCACATTATACAGAAAAGCCATTTTTGAGCAAGGACTGAGTTACCAGAAGGTAAAGAAATTAAATTTCCAAGTCTCAACCGGCAGTCTTAAAATTGAATTTTATCCAAGGCAAGAGACCTCTGCTAGCATGGAAATACGAAATGCCTCAAGTAGGATACCTCTGTTCTCCAAAGCAGCTGTGCTTTTCATAACAGCACTGGAAGCAACTGGAAACCAGCAGCACAGGTACAACTGGGGACAAACAAGCAAAACAGAACTCAAATTCCACCTTACTTTTTCTTGCTGCAACTACGCTTCTTATGGATGTTTCCACATCATTTTGGGGCACCTGGATCACCTGGGACTAAGCCCCAGAGACAGGCAGGCCTGGCAGCAGTGATGCCCACCACAAAGCCCTGTCACTCCCAGAGCCGGCTGCAGTGCTGGACTGCGCAGGGACGGTTTGCTGAGCAGAGAAAAGGACTGGTTGAAGAATTTGTCACTGTTTCTGTGACAGCTTTACTGCCAAATTAAGTACACTGCACCCCCAAAAATGACATTTGTCATAAAATCAACTCGAAGTACAGACTTCATAGACAGAAATGGATTCACCTTAACAGCTCTCCCTTGCAAAGATCCAGGGACTCACACACTCTCCATATTAGACCCTTCCTATCACACTCCACATGCACTGGATGAACCAATCCAGTTTTACAAGATGTATTGCTTAATTAATGATTTTGATGTTGGCAATTAAGGTGTGTTTGAAAGAAGATAATGAATATTTTTTCACATGAAAGCACCACCTTTTTAGTCTAGCAAATCTCTGTGCAAACTATAATTGATAGTTTGGTTTAACGTGGAACATTCCTGCTGCAATTATGGGGTTTTATTGCTCTACGCTACTGCACTTTGCACAAAAAATATTTTCATTATTATACATTCCTTTGCTAGCAGATTGCTTACGATGGGAACAGAAAAGAGCATCAGTGCTGGAAATCTTGGCTTGTCCCTTGTAATACAGCAGTGGAAGAGCTCTCACATGAGATGGTTGTGCCTGTCCTGACTCTATCCCACAGGCAAAGCAACAAGATTTCAGCTCCAGGGTATGGACAGCTATTCCCTGGATGGGAAATGCCAACTCAAACAGGTTTTTCAGTTCACTGCTAGATGTTTCTGCCTTAGCTCCAGGAATGAGCCTGCAAGGAAGCAGAGCAGCACCAGCTTCCTCTGTACCCCAGCACAGGTCCTTGGGCTACAACGCTCCTTGGCTGTCTCACAGGTCTCTGAAGGCACCACTAATTCTCTCTCTGAGGTAAGTCTGCATGAGCTGCTGTTCATGGCAGGAGACATCTTCCCCTTCCCTTGCAAAAACACCATTTATCAGACCCAAACTACACATCACTTCACTACCTGGCTCTCCCAGAGCTGCAACATGGTGCCAACCAGAACTCCCATTTATCTTTGGTTCCTACCTGTAAATCAGGAAAGCTGCTGTGCAGGACAGGAGGGTCTTGCAGGAAATCAGCTCTCGATCCAGAAATCTACCTCAGGGCCCTGACCCGAACTCCTAGGCCCACTTTCCAAGGGATGATCCTGTAATGATAGGCCATGTGCTCCCACAGAGTCACTGGATAGGGACATCTAATCTCCCAGCATCACCATGGCCACCTTGGCAGCACATCTTCTGAGACCACTAATGACCTTCTACCATGTCCTCTGCCAAGATCAAACCACTGCTACCTGGAAAAAAGCCTTGCCCATGTTCAATAAAAGTTATCCATTTACTCTCAGGAGAGATGACATTTACATAAGTTGAAGAGGAGAAAATACAAGAAAATTCAGAGAGTTTCAGGGTTTAGATGTGGCACCAAACCCCATTCTTGAGCTGAAGTTCTTCCACCCCTGATTAGAAAGAAGATTTACCGATCAAGAGTTGCAGCCTTTGCCTAATCCAGAAAGCAAAACCACAGGCACTGGGATTTCTCAGCATGAGATTGACACCAAGTTATTTTAATACCAGAGATGGTTTCCCTTGGAAGCAGAGCCCTGTACAGGCTCCACACTTTGCCACCCTGCCAGGAGCAGCAGGAAGGCCGGTGCAACCACACAGCTTTGGCAGGACCCTCCCAAGCCAGGCCAAGGAAGCAAAGCTCCCACTCAGCCAGACACTGACAGTGTCTGTCCTGTGTTAACTTGCCCACCTCAGTAGTACGAACTTGAGGTGCAAAAAGCTGCTCAACAATTCCGCTAGACTTGCTCTAAAATAAGTCTCGGAGGAAACAGCAAACTTCACTTTACAAGCACTTAAATAAATTTAATGCTATCTATAGTTGCAGCTCTAACTATAGCTACAGCTGAGCAACCCTGCAGAGTTGCATTTTAAGACATTCCTTAACTAGAAACAATTTGCATCAAGCTGTGTAAGGTGGTGCTTCTTACCAAGAGCAGAGAGGTAATTTGTGCTTCCCCCCTCCTTGTGCTGTTTAATTTCCTAGGAGGTTCAAAGGCTCACCTGGCCATTAATATAACGATACCACTATGTTCACAGAACTGTCACACCCCATGATCATCAGAGCAGCTGTGCCAGAAGTACAAGTTTCCACAGTTCTGTCCCAAACCCCTGCTCTGCACACCTATAAAAGGACTGGGACATAATCTCACAGTTTGTGACAGTGAATAAGCCTATCATGCACATGGCACAGCAACCTACACAATTTCTAGGACCTAAACCTCTGCAGCCTGCACTGATGGGAGACTATGTTATGGAGAGGTGAGGGGTTCATGTGCCCACTGCACATCTAAACTTCCTGGGAAGAATGATTTCCTTTCCATGTTACACTTGCCGCAGCAGCAGCCCAACTACAATTTTTCCACAGTGAATTGGGCCCTAATTACTGAACAGTTTGTGAACAACTGCCCTTAAAATGTTAACAGCTGAAATGATGATAACAATAATTCTGTTTGCAGTTATAATGGCCCCTCATTAGAGCCGCTTAATTAAATATTTTCCAAAACTATCCTGGAAAAAGAGTCTGCTCTCTCGACTGTAAAAGCAGAATCCAAAGCAGCCGCAAGGAAACAGTGGCTTTTTCCAGCTGAAGTATTTCCTACGGCCAACGACGAGGAGTGACCTCACACACGTCCCCAGCACGGCAGACTTTGCCATCGTTAATCCGTTCATTCAATAGGAAAGATGCTGCAGGTCTTCCTGAGCATATTCCCCTGTGAGCACTGTGCCATAAATTAGAAATGCTTAAACCATTTACACTTATTTAGCCTTTATGCTTCTCTCCACCCTGCTCACCAAGCGCCTTTGGTAGGATGAAGGGATTATTTAGCATTCTCCCACAACCGAGTCAAAAGGAATAAATGTGCTTCCTTAACCCAAACACAGCAGGATAAAGGGGTTTTTCTTTAAAATAAATGTTTATGGCATAAGCAATGCTATGGCAGATGCTGTTCCACCACCCTAGCTCCCCATCAGCTGGCCCCAGCTTTCTAGAGTTTAACCACACACCCACAAATACCTCCCACCCCATGCAAATGAGACTAAACAGATATAATGTAACACATTACCATTTGTTAACTAATTAAGATTTAATGGTAAACCATGATTGGTGTATTCCAACACAAACAGCTGTTTACGAGCAGAGAGCTGGCCTGGAAAAGCAAACACACACTTGCGATATTGCCATGCATCGCTAAAACGTCCTGGGTCCCACTGATAGAAATCACAGTCCCAGAATGATCAAGGTTGGAAAAGACCACTGGAGGTCATCTAATCAGACAACTGCATCTTCAGTAGTTCACAGCTGTTGTTGCATGAATTCACCCTGTTCTTCCCTTTTGGGATAAACTCAACCCCAAATGAGTTATAGTACTTCTGGCATGCAAGGTAGGTGTCTTTTTTTCATCTTTGCAGTTAACAGAATCACAATGTCTCTCTGGGCAATCAGTGATACTCCTTGTTCTCCCAGGCACCCCTGCTTTCTTCAGGTCTTTGCAAAGCTGTTGGTAAAATCCATTTTTATGAATGAATGCTTTCAAAAGCCATAGATAACAGCAGGGTTAAAGCACCCATTGAATCCTCGGATAGGCACTTGGAGGCAATATGCAAAACGTACCATAATCCCTGAATGGGATTATACCTTGGCAGTCTGACTCACAACAAATTTCCACCTTGATTATGCTGCACAAAAAGATCCATCCTGCTCTATTAATCTCAGAAAAAAAACCAAATACTCTAGCTTAGACAGGTCAGAATTAATTTTTATTACTTCTACAAATACAACTTCAAAACATTTAGGTGGCCTTTCTGCCACCTACAAAATAATATGAAATAATCAACTGCAATTTTTCAAAAGCCATAGCTGTATTATCTTGAATTCAAACTTCAAGTTAAAAGCTATTTTAATACTCAAAACTGTCAAAGCCTCAACATAAACTTCCCTTAAAGCACACAAACAAAAGCACACAAACATCTGGTTGGAATTAAAGTGGAAGGACATTCAGCTGGGGCCAAGAGGTCAGAACCAGTACCTTCACTGTGATTTCATTTTGGCAAGATCTATGTTAAAATTCTTCATGAAAACAAGTAAAAACTTCCTGAAGTACAAAAAAGAAATACAGATTCAGGAGCCGGAAAACTAAAAGCTACGATGCTAAGAAAAGGGAAATCTCTAGAGAAGGAAGAGTGGAGAGGAGAGAAAGCTGTTGGGACTGCAGTGGGGAAGGACTTTGCAGGTAGCCCAGCACCAAGAACAGAACCAACACCAAACACACTCAGAGGTGCTGTACAACAACACACTGCATAGCCCACAAAAAAAAAAGGCAAGGGGTTCCAGGAGCCAGCTATTAACACCTCCCCTGAATTTGGGGCACAAACACACATATGAGCACTAACCACATCTGAGCGTCACTGCTTTTCCTGCAAACTCTGTCAGGCAAACATCTGTCAGAACACCTCAGTTGTTTAATCACACAAAATGTTTCCTCTTCATTTTTGGCACCTTGTACTGACACAGTCTATGGCAAGATGTCTCCGTATCACGCTCTATCAGCACAAAGCAAAAGAAAAGCTGCTTATAAATAAAGGAGGCACAGTTTGAGCCTGATATTAGATTTTCATGTGCTTGCTAGCAGCCAAACATACATTACAGCAGAATAATGGTAAATAAAGCGTGAGCATATGCACGGTGCAGGAAAAGCACCCCTGAGCAGTTCTGCACCACACTTTAATTTCCTCAGACATTATCTCTCTAACGAACTGGGAGTGTGATGAATGATCTCCTTCCTCCACTCGGCCATGTTCGGACTGTTTCAGCTGCTGTCTGTTGTTTACTGGTTCTGGCCACCTGAATGTCAATTTTTTTCAAAACAGCACTTATTCAATATTGATCTTAACACCAGGAAAAAAACGCAAAACCAAAAAAACAAAACAAAAAGGCAAAAAATAAACAACCAACTAACTAAAACCAAAGGAAGGGAGAAATGCATCCCCCCAAATTACTACTGCAGCTTTTCACCTGCAACTCAAGATATTTATTTGATAGATCATATATACTGAAGATCCTGCCAAATACCAGTTGCATGACTGTTACAGGGCAAGCTAACAGGAAAGCAGAGAACAATTCCCCTGCTTCTACAACTCCTGTGCTGAATCCAAGACAGGAAACCACAGAATCTCAGTCTCAATAGCACTGCTAAAGGAAACAGCAGAAACACCCAACACCAAGTGGTTTCACTAACACACCATCAAGTTCTTCTTTTTAAAATAAGCAGAATTTAATCAGAGGTTGAAAGCAGGACATGGGGAGGAAGAACTGGTTACAGATTTGGTTTTCCAAGGAGCATCTCTCTGCTGAAGACTCCTTTTCCTAATGCCCTGCCCACGCCAGTTACAATCACCACTACCAGAAATCAGCTCCAAAGTAATTGCAAGGCAAATTGATCACAGTACCTTCTTCCTCATTTATTGAAGCTCTACTAAAATCCAGCAAACCAGTGGGAGGGAATAAGCAGAAAACCATCAACAGGTCAAATTACCCTCATTGTTTAACACTTGCCTTTCCCCTAGCTTTTTGTACAAGCACCCTGCATCCTCAGTGGCAAAGTATTAGGATTTTTGTTCTTTCTGGCAACACATTAGCTCTGCACATCTGTCACTAGGGAGCAGTGTTGACCCCATGTACCTGTGACTCCCAGCCCACCTCCCAGCCCACCTCTGCCCACCCTCCTGCACCCACCAGCTCATTGCCCTTGCCCTACACACAGGTTTTTCTCTCCCAGGCTTGGATGCACTTGTCTCTCCAGCTGTTCCCTCATCTTCTCTTCATCTCTACATTCATCAAACATGCTTTTAACAAACCACTTGAGATCCTCACAGCCAGGCTGAATCTAAGGTTTCCTGATTCTTTCTGCATAAGATTTAAAGAACAGCCTTTCCATACCCAGTCAGACTCTGCAGCTCCCACCCAGGGACAGCTCATCACACAGCTCAATTACAGCACATTTCTCGACCTCTGCAAAGGAATCTTGTCCTGCTGATATCCACTCAGAGAGCTGAGGAGAAAGGTCCTTCTCCTAGCCAGAAACTTCAACTGCATCTCTGTCCATATATTCCTCCATTCCTGCTTCTCTACCAAACCAGCTGTTTGGCTCTAGGTGCAGGGACCTTCCCATTTTTCCTGACTGCCACATCCCAATTCTGCTGGGAAGAGCTGAATACCATCTGCAAGCCACCTACACCATTTGTAATCCAAAGCAAAACAACAGCCTCTGACCTTTCTTCCATACCAAGACCTTCCATAAAGTTAAAGGAAAGCATCCGGAAAGCAGCTCCACTCCTTCTACAAAAACCCTTTCAAGAAAAAAGTTTCTGCAAGAGCATCCAGCTCCAGGTCCCTGCTGATGTTGCCAACAGACATGGTTGCTCTGAGCTCTTCTGCATCAACTGACACCTTTTTGAAGGCAGGACTGTCGCACACCTCGGAGCACCTTCCAAAAGCGATGGGAAGACCAGCTGGATCACAAGCTTCACTGCTTTTTAACAGTAAAAACAAAAAAGGCAAAGAACACTTGTAAAACATCTGCATTTCAGAGGGACCCTGACAGACAAGCCAGTTTTGAAGATGAGCATTACCTTTCACATGTCCCACTACTTTTTGGACCCTTGTGCTTTTTCTACTGCAGAGTGGTTCTGGAGACAGTAGGAAGACGGATGGACACAGCACACCCTGCACTGCCTGAGAACAGCCCAAACCATCAAGTGCTGCTATTTCATCAGGGCTCCAGCAAAACTACTTATAAGCAATTCATAGCAATAGAGTCTTTTCCACCCAGGGATCCTAGAGGCATTTCCAGACCTAAAATGCTGCACTACCTGCCACTATTACAAGACATGAACTCATCTAAGTCAATGATATGAGAGGGCTCCTTCCCTCCACGTATATCCTTCCCACAGCCAGCCTATTTCTGTCCCTCTCTTAGAAGGCCACCTGCTGCATGCACACACTGGCATAGAACTTTGGAAGTCCCCATCCTGGCAGATTTCTTAGGACATGGCTGGTCTCCCACATTCAATAGCAGTGGCTGAACGTGACCAGTTGCACACAGTGAACAGGAGTGTCTGAACCAGCCCAGAGGTCTGTTGAATCAACAGTCTGCTTAATTACATCAGGAAGGCTGATTTATTATTCTCTTTTCAAATGTATCTTTTCCACTTTTGTGGGTTTTTTACCTTAAAAAGTTAGTATAACTGGGTTAACATCCATGAAGAATAGGAAGTTAGTTTTATGGATGAGATTAGCTAACAAGCTTGAGCAGGTTTTATGTTTGACTATCAGCTGATCTGGGCACATTAAGTCATTTATGTGGTCTCTGCTGCAGACACTCATTACCTCACTGCATACAATTCCTTGGAAATTATTTCCCTTTTTTTTTTTAAAGTCATACTTGAAGTACCCCCTAATTATTTGTGGTCTGGCAGAAGCTGTAATACTAACCTATTAATGTTAATGAGAGAAATACAGCACGCACAAAAATTATCTGCCACTATGTGCACTGAAATGAAAGTGAGCATGATAACTTAAGCCTGAAAGACTGTTTTAACTCTAAATTTGAAAATAGAATTTGATGGTGCATGATTAAACCTCAAATTCTGCAATCAGGCCGGTGTTATTGGAGCAAGAGCATGTTAACTTTATAACAGCAGGAAGTTCTATGAAATCTTCCTTTAAAAAAAAAAACCAAGCTAAAAATAAGCACTCACTGTAAAACACCGTTTTGCTCTCTTTCTACAAACCTTTATGATTTACTTTTGAGTCAATAACTCACTAAAATTAACAAGATGAAATTATGTTTTGACAAGTTCCAGTGCTGATGAACAGATTTTTGTATCACGAATCCAGCTTCACCTCATTTTTCCACCACGGCTGACAGTCAAGACATGAATCATTCATTCCTTCTGGCCTTTGTGTATTTTATCAAATGCTACAAGGAACAACTAACTTCAATTCCCTCAAGTAATTTTATAAAATGCCAAGCTTAATGTTCTTTCATATTTAATTTTATTAAAGTTATATAGGAAAGAAAACATCCGTCTAGCCAAGCCCAACCATTTTGATCATATATTGCCATCAGACCAACCTTACCAAAACAGATCTAGTATACATAATCCTGCCACTAGCATACATATAAAATACACCAGTGGATAAGCTTTCTATCATTCCTTGGTAGTGTAAAAGGCTGTCTTCTGCATGTGGCTTGGGCCTCATCTCAGCAAACAGATGGCTGTGATGCCTAAACCTCATTTAGGATAAATAAAAAAGCTTATTTGTCCCTAGAGCCAAGGAGTTGAAGCAATCACAACAGACCCAGAGACATGTGAGTAGTACATGTCCAAAACTTAGTGGAATCCACACAGAGGAGCTTTGCAAAGCTTCTGAAAGAGGCTTAACAACCAGGACAGCAGCCAGAGGACTCCCAAAAGAGGCAGACCTGAGACTCCAAGGGGAGAAAAAGCAAAGACCATTTCTAGCTTGAACACCAATTAGAAAGGATGAGCAAAGAAACTGTTCCCCTGGACAGTTATCTCTTGTGTTGATCTCCAGCTTCACTGCCAGTCTCCCCTCCTTGGCCAAACAGGTCAGAGGACCCCAGATTTTGGGTAAGTGGTCAAAAAGGAAGTAATTCTCTTTGGACAGAAGTCAGATACCTGCAAGCTTCTCGTTTCTCCCAGAAAACCAGAGCTGTCAGGATGCCAGCAAGCTCCTTCCACACAACAAAACTCCAGGGAAAAAACACACACGCCAGATCTTCATCATAACCACTGACAGAGGCAAATCTTGAGTAACTCTACCAAAGTCAATGGGCCAGCAGCAGAGAACATGATCCCTGTGATAATACACCAAATCCATAAAGTCTCCATTTTCTAGTAGAGAGTGGATATTTTCCATTTAAAGTGTTTAAACACAGCACCTGAGGTACTCTCTCTGCTGAAGTCAGCAATGACAGTAAGTTCCACCAGCTCCTGTACTCTACAAGGACATCATCCAAGGTCAGGCAGCATGTGGGGACTTGAAGGACACCTCCTCCTCCTCCTCCCCAAAAGTGAGCATCTTCTCCTCTTGTGCCTCTACCAGGAACAGCACCTACTGGAGTCACCCGAGAGTCAAAGAGGCTGCTCTATTTGCAGCTGTAAACATTTTATTTATTCTGAAAATTCAACCAACGCAGCTGTTGATCTGAAATACGAGTCGGTGGAGTTTGCGTCTTACTGCAGGCAATCACATTTATTATAATAAAGAACTATAAATAAATAATGAGGTTGCTTAACAGGGACACGGGTAACCTGTCTAGACACTTGCAGCGGTGACGTACTCTGCACTGGAATGCCCTCCACATTAACAATAAGTCTTGATTAAAAGTATTATTTTATTTTAAAGCGAGGCAATGGTTGCTTATTTAAAAATACCAAAGCCTGCTTCTCAGCGCTGTCAGCATGCACCCAGCAAACTTAGCTAGTAACACCTTGCTCTCTAGCAAGCCTTCACCATAGCAGACCTTAAGAAAGATCAGGGAAACACTCCAGTATGCAGAATTTTTCATAATTTACTGCCATAAAAAAAATCAAATTCTCCTATTTGGAGCAGAAAAGGATACTGCTCCATCAACAGGCTGCCGTACCCACAGCTCAACAGCACCCTGTGACCACCATCTGGATGTCACAGTGGTGCTTCGTGGAGGGGAGAACCCCTCTTCCCCTTCCCTGGCATTTCACTGTCTGCTTAATGGAGAAAAGCAATGGCCAAACTAATAGCTGGGATATGTGACCTTAATTAATTAGCAGACCTAGTGGAAAATGCCAGCTCTGCACTGTCACTGCCTGCTTTCAAGGACCCTCTGCCTGCGTCAGCAGCACAGAGACACTGGGTCCATTAACGTTTGCTCCAGGGTAAGGACGTATGATACAAGGGTGGCTTTAGCAACCTGTTACCAGGGAGGCAAGGTGTGAGACAAAGGAGTAACCTCCTGTGAATCCGTTTGTGGTGAAAGTCTTCCCTCTCCATATACCTCTGTGACGGGCCCTAGGAGAAACTCACCAAGAACAAAGCTAAGGTCAGCTGGGAGGGATGCAGAGAGCAAGCAGATGGCTGCCTGCCACCTCACCAATCAGCAAAATCATTCACTTCAACTGCCTCATGAAATATTTCCTCACTGCTTCCTCTCTCACTCTAGCTGCCCTCTGTCATCCACACCCTGCGTCCATTTGGGTTACAAGACCCATTTAGCCCATAGTGGGGAACAGCTGGGAAAGCAAACAAACAAACAAAGTCAGACCAGTACCTTCCCCAATGACTCCAAAATCCCAGGGGCAGCTGCAACAGCACTCTGGGAATAACACAAAAAGAAAATAATTCTTTTTCTATAGAAATATCCCCTGTCCTCAAACAGGCCTGCAGTTACAATCAATTTCAATAATAAACTTTATCAATAGACTTTATCAACTGCTCTTCAGGAAAAGATCTCCCTTCATTCCCTAAGACATTTCTCTGCCCTTGGAGGAAAATACCAGAGTCTTGGACTTTACAGAAGTAAATTCTGCAAGCAGCAGCAGTTCTACTAATGTTTGGAGAGAGACCACGAGGAGCTTGACCAAGGATTTGACAAACATCTGGCTCACAGGACAGATGTGTGTTCACATGGGCACAGTTTCATCAGTCAGGTCCTAATGCTGGTTGAAAATCTTGTGCATCACAGATAAGAAAACCACAATCACAGCTGCCTGTTGGGATTTCCATGTTTATTTCCACGGGTCATATTATGGAATGAAATATAGTTTTGCAACTAAAAAAAAGTACTATTATTGTTATCACCTCTAAACCATTAAGTCATGTCCAGATGCTGGGTTAAGTATATTCTGAATACATGCAATAAATAAAAAATTTAAATCCCAAATAAGCTACATTTTTTCAGGGGACATGACCTTACCAACTTCAGCTCCTCCAGGACCATAGGCAGCCTTGCAATTTAAATCCGAATTCTCCCTCTAATTTCCCATCTTTTTTTTGTTAAGCTCAAGTTCCTTCAGTATCCACCTCACGTTGGATTTATAATGCTAATCAAACCTCTCCAGGTAGAGTTCATAAATTAATCTTTGGTAAAATAAATACATCAGCCAATCTTGGTACAAACATTCCTGCCTCTGATTGAGCTGAATTCCAGGACCGTGTGGCACGCATTTCAAAAGGGTGAAGTGGCAGGAAAGATGCACGTCCCCACAGTGTATTTGCATCAATGTGACCTCAAAGCCACAATGCCTGGGCAGGTGGCAGGATGAGACTCCATAGTTATTATGCAAAGGTACAATTTGCTTTGCTGTTCCTTCACGCCTCCTTACCCAGGCAGTGAGCTCCAGGTGCACGGTGCTTGCTGGTGGCAGGACCAGAGGGTTTGGCTCTGAACCCCCGGGACCAGGCACTGGGATGACCTGAGTGCACAGCCCCACACCCAGGGGCATAAACACCACCCTCTGAGGCTCCTTGGATGCTCTGAGATATTTATAAAAAAGTGCTCACAACACAAGTTGTACTTTCCTGTTTTATGCTAACTACAGGCACCTCTAAGAGGCAATCAATAGTTAGTCTGTGCCATACCCTAAGAACCCTAAAATGTTAAGTGCAGGAACCATCACAGACAAGACATTACGGCATTTATACAGGTTGAACTCCTACAACAAAAGCTATTTATACACTAACTCTGAAGAGCTGAAGTGTTCATCTGCTAACAAAATTGGCTGGGTGGTTTCGACAGGACCCAGGGCCAGAAGTATGAGCAGCTCTGCTGCCCAGTGTCAGAGGTAGCTCTACACTAAGCTCCCAGTGCAACCAGTGCAAAGAAAATGCATGACAGCTACATCTCAGCATTCATGCATGAGGAATATAAAGGCAGCAGGGGTATCCCAACCTACTGGGATGAAGAAATTAAGAAATTCCTTACTTTGAAATCATCTCAGTTATACCTGTTTTGCTGCAGTGCTAATGCCAGGTTGACCAGCTTGCCATACAAAACCCACAGGCAGAGAAGAGGGCACAGATGGACACACCCATGTCCATCAGCCAAGGCGAGACCCTTGTCACTCACCCACCTGAGAGCCAGAGAAACAAAGGCTCCTCTGCCCACATCCCTGACACCCACAGCAGCCCACACCTGCCATGACACTGGCACCAAGCTTCCTTCTCAGCTGTGCCAGGCACACAGTCTTGATTAGTTGCCATCAACGCCCTAATTTATCATTCTTTAAAGAGAGTTAAGTGTGTATTATATATCTGATAGGCTTCAGTTATGCAGACACAACTTGTTGGTGTAATGGGTACAGTTTGAAGAGAAGTACTAAGTACATTCCTCCTTAAATGAAAACACAGTGGTCCAAATCTCTGCCTTCAATCCCACAGTGAAATTCCCTCTCTTCCACTGCGGACACAATACGATTGCCAATTAAAAAGTGAAAGCAGAACTCAATGCAATAGTAAAGCAATTAAACAGGAAAAAAGTCATGAGAGCAGGATGAACACAGTCTACTGGGGAAGAAAAAAAAAAGAAATTAGTCCTTTTAAAGCAACACTAAAAACCTGTAGGTACCGGATTTGATTTTAAAAAGATGTTAGCAATGATACATATGCTCAGTCGAATTGCCAAGAAGAATTAGTTTAGAAGAAAAAAAAAAAGTTTAAAAAATACACTTAGGAAGCAATAATATCGTTCTGGTTTATGTACTGCCACTGCCGTACAGCGCCGCGCTTTCGAACGTTTCAGGGATCACAAAATGCTTTCCCATCGCCAAAACGAAGCCCAGCAAATTGCTAATGATAACAGTTAAGGCAAGACGTGGAAATCCAGTTCTGAAAATGAAGAATGTCAGAAACTGCATGCTGGTTTAACAGCCCTAACCAGGCAGCCAAGTGCTGCTCACAGGCTCGCCCTCCCAGCAGACCGCTCCGGAGAGCTGGGGCAAATCAGGAACTACTAATTACGAGTGTCTAAGGAGGATGCAGTGACATTTCTTTGTACGGATGGAGCACTTTGTGGGTATTACACTGGCTTTTAACCTCTCATCCCATCATACAATGCCAATGAGTTTTGTGGTCCAAGCATTAACCCTGTGGAAAAGAGCTGATACTGCAAAACCCCAGCTCTTATCATTAAAGCTAACCGGATCCTGTTCTTCAACCAATTTAAGACAGAGCTAATGTGGGGCATGAATTATCTTTGTTCCTGGCAGGCCACCTTTCCAGGGAATAGGGTTGTTCATGCAATCAACAGGATGAGCACCATTGTCTCTAACAGGGAGGAGCTGGGCCATGGAAGCATCACCCCTGCCAAGTCCAGAGCACACACGATGGGGAGTGTGCAGATTTCAGCTCTGCAGCAGCCAGACCGGGCAGCACTGAAGATCAAGCCAAGATCAGACCTGGCAGCGCCCCAGGGCACAGCATCTACTTTGACATTTTCAATACCCTGTGGATGCCTCCAGGAGCAAGCCACGGATGAGCTGCTGAAGGCACAACAGCCAGTACAATCTCCTTCCCAAGGTAGTTCAGACACCCTGTAACGTTGCTGCTAACTCCCAGAAAATTCTGATTTCAACACAAAACTGAAGTCTTCTAATGTTACCTCTTCTAAAATCTTACCCTGTGCTCATGAATTAATGTTGTAAATCCAAGGGAATGAAAGGGTTACATGATCTGTGTGTTATACAGGTCTTAAGCTCTTCAAATGTCTGGTCAGCTGTTAAGAAGGGAGGTCTGACCTGAGTTAGCTAAAAATTCCTACACCTTTTAGAAAGCTTTACCAGTAAACTCACCTATTGATCAGAGCACTGACCCTTTCAAGCTTGCACAAACCTGGAATTTCAATATTTTCTCCAGGTATCAAGAAGAAACTCCAAACCAAGACCAAGCCTTAACAATCCCAAATAATGTTCTTTTTAAATATGCTATTAAATCAATGCTATTAAAATACTGACAGCAAAGCACTTTCAGGTATCCTGTGGGCATCTCTAGCACCAGCCACTGCAGAAACAAATATGCCTGGAAAACAAAGACAACTGAGGAGCTTTGGGGTGCCCAACTGCATGAGCTTATCCCTTAAGCCAAATTTTGTTCTGAGACTCTAAGATACACAAATTTAATGGGATTTACTTCATCCTCTAAATCTCAGGTTAATTTCATTTTGACAGCATTTCATTTTGACAATTTAAAACCCACGACAGACTGCTACGACAACCTTCAGATGAACTCGCTCTCAACTCACAAGCTGAGAGCAAGGAAACACAAAGCCCTGCAGGTCATAAACCTCTGCTCAGCCAACGACACCCAGCAAGATGCAGGTAGCTCAATTCAGGGCAATAATTGCCACCTCAAGTTGGAGAAAGGGCAGCACACAACTCTCTCGTTGGGTCGGACACAGAAACAGGCAGCCAACTGCAACAAGCAGGGCTTGTTCTCAGGGAAAACGTGGTGTTTCAAAAGCAGAACAGAGGCAACAGCTTCCGCTCCCAGGCTGCGGTTAAAGCAGACGCGACTTGATTTTTAAACCCACACCTATATATAGTTACGGTAAGCGAAAATGTCTGTTGATACTTGTGTTATGCAAAAGTTGCTCTAATTATTAACTACAGCTCTACAGCCTACGGTGCCTCCTCCAAGGAACCTGAAGGAACATCTCCACCACCATTAACAGAAACACCAGTCTCGATCCCGAGGGGACCAGCTCTTTTCTGTCCGGGAGCAGGAGGCTGCCCCACAGCAGGAGTTGGAGCCCTGCACCCTGTGATGCTACAGGAAGGAGACACGAGCTTGCAGCAGGAATGTCCTGCTCCAGCTCCATCAGTCTCTGTCTCCACCTGCACCTGCAGCAGGAGAGGAAATAAGCACATCAACCCACTGCTACCACCAATCTTCTGGACTTTAATTAAGTGGAAAGAAAAAGGCTAAAACTCTACAGGGAAAAGCTGCCTGTTGGTTTGCCTCTTAAACCGAGTCATTCCTCCAGCACCAGCCTGTCCCCTCCAAATTGCTTTTATATCTTGCTGTACAAAATGTCTTTTTGTTCTCTGGGAGGTTGGAGGAACATCTCATAGGAACGATGACCGGATTTTGCAATATGTGGTTTTGAAGGTTAGTGTTAAATTTGACACTGTAGCTCCAAAGTAATTGTGACTAACCACTAAATCAGCATGTGTAATGGATTCCTCCGAACATTTATAGCTAGCAGTTCCATTATGCTCTAATCTGGAAAACATCTAAACGACTCTCCGCAAAAATTAGAGTGGAACATAAATGTCTTGATAAAAACAAGATTCCAGAGATACTCCATTTAACCACAGTGACTTCTAAAACATAATGTCTAGCGCAATAACATCCATTAGAGTGCAGTCATTTGCTATTTGATTTTTAAACCCATGCTACAAGACATCAATCTAGTGTCAAGTCTATGTGAAAGGTGAAACAATCAAAAGCAAACCTCTGGGACAGTGTTGGGACCTGCAAGGAGAAGTGAGTGGTAAACAAAGAAGCTGAGGAGCACCAAGAGGCTGCCTGGCAGCTGTGGAGGGAAGCTACCTCTCCCTGCTGCCAAAGGGCAAGCTCAAAGTCACCCTGTGCTCCTGCATGCTCATCCCTGCACATAATTTGAATCAAAACCCTTCAGTCCACAGTAAAACACCACACTGTAGGAAGTGTCTGTCCTTGTTCAGCTTCATCCTCTTCCTAAATCCGTAATTTCCAAACTCTGAAAGTCTGGGGATAAAATAGCTCCTGAGGGAGAAGCACCATGTTAGAGATCCTGGCTGTCCTCTCTTGTCTAGGAAATGATGCCAGAAGATCTTTATGCTATCAAAACCCACAATAAAAATAACAAAATTAGCTAAGATTACAAGAAGCAAAAGAGGGAAGCGTTACTGATTCATTCCATCTTCCTGGAAAAACCTGAACTGCGGTTAAGTGGAGGACAACTTGAAATTTTCCATTAGTGGGGGAAAAAAAAAAAAAAAAAGCTTGTTTAAAGAGAGAAGGGAAAAAATCCCTCAGGTTAGTGTTCAAGTACAGCAACAATAAATTTTATCACAAAATCTCTGCTAGGCAGATACTCACCCTGCTCCCAGCCCAAGGAGCAGTGGAGCTTGCAAAAAGGCTGCTCTTGTTTAACACAAAAACCGTGTAAAAAATAAAAGCCAGCATGAGAATTCCAATCTTCAAGCAGTGAGGGAACAGACATCTTTTTGACATTGCTCCCAGCAAATTGTCCTCCAGTCTCCTTGCCTGGGGGACACCCGCAGAGGGGGAGCAGGCGGTAAGGGAGGAGCTGGCTGGGCTGTGTGTGCACCAGGGGATGCGACTGCTGTGGGTGACCCCAAAGAGCTCGACAGCACTCGCAGCCTGGAGTGATCTCAGCTTACTCTGGGCCAGCGACACCGGCGTCAGTCTAGACCAGGGACTTAAAAACACTTCACCACTACACTTTCCTGAGTTGTACTGTGCACTCCTGCACCACAACTAAGGATCAAAGCCAAGTGATGCAATAAGCGACTGCAGCACATCCCAGCCCTGGTACCTGCATTAAAGTGAAGGCTTTTGCTTTTGTCCTTAACAGAAAGGGATGTTTCATCTCAGCTGCTCAAGCAAGATGAAAAACAAACTGTAAAATGAAAGGATGTTGTCCACATGAGCTAAAAAGCCTGTGTTCTGCTCCCTACTTCCCCAAACATCCAAGATTGACTCCCACCAGCTAGCACACTGCAGATTTTAGGATCAGTTACACTAGCACAGGTCATGCCCTTGGGACACAATGTACTCTTCAGCATCTATAAATTCTACAATAACCTAAACCCAAAAGAAAGCACATCTCCCAAGTCCTGCAAGAGAGCCCAACACAAATTTCCACAAGTACTAAAAGGCAATGACATCTAGCAGCCCAGAACTGCAATTCCTGCCTTTATATCACATCCCAGATGCCTGCTTCCCTTTTCCATAGAAAATTAAGTTGGTCCTCTGCCACAACTGAAATGATAACTGCACTGTAAAAGATACAGCCCTAGGCAGGCAAGCCACCTGTAAATGCTCATGTGCCCAATGACTTCTACCTCGCCCGTGTTAGGAGGGAGGAGGTGAGGTTCTCACCCCAAAGCTGTCCTCCAAAAGGAAACAGATTCTAAGTAAGCTGAATATGCAGAGGTGAAAGTCACAGGAAAGCAGTTTGGTAACACCTGCTGCCAAAAAAGAGTAACTTGCTTCACAGACTTGTGTTAGCTTCTCTCAATGATCAAATTTCAGCCTGAGTATCCATCATCATGAGATGCCAGATGTCAGGTTTAACCAACCTAATCTCCATTATAAACAACTCCTACAAGTAACTGGGACTCCAGCATGTACTGAGACATACAAATATCCTTAAAAAGATCTTTTAATCACAAGAGTAAAGAGACCAGAATATCACTTATCTTGATAGACCATTATATAAGACATTAAATATTTTTACTGTAAGGGAAAAAATAAAATATGATACTGCACTTCATACCCATAACTCTTCCATGAATACATAACTTTATTGCAGGAAGCAATTCACCTTCATGACTTCAGGTGATACATGAAGAAAAGGAGAAGCAAAAATGTCCTGAGAATTCCAGAAAAATAACATAACATGATGGTAAAAGCAAAACCAACCCTTTAGACAAGAAACAAGAGAGCCTCAGATTCCGTAAAAAAAGCCTATATAATTGCAGTTCCAAAGTACAGTTAATTTGCAGCATTTAATAAACAAGTTGCCATCAGCCTTAAACCTCAATTTCCAGACTCAGCTGTACCTGGGAGAGCAGCAGGACGGGCTGAGCACACAATCAAATCCTCCAGAACGACTGCTGAGCCACCGCGGCCGAGCCAGAGAATCTGCTTATATATTTTACAAATAACCGGATCCTTCCCTAATCCAGGCTCTGAGAAATTTTTATCTCACCATGAGCTCAGCTATTCTTAAGTCCTTTCTGTGTTTTTTTTTTCTCTGTGCTGCCTGATACACTGACCAATTTTATGAAAGGGATTGGTTGACAGGAGGTCCGGATTCAGGTCAAACGGAGCCAGCCTTTTCGGTGTGCTCTTCCAGATGCTGGTGGAAAAGAGGCCTAAAACTCCCCTTTTCCCCTACACCCTCAAATCAAACCTGCCCAGGAAAGGCATCTCTTCCTGCAGAGGCCTAGTGGTTACACAAAGTCTGAAAAAGCTGCTACTTCTGGTCCTTCAGGTCCTAATCCAAAACTGATATACCAGCCAGGATGGACATCATCACGTGGACACATCAACTTATCCAAGTTGCTCCCTAGGTCTTTGGGTCCTGCAGCAGGGAATCTCAACTTTCACTTGACTCAGCATGTCTCTAGACCCTGCACCCTCCATTTATCTTGGTGCACACGCAGCTACAAGCACTGGCCAGTTGCAAGTTGTAAGAAAAGGAGAATTACAGCAGGACAAAGCTGGCATCCCAAACAAGAGCAAAGACATGGAATCCCAACTCTGCAGAGCACAAAATTTGAATGTAACAAAAGGTGCTCACGCCATTACTGACTCCTATTCTGCAAAGCACTGAGCAATACATTTAAGCACTTTAAGTCTATGCTTAAGCAATATATTTAAGTACTTTTGTTCACACAACAGAGTTCTGGCTGGACAAGACAGTTTGTGTGCCTCTTAAACCTAGTGATGCACAACCTCCTTCTGATCCCTTCTCCAAAAATACCAGCACTGTTCCATTACATGCCTTCAGTTAAAGGTCCTAATAAATAAATTTAAAAATACTTAGGGTACATTTTTTCAAAAGCTGTATTTTACCAAACCCCAGGTCCAACACACTCAGCCATGGTTGCAAACAAGGATAGTTACTCACACACTTTCGTCCTTGCAAGCAACAAAAGAACTTAGTAATTCCAAAACACAGGGCAGTGCCCACACGTTTCCTGTGCAACATTTTCTGTTGACTGTATTTCTAGAAAAATTGCAATTTCTTCTTGCATATGGTAGCATGTTAAATATGCCACAAAACACTGGGTGATAAAGCAGCTTCCAGAACTGTTCCCCAGTCAAAACTCATCCCTAGCCATTGCCCTCTTGTTCCACTGTTCTGCATCACTGCTAGCAAGCTGCAATCTCCAAACTCCAGCAGGTATTATCAGCACTACCCCATAAATCTAACTCAGTGAGAAGGTTGTCTCTATCCATAAAATTCTGAGAGTGCTCATATTCCAACCCAGAATACTGCTGACATCCAAAACGCAACTAGCAGCATGCAAAGTGAGCCACTAGAAGGCTGGCTCATCTCAGGAGAAGCAGCTGCAGGTGCAACTACTCTTTTCATTTGTTTTCTTTCTCTCCTCTGGCAATGAGATGAAAAAAGGCATTTATAACCATACTTTGCAAAATGCATTAGTTATGTTCAAGAATACGGGCTCACCTGGGGTCTATCTGACTTGTTTCAGAAACAGGAGTGGTTTAAATGGCTATACAGGATAGTTTTACAAACAAATAGTGTTTAAGAGATATAAGGAACTGAAGCTTCTCTTAGGTCTCTGCTACCACTGTGCCTTCTGATGCTCTTGTCCCCTCCACATGGAGCAGCTGCAGCCTTAACAGGCACCCACTGCAACCAGACAAAGCAATAGCTTAAAGCACAGCAGCAGTGTTTCATTCCTACTGACTTTGGTCAGGACATCTGGTTTCAGATACCCAAAGTCTCCTAGTCAGGAGGGCAGGTCCCAGCTTTTCTCACTACACCCTTCTATGAGCCAGAGCACCAGGCTCACAGACACACCTTTAGGGCTTGCTTAGACCATGCTTTATGACAACTGTACCAGGCTTTGGATCTTCCCAAGTTGTTCCTTCCAAAGGGTAAGGTCATACACTGCTTTGGATGTGAAAAAGGGTGAACATTAGATCATGTAAAAGTTCTGGCCTGGAAGCACCAAGCAGTGTGATCACACACCAGTAGCTACATGGTTTGAAAGCTTTCCTCTTCCCTTCCCAGGAAGGGAACAAACGCCACAGCCCCCACAGGACACCAGCATGTGGCAGTGTACATGGCAGGCTGGAGTCACCTGTCAGCACAGCACATTGGGTTGATATTTAAACACTACAGCTTCCCAAAATTCAAACCAAACACTTAGAAATATTTCCAGTGTCTCTACTTAGGACTAGTCACACACAGGCAGCAGAGCTACTACATGCAGTCAGGTCAGGAAATCCAACATCCTTTATGCTACATACACATGGAAAGACATCCTCATGCAAAGAGCTGAATTACATAGACAAGGCAGTGCTGAGATGAGATGACAGGCATGGTGATGCTCATCCCAAGGGTAAAGTCCTGGCTTCTCGAATCCCACTTGCATGTTTATCTACCACTTGTCTCTCACACAGATCAGAGTCAAGCATACAGACCGCAGCAGCAACCTGCCACCTGAAAGACAAAAAACTGACCTTTATAGTTGGATTTATTTAAAAGCAAAAACTCTACTCCACATTTTATTGACCTAAAGATTTAAAGTTATTGGAAATCACCAAAATAAAAAAACCAACGTACAGAAGTTTCAGCTAAAGATGAACAGTTAGGAAAAGAGAAAATGTAATGGGGAGACCATGCCAACACAGGCTTTTTCTCTTAATTAAAGACTGACATGCAGCACGCAAAAATTAAAGGAATTAAAGATTAATTTATGCCATTTATGTTTTTGCAAGTCACTCAGCTATCATCAGGCAGGCGCATCCTGTTGTGTCTGACATTTCCTCAAGCGCTTTTGTCTTCTCCCTTCCCCGTGCTACCACTGTACTGATTAGATCCGACTTCCCCACAGAAACATAAAAAGCTCTGTGAAAGGCAGAAGCCATGCAGACATCTTCCTCACTTTCTATAGTTGGTGGAATCAGTTCCAGGAGGAACAAAACCCACCACTCTCCTGGGAGCGTTGCACAGACAGATGCCTCCTCCCACCTCCAGCCCCAGTTAAATCCTACATGGGGAGGACAACCCCCGCAGCATCCTCACTATCAAGAGGAGTTAACTGCTGGCAAAAAACAGGAGAAAGTTAGTACCTGGCAAGATTTGCTCAAGCAGGATACAAGCACATTTCCGATAACTTCCTCTGGACCCGCAACAAAAAAAAACTTGCAACCTCAGAACGGCTTGGGATCGCTCCAGGGAATAACTTTCCCACAGGCAAAAGGAAATGCTCTCTCCTCAGTTACCCTGAAAAAGCAACTTTCAAAAGCAGCTTCTCCGGCTCTGACCAAGGAAACATTGTTTTGCTTAACAGGGGGGTTAAAACTGTTGCTTTACTCTGAACCCAAGGAAGGCTGGAGAAAATAATCAGTGGCAGACTGTGCTTTTAGTCACTTGATTTGGGAATTTGCTGAAGGATCCCCACAGTTCAAAGAGCAGTCTGAATGAGCAGATTCCCACTGCTGGGAGCCTTGCAATGTTTTAACTTAGCCAATACAAAATGGAGTAAAGGCAGAATTGATCTTCCAGCTACTTGGACCTCTAAGAGCATCAAAACTTCATAGTCCTTTTGATTATGGGAAATTAGGAGCACTTGCTACAAGTATCTCATGAAAGGCATACTCTTCTTCATGCCTTTATGGAGATGTGCAAAATCATTTATGCTGCAAGATTATCTCCCTCGTAGCTGCATATATTTAGTTACATCAAAAGTTTGGCTCCCTCAGAATTGGATAAGCGGCTGTGAACCAAGAAGTAACATGATTTGAGTCTCAACCCTAATGGATCTTATGACTTATAGGCCTCTAAAGACTAATGATTTTCTTCAAGACTAAATAAATGGAGATTTCACTCAAAGCTGCATATAATAGCTTAAATGGATTCTGTCTTTAAAAGCATGAACAGCTGAGAGGGATGGTTAGAGTCAGAGAAAAAGAAAATAGGCTGGTCCTAATTGCTACTCATTCAAAAACATTATCTTGTTACACGCATATATACACTATCCACCCAGAGATATGGGAGTGGATGCAAAAGGCTACACCGAGTTAAGTGTTTACCACTAGACTTTCTATTTCAACAACAACAGCCCTACTGATGTTAAACAGAGGTCCCACCCAAGAAAACATATTGAACAAGTTATACATTCGCTGCTTACATCAACACTATGAACTTGAACACAAAAGAATAGATTGCTTTGGCTTTTTAGTCTCACATTAGCAAATGCAATTATCTTTCATTAATTTTACAGAGGGTTCACAGTGGAAATTAAATCATTTCTTCACGTCTAAGAAAAACTTTACTGTTTTAATTATTCATAAATACTAAAGTCTCCTACTTATTACTCATCACAAATGTGATTTGTTTCAATAACGCCTCAATAATTTGGTGATACCCTATTAGTCCCAGAACACAATGTACAATTGCCAGCATCAGCAAGTAAATCATACACAATAATCCATGCTTGCTCTTCAGTGCCAGCTGCCAAGGAAGAAGAGGAGGAGGAAGGCAGGAATGACACTTCATCCTCCCACAGAAAAACACTATCCCACATCTCCTGTCCTGGTCGGTTTTGCTTCCATCCAAGATACTGCAAACTCAGACAGGCACTGCTCGGGCAAGCATTCCATCCCCAAACTGGGAACTAGCAACCAGGCTCCCAAGGGAGGAAGGCAGTGGCTGGGGATGCTCCATCGCTTCGCTTCCCTGCAGATTTACATCCGGGCAGGCAGCTGTCCAGCAATGGGAATTAACTGATTCAGAAGGGAAAGGGAAATTAATCCTCACAAGTATGTAAGGAGCCTACATGGGTAATTCCAGAAAAGGCTGAGTCTTGGCCACAGTAATCCCTGCAGAGCGAAACAAAGCCCAGGCGCCATTTCTGCAGCAAAGTGGTTAAATAAGGAATTATCCAGAGTTTTGTGTCCTGGCTGCCGACTGCTTGGCAGATTGAGTCTTATGAGAGGGGAAGAGAGGGCTGGAAAGTTACTACAGCTGAATCTGCTGTATTTACAGATTTTTATACTGTTTCTTCTGTCATTTAAAAAAAAAAAAAAACAAACTGACCTTATCACAAAAATCTCTTCAAGTTACACAAAAGTACATATACATACACATATTTTTCCATAGTAAAGTCAAGAAAACATCAGTACCTTTGACACAATTCTCTCCTCCTTACACTAAACCAGTGCTCACAGGGGCAGACAGTCCCTGCCAGGTCCCAGGTGGGTTCCATCCAGCCCAGCAGTCCTGCCCTTGGCACAGCTCCCAGAGACATCCTGAAACCCGCCACACTTACCCAAAACCCATGTCTTCTCAAAAAGATCCATTCCCACTTCCCATTTTCAGCCACATATTAATTATTTTTGCTTTCTGGCAAGTTACGTGAGCTAATTTTGGGCTGATGCTGTACAGAAATGCTGCCTTTATTATTATGGTTGTGGAGAAAGTAAATTAATGCAAAGGATTGCACACAGAGGCCTAATCCATTTGAGGTAAATCAATGCATTGCACATTTAAATTGCTCTGCTTTCCTTCAGAAAAGTACATTCAAGTGATTCATTAGGCACTGAACTGTTCACAGAAACAGTCCAATTCTCTTAGGCATGCCAGTGCATCTCTGCTAGTTAAATTTAAAAAGCAATCAAATCTACTAATAAGTCCTTTTTGCCGACATTTACATCAGTAGAGAACATGATTCCTGACAATTCAGATTAAATAAATGAGGCACAAATTAATCTCAGTTAATATGCCTCAGAACCGACCCTCAACTTGTTAAACTTAAAAATCTGTCTTTTAATAAAAATAACTTATTGGTGATACCTGACTTCCAAGTGTCTTTGATAACCTTTACTAAAGGTTATAAAGTTATCAAGAGGGATCACAAAGTACAATCTGTGTCTATTTTAATACAGTCCAAGCATGTATTTATAGTTTAGTTTAAATATTTACAAATGCCAAAAGAAAAGTTAGCAGAAAGGCACTTTTCAATAAAAAGTAATTGTGTCTTAGTATAACAGCACCATGCCACAGTGTTCAAATTCCCACTCTCTCTTTTAGAGAGGACCAACTCAGATAACATACGGAACAAACAATTCAAGGAATAATGCCTGTGCCTCATATCTTGCTCTACTGCAATCACTGGGATTTATTTTTGCAACAATTAATGACTTCTCTCTACCCACAAAAAAAATTTAAGGTAAAAGGCAGTAGGAAACATATACTTCTAAATAACTAAAAGTCAATTTGCACTTTATTAAAGATTTAGAGGAGAGTTGAAGAAACCTAATATGGAAAATGATTTTTTAATCCCTTTAAGAAGTCCACCACTTTATCTGCAAAACCAGCAATACCAATTTAGAGAGCTTCACAAGTGCTATAGTCCAAACTTAAAAAAATCCATGAACTTAAGTTTATAACCAAACCTTTCAAGGTCAGGCCCTGTAATGGGATTAGGTCAAGGAAACACTTGTACTTATGAAAATAATCCCCTGCTCTTCCCCTCAAAGCCCCTTTTTCACTCTGGAGGCTGGTCCACTGCTACCAGAGCCCCAAAACCAGAGCCAGCTTTCAGATCACCAGGTGCCAGGAGGGGAATTTCAGCTGCTGCAGGTGCACATTTGTGGGTGGTGAGGCAATATTCACTGCACATCTCATCCTGCAGCCGCAGCAGCCACCACACCAAAACGAGCAGGGTCATTAGGAAATCTCGCTGACAAATGAAGCAGCTCGGAGTCGCTCAGGCCTGGCGGCATCTCTGCAAATGCTCCGGTTTGGGGGTTTTTTTTGGCTTTATAATTGTTGCAGAGTTTCTCTCCAGGAGTTTCAGTGATGCATATTTGAAGGGCAGGCAGGCAGACACCCTCTTGGTGCTCTGGCCAGGACCCAAATTACAGCAGGCCACCCCATCTGCTCATTCACAGCCTCCAGCTCAGCCAGGCTGGTTCCCTTTCTCCCCAAGCAGTTCCCCCCCAGCCAGGCTTCACCCCGCAAAGTGGGGAGACTCCATTCTTGGAAACGGTGTCTGCTCCACCAGCTCCAGAGGTTTTAAATTGTCCACCTCTTGCCAAAGCTTACATTATCCACGCCAAGTCTTGGGGCACTCTACAGCACCTTTCCTGCCTACAAGGGGTTTAGTGATAATTCATGGGGCTTAACTATTCCCCAAATTCCACCACTACAGGTGAAACAGTGGAGCTCATCCGCTTGCACAGCTATATATCACCTTTGCAATAAGGAGAAGCACACTCAACAGCTGCTAAGAGCCAAACTCCACAAGTGATTTTTCTCTCCCTGGCAGCATTATGTGACAGCTTTCCCTCTGCGCACCAAAGCGGCTTACTGGGAAAACCCAGGCACAGGTCCCAGCCTGCTCCAGGATGATCCACACTCACTCCAGGGATGGTGGCAGGACTTGCTGCAGCAAATCTGCCTTCTTCCTGGGGCTCTGGCTGGTGAGGAGTCAGGCACACTGGGGTGGATGTGGTGGGTTGACCTCAGCTGGACACCGGGTGCCCACCAAGCCGCTCTATTGTTCCCCTCCTCAGCAGGACACAGCAGGGAGAAAATTGACCCAATCGTGGGTCAAGATAAAGGCAGTTTAAGAAAGCAAAAGCACAGGTCACTCATAGAAATGAAGGAAAACTAAAGATTCATTCTCTACTTTCCACCAGCAGATGATGCCCAGCCACTTCCTGGGAAGCAGTGCTTCAGGACACCTAATGGCTACTCCAGAACACAAACATCTTAACAACAAATGCCCCGCTCATCCTGCTTTCTCTTAGCTTTTACTGCTAAGCAGACATCTTATGGCCTGGAATATCCCTTTGGTCACTTGAGGTCAGCTCTCCTGGCTATGTCCCCTCCCAAGATCTTGCCTGCCCCCAACCAACTGGTCGGGGGAAATGCTGGAGAGAGTCTTGGAGCTATGGGAGCCCTGCTCAGCAGTAGCCAAAACACTGGTGTGTTATCAACACCTTTCTAGCTACCAACATACAGCACTGCAAGGGCTGCTGTGGGGAAAACTGACCCCATCTCAGTCAGATCCAGTACCACAAACCTCAGAGTAGATGAGATTTGCAGACACAAATCCCACCACACTTCCAAGAGCTTGAGAATTAATCTGCTCAGTCAACAGAGACACACATAGAAAACACTTCCAGTTTGCTGGGAAATGTTTTAATGCACCTTCTTTTAGGTTTTTATAAGACTCAACTTGGAAGTGTTTAACTAACATGCAGGGACAAGACAAGAATGCCCATGTATCACCAGCAGCTTCTGCCCTACATCACAACAACCTAGTGCCAGCATCAGGCCTCCCAAAAGCCAGCAGGCACCATCCCTGGTCCTGGTCCAACAGGCTTGTACCAGCAGCATGAAGTTTCTCCCAACCTCAGACTTTCTGGCTCCAGAGGAAGTTCTGCAAGCTTGTTCTCCTCTCAACAGAGAACATCTCTTTCCTCTAATGCTAGCCAGGAGGAACAGGAACACCAAATACAGCCTCACCTTTACCCATAAGCACTTCTCTCACCCAACGAGGCTACGAAGTCATGACACCCCTTAAGAATGTCAGTATCTGTATTTACTCCCATGTCTCGTTACATTTTCCTGTCTAACGTCAAGGCCTTTTGTTTCTTGCAATGGTGCCACTGGATTTACTGCTATAGACAACTTCAGTAGATACTTCCCATAATAATTAGCCAGAGCTGAGAGAAATCTCAGTTCTGTGATGCTCTAATGCACAGTTACTTTGGATGCTGCCTCCGTTCAGTGTGCCAAAAGCTTTGAGTCTTCCACAATCAATCAAGTGACCCAAGTCAGTCACTCACGACTAGAAAAAGGCACATTTCTCCTTTCTCACCACTGATGCCAAGAAGCTGAGACAATCCCCTCCTTTCTGCCACCACCATCAGCCCATTCCATCAACCTCCCAAGCAGCAAATCCAAAGCACTGAAAGCATCAACTGTGCCTGCACCTTCCCCCTTCCCTCTCCCGCAATTTCTGGATGCCACAGTGGTGAGCAGGGCTGGTGGAGCAGGAGACAAGCAGGAACTGGGGCACACAGAATGTGCACCTTGATGGGACCCAAGAAGGAAAAACCAAAAATCCCTCTCCCCACCCAGAGAACCATGTTCCTCTAGGGGAATGAAGAGCCAAAGGAGGCAAGGGAGCTCTATTTATCTGCTTACTACTTACTGAGGATCACAGACCACCACTACAAAAGAAAGTTAGTTTTGGGAACCTATATGCTCACAGACAGGAAAGCACCATTGTGTTAAATTCAGAACAAAACATATCACAACAGCCACCCTGAGTATTTCTACCGCTTCAAGAATTTGCCCTCCAAACCTGCAACTCCCAAAGAAAACAGAAGCAGACTGCTGATGGAATTAAGAGCAGAGACTGGAAGATGACTGCTGCAGGCAGCAAGGTTCTCCATGGGCACACCCTCCAGGCTGATCCCAGCAGATCCCACCACAGCAATGCTCTGTACCTGGTGCTGAGCATTACAAGGTCCAGGACGGGGTTTTCTTCAGACTAACAAAGACTCAATTTTTAAACAAAAGGCCATTAAAAAACAGCCCAGGTAACCAGCAATCTGACAAATAGATTCTTCATGCCTGAAAAGACAAACATCTGTGCAAAGTAATCACACAGAGATGCAAGCTAAAAAGTTTTCCAGTCTCATTTGGCTATTCCCAAACAAGCTACACAGCCCCAAGACAGTAACTAGAGATTGCATTACGCAGATGCCAAGCAGTTCAAATCACTCTTATCAAAGGTCTCACTTTTTAACCATCTTAACTATAAATGCAGGAATTCCCACCCTTGTCAAGTCAAGCTTCACTTGAGGAAGTCATCCTCTGATCCTGACCAAATCCTGCTCCCTGTCCTGACAGTGCTCCCCAAATGGGCCTTGTACTCCTCCAAGTTGCTCCCCCTTCCTGCAGGATTTGCACAACAGGGCTGTGACATTCCTTCCCTTCCCACCAGCACCTCTGACCCAGGATGGTCAGGCCTCCCCACCAAAAAAACCTCAGGACAGGAATAGCCAGGCTGGCCTCGCTCCGAGCCAGAAAGGCTCCCCTGCTCAGACGCCTTCATCCCAAATCTACTGCTGCTCTGAAAGCAGCTTTTATCTGCCCAGAAAGGGCTTATATTTGTGTCTGTTACTGGCACTAGGAAGAAGTACCAATTAACTAGTTGTCAGCTGAATGCTGCTAAATCAAGAACACAAAATAAAATTAAAGACAACGTATTAAAATGGGCAGGAAGACTTGAAAGGACTGTTGTTCATTTAAGAACTTCTCTTCAACATTTAGAAGTTGCAGTCCAAATAATTGCTTGTCAAGACAATTTTTTTGGAGACTAACTGGAGCTATTCAGCAAGCTGTGTAATTAGGTTATTAAAAATATAATACCACCTTGAAGCCTTTCAGAGAGTAGACCCCTACCTAACACAAAATCATCACAGCTCCATTTTCCTCCCTCTCTCCTGGCTTCGAGTCACAAGTCACAAGTCCTAGGGACCTCTAAGAAGCTGGCTGTGACAACATACATTGTTTGCTGGACAAGGAATCATCACTCAACTCCTGAGCAGGTACGTGCCCTGCTTCCATTTCAACTCAGAAAAGCATGTTTGGTATCCAACAGGAGAAAAGCCATACAAAGCCAAAACCTACAGACAAAACCCCAGCTTTCCAAGCCTGGCATTCCCTTTTGCCTCAGGTGGTGAGTTCAGCACAAGGAGTCTCCCATTTTTCCAGAGGGCACAGCTAAGCCCAAGCACAGAGAGTCCTGTCTCTGGGGAAGGAAGGGAATCCCTGCCCCACAGCTATAGCTCTGCAGGCCGGGCCCATCTCTGGGGGAAGAGAAACACAGATCACTGGAAACTGTACAGAAAAACAGAGCACATGTTTTGCAATTTCCATTTCTGCTGACAAACAACATATTTACAGGACAGGTAAAATAAACTACAGAGACTGGTAAGGCTGAGCAGCCTGAAACAAGGAAGCTAATAGGCCCAGAGGAAAGGAATTGGTTCCTGATGTTTGCAAATGGGATGTCACAAAAATGAGACAATTAAAATTAAAAGCAGTAAGGAAGACAAAAGAGCAGGAATCACAATAGTCAAGTCTGATAAAGAGCTGCTCCTTGGGTACAGGACGATAATGACGCTAAACATTTTTCTACTAGATGGCAGTGTAGTGTCACACTATATAAAAGGAATTCTAGAAAGAAATTGCTTTGTATTTCAAGTAAATCTGTGCTTAGACTTGACTTCAGAGAGCATGATATATAACAGCAGCCTCTTTGTAAGGGGACCTGCCATTAGTCTCACAGTGCAATAGGAGTGATACTCTAGTTTCTAATTTCCCAGTGAAAGAACAAGAAAAGACACTAAAACCCTGAGCAGTTCTGCTACACGGTACAGCTGCGTGCACAGCCACGGATAAGCTACTGAGGCTGTTACAACTGAAGGTAGGCTGTGATCAAACAGCTCCGGGAATGGAGGAAGCAGGTCCTCGCTGCTCGGGGGAAGAAGCCAGTTGGGCTTTTGAAAGTAGGGGCAGCATTTAGGTAATCTCCTGGCTATGGTCAGGGGAGGTTGGCAACTTTGGCAACAAAGAAAGGTGCAAGGATGAAGAGAGCAGTGCCACTAAAATTCAAAATGCAAACACAAAATAATCAAGGTTAGGGCTGAAGGACAATGCAAATATTTGCAGGTAACAGCCATAACAGTAACCTTTACTTTGCAAAGCCGCCATTCTCATAAGCCAAACTTCAGATGCAAGAAGATACTGTGGCTTACCAACACTCCCAAAACCAACACTAATTCCTGGCGTACGCAGGAGCTTACAGGAGCTCAGTACAGCCAGGTGATCTGCCAGAGATGGAAAAGCTCCGAGGGAAGCTCGCAGGCATCCGGAGCACCCTCGCTCCTGCAAGAGCCGCTCCCAGGGTCCCCGAGCCGTGGGGCTGCCAGGCCTGTTCCTTTGTCACTGCGTTCGTACCCCCCGGGTTGTCCCCACCACCGCGACAGCCAGCGGGACATCCCTTACATCACCGCACTGGCGGCGGCGCGGGGCAGGTTTCGTCCGCTCTGCAGAGCTCGCGGTTCGCTGCGCCCGCCGCGGTGGCCCCGGGCCGGTGCGGCTCCCGGAGCCCTGGTTGCACCCCCGCCGTGCATCCCGCTCCGCGCCGGGGTGCTCGGGACCCACCGCGCTACCCCCTCCCTCCTCCCGCCGCCGCAGCATCCCCGCCACGGCTGCGCCCCGCAGCTCCATCGCCCGTCCCGAGGAGGGACCGGAGTGCGCGGGGAGCCCACCGGGGCACGGCCTCACCTGGAGGGCCGGAGCCGCACCTCCTTCTTGCTGTCCACCACGGAGGGCACGCAGTTGGTGAGCTCGGTCCAGTCGGCGTGCAGCCCGCAGCTCCAGCCGGTGGAGAAGCGGGAGAAGAGCCAGGTCTCCCGCTTGCCGGGCCGGTGGCAGGTGCACTTCTTCTGCCCGGCGCGGCACTCGCAGGGCTGCTCCAGCTGGATGTTGCGGACCAGGTGCCGCCCGAAGGTGGTTCCGCCCGTCTTCTGGATGTGCAGGAACACGATCAGGTCGTCCCCCTTGATGTTGAAGTCCACCCGCCGCAGCAAGTCGTCGGCGGAGAAATTGAAGCGGGGAACGAAACGCGCCGGCGTCTCGTCCTCCGCCCGGTACGGGTCGGCGGCGGCGGCGGGGCTCAGGGCGCGGAGCCGCAGGAGCTGGCACTCGGTGCCCGGGCAGACGTACTGCAGCACGATCACGGCGAAGAGGAAGAGCATCACCAGCGCCAGCAGCACCTTGTGGGACCGGTCCTCCATCGTCGCCGGGAGCGCCGCGCATCGCCGCCGCCGCCCCGCTCAGAGCCGCCGCCGCAGCCGCCGCCGCCGCCCCCGCGGGGGGACCCGCGCGGCCGCCATCGCCCGCCGCTGCCCACGGCCCTTCCCGGCAGCCCCCGCGCCGCGCCCGCCGCGCGCCTCCGCCCGCCCCGCCGGCACCGCCCCCCGCCGGCACCGCCCCGGCCGGCACCGCCCCGGCGGGCCCTGGAATGGGACCGGGAACGGGACCAGGAACGGGACCGGCAGTGCACTGGGACCGCCCCCAGCGCGGCTGCTGGGCATCGGAACTGGGACTGGGAATGGGACTGGGACCGGCACCGGCACTGCACCGGACTTGGACCAGGACCAGCACCGGCACCGGGACTGGGACCGGCACCGCTCCCCACGCACGGATCGGGACTGGCACTGCACTGGGACTGCTCCCGCCGCGGCCGCTCGGCGCCGCACCGGGATGGGGACAGGGACAGGGACTAGGGAATGGCACCGCACCGGCACTGCGCTCCACGCACGGACCGGCACTAGGACCGGCACTGCGCCGAGACCGGCACCTCCCTGGAGCCGGCACCGCACCGGGACCCGCACTGGTACCGGTACCGCGGTCCACGCACGGACGGGGACCGGCGCTCCCGGGAGCAGCCGCCGGGCACAGCGAGCTCCGAGCGTGCCCGGCACCGGGGCGCACCGGGGCGCTCCGTCCTCCTGCCCCGCGCCGGACCGGCAGTGGCACGTCTGCGGTGCCATCGTCCAGCCCATCCATCACACACACACCCATCGCTGGACCCGCTGGTGCTTTCTCTCCATAACTCACACCAACACCCCGCGTTTCGATGGGGGAGTGCGGTGTGAGTGCATCGGCTGTTTTTCTTGACGCCCCGAGTGGTTTCGATCTATTTCAGGTAGCAAATACCTGCGCTATCTCTGTCAACATATTTCGAAACCCCTCTGTGCAAAGAGAGTGTTCTGTAAATAAAACAATAACAACAAGGGCTCTGTGGATTTACCTCCGATTAAAGTCCTTTATATATTTATATGCAAATGATGTTTAGCCCTCCAGCTGCTGGCGGCTGTTCAATGAGGCCTGTGGGTGGGAGCACACGGGCGCTCACCCCGTCTGTGCGGGGATAGCGGCTGCAAAGCTGTTCACCCCGTGTCATTCCACAGGCACGGACACCCACCCGCCACGTGCCAGCAGCGGGCAGGGCTGGGGAGCACAGCACAGCCAGTGAGCCTGAGGCTTCCCTTTCCCTCTTGGTGCGACTGATGCTGTGGCAGTTAATGTCTGTGAGAGCTGCACTCGTCTAAGAAAAAGCAAATAAAAAACGCGAGACTTTTGGCTAAAGGGAGTTTTTACCCCAATCCCCAGTGTCCTGTCCTTCCAAGGAAAAGCAGCCAGGGCAGGACCACGGGTTTGGCCAACCCCAGTTTAACTGATGTGCTCCAATATTTATTTAACTGATGGACTCAGCTGCAGATGTTACAGAGCCACTGCATCTCACTAACCCCTGATCTCAGGTAGGGGTGGAAATGAATGAGCTTCTCCTTCCCCTCCCTATTGCAGCACCTCAGCTTTCATTCCCCTGCCACCTGTGACGCTTCTGTTTCTCTGCCTGGCCAATCAGCCAAGAGCTGAATTTTCTAATATGCACAGCAGGCAGCAAACAAAATAATTTGTAAACACTCTCTCAGATCTTTATTCGTCATAAAAAGGAAAAAAAAATGGCCTGTCTCCTTTCTCCTCCTCTCACAGCAATTCTCTTTAAATAATTTCAGCAGGTACATATAGTGTTAGGAGGGGATGTCTTTATGGTTTTCATCCTTGATCAAGCTATCCTGTCTTTCCTATTTTTTCCAGTTGTCTTTAATATTTTGAAAACATTTACACTCACAATAATAGGCAATTTTATCACAAAGATTCTAGGCATGAGAACTATTGAGTTAATTTGCCTCTGTTTGTATCTCCAAAATGAATGGATTGCACCATTTAATGAAAACACTGTGCTCTGAAATTCAAGCCTTAAAATTATAAAGACATGTCTGTGCTTTATATCCATCACTCTCTCACAGTGGTTTATATAAAAAAAATATATTTGGCTCCAGTTTTATTTATTTTACATTATGAAATAACAAAGATGTGTTCTGGGTTAAAACTGATCCTGAATGCTAATACTGAGAATTAAATGGAGAGAATAACAATGGCCTAATGTCTATGCTAAATTAATATATACTATAAAAGATATGATGCATACTGGGTTGGTGTTCCCAGCAGAGACATTATTTTGGAATGGGCTAAACAAACAATGATCATCCTTTCACTGATGAGTGATGGTCTCCAGTCTGCTGCCTTCTCACTCACGGTATGTAAATGATGTTCCCGAGCTTTGATCCAGGGACACAAACCATTTGCTTAGGCACTAAAGAATTGAAAATCGCCCTGAACTAGATAAAAGTAGGACAGAGCAGAGCTGTTAAGGTTTCACAGCACGGCTGGCAGGGCAGGTGGTTTAAGTTAAGAGGTTAAGCAAAACACTGAGTGCCTAGTAACATCAGTGGAAAAAAATCTCCACCTCCTTCTCGGCGCAGAGCCCACACATATGGTCCCTATTCCTGCTCCCCCCACATGACCCTTCTCCTCTGCTGCTGCAGGGAATCCCCTCACCCCCATGTCTCCGTGAATAGACCTGCCCAGATGAGCACATGGATATGGTCACTGCTCCTCTTTTCTCCCACCTATGAGCATCTTCTCCTGCCAGCTGGTCCCTTCTGTCCCTGCACTGTCAGCAGCCGACCCCCAGCACAGCCTCCCCCAGCGTCTCCAGTTCCAGCCCTTTTCTGCTGCTGTGGATGCAATAGCAGGGGCAAGCTGAGCTGGTGCAGGATCTTGGACTGACCCCCCCATATTTACCCATGGAAACATTCAGAAAAGTGGGATTTTGTGTACAAAGGCACTGGGTGTTTGCCCAGAAGCAGATTAATACAACGCCTTGTGCTTCCAGCCCTCAACTGATCTTTACTGCTCTAGGAAATTGTTAGCTATTAATTTAGGGCTGATGATCACATCCCTGTGTATTTCCTGAAGACCTTTGTTTTCACAGCATCTGAATTTCACCTCTGCATTTGGCTGGCAAATGGTGACTGCTTGGCCCCAGCAAAAAAAGACACACATCAACTTTGGGATAAGCAGGCTGTTGGTGTGTAAAAGTTGTATTAACACCTCCTGCTTTTTGAAAGGATCAAGTTTTCATGTCATTTCAGCCAGAGTAGGTCTCAGCATCCACTGTTCCACAGAGGTATGGGCAGGACTGCAGATGGCTATGAACCCCCTGGGCAGAGGGGCAGGACAGGGCTGTGGCAGCCCTGGACAGGGCTAACCCTGACTGCTGAGGCACTCACAGCTGCTGGGAGGATGAGGTCTTTTTAAAATGAGAGGGGAAACCATATTTGCACTGTAGGAGAATTAGAATAACTTGATTAAAAGAAATGCAAACAAGCCCTTCATTTTGCTTTGTCTCCTTGTAGCGTGATTCATCTTATACTACCTGTGCAGGAAGGGAGAGAAGATAAATAAGTACAGAAAAGTCTCCTGTGTCATGAAAATAGCATATTTGTTAAAATAAGAAGCACAACCACCACCAGGCCAACTGCTGCAACTTTCCTTTATGGAATTGTCTCTCGTCTGGAATGGCTGATGGCTGAACAGGTTTGCTGCCAGGGCATTCAAAACCACCCATCATGGGGCCTCAAAGTGATGGAGTGGATGTCCAGCCCCACTGCCCCCAAAAGACCTCTTCCCTCACTATTTCCATAAGACATGCAAACAGAGTAACTTTGATAGTTTTACTTCTCTGTTGAGACTGTAAAACTGGATTATGGAGTTAAAAGGTATCACCAGGAGATAGACAGCATGAAGATACCACCTTGTTCCCCTGTGGAAACAGGGCTTAAAAAGAGTAGAAAAGAACAGAGCAATGAGATGGTCATTGGACAGGAGGAAAAGCAAGGCCAAAAGCAAGTAAAGGGCTGGGAAAGGACCAGAGGAGTGCTGGGATTGCAGAGCAATGGAAGTCCTGCTAATACCTCACAGAATAAAGGCCTTACCTAGAAAAAGGCTATGCAAATGAGTGAAGGCATGGAGCAGTGGGGTGATGAGTAAAACTAATTAGAAAATGAGGCATGATTATTCATGGACTTGACATATCAGAGAACAGCTAATCAAAGGAATAATACAAGTTTGCATATTCTTTGTGATGTGGGCATCAAAGCCTTGCTGCTTGTAACTTCGGCATCACTGCTGCTGTTCCTAAAACCAAGCACACTTGATGCACTTGTAACATCTTGCTCCAGATCACACAATGGGTCTCAGAGAGCCTGAGGTGTTCAAAACAGCTGTTTTTTCCAGCTACTGAAATGATCTCGCATTTATCTCTACTTATAGATCTTGTCTCCCTGACTACAAACATTGCCCAAAACTCTGGGTGTGTGGGAAACTGGGCAGCCTTTAAAAGCTTCAGCTAAAGACCTGGAAACTCAAGGGACCCACCTGGCAAGATAATCACAAGATAATCCCTTTTGGTTCTGTTTTGCTGCTGAGTGATTGCTAAATAAACTTCCTTGAAATCCCGCATGGGAAGATGGACTTGGCAGGAGGTATTTGCAGAGAACTTGGGTGCAGGAAGCTTTCAGAAGTACCTCCTTCCCAACACACGGCATCAGAAACCTTCCATCCAAGCTGTTCATTCGAGCAAATCTTGGATTTTCACCACCACTCAGAGCCTGATGAAAGGCAGGCCAGATTTCAAGTTACAAGTATCAGCAGTATTTCCATCTCACACATAGGTCTCTGCCCTGTGAAAGGTTTTAAAGGAGGACCTGATGTGGGACTGGCATCTGGCCATGTACCAACTGTCTGGGCAACAGTTGGAGAGTGAACAAATGATACCGCCCCATCACCACTGATTCCTTCCCAGCATGAAACTGGCTGAGAAACTGCTGAAACACCAAATTCCCTTTTGATGAGGACAGCCTGGGACAACTCCAGGAAACAGGATCCATGGGGATGAAAGGGCTCTTTCAAGTATGCCTCTGAATCAGTGGGAAAAGCAAGAAGTTGGGATCTCTCCTGCCACTGTTTGCTTGTCTGGATAATTACAGTGATGGGTATATTAATACTATCTGGCATTAGATGCAAAGAGGAACCAGGCATTGAAAGAGATTACTGGTGAGGTGTGTGAAGCACCCTTTTGGAGGTGCTTATGAACAGATTAGGAGGAATTAGAGAGGGCATGAGCCAACAAAGCCCAGGGCTGCAAGCCATATGGTCCAAGGGATATTTTGTGCCCACTTCCAAGATATATCATGCAAAACTAGTGTATCTGACGTAGTTTAGGACAAAACCTGCAGCATTTGATTGATTAAGGTAGGTAAGAGACTAAATAAGATAATGTAGAGTGGTCTTCAGCAGTAGTTTCACACTGAAGAGAAAGGCTTTTAAAGGACTCATGCAAATATTTGTTGAATCTTCCTAAAACCAAGAGGAAAATCATTTCACATGGCCCTGAAAGGAACAGTAGGAAAAGACCATAATATTACCTAATGCTATCTCAATAGGTAGTCCTGTGTGGAGTGAATACAGTGGGATTTGGTCTGGGCATTCAAGACATCTGAAAGGTGAAATATGGCCTTCGCAGTGAAGTTATTCCATTTTAACTACACTGGTTTGAAGTAGATTTAGTTAAACCAGTACCACCTTTTACCTGGACAGTCTTCTATCTAGTTAGTTTTGATTTAACTTAATTTGGTGTCATTCTGTGTACAGACTGCATCTTGGATGCTGTATAAATATTTGCTCATTGAAATTGATGCTGAATTCAGGCAACACAATCTTGTGGAATTAGGGGGAATTACCCTCTCATCTTGTGTGAGAGGGGTTCAGATGCAGGAGCAAAAAAAAAAATCCCAGGAAGAGGTCTTAAATTTCCACAGATGAGTTCATGCAATTATCTAATTTTTAAAATGAATGGAAGAATAAATGAAGGTGAAGCAAAAAGAACCTCAAGCATTATCAAATAATAATAAAAAAGAAGCTTTGAGGACATTGCCTTCCAGTAGCAGGGCTAATGAATCTTCAGGGAGTGATCCCATAGTCCAGTGAAACAAAGAAACACTCATTTCACAGTGAGGTTTTGCAACAGCAGATTTACCAGGAACAGCAAATAAATAATTCACAGTTCCTGAAGATGTGAAGGTAAATTTTCTTTCCTTTATTTCGAATCTAATTCTTCCACCTCCAAAAGGCCTACAGCAAACATACCCCTACAAAATAGAAAATAAGGGATAAAGCAGGAGTTTCACTTTCCAGTTACGTTTAAAAAGACTCCTAAAAAAGAAAAACCTCACCTTCCTCTACAGCCTCCTCCACCGCTGCCATGAGTCCACAGGGAAACAAAATATTTGTGTTATATTACACTGAAACTTCTAGAATAAGAAAACAAAAAAATCAACATTCAAAATGTTACCACAACAGAATTCCACAGACAATCCCCAGCTGAGCTGCATGTAAATAAAAAATATTGAGTACAGCAATTTCTTGTAGTTTTCCAAAAATACGCAGGGTTCATAGCATTACAGCACTCTGCAATAACTCAAAGAAAACCAAGGCAGTGTGAATTTATACCTCCTGATCCTGAATTCTAGCCACTGGTCCCTTGGCTTGGGCCAGTTTTCACCAGGTGCCCCAGACCAGCCCTGCATTTGCTTTGCTACAGGCACAGGCTGCTCTTGGAATCCCACTTTGAGGAGATGATGCCAGTCCTGCATGTGCCTTAGCTGCCACTTTGCAGGATTAAAATAGTAGCAGCTATTTTAATCCACTACTGGAACACATCTGAAGAAATTCCTTGCAATCCCTTACTTCTCTTCCCAGCTGACAAAGAGTCACGTGGCAGGGAGTGCACGTGCAGTCCGTGTCCCCTGGCCAGAGCATTCCTTCCCTGGTTTTGACCTCTTCTCTGTTGTGAACCTTTGCTAACTGCTCATTGACCTAATCAGAAATTAAGTGGGCAGAGAAGAGGGGGTCAATGCTTCTGTTCCTGCCCTGTCACAGTGGCAGGGTCCACTGCTGTGTGTGTACACTGTTACATACAGATATTGTGCATGCACTAGATTACCGTGCAAAGATTACCTGTGCAAAGAGATGGATATTATTATGATGCATGGGGCTGGTTCCAGTCCTTTTCCTGCTCATCTTTCCCTATTAAAGATAAGCAATGCATAACAATGTGGCCTTACACACAAAGGGGTGTAGGACAACACCTCTCAGCATCAAAGTTCAGCAGATTCTCCACAAGGATATGCATCCTCCAACTGCACAGAGCTTTTATGGACCTGCCTAGGTCCCAAGTGATATAGCAGTGGTAAATTCTTGCAGTTGTTTGTGTCGGAAAATACCCAATCGGCACCTTTCTCTGCACTCTTCTGACCTATTGATGCCTGCTTGTATTTTTAGGGGCCAGGGCAGCTTCAGACTTAGGGTCAACCTCAGAGACAGAGCTCCCACAGCAGAGCCTGCTCCAGCCATCCCTGCAGGGGGTCCTTGATGCAGGACAGTTCTCCTTGAGACTGTCCAGACCAGGACTACTCACACTGCCCCACAGGACTTTCACCACAATACATTTCCCCAACAGATCCGTGCCTGTACACATTTCGGGGAACAATCCACCACTGCCCTCCCTTAACTAAAAGATTAAAGCATACCCTGTGTTATAAGCTGTGTCATGCCTTTACTTGCAGCCCCTACCCAGCAAAAATCTCTTGGCCAAGGAGACCACCTCCAGCTGTTGGACCCACTCCATGGGTTTACGTGAGCTGAGTTCCAGGAGTTCCCTCTAACTCTGAATTTCCAAGACACTGGATAAATTAATCTGCCTGAGACCTGGGGCTGCCAATGAGAGCTTGTGACACTATGCAGAACACTGTAACAATCAGAAGAAAAATAACTTATAAAAAAATTATTTTCTTTCACTCAAAGAATCAAACTTTAAATGATCCCATCTGTCACTTTCATCTGTACCCTGTTCCATTGGCTGGATTTTGCTCATTAAGATAAATTTCAAGCCAGCAGATCATTTTTACCTTCAGGGCTTTGATGAAATGTAGTGTTTGGGACTTCCTCCCCTCCTCCATTTTTGACAGCCATGACAGAGGAATAAGTGTATCTCTCTTATGCTGCTTTGTAATTGTATGGAATGCCTTTGACCTTCCAAAAGGGAAACACTCTACATTCAAATTCCTTCTCCTTTTCCTCTGGGACTAGGAGCTGGCCAAGCCCCTCCAATAAAAGTTTCCTATTTGACCTTGCATCATAAAATCCTCTTTTCTTTATTACTCTCCTCAAAGCTTCCCCAGCAAACCTCTAGCCCTTTCAACACTTGGTCTGGAGAGCTTCTGTGTTGTGCAAATTGTTCAAATGTCTTTGTTTCTTTCCTGAAAAGACATAAAAGCAATTTGTTGTATTCCTTACCGCATAACCAAACAGAACTGTGCACTGTACACTCTGCATGTTATGGCTCCCCACGATTTCAGCCCCAGTGACTTATTTTACTGTAAGTGTAATTATGCATTGGAGTGGTTTCATGAGGGATGTGATAAATCATCTGCCACTTAAAGTCTTTAAATCAAGGCTGGGTGTTTTCAGTGGGGTCCTGCTCCACGTCTGGAGCACACAGAGGCTCCCAGTGCATTTACAGGAGGGTATATAATCACATGGTCATGGTCAGCCATGGTATTGAGGAATTAGTGGATGGGTGGAATGGCCTTTGTCATGCAGGATGTAGGATTAGTTGGACTTAATGGTCTGTTTTGGCCTTTAAATCTATGAATAGGGAAAAGGAAAGAGGGAAAAAAAAACAACCAAAAGAACAAAAGTCCCTATTATAGCCAGCATGTCTCTGCCTTCTGAAAGCAGAGCCAGAGTGACTGAAGGCAGCTGGAGCTGGAAATGAGTGCTGGGGAAAATCAAGGGCACCACTGTGCACTGCCTCTGATGCTCTCAGAGTCCCCCAGGTCCCTCAAACAGGGCCTTGCAAGCAAACCCATGAGTCCAAACCCATTGGGATTTGATGATGTGTTTCAGAAAACAACAGATGTGAGAACACACACAGTGCTCAAATGTTTTTCCTTCCCCCCTCACCCCCTTGAGGTCATTTTAGGTGTTCCAGAACTAGAAATCTAATGCTTTTTCTATTTCTCAATTAAGCTAATTAAAATTTTAATCTGGTGGACATTATCTTATTGCATAATTAGAAGAGCTTATATTGCAGTGGTTTGGTTGGTACCAATCCTTTTTGCTTTAAATTGTGTTTCATTAATTGAACAGAGCTTAGATGGGTGCTTATAAGGTACTAAGCCAACTATCTGTTCTTAACAAAATACTCAGTTCTCCCTGGCACCTGTACCTGCTCTGAGGCCACATGCTTTATGCTATAACCGTTTTCCCTTAGTAAAGGTTGGGCTATTACAACCATGATCACATGGGAGTTTTGGGGACTATAGACTCCCCTCATAGACACCATCACAGACTGGCTGTAGGCAGCAAACACAGAGGATCCACTTGGAAGATGGCAAATCCAAACTCTGCCCACTGACTTGCTGATATCATCTGCTTAACCGTGGGTTATTGAATAATTAATTACTCCCAGGTCTCTATTAAGTCCCAAAGAATCTTTCTATAGACTAGACTGGTATTACTCTGCCATACATTTTAAAGAGATTACTGTTAATTAATTTAACTCATCTGCATACCTAAAACTCAGCTAAACCCTCTATTGTGTTACCTGCTGTCATTTCATACGTGTAGCGCTTCCAAACTCCCATAGAAATCGAAATGGATTAAAGTCATCTTCTCAGATATGAAGCAATTTAAGAAATAAGTTGTTTTTCAACACCTCCCACAGTGCCCTGTGCAGAGTGGGACCTGGGAGCTACCCAGGGCACTGGTAGAGCTCTTCCTGCAAGTTATCCATCCCACCAGGAGTCAACTGCCCTCCAGGACTTTTGACCTAGTGTTTCCAAAGACACTAAATTTCCTGAAAGCGTAAATAAAACATTAGACCACAATTTATCTACTCCTGGGGCTAAGGCACCCGAACCGGTGAACGTAAATCAGTCAGAACATTTGTGATCTACTGACACATTTCCTTTCTAAAATAGCAGCCCGACACACATAAATCCTCACAAAGGCTTCTCTGGAGCCATCCCCATCCCATTCACCCCAGACACAGTCACCAAATCTACACAGGAACCTCCACAATGCCTGAGACTGATGGCCTGTGGATGGGCTGAGGGCTCTTGCTGCTACCACAACAAAACAGTAAATAATTACACTAGTAATGAGCCAGACCTTCCAGCTGGCCAAGTCACAGGAGCTGGGGGATTTTTTGTCAGTAAACAAAATTTCAGATTAAAAAAAAAGCAAGCAACCTTTTGTCAAAACCAAACATCTCCATACAGCAGAAATCCCTTTGATAAAAATTGCTATTTTTTTAATAAGGAAAGACAAAACCAATTCAGGCATAAAAATTCTTGGATTTTTGTTTGGGTTTTTTTTTTCCTGCAAAATATACACAAAAACCCTCACAGGATTTGAAAACACTGATTATTTCTCTGGCAGTAGCTTCTTCTGAAAAGATGGAGATTTTTAGCAAAAGGTTGGAACTGAGGTTAAAAAAAAAAAAAGGAGTAATTTTACCCAGCCCTATCGTCAGGTCCCCTTCACAAACTGCTTTGGGATTAATGGGTTGACAGCAGCCCTGTTAGCTATCTGGGAATCATGTGGATCTGTGGAGACATGGAGCTCACAGCATGGGAGTGAGCCATAAGGCTCAGCATTTCCGGAGCAAGCCTGCAGCTCCTAGTGCTGGATTAGGCAGGGAGCACTGCTGGAAGCTGCAGAAGACCCACAGCAGGCACTTGCCTGCTTTCAGGTCTTGTTTGGAAATCAGCACAAGGTTACTCCACAGCTGTAAAACAGAGAGTGCTTAAGCAGAATCCATTTCCAAACAATTTCCAGAGCAGTCAGTGACTCTGCCCAAGGTGAGGCCCAGCAGCCCTCTCTGCATCCAATTTGCACACTGGTTTTGTTCAGGATGCAGTCCCTGCACCACCACCTCTCCAACACTGGCATTTTCCAGGCTGGTAGCCAAAGGGATGCTTAGGCAGACATTCCTGCAGACAGAAAGCTAAAGCCAGTTTGCCTTACCTTTGCTCCAAGAGGGGCAGTCTGGAGAGCAGTCTTTTGTGTCTGGGCAAGGAGTCTGAGCTCATCACTCAAACACAGAGTTTGTTTGCATCGAGTGCTCGTAGCAGGGAATGGTCTCTGCTGACACCAGACCCCACATCCCTGCCACTGCTGCCTGTACAGGTGTGTCTCTCACTGACGTGATGATGATTCAGTCTGAACTTCTTTGACACTCAAACCCAGGGTGAATGAAGACAAGGGTTCACACCTCATTGTGTCACCCTTCCTGAATTCCCTTTCAGGGATCCTGAAGCATGGGATCACAGTACTTTTGTGGGAAGAGCTTCTCATCCAACCAACTCCTCAAAGCAGGCTTAGCAACCAGCAGTAAATGAGCTTGGCCACGGCTTTGCCTGGCCAGGGTATGAAAACTTCCTAGGATGTGGGTGCCACAATTCCAACAGATGACCAGAGATGCATCTCTCTCACAGGGAAGAAGTTTTCCTGATTTCCAGTCTGAACCTCCCAAGCTGCTGTTGCTCCTTGTAACATCATTTGCCTTTACCAAGAAGGATTTGGCTCCATCATTTCTACAGGTTGCTGTAGGTTGCTATTAGCTCACCCCTTCACCAGCCTAAACCAGCCCATCAGCCAAAGCCTTGCAGGGTAGGCATCCCAAACCCCTGAAATCTCCATAGCTCTCCTCTCCAGTCAAACTGGGATCAGCCAGTTCTGGCAGCACAGCTCTAGGTCTTGGTCTGTCCTTCACAATTTACATCCCTGTCCCTTGGAGCCAGCCAAGCAAATCCTGCCCAGGCCACCACTGAGGGGAGCACAAAGACCTCCCACACATCTTCTGCGACAGCAGCACTGAGGCACCCACATTAAGCAGGTAGAAAAGAGAAACCATTCAGTTATGATTTGTCTCATTCACTGAGTTGTCTGAAAACTGCAGCTTGGGTAGGCATTAAAGCAGCTACGGTCTCAGTGGCTCAGTAGATGCCCACTATCTGGTGGTATCCAGCTATGTCCTAAAGCCTTCTCAGCCTCCAGCCTGAGTAAAGTCTTCTCTTTCCACTTAACTGTCTAGTTTACATGGCAAAACAGCTTCCCAAAATATTCTTGCAGCACACCAAACAATCTTGCTGTCAGTCCTCAAATTTCAGTGTGATTGGTAATCAGTGCACCAGGCATCAGAACTGGGTTATTAAAATATCTGCCATGATGAACAATGTAAAATAAATGCAGATAAATTGTATTATTCTGGGTCATTTAGTTTTAAGTGCAGCAGCCTCTGTGTTTTTTGCCACTTAAGCGATATGCAGCATGAAACAGCACAAATAAATACAGATGTAGAGAACATTAGATACACTTTGTAAGAGCAAATTATGCACGTTCACATTTCATTCTGGTTAGATCAAAATTAGATGGTTTTCCTCCATTATCTCAGTGGATACACTAAAAGTCAGTGATTTATGAAAGAAACCGGTGTGAATGCCATTATAATTGATTAACCTAAGAGACTGGTGACCTACTTATAGATATACAAATATGATTATAATTGTGCAGTAAGTAATTGAATGTTCTGCAGGACTTCTTTATAATGTGATTGTAATGCATAAAAATAAGAGGTAGACAAAAGGCTTCAATGTTGTACAGGCTCTGAGATCCTAAGAGAGGTGCTGAGTTTTCCCTGCTCCCTCCTGTCAAGGTGAATAAGTGTTGAGACCAGAATCAACTCTGTCCCGAACAGTAGCATTTCCCATAAATAGACTGTCATTTGGACAAAAGGCTCCAGTGTACTTTGTGGCTGGGATAACTTTTGACACCCTGAGCAGACCTCATTGTCTGGGAGATGCTGCACACAGACCCCTCCCAAGTCATCTCTACTGGACCCACTTTTGAGAGGCTTCCTTTAGGTCAAGAAAGGGAGACAGGCAGATGCAGACCATCCAGAAGTCATGTAGGTATAAAATAAACATATGGGTCCCTATTCCTAAACCATCCCTTTGCAGCTGGACTCGGCACCACTGTAATGAGTTTGGGAATATGCCAAACCTCATGTCTGTGCCAGTCGTGGCTCCGAGTCGAGCCCTGCTGCCACTTCTGCTAATGGGTATGAGTGCCCACTTGCCTGTGTTACAGTCACAGGACACAGCAAAGACCAAGAGCATCTCCCTGCCTCCAGTGCTTTGCAATCCACATCCAGAACAGGGAGCAATAGATGGAGACAGGAGACAGTCCCCAGGTGCTGGCAGCTAAAGACCATACCTAGACCATGCTCTACTCTGCAATCCCAAGCAATGCTCCTTGCTAATTATGTTTCCCAACACCTCTGCAGTGTGCGTCCTGTTGGACCAAGGCTCTCATGGCATTATTATGTGCCACGGATTTTCCTGTATCTTTTGCTGCCAGTCACTTCTGACTTAATTTGTCTGAGCTCCTCTGCATGGACACGGGTGGCAGAGCTAACCTCTGACAATGACACACAGCTCTCTGCAGAACAAAATTCTAGATTCCTAATTTGAATGACTAAATATACCAAAGCTCAGTGATGAATTATTTAAAATCTATACAAATTTTGATACTGCATACTGAATTAGAGACTTCAATGCACCTCTGCAATTATGAGTCCCTCTGCCTACAGCTCCATCATGGAAAAGCATCCATTCAAACCCCCTGGGATAAGTGATCTGTTACAATTCCCTGGACTGGAAACCCTGGAGATGATGTGGGAGCCAGGAGTTGCTAGAATGGGATTGAGTTAATTAGCACTGTGTCTGAGGAGAGCTGTAACAGCATAATGAAACAAATAGAATAAAAGCAGTCTAAAGTGACTCTAGTGGATTGATGGGTGTTTGCTGCTGACTGTGGAATAGTCAGGATTGTACCCATGCCTGCACATCTATGCATTTGCCATGTATTGCTCACGCTGGGGGAGATGGATGGGGAAGAGGGTGGGTCATTGCAGCTCTGCAAGAACTTTCTGACATGATGTGTGATAGGGGCAGAGAGGGGGAAACCATTGTCAGCAGCCCCTTGCTGCCACAGCACACCTGGCTCAGTGTCAGCTCTGCTTGTGAAGAACCAAAGCCTCCACCCCTTAAACCCTCGTGCAGGATGGGATCAGGTCCAGCACACACGGCTCTGCAGGAGCCACAGTCAGGGATGCACTGTAGCACCAGGAATGCCTGGGTCCTCGAAAATAACCCTGCACTCAGCTCCTGCATGGGCTGAAGGTGTCCCACTGCTGGTGAGGGACCCTGGGAAGGCTTGCAGGGCTCCTGTCCCCTTGCACCCTGCCCCAAATCTTTGTCAAGCACGTGCTGGTGACGGCCTTCCTATGCCCTGCAGCAGAGCAGTATGTCCATTCAACTGCAAAGCCACAGACATTTAGAGCACATTCCAGAGTAAAGCTTGCATCCCACCTCCCGAGGAGTTACCTCTAAGCCCAGCACACAGGGCAGTGGCTGAAGATGGCCATGTTTCACTTCTTCATCCATCCTTTCTGGTGCTGACAGCCACCAAAGGATGAGCGACAAGTTCCACTTTTTCAGCTTGTTTTGCATTCTTTTCAATATTCAGTCGTCTGGAAGAGGAATATGTTGGTCCCAGCAATGCTATGTTTGAGGGAGCTGCTGGCTTTTCCAGAGTAAATTGTTCAGAGTATTTTTACAGTCAGCATAAAAATACTGACACTGCCTGTATGGATAGCTCTGTTATCATGCCTGTGGCCAATAAAGAAAGTGTAAGGAAAAAAAAGCAAGCCACAAGTTAAACCCATACTTTACAACAATAAGACTCTTAATTTTTAAACTTCTCAAACCCTAGCTTCCACCAGAATGAATCAGTAAAAGATAAACAGAGCTGCCAAGCTGCACTGTTTTGAAGCAGAGGGATGACTCCCAGCTTGGCCAACTGTTCTGACTGCCAAATATAATATACACTAAAATGACAAAGCATAACGACACAAAAGACCACGTACTATCTTCAGTCCATATACAGCTCTATCTCTATCTCTACCAGAGGGAATTGGAGCTGTGCCCAGCAGTTGTATCTAGTCCTGAGCATTGCCTATCTACCAAAGACTAGAGAGAACTGCTGGGGACAGATAGCAGCTAATAGCTGAGCTGCTGAAGTGATACCTGCAACTTTGCTTAAACAAGAGGAGCATAAATAAACCCAGCCCAGCTTTCTCCAAACCCAAACTCCTCACTGCTGCAGAGGCATTTATGTTGTGGCATTGCCCAGCCCACTATTGCCAAAGAGGCAGGAACAGCCTGACCCACACGAGCCCCATGGGAAATTCATTGCTCCAGCACTGTGACATATCTCTTTCTACATAGCTTTTCCTCATTCCTACCAGCAGCAGCTGGGCCAAACACTCAGCTTCTGTTTGTTCCTTCACTTCAGACCTCTTCTCCTTTCAGTTTCACTCTACAAATCAGGGATAAGCACCAGCTAATGTGAACTGTGGGGCCAAACAAATCCCTATGGGTAGCACCTGTGCCCCTCTCATCCCTTTACATACATCAGCTGCTCTTTCTTCCTGGGCATTGCTTGGAGTGAAGACAGCCCTGCAGCAAAATAATCCCAACTTCAAGCCCATTGCAGAAATTAAAAATTACTTCCTTCCAGTTGGATGCAAGGCTTACTAATTTCCCACCAGCATTCAGGTGGCAAGTTTGCCACATGAATAATTGCGTGTCCAGAAAAGTGTTCCACTGGTAGGGTTATTAGCAGGAAAACAAGAATTCAGTTGGAAAGCATTAATAAACCTTGAAGACAACAGCTGTTATGGTGATTGATCCACCAGCCAAGTGTACACAATTCATGCAGGATGGAGGAGCAGAGGTTATTGCACAGGGAGGGTATGCTGAGAAGCAGGAAAGAAGGCAGGGTTGTTGTAGAGGTCAGGGATAAAAATTGGCATTGTCAGGTTCAAAAGTGTTTAAAACCCCCACACATCTTTTCCAAAGCTGACTTGAAATTAGATTATTTTAGTAGCCTGCAGCGTTTGCTACTTAGAATATTGGTGATTTCTTATAATACTCAGGGACAATGGAAGCAGAAGAGTTTTGTGTGTGTCACAGGACAATTTCTCTGTTCAGTCCCCAGGACCAGCAGATGCTGCAATGCAAAGGCTGCAGGTGCCCCAAGGAACATACATAAATGTGCCCAGTGCACCCACCCCTCCTCCTGAGGGGAGTGATAAAATCACCAAACTCCTTCAATGGCTGAAAGAAGGATTACGGGGAGGATGGAGCTGCCTACAGAAATGCCAGGAATTTCTGGCCCAGTGCACTGGGTCTGCTGCAGGGCTCTCCTGCCCATGAGTACCTGCACATTGGGAGCATCTCTCCTTTCTGCCTGTGTGCATCAGGGGTTTGTCCTTTGGCACTCACTGGAGTACGTTTTCAGTCTGTCTGGATAAGGATGCTGGTAAGAAAAAGGAGAAGGTGAACCTAAGTTGGCATGTTTGGCATGCAGGAATGCCTATATCTGAACCAATGTGATGTTCTGTAGCTCTCTTTGCCTCCCTGGAAACACCCCTTTCTGCAGGAATGCCTCATCCATCCCAGAAGTACTGTCTCTGCAAAAGCTGAATGGAAAAAACCCCAAGGACATAGTGGAGATAGAGCAGAGGGAATTCAGGTCCCTCCACCCAGGACCACCACTGGGGCTGGGCACAGGCTGTGATCCTCCCCAAAGTGTTCACATCATGGCATTACAGTTCATGCCAAACGCACTGTAGGGTGTTGAGCTCGTTGCATTATGTTTCCTTCTGAAAGGAAACAAAAACAAAATCTTGCCAGTTTATTATTTCAGCTAATTATATGAACCAACAGTATTTCATCCAAACCATTTTAGGAAAATAATTGGAGAATGTTTGCAAAACCCAAGCAACCGTTTTTCTCCTGCCAGGGTGGCAGATGCAAACATAAAGAGTAACATGTCCATACATCTCCAATCTCAACTTCTTATGAAACAAAATAAAAGCAATCTGGTTGTGAACTGATCCAAAGCAAATACAATATTTCAGAACACGCCACATTTAGTTGGTGGGGCTGATTTATATGATGCAATTTAAAGACCAGTGTGCAAATATGGAGGGGAAGACTATTTCCCCTTCACACTTTCTTACCTCGCAGACATTGTTTTTGTTTTGCATGTAAGTGAGGAGCCCTTGGCCTGTGTAGCAGCTGCCTTTGAAGGATGAGCACTGACAGGTTTCTATGGCACTTCCAAAAAGGGTTGTTTTACAGGCCAGAGGTTCCCTTCATCATAAAGAACGTTTTGCCATTTGTTGAGTGATCTGTGAGATCATCACACAGTGGTCTTCAAAATAAGTGTTGCCAAAAGCATGCCCCACCCAACTTCCATTTGCAGGTATTATCTCTATTCCCAATTTACAGCTGGAAAGAGGGGCAGGGAGAAGGCAGCAGAAGGCTCTCTAGGGAAACGGTGGAGTCACCAGCCCTGGAAGTGTTCAAAAAATGAGTAGATGTGGTGCTTTGTGGCATGATTCAGTGGGCATGCTCAGAGGTTGGACTTGATGATCCTGGAGGTCTTTTCCAAGGTTAATGATTTTATGATTCGATGACCTTTCTCAGGCAGTTCCATGCACAGGCTGAATGTCAGTGTGCCACCACAGAGCCCAGGATGGCAGGATGGGATCACCCCGTTCAGTGCCTTCTCCTTTGTCACACACCATCTGAGAGGCAAAGACCTCATTGTGTTTGACGTTTCCATGACTGGTTTTCTGAGGAAGTGCTGCTCCAGCCATTGTCTCTGTTCTCTTTTAGATTTCATGGTCAGTTTCTAAGATTTACTGGCTTTTCAGCAGGCAGAAGAGCACCTCGGTTTTGTGGCACTGCAGACCTACTTAGGGATAATTGCTGAAGTAAATCAGAAACAAAGGGAGACCTAGTAAAAACTGGAAATTATGTTTTAAAAGTGAAATTATACTGAAAAAAAAAAGAAAACCACAAAAAACCAGCAAACAACAACAACCAACAACAACAACAAAAAACCCACCCCCCAAAAAAAACAAAAACAAAAAAACAAAAAACCAACCAACCAACCAACCAAACACAAACCAACACACAAAAACAGGAGAAAGAATACCAGCAGGATAATTGTCATTTTCAGTAAGGAGGCCAGTGAAGGATTTCCAAAACCAGTCCAGTCCCAATTCTGTTTGCCTTGCTAAACCTTGATCCATCATTTTGCAATGAGCCTAAGCATATATTCCTCAGGGACCTGCAGGCTTTCTGAATGAAATCCTCCAGCCCTCCATCACAGGAGTAAGGAGGGATGCCAAGTGCCTGCTCTGAAGGGTTGCTACTGCTGCCTTAGACAGACACTCCTCAGTCCTTCCTCATCCCATTTCCTGTTCCCAGGGACAACCAAAGCTGTGTGTTGTTCAAAGGCTACACAAAGACAAATCAGTGTTTTACACCCAAGCACCCTCAATATTTGGGCCACAGTAGCCCTGTAGCATCGCAGGTAAGATACCATCAGACTGCTCTAAGATACACCACCCAGGAATGAGAGAGGTCAACAACAAGAATAAATACATGAATTTAATTCTTTCTCTGCTGCTTTCCCCTTGCTGCCAGCAGTTGCATTTATGCATTTTGCACACCAGTGGTGTGAGGAATGTTCTCAGGAAGGTCTGCATCCCAGGACCTGGAGGACTCTAATAAGTGGGTTTCATGAGCAAGGCAAAACAGCCACTCTGTGAATTAATGGAAAATCTTATGGCAACACCAATAAACAGAGACACTAATTAATGCCAATTCAATGAAATTCATTTAGGACTCAGATTGCTAACCAAAGCTTTTCTTCCCCCACATCTGGATATTGCAAACCTTCAAGCAACACTGGAGATTTCCCTCAGCTCCCTGAGGAACCTGGCCCCATGCAATGAGCTGCAATGTAAACTGCTGCACTGCCCAGGTCTGCTGGTGGGTGCAGGATCCCCATGAAATTGCAGGACTTTTCTGCAATGAAATATATTTGACATGGGGGTCAGGTAAACTGTGTTGTGCTGCATTCATGAGCATTTTTCAATAAACACTAACAGTCTAACACTGAAGATGGTGTCCAGTCTCAAATTTCAGATATTAAAAGTCTGAGAGTTGTTTGAAGTTTGAGCATGGTTGAGCTGGGCTAGCCCTGCATTATTTTCTAAACATTGACTTTTCTGTCATCTTTATTTATTATAATTAATACTCTCTTAATGCAGACTCTCCCTGGACTTGTTCTGGGATATGCTGTACTCCTTGTTCTTGTGATGAGCAGTATTCCCCCACCAGAACGCAGACATGGCTTAATGACTTGAATTTGCAAAGGCACTTTGTTTCTTATGGAAATCTGATTATCAGTGCAAAAAAAAAACCAAATCCTTCTTTTTCATGGCAAAGTGGCCTGTTCTGCTCCAGATGAAAATGTGGATGTTTCCATAATTGCACACTGACCTGTGTTGAACAAGCCAGCTCAAATGCTATTTTAGCTCAGTGTGGCCAGACTTTATCAGATTTATTCTATCTAGAGGAAGTCACATTGCAAATAAATAACTTCAGTGGTACATTGGAGTGTTGAAAAAGCAAATTATTTGGCAACTATTCCCCCTTTCTTCTCCTTATTCACCTAGTTTATAGGGCCATTAACAAATGCACCCTGGCTAAAAACGTAGCCTCAGAATAGATGAGACAACCTCATCGCTCTTCCACTTCATGAAGTTTTATTTTGAGTCCTTCTTTCTTCTTGCCCTCTAGAGACTTCATGTGCTGTGACATTTTCTGAGTTTCTGCTGCCAGCCTGGGAGGATGGCCAGGAGGTGAAGTGCGGGGACTTTATTCAGTGCTCTCCCTGAAGGACAACAGCTCCTTGCTGTAACTACAGTTCTGCAAGTCTTTTTGTGCATCACCAGCACTTTGCCTCTTTGCACACCCCCTCCTTCCACCCATCCTTACCCCCAAAGTTCTGCCATGGTGGGTTGGGCTGGCACTGGATCTGGTTGCAGGTAGGAAAGACAATGATGCCCTCTTGGATGGGTCAGCCCAGGCACTGGCTCTCCCAGCAAGATTTCTTCTTTCATTGCCATGGTCCCTTCTTGCTGCAACCATGACAAATGCCAGAGCTCTTTAACCATTTTCCTATAGGAAAATTAAAGTTTTAGTGATTAACCTTTACAAATTACAAGAGCAATACTCTAAATAATAAATAGTTTCTGGCCAGGTCTAAGCCTCTGAGCTATTATTCTCCAGCATGATATGCTGAGCCTCCATCTGCATTTATTTTCCATACAGTATTCAAGTCCTCTTATGTCATTGAGATAAGCAGTCAGGAGATATGTGTTTTCCAAAATGATGTCCTCATTCATCATTTCTTCCTCGCTGCTCAGCCTGATTACATTTAATTCAAGAAGAAAGAAGCTTCGCCTGGGCCCACTGAGCATATAAGGTTAAAAAAGCAATACAAATGAAGCAACGGCTTCCTGGAGAAGTGGCTACAAAACACAGAATAACACCATCCCTTATCAGCACCAGGACTGTGTACTCTCCTCCTCATTTTCAGAGAAAACTCACAGCACAAATGACCCATTCATCAAGATCAGCAGGTACAACTCTGCTTTAAACACACATGCACAACAGCAACCACCCTCCCTGTTAATAGGAAATGAGCTTTGAGCATTAATTTCATCTGATACTAATGCAAAGCTTAATTACAAAGAGAGATAGGGGAATGAAAGCTTGCTGCAGTCTGAGCTCTTTCCAGGGGCTCTTGGCTTAAGGAGAAATATCTTTTGTTCCTACAAGTTCCTCTCTGTCGCAGTATTTGGCCACTCCAGGATGCAGCAGGGAGAAATAATGCCAAAATGTGTCTGCACAATATGAGCAGTGGCTTTCCAAGCCTGATGAAAGATTCCCTGTGACTTTGCGCACTCACCCTCTCCCTGGCTGCCCAAGATGCAGCCTCCGGGTGCGTGGAGCCTCCTCAGTGAGCAGGGGGGAGAGAGGCAGCCCATACTGAAATTCTTGCTCACCTTCTGCAGCAATGCAGCCCCTGTGAGCTGCTCTTCACCAGCCCAAGCAGAACGATACAGCCTGTGCCAGCTCTGAGTCAGGGAGCTCTGCTCTGCCCTGGTGCCAATCCTGCACCCTCCTGGGTGCCAACACAGCCACTGCTTGTTCCCACGTTGCTCAGTGGCAAAGGTGATGCTGTTGAGAAGACCTACATGGTGTAAACAGTGGCTCAGCTCTGCGTTCAAGTCTGGACATGATGTGGATGGGAATGGGCACTGCGGGTCTTGGCTGGTGCATGGCTCTGCAGTGGCACCAACAAACCCCCCAAACCCACTCCCATAGACAAGTTGGGCTGGCTGCTCCAGAGCCAGGCTGGTACCCTCATGTTTTCAGAAGGAATTTCCCACTAGGAAAGGCAGTTTGCATATTTGCTCTAATCAGACTTCAAAGAAATGCCAAAGGAGCCAGGGAAATGAAACACATACTGAGCCAGCCAAACGGGCAAATAAACACAGGCAAAAAAAGCCAGACTCTGATAAAATGAACTCAGACCAACTCTGGATTTAAAATGAAAATTGAAAAGGGCTTAAAGAGATGAGTAGCTTCCCAGCATGTCCAGAGGGCAGCAGATCCATAGCTCCAAGCTCTGCCCCACAGCCACAGCAACAGTGCATGTGTGCAGCAGCTCCAGGGCAGTACAGCTGCTCATCCCACCCCTCCAAGGGGAGAAGGGCTGTGGACACACTGGAGTCCCAGCTCCCACTGCCTCTCCAGGACTTAACATGTTCTTTTCCAGAGAAGTTGATGCTTTCTTTAGAAAAATCTGTAATAATTTTTGGTAGCTATTCTGAAAAAAACCCTCCTCCCGCCTATGTTTTGATCAACACTGATTTGGAGAGTCCACTGTCACTTAGTTTGGGCATGAAGACACGAGACTCTTTCTAGGGACCCATAAAATTAAACTGAGGTGGGAAAGAAGCAGCCCATGACCTGTCTCTCCCTTGGCCGGGGCCGAGCAAGCCCATGTTAAACCTGCCCTCAGAGAGGAACCCTGGACACACAGACAGGGGAGCATGGCTGCTGGTACTGCCACCCTGGACGACAGGCTGGGAGAGCAAGGGAGGGAAGTTGTATTATCCCTTTCAAGCTACAAAAGCAGGCAAAATGTAATTATAATCACCCAAACTGGAGTTCTGCCAGGACATCAGGGCTAATGGTCTTGCTCTTGCAAGAAGTGCCATGGGATTTTTCTAATGATCACAAGTGGTCAGGACCTCGGTTTTACATCTCATTTGGAAGATAATGAAGAACTCGCCCATTTATTTTTGGTCCAAAGGGAGGTAAGGACAAATTGACTATGTCAAAGGGCATGAGGATTTAGAGATGTAGATTCTTCTGCTCAAGATGTCACTGGGAGCTCTGACAGCCAGAGGGATGGCAGAGGGAAAACAAGAAGCAAGTGGGAAGCGTGTGTGATTTCATACAACTTCTGTTAGTGTTTCAACTTTTTTGAATCTGCTGTGACTCCAGTGACATTGCTGAAAGGAAGGTGAATCTTTTTTCATGTGAGTTATTCTCACTGTAAAATATATTTGGAGAGAATGAGTTTATAAAGCTATCTTTGAGATAATTGGCAAGGATATTCCACCATATTGGGTTACAAGAGGGTCTTCACTTTAAACTCAGAGCAATGAGAAATTAATAGATCTTGTGGTGTCAGTCCCAAGGCAGAGGATCATGATAAACTGGAAACAGGAAGAGAGACTCTCTTTAAGTTACAGAGTGAGAGAAGAGAGATGTATCAAACTCCTGGGAGTTACACAAATTCAAACTGATGCCTCTGCTGAACACAAGCATGATGATTGCCAATAAAAGGTCAGTGCAATTGGAGAGGACAAATATTGCCTTATACTCGGAGGAGAAGCAAGCATGACATCTCTAGAGACCCTGCCTGTTACTTGCCTGGAATAGGGAGCTCTGCCCTGGGAAAATGCACCATAGTCAGCACAGGCAAGTGCTGGCTTTTAAAGTGAAAGCTGCTGTGTGGGTAGAGAATGATTTCCCTCTTTCCAGCCATGACTATTTCCATACCTAAATCCTTTGTAGAGCCTGCATCACCCCTCTTTCTCTGCTTAGAGTACAAGAAAAAGTGATCACACCTAGAAAGCCGCAGAGAAGGGTTTGGACAAGAGGAAGAACTCGCAAAGGCTGCTCTGGAAGGTCATTACTTGGGTATTGGCTGTTGTATAGATGGAGCTGCCAGAGTGGAGAAAGAACTGGCTGTGATATTGATGAGAACGAGTAGTTAAATGAAAGCAGTTTGGGTTGCAAAATATAGACTGCCATTGAGATCAGCACTGGAATCAGTTTAATTAATTTATATGATCAATAACCTGGAAGGGTGAAGGCACAGACCAGCAATGCAATTTGTTTGTGGTGCAAAACAATCACAGAGGAGCTGACAACACATGGGACGATGCTCTCAGCTCAGAGTGGGGGGAACAAGGTACGTGCAAAGAGCACAGGAAATGGAGGTAGGGACAGTCAGCAGAGTCAGGGTCCATCTCAATGATCTCACTCAACAAAGCAGAGAACAATGATGAATAAGGCTCAGCCCTTAAGCACAGCACTCAGATGCAGGGAGCACAAAAGGGACATCACAAGGGTGTGCCAAAGGGACCTCAGCCAAAGGTGGAAACAGGGTGCTGGTGTCAGTATGGAAATGGGCAAATCCTGCAGCACTGTGGTTTTGATTTCTTTGTATGGGGAAGAGCATGAATGACACATCAAAGATAAGGAGAGCTCATATATTTAGACATGTTTGCGTGGAGCAGAGGCTGAGCAGTGAGGATTAGCTGCCTCAGGATCTGGCATGGCAGCTGGGAGGCTGCCCTTGAAGAAATGGATTTCCAAGAGATGGGATGGACAGGGCATGGTGCTAGTGGAGGAGGAGGAGGGAGAACTGAGCTTCATGCTCCTTTTTTGGGTCCAGGAATCTTGCATTTCAGCCCTCAAGTGAGCATGACATGATGTAAGGTGAAAGCATCAGTGTCAGGGTTGTCTGCAGCTACAGCACATTGTTCAGGAGCTGCAGGAGAGCCTACAGAGAAGGGCTGTTGCTGGTTAGGCTCATTCCTCAAAAGACTTTGGGTAAAACTCTGATAAAACAAATTTTCTCTTTTTTTTTTTTTCCTTTTTTTTGTTCCTCCTTACCCCCAGGGGGGAAAAGCTTGGCTTCCCCTGACTCTGGAGGAGCCATATGCACTTCTCTCCTGCCCTCACTTGTGCATGAGCAGTGCAGGGCTGGAGCCCACCCCAGAGCCAGCTGAGCTGTGCAGTGATGGGAAAGGGGGTTTCACAAACACCCTCCCACTGTGGGGGCTGGCAGTGAGGGGGAACACACCTCAGCCACGAGCAGGAGACATCTGTGAGGGTCCTGTTGCTGGAGTAAAGAAAAGGGAGTGAGTGTACAGGAATGTAAGGACATAAATGCCAGTCCCTGGGGAGAGAGGCTGAGAATTCCCTCGTGTTTGCTGATCTGCAAACCTTGTCAGAGGCTTTTGATTCTCTTGGAGCAGAGAAAGAAAGAGACAGATGCTGAGATAATTACTACCCTGGCAGAGAACTTATTCTTGTACCCAGAAGGAGAGTTACGGCCTCGCAGCTGTCTTCAGGATAGAGTGAAAGCATTTTTTCCATGGTACATTGCAATGGCAATTAATTTTCTTGATAAGCTTAAACTAACCTTTATTTTAAAAAGGAAGATAACTTGTTGTGTGAAGTGTCTTCTAACCTGGCATTTACCAAGGGCAATGGGATAATCATTTGAAAAGCAATTAAAGGTACCTTTTTTATAAGCTTCCCAGTGCCTTTTTAAGGTGCTGCAGAGCCTATGGCCCCTCTTGCTCAGGATGACTCAGTGCTTCTTCTTCCAGAGCACATTTCCAAATGCTCAGAGCCCAGATTTTAATACCAAAGTCTCTAAAATAGGTAACTATTCTCCTGAAGGTTTGATCAGAAGGTTGGACCATTTTCTTGCATAGCAGGCATGTGAAACAGGGAAAGTTGTTCTCTTCTAAACAAAAGTAGTTGGAAAGCCTTTTTGAAGTTCCAGCCTTTCAGCAGATGGTGATAACATGTTAAATTCTGAGAGCTGTTCCCTTGACCCTACTGCTCTCTTCCACTTTTTATAGAAGAGGTTTTCCCTAGATTAACATTGCTAAAGTGCTTTCAAGAGAAAGAATGCCATGTAAATGCTCAGCAACATTTTATAATGTTTATAATCCCTTTATCCTAGTGGAAACACTATTTGGACTATTTTAAATAATGCATTCTAGCAATAGAACCTTTATAATAATACACATGTAATTATTGCCAAGAACATGATGATATCTCATTCTAAATTACAACAGAGGAGGCAGCAATGAGCCAAAAGGTGCAGTTCATGGAAAAAACTACCAGCTTGGTCTTGCTGGTGCTTTTCATATGAAGCATTTAGTCAGAATTTAGCATACAAGTGTGACTGGCTCCAAAGTAAAAGAAGACATCCCTGCAAGAACACCAAGGTGGGGACCTTTGGGTCTGACACTATGCACGTAGCAATGAAACTTCTGCAGGGAAGCTCTCCCCAGAGCCATCCATTGGAAAAGACCTTAGCTGAGGACTTGACAATTTTTCTTTATTCCTACTAGTGGAAATGAACTCATGCCAGAAGGAAACTTGATATAGGTGAGACAGAGTAAGGCTGCCCTAGCAAGGCTGTCCTATACAGGGGCACTTGTCCAGCTTGTAGCTGGGTCCTGAGGGCCCTGTGTTGAAAACCCCACTGCACTTGCACACTCACACTGCATGGACAGAGGAAGATGTGCTGGGAAGCACCATCAAGTGATTGTGGGGTGGCCTCAGGCAGAGCCACTCTGGGCTGCATGTGCCAGCACAGTGATGCTGTTCCCAGGGGTGGCAAAATCTGGGCTTTCTTTCAGAGTTGAACCACAGAGAGCTGGAGTAGGAGAAAGCCCAGCTTTTTTAATTTGCCTTTGCCTGAGCTGGCATCGGTCCAAGGGTGAGTGTCCCAGCCCTGGGAGCTCCAGATGATGGTAAATGATTATTATGCCATCACTCCAGGGATGTACCTGGCCTGGACACCATAGCTACTGTATGTTGTGAGCTCCTTGTCTCACCTGACCTGCTCCAACTGCCTTGCCCAGCAGCACCATTGAAATGAAAGCAACATGTGAACAAAATATTGCTTTAAGGGTGGAAACACATTTTACTTCCAGTGCAAACAAGCACAGGGTGTGCCATGAAGGAGAGAGGCAGCCCCACCACAGTAAGGCTGGAGTGTGGCAAAGGAGGACACCAAGGCAAATTCAGTGAAAGATTTCAGGAGACTTATTTGCTGTCTTTTGCAGCCCCAGGTACATTTGGGCCAAATTCTCCTGACACTAGAAGGACTCTCCTAAAAGCAGATGGACAAAGTTTTCAAGAGCCACAAACTAGCTTGTTCAAGTCAGTCTCCATCCAGGGAGGAGGAGGAGGAAGGGAAGGGATCAGAGAGGTTACCCCAGCAGCAACTGCTAGCCCTGAAAGCATTGTTTATTTTAAAGTTTTCCTACCATCATGTTTTTGACGTGTAGCACACACAACAACATGACAAAATATCTCCAGTCCCTCCTAATTGTTTTGTGGGATGACCTGTCAAAACATAATTAGATCATTCCATGCATTGCTGTTATGGGGAAGCTTTGTGATCCTTGAATGTCAAGCTGTCACAGAGGTAACTGAACCTTTGAAATAACAGTATGTTAAAACCAGGGGTTATTTATTATTGGCAATGCTCTTTACACGATGTTAGTGCAGGAGCATTGCAAGGGAACTGCAAACCAAAAACCCAAGACACAATAATGATGATATGCAGCAATAATCACAAACATGCAGCAAAATGGGATCTGATGATGGAGCCTCTGTGCAAGTCAGCAGCTCTGCAGAGAGCTTCAGAAGCCCTTCTGAAGCACTGTACTGAGCCCTGACCCTTCTGCTTTTAATATTTGATCGGCTGTACTGGTTTCAGCTGCTCTAGCATGATATCTTGGTGCTTCAGATCTCCAAAAACTATACTGCTGGATTTTAGATGAATACAGAAAGTCTGGATAAGATTGCTTACCAGAGGGAATTAGGTTACAACATTACTTTAGGCAAAGAGACCAATGGGAAAATAAATTGTTTTACAGAAATAGCTCCTTCAAAAGTGTAAGGTGGGCCTGGAATGAATTGATAAGAGAAAACAAATCACATATAAACAGATATTTTAACAGACAAAAATACCCAGCAGTCAAATCAGACAATGAAGGGGCCAGAGTGGGGGAGGCTGATGTACACTTATGGAAGCACACACCAAGGACTGACATCATCCCATTTCCCAGATAATCTGCCTGTGTCCCTCTGCCTGCCCCCACAGCACAGCTGCTTTCCTGTGTGGCACAGAGGTATGTCAGTGGGGTTGGGCAGCAGGTTGGAGACTGAGTCTCCTGCCCCCCACCTTGACCACGGACATTAGAAGTCCCAAGAGAGGAATATTTGTATCTTTGAAAAAAACCCAATCTGATTACGAAAATTTCCATGCTAGAGAACCTGCAGCAGGGTCTTTGCCCTAGCTGTCAACAATTTTCAACTTATTTTCCACTTGAATTCCTATTTTAGATATTAAGTAATTCTGCTGCAACACCCACCCAACACATTCACTGATGGTAATTCAAAGTAATCCTTAACCTTATGTTTATAAATTAAATGAGGCAACTCGCACAAACTCCATGGGGCAGTTTCTCAACCCTCTGATCATCCTTGTGTCTCTCCTCCAGTATTTTGCAAGTTTTCTTCATACCTTCTGAAATGTGGACACTCAAAATGAGCACAGCACCCAGCAGCTGTGCACCAGTGCAAACCCGGAGGTAACACAACCTCCCTACTCCTACTGCCTACTATACTTAGCCATATATCCAGGGAATCTTACTGGTCTTTCAGCTGCAGCCACAAGTGGGAACTCATATGCATTTAGTTTTCCACAGTCCCTTTCCTGAGTTTCTCCTTCCTGAGACAGCCTCCTCCTCCACAAGCCTGACCTACATTCCTTGCTTTTAAATGCTTGACCTTGTATTTGCATGTCTTGAAATGCATATTTGTCTGCTTGTCCTTGGCTTAGCTGGCTGCCCAGGTTGTATATCAGTGAGTCTCTCCTTGTTTACTACATTTTCAATCTTCAAATCACTTGGGAACCTTATCAGTACTTTCAGAATATTTTTTCTCCATGCTGTAGATAAAAATATTGCAAAAAGCATAGGAACGGGAGTTGATCTTTAGGAACAAGAAATTAGATAAACAGCTTTCATTTTTGATGTTGGTTGGTCACTCTTTAAACCACTTAATGTGTGCCCCAATGCTTAAACATCATTCTTGATCGATAGTAAGAATTTGCAAAATCATAAATGCATACAGACATCTACGTGTACTAGGTCAATACTATTGCTTTTATTGATCCTAGGAATAATCTAATGAGAAAACAAATCATGCTAATGTTCTCACAGCTCTGCATTGACTGATACAAATTATCTCACCTTCCTTCAGCACTTTATTCACCAGAATCTGCCCTTTCATTACTTGACCCAATGTCAGACCCACTCCATGTCACTCACCTCCCCTGAGCACTGGGAAGATGAAGGTTTTTTTCCAGGCTTTTCAAGTTGACTTCTAAGATTAACCATTTCTGTTCAGCCTAATGAATCAGGACACTTTGAGAAAATTGAAAAAATACAGCAGAGGTTTTTATCAGAGCTTCCCAAACTTTCCCTTCTTATGAAGGTAAGCCTTTGTGCTGATTTTGGCTGGGCAAGTTCATAGCAGCTGATATGGGGCTGTGTCCTAGATTTGTCCTGGAAAAAGTGCTGATAATACAGGCGTGCTTTAGTTATTGCTGAACCGTGCTTACAGTGGGGATGGGCAAGAAACTGGGAGGAGACAAACCATTTGACTCAAGGGATATTTCATACCATATGATGCCATGCTTAGCAATAAAACTACTGGAAAGTTGGTGAAGGGGCTGCTGCTCAGGGGCTGGCTGGGCAATTATCTTCATTTGCATCACTTGTCTTTTTGGGTTTTATTTCTCTTTTTTTTGTTATTTTCCTTTTCATTACAATTTTTATTACTGTTATCATCATCATCACTATAATCATTATAGTTACTATTTTATTTCAATTATTAAACCGTTCTCATCTCAACTCATGAGTTTTCTCACTTTTATCCTTCCAGTTCTCTCCCCACCATCCTGCTGGAGAGGGTGAGCAGGAAGCTGTGTGGTGCTTAGTTGCTGGTTGGGGTTAAACCATGGCAGCCTCATTTTTAATTGGGAAGGTAATTACCCACCAGCTCAAAAGGCTATGGTCAGTCTCTAACACTTCTGCTTCAAGAGATGTCAAGTAGTAGGTATGGCCTTGTTCAAGCACAAGAAATCTGTTTTAATGCTAGACTCAGTGGAGGCATCCTCCTCTCCCTGGGATTTTCAGACCAGACCAAACTATCAGAGGGGTCTCATCAAATGCAAAGGCATTTCTCAGCCCTCCCCACATACTGAAAAGGGTTTCAGACAGCTCACATCAAGTCATGTATGTTCTTACATCCCTCATATGTTGCATTCCTTCTAAACTTCAGTTTGCACAGGTTCAGTGGTTTTTTTTCTTGCCTCATATGACACTGGAGTGTACACAACCTACAAGATGATCAGCAGCTGGTGTTTCTCTTGCCCTTTGCACAACGCAGCAACAAGGCTACGACTTTGTGCCATGTTTTTCAGCCAGGAGGTTATTGATATTTATTGCAGTGATATAGCAGATCATTTGGACATGGAAAAGAGACAGGAAATCAATTAGCATCGATACATGTCTCCAGACTGTTAACTTGCTTATACAAATCCAAATGACCTTCCCTCTTGACACCCCGTGGTGCTCAGGAGGGGAATAGACCCTGACCATCCTCCAAAGGGATTATGAAAACAGGAGGAAACATAGGTGGGAACTTCTGGAAGAAAAGAGCAATTTCTTTGCATGCAGTAAGCAGTTTGATGGCCTCACTAAGCACTAAACAGAACTAACAAAGCACCAGCAGAATAACAGCAGAGCGAAAACACTAAAACTGAGCCATAAAAGCAGCATTACTGATTCATGTGGCAAGAAGAGCTTTTCTCCCTCCCTTCTGCTCAGTCAGGGATGCACACAGTAGGCAAGACACAACACCCTGCCTGGCTCTTCTCATCCCACTGCAACCAGACCCACTGTAACCACTGTCCCGTGCTGAGCCTCATGCACTGGCCCAAGAAAGGCAAAATTTCCTGTTGCCTGGAACCCAGAACCACAAGTGAAAACTCTTGTGTGACCAATGGGAGGGCTGAGAAGGTGGTAGGATCTCTGCTACACAGGCACTGGGAAATGCTAAAGCTCCCTAGATGCCCCTTGCCATCATGCTGCACATTGTAGGTATGACACATGTGGTCACCTCTGCAGCCATAGCATGGCAATGCTTGGTACCCAGACACTCCAACAGGCTTTTTGATAGCAAATATTCCAATCTGTGGTGTAGGAGGATGAGATATACTGGTTGTCTGCTTGAAGATAAATCTAGGCTTTCTAGAATCTGTAAATCTCTGCAGCTAGGCTCAGGGAGCTGCAAAAAGCAAACCACCAAGGAGCTGCCTGATATGATATGGAACCAGTTCCTCTTGAATATCATCTTAGAGTGAGAGCATTCCCACTGGAGCTAGGCACAGATGAAGGATCCAGTCCATATGGGAGGAAGAAGCACAACAGAGCAAGCAAACAACACCCCCATGCTATGATACCCACAGATGCCATTGGGATGTGTCAGCACCCAATCTCCTGCTGGGCATCCCAGCACCATGAGCCAGAAGGAGGATGGACAGTATGAGCAGAGCATGGCCAAGGGCTGTCATCCCTCTGGGGGCACCCAGCAGGTGTTGAGATTAACCAACATCCATGGTAATCTGAGTGTCACCTTCCAGCTCTGGGTTTTCACCTTAGAAAGTCACTCCCTGCTTCCACAAGGCTGTCTCCTTTGTAAGCAAAATTCCTCCCCTTAGGTGAGGCACCTCACAGCCCCCGTGGGAAAGCCCATGCTTACACATTCAGACTAAACCCCTCTTTATTTGAGAGCCAAGGCAGAGCTCAGCAGGAGCCTCGGCAAGACACAGGCACACATTGCTGTGCTCTGTGCTGCCGGGCTTCCCCGGGGGAGAGATGCATCCATCCCACAGGGGCTGAGTCACTCCGGAGACACGTTCGCGTCTGCCGATTCCCGCCTTGGCTCCTGCTCTCCAAAGCTAAAACAAGCCCTTGTGGTTCCTAGTCACACTCAGTTCTGCCCTCCCACTCCCCCCAGATGTAGGTAGTGGCATGGAGCCACACTGTTTGGTCTGGAGCAGGAAGAGGGCAGAGTCCCAGGAGGAATAGAGCTGGTGGGTATGCAGGGGCAACAGGCTGCTCTGGACACACCAAGGAGCTCAGGTAGGGACAGAATATTCCTTTTTCCCGAGTTTCTTCAGGCCACATTCCTCCTGGCATAGCTGCCAAGTGCTGAGGCTTGCACACAACCCACTCCTACCCTCCTCCCTGCAGGCATTGCATCCACACACTTCAGACATACTGTCTTCCAAAGTCCTCTAAAAACAAGGTGCAGCTGGCTGTCCTCAAACCAACAGGCTTTAAAAAAAACCCAAACAACAAAACAAAAACTAATAATAATAATAATAATAAAAAGTTTCTTGCAAACATCTGAAGGATACAGTTATTTGGGACCAAGACACTCCTCATGGTTACCTTCCCACAACAAACCCCTTCAGGGCTCTGCAGCCCTGTTCAAACTGAGCATCTCATCACCCTGAGCATGTGGTGATTCACCAGCCTGAGCTCACGCAAGGCAATTCTGCATAAGTCTGCTGTTCCTGTCAATCTGTCTCCTTGTGTACTGACAGAGAGAGAGAGAGCAGAGATTTCTGACAGTGGGCAGATTAATAATACATTTATTTTCTCCATGCATCATGAGGAAGAGGAAGAGCTGTAATTCAAGAGCCTCCCTGAGAGTTTTGCAAATTCCTCACAATAGGAGACAAGAGCAGGGAAGGAGCTTTTGTACTTCGACTCTTAAAGCTGGTGGCACTCTGTATTTTAATGTAACATTTAAAATGCACAGAAAGAACTGTGTGTATCATAAATACAAAGTGAAAATATTAAACCAGTCGATACAACCAGAGCATCATTTTTCATAAGCTCTTAGAATCAGAAGATAGCAGCAAAATGTGGGTGCCTGTGACATTGTCAGCTCCTCAATATCTCTAAGGAAGAGGGTTTTGAGCACCCATAAGAGTCTGAATCAGAGCATCTCTCCATGGGGAAACACCATGGCACTGAAAACAGAACTGGTCTGTGGCACCAGGGAATGTCTGATTCTCCTGCACTGCCCTTTTCATGGAGATGCATCTGCTTGGCAAATGAAACATGAGCTGTGCTTAAAGAGAATGGCTAGGTCTAAATAGCCAAGGTGGAAATCTGACAATGCCAGCAGTAACTGGCATTATTTCAAAGCTGGCAGGAGCATGGCAGCTCCTGCCTGCTTGTGCAATGCCCTCTCCTGCCTTTCCCACCAGCCAGGTGCTCCCTGATGCCTCCCAGCTCTGCCCTTCAAGATGGGTTTCTGTTCCTATCCCTTTTTTACCTCTTCACCTTCCTAAAGTTTCCACAGTGACCAGATGAAAAGTATGAGGCAGCAAGAGTACATATTGCATTTTTTGTCCACTTAAACATTGGCATTCCAATTTTAAGGAAGGAAATTGCCATTTAAAAAGCCAAAGCTATTTCTTACAGTCCTTTTTTATATACACCTTGCTTGCACATTCACCTACTTTCAAACAAAGAGGAGAAGAAGATGAGATTTTCTGATACTGGCATTACTTTACATACCTGCCTGGTAGGTACAAAACAGGGTGATAATGAAGGCATGTTGGTGTGTATTCATCAGAAACACACACTGAAAGGCACAGGCTGAGACTAGCAATTTATATGTCTCTTTCTTCACAGTTTTGGTTTCTTTTTTTTTTTTTTTGAAACCTCAAGAAGAGAAAAGTGTAGAGAAACCAGAATAAAAATTAGCATTAGATGTCTGCATTTCAGAGAGCAGATCTGAGCAAGTCTCCCTGAGCACACCAGCCCTGCAAAGTCCTGGTTTCCTTAGGGCTGTGCAAACTGGAGCAAAACCAGCAAACTAAAGGAAAACCCCAAAATAAGATATGCAGATGATGGCTGAGAAAAGCTGAGCTCCTAGCTTGGCTGAGAGGCCCTCAAGCTAACCTGGTTAAGAAACTGTCTTTGAAACACACACTTGGGCTGAGAGGTTGAGTAGAGCAGTGTGGAGAGTGCTCTTGTCTTTCCTAACCTGAGACCACAGACACTGTCATTATAAGTACTAAAATAATTTCTCTTTTTAAAAGTCCTGATAAAAATGACAGCACAGGGCAATGCTGTTACCAATAGCCAGAATAAGCCATGCCAAGAACCTCCCAAAGACAACCCTGCAATACCCGTGACCTCCCAGGACAGTCTGAGTCCTTATAGTATCACACACAAAACAGATGCCATAAGGATCATGAAAAACAATTTTAAAGAAACAGAATTTGGGTAAGAGTGTAAGCCACAGTTTTCAACATGCCTACATTATCGAGAAATCTTATGATCATGACAGCATTATGCAGCCTCCTATATGCTTGTGTTAGACACTGTTGGGTCATCATTTGAGTCAGTAGAGATGCTGTTTCATCACCATTTCAATTACAAAACTCCTTTGCAGAGATTAGTAGTGTAGCTCATACTTTAAGCCATGAAGCAATTTTTTTCCCCTTAAAATTTCATTAAAGTCTGCTGATAGAGCAAAAAGCACAGTAACTTTTTTTTAATTTCAGATACTACTTCTAAACTCTCTCACTACAGAGAAATTTCGCTCCAGGCAATTTGTTCTTCACTGGGAGTGGTTGTTCCTGACCTCTAACATTTCATAGCCCCGATACCACTGCAAGAAGCCTGTGCAGCAGCAGCAATTCTCCCACTGTAGCAATGGCTACAGTCTATATAGCAGACCTGTATGTACATATTATTCTCAATATTGGCCAGGTCTCAAGCTGAATACAGCCAATTCCCAGCAAAATAAAACATTAAGGTTTAATTTTGTAAATGCCTGCTTGTGTTTTTATAGTCATGAGCCAGACTGTAGAGTTGGATGGGTCTAACACACTATCCCAGAGCACATCAGACCATTGCATTCCCTGCCTGTTTTCCATCAAGTCAATGGCTACAGACTGTGAGCAAAACACTTCACTTCAGCCCATTATTCCAACCAAGCATCACTGTGATTTACTACCAACAGTCTGTTCAAAACAATGGAAAGAAAACATCATTTGTGCAAAAGATCTTTCTAGCAAGTCATGACACAGTGACTGAAGCCATGTGGGGAATCGCCTCCCAGTCTCTGTCCCTGTGATCCCTCCTTTCCAAAGCCTCCTCCATACACAGGCCAGGGCAAGCACCACGTGGGATAACCCTGGTCCAGCAAAGAAGCAGCAGCAGGGACTGAGTTAGAGTGTAGTATCATCCCACATGTTCCCAGCACCTGTTTAACCACACACTCTAAAGAGATTTTACTGTTGTGTGAAGTCCTTTACAAAAGCCACCAACCTCAGGGAGATGCCACCAGTGTTATTTCCAAAGCTGCTTTGCATTAAAGGGTTGCTGTCCCTTAAAGACATACCTGTGTGTCTTCCAAACACAATTTATCAGGTGGATTTGGAATATTGTCCCGATTTTCATTTTTTCCCTCATATCTCTGTCTTCTCTCCCTCTAAGTCTTTTCCTGGGCTTCAGTAAGCCAAGCAGCAGGACTGCAGAAACAATCATATTTATCTGAAGAGAAATTGAATCATAACATTATAGGATTTCCATCTGTAAGCATTCAGTTCTCAATTTCAGCATGTTTTGTCTTGCTTTGTCTTAATGGTCAATAGAAAGATTCCCTAAGACCTTGATAGGATAAAAGAAAACTTGTTAACATAATAACAGCATCTCAGGGATTTCATTTCAAAGCCACCAAGGGCTTTCTGCTCCTTCCAAGCTGCCTCAGAGGCTTATTCCTGAGTGCTGCTGGTAAAGACCACATCTCTTTGTCTCAACAGGGTCCTGGAAGACTGTGTTCCAGAGCCATCTGTAAATTAGAAATTCACATTATTAGGCGAAAAGATGGCTGCATATGCACAAAAATACACCTGCTCCTGTTATTAGCAAAAATCTACAAAACACAGCATAAAGTCAAAGGCAGAGACAAAATGCCAGACCTTCATAACATACAGCAGGGCTGTGGACGTGACTGTGCCTCACCTATACAGTACAGCCCTTTAGATAACTCCTCACACTGGCATATCTTTAATTAGTGCCACAGAAGAGCAGCAAAATTTGGACTTTTGAGTTTCCCATCTCAAGGGTCAGAACTGCCAAAAAGTGAAGCACTTTGCCTTAGAAAGACCAGGAGTCATACCAGTTCTCGGTGGGAAGAGTGGAGAGCTGAGGTTTGCGATGTTCCTCAGGTGCCAGAAAGCTCACGCCCTTGTTTTGGAGGAGGTTGATGGAAAGCCAGGCTTCTGGGACCAGCAGATGTCATGCCTGGGACAGCACCAGGTCATGTCAGTGCTCCTCAGCATGCAGGTCCCAGCGTCTTTCTGCTCTCTCCAGCTACCTGAAAGGAGGTTGTAGACAGGTAGGAGTCAGTCTCTTCTCCCATGGAACAAGCAATAGAAGAAGAGGAAATGTCCTCATGTTGCACCTGGGAGTTATAGATTGCATATTAGGGGAAATTTCTTCACTGAAGGCATTGGAACAGGCTGCCCAGGGAAGTGGTGGAATAGTGATTCCACTGTCCTTGGAAGTGTTCTAAAAGCCTGTAGATGTTGTGGCCAAGGGCATGGTTTAGTGGTGGACTTGACAGCATTAGGTTAATGGTTGGACTCAATGATCTTAGAGGTCTTTTCCAGCCTTAATGATTCTATGATTCTAAGATACTAATCCCAGGATAGGGAATTTAAGCCTAGGTTTTGCTAACTGTTTCTCACAGATTCTTGAAAATGACCCATACATCTCCAGAGGGTGGCCTGAACCACAGAAAGAAAATGCCATGGCTCTATGAAAGAGAACTCTCACCCACAGCTCTCCCAGCTGATGTCTGCGTGAGCTCTTAAGCAACACGGGAGCAAGCAAAGGATGCTAAACACCAAGACCACAAGCTCCCTTTTTTTTTTTTAATGAGAAACCTAGAGCAGAAAGCCAACAGCTCCATCAGGGTTTGCAACAGGTCACAGCAGGGCTCAGCAAGGCCGACACAGGACACAGTTGGCTCGGCAGTGTTGGTCACAGCCCAACTGGCTCCATGGCCCATGAGGAGCAATCCAGCCCAGCTTTAGGAAAGACAAAACCACGTTATTAAATCACAACCTGAGTCTCCTTTAAAAAGTACAGTAGCTAGTTGTTTGGTTAATTAAACTATTAAATTATGCTAGAAAATAAACATTTGGAAGTTTCAAGCAAGAGAAAACCATGAATACTAAGAACTCCCCAACTCAGCGTGATTGATTACACAAACAAACCGTATGTATTGAAGAAGTGTTACGGAAAAACATCGCTTTCATCAAATTTTAAGTGAACAGTTGTAGAGTGGGGAGGGGGAAATTAATTAATTACACCCTGAAACATTTCACTGATTGAATCCGTGACCCCAGCACTTGTAAGGTCATCAAATGATAGATTAGTGCTGCATGGAGTATCACAAATGGCATTTGCGCTAGGAAGCTCATTATATGAGATGTCAGGTCATGTAAATCATAGGAAACAAATACAAACATCCATCAGAAAAATGCAGATAGTCATTACAGGCAGCAGAGAGGAGTTGAATTATTATGCAAAATTTATTTTGACTATTAAAATACAAAGAGGTGACACAAAATTGTCCTTTAAGCAAACATAAACTACAAGCACTCTGACAGGAGGTTTTGTTTATAAATGTTTCATCTCCTCAGTATACCATGTCTGTAAACAGTACCTGAAAAACAAAGAAACAGGGAAAAACCAGAAAAAAAATAAAATCAGTGATCCAATGTTTGGGTCTTCAGAGCATTTCCTTTATTCAGGAGAAAACTATTCTTTCCACATCTGAATAATCAATGCAAGATAGGAAGAAATAGACTGTAATTACTGCATTGAGTCATTTGTTAGATCCTGTCTGCTCCAAGAGAACAGAAGCAAGCACTTGCTTCTTGACAAGCAATTTTTTTTGGGGGGGAGATGCACTAAACAATTTGGTAGAAATATGTGGGTGCTCAAGGAGAGAAAACCAAGCAGCAGGAAATACTAAACCAGAGGGGCTATTAGCACTCTCCAAATAGCCCAACAGGAGCCCAGCCACCTGTTCCCAACACCATCCATGACTCCAGGAGATGGACTGGCTTCTGCTGGAGTGCATTTCCTTGTTCATTAAAATAAACCCTTGAGCGTTCTTCCTATTTCTTTTTCATTTGCTTGATGAAGCCCAATTCATACCTGTTAACAGCACAGATGAGAGTATTTTTGATTTGGATTAGGGAAGCAAGTTCTTTCTTAAGTCCAGATACAGCATTTAAGCACTCAAGCCATAACTAGTAATGATAATTTCAAAGCACTGTAAATTACAACCAAAGTATAATTTCCTCGTGTTGAATGCAAATAAAAATATTTTTTTCACTTATAAAAAATTCAGTGACTCAATATTTAAAGGACACTATTTTACAACAATATCCTGAAGAAGACTAGTGGGTCTTGGGAACTTTCAATCTGAATTTCTTGGTTGGTTTTATGAAAGATAAAATCAGGGCTGGGGGGTTATGTTGGGTCATGTTTTCAGTGCTGAAACCCCTCAAAGGTACATCTAAATCCCCTAGACTGCTTTGGAAAATCACAGCACATCTTCCTGAGCGAAGCAAGTTCCTTCCAACAGCCTCAGGATTATGTCTAATGAGTCACATCTCCTCTTAGTCTTGTTCCATCTCTCACTATTGTAAATCACTCTAATCTCATTTTATGAACACCGCATAAGAAGGGAGGCACTGAAAATTACAAATAATAGGTCAAACTGTGATTTGTGAATAGCGAATGCAATATCCCTTCCATTACCTGGAAGTTGTTTCTATGATGGAAAGGAAGAACTGGACCTTACAATGAAAGAGAATAAAGCAGATTTATTGAATCTTTTACCATCTTAAAAAATATTTACTGTGTTACTAATGTAAGACTGATTGATACCATCTGTATGGTTCTTCTACTGCTGCTCCGTGGTGGGATAAATTAGTATGCTCTGAACTTTCCTTGGGTAACAAGCCGTGAGTGCCCGAGCACTGCCAATCTCAGCACATTCAGTGCTGCCAATAGAAATTGCCTAGTCCCTTTGCCACTAGACAAATGGAGTACAATTCCAGTAAAATAAACACAATTCCAGCACTGAAAGAAATTGCATCTGCTGGTGATGCCTTTTCTACTGATGCACAAAGGGGGTTGTGACAAGGAGCTAAACACAGTTGTTAGAGATGCAGGGAGCAGTTTTCCAGTTCACCCAGAGATAGAGAAGAAAAATAATGATGTGGGATCCAGATCCTCCTGGCCATGTTTTTGGAAAGCGTTTTGACAGCAGCTTTTGCAGGAAGCCTGGCTAGCACCTGGGAAAGCCCCTGGCCCAGTGAGCAGTGAGCCCAGCAAGCCAGTGCCAGCACCTGCAGGCATATGATGCTCTTGCAGAAATGCTGAAAAAGTCAGAATGATCCAAGAGAAAGGGGAAGATTGGGGGCAGGGGAGATTTAAAATCAATGCCATCAGCTGCTGTGCCATTTTGTATCAGAAAAGGCTCATGACCTTGTTAGAGATGGTGACCTTGAAAAGCCATGAACCCTGGTAAGTGTGGCTAAACATTTCCAACCTGAAAAGAAGGGTAGCTTCATGGAGATCTTGTCATACACTCGGTATTTTAATTGACAGACTACCTCTGAACCTCCTGGTGCAGGACCACCACAGGGAGTATTTGTGCCCCAGGGTGGTATTTAGGATTAAGTCTCCATAGAGGCTCTTGCAAGAAAGTAGATAGTGTGATCTGCCTCTGGCAAGCAGTGCCTGGCACAGCCTTTCCCGGGGGGAGCCAGCACAGCCCTGGCTCCCCCCAGCCCCACCCCAGCTGTCCCCCCAGTACCCCGTGGCTGAGTGCTGGCACAGACATCCCCCCACACCTACGATGCTTGGATGGGGTAGAGACAACACTGCCCTGTGGGACTGCAGAGTGTCTTGATGCTATGTCATGGGGTGGCTTAATATATAATCCTAGAGGAGCTCACCTGGTGACATCTTTATCTTGAAAGCAGCAGCAGCCGGTGTGTGCTATTTTGAGCTTTGCAGGCTTGTTTTGAGCATCTCCCCTGCTGTTTCTTGAGTCGAAGCCCCAGACGAGTTCATCCCAAAGGGAAAACCGGAGCTGCCTTCGGGGAGCACACAAGAACATGTTTGGAGCAGGGAAGGAGCCTGGTGGTCTGTCCTGACTTATTCCCGAACAGCAGTTGGGAGACAGGACCCCCAGCAGCTTACCTGGTCCAGCAGCCCTCATCTCCTAGGACAGGCAGGGGCTGTCTCTGTTTCTGATGGAAGTAAACACCAGACTTGGTACTGGAGGAACTGTGCCCCACACCCGCCCCTGTCACCTCGGACACGCACCAGTGATGAACTATTGCCATATCACTTTAAACAGGGGAGGTTTATTAGAATCTCCTGTAAATCAGGCCTGAAATTACTGCTGTGGTTTTGCAATAAGCCTGAGTCCTGCTGAACGGCTCACGCAGCTTCTGCTTGAAATTCCTATTTTAAAACCACTTTTGCGACTCCCCCATGAAAGCAGCTCGATTTGTAGCTGCACACCAGGACGCAGCACGGCCCGCCAAGCTGGGAGAAGCTCTTTCCCTTTAATGACAGCCATCTGCAGGTTCCTATAACTTAGCAATGTTCCCAAGCCATGATTTATGGAGGGTGCTTAGCTTTACGGTATAATCTTTACTATTTTACAGGGTTCCCTTTTTCTCAGTTAAATGTTGTTTTCTGAATAATTCCAAGCTGCCAGTAGGTTTACAGAGGAGAAAACTGGAATGAATCTCTTCTTGCTTTTATTTACTCCTATTTGAGTACTGTGTTTCTGCATCCATTTTGGAGATTTACAGTGGTATTAAGGTTGCTTCCCTCATCCTCATTTTATAGATTTCTGCTGCAATCATTTTGAAAACCAGGAAGCTGACAGGAAAATTAGGAAATTAGATAGCATGTTCCTGTTCCCTCCAGTGCCCTGATGAAGAAGGGGAGAAGAAAAAGCAACTGAAGGCATAATAAATAACACTATATATCCCAGAGTCCCCTCACTGATGCTGGCACCTCCTCTGGGCATCCCACTGCATCCCATCCCACCAGCACTGCTCTGACCCTGAGAACGTTGGGCTGTACCTGCAGCCACTGTTGAGGCAGCAGTCATCCAAGTGCCAAGTTCACAGGCTAATTGTTCACCTAATTTTAATTGCTAATGGTGACCCATGGAGCAGCAGCTCCCTGTGCTGAAGTTATCTCAGACAACTGTTAAAGTTTTTTGAAAATAATCACCCCAGAAAGAGAAAAGTGACAGTGGTGACTACCAGTTTTAGGGATGATGGTGTGGTGGCTCACTATTTATTACCTGAAACATCATCTCCATCACTGTGACCCCCTCTGAGGGCAGAGGAGTCTCATAAGCTTATGGAGGACACTAGACAGAGACCCTCCTGCAGCTTGCTGCACACAGGAGTTGCACTAACTTGCTCCAGCACCACCAGCTCACCAGACAAACAACCTCCAAATCAACCTTTCAAATAATTCATGTGATCCCATGGGCCAAACTTAGGCCTTTCCAATCAAAATGAGCATGCTGAGCCTTTCAAAGGAGTGGCTTATCTAGTTATGAACAAAGGCTGGTTATCTCATGGGACCTTGTACCACCAGCACTCAGAGACAATCTCATCCATAGCACAGGCAGTATTCACCTATGTGAAGGTTTCTGCTCTACTGCATGTGTTAGTTGTTATAGGCAAACCAAAAATTCCAGAAATCATCCCAAATCACAGTTACCTATTTCTTCTGGTTTCTTTCCCTCTTGGGTTACAAAGATGGGTATTTTATATCATGTCTCCTGCTCCCATTTCCAGTGATGTGGTGATTAGGAAATGGGGTTTGCTCGTTCATTTTACTCCAGATATGGTTGATTTTCCACCTATCTATAAAATCTGACTCATCCATTTTGTGTCATACATTAGCCTTGATTCATGTTGAGAACAGGTATTTTCATTTAAACAAAGAGAACATCCATTCTATCTTTCCTGTTCTTTATGGAAACATCTGTGAAACGAAGCAACCGAACACTGCAAAATGTTGAAATTGCCCAGGGAGCAAAATTCTGAAATTGTATCCTACAAAAATGTCATTTCATTTTAGCCCAGTGAGTTAGAAAGAGATTTAAATATAAAGTATCACTTTGGTTTCATGGGTTCAACCTTTGTACAACAAAAACTATGACTTTATGTTAATATATGACATGATATATAAATAAAAACAAACCCAACTTTTTGTTGTGGTTTTTATGTTTGCATATTTTTATACCTTAAAATGCATGTGTAAAGCTCATTTAAATTATAATATAAATTAATCTCATTGAGTGACTTGTGCTTTGCTTTGGCACCTGATGTTCTGACAGGCAACAGGGGATTTTCTGATGCAGTAAGTACATTGGATATAAAATATAAAGATGAAAATGTAGGAAAAAACGCAATATAAATAGAACAATGATGAAGTAAAGAGAAATCAAATGGGCTGCTGGCTGCAGTGCAGGGGCCCAGCTGTCCCAGGGAGCCAGCCAGCTGGGCAGCAGGCAAGGAGGCCAGGCAGATGTCTGGCTTCTGCTGACAGCTTTGATAGCATTGACGTGTTCCCACAGAGCATCTTGATACCATCAAATCAGCATTTTCCGACAGAAAGTAGCTCAGAAAACTATTCTGCTGGAAAATTGTTGACCCGCTCTACTGGCTGCTGATCATGGAATCATAGAATAATTCTATAGCATAATATTGGAAGGGATCCATAAGGACCACCGAGTCCAACCCCTGATCCTTGAAGGACCACCTAACACTAAATCATATGACCAAGAGCATCCTCCAAATGTTCCTTGAACTCTGACAGGCTTGGTGCTGTGGGGGGCCTGTTCCAGAGACTGACCACCCTCTAAGGGAAGAACCCTTTTCTAATGTCCAGTCTGAACTTCCCCTGACACAGCTTCATCTCATTTCTTCATGTCCTGTTGCTGGTCACCAGAGAGAGGAGATCAGCAGCTGCCCTTTCACTACCCTCCCCCAAGGGGGGTAGACTGCAATGAGCTCCCCCTCAGCTTTCTCTTCTCCAAGCTGAATAAACCAAGTGACCTCCAACACTCCTCCAAGTCTTGCCCTCAAAACCTTTCACCATCTTGGTTGCCCTCCTCTGGACATGCTCTAAGCTGAGCGTTGCAGTTAAAAATAGAATAAGAAATTAAAAAGTAAGCCCTCCTCTCCCCAGTCTAGGAGTTTGGCGCTCTCCCTCTTGCATTACAAGCAATGTTCATTCTTATCCACTTTCACATCCCTCAGGATGGTGCAGGCCTCTACCCTTTACCCATCAGTCACGGCTTTTCCAAGCAAGAGCCCCCAACATACAGAGCTTTTCCTGTCACAGAGGTTGGTGCCTGTGTCTGAGATTTGTTGCCTTCCCTGTTCCTTCTCTTGTTCTCCTGCAGCCTTTCTGCAGTGGGCAGCCAGACCTGCATGCAGGATCAGAGGTGTGGGTGTGCAGGGATTTGACCTTGGCATAGTGGTGCCTCTTATTCTTGGAGCCTTCCTCCATCCTCCCCATGGCCACGAGGATGGTGCCAGCGTTTGGAGAGGAACAGCTGCAAAGGTTCCAGTACATTTTCCTGCTTAAGGGCAAGTGCTAATTCAAAGCTCACCATTCTATGTACATCGGCAGACCTGTTTTAACAGGGGCATTAATTTGCACTTATCAGTACTGATTTTCACCTGCCAATTCCTATCACCCAGACACTTATTTCTGTATGATCCTTCTGCAAATCTCTGCTTTAGGTCTGGCTACTCTCAACAAATCTGTGTCACCTGCAAACTTCACCATCCCACCATTCACATCTTTGTTCCAGGTAATCTCTGAATATGCTAACAGTGTCCAGCACAGGTACCTGCAGGATTGCTATTCTAATTTCCACCCACTGCTAAAACTCATATAAGACTTTATACCTAGTCCTTGTTTCCTACATGTCATCAATCCATAGAAAATTAATCTTGTGAAAATCTAGTTCCATTAACTCCTTTCAGTGATTCTCTTCTGTGCTTCAGCCCTGCTGGCTGCTTCCTGGTGCATTTGCCTGCTTTCAGTAAGCATTAAATGAGCAATCTCTGCTTGTAGGTAGTATAGAAAAGGTCACCTGTCTTGGTTTTTTAAAACTTTTTTAATTTAATCTCTTCCAATTCCATCCTAATCTGTTTCCTCATTCCCCTTTAGCTTCTTCGTTTAAAATGAAATATAGCTGTGGTAGGAGGTTTTTTCCACAGGGATGCTGAATTTGATAACAACAGTCACTATTAGAGCAACTCATCAGTACTTACATCTCGAATGAGGTCATCAGAAATAAATCAAGAACTGATTCTCCCTATCTGGGCTTTCTGACTGTTCACCCCCTCAAAACAAAGGGACACTTTTGGTACTTTCAAACCTGGTCTGTGTGTCATTACCCCACATGACATGGGCAACTATGGCAAAAACTGAAATCTCCCATTCAGGGACAGACACTTTTTCTGCACAAATTCTGAAAGCTCATAGGATTTAAACAATATTCAGAAAAGCTTTGACACGAGGAAGCTGGGAAGGATATCTCAAGCCTACCTTGGCAAAGCCAAGCCCCCACCACACTGGGGCAGGTGGAAAGGACTGTCCCATGGCTGGGCGTGCAGCATCCATCTCCCAGCCAGCCTGGCAGGGCTGCTCTGTATTGACCTGTTTGGAATGAGAATTGATTTTCATAGAATCACATTGTTAATCCTTTTGGATCACCGAATGGTTGCATTACTTTCTTCTCTGGCTGCTTGCATCCTCCTTGCCAAAGCTGGAGCTTACTCCACTGTGTTCAGCTGTGAACAGAGTTCCTGTTAGAGAGCTGGGAGAGATGGGGAAGGGGCTGCAGCACCGGGAAACAGGCTGCACAAATACTACACAAATCCTTTCTAGTAAATCAGATTTAATACTTTTATGCTATTACAAGCTCCATTGAAAATAGTGCAAAAACTCTTAGTAAATCTGTCCCCTAGGTGCCTTATGTCTGTATTTATTCTGTCTTTTGAAATTCGTCCATTTACCCAGTTCAGTTTTTGCTTCTGGGTGTTAGTTTTTATCCAACATGATTTAATTTTATACTGGGGATTGGGTTTAAAGCTTGCGCCATGATATCTAAATAAGTTCATTAAATGCTCTAAGTTTCTCTGGTTACAAGTATAAATTCATCAGTATGGAAATAATGACATCTTAAACCTATTAAATTTAAAATATCTTTATGCACAACCCCAGAGCTCAGATATGCCAGCCAATGATAATCAAATGCCACCCGACCACTTGAAAATTCCAGGGAAGAGAAAATGAGCTGGTTTGAGGATGCCTGCGAGGCAAATCAGGCTGTCAAAATCCTATCATTTTTGGGAGGAATTTACATAGCTCATATTAAACTCACCAGAGCGACTGGAAACCTGGAGTAATTAAATGCTGGGGCAGGCAGGATGCTGGATGTGCCTTAGTCAGGAGGCCTCTGCAAATAGAGGAGGTTCAGGTGGGGTTCCCAATGAACTGGGATGCCCTGGGGACTGGGGAAGCTCTGAGCTGAGCTCCTGCAAAAGGCACAGAAACATCCCAGGCCCCCTGTCATGGGTGTGGGTGGGTGGATGAATGGATGCTCAAGGGATAACAGTAGAAATCTCTTGGACTTCAGGAAAACTCCTTGACTTCCCACTAAGCACGCTGTTTCCTCCTGTCCTGCATGCCCTGACAGGGCTTTACATCCTCCTGTCCTGCTGTCTCACAGCCAGGCACTCTGCAGAGAAAACACACTGCCCTATTTCCATAAAGAGGACTGGGAGCTACTCCCAACCTGCTGGTTTGCTCCTTTCTCCATGGCAGATGGCCCTGGCTCCAGCCACCACGGCACAGGAGCAGGTGAGCCTGGGAGGCTGGAGAGCAAGCACCATCTTTGGGTTGCAATAAAGGAGGGCAGAAGCAGCTGCCTCTGTCCAACCCCCAGTCCCCAGAGCACAACTGCACTGCAGGGTGTTTAAAAGGCAATGGCTTTTGTTTCACGTCAGCAGATAGACTCTCTCACTGCACCAAGTGTGAGGGACCTTAATCCTCCTCTTGTTGACATGACATACCGTAATGGCTTCTGTGGTTACCTATCAAGTCACTGTGTACTTAGAAAGCTTTAATCTGTAGATTATTTACTCAATAGACTGTAACGGCTCCGCATAATAGCACATAACAGCTTCCAGCAGTTATGGCCTATTGTGTCACAGGGAGTTTGTGTTGATTTCCCCCCCTAAATCTTAACTCAAAGCATCTAAGACAATATATGGTATTGTGCTGGCCTAATAAGAAGTACCTAAATTCTGACTGTGTTTCTTTTTTTTTTTTCACTTTTAAAAAGACAATATTGAAAATGGTGTTTGCTTTCCAAAAACAGCAAGAAGAATAGAAATCCCTTTTCTCCACAAACCAGAGAACTGAAATGCTTCCATTGGCTCCCACTCTGATCTTGCTGTGCCTTATCTCCCTTCAGAAGCAGGCACCTTCCCCATCCCAGCTGTGGATTTTCACAACACCCGCAGGAACTCTGCAAATCTTGAAATTTTTGTCCCACTACCTAAAGTGGCCAAAAATGGGCAGGAGGCTCACAGGTACTGGAGGCTGAGCATACACTACCCATATCCCACTCTTGTTCAGCAAACACATTAACAACGTACAAAATTACTTACGTGCCCACCTTCCTTACTTACCTGTTAGTGTAAAAGCTGTCTTGCACCATGAGAAGTTGTAATAGAAAGGGAAACCAGCATATTCAAGACTGTACAAGCCAGGTTTGACAAGAGTACTGCATGTCTGGAAGATGTTGTGTTAATGCTGGTCTAAATTACAGCATAAAAGGCTGTAATTTAGACATACTGTTGTTAGAGCAATGACAGTAATTCCAGATTATCAGAATATTGGCCATTCTCTGAGAAAAGGGAACCATGTGGATGCAACTTCTTTAAGGCATTTTTAATTTTCTTTGTCTTTAAGAATTTGAAGGACATTCCCCACCAGGTGAAAACAACATTAATTTTGAGCCTAACTGCTCCAAATTGATTTCATTTCATTTAAAACCTAGCTAATTAATTAAAACCACTTGACAATGCCCCTTTAATGTTTAACCAAAGAACACACCGTATTCCAGCTGAGCTGCTAAATGTTTATGTCTTATTAGCAAGCTTCCCAAAGCTTCGAGAAAAGGATTTCCATGCAAGTTCTCACTCCTTCTTTTAATTACACCTAAAGAGCTCAGCTCATTATAATTCTACTACAAACTTTGCTCTCAAGAGCATCCTGCAACATGCATTTAGCAGGTACCACCACTACTTACTCCCACACCCGTACTCTCATATTCCTTCATTTTTAAGTGGAAATTCCTCAGCTGAAGGCCTCAGAAAGTCACCCTGCAACGTTTCTGGCACAGTGAGCACTTTGGAATTAATTGCCAATATGAAATAAATACAGTGTGAAGACATGCATTAAAACCAAGTTATAATTAAGCAGTATGGAGATTTGTACCCGGTAATCAATAAGCTCAGGGAACTTCGGAGTAGTTGGGGCTGTGGGTGGCACAGGGAAAGGGTGTGAACAGTTCTCCCTCATGGGGTGTTTCACCATCTGCTTCCCACTGTTCTCCCCCGTGGAAGTTGTCCCTGCTGGCTCAAAGCTGGCTGGGTGCTGCAGTGCCCCCACAGAGTTTGCCTCTTCCAGCCACTCCCTGCACTCGGGTGTCTGTCTCCAGGCCAGTGCTCTCCCTGTCCCACCCTGGAATCACCCCACAGCCCCCTGCAGCTCACACTCAGGGGTTCAAAGTGGGGAGTGGAGCCCTTAGAGCCACATCTCTACATCTCTCATGCTGCAGGGGCGAGATGCCAGTGCTGCTCTGCTAGACAAGGGTGGGGTGGGACTTTCAGCATCTCCTGTGGTATTTTTCCACAGTAACAGATTCCTCCCGACTTGCAGATGGTTGGTCATGCAAAGAAGAAAGAACACTGAATCCAGTCTTCAGGTGTCATCAGCTTGGGCCTCCCTTCTTAACTCAACCCAGGAGCTGAGATGATAATTTGCATGAGTTTATGGAGTCATTTTTGAAAACATAAACAACATCTTGCCATGTGCTGGCCTTTTTCTGTTTACTGGGTTTGATTTCACGCCTGAAAAACAAGACCATTGCAACATCCTGGTGGAGGGATTCTGCAAGAAAGTGTTGGCTGAGTGAGGAAAATCATTAATGCCAGCTCAGAAGTCCTAATTGCCCCAAATGAATTACAAGCTAAAATAGTCTGCCCCAGTTATTAGCAACCATCATATCCATAAGAGCTTGGCATGGCAGCACAGAGGGAAGGCTGCATGCAAGATTCAGTTCTCAACCCTCTCCCTTTTCCTGTTGCTTTTCTAAACAACTCCATCAGGATTTACACTGTTGATGTGGGATTATTTCCTATACTTCTATTTCTTGTTCAAATGTATAGAAATTAATTTTCTGGTCATAATTTCAGTACCTCTGGGACATTAGCAGGCTGAAAGTAAAAATAGAACGTCATTACAGTGTCAGGTAATGCGGATGAGTGTGACTAATAACCTGAGTGTCATTGATTTAATAATCTAATAATGTCTCTGCACACTCAGCGCTCAGACTCACTGAGTGCAGATAAAGATTTAAGCCTGGCTGAAGCTGCAGATAAGAATCAGCACCTTGGCTTTAGGGATCAGAACCAACGATAAGCAGCCCATAGCTGGTATCCAAAAAATGAAAGCAGAGGAAGGAGCCAGCTGGTATCTGCAGCTCAGGCTGCAAAGGAGGCAGGTTTCCCTTCCCCGGGGTTACAGCAGCAGGAGGCCACAGCTTTGCATCAGAGATGCTTCTCAAGCTCAAAGAGAGATGCTCACCAACTAGCAAAGGTCTGGCAGCTCTCAAATAGCTGCTGGTCCGCCAACACCTTGGTCTACGGTGGTCTAAAACACAAAGGAAAAGCCTATTAATGTCAGTTACAACACCAGCCTGGCAAGGTCTGATCCACAGCCTGGAAACGGGAGGCAGAGTGAAACAACTGGACTTTTGATTGGGACCCAAATCTTCTGACTCAGGATAATCTGGGTTATTTATTCAAAGATAAGCTACCACAACAGCCCATTTCCTTACAGAAAGCTGTAGAAAGGACCTCTGTCCGTTCAGAGCATCCCTTTGTCCAGGCCCATCCCTTCACCTCCTCCGAAAGCGATGCCAGATCTGGCCCCCCCATACTGCTGTTGGACGGTGGTAAAGGTGTTGCTTCGCCCTGGCAGCCCCTGGATGAGCTGGGAGATGGATCTCATCCACAGGGTATGAAACCACACAGAGATGCCTGCTAATGAGACATGACACCAGGTTTATTATAATTTAGTTGGAACAGGGACAATCGATCTTCTCAAACTGCCTGTGAAAATCCCATTCCCCAGCAAGGCACCTCCAGGCTTGGCCGGCTTGGGCTCCGTATGCTTTAGTATTAATGCAGCAAAATTTGCTTGTACCTGGGACTGCACTGGCATCACAGAGGGCAAATGCACTTTAGCCACAATCTTTGACTGCAGGAGCTTCAAGCCTCTTACAGTGAGGGAAATTCTGCAAATAATTCAGCTTTTTTTCAGACCACGCTCTGAAGGCCTCATCAGTCTTCTACGACACCACTTCATCACAAGCATATTTACTTGTTTCCAGTTAACTTCATCCAGATAACAGGAAAACTCCCTGGGGAGTTGCTATAGAAACACCCGATGGAAGCATCGTAAGATTAGGGCAGCAGAGCCCAAAGATACCGTTAAGATTAAGAGAGATTTCAACTCCTACTCTGTAAGTATCATTGCCCTGGAAAAGGAGCAGAAATGGGAGTTCAAATGGAAAATGCCTTGCGTGGTTAGTGATGGAGTGATCGTTGATAACTCCACTCTCCCAGGGAGATTCACCACTAGGAAGCAGCAGAAAAGCCTTTCCAGGTGTCCTCTCCAAAGGTTTCCAACCTTAGTGAGACTGCTGACTCTCAACAGGACATGTTAGTCCCATCTGCAAAAAGGTGTTTAAAACATCCCCAAATCTTTCCCAGTGTCTGATGACATTGACAACCCTTTAAGCAAAGCAGTGTCCTTCTGCATAATGGTCTGAGAAGGATTAAATGCAAGAAATATAACGAGAAGTCAAGGAGCTACCTACCATTAGCAGCTATTTGAGTGTCAGGCAGTCTCGTTTCGGGCGATTTATCAGCGCTTTTGTCCAAGCCATTCATTCCACAAAACACTATTATGAAAATAGATGTCATTAGAAGCACTTTTAAATATATAAAATATTCTCTTTTTTTTTTTTTTTTTTTTTTTTTTTTGCAATTCAACTGTGTCCTTAACTCAATTTTCTCTGTGAAATTCTCTTACATTTCCTAGACTTTGATCAGAAAGACCCAATAATACAATACTGGTGTTCTGATCTTCTACCTAAGCCAAATTTTTGGAACAGTAACTGTCCTTCCTCCTATCTACACGCAGATACTGAGGGTCATTAGAAATTAGTTATCCTTGATTGCAAAATAAAAGAGGATTCATCAACCATATTGATTTTTCTCATGTACGTGTATATCTGTAGCTCCTTTGGCAATTAATCATTAAATAAACAGTGTTTCATTCCTGTGAACCAAATTTTAGTTGCAGTTTCCTTCATTGTAACTTTGCACTGTTTTTCCTCATGCGGATTATTTTACAGCCAACGGGGTGGTTAATTAACACTTACTCCAAGAGCCAAAGGTGGAGCTGATGGGGGAGCCTAAAGAAAACAGGATCTTCATCAGGAATGGATGTGTGTCTGCCCATGAGCTCCTGGACAGACAGCCCTTAGTAGACAATTAAAAACACATGCAAATTCAGAAAACTCCTAAGGCAGGAAAAAAAACCAGTTGGTGCACATCAAACACCTGAGAGAAATTTGGAAGAAAAAAGAAAGGAAAATAAAACCCCAGCAATTTTATAGAAAAGATACATACTATAGCCAAATATCTACCTTTCTCACACTAATTATCATCCAGGAGGTTGGCTGGGCTGGGTGGAATCTGCTGGGGTTTGTGAGCATGTTTATCTTAATTGCCTTCATGTAGTTGTGGTGTTATTTGATTTGATCTTGAGATAATTGATGTCTGATTTTTATATGTATTTCTGACAGGCAGGAAGGACACCCAGAGCAGGGAATGGACTTTGTCTATGCACAAAGTTGTGTAAAATGTTCTTAAGGCAAAAACAAAGTCAGGTGTTAAATCTCATAAAGAAACAGGCAAATTCTGCATCTAATGACTTACCATGTAAAATTGTAGTCAAAGGAAATGATATCAATTTCTGTGGTTTATGAGCACCACAGAGATGCTTCATAAAAGGAAGAATAATATGATTAAAAGTTATATAAAACATCTTAGGCAACATAACTTTTAAGTTTCATTTTTCCAATACTAGGACTTCCAGAACTACTTAGAATAAAATAATCTTAGAGCATATTGCTTTCCACTGTAAATACACACACACAGAAATTAATGTTCCTAGAAACTAGCATTTTCCTGAACAACAAAAGCATAAGTGATGACCAACCACCTTCATCACCCAAGCAAACCCTCATCCAAATCACTCAGCTGCTCCAGGTTCATTACTTGGTGTGCTAATGTCCTATACAACAAACACAACAAATGAAATATGGAATTACTCTAACCACAAATCATTGCTAATTGGTAATCCTCAGCATACCAAGATGCAAGGAAGAAATATTACTTTGAATATCTTCCTGCAAAGCTATCCCTGGACACACTTTCAGGTCTGCATCCTCCCTGCCACAGAGGAGTGGGAGCTCAGTGAGTCACTCAGACTGCTCTTCCCATTCATCACATCTCACCCATCCTGAGTTTCATCATTCCATGCTATATCCAGTCATTTCAATTTCAGTGAACTTAATTACAAAATTTTATCTTGAGTCTATTTCCCCATAGATTATTTGTTTCTTAAATTCCATGCTGATCCATGATGATTGTCTAAAACAGGATGCAGCCAAAGTCTTCAACTCTGTATTAGCTGAACGCCACAGATTATTCTGGAAGACACAGCTTAAACAATGCTTAAGTTATTCTAATTAACCCATTTACAGGTTATCTAGCCTTAGTTTTCTTATTACATGCAAAAAAGCCTGAGGATTTAATAAGCTGTTTCCAGTTTTTGTTGCAGTTCAGATTGTGCCACCTCTCCTACACACACTGCCTGCCATATAGATCATTTAATCATTCTGAGGATAAGATAGTTGCATCAGTTGCCTGTGAGGGCTTCTGGAGCAACACAGCACATTTGCAAACCCTTGTGTCTTCTATACAGTAGAGAGTCCCCAAACCTGCTCTTAAGTATTTTGAAATGGTACTTTGTGCCTCCCATCAAAGCTGTTATTTAATTTCCAAATTAATTAAATTAGAATAATTTTATTAATCAAACAACATTTAATTCTGTAGAAGAAAGCAGTCTCTTCTCAAAATTGTAGCATGGCCACTATGAAACTCTCCTGGCTGTGCTCATGAACAGGCACGGATCTTTTTGCCATCTCAGACATGCTCAGAGGATAATGAAGACAAAGCCCAAGAGAAGCACATGTGAAAGGACAAAAATTTTTTTCCACATATTAGGTATAAAAATGCAGCTTACATAGCACAGTGTTCCAGGCACCAATGAAGTAGAATTACCAGCAGAGCTAATCTAGGGGTGAAGTGTCTTAATGTTAAGAATACAAAAAGAGAAATTAGCCACACACGTATGTGGGCAGGATATTAGAGCTTGGCCCAGCAGGGCAGTGTATAATTCTCCCATTTTCACTGAAAAGTAAAAAGCCTCACATAAGACCTCATTCAGGAATTGCTGACAGAACTTCATCTCTCTTTCCTGCTCTACTTATTCTTCAGGTAGGAAAAAGTAAATGGATGTGAGGGTTGAAGTGGAAATCTTTCCCAGAGACAAGTAAGACCTGGGTGACTATTCCAGCACAGAGGGTAGTGGCTCTGCAGGGACAGCCCAGGGAAAGCACACAGGACTCCTGGCCTAATCTCTCTGGACCACCCAGGTAAACCCCTAACAGTAAGGGTCCATGGTTTTCTATCTCCTTTTAAAAATATATTTCCTTATGGTAGCTTGATTTTTTTTTTTTTTTTTTTTTTTTTGCTGTTATGCACATGAACCCTGGCTGCCATCCCCTCTGGTTTTTAGATTTAAAAAGCAAAAACAGAGAGGCTGCTGGATCAGCGCTGTTATTTCAATATAGCATTTTCCTTAGGGAAACATCAGCACACCAGGTAAAAAATAACCCTTAGAAACGTATGGCCTTTGATTAAGCTTTTTTCTTGTCAGACCATAGAAAGAACCTTTGCCAGCCCTGTAGCTGCATACCAGCATTCCCAGTCCAGAGTGTTCCAGTGTCTCTGAGCTCAGCACAAGCCTGTTTTCCCCATCCCAAAGACAGGGATATCCCAAGAGCTGAGAAGTCTTGTGGAAATCGCTCTTACATTTTAATTTACCGAAGCAGCTGGTGCTTGTCCTTTGCCATGTGATGACCAGTTGCCCCAAGGGTCTGCCAGACCCAAGGTCTCCAGCTGCAGCCTCAGCTCCCAGCAGCCATCAACACTGGTGATGAAGTTGTCCCTATCATGGCTCTCACTTAGTGAAGTGACAAGTATCACAAGACATCTCTGTTCTCCCTGCCAGGACCACTTATTGCTGGTTTTGGAAACACAAAGTGAAAATCCATAGTTAACACAGTTCCCCAGAAGACCAGGGACCTCCACACCTTCCCAGTTAGAATAATATCAAATCATAGCATGTTTGGGATGTGCATGCACCTGGATTTATGGATGACCATTAATGCTAAATACAGGCATGGGACCTTGTGTTTGACTGATTTCAGCTCTATCTAATTAAGATTTTAGGAGGGTCACTGGAATCCCAAGACCTTTATCCTCATAAACCTTCTGGATTTAATAGTGACAACTTCTACTGGGTGAATTAGGCAAGTCAATTTTATAGCAAAGGCAAGTCAAATCTGCTATAATTAATTCAAATTAACACACCCACGAGCTCCTGAAGCCTATCATTGGTAAGGTGTCGCTTCAGGGACGACTGCAAAAACATCCAAATACAAGTCATCGTTAAGAACTTTAAGGCTAAACATTTCACAGGAATCCAAAAGTAACCTGCACAAAAGCAGGCTGGGTTACAGAAACCCAGATGTCCTCTTTCTGCAGAACTTTATTATTAATATGGTCAACAAAGCAAAACAGTTTCCTGTAAATCTGATTATTTAACGTTAGTTTTATCTGTTCAATATTAAGCCTCTGTGGAGAATTACTGGAGTGTATCCCATGGTACATATGGTCTGCAATAGGAAACGATACCTCTGAAACTCTGAACAGCACAATGCCATCCAGGAAATGAGAAAGGAATGTGGTTTGCAGTTACAACCTTCACTATTTTTTCTTTTCCTCGAGGAAATATCCAGCATGGATATTTAACATGATGAGGTATTTGTGACAGGAAATATCAAAGCAGCAGCTCTAAGGCCAAAAAACCTTATCTTTAGACAAAAAAAAATATTATTTAGATGCAGAAAAATATAATTTTGATGTTAGAATGTGAACATGGCCAAACTGCTTCTGGACAAGGTTGCTGGAAATGGAGGCCAGGGAGCAATTTTGGAACATTAGGTTGTGGAACAGGCTCATAGATCATTGCTGGAGCACAATCAAGCTTTTCTGAGCTGTCAAATGCTAAATAGTTAATTGTACAGAGAGGGAGAATAGCCAGAGAAATGTTCCTAGGTGCAGAAGAGGATATTGCTGGATAAATACTGTGCACACTACCCTGATGCAACTGTGAAACAAGCTGGGGTAGATCCTGCCTGCAGCCCAGCATGGATACTTGGCACTGACTCGCTGCTGCAAGAACACTGCTTTGGGCTTGATGTTCATGTCAGAATTTTACTTCAAATACAACAAAAATGGTCACATTTGCCACTATCCAAAAAAAAAAAAAAAAAAAAGAATTGGCTTCATTTGGTGATGAAGTCCTGCCAGAAGACCAGAGAGGCAGTAGGACGAAGTGAAATTGGATGGTGAGTGTCCAGAGAACCCAATGATTGCTTAGAACCAGGAAACTTTGCCAGCAGAAAAAGCACAACAGCCACACACCAATGTTGCCAGCCTCTATTCACCTGAAAGAAACTGGCTATTTGAGCAGAGATTCACATGAGAAAAATATGCTGGTGTGTTGAGGCTGGACACCCAGCTCTGCTCTGTGCCAGCCCTGCATCAGCCACCATTTCTCCTCCACCGAGAACTGAGGCTGCTCTGGAGATGCTTTGCATTAGATGAACTCCAAAAGCACCAAACACCCCCTGGCACAGTGAGATGGGGCAGGCAGACACGTGTGACAGGGCAGGGAGGCCAAGCAAAGAGGGGCAGGTTTTCTACAGGCTCTCTTCAAACATAAATGGCACTTCTGTAAGCAATGCTAAACGACACCACCCTCCCTCCACCCCTCGCTCCCGGTTGCCTACTTACATTAGCATTTGCCAGCTGTCAAGCTCTTGCTCAGTTTCAGCGAAATCTCCTGGATTTTCTCCTCTTTCACTGATTGTGCTGAACTTCTGGGATCAGCTCCTGGTGAAACTGGAATTGCCAGATTATCCTCTGCTTTTTTTGTATCTTCCCATTCCCTTCTCGTTACTAACTTGAATCAATGTAGAGCCCAGCACAGACACGATGCTCTCCAGCAGGACACAGGAATGACTGCCAGCCTCCTCAGGACTGTCTCCTAACAGAGAGTTGAGGCTCTTTGTAACACAAACAGCTTTCAGAGACACTGAAAGCTCACATCACTTACCCAAGAGATCCTACAGATTTCACATCTTCAGGAGCTGTCTAAAGCAGAGATGAAAAAAAAGCCATCTCCTTTTGCTCTATGAGAATGGTCAGGCTTGCTCTGATCACCAGTCCCTCTAGCCTAGCACCCTGCCTCTGACACCAAATAGTTGTGGATGTCTACAGAAAAGCTTAGGAACAGGAGAAACACACAATAATTGCCTAGGGTGCTTTGATGGGCCCCAGTAATCTGGGTTTAGAGACTTTCAGTCTCCTGGGGTGTAACAGCCCTTGCTGCATCACTCTGCCATGAACTCATCTAATTGTTTTTTGCACCATTTAAAGCATCATTTGACCACCTCAGCCTCCCACAGCAATGAGTGTCACAGTGGAACAACATGCAGGAAGAGGGGACAGCTCACTGGTTTGTGCTGATGAGGTCTCCAGGTGCAGCTGAGGTGCAGCTGAGTTCACTCTCTCTGCAAAAGCCCGGTGCACTCAGCCAAGGTACTACTCTCCAAAGCAAGCCCAGCCTTGTGGCTTCACCCATATGTACCAGACCCAGCACAACTTTTGAGCAGAAGAAATTGTTAGAGGTTAGAATGAGACCAGAACCCCATCGGGACTCATAATACAAATAATTGACTAAAAATTAGGCATGGTTCAAGTTTTACTTTCTCCTGGATCCCACAGCTCAGCAGCTGCATTTGGACAAGCCTCTAAACATCTGGCTTGTCTGAACACCTCTGAGCCACTTTGGGCTTTAGGATCAGAAAATTTTAGCAGGCATGGAGATTCAAGATGTATGTAGGCTTGTAGACATCCTTCCATTTCACTCTCAGGTTTTTTAAAATCATTTTCTCCTAAAGCCCAATTTAGCAACTGCAGCAGAGACTTGGTGTTTTTATGCAAATTCTCAAATTTACAGAAGTGCTGAGCTGAACTGGGATTTGAAGGGAAGGCTTCCTTGCTATTCCTCCTGCCATTTAAACACCAAGCAGGGATACACTGGTAGAAGTGGACAGAAATAGATCCAAAACTTCAAAAGTGTCAAAATTGAATTCTGAAGAATAGGGGATTGAGAGAGAGCCAGCCAGTGCAGCCTGGGTATCAGAAGTCTGAGCACTCACACAGGGCTTCAGAAAATCAGGTTTAGATAACAAACTTCGCTGGTGAATGCCATAACCCTTGTGCTTTGCCGAAGTTAGAATTCTCTGCTGAAAGTTTTGGGACAGATAAACGAATATTTCCTGATGAGAAATTGTTTTGCTGAAAGTTTCTGACTATCCCTCCATATCACAGAGCACCCAGATGTGGGATCACAGCCTTTGCCAGATAACACATTCCTGCTCCACGACACTCAGACCAGGCCAGGCTGCAAAAGTTAATTTACTGTGAGTTACTGATAGTGTCACTGATGCTTTATCATTCCCAGGCCAGTATGTATTTAGTCTGATTTAATCTGCTAACAGTTTGGCTCTCATTTTTAATTGCACTTTGAGTCTATCTGCCTGGTTATTTGTACAGGCAAAACTATTGGTGTGCAAATCAGGTCATAAACTGTCACTCAGCCAGATCATACAGATGAACAGCTAAAATGTCATGTATGTTACCATCACAAGCATCACTCCTAATAATCGTGTACTCCATTCAATTCATTTTTTAGCAGGTTGTGTGCAAAACCAGATTGCAGTTCTGATATGCCCTGCACATGAGGTATTTAAAAGTGCTGTGCTGGCTCTAATGTCCCTCTTTTGCATCCTTTTAAGGAACAAGAATAGATTCATCACCATCGTGACATTAGCAAATATGGAGACTGCAGAGATTACATGAAATAAATTGGGAATGACAGGCTATAGTACTTGAATTGACAATGCAGGAACCATGGGGCCTGTCACATTATTGCTGGGAGAATCCACACTGCACCTCAGCATTAACAACTGCAGCCTCATCGGCTGTGCAAGGTGGGAATTCAGCTGCAGCATCACCTTCACACAGCCCAGCTCAGGCAAAATTAAGAGACTTCAGCCATGCCTTGGTGGGTGATCTCACAGCCCCCCTGCTGCTCAGCCTGCCATGAACTTCACCTGCTACTTCAAATGCGAGTTTTCTCTGTAAATGCCTCAAACACATCAGCATCAGCCTGTCAGAGTAGCCTTCATGAGCAGGGTGACCTGACAGCCAAAAAACTCTTGACCTGATCTTGGGCTTGATGCAAGAATGGTGAAAAAAAAAAAAAAAGAAAAAACAAAAAGCTTACATTAAGGACTAAAAATAAAACATACAAAAAGGATTACTAATTTTAACAAAAAATGTAATAAATAGGCAACCTATTTGTGTGTTTCTAATCTAGAAATCAGGAAGAGAATGGCATTTCCAGACATTTTATCTCAGCTGTGAAACAAGGTGAACCAGAAGGAAGCACGACCTTGGCATTCAGCAGACACAGGCTGCAGATTCAGAGCACAGTCACCTCCACAGGGTGACCACCATCAGCTCTAACCTGCCAGCACAGCATGTCATTACCACACCCACCTTCTCTGCTGCTGGAGGAGCAGGCTCTGAGGTTCACCCCAAGCACCATTCTCTGGGTTTCCATGGAAGATGATGCCCCATGGCTCTGCAGGAGGCACAGACCCACTGGAAAAACCATTGCCTGCAGAAAGATCAAGTAAAACAAGCAGGCATTACGTGTGTAGTCTGACAATAAGAAGGTGGGAAGCGACCAGCAGATTTCCCAAGCAAATCACGGCAAACCAATTTGTCAGGATAATTAGCACAGAGCCAAAGGGGAGCGGTAGATGTGATACATCTTGGCTCAGGAAGGCTTGTGACACCATCCCATTTAACTTCCACGTGAGCAAAATGAGGAAATGGAAGCTAAATGAAAATTTACCACAAATCTACTCTCTCAAAATCATTATCCACAGTTCAGTGTCATACACAGCCCTGTCCTGTAGCCCATTGTTCTGCTGGCAGGATGGCTAGTTCACCCACAAAACTGCAAATGCATGGCTGAAAAGGGTATATCTTTCTGGGCAACAGCATCACAGCTCAAGATGACCTCCCCAGGTAGGAGAACTGGCCCAATATCCCCATGGTAAAGGTCAAAGCCACCTGTGAAGCATCACAACCCAACAAGTAGGTTGAGACTCTTTAAACCCACCCCTTTTCTTCTTGTAGGATGAATCAGTCCTTTTCCTTGTGAAGCCTTCTGCTGAGGCTGCCTTGAGAGATTCTCCCTGCAATTAAAACTAAGGGAGCATTTCCAGCAACAGCTGGGCTTCATTGTCCCTCATTTCCAGATGAATGGTTGTGTGCCTTGTTCCTCTATGCTGCTCATTCCTGAGGGACCTGGGTACTTACCTTCATCCCCAAACTTGGGCCACAAGCCTCTAAATTACTTTTGCAAGTGACACTAAGCCTTACAAAAATCAAAGCTTTTTCCCAAATTTTAAGCCTACCCTTAAGTTCTTCCATTCTTGGTGAGTGCATTTTTTTACCTTTTAGTATGATATTGCCTTTAAAGTACCACAAACAACATTTCAATAGATAAATTATTTAAAGAAAGCAAATAGATGCTTTATGAGAGCACCCAGCTGCTCAGCCATCCAGCAGGCCATGTAGACTGGGGGTAGTGGAGGGCTTTGTGTCGACCTGATTGCCCATTAAAGAGGCCCACATTTTCACAATGCCACAATCAAAGCTCTCTGGAGAATTAAGCATTGTGCCCACATGTAATATATCAGTTATTTGCCAGCAGGGGAAACACTGCAAGAAGTGAATGAGTTTTACTCTGTTCAGTGACATTACTAATGACTCATGCAGGATTATGGGTAACAAACCTTTGAAATGAGAGGTTGAGTTGTACACTACATTATACATCTGAATTTCATGGTATATTAGTGACAGTGATTGGTAATACAATATGATGGGGAATTGCTAACATCAGGGAGAAGTTAATACGATGCACTGCAATTTCTCAGAGAGTCCCGTACTTTTTCTAGCGCCACCCATAATCTGCTCATTACAGTTTGGCAAAGAGCAATCCCTCTCGTGGAGTGAGGGGCACCAGTGCTCTGACAGCTGGTCATAAATTTGAATACAAGATACGCAATCTGAAATGTTCATGTTTCCATGGATCGTTACCCAATTGTATCTCCTCTAAGAAGCAGGTGATTTTTTAACATCCTGCCACACTTTATTTCTGCTGGAATTTTCTCTCCCCAGACAAATCTGATGCTAGCTTATGTCTTAGAGGATTTCTTCCCCATCCTGTTCTATTAAAATGGCTGATACAGTCTACACGCATGTTAACTAAACACCAGTTAATGGAGCGTAACCAAGAATGATTAATATATTTACCAAAAAAAAAAGTACTTCTAGACCATTAACATTAGAGTAAAAATGTCTCACATAAGGCATTAAAATTGCAAACGTGACCACAAATTTATGTTTACGGATTATGGCAAATCACATGGCCACATGTGTCCCCTCAGTCACTCCTGTTCCAAACAGCACAAGCAAATGTTTAAACCCTGGAATATCCTGTGACTTTTACAAGGTTGGTAAATATCCACCTGACCTCCACTTGTAGAAGAGTTGGTGTTTCCTGCTGGAAGTGCCCATGAATAGAGAAGAGTCCTGGAGAGGCCCTGAAGGCCAAACCCCACCTACTCATAAAGCAGATGCACCAAGAGCATGACCTTCACAAGGAACTTGAAACTGGGAGTCATTCCTAGGGCAAGATGGGAACACCAGTTTCCATGCCTTGTCCACGCTCACACCAAACCCAGCAGTGCTTCACCACCACCAAGTACCTCAGTGCTTGCATGTATCAGACCTGCCCAGCAGCAAGGGGCTGATATCAATATCCTGTAAGATATTGAGGTCAGTGGGTCTGAGGCTGAAGCAAAGTCACCCTTCCACACTACCCACTTGTCTGTGTATCTGCTCACCCTCTACCATCAGCCTGTTCTGTGTATCTGCATCTCAGCCAACCAAACATCTCCCAGAGCTGTTCATGCAAAGTCTCCAACACAAAAGGGTCTTCATCTCTCCTAGAGGCCCCTGATGATGTCTCCAGATAGGTAGCAGACAGAAGAATGACACATCCTGCCACTGATCTGGCTCAGGTGCCGTGCCAAAGAAATGGGATTAAAGACTGCATATTTGTTTTAATCCTGCTTTTGCTGGAGAGGCTTTTGGAGGGAGGCCCAAACCTCTTTCTGTGGCAAGTCCATTGAAAACCATAGCTGAGATCCCATCAGCAGGAGAACAGGAACTGGATGGTGATGATGACAAGTAAATGGAAGAAAGTATCTCCCTCAAGCATTAAATTCAAGCCCTGACCTTTTCCAACATAATGACTAACTCAACCTTTACATAATAATGTGTGTGATATTTGGAGAGTATAACATATGTGTCATTTTAATTAATTGAACAGAAATAGATTCACAGAAGAAAAATGAATTAGCCAATCAGCAATCCCCTTTCTATCTATTTGATGTCAGAATAATTAGTTTGTTCTTGTAATCTCTTGACCCCTCAAGAAATCATAACCTTGCTGACCTCCTTGAGAATAGAAGCTCATTTGAATGGCACCATAATTGTGCTCTTGGTGCATTATCATCTAGTTTCATTTTTATTAAGGTAATCTTATCCCTTCCTATTATGTCTCTCCCTGAAAAGCTGACCCAAACCCTGGGAAAGACTGCGGGACTTGGCTCAGTAACATCACTGTACTTTGGATCAAGACCATGGCCAGCAGAATCCTTCCTCCTAGAAGGTGGGCTGGTTTTGTTAGCCGGAGGATCAGCAATAATTTTACCACTGTTCTGTCCATGGACAGCAGTATTCCTACATATGTCCTGACATTGGCAGTTGCAGACTGTTACCAACTAGCAAATGCTTAAACAAAATCACAATTTGTTCCAGAATGATAAAATGACCCTACAAAGTGAATTACACTGTGAAAAATAAATGTAAAACACTGTGTAGATGCACAAATGATTATTTCATTATCTGGCCAATGTAAGAACGACAGATACAAATTGTTCCAATCATAGAGTGATGAAAGAGTAATGAACAATGGGTTCTTGAATGAGCACAGGAAGAAAATAATGAATTGCAGTTTAAATGAAATCAGGAGTCAATGGACTGGATCACAGACTGTCCTTCAGACATAGGAATTCTGCATTAGTTAAACACTGTCATTTGGAGAAACGTCCTTTAAGAAGGAGGAATCTAAATAGGTCAGAGAAAGAGACAAATATGATGAACCTGGACACTGGCTGGCTTTTAGCAAACTGGACTGGAGCATCCCCATTCCTGATGCTTTGCTAATTGACAGTGATCTACTATAGATTAGCAGCTTCCTCTTTGCAAAGTTAACACACCATTGGTACTTTTGCCTCTTCCCTGTTTTAACCTTGCTCTTCCTCTGCCTCTCAGTTACTTTGATGAAACACGTGACGAGATCTCTACACAGAATTTGCGCACAGAATGAAGACCAAGACACCAAAGCTTCTGGGAAAGGAAGTGTCAGTTAAAAATAACATGTGGCAAAAGCTTTACTTATTTTTTTGTTGGAAAACTTTCTGCAGTAGATGGATTTATCTTCTTTTCTTTTGTTTCATACCAATAAACCAGGAACAAATCAAGGATTTTTAACATTATTGTCAAAGAAACATGTCACATTTCATGTATCATAGCTATCCATCACATTGCACAGCACCTTGTTAGCTCTGTACTGAAACCACATTTCTCTCCAGAGTGCAGGACATCTGGCCATTTTAGCTCTCTGTACAGAATTTCTTTACACTCTGTGAAGACATCTTAAAAATGAGCAGAAACTCGTCGGTGTCACAGGCGGGGCTCAAAGAGTCTCATACACTAGCTCACCCCTCCTGCTGCTCTGCCCCTGCTGTGGCCAGGGCAGCACCTGCCCTCCTGCCCCTGACGCAATACCAAGCACAAAAGCGAGTGACAGAGCTTCGAGCCTTATGTGCCTCAGCAAAGGACACGGTGCCCTAGGATGAGCATCCCCGAGGGAAAGGTTGTCTTTCATCCTTTGGTGCTCAATAGCCTTGAGACTTTTGAAAACTAGAAAGTCCCAAATCCAGCAAAGAGGAGTGCCTTCAAAAGCCACAGAGTGGTGGTAACAAAGTGAAAAGCAGCAAAAAGCAGGTTTTGCTTGCCTTGTGGACAGAAATATTTATTGGAGAGAAAAAACTACAGGAGAGAGGGTGGCATCTCTGCTGTGCAAGTGCCTGAAAGGCCACCTGTTTCTGCCTAATTCAATGACATCTTCTGCAAAGTTTCTCTCCCCTTCAAGGTCAGGGTAAATGTCATGTGCCTGCTATGTACACCTGAGCCAACATCCATAAAACATTACCCGTCGCTGTATGTGGCAGCCTGTCCAGACAGAATCAGATCACAATCAGAAACACCACTTACAGCCCTTCACCCTCTAGTGAGATTTATGTTTCAACAGATCCTGATGCTGAGCACACCAGCCCCTCAGCAAACATCCCCACAGCTCCATCAGGGAGTCCAGAGGTGCTGAAATAGCCCAAGGAAACCAGGGCAACTCCCCACAGGCACACACAGAGCTATACGGCACCCTTACTGTACAGAGAGCAAGGGTAAAATACCTTCCAGGGGATTTGTTCTGGATATTCAAAACCTTTCCTCATTGGCTCAGAGAGACAGAACTCTCCTCATCTGACAGATGAGTTTTACAAAATGTGATGAGGATTGCAAACTCCAGAGTATTTTGGTTCCCCTGAAAGCCTGGTACAGGGATAAAACCGTGCTGCAGTTCCATGGAGTGGGAGGGAACACTGAGGATGGGCTCTCCTTTCCCACTGTGCTGTCTCTGGAGAGGTGGATTAAGGCACAGCTGCCTCGACCTGCCCTTGTGCCAGGGGAGTTTTCCACTTCCCAGAGTTCTGTTCCTGACAAAACTACAAAGCGAAGAGACCCTATTCCCCTGGAGTTTGATAAACAGCTCCCTATAGGGCTGTTCGGCAGAAACTCCCACCATTGGATCCAAAATCAAGCTGATCCTATGCATTAAGTTATCACTGGCTTGCTGCCAGACCTCTTATACAATTTTAGGTCTCAGATCATCCATAGCATAACATGATATGATCTTTCATGGTCTCCTCCAACCAACCTGGTGTCAGCAATTCATTCAGCCAAGCAAGACAGCAGTGTAAACATCTGGCTCTAAGGAGACACCCAGCCACCACCTTGGATCTGAAACCAATTTGAAAATATTCTCCGGTTCTCACTGCAGACAGCCCTGTTTCTGTCCAACAGTCGGATCACTGCCTGCAAAAATCCACAGCACCCTACCTGGGTGATTGGAGAGGTGGCCCTGCCCATGGAATAGGGCCTGGAATTAGATGATCTTTAGGGTACTTTCCAACCCAAACAATTATAGGATTCTATGATCTCTACTGGGACCAAGCAGCATTGCTCCTGGGAGACCTGAGGAAGCTTTGAGTCACACCTCCATTCCCCAGCCCAGAGCCCACCTCTTGTGCTGCTCAGACCTAGGAGCTGAAGCAAACTGATAAAAACTGAGTCTCACAGCCAGACACTCAATCTGTGCCCCCAGCCCTTCTGACTGACCAAAGTCTCAGTATGTGGTGCTTGCCAGCTTAAGAAACACCTCGACAGGAAGGAGCTGCTTGCCAAACCTGCCTCCATCATTACGCTAGATTTTGGAAATTACCACAAATGCCTCCTTACCCTCTGACAGTGAGTGCTGTACCCGCGGGCTGCCGGGAGCAGCAAGGCTACAATGTAGGTTGCAAGACTGTACAGGAGGGAGGGGGTGAGTGCCAGGAGCCAGCCTCTTCAATAAGAGCAATCCACAGCAGAAAAACACCTGGAAAACAGTGCATTATTCATTATCCAGAAAAAGAAATCCAGTGCACAGGGTGGAGGGCACAGCATTGCTTCTGCTGGGTGATATGGGGAGCAGTGAGCGCTGGAGACAGGGAGGTTGGCAGGCTGAGCCATACGGACATGCCGGGTACTGCAGGGCTCTCTCATGCTGGGCTGGGCTTGCTCCGTCCTTCCTCGGCGTGCATAGCTGCACAAGTAATAGATGTGCCTATTAAAATCCAGCCAGAACATTTGTCTCTGTAGCTGACAGTGAGGATCCACACCTCGGCGATGCGCTGCATTTCTTTGTATTTGCTCTGAATGCTCCACACACTCGGTTCGGGGTTTTTAGGCTCTGAGGCAGATTCTGATGTAACTCTCATAATTACCTACACTTTGTAATGGTCTCAATGCAAACACATGAAGCAGACATGGAGGCAAAGACTTTGCTGCATTATACCACGGCTTCCCACGTACTTTATGTGGTTCAGAGCACAGTGCCTCGTTCTGGCTTAGTATTTGATAAACAGGAGCTTCAATTACCCAGTTGAGCATCAAAGGACAAACATGCGGTCAGTAGGTGAGCAGAGCTTCACTGAAGCCATCACTGGTTACATCATAATGACTTGGTTTTCAGTGCTACATTTAATTAACTGTTTCATTCAAACTTACCTGGTTACCGAAATAGTTTGCACGAGATTCCAAAATTTCATCAGAAAAAAAAAAGTGTATGGCTCATAGTGTTCCATGAGGGGTCCAGCATGGCCCTTATCATCTGAAGAGCTGTTAATTCAGAACTTCAAGATGATCAGAGTGGGCTTTCAAAAACAAAAAACAAAAAAAACCCCAAAAAACAAAACAAAAAAAACCAAAACCAAAACCAAACAAACCAAACCAAAAAAAACCAGAAACAAACAAACAAAAAAACCCCAGCATCTCCTGACTCCTACACCTTTGTCTTTCCTTTCTCATCATGACATTAACACTTTTGTGTTATAGAATATTTATGAGGCACACCACATGCTTAATGGTTTCCTCCTTCATTTGCAGCTAGCCTGCATTAATACAAGACTCACAGTATTCAATCTGAAATCCATCAAGGATTCCCAGGCTTAAATTCATCACCACTTTTAATGAGAAAGGAAATCTGTAAATCCAACTTGCAAAAGCAAAAACAAAGCCTTATGGGAGCAGCAGAAGCAGTGCAACTGCATACTTCACTTTAAAAACATCTGGAAGAAAACTTCTGTCATTTGAACCGGTTCTAAAGCTGTGAATTACAAAGTAACTCTCTGCCCTAAATCTTTGCCATAGTTCCCCAAAATAGATGCCCACATACCATGCTGCATTCCCCTCCCTGCTGTCTATCCTGTAATGGAGGGATACATGAGCAAGGTGAGAGGTCAGGTGCATTACAGCTGGCCTGGGGACTCTGGTAGTGCCCAAACCACTCATATTTGTGTACTTTCATGGCAGTAAGAGATCAGATGAAGTCCAGGCATCCATTATAGTATATATGTTTAGATCTCATTTGCTGGGCATGAGCTGCTTAGCCTTGTGCTGTTGGCACCACTAGATGCAGGTGAATACTCACCATTCCTCAACCTTTTCATGTCTTAGTGCACCAGCAAACCTCTGAGCACACGTATGGTGTAAGGGGTTGGGTCACTGGGGCAACATGGACCATCCTCAGCAAGGGAATGCTCTACCTGGTGTGACTGATCAGCTATTGCTGCCAACTGATGTGATCTCTGAGACTTCTCCCATATGATTGTGTTTATAGAAGTCATTCTTCCCTATCAACATTTCCTCGTCATTATCTCTTACACACACATGTGCCCAAAAGTTAACCCTGACTATTAACATAAGACACAAATCTTGCTACTAATGAGACCACTGCAACCCTATATAAATCAAGCCAATTGCATGAAGTAAGAGCCCAACATTTAGTGCCATTTAGCTGCCAGACATGCACTGAAAATAAAGATGAAGGTGCAGAGACAAGCTGATGCTTCGTCAATTAAAAAAACCAAACAAACAGTAGGTTGTACTTTCCTGAAAGACCTCTGGAAGCCTTTAAGGCCAGGCCTTCTTTGAAATACCCTAATGCAGACCCAAGGGGGTCAGCAGAACACCTCAGAATTTTCTGGCAGAGGCTCTGAGTCTGTGGATTCACCCTCTGTTAACAGCAGGTGTCCCTGGGTTTGTGTCTGGAAAGGAACCTCAGCACCAGCCCCTGTGCACACCCACTTCTCCAGTTGCTTACAGCAAAGTCTCAGCACCACTAACAGCAAATTTGAGCTCCTTGTATTCCTTCTGTTGTCAGGCTCTGTTTCAGGAAGGGACCTCAGGATACGCCTAACTTCCAGCTACAGCTCTTTGCCTTTGAAGATAATGGGGTAATCAGACATTTAAAGTTAGATGTCTCTTCCTCTCCTGGGAAAAACGGTCCTTAATACCTCTGAGTTTAAAGAAGATCTGGTAATACTCACCATCGTGCAAAAGGCAGAATTTGCAGATTTAAGAGGGAAGGCAATTTCCCCTTCTGTGTTCAGCAACAAAGAACAGTGCCGTAGGCTTTCCAACAGACAATCCATTGGGTACTTCACTGACAAGGTTAAAACAGTCAGAAATATATTGTGCCACCCTTTGAACAGAAGTTTTTTGCTCATATGTAACTAATTTCTACCGAGATGTTGGTTAAGGAAAAAGCATTAGATTATCTGAGTTTGTAACTGGTGGCAGAGTCACCAGGTGGGAAACAAAAGAAATTCAAACACAGGCTAAATTGGTATTTGCCAAGCACTTGATTTCCAAGGAAATTAATACATTCAGCAACTCAAAGGGAACCTGACAGTGCAGGAGAAGAGCTTTGGAACAGCACATTGTTCCTGGGGTGTGTTCAGGAGAGAAATGCGGACTAAGGGGATGTCACAGGCTGGAGACAATCTACCCTGAGGCAGCTCCACTCTCCTCTCTAAATCCTGGCTGCACAATTGGTCAGAAATGGGGTGTTATCAACTCCAAAAGCACATCCCAAACAACTCCAGTTCTATACTTCCCTGGATGGATGCAGGTCCTTTTGGCAGAGCTTCCACTGCCTATTTCATGGTGTGACACGGATGGGGAGTGGTACCCAGCATCTGACTAAATCCAGATGGGAGCCTGAGATAAACTACAAAAGGAAACCAATGTCTGAATCAGCACATGAAAAAGTGCAAGCAGAAATAAATAGATTTGTCTGCTCTACAGAGTTTCTGCTCAAAAATAGGAGAGGCTGCTGCAAACTTAGACCCCAGGAGAGGGGAAAAGCCCTTAGGAAAGCAGAGGGGCTCAGGAGCACCACCTAAAATGGGCCCTGCTGCTCCATAAAGACAACATGCCAGGTTGTGAGGAAAAGCAGCTCCAGCAGACAGTATTTTGGCAGGACAGGCTGCCCAGCAGCATATTGCAAAGAGTCCCCTGCCAGCACCATGCTGCCTTCATCCAGTGCTTGGCTCTGACCACACTGCAGCATCTCATCTGCACAGCACAGATAATGCTCCCACAGCTGCCTGCCTGGCATTTTGAACCTGAGGTTCATGGTTGTGCAAACCACCTCACACATAGGGAGACCTCCATGGAGCCACCCCCCGGGTGCCAGCACCATCTCCCTGACGAGCAGGTACCACCCACTGCGCCTGGATGTGCCGCAACCCATCCCAGTCCCTGGCTAGACCTGTGCCAAGGGTATCCCATAGGCACTGCCACTGCTCCCGGGAGGGCTGGAAGCAGCACAGGTTTGGGCTGGAAACAGCTTCTGGAGAAAATGGCACTCCAAATCTCACAGCTTCCTGATCCCCCCTGGGGGAGCCCGGCTCACACGCCTGGGCACATCTTCTGCATTCAGCCAAGCTTTTGTGTTGCATTATTTAATTTTTCCAAGCATTTTGAAAAAAGGTTATTTTTTTTCCCCTGCCCCTTCAAATAATGATGGCATTGGAAATGGATGGGCTCAAAGATGAAAGCATGGTCACTTGGTCACCTTTGGAAAAAACAGTAGGAAATAGCAGCCTTGGCAGAGTTTGAAAAGCCTGGCCCCTTTTGGGCTAATTGTAGTAATTAGGTCATATGGGGCAGTGCCCTGACAGAGCCTCAGCCTTATGTTTAACTTACACCAGGGAAACAAGGCACAGTGGTGGTGAGAAGGGGAGGAAGATGCCTGATGAATGAGTATCTACTCCACAAAGAGTGTTCAAGGTCCACCAGAAAGCACAGAGCTGGGGCTTACCTCCTGCTGCAAGTGTACCCTGTGTGAGGCGAGACATCCAAGGGAGTGAGCTCAGCCCTGCGTGGGGAAAAGAGGAAAAACAAGCCTCAGAAAGGCTCTGGGTCAGCACAGGTCCCAGGGCAAAGCAAGGCATGGTTGGTGCTGCCACCTCCCCAGGGGACTTTCCACAAAAAGATGCTCTGGGAAGGGGGGAAATCACATCAGATGGGGGAATGATCAAGACTAGCCCAAGAAATCCTGCCCAAGGGGAGACCCCAACCCACTCCACAGTTATCTGAGCTCATTGCTCTAGCTCACCATAGGCCTGTCAGGGATAGTGTTGCTGTCGGCTGCACTGCATCATCTCCAGGATCCTCGCTCTGGGGGCAACTGGGAGCTGCCTCCGTGACATCAAGACTCATGTTGCATGACTTAAGCACAATTTAAGTGTGGAGCAGAAAAACTATATGCAGAACCAGCAATTGCAACACTGAATTAGGGCTGGTCCTGACTGAAACTCAGCAGATCGACACCATCAGATTTTGTTGGTGCCTGAGACAGAACCCCCCCGGCATTTTTAGATGACTTTGTGATAGTTATCTTCCCTTTCTACTATTTGCTTTACGCTTGGAAAAAAAAGTTATCTCGGGAGTCCTTTGAACATTAAAATTTATGCCATGCATGCTACTTTCTTCAAATATTTTAAAATATTCGAAACGTAAGAACCTTGGCACAGTGCCCAGGATCCTGCCTTCTCGGATAAAAGTTTCAGATAACTGACACTTCCAATTACCGTTTCTCCCTGAAGAGGTCATCTCTGCTTCGGCTCCAGAGCAGAGCAGTGGAGGTACCGGAGGTCCCCGAATTTCACAAAAGGTTAAAAAATCTGCACGGGTGCTAATTAAAGCCAACACACTCCGTGTCTGACCTAGTTCTGCCTTGCTTTCAGGAGGCTTTACCCGAGTATCTTTCAAACCACTCAAAAATTAAAATGGTTAATAATGTATCAGAGCCAAACCTTACCCAGGGGCTCGCTGCCTGGGGAAGATCAGTTTTGCTGGCAGATGCCAGCGTTCCTAGTGACTGAGGGTGGGGAACACTACCAGCCTCATTCTCTGCCTTTACTCTCACTGTGCACACCTTTATGACACTTACTGATGCCCCAAACCTTTTTTAGCTGGTTTCTGTAAATGTTAAATATCATGCTGGCCAAACCAGGAGGTAGAAGTTGGCTGACTTGTTCATCTGGTCCCCAACACACCCATCTGTACACTGAGACTCTGCTATGAAAAGCTTGTACGTATTCCTACAATATGTGTATCACTGTCTCCTCTCAAGGTTTAATTTCCTGGGATAAACAGCAGGGCATTTCCGGGCTGAGGAACAAGGGCTTAGAAATTTTGCTTTTTGCTTCTGCACCTTGCATTGGCATCAGCTAAAATATTTATCCAGGAAAGTTTCATTTTACCATATTTTTTACTCGGCTGCCACTTAGTGGCAATGCAAAGTCATAGCTCGGGGAAAGGCACGGGTAAACCCACAGTCAGCAAATCAATCTGGTGTTTCAGTGACTCTTCCCAAGGCTGTGGGGCAGGTTACTTGCTCACTAATTCAGCTTTCACTCCACTTTCCACAGGTTACGAAGAATGTTATGGAGCCCCATCTCATCTGAAAAATCATTAATAATATCACAGTCACTATGAAGGCAATGGCAGCCTCTCAGTGCTTTTTTTGTTCATAAAAGAAGGTTGGTGGTGTCCACCAGCACACACCTTGAAGGGACTTTTAGAGGTCAGTGTTGGAAGTGCTCACCTGCCCCTCAGCCCCTCACAGTGGGGCAGATACAGCATCACATGTGGGTCCGTTGCTGCTGCAGCCCAGGAGAAGGGTCTGTCTTCTGGGGTTAAAAATATATAGATGTTTCTTGCTGAAAAACCAAACTTCTGCAAAGTGAAGTGAGCTGTTTCACAAACCCCAGCACTATATCTCATGGGAATTCCCAGTGTGAGGTGAGGACATGTCCAAGCTCCCACTTGCCTGCTTGCAGCTCCTCTGAAGCAAAACAGCTGGGTTTTCAAGTTTCTGCTGAAATGTCAACATTTCCTATGGAAACAGTGAAAAATGAATTATGGCATTGTAATTTTACAGGGGGCAACAACAGCAACATGGTAATTATCACACCAGGGCAGAATCTTAAAAAGCCAAGGGAGATTTTCAAGAGAGGGAGGTTGTACACTTTCTGTGGTAGCTCTGTGCTCAAAGTCTGGCATCTCTGCGACATCCCAGTTTTCATTTCCATAAGTTTCATTTCTATCTCCATAATTGCATTGGAGATATCAAAAGAGTATTTTTTTTATTATTCTCCATGGAGGTAGAAGAGAAGGAGTTGAAATTACAGTGTACTGGAGCATTCACATTGCAAATGCTTGAAGTTTCTCTTGTTTTCTTTTCTTTTATAACCTGCATTGATTACTGTCAAGACAAATTTCTTGCTGTGAAATAGAGGTAAGTCCTTGTAACCAGACCCTGAACTCAAAGTGACAGTCACATTATCTAATTAAAAAAAAAAAAAGAAGAAGAAGAAGAAAAAAGCCAAGTTAAAAAAAAAAAAAAAAAGATAATATTCAAACCTCCCCTAAGGCCTCAATCTCACCTCTCACTCTAATCACAACTCCTGCAGAGGTATAACTTACAAAGTCACCCAAAGGACTCTCCTGCACCTGGGAGCACCCCTTGGGCAGTAACCCAGCACATACCATGGCAATGGCACTCTTGCAGGATAGGGTGGCAATTTGTATTCCCTTTCCCTCTCACATCAAGCAAATAAAGGATATCTCAACTCCATTTCCTTGCAGCATCTGAACTCATTTGGAGATCTCATCACACTGGGACCAGGTTGCAGATCTGCTTTGCCCTGCACAGCTTCAAATGTCATCCTGGGGGTGGAGGAGAAGCCCCTGCCAGCTCACACACAGGGGTGCTCTGGATCTCTAGGTCTGCTCTCTGCGTGTGTGGGGGCCCCTCATCTTGTCCATGGGGGCCACAGCAGCACCCTGACACAGCAAGCTCAGAAACAGGTCAGCAGAAACCATTTTTTGTGCTGTGGATTTCTTTGTTATGAAATTTAATGGTACTTCAGATTAGTTCAGCTGCTGAGAGCAGTTGGCATCCCATTTGAACAGCTCTACCTGTGCTGGCATTAAGATGAAATGTTTACTTTTCATACCTCTGCACTTTAAGCTGTGCTGCGGGAATCCAGCTTTTCAAAGCCTGAGCCTGCACAGGCATCTATTATCCCCTTTCATCCACTTTATCAATTGTCTCCTTGAGGAAACATTTTGCCAATGTTGCAGACGATTAAAGGCTCAGGAGCAGCATATGCCAAGAGACAGCCAGGAGTGCTCTGCCATGGGACCATCCCCTGGCAAATGCAATGGGACCCTGAGCAGGTTGACTTCAGGCTGTTTGCCATTTCTGTCTGAGGGGAAATGGCACTGAAGGTGCAGAGAGATCCTCACAGTCAATCCATGGGAGCAGCAGGGGCAGGGTCTGCTCTCCTGCTGCCAGTATTTGTCCCTCCCCAGGAGGACGTCTTGCTCAGTGCACCTTGAAAAGCCCCATTTCATCTGGCACCCACTGATGGTCAGCTCACAACCATCCCACCCTCCAGCCTGTCTGCAGCACAGGGAACTGGAACAAAAGTTGGCTCTGGTGGCCATTTCCTCTCTGTCTTGTGATATAGCACAGAGTAACACACAGCAGAGCAATCTGCTGAGAAACAATGCGCAAAAGAAATTCTTCATGGCTTCCATGACTTTGCTGGACTAATTTCCAACCCATTTTAGTCACTTTGAACCATGAGAAAGAATCAGATGGGGCATCTTGGCTGGTGCAGCTGGACACAGCTTTACAGCCAACTGTACCTAAGAGGAAGCAGGGAAATTAACAGTTTTGCTAACAATTACACCTAGTTTACCTGGTCTAGGAAGAGCCATTTGACAGGCAGCTGCAGGAACAGGTAACATTTAGTTTGCTCCTTAACAAGAAAGAGATGAGAGTAACAACATGGAATCAAGAAATATAAACACACACAGAGTAAAAACAAATCACCCAAGTGGAGCAAAACACAAGTTGTCTGTTGTGGCTATTCAAACTCACAACATTTAAGGCACAACTGGTTATTGAGGGGGCTCTTGATCTAAAGATATTTTGCCTTCTTTGGGAGGATACCACAAAACACCCACTGGCCCTAGGGATTTTTGCTTGCCCATGCACCAGGACATCCTGGGAATGCACTTGCAATGCCCATTTCATGCTCCCAATGCAAAGTTCAAGGCACTTTGTAGGTGGGAGAGATTCCCCTGGCCACCATCCCAAAGCAATGGGCTCGGCAGGACAGCTCTTTTTCCTTTGAGATAATATATTAGGGAAAATGGGATAACTGCATTTTTGTCAAAAGAGCAGCGTTAAAATTCTGCCGTGCTAGCCTTGCCTTGCCCAGGGCAAGTAATTTTTTTGACAGGTGAATAAAATATCATTAGTTTCTCCACTGTCATCAATCATCAAAGTGAAGGCTGGGCGAGTAACCTCTCCAGACAGTCCTGGGGACTGCATTAGCCCCTGGTTTCTAAAGAAGCAGAGAGGGGCCAAGACAGGAGGCTCCCTTTATATCCAAATGCATGGGAGGCAGGCAGCTAAAACCTCTCCCCAACTTTGACTTTTTTCCCCGAAGTGTTAGAAGCTGACAACAGCATAGAAATGGAGATTTCACGTTGTCACTCCAGCCTTGCCCAGCTATTTGTGGCCAGGTAGCCCAGGCTGGGCTAGATATTGTATCAGGGCATTGCTGAGAGCAGCAGCATAAGTTAAGGAGAGAGAATGACAAATCTGAAGCTTTTGTCCAAAGGTCACACACTTGAAGCTTCTTTCGCATTTGTGTGAGTTAATTTACTTTAAAAAAAAAAAAAAAAAAAAAAAGAAAAATCTTCACAACAAAGAAAAATGAACAGAAATCTGTCCCTGAGACTGCCATGGCCGTGAACTTCCAAAGCTATTGTGATTTCAATAGAAGAATAGGAGACACTGCCATCGAAAATGCCATTGATATTGTAACAGATCATTGCCTAAATAGACCATAACAGCCCCCATTTCAATGGTTACTGAGAAACGCGTTAACCCCTTCCCGTCTGAGCGCCTGCACAATCTCTGCGTGACACATCAAAGGAGACACACCAGATAGCATGAATTTCACACCCTTTTTCTACCCCTGTCAGCTCCTCTGAGCTTCCCTGTCCCTTTCCTTTTCCACACCATATCAGAGCTACCCACAAGGGCAAATCCTTTTAAGCACAGGCAGAAAACCTGGGGTTAGTGCATTGTCTCATCTCCCCAGCCCCACTCCCCAAACCACCCAGGAGAAGGCAGAGCTTTCCCCAAAGGTCTGGAGCTCAGGGGCAGGTGAAATGCCAAAAATTTACAAAAAAAAAGATAGATAGATAGATAGATACTCTCTCTATATGTAGAGATATATTTTTAATTTCCAGTGGGCCAAGCCCCAAACCCTTCCAGCTCTGAAAGGGCTTTCAAAGAAAACAAAACCAAACAAAGTAAAACAACTCCCCCCTCCAAAACCAAAAAAAACCAATAGTACTTTCTTTGAACTACAGCTCTTCTCTTCCAGACCCAAGGAGCCTATTCAGTAGACTCTCACCAAGCTCCTCTTTGAGGTTACTCATTTAGCTTGTTCTTAAACACTTAGCCATGTTCTACCTCTGGGACATGAAATATTAAGCTACTACTGAAAATATTAAGCTAAACATCTTTCAAAATGCGTCATTCCTCCCTGTCATCTTGATTTACACATCTTGGGGAGGCAAAGAATAAAAACAGGTTTCTTTGCAAAAAAAGGATGATTTCCATAATGCTCCACATTAATTGAATCTCAGTCCTTTAATTCTTTACTAATTGAATTTGCCATTAGTTAGCAAAGGATATATGCCAGGCTAAGCAATGCTTGCAGAGCATCCTCCTGCTTTTCCTGCACCATACTCCAGGCAAGCACTGTTCTGGATTTGTGACATGCTTTCTTCACTTTTCAGGCATGTACATATAGGTGCTACATATATGTGTATGAATAAATATAAATATAAATATAAATATAAATATAAATATAAATATAAATATAAATATAAATATAAATATAAATATAGCATGCAAACCCCTCTAATTTCCTGTCTTATTCAATTGTTTATCTTGAGTTTCTCTAGGCTGATTTTTTCCTATGAAACAGTACCCTGTTATGCTCCAGCTGTTTGATGTTTCATGACTTTAAAAGCTCTTTTCTACAGTCTTGATGTCTCTTCTACGGAGGAATATGAATCAGAAACATAAGTGCTCCAGATTTCCATGGGGCAAGGATGCCTGGCACCAAGCTGGGACCTGTCTCTCTGCTGGAAGCTCACAGCCATGGCTCCAAGTCTCTGCTCAGCAATTTGCCACCCAAAAGTCCCATGGGGCCACCAGCCACATAGGGATACTTCCTGGAGCTTCCAGATGTTACCAGGTAGCTTTGAATTAAGAGATAATTGCAAAAGGCAACTACACTCTTTGGTGAATCCTGCAGGAAATGGAGGTTCTGGAGAGGACACTCCTTAGACTGAGGATTCATTAATCCTAATGAAAAGACCAGGGGTTCATTAATCCTACACAACTCAGGCTGCTCAGGGTCTCCTGGGAAGCTCCTCAGCTCCTTCTGACATCTCAGGGAGAAACCCACCTGTGCAGAGCCTCTGGCAAGGCCCTGGGCACATCCCCCAAAGTGGCTGCTATAGGATCAAAGCTTTTTGCAGCTGGGGCAGCTGGACCAGTGGCTGCTTTGGGAGGTGCCACAGGGGTGACAAGGATAATCTTGGTGCCTGGCACGGACAAATGCAACACCCAGACAGGCAGAGATGCTCTTGGTGCCTGACAAGGCAAATGCAATGCAAGGGCAGGGTGGGGTGCTCTCAATGCCTGGCATGGATGAGTGCAGCCCTCACACTGCAGCCCACTTCATTGCTAAGGTCTGAGCATGATCAAGAAGACACCAACTGGGACATTATTTTCTTCTGGTTTCTGGGGAGAGATGGCTGTATCTTCAATTCAATCCTATTATTTATGAGTCTTAATTACTTTTTCTTTTCCAGAAGATTCAGAGGCAAGTAGCCATCTTGTAAACAAAAAGGCAACAGATTCAGAGAGTTGCCACAAAATGACTCCTATAACCCCCTGTCCTATTTCATAGAGACCTTGGGAGAGCCCAGCACAATGAGAAGTAAAGCTACACTTTGCAGGGCTTCAGTGGCAATTTCCTCCCCATATGTTTCTCAAGACATTCTGTTAATTTAGTTTGTCTATAATGAATTCTGTCATTATTCCAAACATCCATTCTCATGACCTAGTCTTATAGCATATCACCACCAAGTATCTTTTTTTGGCTATACAATCTCCCTGGGGAACTGAAAATTGTCTCCGTCTGCAGCACAACTATGCTGGGGAGCAGCCTGGAAAACAGATCCGAGATTATTCCTTTCTGTGTCAGTCATTTAAGCCTCTTTGTGTTAAAGTTGACATTTGTCTCGATGCTGTCTCAATAGGCCCTGCTGGCTGGGTTTCATTCAGTGCTCTGAGCCGGGGGGAGAACTTGCCTCTTGTTTTACTTTCAGGCCATTATTGTGCCAAAGCGTGAAGGGAGGGAGCTGAATAACCACAAACAGGTGAGGCAGGGAGAGGCTTTCTGTCTCTGCTCTCAGCTTGCGAGAGCTGAGCTCTTTGGATGCCTTTCAAAGCCAGGAGAAGCCAAAAGCAATAATCCCCACCATGGGAGCAGGCAGGAAGGAAGGGTATCTGGTGTTGGCCAGAGATGTCCCAGCACAGGGGAAGCGCATTCCCGCGCGGTGACATCGCGGTGAGCCAGAACGGCCTCTGCGGGGCCAGAAACGCAGAATTTGAACAATGTCCAAGCTCCACACCCACCCTGACTGGAGCTGCAGAGGAGCAGGGAGGCGAGGGAGGCTCTTTAAGTTTGTGCATGAGAAACGGCTGCTAAGAGTAAGAGGTCCTTTCATTAGCCACTGCTGCCTCTGCCTGCCCCCGTTAGCAATCCGTAGGTGCCAGATGTAGGCTTTTTGTCAAACCACAGCCATTTTTCCTCCCTTCTACTCCCTACCTCTTCCTTTCATTTAACCAGCGTTGCAAAAAGAGCTATTATTTTTGCCTGACCTTCACACAGTTGCAGGCTGGCTGGCAGTGGGTGGGTGCCAATGGGAAGTGCAGGGAACATCCTCCATGCTGAGATTGGATGTGGAGCTTCTGCTGCTCGTGATTTTGCCTTCACCATGCAGTGCTTCTATATCCATGTTTTCAGCACCAAGCCAGAAGGTGGCATTATCCTGAGACATCCCAAAAGTGCCCTGTCCAAACCGTAACTAGAGCCCCTCAGAGGTTCCAAGGAGTAGGAAAAGCACATGCATGCTCCTGGAGGTGAACAGGATCAACTGTTATTCTCCCTCCTATTCCATCCACCCTGGAATTTCAGTGACAACTCCAGTAGGAAGGTTTGGCTCACGCAGTCCCCCTGCTCAGGAAGGCTCTCCAAGGCATGGCAAAGCACATGGCAAAGCATCCCCCCTTTAGAGAAGCACAATTAGGCACCTGTAGGAACATTCCAGCAATATCTGCATCCTTGCCTCGGCCAGCATCCTGGCTCCAGCCCACACTCACTCACTTCAGGCTCCACGTCCTGGGGAAATGTAAGATGTTATGCCAGCATTGCCCTGTAAAGAGAGAAAGGGAACAAGAGCGTGTTGTTTGGTAGCACCAGGCTTTGGCTCCTGCAATTGTGTGGGCTAATCAGTGCTATTACATGCATGTCCTCGTGCGACTTCAGACACCTCACCCCAAAAGCTCCAGTAACAAGGGATTAGGGAAGAGGCTGGGGAAGTCAAAACCTCTCCACTGGAAATTTGTTTCAAGATGTTTACAGCCAGCTTCTGAAAAGAGTTTGCTTTGTCTGTGCTTTACCTCATGAGCCTGAGGATTGTGGGTGCTCGGGACATGCTGCTGCCCTGCTCTCACCAAACAGCCCTGCAAAGATAAAAGCAACCAGCAGGGTTGTGGCACCCCAGGTTGAACCCATGCCAGATCAAGGACAAAGCATCTGTACACGTCATGTTCTCTCATGATAAAAGTCCTAGTTTAATTCAGACACCCACACAGGCATGCAGGATCCCTCAGCAAATGGCAACACCACCCAGAACGCCTTGTGTGATGGAAATGAGCCCATTCCACCTGAAATATCCAGGGGCCATGGTCGCTGATGAGGGGCATTGGAGGGGATATCCCTGTCTAGGCTGAAAGGTGTACACTTGCCCATGCCCAGCCCAAAATCTAAGAATTGCATGAAGCAGAATGAATATCCAGGGTTTCAGTGAAAAGGTGAACAACAATTCCAAAATGGGGAAGAAAATATCCACAGAAGCCATTCACATCATGGTGATACAGTTCCCTGTAGGAACTGTTCCCTGTGGGAACTGTATGGGCAGATAACCCAAGCAGCCCAGCAGCTATGCTGGCCCATGCTGGCCCAGAGTATTCACTCAGCATCACTCCTAGTTGCAGATCTCAAGCACTTGAGCACCTTCATTTAGCTCTTTCTCAGCACCTCTTGTCTTATCTCTTTAGAGATCTCTAGGACAGAGCAGCCATGGCACCCCAACCACCAGCACTTGCTGGTTGACTGCACTGAGCATACATCCCATGGCAGGCACAGCAGAACACCAGCACTCCCTGCCGGGACCACCTTGTCACAAATGTTTGTGGTAGAAACAACAATTTCTCTTCTCAGGACCCAGTTTGGACCAATGCATGAAAGAAAAGGTTTCCCAGCCAACACTAGCTGGCAGAGCTGGTTTGTAATCAGCCAGGACAGATGGGAACATACAATGCCTTGAACCCAATCAAGAAAACATCCCAGGAATGCCTGGTAATGCAAACCTTTAGAGGGGTAAAACGGTCATTCAAATCAGAGCAGGAAGATTGATTCCAACCTAGGAGAAAAGCACAAATCAAACTGATTTCTATCCAGGGGGAAAAAACCAGTTTGATCTGCAGCAAGGCTTGACAGCAAATTAATTCAAACTTTTTCAGATTCCAAGATAAAATAATACAGTGGAGATCTGAATGCATAGGCACTGAGGAAAGCTGTGTGAGTAAGTCCCGTCTGGATATTTTGCAAAACTAAGAGTGGTTACACTCAAACTCTCATGGGCATCACTTTCCTCCCTGGAAGCATCCTTTGCTTCTCAGCTTTACCTGTAAACCACATTTAAACCCTCTGTGTCACTGTGGCAGTAAGTAATCACCATCCCTTTGGAAGAGCTTGGGCAGCAGCTCCAGTTCATGCTAGAGGTCACCTCCTCTTCTTAAAATTTCCCTTCAATACAGAATTATAATCTCATGTGTCAGTATGAATTTTGGTTTATAAAACAGGCATGCAACACATCTAGAAGAAAAATTGCACCTGTCAAATGCCCTACCCCATGAAATAAACCTGTGCAATTTCACTTTTCACCTAGTAAATACCCAAGCGCTCTTCAGAGCGGCCCCTTCCAGTATTCAAATCTGTTTCCATTAATATTAGAAGTTAGGAGGGTTTGGGAGAAAAGGAAGGAATTGATTAAAAGCAGATGGTATTCATTATCTTGCTAATCACAATCCTGCAAGGGTTTTTACAAAGAAAAAAGAGAAAGAAAAAGCAACATCAAGAAAAGGTCATGCTAGTACTTTTCAAATAAAACATTAGAAAAATAACACTTCCAAGGATTTGCTCCTCTCTCATGAGAAAATCAGCTTGTTTCATATCACAGCTAAGCCATGCTGGGAAAATGTCTTTGTGATACAGTCATCATTCTCACATTTTGTGCTGGGACTGCAAACTTTTGCTGAATGTCTGAGAAAAAAACCTGTTGAAAGGATCATTACCACGTGCACCATCCCACAGCCTCCAGTGGCACTGCTGTACTTCCCAGCCTGCTCTTTTCTTTTTTTTTTTTTTTTCCTAAAGGGAAGTCACAAATAAGCAAATAAAGCAAACAAAACCAAATAGAACTGAAACAAGTAAGCAGTTTATTGGCCGGAACCAGTGTAGTGTAGGAAAACCCAAGGATGGATTCTGTTTGAGCTGACTGGCTGGAGGTCATTCTGAACAATTTTCTTGGGAGGATTTTCACTCCTGGTATCTGATCCTTCTCCCATTAAAGTCAATGAAAATGTTGTTATTGAGCACCCATAGCACCGAGAGAGGGTGACATGCCTATACCAAAGGCCTTGGCACTTATTCACATTATAAGGTCCCCAGATTCCAGCTGGTCATACTCAGCCTTGGTTTGGGACAGCAGAACAGAATGACAGTCACCAGGAGAGGGAGGCTTGAGAAGGAAAATCCCAGTGGAATTTCCAACGGCAGGAGCACAAGTGTTAGCTTGTTCACCACCACACTCTCCTCTGGCCTTTCAAAACCCACCAATTCTTCACAAAAACTCCCCAGAAAGTGTGTGAAACCAAACCTGTGGGTGGCCCTGGCCACCTCTGGGTAGCCAGGGCAGGGGCTACCAGTCTCCACAAGATAGCGGCATCTTGGGGTGGGTTCAGCGAAGACAGAGCACAAAATCCAGTTAGGATATGCTCAACCTCCTGGAATGAGAGGCACTAGGAAACCACAGCAGTTGCCCCTGACAATAGACTTTATTCTTTTCCTATTATATTCTTTTTAAAATAGGAAGCGGTTTTACAACACGCAGCCAAAATATTCTGCAAGTAGACATGGTGCTACATAAGCCAAAAAAGCTATGCACTGGTGAGATTTTGTGGTCTTCAGGCTGAGATTTCTAAGCAGCTATTTATATGATAATTTATTTTTTAAACCACAATGACTCCAGGCTGCCCTGAATGGCAGCAGATTCATTGTTAACAGTCTTTCTGTGCCATCTCACAAGGTACTAAATAGCTCAGAGACAGCCGAGTCCCAAATATGCCTCAACTCCACCCCTGCTCCCTGTCTGGGTATGTACAGCACTTCCATGCTGATATTTAGACTTGACCTAAGGTTTTCCTTCAGCTATCCCCTCAGCTTCTCTTGCTGTCATTTATTTACCCTCAGGTCAGTCCCTTTGCAACTCAGGGTTCCTGCCTGCAACACATTCCATTTTCAAGATGAGGTGAAAATGTGTGAAATGGAAAGATAGATGTAGGTCTGTTTACAGGCACACATACAAGAAAAACAAGGAGACCTGTGAACAGTTAAACTTAGGAAACCCAGTTTTCTGCAGCTTTCACTTGCAGGTTTCTGAAGGCAACCGAGGTAGAGGCTCACACTACAACCTTCTCCCCAAACTTGAGTCCTTCTTTATAATTCTGCTACTTAACTTTATAAAATTTAGAAAAGCTTGATCTCTCTGGCATACCAAACCACATATCAGACAGGGCTGGAATCAGGCAATTGGGCTAGAAATACTTCCTTTTTTTACCTAAGCACTGTTATCTTACGAAACCAAATGAAAACTCCAAGTTCATTCTTTGAATAAATGAGGAGGAATCACACTGTACCTTCATGGAGTTAAAACTGGTCTCTGCATCCCATGTGCATGCAGAACTGCTGTACATACAATAGGCAGAGTGTAGAAGTCTGTCCCTGCTGCAGTGAAGAGCACCAGGAGCTGGGCACCACATAGGGGTTTGGTTCTCATTGGGAAGTGGATGCTTTGGGAGACAGGAGACACCCACACAGTTCCAGACCTGTGAGTCACTGCTTATGTCAAGGGCTGGTCCAGCACTGCATTTAACACCCATCTTTTCAGGCCTAAGCTGCGAGTGCTCCCAACATGAGATGGAAATAAAACCAGAGCACAGCTGGAGCAGCATAAGAATCACTTGAGAGGAAAATGCAGGACTACAGCACCTCCTCAAGGAGCATGGCAGTATTCAGAGCTGCCTTTTCCATCATCCCTATGCTCCAAGTCTGCTCCTCAGCCCAGAGAGTTAAACCCAACTGTGCCTGCACCAGGGCATTGCAGGCAAGGGCTCACCATTCCCCCAAGCCCTAGTTTGCCCATTATTTTGCCTTCAAGTCCAAGTCTCTCTGGTGCTTGTGAGAGGGAAGCTGGAAAGCATGTATTTCTGGTTAGCACTCATTAAATAAAAAGATCCCAGATAAAAGAAAGGAATACAGTACAGTATGTAATGCTGACCATCTGAAAGATAAACAGCAGCCTGGAGTCCTCTGGGGCTCTAAGTTATCTGGTTAAATAAACCACCCCACCCTGTGTGCCGAGAACAAAGCGGGCTATGTGGTCCTGGCGGGCTGCGCGGTGACCGCCCGGCGGTGAGCTCAGCCCAACACCAGGCCAAGAGAGACCACCACACCCAAGAGAAGCAAAACCCTTCAGGAAACATGATTCTCCTTCACATCAGTTTTTGTTTTAATAATTTGGGCTTGCTTCCATTTAACTTCCCTGACCTGCAAGCAATGCTGCTGGGTCAATCTTCTGCTTGCCCAAGGCTACAGATCAAAAGCTCCCCCTTCTCTCTCACTCCTCCCTCCACACATATAGATTATTTAAAGAAGGGGAAAAGAACCCCATAGAACAAGCCATCTTTCATTTTCACTTCACAGTCAGCATCACACACAGCTATTTTGGAGAAGGACAAGGAAATATCCCTGGTATTCCCACCTTTGCCACTGGAGCCCATTTCCACTCCTTCCCAGTTGAACGCCGTGAGCTGCCAGAGTCACACAATGTGCTGTGATCCTTTGGTGAAGCCAAAACCAAGACACCTACACAGAAGTGGAAGGAAAGGCAAAACATCTTGGCCACATCTGGCTCCCAATCCAGCTGGGCTTTTGGGCTAGGGACTGGTGCCCGAACCCAGCAACTCCTTGATGGTCCCAGTTGCAAACCCTCCAGAGCATTAGTCTTTCTCCCTCACACAAGTCATTTGGCTAGATTAGGACTAGATCTTTCAATAATATTCTTTTGGGTTAGGACTAATTATGTCAGAACTTCAGACCAAAAGGCCAGCTTCTCAAAGCAAAGCATACTTACCAGGCAGTCACAGAGGCAGAAGGGACATTTGTTCAGCATGTACAGTGGGAACATCAAAATTTAGCCAAAGGGAGGTTTCCTTGGCTGGAAAGACACCACCAGCAAAAATAAATGTGCAACATATTCCTTGCAATATTTCTTAGATTTTTGTTTTTTTCTTTTTTAAACGTGGTGATCTTGGGGCATGGGGGAGGTTTGGTGGCCAAAGTCCTTGGGGACTTTAGCCCTGGGAATCCAACCTCATTACTTCTGCACATGTGGCACAACACAACCACATTATCTGCACCCAGGGAAAACATCCCTGAGCCCCCAGTGCACAGAGCACAGAAGCAGCCATGGGAACTTCCAGCAGCTCCCTGGGTCTTGGGAGAGCAGCTTTGCAGGAAAGGCTCCAGCTGAGCACACAAGGTTTTCCTCAAGACAAAATGCCTTTCTCCCTCTTTTCTTTTTATTTTTTCCCCCTCCTCACTGAGTTGATGGGAAACTGTTTGCAAAACTAGAAACATCCCCTGTGGAAAAGTCTGAAAGAATTCAAAACGAGTGAAACAGCTGCATTCTTTAAAAGTCACTGGAGTGGAATTTGATGGAAGGTAAGATCTACTCCATAGTGTTTTCTAATGCCTTTAAGAATTCAGTGGCAGAGATCTAATTTTCTGTTAAGTTCCACAAGGAGCTTATGAACAAAATCCATCGAGATAAAACTCTCTGTTTAGTACCATATGCTTAAGGTTTTTTTTCTTTATTTCTTTCTTCCTAGATAATCAAACCTTCACCTAGATACTAAAATGCAGAGGTTTAGCTGTAATTCTAAGATAGAGCTCATACACTGAAAGACAGATCATGTCTCGAGCATATTCTGAAACATACTTTTAGGTATTAATTCTGTTATGAAAGCACTAACATCAGCCCCCGACTTCAGATGGAGCTGGCTCGCACTCACAACAGAGTTAATCACACTGACACATGTGAAAACCACCAAAAAGAAATACTTTCTCCAGGCATATGGCATCAGGAGCATCTGATTGCTAGTTTGCAAGATGGACTCACAGGTTTGCTGGTCATCGGAATAATTTAGAAGTTATTACCTCATTTTTGGGGATCCCTTTTAGAAATGGACAGTTTGTGATCAGACTACTTTTCACCTGGATTTTAGTGCCTGAAGAGCACAGACCTGCTCCAGCTCCTCCATTCAGAAACCCTGACTATAAGGATGGGAAGGGATCTGTTTTTGAGTAGCAAATGGAGGACACCATCCCTCATTGGATAGGTGTCAATTGCAAACTGCTCAGCACAGAAGAAAACAGACACAGCGCTGACACAGTGTGCAGAAGTTACCATGATGATGCACATTATGTTTTGGAACTCGATCTCCAACTGTTTGAGTTGGAAAGGCCATGGTGAGGATCAGCATCCTGTGGTTCCATGAAGTCCTGTAGCACTGGGAGCTCCCACTGCAGTTTGGGCCACAAATGCTGCCCTGACCTCCCTGGGCTGCCACTGCACGCTCAGAGACTGGAATACAGAGATGGAGTTAGAGCCAGTGGCAGCAACTCAAGTGGGATGATGTATCACTGCACAGCACCTGGCCCTGATTGGGAAAGACATTACTGGGAATTGCCTGAGTCAAACAGGAAGTTTTGGGTCACATCTCTGAGGAGAGTTTCTAACCTGCTCTTCTAAATGAAGTCACATGTGGTCCTGCCACCTCCAAGGCAAGTCCTATCAAGAGATTTTCTCAAGCTGCTGCCGTGATGAGGAACATGCAATGAAAGTAGTCCAGCCCGGCAGAGCGAGGGCCAGCTGAATACTCACACAATTTCAACTGTAAATACCAGTATCTCACTTTTTATTTACCTAGAAGATGAACACCACTCAGAGTGACTGTAGCAATCATAATGTTTGGAGACTGGCACTCCAAGTCATGCATGTGCATAACTGGCTCCTTTAATAAAGCTAAAGACTGACACACTCTCTTACCCCCCTTCTCCAATCAGTTATGCTAACAGTAATCTCTAGGATTGTGTCCATACATATGCTTCCTAATTTATCTCATTAAGAAGGACATTACAGATGCTGCTGGTTTATTTTCATTGTCTTAAAGACACAGGTTGCACTGCTGGAGGTCTGGGTTTTGCCCAGGAAACATAATTGGTTTGAGATCACATGAATTTAATGAGATTTTGTCCCTATGAGAGCCCTAAAAATACACATTTCCTGTCCACGTCACAGTCCCTGGTACAGATGTTCGGTTCTCTCAATATGTCACATCACACAGGTCTGCAGGAATACCAAGGAATGAGCTGCATTTCAGGTTAGTCAAAAGGGTTGGTGGCAGCGAATTCATATACGTTATGGTGGCAGATTTTTTGGCTCCTAAGACAATTGGTATGTTTGCATAAAGGAGAAGCAAAAATGAAATTCAGCTCAGCATTAAAATACGAACCACTAAGTTTTTGGGGTTTGCTCAGCATTTCAAGCATGAGATGGCACACGCTGGTGGCTCACATTAACAGGAGAATCGCCATAATCCATCAGAGATGGCAACACGTGGCACTGGTGCAACGGGTGCAGAGCAGTAAATCAGGGGGTAATGGGAGCAGAGAATCCTGCAGCAGCACTTCTAGCTCGCAGCTATTAGTCTTTGCTAGAGATACGTTCTATGTCTGTCCCTCCAAGGGGGTAACAGAAACAGAGAAGGGACTTGAAAAGATCCTACAAAATATGCCTCATACAAAACAAGGCATGAAACCAAGAATTGCTGATTGACAGTGCTGTGATGGCCCAAACAACACACTCAGGCCAAGTCCTCCTGGGAAGCTCAACTGAGCACAAATGCTTCATTTTCCAAGAGTAGTTCAGCTCCAAGCCTTGCATTTCCAGTCCGGAAAGGCAGCCAGGTCCCTCTCCATGGAAACTTAAATACCCAAAGTGGTGTAAGCAGCTCTCCCCACAAACAAACTCTTAGTTACATACAGAGAGAAGGATTCTGCAAGTCTGCAGAGGAGTGTTGCATCATGAAGTATCCCACATCACTAGTTTTTAGAGGGTTCCAGTAGGAATGAGGAGACTTATCCTGAACGTTTTTCATGAGCATTTCTGCAATGCCAACACTGATCACACAGCTGAGCAGCACAGAAAGTCACACAGATACTTTGAGATGCTAACACAACACAAATAATACTTTTGTTGATCATTAGATCTGTTGGCAGCCACACACCAGTGCCCTGAAGGACACCCCAGGCAACCAAGGGAACTCTAAATGAAAAACAAGCCGTCAACCCGCCTGAGGACACAAGCTGGAGACAGCAGACGTTTCTAGGGGAGCATATTCCTCACTGGCTGCCATCTGGGAAAGCAGGAACTGTTTTACTTGAATGATACTCAGGATTTAGTTTTCAAGAGAAACTGCAAGGCAGGATACAAACAATGACACATTTGTCCCAGTGAAGCCCTGGGGCTGACACTGCCAGGGCAGGAGGTGCTCACAGTCTTGGAGCACAAACACCCAAGAGGGCACTAAGCAGCTCTGGCTGCTTGTTCTAGAACTGTTTAGCCTCCCAGGGTTGCACAGTGGGGTGGACACCCTGAAGAACCTGCCCTGGGATGGGTTTCCTGCTTTCAGGGATACTACTGTGCTTCAGATCCAACCCAGGCATTCCTCCTTGACTTTATGGACTTGGTTTGCTCTCTGCAAATGCATGTAGGGATATAAAAACAACAGCGAGGTACCTTTGGCTCTTAAAAATCAGCTCAGACTCCAAGGATAAAGTGACAGTTTAAGAAGACTCGCACGATTACAATTCCTCCATTTCTGGCATGCTTTTCAGGCATTCAGTGCTAGCTGCTGTACACAAGGAACCAGGTCACAATCCCTCAGGTGCACCCTCTTCCCACAGCTTTCTGTTCAGCTTCAGTGCTACTGATCTCAGCCCATCATGCACAACCAGGTGAGAATCTGGGACAGGGAGGACAGGTGCAAGGCTCTCACTGGACACAACAAAATGGAATAAAAAGCCTGAATAGGGAATCAAGAGGTGCTGCTGAACTCCTGATGTCTCTGTTGTTCAGGTTTCTCCCTAAGATCCCACTGACCCAGCCTCTCTCATATTTGCCCACCTCACCTGTAGGAGCTGTTGGCAGCAGCAAAGACCATTTCTTGCCGTGTGTTCAGCCATTACCCAAAAGCAGGACCCCAGGCTGGATGTCAGCTGCTAAGGATGAGCACAACCTGGGCCCTAGTCACACCCGCTGTGACAGCAGCTCTGGGATGCCCAGGCACCAGCTGGAGCTGGAGCTTGTCCGTGTCAGACACGGCAGTTGTATCTGAGAAGCTTAAATATAAAAAGTAAAAAATCACAGATTATCATCAACAGCATTGCTGATACACAGTGTGCAAGAGCTTGGATCCCTGCAAATGATGCCAGCCTCCAGCCCTCACCAAGCACTAGCCAGGAGGATGCCACTGGAGCCTGTGGCAGTGCCAGTGTGCCCAGACAACGCCGGGGCCGTGGTTCCTCACCCACCCCCCCCCACTGGAGCCCACACTCCCTGTAGCTGAGTTGGCAATGCCATCTAGTGCATACAGGCAGAAACAGCACAGAGCCCACGGGTGGGCAGGTGTGCACAGCCCAGATGTGCAGCCCAGATGTGTCCTCAGCCAGGGCGACGGTACCAGGGTACTTGTGCCCTTGCCACACTTGTGGCCCTTGTGCCACACATTCATCCAGGCTGATGCATTGCCTGCCCTGGAGTTTTCCCACACAGAAAGAGCCTGGACTTATCCAGAAATCCCCACTTGCCTGGAGAGGGAAGGGAAATCCTTCCCTTTCCCCAAAGGCTTTCAGCTGAATTTTTCCAGCTACATCAGCCTGTGGTCATTACTGCCAATATACAGCTCCACATTTTGGCTCTCTGGCGTCACTCAAATGTAAAACATCTCCCACACAAACATTTTTTTGTGCAAGGCAAACACTCTCTCAGTAACTAGAACCATTTCTCTTAGACATGAATAAAGGGTGAGGTTTCTTCAGACAAAGGAATCGAAGGTTTCCCTTTATTGAGAGTGTTCTCTGACGCAGACTGAAATCTTTGGCATTTTGGGCTGGGATTTTTTTCTGAGAGCCTACTTTTAAAAAAAATATATATAGGCCAATTATAATTTTCTTCTTGTGTAACTTTTCTGGAATTCCACCAGTGATTTAAAACAATATTTTTTTTTAAACGGTAATAATTTGGCTTTTAAAAATATTTTTAACTGAAAAAAGATACGTCTTTCACCAAGAATGTGTGACCTCTACAAGCAAAATATTTCAACAGCTATTGAAAACAGATACTTTTGTTAAGAAAATGATGAGTTACGAACTCTTTGTTTTGTTGAAAAATGGGTCCATTTCTAGCTCTAAGATGCAGCTCATTCCTCAACTGTTATTTTAAGTTGTTCTTCAATCTGATTTAAAGGAAACAACCTTTTTCCCAAAGCTTTCCATTTTTTCCATACCTTTAAGAAAACATTCAAGAAGACTGTTCTTCATTACAAACCCTTTGCCTTATAGTTGCTTTATACACTTAATAGGCACAAAAAGTCAGAGGAGGGGGAAATTGGTCTACCTGGGCTTAATTTAGAAATAGAGTTTAATATATAGACCAGGTCCAACCCACTCATCACTGCTGCATGTAAGAGCCCAGGTTGGCTCCTGCTGTGACGTGGAGATAAGAGCAGAGGGGATATTTCAGTGGCTACTGATGTGCTCCAAGGGTTAAATCCACCTTGGCCATGCACAGACCAGCAAAGCCTCCCTGCAGATGAGGCTGAAGCTGTCGGGGCTGGATGAAGCAGGACCGGAGCAGGCTCAGTCCGACTGCTGCTGGAGTCAGCGGGAGCCACTCTGCAGGCTTGGAGCTAAGTCAGGGCTTAAATAGGAACTGGAGGGATAAAAGCTTGTGGGATCAGGCCTTAAACCAACAGCTCCTGACTCAGTACAGCCTCAGAGAATATCTAAAATAACCAATATTGTTACAGGTCTGCATGTCAAAATAAATGAAAATCAATAATGTTAATAGACATTAATTCATGCTAATAGAATCACCGCTCCAAAAGCAGAGTTAATAAGCCCAATTAGACCACTACCACTGTCTACATATTAAAAAGATCCAAAACATTTAAATATTGACCACATTCCTTTGAAATTAATAGTATTTCCTTTGGATTACGCATTGATCTTGGCTGAGCCACGCTTGACATCTGGAGCAGTTAAAATAGCAACCTGAACAGCCCTAGTCTGCCACTAATTTTCAAAAGTTAAAAAACCCCCACAATTTTAACTTATGTGCTCTCATTAAAACCACTCTGCTGTCTCAGTGCTGGGCCCAGAAGAGGAGAGCCAGCAATACACTGTGCATGGATGGATTAGCTGAGCTGCTGCCAGGGCTGGGGGTGGCTGTACCACCACAGCCCCAGCTGGTCTGAGGTTAAGCCCAGGGGCTGCTTACAGAGGTCCCAGAAATCCCTGTCTTCCTGGAGGAAAGAGACTGCACAGAGCCAGACCCACAGTGGAGACATCATTTCACTGCCCACTTTCACAGGAGTCTGCGTTCACCACAGCCAGGACTGTTCCTGTGCTCAGCTCTGAGCCACAGTCCTGTCTGCTCCCAGGGATGTGCAGCCTCAACACAACCTTTATCACTGGTGGGGCTGGAGGGGTTTTGGGTGCTGGTGGGATTTTTTCCCCTCTTTGATGCTTTTGAAAAACAAGAGTGGAATCTATTGCTTCCTCCATTCACTGAGATAGGACAAAAATATATGTTTGGCCATGGTTTTACTCAAGTTTTCCATGCACCTCACAATTGTATACGTTTAGCAATTCCTCACAGCTGGGGTTCCTGCTTCTTTAACGCTCTGGGTGTGAGCAGCAAGGGCAGGACACCAATGAAGGGATCAAATGCAATGGGGCCAATTGACAGTGGAGGATATTTTTCCTTCCAGAAGCCTCAAATTAATTTCTGGTTCCCACAAACCAGGCTGGAGGGTGCAGTGTAAAACCCACTAACAAACCTGGCTCCTGCACCTGGCTGCCAGCTGCACCTCCCTCCCATCCGAGCTCCAAATGAAAGGCTCTCACCCTGCAGCAGGGTTTAAACACCACCATAAGAAGCGACACTGCATCAATGGCTCTGTTGGGAGGGTGGTCAGCAAGAGCCTCTGCATTGTTTGTTACAAAGGTGGCCAACAAGAGAGGAAACCCAGGAAACACTGCAACCCCACTACCTTTTGATGGAGGTCATGCCACGTCTCAGAGAAAATCAGCAGGGCAGTGTGGGCCAAAGGATGCTATCCCAGCCCCTCAGGAAAGGAGCTGCTAATACACCACCAGGAGACTGATCTCCACTTGATGCACTTTAAATAACAGAGTGAAAAAAAGGACAGGAAACAAGGAGGTGGAAGAGATGCAGCTCAAGTGCTGCCCAAGGCACTCATCTCCTGTCTCCCTCTCATTTCTAACCATTGCCTGTCAGCTCCACAATGCTGGGAGCTCCTGGATGAGGCCCATCCCATGTCAGCACAAGGCTCCCCAACAGCTTCTCTTGCCTGTTATTACCTGTGCAAAGCACAGCCCCATCTCCTCCGTGGGTGCTCCCTCCCAGGGGCAGCTGACAAAGGAACAGCTGAGGTATCTCTGTATGTACATTATTCCTTTCCCTAGGAAGCCAAATGTCAGAATTACTTAGCATGGAGCACACCCAATTTTTTTGGCTACTTTCAGACAGCAAGGCTCCAGAAGACCTCTGATAATCAAAGACAACAGCTTCTTTGTAATGCTGACTCTCTTGGCCCCTTGCTCACCCACATAAACTCTGACCCTCAACTCTTCCTGCTCAAATCTGAAAATCCCACATCTTATAGCAAAAATTCCCATTCAACACTGGAGTGGTTTTGGATGCACAACCATCCAAAGAACTTAACAATGAATAAAGAGTGATCATGTATTTTAAGGTTTTACAAATTCAGATTGTTTTTCCTATGAGGAAAAAAAAAATAGAAAAGTTGTGATACACCAGCCAAAGTTCCCACTTGCCTCAGACATGAAGGCCCTGGAGCCTCTCAGAAATCATCACCTGGTCTCATTCTGTGAGGCATTTTACCTTGAAGCACACTCCTGAAAGTGACAATAGCCTATGCAAGTACATGAGAAATTCAGAGCAAACAACAGTCATTTAGGACTGTTCAAGTGAGAGCCACTTATTCTCGTATTCTATTATCCCATACATTTACCAGGGTGTCCAGCTCCTCACCTGCAAATAGGGCAGGGTGGCTGTTCACCCAAAATCAGAGAGGTGGTGTAAAGACATGCATTGAGAGCTGCCTCCAGAGCCCTGCCATACAGGAACAGATATATTTAGGATTGCACATACCAGCATCAATACAAACACACTCAGTTATGAGGATGCAAATGAAAGCAGCCATAAAAAAAAAAAAAGAAAAATAGAAGACTCTTGGTTAAATCAGAATTGTCTTTTTGCTGTAGGAATCCAGTGGTTAAGTATTTGTGACCTTGCTTCCATTAAAAAGTTCCTGGAAATGCAGATGCACCTCCTGTTAACGTCAGTGAAATGTCTCCTGTGGACTTAACTGTCCTCAGATCTGCATCTTGCACAAGACAGCGAGCGTGTGTGTGGTACTGGCATGGGGGAAACAGCTGAACATGTACAACAATTAGCTTTAAAAATGTAAGATTCCGGCTATTGTTTCATTTGCCTGTCCCTGGGGATCCTCAGCATTACTGTATTATTGGTGATGCTAAACGGGGTTTTCAACAAAGCTGGTCTGAAGGCTTGTGAATGCCAAAACAGCATTTCAACCCATTAAACTTCACAGACGAAACAACTTCTTCTAAAAATAACCATCGGTTCTTCCCACTAGAAAAAATAAAAGTCTGGCCAATTCCTACCATGCCAAGTTTTCAGGCAGTCCTGATTTTTATGGCTGAGCTTATTAAGCTCTGAAGAAAAGCAGATTTATAAAGGAAACAACCGACAGAGCCGAGTTATAGGTAAAGAGCAGCCACCCTACACAACAGAGCTGCCAGCAACTGCTGGCAAACACATTCCACCTTCCTAATCCTGAATTTTCCTGTTCAGAGGAAAAGATGAGATGTCTTAGCTCCTGCTAACACCCTTGCCATTATGTTGATGCAAATACAGTCACGAGGCAATTACCAGCCCAGCCAAGGGCCAGCCATTGTGGGGCTGACAATAGATTGTCAGAGGAGAAACAAATACCCTCAACCTTCTCCAAGATTTTAAGTCTCATTAGTATAAATCAGTAACCCAATTAATGAGGGGTTTAGCATATTGATTTGCATCAGGTTACATAAATTAATGACACACGTAGTGGGAGTCAGTGTGGCAGGACATGCTGGGAAGATGAGCAGCTACCTAAGGGAATACGTGAAAGGGGGCACAAGCACCCCAGATTTTGTGATAGGGATGAAGCTGCTCCCACCACTCAGCTCCTACACAACCACCAGAGAGACAGATGTTACCTGGCTGTTGAAATGAATCATGGGGTTGGAAAAAACCTCTAAGATCATCAAGTCCAACCATTAACCCAGCACTGTCAGGTCCACCACTAAACCATGTCAATGACTAACAAGTGAGGCAAATCTACTGATGCAAACCCATTTCAACAGTTGCAGGAATCTCTGTCTAAGGGTTAAATGAACGTAGCTTGCAGGGGATGACCAAGGTCCATGGCTGAGACACATTGCTGCCCTGCTCCTGCTGGAACACAGGGCATAGATTAAGAGGGGCAACCTTGTCTGATTTGGGAAAAAGGAGCCAGCAAAGATTTGGGAAAAAGGAGCCAGGTCAGAAAGGAACCACGAGACCAAGACACAGTGAGCAGGCTGAAAAGGAGACCAAAAGGGCAAAGGGCAATGAGGCAGAGCAGGTTCAAGGAGGAAAAGCATCTCCACCAGCTACTCTCCACCTATCCACCCGACAGCACAGGGATAGTAACCAGAGGAAGGCAACACGACATTAGGATGCGCCATCAGCATCCTCCAAAACCTGCCTAAAGGTTTAGCAAAAGCCTCTTTTTCAGGGCTGCCTGCTCCTTCTGCACCCAGCTGGGTCCCCAGCCCTGCCAGGCTGCATAGCCCAGGGGATCATGAAAAGGATAGTCGTCCCTTCCAGAGGAGAGGGACAAAGGGATGGGCCATGCCCAGGATGCTTTCCCCTCCTCCCAGGGCAGGCAGCCCCTCCTTGCTCCAACAGCTATAAAAGGGCTCTCAATCCATGTAATCCATTAGATACAAATTACAGCAATTTGAGCACACTTGACCCAGAATTACAGCATGCCAATAAAGAGCTGTGTCTTCCCAGGCAATTTACACTGTTACAAGCCCTCAAACAAACCACAGCAGAGGATTAAACAACAAGAAAAGCAAACCAAACCCAGAAAACTTAATGCTGAAACAGCATTATTAAGAAATGAAAACCATTACTAGGGTTACTTCACACTCAGGTGGTCCTAAAACCACCACTATTGCACCATCTCTAACCAAAATGTGTCTTGCAGACACCTTAAACCATTAAATTCAGCCACTTGAAAGAAGATTCCACAAAGCACAGCACTACACATTTGGGATGGGGACTGCAATGTTTCTGCATCAATTTTCACCCCCTTCTACACAGTTTTTGTGTTCTTTTTTTTTTTTTTTTAAATTACCATCAGTCCTAGAGAACATTCCAAGGAAGAAAAGCAGTAGAGATCAGGCAACCCTCCTGCCAGCCTGGCAGGCACTGCAGTGTTGACTTAAGGACCACTGCAGGCAGATGGCCACTAGCCATCACATCTGGCAGAGTCACTGCAGTTATCCCAGTCAGTACAGCTTACACAGAAAAAAAAAGCCATCAGCATTAAAAAACAAACCCAAAAGTTCAAGTTATTTTCTTCCAACAATCAAAGGTGGATTTATCCAGGCTCGGATTTCCTGCAGCAGCAATGCCCACCAGCTTACACACACACAATCCTTGGTTCTCAGAGTGTCCAGGATGCTCCAAGCTTGCCAGTGCTGGCAGGACCCGGGTGTTTGCCTCTCCAAGCAGTGCCAGTGGCACAGGCTTTCCCAGGGACAAGAGAAAATGCTGCAGTTTTATGCTGGCAAGCAAAGGGCAAGAACAGGGCAGCAGCCCCCGGTGCTGGCTGTCACTGATCTGGCTACTGCTGTCACCACGGGGGCATACTGCCACATTTATGGGCAGGAGGGAAGAGGGTGGCTTTGTGGGAAAGGAGACAAACAGGGCTGGCAATTACTATGGGACACAGGATCATTAAAAGCATCCCAACAGACAGAAGGGATTTTTATGTGCCATGCTCCGAGATGCCCAATGCCAGATGCTACCATGAGAAAGGAGCCAGGACCACACCAGAGGCTTGCCCTGTCCAGCAAGGCTTACATCCAGCAAAGCAATTAGGGGATGGTGATGGAAAGTTCAGCACCATCTGGTCTAAGAAATGACCACTGTACTGAGAGGTTGCACCTCCTGATATTAATACCCCGCACTGCTTGTGAGGACAAACCCAGGTTGGCTCAGCCAGGGGGAGGAGTAGGACCCTGTCCTGGGGTGTGGAAGGGCTCCTCTTGTTGCTGTGGCCATTTGCCCCAGCTTGGGGGGGCACCACCCATCGAAGCACAAAACAAAAGACTGATCACAGCAGCCCCATTATGTGCTCTCCTTTGAAACACTGACCACAGCAGTCCCAGTAAGTGCTCTGCTTTTCCCCCTCCACGTGTTGACTGCAAGGCTGTGGCAGCACTGAGCTGCACGTGTTTCAGGAAAGGCACCTGAGCTGTTAAAGCTTTTAAGTCCTTTTAAGGGCTGGATTTTTTGTTCCAGCTCACTGGGAGACAGCACCTCCCATGCTGCCAAGGACACCACCTTTCTGTTTCATTTTGCATTTGAAGCTCATTACCAACTCCAGTAACTTTAATTATTAATTCTACGTATGGGAATTTTTCTTTAAATCATGCTTATAATGGCAATGGTTATGTGGAAAAAAGGGAAATACTTGAAGGAGGGGAGTGCATGCTTTCCCTGAAGTCAGCAGTATGACTTGTCCCTACCCGTATGGTTTAGTTTACAAGCTCATGTCAGAGAGCCAGTTTCACACACAAACACAAAATAAAAGCAGGAACACAACTTTTGATCATCCTACATTGATGTTTACTCTTGTTTCCTGTAGCCCCAGGTGACAAATCTGTCCTTTATAGAGTGGAAGATCACTGTGCTATTAACAAAGTCAATTGGACACACCTAAAATTGATGGCAGGTCTTTCCATTGGCGGCTTGTAACAAATTAAGGAATAAAAATTAGTAAGCAATTAGTTGTAAAACGATAAATATAAATTCAGAAGTGTTTTTCTTTTCTGAGCAGAAACGCTCAGAAGCAGGAGAATTTACAAGCAACTTTCTTACATATGAACACTTACGCCAAGAAGGGAGATGGAGCAGGCAGCCCCTCCCAACACAAGAGCTTTTGTTCCACCAATCTCTGAACTCTGAAGAAGTTTTATTTTTTTATTCTTTTTTTTCTTCATTTAGCTCTGCTGGCCTGCCAGCTGGGTATGAGCCAGAAGGGTTATCCAGTCAGACCTTACTGCGATATATTTACAATGGTAGTGCATCTAAGGTTTATTTCAGGATTAAAATTCAAATGGCTAGAACCATTTAAATAATTAAAGGGCAATCAGAAAATGCCATGAAACCAAACAAATCAGGAAAAGTCATGGAAACCATCAGTAATATTTAATTCAGAAATTCTCTTTGTTAGAGAACTTAGCTGAAAGAAAACAGCTGGATGTAGTTCAACCCTCTAAATTAAAAACAATCTAACAAGGTCTATAGGGATAACTCTTTCAGCTACATACTGGAGACCAGATTCACTTCTACCAAGTAAATGCAATAGCACTCAAAGCTAGAAAGGAAATTCCTCAGAACTGAGGTAGTTTCTAAGTATCAGCACATTTTCCAATTCCTTGCAAGGCAACTTAGCTATTTACAATCCACTTTTTCCCACACATAAATTTATAACTTTTTCAATTTTATGGTTCCATGATTTATTTTCTAAAGAAAAATAATCTAGCCAGAATATCCCTAACTCTACTAACATCATGTTTTAATAAATAACTGGCTACTTCTAGTAAAATTAAGCCTCCAGGATTGTTTATACCAGCCAAGAATACGTCTTTATAGCTTTGCAGAAATTTGGTGTGAAAATAAAGTTGAATATAATGCTGACCCTGAGCTAACAAGTAATTAATGCTTCAATATAAAAATAGAAAATTATCCTTTATGACACAAGGGTGGAGTAGAGCAAACCCTCTCTCTCTGGGTTGCTCTCCTGGCCAGATCTCAGTGTCCAGTCAGACCTGAAGGCTACCCAAAGCAGGAGATGTGCAGAATAATTTTGAGTCTTTTCAAAGACACTGCTTTCGCTAAACTCTTTTAAAAATTATTTCATTTTTGTTTTTAAAAATATACACTTCTTTTATTCATGAGTTGCTGTTCACCACAACACTGTTCCAATTGCAACAGCACAGGTAGAGAGAGGAGAGTGTCTCAGGTAGTGCCAAAAAGCTTCAGGTGCTGGGCATCAGCTCCCAGGAGGCCAAACACCAAAAAGGACGTGTCTTCAGCCCTGCCAGCTCCTGCCTGCTCCTACTCCCATCTGCCTGCAACAGTGCCTGCTCCTTCCCTTTTGCCCCCATCAGAGAGGAAACAAAACTCTTGTAGAAACAAACCCAACCCCCCCCGCCTACCCTCCCACAAAGGACTCCTTAAAACCAAAACCAAAACAATTAAAAAAAAAATATCAATCCAGCATCCACCTAACAAATTTGCAGACAAGACACAAATTGGCATTTGGATCTGCGAGACGACAAGTTGCTTCCAACCGAACAAGTTTAATGCCTCATTCCCATGGGGGATGCACATCAGGAACTGACCCACGGGAGTTACAGCCAATTGTAAGGATCCTGGGGAGCAAATGACATCTCTTCTTAGTGTCTGCAGAACGGGAATTCTCTGTAGTCCCTTCCAATTTAACCAAACCTCCTGTAAAGCAAGCACAACCTGCTCCTGGCATTGATGCCCCATACAAACAGGGCCCTTGGCACGCTGACCAGCTCTGCCTTCACCTTCTGTTTTACCACATAATAAAGACAAATGACTTCCACCTCTCTCCAGATAAGGCAACTAACATAATGTGGATAAATGGGAAGTTAACTACATGAAACATTTTCTGCTTGTTGGGCAATTATTTTTTCCCCATAAGATTACATGATAAATAAAACCTGCTTCTGTACAGATATTTCTCATTTCAGAAACACATACTTGTTACAGGCCAAGAGAAGACCCTGGGGTTTTTGTTTTTGTAAGAAATACAGCAAAAGAAAAAAAAAAAAGAAGTGATAAAGACACAAATGCAGAGCTAACTACAGGCTTGTATATACATTTTTGTTATCCACCTCTAAAATGGACTCTTGGTGAACAGGATAGACTGGTAGTCCCCGTTCCTGTTATTCCCAGAATAGCAAGGGAAAAAAAAAATAAATCAGTATCTTAAAACCAGTGGCAACATAGTAAAAACTGTACACTGTTGTCCATTAACTTAAAAAGCAAAGTCTCTAGATGGTATAAAAGTGAAAGCAGATGCCTTCTACCTTTGATAATAAAAGTCTTTCCCCCCCCCTATGCTGCACAATTATCTCCATTGTCTTTGCATGGCCAAGAACAAAATGCTAAGGAGCAAGGCTGCTTGTGATAGACTGCTCCTGGCAGCGGCAGAAGTGTTCACGTTCTTATCGCTCTTGTTGGAGTTCCGAGTGACCTCGGTGGCGTTGAACTCGAACTCCGGGGAGCACTGCTGGAGCTCGCAGCCGCTGCCGCTCTCCTCCCCGCTGCTCTCCTCACCTGTGGGAGACAAACACACCTGCTATCCTCCTCTGCCATCTGCAGCCCCAGGGCAGAAGGCAGCAGGGGGAAATGGCAAGAGAATGGCTGTTTTGGTATTTACAAGATGTCAGCGTGGGTCCTGCGGTTAATGTGACTGCTGTGTGCATCTGTCAAATCTGGGCAAGGTGTGCTTGCAGCCAGTTGTGTCCTGGGCTGCACCAAAAGCAGTGTGACCAGCCAGTCGATAGAGGGGATTTGCCCCCACTACTCTGCTCCTGAGACCGCAGTTGGAGTCCTGCCCTCAACATAGGAAGGATCTGCAGGAGCAAGTCCAGAGGAGGCCACAAGAATGCTGAGGGGCTGGAACACCTCTCCTATGAGGACAGGCTGAGAGAGCTGAGGTTATTCAATTTGGAGAAGGGAAGGCCCCAGTGAGACCTTACTGCAGCCTTTCAGTACTTCAAGGAGGCTTATAAGAAAGGTGGAGACAAACTTTTCAGCAGACCCTGTTGCAATAGGGCAAGGGTAACTAAAAGAGGGTAGATTTAGACTAGATATAAGGAAGAGATTTTTTTATGAGGGTGGTGAAACAGCGGCACAGGTTGCCCAGAGAGGTGATAAGTGCCCCATCCTTGGAAAGACTCAAGGTCAGGCTGGATGGACCGGGCTCTGAGCAACCTGTTCTAGTTGAAGATGTTCCTGCTCACGGTGGGGGGTTGGACTAGACGGCCTTTAAAAGTCCCTTCCAACACAAACAGTTCGATGACTCTGTGGGAACAACCCTCTTCACACAGCCCGTCAGAGATGCCACTTCCCACCCTCTTTACCAACACGCTTACCCAGAGCTGAAGGTTAACCAGCTACCCCATGTTAGCATGAAATCCAAATAAAAAGGGAAAAAAGAAAAAGCAAAAGGCGAACCACAGCAAACATACTTATGTCAATGAAGTCGACGTCGTTCCCACTGTACGCGTTCTTCAGCTTGTTGGTCATCACCCGCAGAGCCATGATTTGCCGGCGAATCACCATGTCTGGCTTGGTAATATCAACTTCCACCTCCGGGTTGTTCACTTGACTCGCTAAGCCATTTCCAGTCACCGCAAAGTCATACCTGAAAAGAAACCATTCCTGCTGGCACCAGAGCTGCAGCCTGGCAGGGTCCCTGTGCCAAAGGGTGACAGCATGGGAACTTGGCAATGCCACCCCTGTTTTCAGTCTGGGTGATACTCTGAGCCCAGTGTGATCTTCCCACGTGCTAAACCTCACAAAGCACCTCTCTGGCTTCTTACTCCATCTTCCCTCCCTGCAATCTCTGCAGCATGTGGAAATAAACATTGTTTTCATTTATGCTGTGCCACATAGGCAGGGGAAGGACAATTTTCTCCCCAACTTGAAAAGAGAAAGAAGATCTGGGGTTTATAATAATAATGGCTTTCAACAGCATAAATCAGCTTGCTGCAGGCAACAGAGCAAAACAAGGTGCTGAGATGCCTTGATGCCCAGTTAGATGACACTTTTGGGAAAACAACCTTCGAGGCCATAGTTATCCCAGAGAAACCTATAGTGACTGTTGGAGGCAAGTGTGTCATTCTGGCTTTGCATAATGCACCTTAACCATCAAGCTGGGATATTGAATGTGTGCTTCTCACCATGCAGACATGAGATGCAATTTCCCTAATAACCCCAGCAGGAGAAACACCTGTGATGCTGAAGATGAGAACCTGTAGCCCCACACATCAGAGGAGGGAAGAGCCAAGCTGCTCAGCCTCAGAAGGCATGCATGCTCAGGTCTGAACACACGTACAGCCTCTTAGTTAAAAAGAGAGACTAAGCAACAAAATCCAACAGAACACATCTCCTGAAACTGGTCTTTGGAGCATCATCTTATAGAGTAAGGACAGGACACATTTCTCCTTCCTCCAATTACCTGACTTGCTAGAAAAATCAGTTTAACAGAAGAAAACATTACTTTTCTTAGTTCTGATACCAACATCAGTATCATGAGAGAGAGAAAAGCTTTTAGCACAGTCTACTGATTCTGGAGACCAGGCAGTGAGACAAAGTATATGTGTGAAGAGTATGCTCAAATCCTGTCCTGCGTATGGGAGTAACAATGATGATGATTATTGGTAGTGGTAGTCTTGTTATTATTTGTGATCAATATTATATGTTTCAAAGAAGTTGAAGACCAAAGTGTGGAAGACTACCAAACTTTTAGCTTCTCAGTCACTGGGAAAATGCTAACAGCAAATCAAATTATCTTGCACAACTCCATATGTCCAGCCCCCCCTCTGCCTCCTTGCCCAGTGCTGCCAAGTCTCCATCTCTCCTCTGTACTCATGTGGCCCTTGCACACACTGGGGATACCTGCTATGAAAAGCCCTGTAGAAGCTGCTGATAAACAAGACTTCAGGAGGCAGAGCCATTTCTTGTCACAGAGACCCAAAGCATCACCCTGGCCAATTATGGCAGAGTTTCAGGCACAAACAAAACAGCGCAAAATTTAAGCAGTGTGTCTTAGTCCTGTGGCCCAAAAATATCAAGAGCAAAAATTGCCATTACTTAGAAAAACTGCTGGAAAACCCTGGACAACTGTTTTTTTTTTTTAATGGAACATCTTGGATTGTGCTTATTTCCTCAGTAAGCAAAGAGAAAAAAAAGAAACTTGTATTTCCAAAATAAAAGTTAAACAGTTACATAAACCATATGACAGAAGAACTTTGGCTTACTCATGTGTTGGCAATTTCTTCCTTACAAGAAAAAAAAAAAAAGGAGTTTTGTAACTCTTTTTCCATCAAAAGTGTGAATGAAACCACTGGCCTTCTTGTGCCACTGACCTCAGCAGTGGAGAAGGTCTCCAGGCTCCATCACCCCTGCCCTTGCTCAACAAAGAAACCAATTCCTGGTGCAAATACCAACTGGGAGCACTGGGGCAGCAGCACTGTCAGACAACACAAGCATCCCTGCTCTGTGGCTGTGATACAGCATTTTGTACAGATCATTTCTCCAAATCCATAAACAACCAATAAGAGGTTTAAGTCCAAGAAGAGGTGCCCTATCTGGGTATCTACACTTAATTCTCTCCTCTAAAGCAAACCCCCACACAGAGCTTGGACATCCCTTTGGCTTTGCGTTCCAGTTCTCTCATTTACAAAAACAAGAGGGGTAATGGCAACAGCATGTCTTGGGAAAGCTGGAGTCACTCCAGTAGGAGAAGAGGGCTCAGAGAGAGGCCAGCACACTGGGAAAGGCTGGGGCAAGAGGGAGAGGGTTAACGAGGGGAGGCAGCATCGCCAAACCTGCTCTTGGCGCTCCCATTCCAGCACTCGTTCTCATTGACAGTGCCTACAGACATCTTTTCATCATTGCAAATGTTGCCAGGGAGAGATGACCAAAACTTTTTGGCTTGCTTCAGCTTCTCTTTCACATCAGTAACCTATTAAGCCAGAGAAAAAAAAGAAATACAAAACATAATCCAGAATACCAAACGCTCATTAAAAGCAAAGTAAGGAAAGTATTTTTTATCACAACAGACATACACAGGCCAGATCTTCAGGTTGCGTGTTTTGATGGTTGATTTACTTTTTTAATACAAAATTAAACACTGCTCCTCAAACACATATTACTCATAAGCCAAGCCTTTAGCACAGGCACTTCTCTGACATAGAAGCATTGAGGTAATTCACATCTAGAGCCATGGGCAGATTACACCCCTCAGAGAGTTAAAGACAGCCAAGGAATATTAAGCAACCCTATAAATTAAAAATGGAAAATTACACACTGTGGTACACGGGTGTGAAGCACCTGAGTGGCACCAGCAGGACCAGGCACTCACCAGTCGGTCCAAGCTCGTGCCAGCAGCTGTAGTTGGCCGCTCCTCGGGGTTGTAGGGTCTGAAACGAGCACTGAAACCACTTTCAGAGACAGAGCGAGCAGTCCGGCCTTGGGCAAGTGTTTTTGGCTGGCCACATCCCTGGAAAACCTATGTGAGAGAAGGAAAGGATTTTATGAAATGGGATGTCACAGAAGCCTCCCTTCTCCAGGTTCCAACCCAGCCCCTGCCCAAAATCATACATCAACTTTATACATATACTAGAAAGAGCATTCAGGAAAAAACATATTGATGAGAATAGCAAAATAAAACACATTGAATAAATAAAACCCAAATGTCCTCTTGGCCCATTTACCTTCTGAGACACCTGCATGCTGTTCTCCTGCATGTTCATGATCGCATCTGAAATTTTCACATCAATGGGGTCCATGACTGACTCAATGTTGAAGGGACCCTCCAGCCTTTCTGCTACCAGCAGCATCGAATCTAACACAGAGAGAGATGAATGAAGGTTTTTAATGGAGGAGCTGTGAGAATAACGGGTACAAAGGATAACTGTTTGAGCACACAGACATTAACCACTGCAGTGTTGCCTCTGACCAGCGCACGTCTCCAGGAAACATTTTGCTCCATTCCCAGAGCCTACACCTTCACCAGGCACTTAAGAGGCTGCCAGCACCAAACCACGGGCTCATATACATCAAAAGCCATGTTAAACGAGGGGGAGCCATTGCAGCCTGCCAACAGCAGCCTGTAATCAGTTCCTCCCATCAGAACAAGCATTACTAACAGCCTCCACTCCGTGCTCATTTATTAAAGGTTGCCTTGTGTCATTTGTTTTTCAAGACTGCTTTCAAAGCCACTGGCTTCCTCATGCTGGTCCTGAGCACAAGACACCAACTTCCAAGGGTCCAAGATGATCCTTGATACCATTTCTCCCTTACAGACAGCTACAGGGTTTTTGGTACCTGGGGAAGGCAAAGGATTGCACTCCCAGCATTACATGGACAATCTGCATGATGGAGTCTGCGTGAGACCAGCGTGAATGCTGTGCACTCCTGATGTATTTGGCACATCTCTAGGCAAGGGGAGAAGGAAAGTCCCTCAGCCAGCACTGGGTCACTCCTCCTGTGCTGACATGCACATCCTCATCAAATGCATCATTAAACGCAGCAGCTACTGAACATCCACCACTTCCTCTGGGAAATTACAATTGGCAATTGGCATTAAGGCTTTCACCTTGGATTGTGTTTACATCCTCTCTCCGGTTCTCCTCTAGAAGGTGCCTCCAGGTACACACCTGGCACTAAGCTCTTGTTTCTTCTCACCCATCACAACCTTAATTTAATGGCAGTTTTCACTGTGGTCCCTCAACCCCAAAGCATTTGCTGGTCTCATCTCCTGCATCACTTCATGATGCTCTGCCACAGACTCATCTTTTTCCAGTTGCATTTAATTCCTCAATTTTTCCTAGCCTGAGTGATGAGGGAGGTCAGGACACAACAGTCCCTCCGGCCCTAAGGAGCTCCTCCCCGCTCCTAAGATACGCCTGTTCCCTTCCATTAAGGAGAACAGGTGTTTCACAGTTAGTCTATTAATCCTGAAAAGTGTTTCTCATGACATTCATCCTCCTCCTAAGTGCAGAAGGTATTTTCAACAAGCAGAAAACTTCTGTGGGCTCTGGCAATCTGTTAAAGCCCTATAAAGAAATTTGACATACCAAACAATTTAGTAATAGCTTTGCCTTAGTGCCCAAGTCATGTTAAACTACATTAAAAACCCCACAAACTGGTGACAACTATACGATTAAGCTATGTGTGCATCTAAAATAATAATAATAAGAGGAAGAGGAGGACGAGTAATAATAATAATAATAATCCAACACCAAAACTCCCACATGAACTGCAGATGTCTTCCTAGCCTGTAAATTCACTTTTTAAAGACAATTCAATATTCTAAAGTTTTGTTGGGTGTCAGTCAAAGGACTATCAGTCGATTAACCCACTCTCACTCACGCAGCTCCTCCAAGGTGTGGTTGTTTGGGGAGTGAACCTCAGGAGGAGCTGGTGTCCCCAGGAAAGCCCCTGGCTCTGGAGGCACACACCACCAGCATCAGTGACAGAGCTGTTGCAGGGCATGGCTGGAATTTAGCCGTCAGGGACTACAAGTAGGTCTGAACTAAATGCATTTAAAAAAAAAAAAAAGGAAAAAAAAAAGAAGGTAATAACAAATGAAACAAAGAGTCTTAGACTGTATTGTGGTGGGCTCCAATAAAGTGATGCTTCAAATCTCTGAGTAATGACTGCTAGCATGAATATACTATTGTGCCGGAGGAGAGAAAAATGCTTTTGATGTGCTACCAAATGGAGACTTTTGTAAACAAGTGGAGCACAACTTAAATGTGTTCATCATTGTCAAAGCTTTTGGGGTTTTTCACGCGCATAAAGAACATCCCAGTGCAGTTTTGCAGGAAGCCGCTCATTTCAAATAAAAATATTATGAATTGACAGATAATAAAACACACAAAATGCACAGGGCTTTTAAAAAAAAAAAAAAAAAAAAAAAGAAAAATCATTCCATTTTGTAACTACTTAATTCTTCGAGTGGCCAGGAAAGGCCACAGATCAATAAAGTGTTTGTGAAAGACTGAAAGGAAACATAAACCCCAATTCTTCTGGCTGTTTGGCATCTTTGTAAACTTTGAGCCGGGCAGGCCATCCACAAGACCATGGGAATGTAGAGCGAATTGGGTCCTTTGTTAGCAGGGGTGCCATGGCGTTCCATGTATCACAGCCCAGGAATGCAGCCTCTGCTTTGACTGCCGATAGAGAAAATGCATTCGGCCTCCAGCAGAGCTGCCAAAGCTGGCGAGAAAAGATAAGGAAAGTAATAATTGGAGTTGGGATTGATACAGGCGAGGAGCACTAAATGAAATAAACTTTCATTAAAAAGCAGGGAGGGGAGAAAGGGGCTGAGGGTGGGGGGCTCTCCCTCATCTGCAGTTTTGATTTTGGAGGCATCCTGCAAACTTTTACCTCCCACCAGGAGCTGGCTGGTGTCCCCAGCTGCTGGCGAGCAGCAGTTCCCTCTGGCAGCCCCGTCTGACGTTAATAAGGCTGGCTGGGGTTCCGGGTACCGCCGGCACCGCTGCCCGCAGGAGGGGAGGATGCTGCTCCAGCACCAGGAATGAATCTTCGGAGCCATGCCTCTCCCAAAAAAGATTTTCCATTATTGGGAGAGAGGAGTTGATTATAAACAGCAATTATTTTGCCCCAGCTCTGGCGCAAAGTAATTGATATTTATAAGCCATAGCGAGGTGGCTCAGCTTTGCTTCACGAAAAGTCTGGCAGAGTGAAAAATGTACCCTGGCCATGTGTTACAAACACACAGCATGACAAAGACAGTCTCTCCTCCCTGTGATGGGGAGATACAAGTGGATTTGGGGGGGGGGGGGAAACACAACCATCTACCACCATCCCTTAAAGACCCTTTTCCTCTTGCATACATTTGTCCTTGCTACTGGCATTGAGACAATCCTTGGCAACAAAGCACCTCGCTCTCATGAAGGAAAGCAATTCTTTTGCATTGTGCCACCAATAATCAGAAACCCACATCTTCAGCCTCACTGTCTGACTTGAAGAACAAAAGGCAGTTTTCAGTCTTAACCCCAAGATCTGATTTAAAAGGGGAGGGAAGGAGGGGGAAGACCTTGACCATTCATTAACAACAATCTTTTTTTTTTTTTAAGGGGAAAAAAATTCTTTGCACACAAAGTAGTACTCCAGATATGTATATGGAGCCTGAATTCGACATCTTTGAGCAGAGTAAACCTTTGTGGGGGAAAAAAAAAATCATGAAAAGGCACTGGAGATTAACACTGTTCATTCAGGAAAGCTCCAACCCCCCAATAGCCTGTTTGAAACAAAGTATACCCCTGTCTAATTGGTGTACAATTGTGTCAGGAATAGAGGGAGAAATAATTTAGATAGTTAAAGGGGAAAAAAGAGTACAATTCGGTCATTATTTCATACTCCACAGATTTAAATGGTACTTTGGAGAAATAAGGAATTACAAAGTCTTCTTGTCTCAAAAAACCTACAAACTTTATATTTGAGCTTGGAAAAGCTTTACATAAGTGGCTTAACATACAGACCCACTAACAAACACACGTGAGTATTTCATATGCACATGCACCCAAATTAATATAGACTTGCAGCATTTGTTGCAAGTTCTCCTGTTTAACTATCTTTAAATTGATTTGCTAGGTTCAAAAATCTGATTTCGACTCATAATAAATCATCGCCATAATGTGGTACATAAACTCATGATGCAAAATCGCATTGAGCTCATGCAGGTGGGTTTTTGGCATTTTGTGGAGTGGTTTTGAGAGGATTTTTTGGGGTCTTGTTTATTTATTTAATTATTTACATCTTTAAACACAAACACACAAGAGATTTGTGGCATATGCCCTGCCCTAAACACCAGATCTACCTAATTTAATTTGTCTCAAGAAGAAAGTTGAGACAGAAACCAAAATCTGGAACATAACCAGCACCTGTTCAGTTATTAAACTGTCTAAAGAAAGCACAGCTTAAATTTTCTGTATCCGTACTCCACTGCAGGCATCAACCCAAAGTGCACGAACCAAGCAAATACTGCCAATAAACTTAACAAAGCTTAATACCATACTTAAGTAATGAGTGGGCAGGAAGCCCCTTGGGAAGGAAGCACTTCAAGAAGAAAGCTTTGCTTCCAACCTGGAATCACATGTATTTATTTTGTCTTGTTTAATAATCTTAATTATTGTATGCAGTCCCTATCAGTCTCGTGTGACAGGGTTCGCCAGCTTCCCCCGAGGTTCGTTTTTAGCCGCATACCACCTACAGCAATTAGCTGCTTGTGCTTTTGTCTGTTTTCTGGCATTATGCCCTTCCCTTTCATGGGATTCCTCTTTTCTACTTGGACTAGATGTTTGTAAGTCTCCTGGCTTTGAGCTATTTCAGCAACAATTGTAGTTGAAATACTTAATATTCTCATGAGAAAGACTGGCTGGGAGGAATGGGGGGGTGGGGTGTCAGCCTCCCAGAGAATGACTTGGAAACCCAATTTAGTGTCACATTCAACTCCCTATATGGAGTACACACACACAAAAAACGCCTTCTGAAAATAACACCCTGCACATACCCAGTTGGCAGAGCAGCAAAGTGAAAATCCAGTGCACGAAACATGGAAAAACACATTCTAAGATGTAAATCTAGCCTCAAATGCCAACTATCAGCAATTTCCCTTTTTTTTTTTTATCTTGCAGCTCAATGAAAGGGAAATCTTTTCTTTCTAAGTCTTTTTTTTCCCTGAGTGGGATGGGAAGAGTACCACAGCCTTTTCAGTAGCAGCAGATACTTTACATGTGCACTTCATCACACATTAACTGGAGTGAAGCGACTGCTCCCAAAGGATGCTCAATCACAGATAAATCAAACCTCCTGGAAAAGGAGCACAAACGAAAACATTTAACATTATCTATTGCCTGTGCCCACAAAATGTGATGCATTGCCAATTCTGATGAGCCTTGACCCAAGGAGGAATTTAACATTTCAGTCTAAATTTCATGTATCGAATGATACCGTGTGTAAGCACGGAAGAGAAATAACAACCAGGAGGAAAAGGATGGCAAAAGCACTCACATAGCGTCACGCAAGACCTATCAACAGTGCAAAAGGATGGTGGCTGAGTGCCAAATGAGCTGTTTAAAAACAGATTCGGACACATGTCCTATTCAATTTTTTAATGTAAAATCCAGGTCTTCAGCTTTTCCCAAAGCTCATCATGGCTGGCAGGAAGATTCCCAGGCTGCTGAAGAAGAAAGCTGGCTTTGGAAAAGACAGCTGTATGGTGACAATAATGTATAAGAAGTAGTATGGAAAAAACAGACTGTACACACGCTTGGTCCAGCAAGAAGAGACACTCCAAGCCTACAAGCACATGGCAGCTCCATGCTCCTAAAGCTTGCTGCAACAGAAGTCACTGGCATAACAAAAGTCTCATTTATTTATAAGTTAATGTGAATGGCAAAGGTGTCCTGTATAGAGAGGTGTGGAAGGAAAAGATATCCATCACAGACACCTGAAAAATCTGCTACAGCTCAGCACAGCCACTCACCATTCAGGTGAGGGACACAGTATCAGTGTAGACTCATATGCAGTTTTAACCCATATTGCCTTACCCATAAAGATATTCCACTCAGCGTCCAAGTCCCCTTGGTTGGCCAAGCAGCCTCTCATGACGTTAAAGCAATAGTTGTAACAGGGCTTCACTGATACCAAACCTCGGCAGTGTGGGCAGTACATCATTTTCAGCAGTGCTCGTGTACCCTGTGGCGTGGGGTTCACCTTTAAGAGAAAAAGAGAAGAAAATTAGCACTCAGTCACTAACCCACACATTTACCCCAAGGTGCATGGGACAGAGCTGTGCAGAGGAGATGCAAGGGCTCAGCCATCACCATCACCATCCAGTCAGAGCTCCCTGTTTACGTGGTCCAGGGATGTGGGGAAAGGATGAAGGGGTCTAGCTCACCTCCTTGGGTGTACCTGCCACTCCAGGGGTCACAGACAGTCCTCATCTCTGCAAAACATCACTTGTACTGCAATACACCTTATGTGTCATGGGACCCCTCCCAGGGTTGCAAGAACAGGAACTACAAGGGGACACGCAGCACTTAAGCTCAGGGAAGGCAGTAAAATGTGACCAAGTCAAATGATGTCACACAAAGCTGCACTATCTGAGCCCTGCTGCAAACACGTGCTGAAGAAGATGATGCTGGGATTTTTCAGGAAAAAGCGTCCAAGACAGGATATCTGCCACTGTCCCCGTACCAAACCCGCTGGGAGTGTGCCCTCCTCCTCGGCGCACACAGCACTGGCTCTTCTGGGACAATCGCCCAGCAGGGCTCTCCGGCACAGAGACCAGCTCCTTTATCTCGCATTCAACTCAGCATTTACATGACAGATACCCGGGTTCATTTACACTCAGCACTCATCACACTAAGTAACAGTTCCCCACACCCGGAGGAAGTGGCAGCTACAACCCCGCAGCTGAGGACAAGGCGGGGAGGACCCTTGAAGCCAACACGCAGCCACTGGGCGTGTGAGCAGAGCTGTCTGCAGCAGGCATGTCACCCCTGAGCCCTCAACAGGGCTATTTTCCAACGTGACTCATGGTCATTCATGTTTGATTCACTCTCTGGCCCAGCTTCAAAACATTCATTGAAACCATTTCCACCCAGCCAGTCCGAGGAGCATTAGCTCCATCCCAACACACTAGTGCCGACCACATGGTGGGTCTGTCTGAAGTGTTGAACAGAGAAGCTCCCTCAAGAGCAAGTTTAAGTGTTAATTAGCCACATAGGAAAACAGGAAATTTAGATTTTCTGATTTAGTGATCAGAGATACACTGACAAAACAGAAGTGGTCTCTGGTGTTTTAAATGATGCACTTGAGACTCCTAGTAAGGCGTTTAGGGAAAGTGCTCTAAATAGGTTGTGATCCATGACCATGCTGGAGGAGACACACAACATCCCTGAAAAAGAGGGAAGTCACTCCATACAAAGCGCTGGAGATGTGGATGGCCTCCACATCTCATCTCTGGAGTTGGGAACAGACTTCATGGCAGAGAGGACAACAGGACTGAATGGAGATGAATGTACACGAGGAAGATCTGGTACCGCACACATGCTGAGGACCTTACTATTGCAAAGCCAATCTCAGTGTGAAGGATATGGAGAAACTAAACATGATCTTCTGGTGCAAAAACTAAGTGGCAACACATGAAACTAGGAGCAACAGATTTTAACAAAAATAAAACAGAAAAGAAAAGCTACATAATCAGGCTGGCATCAGCAGAATTTTAAACCCTCTTTTCTTATGAGAAGAGATGATAGATAAAAATCTGCTGTTTCTGACAACCCCAGAAAGACCACAGTTTCCCTTCAGTAGGCAAGCAAACTGGTTAGAGAGGCAGAAGGACAGTTTTCTGCAGCCGATGGAGCTCAGTGTTGGATTTTGGCTGGCCAGCAATGTTAATCAGACAGCATTTTACCCTTTTTTTGTCCATGAAGAGCCTGTTTGGCTGAGCAAAAGGAAACTCCATGTAGAAAGCTATTTGTGGTGATGGTGGAATCTGATTCAGATCCTTCAGAGAATATATACATTTTATATTTATATATATATTTGGAAGGCATAGTGGGAGCAGGAGCCCTAGCAGAAAGCTCCCTGTTGGGACAGCATGGCTTTAAAGCAGAGCTGGTTCAAACACTGGGAATAGCTCAAGCAACAGAAACCAGCTAAATCAGATGATTTATAGTTGGAAAACTGGAAACAGACAAATGTAAAGGTATCATCTGCCATCCAGATGGTGCAGTCCTTGCATAACAAAAAAGTTGCGAGGAGAAAGAGGGAACTGAATAACATCTCGCACCCAGAGACGAGCTCTGAAGGATGCTCCAGCTTAGCAGTTTACTTGTTTCTCTGATAAAAATCCCTGCCTATGTCACTTGGCAGTAGGTGCCAGGACCTCCATGCCTAGTCCTGAGGCTTATCAGCAGATCCTGGCCATTCTAGCGCTGTTGGCCCTCAAAGGAGTGCTCTGCATCCTCCTTGGGAAGAAAAGTTAGGAAAATGTTGATAGTACCAGCCAAGTGCTAAAGTAGTTTGAAGCTGAATGAGGAGCAGGAAGCTTCCCCAACCCTATCATGGAAAGCTGCAGCTCTATGGGAGGGATTGCACAGCAGTGAATTGCAAAAACCCCCACACAGAGCCATGACCCAGGAGGCCCCTTCCCATCTTAGGTTCCCCCCTCGCCCCACGAGCGCCAAGTGGCTGCAAGCCTGCAGCATCCCCTGCTTTGATATTTCATAGGGGTTGATCTTTAAGAATCCCAGCAGATGCAGGGGAAACTGAAGCTGCTTTCCCACGTTCCATAGCAGACGATATGCAATGGTCACTTGGATTAGGTCCTTTGAACAAAGACCCAGGATGATTTTAAAAGCGAACAAGGTTTCGCTTCCTTCCCCAAGTAGGTTTGTGGCTCTGAGTCCTGCAAAGAGCAGAGCAGAGGGTGCTCACAAAAGGGCAATGGAAAAGACAAACCCCGGCCTGCAGTGACTGCTGAACTGAGCCCTATTAGTGATGGACACCATCCACAGGGAAGCTGTTAAGTGTGCAATACAGCTAACACAGATAAAGAGGAAGACAATGGACAAATTCATCAGTCCAGAGTTGGCATTTTATGGTGCCAGAAAGCAACAGGAAGGCACAAGCAGAGATCACCTCTAAGAGAGAGTTTTGGGTAACATTATGAGCAATTACACCTCGTTACAACAGTGATAAACGCTTAACTGCTGGGTATCACTGCAATGAGAACCTTAACCCCTGGCACAGGGCCCATACCCGGTCCAGACCAGCTCCGGCTCCGTCAGTGGGATGTGCCATATGTTGCACTGGCAATTCTTCACAAGCTTTTAATGCTGGCCCTGCCACACCAGGTGCAAGCTCTTAAAACACCATTGTATGTAACAGTAAATCCAGATATGCTTTGTTCTAGGGTTGTGTTTATCTTGGAAAGCAACTCAGGTTCATTCAAACTCTACTCTAGAATGACCCTCAAAACCAAATAGTCTCCTTTCTAATAAAGCAGAGTCCCAAAGAAAGTTTTATTTGCTGGAGAGGATTTACTCTGCTAGATCTGAGTCCAGGTACTAGTATGCTGCAGTACACATACCCTGTAAAAGCTTCTAATAGAAGCAAATGCACTCCAGTCCCTTCCTTTTATCTTGTGAAATTTATTTCCTGTCCATGGCATGCCATGCCACTGCAGCAATCCATCACCCTGTGGTTTCATGTAAATTACAATTTGTCCATATCTATGCGCTTTGTCAAACGTGAAGATTAAAAGCTGCTAACAGATGTGTTTTGGCACCAATCTTCACATTCGTATTGAACTTGCTCCTTAAAAATACAGATTTGCACACAACTTACAAAAATTAAGTGAAAAGAAACCAATCCTGCGCTTAATGCAAACATTTTGTATCATATTTGTTGGGATAACTCCCCTACTCATATTGACTGGTGAAGGTAAAATCATGTTCTTGTAAAAGTGCCACGCTCTTGGCATAATAAAATCTGGGTTCTATTGGTACCTTGTCATACCCATCCCATTTCAGAGTCTCACATAAGGGAAACTGCCTTACATCCTTAGCCTTTTCCAGCCCACTTGCAATTGCAGCTGGATGCATACATCAGGTAGAAACTTCACCATTAAAGTATACGCCTATCAAGTGCAATGCCTTGATCACAGCCTATCACAAAGCCACCAAAACTCAAGATAAACTGATCTGTGCAAGCAGTCAAAGTTCAGAAAAGCAACCAGATTCTTTTTTATCTCCTTCCCAAGGCAAGGAATAGCTGAGAAAGGATGACAAAGCTCCAGCTATGGACAGTCCTGCAGGGAGCTCCCACCAGCTGCCAGACAGCCAGAGACACGTTTCATTCTCCCACTCTACCCTCAAGTTAACATTAAGAATGTTAATAATAACATTTAAAATCCTGTCAGCTTTAATAACTATTTATAATAACACTGATAACTCAGGCTTTCTTATTTTCCAAGCTTACACAACAACAGTGTTGCCATGCCAGCAGCACAGCCACCAGAAAACATAAAAATCCAACAATCTGAAAATAAATGCAGTGAAATTACTTTTGTTTTATACTGTGTTTTCTTTGCAAAAAAACTAAATGAGGGCAATACTGGCTAAGGAAAACTAAAGGAGTAACTTCTCAGTGACATGGAAAGATGATTTCAGAAACACACTTCAAAGCTGACTGTGGGATGCTCCAGGTGAGCAGTCAGCTTAGACAACTGAGGTGTCATCAATTTTTAGGACCAACACAACCTTATTTGCATCATTTTTTCCTTCTCTCAGTGTTGTGCAAGAGCATTATCTTGGCACACACTGGTCCAGACATTCAGCTCACTGTGAGGCAGAAGATCACTCAGGAGGCTCTTGGTTTGCTTCTCCACCCCAAATATTCCAATGAAAGTGTTTTGGAATTAACTACGCATTTAACCAATTTTGCTGGCCCGGTGCTAGGACATGAATAATTTAGACAGCATCTGTTTCAACCACAGAGTTGGGCCTCTGAGGTCTAGCATAAGGGAGCATATTTAGGAATGGTATTTGGGAACTGCAAGACACTCTGTCTCATCAGTATTCGCTCCCCATGGTGACGTCTGCTGCAGCTTTATCTTTTGCAAGGAAAAGCTCAAGAGTACATTTATGCTCAATTCCCTATTTACAGCTTGCTCCCCCCACTCCAGATGTGACACTGCCCAGAGGAACAGCAGAGCTCCTGAGAATCACACCACTGGGGACCCAACCTGCTCAGTCCTAACACTAGCGTGTCAGATGTGAAGCACCATGTGCTTGTCTTCCCCAACGGGGTAAAGGGGACCTCAGGGCACCAAGTGGATGCCTCTCCCTCTGAAAACTTGAGTAGCAATGCTAGGGTCAGCATATCCTGCTCCTGGTACCCTTGGAACCAAAGTGCCTTTCACACCAAGCCTGTTCTCTGCAGGACCCACCTCTCCCTGCCTCAGACACTGCAGATCACGAGCAACGTTCTGTTTGCTTTGATGAGCAAAACAGCAGGAACATTTATCTGTGCAGCTACAACCAAAAACATCCTTAGTAATCCCTCACATTGTTTTCAAAATTAGCACCAGAACCACAGCGTGAGGGGGGAGGCAAAGAAAGAAAAGAACAAAACCAACCCAGTGGACTGAAGGGCTCCTGCACGACGCCATCGGCTCCAAACCCACAGCCACATCCACGCGCTCCCAGCCCCTTAAATCTGCGATGACTGCTGCTCCAGCATGCTTTGAAGGCTGTGCCTAGCACAGACCCTCGGATGGCTGGAGCTGAGGCAGATGCAGTCACATTCTTGGCAGGTCTTCTCAGGGTCATCTTTGATGTGGAGAAGTGCTTGGTATTGTTTGCTGCATTGATGTTTGCCCTTGGTACGTGGAAGGCAAGGTCCTTGTGCACGGCAGCCCCTCGGTCTGGCCCCGCAGCTTGTAACCCACTGCCTGGACAGCACTGCCCCTTTGGAGGACCCCCTGCTATACTAAAAGGGCTTCTTGGTTTCTCTGGCCATTTCTCGGTTGCCCACAAAGCAGAAGTGCTGCCCCTCAGTCCCCTCCCAATGCATGCATGCAACACATTCCATTTCTGTCACTTCCCTGGCAGGGTTTGCTCTCGCCTGAAGGCTGCCCAGCTTCGTTGCATATAGGAACATGAACTTCTTCCTGAAAGAGGATTACAGTCACATTCCCCTTAAGTCAAACCAAGGACAAAGACTGCACAGAGGGAGGTTGGACCTTGCCTCTCTGACTAAACTTTTAGATCCTCAAATGGTAGTTACAAGGGGTACAACTTTTACCAAAACGAGAGCTCAGCGCCTTATTATCTGTGATGACAAACAAGCCTCGTTGTTTTATTATTTTCATCGCTGCTTCTCCTAAACCAATGTCTGGTCCACATTCAGCATCCACACCGAAAAGGACAGGAACCACAGTTCAGGGCACAGGTCAGTAGGTTGGTTGACAAGAGGTTCCAGTCTTAACTTATGCTCCACAGATGCCTTATCTGAGACGAGGCAGCTCAGAGTAAAAGGGGTTAAAAACCTACCAGGCTCCCACTCCAGCTCTGAAGCGGTGTGGGAAGGCAATCACCTGTCCCCTCTGCAATTCTCTTCATAAACAGTTGGAAGAAAATTCCCTCCTTGGCTGCTATCATTACACTTCATTAGGGAAGAAATGCCAAGACCAAGAAAGCTGACCTCCTCCACCCGCCGTGAACATCTCCAGCAGTCTCCTCTCATCTGCTAATGTCACCTGAGGACAGCAGATGAGGAGAAAAATTATTTCACACGGTTCATATCTGTGCTTCCAAACTAAACACCATTTCTTGCACACAATTTTCAAGCTGCTGCCTTTCCCAGGGTTCCCAAGGATAGGTTGGAAGACTCTTTCCAGCAGCCCAGATGCTTTGGTGGCACATGCATCTCAAATGCTTGTTGGGGAGGTAGTTTGGGAGCCTCTTGAGCTCCCAGCAGTTCTGCCTCAAATGGCAGGACATGAGGGCAAGAGGGAAAAGTGGTAAAAGAATCCCAAAACAACAGTTCATCAGCATAAATTTCCTGCGGGGCTCCAGAAAACTCACACCACCACTAAAACTGCAGGAGATCACATCCACAAGTCCCAGCCTGCAGGTCTGTGGAGAGATGGTGATGTAGATGCAGTGAATTGATGCCATGTGACTTCATGCACACTTCATCTTTCACGTGCCTCTGCTGCTGACCTCCAGCCAGACCTCCCCTTCCAGCTCCTCCTGACCCTACGAAATGTCAGAGCTCAGCCCCTGATTTCACTTCTTCCCCCCCCACAAACAGGGACCTCCGCTCCTTACCTACAGCTGACTCTACAAGCCCCACCACACTTTGCCCTCAGAGGTGTCATGACCCTCAACCAGGCTGTGGTTTTAATTGCATGCAACTAATTACAGGAACATCTCTGCAGCTTGAGAACTGCCCAGTTGCACGTTCTCATCCTTTTTTGGTCACTCAGGGCTCTGGCTTGTATTTGCTCCTTTTTTCCAGCCCTGGCTGGGGCAGGAAATGTCACTGCTGGCAGCAATTTAACCCGGCTGACTTCAGCGTTTGTTGAGGGCTAAGTAGCAGGTGAGTGATTAGGGGATGGGCAGATTTCCGTCTCCCGAAGGCAGGGGCAGGAAGGTCAGGGAGAAAGCACCCAGTGTCAGCAGATGACAGAGGGAAGCGCCGGAGGCCCCCAGCCCCTCACAGCCAACCCCAGAGGCAGGGTACATCTCTAACAGGCAGAAACAGCATCCTGAGTTTTCTCCTCAGATCTGTGTTCAGGATAGATATGGAGAACTTTGTACTTTTTGGGTCCAAAGGAGGGAATTTGAGGCATGAAGACTCGAGCATCAAAATTGTAGGGTTTAGACATAGTTTGAAAAACATTTTTGCTTTCTCTCAAAGCCATACAGCTTTCTCTCTACTGTGTATTTGGGCACAGTGGCACACCTGATCCATTCAAGGCCAAATTAAAAGTTATTTTCTAGCATTCTGGCTTGGAAATCAAGCACACTTAGTTTTTCAATATCCTCTCTTCTTTTACTCCTTTACTTCCAAACTCACACAAGAACAATACCCTTCTAAATGCATCTCCCTAGTGAAGATGTAAAAATATCTAGGATCATTAAAAAGCCATCAAGGCCATTCCGCTGTAAAGTGCTCTTTGCTCTCCTGACAGTATCCCGGGAAAGTATGCAGCTAGGTCTTGCACTAGTTTGTATTTCTCCTTCTGAGGATTTTCAATTAAGTATTTTTTACTTACTTGTTACAAAATGCATTAAAAGTAAAACTAATTTGCATTCCTTTGGACATTTTTTCATAAAGAAGAATTGAAGATTTATCCCTCAAGTTAATCCCTGGTATAAGCAGTCATTCCACTACAACTCCTGAGTAAAAATAATAAGGAAGCAAAGTCAATGGAGTCATTATACAGAGCTCAGCAAAGCCAGGCTAATCTATATGTAATGTGGGAAGCCCCAAAACACAACCGCAGAGCAGCAGGCATAAAAACATCAGCTTTTAAACTCACGTCTAGAATTTCCCATTGTGTCTTGCAGAAACGTGATGTTAGATTTCCACTGAATGAGATTAAAACACTAGAGAAAAGATTATTATTTCTTCTACTGCTGCAACTAAACCTTAGGTATTCAGCAGCAGGGACTTTTGTTACTGCTTGGAAAAGTCAGTCTGTTGTAGAATTTCCAGTGCAACTTGTGAAAGTGAAGTGGAAAGTGCAGCAACTGTGATCGTCCACGGCACGTGAGCTATTTTTGCAGCTGCGTGGGACTGTGGGTAGCTTTCCACACTCGAGCAATTAATTCTAGGGTTGAAGGCAACTCTACACTCAAGGATCTTCAAAAGGGAAAGAGAAATCACGACGCCACCTCGGGTTCACGACTCTGATTCGTAACAGATGCGGGGACCGTAGCCCTTGTGGTTCCGTGTCAAGTCTGGAGACGTTTTGATGAATTCTGAGCAGATGGAGCATAAACACGATCCCTCACCCATGCACATTTACTGCCTACCAAGTGATTGCACATTCCCAAAACTGTACTGGGGCTTAACGGGCAGACCTCCCACCCGAATATTTCATCCACACTCTACAGCAGTGCAAACACTGTCCCACGACCACAAGATCTGCCACACAGCCACAAACAAGGGACACCAAATCTAAAACCCCAACCAGGAGATCAGCAGGCTTGGCCAGTGACCTGGCACACAGACACTCGGCCTCATCTGGCACAGACCCTGCCTCCCACCACAGGACAGCATCCCCGAGGCTGGAAGATTTTGTGGTCTTGTAAGAGTGACCCATATGTCACACATGGAGCTCCACACACCCACCCTCAACCAGCAGCACACATCTAACACATCAGACACATCTAACTTGAGACTCATCACTATCAGATGGCGAGTTGAGGGGGTACAAAAACCTAAACCTGACACTGTTAACCTACAACTAACTCCCAGAACTTGGATAGATTAGTATAGCAACTCTTGCCTTGCTGATATTCTCTGCCCTGCCACACTTGTGGTTTATTGCAGTCTGTTTTTCTCATTTCTCTTCAAGAAAAATTAACGTGGAAGCAGACTTTTTTTCCCCTATCCTCAGAGAGAGTATTTTAATATTATCCCTGTAAGTCAAAGAAATTTGAATAATTATCTCCCTTAACAATGCTGCTTGTGCTGCCTACAAAACTGCATTCTGCTTCTAAGAGTGTCTGAACGCTCTTCTTTCTTTTTTTTTCTTTCCTGGCACTTAGGTTGATTCAAACTCCTGCCTGCTCTTTCAGCTTGGTGTTTTATTACTCTGTAACCAGGTAGAGAGAAAATAAACCTCTCTCTGCCTGATTAAATTATTACAATAAATCTTCTACAGCCTAAAGGAAATGAGCTGAGTTTGTTAAAAGGAAATCACTAATATTTGTTATCTTACATAATTACTTAAAGGGGATTATTGATTGTTCCCTATACCATACAACTCTACCTAAAATTAAAGACAAATCTCATGTCAAAAAAAAAAGTCACCCCACTTAAACAACTCTAAAGTGATTTATATGAAGAAGGAGGTACATATATAAGTAACCAACATATTGCAGCTGTTTGATCCCCCAAAAAATGACCTTACCATAAATGTTTGAGGTCTAACTTGTGCTGTGTGTGTGTGGCACCAAGTACAACTGCCTTCTGCCCTGTGACTCCAGCTTACTGTTATCACAGAAGTGCTGTTTGCTCATGTGAACTGCCTCTCCCCATGCCCACGGTGAGGAGCAAATCATCAGCTGCTCCGTAATGGATGCCTGTAGCATCCATGACTCACCGTAATTTAAAGGCAATATTAAGAAGAAGATACGGCCATTACACAAGCAAACATGGTTATTTCCACTGCAGAAGGTATTTAATTTCCTACTGTTACTGTTCCCTAGACAGGAGCAAAGCATCCACCTGGGGAACATCCCTGCTGCTGGGCTGCAGGTGTCCCTAGAACGTGACTCTACCACACAACAGATGGAGTTTGTCCCACTTGCACTCAACCACCACCAACACCTTTAGGTACTAGCCAGGACAACAGGGAAAGATGCTACCCATCACGGGTCCATGGGACACGGGAACAACCACAAGACGGAGCTCACCGCGGACACTTTGCTCACGACGTCCCTCGCGACGGCAAGGCCCTGCGCGAAGGTGCGGGCGGCCACGAAGGCTCGCGTCACTTGCAGCTTGAGCTTCCGCGGCACGTCCCCAAAGGGCTTCAGCTGCTCCGTGTACTTGCTGACACACTCCAGGTACTCATCCGTGAAGTGGTACTGGGGGTTGACCAGCCGGAACATGCGCTCCAGCAAGCGCGCCCAGAACTCGTTGAGCATCTCCTCCAGGTTGACGTTGCCGCCCACGTAGTAGCGCTTCAGCTCCACAAAGAGGTCCTTGAACAGCTCCGAGTTCTGCATGTACAACCGGCCGTACGTCCGCACGAACATGTCGTTCAGTGACTTCTCAGCGTTCTCGAGAAGCTCTTTGAAGAACTCTAGGAAAGAGGAAGAGAAGATATGGTAAACATGGGCATTGGGTTGTGTGTTCACACACTTCTACAACCACTGCTGTTGCTTAACTGGAAAATTCAGCACAACGAGGCCACCATCCAAATGAAATGGAAGGTTAAAGGACTCTCTAAAAATTTTCAAATAATTTCTATATCTCAAAATTTTTGATTACTCTTCATAAACCAACCTCCACAACCTCTCTCCAGGTTGGATGACTTTGCGTAAGTGAAATTTCTTTTGATGCAAATCTGAATACCGTGACAAGAGTCAGCAAAAAGACAAAAAAAAAGTACCAGTTTCTTATGTTTCAATTCAGCCATCTTAAAAGAAGTAATTTCAAAGCACAAGAGTATCGGAAAGAAAAAAGGTGGTTTTGTGTAAAAACAGATGTTTTACACAAATGGGTCTTTCTTTTCAGTTCTTGACAAATTCTTTTTCCAAAATGATCATAAACCAGCCTCAAAACCAAATAAATTTTAATAAATTTTAAAAACAAATCCAAAAATCTACCTGCTGGTTCTTCCTCTGTCCTGCAAGTTTGTCATCTCTCAGGGAAGGGCCTGTCTCTAATTACCTAATTGGTCCTGATTGCAGACAGGGCTTCAGATGCTTGTAGCAGTGTAAAAACCCCCATAATTATACCAGAATTTGCTCAAAATCCAAGGTTAAACACTTGGCAGAAGAACAAGAGATTTTTCAAATGACAAAGGACAGACAGGGGCCCTCGGGATTTTTATCACTTTCTAAAAGCAAATCCCCACTTTGGTTTACCCTCTGAGAGCACTGGACGGCCCAGAGAGCGGCTGCTGCCAAAGTGCCTTGGCAGTGCACCTACATCTCCAGCACTGATAACAGGCTCACCTGATGATGTCTGGCATGTCAGACGCAGTTTAAAGAACATGCCCTGCCAAGACCATGCCACCAAAGCCTTGGCACGTGGGTCTAAGCACAAACTACTCTGCCAAAAAACCTTTGCCTTGGAGATTTGGCATTGATGAATTAAAACAAAACACAGGGGAGGGGTCCTCTAGGCCAAAAGCACTTGGGCCATTTTGGAACAAAACTCTGTTCTATGTGGCCCTGGGAAGGAGCTAAGGAGAGCAAGGGTGGGCGCTGCCGAGACAAAGCATCCCGTGCTGCCTGTTTGCTCCAGCCCCACGGGAACACCGGCACCCTGGGGCGCGGGCACAGCCTCTCTGCCGCTATGCACGGCGCGGGCAAGGGAGCATATTATTTTATGCATGCCACCAGCAATTGAGGATTCTGACCTCTGCTTTTCTGTGACTCATATTCAATAAATATTCTTTAATAAAACATGCCTCTGTGGTTTTTTAAATCCTCAAAGGAGCAATGTTTAGGGCCAGAAGTTGTTAGAAGGAGGAGGGGGGAATATTTTGGCCCAGTGTGAATTTAAACCTTGTTAAAAGACATTAAAAGTATGCTGAAGTTCAGATTTTCGTCTTCAAAGTGCTCCAGTACAAACAAAGCCTAACACAGAAAACATTTTCTGGAAAAACTGAAACATTCCTTGAGTTCCTGATGAACAAAGTCATGGGGTCCAGTGCCTGACATGGCTGTATATAATGCAGCCTCTTAGGAGTACAAGAGAAATGATCCAGGGAAGAGGAGATTGCTTTCAAACACCCAACACATCCTCTGTCCAATATCAGCAGGAACCTCCACTTTCGTTCCCATGACTGGCATTTCCTCTCCAGGAAGATTTTTTTCTTTTGAGTTTATACTATAGAGATTAACTTGGTATATATTAATTTCTAATTCACTTAATCATTTTGAAGGCTCACTTCCTTCCTTTGCTCAGACCTTTTAGTATCACCAAATAAGTTGTTTATTTAAATACTTTTGTGCCAGGCACAAGACCTGCTACATTCATCAGCAAACTCTTCAATAAGAATTAGATTTTGAAATTATATTGATGGCAAGTCTACTAGATAGTTCCAACCACCAGTCTAAAGAACCCAAAGCAACATTTTCAGCCAAGAAAGTTATCTTTAGTAATACATACATATTACCATAAACCAATGTATTTGCCTGCCCAAACTCATTTTATTGGTTACACTCCAAAGTGGAAGTTGAATAAACTGTATCCAGGCATTAGAGCTCTTCATCTCTTAGCAATTTTTCATGTGGGCTAGAACTGGGTATGTTCATTAATTATCCTGAAAAAAACCTGCATTCTAATTAGCAGCAAATACCTGTGCACCTGCAGTCTTCTAGCCAGCAGCTTCCCCTTGCCCGAAAGGAAGGTAAATAAAGGAAATGAAAACCTCCCACCAAAACCAGGCACTTCTAAAAGCCCAACGCAACACTGCTGACGGAGGCAGCAGGCACACACAAAGCCGTCGTCTCTGGCTTGAGCTCCAACCACATTTCCATGGACAAAAAACACCCCTTCTCAAGTGCCACTTCCCAAATAAAGAACGGGAGGAGGGCAGAGGACGCTGTGTGTGTGCAACACAGAGTCAGCATCCACCCTCCCACCCGCAAAGCCCCCCTGCCAGCACGTGCCTGCATCCCCAAACAAGGCCAGAAAGGATGTCCTGACTGGCAACAGTGGCTTTGCCCATAGGTGCCACTGCTGGCATCTTGAGGCTCCTGGGGTGAAGATGAGATTGAGATGGTGGGGAGGAGTGATGCCAAGCATGGCACCAGTGATGAGAGGCCACCCAACACCAGCAAGCAGGGATGGACCCAGCAGTGGGATGTGGATGGTGTCTTCCCCCATGCGATGCAGAGCACTCCTAATTTGGTCAGCAGCAGTGATTAAATTATATATATAGGCATGTTTTAGTCCAGCTATTAGCATAATATAAGTCTGCATCCTCAATTTCTATCTCCACGTCAAGAAATCGGCTTGGGTGCAGGAAGGAACATTAATCTTTTCTCTGTGCAAACCACGGACAGAGATGTCTGCAATGAAGAAAAGAAAGCCCAAAAGTCCTTTTTATGAGTTAAATGCTAATCTGACTAGTAACTCCCTACATCTAATTAGATATTAATTCTCCCCTTCACGGAAATGAGCTGATTAGCAAACACCAATGTAACCCAGCATTAACCTTGCCACCACAAGAAGAAAAATGGCAGGTTCCTCTCTTACGTCTTGACTGTTTGCTGGGTAAAATAAATGACCACCTTTCATTTGTATTAGAAGTTGACTTGTTCTCAAACAAAGCAAACACACAAAGGCCTCGGTTGCTTATTTTACAGCACTGTAAAAGCACGTTTTACAGCTGTGTTGCAGGCAATCTGTACTCATTAAATTATCACTCTGACAGGCTTCCTGTGAAAAGCTGTCAAACGCAAACATTTTTCACAGACGACAAATCATACTTTGCCAGTGCTCTCTGAGACACTGCTATCTGGAGGGATGGCAGGCTCTCTTTTCCCTCCAGTTATCTTGTTTAAACTCCCCGAACAAGGGCTGGCCCCTCTGTCGACAAACAGGCACAAGCACACACACGGCTGGGAAGGGCTTCACAAACTGACCCGCGGGAGCAGAACGTGGCTCAAAGGGCTCCCTGGTTCTCCTGGCTGAGAGCAGAGTGTGGAAAGATAGCTGGGTTACACAGAGAGGACGGACCACAGGCAAAGCATTGGGCTACCATGGCACAGTCAGCTCTGGTCCAACCTGACACAGGAGCAAGTCCACACTGTGCTGCTTCAACACCTCTCTGCTTAGTCCCGCTGATACAAAGTCACCTTCTCGCTCAGGACAAAGGCAGGGGTGAGGGTAGCAGTGCTGCTGAGCTGCCTGGTGGGGCCAGAGCCACAAAACCTTTCCTAACACCAAGAAACAAGTTTAAAATTTGTCTGTACTGTAAAATAAATCCTGTGGATGCCACCAGCTTTGATGCTCAAAGGAAGACGACATTTCCAATGCAATTAACTTTTAGAGACAGAAAAGGCAGTAATCTGCAGTCGGGCAATCTACAGCTCTGGGTTCTGTTTATTCTTTTAACACGTTTGAATTTCAAGGTAGAATTTCAATTCCCAACATTCGGCAAAAGCCTAGAGATGTCATGAAATGGTAAGAAAGACTAAATGTTACATATCTGGTATCTCTGCAATAAAAATCCCAGGGAAAAAAAGTCTCTATTTTTAAACAAATCCTTGTATAAAGGAGCACAGTGGGAAACATAACCATAGCTACTTGGCAATTTCCTTTTTTTCAGGTAATAAGACGTATTACCTGTTTGCAGCTGGAGGGCAGACCAGCCCTGCCAGTAACCCAGCACAGGAGAGCATAGCATCTCCCCAAGGTGCTTCCACATGACATCAGATTCCACTGCCAGAATAATTCAAAACAATCTTTCTTCCAAATTGCAGATACATGAGCTAATTGAAGAAACACAGTCACTCCACCTACTGTGAGACCGAGCAAATCCCACCTCCAGACAACACATCCACCTCCTTTGACTTTTGAACCCAGTATTTTTTTTTGATCCTGGATTCATGTCTCATCTGAAAAAATCCTCTTTTTTTTTTTTTTTTAAGTAAGAAGGGAGACAACATTTTCCTATTCCTCGTGCTAACGTTTTCAGGTATGTTAAGACTGGGATTTTCATACAAGAGGGCTTTTGCTGAGGAGAGCCTGGTGCTGTAGGGCACAGTCCTACCTAAATCAAAGGCAGCTCCTGGAAATGAGATGAACACATCAAAGGGGCACATCCCCCTCTACCCACAGGCAGGTTTGGTATTTCCCTATGAACGCTGGTGACAAAGGAAGAAGCAGCAAAACTGCCTGGTCTGGGCTGCCTCCTGCCACTGTATGCCCTGTGTCAGAACCAGAGCACCAGTGCCCTCTGCCTCTCCAGCCCTGCCCCAGGCAAAGTCCACAGGGTTGAATCTGTAGCCGACCACTGCAGGAATGCAAAGTTTTGCTTTGAACTTCTTGATCTTCAGGAATGAAACACATTTATTTTAGAGAATAGTTTCACACAGAGAAGCACATTATTCCATGGCACCCTGACTGCTCCTCTTCCAGCCACTGCAAAGAGTTAAACCATCAGTGACCCAGCACCTGAAAACTCCACATTTTATAGAACAAAGGAAACCTTAACTGTGGTGCAAAAAAAGTAGAGTCTTATCCAAGGGCAGTTTAGCCAACATGCTCACTACAGGCACCCATCTGTTGGCCATGTTCAGGTGTGCTGCCGCCCTTCCAAAAAAAGACCAGGGTTGCCACACACCTTTCTGCTCCCAAAAGCCACCAAGCATGCTGCATTTCCCATATACCAGCTTTCCTTAGCTTAGAGCTGAGTTTTCAACTGTCCTTATTCTGTTTGAGGTCTGCAAATGAACTACACAAACATATTCCAGGTAGACATGCAATTACTCAACACACGTTAAAAAACAAATAAAACCAGGTTCAAGTATACAGATGGAACATGCTGAATTTTTATAGGCACAATTAATTAGTTTCAGATAATTTGCCATCCAGCGTTTCAGGCATACTCTTAATATGTTGTCCAGATTATGATTAATTAAGGACCGTCTGTCTTACCAAAACCTTTAATTTGCTTGTCTGTACAGACAATTATGCTTTCTAGTGCGTACAGGAGAACACTGCCACAAAGAGATTAATTATATTTTCTCCTTAAATGGTTTACTCATAAAATGTCCACAACAGCAAGATGGATTCCCAGACGAATGCTCCTGCCCAAGCCACGGCCCCTCGGGCTGTGCCGCGGAGGGGCCGGCGCCGGCACCGTCCCAGCGCCTTCTCAGAGGTGCATCTGCGGACGCAAACTCCACCCTGCAGCTGCTCCTACCATGCAAAGCAAAATTCAATCCAGACAGATAAAAGGAATTTGGAAGAAGAGAGACGAGTGTTTCACAGCTCTCTCTTCACCTGGAGGCCGAAGCCGTGCACAGCCGTGCCACCTAGTCCAACGCGAGAAGAGGGATTTTTTTTTTTTTCTAAATGTGCTTCATTATTTTTAATATGCCTTCACTTCCTTTATTGCATATACCGCATTTGTAATTTCCACCAGGGAAAAACAAACTGTAGCTTAACAACCTTTTTCCGGAAGTGTCGAGAAACCGATGAACACATAGTGTTAACACATTTATGGAATATGAACTCAGGAAGGGCAGGGCAGATCCACAAGCTGTTTCTGTGTCCTGTTTTCAAACATGTGTTAGCACTTATTGACATGGGAAGAACTCTTTTCACAGAGCTTGAAGAAGTACAGGCTTAAATCTTGCCCGTGCCACAGCAACAGCCCCAACATGTGAACCCGGGAGAGCTGAGAGGAACATCATCATCTGCCCTAACTTTGCTTGATTAGTGAAAAGTCAAGACAATAACAAGAACTGGGCCGCAGCCTCATAGGTTAAAAAAAACAAACAAACCACCAAACCCCAGGATTTTTAGAAGTTCTTGTTTCTAAAGCACCATGGGGCTGGTGGGAGCTCAGAAGAGCAGGGCAGAAGAAAACACAGTGCCAGATACCACCATCACACTGAGACTGAGCTTGTTGGAGAACAAGAAGCAATGAAGGAGGAGGAATAACAATGTGGAGATTGCTGCCTGTGATTCAAGAAACAAATAGCAGCACATCACATCCTGATGCACACACCAGTCATCCCACCAAGAGAAATGCCCTTGGTCCCCTCTTAGTCCATTCCGCTCTGCCACATCCCATGCAGCAGGATGAGCCCAGTCTCTGTAGCCTCCTCCTCCCTGTTTTCACGGCCTCTCTGCTCATGCATCCTGTTCTGGGTCAGCTGTAGTGGGTTTCTCCCACTGCTCCCATGCTGCCTCCTCCTTGAGCTGGTCCATCATTCCCAGCTCTTCCATCTCCCTCCTCGTGACAACAACTCAACAGTATTCTTCCCCAATCCACCTCCCTTGCTACTGCTTCTTTTCCCTCCACTGTTTGCTCTTCCCTCCACTCTCCCCAATGTCTAATTTTCACTGCACACATTTCTCAGTCTCAACTGACCTTTCAGGCACATCTATGATTTCTCAGCGGCTTCAGCCTGCTGATCCACATCCATCCAGTACCAACCCACCAACTTCCCACCTCAAACAGCAAACTCACATTCACCTGGAAGTGAGCTCCTTCAGGCTGCCTCTACTCAAAGGAGCTTTCTGGGACACTCACTAAGGTATTTCACACATATGTGTTTTCCCAAGCCTCCCTTTCCACTGTTGTCAAAGAGTGTGAGGAGGGCCTGTGCTGCTGAACGGTGGGGATGGCTTTCTTGTTCCCATTACCTCAGTTGCCCTCATCTCGTTACACTTGCACTGAGAGTTCTTCCAGCTGGGGCCGCCTCTTATTTGTTCAGCCAGCACAAGAATAGCTGTACACTGAGACATTACAGTACATTAAACACTAACAAAATATCTCAAGCTCTGCACTGATGGGTTATTACACCCCCAAGTCCACCACAACATTCCAGAACAGCACCACCTCAACAGGCATCCAGAGGAGCAGCTACCAGGACTGTGCACATAGGGTTGGTGGCTCCTTTGTGCAAGAAGGAGGAAGAGAGAGTTAATTTTAAACAGACAAACAATAGCTCATTGACTGGTTGACAGCAATTAGTAACCAGAGAGCACCGGCACGTTTCCTGTAGCCAAGTACAAAGCCTGCTGCCTGCATCTTGGCTTTTGGGAAAAAAACCCCAAATGGGTAAGAGTAGTTTACCTGTGACCTTAACAGCTGACCTGCTTGGACCTGAGATCACAGAAGAGCGTTTGAACCCTCCAAGCCCATACACAAAGGGCTTTTGCCCATTGCTAAAGTCTTTGCTCAATTACAAGATCTAGTCTCTGCCCCCCCCCCCAACCTACTGGGCAGGAGCTTCTCCTCCCTTTGAGATTTCCTCCTTCTGAGTTAACTTCACTTCAGGATCTTTCCAAGCCTCCCAAAGAGAGATCTAGTTCCTGCCACTTTCAGATAAGCATCACCTCTCCTCAATGAACAGGACCAAAAATCATAGTGGCTTATGTACCTCCTTAAAGACCTCCAGATGGAGAGGAGCCAGTTGAACAAAAACAAAGAATAAACAAACTTCCAAGGCACAGACAGCAGACAATTTGTTTCATTGCTGTTTCAGTGAGTGGGAAAGCAAAAACAAAAGCCCACAAGTGGGATTTTCTAAAGGAAGTGCGTTGGTGGTTGCTACCATCACCCTGGGTATGCACTGGTCCGAAACCAAGTCTGAAGGAGCCTCTCTGCAAATGGTTCTTCCACAAAATTTGAGGGATCTTTACACTGTTTTCTGCTCTGGTTGGTATGAGGTTTGGTGCCACCCCTTTCTGGAGAGGGAAGAACAAGGCTGTGCCTTTATCTAGACATGAGCAGCAGCATAGACCAAACCACTCTACTACTTGTACATTAACAATGCAGTCATCATCAGTGCACTTGCCTGAGGGTGGGTTGCAATGGGAGAGTTCTCTCCACTATGCAGGTTTATTCAGAAGCTCGAATACCATGCAGCTCTGGCTCAGCAAAGGTCCAACAGGTCTCTATTCAGTGCTCCTGCTGTGCCACACACCTGGAGATGCCTCCTGCAGAGATGAACATGCTGGCAACCAGTATTAACCCCATGGTCCTGGGTGCCATGGACATGGGGGGAACCCTGACAAAGGAGCAGGATGAGGCCCTGGGTCTCTGCCCTTGCAGGCAGTTTCCAATAAAAGAGTTAATGTGAGATGAAGGTCCCCAAAGGGCAGTTATTTCGGTAAGGCAGAGTGCCCCGATGGTCTGCCAAATTCTAACTATAGGAGCAGCAGGCTGGGCACCTGCAGGGCTCGTCTTTCACCGTTTGCCTCCACACTGCCTGAAGCAGCAGAAAGAAGACCACCAAAAGCTCTCCCTCCTCTCTTCTGCCTCCTTCCCAGTTACTAACATATCCCAGCCATGTGCCGCGCTGCACCAGAACACCTCCCTGTTAACTCCTACCTGGAGACAGCAGCTGGAAGCCTCGGGTTATCTGAACAACAAAAACTAAATTCAGAAACAAGATTACAGGCTTTTTTTCTCCAGCTTCAGCACAGTTTGGAAGGTATTTGGCCAATGTTCCCCCGACCAGTCTCTCAAACTCGGCCACATGCCAGTTTTTGGAAGTAATTCACGCACCCAGGAGTAACACTGGGCTCACACTAGAAGGTCAAGGGCACCTTGAGATGCTTCAAAGATGCACATCATGATCACACTTTGTACCTGTAGCTACCCTGCCCAACACAAACATGGAGCCCACAAACAGGAATGCCTCTCCAGCCCCTCTGCCCTCTACCTGTGCAGCAGAAGGGCTGTGTGCACCACAGACTCGGGGACCCCTGGTCAACCCTTCTTCCTGGATTTGGTTTCTTTCCGCCCGTTTTCCCAAAGGGGTTTCCTTTTACATTTCTGTATTTGTTTTATCTTAAATGTTAATGGAAAAGTCAGGGGGAGTGTATCAGAAACAAGACTCTCAGCATTTAACAGCTTCCCAGATGCTGGGTTGGGCTGTACCGTTTTGTACAAATCCTTCTGACACCTGGTCATTGGGAACACCAAACCTACTGCCAGCCCAGCCCAGAAAAGGACCATCTCTCATTCACCTCTTCATTCCCATACAACAAAGGCTGCAGTAGTTTGCTGCCTTCCCTAAATCTAGAGCACACAGGAGAAAGGAACAAGACTTGATTTTAAGTGCAACAGCAAAAGTGCTTGTGAAATGCAGTGGCAGGAGAAACAAGGACCCAGCAGCACCTCTGTGCATGGGGGATTGGGGCTCTGCCTGCCCAGTCACTCTGCAACCAGCCTATACAAAATAATTTCTCTCCCCAGAAAAGGGCTTGGCACAAGTTACATCTTCTAAGAGATTCAGGAAGTGCCTTTAATAAGAAAAAAGTAAGAACATCTTATCTAGGAAGAAACCGAATAGCGGAAACACTGCAGAAGAATTATGGGCTATGTCCTGTCCCAGCTCCAATTCCTCAAAACAGCTGAGCAATTTCCCCAAAGCACTGCTTGGCTAGCACAGACCCCAGCATGGAAAACTTCAGCCTCAAAGGGCAAAAGAGGTGAAAATTTGAATTTAATAAATGGGATTGAACATTTATGCAGTCTTAATGTCACTATTAATTCTATTAATGTTAATAATCCCTGAGAGAGGGAAGGAGAGGGCACTAACTTGTGAAGATAAGGTACAGGAAATTTTATTTTAAAAAACGGGGGGTGGGATCTTTAAAGCCCTGACTGCTATAACTGCTTCTGTGGCATGAGATGTCATCACAGTGGCTTTCCCGTGACTGTCATTGTCAGAGAGGGAGACGCTCACTTGGCCAGAGAATCTCGCCTACTAATTTCTCAATGAATCCCATAAATGTATCGGAGATGATACTGGAAAAAACAGCAAATCTTCACCTCTAAAATCATTTAGCAACAGCAAATCCAACAAGTCACAAAGTGGTTTTCATTTTATCAGAAAATCATCTCCCTTACTGTTGAAAATACATACCTTACTGCTACGCTGGGATCAGGCTAGTGGTTTAAATTACAGCAGGAGAGACCTCCAGGAGCATACGTAGCTGTACTGTAAGCAAATATTTAGACAGGATATATAAGATATGGGACTCCAAAGCTCCCAAGTTCTCCCAGTGCCTGCAAACCAAACACATGCAGGAGGATCTGACGCTGTCACATTACGCATTAGGAGCCGAAATGACTCCTGGTCAGCCCTCTGGGGATGGATAATCAGCAGCTTGTTCCATGCTCCCGATTAAGAGGAGATAATCCATTTCTGTATGGCTTTGGTGTCAGATCAGAGCAATTCTGGCAACAGTTCCAACAGCACACAGCGCTCCAGCAACAGCTGATGCAAACACTCCAGAAGCCACAGGGCATCCCAGCCTCCATCCAAAGGACATGCCGCCACTTCGACTGTCCTTCTGCAGCAACAACTGCTTCAAAGGTCAAGCACATAACGGAGGCAGTACAGGTTTGCCTCTCAGACCTGAATGTCAAGGCTGAGAGATTAGCAGCCAAAGAACCCACAGCAAAGATTTCCAAAAGGCTGGAGGACAGGGTTTGCTGCTTGGGCTGCATCCTGGAGTGGCCATTTGCAGCATGGGGATTGTCACTCTGCAAGAGAAGCGTCCATTCCACTTGCTGGAGTGAATTTTGTCTCTGTGATAACTCATCTTGCCTGTTCAGTCACTCTGCACAGCTGTAGCACAGAGGATTTCACGTGAAACAGAGGAAGGTGCACAGCTCCTATTTGTCGGCTTCATTTTCATTTGAAAGGATTTAGCTATGAGTAATGAGGAAGCCCTGAAGAGCTGCAAATGGTAAAATCAGAGCATGGGTCCATGCAGAGGAAGAGCTCTGGAAGGGATCGTGTCCTTTTCCAGTCTCATTCCTAGAGATCAGGATAAATATATGGATCTCAATTGCCTCTCCTTCCTGTAGTAGTTTGGGCACGTAACATCAAAAAGCGTGCAATGAACTATGTTAGACAAGGAGAACTCAAATGTGCAAGGCAGAACTGACCACAGCTGACCTGATGACCAAGCACTGGGACAAAAGGAAGGAAACAGCACCCCACAAGCAGCCGAACACTCAACAGCAGGCTCTTAAAGAAACAAAACACAGCAGTCTAGGGTATGGAACTCCAAAATTTTTGCAGAAGAGACTGAGAACCTCAGAGGGGAGACTCTTCAACCTGCCCCAGCCACCAGCAGGAGCACTGCTGAAGGTATGCCTCCAGGTGACTGGGCTGGAGGGAGAGAAGCAGTCATGATTAAAAGTCTTCCAAGAGGTAAATGATGGAGGGCGGTAATCAGTTCATCTCTGCTTCCACTCCAGGTAAGATTAAAAAAATCCCTAAATCAGCTTTGTCTGCAGCAAATGAAGATTTAGATCTGATATTAGCAAACACTCAAAGACAGAGCCATTAGGCTTTGGGACAGGCTGAGGAGGTTGCTAATTCTCCTTCATTAGTTTTGTACGAGGCAGAGAAACACCCTTCAGAGACAGGCTGGGCACAGTAAATCCAGTTTTCAGGAATAGCTGAACACCACCATCCCCTTCCAGATTTGCCGGTCAAGGACTCTGCAAGCTAAAATGGGAGTGAGACCAGCACAGGGGACACTGCAAGTGTCTGACAGGAGAAACACAGCACAAACAGAACAAGCTTGTACAGGGCTCCCTCCCAAAGCTCACCTATTTTGAAGCCTTGTGCTTCAACAGGTATCCAGCGCAGCTTAGCTTAATATCTCCCTGCCCTCACACAGCCCTGAAGCCATTTCTCATCCCACAAACAGGCAGATGCACCTTGCAGTATGTCTGCTCCATGTCAGGGATGCTAATGCAGGGAACTGTGCATGCTCTTTGTTTTCAATGCAGCATTTCAAAAAGCTTCGTCGTTCATTTAAGGTGAAGCAGATGCTGTTCCTCTGGTCTCTTTGAAAGGGCTTATCTATGGGCTGGATTTCATTAAGTGTCTTGTTCTGCATTTAATAAGCTTGCAAGTCTAGACACTTTGGTTCTCCCTCTATCACCCCTTGGTGTACCAGCAGGTAGAGACAACAGAGGTTAAGAGGGAAATATTTAGCTAGTAGATTTAGATGCTATCAAGATGACTGCGTAATTCCACTTTGACTCACTGCAATTTCGTACCCAGGGATTTTTTCCCTCACCCCAGTGCCAATCCCTTTTGAAAGAAAGAGGCTGCTACCTGCTGCAGTAGTGTAGGGGAGGTTGCTAGGAGGTTCAGGGCACAAAGTCTGGGATATTTGTAGAAAACTCACATGGAACCAATGATTAAACAAGGGAGAAAAAGGTCCAGAGGAGCTGCGTGGTAGAATCACCCTCTACTACCAGATGGTGATATACAAGCAGAACAACTATCTGAGCAATCCAGTCCACTCGACTCATCATACATTTCCATGTGCAACTGGCTGTCATCTCATTGCCCCAGCCAACAAGAACAACCCAAGCAGCAGCCTGACACCTTGCTCCTCCCTCCAGGGGATGCCCAGGTGCAGGGGCTGCAGCGTCCAGGAGCGCTGAGGTGCCTGCAGAGTCCTGCAGGAACTGACCAAGAGCTCAGCAGCAAACCAAGAGACGCTGCTTGGATCTCAGATGGGTGCTGTGCCTGATGTCTGGGCATCGACTGCAGCTGTTTGCAAGAGGTGGTCAAAAGAAAGGCACTGGGCTGCAAGGCGGGCAGTGCTGGAAGGCTGTGTGCCAGCTGCCTGCTAAGGGAGCTTCTTCCTGCAGCTCCCATGAGCCAGGCATGCCCTATGGAGGCCCAGTCTGACAGGACACACTGTGCACCCGAGGGCAATGCCGAGACCAGTCATTTGCTTATCTGTCAGCAGTTCACATCACTGCAGCGATGGGAACTCAGCCGAGACTTGTTCGTTTTGGTTCTGACCCTGCATCACACTTGAACCCTCGGCCTCCACACAAAACCAGCTCTGTGTTTATCTGTTGCTCTGCTTAGCCCCAAAGGCTAGAAGTAAGATGGATACAAATCCTGTGGGTTCACAACATGCTGGGAAATATCAGCATTGCTGTGTATCGGGGCTGCAAGATGTGCACATTACAATTACACGCGCTGTGGGGATGCACCAACAAAACTAACTGCAATCTTACATTAGAGCAAAATGGCTTTTCGAAAGATTAATCAGAAAGAAAGATCTCTCTCTTTGAGAAACAAGCAGCCATAATCAGCAAATATTTCTCTCTCATGGGATTGCAAAACAAGGCATGCTCTGCCCTCTGAGCCACGAGTCATGAACTTTCCCAGCAAAGGGGGAGATAGAGCAGAACGACTGCACAGAAAACAACAGGATGGGGATTTTTTATATTTTTATCCCAAGGAGAGCAAGTTCAAGGTCTCTGCACTCACCATCAAACTTCTTGTATCGAGAACTAAACATGGTTTGTAGGTGATTGCTAAGCTCTACAACAGCATTTCTGAAGTCATGTTTACTCTGCTGACTGTACTTCTCCTCCATTTCTTGAGAGCAGCATGTGTAGCCTTGCGAGCAGACTTTCAAGTGGTCACCTGAAAAACAGAGAAGAAAATATCCCAAGTTAAAAGGATTCTCTACACATGGGCAAAGAAGTCGGCTCGCAAGGCAGGGGGTACAAGGACCTGTAGCACCATCTCTCCCAGGGAAACCCCAGCTGCAAGTGCTGGACCAGGCATATCAAAACTTGATTCTGTAGAGGAAATTTATAGCAACACATGGAAAAGTCTTGTCTTTCTGCAAGAACATTAAAAAGTGTCCTCTTACTTATTCAGTTAATAAGCAGAATAAACAGCATTAAAAAGTGTCCTCTTATTTATTCAGGTAATAAACGTAATAAACAGATACTCATCCCGTACAGTAGAATTTGAAGAACCAGAAAACTGACCTGTATGTACTATGATAACTTCCATGAAGTTTTTGCTGAGTATTTTAATTACTTTCCATTCATTCAGTTAATACACAACATCAGTGGCAATGGTCCTTTTTGTACAGGTAAGTGCTGTTTTCTTCACCCTTCTCCTGTCCAGTTTTCAGGAGACCCCTCTCAGCAGCCCAATTACCACTTGATATTAAAATATAGTTGTTTTATGGAATGGCCCAGGAAAATGCTTTATATTTCCCACCTCCTAATTTTACAGTTTTCTGTTATCATCTGGGGTGAAACTGGGGGGTTGTTTTTGGAAAATTAAACCAGACTTTTTTTCTTCAATCTGAAAGATAATTCTTTCCTAGTAGTCATCTGGCTCAAGCTGGCTTAGTCAGAGGGATCATCAAATGCTTCAGTATCTTCCACAGGTCCATTTCAAAATCTCTCAGAAAATCTGGACATTGGATCTGGCCCCATATACTTTGGTTTTAGATGCCTCACAGCAGTGCAAGATGAAGCTGTCCCTTTCCAGCATCACCCATAAAATGCTGCTCTCAAGTTTTGTGGGCCAAGATAAACCCTTGGCACAGCAATCCTCAGATCCAGTTTTCTGACAAGCCCCACAATGCAGCACCACCACAGGCAGGTGGGCTGATGCTAATGTGGTTCAAATCTGGGCAAATTGTGCAAATCTTTGTCAACACTGAAGATACGATCAAAACAAGCAGTTAGGATGAGAAACTCATCCTTCCAAGTCAGATGGTATTTTAAAAGACACATCCTACATGTAAGCTGCTGCCTTCTCTCCCATTTCACACTCTGCTGACAAACCTTATCCTTCATTCTGAGGAAGCAGATGGAGACAAGAAGGCTCTTCCCTACCTGCTCACACACTGGAAGCTACCAACGACCTCCAACTATCATGGAGGTTCAGAGACTCCCTGCCAGAGCTGCAAAGCACTTGTCAGCCCCCATGCAGAAAATAACCTCTTCTTGACAGGCTGCACACCACTCACTTACCCAGGAGCCATCCATCCTACCTGTTAGAGTATCAGAAGTGGGTTTAAAGAAACAAAAGCAGTTTTTGCACAGTGCGAAACAAAGCCTGCCCGTGGCTAATGTGAGTGGTTGATGCTCTGCCTGCCTTGTACAAGATTTCTGAACATCTTTTGCCCACATATTGAACCTCTGTATCACTTTGCATAACTTTCTAGCCCAGAAAAGTTAGTGTCTCTCCTCACAGGCACTTAAGGACCATCTTAAAATAAGAGATAAATATTTTTATATCTATCTATATACATATATAAGAACCTCTCCTCCTGAATCTACTTCCCTGTTGCACTACAGGGTTTGTTTGTTTTCTGTGGCATTACAGAGAGACCTTGACCAGCAGATAATTCCATCACATCTAATCTATTGCACAAGACCATCCACTACTCTTCAATTACGGAAAGCTCAAAGTCTGCTACGGGAAGCAGCACTGCTTAGGTAGCCTTCAGAAAACACAGAAAAATATTGTTGTCTCCTTACAGATATATTTTTCTTCCATGGACAATTTCACTCTGTCTCAGAGGAGCACTTCCAGCAGCAAATACACAGCACTAAGGGGTGCAGCACTAAGGGATGCAGCTCCAGTGAGGCTTCACAAGTCTTTTAAAAGAGAGGAACAGGCGCATCCAGATTTTCAGATCCTGCCCAGTAAATCCATCCTGGACACCCCTCTCTGAGCCTGTCTTACCAGAAAGCATTTTAAAAAAAATGGTGCCCAAGCACCACTGCTTTATTTCACTTTGAATCTCTTTGCTCCAATTCCAAGACAGGACTAAGGACTCCGACACAACAGGAACCATAAATAGCAGCAAAGCAAATTCAAACCTACTGATAGTGGGATTTCTTTTCCTGCTTACACTTCGCAGACACTTCTGAAGTTGTCCACAGATGCCCTAGGATCCCTAAGACAGTGGCTTTAACAACTTCTCCAATTTATTTATGATTAAAAAAACCCTAAAAGCCCAGTGTATTTTACGAATACAAGTTTTACATCTATTTTTACTAGCAAACTAAAGTTACCATTCCACCTAATGTCACAAAGCAAAAACATTTTCTGATCCCCCTTGTCCCAGATTTGACAGTGCCTCCCCAGGACACATGCAAAGCCAAGCAAGGAGAACACTACTGACAGTAAATCAAGCTTGCACAGATCCCACTTGGTTGATCATTAAGAAATTATGCTCCAAAATGCAATTCAGACATTCAAAAATGAATGACCAAGCAATCTAATTATGGAAGATATTTCTCAGTCATGTCAGCACTATGTGGTCTTGGCTTGTGATCAAGAATTAGCTCTGTCTGGAGCTGAGGAGCTCTGGCTACTCAGTGCTAATCATATGAGGATGCACTGTGTTACCCAGTATTAAAAAACCAGAAAGTTTAGGTCTGTGGGCTGCTTTTCTAGCAGTTTTCTTACAACACAGTGGGAGATGCCAATGGAAAGTCCCTAGAAGACACTGGGGGCCTCAGTTTTCCCACAGGGAGGTTTGTCCTTAGCACTGCCACATCCCTGAGAATACATCCTCGCTTGAGCAAACTGACAGGCACTGACACAGTTGGTGAGAAATCTCATGTCTAGCCTTTTAAATCGCTAGCAGAGCTAATCCATTCAGGATCCATCCACAGGACTCATCCCATTCCCAAGTCTGTAAGGAGAATGATGCAACATCCCAATGTCCCATCACATGCTTGGGTGTTGGATCCATCACGTGCCCCTTTGGTGAGTGGCTGCGGTGTCGGGAACTGCTCGCACCTCCATGGGCAGAGGACCAGGATATCATCAGGCAACAGCTTCCAAACACAACAGTGCTACAACCAGGGAAATGGAAGCAATGAAGCCTGGAGAGCCATTGCTGCCAGTGGTCCACGTGAGCATGGACCAGTCATGCACACACAAACACCGACCTAGAGTCAAGATCAAAGCCAATGCTCTTTGTCCAACTGGCAGTGAACTCCTCTAAGGAAAAGGAGTGAAAAATATGTGTATTTAGGCATACTTAACAGAGATCTAATGCTTAGGTATATTATGCAGAGAACACTCATGGTGTGTGCTCACTGTCAAGGACACATTCAGCAATAATTATTTCCCGAGTTAAAACTCATCAAACAATGCCCATACAAGGCAACTCTTCATCTACTGTTGAGTGTGAAAAACTCGGCAGCTTTTGTAATTTATCACCATGTGAGCACAGCAAAAATATAACACTACCACAGCCTCCTTTCAAGTTGGGCTTTTTACTGAATTGTTTGGCAGGGTGTGCAATCATCACATCAGGGGCCGCATGGCAAAAGGAGCTTAAGTAGCACAGACTGACTCCACATATCTACCACATATGCACACCATCATCACAGCTTGTCGTGGATTTGCAGCAGATCTTTCCCATGGCCTGTTGCAACAGGACTTTTTCCTCTACTTTATGATACTTACGAATACAGAGAGAGAAATGAGGGACCAAAAATTATGAAAGAAGTTTGCTCCTTGGCCAGTTAACAACATACCTCTGGCGAACGGAGGTGGTGGTTTAAAGATAGAAATGTGATGGTACATGATGTTACCATCTGTACATCCAAGGAAACGTGCTCAGAAAGGTAATCTTGCAAACTTATGATTTAAACCGTTACAGAAACACCACATTTAGCAGATTCCAGGCACACAGAGTTTCTTCCAAATCAAGCAACTATTTTGCAATGTGTTGGAAAACAAGTTTTCAGCAAACGAGTAAGTGAGCAGCACAAGCTTAGGGGCTACACTATACTGAAAAGCAGTTCTCTTTACTGAACAATTTTCCAAGACCTTTCCAAAATGTTGTTTCTGGATGTCTAGCATGCCTCCCCAGCCTGTTTCTCCTCACCTTGGCCAAGTTCATACTTTAAGTACAGCTAACTGCAAAAATAGATAAACTTTCAGGAGCAGTTTGCTGTGAGGTGGGGGGTGGGTATTTCTTTAAAAGACTCCAGTACACAGTCTAGCCCTTCACTGCAGCTCAGTAAGCAAGCCAGAAGTAGTTTATGGTCTGAGATGTTACTGTTGGAGTTGCTCCCATGTGAGAAATCAGGCTGGGGTAAGGTGGGGTGGTGGAGAAGCAGGAGGCAAACACTACCAGTGTGCGGGGCCACCATTTCAGCCTTGTGCTCTGCCTGTTCCCTGTAGCACACATGGGCTTGTGTCATCTTTAAAGGAGTTTTATGACTTCCTCTGAACCAACTACCAAAGGAATCCCAGACTGTAATGCCGAGCCCTAATCCGATTTCACACTAGACTTGCCTTCTAATTATCACAGAATATTAGGCTTCCACCCATCATATATAATTGACATGCTACTGAGGCTTTACAAAACCCCCAACAAAGATGACAAGAAACACTAGCATCACCCCTGAGCACAGCTCCACTGCTCCGGCCCCACATTAACAAGAGGCAAGAAGAAGAAAGAAAAGCGTGAGCTTGTGATCGACTCCAGTGGAGTCATTGAAACAGACATGGCTACCGAACTGTCCACTCAATCTGATCACCTTCAATTTACCCAGAATGCAAAAAAAATGCCTAGTTTTCCTGGCTGCAGAATGATCTGGGGATGCTCAACACCCCTGGGAATGGTCCGTCTTCAGTGGTGCTGCTGTAATCCCTATGGGCTGTTTAGGTATCTGCTGACAAAGAGCACTACAAAAATGCAGAGAGCATCTCGGCGTACAGATATTTCCAGGTGAAATGACACTAAGCTGTGAACACCAAAGGGAGGAAAAAAAATCCAGCTCTGGGGTACACCATGCACCCAAAGCAACCCTGCCACCTCCTCCCAGGCTGTCACACACCCACGCTGCTTCAGTGCATGCTTTCTGTTGAGCAGAAGCAGCAAACTTGAATTTTTAGTTGATGGCTCTAATCAGTGCTCTCCTTTTTCACTGGGTGGTCATTGTTCTCCACTTGCTTTAAAGCTGTGCTGCAGTCAGCCTCGTGTTTATTTTACTGGAGACAATACTCCTGGGGAGATGGTCGTGTGCCAGGAAGGAAGAGATGCAAAACAGCATTGAGGTCCTGCTAACAGCAGTGACACAACCACTAAGGGCAGCAGAGTTAGAATCCTAAGCTCACATCCTGCAAACGACACAGCATTGCTGGTACACTGATCAGAGCAGGGCAAACCAGGCTGGCACATTCAGAGCTGTACTTCTCTCTGTGCTCCCAAGTGCACTGTGTTACATCCAACCCAAACCCTTATTTCAGCTGCACATTTCCAGGAGAAGCACTCTGTGCAAGATCTATCACCAGACACAAAATAACATACCCCATTTCCAATGTAAATCATTTCCTATTCTAAAGGCCACCACCACACAACCAGAGTCAGCCTTCCTTTCTTCCCTACTGAAAAGATTTGTAATTCCTATTGAGATCTCAAACCCAAAAAGTACCAAAAGAGAAAGCACACCCTCCGCACCCTAACCCAGGTCCTCACCGTGAAGGTCAGCAGCCAACATCACTCTCCACCCAGGCACAGGGCTCCAGTCCTCCCACAGTCACAGGTCTTGCTCCTAGATTCAACCATCACGGATTCTCATGTCCCCCCCAAACCTCTTTTTTCCAACCACCCAGGACTTTTTTAAGCCAGAAGACATCCTCATGTGTAGTCAGTTCCCCAAAGCTGACTCGTAGGGTTATGAAGTACTGCAATTTGGCAGCATGTGCCAGTGTACAGTATATTTAACATCCCACTCAATTAGCAGCCGTTTTATATAAATGGTTTATTTGCCTTATTAATGTTAAAGCCACTTGTTTCCCCTGCGCTTCCACTTAGGTTATTAATCAACATGCATTTCAGTTTTTTGCTGATTACTCTAATGGCACAGAAAAATTCCCCAGACTCACTGAGAAAGCTTATAATATTGAAATGATTTTTTTTTGGTAAACTTATCAAGCACTAAAAATACACTCTTTGATATCCAAACCAAAGCCCTTTCACCTATGCTTAACAACAGTGAACTATTTTCAGTTGAGCTTTACTGCATCTGTTAACTCAGCTGCTAATCCATCTTGCAGGCACGGGAAACACCAGTGCACACAATACCTCGGTGACATACCTCCCTTCACACAACAAATAATCCTAATTATTTCCATAGCATGTACCTATGGTTACTTAAAATATTGTACACAACCAAGGTCTGTCTGGCTTTTATTTTTCCATTTTGCTTTGTTGACAGCTTTGGGTTCCTGAATTTACTGCCAAGAGGGTCAGGGACTGAAGAGAACAAGAGAGATTTATATCCCTGTGTGTACATTAAGCCAAACACACATTAAGAACTTTAATTTTCTACTGGAAAGAGCAACTTAGGACACAAAGAGGGCTCTTGCCTTCCACCCACCCAAGTCCAAATCACCACCACAAAGCTTGTCTTGGAGATGATGACAGAGCCAGGTCCCTGAAGGACCGAGTCTGAGTAAGCACTGTCTGCTGAGGGTCAACCTGAGTGATTTTCGGACATCCCTCCTGGACAAGGATAGACCAGGAGAGCCCTTCCCATGCTCTTAATGCAGCTCTTCAGCCCCAAATAAAAGACAAAGATCTGTCTCTGCTTCCCACACCAGCCCTGAGAGGCATCGCTGGTCAGCTGTGATCCTCTCCTGCCCAGCTCTCACGTTGAGGCTGCAGCAATGGAGAGGTTCAGGTGGAGATCCCCAAGGACCAAAAACTCTCTACAGCACATCTGGGCTGGGGACTCTGCCCTTTGCTGCTGATGTCCAAGTGAGGAGGATGCAGGATCTCACCTTGAGCAGGGTTTTAAGAGTTCATTAAAAGCTAAACCCCTGCTCACCTGAGGAAAAATACCATCACTGCTTCATTTCCACAGCACAGCCAACAATTTCCTACCCGACAGGGTGGCCCAAATGCTGCAAGGTTTTACACCCTGGAAAAATATGCCATGATAGAGCTTGCTTTCATTCCAACAAACAGGATATTGAGTCAATTAGTGGCACACCAAACACAAACCAGACAGATGAAGATAATGCATTTCTGCAAACATCAAAAGAGAGAGAAACCACACAAAGACCTGAATATACAAATAAGGCAAGGGGGGGGAAAGTATTACAATATTACATAATTAAACTTATTATTTAAGCAAATTCAGAGAAGAAAATAGCTCTGGTTAACTGGAGGATTCTCCCTGGCTCTAGCTAAGACAGAAACCTTCAATGAAAACCAAGAGTTGTTTCTTAATTAAAAAAAACAAAACCAAAAAACCCTACTTGACATCGCTGAGTGAGAACTTAGGAAATGCAAATTCTCTTTATTATCACTGAATTCTTTAGGCATGAAATAGTTTTCATAACGTGTCTCTGCCTACGTGCTCTAAGTGAGCAGTGTTACACAATGGACAAGGTATGCTCAAAATTATCCCTGGTTATTTTCCACTTCTCTGGTGAGAAGGATGGATACACAAGGCATAAAATAAACCAACTCATCTCCAGGATGACTGAGACAGGTAATGCCCCTGCCCCTCCACCGGCCACCAGAGAACAGCTAGAAAGCCAAAACACCTGCAGTCAATATTCTTACCTTTACATAAAGATAAAAATAAAAGTCATGGGGGGGGGGAAATGTTGCATAGAGCCAGTGATGAGACTTCAAAATTCAACAGAACTTGTCCATCAGATTTTACAGGGGTAACCCAAGAAACCTCACCAAGTATAATTTCATGCAATTAAAGGGGGTAAAAGGGGCAGCAGGGAAGAGAATCCATTGGGAACAACAAATACACAGAATTACTGAAGCTTTAGACACAAGGAACAATAAATAGAAGAGATCTGGTTGGGAGAAAGTTACTTTCTTTGTGAGACTTCTCATTTTTTTCTTCAAATTCCCATTAAGAAGGCAAAACAAGGCCAAAAAAACTGCCTGCTTGTTTTGCTATTTTTTCTTTCCATAAATCTTTGGCTTATTTGCCAAAAAAGCAGGCTTTAACCAAAACTGATTCCACCACAAACTCTGTCATTTCAACTGGAGTATTTTTCCTTCTTAACATTTTCTCCCTCCACTTTTGGTCCCTCTCCCTCTGCACGCCCCAGACCCTCCACTGAGCACCTCTGGGAATGTTCACCACTGCAGGGCAGCACCACACACGGGTAAGGCAGGAGAAGCAGGAATATGCTGCTGACAACCACTTTTCCAGTAACTTTATGGGTTTTTTTTTTCCTTTTCAAACACAGCTGATTCCACTGTCAATGCACAAAAACACGTTTCAGAGCCACACAGTAGGTTCTTGTGAGATGTGCCCAGGCTCACCTATTTGTGCCAGCAGACTGGTCATCCACTGGCAAGCCCCAGATCTGGCAGTAGATGACTCCTGTGATTCCGAGGATCATGCTTTATTTGGAAAAAAAAACCACCAAAATTACCAAAAAAACTCAGAAGGAGGTAAGATGTCCGTGGTTCTGTGGACACACTCTGTAAGACAGATCTCTGGTGGTGGCACTGCCACATTTCAAGGCAAGGACCAGTGTCCCAAGGCAGTGGTGCTGTGGCTGTGTGATCAATCCCCCTGAACATCCCACCTTTCTGATGTTACCAGCTACACAGGTGCTCAACAGAAGTGAAGTTTTCCTGCTTGCAAAAGCAAAACCACACATGCACCACAACACAAAGCAGAGCTACCATTTCCACGAGTTCCACAGCAGTAAGAGCACTAAGGGCACACGAACTGGCAGCTACGACCCAAGCAAAAATTTTAAAAAAGCCCCAAAACCTAAAGATGTTTTTAATTCCTTAAATAAGAAACAAAGCTCATGGAATTCAGCCACAATTTCCTGTTTTCAACTTAAAATAAAATTAAAAAAAATATCCTGGGCTTTATACAAACAATAATCTAATCTATAAATTGGAACGCAAGAGAAATGTTAATTAACTTCCAGAGAGATTGATTCTCTATTGCAGGATCCAAAATAGGCACTGTGGAACCTGCTGCAATTCTGAGACCAACTTTACACATAAGGGAAGTAAAAGGGGGGGGGAAATAAACAAACAAAACTCAAAACAAAAACACAAGATCAACTGCAAACAACTACAATGAAGGGCAGTGTACAAATAAACACTGGGAAGCAGCAGGGCAAGGTTTTCCATACATAAAGACATGTTCCTTCACCCTGCTTAGGCTAGTTTTGGGCAGAGAGAACAGTCAGCAGAATGCAGGAGCTCAGCAGAGAGCCAGGACCAGCCAGGGTCATCCAAAAGTCCCTAACTGACATGGACAGGAGGTCTGCTTTTTGCTCCCCCTGCTCAGATAGCAAAACCCACATTAGTCCCTTGCTGCACACAGCTTCCATTGCAGGGATCACTTCCCATCACCACAGACAGCCTGGACTTTGGACCAGAGCATCAACTCCTTATCTCCTTCCTCCTGACACCCTGCTTGCCAACAGCCACCACATACAGCACCCAGTGCCACTGATCCCAGGAATCCTTCTTGGGGAAAGAACAAAAGCAAGCCTAAGCTCTGCTTCAAGGAGAAACACTTGATCTTGTCAATTTGCACGAGTGTTGCTTGCTTGGGGTTTTGGGGGGCAGGACTTAAGACTTCTGGTAACTGAAAATATGAACAAAAAGATGGCAAGCTCTAAGGGTTCAGGAGAAGGAAAGTCCAGCTGTAACCTAACAGTTGGGAAACAGGGCATCGCCCCTGTCTCTGCACACCCCGAATATCCCCAAAGGCACCTCTGTACATGACAGAAAACTGTGAGCTTTGGACTGCTTCCATCAGGAACACCTACAACCCAAGGGCCAAGGAAGAATGAGTTCGCTCGGGCAGGTTGCCCATCCACACCTGCCGAGAGTCACAGGTCCATGCTGCCCCCAGAGCCTGCTCAACAGACCCCAACACCACCACTGATCCCCTCCCTTGGCACCAAGCCAAGTAACCAGGAGTTTGCCTGGAGGGTCCTGCTGGTACCCGCAGCATTGAAGGGCATAATCTTTCCATCCTCCGTCTGCGACACCTACAAACTTCTTTCTGCCAGGCAGGGAAAGCACAGAAATACAATGTGATTAATTCTTTGGTCTGGTTGCCCAGTTCCCCCGGGGTCCTGCTTGATGGATGGTCAGCTCCAGCCAGCATTTCACGCACTCTGGCCCTCTGAGGACCAAGCCTGAGGGTTTCTGCTTTACAAATCCCTCCTTATTCAAGCCTAGAGATACCTGTGGCCTTTCTGCAAGACCTGATAACCGCCCTGACTTACGAGGGGAGGCAAGGTCCCCTAAATACCTCCAACAGCATTAACACCGTTGCTCAAAACAAACTCAGTGGCACGCAAAGTCCTTCAGCAAGAGCCTCCTGCCAGCCCCAGGACGAGCAGTTGGGGGACGTCAGCTCCTGCACAGAGCAGCAGTTGTACAAAGCCAGCAAAAACACAGCCCAGACACGGTGAGGATCGTCCATTTGGAGGATGCTTCCCACCAACTGCAGAAATATTTGCTCTAACAGCCTCAAAGTTTTTAAGGAAGAACTCAGTATTTTATTTTCCTTTCCAATCCACCATTTTCCATTTCTCCACACAGTGACTAAACCAACCAAAACCCACCTGGGCCCTGCACGAACAGAACCCTTTAACTACCAGACTTTCCCCCCCTTGCAGAACACAGCTGCTCCCCGCACAGGCCACATCCTGCCGCCCCCCTCGCCCCTCGCAGGACAATTAGCCTTAATCCTCGTTAGTTCTGTACGTTTCCTTTAAATCCTGTTACCGCATTCCTCCGTGCACTCGAGCGAGGCTCAGCCAGCCTCCTCCGCGGCGGTGACGGTGACCCCGCGGTGCCTCCCGGCTCCTGACCCGCCGGAGCTGCACGGGTCCCAAGGGCTGCAATGCTCCCGGACTAATCTATCTCCACTGATTAGTTCTTAATCAGGAAGGCAGACGCAAACAAAGGGTGCAGATGAAAAGAGGAAGGGGGAGGGAGGGCTAAACAGGAAAAAAAAAAAACAAAAACAAAAAAACAAAAAAACCCCCCAGATTTTCTTCAAGAAAAGGTTCCTCTTTGCTCCTTTAGGAGTCACCTCTGAAAACCTGGTCCAAAAGCAGCATTTGAAGTCTAGCTACTTTCATATTTATAACGTTTGAGTCACTCCAGAAAACCTACACCAAAGCAGGCTGAGTTGGACTACTACATTCATTTATTTTGGAAGTTTATCCAAGCCTTGGTTAAAGATAAACAACGTGCCTGGATGTGAAAGAACATCAGAGCCAGGCTGCCAGAGCGGCAGGGAGCTTCCACCCGCTTTGATAGCGTCAAGGCACAAGATGGTATCAGCACAACCCAAAATGTACTTACTCCTTCCTGCAGAGGCACGGGAAAAGCCTGGGAAGTTCTTGCTTGTCCTTGGGAGAACATTCCTGCCATGCTAATGTTATGTAAAAGATTCAGCTTAGAAATCTCAGGCACAATCAAGGCATTTAGACCTGACTCATTAATGGCCAACAGTTAATAGGCTGGAGCAGTAATTCCTCCGTCTGGGGACTTGGGGGTGTTTAAGCCAAATCTGTAAAAATATATATATTACAGCTGCACTACTGATCTGTTACTGATGGTAGGAAGCACCTTTCAGGCCAAAACACTCTGAAAACCCAAAGAAAACCAGACCTTTTTCAGGTCTCCACTGATTCCCAAAGCCAGTAAGTCTATCAGTATTCCTAAACCTGTTTCCAATAGGACCACAGAAAAAAAGTGATCAGTAATACATCTTAATGCTCGGGACTCTTTTGCCTAAGGAAAATTCTCCACAAAACGAAAGTTTTACAGAATGTAATTCCCTCAAAAGCAGCACCTGCATGTCACGATTACAAATCAGTCTTTGGAGCCTGACACCTTCCTTTCAATTTAAAGTTTAAGGCAACACCAACACAGCAAAATCCAGGGTCTTTCATGTGAAAAACTGATCTGCAAACACATGGTTAACATATTGCCAAATTGGAGAGACACCCCGAAAGAGCGACAATGCGAACTTTTGGGACTTCAAATAAACAAATTTGAGCTAATCAATCTGGAAAGTCTGTTTTCTATTTGTGGCTTTGGGTTTGCTGTTTTATGTTTCTTTCTTTGTCTTAGCTGTTTGTTTGCTTTCAATTACGCAGGCTCCTCCTTATCCTAACCTCTAAATCTCCCTGTGCCGTGCGGGCGGGAGGCAGGCAGCAAGACACCATACTCATGGAATATCAAATGTGAGCTAGAGGATGGGCTAGGAGAGGCTCCTTCTTCAAAAGCTGCTGGTTTTGCTCTCAAATCAACTTATTTTGGTGCCTCCCCTCCACGACAAAGGTATGGCACCAGCAGTTTGGCATCCTCTCCTCCAGAGCGGGGACTATTTGCTGTTTCACAGGTCATCAAGAGGTAGCAAGCAAAGCTTACCAGATGTGGCTTTTATCACCTCAAGTGGAACTACTATTTTCTTTATGGGAACCCTGTTTTTTAAGGTTTTATCAGATCACTGCGATTACAAAAGCTTCACTAACATGCTCAAAAGCACCTATAAAACCACTAGTTCAAGGTTTATTTGATCTAGGTGGTTTTCAACTTGGAAGAATGACTTGCAGACACAAGTAATTCATCCTATAAGCTTTGACTGACCAGTTGCAAAGCACACTCAAACTGCGCCTGCCTCCTGAGCAAAATTCCATCAACTCACTGACCAAAAGATGTTCTTTTAAGAATATTTTTAAAAAAGAGAGAAAAAAAAAGGGGGGGAAAGGGCTTGCAGCAAAAAGGAAGTTTCAATTACTTTGTGAAATCAAGCAGAAAAATTAAGATCCAAGCAAACTTTATTAGCTCTGACAAGCAAATGCTGATGCCTTTGTTTCCAATGTGCGCAAAACTTTTACTAAGGAGGGGTGTGTGTGGTTTTGGGTTGATTTTTCCTCTTTTTAAGCCACAGAAATATGCTTTTTTTTTTTTTACAAAGTGCTTTACTACAACTGGGTTTCGTAACTATATTCAAACGAAGGAACTGGCACAGAGCTATCACAAAGCAGCTGATCCTTCTCTAAGCATCCAGCAACATTTCCATGTGTCAATAGTACTTCACAGTCACATTTATCTATGTAAAAACTCACATTAATAAGCCGTGCCCCTGTCTGCAGAGCATGCCAAGCAAAGTAACAGTGCAGATAATGTAAGAATTTAGAGGAGTTTAAGAGACCCCAGGAAAAAAAATACACAACAGGCCAGATTTTTCAAATGTATTTTGCATCCACACGTTTTTCTAAGCAGTTTGGCTTCTATTAAGCATTTCATAGTCAGTTTGTAGTCTGCAGTCTGGGGGGGTGACTGCAGGGGTCTGTACGGGCACACAAAGAAATAGTAGTCTGAAGCTTGCAATATAGGGAGCCGTGGTCCCCCTGGAAATCAATTTTTTAGAGGGCTCACAAACTAAGACAGTTTGAGACAGCTACGGTACCCACTGCCCCACTCAGCCCCTACATGGCTCCTGCTGAACAAACCATCTCCTCTGACAAAACCCCCCACTGGCTCCCAGCCCCCTGAGGGCGGGTGGGCTGCAAGTTGGTGGAGCAGTTATTTCCACCCCCTCAATAACCAAAAAGGTCTCATTTGCTTAGAAAATAAAATTCAGTCCAAGACCAGGTCCTGGGCAGACATAAATGAGACTTCAGTTATAAGTGGAAAGTTTTCCACAAGACGTTTTCATAGCAACACGGAGACGGGTTTGGCAGCAGAGGGAAGGCAGAGCACTTGTGCTGCTCCACACTTTTCAGCCCCCTGGTTGTCCCCCCAGTTTAGCTTAGTGCAGGATGACCTTCTCGGCCCTGTCATGGGCAATGCCCTTTCCACGACAAGCCAGTTTGGGGCCAAATATTCCAACTGAAAAATTCCACTGCAGAGCAGCTTTCCAGAATAGGAGTAAGAACTACTGCCATCGCCCCAGAGATGCTTCTCCAGAGCATCTCAGCCACAGCTCAGTTCTGAGGAACCCACGCTACATCTCAGTACACAGCTGCACACTACAAACACGCACTAAAGCAGCAAGTTTCTGGCATGCTGAATTTTCCAGCCTTGCCCACAAAACTACGCAGAGGCTTTCCTTGCTTCCTGGAGGACCCCAGTAATGCTGCCAACCCCTTGCTCCAGCCTTGCCTTCCCAGGAAGAAAGATGATGCTGCTCTGCCCCATGTCCTCACTTTGCTCAAGACTGGAGAAACAATTTCCCAATTTCAGCTGGACCAGAAAGATGCACCAATTAAAGGGGTTTCAGAAATAATTAGCTGGCATCAATCTGATGAAAAGCAGGATTTGGGAAACAAGCCCAGACGAAGGGTTCTGGGAGGGATGGCCAGCAGAGCTTGATCTCACAGCTCTTCCACTGCAGCTGGAGGACCAAGGCACAGATGTGTGTTTGCTTCCAAGCTCAACTCCTTACTCAGAGCTCCCACAGGCTACCAGGAAATGCAGTGGGGCTCTCTGTGGCTATCAGATCTTGGCCTGCCAGGCCATCAGAAGAAAGGCTACATGGGAAATAAAGCAGCAATATGTGTATATGATACTGTATCAGGAAAGAAAAATAATTTTTAAAAAATCATATGCTGCTGCCTTCAGCAGGACACCACAATTTGATGGGACTTTCCCATTTTAAAGGTTAAAAAACCCACACCAGGTTATTGCAAAAGGCAGGAAGAACACGCTGCTCAAAGGAGATGCCAGAACTGAAAACAAGGAGGTGGGTCAGGTTTAAATCTAAACAGGTCCACCGCACATCCATCCTAGGGCCACTGTTTATAATCAGAGAAAGGCAACTTTATACACAAAGATCACACACTAGTGATTCCTGGCTGTTCCCAGGAAGAAAAGCTGCTTTTCAGCTGAACTTTCCGAGAACTGTTCGTGTAAATAAGACAAACCTCCAAAAACACACATGGCCAAAGCTGAAGCACCACATGGAGAAAGGCAAATAAGCAGCACAACAGGAGACAGGGGAAGTCCAGTGCCAAAATCCCAAAGTGCAACTTGCCAAAGACTTTTGAAATGCCCCTGAAGTTGGGCCACCATGCACAGGGAGGGAAGAGAGAAATGGTCATCAAAATCCTCCCTCCAGCAAGAGGCACAGCTCCAGGTTCAGTCCTCCTGAAAGAAAGGGGGACAGACCCCTTTCAGGCCCCAGAGAGGCAAGAGGCATCAACTCCACCTCTGCCTTACCCATGGCACAGAACAGGATATCCCCCAGAGATCCCAATGGCAGGGTCACTGACTTCACCCAGGGGCATTTATTGGGAGCAGCAGCAACTGGGACAGGAGTGCAGCCCCCCAGCACCAGTGACATTCAGAACCAAACCCTACACCACCCCACTCTCGGCTTTATCTTCCCTTGGACAAACCACCTCAGAGCTATGACTACAGCTGAGTTCGTAAGCAAGACTTTCTGACCTGAAAAATGTGCTTTTAAGCCCTTGCCTGCTACTCCCACCAAGTGTTACTTTCCCAACAGCAGGGTATCCATTGCAGAAGCCACCCAGCTCACACAAGCACTGCACTGTGCTCTGCCAGCACAACACGACCTACGTCCGAAAACCCATCCCGCTGCTGAAACAGACTCCCAATGTATTCCCAGGTCTGGAACCACCAGCTTGCCAATGTTTGTGGAAAAGGCAAGGCTGAGTAGCTTAACCTACCCTGGAAGAAGCAAGAAGGGGGGGTGGCAGAGAGGGGAGAAAGGATTAACTGAAAATTCCACCTTCCCCCCCTCTCCAGGATGCCCTACCTATCCCGCTCTCCTTGGTGCAGCTGTGAACACCAGCCTTATCTGCCGGGAGCTTCAGATGGGCACTCCTCCTCCTCACCACAGCATAGATAAATCCTAACATCTTTTCAACAATTCCCAAGCCAGTTTCTGCACTGCCACCTTTGTTTGAGCAAATCCCTCCCAGGAGGGAGAGCAGCATCCCAGATGAAGGCAACTGCCCTCGGGGAGGGCAGGAGAGCACACGAGACCACTTCAGCCTTTAAAAAGGAGACCTTCCTTTTGAATTCCCTGCCCCCCTTCCAAACACATTTCACAGTGCAGGCACGTGCCTTCTCATTGCTGTTCCACATAGGAACATGGCACAGGGTCACATTTTCTTAGGTATTTTGGAAAAAGCAAGTTTGGGAGACCTCAGCCCCAGTATTGCAGAAACTGCCCACCTGCGGATCCCACTTTTGATCCCTCCTCATTCGCAGCAGCTGGGCTTGTGCAAACAGCTTTGGTGGGGTGGGAAAGCAACACACTGGGCTGAAAGTACCCAATTGTATGAGGAGACAATTGCACCGAGGTTTTGCTGGCAGGCATCGAAGGGATGTATTTTGTCTTCTTAAGCACAGCCCTGAGCAACCTGGGGGGAGGATGGAGTGCAAACAGGACCTTTGCCATCCACCTCCCAGGTGGTACCATCCAAAATCCACCAGGAGCAAAGTAAACAGCTCCAGCACACGGTGAGCCCCAGGGAAGGGATGGCTGATTAGAAGGATGGGATGGATTTACCAGTTGTGTTAGTCCTTCCCAAGCAGGGAGAGGGGCTCCCACCCTCCCCATAGCCACCGCTGTGCTGTCCCAGCACTCTTTGTCAGCAAAACCACTCTATAAAAAGTCTGCAACTAAAAAAAGCACAGAGGAGCGATGGGCAGTCCCTGCAGAGGGGAGGCACTAAGTGATCCAGTGATACCAAGTGATGCTGGCAGGGCTGAGACAAGGCTTTGGCCTGAGGGCTGCTGTTGGTGCGAATCCTTGTGGGCTGGGTGTCTCCAGTGGATACTGTGCTGTGACCAGAGCAGCTTCCCACCATGGGGATGAACCCATCCTGGTTCTGTCCTGACGAAAAAGGCCAAGAAGCACCCGGACAAGTGCCTGCAGCAAAGTGGCAATGGGCCATGCTGGTTCAAATCAATGTGCCTGGGGCTCAGCCAAGGAGATAATGCAGGGACAGGGCAGAAAGGACACAGAGGGCAGAGAACCAGGAGCCAGCAGCTATCCCATGAGAGATCAAGTACTGGCCACCAGCCCATCAGTGGGGTGGTGTCCACAAGCCAAGACTTACTTTCTTTTTTAAACTCTACCCACTCTTAAACAAAAAAAAGCTTCCCATCCTTAATCATTAAGGGAGAGGCAGGCATGGGACAAGTGTAGCCTTCCAGCCTGGACACCCTGGGACAAAAGTCCAAGCTAACACTTAAGCCTTGAATTTTCACTCGAGCCCCCAGGCAAGAAGATTTCCAAAACTGTCACAAGCTTAGGGACAGCCCCCCTCCTGCTCTTGTGCTATTTTCAAACAATGACATTTTTTCCAAAACAAAGTGTTTTGCAATCATTGAGCAATCCTTTCCTTTTCCAATAAAAAGTGAAATTCTCTTCATTCTCAGCCGGTTGAGATGCACAACCACAGGCACAACCACCAGCTCCAAATCCATCCACCCTGCAGACAGCCACGTCAGAACCCTCACTCCAGGCTCCCACACTGGGCTGGCACCAGGCAGGTCTTGCTGCGCCACTGCTTGCAGAAGACCAGGAAAGGTTAAATTTTAACTTGAAATTCCTTCCCTAAGCTGCCTGACTCCTCTTCTGAACCTTGCTCCTGTAATTGAGGGATTTCACTTAATCTATTTAACTTTCAAGTGTGCTCCTTTTGCCATAACTTGTTTCTCCAAAAAAGAAATTGCTTAATGTCTTGGAATATTTATATACATATATACACATATATATATAAAACTGAAAAGCCATGGAGCTGAATATGACCTATTTCTCATAGTAATATAAGTATTTCCAGGTCCTGACAAAGGCACAGTAAAAGTAGCTCTACAGCAAAATGAAACTGAAGCCAATAAAGAGATTTGCTCTGAAAGAAATTAATATGAATCAAATCCAAGGAAGCAGATTTCATGGCACAATCCACCTATGTTAACTGCCCAGTAGTCTCACAAACTGCCAGTCCAAAGGCAACATACAGTAAAATTTACATTCTGTGGTCACTCAGACAGACATCTGGTGCAAAGGCTTGCACTTCAAAATAAAAACCCATTGAAAGCACTTCTGAAAGAACTTTGCAGTTTAAAAACAACACCTAGGAACTAAGTGGGATTGAACAATTTAATCCCTGAAGACACACATGGGCAGCCCTGGGGCTCATCCCCAGACCCAGCTGGGAGAACATGAGGGGTTAAACTTGTGGTGGGCTCATGGAGCAGGAGCATGAAGGGCCTATTTAAAAAGAAGAATCAGAAATAAGGAATTTTGCCAGTTTTTACCCCTGATAAATCCGCATTCCAGTCTGTCAGCTATCTTGTTATCCCCAGAGCTGCTGAAGTGTCTTTGGCTGTAACTATGCATGACTCCGGCTTTGAGTAATGGAAATAAAGTATGTGCATTGTGACTGCAGCGTTCCTTTCCCAACCCCAGAAAAAGAAAGGCAGAGCAGGAGGAGATCCTAGAGCAGCTCAGGAATTTTCTACAGAGAAGTTGGAAAGCTGTTCGCACCCTACATCGGCTGCCCCCCCTAGCAAACCTGCCTGGGGAGGGATGCCTACATGTTGTAAAGGAGATGCCAAGTTTTAGCCTAACACAGCAGCTCTTACTGTCTGCAATAACAAACAAATAAATACTCTTCCAGATTCACAAGTCCAGTTTAGCTGGCAATTCATACCCGGCAAACATTTGGAAGCAGTATTGTAAAATTAAACAAAGCTATCATTTACAGGAAACCCTGCCTCGAGTACAAATTATAGAGTTGTTAAGTTTATCTGGGAATGCCTTGCCCCTGAGTGCTATATAATTATTCCTAAATCTTTCAGGAAAGAATGCAAATATTTTCAAGCCATAATTCATTGACAAGGAGGAAGTCTCGTTTAACCTTTTGTGCATATTTTGATACCTAGAAATTAACCCCTACTTTCCACAACTATTTTTCAGGATCCTACTGAGCTGGCTGGGCAGCGAGTAGACCCAGCCCTTGTTTTGGCAAGGTTGGCCAGGAGCACCAGCCTTGCCTGGAATCCTTGCCTCCTCCCAGACTGCTTCCACAGCAGTTTTGGGGCTGGTTTGGAGCAGCATCATGCCAGCCAGGCTGCTCCCCGCATGGAACCTTCCCAGTAAGGAAGGTTTCAGGCTGCTGAAAAGGCTGGCTGTTCTCACAGGAGTTACAGCAAAAAGAGGTATAAAGGAGCCTTTAATAAAGTGGAGGGCTGAACTATGTGGAGTTTTCATTAGCCTGGCGCCTGCCACCAGGATCTCTGCATCCCTTTGGTGGGCTGGATTCAACAGGGCTGATGCAGCCCTGAGCCCCATCTCTTCCAGCCTCCTCTGCCCACCAAGCCACAGCTTTCCAACCAGCCTCAATTAACTCATGTTAATAAGCAGAAGCCACGTGGCCAAGAGCAGTGCCACCTTTCCCAATCTCCCACAAAAGTGTTTTGTTTTGCACAGGCAAAGACAGTCAGCTCACCCTCTGCTCAGGCCCTCCTTCCAGGAGCAGAGCCTTAATCTACCACTGGCAGAAAACTATTTGAGGTATATAGATAGAAACAGTCTCCTGCAGCCAAATGGGGGGGGCATGCATTCCCCAGGACAGGTCAGTGGCATCTGCAAAGCCACATGCACAGCTCCCCATGCTCCTAACAGCACCCCTAAGCGAGCACCCACTGCCCCATGGGGGCCCATCCTGCTCCAGATCCATGCTGTGCCCAGGGTCAGCTATACCGGGCGTGCACTGTTGGCACTCGGCTCTGCCATCAGGGCTGCTCTGAAACCCCGACACACCTGCTACTAAGCTATAAAGGAAAAAAACCCATCCAACCAAACAACACCCAACCTTACCTCTTCAAAAGGTTGCACTCAGGCTATTGTATTCTCCTCGCAGTGGCATTATTTATTCAATAAGAGCTCTGTGGTGGGTGTTATCCCCCGGTGCTCCCGGCAGCTCCCTGGCACAGCAACTGGGTGCTGCGGGAGGCAGGCACTTGCAGCCTGTTCAGCAGCATCACCCCTGTTCACAATTAGTCAGACATGGAAAGCAAACAAGCACTACATCAAGATTAGGCTGCAGCAGCTAATCCAGTAGCTTCATACACACAAACGATATCCATGATGCACATCAACCGTCACGGATTAGTCCTGATATGGTAGAACTGGGAGGTGAAAGGAGCTGGCTTCTTCCTCCTGGTAGAAGCAGATCACTGGATTCCCTTCCTTGCAAATACGTTAAGCCCAAGAGTTTTCAGTACAAAGATGAGCACTGCACTGAGAAATCATGCAAGGTGGATTTAAACACAGCTCCGCTAAGATGCCATGATGCTCCAAACCGCTACAGTGATGCTCCAAACCACCATCTGTGTCTTTCAGAACTTGTCCCAGCAACACAAACCCCCTTCACCTCCTCTCCTTTGCAATGACAAGTTGTGAGCTTTCTTCCATGCCTGGAGCCAGGGAAGGGAGGCCAGGTCAGGCACAGAGCCCTTGTGCTGCCTCCTCACCCTGCTGCCATGCTCAGAGAGTGGGGAGGCAGAAGCGTGTAAAACCAAACCAGCATGCGACTGCACTGGAAGAAAGCTATCTCATTATGAGAGCTAATGAAAGTGAACCACAATTATTATGTAAACAGCACTGAATCATTAGCAGACGCTATCAAAGCCATTTTTCCCCCCACCGAGAAGAAAAGAGTACGGCCCTATGGCACCCTCAGTTCTGTCTCTGAGCCGAGCCAAAACTCAGGAGGAAACCTGTTTGTTTTCCTCCAGTCCAAACCAAACCAGTGGTACCACTCTGACCCCTGATCTGCACGCCAAGCATCTGCCAGCTGCCTGCTCTCAATGCCTCTGCCCTGGCAAGGGGGCATGGCCACTAGTGCCTCACTGCCAGGCACCCTGTGCTCCCCCAAAAACTGCCAGCCAATGCATTTTGGAAACCCAAAGGTTGGCAGGTGAGCAAAACCAATCCACCCTGCACTGCTGAGAGCAAAGGCAAAGCCCGCCCGGGTGCCCACACGCACCTGGCAAGGGAATGATTTTCCATCAGGCTTACAATTGTGCTTGTTTCTTTGATCACATAAATGCCCCGTCCTCTCATGGGAATGGGCCAAGGAAAGCCAGGGAAGGTACAGGAGGTTATTTATCCCCCTTATTGCTATCGTGCAAGTCTCTCCTATCACAGGTTTCTTTCCAATAGCACCACCCACCACAACTGGGTGAAGCTACTTGCTCTTTAATCTTCCGTGGGGCAAAGTTACCTTTAATACAAACAAACAAGCCAGTTAAGAGGACACTGTCCCTTGTAAAGAGGACACTGCCAGTCAGCTGGCTGTAAAGACATTCAAACAAGATCCTCATGTTTGTAGGAGAAGCAAAAAAACTGCATTTCAGCCCAGTAAAAATCCTGGCTCCGTCTTTATGTTCCAAGAATGCTGAATCAAAACGGGCTCCACTCTTTAAAAAGAAGAGAGTACAAAGAAGCAAAAAGTTTGTATTAAAACCCATGTAATCTTTTTAAAACACCATTATTAGAACCTGTAGCACCAGCCAAGAGTGATTTATCACCTCCTGTCATCACAGCCTGCAACACAGAGTTTTTTATACCAAACTGTCAGTGCTACCAAGCTAAAGCCCCAGCTCATAATTTCTTAAAGCTGGCCCTTTGCTGCCAGCAAATCCCCTAAACCCTGGAATTTGGGGGTTCAGGGCACTGCTGCTCCTCCATCAGAGCCACGCAGGGCGATGCGACCCATCACCGAGCATCCAGCACAGGTTCTGCACAGTGCTTGGAAGCAGGAGGATGTTTTAAGTCAGTGGAGGTAAACAAATTGCCCAGGGTTGTTTCGGCTTCTTTCAAAAGGAAAGTCAACGGGCCGTAAAGGCTTTAACTGCACTTTTCCATGAGAGCACGTCCCTGGAAGAGACTACCTCGAGGTGCCTGGTTTTCACAGGGCAAGTGGTCAGAGCTCTCCGAAAACCAGACACCCTGACATTTGGGGTTTTCCTGTGAAGTTGTTACGCTAACACACCCCAAATCACCAGTAATTTCTAGAATAGCACTACAAACCACAAGAGGTTAAACCGACTGCACATTACTTAAACTAACCTAAGGGTGACCCCTGGAAAGGAACAGCTATTGGATGTTGTGGTTCTGTAGAAACTCAATTACCAAAGCCAATTTCCTATGAGCATTTTTAAAAAAGGAAAAAGAAGGGGGAAAAAAAAAAGCAGCAACAATGCTGACAATGTGTAAGGGCCACATATTTTCACCTCCTGAAAGCTGCAGCCTCGCCTGTACAAGAACAGTTCCTATTCCCACAAAAATGTTGAAACATATTTTAAACATTTCATCATTCTTTGCTCCCATCTGAATTTGCTTAAAATCCAGACAATTCCCAACTTCTAAATTGGAAACATTAAGAGAAATACTCCTTCAAAATCGTTTGCTCAGGGCAGGTCCCTTCCCACTATCCATGTACCTTTCCAAGACCAAAATCTGCAGAGAGAGAAGTCCCTCAAAGGGAACTCTCACAACTGCAAGTCAATCAGCCACTAGTTGTGTAAGCCACAGAAAATATGAGTAGAAAGACAGGAAATGAACAGATTTTATTTTTCTACTTAAAAGATGAACAACAAAAAAAGTATTTCTAAGAGGCTTTTTGGGGAGGGGGATCAGGCAAAGCTTTACACTGGGAAAGAGGCACTACAGTCCTAATTTCACATTAAAAGCAACATCAGGCAGCCCTTAACGAAGACCAATCCCATCAATAGGTACCCACACACACATTTTTTAAGCACCATCTCCATCCTTTCAAGCATTTTGCCAGGGAGGTGATGCACTGCTACCCTTGGGGACCACCACCCCTCACCCCTCTCCCAGGCCCCACAGAGACCTGAGGGGTGATGAACTAGAAGGCACAAACTAGTGGAGAAGACAACTGTGCTGACCATGGCCATTTTCAAACAGAAGAAAACATTCCAAGAAAACCACCAAAGGCACATCTTCATGGGGCCGAAGCCTGCCCACAGCCCACATGGCTGCCACCAGTCCCACACACCTAGAGCCTCCAACACCTTCTCATCAGGACCCCTCTTCCCAACACACTGCTTTTATCCAATCTCTTTTCCAAGACCAGAAAGATGTAAACAAGCAGAAGATCCTCCAGCACAAACATGGTGCTTCAGCCACAGCCTTTGCAGGGCTGCACATACTCTGCACAGGCAAAGAAAAATAGAGACGGCCCAAAATCTCTGCTAGAAAAGCAAAACAGTTTCATGAAACACTAAGGAAAGCCGGGAAGCAGGTAAAACGAGCTACAACAAAGTAGTAATCCCTTCTAATTAAAACACTTGGCAATTAAAAAAATACAGCAGCTTTCTTCCCAAGATGAACAAACCCATGCCCATGAAGAGCACAAACTGCACCTTTCAGGGGACCAGAGGGGTTTGCCATGGGGCATCTTGGAGCACATAAGGTAATTTAGGGAGCAAGGGGAAAATTCAAGAGTTTTGCTGGGCCTTGCATTGCTTAGCAATGGGAGAAGGAAGTTATCTTCATAATCTCAAAAGAAAGAGAAAGCAGGAGGAATGTGAGGAATGCAAGGAGGTTATTGCCCCGGAGACCGGGACTGGCAGCTCACTGCTCTCAGCCTGGCCCGCCGGGCGAGGAGACACACATCCTGACCTCTCTGGCTAACAAGAATTTCCTTTCCCCCCTCTCTTCCCCCCCCACCCCGCCCCAAAAAAAGACAGAACAAAAGCAAGTCATCAGGTCCCCGAGGGTTGTTCCTCTGCTGGGAAGAGGCAAAGAATTTTGTGGCAGGATAATTCTGATGCTCCATCCTAGTCCTGCCCAAACCTGTGCAAGATGTCAAGGACTGAGTCTGTGCAACTCAACACACGTGCACATCCACAGAATTCCACGGTGAACATGGAATTCTCCCTCTACTTATCAGGGGAATGGCTGTTCCCCTGACAGGAGGTGAGAACCACATGTCTGACACCTCTCGAGAAGCACTGGCAGACCTTCTCCATCCATGCAGGTTCTGGTCTGTACAAGCCACCAGCCAACATCACAGAGTGGGCTAAGACCACAGACATCACTGCCTCAGGTAACTGGGACCCACTCAGCCTCCTGAGAGAGGTCTCAGCCCTACTGGACAGATGCTACCTCCAAGTCAGAAGATGCTTGTCTGGGACCTTCTCCTAACAGAGCCATCTTATACCATCTCACACACAGCAGCCATGCTTCATCCTGAACTTCCTTGGCTCTACAGGTATCAGTGAAATACAATGGCAGAAGGGAGATCCAGAGACCCAAACCAAACCCAGTGCCTCACTGTCGTGTCAGCCTTGCTCTGCTGCTGTTTCAGGGAGAATAAAAAGCCTGTTGACATACGAAAGCCACAGAAAATCTCCCTGAAACTACAAAACAGCACTGAAAACATTGTGCAGCTCTGGCCTCCTGCACAATGTACACACGCCTATTCAGCCTCTTAAAAAACAGCTACATGTCTAAGGAAACATCTGATAATTAAGGCAATTTTAACAATAGATAATAATTTGACTATGAATTGTATGGAATGTAATGACTGCTTATTCTGGCAGAAAAAACAGAACTTTCTATGAAGTGTCTGCCAAGGAAAACGATACTCCCACTCAGCCCGGACCACTGCAAGCAGTTGCTGTTAACCACATGCTTCGCGCTGCCGGCTGCTAGGACACGGCGCGCCGCTGCAGCAGAGCAAAACCCCGCGCTGCAGATTTGCAGAGGGAAAGCAGCGTCCCAGGCGAGTGGCCGGGGCTGTGACTCAGCCGGGAGCCGCCAGTGCCAGCTCTTGCCAACGCTCACCGAGCCGCACGGCCGCCAGTGCCGGACGCCGGGGCGCTTGTCGGTGGCCTGCGGGCAAGTTGCACGCTGCCAGCTCCCCCCCTCCCGCTGTTTCCAGTTGCTAAATGACATTAGAAGCAGCTAAAAATACTTCAAGCGATTCTCTCATTTACTTTTCCATGGCAGCACTTGTGTTTGCCACGGGGATGTTCTCCAGTGGTCACCTCTCCACCCACAGGTGGCCAGGCGATCACTCCATTAATGCATGCCAGGCAGGAGAAAACCCCCTGCCTGCCAAGGACCACTGCCTTCACTGGACAGGAATCATGGCAAACAGGTACAGCTGGTGGCCAGGTCGCCCTGCACCTTCAAATGGACAGCGAGGAGGACCAGGCATTATCTGGTACTTATAACGCAGAGAGTCCAGGAGCTGCCTCGTGCAAACCAACTGCAACAAGCTCAGCAGTGCCAGACGGTACAAGTAACACCGGTCTGGACAGGATCCAGAAACCGTTTCTCAGTTGGAAGAGGCCGCATGGATGAGAAGCATATGAAAAACTAAAGGAGCGTTTCCTGAACTTGACAGGTAAAACAATGGGCTCGTTTTGGCTGGAGGAGAGTTAATTTTCTTCACAGTGGCTAGTATGGGGCTGTGTTCTGGATTTCTGCTGAACACGGGGTCGATAATATAGAGATGTTTCTGTTGTTGCCGAGCAGGGCTTACGCAGAGCCAAGGCCTTTTCTGCTTCTCGCACTGCCTTGCTGGAGAGGAAGCTGGAGGTGCACGGGAGGTTGGGAGGAGACACAACTGGGACAGGTGACCAAACTGACCAAAGGGATATTCCAGACTATATGACATCACGCTCAGTACATTAAGTGGGAGGAAGAAGAAGGAAGAGGAGGGGACATTTAGAGTGATGACATTTGTCTTCCCAAGTAATCATCAGGTGTGATGGGGCCCTGCTCTCCTGGAGATGGTTGAACACCATGGGAAAAAGTGGATTAATTCCTTGTTTTGCTTTGCTTACATGCACAGCTTTTCCTTTCCCTATTAAAGTGTCTTTATCTCAACCCACAAGTCTTCTGGCTTTTACCCTTCCAGTTCTCTCCCAGATCCCACTGGTGGGGGAGTGAGTGAGCAGCTGCGTGGGGCTTGGTTGCTGGCTGGGGTTAAACCACAACAAACAGCAATGCCAAAAGCAGCCTTCCTGAGACCACTGGGACAATGCACCAGCACCCACTGACAGCCATAAACACACTGAAGACAAATGAGCAGCAGGACACTGGGGCACCCCTGGCCAAAGTTACTTTGGGCACAGTCCCACAAGTCCAAAAATCAGGGGCCAACTGATTTCCTCTATCACAGTGAAAGAACTGCTCTCCATGGCTCTTACAAATAAATGCAGCTATTCAATTAATTTGGTTCATTCAGTTTAAACAGAGGTTATACCAAGCATCTTCACTAAGATTGAACAGAGTGCTGCTTTGTGCCTAGCTCCCTGCAAAGACAAGCTCCAGCTTCTCTCCATGCTCCCCAGCATGGTACCTTCCACACCATTCTGTTTCCCTGCCACCACGGAGCCAGTGCCAGCAAGGGAAAGGATTACACTGCTCCAGGAACTTTCAAGTTAACTGACTACACTTTCCACCATCACTACACTTTCCATCAGGCAAGATGGTTTTTTTCCTTTTCAATTCAGGAAAAGAAACATCTACTTCTTCCAATTAGCAGGAAAAGGGAAGGAATTTCCGTCTGTTTAACACCTGAGGGCAAGAAGGAGCCTCTTGAAAGAAAGGTTGGGGATTTGTTTTTTAAATCACAGACACCTCCTGTGGGTCTCCGGATGCCACCACACCAGCTCACTTTGCATTTCATTCTGCAGCCCCACCGGACCAACCAGGACAAACAGCCCCTGCAGATGGTCACTCCCGGGAGTTCTGCTCCATCACCATGACAGCCCAGAGACACATGGGATCAATAAGGAGCGACACATTCTGGGTAGTGTTTGAACAAAGTGAGCAACTACAGCCTGCAGGACCCAGACCTTCCTGAGATGTGACCTGTCCTGGGGAAACTGCTAAAAAGTCATCTTAAAAGCAGTTACAGGCTGGTGCTCTCCCCACAGCACCTACTATCCACACACTATCAAGAGTCAGGTTTCACAAACTAACCACGCAGACATCAGGTCTACGCAAGCACTGACCTCTCCAGCAACACCAGCAAGATTGCATCTCACCGCTACCACGAGCTTTGCCACACATACATCACAGGGCTGTAAGTGCAGAAGCTACTGAAGATCACTCAGGTACAAGGCAACCAAAGGGCCATGAAATGCTTCCACACAGACTCACAGCAGTAGTCTGTCTTTATACCTCCAACACCAAGGCTACATAAAAGGAAACAAATTCTAGAAGTCCCACACTACAAATAACACATTTTACACCTCTTGTCAAGCTTGCAGTGAGTTGACCAGCTGCACACTTCTTTCAGAAATGCTTAGGTACTTCAGCGAGATATAACCTGCTATTTATGCATATTCTAATTAGGTCCTAAACCTGGTCTAAACAAATATTAAGGTGAACTTCTGGGTAATTATGGACAAGGAACATAGCCTTTTAATGCCACTGAAATAGCAATGGCACAGATAAAAAGCCTGCTGGATTGGGCACTTCCTTGAAAGAAAAAGAAATTGTACATACCAACTGCTCCAGAAGAATGTAAATGTGGCAAAAAAATCCATGCAAGATACTGCTAAACCCCAAAAGACTTCCATGCCCATCCAGTGAAGATGAGTTTCACTTGCTGTCATGTAGCCCAGTGCAGGGGCACCATCCAGCTGCTTCACTGTGACAATTCAAGGCCAACATTTTGTAGGATCAGTAATCCCTGACAGGAAAGAAGTCACTACACTTACAGAAATGAATTTGCCACAGTTTTTAGGGCACCTTTTCAGAAAGGTGCTAGAAAATTTTTGTCTCTGCACTGTGATCTAAAACAACTCTGTAAGAGAATGCAAAAATAAAGCATAATCCATCAAACCAGTACAAAAATCTAAGAAAGGACTTGATGGACTTCAGACATGAGTTCATGCCAGAAGCAGCCACGTGTCCGCACATCATTCCATCAGCATCACAGCCCACTGAACCCTCCCCAGCCTGTCCTCCCCCACACTTCAGTGAGCAGAGGTGTTACCAAGCAGAAATCCAGAATTTCCACCATGATCCCAATGGGATACTTGTCCAAGGACATGGCTCATTCCCTCACAGGCATTTATCTGGTTCTCACCGATAGCCAGGCGCCCAGGTAACAGCCTTCCCAATTCACTTACCCTCCTGATGGAAAACACACCGCTTATCACCTGGAACACCAACTGAAATCAAAGGTTTGGCAAGTGACTCATTTTTTGAGACACACTACAGACCTTTTGCCCTGATGTCTGACCTCAGTCTCCAGCGTTATCACGGGCAGTGTTTCCCACCCAGCACACCAGTGCCCTGTGCTGATCCCACAAAGGCAATGGCAGGTGAAGCTCCCTACTCTCAAGAAACTTAAACACCAGCAATGGTACTGGTGGTTACAGTCTGCATACACCAGCTGCACAGCAAAAGGGAAGATCCAGAGCCTCTAAACACAAGCCATGCCAAAACCACATGAATTCACAGGGGGAACGTTAAACTGCAGCAGGTGTAGCACCCCACTCCAGGTTTAATTTTAAGTTCAGTCACACCTGAGGTACATCACACTTTAAAGCTCTACACAGCACACCTCCTCCACACATTTCCACCACCTTCTCTGAAACACCCCAGCGGGAGCAGGATAACATTTTAAATGTAACTTTGCAAGACCTGTTGCTTTCCAAGCGAGGCCAGACACAGACTCCCTGTGCCCCTGGAACAGTGACTTAACCCAGCCAATATTTTCAGTGTGTCACTGCAGAAAGCCCTTCTTTTGTCAAATAATCTTACCTTGCTCATCACATTTCTCTGGCCTCTTATTTCAAAAGCACAGGGTCAAACAGACAACAGCTTTAGAGCTTCAAATGGAAGCCCTGTCAGCATGATCTACTCCTGACATTCTCCAAAGCTCACCAAGTCATCTTAAACAATATATAAAATAAGGACTAGGTCAAACCTTCCCAATACTGGACTTATGAGGAAGCCTGCTCACGTCCTGATCCTACACCGATGAGAGCTGGACTCAAATCAAATTCAAGACTATTTATTAGAGACCATTTTACGAAGCAGGGAGGGTGGAGAGAGTATTTTAACTGCAACCAGTCAGACGTTTCTCATTAAAATATTTCTTGGAGAAGTAAACGGGCCTGCAATTTTATTCAAACAGATGTAGGCTAAAAGCATATCATTAGTCTGACAATATAAAAGCACAAGCGACTGAAATTATTTTAATTTTGTCAGTGAAAAGGATAATGTATGCATATCTGGAGGGCACACCAATGGTAAAGATTACCCCCAGCTTCTATCTGAGCCGTCTAAAGGTATTTACTTGAGGTCTGTCTGTGTTGTGACAGTGTCCCAGACCGAAATGAATGCCTCCAACACTCCACATTTTTGAGCCATTCAGTCATGCATTTTTGTTATTGTTGAAAGTAGTGCGAAATTGCAGTGCATGAGCTGGAGTCCTTGGTGGTCTCCGAGGATTCCAGCTAAAAAGGCACTTCCTTTGTTCCGCGGAGAATGCGGTCCAGTAGGTCATTCAGAAGGGGAAATAAAAGCAGCGGCCCTGGGAGGGAGATGAAGGATGAAACAAAAAGAATAAAATGTTTTGGGTGTGAGCACATTAGCTACCATTTCCTACTGCTGCCGGCTGCGATCACTCCTGTCCCCGGGATGTGCGAGTACCTCGGGACGAAGGTGGACGGAAGGAAGAAAGAAAGAAAAAGAAAGGAAGAAAAACAAACAAACAAACAAACAAAAAAAGGGAGCCATGTCTCGGTCCCTCCGTCAGCAGCCGCCGGGCACCGGGGCGGGACGGGCCGCCCGCTCCCCGCCGGGGCGAACAGCGGCCCAAGGGCAGGAGCGCCCGCCCCGCCGCCGCCGAGCCGGGAGCGGGGCCGGCAACAGGCGCGGTCCCGCCGCGCTCCGGCACGGCCCGGCCGGGGGGCGCCGGGACCCACCGCGCGGGATGGGCGCCGAGCTCCGGGCAGCCGAGCCGAGCCGAGCCGAGCGGGGCAGCACGCCCCGAGCCGAGCTCCGGGCCCCGCGCTGGAGGGGGAGCCGGGCCGGGGGGAGCCGCGCCGAGGGTTGCCCGGCGCTCACCCCGCGCTCCGCGGGGCCGGGCCGGGCGCGCACAAAGGCGGCAGCAACGATCGCGACTCACCGCTGATCTCGTGGCTGGGCGCCTCGCTCTGGCTGAAGCCCTTGGCGGCGTAGAGCCTCCGCACTTCGGAGCAACTTTTGGCGCGGGGCTCGGCGGCCAGCAGCAGCGGCAGGCTGAGGGCGGCCAGCGCGCACAGGACGGGCGGCAGGCAGCCGCGCCGCCGCGGCATCGTGCGGGCGGGCAGGGGCCGCCGGGGCCGGGCGAGCGCGCCCCGAGGCTGCAGCCGGCGCTCCGCCGAGCCTGCCCCGCCGCGCCGCGCAGCAGCCGCGCCCGCTGCCCCGCGCCCCGCTCCGCTGCGGCTCCGCTCCGCTGGCCCGACGTGCGGCGGCGCTCCGCGAACTTGGCCCGGCAGGAAGCACATGGGGTGGTGGTGGTGGTGGTGGTGGTGGTGGAGGAGGAGGAGGAGGGAGGAGGAGGAGGAGGTGGAGGGAGGCGGGGAGGGCGGCAGCCAAGCAGGATCGCGCAGGGCCGGGACAAGCCTCTGCAGCCCCCGGGAAAATCAGGAGCTGGGATCCGCCCGCCCAGCGAGGCGGAGCGGAGCCTGGGGCTGCCCGCCCGCCCGGCCCCGCGCGGGCGCCCCCTCCCGCGGACAGCGCGGGCTGTGCCCGCACCCCCGGACGGGGGACCCCGAGCACCCCCATCCCGGCCGCCTCCCGGAGCCGGGGCTGAGCTCCTCGGCCTCGGGAGTTCCCACCTGGCACCCACGCTCCCACCCACCCCAGCTCCGAAGTGCCCCGCCAGGAGAAAGAAAGATTTCCCGGAGTGGCTGGAAGGGCTGGCTTGGCTGTGCCTCCTGGACTGGAGCTGTAGATGGTTCAGCTCTGCCCCAGGTTTAATAGGTTCACTAAGCTGATGAATTTTGACATCGTTGTGACAGGTTTGAACTATGTGCGCAAAAGACTTGTCAAAACCAACTTTTTTTTCACCAATCTTCTGTTTCCAAGACTTTAGCAGGACAGAGGCCTCACAAGCACATTACACCAAGGTCCTCCAGTCACTCTGCTTTGTACCCCAGGCCCTGTACACAGACATGTGCATAGATGTAAACAAGCCCTGCTGAACCCTTGAACCCTTGGACCAGAGTCCAACAATTGCTCCTTGCTTCTGCTTACTGAAAATCACAGAAATCATACTGCAAGAATGACAGGCACCATCATAATTTCAGGGGCTGCAATGTCACTTAGAGGGGCTTTCTCCTTATCTGGCATGGTCAGGTCTCGGTGTCCTTGTCCCCTGGGTGCGGGTGGTGTGCAGGGAGCTCTGCCCTGCTGCAGCATCCATGTCTGTGCCCAGTGCTGTGTCTCAACCCAGAGCCATTTGCCCCAGGACAATGTAGTGGCCTGGTGATAGCATCATTTAAGAAACAGAAATGTGCAGTGGTTTACGATACAATATGTTCCTTTGTTGTCCTCATTTCTCTCATTGCCGCACTGGGGAAGGACAGGCTGAAACAAGAGCAAAGGAAGTTGCCAGCTTCATCCCCTTGCTCCCAGGCTTTTGCCACCGAAACTCCAGGTGGGTCGAGAGGAAAAGCCCCTTTGTTCAATTCCCCAGTGAGAGCAAAGCGCAGCCATGCTGTCCTGCCAAGCACTTCTCCTGGGAACAAGATGCTCATCCAGTTCTGAGCTTTCCAGCGGTGATGCTGGCAGCTCACCACAGCCCTGGGGCAGCACAGGCTGCTGCAGTTGAGGAATCACACCAAAAGCAGGGGAAAACCACATTACCACAGCCTGGCCTGCGCCAGCCATGATGGAAAGGTTGCTGCTGTGGCAGGACTTCCCTCTGCAGGGAGCATCCCCTGACTGCACAGCAAATGGGCCACACCATCCCCATGGCAAAAAAAATTGAGTTTGCCTTATCATGGTTTAAAATGTCTCCAAAGACAAATCCAGCCATCCCAGTGGAAAGGGTTGTAGGGACCTCAGTCACCTTGCCATCCGCTGGGGCCACTCACACTAAGCTGGTGAGACAAGCCAGGCCAGAAGTTCTCATGAAGTTATAAAGTGTCCTGAGAGAGAATAATCCTCTAGGATCTGGCCCTGCAATGTATGACTGAGTTCTGGTTTTCAAAGCACTACCTCACCCTCCCAGCCTTTATTTGAAGAGACAATGTGAATTTTAAAGAGAACTCAGCAGGGAGCACTGCATTTTTTATTCCAAAGTGAGAGAGAAAACGAGAGTGAGAATGTCTGTGGGGTTAGAGACAGCTTGCCATTTGTTGTTTCTCATAATCCCATACCTCGGCGGGATTTAAGAAACCTCCTGAAAAACACGAAGGGTTTTGTCAAATACTTGCTCAAGTAGTTAAATCAAAGGCTGCAGCAAAACAATGGAACTGCCTGAAATTTTTCATGAAAAACTCTTTTTCTTTTTTCTTTTTTTTTTTTAAAGGAGCAGAAAAGTAGCCTCTCTCAAAAGAGAAATTTTTCTCTGAGTTTTTTGCTTTCTCCAGCATTTTCGCACATCTGGCAGACCCTCCCCAGCCCCCTCATCCCAAACCGCTCGAGCGATTTCCCTTCTCCACTTCTCTCTGTTTCCCAGGAGAGAAAGACAGAGAAAAGCAAAGGGAAAAACTTGTCATTTAGTTTTAAAAAGACTGAAAACTTCTGACTTCCCACGACCCCCAAACCCCTCTTTTTTCTCCTTTAGTTTCTGCCCCCAGACTGTGTTTCTTTTCCAGCCCCAGAAGATATTTCAAGGCCTGCTGTGGTGATGCAGGATGCTCCTCGATCCTAGGGATCATGTCCCCATTCCTACCTGGCAGAGGACCCTTCTCATGCTGCCTGCAAGGCTCTCAGAGCCATTTTGGGTGTGCCCACTCACAATCAGCTCTGAGTCTCTGTTGTTTGGTGGATCCCAATGTGTCACTAAGAGCAGTGTGGGCACCCCTGGCTGGGCAGAGCAGCAGCAGCGAGGACCTGCTGGCACAGCCATCACCGGCCCTGGCGCAGGAGACGGAGACAAGGTGACATCACCCGCATTGCGTCTGCCCAGAGCCTCTTCCAGCGTATGCCACGGGCCTTGCACAACTTGGCATTTCAAATTTCCGCCATCTCATTCAGCAGAAAAGTTGCAGTGCTGCCAGCTTTTCGGAGAGAAGGAAGGGCAGAGAAGGAGAAACCAGAGGAGACACATTTCTCCACAGTTGCTCTTCACCTTTCTCCGATGTGCTGCCTCTCCTCTCCAGCTCAGACCTCCAGTGGTACTGCTGCTGCCTGAGCCTTCATCCACACAGCAAAGTTGTGTTGGTTTAATTAAGACTACTTTGAATCTGCTCTAGAGGGATCAGCACAAACCCTTCCTGGGGGGGTGTGGTTAAAACACTACAAATCTAATTGGTATCACCTGAGTCCACATCAGTGATATACCAGCTTGCATTAAAAACTAATACAAATAATTGCCATGTGCACAGGATTCCCTGGATCAATTGTAACTTAAAGTTGGTGGGAATGGGGCAGTCCTCTAGCACTGGCAAATCTTGGCAGCAGAAAGGAATCCCAAGCCCAGCCACAGCACCAATTACATTCAGAAATCCCTCTGAGGTCCTATGAGTGCTTAAACTTTTGGTTTGATTTAATTCTGGTCCTGGCCAGAGGTCTGCCACAACCCTGCAGTGTTTCCAGTTGTCTGTCAGGGAGTTTACTAGGGGGTTGTACTTGGATAAAGATTTCAGATGTAGCCCTTTAGGAAAACCTGGCTGAATGCTATCCGTGGCCTGGCTATCATTAAGGATGATTAAGTCCTACTCTCTGGTAGGAAAGTCTGAGCCACAAGAAGGTTAGAAAGTGTTGAAAGGGAACTGGACAGGCACGTCTTCCCAGCTCAATCTCATCAGCAGGAGATGGCTCATTGTAAACCCGAAGCAGGCGCGTTTCTGCAGTGGAGCAGCCAGGCTGGAATGAGGGACGCTCGAGTGGAAACAGTCTCCTTTGATAAAACCCCAGATACCACAAATTTGGGGGTGTTTAATCCAGGGCATCTGTCACGAGGATAGGGGATTCCACTAGTTGCAAACTGAATCTGATTTTTGAATGTCAACAGCCAGATATTTTAGGGTGAGCAGATCCAGTGTTCCAGCATGGGCTGATGTCTCCATTTATTTTTATCACTTATTTTTATCCAAGGGCTCCTTGACCCCATCCAGTGAACAGAAACCTCCCACAGTAACTGCTTGGCTCTGGGGTAAGGGGTGGGTTAGCTCCTTATTGCCTTCTGCAGGTGGGCCAATGCCAGCAGAGCTCAAGGTGCTGTGCACACTGAGGTGAGATGGAAAAGTGCTAAAAGGACATGGAGGATCAGGCCAGGCATGCAGTGAGGCTGCTGCCAGGGTGTCACTCACCTTCCCGTGTCCAAACCAGCATGCAGTGCACTGGGCTTGCTGTGCAGAGTTCAACACCACCTCCATTTTACGGAACACAAGAGTTTGTCTCTCCCTCAGCAGGACAAGAAGTCATCCCAGCTCTGTCCCCGGGCACCACAGGAGGAGACCTGGGGATGTACAACTTTGAAGGGCACAGGAATGCACACACTTTCACAGATTTTCATGCCTGCACTTCCTAGCTCTCCCAAAAATGAATGTGTGGCAGATGGCTCTGACGTGTAGCACACTCACACCCAGCAGATAAAAATATTCCCCAACAGATTCCTGGCAAATGAATGTCAGTCACCATTGCTCCAGAGCCGGCCATGGCTTTCTCTCCTCCCCATTCCCCCATTTGGGGGTGCAGAGAGGGTCCCCAGGCCAGTGTCTCCCCAGTGGCCACAACATGGCTCACCAGACTGATGCTGACAGCTGGGCTGGCATCCTGGATCCACACTGACTCACCTGCACCCCTTCCACAGCCCAGCATTCCTGGGGACACATCCCCATCCTACCTGACCCTGGTGGCCTTATGTCTGGCTGCCACCAAGGAGTATGGGAGGTGAGATGGGACCTTGTGTCTGCCTCACCCAGGCCTTTCTCAGTGTGAATTACAGCCATGATGTTTAATTCTCCACCCACATCTTCCTATGGACATGTACTGGGGTGGAAGTGGGGAGTGCATGGAGTGCAGGGGTGAGGGTGGAGGGGAAGCAGTGGTTCAGGGCAGGGGAGAAGATGAATAGCACAATTCAAGGATGACAGAGGAAAAAAGCCCGCAGCTCATTCTTGCATTTCCATCCAGTCCAAACAGCATCCCATCCCTGCTCAGCCCTCCCTTGGACACTTTAGCTATATTTACAGCAGGTATCACTGCCTGGGCTGATTTTTTTTTGCTTTTATTCCCCTTTTAAGAGTTGGTTCAATGCCAGTGTCAACCTGGGACAGGGTGGGTGCTGGCAGAGCAGGGGCAGAGCAAGGTTTGTGGGTGCTGTGAGCAGTGGCAGGGCCAGCCCACATGCTCCAGAACGTGCAGCCTCCTAGTCCACAGATAAGCTTGTCACCCAGCTGGGGGGGGTCACAAAACCCCAGAGCTGCAGAGATTAGGACTGGAAAAAGCTTCAGACAACTGATGCCTCCCTCCCTGGCCCAGCAGGACCGACCTCAAGCTGTCCTCTCCCTGTCTGTTCTAAAAATCCCTCCTCAATCAAGACTGCACAGTCTGTCCTAGCTACCAACACAGGATCTTATTGCACAAAAGCATTTCTTAATGGCTAACCTAAACCTCCCTGGCCACAATTCAAGCCAGCTATCTTTTTCCTCCTATCTCCTGTACATGGAGAAAACATACCCTCCTCCTCTCATCAGAGCCCAGAGCTCTGGCACGTGCAGCTGGCACAGCATGGCATGGCTGGAGATGGCCCCCTGTTGCTGTTGTTGGCCCTGCTGGCTGTGTGGCCTCAGTCCCTGCAGACCTGGGACAGAGGGAACAACCCCAAGCACTGTTTGGACCAGGAGGAAGTACTCTCCAACATGGAAAGGAGAGAGAGGGAGAGAGGCATGTTCAGAGCAGCAGATAACCCAGCCAGTTGGCACTACTTAAAAATGAGTAATAGCTGTGTATCACCTGAGCTCCCTTGTGCCAGCCAAAACACCATGGAGCCGAGCCAGGAGGAGAGGGAGCTGGTTGCTCCACAGTTGTCAGCAAGACTGTCCTGGTCCCCTCTGACACCAGGCATCACCACTCATGGCAGCTGCTACCTCTGGGCAGGAGGGTGGTTTCCACCAGCAGTGCTGGTTTCTGTGATGCTCCAGGTCAAGCTGTGCTTGTCCAGGGATGGAGCTGCACCGCGATGGTCAGCAGGGAGGTCAGAGTTTGTGTCTGAGAACTTGAAAAATCAGTGCGAGCTTGCCAGGGGGAGCTCCAGAGATCCTAATTACTGCAGCCAGCACTTCATCTGGGGCCTTTCATTCCCCTCAAAGCGCTTCCACCTGGGCACTGGTCCAGCAAGCTCTTCGTTTGTAGACATCTGCCTCGTTCCAGCAGGGATGCACGTCACTGGCTTTGAGGTTTTTGTTAGTGGAGGGGAACAGAAGTGGCCAACCCCTTTAATATCACCTGGGACATGGGAGGCAAAACAGGTCAAAAGAGAGCAAGGGGAGCACCAGCTCTGAGCAGGACACGTCCCATTCGGCACCAGGCTTCAGTATCAATAAAATAATTATATATAAAAATAAATAATGATTAAACAAATATTTTTTTTACCACCAGGCACTCTTAATTCTGTTTAAAGGCTATTTCAAAAGAATTTGTAAACACAGAGTGGAAAATGGATATGTTTACAAAGGTGAAAGGAAACAAAACTTCCTTAAAATGCAGAAGGTACTGGCAGCACACACCCTGCTTGCCCTCCAGATCACCGGGCTGGCTGGCCAGTGTGAAGTGGCTCCTCTCCCAACAATGCCATGCTGAAAGCAAAACCCATGAAGGAGTAGCCCTGGGGGACAGGATGCAGGGTGAGTGTCAGCTCAAGTCCCATTGCTTGAGGAGGATTGACCAGATTTTGCCTTGGACCAAAGTGGTCACAGCTTGTGTCCCCATTCCAGGTTTGATGCCAGGGTGCAATCTGGTTTCTAGAGGGTGCAACCTTCCCCACCATCCCACCCTAAAATGGATCAAGTACCATCCATACCACAGCAGGAATGTGCATCCCTTGCCCGTGTCCCCTCTAAATGGCAAATGCTTTGCCTTTGGCTCCATCCTCCTTGTCCAGCAGGGCTGGGGCAGAACATGGGCTGCCAGACATTCATGGTTGTACTACTGCTCCTTGAAATCCTTCTTTTTAAATCTTTTTTCATTCCCCTCCACTCTTGCCTCTCACCCCCCATGGTTTAAAGTTTTCAAATGAAAATATGCGAGTTGTGACTTGCGGGTAGTAAGTTGGGGCTTGCAAAGAAAGCAGGAGGGAGGAGGGAGGAAAAGAAAGAGTGATCTGCTCAGAGTGCCAGCAATTGTTTTTATCCTTTCCAGATGAAGGAAAAAGATCATGTTATTTGTTCGGCATAAAGTTCCAGATTTTCAGGAATGAAATCTGAGAGCAACATGTCAACAGTCTGTCTTGAGAGCTGGGGTGGATGGCGGCCTTTGTGCTCCCAAACACCAGCGGGGCCAGTACGCTCTGCTGCGGAAAAAAAAGGCTCCATTCTCACACTCTGAAGTGGTGGCATTAGATATCAGCAAGATAATGGGCCCAGGGCCTGGCCCTATTTCTTCTCCCAACCCAAGGGCCCCGGGCTGCTGGCTTTGATGTGCTCATTTATTTGCCTTTTCCTCTCACAGATGATATTTTTAACCGATATTGCGGTTTGGGCACAGATTGTGCAGAAAGAAGGGGGGAAAAAATGAAAGTCATTTTATTGCACTAGCTGATCAGGAGGGAAGAAAGAAAAGAAAAAAAAAAAAAAAGAAAAAATATCAGCCCGCAGGTCGATGTTTCCTGCTGTAAATCAGCCAGGACATGGTGGTCTCGCAGCTGGAGGGAGATCCCACATCAGCTCGGGCAGACCTTGAGGGCTGAGGACAGTGGTAGGGGCTGTACAGCCCATGGCCTGAGGCATTTGCACTTGAATCCCAGGGGAAAAGGAGGGAGATAGTGGGGTCAGGGAGGTGGCCAGTGGCGGGATTCAGCCGGGGCTGATTGATGTGCAGGCGGTGTGGGTGGTCCCGCGCCACGGGGCCAGGAGCGTGTGCCCCACACGGGATGGGGATGGTGGGAGCACCACTGTCCCTTTGATGTGCTGCCCTGGCTATCCTGCCATGGAGGTGTGGAGGGCTGCCTGGCAAGACTGCCCCTCCTGTGCCCTCCCATTCCCTGGAAATCCGGCAGGTGGGTTGGGAGAGCCCTTGGCCTCCAGACAAATCCAGGGCAGGATGGGGGAAGAAAAAAGAGAGGAAGAGAGAAAAAAAAATAAAGGAGAAGAAGAAAGGATTTTTCTTGCTACCTTTTCCACTTCCCAGAGCCCACATGGAAGCAGTGCTCAATATCCCCAGGTGTGGAGGAACCTCCCAGGATGACCAGTGCAAGGCTGCGCACAGCCCCACAACTCCTTCCTGAGGGGAAGGGTGACTTAAAGGAGGTGATGGGTCTGCAAAACACCAACTTCACTGGGGGACCTGGCGTCCTGCTGGCTGTTACATCCACAATTTGTACCCTCTTGGCTCCACCTTGGTCTGAAACAGCAGCTCCAGGGATGTCCCCTCTGTGGCATACTCATGTCTCGCTTCCAAAACTGCCTGCGTACAAAATTGCCATCTCTCCTCTTTGCAGTACCCTCACTATCCTGTCCCCCCCAAACCAACTCCCAAAACAACCATCCCCTGTGGAGCCCGTGTTGCAGATTCTCACCACAGAATCATGGACATGGGGGGAAAAAAAGCCAGTCAGCAGTTTTTTGTAGTAACAGACAAAAAAATGTTCCTTGTGGAAAATTTCATTGTGACTCACATCTTTGTTTCGGTTGAGAAAGCAAACCATCAGGTAGCTGTGTGCCTGCTCCTCTTCTGCGACACGGGTCTGAAAGTAACCGTAAGCAATGCTGAGCTCCTGCAATTTAAGTTTCACAATACTTGGTGTAAGTGCCCGGCACTTGAAAGTGTTGTCTCAGCTCTTTAAAGAGATTGCTTTTTTTTTTCCCCAAGTCCCATGGCTGCAGTGGGAAAACTGAAAACTCACACCCAAATCATGCAAAACCAGATGGCAGGAATGGAAATCCAAATTAATTATTTCTTAATTTAAAAATTCCTTTAAATTTAATTTGGTTTCTAAGGCAGGCCTGGCTCGTTCACCAGCTTGAACACTGCTGGGATGACATTTACGATGACACCAGCTCCTATGCGTGGTTTTTTCCAGAGCCTGTAAGCTGGCACACATGTCCCAGAGGCACAGACACGCTCCCAAGTCACTTAAGCCACATCTCAACTGCAGGACTAGCACAGGATGAGCTCCTCCATTGCTGGGACGTGGTGCAGCTGCTGTCTCTGTCTTGCCAGAGGTGGGTTGTGCAGATAAGAGGCTTGGCTTGGACCTTATGGGCAAGTTGCCAGCCCCCACTGTGTCCACCTCTCCCTCTGGTTGTGTTCCTTCATCTCCATCCCTGGCCCCACAAGCTGTCCCTCCTTTCCAGAGCATGTCCACCTTGCAGCTGGATGAGCAGAGGGTGTGGGAAGCCAGCCTTGTCCCAAAATAGGCTCACCGAAGGTGCATGAGCTGCAGCCCACATGAGCCCCTGTCACCAAAGGGCCAGGGAGCTCTGGCAGAGCCTTCACTGGCCACCCCTCACAGAGGGCAGCTTCACCAACCTCCTCTCCTGCCTCAGCATCCTCCTGTTGTTTGGAGCAATGACCCATTTACCCAGGTAAGGTGCCCTCCTGCGATAGCAACACTGGGGTTGGGGATGTTCTCAGCCCCCAAAAGAAGTGTGCTTCTAAAGCAAGAGCATCTGGCCTCTCTCAGAGGGACACTTTCAAGTAGAAAAAATATAAAACAAAGGGCTTAATTAGCCTGGACATCAACGTTGGTGTGTACCTGCCCAGGACCCCATGGAAGGGAGAAGGCAGACAGGAAAAAGAGCATGGGAACATGATGGAAGTTGAAGCATCAGCACCTTTCCATACTGAACACCTCAGGGCTCATCACACAGTAACATCAAGCAAATTATTTTTTACTTAACACTTTGTCTAACTGTGACTGCTTTGGGATGGAGCACCACAAACTGCTCAAATCCCTTGGCCAAACATTACCCAGGGAGAAACAGCTTTGGTGGAGACCCCTTGAAAGGGGCAGAGCAAGTTTGGCCAGACTGACCTGCACAGCATCCCCTTATCCCTCCTGCGTGTTCCAGACACCCTCTGAAAAACATGCTGGCCGTGCCTTGCTCTGACCTTCCTTTGCACCTCCGGCAGCAGTGATTTTATTGCCTGAGCCGCGGCTGCCCCTGCTCACGCAGCCAGCTCTTCCCTTGGGTTTCACGGCAGTAACGGGAACAAGCCAGGGGGGGCTCAGGATCCCAGAGCCTATCCAGGCACTCCCAGCAGCCCTGCAAACCATCCCCACGCCCATCCCACGCTGTCAGGAACAAGATCAAGAACCAAAATACCATGTGAGGCTGTGTAAAAGAGGTGGTAAAAGCCCTCTAAACAGCAGTCAGGGAATCCACTTATCCCACTGTCAGCAGACAGGAACATCAGGACCTTGAGTTACTACTTTAGGAATTGGATTAGCAGGTCAAGACCACAATGACCAGGAGCTTCTGCCAGACAGTCGCCAGAGCTGGAGTCTGGCAGCCCATCAGGCAGTGGGATCAATCAGTCTCCTTAAAAATAATTAAATGATCTGTCTATATCTTGCTTAAAATGATCATTCTTCAAAGGCTGTAAAAAAAGTTTCAGGCAAGAAGCATGGAAACCACACAGAGGTTTGAGTAAGCATGCAGGATGAGCTAGGGAGCACTGGTGGTTGCTATTATTATTACCATTGTTATTATTATGGTTATTATTCCTGTTATGCTTATTATTATCACATACAAGGGGTCTCCCCAGGGGTGAGTGACTGTTTTGGAGGTCTCTGCAGAGGGATGTGACACCAAGACAGTCCAACAGCCACATACAGAGCAGTTCGGGGTCCCCTTCTTCCCTCAGTGCTCACACCCTATCTGCACCCTGTTCTGAGACCTCCCAGTGCTCCTGCCTCTCCTTCACCCCTTGCTTGGCCCTCCAAAACTGAGGACATTGGCTCATACCACCTTTGGCAGCTGCTGCCATCTCCCCCTGTGCCTGTTACCTCCACCCCACTAAGCAGTGGCCCTGCAGAGGGACAACTTAGTCCCCAACTTCAGTGGGCTTGTTTGTCTGTCCTGGGAAAAGACATAAATTATCAGTAGTGAAATCCTTCAACCTCGTCACGCAGCAACAGCATGAGGGGAAGCAATAGCTTCGCCTTGAGCAATGCCCCAGAGAGCAGGATGGGGCACTGGTGATGAGAGTTTTTTCTCCACTTCTCTGCTTTTTTTTTAAACTTTTTTTGGGTTTTTTTGTGGTCACACATTTGGTGTCTGCAGGGTGGTTTCCATAAGCGCGGCACAGCTTTTATAATACTAAATAAAGCAGCATGCAAATCCCATCTCCGCTTTCGCAGTCCGCAGACTTGGAGTGTTTAAAAGGTGCAAGACCCATGTCTCTAGTTATTCTTTCACCAGCAAATATGCTGCTGCTAAACATTTGCCTCCAAGCTGTGGGATGCAGCCACCCTGTGCAGCCCAGCTCATTTCCCTGTCCGACCTTTCTGCTGGATCACCCCTAGTTTGAAGGCACTCCCTGTTATGCTGATGGAATTTCTCCCTCCCAGAGCAGCCTTGCATTAGGGACCCCTGTACTTGTCCAGGCCCCAGCAGCATCGCTGCAGGGCAGAGCACAGCCTGGAGCCATGGCTTTCCTTCCTGTTGTGCCTCTCAGAAAGGTGCTATCTCTGCCATGGTGGAAAAGGGGGTCACCATTTCCTAGCCCAGGCCTCGGTCTCCCTCGCTCTCTGCAGGAGCATCCTAAGGTAATGAGAGGGCAAAAACCCAAGTCCACACAGCAACTGTTGCCCCTCACCCCAGTGCCATGGAGAAGCAAGACAGGGCTGCCCTGTACCCCAGCCTTGGGCACTGAAATGCATCTAGCTCAGAGCAAAGCACCCACTGGCTCCCTGAAACCAGGTGGGAGCTCAGGACAGCACCACCCCAAATCCTTTCGGAGCTGTGCCTTGTTAAGAGGCAGCAATTAAGGAAAGAACTGCTGGTTACAGGCACAGAGCAGCCCCCTTGCTGCCATCGGTCCTTCATTAACAAACCAGTGTCCACCTGCAGACCTGATCTGACCCTCTCTGCAATTACCCAGGCCAATTAGCATCTCTGCTCTTCCATGAGACGGCAACTCCCAGCTCTGTGGTGCCCAGCCTGGCCCTCCAAGCCACCAGCATTTGCTGGAAGCGCTGACAAAGGCAACAGTATCCCTGTCCTCTGATATGGTCACAGGAAGCCAAGCACAGCAAAGCCATCCCTGATGCCTCTGTGGCACCAGCACGGCAAAGCGTCTGCGCTGACTACCACACCCAGGACGTGTTTATCCCACACACACTGACAGGCAATAGCAGTAACTTATGCCACGGGTCTGGCACCTTGGGCCAAATCCTGGATCATTCCACAAGTTTCAGCTCAACATCATGAGTCACTAATGCCACCATCCTCCCTTTACTTGTTTTTTTTCCATAAAACTTTGTTTTTCCATCAAATGGGAACAAATACACCCAATACCAGGAATTTTGCTAGATAGAGTCCAGATGACAAGTTCTCAGAAAATGCTGTCAGCTGCTGAGATTCAGATTCAAGAGACATCATCCAACATTAACCATAAACAACAGGGGCAACAAAATGTCTGGCAGATCTTGAACTGACATGAGATGCCTGTGCTCCACAACAAACCCGTTTCACACCACGGGAAAGGTCACCACTTTAATCCACTTCTGGATGGAATGTACACAAACGTCATTCTTCTTCACATCTGTAATTAAACAGCCTCTTGCTTTGCTATCCAGCCCATGTTTATTTTCCCATTTGCTAACATGGTGGATGGTAATATAATATGACACTGAAGGGATACAGGCTGCTACAGGCAGGCTTTTCGACTTCTTTATGGTGATTTCCCTGCAGAGAGCTGGGTGCGAAGGGTGGTTGTGCTGCTTGGATCCAGCAGTGATTTCCTTTCTGGATGTGCAGCATCTTTGCATGCTGAAATAATAACAGCAAAGAAGACATGAAAGCAAACAAAAACCACTGGCAGAGATCCCCAAATGTGTTGACTCGTTGCAAGAAGTTGTTGAGGTCTCTGCTGGGCTCCTACAAGGGAGGAGACAGCCACTAAACTGGGAGGTTGAGGCTAAATCTGTACTTCTGCTATGAAAAATCTGGTTTTCAACACTGGTAATGTCCTGGATCATTTGGGAGAAGTCTTCTGTGTCCCTGTGGCCTCCAAGGAACATCTGAAATAACCCTGAATAGTCCCTAACGGGGCCCTTCCTTCCCCACAAAGTGCTCCTGGGTACTAGCGCCAGCTCCCACCACACCACACGGTACCCAGCAGGAAAAATCCCACAGCAACAAGCATGCTTTCTCCTTTCCAAACCTTTTGGGCTGGAGGGTTGCCACATGCTCCATTGGGAGCCTCTCCAGGAGCCGGACACAACAGCTTTCAGGGGAATGGCATTAGCCATTGGGAAGGACTGTGGCACAATTAGCTTTGCAGCCCCAAGGCATGGATGTGTACTTCAGATCCTAGCATGCTCTCAGCAAAACAACACCAAGATGTTTATTTTCAAAAGGATGCAGTGTTTGACAAAATAAACTATATTTGATTAATACCGACTGCTTTTCTGTTTGGTTTTTTCTTTCTTTTTTTTTTTTTTTTGACAGCAGTAAATTTGCTGGCTCTATAAACAGCCCATGGCTGCTTCATCTGCCTATACCAAAATTTTAGTTACCTCATTTCCAGGGAATGTCCTTAGTAACATTCCGACAAGCTTATTTAGGGGGTTGTTTGTGGGTTTAGGTTGTTTTTTTCTTCTACTTCTTATGGAGGTCTCCTATGAGCAAGCCACAGAATGGAGCTGAACAAAACCCACTGCTTCTCTTCATATGAAGAGTTTCACCACATCTCACACCATAACAGAAAAACCAAATTCCCATGCTGAAGACCAGCGAGCATCCTCCAACAAGATGATTTCACTTCATTCTCCTCCAGCTGCAGATTCCATCCTCCTGATACCTCCATACCTAGCTCCTTGCTAAGGGAACAAATAACATACTGGGAGGATGACCAGCCGAGTCACCCCCAGCTGTGGAGCTCAAACTGAAAAATCCCTGGGTTTCTGGGAATAGACACCTGCTTCTAAGGTGTGTGGTGTGTGATCTGGTAAAGCTTTAGCAGTATTTGTCAATCATTAAGCTGCAGTGCTGCTGGAAAGGTCAAGGAAATTCCCACCAAGGCACCCAAATGTTTGGGAACCAAATGATATTTCTGGGCTGCTTTAGTTCAGGTGAGCTGGAGTGCCTGCAGGGCAGGACTAGTCCGGTGGGCTTGGCCAGTCCCACCTCTGAGTTACATGCTCCAACACTGGAAGGAGGTGTCTCAGCAGCATACTTGGCTGTTTTGAGCCTTTTGTGGCCTTTGTGTGGTTTCATATATTTTACTTTAGACACTTACACAACATCCCGCATGTGGTCCCCGACAGCAGCCTGCTCATCTCCCTGCTCCCTGTGCTCTTGGTGGGAACTGCCCGCCAGCACCATCTCCTGTGAGGCTGTGAGGATCTCACCATGGACCAGCAGCTGTGAGAAAGCAGAGCAGGAGGCAGTGCAAGGCAGTCATCTCCTCCCCTCCCAGTACAACAGTCCCCAGCATGCCACCCCACCAGGACCTGACCTGTGCACTAACTGAGCACCCTCCAAGGCTGGGGAATCATCTGGAAACTGTCCCCCCTATGCAGACCCACAGGAACACCCCCGTGTCCAGCTGCCCTGTTTGCAGGCATGGCTGGTGCTCTCTGCATCCCCTTGCAAGGGGGATTTTGTTTCCGTTGGAAGCCCCAGTGAATCCAGTCCCACATCCACGCTGGGTCCGTGCTCCAAAGTGCTTGAAGGCTTTGCTCATGGAGATGAACGAGCAATTCTGAAAATCATCCTGAAAAACGAAACTGAGACACTCTAGATTTCACTTCCCCAAACAGCATGAGCCGTAAGCACCAGCTGTTTCTAGCAGCTGTTCAGTGAGTTAGATTTTGCCATTCTAGCACTAAACTATTAGTCAATTGATTAATGAACTAGGACTTCCCATCCAACAAAAATATTTTGGTTTTAAATTATAATTTGATGCATGGTTAGTGCAGAAATACGTTACACATGCTAAGCACATGTTTGCATCTCATCATCACTCTCAGACACAGGGAAAGGTGCCGGCTTCACCACCTTTCCAAGGCTGCTTGCAACCCCCCCTAGGGATGCAGTGCCTTCACATGCAGCATGATGCTGCTCACTCCTGTCTGCACATGTGATGTGCACAGGGCTGCAGGCTCCTGCCACCCCACTGCTGCCACCAGAACTTAGCAGGAGCTGCAGAACTGGCTGGGAAGCATTAAGGTTAACTGGCAGGGGTGACAGCTCAATCACCTGAGACTGGAAACCTTCCCAAGGTTGCTGGGCCTTTAGCCGGCACCAGCACAGGGTGCTGAGTCCACGATGCACCACTGGGACACAGTGCTGGCAGACAGAGGGCAGGTGCAGAGCACAAGGAGCCCCTGGTTCTGCACAGGGAGTCTGGCTCTGGATTTCACTGCAGAGCTAGAAATTATCTACAAAAGGACATTTTCCATTGTTTTGGTTTGTTTTTGTTTTTTTTTTGCAAAAGCACCTCCATGCCATAAACTCCTCTGTTCAGCTGTGTTTCCCACTGGCAGAAAACCAGGTATTTACTCTGGTGACACACCTTGCTGGCCAGATGTAGCCACTGCCAGTGCTGATCACTGTGTTATCACAGTGCTGCGAGCACAGCTGAGCTGCTGCCCTGGCACCTGCCATCAGCTCAAGCCCCGCACCTCCTTGATTCAGATAAATATATTAACATATCTATGACATGTATACTCATTAATAATATATAATAATAATTATAAAAATAAAAATTGAAATAATCTCAACTGTGTATTAGCAGTTAAACCTGTGAGCCGTGGGACAAGGTGTGAAGGTCCAGGTACACATGCACAGGGGGAGGCGACAGTGCCCATCTCCTGATGCAGGGGTCCCATTCCATGGCAACACAGGTCACAGTACACAGAACTGGTGTGGAGAAAAAAGCAGGGAACAATTGTTCCTTATTTCTCATGACACGGGAATGAAACACTGCCTGATATTAAACACCAGCTTTAGTCCCCTTGGTGGCCATGGCATCCCTTGCAAACCCCTGGTTAAAACATGCACAAACCTACAGCAGGGGAAAATTCAACAGCTGCTTTTTCAAGTTATAATCTGTTCTTTTATAAACTTGGCAGGTAGTGGGTTCAAAGGCTGGTTTTTGTGATCTCTGATCATAACAACATCTCCAAGAAGCACAGGTTTGCTAAATAGCATGTCTGTGCAATGGGAAACCAGGCTCAGCGTGCCTCAGAGGGGTCTTCTGCTGAGAAGCGTCAGCATCATGCTGTGGTGATGTAGAGTGTGAGAATCCATCAGGCTTTGTGAGACACACAGCAAGGCACAGCCTGTGCCAACTCCCTCAGAGAGAAATTACGTTGGACTCGTACCGAAAAGCTGGTGCCATCATCCCATCCTGCTGCTTATCTAAGGAAGTAGCAGCACACAGAATATTTCTGACACAATATTAGAGGAGAGGATGTCCCTGTGCTGGTACCAGCGATTCCTGGCAAGGCAGAGGCAGCACATCACCTCTGAATAAACCCAGTGGCCTGCTCCCACCCCCAGCACTCCCAGGGGATGAAAGGAAAAGGATCAGAAGGGAAGAAGCGATGGAAATTCAAGTGGCGCTAATAAAATATTCCCTTTGGTGGAGCAGAGGCTCATGGGCTCAGCCAGCTGCAGCACAGAGAGCTGGGGTGATGGGGAGGGCTGGGCCAGAATGAGAGCAAAGCAGCAGGAGGGTGAAGAAATGCCTCTGCCAGCACTGCCAATGGCTGTCCCCTGCGTCACCCTGTGCACTGGGACCCCTTCGACCTGAGGGCTCCCCAGCACGTGTGATCCCAAGAGATGGAGAGGATTGCAGTTTGGTTTGTGAACATGTAAAATACAAAACCTCATCACACCGCGTGCAGGTAGAAATTCAGCCCTTACAGGAATACTGCGTGTCACCAGCGCTGCCCAAACATCCCCAGCACTTACCCCAATGCAGATGGGACACGAGGATTCTGAAACCCACTAACCAGCAGGTCATGCTGAGGCTTAGCCAAGATCTGCTCCTTTCCATCAGGAGCGGTGAATTGGGACTTAATATCTTCAGGCAGAGGAGTGGGTGAGCAACCTTTTCTTCCTCTGCCACAATCCCAAAGCACTTCACGCAGTCCCAAGGCTTCAAATCAGGGTCAGCCAGATAAGCCCCACCACTCAGACTGAGCAAAGTTTCCATTCTCCAAAGCATATGACTGCATGGTTCAGATTTATCTACTTTCTCCTAAACACAAAGTTGCTGTAAAAAGAGGTCTGAGGCACACAAATATTCAGAGCATTCGCATGCATGTGAGGGTGTGCGTGCACACGTACATGCACACACTGAGGCTTAAGATACTGTGGATATAATCACTCTAGTAAAGGCAGCCTGTTAAACAGAAATATGTAACTATCCTGGCCAGGAACCAAACCAAACCAAACACTCCCTGGCCCCAGCCCTTCCATTTAATCAGACCAAGCCAAGTCTTTCCATGGGGGCCCTGAGCTGGGCACAGTTGGCCTTCCCAGGTTGCCCACTCCAGTTACAAGACTGAGTATCATCTCGAACATATGCGAGATGACTTCCACTGCACCACTTATAGAGCAACCAATCTTTATTTTAGAGATAGCTTACGTAAAGTAACATGCAAAGAAACACGTGAGTAAGAGTCTCATCTGCCTCAGGCTCTTACAAATCCTTTTCTTTTCCTCCTTCATAGCACAACACGTTGGACACCCGTTATTCATCCCTGTAAAGCACAGCGTGTACATCCATGCCGTCTGTCCTTTGGCTGGAGCTGTGCTAGCAGATTTCCCGTGGGAAAGGAGGTGCTTCACTTCTGAAGAATAAAACTAGGGCATTGCATGGGCCACAAGGATGCTGGTAGGGACCAGCCACCTGAACTGACGGGCTTCAGGACCCTGCTGGGATGCGAGCAGCAAAGTCACCTGCAACTTGCCACAATGCAAGAGGGTTTTGTGCCCAGGGAAGCATGTCTCCATGATAATCCCAGTGCATGGCAACTTCTCATCCATAGCATCTTTCCTCCTGCTGTGTGTCTGATCTTCTCTCTTCCTTGTCTTCACATGCCCTCAGTATTATGTCCTGGCCAGATTCCTAGGGGTGAGACTCAAATTTGGACTAAGTACAAAAACCGCTTGAACTACAGAAAAAATCTGTATTAAGTCACGTAGGATCAGGGGTCTGATATTTGCTGAGAGTATTTCATAAACCGTAGGTGTTCTGTACCCCATGCATGTTTGAACAACTCAAGATGAAATATGGTCTTCACCTTAACAGCAAGAGAGAATTCAGTCTTCAAAAACTGCGAGGAACACAGTTTAATACGAACCCACTCAGAGTAAATAGGATTATCTCTAAAAAGCACTGTTACCTATTTCATAGTTTGCCATGAAGCAACACTTTTTTAGTTTGGTTTTTTTTGTGTGAAGATACCATATTCTCATATAGAAGCGACTCAGGTCATTTGTCCTGTCTTCGGAAATGTGCATATATTTTAGAAGAAGTTCCAAATATCTTCCTCATTAAAAAAAAAGGCATGGAGAGACACGGAGCGATGCCTCCAGCACCGCTCACGGCCAGTGGCCCAGCAATAGCAGCGGGACCAGGGCAATGGCAGCGGCAGGACTGGGGCGGGCGGCTGCACTCCCAGGATCACTGCTGGGCACTGTGGCACCGTCTTTGCTTTGCTGATTCAGAAGCTGCTTATTTGCAGAGATGTCGTCCATATCCAGGTCATACGCCAGCTCTGAAAGCAGGAGGAGAGGGGTGGTTAGTAACAGGTGGTGTGTGTTAACATTCTGACACATGGCACCTCCAGCCTCCCCCAAAATTGGGGTCCTGGGGGCAGCCCGTGACACAGCTGAGGACAGCTGGGTCCAAGTGCAGTCAAAGACATCATAGCAGGGCTGCATGGGCTAGAAGAGCTTAGCAAACATCTTGTCAGTCCTGCACCCACTGGTCCTAGAGTACCTCCCAGTATCCTATGTTTGGAGAGACCAAAACATCATAACTGTGCCCCTGTAAGAAAACAAAAGAGATAAGGGGATCTAGCTTACTGGAGAGCTACTCCTAAAGAAAACCAGCTGAGCTTTGGAGCAGGTGTTTAGCAATGCAAATCATGTCTGCTCCCCAGGCACCACAAGAATGTGTGCAGGAGTGAGGAAATCCTGGCGAGCACAAACAGTTCCCCAAACCCAGAGTCAGCAGAAGGCTTTGCTCACCAAAACCTCCTGGTTGTAGGACCTGAGGAGCTCTGCATTTCTGGAATCTTACGTAAGAGTGTGTAAAATATGCTCCTTATAGCACTAAGAACACATCCCATTCCAGTTCCACCTCATCAAAGCACTGGAGAGGAAGGAATGTGAATGGATCATGCACTCTGGGCATTCTGGTGTTGCAACATGTGGACTTTGAGATGAAGCACATGTGGGTTCCAACCCAAGAAAATGTCCAGTATGAAAGTTGTGATAGTCCTGACAGAGGAGTGTGACATTAATGGGGGAAAAGCTTGTGGCAACCCATCACCGGCTGTGAGGGACCTGCTGAGCAGTAAGTCACAGTCACCCTTGTCTTCCTGGGACAGGGAAGAATAAAGTCCAAATAAACAATGTGGAAAGACTAACATCAGCAATTCTCAGGGCCAAGAACAAAAAGGAAAAGTTGTTTTAAGATGCCATTAGCCAGATCCACCTGGGGCGATTGTCCCTGTCAATCAGCTGGACTGAGTGGGTGCACCCATGCTTGACTCAGGGCAACAGGTCCCTTGCTCCCCTGCTTGTGGGAGGGAGCTGTCATCTCCTTCTGGGGTCCAGGTTTCTCACCCAGACGAGAACCACTTAAGCCTTTTCATCTTATCCCCAGACCCTGGCCTTTGGAAGTGGAGGAAACTGTTGGTTTCCATCAGAAGAGACCCTGGCTCAAGCCTTTTACAAGCCTCCTGGATCACCAGCATGTTGACAGGTTTGGATCATCCCACCGCACCCCTGAGAAAGAATCCAAGAGGCTGAATAAACACTCTATCTAAAAAATGCCACATCAATCCAATGAACACCACTGCCAAGGCAAACAGGGAGGATTTCTTAATCAAAAAATACCCAAACATTGCAAAACAAAAGCAGAACAATATTAGCATGACAAGTGAGTCAGCCCAGGCCATAAAAGGGGGTCAGAAATGGCTCAAAGGAAGTAGTTTTCCATGCACACTAAGGGCCAGGTGCGAGCAAAACCCACTTGGTAAAAAGAAAGGTGCCAACTGGAAAGGAATGTCCTGGGAGGCCATCTCTGCCCATATTAGGCTGCTTTCCAAGCACAGACAGAGCAAGTCCCTCTGGCACGAGGGATGCTCAGGCTTCAGGGCAGTTTGGGAGCAGCCTGGCTGCACCACCTTATTTTCCCAAGCTCATTTCTGCAAAATAAGTGAAGAGATTTGGAATTAATAAAATCTCAGCAGATTATTTCGCAGTCTGTTGTTTTACACAAGACTCCTCAGCTGCCACAATGTTGGATCAGGGCAATGACAACCTGCCCTGGTGTGTTCTGGAAAGTATTTCCCCACACTCCAAAGGCTCCTAAAACCTAAAAGATGCTCTGTGGGGTCACAGTACCATCAGGCACCCACATGGCTCCAGGCCAGTGATCATCAGAGCTTTTGAGGCAGAATATTCTCATTGGACATCCTAGCAAAACTAAAAAAAGATCCCCAGGAACTAAGTAACTACTCTTGCCTTCCATTTAGAAAAGAAATTTGAAACAAAAGAGTGTTTCAGCAAGGTCCTTAACAGCACAATGCGTTTTGACATCCCCATTTACAGTCTCATTCTGGGATGTAATTTATGAGATGAGAGTTCCTGCAGCAGCTGAATTGTGTTGGAAACATTCAGCCAGAATGTACCAAAATGAACATTTCAGACATATTCTTCTCTGTGGGAAAATTTCAAATTCTGGGATTTCACCTCAGTTTGAGCAAGGGTAGTTTTTTTAAATCATGGCATTTCACCCAAGTGGAGATGATGATTCTCTCACTCATCTGTTTTGACCAAATTAAAGAGAACAGAAACCCTTTTGTCATCAGAGATTAGAGTGCTACTTTCTTTGTCTTGTTTAAATGCTTCAGCAGTTTAGCACCTGGGTGTGCCATTTGTTTTCACTGTTCCTTCCATTGTTTCCTACTCTGGGCTTATTTGTGCCCAACTGTATTTTTAGGCTTGATGGATTTAGCCAAACATCTTTTATTTTGTATTAAAAATGGATCTGTAGCTCTTGCAAATCCCTTTCACTTAACTTCTAATGACCTTAGAGTACATCAGAGTAGAAGAAAGTAAAAAGTATGAGCCTCTAACAGACCTCAGACAGCTGATAACCAGGTCCAGGCAATAATGACACTGAAAATACACATCACGGAATCACAGAATGAGAACAGTCAGAAGGGACCACAGTGGGTCATCTGGTCCAACCTCCCTGCTCAAGTAGGGTCGTCCTAGAGCACATTGCACAGGATTGTGTCCAGACAGTTCTTGAGTATCTCCAGCGAGGGAGACTCCACATGCTCTCTGGGCACAACCTGTTCCAGTGCAGAGTCACCAGCACAGTAAAGCAGTTCTTCCTCGTGTTCAGGTGGAACTTCCTGTGCATCAGTTTCTGCCTGTTGCCTCTGGTCTTATTGCTTATATTATTCATAATAATCATATTTCAAATCCTGGAATCCAAATATTCCTAACCTGGTACTTCTTGAGAGGGCTCCATTACAATTTCCAGCCTTTGCTAGGATCTCCAGTTAGTCCAGGTCACCACCACATCTCTGCACCTCCTCCTCCCACAGCTGCTGGGAGCAAAGGACCCCGGCAGCAGGGATGGGGTTGCAGGATGGCTGGTGGGGTAACAAAAACTAACCTTCCACATATTGTTCTGGTCACTGCCCTTACACTGCAAAATAACCCAAGAGAAGTTGGTCCTCTGTCTCCCCTCTTGCCCAGCCACTTTCTGCATTAAACATCTCCACAGCCCCAGCTCTGATCACCCAATTCAATGGCATCAGTTTCTTAGTTTCTTTGGCCTGCAAAGACTTTTTTTTGGGGGGGGGGCAGGAAACTAGAAAAATCTGTTTCTGTTTATAATCAGTTGGAGTCCAGGGGGTATTACCAACAATCTGCGCTAATTACAAATTCAATCTTCACTCATTTTGCCCCCTCTTGTCCTCTGGACCGCAGATTAGATAATCCCCTTAAAATAATAGTCAATCATTAGCTCTGCTTTTTTATTCCCCCCTCACGCAAGCCAAGCGTGCTGTGCCGTTTCCCGGAATCCTCACACAGCTGGTGAAAGGTCTCCAGCCGCACACAAGCCGGTCCCTCCGGAAGCATCCTTTGTAACCAAAGCCCCTCTAACACAAAGCTGCTGCGCTGTGCTCCCAGGACTGCAACAGCTTCAATGGTCTCGCAGCGTGGATGACAAAACCTGGCGCCAGCTCTACAACACGCACTTTCCGCATCCACAGAATAAAGCGGCGGCATTTTTCCATGGATTAGGAATAGAATTGGGCATACTGACTCTGCACAAGCAGGAATCATTAAAAAGCTCTTCTTGCTGAACCACACCAGCTTTGGAGACAGCTACAAAAGACGGCTGTTTTGAGTTGGGATAATAAGTCCCATGGCAGCTGGCACAGAAGGAGCCGGGAGGATGAGTGGCACACAGGCCACTTACAGCAGGCTTTCCTCTGCCAAATTCACTGCTGCCTACCAAAACACCCCTTTCCCCCCCCAAAAGGACAAGACACAGCCTTAAGCAAAGAACCACTAGCAAATGCCTCTCTGGCAAATGACCTCCAAGAGAACAGTCCCGCAGGCTGGTCTCGGCTGCTGCCCAGAGCCAGGGAATGTCATGTCGCAGGCAGGCATCTGGGCTGCCCGCCTGCCAAGCCTGCCCTGGCACATGGTTCCAGTGATGGCCCTAATATAGTAACAGAGCCATGATGGATGGCCATGCATGAAAACCCCCTCGCCGTGTCATCTGATAGCTCTGCCAGCGCCCTGTGCAGCTGTGACGGGTGTGAGGGGATCCCATCACAGGAGAAACCATCGTGCCCAACACAGCGTGTTCACCAAACGGGGCTGCTGAGTGGGCCAAAGCACCTGTGGGGACGTGGTGATGGCCCTTGTTTGCAGATGATGGAAACTTGTGGCAGGAAGGGAATGGATTGTGGCCATGTGTTTCCAGTGAGTGCAAAACACATCAAGTAGAAATGTCAGTTTGGCAAGCTCCTGCATCTGCCAACGCCTGCCTGCATCTTTCCTTCAGGACTGGTTTAGGAAAGCACATGCTACCATTGCAATGAGAATGACACTCTCTAGGATGCACTGCTTGGTTTAATTTTTTTAAGCAGCAAGCATCTTCATTGTGGGCAACAGTTTGCCAATAGATACATTAGACTTGCTGTCTCCAAAACAGGACTGGACTTCTCAAAGGGAGAGATGTTTGAGTCAAGCCCAAACTGTTGAATCATTACAAGGCGAAGCATAAAACCCTGTGATTCCACAGACCAGGCTGCCTGACCCTGGCTCCCAACTCTTTCCATCTCTACAGTACCAACTGCTTCACTCTCACAGGTGTTTGCACCTGAAATTCAGAAGAACAGTCCAATTTCATCTCAAACTCTTCCTGTTGGAACACCAAAAGCTCTACTCACCGCAGCCTCCGGTTATCTGGCTTTCTCATGCAAACAGCTCATACTACAAACACACCTCTGCCTCTACAAAGGCAACACCTGAACCCATCCGTGGGGTTACATGGCACAAACAGCTGCAACTGCACAGATACAGCTGAGATCCCCAACCCTCTGCTTCTCCAAAATACTTTAAACTCTTCCAAACACCTAGCCAAGCATGGTTTCATCTCAACAGGGAGGTTTTGCCCTCTGGCTTATTACCACTAAAATCCTGGAGCACCAACAGGTTTGCCAGTTGTCTTCTTGCACAACGAGCTGCAACAGCCCAGCCATAGGTGCGGCCGTGCCGGGGTGTAATTAAAGCGCTGAGCCAGGGCTGGATGTGGTGCTTGTGTTGGCACAGCCACGAGATCACCGAGATGGATGTGCAGCATGTGCATGGTCTTGTGCCTCTGCTTTTCCACCTCCTCCACAGCAATTTAGGAGGTGCGGCTCTTGGCAATACAGATTTGGGGAAAAAAAAGAAGAAGAAAAAAAGCTCAACACTATCCTGCTGCAACATGGCTGAGAGAGCTTGGCACGGCTCAGCAGCAAGTGGTAAAACCAACTTCCCAGGCAGAAACCCAAGGGAACTGAGTTTGGGATTGCTGATTTGCAAACCAAGACTTTTCTCCCTCACCTTGCCTCTTTGACAGCTCTTGGCTCCTGGTGTGCCACCGACGGCCCCCAGCCTGCAGCACGTGTTCCCCAGTGACCCAGAGACTGCAGGCACCACCACAAAACCAGCACTGATTGGGGGTGAAGTTCCTCTAGGATCAAAGCTCCCTAGGAGGCAGTAACTAAATTGACTTGGGGGGATGAAGAGGTGAGGAAGGTCCATCTCAGTCCCATACCAGGTGTGCAACCAGGTGCTGTTCGGGGTACACCAGGCAATGAGCTCTGCAAGGCAACCAGTATGCACATCCTGGCTCCCTAACATCCAGTACTACTACAAAAGTCTCTCCACAGATGTCCTCAGGCTTTTGATGGGGTGAAGGGGCAAAACATCCTCAAAAACCGCACTACATCATATGGTACAGGCAGAGGGGCTGGACCATGACCTCAATTCAAGCAATTGCTCCTCCACCCCACCTTGGCCAGAGGCTTGGGGTGAGGAAGGGCTATCATTTATGACCTGGGCCTTTGTTTACTTTGAAAACATACTCATTAAATTCCTCTTTGCTCCTTGGTTTGTTCTAGATTTACCCTGAAGAGAATCTGGCGTCTGCAATTGCATTAATCATTTTCCCTTTGGCAGAGCGTGAAAGAGTTTCTGAACTACACTCGCGGAGAGGAGCCACAAAAACGTGTTTAGCAAAATGCGCTCATGTAATCTATTAAAAATTAACAAATCTCATTAGCATTATTAATTGGAAGTGCCAGACTCCTTGTGTTTTGCTGATGAGGCAGCATGCCCTGGTCTCATATCCTATAAGATCCAGAAGAAGAGCTGCTACCTAAAGGAACCGAGGAGAGAAGCACTGAAAAATACAGAGCTAAACATGTACAGCCAAAAACATTGACAAAGGCAGGAGTCAAGAAAGAAAAAGACAAATAGCTGGAAACAGAAGAGTATGAATGGAAGTGAAGTGATTTATGTGGCAGCAATATAGGATTGGGTCAAGCAATGCTCCTGCAGATCTCCCATGTACATCAGCCCAGCCAGATGTGGAGTCATCTTCTTCCTCTTTGTAGACCTTCAAGATCTAAACCACAAAGCGATCCCTTCTGGTCACTCTGCTATCACCTGAGACATCTCAGGAACAGTCTTGATTTTGGGAGGTATGGTTCCCAGTGATAGAAGAGCAAAATGAAATGTTTCATATTCTAATAACTGAAAACAATATAATCACATCAAACTGAAATTTTCTCCTTCATCTTTTATCTCTCAAAAGCTCTTTGGATATGACCAGGACAGGTGGTTCTTGCTTGCTGCATGCTGGCCTTCAACTCTCCAAGCTCAGGACACTTAGTGACATTCAGGTGCTGGCTAAATGCAGTTCTAAGGGGAATGTCAATGGTTCCTGCCTTCCAGATGCTAGCCACTAAAACTAGCCCTCGAGGCAGAAGGGTATTTCTCAATGCTTGATTAGAAAATCATGGTGGTGTTACAGCACCCAGGAACATCTGACATTGTCCTTTGTGACTCACTGCATGCAGAAACCAGACATGAACAGTGCCCAGGCCATGGAGACCAGGGGTTCGTGGCATTCATGCTCCAAGTGGGAATCCAGGAATGTGCCTCTTCAATCAAAAAGGACCAGGATTTTCTGCAACGTCTACATTCAGTCAAAAATCCCTGGACATCCATCAGGCCTTACTTACCTTTTAAGGAAAAAGAAAAAAAATCCAAGGCAGATGGTGTTTTGCTCCTTGAACACACATGTAAAGAAAGTGCTGAGCAGCACACTCAGCCTGGGGATCAAACTGACAGACTCCACCAGGCTCATGATGCCAAGGGAAATATCCGGAGTGAGATTTCAGGTCATAACCCTAGAATCTGGGTTGTGCATGGACAGACCTGCTCAGCACACAGGTAGAGCTGGCAGGTAGGCTCAGGCATGGTGGTACAGCGTGCTCTTCTGCTCAGCCTGCCTCTGTTCCTGGAGAAACTCCCTGAGGTTCTGTGCTCTGACACTGCTTGAGATCACTGGCATGGATGGAGAGCAAGCTCCCCCTGTCCATGCCGGGGGAATGTTTGCATAGAGCATAGGCTCAGGTAAGAGAGCTGCCAAGGGAAGGGAGCCAAGAGGCTACAGCATCTCCTGGCTTTTCTAATTGTGTTAAGCTGCTAATATAGATAAATAATTAATAAATAAATAAATAAAAACCTGGATCTGCATTAAAACAACATAAAAGTGACTTCAGCCTATAAAAATGGGGTAATGCAGATGGCCCTGGGAAACATCACCATACCCAACTTTCCTACTTTATATAGAAGAAGGTTTGGGTTCATAGGCTGGAACTCTTTAACAGCTTCAGGTCACGTTCCCTGCGCTGGAAGAAGCCCCAGGAACAGCCAGTGTAGTCTGAAAACAGGACCTGGCTTTGCACTGCCTTCTGCATGGCTTCAGAGAAAGACCCAAATTAAACCCAGCTGCTTACTGTGTGTGTGTAACATCTGATACAAATCCAGGCTGAGTCCTGCTCCCTACCTCTGTCCCAGGCCAAGAGCAAACCCTAGTCCCAAAACACAAGTGGAATGATGGTGCTGAAAGCTGGATCTGGATGGTGGTCACAGTTCCAATTGGAAATCCAGTGTCATCCCTGCTGACAGGACACTGTGGCAGCAGAGCTTGGGCTGTGTTGGACCCATGCCGTGACACTTGCTCTTTCTGGGGGCCAAGGGTCTCCCTGTTATGCTTGGGGACCTGTGGCTGGGAACATGTTGGAGCTCAAGGAGACCACCTTGACTGCCCCCACTCCAGCAGGAGGGAGCAAGGGACAGAGGGGATTGGCCCTGGACTTTTACCCCAGTCAGTCTGTACAGTGCAGCCACAAGAAGGTACTAGGGACAAGGACTCACTGCTCATTTGGTGGGAGCATCCAAATTGTTCTGGAGACACCTCTATTGACCCAGCAAGCAGTGTAAGAAGGAGGTGACAACTCAGTAGGGCTCCAAGGTCCACAAATGCCTCCTTCTCCATGCTATCTGTAGCAATCATGGCTCACTCTCAGGAATGTCACAATCACAGTGGAAAATCAACATAAAAAGGCTACATAATCCAGTTTGAAAATCCCTTCAAAAAACACAAAATCTTCTCTAAAGTGGATTACAGAGATTAGAGATAAGAGTTTCCTGGAAATCAAGAATTGCGTTTCAGCCTCCCCCCTCCACCCTCTCAGAAAAAAGAATCAGGCTCATGCCCCCCAACACCTCACCACACTCCTCCCCAGCCATCACTCCAGCCTTGGGGAGCAATGGCAGCTGCCTCCAGCCCCTAAAAACAGCAGAGGTGTGTCTACCTGATTTTGCCCTAAGCACTATTTTGGGGCACAATCTGATGCATGTACTTGAGCCTATGGACAACATGCATCAGTGGGAGGAAATCTGCCTGCACAGGGAGAGGAGGGGATGACTGCCGGCCTCCTGCAAGCTTTTTGGTCCATCCCTTCTCCAAACAGGCTCCATGGGACTGTATAATGTGTTGCCATGGTTTTGTGAGCTGCAGGAGGCTGCACCCAACCCCTTGGGTGTCCAGCAGAAAAACATCCTCTTAAATCAAGGTGGTCTTGTAAAAATCACTGATGTGCCAATGGTCACAACAATAGCAAGAGGAGAAAGGTCAAACACTCATGAGCCGATGATATAAAAATATTTAGCAGCCACACCATTATTATTCTGGTAGATTAAAACCAGCTTTTTGTTTAATATTTTGACTCAAGCATCTACAGTTGATGGTGGCAGGACAATCTTCTGTTGGGAATTTTTATTTTGTGAGAGTATTTGTGCTTGCTTTCTTATTTGGAACAACAACAACAAAAAAGGATTGCAATATTAGCATTCCCGGCAGAGCACACATTCAAGTTCCTGACCTGTTATTGCTCAAGGACTTCTGCAGCTGCAGATGCCTGTTTGGAGCTACAGTTAGGTCACTTTGAATGATGCTCACAGAATAAGGATCAAAACACTCACAGCTTGATCAAAAGGACATTTTATGAACATTGCAGCCCAAGTGCTGATGTGAATACTTACGTTCGCCCTTATATTACCTCAGCTCAGTTCTAATAAAATTAACACCCTTCTAAATAATGCTCTCAATTTTTATATGTTTCATGTTTTTCTGCCTTATGGCTTTGAAAGTGTGTTCTCAAAACCTTTACATCACTCTGGGAATGTTCAGTTGTGTTGGGATCTGAAAATCAACTTCTTGTCCACAGGAATAATGGGGGTTGCAGCTTTGTATCATTGTTCCACCTGCTCTAACCTGAATTTATCCACTAAAGGCTGGGGGTTTTTCCCCCACAAAAGAGGGTAAGACAGTCAGATTCTTTCTTTTCCCAGTAGGAATTACCACCTGTAAATAAACAACCAAAAACTGAACTACAACCTCCAGCAGCATAACTGCTCCTTTGAAAAGAGACAACAGAAAAAACAAAGCAGGGAAAAATCCAGTCTCTTTTCTGCATTTCCCTTGCACATTAGAGGCAAAATGAACTTACCAGTCCAGGACAGGGGATGTCTTATTGGTGCAATACAGCTGCTTAACTGTTCTTTAGAGATATTCATCTCAAAAGCCAGAACAGAAAGAGCATTTTCCCCCCTTTTATTTATTTATCTTTTTTTGTGCCAACTCACCTTAGCTGAAAAGCGCATTGAGATTGTAATTGTGGGAAGGCCTCATCTAGTAGATTTGTAAACTCAGCTATCGGCTTGAATTACTGGAATTAGCAAGGCTAATTTAATGTCACTGTTCAAAATAGCTCAGATTTGGAATTTCTTAATGGCCTTAGGAAAAGGAGTCTTTATGCATACTGCAATCTAGGCTTCATTCTTAGACTAAATTCCTTCTCATAGATTTTGTGAATGCCCTGTTTTGTAGCCAACACAAACTCTGTCCAGTAAAATAATGTAAGGACTCAGAATGAAAAGAGATTAGCTGTTCCCTGCTCCTGTTATTTTAAAGCAGAAATAACTTTGGCTTCTACTGATTCATAGACAAAGCTTGAAATGCAAAGCATGCTCAACTCCAGATTCAGCATGAAAAGGACCTTAAAATATTCCCGAGTGCAAGTAATGGACTTATTAGAGGGATGAAAAGAGGCACTTTTCACAGAATCCCAAGCCCTTTAGTCCTGTCATATCAATAATCTTGCTTAAGAATTTCATTCTATTTACATTTCTTTCCCTTCCAAATATCCTGCCTGACTCCTATGAAATACAACGTTTACGCTTTTAAAGCGTTAATTTATTTCTGTTAATGCTTGGTGGTGAGTGGTGTAAAATGTCTGTGGATCACCCAGTGCGGGAGCAACGGCGTCACAATGGGGTGTGACAGGGAACAATTCTGTCCAACATGCAGTTTTACACCTGACAACTGATAAATGGGGAGGGAATTTTAAAGACTTGGTTAAAAGCATCTTCTTTAAATAGTGGCCATCGATGCAGCTAGAACTCGATATACCTGCAGTCTGTTATCCTCTCCTTCATGTTTAACACCCACAAAAACAATGCTAACAGTAAGAAATAAAAAAAAAGCTTTATAGGTATCAGGAAGTAAATTCACCTGGCTGTCCTTAAGCTGCCAAAATATATCAAATTTTTAACCCAGTTTGCTTAGTCTTTGCAAGATGGTTTAATCTAAAACCAGCACTAAGCAATTAGTGACAATTTCCCCCCTTTGTTTGAGGAAATGGCTGAAAAACAAAGGGATTTAAGGAACAAATCACAAAAGCCTGTGTGGGAATACCAGTAAAGCAGATGGAGATGTGCCCTTTTTTAAGAAGTGAGGGGAAGTTTTTTCTCCATGGCTCCATGTCTCCAGGACAATTAGCACTGATTGGGGAGCATCATAGCATGGAGGGGACAGAAGATATTTTGGGCTACATTTGCCCATGGCCCTCCCTGAGACAGCACCAGCAGGGACCAAAAATCCCCAAACACTGTGATAGGATGAGTGGGTGAGTGGCCACACTGGGATGGCCGTGCTCAGCACGTGGTACCAGCCAGTGATGATTTCCACAGACCAAACCAGATTTCACGCTGCCTTTCACCTAAGGGTCTGAAAGCTCAGCACAGGCATTAATTATGCCCTCTGCTTCACAGAGATTAATTAAGCACTGAAGCCTCACAGTCCCTGAGAGCCAAGCACAAACCTCCATTCACCAACAGCTAAAACTGAGCCGAGGTTGTGATGAGGCTTCAGGAGCACTGATGGAAGAGCTGAGAAAAGCACCTCTGAGTGCCCCAAGCTGCTCTGAAGTGGCAGCATCCTCCTCCCAGGATACTTCTAATTCCTCTGGACACATCCCAGCAAGTCCCCCTGAGAAGGCAGCCTTTCGAGGTTTGGCTCTGAAAACACTCTTTATGGCAAGACATGAAAAGCTGACACACCAGGGAACCAGGAGGGCAGGGAGCAGTCCCATCCCACAGCCATCCTTCTGTGCATCCCCTCAGTCCCTATTCCTAAGGACACCTCAACAGTCTCTGACGTTAGCGGTCATTTTTCCTAATGATGAACTGGGCAGCCCTGATAAGACATCCCATATCCACATGCCAAGAAGTAATAGAAGCTCCTCACATCATCCTTGTTGCCTCCTCCTGTGCCGCTGGCTGCTGGGCTGCTGTGTCACCCCTCCCTGGGTGGGACAGGCTGCAGAAGATGAGCAGGCTGCCTTTTCCTGCCCCAGCTGCAAGAAGCATCCCCAGCAGTTCTGAGAGCAGAGCCATGGGAAGGCACCACAACATGCCCATGTGCTCTGAGATGCTCCAGAAACCACCCTGACTGCAGCACATGCAGAGCCATTATCCTTCACTGGGAAAAACCAACACAGATCACACAGGACTTGTGCAGCCTTGGTCACTCTGGAGGCAATGCTCTAGCAAAGAAACAAAATCCTCTCTGCCTCCTGATCCCTGTTTTGCTCCATTCAGGCTTGCTGGATGCCTGTCTTTCCATCTGCCTGGATGACTTCATGTCCTCTCAGATGTTGATCGAGCCGTTTGCCCAGGGCACACACAGGGGATTCAGATGAGCAGTCTGCCAACCCACAAACATCTGCTATCACTGTTTCTTTAGCAACAAATGCCTGGATGAAATAGGTGACAAGTGCATTAAAAAAATATGATACCTGTGCTGCAAAGAGCTGGAAGGCAAAGGGGGATTGCCAGCCCCTGCAGCTAACAAAAAGTGGTGGCTGTGCTGTAGCTGCAGCCTGGGAAACCCATTAAGACCACATGGGGTGTCAAATTGTATGGAACGTGAGCGCTGGCCTTGCAGGGCAAGCAACGGAACCGGGTGGGAAGCGGGTCCAAAGAGACCAGAGGTAACATGAGCTTCTAAGAACACACCTGCCTTTGCCTCCCAAAAACTGAGAGGAACAGGTGAACAGGCGCAGCCTGAGCTGCCGGTCCAGACAGAGGTAGACAAAGTATCCCTTGTGCATCCCATCCTACTGTGGGATGTAGCAGGGGAGATGCTCATGGAGGACCCCTGGGAGCAGGCTTGCTGTAGGAACTGCATCTTTTTGCTCTGCTTTAGGGGTTAGTGCCATCCTGCAGCCATCCAGTTCCCCAGTGTAGGTTTCGGTGGGATGAAAGGGATTTAGGAACCTCCAGGTAATCCCAGACAGTGATCCCGGTTACTCTGTATCCTACATAACAGGAGCTGGTTAAGTATTTTTACAGACAGGTTTCTGCTCATTAATGTATGCAGCTGGTCAGGTGAACCTTACTGTTAATAGCAACCGAAATCACGCTCTAACCTCTTCCTTTCCAACCCAAGCACAGCAGTTCTTTTCATTCAGTGAGTAGCAATACCTCCTTGCTAAGTCCTTATTTTTGGATTTTTTCCTTTGGTACGCAGAACCATTTTTCTTTTTTCCACATTTTTAATGAGTTCTGGCAGTAGGAAGTTGTTTGTAAATCACACAAGTATTTGTTTTACTGGAAACATCTGCTTTAACACATTTGTCTTTTAAAAAAACATTTTTTTTCAAACAAAGGTATTAAGCTGCAATGTAAATTGGGCACATCTGTTTATGAGTCACTGCAATAGCACTGCCTCTAATGCACCAGATCACATAGATCTCCAGGGGCCTGATCCAGCAGAAATTGGAAACTCACAGCTCGTTCTGCTCCCTTTTCCAGCACTCCTCTTCCAACAGTACTTCTGCCTGATTTAATAAATTAAGGCCACTAAATAAGAAAGACCTATTTAGCATCTGCTAATAACATTAGGTGTCTGGCCCAGCAGTCACTTAAGTATCAACAAGATACTCAAGCTGGTGCCCAAGTCCACGGACAACTGAGGACCAAGTTCAGTGGAATTATTTTTACATGAGGGACACTCCAGGCTGCACCAGACCCACCTCTGCCCACAGTGCCATACTATATCTGCTGCCTTCAGATATTCAGGGCTGCCATAAAAAAACATGTTTAGAGAAGCAAAGTAGAGGGAAAGACATCAGCTGAACCTCCAAGATCAAAACCTGACTCACCAGCTGGCATTCGTTCACTGGAAATGCAAGGGTTAGCAGACCTGGAGCACTGGTCTGGGGCCCAGGACAAACCATTCAGCTTTTTTTACTGCAGTGGCTGGTAAGCATCCTTGATGCCTCTTGGGTAAATAAAGCCAATGAGGGGTGTGAAGAGGGAATCAAAACCAGCAAGGAGATGCTTGGAGTGGGCAGATTCAGGACCTCCATGTCCACAAGAGCTGCCAGACTCCAATTGTCCCTCACCCCACCAGGGCAAAGCTTTCTTACTGCCACCAAAGCCCACAGCCAGGCAGGAACATCCCACCAGAGCCCAGGAGGGGAATGCAGTGCGTGCAAAACCTTTGCTCCCTGCACCTGGCCACAGTCCACCTATCCAGGACAAATGCCTACCCAAAACCATCAGACTGCCACCGTGACCCCCACACACCTGATATCTGCCACTGGCACCATATTTGGAAAAACTGGTCCATTGGTGAAAGCACTCATAGACAAATGGCACAGCAGTCATGGTGGTCGTGCACCACCTCATCTTAGCTACAAGGTGCTGGGCACAGCTGATAGAATCATAAAATGATTTGGAATTATTTTGGGTTGGAAGGGACTTTGAAGCTCATTTTGTTCCAAACCCCCTGCCATGGGCAGGGACACCTTCCAGGGACACCAGGTTGCTCAAAGCCCCATCCAGCCTGGCCTTGAACACTTCCAGAGATGGGGCAGCCACAACTTCTCAGGGCAACCTGTGCCAGTGCCTCACCACCCTCACAGTCAAGAATTTCTTCCTAACATCGAATCTGTCAGTTTAAAGCCATCCCCCCTCATCCTGTCACTTCATATCCTTGCCAAAAGTCCCTCTCCAGCTCTCTTGTAGCCCCTTTAGGTACTGGAAGGCTGCAATAAGATCTCCCTGGAGCCTTCCCTTCTCCAGGCTGAACAATCCCAACTTTCTCAGCCTGCCTCCACAGCAGAGGTGTTCCAGCCCTCGGAGCACCTTTGTGGCCTCCTCTGGACCTTGACCCTCTCTTAGTCTTTGCAATGGCAGAAGTAAAGCTACAAGTGTCAGGAAGGGACATGGAAGGCAACAGTGAATCGGATGCTCCCTGACAACAGACAATGGAGCACGAGTGGGGATGTTTGCCTTTAGAAGGAAGGGGAGAGGAGAGCGTTTTGTGTATAAACACATTCTTTCACATTCTCTGCACGTGCCTTAGTGGATTATTTATGTGGACAAAGGAAGAGGAAGAGATATTGCAGGCTGTGTTCTGCAATGACTTTGGGGAGCACACAAGTTTTTTTTTTTATTTACTTTTTACTGGAATGATCTACACAGAACCAGAAAAGGGCAAGCAAATGTACCGAAGCTGCAGAGCAGCCGGTGGAGAGTTATCAAGGAGGCAGAGGATATTAGTCAGATTCTGATAATAACCACCATCTCCCACCTGCCAACTGCAGTCTGCCTGACACAAAAAACTCTGAAAACAGGCTGCAGCAGATGTCTGCCTCCCCATGCAGGAAGCGTCTCCAGTATCCATGAGACACAAGCAGCTCCAAAATAGCTTCGAGTCGAACAATTTTACAGAGACTCAAGACACTAAATTCAAACAGGAAGGAGGGAGGAAAAAAAAAAGTAAAGAAAAAGGATGTGTATCACATTGCAGTTGTAATTTACATTTTAGAAATCCTGCTGGGACTCCTGTGCTGGACTGAGGCAGTGACAGATGCCCTGGCAGTCTGTCCAGCTGCCAAACCTGATGCTCAGCAGCCAGCAGTACCTGCCACCACAAAACATCCCTCCCCACACATCACAGCACAGAACCACCAAGGGAGTTGCCAGCCAAGGGATGCAGCAGCATCCTGGGCACACAGGGACCCTCAGCATCCAGCAAAGAGTCTGCCCCAAGGCAGCACTTCGGGCACCAGCTCCTGGCTGCTTGGAGATGGGATATGCAGAAAGGGCCCTCCAACGAAGGAAGGTGTGAGAAAGGAAAGGCACTGCTGGGTTGGCATTCAAGATCCAGCTGGGCACAGACCCAGCCTCCTGCAGGAGGGAAGGGCAGAACATCGTCCCAGATCCCACGGGTAGCAAAGAGAGAACGAAAAGCAGGAACAGACAGCAAGATGTCATCAAGAGCCCCAAATACCACTGAAGACATTTTCTGAAACAACAGAAGCTGGTCAAAATGCCAGATTTCCATTCCCATAGAAAAGGGAGAATGTGCTACTGCTCCAAAGCAGAACAAAGGCAAAATGCGTCCAAATTTTCTGTTGTTTAAATTAAAAAAATTCTAAAAAGGCAAGTTTACATACCACTCCAACAAAGTCCAACCAATTCATTTTAATTTCATTTTTTTCTGTGTATAATTATAAACATAATCTCAAGCAGACTTTTAGACAAGAAGCTGCTCTGGAGTGAAACCTGACAGGATTACCTTGCAGTACAGGCAAGCAGGCTGCTGCTGCTTCATTTCCCTGCTGCAAGAGCTGAGAAAGATGTTTCAGTTTATTCCAAAACAAGAAAATCCCATCCAAAACTCCAGCATACTTCACTGGAGAGGCAGTTTGCAACACAGTCTCCCAATCAGAAAGCTTCTGACCTGCCCCAAAAGCAACACAAGGGGAGGTTAAATTTTGAAGCCAGGGCACTTTTGCCCCAAGGAAGTTGCACCACAGACCCAGAAAAGCTGGCAAAGTCAGGAAACTTCAAAAGCACTTGGCTGCCTGAAATTTGTTCCTACAGAAAAAACCCATCTGGGCTCACTTTCAAGCTGTGAGACCCCCAGGGCCAGGAATGGAGGGAGAAGGTAGAGCACAGTCCGTGGCAGCCACTGCGTGGGAAGGAGGACATCTCTCCTCCAGTTCACAGCTCATCCATCCCAGCACGAGAGGGGTCGGGATCTGCTGGAAATACACCTGGGAACGAGGGGAGCCTGGGCTCAGGCAAACACACCTGGTTCAGTTCATGTTACTCCTGGTGTCAGCCCCAGCAGATGTGTGTGCACAGCTTGGGGCTAATGCACAACAGTCGAGGAGAGCTCCCGCCTGACGGATGATGGATCCCCCGTTTCTGGAGTGCACGGAGCAGTGTTGACTCAGTAATTGATCGTGTCCTGGTTATGCACAAACTGATGAGTGATTTGCAGGCCAGACCCAAATGCACGCTATTTTCACTTGCAAAGCAAGGCATGAGAAGAGAGAAAGAAATGAGGATTAAAACCCTGGAATCCTAGGAGGTTTCTCTGGAGGAGCATCCTTCTTCCCCTTTCCAATATCTTTCTGGCAAGGACTTAAAAAACAGGCTGCTTTCAGGGCAGGTCTGTGCTTCCTTCTGCTGGAGACCAACAGCCACCAGCAACAGGCTCCATGATCAGGCCTGTGCACAAGTCCAGCATGGGCTGTCCATTGATTTAATCTCAAGCAACGCCTCTTCCTCCATCCAGGCTACATACAGACATCTTCCAGATATTTAAGTCACAGCTTCATTTAATGAGGCTTGATTACTTCATGGATACATACATTTATATTTATAGAAAGATGTAAAAACTAATTTTCAAGAATGCAATGCTGCTGTCTGCAGCAAGTAGGAACCTGTTGGATCCCAGAGATTGATGCCATGTGGACTCTCACTCAACCACATCTAAGCAAACACCAGCTCTAGAGAGCCATTGATTACTGACACAGTGTGATGCTGCAACTCTCACTGCCAGGTCATTGCCACAATAACCTGCATAAAAACAAACACATTTGTTCAAATTTGAAAGAGGGGAACTAAGAGGTCAAGCTTTTTAAGGCAGTCTGGAGAATTCCAGCATTTCCCATCTTCTTCCCTTTAGGGCTCAAAACTGCTCTGAAAGTTGCACCCACAAGGTTTCCAGTGAGTAGTGGCTTCCATGGTCCACCTGAAACATCATCTGTTCTCTTGGACACCTCCTTCAGGGTAAGAAGATGGACAGTAAAATGTAGCAGCCACAGCTGAGAGCCCAGGGCCCTCTCCCAGACACTTCCAATGAGACATGGTCACCTGTCTCAATGTTAACTGTGTCTCCAGTTATTGACATAGTTGTATTACCCCAAGACACCTTTTGGGCAGACACGCGTCAAGCTTATCCCGAGCCAAGCCGTGTTTTATAGTTCTTGATGGACACTAGTTGTGTGAATTTGTCTAATTGTGCCTTTGACTGCACACAACCTTTGGGTGCCCCCACTGTGTGACACCCCTCCTGTTCATCCCTGTGATGTTTTACAGCTGAGTGCTGGCACACAAACACGAGTGCCGGGCACACACATCCTCCCGTATGGCTGGGACACACTCCAGGGCTGGAGCCCTCTCCCACAGTGCCGAGCAGGGCTGTGCCCTACAGCCTCATTTATTACATCCCCATAATCACTCTTATCAGCTTACCTGCAGTAAGGCATTAGTAAAAGCCAAGCCACTCATGAAAGGGGCACCCTCTCCTATGTGAAAAGTCAATCAACATGTTATATTGTTATCAGGCTGGCAGACAAACCTCCCTTTGTATGACAAACTGTGCAGATATGATGCCCTGACTATCAGTGTAAGGTTATCTTGTCGGTCCCTTAGCAAGTAGCACCTGATCTGCTCCTGTCTGAAATATGCCTTTAGTGTTGTCCCTTAAAAAGAAAACCAGTTAAACTATTTTGTCTCTCCAAAACAAAAAATGACAAAAAAAGAAAAGCAGGTTTGTATCCAAGTCAGGAATTGTGTTTCCCAACTTCATCAGCATTCATGTGTTTCAGCCACAAAAAACAGATTCATCATCCTTTAAAGATAAATATGGCCATCACTATTGCAACTGGGCAGATTTTTGCATACTTGAAATTGTTTTGATGTGTTCAGTCATGTAAAATGCTGCACTCAGTAACAATTTAAAGATACATTAGTTCCCAAATTACACTGCTGAAAAGCATCTCCTTACACACCCTGGCATAATACAAACTGTTATTCAAACTTGCAGCCTAACTAGAGGGTAAGCCTTTTGCCAGCAGACTGGCATTATAAACATCTGGGACTGATGAGCAATCACAGATTTCCAAAGAGTTCTGTGCATTTGTACATGTAACAGCAGAAGCATCATCTCATCTGACCATCAGTGTGTCTCCAGCCCTTCAGCCTCACCAAGTCACCTTATGCTGAGCCCATGGACCAGCCCCATCTGCACTGATCTGGACTTCCAAAAGAAGGATTCAGACCAATGTCTGCTCACATTGGGAATGCAATGCATTGTGTGATTTATGATGCATCCACTGATTCTGCCTTAAAAAAACTGGTACATCATTCTTTGCTTTGAATCAGAATGGACTGAGGCAGTGGAAGTCAGGTCATAAGAATACAAGATACAAATTGCTCAGATGGACTTGAATCTGTAAGCACAACACTGAAAAAGTTAAAAACCATTTAAAACTCGAAGTAAAATTGAAACCAGAAAAATAGGAGCATGGGATTAATATATCCAGTGGATTTACTTGTTGATTTCACAGATGTTTTTTGCAGATATGTGGCTTTTCTCAAAGTACAAATTCTGATAGATGACTTATTGGTTCTTCAGTGGCAGAACTTAGTGTTTCTTTGGAAGAATTCAGAGCACAGAGGTTACAAGAACTCTTCAAAACATACACACTGTATACAGTGTGAGACCTGGAAGAGTCACAGCAGCAGAAACAGTTTATAGGATGCTATAAACAAACTCATCTCTGAACACCACTAATAATTTTCCCAGTCTGTCAATAAAAAAAATCATTTTTTGCTGACGTCAGAAGTTAATGAACTTGCCACTCAATTAGAGAATCAGCCAACTGCTACATGTGACTCCCATCTTTCAGCTTGTATTTGGACAGTGACAAAGAATTCTTGACTTTCGACCAAATCTTCATTAAAAGAAAAACTCAACAAACACAAACACTTGAAATATAAAAGCAATAATCAAGCTATTGCACTGTTTTAGTTGGTACAATTCCAGCTCTTCCATCAGGATAATCTAGCTGACACTCGGCCTTGTCATTTTTTCACCCTGTGACAGGATGTCTTGTAAAACAGCATGTTTCTGTTATCCTTGTTTCAGCTGAGCATTCAACAGCACCCTCCTTGGAAAAAAAAAAGTAAAAAAAAAAAAAAAAGTTGCTGCTACAAAAAATTATAGTTAAAAGTCTTAAAGCTTTTAGCAGAACAGAAAAACCCATCAGAAGGATGCTGTGTCAATCTGACCCAGCTCACCCCACTGCCTGAGCCAAGAACAGGGCACCTCTGCTGAAGGCTGAGCAGAACCACGCACAGTAAATATTGATACTGTACACATGATATTTGTCAGTAGGACAATCCAAGCCTGCAGGCTGTACAGCAGGAAGGGACAACAGCCACATGGCCCTGCACTGTCAGCAAAACCCACACAGATGGAGACATCTCTCACCTGTGGAAGGGGTATTTTTAGAAGTCAATTGGGTATTTCAAAACATCTGTCTCAGCAGAGGGGTGAACATCCCAAGACCCAGCACTAAATGGAGCAGAGCAGCAGATACAGGTGCTAGGATAAGGACACACTGGAGGCATTGGCAAAGCAGCAATCACTATGATAAAGGATGGGAATACATGATCTTGTAAATATTTTAACGAATGTTGGTCTGTCTCTCAACACATGCATGGTGTGAGCCCCAGCAGACTCTCATCACTCCTCCCAGGTTGGGAGTGTCCCCTTTTTCAACACAAATACTCACTTCTAAGGAACCTTTCCCACAGGAACAAGCTGCAGAAACCAGGAGGGCAGCACCCAAAGAGACCCTGTCTGGCCTCACCCACTGCCATACACAGCCACCACCTCAGCAAGGAAACCCCTGCTTGATCCCCAAAATGAGCAGGCTTTTGCACCCCATGAAAAAGCAACTTAAATGTCATTGTAGCAGAGACATCTGCTGTTCCCTGCTCAGAGAAGGAGCTCAGATTGACAGCACCCTCCTAAAATAACAAACCTATGAGAAAATGGGGTGAGGAGAGGAATGACATCTCAGCACTGAGACTCCTAAAACATGAAATGCTTCTTGGGACATTTGGAGACATTTAAAAGCAGAATAGGATGAAAGTTGCAACTCATGGTGTTCAGAGCAGCTTCCAAAAACACGGTGTGAGGCAGAAAACATGGGGGTCCAACTCTGCCCACACAGGTCACAGCCAGCGCACAAACACAGCAGCCCCTTCTCTCTGGAAAGGTGGCTGCTGGAGAGCTCACCTGCTCTACAAGGTGCCTATATTCCCATTTGGAAGCATCAACACCTTTGTAACATATATGAAGGGGTTACGAACGAACATCTTTTCCACCTGGGAAGAGGCCATGCTCGGCCAGCCCAGAGGTGATACTCAAGCCAGCCATTTGATGAGAGCACTCGAAAAAGCCTTGCCAAGAGGATAAATCAGAGGCAAAGCAAGCCAGAACTTACTAAAGAGTTACAGATCTGGGTAAATCAAGGGGGACACCGTGCTGATCTTTCACAAAGCACCTGGGTGCTGTGTGAATCGCTGCAAACCCACATAGGAGTCCTGCCCAGCCAGTGGGTCTGGCAGGGTGCAGGAAAACTCAGGTCTTCCTTCTCCCCCTTAGGAATAGCCAAGGGAGAGCAGAGAGCTACCTGCAGGTTATGCAGCAGGAGCAGCCAGGCAGGGGAGCTGTTTTACACACACAAACTTCCAGAGCCATTTTTATATATCTTTATTGCACACATCTATCCTTACATATCTCATGGGATGGGGCCAACTTCCCTTCCCAGGACAAACTATTTCTACTTAATTCTGCCAAATCCATCTGTTCCCAAGACAACTTTTGTTACTGCCTAACACAGATATTTTGGAAGGGTAAATCTTCCCCTCAGCCTCCCAAACCCTTCCCCCACAGTTGCTGGTTTGCTCAGAACATTCCCTGGGTGCTTCAGCTACTAAAAGAGATATTTTCCTCCCAGAAAATCTTGTGAGATGCCCAGGGCACAGCCTACATGAATAGCTGAGCTGGACCACACCAGCTTAGTAAACCCCCCAAAAAGCCTGCACCTTCTCTCCCCCAGCACTTGATAAAGCTGCCCACATGGCACAGGAGATTCTCCAGCACCCACATTTTATATCCAGGCTTCCTGGCAACGACCTTGTTGGTTGTAAGTGGCATCTGGAGTGAGCACACCAGAGGTGAGCTAATTAATGGGTGGCTGGCTGGAGCACCAGCAAAGCACCAGCCATCCTTGGGCTCTGTTTGCTTTGGGTGCCCCAAAGGATGTAGGATGACTGATCCTAGTGGGCTGTGAGCACATGTTTGTGTCGTAGAGCCTGGAAGACATTTGCACTGACTCATAATTTGGGGGAAAATACTATAATTAATTCACAGACATGATCTGCCATTGGTGTGGCAAAAATACATGTGTGTGTATGTACACAGCTCTATTTTTATAGCTGCATGGCCGGGGTGCCGGCTCCATCGGTACTCCATTGACAAACAGGATGCACTCTTCTCTGAGCTGGGAGGTTTTCAGTCCTCCCCCTTATTGTAAACATCATCTGCCTTCAAAACCCTTAATGTGTTGCAGATGTGACAAACAATAAAAGACCTATCATAAAAAAAAGCCTGCCATCTCTGTGTTTCCCACTGGGGCAACATAATAATGAATTTATTAGCATATAGGGCTCACCAACATATGTTTATAGTCACTCACAAAGTTTTGACTTGACAGTTTACAAGTATGTTTAAATCATTAAAGTTCAAGTTGACTGTCCAGTTATTACAGGCTCATTATAAATAGGAAACAAAGGTTACATTTTATACAACAGGCGATAAATCAAAACTAGTCTGTATTTGAGACTGACTCTTTTTTTTCCTTTTGCTCTTTTTTTCATCTCCTTATTTCCAAGACCTTCTGAGGGGACATCTCAGTGAGGCCAGGACTCAGCAGATGGTTGTAGTTAGCTGGCAGGACCAGTGGCACCCACACTGGGGAGCAGGAGAAATTCCCACTGCATCCAAGAGATGCAAAGACCTGAGAGCTTTGCTAATGTTTTCACTCAACCGACAGCCAAACTCGGTGCCAGCCCAAGGCATTCACCTCTCCTCCTCCCCAAGGCATCACCAAGTCCATCTGCAAGGCTTAGGAAACCCTTTGGAAGGCAGGAGTTCTCCACTGCCCTCATGGGGCCAAGGAAATTGCCTCCTAAGCTGAACAAAGCATCTGAGAAAAGGAAAGCAAAACCCTCGACTGCATTCCCTGACTGCAAACCTCTGAGGGTCAGCAGAGGCACTCAAACATGCCCAGAGAGGGGGTTTGGGTTTGACCACTGCACTGACACAGACTCCCCCAGCCAGCCAGCCACGTTCCTGCCTTAGCACTGCAGAGCATCCAGCATGGGATAAAACCAGGGACTCAGTAACACAACCACAGCCACTCCCAGTTCTTTCTGCCTCTATTACAGGGTAACTACCTTGGGAAGGAGAGAGATAAAGCCACATTAAATGTAAAAGTTCATTTTGCAAACTATTTCCAGATTTAAAGCCTGGCATCATTTCAAATAGGCATGCTACCCTAAAATTTAGAAATTGTGGAAAGGGGGGGAATGTGGAATGGTTTCTAGTCCCTTTTATTTCTTGCTATGTACATGTGATATGATGGGAAAAAAATTTAATTGAAAAATATTCTTTCAAAGTAAAAAGAAATATCATTCTCAAAAATGTTGAAAGTGAGTATTTCCACACCATCAGCAACTTTTCCTGGGCTGGTTTCCAACATAAAACTTGAATAGAGTCACAGTTTATATCCAATACCAAGCAAATAGGATTCTGTCACTGTCAGATCAGCTTCACCTTTCTGCTCTAAAGCAAAACACAAAAAAAGAGGATTATGGCATGGGCAAGCGAGAAAGAACCAGAAGGTCTCCCTGATGGCACAGCTCATGCTCTCTGAGCTCAGTCAGTGCCTTCAAGCTGTGCTGGACAAACCTCACACTCAGCAACCTGAAAGACTTGCCAGGAACACCATGCCCCAAAGACACTGTTGCCCTAAAGTTAATATTTACCCATCCTGTAGCAAAGGCAGCAACAAACACTCTCCAGCAGAGCAGCACAGGGAAGAAGGGAGGACAAGTCCTCTTTTCCTACTACATGTTCATGCACCACAGTGACAAAGAGGGAGGGGTCTAAGCTGCCAGACGGGCAAGTTGTCAGGGAGATCAATACAGTGATTAAACTAGCCTAGAGAGACAGAAAAAGGCAGAAAGGATTATATATTGGGCTTCAGAGATCACTGATGATATTATGGGGAAGGTTTTAAGAGGAAATTAGAAACATATTAAAAAATAGCATCAAGGTGTGACACAAAGATCACGGAAAATGAAACACGTATCTCTGCTCTCGACACAGGACACTGTGAATCACCTGTATTTCTTTAACCTACACTTTGATATTTAGTTCTTGGATGAAATAAAGTATATTTTATTCTTCTCTGAATTCTGTATTTCTCTTTCAGACTTGGACTGGAGGACTTAAAAAGTCTTTTATTTCCCTTAGTCAATATTTGAATATATGTATTTTATGCACTTTACATAATGTGTCAATAATCTTTGATATAAGACTGGCATTTAATATTTCAGCTCTCACTTCATTAAGGATATTTTAATTATCCCAGACCAATGGAAGGGAATTTATAAACATCTGTGCTTCGTTTAGGAGCCCAAATTTGCCTCTTAAACTTCAAAGCTGTAAAGCTGATTTTATCCAGGTTCAGTTGTCTGGTCTCTCGAAGTGCACCACATAGCACTGAAACCAGCATTAATTGGGCCAGGCCTCTGGCCCACAGACCCATGTCCAGCACAGTCATCCACCTTGGACACAGCCTCTATCAGCCTGGTTTTGCTCACACAACCAAACCAGATGATGCTGCTGAGCTCCACAGAGCCAGGAGCAGGATGACAGTGGTTAGTGGGTTGAGGTGAAGGCACACACCAACAAGCATGTGTGACTGCCCAAGTCTCAGCTGGTCCTTTGCTTTCTCCTCCTGATGTGTGACCAGGGACTACTCATTAATAACACAGCCTCAAAGCACCAGGAGTGCCTCAGGGCAATTTTCAAAGCAACCAAAGACATGACTCATACTGGCAAGCAATGCAATTTCAGGCTCCTGAGCACCTAAATCACTTCTCCAAAATGAGCCTGAGTTATTTGCAAGAAATTACCACAGTTTTCTAAAGCCTAGATCAGAAATACCCATCATTTGCTGCAGTCAAGCAAGCCTTCCCAACTTTCTGATGCCCTCCAGAAAGCTGAAAGGCTCATCTCAAAGCTCATGACTGCAGGCTTGCATGAAGGAGAGAAGAAGGTGAGACTGGGACCTACATCAAGTTTGCAACTTGCCTCAAATCCTCTCCGATGAGTTGCCTGCAACACACCCCTGCAAAACCAACCTGGAAAAGCAGCAGCACTTCTTCTCCAGCTGCTGCCTCGGCTGCCACCGAGGTCAGCTGGCACAATGCTGGGAATCATCAGCCTCTGGGCCATGGCTGTGGAGGGCATTGGGGGTGTCTGCAGCAAGCAGACCTGCGCAGACCCCAGGGAGCAGCTCCCCACACCATGACCAAAACCTACAACACACAGAGGGGCAGCTGCTGTGGTACCACCATCCCCATCACCTGCTAAGAACCGGAGCTGGTTCCTCACTCGCAGCTCTCCATCCCCAGAGCCTCTGCCACAGTCATCTTCGTCGTCGCAGTCTCCGCTCTCCTCCTCCTCCTCCGGGGTTTTGCCTGGAGCTTTTCGGCGGGGCAAAGCCATCCCTCTGAGCAGCTGAAAGACACGAGGTGCCACAGTCATTCAGCTGCTTCCCTCCACCCTTCTTGCTGCTCCATCCTATGCTTGCAGGGGGACAGGGTGACAAGAGGGGCACAGGGCTCAGTGGAGTCAGGACAGTGGGACAAGACCCCAGTGCACTCCTTGTGCCAAAGCACTGATGAGCTCAGGTTCATTCACAGACAAAGGTGCACACAGAACCTCAATGAAAGAAACAAAAGGAGGAGGAAAATCCACACTGAGTCATTTTATGCCCTTCAGCTTCTGCCCCATGAGCATTGCATGAGCTACAGTGCATCAACCAGCCCTGAGAGACCCCAGTGTCATCAAAGCTCTGGGGTCACTACAAAACACGTGTCCAAAATTGGGCCAGATGGGGCAAAAAACCAGTACCAAGAGGTGCCTCTGTTCAGGGGATTCTCACTGCTTTCAGGGACTATCTTCCATATGACAAGTAACACACATGGCAGGAAATGGCAGATCTCTTGGGTCTTTATGGCACCCCACAAACATAACCTAAAAAATCTCATTCCTCACTCTTGAAGCACAAAGGGTGCTAATCAAAGTCTTTGGGATAGTCAAGTGACACAACTGAAAGCATCTTTTAAATGATGTTTTAAAGCTGAGTCCTAAGTAAGGGTAAGAGGTTGCACATCCCTGAGATGGGGACTCGAATGCCTCCCCTGAGCACAGGGTCAGGACTACTTTCCAAACACGGGTGGGAGCTCCCCACACTCCCATCACGGCACATGGAGGGATTAGACACATTTTAAGCTATCGGCTTCCTCTTCCTGCTGACTTTTCTGATTTTGTTGTTGCTGAAAGCAGCCAGCTATTTCATCATAAACCCAGATCCCCTTTGAAAAAGTGTGAGTCAGCCAGTTAATATATGCTGAAAATTTCTATCACTGCCACTCTGCTGTTAAAAGCCTTCTTGAATTTAATCTCAGGGCTAAAAAAAAATAATAATGCAAAGGATAAGTAACAGAGAAGGTATTGCAAAATGGGAGCTTTCCGCATACTTCAGGGGTTCAGTTAGTTCCATCTCTTGCAGCAATATGCATGCCTCGCAAGGCATTTTTTAATATCTGGAATCTAGGTTATATTTTTAAACTATTAAGCTAGCCTTAGAAAACAGTTTCTAAAATATTTATCTGCTGAAGTTTATACAGCCTTGGAGGAATGCTTTTGGCATCTGGCTCGCCCTGTCCACAGCACTGTCCACATACCTTAGTGTTTATATTACAGGAGCATAACCTAATGAAAAACAAATGGCTCCATGTGAGACCCCTTTGGGTTCCCCAGCTGCATCAAGCAATGCAGCAAACCTCTCCTTGGCACGTGCCAAAGCCTGCCCAGTGTGAGAACCATGCTGGGTCAGTCCCACATCCATGGTGGGCAGCAAAACGCAGCTCATCGCCCCAGAGATCACGGGGATGTGTTACCATGTCCTTCAACAGGCTTTGACTCAGGCTGTTTAAGTTCACTTTTCAGGAATTTTGTTTTGTTTAGACATTTACAGGCCTCTCCAGAACCTAGTGTAATCATGAAAAAATGACAAACAAACGAAAGGGCAAGTGCAGTGCTGGGGTAGCAGGAGAAAGGCCTCGCACAGGAAGAGAACATGCCCAGCACTCGAGCCTTTAGACCATCCCTTGGACTTCTTCAAAGGAATCCCCATATAGCAGCAGTCCTCAGCACAGAGTACCTCAGCTCAAGGTGAATGAGGGTCTCCCTCATGCAGCAGCTAATTACCACACACACCAATTCAAATCCATCACTAAAAAACCAAGCCCATCACTAAAACCCCAAGCCCATCATGGTAGAAGGGACCACAGCCACTCAGCAGCAGGATGCTCACTCCTCTGCAGGATGCTTGTTCCTCCACATCCAAGGCACAGAGTAAGCCAGACGGGACCCCACCATGCAGCCCAGCGGCACAACTTTCATGACTTACCCAAAAAAGCAGAGGAACTTTCTGGCGGAGAAAATTAAGCTTTGGGATATTTTCAGATTTAATAAGCTCAGCAGGGGGCAGGGGAAAATCAAGGCTTTTCAATTGTGTCTTTTCAAAAATTAAAATAACTGAGCATTTCTTGTATAACTACTTTTTTTTCCTTGGCATGCCATAAATTAGCAGCTTAATTTCTCTGCCTTCGTAGGCACAATAAAAGAGGAACTTTCTGAGAAACATCACGCAGGCCCTGACTTTGGATCGAGTGAACGTGACATCCCTGTGCCACGCTGCTCTTTCCTGTTCCAGGAGAAAAGCTCCATCCTCAGCCATGTACTCCCTCCCCAACTGCTGACAACCACAGGGAGGTTCAATTAGTCAAATTTCACAGCTGGCTCTGGGACAAACAAAGCTTATGACACAAAACTACTGTAACAGTAAGCAAGAGACCAGGCATGGGGTGGGAATCCCACCTCGCTCCGTTGGCACATCCAGGCTTAGGAATGCTGCTGAATGTCTCAGCTTCGTCCGGAGCAGCAGCCATAGTCCCACTCATCAACCATTCCACAATCTCCCTGATGGTCTGCACGTTTTATGAAATTATATTTGGTGGGCTGAACATAGATTCCCCATCCTTAAATAGCAAGCAGAGCTGACTGTACCCTAACATTATGGTTTATTCATGTCCTGTGGTTTGAAGTCCATGGTAAAAGGCAGGAAAATACAGAGTCTGGTGATCACTAAAGTAGTATGTAACAGTGAGATAGTTTTAACTTAATCACAATTCACCCAGCTGTAAGAGTTTACTGTCATATCTACTCTTCTTTGCTAAACCATAATGGCAAAACTACAGGGTAACGTACCCAGTGTAAACTAGAGCTCTCATTGTGGGAGTCTGGGTGCACACACCTCCGAGGGGTCTGCAGGGCATTCATCTTCCATCTGTACAACCACCACAGCAAGAAACTTCCTTTGCTCCTGACTACAGGTTCTAATGGATAAGATGTCCCTCAGCTTTATTTCCAATGTCATCCCTTTTAAACCATGACCCTCTGGATGGGTAGGGCGGGCAGTGCCAGGGCACTGGCACGAGGGACTCCAAGGGACACTGGGCAGCCACATCTGGTCTCCATACACACTCGTCTTGTCTTGTGGTCTCCCCACAGCTTAAAAAACAAGGCAGAGGGGAACGGTGCGCTGAGCTTTCCTGCAAGGAAAGCTCCCCAGGGCATCCCAGCATGATTTACACAATTATTCATAACTGTACAGTGACCAGACAAAAACAGATGCAGCAACGCAGGGTAATGACTCAGCTGGACTTGGACGGGCCACCGTATGTTGAAATCTTTTTAACTCCTCATTCTTTACAACTGCTTTACTCAGAGCTCACCATCTCACCAGCCCACTAAGCCACCTGGTCTTGTTTTTCCAATTTTAACACAAACAATGGGAGCTGCAATATACTTTTTATCATTAATCTCCCATCTCGGAAAAGAACTCAGCATCGTGTTTCTTGGACTGCACTTTAATAGCTGTTTTCTCTGTTCAGAAACTAAGCCTGTGGTATTGCAAATATCAATTTGAGCAATACCCAAAATTGTGCCCACAAATTCAGATTAAATACTGTCAGCAAGCTACAAGCACTGTGCTCCTTTAGGGCAAAAATCATCCCTTTCAACACACTTCAAAAATATGTAAAGTAAAGAGAACAGCCAAAGAGATTATTATGGGGAAATAGAAGACTTTTAGAAAAACATTTAATTCCTTCATGAGTTTAGGGGAGAAGCCTGATTGATATTTGTAATCTTTTGGTGGACAGAGCTGTCATTTAATTTAGCTTGCATGACTGAAAGAATTTAACAAAAAGTGTTCCATAGAGTTTTGCTGAAATTCTTTGCATGTTTTTAGTAAGCCTCTGGAATACGATCAAACCTAAAAAGCTGGAGAGGATGGAGACTGAACTTGCAGCTAAAATAATATTAAAATTGTAATATATGCTTAATAATCAAGTATTCACATACAGCAGAAAAAGTGCCTCAGTGCAGAAATTACTCTGGATCCTCAGTCGTGTTATCCATGTGCTGCTTGGCATCAAGAAAGGAATCCTGGGAACTGAACCCAGCAGTGAAAACCAACCCCTGGCTCTGCTAGAAACCTTCCAAAACTCAACCAAACCCACCAACTCATGACTACCTGCAAGATCTGGGATGCCTTCCTACAGAAGCCTCGTAAGGAAGAGTTTTGGAGGAGCAAAGGTGTTATTTCCCCTTTCATCACTCCAGCTCCACACTTCGGCCGCACACTTACAGGTACAGGACACAGGTCCCATGGTACTTCCCACACAACTCCCAAGATTCGCAACAGGTCAGGTTTTTCTATTTTAAATTCCAGCCTGCTGAAAACATGGGGTTTTGAGGGAGAAAAACTAGATCTTACGGGCAATCCTGACCTTGAAATCTGCAATACCAAATAATTTACGTGTGGCTTTTAAATCAGGGCAGCATCATGGGAAACGTGCAGATTTTCACACGATACTGTTCCCTGTTAACAGCTCATTACAATCTACAGAAGTATATTCCCATTATGAAATACAGCTGGGGTTGTTTTGCTTACGAAGGTCATTATCTGATCACAGGCAAGAATCGGGGAAAGGAACCCATTTTATAAGGCTGAAGTTGTGGACTTTTTGAAAACTCATGTGTTTTGAATTTGGTGGCCTGATCATACACAACCATGCACCAGCAGAATTGATTCTCTCCACTTCCTCTGCTTATTAGCCCTGGAAATAGCATGGAAAAAATTATCTTTTATTAGCAAATACTTTCTTTATTATTGAACCAACCCTCATGAGATCTGTTGGTGCCCTTCATGCCACATTCCTATTTCGCAGCTCTGTTTGGTTTATCCATTCTATGGACAGGGGCCTTGGTGGCACAGAAGCATGCACCAACACAAACCCAGTGCAACATCAACAGCATCAATTTTTTGGTTGCTTCTTTCCAAGCTACAGAGAGCTTTCCCCCTCTTGGGTGGCAATGAAATGCAACAAATATTACAGAAAAACTCAATGTTCCCTGGCACCCAGCACCAAACTCCGTTTAAAAATAAAGATATTTAAAACTTTAAAAGTATCTGTAAATAGCAGGATCTGTACTTCTGTCTTGCACAAGCAAACACATGTGCCTGTGCTCACAGGCAGGCATCACTGCTCTTCTGTACACAATGTTAGCCCATGGACAGAAGAGCCTGTTTTGGCAGAAGAACACATGAACTGTGGTTTCCTTATGGCCCTTCCAGTTGGATGCACCTTGGCAGCAGAGACATGGCAGAGAAGAAACCTGTTCCTAATTGAACTCCTATTTCAAGCTCAGCAGAACAAAGCGTGATCACTAATCAAATGTTAATAAAGTGGAAGCAGGCTCTGGAGCTGCAAAAGTAATTTTCAGTGCTTGGAAAAATTATGAGTTGGACATGTTGGCTGTTTTATCAGCTGCTCTAAAAGACAATCCTGCATTTTCCCATGCTGTTTCCTTGGAGTCATCACAGGTTTTGTGCTGCTGGAGCTGAACTCAGCAGACCAAGCCCCAGGGAGCACCTCCTGCCTGCTCTGGGCAAGGGACAGCCCTGGGGTTCCCTCCCCACACACTGCTTTTGGGACATTACTGCTCTTGGGCTCCACACCAACCCATGGCGATGAGTGCCAAAAGTTGTGAACCATAGCTCTGAATTTATACTGGGGCTCCTTAGCCATAAAAATGTTTAGCACTCAACCACCATCTCCTGGAACAGGAAAAATCCCTACCATGCATCACTTGGGGTCTATCAGCACAGCAGGACCCACTTTACTGTCTTCACAGGCTGCAGAGGAGATGCTCTCAGCTGCCAGTAAATCAGTTTTCCTGGTCACTCTCCTGATAGCACAAAGAAGCTGGTGACAGCCGTGAATTATTGACCAAAGAGTGGCCCTACTTTATGGATCATCAGCTTAATTCCAGATTAGCTATCCAAACTGACAACATCCCTATGGGTAAAGGAAGACAGATAAAGATGCCTAAGAGGTGGCAGTAATTAACACGAGTCAGCACCGGACAGTAAATCTCTTTCAGCAGCAGAAGGGGCTGCCAAGGCATTATGGATTGCTCTGGTTTGGTGAGGGCAGGCTGATGCCTGGGACAAGATGTTCCTGCAGGCTCAGAGGTTAAGCCCTGGCTGGCACCACGGCAGAGCAACGGGCTCCTGCCTGCTGTCCCCCAGGCAGGGGAGGTGTCACTTCCCCAGCCTGAACAAACGCCCATTCATCACGGGGCACATGTGAAAAAGAGATTACTCAGGCTTTATGATCAGCTCATTCACCTTATATCCAGTTCCTTCCCCTTCCACCCCCAGCTATTTATGGCTTGTTTTTATGCAGCAGTAGGAAGCAACAGGACAGTGAGGGTGCCAAGCAGGGCTGAGGGGTCCAGCCCAGCCTGAGGGCACCTGGGCAGTTCCCATCTGCTTCTGGCTCATCCCCTGAGTCCCACATCAATGGCAATGCTGGAGAAATGCTGCTTTCTTCTTTAAGCTGCTACAACCCCTTCTGTTCCTTTGCATTTTCAAGCCCAAGCTATTGCTGGCCCTTCAGCATTCCCTTCCTACATCTACCTCCACCAAACACAGACATCTCTGAAACTCCAAAAACCCAGCCATTAGACCAATCATCTGACATGTGGTTGGACTAGGCAGTAGATAACACTTTCAGCACCTTGCTGGACTCTGTCAGAATTAGAAAGATTTCCATGAGCTACCACTTCACTGGAAGCAACACAGGAATGCATCCATTTACTGCAAACACCCTTTGCCAGCTCTTCACTTTGCCTGAGCTGATCTGCATCATTTCCTCAGTCCTAGTCTCTTCCACAGGGCTCATAACTGCTCCAGATATGGTGTTACTCCTGCCAGAGCACCTCCTGAGGACATCTGGTGCACAACCCAGGAAACCTGTAGCTCGATAAAGGGGAGCAGAATGCCAAGTTAAAACTGTGGGTTCACTTTCAAACCTGCACCAGGTAAAGAGCTGGTATTTTAAGACCACTTGGGCTTTCAGATTGCATGGAAAAATTACATAAGGAAAGAAAGTCACCAAGAGAGCAGTCCCCACCAGGCACATTAACCACTCACGCCTGTCAGTGGTGGAAAAGGCATTGCAAAGATGCTTCCTTCCTTGCTACCTGCAAGGGCTATCTGCCTTGTCCCCTTTCCTTGTCCACACCTTCCTTTCTCTGGCATCACAGCCCTGCTCCTTCTCCCCACAAAGTTTCTCAATCTCCTTCCAGTAGCCCCAGCTGCCTTCCCCTCTCCTTTCCACCTGCTCTGCGTCGCTAGACATGAAAACCTGGACCAATTTCTCCACCTCTCAAGCAGGCACCCCTCGGGGGGTTGGCAACTGAGTGAAGGAGGGGTGTGAGAACCTACGTGGGCCAGGGCCCATCACTGCTATTATCTATATTTTCCATATGTTTAGTTACATTGGAGCAGAGCCCTGCTCTGCCATCTAAACACCACTCAGGAAGGCCCAAAGCGCACGTCACCAGAAGACAGAACATGAGACAACAAGCAAAGTAAGAGCACAAGGAACAAGAAGACAACATGGCTAGAGGTGGAGCAATCAACCACCTCATTGCCATCACGTCCTTCAGGCATCTGAGCAGGGGTGGCCTGGGCAGAAGATGCCCTAGATGCAAGAGCATCCAGAAGGACATGTAGGTATCACACCACATTGAGCCATCTGCTAAAACAGCCCCAGGTTTCTGTAGAGGGAGACCAGTGTGACCCAGGCAGGGAGTGCAGCAGCCAGTGGGTCCTGCAGCCTCTTCCCTGCCCAGCTCAGCCCAGCCCAGGCTGGGAGATTTCCTCTTGGCTCAGGCTCCGGCACACGTGGCGGCTTCCAGTTGTCAGCAACGTCTGCTGGGAGACAAACATCTCGTCCTTGGCACCAGGTAGGAAGCAGCAAGCTGAGAGCTGTGCCGGGAGGATTTTTTTTCCTCCTCTTCACCTTCTGCAACACAAACGAGAGGCAAATCCCTGCCCCAGCCACTTCCCTTTTCCCTTAAAAGCTCCCAGTGGAGAGGGACTTCTCAAATCATGTATTTTTGTGCATAGTGTTGTGTTGCACAGAGATTTCTGCCAGAACAGCAGCCCAAGTCACGCTGGCTGCATCCTGCCCTCAGGAGCTTTCCAAGCTTTACTTTTGCATTTGCTTCACCTCAAGGCACTGGAAGCCCAAAAAGCAACTGCAAGCAGTTCTGATGGATGTCCCCAGGTCTGCAGAGCTGTCACAGGGAACTGAACAGCCGCCTCATAAGCCACTTACCTCCCATCAGACAAGACAACCCCAGTGCGGGGTTAATTACTGAGCTATTGATTTCAGCAGAGACTAAAATCAGACAGGAGGAGGAGAACTCCATGGCAGACACCCCCAAACCTGTTAGCTAGGGAGGATTGAGCAGCTGGTCTCTAATTAATGGCTGGGCTGGCTCCTGGGCCACGTCTCAGCTCTCCTCTGCATTCAGAGCATGGATGCTGCTTGCTAAAACCCAAAAAATGTCACAGACACAGCTTTTCCTGTGTCAATATTGGCACCTAGGATAGATCTACCAACAGGATAAGGAACCAACCATCCAGGCTCAGGCACTGCTGATACACTAGGGTGCAACTCATCACTGATACTGAATGTACCCAACAGCAACTGACCCTGCAAGGCTCAGGCCTCTGGAGCTGCAGGCAGGAGGTAAGAGGAGCCCTGCCCAGGATGGTTCTCCCACACACAGATGCACAGACGCCAACTGAGCAGCTGAAGCAACTCAGTGTTTAAATTAGGTTCAAAGCTGGTGACTTTATACCCTCCCCCAGTGAGACTCAACACTCATAGAGGAAGCCCAGAAGAGCACCTATATGAGTCTCACCCTCAGCAATTAGATGCTTATGAAAAGGTCAGTAAACTCCTTCCCCGCTCACAGGCAGGAGGCATTCAAGGGATCCTGCCAAAAATAAAAACTAACTTCCTGCCCATCACAATATTTGTTGATGGCTCGAACACCCACCCTGTGCCAGCTGCCTCCCATCCCCCTGCTAACTGTGCTGCACAGGGGAGCATTTTCTTACATGTGTCCCCAGAAAGGCCAACCAAGCACATTTTCTTCTCTTAAATATCTCTCCCTAGCAATACAGCCAAGTGAGACCATAGGCAACAAATCCTGTTGCAACCTAAAGTTCCCTCTTTGCTCTCAGTTTGATGTGCCGCAAGGGCCATCTCTCATCACATGGGCTCCAACAGCACAAGCACTAAAATGCAACCCAGCCTCTGCAGCCAGTTACATGTCAAAACCAAGGTAAGAAGTTTAATGAGCAACAGCATCAACTGAGAGCCCTCCTGAGCCATGAGGGGTATTCAGACCTGCCCCAACACAGACAGGTCAATGTCTGACTGGGGATGGGGTTTGCCAGTACAGAAACCTGCCTCATTACAGACATCTGCTTCATCAGCAGGATAACAAAAGGAGCGAGATCACAAATTATTCATTATTTAAAATGAATGAAACCTCTTGCACTTTCTGACGGCAGCACAGTTTGCATGAAAGCTGCAGTGGTCTGTGCCAGCCACTGCCTCCTGTGGCCACTGAAGTGGGACAGAGCATCAGGAGAAGTCCCAGGAGAAGCCAAACCAAAGCTATAAAAAAAGGGACCACCCTTTCCTAGAGCAGGATGAAACAGCATGAAGCTGTGTCAGGGGAGGTTTAGGTTAAATATTAGAAAAAGGTTGGGCACTGGAACAGGCTCCCCAGGCAAGTAATCACAGCACCAAGCCTGACAGAGCTCAAGAAGTATTTGGACAATACTCTCAGGCACAGGGTGTGATTCTTGGGATTGTCCTGTGAAGGGTCAGCAGTTGGACTCTATAATCCTTCTGGGTCCCTTCCAACTCAGGATATCCTGAAATTCTGTTCTAGGATTGCTGAATGAGGTGTAGGTCCGATGCACCTCCTGCTTCAGACCAGGGAAACCCTGGTGACACTTGTTGCAAGAACAAAGCTGCTGAGAGCATAAGATGAACTGCTTCAGCCAGCTAAATGCCTTGCTGCACACAGTAGTAAGACACCTTGCAATGCCATTCCCACCCAAAAGATGCCAAACCAACTAATGCTTTTGGTTCTTTCAATATACAACACACACAAACCCAGAGCAATCTGAGCAGGCAGGATCTAGAAGGACTCCCCCACTCCCCCATCTACAGCTGGTGGTGTGGACCAGATACAAATTAAGACCTCTGGGAATAAAAACACGCCACAAATGTGCTTTGTTCCCACTGCAGACATAGTCCTTTGGTAGAGTGGCAGAATTGCACTGGGGAAATCCCCAGCTCTAGCCTTCTCAGCACGTGAAGCAGCTTGGGATGGAGTGGGAATCTCACAGGGATTTGGGCTCACAGCTGCACTGCCTGCACACCATGCCACAACTGGGCACCACACTCCCACAGCACAGCCCAGGGGGTTGCAGAGGGGACTTCCCACTGGAGCTGGCCCTCTCTGCCCACAGTGGGTCTGACAGCACTGCCTTTTTCTCCTGTCCCCTGAGAACATCATGGCCAAGCAATCTTACACGACCTCAGTCTAGAATCAAAAGTAGCATTATTGCTAATGAGGCTTTTTCATGGGAACAAAAGCAGTTGGATTTGTTTTTTGGCCAAGAAGACAACAGGTTACCTTCTGGACGATGAAGATTAGCTCTCTGAATCCCAATCCCTTCTCAGTCTGGACCACATTATAAAAACTTTGATGTTAAGTCAAATTTTGGAGAAAAACATGAGAAAACTACCAATCAACTAACACCAGAGAGCTGCATCCTTTATTAATGGGACCATCAGGGAGGACACCTACCTCAGACATCTACTGATTAAATTACAGCCTGAGTTACAGCACAGGCGACACTTGATACAATTAATGAGGCCCAGAATAACTGTAATTAACTGTTAATCTGGTATCAACAGCTCCAGTTACACTGGGTTTTGCTGCACAAGGACTCCTTCAGGTTTGTTTCCTTCAAAACAGGATAAACTCCAGCACTGGTACAGGATATCTGGTGTTTGTTTTAAGGCATCGCTGTGCTTCAGCTGCATGTTTTGGACACAAAAGCAAATGAATCCCCTTTAAAGGTGTTCATTTGTTTTTTTCTCCAGCTGATTTCCACAGCATTGTTTGGAGGCTGGTCCCTGCAGGACACACCTGAGGCACCTGCCTCCCTGCAGGAGCTGAAGCCACAGGGACAAAGTTGAATCCCTTCTCATGCATAAGACGAGGGCAACCAGGGAATTTCAGGGAAGGAGAGTGATAAAATGCTATTTATGTTACCCAAAGGTTATGGATGCCAGACAATAAACTGGTGTGGAAACCAGCCAAAACTGCTACCCATCCAAGCTCAGCCCCAGCAGCTTCCTGGTCTTGCAGAGAAAAGCCAAGGAGATGGATGTTAGGCATTGGAATAAGTTCCCCAGGAAAGCAGTGGAGTCACCATGCCTGGAAGAGTTCAAAAGGTGTGTAGATGTGGCACTTGAGGACATGGTTTAGCAGTGAACATGGCAGTGATGGGTTAATTCTCTGGAATTGGGGTAGGTGGGATTAGCAAAAAGGAAGCACAGCTGAGATATTCCTTTCCATAGTGATAAAGGAGATACATGGCTTCACACAGGAATGCACCTTTCCCAGTCCTCCCATGTGTGTTCCTGAAATTCACTGCCAGGGAAAGGCCAAATGAAAGTAAGAAGGACAAGAAAACAGTGAATCTTGTCTCAAGAATGGCAGCTCTGGAGTCCCATTATTTACCCCCCCAAAAAAAGGATTGTATGGCTGTGGACCAAAGGATTTGGGTGTGCTGAGGAAAAGCCTACAATAAATTACTGAACTGTCTGATGTGAGGACTTTTGATACTGCCAGGTGTTTTGGCACCAACATCAGCAAAACCAACAGGTCAGTAACAGACAGGGTTTGCTGGGTTTCCACAGCACACAGGAGATGCTCAGGCCCTCAGCACAGATTCACTGTCACTTCAGCAGTACCTGAAAAGTGCCTATTTGCTGCCCTTTCCTTACTGAAAATAGAAAATATCTCACATTCCACAGAAAATGTCACTGCACAGCGTGGATCTTAATTGTGCACCCCTCACACTCCCTCTGTGTCGGGCAAGATCATGGTTAAAACAGGCAACAAACTCCAGCAAACACAGCCCAGGATACAACTCTGTTTGAAAACAGGCATGCAAACACAGCAGGTCCAAACAATCTCTGGCTGTTAGAGAAAACTCTTTTGGGTGACCTGTGGATACAGCATTCCCACAACAACCCTGATAAAGCCCAGAGGTTTGTGACAGGTCCCGGGCAATATCTGGTGTGGGCAGACACCGGCTCTTCCTGAAGAGGGGAAGGAGGGGTTTGGGCTTGAAAAGCCACCCTACAGTAAGATACCTCCAAATTTAATTATGTTCTCATTACCAAGGGTCACACATCCCCTGATTTAACTGCCCTGGCAAAATCCTGTCAATACCACTTGCACAGAGTGGGAGAGCATTTACCCAGCACGTTAATGGGAGCTGGGGCACAGCTAAAAGGATGATGGAATTAGTATTTAAATACCAGGCCTAGACTTGGTGGAGCTGCAGATTACTTTGTGTAGTAAAGAAGAATTAACTGATCCATTCCAAAATGCATTTATCATTAAAATAAAAATCTTCTGTCATTTTATTTAATAGCCTTAGTAAGAAATAATTGCAATGTCTGGTTGCTTTTCAACAACATGTGGTTTTAATATTTTAATTGTTACAAACTGTTTAATAATGGTGAACAAAAGGCATGTCCAAGTAATTATTGTATTTATTAACATTTCTTTTGAGGACTTGATAGATTATATTGCACACATACAGCACTTCAGACATTGTAGTGTTAACTTATTAAATTTAAAGGTGGAAAAGGAGCCAGAAGTGACTTGCTTTGGTGCAATTTAAATATTGTGTTTTCAAGTGATTAGTGTTGTGCATCACATTATTCAACAATCTGGAAGTGTGCACATTTTTCTAATTATTATGCAGCTTCATCTGATCAGGGAATTAAAATACAGTGGGAATAATAAACCTCAGAGAGCCTAGCAGGCACAGGGAAACGCTGTTCCACCAAATCCGTCAAAGTCATGGATTTTTCTGACGGGGAAATAAATTCCTGAAAAGTCTCCACCTCACCAGGCTCTCCCATAATAAACTTCATAGTTTTCCCTACTCTGAGCCACCCAGGTCAGGGTCTGGTGAGGTGGGTTCCCAGGACCTCATGCCTCCCCTGGGAGCACCCACGGCCACCCCGAGCTGCCCCCTGCCCTGAGAGCCCCCACTGCACCACTCGGCAGCCTGGTTGCAGGTTTCCTGTATGCCCCGAGCAGGATCTGGGTCCCTTTGCCTCCCCAAGCATCATTCCCCCATGGCAGGGTGAGACCCTCCTCTCTGGTCCCCAGCGCTCCACCACACTCTGTATTTTAAGCAAAGGGGTTGCAAGGGACTCTCAGGCACAAGGGCACCACACCGTTCCCAGGCCTATTTTGTTTACATTTGATTCAATCAAGTTGTGGCCTTTTGGCCTCTTTCCAAATTAACTTCTGGGTGACCTCCACCATGCCCTCTCCCAGCAGCCAGGCCGCCGGGAAACAGCCCATTAAACCTACAAACAAATACAGGACATATTGGTTGATCAAATCAGCTTCAAACACAGCTCTGGAAACGCCTGGCCTGTGCTTTTAATGCGAACTTCAAGTCTATTTTATCTTCGGTCATTCGCACCTCTGAGCCTCCTGGCTTTTTTTTTTTTTTGTTTTTCCCTTCCAGCTATAGCTCTGTGTTTTACTGCCTCATAAAATTTCTAAATTTTGTTCTCATCCTCCTGCAAACCCTGAGAAGAGCAATGTGAGGGTCTCTCACGTGGGGCTCACCACAGGGCCCAGGTCTTTACACCGAGCACACAAAAAAAGGCAGCAAGACCCTCGTTGGGGGAACAGCTGCAATATTCCAAAAAGTTGTGTCTTCCCTGTATTTCCAAGGAAATAAATCAAAGGGAGTTTCTCAGGGTCTGTGAAAGCATATTGCCTGGATTCCCATCCCCAAAGGGTTTATTTTTTCAAGAGCTTATATGGTAGTTAGATTTCTGGCTAGAGAATATGCAATATGATAAAAACACAGTCCCTATATGGGGCAATAAATTACAGATTGTTTGATGTGGAAACCAAAGAACTGTCAAACTCCAGTATATCTAAAAAATTCTAAATGAGCCCTTAACTCGAGTGTCTGGAAATGTACAGTATGTTTCCAGGCCATTCAATTTTGTAAAGACATATCTCCCCCATTTAAGTTTCCTTTTATGGATTTTAGTATTAATTTTTGGTGTGGTCGTTCCCTCCTTTTGTTAAAAAATTGTGCTCTTCCTCCTCGAGACAGTACTATGATAAACACCAGGATTTAACTAAATATAAACAGGGATTGGAACTGGGCACAAGCTAAAAGAGGTAACTGCATTAAGGATGGGGTAAAGCATCTGCTGCAGTGGTGTCAGAGCCCCATAGGCACTGCAGAGGGCACAAAAGCCACCTCAGAACAGACATGCACAGGAAGGAAGACCAAGAGTGTCATATCAGCAAATTTGGTGCTGCAGATTCCTGCTTTATCCTCACACCAGCATCACTCAGGTCCACTCTCCAGAGCCTTTCATAGAGGAGGATGATCAATAGGAGGTCACCAGTGTGGCAGAGCTCCCAGGCTGTGGGGCATAGGACACCACAGCCCCCACCTCCATGTTTATCTCTTAAAACTTGAAGCTCTTACCCATCTGTCAGCCATCCAAATGCCTCCCCGTAGTGGGAGGAAAATTGCATGACCAGAGGAAATAGCTCACCTCGCACACAGCTTTCTGCCTAGGGATGGTACCGAGTCACAAAAAAACTGAGCAAGACCTTGCGCTGACACTGAACAACCTTTCAGTTTCAATATACTTTTACGTGTGGGATGAGTGAAAACCCTTCCAGCTAGAAACAGACCCCATCCACTCTGGGAAATAAAAGTTAGGAACCAATTCCAACTCATTTTCCTGAAGGTGACCCTTAGCCTCCCAGCTGAGATAACAATGCTAATATTTATGGATGGGCTGTTCATGCCTCTGGGCACACAACAAAAATAACTCAAATCAAAACTTGGTAGACATCTAACAGAACTGGGGGGAAAAAAATTCTACTTCCAATATGGCAATAATAAACCATCTCAACCACCAATATATGAAAAATAGCATCAGCCACAATCACACATTTGGGTGAAACGAAAATGGTCTGATGTAATGAATTGGCATCACTGAGGGGGACTCATCCAGAAAGGGCTGACTTGAGACAGGAACACTACTCAGGCACTGTGCTTTATTCATTTATTTAGTTCAGCTTGATAGAAGGTGCTCAAACGAAAAAAAAATCAATCTGGGAAACTTTCACTTCCCCTTCTCTCTCGGTTAAGTTTTCTATACTCCTTTCAGTTCCCACAGGTTTAATTCTAATGCACAAACCCCATTCTCCTTTCAAACTGCAAATGTTTGATGAGAATCTCTCATGTGTATGTGTGCACATTTACCCAGATTTGGTTTGAGGAGACATGAACTAAAGAACAAGCATGATTTCTACACACAACACATTCGCCAAACTCAAGCAAGCTCGAAAACGTGGCGAACTGCTGAAAGCAGACATTTTCAGCAGTGTGAGCAGCCTGGAATAGAGCAAAGCCAAGTCATCAGCAAATTACAGACATTTTAGCAAAAATCTACAAGTAAAAGCAAAAGCTCTGGGACTCTACGAAAATTGCACCAACTAGCATGGTTCCTGAGTCTGCCCACACCCACAAAATCCAGGCTGCATCTCTAACAACACACTGTGAGGAAGCCACAACATTGCACTATATTCCTAATTTATGGGTAGTCACATGGAGAATCCAGTTTACAGCTCTGAGCACTACAAAGACACTCTTTTCCCCCAAAAATCCTGGATATTGGAAAATCCTTAAAAGCCACTGTTGGCTTGAGCTTGGTGGATAAGGAGATTTTCACCCCACCCCAGCTCAGGAGTCCCCACTGCTTCACAAATCTGAAGCCAACACCTGAAAAACACAACTGTAATTCATCCAGAGCTGCGGCTCCTTCCACATTTCCTACTCTTTGGCATTCAAGATGCATTCCACATGTGAAAGAGAGCTCAAAACTTCCTTAGGTCAAGAAAAGAAGTGTGATGGTGAGCTCTGGCACCCCAAATCCCAAATTTAAGTAACTTCTGCAGTTTCACGGTTTATAAGCTACTTATCATAGACTACAGACCCTCCACAGGAACAGAATCATATCATAGAATTACAGAATGGTTTGGGTTGGAAGGGATCTTATAGATAATATAGTTCCAGGGACACTTTCCTTAGACCACATTGCTCAAAACCCTGTACAACCTGGCCTTGAACTTCCAGGGATGGGGCATCCACAGCTTCTCTGGGCAAGTTTCATAACTAATTTTCACAAATCACTTCCCATTTTCTCCTAATTTTATTCTCAATTCCTCCTCTTTCTCAAACACAACTTTACAAGAGTGTTCAATATTTTTCAGATTCTTAATTTACGCCATTCAAACCAAAAGACTTTATCTGCCCCCATAACATGTTCCAACCTGATCCTACAAGCCAAGAAGGGGAAGCACTGAAAGAGATCACAACTAAAGGTGACTCTATTCACCCCCTTAACACTATTTTTCTCTGAGCAGCAGCTGACAAGAGACACTCTGCTGCTGCAAACAGCTGAATAGGGTTCAGCAGTGTTTACCCAGGGTCTCCCACTCCACAGATCTCCAGTCCTCAGCAGCCTGAGCTGTTCAGCAAAGACCTAACTTGACCCAGTCTGGCAGCCAGCATTTCACAACCACTTTATGTCAGCAGTTTCAAGTACACTAATAACCATGTTTTGTTCAGTGCGACTTTCTCACTGTGAACGGCAAAATATCATTATCACCTGCAGGTTGAAGCCTGCCCTCTACCCCATTTAATAGGGAGCTGATTATGCTATTCCCCCCCCCCTTTCCCCTTTTAAAAATTATGGGCTGTTGGCAGATGGCACCGCTCGGCACGGGGAGGGTGCGGGAAGGCAGAGCAGGCTGCAGGGCCGCTGCCCACATCGGCTCTCGCATGGTGGGGCACTCCCGCGGACCCCAAATCCCTCCCTGTGTCCCACTCCCAGACAGCACCTAATGAGGCGTGCCTGCATCGGAGGACACTGGGGTTAAACTGGGAATGGCTATGAAAACAGTCCCTGGCAGTGGCAGGAGCAGGAAAGCAGAGGTTTGCAAAAAAGTTGCTAAGCCAGCAAGTCCAAACAGAGCCGCCCTCACAGCCCACCCAGCCGGGAAGCAAAGCTGGGCTTAACCCCGGGAACCCGCTGCTACCCAAAGCCTCATGCCAGAGTGAGCCTGGACAAGGTCCCCCGCTGGTAAGAGTTCTTTCAGGAGAGACTGGGCAGCTCAGCTGCATTAACTGTGTTACCACCTCCGTGTGTGCCCTGTGAGGTCCCAGTAAAGTACCAAGTCCAAGGTATCCACCTCCTGAAAAACACTGCCCCTTTGAGTTACTGCAACGTCCCATACTCAGTGACAGAGAGGGGGGAGAGCAGTGTCCAGAGCTGGATCCCAGCCCACTGGCCCAAGGCAGTGCTGTGGGAGAGCTCTGGGAGGTGAACAGCCACAAGCTGAACGCTGTGCAGAGGTGCCACCTAACTTCCTGGCAGCAGTGGGGCTTGTTCACAGACCTAATCTGGCATGGCGTGATGGGTAGAGACAAGATACTGCTTGTCCCAGTAAGAATGCCAGGTCTGAAGCAGTGGGAAGGAAGCTTCCTCCCCAGCACAAAGGATCTCATCCAGCCCTGCCACTTCCCCCTTCAACAGTAACTAACTTGCCCCAGCAGTTGCTGGGAGTGGATGTCCAGGGAAATACAGCGAAGAAACAGGTGATCCTTTCTGCTGGCCACGAGCAATACCAAAGGGGATTCCTCTGACTAGAGGGGACATCAGGCACATGCCACACAAGCCCCTGCCAGCACCTTGTGCTCGGGGGGACCACAGCAGCTCCATCTTTCCTGGTCCTCCACTGCACAGGGGACATATGCCCAGCAGAAGCACAGTGCAGGGATGCATCCACACATTGGCCAGGCACAGGCTGAGCCCTGGAAGGTTGCAGTGCACATACCCCACAGCTCCCACTGACCCACGGAGAACCACACCAGCATGTATCCAACAGGACCTGCCATGTGTGCCCTGTGAGCCTGGTACCCTGCGGGGCTGAGGTGGCACTGGCTCCGCACACCGGGCTCTGCACAGAGCTGCTGAAGATGGAGACACCCTGGGTTGTCTGGCTGAGCCCAGAGAAAGTGTGGGGGAGGCCAAACTGATTTGGAAACCACCCACTCCAGAGCCATCCCTGCTGGCACGTCTGCAACAAACCTGGTTGATGTGTTTCAGCTTGTCAATAATCTGGCTGATCACTGGCTCCAGACCTTTCATCTTCACCTCATGGTTGCCAGACTGAGCTTTTGCTCCATTCCTTGTGATTTGGGGACTGTACCTACAGGAGTGAGAACAGAGAAGACCATGATGTGATGGGCTAATACAGAGGAGATCTTTAAAGTTCAATACAAACAAAAGAAATCCCAAGATAAGCATAATCCCTTTCCAAAACAGAGAGCACAAGACAGTTAATAATGACAAAGAAAAGGCAGAAGATTCCTATAAAAATTTTTGCTCTGACTTTGCAAAGCAGCAAGATGATGTAGTTGTATCACTTGAGGACAATGAACTCCTTTCCAGTCCATTAGTAACCAAGGAAGACGTTAAACAGTATACAACAGGGATAAATATTTTCACATAACTTGCACCCAAGAGTCCTAAAAAAGCTGGCTCAGAAATTCTGGCTTGCTCATGTTTGTTTAAAATAAATCTTGGCAGACCACAGAGACTCCAGTACAAGAGTGGTAGTGTTGTGCCCATAGCCAAAAAAAATGAGTGGGATGACCCAGTTAACTGCAAGCTGATTAGCATAACATCAACCCCCTTGCAAAATAATGACTATCACTGATGTGTGATTTCAATAATAAAAAATTAAAGCACCAGAATATAATTAATGCTGTCAACATTGCTAATGGAAAATAGGTGTTGTCAAACAATCCTGATTTCAGCCTTTGATGAGATCCAGCCTTGGGGATCAAAGTAACTGCTCAGACAGAACGTACCTTGACTTTGGTAAGGTGCTGGGCTCTGCACCATGGGGTATCTTGATTTACACAGGTACCATGCAAGTCAGCAAAGCCCCCGTAAAGCAGATTAAGCTGCCAGGGTAACTCTGCAGAGGAGGGCAGCCAACCCCAAACTCAGCTTTTTCACTGGCAATTAGGAAAGAAATATACATTCACTTGCTGCAAGATTTATGGAATGGCCAAGTTTATCAGAGTAATAAAAGTGAGGGGAAGAGGGACAGAGGGGTTGCTGTTCACTTGCCTGTGGAGGAACACATTCCTACACTCAGGACCTCGGTAACAGCTCGTGATGCTCCGGACATGAGACAAGCACGTCTGCACCAACCTCAAACTCAGCTTCAGGATCAGAGCAATCAGCTGCCACCACTGCCTGCTGCAGCCACAGCAGTGGCACAGAGCACACGGGTGCTTTCTCGAGCTGTGGGTTGTTGGTACTCATCACAGCCCCAGTGACAGGTCATGGTACTCTTCAAGCGCAAAACAAGTCCTCATCTCCAAGAACTGGCAGCCAGAACAGGCGCTGCCAAACCCCGGAACAGCCTACGAAAGTGAGATCACCGAGATAACACCAGCACCAGTCTGCTTTACTGTACATCTGTTTTTCCAGTGTCGTGGGTAAACAGGATGAATATTCCTTTCTGCGTTCATCTCCTACACATCACGTCTTTTACCAGCTCCCAGAACCAGCCCTAGTGGCTGCCTCCTTGTCTGTCAGCTCCCTGCTCCCCTGCCCAGCTAATCCTCCATCCCCACACTGCCAGGCAAGCTTGGGCAATGACAGTCAGCCCATTTCACATGGGTTTTGGGCTGAAAGTGGGACTTCAGCAGGCATTTAAAGAAGGGGAGGGAGACAGGAGGGATGGTGGGGCCAACTCAGGGAGAATGCTTTGCTAGGGGAGAAAGCAAGAGGCATGGGGACATTTGGCCACAAGAGCTGTCAGGGCACACTAAGGGTTTCAAGGATACACAGGGGCTTGGTTTAAGCTCTACTTAAATGCTAAATTAGGAATGAGATTGACTCAGACATGTAGGAATGCAAAGGCAACCTCAAATCTACAGTGGTGCATCAGGAATCTGCTCCTGACCTGAAATATTCACATCATATAAAATAGAGAACTGAGGCTGATTTCCACTCCAAGGCAGGAGTTCTATGTTCAGGAGCTCTCTGCATCTCCAGCCAGGTCATTCCCCATACACAGCTCTGATGATGGCTGACAAGCCTGTGAGATACTGTACTGAAAGAGATGACAGATGAAAAAGAATGGGAGAAGGAGGTGTGTGTGCCTACAACAGAGGAACACATGCCTGTGTTTATTCCTGTTTCCAGGCTTAAACAGCTTGTCCAGGTACAAGTGTCACTGCAAAGCAGAGACATCAACTTGGTCTCCCCAAGCCCCACCAGCTCCTCAACATGGGAGCAGCTGCCTGCACAGTCAGCCCCCTACCCTGCACTTCAGCACCAGCACCACACTCAGCTCTGCTCTCTACACCTGTCCCCGTGCTAGGGCCTCTTGGTAGGACTCAGTATTTTGTAAAACACTTTTTTTTTTAATAGTTGCATTATCCTGTAAGGCACAAAACACAGCTTTACCTGAGACACAACAGCTCCCAGTTCAGAAAAGCCCTCACACATGCAATTAGATGGCTTGTTGTAGGCTGAAAGCTTAGTGACTGGGAGAAGTGGGGCCAGAGCAAGCCAGGTTGGGTGCCAGCCTGCAGAAGCCCATGCCCAGGAGAGGGGCTGTGCTCCTGGCACAGCCGGGTTGCATGCTCCGAGCACCATCTCGTGGGAAGAGGCTGCTCTGCCGCAAGCACAGACCTGCCCGGCTCTGCTAACACTTAGGCTGAACTTTTTGCAGGAGAACAAAGCACTGGGAGCAGCAAAACATTAATCCTGCTGCTTGTTTTTCACACAGTCACTTAATGCCATCGTGCCCACCTGACAAACACATCCAGAGACTGGATGTAAACATCCAAAAGACACATGACTTTTCAGATGCCGAAGAAATTACTGCCTTTGGTGTCACTGTAAATTTAATTTAAAACACTAATGGAACTCAAAAGTGCATTGCTGAAAAGTCTCCCGTGGTTTCAGAAATTTAACAAGCAAACTCACACAGGTTTTAGCATGAGCACAACCAAGCCCATTTGGTGCATACCTATATTAATACAACCTCTCTCCTAAACAGTTTTATGTAAAGAAACACAATAGCTTGGGTCTGAGTGGGTGAAATCCCTTCTGAAATCCACGCAACGGCTGCCAGAGACGATTTCTGTAGCCTACACATTGTTGTACAGGAAGGAGGAACACAGTACTACAACAGCACTATACTGTAACTTCATGTCCAAAAACTGAAATTGTTCTCTAGAAAGTTCTACTGGGGTTTGGTGAGGACCTCAGATCACTCTTCCCAGAGGATTAAGTGTACTAGAGAAGGAAGCAACCTGAAAGCATTTGCAGAAGGATCTGTCTCTAAAACACCGATGCTGGAGAAACAAAGTGTCGCCACCTGGTACTTCCCACCTGGCCAGGTACAAGGGTATGTGCTAGACCCAGAATGAACAATTTGCATCATTATACAGTTATCATTTGAAGCAGCAAGGCAGTGGGCAGTGTAAGCTGCACATCTTTGAGCATGAATCACAAAAAAGGAGATGCACAGGAACATGCTACGTCCCAACAGCCAGAGACATGGTCCTGTGTGGCATGGATGCTTTGGGACACACTGCCTGTTCATGGCCAAGCTGAGACCTCCTGGCATGTTCAGGCACGAGGGGGGCACCAGCTCCCCTCAGCTGTGCCCCTCTCTGGGGTGGCCACACTCAGGCATGCAGGATGAAGCCAACAAAGGGTTAAAGGCTTTGAAATGTAGCTTCAGCCAGCGACCTGCATTCCTGAAATGCCAGAAAAGCTGGAAAAGGCAGCTGGTACCCCTCCCTGCAGCCTGGGCCAAGCAGCCAGGCCTTAATACGGCAGAGAGATGCCTTTCCAGCCCCCAACAAGCTGGAGAATGGGGGTCCCAGTACAGGCCCCAGGCAGGCTCCTGGGCACCCCCACCACTCCAACCTGCTGCAGGGCTGGTGGGCTCGCAGGCAAAACAAAGCCAAAGCATCACCTTCCTCCCATGTTCTCCAGTCACAGTGCAGAAAAGGAAAAGTCTCAGAGCCATCTCGAGCTGCTTTCAACTTATGCCAATAAAACAGCCCTTCTGCAGGACACTTGTGCCCCTCCACTATACCCATCACATACCCCTGCCATGGTCACTGATATCAGCAAGGAACAGCAAATATGCACAGTGGATAAAGTCCACCCCACGGTCCCCGGGGGTCCCTGCGCCAAAGGGGTATCAGTGTTGCAACATGAGCATGGTTTGGCTTCCACTTCATAAGCAAAGCCCAAAATACTTTCCTCTTTGACGTGTCTCGACGTCAGTCAGCAGCATCTCCTTCCTTGGGCTCCCTGGGTATGGGCTCTTGCTGGGGATGTGGAATTTTCCAAAGACAAATGTCATGTTTTAAAACGTGCTGATAAGCAGCCCTCATTAAAAACTACTTTAAAGACAATCATTTAATGAAAACACCAACAATCTGAAGTCTTCTGTGGGGATGGCACAGCTACAGACCCCTCCTCCTCTTTCTCATCCACCAGCCATAAATGCCCAAGTATGCTGTCAAATAAAGGGATTTTCCCCTCCTTTTCTCCCCACCATCCACAAAAGTCTCCTGTGAATGTTTGGTCTTTCCAGTCCAAATGCAGCTTGTTCCAAGCTTTCATTTCAGAGCAAAGAAGGCAAGATGACAAATGCTATTTAAATATATGGCAATGAATTTAAAACGTGTGTTCATCCTACTCTGCCATGCTAGGCTTTGAGATGAGTTACTGCAATGCCTGAAGTGTGATTTAGAGAAAGTAATCATGGAAGTCAAACATAAAGAATTACACCTTTTAGAAAAAGGAAAGTAAGTATGTCATTCAAATAACAATTAATTTATGCCTGCCTTCCAGTTGCAAATTATTTATTCAAACGCAGCTCCACAATTTAAACAGCACAGTATCCCCTGCAGGCTCTTCCTCTACTATGTTCACTGGATCATACTTGTTTGAGAGAGTGCATGGGGGACAAACACAACACAGACTGCTACAAGACAGGACTACAATGCCAGAGAAGAAGTTTCACTGCACAGGAGGTAATAGCTGAGCTCCAAGCTTGCCAGAGCAGCATTCCCAGCACCCACAATCCCACAAAGCTGCTCTGCATTTCAAGACATGACTTACTATATACCATGTGGACTGGTGACACCGAGTCCTCACCACACAGAAGGCAAAAAGATATGAAAAAGGGGAGAAAGGAAAGAAAAGTTTCTCCCCTCACACTCCTGACAGGAACCCAGGTCTTATCTCCAGATGGTTTTCATGGGTCAGTAAAGGTGGCTGCAGTGGTGAAGTCAACATTTTACTCTCTGGCCCTGATAATTTTTGCTTTAGTGAGACAACCTCCATGTTACATCAGCAGTGCAAGCAGTGGGGCTCAAAAGGCTTGAAAAGCTGTTTCCAATGCACTCATCCTGCCCTGCAGACAGGGTGAAACTCCTAGATGTGCCCATAAGCTGCCAAGAAGAGGTGAAAACTTCTTCCCCTGATAGTTTCCTCTCTAAAGAGAGACTGTCCAGAGGTAACCTGGTCAATCATACCAATTACTCCACTCCCAGCTGCCCTCTTCCATATGGGGTGTGTGTTCCCTTGACAATATGCAGGCATCTGTTACACAGGGGTGCAAGTGGCAGGAGAGAGGTGGGATGTATGGTTCTTGGGTGCCTTCCTGGCCTTCAACATGCACTCATTTGCTTGCTTGCAGTGATTCCTTGCAGTCCCTGCAGAGCTCAAAATGCCGCAGTCAATTTACACCACCAGCAGCTCCAAACAAGCTGCTTCAAAAGCAACCGGGAGGATCCAACACTCTCAGTGGGGAGTGTTCTCACCTAACTAAAAAGGAGCCATTTTCTGCTGGATTTCCAAATATCAACACCTTGAAGCCTGGTCCATGACAGCCCTCTCAGATCCTGCTGTATCCGTTCTCTGCCAAGGGAAGCGTCCTTCAGCTGACAGCTTGGTGTTATAAATATGAGGTATCAGGTAATCACCTGGTTCTAGGAGACAGAACTTCAGAGGGGACAGCAAAAACTATAATATTCATAGGAAAACAGTGGGAGTTTGTAGACAACCTGAAGTCTCCTTCCATTCTTATTTCAGTTAAAGTCAAGACAAACAGATTATGGAAAAATGGGCTAAACCTGAGATGAAGCAGCAGGCTTAACAGAGGAAGATTCATGATCTTCATTTCTGAAATATTCTGGAAACAATTATGGCCACTCAATAACCCACAGAATTTGCCTACTATCCTTTCACTGCAGCTTACATTTGCTACAAAGCTGTGTTTTATGAGCTCGAAAAGTTATACAGCCCCCCTCTTTGGGGACTCCATTGTATCAGATATTTTGCAGTGCTGCCAGAAATAACCAAACCCTTCATGAACTAAAGGGTTATTGCTGGCATGGAATTTCCTTTGTTCCAATTACAGAATCTCATTTTTCTGTCTTGCTTCCAATTGTGCTTTCATTGTTTATGATTTGTATGATTAAAACAAACCACGGTACATTGGCAACAGCAGGGAAATTCGAGACTTCCAGCTCGAAGAAGAGATTTGGCAAGGTGCTAAAAATATATTAATTTTGAATTGGTACAAAGAGAACAAGAGTTATGCTGGTGATTTAGATTAATGTACACATTTGTCTTGAGAAATTTGAAAATGGCAATATCTAACAGTAATGCTTAATGTGCTTACAAGTTTTGCAGTGGGCAGATGTTGCTGTCATTCTATTCAGAACAGCTTGAAAGGAACATACTCGTGTAAGCAGATTATTAAACTGTGAGAATCTAGATTTTAATAGGCTTTTAGTATTAAATGCTGCAAAACCCTGATACTGTATATAAGGCTCAAATCACCTTTGAGATTCCAGTGCCTAGCTCCCATAGGAACTGAGGTGAGTTTTATATCTTAGCACCTACTTGATCTAAACTGAAGGCTTTAAATGAGTTAATTATTCAGTGGGGACTCCAGTGATAAGAATCACTCTCTGGTTTTTCCCTACACTGGATGGAGATAAGGGTAAGAGAGGCTGGACAACATCTCACCACCTCACCCCACCAGCATGAGGTCTGGTGAGAGGATGGGGGATGAAGACAAACAGAGGTAAGGAGGGGTATTACAGAAACCCTCGCTTAGGCAGCTTTAAGTAGCTGCACACCCACCCTGTCTACACGTCTGTCTCGGGGAATTGCCTGGAATTGAGCCCAGGAAAGCTGCAAAGAGGTGTACAGGGATGCAAAGAGACAGAGGAAGATCCAGCAGGTCTGGGCCCCAGCTACCACCAACACTCAAGTGCTGTGACCCCTCAACAAGCTCTTTGCAAGTGGTAAAATGTGCCATGTATGGCATTTGCTGTGACTCTTTGTGGCATCCCATAAAAGCACAGTGTGTTTTTGCACACTAAAAGTGTGAAAAGCAGGGATGTGTTGCCTTTTATTTTTTTCTTCCCTCTTTGGCTTATCTTCTTCAACCACACAGCAACAGCACAGCAAAAGACACAGGTATTTCTCTGCCTGACCAGAAAAATCAACCTCCCTTGTACAGTTCTTGCTGTTTGCAAGCCGTTATTTCAAGGCACCATGTCCTAAATCCACAATAGGGATGGCAATCAAACTGTTAACCCAAAGATGAAACCTCAGGAAGAGGATGAATTTTTGCCTTTACATTGTCCAACGTGGAGAAGTAAATGACCATAAAGCATCACAAAGTAAGACTCAGTAAAAGAAAATGAGGGATGAATCATATTAAAAAGGCTGGAATACACAAAGCAGGATGAGTGACCCATCAGCAGAGCACATTGCATGGCAGCCTCACCACAAGCCAAGTTGTAGAAAGCTCAGTCAAGTGGGTTCTCAGAGCTCTTCATCTCAGGGGTTTGCAAGGCGCTGTACCAGGCAAGGAGTGCAACCAGTGCATCATAACCTTTCTCCATCGGTGGGAAATCTCAGAGCCAGGGATGAAACGAGAACATAACTCTACAAGCAGAGTTGGACCTACTCTACAAGCAGAGTCTGCACAGGACTGCACAAAAATGGTTTGCTGTGTCAGGAGGAAAGCAGATTAAATACTCCAGCCAGCTGCATTGCACTGGAGCCCCAGACAAACATGGCACCTTCAATCAGGGCAGAGGGAGTTCAGGGCAAGGAGGAAACAGAGGACAGTTCAAGGCTCTAATTGGGAAATGAGACCCAGTGGAAAGGCATTGAGCATGTCCGGCCTGTGGGGAGGAGGGACATTCTTACTGTCTGTGGATAACAAAGCACTGGCATAAACAGGATAGAGTAAATACTGATTCAGAAAAACCACAAGAGGAGGAGCACAGGGTGCAGAAGGGGCTGTTTGCGTCAAATAACAGGATACACATTGTCGGTATTATTTAGTACTTGAGAGCATTGGCAAGGGGCTGTGAAGTTGCTATTCCAGGCATGACTTAATATGTTATAGGGAAAGGGCTTTGAATAACTAGCAAATTTTGTTGTGACAGAGAGATCAGAAAACAGACAAACCAGTAGGGCCCCTCTTTAACTTAATGAATGCTCAGGTACCGCATTAAAGATTTAAGAGGTAAATAACCACAAACCCTCCAGGAACACCACCAAATCCTAGACATGTCCATATGGATGCTCACACCAACACTGCAACGCTCAAGCAGTTTTATCCATCATCTGCACAGCACCAGACATTGAAACACATGGAAACACACCATCCAGCCAAAACATTGCTCTCCCCTGGTCTTCACCTGATGCTGCAAAACTTTCAGCAGCTTTGGTAGGTGCTTTCTAATCAATCCAGGAACCTCCTGCCCTGCTGTGTTATCCCTCCCAACACGCATCAGGTTGGCTGAAGCCCTCCATGAGGACCAGGGCTTGTGAACATGAGGCTGCTCCTGTCTGTCCATAGAGGGAGGGCCTCATCCACTCAGTCTTCCAGGTCTGGTGGCCTGAAGCAGAGCCTGACTATATCACCACTGTCCCTGCCTGCCCTCCTTTTAATCCTGACCCAGTCAGCCCCTCATCCATTCCCAGAAACTTCATGTGCTCTAGCTGGTCACTCACATAGAGGGTGACACCCACTTGTCATCTACCCTGCCTGTCCTTCCTAAAGAACTTGTATCCCTCCCTTCCAACACTCCAGTCATAGGAGCCATCCTACCACACCTCTGCCACACTTCTTTCTGGGAACCCCTACACGTGTGGGGCAACTAGCCAGCCAGCACCCTGAAATTAATACTAGATATTAAAAACACACCAAATTTCTTACAAAAAGTGGTAACATGGAGTCTGATGACCAACAAGCCCTCACCAGTCCAGCAGGAGAATTGCTGCAGCCAAGCCAGAAACGCTCCAGCACATAGCACACATTCTCAGAGCTGCTTGCATGAGAGCTCCCACGCCATGAACAGCTGCTTGGCTCCCTCTTGGGGAAAACACTGAAATAAAGGAACTGGCAGTTTGGGGTACTCGAGCACCGTTACCTTAAATGCTCCTGATTTTCAGGAATCCTCCCAGACTCTCGGAAACAGATGCTAGGCTGGGAAGTCCAAGCACGTGAAGCAGTCAGTTTTGACTCAGCATGAAGCAATGCAATTGGCTTTAGAGATCATTTTAACTACATCTTTGCTTCTATTTGAAACGTTCCACAAATGGGTCCTGGGAGAGGAGCCCCCTGGACCATTACCTTAGCTCAGCTTTATTTAGCTGAGTTCTCCCAGTAGTTTCACTGGCAGAAACACCAGCAGGTATGAGACACGTTCTCAGCCCATGGAGCAGAGGGCCACCCTGGGAAGTGTTACAGCTGCAGATGCTAAAAACACAAGGTGGGAACTTACATTTGAGGGAGGATCTGGACTCAGCATCTTTCCATTGCTACCATTTCACCCAGCTGTGGCATCAGCAAGACCTGGACCAGGGCCACTGGCCATGGCCCCAGCGAACTGTCATAAGAAAAGATCTCACCCTAGGTCTTCCTCTCCAGAGCTGCAGTGTTTATAGCTCTGCTTGAGAAGTTCTAATTAACAGTCAGTGAGACAATATTGAAATAATCTTTTTTTTCCAACTGAACTTCTCAGTTAGGCATGGAAACACGAGATTTTCCAGAAATAGGTACCAATAGAGGACACATTTTTCCTTAGGCAACATAAGTACATTTTATTAAGTGTGTGATCTTAGATGCTTGAGTCATTTTTTTTCAAAATAGAGTTTGATGCTATTTTGGTCTATTCTGTGTTTCAGGTCAGTATTGCAAGTACAGGCTAATTACCACCTGAGGTTACTGATCAAGAAGTCATAATTAATATCTCAACATTTCACCACTTCTTGATTTTATTTCTATTTCTTCCCTTATGCAAACTACTTAATAGCGAAGGATGCTTTGCAAAGTAAGGTGATTAGAGGAGATTTATGTATAATTATAAAAAACATTTCCAAGTTCTATTTCCACATTATTTAACATTCCCGAGGGGCATTTTTTGCAAGAGAAATTTCCATTTCTATTAACACTTCTTTCCCCTTTATGCTATGAATTCTGCATTTGCCTGTCTCCATTAATCTCATCCTCAGAACAGTGAGTGAGGCAGGGAAAAGTGGCCAGGGCATGAGCTGGACCTTGGTGTGAATGGCTCAGTCCAGAGAGGACAGCCAGGACTTGGTGGTGGGAAGACAGTCAGATGGCAGCAGCTGCACCACCAGAGCTCAGTGGTCCTGACTTCCTTCAGCACTGAGACATGGCAAGGAGAAACTCAACAAGGTGGTCTTCCTTATCCCTCCATGGGTGGTGCAGGGGATGCCAAACACGCTGCCCTGCTACCACTGCATGGAGCCAGGCTGGAGACACCCCTACCCCAGGCTGTGCATGGTGGCAATGCCTTCATTGGCTGCTCCAGAGGAGCCATCCCTGGCACTGTGGTGCACCCTCCCACGGGAGCATGGCTGTGTCAAGCTGCTGCTGCTCTCCTGTCTCTGGCCCACCACTGCCAACCCACCTGACCTAAACTAGTCAGGGATGCAGGGTTTTCACTGAGCAGAAAACTCAGCGGAGGGCAGCACACGACCACTTCTCTCCATGAAGACTTTGCACATCCATCTGAGCTGCAGCACAGCTGGACACTTGCTCTGCACAAGGTTCTTAAGGGAGTGAGTAGTGTCCTGGTCACAGACTGCTCAGGCACCTGGTTAGGAAAAGATAAGCAGTGATGGGGAGAGGGAGGAAAGGGAGATGTGACTCACCTCTCCACAACTTCTTGTCCATTCCAGCAAAGGGTGTCATTCTGAACAGCAGAGCTGTGGTTGCAGATGTACTCTGGCAAGCTGCTGTAAAAACTGCTGTGAGACTTCAGCTTTGCAATGAGCTCCCTGGAAGAAAGGGGGGGAAACTGATGCTCAGTTAAAAGAGGAAGAGAAGATGGGGTTGGTGCATTTTAACCAGTGAAAGTAATCACACAAACACAAGAAGAAAGCAGCTGAGTGAAAATAAAGCATTAAGCATCAGTTTTATTTCTGACCTCAAGTAGCTCTTTGCACTGTCCCCTGATGTTAGTCAGTCAAAGGTTGAATCTGTGTTTTCTAGGGCAAAATCTGCTGGTGATGGGGAGGGATACTGGGGCAGCAGAACCTCGGACCAACCATGCTGCAGGCAAAAGCCAGACACAGTCTCTGCACTCTTCTGGCTCCTAAGGAAAGGTGCCACTGGCTGAGGCCATGAACACATGGGGTACATCTGAGCAGCAAGTGCTCAGGCTGCCAGCAGTCCTCTCCACTTTGCAGAAGGCAAGAGAGGCCCTTTACGGACTTTGCCTGACGTTGGCCATCCAGCATCCCTGCAAAGGCAAGTAGCATTTCTGATGGCAGACCAGAGCAGGCACTCTCAGCACAAACCTGTACACACAGGTAACACTGTGTCTCATGCTGCACCACCAAAACTACACAATTTCAAGGTGTACACTGGGTTGGACATAGGGTCACAGTTGGCATTCAAAGGGGCAGGTTACATTCACCAGAATGGCTCTGCCCCAGGAAGGCAGAAAGAGCCACAGGAGCAGTGCTTGCACCAGGCAGAGAGGATCTGAATCAGGCTGCACCCTGACCCTGCACCCTCCCTTGCCAGCACCAAGGACCTTTGTCCCCAGCTAGTCACCTTCAGCAGTGGTCCAGAGGTGCTAGGACACAGGCTGACCCCAGGGACTCTGACAGATGCCAGAAAGGGGACAGGGGCTGTGGCAGTGGGATGTAACATCCCCCCAGCCCAGGTCAGTCCTCTTAGGGACACTCAGCAGCTGTCACAAGGAAACACCAGCGGATTTAATTAGATAAATGGCACCAAAAGTATGATAATATGAATAGCAGGGACTGGAGGCAGTAAGACTTGGCCTCACAGTCTCCTTGCTTGGTTTCAGCGTGTTTTCTCCTTTGCAAAAGTTTATTTCTCATCCTCCTTCCTCCCTGGGGGGAGGATGAGGAATCAGCACCTGGAGTGCTTTCAGGGCCATCCCCCGGGTGCCGCAGTGGGGGGACCTCCGTGCCCTGCCAGCTGGGGGGAGCTGCCCTGCAAGCTTAGGCAGTTTGGTGTGCAGAGGGGGTGCCCAGCTCCCTCTGTCCCTCTTTGCTTTGGAATTCCGTGGGGTTCCCTCTCCAGCTAAAGCCCTCGACAGCCAGCTGGGGGCAGGCGACACAAGGAGAAGCCGCGAAGGAGCCTGTGCTCTGCACTGCCTTTTCACAGCCAAGGAGCCTGTTCCTGCCCTGGTGAGACCAGCACAGCCCCCGCTGGTCTCACCAGCAGGCTGTGAGGCAGGCAAAGCTGCAGCCCACGGAGGCCAAAGGCCAGCCAAGTCCTCCCTCTGGCCACCACAGCACATCCTGCACAGGAATTGCAAACACTGACCAGTCTGTCACTGTCTATCACAACGAATAAGGGTTTGTCTGTTGAGTCGAAGCCCCTCCAAAGGGTGGGAATTCAGCCCACAGCCTCCTGCACAGATAAGAGGGGTGCTTCAGATAGTCACCTCCTGCATGAATCGCCTCCTACATCCATCTCCTGCACTGGCCTTACAGCTGGGCAGGAGGTCCAACCAACACCATTTGGCAAGCCAAAATGAGGCAAGACCTGGGTCTTCAATTAGGCCAAACCCTAAGCAGGACAAGCCTCACTGCCCATTGCACCCAGCTCCTTACATCCCAGGCACTGCCTTGCTCCCCTTCCACAAACCTCGGCAGCACTGTGGAGAGCGGATGGACCAGAACTTTCCTGGGGAGCAGAGTTTCCTGCTGGGCAGGGAGGGGGAGGGAAGGGAGAAACTCCTCTGTATCTGCAGGTATGAGCCCATGTAATTCATCTCAGCAGATTTCATTAGATCCTCAAAAGACATCTCCGTCAGAGCCTGGGCTGTGTAACCCTCCGACGTGTTGAGACAACAGAGGAATGCAAGCCCTGGTGCTGCATCTCCTAGGAACCATATCAAGAATGTGGCCCTGTAAGTTTTTAAAGAGAAATCCATCCAACTTACTCTATATCCCCAGCTTCAAAAATTGCCAAGCTTGCCCGTTTCTCTTCCACAGGGATTTTTCTTGTATTCAAGACAGCAGTAAAGGTACTGCTTATCTTTGGGTGTGCTTTCAGATGCAGGGGATAGATGCTGCTCCCTAACACACCAGCATGAGCCCACCTAATTACAGCTTCTGTGTACAGGGGGAAGGAAGCACAAGGTGCAGTGTCAGCATTGGAGGCACCAGCTTCACTTACAAAATACTCAGTAAAAGGCTGTTAACATTTCTGAACTACCATAAAACACTACACAAAAAAACATGAAATGCACCCCCTTTACCTACACACACAGTGTAACACGCAACATTTCAGGTTGGAGAGACCATTTCCACCTGTAGCTGTGAGTGTTTCTGGCACTATAGCAGTACCCAAGAAACCCAGATGAGGCATTTGGTGTATGAACCTGGGTGCCTGGTGGACTGCAAAAAGGAAAACAAAGATGAAAAGCAGGAGGCAGTTTTATAGGTTAAAAAAAGAATGCACTAGGTGAGAAAACCCATGTAGACACCTCGCTGCACTTCAGAGACAAAACCAGGTTTATGGGTAAGGGAAATAAGGAGCTCTCCCATCCACTTCCACAGGGCCATTCCATACAGTGACCACTCCTGCAGCCCATCCAGCAGGCACCACACTCAGCCTGAGTGTTCTCACCTCCTCCTGCTCGACAAAGTTTCTTCTTGCTCGATGTGAGTCACCTTCAGAACCTTCTTGTCAACGAAAAGGTCTTCAGGGTAATTAGCTGATCGAACCTGTCTCTGCTGAGCATGGCCACATAACCGGCTGATCTGGAAAACACAAACACAGCAGTGTGAGGAAGTGTTGGGACTCAAAGAACTCCCGGAAAATAGCCGAGATGCACCCTGGGACCTGCACAGGAGCTGATCTGTCATCCTGTCATCCCCATCTCGCCCACAGCTCACACACACATCTGAAAGCAAACTGCTGCCCTAAGGATACAACCTGGTTTTGTACAAATACCTGTCCTGTTGGAAGGAATACAGGAAGCTTCAGGAGAAATTTTTGGGCATCAAAATTGCCCCTGTGTCTATCAAAATCCCTGAGCTGCCTCTGTGACCAGCAAGTCTTCCTGTGTCAGGTTAAACTCATGTTGGCAGGAGGGGTCTAGAGATCTTCCCTGCTCCTTCCTCGCTGAAAGCTGCAGCATCTCAACTCTATGCTCCACCTCTCCTATCAGACTTTTAGGAAACACCTCCCCTCTGAAGGTAAATCCTAAGACTCTGGTTCTTCATCTCGTGGCAGCTCATCATCTGCACGGGCTGCACTGCAAATACCCAGGGATAAGCATCATATGCATCATTACTAATTAAAAGACCCAGGGCCTAAAATACAGCAAGCATTGTGGCCACAGCCCAGTCATACTGTGGGAGGTCTTGATTAACAGGGCTCTGCTAATGGCACAAATTAGCTCATTAGCATACAGATGATTTGGTAAGTGGCTGCAGCAGTGAGGGAAGGAATCCCAACCACCTCGTTAAAGCTCTCTCGCGTGGCCACCGTCCCGAGACTCACCCAGCAGCGCTGCAGCCGCCTCTGCAATCCTTGCAGCAGGTGGATTTGCAGTCATCTCCCTCTCTGGGACACCACCAAGGGACAACTGTCCCCCCATGGCACCACTTGCCACTGTGATACTCACTTTTTGACTCACCCTGTGCTGTTCTGCAGAACTCATCCACGCTGGGTTGTGAAGGGAGTTTGGCTGATTATTGGGACCACAAAGGCACCACAGCTAACACCAACTTCTCTTTCTGTGAGCCTCATGCTACCTCATACATTCAGGTTTGGGACCAACCATACACCCATAAAATGCCTGTTCCTTGCAGAACCTCATTTATCTCCATGCCACACCGAATCAAGGCAGTCAGCTAAACTCCCAGTTAGCTGCACACTGGAGGTTAAAAGCACACCCGCTGCCCAAAGCTACAGGCATCTGATGTGTAAAGAGAAGAGATTAATTCTGTTCTATTACATCCTGCATTTGGGTGGGCAAATAAATTAGTAATGTCACCTCTTTCATTATCGAGAGCAGCACAGTTTGTTTGCTCAGGCTGCCATACAACAAAGTAAAATAGAAACCTCCTGGGAGATGGGCACTGCAGTTTCTGGTTCACAGCACGGTGGGAATAGATGCTGCCACCAGTCCTTTTGCACCTGCAGTTCTCTCTGCCAAAGCAGCCCCTCCTGCAGCTGCCAAGTGAGCAGTTTCTGCAGCATCCTACCTGTGTTTTTCTCCTCTTCCCTCCCTTGGCTGTGTCTCCTCTCCACCATGCCAAACCCAAGTCTTGCAGAAGAATGTATCAGCCCTACTGCACTCCCTAAATCATGTAACAGGCTTCAAACACAGAGGGAGAGAGTCAGAAAAATGACCACATTTTGGGTTATTTTCTTTGCCTTTTGGGCCTTCCTTTAGCGCTCATCCCCCTCTCATAGGATTTGCAGGTAGTCCCCTGAAGCAAGCAGACAGGAATAGGAGGAACACACGGGACAGCAGGAGACCTGGAAAAGGGCATTTGAGACCTGAGACTCCACCGCTGTGGAATGGGTCTGGACATCCCATGCTCTCTGTGCTGGCTGCTGCCAATATCCCTGCAAAGGGCAGGTCAGCAGGAGAGTGTGAGGATGCACAGGGGGGTCTGTGGACTTTTCCCCTCCAGATGTCAGAGTTGAGACCGGCCATGAAACCTCTCCAGGGAAAACACAAGGAACACAAAAGCTCCAGGACAGCAGATAAAGAGGAAGCAATGCCACAAAGCAGCATCATTGCACCCACACTCTGGATGGGCATGTAAAGTAGAGGAGAGAACTGGGAAAAGGTCGGATATTTAAGCTGCCGTTTGTGATCACTCCCTTTGATTCTTCCCAGCTCTTTCAAAGGCCTCTCCTTCCCCTTCCAAAGCCTGTCTTTCAGCTGGCAAAGTCTATTGAACTCCGAGAGAAGAGCAAGTCCAGGATCAAGGCTTTTTCCCAAGAATGCAGAGAGGCACTGAATGGGAGGGGAGGATTGGAGCGACAGTGCGAACAATGGCACCGCCCTAGAGTGTGTTCAAATGGCAAAGCAGTTGGGCAGACCAGGGCTGCCTCATCTCCCACCCAGCACCAAAGGAACCTCAGCCCCTCTGCTCCCAGCTCCTGCACAGGAGCTGCAGCTCAGCTGCATCCTCACAGCCCCACATGGCATCTGGATACCATGGGCTCCTAGAATTATGGGATCATTAAGGTTGGAAAAGACCTGCACAATCATCAAGTCCAACTGTTTATCATCAAGTCCAAGCACTGGTCACTGAGTCCAACCATCCCTCCTGTGAGGGATGAAAACACAAACAAGATTGTGTTAGCTGTAGCACGGGACAGCAGATGAAATCTTCACGGATAAAAGGTAGAAAGTTTGAGCACTGCATCCAAGCTTTTACGTATTTACTTATTCAAGCACCAACTAATCTTTTCAGGAAAAAAACCCAACCTTGCAGCCCATCTTGTGAAGTCACAGTGAAATGGTTGTCACCTTTTAGTCAAACAAAAACCCGGCTGAGATTTGAACTTAAAATAAAGTGAGTGAATGTATAAGTAACAGATTGCCTGCTCATTTGCAGGGGCGGCATCCTGTGTGCTTTTGGGGGGAGGGAAGGATTTCACAAACCATCTGCCCGAGTCTGCTGGGCCACAAGCGGTCCTAGGACAACAGCTCAGAAATCCTATTTCCATCTTTCCCTCTTTTTGAGTCCCCACTGCAAGCTCAGGAACACATGAACACCGCTTCCCAGCCTCTTCCTAACCACGGATATTTTCAAGCAAGCTCCAAAAAGTCCAGAAAAATGCCATGCAGAACAGTCAGAGAAGGGACAACATAAGCTCAGGCCTTGGAGAGAAAAAAAGTGTGATGCTTCAGCTCTCCAGGTATCACCTGCTCTGGCAGGAGCAAGGACAGTCAGCTCCACAGCATGGTGGTGTGCCTGCAAGAGGGGCAGCAAGAGGAAGGCAGCTTATCTGATGGCATGTCCCAAACCAGTGTCAAGCCACAGCAGTTAATACTTGGTTTCCTCCCTTTTTATATTTTACCACGCAAATATAAAATGCAAAATTCAAAGCCAATTGACAGAATGGAACTGCTGGTTCTTCTCCTCAGGCTCTGCACACTATCAGGGGCATTGTAAATATACACCAGCCCTTATCTAAAGTATAGTCACTGTGAGAGCTGTACAGTCTCTTAAGCCATGTCACAGATCAGGCTGAAGTTTGACACACCAGGCCACAAAAAAAATGCATAAGTAAATCAAAGGGTAGTGTGTATTTTAGGCAACAGGAGTTGGACTTTTTGTTTGTTTTTAAAAGAATCTGCCAGTCCACTGAAAAACTGCAGCAAGGGGACACCAGGCAAGCAAAACCCTCCCAAAGACCTGAGCTTTCACAAGCCCCCAAAGCCACCGCTACTGTTACAGCCAAAGCAACATTTCCCTACCCCAGCTCATTAACAAACTCACTAATTACCCAATTTAATTAGCATCCTCCATGCGAGTGTGACCCAGGCCACAAGGGGAACACTTTGCCTTCTGACAACCACTACCCAGTGCCATTTCTTTTATTCCAGCCACAGGGAGGGACCATCCTCACGTCAGGCACAGCTCCCCGGGCACTGCCTGTGGCCAAGGTCCCCGTGCCCGATGGGGAAGCAGCTGGCTCCCAACACCCTGGGGAGTCACACGCCTGTGTAATGGCTCTGCTTTAGAGGGAACATTGATTTGAGAGGAGCACAGGGACAAAGCTAATGGAGTAGCACTATCAGCCCATTTTAACGCTTCCACATTAATTTAAGATAAGAGGTGCCTGAGGACTGCAGGGAACCTGCGGCTGTGTGGGAACGATGCACGGTGAGCAGCCAGGGACCAGGTCTGCCACTGCAGCTGCTTCCAGCTGAGTCGACCACATGGGTGTAAAGCACAATACTGATCCACTGGATACCTGCAAGCACACGAAAACTGGGATGACTGAGATAAGCTTAACTTATATCGAAGAAATAGTGACCTCAGTACCAGGTTCTGTGCAAGGATCAGAACTTCAGTGCAGCTGATGGAGGGCAGAATCCCCACAGGCACCTCCAGCCTGGCTATGGCAGGACGGCATCGCTGATACCACTAAGGCTACAGATGGAACCTGCTCTGCTGCCCAGGGAGGAGGGAGTGGGGCCACACGGGGCAAAAACATCTTGCCCTGCCCATCAGCAAACAAATCCAGGGGGGCAAAGGATTGGAAAGCAGCACATGGGATTCTCCTGCCAATCTGAGCATCTCTTTTAAAAATAAGAACGTTTTAAAGGTAATTTTCTAGATGATTTAAAAAAAAAAAACCTAATCAGCTTCCCCTTAGACAAGAAGAGAGTATCAGACACTGCTGGATACCTGCTGCTGCCACTTTTCATTCAGCCCAGGAACTCCACTCTGCTCTAAAGGAGAGCTTGCTGTATTTGACCTTTGCTTAAACTTTATATGGAGTTTCCATTTGTCTTCTCTATGAACTCTTCTACTTATAGATTCATTCTCCAGGAAGAGACGGTATTTTTTTCCCCTCAAGGGGATGGCCTCATTTTTGAAGATTTCCTCCTGCAATCTCCTCTGCTCTCTGGAGTTCACATAAGTCATTTTATACCTATTCACAAGTTTCCTTTGGGAGAAGCCACACATTACACTGAAAAACGATTAACTGTTATAATTGATTTGAACACAGCCTCTAAAAGGGTGATTTGCTACAGTATGCACAGAACATCAAGAGACCATAGAAATCAAGAAAACATGCTGTCTTCAGAGGAACCTGGTGCCCACTAAATGCTGAGCATCCTTGAGTGATACATCCCAGTCTGACCAGTGAGGCTGAAAGCCTCAGTACTGCAGCTGCCTACATTGGTGCTTCCTCCCCAGTTCTTTTAATGACCTACTCCGCTACACATCACAAGTATTATTAGCATTATAAAGATCACATTTGTGCCCTGTTTATCTTCAAAGTCACCATAAAAGTGATCCCGAAGTCTATTACTCAAGTGCTGCTATAGAATTCCGCTTAATTAAATTCTAAAGGGCTTAAACCAAAAATATACATTGCGATGATGTGGGATAGAACATAAACTTTTTAATAGTAGTAACCAAGCACATTTACCATTTCTACAGGTGTAATAAAAATGCTAATATATGTTAATGTTTAGTCTGTGGTTAACGTTTTGTCTTGTTAATTTCCCCAGGGCTTTTATTACTGATTTAAATCTGCCACACTGCCCCAGTGATTGCATCGCCTTCCACAAACGGCACCACGCTCTCAAACGAATGCTGATTAACAGGAGCGAAGAAACATTTGGCTAGGACAAACACTCTTATTATATGCTTCTAATCATTATATACGTTTTGTCAGGAAGATGGGAAAGAGATGATTCCCAGCTCCCTCACTCTTCTCACAGCAGAAAAATATGATTACGGGCATAAAAATGAATTTACAAGCCTTTATTCTAAGAAGCACATCATTATTAACTAAGTAATGATTGTTCTTCTGGTTTCAGGCACTCAAGCAGAAAGAACAAACTGAGTATGGTAACACAGATGTCTTCTATGAGCACTTCACTAAAATTCCTCATTAATGGAGTACTAAGTGTTATTAATCAGCTCTATAGTATTACGATCTCCACTATTCAGACTGCAAGGATTACATAAGAGACAGCACCCTAACTCACTCATGCAGAGCAGCAGGAATCGTGGGAAGTGACCTACTCTCCATGCCGAGGAGAAGAGCGTTTAATAATGCATCGCCCTTAAATAATGCAATGCTATAATGTGTAAAATGCACACAAACACTAATGCTTAAAATAACAGAGTGCCTGTCACACCAGTGCCCACGGTGACGCCCAATACATGCTGCAAACACACGCTACAAATGCTCAGAGACCCCTGCAGCCACCAGTCCAGGTTACACCAAAGGCCATCACCACCTGGTTTGAAGATCAGGTCTTCCAACTCTTGCAGACCTCGAAGGCATTATGGAGGCATTTTTAAAAGGAAGTGTAAGTTCATATTTCAGAGAATCATAGAACGGTTTGCATTGGAAGGGACCTTTAAGATCATCTAGTTCCAAATCATGATTCCCATCCTTCATGTAGAGCATCACAAGACATTTTGCAGAGGTTCAGTGTCACAGCAGGAACACAGGGCCCAGGAAGGATCGATAGGTGCTCCCTCCTTGGCCTCATTTCTTGTCTGCAAAGACAGTTGTGACCACCAAAGGAGAGAAAAACAAGAGATGGTCAAGATGCAATGGAAGAGGAGCTAACAGCCCAGCTGCCCTTGCACACCCCAGCTGCTGCTCAAGGCCCTCCCCATGCCCCAGTGTGACCCAAGGGATAACTGGGGCTGGTTCTCAGGCCAAGGAACAGGATGTGCTCCCCATGTGTATTGATGTGACAGAGGTGACACAGGAGCTGGAAGGTCTGACGCATCGCATGGTTACACAGTCACTCTACCCCAGAGCCTGCATAAGGGCAGCCCGGCAGGGCAGTGGGGAGCACAGGGGACTTTTAAAAGGTTTCAGTTGATGAAGGTGCCAATTGCTGAAGCTGGATTATTCCCATCTGCACTTTGCTCTGCTGTGCCAGGGTTCAAATGGCTTAAATCAGACAGAGACAAGTGCTGTGTTTCCAGTGGCTGCTCCCGCTAGGACACACCAGCCTGTCCCCAGGAGAACATGATGCCCAGTGTATTGTTCATGTGCTGCAGCACACAAGGCACCTCCACACTGTGTCCCACCACCTCCTGACTCCTGCACTGACTCAGCTTCTCCCAGTGCAGGATGCCCTTTCTCTCAAAGGAACCATGACCTCAGCTTGAGTCGAGCCCTTTCAAACCTACACAAAATAATGCAAACAAGATGTTTCTTCTTTCTGGCATCCCCAGCATGGAGCATTTAATCCACCAAAGAAAGCTGCTTTGTGTTTAAGCAAAAGGCTGTTTATTGTTATTTATAGGTAGAGAGGAAGTCAGACTAAATGATCACAGTTGTTCTTTCTGCCTTTATAATCCATGACATATAATTAAAGCACAACTTTTCAAGTTAGCGTTTCCCTCCAGCATTTTGTTAATTCCACATTTAACAAAAAATTTGGTATTTCAGTTTGGATGGTTAGACCAGGCAGCTGGAGCCCCAGCTAGGGCTCAGACCCACCCAGCCAACCAACTGGGAGAGTCAAGAAAAAAGGATTTTTTGCTTAATTTTCAGCATACACTTAAGCAGTTTTCCCAAGTGGAGATATTTCCTGGAACAGGGCCCCATGGCATACTAATGCACCATTATGGTTTTAAGTTGGATCTGTGCAATCTGATGTTTCTTAGACAAGTAAACTAAGACTTTTTTCTTGGAAGGTGAAATCAGTCTTGCCTGGAAGGTGACAACAGAGCAAAAGGGAAGATGTGGGAGCAAAATCCAGAGAAAAACAGAGCATGTTAGACTGACCAAAGCCAGGTTCAGGAGCAAATCGTGACAGCACCTAGAGCCCAGCTCCTGGTGAAGCCCTGAGCCCCCAACATGTTTCATGGCTAATGAGGTGGTATAGTTGCTTCTGACCCTGGGCTGCTGCTCTGCCTTTGGGACTGATTCCCCAAGGAGGCTGAAGATGCTCCAAACTCCAACAGCCAATTTCCACATTAGCACTGATTCATCTAACCTGGCAGAAAATTTGGACTCAAGGCATTGAAGCCCATTTCTGCTAAGGGTGCTGAACACATTGCAATTATACAACTGCGTTTTGTGCACACTATAACACACAATTGCTACTACGGGTCCCTAGAAGACCTTCCTATTGCAGGCAATTAAATCTGCTCCATCCCAACAGACTGAGGAGCAAGGAATGGGCTTGAGGGATTACCAGCACCTACCAAGACCTTAAAAAAACCATCACTGGGCAAAGCCAGGCAGTACAACAGCTCCAGGCAATCGCCATGCGCTTGTTATTTTCCTGCCATGGGTTAATCGGTTTCCTTGGCAGATTTCTGTGGGTTTTAATATAGCGCCGTGTTTGTGCCTACGGCACTACAGACAGGAGCAATCCAAGAGAAATAAATTCCTAGCAGCTTCATTTAGAGAGGAAAAACAGATACCTGCCATCAGTCTGGAATGTAAGCCAGCAAGCCGGAGTCAGAGCCTATAACGGGGTATTTAACAGCAGCTGTGTCAGCTAGGTTGCAAACGTAGTCAATACTGACCAGTCCCTCTTTCCCCCTCCAGCCATGAGCACAGATTCAATTATACTTTGAGAAATACTTCATTAAATAATTAAAAAGCTACTGCATTACTTTTTCCCTTTTTTTTTTTCTTAAACCAGACCAATTCAATTTTGGAAGTACAAAGCCATTATAATGTGTCAGCTAGCAATTAGCTACTGTACACTGTTTATTCTTTAATATAATCTTTGAGTAGAAGGACAATATTCTTAGAAACGCAGCATTAACTTGTTCCTCAATGACTTTAATATGGCTCTTTTCAAATTACTGCTCATAAAATCTCAGGGAAGAAAAATTTACTGATGATATCCCATCTCCTTAATTAGTTCTCTCTCTCTCTCTCAGCAATCCAATAGCAAGTGTAATATTTATTTAAAATAGAGCACACGGGGCTTACTGCTAAATCTGCTTTAACTGGTGATGTCAAAACAAGCAGGTAAATGCAGTGCCTGCTTTGCAATCTGCACAGACCATGCTCACAGGTTTTCAGATTTATATTTCAATAACTGCTTGCACTGAAACCATCCCAAAGGTTTTTACACCAAGTGGGTTTTTGCTATAAAATGCCCTTCTCCCTTCCTATGCTGAATGGAAAACTCTTCCAACCCCAAAGGGTTTGGTACTCACCATTCCCTCCCACTCACCCATCCCTTACAAAGGACCATCACCCTACTTATTTCAACCTCCCCATAGGAATAACCCCCCCACCAGCCACCTTTTGTTCCCTCCATCCACCTTTCTCTTTCCAAACACCTCTCTGCTAAAACAACAAAGCTGGAATCACCAAAGCTCACCAAATCATTTGAACAGTTAAGCTGCTGAATTTCTTCAGCAGAAAACTTACAAGAATTTATTTTCCAGCAAAGCCCAAAGCAACCCCACAGCACATTATCCAGCTCCTGGCAAGAGGGGCACGGGGCTCTCCCCATGGCCGTGCTATGGACCTTCCCAAACAAAGCCAAAAATAGAAATGTAACAACTGTCATTAACAGAAAGCAGTAAAAGTATCTCTGCACAGTAGAGATTAGCTGCTGGTAAAATTAATCTAGTCAAGGCCAACAAAGGGCTTGGGAAGGCCATGTTCTTTTTTCATTGTGTTTTTTCCTTCAGCTGTTGAATTTTCTTAGTTTTGAAGATGCCAGATGCATAGGAAGATTTTTTCCCCTGACAGTCAGGCCTAACCTAATCCAATTAAGGGTCAACACCAAGATAATACACTAAAAACACGGCAAACAAGGTAAAAAGGCTCCCATTAGATTTTTGCCCACGATAAAGAAATTACATTTTTCCCAAAGACAAATCAGGCTTATTGAAAATGTAAATCATTCTTTTCTATAAAGATATAAATATCTGCAGGGCTTTTATGAGATTTTGTTGTAAGACATCTTGTTTTCACATGTATTGCGGTTAGAACAATTGAATTACAGAATGACTTACAACGTTAGATTAGTTTCTGCTTGATTGAGAATATCTTTATAATGGAAATCGGTGTGCACTTTTAACCTCGTTACAATGCTACATGTCTGATTAATGTATTAAAGTGACACATTCAACAATAGGCTGTTTTCAGACAGAAATGAAATTAATTCGACTTTATCACAACACCTTTATCAACGTCATCGAACTGAGGACTAATATTTTATTATGAGAAGTGAATTCCAATAAATTGACATACAACAATTCCAAAATGAGGTGGGGAAAGCATTGGATGGGCGGGAAAAAAAAAACCAGACTAAACACTTGTAATGCATTTTTGTTTATCTTTGTTACTTTCCACACACCTTGGAAGTTGTAAGCTGGGCATTTCCACAACTCACTGAAAAGATAAACATCATGCACCAAAATCTACAGGTAGTGTTACTGAAGTTCTTTCTGGCTCCCAACAATGGGAATTGCATGAAGCAAGGCTCAGAGATGCCCTTCCTGGACGTTTTTCAGCATCTGCTGGGCAAACCCTTTGGGGCCCATCTGCTCTGAGCTACTGGTGCTGTTTTGCTGGTCAGGGCCATCTCAGAATCACCTCATGCAGTTCTCACTGTCCTCAAGTGTCCTCTATTGCATGGGTTTTGGGCTGTCCCTCAGGGAGGAGACAGACAGTGGATAACTTAAACACCAGCACAGGCAGTGGAGGTATCTACAGAAATACCTGCACTCTGGCTCTCTGGAGAGCAGCAGCATGAAGTTTATCTGTACAACGATACAGATCAATATGTGCAATCCAAGAGTTAATAAGTTTTAGAAAGACATTTCTAAATAAGCATTTAGAAAGACAGTCACCCCAAAATTATCCTCAGTAACCACCCAGATCACTTTTCTCTCCAGGTCAGTGGCTGAGAGTATCATCTCTACCGTTGCCAATAGCGTGGAAGAGAATTGGGTGTGAAAATTGATTAGGTTAAAAAGATACACCTGCATAAAGAATTGCAAAATTCTCTAACAGCTGTCTTACTTTTTCTTTCCTTTTTCTTTTTAAACATTAATAACTCTGCCAAAGTAGCTGTAGGCTGTCGGCACAGCTTTCTGCAGCCACCCTGTGCTTGCTTAAACAGATCTTTGGAAAAATAATGCAGTTAGCAGCAAACTTCACCTTCTGAAAGTAGGCTTCATGCCCTTGGGGGCCTATTAGAGGGCAACACAACAGGCAGGGATGGAAAAGGCCACCAGTTCATTTTGCAGTAGCCTGACAAAGCATGAGGACACAGCAATGAGGGGTGCACTGCTGCAGCAGGCAGACAAAAAATCTGCCTGAATTGTTTGTTGGAATTTTTCTCCCAGCTAAATGTATTCGTAGATGGCATCTTTCATGCCTGGTACCTCAAAGCCACTTTACAATAAGATGCAAAAAAGATATAATTCACAGCACCACACACAGGCAGAGAATTCAAAATGAAGCAAACCACTCATTGTAACCCAGCCCTTCATCCTCTCCAGTGCAAAACAAAACGCCACTGCTCCACCCAGGCAGCTCTGGGCACTATTTCTGCTTTGCAGAGGGTCGCTTTTAAGTTTCTGGTTTGTTCTTGGCTCATTCATCAGCATTGCTAATGGGAGAGATAGTTCTAGTTTTAAGACAGCAACACTCACGGGGGTTACTGTCACTGGAAGTAAACTCAGCACGGTTAAGATGAAGGATGCCCGGCGAATGACCCCGGATGGAGGTCTTAGTGGAAACTGCAGTCATGGATAATGAGGCCAAAAGAGGGTTTAGCGTAAAAAGCACAGAGAGATGGATATTGGTGAGCACAAGTGTGGTGTTGCAAAGCTGCAGGTCTAAGCAAGGATAAAAATCTTCAGGAAAGGAAATGGGCCAGAATGTATTTTGCTAATAAAGCCTCTATGTTAATAGAGGTTGCAGGAGGCAGCAGCAATCTGGGCAGCAAGCGAGGGAGCTGTGTCCACTGGGCTGATACTCAGGGGGTTTATCTCTCTGATAAAAGAAAGATATGTGAGCAGTTTTGAGAGAGAACTCCAGAGGCAGTTCCACCATTCAGCAGTAAGCACACAGGGCAATGGCTTTTCTGGAGGGACAGTCTAGACCAAGCTAAATAAGAATAAAGGCAGTTAATACCATGGATATCACTTCTCTGTGAGCTCCTCAGAAGCCAGATGGGTCAGCTCAGACCTCAAAGTCTCCTATTTCTGTCATGCTCCAGCTTGCAGCATCCTTCAGGTAAACCAAATCTAAATCTTAGCAAGGAACCAGAGCATAAGGCTGGTTTAACTCTGAAGGAAATTCAGCTGTAAAGCTCACCCGCTAATACAGCCCCAACCCTCCCCATTCAGAGGGGCAGCTCCTCCCCAGCCAGCACCTCTCCCACAGCTTTTGAAGCAGCAGAAGCCTCAAGACACCTGGAGGGAACTTTCTGACACTGTGATCTTTGGTTCAGACTGAAACTCAGGTTTTCTCTGCTTAAATCCAACCTACTTCAAGACCTCACATTATGTCCTTGACCATTACAATTTATTACAAAATGAGACACTTTGAAATTTCAAAGCGTAAAGCTCAGAGTCCAAGGAACAGGCACCCCCACACATCCTCTCCTGCAGTGTGCACAGCTTGCTTTGGATAACATGGTCACCAGCTCCTTCCTCTCCTACATCCCAAAGCATCCCGGGTCCAGCTGCCCAATCCAGCTGTGATGAGGGATGAGAAAAGAAGATGCTGCTCTGTGTAGTGAAGAAAGCTGCAAAACATCGCAAAGCTGTGTATCCTCATTTTCATCTGTTAAGATCATATTCTGCCCCACGACCTCTCTGTGCTCTTTGTACTGATGTCAGGGCATCTCAGAACCAAGTATCTTTTTAAATGCTCAGGAGCCAGTTGCAAAACAACAAATTAGCTCCTCCACTAAAACAAGGAACAGGCCAAGCCACGGTACATGCAGACAGCTACACAGAGCCAGTAATTAATCTGCATGAGATCTTTAGGCTTGTTCTGACTCCAGCTCAGAAAAAATGCAAGACATCCCATCACATGCAACCTCTGTGCATCTCACTCGCACTGCAGCCAACACATGGTCTGAAGCGAGATCAAGCCAGGCTCAGTGGGTGCTGTATGATATTCCCACCCATAAAATGCAGCAGCCTTAAAAAGCTCCTTTTCAGCTGCAGAGTAGTGGGGATGAAGTTGCCACCAGCCGAAAGATCTGCCTCAGACTGAAGTCAATGAACAGATTCATGTGAGCTTCAGTGCAAAGTTGGGTTAGACATCAAATGTGCTGTCAAAGGATGCTCCATGTGCTGCCACATGTGCATGCAGGGAGGAAGGGGCACTGTCAGCAGCTACCTTCTACTTTTAATTAAAAAAAAAAAAAAAGGCATTACTGCAAATTCCCTTGAAATGGCACAATGTGCCTGAGGCTAGAACACATCCAGTTAAAAGGACAGAAGGAGAGCAAAAAAGGATAATGCAATATAAAAGTTTACAAACTGAAACAAAATCAAATGCTATTTTTAAATTATACCTGTGCTGATGTTCAATGCCACCTTCTCTGGCTTTGCAGTGACAGGTTTGAGCATCACTGGCCACTGCTTCCACCCAGCAGCTCTGCACAGTGCCACACACTCAGTCTGCTTCATCTGGACCCAATTCAGTGACAAATGGACTCAGAGCCTCGCCATGCCACCAGGGCAAGCAGAGGGCAGACCAGCATGCCACTCTGCCCACACTGGACCCCAGCAGGAAAAGGGCAAGGCTAACCAAAGTCCATGACAGCATGCTACCTGTGTCCTCCAGAGCCAAAGCACTTGTTAGCAGTGAATTAATTAATTGTGACACCAATGGCCTCCCTCCCCAGGCCAGGCAAGAGGTAAAGCTTTCACTAGACTGAGAATAACCTCTGAATCTCAGTCCCTTAGAGAGGCAAGTGATGGTCAAGAGCATTCATGCCAAAGTCCCTTCCAAAAATGAGATGCAGACCCTTAATTTGCTACTGTGTCTTTGATTACTAAACCAGAGACTGAAGCCCAGCAGCAGCATGCCAAAGTAGCTGGATCAACATTGCTGATACTGGGTTACAAAAGTGCAGGCATGAATAATTTTTGCCCTTACTCATTCAGCACCAGCCAAGCCACCAACAACATGGGAATTTCTAGCTCAAAATCAACACCTGGAAGTTCAGTGCCTTGCCATACACTTCCACAAGTATCAGAAAATCTTTATTACCTGAAACCTCTTCAGACAACTAATCATAGTACTCCCAAGGTCTTTTCACAGGAATGGGAATGCTGCTGATACTGCCCTCAGTAATAAGGTTTATTTTCATCCTGCAGGGGCAACAGATGCTTGCTTTACCACACCTTATCAGGCGCCTTACACTGCCTATCACAAAATGGATAACAAAAGTACATTATACACGCACCTTGGGACAGCTATAAGGGGGTCTGAGATCACTGAAACCCAAAACCTCACCTGTATTTCCAGCTTTAAGTGAAAAATGGAGTTAGCTACCAGTGAGCATTAGAGAATAGCCTGAGGATTAAAATTCACCAATAAAGAACCTGAAAATACAGAGGCTGTACATCCAGCTGACTATCCCAGGAGTAAAGCCAACAGAAAGCAACTTGCATTAAAAGTACAAAGAAACCAATCCCTGCATCTCAAAGGGAAGGACTTTGCGAACACCACTGTAATTTCAAAGCTTTCCTCACAAGTCTCTTGCCAGCTCTAGCTCAGAAAGAAAAATCCATTAGCAGATATGAAAACTCACCGGAGCTCCCTGCTGCTGCATCCCACCGAGCAAAGTAGCTTCCAGCAAGTTACCAGGTGAGACAGCTCCAAAAGCAGATCCCAGGGAAAACAGCCCCGGCATTGCTGTGCTGACAAATGCATTAAATCACTGTGCATGGCAACAGGTGATATTTTCAACTCTGCATGCCAAAAGTCCCTCTATTTTTGATCTATTTTTGATTTTCATCCCTGTGTATTTGCTGGTAGTGCTAACCTGTACACCAAATGCAGCAGAGCAATGCTCCTCTCCATGGTGCTACAACCAACCAAAGTACCTGGTTATCTTCACAGCATGCTCAGGGACTCCCTGCCAGGATTCCCTAAAAATCTGGGGCAAACAATCATCCAGCTTGCCTGACTCTGTTCCTGCCTGGGGCTCCCCTGGCAGCTTCCCAAGGCCAGCATCAGAGCTAGGTTCACACCAGGCACTCTACCTGAGCCAGGTGAGGTGAGCATTCCAGCTTTGGGATAACAGCAAACTCAGCCTGCACTGTGGCATCACCTCCACAGCACCTCAGCAGAATGGCTGTATAACCTACTTAACCCAGACCTCAGCAGTCTTTTAAAGGTGTTTATGGGGAAGTAAAACAGCAAGGATCCTCTCACAGGACAAGCACATTGGGAATTACATGCTGTTCTTGTATGGCACTGGCACCCTTCCTCCAACCTGCTCCCCTCAGCACAGATGCGTGCAAGTGGTTGAACAAAGGTCTGGTTAACTTTGCAATTTAATAGGATTTTCTAGAAACTCAGCCATCAATTCTAGGTGGAAAAAAAAAAAAAAGGCTTTGCTGAGCTTCCTGCTCTTTTCTTTCTAGGCAATGCTCTGCAGGTAGAGCTGCACACTTCATCCAACTGCAAGAGGAGTAGCAGGGGCTGGGCAGCTCTCTCTCAGCCCCTCTGCCTCTGTCCCTTCAGATGCAGATGCCCAGGCTGGGACACATCTGCCTGACAAGCTTCAACTAACTGAAATCTCTTGATGGTTTTTTTATTTTGATGGTGAGTTGCCAGTGTTTTTCATAATGTACTTTTCCTATGAAACTTTTAAGACTAATCTTGTATTCCTTTGCAATCTGTTCTCATTCCCAGATTTGGTCAGTTACAGAGACATCAGCTCCACAGTGTCTTCTGTACCCAACCATAATTACACAAAGACATAAATGTCCTGCCAAGCAGAGAGTCCCGCTGTGCGAGGCAGGGATTGGCAATTGCAGCTCCATGTCCAGACAGAGAGGCTCCACACGACAGCCAAAGGGCAGGAGAAGTCCTGACACCACCATCCAAAGGGTTGGGAGGGGACACATGCCCTGCTGGGCATGCAGGAGCAGCCAAATTCCACATCCCTTTCACACCTACAGGGCATCCTCCTCCTCAAATGCAATACATGGCTACAGCCTCACCTCAAGACCCCCCCACACCTTTTTTGCTTTGTGTCTCACTGTGCTATGAGTTGCCTGTTGATTCCCACTCTCTTGGAATGGATCCAAAACCCTGATGAGTTATGGGGTGGAAAAAAGCATTGAGAAAAATATTTCTGTAGATAAATTAATATCCATGTCAAATCAGTCGCCTCCACACTTCAGCCTTGTAACCTTTCAAAATGATTTTACAGTGCTGGCTTAAGGTAGGGAACCCTGTCTTTTCAGTGGATGAAATTAGCTGGATGGTCACACTCAAACAGTCCCAATTAATGCCTCAGTGTACAAGTGACAAATGCCATTCCTCAGGGGTCAGCATTGGGACCAGCAATTTTTAACATCTTTGTCAGTGACATGGACAGTGGGATCGAGTGCACCCTCAGCAAGTTTGTCAATGACACTGAGCTGAGTGGCACAGCTGATGTGCTGGAGGGAAGGGATGTCATCCAGAGGGACCTGGACAGGCTTGAGAGGTGGGTCAGGGCAATCCCAGACACAAATACAGGCTGGGCAGAGAATGGATTGAGAGCAGCCCCGAAGAGAAGAACTTGGGAGTGTTGGTGGATGAGAAGCTCAACCTGACCCAGTAATGTGCACGTGCAGCCCAAAAAGCCAACTGTGTCCTGGGCTGCATCAAAAGCAGCGAGGGCAGCAGGTGAAGGAGGTGATTCTGCCCCTCTGTTGAGACCCATCTGGAGCACTGCATCAGCTCTGAGGAAGGACATGGACCTGTTGGAGCACGGGTGAAAAAGGTGATCAGAGGGCTGGAGCACCTCTGCTATGGATACGGGTTGAGAGAGTTGAGGTTGTCCAGTCTGAAGAAGAGAAGGCTCTAGGGAGACCTTACTGCACCTTCCAGTACTCAAAGGGGCTATAAGAGGGACTTTTGACAAGGGCATGGAGATAAGACGAGAAGGAATAGCTTTAAACTAACAGAGGGCAGGTTTAGATTAGAAATTCTTGACTTTGAGGGTGGTGAGCCCTGGCACAGGTTGCCTTGAGAAGCTGTGGCTGCCCCATCAAGGCCAGACTGCACAAGCCTTTGAGCAATCTGGTTTAGTGGAATGTGTCCCTGCCCATGGCAGGGAGTGTTGGGACTTGATGATCTTTAAAATCTGCTCCAACATAAACCATCCTATGACTGTAAACCCAGAGGAGATCAACTATTAGCTATGCAAGACACAGACAGATTGTTTCTCTTGTAATTCCAACAGTGAAAGCATTAACTTTTAGAAGTGCTGGGATTGAATACTCTATTAAGCTTTTTTGTACTGCATCTCTCCCAGTTGTCTTGGTTTGCGGTAAAAAGCACAAACAGACGGGATAAAATTGCTCTTCCCTACACTCAAGATTAAAATATCTACAAGAGGTGGACATACTAGGCAGATTTTCAACCAGGGAAAAAGTGGAAGATTGGAAAATTAATATAGATATAGCCCTAGACAGCAAATTTTTTTCCCAATGTGCCCTGAGAGTCAGCCTCCTTGATAAAGTATTTTAATAGCATGTTTTAGGGGTGAAGTTTTTAAACAGACAAATTGCAGAAATAATAAAGCCCTAACACACACTACTGCTGACAAATTAGCTACTAAAGCAAGGCTTGGGATGGGAACTGTTTACTGCCATATTACTGAATTCACTCCTCTGCATTGCTGTTTACAGACCAGGAACACACAGGCTCACATTTAAATGCATGCCTGGAGGCACACAGTCCCCAAAAGCAGATTAACAGCAGTATGACTTCCTCATCTTGGGAACTGCAGAGCTGCTCAGAAACCTACCTGGAGGCTCTGCAGCACCTCTGGAGCTCAAGTTCACATGCCCTTTGTAGTCAGGTCTGCTGCAAGCTATAAAAGGGTCCAGGTCTTCATGTGAATGCCCACACCCAGCCTAGGGGAGGGTGGCAAGGGGGAATGAGGAACAACCACATGCAGGAAGGATGCTCAGCCAGGTAACACACCCAAGGATCTGAAACACCAGGAGGAAAAACTACTGCTGCAAAAATGCCACCAATGCTGTGAAAGACAGAAGAAGCCCAAAGGTGAGGCAAGGGCAGTAGTGTTGTTAGTCAGGCTATAATCGCTATGGGCATGGAAGATAAGTTTTCCATAATTCCAGGGGATTTTAATGCCAATTAAATAACCTATCATTATTCTTAATACTATACAGGTGAATAGAACAAAAGCAATGGTGGCCAAGGCCAGTAATAAAAGAGGTCAATATGACAAACCAAGCCAGAACTACACCCTCACATTTTCAAAGACAAGCTCTGTGGCATTTCATTCTTTGATATGACCACAGTGTCTAAAACCAATCACATTTACAGGATAACAGTAAATACAACTGTTTGCTTCTGGGTACATTCTTTGAAACTCAATATGTGCTGATAAGTTTAACCAAGAAACTTTCATTCTAGCACAGCTAAATAAAAAATTCTATCACATACAGAGTGATATCTTACAGAGAGATTTACCCCAGATTACCCCAGATGCAGCCCAGCTATGAGTCAGGCCATCTGCAACACTGTAGTTAAGATTGTTAGTGCTTCCATTACTGCCTTATTTCTCTACTGAACAGCTCATACATTCATTCATTAAAAAAAGGTTGCTCTAGGCTCGGGTTTGACATAAGAGCTTTAGCTGAGCAACATCAGTGTTTTAAAAACAAACTTCAAGAACCCAGTGGCCATTCTCTTTTAGTACAATTGCCAGGCAACTAGGCTTGCTTGGCTTGGATTTTTTTCCTCTGCACTCCTATTACTCAAAAATGTCTCTAGAGCAAATAAAAGAATCACTCAAGTATTAAATAATCAAGAGGAGTTATGTTTAAATAAGTACCTAACTACACATGGCACTAATGAATTCAAACAGCTCTATCAAGTACGAAAGCACAAGGGTTTTGCAATGCCCACTAATTTTTTATTGTAAAGGAAGTCAGTGTATGTTCTGGTTTGGCACAGGATGAGCAGATTGTAGCTCTACTGCTTTGGCTTGTGTTTTTAGTGGCGCTTCATCTACTCATTCTCTGTAGACAGATCAAGGTGTCAATATTCAGTAATAAAAGTGACAGTCAAGTTCATTAACTGCATATATGGACATCTTCAAGAAAAAGTGCATTTTTGTTGTGCCAATAAAAGAAGGACATGAAAGGACAAAACTGATCCTTTTAGGATCATACAGTGATGCACATGTTGTCTGTGCTCATGAAACCTGGTATACAGCCTGCAAGGGCAATGTTTTTGTTCTGCCTTAGTACCTACAAGCACAGCAGGTTTGCTGGTGAAAAACACATTGGAAGCTCTTGCTTAAAACTGAATATGTCGACTGTTTTGAGATCAAATAGGCTCACACTAGAAGTGGAAGTAAGTTTTGTTTCTTACTGCCTTGGAAATGCCAACTGGGCTTAGAGTTGAGCTGGGTTTTCTCTCATTATCACCTGTAATGTGACTTCTCCATCTCACCTGACCTCAAGCTAAACCTACAGTTACATCTCTGCTCCTTTGCTGTTCCAGAGAGGATTGACAGGTTTTGAGAGAAGGGAGAAGAACCCGCCCTGGCTCCATGGCACCAGAGCTGTTGCTCCTGGGCTGCCAGCTGAAACCTCCCTGCACAGGAAGTGCTTGGCAGGATGCTATAAAACTGGGATTTTCTGTAGAAAGGGCCTAAGGCAGGTTGAAAGGCAATATCCTGCACTGTACTCTGGAGGCTAAAACGCTGCCCATGAGTCCTGCCTGCACCCATCTGCCCAAGTGACCAACACTCAGCCCAGCCACAGCCTCCTCCTCGTCACTGCAACACAAGAGTAATCCAGTTTACTGTAATGTGATCCCTAAATCCCTTCTAAGCAACAGAGAGAGCTCTCTCCATGTGTGCCAAACTACCCAGGTGGTGTGACACCACATGAGTGCCACCTCATTATTTCACAGACTGCATAAGTGTGGTGGCACGTCTTGGGCAACCACCAAGCAAAGAAGGCACAGCAAACAGCAGGGAAGAGTGCTGCTGGCTGAGTGCCACATAGCTCAAAATCCATAAGCTGATACATTTCCACGGTGCCCAAAAAAAAAGATAAGAGTTACTCACAGTGCAAGTAGTACAGTGACCTACATAAACACAGCCCTTTTGTAAACAGGAGTCAAGAATGGCAGGAACAAGCAGCTAACAGGGAAACAAGTGTCAGATTTTAATCATCGTTGGCTTTAAGCAAACTATTACAACACTCCTGCACCTTTGCCCCATTCCCAACTCCACCCTACCTACATGGAGCAGCTCAATTGTGCCTTCAGAAAAATCTACTCTGCAGAACAAGCATTGTATTACCACAGTACATTTGTCCTTGGTGTTCAAACAGAGCAGCAGGATTTTTGGAACAAGAAAGCCTTCATTTCTCAGGAGGCTCAGAAATTCACAATTTTTTTTAAAAGAGTCAAGTCACTTCTAATAAATAAGAAATGATCTCATCCCTGTGATTAAATGCAGCCCAAAACTGGAATGAGTTACCAAGAGATGGAGAATCAGATTTCCTCTGGTAAATCAGGGGATGGATGCCACAGCATGTGCCTCTACTTGGCATCTGTTTGGATGTACATTTTAGTGATGTTAAAGGAGGCAGGGAACACCTGGAAAGCAGGACCAGCCTTTCATAACTACTCAAGGTAAGCACAGCACTCAGGAAGAACTGAAAATGCTGGGACACCTCAGCTTCCAACCTCACACCCCAGCTACAAAGCTGATGCCAGGGTAAGTCCAGACCCTTCTGCTCTGACCAACCTGAAAAGAGGAACAGCCCTTAACTGAAACACAGGCCCTGCAAACACCAGTTTCAGATGCCACCAAAAGTTTTTTTTAAAAAATCAGAATGGGAGAGAAGGAGCTGGTAATTGAGGCATCTGGGGTTTGTTGGGTGGAGGAAAGGGACAGGATGGCTTCAGCACGTGGAGTTCATGGTACATGAGCCCTGCCACAGCAGCGAGCTCGGGGAACTACAGAGATCTACTCACAGTTGTCGAGAGCTTTCCTTCGCTCTTCTGCACGTGGACGATCGCATCCCGCACCAAGGAGAACAGGTTCAGGAGGACATGCTCCATGTCATAGATGCCGTGCATGCCTTTGGTCAGCCCCTCCAGAGACCCGATGTACTCTCTCCAGTGGTTATGGATCTCCACGACGCCCGCCAGGCAGCCCTGCATCACCACGCCGCAGTAGCCGGCACAGGGCTTGGCCAGGAGCAGCCCCTGGCAGTGCGAGCAGTACCACATCTTCAGCAACGCCCGCCCGCAGTCCTTGCTGAACTTCAGGTGGTCCGTGGTGTTTATCACCTCAATCCCCAGGTTCAGCGCCTGCAGGAATACCCTCGTGGCCTGCAGTGACTTGGACACCTGCGTCATCATCACCTTCGGGTAGTTACCAAAGACTTTGAGGTCTCTCCTGGCTGCCCGCAGGCATTCCGTCATTTCCAAGGAAGGATCGGAGGAGCCAGGATTAATCAAGTGGGAGTAAACCAAAGGGAACAAACTGTCAAAAAATTCATTTATCATGTCATTAACATTGATGTCAGAGCCCAGTATGTACAGAGAGACATCAGTAAAAAGTTCTCCAACGAATTTAAGAGCTCTGGGCCCCATGCTCTTGTAGTGGGTCCTAAACATGCTGTTGGTGAAGTTTCTTGCATGCCGTACTACAATTTCAAAGGCTTCTGCAAAACAGAACAAAAAAAAAAGTGTTATTAAGAGACAGTGAGCTCAGAAACAAGGAGGATAATGTTTAATGTTCTACCACATCCCCGCTGCCAGAGCTGGCCCCATCCTGCCTGCCTTGGGTCAAACACCTGCTGGCAGCTGTGCCTGCTGCAAAACTTACCAGCGTCAGCAATTTTCAGGGGAAATGCATAAATTCTTTAAACAGAAGCTACATTTCAAAATGGCAAAAAAACACTATGATCTAGTTAACATTTCAGCTTTTAAAGAAAATATTGATTCAAGAAAACGACTAGACTGCAATTTCTTTCTCTCCCCCTTTTATATTGATTTGAAATTAACAGGAATTCTATCTCCAGACTTAATTTAAGGCAGAGATAAATGTTTGACAAACTGTACAATGCTTAAAATCAGGAAACAGTAAATGCTGACATTCCATTATGAAAAGGAAAATATTTATAGGAGCTTAATAACAGAGGATATTTTGACTCAATTCCCAGCACTAAGTGTCCTCCAAGCCATTGGAAAAGCCCCCACAGTGCTGTAGTTTTCCCAAAGGCATCAGGCTCACTTCAGCTGCAGATCCAATGTTTCATCTGCCCTGGATGAGAGCTGTTTCAAGGTCCAGTGTGATGTTGAGAGCCTGTGACGCCGCGTCTATCTGTGGGTGCCCAGCCAGGACCACTCTCACACACATCAAGTTGTGCCAACTGTCCCGTGAAACTCAAGTTTTAGACAGAGATTGTCGTTTTGCCAGGGAAAACCATGGTGCATTTTCCCATTTACCCCTTCAAAGACTTGAGGACTTTCTGTCCACACCTCCTCCATGAGGTGACCAGGGGAGCTCCCAGCAGCACAGTCACTGCACAGTTATTCCTTTAATTATAGCCCTCCTCACCAGGAGACTTCCAAAATATCCATACCCCACTATGTAAAAACAACATACCTATGCACACACACACACACCAGTTAGCATGTTGAAGCATTAGAAGGGGGTGGCATTGGTGCAAACTAAAGTCTTTCTCTTTGGCCAACTCTCTCTACCAGCCTGAGTCCCACCCTCCAGGGTACTATTCATAAAATGCTAAAAATAATGATCAGCCTCTCAGTTCACAGGTCACTGACACCCCACAATGTAACTGCTCTCAGCTGTGTCACTCTGGAAACACACATCCAGGCTCAATTTGCATGAAAATTATTCATGTTCAATAATTAAAGGGAATGTTTAATTTTTAAAGCCATAAGTGTTATTTTCCCCATTTGTTAAGGCTGGGATGCAGCTGAGTGTGGCCTGACACGTCTCCACAGGGGTTCAGTATCAACACTATCACAAGCAATGTCAGGCCTTGCTGCTTGCCCTGCATAACCTCTCACCTTGCTAAAGAGCTTTTAAGACCATCACATCTCCAGGACTTTTAGCTCTTTCTTCCCAGGTGCATCCTATGCAGGATTCCTGGTGGGACAGGGACCAGGTGCTGTTTGCTGCCCCCCACCCCAGTATGCAGAATGCTGTAGTGTAAGCAGAGACCAAAGCAGAGACCAAAGCAGAAATTACTGATATACTTCTGCAAACACTGTCTCCATCCCATCTGGTGCCTGCACACACCCCAGGCATGCTACTGAAGCATTTTGTCCACAGCTCCTGATGCTCACACCAGGACTGTCCCAGCAAGCCCAGAACAACCATCTGCATTCCTAGGAGACAGCAATCCTTCCTAACAGCACAGATTGAGGGATGCAGCGCTGCAAGGACACAGGACCCCTCTCTCCATGCCTCCTTCTCCATAACAGCTGGCATCCTGCCCCTCACCCCCATACAGAGCATGGCAAAGCTCTCCAGGCACAAGGGTGAGTCTGACACAGAGTGGGCTGCGCAAGCAGAGCAAATTCTGGTTGCACTGTTATTAGAAGTTTTAAAACAAAAAACATCTCTTTAAAGAGGGCACATAGATTACGAAACTTTTTTTTTCCCCCTTCTTTATCCTCAAGAGCACCAGAATAGCTTTTTCCTCAAAGAGCACAAAGAACTTTTTGGACCAGCGTTTTTTTGACAGCACTGGAGATGGTGCCAGGAGTTTCATGCTGTGCCCCACCATCCGCCTTTAACCTCTTCTCTGTTAGTTCCTTTAGAAAAAGTCATCTCTCTTCCCTTTTCTCGCTCCTCTGTGCTTTTCCAGTTACCATCAGAGCCAAAAGACTCTTCGCTGATTACAAAAATATTCCAAGCTCCTATGAAAACCTCCTACGGCGAGAAATGCTTCAGAAAGGAATGGAGAACAGTGGCATATCAACAGAGCATGCACACACAGTCCCACTGCTCTAAAGGTCATGACATGCACATAATTTTTATCATAATAACTGGCTGAGAGTGTCTATTTTATGCACCTTGGAGCTTTTGCATAAATCCATTAGAAAGCACAACAGGGACTATAAAAGCATATGGAGATTCCTGCTGCCCTATTAATAGATGCAAGAAATAATAAAACTTCATGAAAAAGGAGTCTTGCACATTCAAAATCTCTCCCACCCAACTCCTGTAGTAGGTGCTTATTCTGAAATATCCCTCACAAAGCACTGGCTGCAGGAACAGCAAATCCCCAGCTGCCAGCAGCTGCAGTGACCCACGGCCAGGCTCTAAGCACTTCACAGAGGAGGAAACTTTGCAGGTCAGTCCCCTGTGCTCCCACGAGGGAGCCTCACAAGGAAACAGAGGGAACAGCGCATTACAGAAGCAACATGGGCTTTTGATCCCCCCAAAAATCCCACAGCCTGGATTTGCTGCTGGTAAAATCTGCCCTGCTTATAACACGGCATTATTGAAACTCCCAGTGCTGGAGGATAATTCAATCTTTTCTTTCTTCTTTTTTTTATTTCAGGGATAATTTCAAAAGCTGCCACTGAGAGCAATCAGTTTGCAGGTCTGGCTGAAGTAGAGTGACAAAGCAAAGCATCAGAACTGCTCCCAACTTCAGGAGGCAAAGGTACTGCACAGCCAAGCAGGGCTTACATTTTAAAATCTCCATCACTGTACTGTGCACACACAGCACAGAATAAAAAGTGTTCCTGTAAATACATTAACAACAAAAGAAGGGTTCAGGAGGATCTTCCTCCTTTCCTGGATGCAGGGGAAAGCACAGTGACAAAGGCCAAGGAAAAGGCAGATGTACTTAACGCCTTTGTGGCCTCAGTCTTTAATAGTAAGACCAGGTGTTCTTCAGATACCTGTCCCCCTGAGCTGGAAGACAGGGATGGGAAGTAGAATGAAGACCCCGTAACCCAGCAGAAAATTGCCAGGGACCTGCTACACCACCTCAGTCAAGGGCAGGTTATCAGGTCTCCCAGAGGATGCATGAAACAGTTGAATCTACTGTAGATCACAGGTATCAGGCACCAGTTGAACAGCATGGGCTATTACTTATTTTTCAGGCAGGACTCTTGCTGAAGCACCTGGAGAGGAATTGCTGCCCAGTTCCAGCAGCCAGAACAGTAGGACTAAGCTCCTTTCAAAGTGTAAAAGCTTCCCAGAACGCAGCCCAGGGAGAGCTGCATGACCACTGCAAACTGGCAATTAGAGAAAATAAATCGTAAAAGAGCATAACAGTGCCTTGAGTGGGGATTACTGGCAGGAGAAGGAAATCACTGCCTTCTCAGCTCAGATAATAAGAGTCTGCTGCTTAGTAAAAATGCCAGCTTTCCTGAGAAAGCACGTTCACTCCTAAGCTGCAACAACTTCAAAGGGGTCGATGGCGGGGCCAGAGGAGCTCCGGATTAACCTACTGGCTGCCCCAGGCTGCAGGAGGCTCCAGCCACATCTGCAACTTGATGGGTTTATTTAAGAGATTATGTGATGCAGTTGCCTGAACTGCAAGGAGCCTGCAGGAGCGGCCCCAGTGAGCCATTCCCATGCAGCATCCCACTGGAGAGGAAAGAGCCAAAATCTGATGGCAACTGCAGAGCTGGGGCAGCTCCAGAGATGGCACCTCCAGGTCCAAGCTCAGCAAAGTGCAGCTTCACAAGCAGTGGAAGGTGCTTGGAAAGGTGTTGCTGCTGGGAACAGGGAGGTCTGTGGTCCCTCTGCCCCCCATACCTGCTCACCAAAAAACAGCACCACAGCAGCCACATGGAACCACCTCCCCCTGGGAGAAGGTGTGAGCTGGCACACAGCAGGGAGGAAGGAACAGCAGGATCCACCATGACTGTCAGGCACCACGACATGCCACGGGCTTCATGCTTGCCCCTCCAATACTGTGCTGCTCTGGTTCTGCTGCAAAGACAATCTTCCCACATGGGCAGTTGCCCTTCTTTGGGTATCACACACCATACCATGCAAGTCCTCTTTGGTAAAGGCACAGGAAATGGTGAAGGAGCTGCACAGCAGAACGTGCTCCATCAGCAGCAGGTCCATGGGGCACCATGGAAGGGAACAAAGATGGGTGGAGGTGCAGGAAGTCCCTCTTTCAGGCTTCAATGGCTCTCCTTGTGTCTCTGGAGGGTCCGTGCTCACAGGGGCTGACTCTCTGAACAAGGTACAGCAATAACTGCAGGGGTCAGAGAGCCTCCAGTCTGGCCAGACTTCACCTGCCAAGCTGCCTTGGTTCTTCCTGCTCTATGGCACTTCTCTGCTGATGGCAAAACCTCTCCCTTCACTCCTCAGGACACAAATCATATCAGGAGACAACTAGGTACTGGAATCCCTCAGCCCATGAGAATCACTTCCATCCTGAGGCAAAAACATGGCTGTCCAGGCAGGATGGTGGAAAACTCCTCAGTTAATTAATCTGTTACTAATGCAATCACTGCATCCCCTGCAGGCCCAGGGTTCCCAAACCTTTAAAAGTCCCATATATCTAAAAGCCAAAAGTGCTCAGCCACTCAAAAACACCACCAATGTTCATGGATTGGAATTCAAATGTTCATCAAGGAAATGCTAAAAGTTTGGGGGTTTGTAAGTTCGACCAAATATTATCTGACCTGGCAAATGCCGCGGTACTGCTTGGAAAGGCTGAAAGGAGCCAGAGGCATCCACATGTGAGTGAGCTCTAAGAAGGAAACACTTCTTTAATATCTCCAATGAATCAGACAACTTCAGGCCGATCGCAACAGCCTGTGTTCCCAAAACACACACAACAGAGCTCACCAAGAGAGGAACAACTGTTTGCAATAACAGCCTGGCTGCCACAGGCACTACTGGTGAGATGAACCCCAAGTCATTTTTCAAACAGCAGGTAATATTTATTTACCAGCTTGGAAAAGGTTTGCAATATATTGAGCAGCAAGAAAACAAAATCTAAGAGAATTTCCCCTGGCAGCAATAAGAGCAGCCTCCAGATTTGTTCCGTTATGATTTACACTACACTGCAAGTTTTTAACAACATTATCTGGAGACAAAAGCTCTTCTAAGCAGCATAATTACTTTTGTCTGTGGCATTACAAAACCCATCAGATGGAGCCACTGCTGCTCTTACAGGGTTTGTTTCTCTGAGAGCATTTGGGTTTAAAGCTTAGGAAATGCTTTTTCCCCAACTATGACACAGCCTTTGGACTGCTTTTACAATATTGTCACCATAAAGATTGTCACCAAGCTCCCAAATTTATGAGATTAGCTTCAAAGCATTAGTAATAAAAATTAGAACAATTCAGTTATTCCATCTTCTAAATTTTAATCTACCAAGGTCTGTACTTTCTACCTTTGCTCCATCACCATCAGACCAAGAGAGCAAACATCTCAGTCCAGTCTTTAAATGAGAGTGGGTTCCTTCCAGCTCTGTGCCCACCCCCTTCACTCCCACAGGAGCCAAATTACAAGTTTCCAAGCCAGTGCTGCTCACACCAGCCAACACCAAATCATTATGCTCTTGTCGGAAAAGCATCTTCTCCTAATTATCTGTTTTTATCAAAACACCAAGCTCCAAAGCCATTTATTTTTAACTGTTCAGCTTATCTAACTGCCCTGGCAGTTTGAAATACACTGCCTGAAGTTTCTAATAAAAATACTGTATGATACCATCTCATTATATCCACTCAAACGGTCCTGAAAATGCACTCCCTATTACAGTCTAGGTAATAGTCTGACTGTTAGACAATTAGTCACACTGTGGTTCACCCATTTAATATTTATATCCCACACACAAAAACTTTGTTAACGCAGACAGCAGAGCTCACCAACACAAGGTGCTACAAGCCCAGAAGCAAGGAGGCAAGAAATGCTGGTGTCCACAGCTCCCCACCTCCAACCAGCCCCTCACCTGAAGGGACTTCAGTGCAGAACTCTGTACCCTAGGCTGGCATCCAGATCTCATGACAGCAAAAGACAAGGTTAGGGATGCTGGAGGGGACCACAGAAAAGCAGTGTTTTCTTGAGAGGCACTAGGATGCCTTCAGAGATCCCTGGAGACCCTTGGGAGTACCCACTTCAACACAGGAAAGCTACACTCTAAGTGAAAATTCAAGAAAACTTCACACCAGCCACCTCACACAAATGACTCTGCAGCAAAATCTTTTTTGGGGTTCGTGCTTCAACACGTGGCTTTGGTGCTTTTCATTAAATATGGGTTTCACATCCATCGAATAATTTGTTTTCCCGAGCATCAAGAAAGATAATGCTTTGTGCCTTGACAGATGCGTGAATGCTTAACAGATTCCTGAAAATTTAATAAAGACAAAGTTAAAAATGCAAACAGTCAGGGCTGGCACAAGTGGTGGGTGAACATGATTCTTTATCAAAAGGAAAAGGGAAGAATAAGAGCCCGGAGAAGCAGGCTCAAACTGAGCCCTGGGAGCACAAATAGGAAAAGTGGAGACAGAGGAACGTAAGAGGCTTCTGCAGCTTCTTTAACCTGTCAGATCAAAGAAAGATAAACCTCGCTCCATGTACTCCACGCCTCCATCCTGGTGCTTCAGGCTCCTCTCCATTCCTGGAGACTAGTTTAGGGATGCACCACGCAGCAGGACCCCTGGGAAGAGCTGAGTCCAGGTGTGAGACTGCCCAAGGATGGAGGGAACCATTTGGCTTGGAGAGCATCAAACTCTGCACTTGTGTGGGGTGAAGGTTGCTCCTGCAGAAGGGACTTACTGGTGTTTTCATCCTCATCCAGTGCTCTCTGAGAAGCTGGGAATTTGCAACAGCAGAAGCAGGAAACAAACTGCTGATCCAGTGGGCAGAGACCACTGGGGAGAGAGTAGTCCCACCAAAGCCAGCCCTGTGGGAAGGCAGTGGGAGAGCCCAGGGTCAGCAAATGAGGGGTGCACTTTCAGACACACACAGAAATACATACACTCCAAACATTCCATATTTTCCTCTTTCCCTCTGAAGGGGAAAAGTTAATTAAACCAATCCCACAGAACAGAAGGTAAAACACTGAAAACCACACCACCAGGCTTCTGTTACGTAAGAATTGTATCAATAACGTGCCCCAAACTAATGTCACATCACCGGGGAACTTTCACCTTCCCAGTTTTTTTTTAATCACAAATATTTACATTCTGCACTTCTAGTCTCTCTTACCTTTCTAATTTGCTGCAGAGATGACAGTCTCCACCTAGAACTCCCATTTCAAGCCAGCTGCTCAGCCAGGGAGCACAGCACAAGCGCAGCAGGAATAGCTTCAAAAACTCTGGGAAAAGGGCATCTCTGCCCTGGGTAACTGAGCAGCCAAAGATATCACAGACCCAGGGATTTTACCATTGCAAAGGCACATCTGGGATTGTTTTGGTTTTACTAATTGGAGGCTCCAACACCCACTTAATTGGGGTTACAAAGATATCAAAAAAGCAACATGTCTCTTTAAAGATGAATGACAAGCCACATATCAGAGGGCAAGTGATTCCATGCACTTCCTCCCAGATTTACAAGCCAAGCATTTCTAAAGACCAGGATACCAGTTTGTGCAGTTCCTCCATTTATTTTAAACTAAAAGTTATAAGCAACTCCTGAAATAATGCAAGCCTAGCAAATTCCTTTATTCATCAGAATAAATGAAGATAAAGCAAGCCACTAGGTCAAGTTGAGCTTGTATTCAGAAAGTCAAAAAAAAGTCTTTGGAAGTGTATTGGTCTCAGTAACTTTAGAGCAAGGCAGATCTGAGACGGGTTTTCCAGGCTCCCTTTCATTCCAGCGGGCTTTTATCAGCCTGTTAAGTCTCCAACAATGGAGAGCAGACTATTTATTTAAGAAGCAAATTCCTTCCTTAATAATCTCTCCTGGCCAAATTCTCTTTAAAGTTATCTCAACTGTGTGATGAAAAGCAAATGGCAGAAGATCAGTTCTTGATCCCTATAGTAACACAAAGGACTTGCACTTATTTAAGGGCACCTGTTGACCGTTTTTCAGTCACTCCAGCCCCTTTAGTTCTGTTATCAGCTTCCTACCTGTGCTGGCAGAATCTGGGAAAGGCATTTGCTCAGTAACATACACCAGCCAACAGGGGTATAACTCTTCCCCTGAGTGACTGTTTCCAAGACACAGAACAATGCCCAGGCTCTCAAAAGCAATTTAGTGATTTTCAAGCTGGTTTTGTCTCAAGGCACCTCAGAGAAACACAAAGGTTTCCAACATGGAAATAAGACCATGGATGACCTTGGTAGCACAAGTGCAACCAGCCCCTCCGGTGCTCCCTGGCAGCATCCGACTCACTGAGCACATGCACAATATTTTAGCAACATCTTACTTGACACAGAGCAGGGTACCCAAACCCCCCTCCTGTTTGAGACACCACAGGGGTTGACAGAGGACACCATACCCACAGTAGCACCACTGTAACAGGACTCAGGGCACACTAGGCACACAAACCCCAGAGGCACTATCTCCATCCTTTAAAAAAAAAAAAAAAAGAAAAACAAAAAGAAAAAAACAAAAAGAAAAAAAAAGAAAAAAAAGAAAAAAAAAGAAAAAAAGAAAAAAAGAAAAAAAAAAGAAAAAAAGGAAGAAAAAAAAAAGAAAAAAAAAGAAAAAAAAGAGGACCTACCCATGGCCCCAGTTTCCAGCCTCAGCACTTTTCAAAAACTAGACTCACTTCTTCCCATCCTTCCTCTGTGGTACCCTTAACAAAGCCCCCCAAAACACTGGTGGCTTTGCTGTGGGGAGGTTGGGTATTATGTCATTTGTGGGGAAGGGTGGTTTGGTGGGTTTTTTTGGTTGGGTTTTTTGCAGGTCTTCTTTGTTTGGGGGGGGCATTGCTGGTTTTTTCAGAGTGCTGTTGGGGTTTATTTCTTTGGTAGGGGGGTTTTGGTTGATTAAGTTTTCTGTTTGTTTGTTGTTGTTGATTTGAGGGTTTTTTGTGTGTTCTCTTTGGTTGGTTTTGACTTTGTTTTTTAAGTTGATGCATGGGCAGGTCCCTGCCAAGGGAAGAAGCAGAAGGTGAGACATCACATCCTGGTGGCACCAGTTGAGCCCATGGCTGGGCCATACCCAGCATTCCACATGGCTCCCACATCCCACTTGTTCTGGCTCAAAGCCCTGGTTTGATTAACACTCATTTTAAAAGGAAGATGTTTTATCATCTCCTTACTCCCCCTGTGAGAGCAAGGCAGCTGCTGTAACAGGAGCACAAGATGATAATTTGGCTCTCAAGAGCAAGGCTCACAACCACAGCTGCCAGGAATCGATCCGAGGCTCCACTGCCCGCTCCAGAGAGGCTTTCCTTCAAGAACATGAATAATCCTCTGCAAAGTAATGGCACTATTCATCTCTCCGAAGTTCCTCACAGGCTTAAATCCCTTGCTGAACAAGGGGGCCACGTGTTCAGCTGCGTTCCCAGTAAATGAAAATTCAGCTTGTTCTTTTTCTGAAGAGAAACATGGAGAGTATCGATCGATAAATTTACCAAAAGTTTAATGGCAGCTGGTTTTCTCAGTAATAGAGCAACCACTGCTCAGACATTGTTTAACACATAATCTCCAGATCAATATAACTTTTGATTTATAAATAACGATAACAAAAGGAGCAAGGACAAATATGCTTGGAAAAAAAAAAACCCACAGTTTTTTCCAAAAGATGCTTTCAGCATAGTCCTTCCAAAATAAAGATCACATATTTCAAAGGCTGCATGTGGAGAACAACACAGAATATATTATCTACAAAGCTGAAGATTCATCTTCATCATTACACCCTTCTGACTCATCTATTCTGCAACTCTTGGCACATGTGACCCTCCTGGTGGCATTTGCTAAGTATTATCTGCTCGTAACTCCAAAATCCCTTTTCTCCCACAGAAAAGTTACCACCCAGAGACACCTCCCATCTGAACACTTCCACACAAATTATATGTTCTTACTGCAAACCTTATGTTTATTATGGAGTCCTTCCTAGGTGTGAGAAACACAGGTAAGAGAGGATTACAAATCTTATTATCTGGCAATTTTTTCAACTACTGTGCATGTTAAAATGATGCCACCACAAATAGGTTGGAAGAGATATGCTGGAAAATCTATTAACTCACAGTAAATCTATTCAAGTTGCGAATTCATGCCTTGCAGAATTTTACCATTAGTCCTGAGAATTAGTTTACTGCTGGACAAGGAGAGCAGAGCCCATGAGGGTCATTTCAAAAACATGCTGCACCATGGCCTGTCTAAAAAAATGACCCTACTCAGGTATTCAATGTGTTAGTGAGTCTTTTGAGTAAGTGCTTGCACACTTGCCTCTACAGAGATTCTCTGCTGGGTAAGAAAAGGTATCACCTTTTTCTAAACCTTCACATTGCTTCTCCTCCCATCCACAGTCTCCTCTTCCAGTGGAAGCACCGATATATTTGAGAGGTTACAGGTACCATTATTCAGTTGCTTTGGGAATAAACACCTGATTTTTTTATATCCATGTCCTCAAGTTGTGCCAGGGGAGGTTTAGATTAGACATTAGTGAAAATTTTTTCACCGACAGTGGTCAGGCATTGCAACAGGCTGCCCAGGGAAGTGGTGGAGTCACCATCCCTGAGGTGCTCAAAAGGTACACAGACGTGACACTTGGGGATGTGGTTTAGTGGTGGTGCTGGGTTAACAATTGGATTTGATGATCTTAGAGATCTTTTCCAACCTTAATGATTTTGTGGTTCTACGATCTGGGTTCAAACCAAGTCACAGCAGAGCTATGCAGCACCGTGGCATGGAAAAGAGCCTTGGAAAGAGAGAAGGGGAGACCTGTATGCCTGTGTCTGGCACTAAGAAAAAATTTTGTTCTCAACATGGATGAAGAGGGGCGAGCATCCTCTCTGCAGACAGTATCTCCGTCCCTGGAGGTTTTTAAGATGAGGCTGGATGTGGCACTTAGTGCCAGGTCTAGTAACCATGGTGGTAGTGGATCAAGGGTTGGACTTGATGATCTCAGAGGTCCCTTCCAACCCGGCTGATTCTATGATCCCATATTTATATCATAACACATTTTCCTATTTGAAGTATTGAAGTATTCTTCTACTCACATCCTCACATTTCTCCAAAGGTTCCAGCTTTTCACACAAGACCCAAGGACCTTAGGTGGCCCCTTTCCTTAGGACCATTCTGAAAGTCCCTTAGAACAGCCTCACTCTGAGCCAGGACAAAAGGGACAAAGCACCAGGGCAGTTTAGCCCCAGCTGATGGATAGTCTACCCCCCTTCATTCAGGGATGCCCCAAGCCCCTGTGGTTAAACCCACATCCTTCACCCATTGGCTAACGGGACCTTTGTAGGCAGGGAAAGAGCCAGGGCCAGCAGAGGAGCAACAATGCCCTACGACATCCCTGCACCCCTAAAAGCCTTCCTGGAAAACTCTTGACCACAGTCACGTAGAATCATAGAACCAGCCAGGTTGGAAAAGACCTCCGAGATCATAAAGTCCAACCCTTGATCCACCACCACTGTGGTTACTAGACCATGGCACTAAGTGCCACATCCAGCCTCATCTTAAAAACCTCCAGGGATGGAGAATCCACCACTTCCCTGGGCAGCCCATTCCAATGCCTGATTACCCTCTCTGTTAAGAAATTCTTCCTAATATCCAACCTAAACCTTCCCTGGCAGAGCTCAAGACTGTGCCTTCTTGTCTTACTGATAGTTGCCTTGCAACACTGTGGCCACCCTCCCCATGTGCTTTTCCATTACAAACACTTCGCAAAGTCCCTGTGACTTCAGGGCAGCTGAGGAAAGCAGGTGAACAAAGCCAACAGCACTGCCAGCACTGAGATAGTCTCTCTGTGGGCTCAGGGAGTCCGAGTCAATGGCTGAGTGAAAATGCTCTCAGCGATCAGATGGGACAGACTCGCTCTGCTGTGGACACTTCTCCCCAGACGTGGTCCATTCGCTGTGAGAGACTTTGGAAAAGTTCCTCCTGATGCCCAGAAGCAGCAGTTCAAAGCAGGCCCATGCAGACGTGGACCCAGCCTTTCTCTAAAGCCTGTGGAGCCAGGCACAAAGCACTCCTTTCATTTCCCCTCGCACGCAGCAGCCTGTTCCACTACTGCTGAGCCCGAGGCTGCGCTGCAAACCTCCCTCCTCCTTCTGTTACCAATTTGATGGCATTTTACACGCCCAAGGAACCTAAAGTGTAATAAAACCACAGTGACAAAACCCAAACTGGCAATGGAAAAAGCAGTTCCTGCCCAGGGTGGCTGTGCAGGGCGTGTGTTAAAAGCTGTCTGGAGCAAGAGCCATTAAAATCTGCAAACACGCAGCTCTTTGCTAACTGCCCCCAGACACCAACCCCCCCCTTGGCCTAGACAAAGAGCCCATGGACCCCAGGGCTGCAGAATCTCCCCCATAAACACTTTCATTTTAAGCCAGTTTAACTGGAAAAAGGTCAACACCAGTAACGGCACAACATGTGTTATCAGTTAAACAAAGTTAGCAGCTATCAGTTAAACAAAGACCACTTAGACACAAGCCAAACCAAAGATCCTCTGTATTCCAGGCACCCAGATGAATCCCTAATACCCTACTAAGCCTCTGTGTTTTATGTGCAGTCTCCATGAAGTCTGCATTGTGTGTTTTTAATTGCACATGAATTAATTAACCATCCAGGTAAATAGGCCACAACTTAAAAATCGGGTAACAATATAAAATGCTGGAAGTATCATCTACATCTCTGCTGCCCAGAGCCAGTGCTTGTGCTTCTGATTTCCCATCATCAAGCACTATCTAAATTATCACCCAATTTGTATGTACAGTCAATAGAGTATTTTTCTCCACCAAAAAGATCAAACAGAGATACATATTAAACAGATCTTTAACAAGAAAGTTTGCTCTTTGCAAGGTGAATGTTTTCGTACCATATCATCTTAGGGATGTAAATACCATCTGGATTGCAACTGGCATACTCCCCACTTCAATAAGTGATATTTGTAGCAAAGTTTCACCTTCAACAAAGGCTGAATCTATTCCCAAACGCTGGAATTGCTCTCACAGGTTGCACAATCTGTTGTTTTCCTGAAGTCTCAGCTTTGGACAGAGCAGATTACATAAAAACCTCAGTTTACAATTAAAAACCAAAACAACCCAGCCCTTGCTGCTGTGGGAAAAAGCTTGAAACTATGACCTGTAGTGCTGGAAGACAAGAAAAGCAAATTAAGGAAAACCTCAAAATGTATCATTTTCCAAACTTACCAATTTTAATGCCAATCTCATTGTTCTTAGGGCTTTAATCATGATTTCGTAATGCCTTGAGGTTATGGAAACTGAAAACCACATGCTTCCACTCAAGTGAGACAGCAAAACATTTTGCAAATTCATCTTTCCTATGAAGACACTCAAGTTCCATCCTAACCTTCACTTCCCCACTAAAACAAAAATTTACCCAAATCTCCCAAAGACTGACTAGATTGAAATATGGTACCATAAAACCCTGAGCATTTGTTCTCCTTTTCTTTTTAAGAACATCAGTGTAACCCTACCCTGATTTGAGGGAGTCCCAGCCTTTACCCTTAGATATTAACAAAACCAACCAGTTTCAAAACGTGGGCATCTTCCCCTTCCCCACTTCCCAGGCTGACATGCAATTCCCCAGACCTAACAAGCAGCATATAAGCACAAGATGCGATTTCAAACAGCCACAAACCAGAAATAATTCCTCCCAGATGCAGCACTTGAAATTCAGACGCATTTTCCCTGCGGGCTGAGCGGCACAGGAGCCAGGAGGGCACAGCCCCGGCACCCTGCGGGGAGCTGGGGCTCCCACCCTCCCCAACACCAGGGTGTGATGGCACCCCCTGAACCAGCCACATTCCAGTGTTCACCTCCCTAGCTGGGAAAGGAAAATTAGGGAGAAAAAGCTAATTTCCTTTGCTCCTGAATGAATTATTAGCTACGGTTCCTGTCCTAAACAAAGCGTTTCTGTTGGCTTTAGAAGCATCAAAGAGATGCAAACTAGACAGGACAAAAAAGAAGAGTTAGCAAGTGGCAGGTTCATGTTTAGCAATGCCAGTATATCAGCCTTCATATAGCAGGAAAAAAAAGAGAAGAAGAAGAGATTTGTAGGAAACGTTGAGGGCTTCTCTCTGAGCTTTGCCACCTTCACTTAAAAAACAGAACATCACTTCCATTCCTCACTGGTTTTTGTGAAAGGTGACTGGGAGCCCCCAGAGTTGTTTTCTTAGCACATGCATCTGCTCTCCAGGTTTTTCTGTCCATCAAGAAAGTGAAGTAGACAGTAACACCAACTAGACTGTAGAAAAAAAAAGTAAAGAAGCAGAGGCTAAATTGCTTCTTGCCCTTCGCATTCCTGTGCAAAACCACTCCTGCATCAGTCCACTCTTCTTCCAGCCCAGGCCTGAAGTCTTAAAACCCTGTCTGCAAAGAGAATTAGGTTGGATTTATTGCAAACACTTCCTCTGGACACTTGTAAAGCAATCTGAGAGCACCTAATGGATTTAGGATTTAGCTAAATTGGTGAAACACAATAAAGAGATTAAGAACACAGTCAATCACAGGCAATTGAGTTAGTGCATCCTTAAAAAACTACTGGTCATCAGCAGGGTCCAAGAGGAACAACTGAGCAAGGAAAAAGGGGAGCAGAAATGCAGAGCAGAGGATGGGGTTTCCTCCAGCACATTCTGGGGAAAGTCTCTTAAGGAGCTGCACAGACCAGCTGACATCTCAGGGACACAGAGCTGCCCTCGCCCTCCTGCAAACTGGCACCCACCCTCTCACCTGACACCCCTGCCCACCCGATGCCTCCCTTATGAATGCTGCAAGACTGCATTTTCCACACATGTACCACCACCATCAGTGTGTCTCTGCAACAGTCAAGGAGTGCTCCCTCCACTTCCAACATAGGAATCATTTGGCGCCATGAAGCATTTGGCACAAGCTCATCTGTACAGCAAAGAAAACTCACTACATTACTACTGGCAATCTAATTTTGGAAAATGTATTCAAAGAAAATAAATATAAATAAAACATTGCTGGATGCAGACTATTCCCATGAGTGACCATCTACATGGATAACTACAGGATCCAGTCAAGACCTTGTAGGATTGTCTTAGTCTCACTTGACCTCATTACATTTCACCAAACAGTGTGACAAAAAAAAACACCACATGGGGCTGTGTCCAAGAGTTTCATGTGCTCTGAATGTGCAGAGTCCTTCTGGAGCTTGGCAAGGTACATTTTTTTTCTAGCTTTCATTATGTACTTCCATGTTTCCTTGAGTCTTCTTCCCTCCATCTCCACTCCAGCACACACTGCTGGGGGATGCAGGGGAGCAGATTTTATACCAGTCTCTCAGCTGGTTCTGCCAGCAGTTCTCCTCCAGCTGGTCAGGGACATTGTCCAGTGGGGTCTTTGGGTAGTAGACAGTGATCTGACTCAGGGAAGTTACAGCAGCAAAGTCCACCAGCACCTAACCAGCTCTGTACCACCTTGCACTGGCTGCAGCACTTCCCAGCCTAATTCCCAAAAAAAAAGGCTCATGAACAGGTTTATCATACAACAGTCTTTTTTTGCAGTCCAGGAAAAAAACATGAACCATATTCTGGCTTCATGCTCATGGAGACTCCACACAAGAGCAGAGACAGTCTGTTCTGAGCATCCTATCATCACACTCTTCCCTGTATCATTTGTTTCTGAGCAAACAGAGACACTGATAACCTTCCTCCTAATGCACTGAAACTGCACATCTTCACTTCAAACAAGTCCTGCACTATTTATATTAGTCCTCACCGACATATCTTCATTTCAGAAGCCACCCATGCTCCTCAGTCTCAGAATAATTCTTTTTCAAACAAGTTGCAATAAAAGGTTTCCCCCCATCCAGTTCCAGTGTGAGAACACAAGTATCCAAATATTTTGGCTGTCAGAATTATATAATAGCCTAGCTTATTGCCTCATTTTGTATCAAACTTAGTGAGGCTTCCAGGCATTTACACCACCAGCAGTCCTTCCCTTACTGTAAAATCTTTTTTTATTGACAATTCAATCATGTCAGGTTCCGAACAGCAGACGCACTGATTTGATCAGCTATCATTGGATTTACAATACATAAATGACAGCACCATATCTGCCCCACGTCGCAAGCAGCTGCCTTTTATCGATTTATATTCTACTAGCAAGGAAGAAAAATTGCAGCACAATGTAGTGGCATAGTCACAGATCAATACCAATTTTTTTCTTAATGACACGAAGGCCAAGATAAGGACAGCATAAGTCAAAGCCAGACAGATCAAATTTGCCCGATATCCCTTTCAATTACTGAGGAACATAGGCAGGGATATGTAACATTAAAGCCGAGGGGAACACTATCAAAACACTTTAAAATTACAACAGGCTTACAAGGTTGCCTAACATCCCCACAGTCCCTGGGAATCGTGATGGAGAACCGGGGACTGCCCAGCTCCATCAGCTGATGTGCTGCCTTGGCAGTCCTTGAAGCCTCAAGGCTGAGGCTTCCCCGGAGACCAGGCAAGACCAACTCCACTGCAGCGAGACAAGGGACTCGGGTTTGGTACTAACAAAATCAGCAACAGTTACAGTTCCTCATATTAGCTCCATGGCCACAGCTCCAGCAGTGCCCAGTGCACCACCGTGCTGGCACAGGAGCCCTGGTGCGCTGGGTATCACCAACATATCACCAAAGAATGGGGAAAAAAAAGCAGCAAATGGCATTTGAAGGTCCCTCCAGCCTCTTGTCCTCAGGTTTAACCCTTCCCTGGATAGCCCAGAGGCAGTGGTGATGTTGGGCAGTGCCCCCTGCCCACCCCTGTGGGTCCCCATGCCCTTGGCATCACCCCAAGGTAACTGAGGAGAAAGGAATACAGACACACACTTGTTTAGATCCTGCCTCCCACTCTGTACCAGCCAGCCTGGTCCCGCATTCCTTATGGGACCATAGCCTGGCAGCAGGAGAAGCCCACCTGAGGATGTGCTCCTCTTCCCAGCACCCTGCACAGCCCAGGCAGGATCCATGAGGTCCAGGCAATTTCCAGCCACTGCACCAAGCACCAGCACAGGCTTCAGGACTGGGGCTCTTTGAGATAATTCATCTCTCTTTAAAAGTCCAACTCATCAATAATAGAAAACTCCTAATTATTCCAGTAGTGCTAGCATTTCATAAATCCAGTCGTTGCTTAATGAGAAGTTATGAGCAAGCACTTTCTTCATTAACTCTTCTGCGAGACACAGAAACAGAAACTTCCCAACCTAAACCCTCCACGCTCAGGCAGCTTAAATTCCCATTCTTAATTGGCAGCTGGAAAGCGGCGCTGTCATGATTTATACCTCTTCTGTACTCCCAGTTTTGATAATTACAAGTTCTGCATGGCTTGTGATTAATCTATTTGCACTGTATGAATTACAAATCCAAACACATTTGGAAATGAAAATTCACGCGCTAGCTCAAGTACAGGCAACGTGACAGTGAAGTGACGAAGTAAAATCTGCCCAAGGCTGTGGCTGAAACAACACTGTCTGGGATCAGCCTTGAAAACTAGTTTGGGAGATTTAAAATAAAGAACGCCAAAAAACGCAGTTTAAAGTTTTCTCCCTCCTCACTTCTTTTCTGGAGGCATAAAAGGGCAAAAGAGCTTAGATAATTATTAATTTATATGACCTTGCTGTGTGTGCATTCCTCAGCTCTTTAAAATGCATCCAGAGCAGTCAGTGTAAAATCTCCATTGAGTCAATTGTGTGCACAGGTACAGAGTTTGCAAGGCAACACAAATTTAAAAAGGTAAGTGGGAGGAAATCAAACCATTTCTGCTGATAATTCCTGCAAAATTAAATGCCCCTCTCTAAGTGGTGTGGTCTTTTGGGCAGTGAGCTTGCACACAGTGCTGACCACTGCAGGAAGGCAGGATCAACTTCTGGCCACAGAAGTGACCAGCCCTGGGGCACTGGGGTGACATGAGCAGGACCCCCAGAGAGGGACAAGGACCACTCACTGCACCGACAGCCAGCACAGCAGGGTCCCCTCAGGCACAAAAGACCTCATAGCCCCACTACACAATATTCCCACCCAAGTACATGCACAACAGGTCAGCCCCAGTCTTTCACAGCTCAGCGTGGCCATAGTTGTTCTGCTCCTTGTCCCATTTCATATGCCACAGTCAGCAACACTGAGATTTCCAAAGACAAATAGGAAACTGGGGCCAGCTTCAGCAGGCACCAACGACCTTCCCCAAAACCCAGAAACACAGGGATTTGCCATGTCCCTAAATTCTTGTGACAGGTGCACCCACTCCAACAGGGATGGAGCCCTCCAGCCAGTGATCCTTAATCCAGTCATGTAGTGACCAACTCCACTTGAGATCACGAATCCGTATTCACATGTTGACAGAGCTTTAATTGGTTTATCTGGTTTAAATGGTCTATAAAGGTAATCCCATTTGAATATATTATTTGTCTCAATTTCATGAGCCTCCGTGACAATTCCCTACCTTGGGCAGATGTGACGCAGCCTCAGAGCTCACCATCAGACCACTTGGAGATTACAGATCCACATTTATAAATTCTTTTTCAGAGAACAATTTCACTATAACTTACTAACTTTGGGCTAACACGGTAGGTTTTTTTCCTCCCTTTCATTTCAAGATCATTATAATCCATCCTATAAATCAGCCTGTCGTTTTAGTGCAATTACTCTGAAAAAAATGCAATGTAGTGGTGAAACTTTTCACTCAACAGTGGCCACGCTCCAAAAGAGAGTGGAAAAATGTTACTTCCACTCTGAAAAACAAACATTGATTTTTAACTGCCTAAAAGAACAAGACAATTTCCAATTCTGTTGAGAGATTACTTCTTTGGAATAAATCTTTATTGATACCTACATCTCACCTACTTAGTCATTTACTTTTTTTAAAATATGCACATTTTAAAACAGGTTTACTTTTTCCTTCATCATAAAAAATGCAGGCTGCATTTCTCATTCATGAGGGTTTCATTTTTAATCTGCCATCTCAGACACATTTGGGCTCCATTTGTGGTGAGGACAGGCATGAGAAAAATAAAACTTAACTTTTAGAAGAAAGACTTTACTTCTAGAAGAACGAAAAAAAAAAATGAAATAAACTCTAAATCTCTCCACTGCATTTGCCTCAGAGAATCCCACAAGTCCTTGTGGCAGCAGATGCAATTTAATGTTCATACCGGGTCCTTGAGTCACACTGTTCCCAGAGCACATTAACTTGACATATAGAAATACTGGTTTTGAAACCTATTTGAACATTAAGAAGTTCCTGACTATTTCTGATCTGCAGGGCAGTAAGAAGAACAAGGGTGGTAATTAATTTCTCCCCCATTAGGGAAAAATAATAAAAAAAAAAAAAGTCAACCTCAAATAAAAGTTTTCCCTGGAACATGGCAAAACATATCCCACAAACGCAGCAGCACAGACACACAGCAAGTGCTGCAGCTGTGCCAACTACAACAAATAGCATGGATGGAGCCTGCCCCAGGTTTTGGGGATGCACCTGCATGCACAGCACACTGGTTTGGGCTTCCCTACTAGCAAATTCACTTCAGCTGGTTGTTAAATCTCTGCTAAGAGGCACAAGAGCCAAGTGTGCACACACCAGCAACACAGGGCATCTCAGCCCAGCGTGAGCAGGAGCTCTGGCATCATCTGCCTGGACAAGGAAGGGGCTTACCCCAGCTCAGCACCATGGAAGTGTTTAATGACAGGCTTGAGCCCATTATTTTTTACAGGATTTGTCCAGCTTCTGGAACTGCTGCCTCCAACATCAAGAAAAGGAGTTAAGCCCCATTTACTATGTTCAAGACAGCAGTCAAGCATCCACTGTGCCAACTGAAGGCAAAACAATGCCACCCACAGAAGACTGAGGGAGCATTCACTCGTGCACAGAGCAGTTATTTCCCATGGGACTGCACTGCAGGAAGGGTTGCTGGTTTATTGAAAGCTTTCACATGATTTCTGGATTCTTTCTTTCCTCCCCAGGCACCCCCATGCCAAAGTATTACAGATTAGAGTTACAGCTAAAAGAATTCATTAACTAATAAAACAGCATTAACAAAACTAATAGCATATTGCAAGAATCCTGACTGCCTCATGATAATAAAAAATTCCCCCTGGTTGTGGAAGGCACAAAGTGCAAGTTGGGACAGTTGCCTGGGGCTGAGCCAGGTCCCACATACATCCCCAATCTCTTCTCCAGGACATCAGCCCACTAAACTCAGAGCCCAATTCCCAACACAGGCAGCCACCACATCAATTGTAGGGTATCTTTGGCTGCCCACATTAGCAGGAGAGGACAGAAATCATCCTTCCTGCTTCCTCTCCACACTCTGCTTCTCTCTTGCTGGTAGAGGAAACATTCACCTGGCCCATGGCCAAGATCACCCACCTTTATGCCCATCCCTGCCTCATGCTGTTTCTGTACCTCTCCCAAAGCTCAATTCAGAAGCAACAGAGAAAACTCTGCCACGAGGAATAAAAAGGCAGGATGTCTTTTAAGCTCTGGCAAGAAAAAAAAAAAATGGAGGAAAAGAAGTCTGGTTCCTGCATTGACACAGGTCTGAGGCATCACTCATCCAGTTTGCTTCAACTGCATCATTGTCAAGACCTTCTGAACAAGACGGTGACCCAACACTGCAGGCAGCAACTGCAGATCTATTGCATTGAAAAATAAATGTTTTGTAGCCTTGCAGGAGGGATACTGGAGTGATTTTATCACCTACATGCCAAAGAACGCTCAGGGCTAACAAGCTGCTAAGAGAAATGCTGGAAACTTGCCTTGGCAGGAATCTCTTCCTCATCTCTCCACAAGAAGTTCATGGATCAAATGACAGCACAAGCAGTGTCACACAAAAAGGTCTTTAATACCCTTCTGGTTGCAAAAGGGACCTTCAAGCAGATAAGCTCCCCATCCAGCACTGCCATAGGGATGTGGAAGCCATCCCAGCTCCAGGGGCAAGGGCTGTGCTCAAAGCCCTCTGTGCTGCAGTTGGTAGGAGCAACAGAAATAGGGCAAAACCCCAGAGCAGCCCCCAGGCTACCCGAGAGCACACAAGGGGCTGAACAGGGCTGGCTGGGCAAAGCAGCAAGCCAGCAATCATTAGCCAGTTATTGCTCACACTGGGGTGATGTTTTATCTTTTTAAAACAATTTCCGTACTCTATTGTGCTGTGGAGCACATCTGTCCCCCTGTGGTACCCACACTCCAGCCCCAGCCCTGGTTAGCAAAGGACCAGGAACCAAGGTGGGCTGAGATGCCTTCAACAAAGAGGTGAAGACAACAGAAGAGGAAAATAGCAATGCCTACAGCTGGGTATAGGTCAGAGGAGAGCAAGGGGAAGGACCAGCAGCAGAACTCTGTGACCTGCGATTGCAACTGATAATTGTTTCCTCTGCTTCGAGCAGGAGCTGTACCAGAAACTTTTATATGAGGGTTACTAATTTCTGGCTTGTAGTCCCGTGTGACAGCTGAGCCCAAAAAGCCTAACAAAGCAACAGGCACATGCTCTGCTGAGTCCATCCAGCTGTGCCTGGGGAAAGGGAACTTTCCTCCCTTTGCATCCTTTGCAGAATAGGGCATGAATAGCCTTCACTCCTGTCTGCACACACCACTCTGCTCACAGCTAGTTTAATAGCATAATTCTTAATTCAGGCACATGCATGAAGTGTGAAACAGATCCTGTGTGCAGAAACTTGTATTTACTAACGGAGATCATTTTTGCAGCTGATGGACTGGAACTGTTCCCACTGTGTGCTCTAATGCTATACTACTGACAGAGCAGGCATTTTCCTGCTTTTCCTATATTTCCTCTATATGCCAAACAGATGGGTTTGTTGGACAGTTAGTCACCCGAATCTGCCACATTAGAAGCAACAGGAATTTCAATCCAGCCCAAAAATCCACCTTGTCCTTTATAAGGTTTCTTTCAACAGACCCCCAGGATCCACCTCCAATACTGATAGGCAAGCAAGGCAAGACAGAATAGTTGTCCCAGACATCCACAGGGAAGAGTTATTCAGAAAGAAAACATGTTATTTTCAGTTAAAAAAAAACAATGCACAAAACAGGTGTACAGCTCATTCAGTCCAACAAACCCCATGTGCTGAGTTACATCAGTACCTGTGAGTTCCCACCAACAGATCCTCTATAAGGTATTTCCACACTTCAGATTTGTTTTCTTATCAGGAAACAAAGGATTTAGGGCTAAAGCAAACATTTGGTTGCCAGCATTGCCTCTGTGTTCTCCACTATCAGATTCAGACACATTTTTTTCTCACTGAGCTAATGTTGAACAGACTAGCTGTGATTGCCAGTACCCCATCAACTGCTCCTTGCCATATACAGAGATCCAGAGCCACCCTCCAAAGGAATATGCTAATATCTGTCATTCAGCTGAGAAGAAAGAGGATCTAAAATGTTATTAAGGATGAACAAACCCAGTTCTTTGGAGGGGGGCTGAAGCTGATGACTGACAAACAGCCGGCCACAGAAATGCATCGAACTTATCAAGACAAAACGTGTAATTGCACACACACGATGCCACATATGGGGCATTCCAGCACAGTCAGCCATCTGCAGGAAGGGAATATTTTAAAATCACTCAGAACAGGAAAAAGAGGGGGGAAAAGGGGGTATTTTATCGTCTCCCCTCTCTAATTTTCATCTCTTGCATCAATTTTTACCAACAATTCCAAGAGGGATGGCATGTGCTCTGGTTTGAAAAGCTTTCTTCTTCTCATGTTACTGAAATGAGTGGTTTTTAAAAAGGGGAGCTGTGTATTTTGGCCAGCACAACCACACCACTGAGCAGCACAGGGCACAGGACAGAAGCTGTGAAGCAAAGTATAAGCAACAATTTTCAGACAAATACTTTATTTTTAGCTCCTGATTGGTGGGGCAGGTTCTCCCTTCTCAACAGTTATTATTCAAGCAAGCCCAATACAGACATTTTTGTACTGCAAAAGATAAACAGAGCAAGAGGAGGATGCTGATTTGGCTAGCATCTAGCTAGTGGTTCAGTGTGTTGCCTTTGTGAACAGCTGCAGCCCAGATCACAGGCTACGTTCTGTTCTCTTACACCAGCCACATCAATACCAGCATAAGTGGAATTTTGGGTATAAAACCAGGCAAAGTTTGAGGCAAGTTTCACAAGAATTATTCCCCTTTAAAGTAACTTTCCCCTCTTTCTAATCTGACCAACCTCAATGCTCCAGTGAGATCCAATTCCATTTCATACCCCCTAGTCAAAAAAAAAATTTCAAACAGACTTGAACAGAACCGCTGTAATTAAGCAGCCTGCTCAGGAAGCATGACTTCAACAGTAGAAGCAGCAAAGTAAGTGCCTGCAGTCCCTGTTAAAATTAGTAATGGCTATCCAGAGAGAAAATGCTGCCCAGGACTGCCAGTTCCTTTCCCCACCTCCCCGAGCCCTACCGACCCTGGCAGGCTGTGCTATTGGGATTTTCCTATTATTTTAATTCCTTTTATGTGACACCTCAGAAAAAAGGTAACCAGCAAAGTCCCTTCAGTCTGTGAAGTGCAAGTATCCATCAAACTGACAGCAGAAGCAGCACAATCCCCTTCAGCCTGGATAAACCCTGTTACAGAGCACGTGTCTCCAGCTGCTGCCGGCTCTGGTGTGCCAGCTCTGAGCCAGAGCTCTCACATGGGGATGCTGGAGCCAGCGGGTGGGAAGAGAGGACTTTGGTGCTCCCAGGAGCTGTCAGAGCACTTGAAGGGGCACAGTGATACACATCTGGCCATCCATCCACTCTCCACATGCCATCATATCCCACAACACAAGGAAATTTGGCAACAGACTCAGCAAGCTGTGATGGAAAGGCAGGGGAGAGTGTGGGGTCCTCCTCAGAGCAGAGCCCCCCACCAGCACACCTTGAGCCCCCTCACCAGAAGCACACACAGTGGATGCTCCTCAAGGCAGGAAAGGTGCAGGTGAGACAGGTTGAAACCTCGCTCAGCAGTGACAAGATCAATGCAAACGGATCTTGTCAGATGGATCAGCAGGAAAAGCAGCACAGGTCTGGGACAGAAAGGCACATTGTTCTGCAGCAGAAGGCTTATGATCACTGAAGCCAGTGCTCACTGTGTGCCCACCCGAAACAGTAAAAAAAGAAAAGTCATTATGTTAATAATTGAGGCCATTTAATAAAAAAGGTAGACTCGTTTTATTTGTCTCCTGATATCTTAGACTGTAAGGCAAGACTGGGTTGGGTTTTCAAGCCTCTCCCTGCATTTACACAGGCTAAGCTTTTGTTTGGGGGGAAAAAATTTAAAAAATAAGAAACCCAACCCTCTTCCTTGATTAATTGTATAAAACTGTGAGCAATGATTTTCCTTTAACAGCATACTAAGTGTTGTAAGAAAGCTACCACTCCTTTTAACCAATAAGCTCTCAAGTGCCTAAATGGAATTAAACAATCTTTTTAACAGCTAAATTCACAAGAGCTTCTGACTTCATGAATGTTTCACTAATTTCAGGAGAAATGCTCAAACTTCTGTGCAGGCTAGAAAAAGCTTCAGCACTGTTAGGAGGCCATTTGGGACTTGGTATGCAATCTGCATTTTAAGACATGGGAATGACAAGCTTTGCTAAACCCTGACCTTGACAGCCGTTGTGTGTTCATAAGGGATTTTAGCTCAAATGTCACTTAATGCTCTGTAATTATCACAGCATTCAACAGCACCCAACTAGTTGCTGTGCTTATTTGCAGCCTTTATGTTAGAGAACATAAATTTTGGGGGGTTTAATCCTTCACCATGGATAAAGAACAACCACACCTTCATCTACCTGCAAACCTGGACAAAACACAAGGGGGGACAGGAATATCAGCAAGCAAAGCCTCAGACCACCAAATAGAGGCATTGCATTATTAACAGAATTTCATTCATATACTGGTCTACATCCCTTAACTTAGAAGCTTTTCTTTTCACTGCAGAAAACTATAATGGAAACTCACAACCTGGTGTAGCCAACTCACTGGTGTGCCACACACATGACACCCAGGACTCTGACATCAACTTTACCTTCTTGTGCTTCACCTACTTCTCTGCAGCTCCTCCTTCCCTCACACAAAACCACTCAGAGCCCCCAAAGCACTGACTGCAGTCACACCAGAAGGAGAGGAGAGGCACTGAACCCACAGATTTTAGGAGCTCGGAGCCACACCCACTGGCAGCCACCACTCCCTCCGTCCAGCACCAGCAATTGTTTCACATAATTAGGTTTAAGTGATATTTATGGGTGGGGGTTTTGGGAGCCACCTCCTCACGTCCACAGATCACACACAGAGCTGGGTACCAGCTCACTGGTCCTTGCCAGGGGCCATCCAGGGGCTCGTTCAAGGGCAAGTATGGGACATCTGCCTGAACAAGGAGATCATAAAATCACAGAATACATTTGTTTGGAAAAGAACTTTCAGATCACTCAGTGCCACTATTAACAAAGCACTGCCACATTCACCACTAAACCATGTCCCCAGATGCCACAGTGACACGACTTTTGAACACTTCCAGGGATGGTGATTCCACTACTTCCCTGGGCAGCTTATTCTAATGCCTGACTCCCTTTTCAGTGAAGAAATTGTTCCTAATACCCAATCTGAACCTCCCCTGGTGCAACTTGAGGCCATTTCTTCCGATCCTGTCACTTGTCACCTGGGAGAAAAGACCAACCCCCACCTGGCTCCAACCTCCTGTCGGGGAGTTGTAGAGAGTGATAAGGTCACTCCTCAGCCTCTTTTTCTCCAAACACCCTGAGCTTCCTCAGCCATTCCCCATCAGACTTGTGCTCCAGCCCCTTCTCCAACTCCATTGCCCTTCTCTGGACCCACTCCAGCACCTCAAAGTCTTCCTTGTAGTGAGGGGCCCAGAACTGAACCCCACAGTCAAGGTCCAGCCTCACCAGTGCCGAGTACAGGGGGACAATTGCACATGCTTTGCTTGCACCTTATTACTTCCTTTACAGCAAAAGATACATATGTTTTAACATATTTTTTGCAGTACAACTGAAAGAGACAAATCAAGTTGCTGTTGACTTGTCAGTTTTCCCCAGCAAAACACAAATACTCATGAAATAAAATTCATGGCATGGATTCTGAGTTGTGCCAGGTGACAACCACAAGTCCAGGTTTTACTCCTGGCTGTGATCAAAATCCCTCCAGTGACGAGCCAAGACAGACCCACAGTCATTCTGCAAGAGCTGACTTGGGGCTGGGAGTGGACATGAGCTGTGAGGCACCAGAGTCTGAGATCAAGACAAGTGGCAGCATTGGGAAGCTGGGTGGGTTTTGTTACTGTTATGCATACTGAGCTAAAAAGGGAGACAAATATGAACACTAATATATTTTGATCATGAATTAAACAGAAGAGGAGAAGTGTGCTCTTCAGAAGGGAGTGCTACAGGAAAGTAAATAATGAGGCACATAGCCAGAAACAGGCTTAGATCAAAGAAAGGTTTACAGACAAACCAGACAGTTCAGTGCAGATAACTGTAGAGTAATGACGACTTTGATGAGTCTTTATCACACATGCCTCTGTGTCAATGACTGTAAGAAATAACAAACAAGAGAGGAAGGCTCTGCTGACACTTGTGTACATCATTAATGAAGAATGAGGAACTGAAAACACAAACACCCCAATGCTGAGAACAAACACAAGGAAGCTGCATTTGAGGAAACTCGAGGCAGCCCCAAGGTAGGAAATGCACTCCACAAAGTAGACAGCATTCAAAATGTTCATATGTCACTTCAAATATCAAACCCTTCTGCATTAGAATCATGCCTGTTCAAGGCATTGCTCACTGGAGGGTGGTGTCAGAGGCAGAGATTCATCACATTTAACGATGCCAAGACAAAGCTTAATATTTCACAGTTATGTGCAGTTGGACATTACTATACCCCATGAGCCCTATATGCCCTAAATCATCTTTGTTAACTCATGTATTCTGCACATGGCATTGGGTAATCATTTCAAGCTGGTTCTATTGGTTTAACTGGTGCCCCTTGTAAACTTACTGACCCAAGTTAATTCAATAAATTGAACAGAAAAATTCATGCACATGAACGGCACTGGAACAGCAAATCACCTCTTCATATCAATCCTGCAACTGTGTGTAAATCAGAATTTAGGGAGAAGGCGTTTCTGAAAACAGCAAGGCAGAACAACAGCAGGACTGATAAAGAGAGAGAACTAGAGAGGTGAGAGGGAGCCAAGTACAGGAGGGACACACCGTGAGGCAAAGCTCACTCTAATGGGAGGTGCCAGTCCCAGGGCTGGGGCAGTGATCCGAGCGGCAGAGGCAACTTGGAAACTGCAATCTATGCCTCAACAAGGCAGCTGGACCAGATGAGCTCCAGACATCCTTAACAGTTTAAATTATTCAGTGAACAGACTGGAGAGGTCAGACCTAGACAGGAGGCTCCTAAGGGGCAGATTTTTTTCCTCTTACACCTCTGTTGAATGCTCAGTGGGGATTAGAGCACTCTCCAACTCCATACTCCTCCAGCAATTCAGCACACTGAATTTCGTGTGCCATCTCCCACATTTCACATTGCATATTCACCATATGAATATTTTAGTCTCTCCCATCCCTGAATCACAAAGTCCAGTCCAGGTTGGGCCACTCTGAATCACAGGTTTTATTTGTATGTGCAAACACGTGTGGTCTGCCAAGGCACAGTCACTCCTGGGACCAAGCACAGCATCAGGCCTCAGCATCCCACATAATTCAGTTTTCTGCACTTTAAAAAATAAAAAAATAATTACACCCACAGGCACCTGGGCAGCAAAACTATGCAAAGTGACAATCCAGTGGTCTTAGTTTCACAGCTCCTTCAGAGGCATACCCATGACCTAGCAGGAGGTCCAAAGATTAAAACCCCTGGCAGGGACATTTCTGCAGACTGACCACTATTTCCTTGTGCACCAAGAGACAAAGGAAGCCTCAGAAAGAGGCAGCAAGATTCACACTTTCCCATGGGAGGGGAGCAGGGAGTAAGCACACCAAGGGTGCTGCTGGCATGGGACACACAGCATCCCACATAGCATTCCTGAGTCCCAGTGGGCAGACAGGGATGGGGAGGACAGCACAAAATTTGTGGGTCATTATCCTCTACAATAAAAATGTCATCCTTGGTTAACAGCATTTAAGGAAGGAAAGAAAGCAGCCTGGGCATAAAACAGGATTTAGCTGACTTTTGCAAATCATCTCTCTGGTCTTATTGCTTAATGCATAGCAGACACTCAAAGTATGTGTGGTTGTAAGGAACACTGGTACTTAGAGGGGTCAGGGAGTGGCACAGCACCCCAGGCTGACTGGGGGCACTCCTACTTCCCACTCCTTCCTCTGATGGAATAGGGAATTCTCCTAGGACCTTGCTGAGGAGGGAGATTAAGAAAAAAAAAAAACACACGCAACTCAAATTTCTGGAAAACAAAACTAGAATTCAAGATCATCTGACAAACTGGAGAGGCAATTAAATTAGCTGAACCAAGAACCCAGAGATATCATCCACCAGGAGCCACATGGATCAACACACAGCAGAATAGGCAGGAGCACAGCAGAAAAAGCACCCAAGGCTGTTCAAGTGGCAAAAACAGGCAGGCATGAGTGGTGATGCCAAGTGCCACAGATAGGCAAATTTCTCCTGTCTTTTCTCTGCATCATCAAAGGGTAAATATTAACTGGATATCAAATCCACTCTGCTGTGCCAAATGTTAAGGAGTCATCCATGAGTATAGACGTACAAGAAATAATTGTAATATTTAGCTTCCAAGACACACGATGCAAAGTCAAAAGATGGTTTAAGTGAAAAAAGCGATCCCTGCCGCACCTCTTCATTCCCCTCCTCCCTGGAAAAACATAGCAAGGAGCAGGCTGAAGTACAGAAACTTCCATCTCCTGGGAACTGCCAGCACAATGCTTAACAGCTGTATTTGCTGACCAGTCTGTGGTAGTGTGGGACTCCTGAGACTAAGATGCTGATCAGTCAGCCCAACTGCTGCCTGGCAGCCCCCAGGGAACACATCATTCAGTGCAAGAAAGTCACCAGAACATCCTGGCTGTGTTCCCAGAGATCACTCCTCTTGAAAAAAAAAAAGGCAGAAAGGTCAACATGTAAATATCCACCTCAATACAGACAACACCTTGGGGTCTCAGAAATGAAAACTTATTAGAAAGCTGTCACATGAGCCACACCAATACAATGTTTGCAGTTTTTGTACACTGACGGTTGCCTCCTGGGACTTTTTTTTCCTTGTATGACACAAAAAACCCAAAATCCTATCACCACTTGAGGGCTGAACTCTATATAGCTTCTCCATCCACACTGCTGAGTGACCTGAGCCAAAGAACCAGTCCTGGTCCTTGTGCTGAGTGGTGCAGGCTGCCTTCCACACAGATCCCTGATCAAATGCCACCCCTGCTCCAGGAACTCTGATCCACTCCAGTCCAGGGACTGGGGACAAATGAGGGCACTGAGGCACCACCAGACTTGTGCAAAAGTAATACAGGGAAGAGTTAAAAAATAACACATCAGAATAGGAGTACCCAGAGCTGCATTTCACAGAACAGGAACCCACTGATGAGCACTAAACGGCACATCCAAAAGCCCAAAGTCAGCTGCAGAGCTCACATTTAGAAATATTATGCAATTTAGGACATTGCAACAACACAGTCCCGCTCCCATAGCCACAAGGAGAAGGCCAGGCAGGCTCTGCCTCATTGGTTTTACCGCCTTTCTGGTGGAAAATGTTGTTACATGAAAGTCTGGGGGTGGTTTCCAGTGCAATGTCAGTAGTTGTTTAAAGTAATTGTTACTTGTCATACAAATTTTATCTGAACAGCAGCAGAGTAGCATTTACCAGCAACAGAGACCCCTGGAGATCCACACACAGGTACAAGGCACGGTAAGTGGCACCTGTGATCTGAGCTGCATGTTCTCACTTACAAACATCAACATCTTGGTTACAACTCATCTGTCTTCCTTATTGCCCAAGCTACACCGGACAAACAAAAATGTGACCTCATGCCATGCTAATGTAATCAATATTTCATGCAAGGCAGATACAGGTTTAGATGGTCTGTCCAAATGCAAATCTGAAATATAAAGCAAAGCTCCCTTTAGAGCCTGGCATTAGCAAGCCATTTCACAAGGAAGGGAATTTTCAGTAAATTGCACATTTAATTTCCACGTTATGGGAAGTGGCTTCCCTTAGTTCTTACAACAGTCACCTCTTGCTATTAATGATCACAAGCAATGCAGTGACCCTTATAACATCTGATTTCACAGCAAATATTTTAATTTCTGAAGGTGAAATGTGAGACATACTCTCCTATAACACTTATCTTTATGGCTCTCTTAATTCTTTAGGATTTATCGTCTCCACTAAAAGCACACAGAACATAATTGAAATAGATTTTTCAAGATATATCTGAAGTATTTTAACCCACCTTTCCTTGTTAGCCTTTTATATCGTATTATTCTAACCCAGGAAAAACGTATTTTCACACTAAGAGTTCACCAGTAGCTTTTTAAACTTAAAAAAATATAATGGTTTTAAAAAAAAAAAAAAATTGGTTCTGGCAGCTAAGATTTTGAGAAATCAGAACATGAGAGAGGGCTTTACAGCCAAGATTTTCCTATTTCATCCAAATGGATCAGTCTCTCAAATACAGGCATTAACATTTCTTGAAATTATGTCTCAGAAGAAAATGTACAATTTCAGGCATCTTAGAAAGGTATAAACGTGACACTGAGTCTCCAATGCACAGAAAAAAAAAACTGTGGTCCGAACCAGCCCTGAGGATAGGAAAACAGCATTTTCCAGAAATTTTTCCTGCTTATAGGAGTCCCACTGTGCTCTGGGAGAGGCTGCCACACCTCCAAGTTTGAGAACATCACCAAGACTGGCTTTGCAGCCCACTGTTTTTCATTGTTGTTTTATGTGAGTTTTTTCCTCCAGAAAAACAATATTGAGACAAAAAGCACAGTTTGAGGAATTAATGCCTTTTCCAGTGTTATCACTGCAGCAATAGGGACATATGTGAACTCAAAGCAAGCTCAGTTCTGATTTATGTTTGATATTTCATTTAATTGAATTTTTTGCAAGAACACTGTTTTCATTATTGAGAAATGGACCTCCCATCATGCAGAGAGGGGGGGGAATCAAATGCTTAAACTCTGTCTCATTTAGCAGTGACACTTCAGGAATGAACAATAGCTTCGTACATAAATTTGCTTGTTTGGCTGCCACAGATATGAATTGTCAGGGCATTCTAGAACAAAAGAAATGACATGTCAAAGCAAATCTATAGTTTAGCTAATCAAAATGCCATGTTTTAAATATTCGGATTGTTTTACACAAAAAGGCAACATTTATCTGAAAGCACATAAACTGACAGGAAATCCAAGATGAAAGTGGAATGCAGACAAAATAAAGATTTTCAAGTAAATACAAGAAATTTATTTCTCTGTGCACTTTATCAACCACCACTTCTCCCCCTCAAAAACAAAGCCCAAACCAGCACATCAAAAAGCATATCCTCTTCCACCTTTAAGCAATGAAAACATTAAAGCCACCTAAAGCAATTTAGCTAATAAAGCTGGTTCAGCATTTTGCATTGCTCAGACTTGGTTATAGCACTTTGTAAAGAGTGCTTGCAGGACCAAGGGCTGAGCTTCTTCCCAGTCTTTCCACTATGTTTTATCCAGGTACTGGTTTCCAGCTTCCAGAGCTCAGAGTGCTACGGCTGATAGGAAATGGAAACATCAGGTATCTCTGCAAAGCTTTAACTTGCTTTCTGCAGGCAGTCTGGGGAGAACAAGCACGAGGGGATGCATTTGGTGACTCTGACATACACACACACTCTTTACCTGTAAGCAGGTAAAGGCATATAGACACTTTCAAGGGTACTGCAGCAGAAATTTACTTAGCTATGAAAAAAAAAAAAGGAATCAGGCACAAATTGCTCATTTTGTGAGTCCCCTGCAGGACTCATGCTGATTACAGCCAGCCTCCTTGCACCCCCTCAGCACAGAATTCATCAAGCCCCTTTCCCCCCCTAGACCTCTCTGCTCCTGCCAGCCTGCTCTGAAGTTACAGTAAAACTTGTCAGATCCAAAACCTCATTATGCAGGCACAACAGCTCGCTGTGCTTTGCTGTTCCCAGCACAATGCCCAGTTGTGGAAGCTTAACATTATCTCTTAAAAGTTAAGCCCCGTTCGTTTATCATCTATTGCCAGAACTGTTACTGGGTTGCTAAAAAAACACTCCAGAGGAAGACTTTTACAGCAGTTGGTCTGTTTCCTGCTTCTCTGTGCTTGGGAGGTTAAGTCCATTGCCAGAGCTTTCCCTTTGCAACATAAACATGTTTCAGAGCCTGTAAAATCCCCCTAAGCCCACTGAAGGTGTTGGTGCTGCTGTGAATCTCACCACTGCCCATGTTCCACAGCCTACAAACCTGCAGATAAGCTTCCTGGAAAAACATCTACTCTCTTTTCTAGTCTGCCACAGCACAGAGAGCTGCTACATCCTAGAGGCACACAGTGAAAGCCACGAAAGGTCAAACCCAGACTTTAGAAGAATTTCAGGAGCTGGGCTTCACAGTTCATTAATGAGCTGGGAACTCAACAGATTAACCAGAGTTCAGGAAAGTGCAGCTGGGGCCCATCTCCACAGAGAATGGAGCAGCATTAACTGGTTGCAGTGCTGTTTGCCATAAGGAAAGCATACCATGCCATCAGGTACTGTGATTATCATAACGTTCTTCTGCATCTGTCACTTTTAGCCCATCTTCCATCAGGTCTCAAAATCATCACCCTACCTGCCTCCCAACTTACTCTTTATCCCACGTGAAAAAATAATTCAGTTTACCAAAGTCCCTGCCTAAAACAGGTTTTTGCATACCCATCCAGCATTTCTGTCCCACTGATTCTGGAAGGAGGGGATTTGCATAGACCACAGTCCCCAGCCCAGGAATCACCAGATGTGCAAGAAGAGCTGCAGAATGAAGCTTCAGAAGAGACAGCACCTGCTTACAGAAGAGACACTTTTTTGTTAGGCTAAAAGATCTGGGTATTTTCTACAGGAGGCTTTAGGATCACTGCATTCTCAACTCAGCAACAATAATTTATGGCAGTCTAAACTCACAGACAGCAAAGTGACTTCATCGCCAGAAAGGTCTTGCTGAGTCTGCAGAAGAGCACGGTGGGATCAGCGTGCCCATCACCGTGCAAATGCCAAGCCCTATCAGCAGCACTGAGAGCTGCTGCTGATTTCCTGAGAGTTGTTGCTCCTGTGGCCCTTCTAGTAAGTGGCTGGAATGGTAAACAAGTAACCCATAGATATTGCCGCATTTAGTGCTGCTGGGCAGTGACGCCAACTGGAGTTGAAAACAAATGGCACTAGGAGCTGTGTATGAGTGTCTTATTTCTCCAATTCCCCAAGAAACTGCCCCTTAGCAATCCGACAAACCTGGCAATTCCAAATGACTAAACACTTCCTGATCCCTCCAAGTGACACCTAAAAGGCAGCATCTAGCACTTTGGGGCTTTACTTTGGCTATAGCTGCAAGAAAAACCATTCATAAGATCTTTAACCACAGCTATGAAACAAAGAACCTTTTAAATGTTTCTTCTCACCAGTTTGAATAACTAATATTTCTCAGAGAAAAGCATCTCTCCAGCAAGGGCTCAGGCAGATGGTATGCCTGCTCAGGAGACAGTTTTTGTTTTCTGTACTTTGAAGAAGGGCACAGGACTGACTAAAGCTCTGTTCACTGCATGCCTCGGGCTCTCCTGCCCCAAACCCCCCCTGTGCCCAGTCTTCCAGAAACCAAACCAGGCACCTCTGAGCACTATCACCAGATGCATTTCACTGGGGTTCTTGGTCTTCGGTTTTAAAGGACTAAAAGTTCTGTGTCACTGGGAACCACACCATTTTTTTAATTCTGAACCTGTCTCCCACAGAAGTAGTTCAGTAACAAAGGCACTGTTATAAGTCACCGTGTAGCTGTGATACAGTCACACCTCCCAGACTGGACCAGGGTTGGACAAAAGACTGCCCTCTCCTAAAACAGTGAAGCCCTGCTACATTTGGAAACATTATTAGACTATTTAGTTCTTTATTAATAGAGCCACTGAGATTTATAGCCTACAGAAAAGGGTTGTTCAATCAACAAGGAGCAACCGAAGTGAAAAAGCATTAATGTTACCACTGAGGTAATTATTGTAACATGATCACAATTCCCATGCATCTTTAATTTTTTTGCCGACACAACAGATTCTGTAATACAAAGATCCCTGTTTCATTAAAATAATATGATTTGTAGTAATAATACGAGGTGGATGAAACAGAATCCAGTCTCTTAACACTTGAGCATTGCTTTCCCTTGGGGGATATCAGTACACAAAACAGGGGTTCCAGCAAAGTGCTTGTAATCCCAGAAGCTGGTGCACCTATTAAACACTTAGCAGGGCTCCAGCAGAAAGACAATCCCAGAGACAACAGTCTCAACCAAGACAAAAATCCCAGTCCTGGCTCTCAGGAGAGGAATGCTGGTTTAGCTCCATTTAACATCTTATCTACCTGGAAATCCAAACAGGCAAGAAAATGTCATCACCCTCCAAAGACCAGAGCAGTGATTCTCCAATCTCACATAGCTCCAGCAATGCAGTCTTGGGCAGGTGACCAGTTTGTCACAAGAAAACCAATTCCGTGGGGCCAGCTCTCCTTCTGCATCTCTTCTATTCCAGGGTGATGCTTTCCTTCGGCAGTCTTGAAACTCAAACACAAAGGGATGGGAACGCCTTGATACAAGAAACCGATCTGAATTACTGCTTCAAAATTTTATGGGGTTTTTTTCTTCCTTCTTCCTTTTTTGGGGAAAGGAAGGGAAAGATGGGAGCAGGCAACAAGAAAACAAGCTGTTCTAACTAGAACATAAAAAAAGAGGAAGATGAAGGAGATTTCTATTAATGGAAAAAGTTTACTACACTGCAATCATCACTTTACTGAAGGATCAGATCTTATCAGGACACTGGATATCTCCATTCATCTCCCAGTGAAATTTTATCTGAGGACTGTGGAAGAGCTGCTCATGGGCCATAGTCCTACCACAGCACAGCGTTTTTGATGAACTTTACAATTCATAATATTCTTCATTTAATACTTCACCAGATTGCACAAGGGACCCAATCTTGTCAGGAAGAGACAGCTGCAGCAGGGAGAGGAATGTCTGTGCTCTGTAGAGTCAGAGGTGTGCAAGCCACATGGTCAGTCTGAGTTTCAGAGCCATGTAAAAGAGAAGGGAAAAGTGACTCCCTTTCAGGACCAGTGCTGATCTCTGGATGAGGACAAAGAGGGAAGAAAGAGGGATGAAAAAATTCCCAGAGGGGAGGAAAAAAAAAAAAAAAAAACAAAAACAATCTCAAAGCACAATTTGCTCATTATGCTTAAGACTTGAGAGTGAACCTATCCTTTTCTTGCACCAAGGCAGCAGAGAGCTGCTGACCCTGTCCATGCCAACAGACCCCCTGCTGTAGCATCCCCCCAGTGAACACAGTCCTGTCTCTTGCCTCTCCAGGTCCTCTCTTTGACAGCCAGATTTTGGCTACATGCAGACCTCTGATATGATGCTGTTCTTGTACAAAGCCACAGTTCCCCCCCTTAAAACTCACACCAGTGCCCTGGCACCTGCTTTGGTCTCCAAAGAAAAAAGCAATCAGAGGGACAACAATGCTGTACAACTGACTGACTGGTATCATATCATCCACACACGCTTCCAGAGGGTGTAATGAAATAAAGCAAGAAAGGAAAACAAGAAGCATGCACAAAGCTCAGCCCTTCCCATGGAAATCCCCCGTTGGATGCCCTGTGGGAAGCCCCAGCTCTATTCATGAGCCAGGGACCCAGGCAAGAGCAGCTCCACAGACCTCCTCAGTCATGTTCGCTGGAAGGCAACAGCTTGGGTTTATGAAAAATGGAGGCTGTGACATTTGTTTTTTTGCTGAAACAGATGTTTTTAGCTGGCAGGCATTTTTCTGTCCAGTTCTCAAATTGATTTTTTCCTGGATGTTCTACACAGTGCCACTGTTGCTGCATTATGCACTGAAAATATTTACTAAGGCATCAAAATTAACTCTTGGTAGGACTTTGGCAAGCAGGGGAGGGAGGCCAAAAGAAAGCAATTCTACATGTGGAAGAGAAGTTGTTTCCTTTCACTGCAATCAAAGAAACAGAAAAACTGGAGGACCAGCTCTGAAGTCAAATAAGATGAATGGCAACTACAGCAAGGGCCATAAAAACACCAATAAAAAGTAAGTTGCCATAAGGGAAATACCCGGTTCAACACCTCTCCAACAAGGTAACCATAATAAACTCACTCCTAACACGGACATCAGTTTATTTTTTCAGGTGCAACCTAAATACAAAACCAGGGAGAGATGCAGGAGAAGCAGCACTTAAATTAAATTCCATCTGCTATGTAAATAGTCTTGCTTGTTGATGGAATTAGTTGCATGATTTATATCAACAAAATCTGACCTTAAACAATGAAATTAACATCCAAAAGCCAGTGCTCCTCCTTCCCTGGGGGCTGCAGCAGTTTCTCTGCAAACCCCTTTCTCAGACCCTCCGAGAAGTGATTCCTCCTACATTTGTCTTGGCACCTGTCAGAGACTGTGTTTTATTTTACTTTGCACCAATGCAAAGAGGTTCCAAACATTCTGGAATTAAAATGATCACAAAACATGAAAGTGCTTATAAGGCATTTCCACATTCTCATCTGGCAAGTGAGTGGCTGGTTTACAAGCCAGCTGTCAATACAGAACAATTGCTCACCTCATTTTATAGGAAAGCAAAAAAATACTAAAAAAAAAAAAAAAATACTTGCAGTGCAGAATACTATGTAAAATTGCTTTTTTCCAACATGGCAATCAGCAGTGTGTGTTCATCTGTGACCTGTCAAGGAGAGATGCTTGTTTAGCTTTCAGATGAGCACCCAAGAGCTGGGACTTGCTAAGCAAATAACTCAGAGACCACCCCAAAGTTTCCCATCCTGCAAGGCAGTGACCAGCACATCCCTACAGCTGAAGACCAGCCTCTCCTCTGAGTATCTGCAACTGTGCACTTACCTGTGTCAACACAAAGCGAGATCCCCACAGGCTCCACAAACCCTAAACCTCAAAGGAAAGATAATCCTTGCAGTTAATGTTTATCTAGGCCAGAACAGTTACAGCTCTCAAAGGAAGACTCCAGTTTGGAAGTGTGAAATGTTAAGGTCTGCAGAGGATGGATGGCAAATGCTTCACTCCATTTGGATGAAGCCCTTCCTAAAACGGAAGGGGAATACAAAAAGCTGTCCCATGCACCCAGGGACACCTCTGCAGCTTTCCTGGAAGAAGGAACCCAAGGAAAGCACAAGGCAGCATCAGTTATATCTGCTTACAATGCAACAGCAGATGGTGTTGCTCTTTCCTTAAAGAAAACATTCATGCTTTAGGGAACTGTGTGCAAGAGTACTGTATTAAGAAGGGCAAATCAAGTCTTCTGAGAGACAGGGAGCTGACTCTTAAGTCAGTATTTTCAAGCTTGAAGAATCTGGTACTTTTCTGTAAAAGGAATCCTCAGAACTGCCTCCTCACCATTCACTCACTACATTCATTCACCATTCCTCACTACACGGTGCTATTCACCACTTGTCCTGGTGTCTGCACAGACACAGCCATCTTGGTGCTAGTCTGGGCAGTGCCCCAGGGCAGCCACAAATACCCATAAAATGTCCTGATGCAGTGACACACCAGCAGCAGGAGATGGATGACAAAGGTGTAACACACTGCTCTGGGAAACAAACAGTTCCCAGTTACAGCTACATTCCCCTGCTACATCCACTGGAGGTACCTGTACAGGGTCTTCCCCTCCAGCTGGCCCATGGGGACACACCAGACAAAACCTGTCCTCATTCCTGACCAAGCACCAGCCCCACTGCTGCTCTCACAGGTGCCAAAGCTCCCCATTTTGGAGACCCCATTCCCCAGGGCAGTGTTTTGTAGTTTCTTCCTTAACTGCTGCCTGAAGGGGGTTTTGACAAACCCCTGACTCAGATCTACACCTCCACCATTTGTTCTTATTAAAATCCTGGCATAAAACTCTGTACAACAGTATCATAATGCATTAAAATTACAATTATGTCGTAAGGATAAGGCAAGTGTATTTTGAAAGAGCAAGTATGACTTAGTCTAAAATGTCATTACTACTGGGAAAATAAACAAACCAAGGACACTGCATTCTATACCATTAAGCATTTCAAAGCATCTGGGTGACACCACTGTACTAAGTAACAGACTACTCACTTTCCCATACAATTTGTTTAATAGGCAGCTGAAAACATTAGAAAGACAAAAGGGAGTTTTTATATTCTGATCATTTACATTTTATCTACATTAGCAATCAAAAGCATCATAAGCAGTGAAGGGACTGTTGTCAGATATCATTTTGATGACATGCACCCTTTTAAGTGTATCAAGTGTTCCTCGTATCATTAGAAGCAGGGGAAAAATTAATAGAATACTAATGGCCAAGCAAGCTCTGAGTACAATAACTATCCCTTTTTTCTGTTCATTTTATCAGCCCATATTTTAGCTCCATTTCTTCTTGAAGACCATTTGAAGAAATAAAATTGAAATTTGAATATGCTGTCTGAGTACTTAATTTTCTCCCATACTCCACTACACCTGAAGGGCTACCAAAAACATGGGCAAAGCTACTTATTTGTGTACCTCTGGATTCTTCCTTCCTCCCTCCCTTTTTTTTCCTGCTGTGATGCCGAGACCTCAGCTCTCTGCACGCTCATCATTACATCTGTTACTTTACATCACCTTTTTTGTCCATACTCAACTGCTGTCACCAGTTTACACTTGGACTGCAAGCCTCAGGGAGAAGCAAGACCAGACACAACAGCACCACTGTCCTGGATAGGGACTGGGTAGAAACACTTGTGTGTATTTATAACCCAATGCTACCTCATTGCAATTCAGGCAGACAAGCTGCCCCCTAATCCTAGATTTCAGCAAGAACCTTCATCATCCTTTCCTTAATCCTAAACCAAGGCTCCCTGATGATCCCTTCCTTTCAAAGGACAAAAGGAAAACCAACATTGAAAAAGTCAGAACCAACAGCACAATCCTTTGGTACTTTGCCTCCCCTTGTACTTTTCACTGGATCTCTGACTCTTAACAAGTGCACATTTGCACCATACCCAGCTGTTTTTCCCTGCCCTGTATCTCCACACACTCCCCTGAGCAGAAGGTGAGGAGCAGGATGTGCTTTGCTGTACGAGGTGTATCTCTGCATTGAGGGGAGCAGAGTAAACACAGAACATCACTGAAGAGCAGAGAAAGTCACAGTCCATTAACTGTAATTAGAGGAAAGACTAATTTATGAAGTAAATAAACTTGGATGCATGTTAGCTCTATACAGTAAGTGCACAGAAGGTAAAGTCTTCTGAAGAGTTTCCATCATTCCCTGCTAATCCATGCTTAATTATATATTTTTACTTTAATGCAGATTTCCTCTCTCTAATGTTCATGCTGTCCTTCCCCACCTCACCCTTTCCCCTAATGTTCGTGCCTTTGTCCTCTGACAAAAGCCCACTGCAATGGGCAAAGTGCCAACATAATTAATTTTTCAGTAAAAGCCAAGTTGTTGTTTCCTCAGAAACATTTTACACTTCAGAAAACGTCAGAAATGTCAGAGTCCATAAGCAGAAACAAAATCAGAGATCTGCTTCCCTATTAATACTGCATGACCTCCTCAACCATCTCACTCCGGGAGAGGAAGACAGGGCACTCGACAGGGAGCAGAGGAGCCAGCAAAGAGGGGAGGGGGGCCAGGAAGCTAAACAGTGTTAGCCACTGACAGGTTAGAAAAGCAAGCAAGGATAAAATATAAGAGCACAGAACCAAGTGCCTCTGCCTTGAGAGCAGGCTGAGAAGCTGGATGCTGTTCAGAAAAAGGGGTGTGCAAAGCCCAGAGGAGAGCAGAGAGGCAAGACTTGGTCCTCAGTGCTCAATCAGCCTTAAATACCTCCTCCAACACCTCTGCATGCAGAGGTGGCAACAAAAAATTATGGCTGTCTGCAGAGAGGATGGAAGAAAAGCGCTGGGTTGACTCTACTTGTGTCTCACAGGGATCCCTTAGGCCTCCCTCAGTGCATCACCCAAGACAAGGCAGGGGGTCATCAGCAGAAATAACCCAGTTTTCTGTCCCCTTTCACCCTTGATCTCAGCTGCTGCTGTTTTACTGCGACCTCAGCTCCAGTACGTGCACAAACACCCTTCCTGAAGCCTGCAAATATATCACAGTGAGTTATGTGCACTTTCAGACCTCTACAAAAACACAACAGGAGATATATCTCTGCTTCCCCAGGAGAGCCTCGGACACAACAGGCATCGGCCATGGAAGACACCAATCCCACTTCCACAAGAGTTTTATAGCCCTAAAGATCTAAGGGCTCAGGTCACCACCCAATTTCATCACCATTTGGTGTAGCTGATAGCTAATAGTATCAAAACCTGGTATGGAACAGGGTAGATTAGCTCTTACCCAGAGTAACTCAAAAACATTTTGGTACAACTTAAAAATCATAGAATCATAGAATTGTTTAGGTTGAAAAAGCCCTCTAAGATCATTGAGTCCAACCATTAACCCAGCACTGCCAAGTTCACCACTAAACCATGTCCCTAAGTGCCACATCTACATGTTTTTTAAATCCCTCTGTGCATCATGGCTCAAACAGTCTCTTAGGCAGCCTATTGCAAATGAAGTTTTGCTCCCACCTGCTTGGGACGTTTCTGCTTTTTATTGCCCCATGAACTGTGATCAGCAATGTTACTGACAGAATTGAGCAGTGGTTTGTCCACAAAAGGGTGACATCAGGCTCAGTTTGGGCTCCTGACACCTAAGAGAGACTCAATTCTTTTTAAAAATATAGTTGCATCTTTCCTTCGTTCTCTTATTCCATTTCTTCTCCTCTCCTCTGAGCACGTTAAAGAACTCTAAACATTTTCTGGCACGTTCATAATAGTCAGGTCCTTGAACAGGTGATCATTTCTCAGCCCCCAAACTAAGTTCTCTTGCTAGATTAGTCCCCAAAGAGTTTAAAAAATGGTACTGAAATGCCTTCCAAGGAAAAATATCCACACTTGCCTTAATTTGCTCACACCGACTCCTGCAGCATAATAAACATGAATAAAGGAGAGGCATAACCATTTACAGGATTGGAACAAAAATTTTCATTATAAATGCAGCAGCAAATAAGTAATAAACTCAAACTTATGAAAGATTAGTTTATGACTATGGTTTCTTTTGTTCATCTGTTACACAGACTGATTACAGGAAGAATAAAACAGCAACATGGGCACTTGAGAAAGTGTGCAGGACCACAGCAGATATTGCTCACACAGATCCAGCTGAGAGGAGGTGACACATTCCTAACATCATACATACAGAGGATAAAAAACCCTCTCACATTCCACAAGAAAACTCACTTTAACTACAGCTTTGAGTCGCTTCCAAATCTCCGAATGAATGATCACACTTCAGAACAGCACAAGAGCTTTCTGCAAGAGACATTTAGATTAAACATTATAACAGATTACAGGCAGAGCTGGTAGCCCTGCATATTACAGTTGCCTAATGCTTCTGATCTTTAGACCCTGTTCCTACTTACCTATAATTTTGCCAAGCTCCAGCCATCTGGACTGCAACTTTGCGTGCCTTTTGTCTGCCTCAGGCAAATTTTAATTTCAGCCAAAATGGTTCGACTGCTTCTGAGAACAAGGCAGAGAGGAAAGATTTATCTTTTCTTTTTTGCCTACAGTAAGAAATCCCACTGACCTTTTCTTTAATTAGCTAAAGCATTTCCCAGATTTTGAAACAGAACTCAACTTTTGACAGGATTTTGTTCAAGTCTGTATAAACATGAACACTTTGGTCACAGTTTAAGGGTTCAGTCAAGTTTGGGGTTTTTTTTCCTCTATCTGCAGGTACATACCCAGATCCAGTTCACTTTTGCTTTGAGAGGAGGGGGAGAGAATATGAGTTGATTTTTTTTTTATAGTTTCAGTCTTGAAACCTCCTGCTTTTTAAAACAGAGCCCAGGTTTTGGTACATTATTGCTCTTTCTTTATTAACTTGAAGACAAAGTGGAAATACATGGAAGCTGGACACTGGTCCTCCAGTTCCTTGCCTTGCCAGCTCCAGAAGTCAAAAGATGTAGAATGTAGAATGTTAACCAAAGAGTCTGTACCCAAACCCAAGACCTACAACTTGAATATCTATTGCTATATGCAGTGAACACAAACTAAAAAGGTCTTAATTAGGCTCCTTCTGAATTCCAGTTTTTCTATCTGTAGAAAAAAATCATGCTACTTACTCAGCTGAACTTGATGAAACAGCATTAAAATATTCACATGTAATTGAAAATGTTGAAGAGTTTTGTCTTTAAGTGGCATTTTAAAGTACTAAAAAACAGACACCAAACAACAAGGAGGAACAAAACTCATTAAGGGAAATTCATTCAGTGCCCTTACACAAGGGAAGAAGCTTGTGGAAAAACACACATGATGCTATAATTAAAGGTTGTATTCTAATGCACAGGACACGAGAAACCAAATTGAGGTTGCAGAGATCACCTGGTTTGATCATAACCTTCATAAACTTTTCACCCTCAATAATGTCCTCCTGATGGAGTTTTCTGAACACAATTTTGTGATCTAGCTGTTGGTGTGGGACAAATCCAGGAGAACCAATGTGGATCTGAAGAGGTTATTTTCTCCCAGATCTGTATCTTCAAGATGCATTTCAGGACCAAATATTTACTTACTAGTGAGTTTAATTATTTTTCATGCTTAGGGCACAGTGAAGCATCACAAGTTAGACAAAGAAATGGGTTTCAAGCTAGATCCAGTTCAAACTCTGCCTTCTCATTTGATGTGAAGCATTTACTTTTATTTAACAGTAGTAATGCAGTGCACTTTAGAGAGCATCTTCAAGGTAAAAATCTATGCAACCTAGTAAAAATAGCATTATACTCTCCATTAGTTAAAGAAGTAAATTCTGAACCACATCCCTTCGAAAATGAACCATTTCCTCAAATGTCAAATGCACTGTTTACTCCTCACTGATAGCAAAATGTGATGTACAGGGTTACTAATATAATTTCCAGGCCGTTATCTAAACAAACAGCCTATGAACAAAGGAAGAGAGGGGAAAAAAGCAGCTTATCACCTCCAGCTTTAAAGTTGCTGCAAATTCCAACACAGAAGTGCCATCTTTCAGCAAACACAGAGGAGTTACTCAGTATGGAAACATACCTTTAATCTTTCTCCAGAAATCAAAAGCTCATTCCCAAGGACACTGAAGGCTCCATCAGCACAAGTGCTCTTCAAGGCAGACCTTTCCCCCTTTTCAAGGCTACCCATTTAAAAGCAGGCACTCTCTTCATTTATTACAGTGTTGCAGCTCACACAAGTTGCAGTAAGCCTGTGACCTCCTGGTCCCTGCAATGTGTGGTTTCCTCTCCCTGCAAGATGACAGAAGCATCTCAGCCCAATCTTGGGTCCCACCCTCAGTGGGCGGCTGCCATAGGAACCCAGCACAGCTGAGGAGATGTGACCTACAGCAAGCCAGGTGCTGGACTGCTCCTTTAGGCACCTGCAGAGTCTCCAGTGTTCAGCCCACAGGCATCCTCCTCCTCTTATCCCCCATTTCTACAGAGGGCAAAGCCCAGCACACAGCTCACCAAGAAGCCACGCCGTCCTCCTGCAGGACCACAGGCAAGAGTAACCACCCCTCCTCCTAATCTCACCTAAAACCAGCCCCTGGGACAGCCACGGGTCAGTCTCACACGTGCTGCTCCTGTGTATCCGTGTCAGTGCTTTGGCAGATCCAGCTGTGGTTTCCTACACGTGAGAACTGCCCCTGCACAGTCTGACGGCCAAACACCATCATCCCCCTCCAAACAGCACACAGAGCTCCTCTGCAAAGACACGGAGGACCACTAGTCACCACCCTGCCCTCCACAGGAGGCTGAACAGAAGACCACCATCGCTGCTGGGCTCTTGCTATTCCCTCAGCCAAAAAAAAGTCTGTGTTTTCAATGTTTCTTACTGACATACCAACAGCAGAGGTCAACTCCTTATGACTGAAGTGCTTGCTGTGAGCAGAAATGCTGTTCAAGAGATTCAGCACTCTTCTGGTCATTTTTCTCTTTAGACAACATTTTAATTTTTATTTTTTTTAATGTCTTATCTACACAAGAGGATGCCTAACTGCAGAACCACCCACCAGCTGTGCATCCCAACCCCAATTCCACCCTGGTGAGGGGGCAATGCCTTACACCACGCATGAAAATCCTTCTCAGGCCACCTCAGAGGCCTCCATCCAGCTCTCACTAAGTATATAATAATTCCCAGAGGTCTCATAAGAAGGTCAATCATGGCTGTGCAGCCGGACATCAGAGACCGAGCACTCCCCTGACAAATGACAGCATAAATAACAATCTTAAAAGCCTTGTCCAGAGGGAAGTTGTGCACCTAAATCAGGCAGTGCAGATTTCCCCAGTACAAATGGTAGCTCTCACCCTGCTGTGATCTTGGCTGGCACTCTCAGCTGAAGGACCAGGGATACTATTTTCTTCCATTTAAAGAACTATTTGGAATTTATGAGCCAATATTTAAGAACAGTTGATAGCTCACTTACATGGGAGACTCAAGCAGATTGAAATAATATCATAATTAAAAGGCAGTAAAACCATGTGTGTCATTTCAATATAATTCCTCGGAAATTCAGTAGCAATTTGATTTTATTTTTTTAATGAGATAGATTTGAGAGCATGCATCGATCTGATTAGCCTTCACATTCTTTTCTCCTTTTAGTGTGAGCCAACCTCCTTACATGGATTACTAGGCCTATTTAATTTCCTTTCCCTAAAAAAAAAGAACATCATTTTTCACTGTGATCATAATAGGAATTTGACCAATACAAATATGCTGCATTACTGCAATCTGTTAGCCACCAATTTCCTTCAAAGAGAGTGAATTCCAAAGCTGTGAGCTGTAATCCTAGAGGCAGCCTTACTGTTCTCTGCTGCTTTTAAAATTGCTTATTTATGACACTCAATCATAGATTTTCTGACATGAAGATGACAAATTTGGGAAGAGCTAATCAGCAACAGAATTCATTTGCAATTGATCTACACAACTCTTTGTTTTGCCTTATCTCAGAGGGTTGGCTTTTTTAATCTTCACTTTCTAACCAACAGGTTTATGTGATTTTTTTTTCCCCCAAGCACACATTTAGATGATTTTTTTTCCAATTAAGTTTGGGTGGGTTTTTTTTTTAATATTAGCAGATTAAATATGCAGTGCTTCCTACATCTAATCTATCATAGAAGATGCATTAATTCCTAGATGCAATACTTCATGGAAATGGATTTACTTTCACACATCAGAATTTTCTCTTGTCTCCTGTGCAGCTCTGGCTGCCACGTGCAAACCCACGTGTCCACCTCTGACCCACTAGCATGACATGGGACAAATGGGCTCAGTCCAGCACCCATCAAAAACACCCAAAGAGGTCCAGCTGCAGTGCACACTGCAGCAACTGCAGATTCAATCTAACACTGCTAAAGCCAGTGTCAAAAGTTATTGAGCTCATTGCATAAATACACCCTGAAGTATTTTCCTTTGCTGGTCAAGGCATCACCATCCTGCTAACATCACTTTCTGGCACTAAAACAGAGGGAAGGGGAGAGGGGAAGTAATTTCATCACATTAGTCATTAATTTCTATTTTGTAGCAGTTTTGAACTAATCCACAACGCAAAGCAGAGCTGAAAACATTCTCAGGTGTGCTGCAACTACTGTATTGTTGTTCTCCACTGGGGTGAGCACTGCCCGCCCTGGGCACCAGTGAAGCAAATGCCATCCCTTCCCAAACATCACTAAGTTGGAGATCTTTCCAGTTGCTTATTGGGATCTGTCTCCAAGATGCACTTGGGTCATATTCCTCTGCAGCCAACATGCAAGAGCTTAAATTTCTAAAGCAAAGCTTCTCATACATCCACATGAATCACCATCCATTGGAATCAGTATCCCTGGAAGTATTAAAAACCATGTAGATGTGGCATTTGAGGACATGGTTTAATGGTGGGCTGGGCAGTGCTGGGGTAATGGTTGGACTCAATGAACTTAAAGATCTTTTCCAACCTAAATGATTCTGTGATTCTTATAACACCTGCACTCCGAGGGCTGCAAGTAGACACAGCACCATGTACAGCATCCCAGTGTACCTGGATGAAAGGGGTTTTCCAGGTAACATCTCTCCTAGGCACATCAGTCTCAACCAGGCACAGTCCAGCCTACATCCCCTTCACAGCAGGAGAAAAACCTAAACCCAAACATTTAGATACTGTTGCCACAGAAACAAAACACAAGGAAGATCCCACATCCCCCAGCGTCTCTGCACCATCCCTGCCAGATGTATCTGCTTTACTTTCTAATGAGCAGTACACACCACAAACCTTGCCACGCTCATTTCGTTGATATCAAAAGGGATGCAGAAAGCTGTGTCTCTTCTGGGCTGAGGGAATAAAGCCAATTTCAAACTACCGCAGTTGAGTAATGAAAAAATTAGACCAAGGTGCTACTATGGCTTTTTGAACATTTTAGGGATAAAGTCTAAAGCTCGAAAACTGGGTTGTCAGTGCCTCTAGCATGTCCAAAAGTTACACAGGTTTCTACATACCAGAGAATCCAAGAGGCACTGTCTGCTATACATGCTCATGAGGAAAGCTGTCATCTGCCCTCACTGTTTGAGTGGTGTTTTTCACAGATTAATATACTTTCATAGTAGAATGAAAGATTATAAATTGCTAAAATTGATTTCACATCAGCAGCGAAGTCAGAGTGAGTAACACACCTGAGGTGACCCACTCTGCTCAGAGGAACGTGAAACCACAGTGTATTGACAGTTTAATTGGCTCAGCAAGAGTTCATTTCCCTCAGATGAAATGCGCCATTGGCCATTTTATCGCTATATCTTATTGCTGCTTTAAAAGTGAAGCAGATGACAATCTAGCAAAATGTTTTCATTACAGAGACAGCCCCTGTCTTTATTGCTTGGTGCTGCCTTCCTTTCCTCTTTCCTCCCCAGCAACTGCAAACTAGCTCTTGTTTGCATTTTAAGCGCTTTGCAGGATGAGAATGCCTCTACATATCCTTTCAGGACAAGTGATGGAAGATGCTGCTGTGCCCATTTCTGTACTGGAACTACAAAGGAGAAAACACAAAAATTCAGTGGCATCAAGCAGTTCTATAAATACCACATTCAAGGGTAACATGACATTTATATCACCTTACTGCAAGCTAAAAAGATGTCATTTGACTGCTTTATAGCATTAGGAGGCATTTAAAGAACGTTAGTACTTGAACTATCAAAAGACGATAACTTAGAGCTCAAAAGGTAATTACAAAAAACAGCCCACTTGTGGAAGCAGGAGACTCAAAGAAACACCAGAGCCCTCATTCCCTGGTTATCTCACAACTCACACTCTGACAGGGAATGCAGGCAGAGGATCGTGTTTTCCCAGCGTGGCTCAGAGCAGATGGGACAGAGGCAACCGCCACATGGACAACAAGGAGCTACAGGAGATGCCACAGGCATCCCAGCAAGGCCACAGTGCTCCTGCAGGTGCCTAGTACAGAGACTTTCCCATCCAAAAGGTCCACATCCCCTGCCCTTCCCAGGGAGCAGCCCCAGGGTGCCCACAGTCAATGCCTCCCTTGCCCCTCAGAAGCAGGAAAGCACCATCAGCAGAAAAGCAGCATCAGAGCTGGCAGGGAACAGTACCCTGGCAGCAGAACACACAGGAATTCAGGAATTCCTCTGCACACTTTGAACTGGGGACCCCTAAGCCCAGACACCAAGTGCAGTGCTTAAAAACTGCTGAAGCAGCACACAGGCAGTTACAAAAAGCCCCTCATTAACCTCCAAGCCTCATTTCATTGATGAGAGAAGGGCATCAGCAGTGTTTAACTGGAGGGGAAAAACACACAGGCAGAACACAGGGAGGGACCTCAACCAGACGTGACTCCCCAAGGCTGCACCCTTCAAGCCATAAAGGCCCCAAAAGCAGAGAGTGGGGGGCCAGAGACATCTCCTACCACACACTTTATTCTCCCATGGACATGCCAGAGAGTTGCTGCTACCCCTCTGCAAAGGGCATAATGAAGAATCTTCCTACAGCAGTCAACCAATGGGATATCCACCATGGGGTTTCTCTGCATGGAAATGCAGGTGGGAGCATGAGGGGCTGTCAGTGTGGGGATGTACTGCAAGTGAGGATGCAGGGAAACAGCAACAAGAGCCAACAAGCTCCCTCCTGCAAGAAGGAACCCCAGAGACACACGGCAAGTACTCCATCAGCTGAGAGCGAGGGCTGTGCAAAACACACCGGGATGTTGGAAGACGAAGGGAAGTGGGAATATCTCAGGGTCGGCATCACAAGGAGCATTGAGAGGCTCCTCACACGCCAGCACTGTGCTGGCATTGAAACTTCAGGCAGTGAGAGGAAGAAACAAAAGCAAAACTAAACATATTTCAAAATCTCCCTTCCCGGTAGCATGCACTGTCATGCAATACTTCCAAAGCCATGGTTTATGTGGCTCAGGAGGGCAGTTTCATGCCCTAACTCCTGCATGATGGATTTTACAATTTGTTAAAGAAACTCATCAATCCTCAGCAGTCATTTTTAATGCCCAGAGCCTCCACAAACTCCTGTATTTTGCTGATCCCCCAATTTCAAATCATTTGAAATTGCTGCTACTATTACAGCTCTGCTCCTAAAGCTAAGCATTATGGCACACTCCAGACTTCTAGCTTCGTATGCTGGTGTAATAAACAGATTAACTGTGATTTATGAACAATAAGTTCTAGTTATTTGAAAGGAAACATTACCTCCCTAGACCAATTCTGACAACCAGAGATCTCTCATTATGCAGACAGCTCTTTCCACCTACCTGTAATCATCGGTTTAGCACATCGTTATCAACCTGGGAAATGGATCACCATAGTTTTTCACTACAAACTTTGTGCATCCAAAGCATCTGGCAGGAAGCACCACCAAAGGCAGAGTACCAGCCTGAATTGACCCAGTGAGACGATTCCTATTTTAAATACACATAAATAATTAAAAAAAAAAAAAAGATTAAAGCGCCAACAAAACAAGAAGCTGTCAGAGAGAAGGGCCATCACAGGCACCTGGAGATAGGTGCATCACAGAAGGATGCAGCAAGACTTCAGTTAGCAGAGGACTAATTAGGAAGAGGAATGATAAAATGATACAGAGATCTGTTTGTGGTGCTTATTTACTTGTAAAATCCAATAAGATTTTTAATATTCTTTTCCAAAAAATGGGTTCTTTATTTGAGTCCACTCTAAAATTGTCAGTTTAATATTTTACAAGCCCACAAGCAGGAGTTCACATTTTCACATGCACTTTTCACCTGCAGCTACTAAACTGACCACCCCACTTATGATGCTTTTGAGTACTGCTGGGAATCATTTTATACACTTATTCAGTTCATCATAATCACATTCCTCCTGTTTAGAAAAGCTGTGAAACCCTGATCACTGGTTAGACACCTAAGCTCATGCACACACCACAGCTGTGACCTGTTGGTGCCCAGAGCACCTCTCCCCTCTGCAGGGCTGGTTCACCTCCAAGACCTCCTGAGTCCCAGCACCTCTCACCTTCACATCCAGAAATAGTTATTAACTTTCCAAGCCAGAGACTTCTCCCACTCGCCCCACACCACCTCCTCTCTCCCCACACTGCAAGGGCAACGGTCTGCAGAACAATGCAGTGCTGAAGTCCATGCAAGGCTCACCCGAAAGACCTTCCTGAATTATCAAACTTAATTGGCTTAAAGACACTGTCCCAAAAGATAAGAGCTGAGCTCAGCAGCGCAGATATCAATGGACCCTTCTCGGTGATTAATGTGCAACAGCTCCCAACACACAGCCCATCTCTTCTCACCTGACTGCCACGTGCATCTTGGACTTACCCGTGCAAGGCATAATTAGCCAGGATAAAATTCTTCATATGCTTAAACCTCTTTAATAGAATAAAAGAAATCTCAGCTGCCTCACCTTGACTCTAAAGTAGTAACAGCCACTTGTGAAAAATGAAAAGCCTTGAAGGATTTGGAATAAGAAACTCAGAGAGACAATCGCTAATCTTTTATCTTCCAGACTTCAAGCAGAATCAAGTTCTTCAAAGAAAACCCAATAAAGCCCAGACATTTTCATCATAACAAAATAAATAATTCAGTCATACTTTAGAGGACTCAAACATTAGGATTGGCTATTTGATATATTTGTGGCTTAGGTGCCTCTAAACTGATTAAAGATAACCTGATAGAAGCTTGCAATGTCAAAACTGCCTTCAATCCTGACAGATATAAATGGATAGTGTAAATAACTATAAATAACCAAAATGGCTGCATTTATGCCTAATGGAGGATTTACAGCCTCCTGAGCTGCCTGGTAGGACTGAGAGTTACAGCTCTGCCTTTATCCAATTGCAGCACACAAGGGGAGATGAACTGATATCCTCTCCACACCACCTGCCCTGCCAGAACCACCCAGGGCTCAGCTCCAGAAGGGACAAGGAACAGGATTCTCCCACAAATAAGAGAATACCATACATATACAGGCAAGTTTGTCGGTATTGATTTATCATGGTCTTCCTAGAAACTACTCTGGAACACATCCCAAACACACCTCAAATCTCTGTAGCCCCTGCAAGTTTCTCCCAACACAGCTGTTGTTATTCTCCAGCTGCCATTTGCAGAAAGTATGATATGAAGCTGCTGGTTGCTGAGAGCCCAAACAGGGAGGTGCACATGTGGGCAGATGTATCCACCAGCATGGATACACCACAGGAAAGTGAAAAAACTGCCTACAAAATAATCCTACAGTAAGATTTAACTGCAGTTGAGGCAGCCACAATCCATTTTAGCACTGTCAAACGCAGCAAGTTTCCAAAAAATTAAATCACTACTTAAATCATCTTCATAATTTTAAAAAGTGCCTGCAAGATAAGACCAGGAGCTAATTGTTCCATTTAAATTTAGTGAAGGGAGGACTTTTTTGGTTGGGATTTTTCCTTCTTAACTGCAATAAAAAAAAGCCCAAGGGTCTAAAACTAATAATCTAATAAACTTTGTTAAGTGAACATTGTAACAGATAGGCCTGGATGAGATTTCCTGTAAATGCCAGACAATTTCCCTTGATCTTTATCAGCAGAGATGCTGCTCTAGCTTCAGCAGGAAGATATTAAATTTGGTGCAAAATAATAACATCTGGGTGAGATTCCGTTTGTCAGACTAGCAGTTCCTTTAGATGCCAGGCTAAAAAGGTTGAAATTAACTCTGAAGGATTTCACATTTGTGTTTTTTATATGAGTGGTTTGGCTGTGTTTCCATACCAACACACTTCCCCACTCTCCAGAGTGGTGCAATTATCCATCCTCTGTGCTGGGTCCCCAGATTGGTACCGGGGTCTGACCCAATGCAAGACACAGAGAGAGCTCTCTGCCCTGCCAGAGCACACCTCCAAGCTGGCATTGCTTGGAGATATCCCACTCCTGCAGTCCCAATTCCCAAAGCAACAGCATATCTGTCCCCAGCTTCGAGCAGGACCTGCGGGAGGTGCTCAGGCACCACAGACTCCTCTTCCCTGGCCACTCCAGTATTCCTGACCTCCAGGCAGCTGTCCCAGCACATACCTTGGAAACATGGGAGGATGCAAACAGCATGTGGAGTTTGATTTGGGACACTACACACCTCAGCACCAGCTCCTTTAGAGATGCCTTGAGATAGAAGCCTGTCTCCTACAGTGCCCAGAACAACTCAGACCATGTGTTGGGTGAAAGCACAATTTCTACAGCTGGAACAGCCTCTGGCACTGCTGCCATCAAAATACTCTTAAGCAGCAATCAAAAGATCAACCGATTTTAAAAAGAGTTCTTCTACAGATTTTCAGACTAATTTTAAAGATAACAATGGTAAACGCTGTTCAAACCCTAATGAATTGTCCTTCCAAGTCCAAAACACTTTATACAAGATAATTAAAGTAAGTATCTCAATGGTTCCAGCTAGAATTCCTCTTCTTCAATGGGATTGCAAACGATTTTTAGTCACAAGCTTTTTTATAAGCAGAAGTGGTCAGAAACTGTTCAATTGAAGGCTTTTTTTCCCCACCACCAAGAATGGCAATTCTGCATTTCAAGGCTTCTCAGAATAACATCAGTTTCAAAATCCCTGCACAAGTCTCTGGGCCAGGATGGAAATATAAAAAACAGGAAGAAAAAACAAACAAACAACAAAACAAACAAACAAACAAACCCGCAAGGGATTCAGCTCTCTCCAGAAGAGGCAGAAAGTTCAGAGCCAGAGCACCCCACTGCTATGCACAACCTGCAGTACCACAGGGTGTCATTCCCACATACAATAAAAACTAATGTTGCAGTTTTTGTCAAATGGGAGGGAGGCAGACACTTTGTATTCCAGCCAAGTTATTCACCATTTCTGAAGCTGGTCTGCATTTCCAATGCCTAGGAAACCAATCTCTCATTAGTTTTTTCTCCGTTCTGGTTCTTAGAATTGGCACTTAATGGTCACTACATTAAGAAGTACTGGGAGGAAAAATACGCTCTTATCTCCTCAGCAATTTATTTGATCTTACATTGAGAAAAACAACACATTAGACTTTATCAGGCAGCTGTGGCCCAGAACAGAGCTCTGCCGTGATCTCACAGGCTTCAGCAGGCCTTGAGTCCTGCTATTAGTGAGACATAAACAGAAATAAATCAATTATTCTGCAAAAATATCATCATGAAGGAAAAAAAACGCTTGATTGCCCATGATTTCCTCTTTAAATACAGGCAAAAGCACCATGAATACAGAATGACAGAACCTTAACAGGCCACCACTCAACAAACAAGCCATCATTTCACTGCACATAAACCATGGAGGGAATAAGTTTTGCTTGTGTAAAGGCCTTAAAAAGAATGATTGCAGATTTAAGTGGTACAAACTAGTGAGCATCCACACTAAAAAATATTCAAAGATCCATTTTGCAAACTAACAGAAAAAAGTCCTAACAAAAACATCACATTATCATTAGAAAGAGAGATGCCACAGACAGCAGGGCATCAGGTCACCAAGCACTCAAATACTAGAGCACCAGGAACCAGTTTGTGAATAAGGCAGCCTCTGCCCACCTTTCCATGGAATAAACAACTTTGTTGTGTGACGGGTAATAAACCCTACACACAGTTGAATCAGATCTTACCAAGCAGACAACCAGATCATATAACTTCAACCTGTATTTTGGGACTGTCAGAATCAAGATGGTACTTGCACAGAGATTTCAATTCTTGGAGAAGTGAGTTTTTCATTCATTTTTAAATTTGCACTTCAAGAGGTTTAGTCTTTAGATTTACATTTGCTGTTGCAGCTGCAGGAATATTTAAGACAAGCTCTGCAGAGCAACCATATACCAAACCAGGTGTATTGTTAATCTTAACTAAGGACCTATACAAAAATATGAAAACAAGTGAACAGAAAGCTTCCAGCCACCTGTGCTTCCAAATGCCAGGTGCTGAGGAAGAGGAGGAGAAGCACTGGCTCCCCCAGCACTCACCTTGGAAGACAGCAGCGTTCTGGATGACAAGGAACTTCAGCTCCATGCTGGCAGACTGCAGGAGCTGCTCCATGTTCAGACGGGCTGTTGCCTGGTACTTCTCCTCCATCTTCCTCGAGCAGCATGTGGAGCCCTTTGGGATACATACCTGCAGATCTGTCCCTGGAGAGACATAAGAGCAGAAAATTTGCATTAGGACGTGGATTGCTGGGAGTGAAGAGGAAACCAATTCCATACATCAGCATTGCTGCAATTACTGCTTGGGCAAATTGATGACGTTTCTGCAATTTGTCCTGAGCAAGCAGCCTGGCCAAAGGAGAGGACTGATAAGGCAGAGCAAGGATTGCTGAGCAATAGCCCCTAAGAGCTGTGTTTGCCTGCCTGCACACTGCTTGCTTTAGCTCCCACACACTCCACCCGTTGATGGGCTGGTGCCGAGCAGAGCGATCCTGAGCATTGCCCTGCTGTCTCCCAGGCACTCCGGTAAGGAGCCACGGACAGACAGAAAAGACTGGAGGTGGAAAACGAGACAGGATTTGAGGCTGCAGATTTGCAATGAATAGAGCAACAAACATAGTACATCAAGGAGGGTACGACTGTAATTTGCATAAAGACTTAAAACTAGTTTAAAACATAATAGTGTGATTTGCCTGCAATTTCCCTCCTTTTGCATCCCCAGCAACAATAACAACAGAAGGACACAACAATAATGATTTACTTGGCTTTTTACTGCTGCGTTTTAAATTGTACATATCTGAGTCCTCCCACCAATTCCCTCATCCCATCCTTCTGCCATAGGCAAAGCCCAAGGTCCACCACTTCAGTTGTGGAATCCTGCTGCAGAGAGACAGATCCTGAGGGATGCACTGAGCACTGCACAAGGAAAAAGTCTCCTCAGCAGATGTGCTACTGCACAGGCAGCACCTTCACCCATTTACCAGGATGGGACAAAAGCCAAGGGACAAAGGCCAGGAGGACATCACTTGCTCTGGTACCTGCAGCCGTAACTCTTAGCACTGACCAGTGAAGTTGAATGTTTTTTGGCATTCCCAGAGCACTTACTCATGGAGGAAGTAGGCAATTTTAGGAAAGGTGTTGTTAGCTAAAAATAAATAAAACCTAGAAAAATAATTAGAAATCTTTCTGGGCTCAGACAACAAAAGATGAAACAGAAGAGATGGAAGTAGCAGAAATGAAAAGTCTCATTTTTGATTAACTTTCAAGAGCAAACTGAGGCCTCACAAATACAAGCAGAGCAACAAGCTCATATCAAAGCAAATAGCCCTCCCCATGCAAAAGATGTTTAATCTGATGCTGCTGTTAGAAACTCAAACAGCAAGCAACAACTCCTTTAAAAACAGCTATCCAGGGTCAGAGAGCAGCCAGGACTCACATTTCAGTGTCTGCCACCCAAACTGCACTGTGCCCAGAGCAGGAGTAGCTCCCTGCTAGGCTCAGCCCTGTCCAGAACTGGAATTAGGAAGCAGTCTCCAAGCCAGTGACCAACAGCCCAGAGTGAAGGCTCCTCACACCTCTCAGCCCTCACTCTGCCTTCCTGTTTGCTATAGAAGTTTTTTCCTTAATAGAAGCAAGTTTGGTGATTTACATCTTTGCTCTCAAAGGGTAACACATCCTTCTAGGTTCCCCTCTTCTCTCCTCTCCTTCTTAAGAGTCTTTTACCACATCCACTCTCTCCCTAATTACTAGAAAGTGTCAAAAGTCACTTCTGCAAGTGTAATCTAGAAGAACAGGATTAATATTAATGTCAGTTCAATCGCGTACCTCTTGAAGAAGAGTCATGCACAGTGCCAAGGGAAAACCAGCTGTCAGGGCTCAGAAGCAGCGACGGCAGAAACCTCCTCCCCCCAGTCCCATCCCTTCCACCAGCACAGCCTTGGAAAAGAAACATTAAATGCTTCATCTGCAACATGCATCGCACATGGGGAAAGGAGATTAAACCAGTGCAGGTTCTGCTGTCACTAAAAAAAAAAAAAAAAAAAAAAACACCAAACCCAAAACACATGGCAAAGGGGGGAGAGGGATCCACACCCCCATCCTGGCTCCATCGCTCCCTGCTGCCTCAGTTTCTCCTTCTGCAAAGCAGGATGCACAGCAAAAATTCCATCCTCGAGCCCTCTGACACAGAGCCGGCACCACTGACATCTATAACTCGAGTCTCAGCAGTTCTTGAACTCACCCCTCCAGAGGAGCACAGCGACAGGTATTTCATGCACTGAAAAAATAACGGGGACCAAAAAGCCACGTAACAGCAGGCACTGCGTTAATGAGAGGAGCAGTTGTGTAACATCAAGTTCCAGAGGTTTTTTAAAGTTAAACCCAAGTCAATTTATGCCACCAAAAGGCTTAGCATGGTCCTTTTAACACTACAATACAGCCATAAATTTCTTTTTAATATAAAGCTTATTTCCTCCTACATTTATTATATTAGGACACATTTCAAATTATCTAAAAAAAAAAAAAAAAAAGCCTTCAGTGATTAATGGAAATACCAATGTAGAAAAATCTGAGAGCTGGCAATTAAGAGGCCTGTGCAAGTTAAAGCCAGGGATAGGAAGCAGCAAAGGTCACCTACTCATGTCCCATCCTTCTTTTTAGCAATTAAGGCAATTTCTCCCCTTAAATGGATTTTTATTTTTATGCAGTAAAAAGACACATGCTGTACCAGAGCAATCACAGAGGAGGAGGAAAAAGCCCAGGAATTAACTCTGACAGCTTAAAACATTTTACAGAGATAGTCAACTAACACCAGTGACCAGAAACCACGGCAAATGCAACAGGTCAACACAGGCAGAACAGGCTCTTCTAAGGTACCACGGACAAGGTCCTTTTTGGCACAGTATTGCTACAGAGGGACAGGGAATGGGGGCCAGACTCCCATCTGCCAGTTATTTTTTGTGTGTGGCTCTCCCAGATGGTGAGCTGGCTCAAACAGTCCCATCTGCAAGTCCCCATAGTAAGGGCAGGTTTTAATGTCAGTCCCCCAGGAGCCATTAACCCACCCCGCTGACCCCAGCCCCAGCAGACACTGATGAAACAGGGATAGAGCTTTTTAACCTGCAAATGTGTTGGGGGTTCATTCGTCCCATTGCTTGAAGGAGCCTTTTCTGCACTCCCCAAGGTGCAGCACCCCCCAAGAGACCCAGATCCTACACCCCAAGGGTTGGGGGCTGTGCAAACCAGGGGTGCTGCAGAAATGTGGTGGATGCAAAGACACGAACGCCTGGAAACAGCAAGCCCACGGACCAGACATGAGCAATAAATGAATTAAAGTGCCACACGTTTCTGGTTCGAAAAAATGCCTGGAAAAGGTCCTGTGAATCATCAAATCCTACCCCTGACTCCCAATCCACCCCCTCTCAGCATTTTATCTAACACAAACACCTCCGGCTTGTGAGATAGCAGAGCCCATTCCGCTGCCTAATGGCCCTTACTGTTAAGACTGTTTTTATCTCCCAACCTACACAACCCCTTTTTCTTAAAGTTTCAAGTCATTACACCTCATAATGCCAGTCTCAGCCCTTGCAAACAACCTTCTCCTTTTGCTATAAATCATTACAAACTCATTTTCAGAAAGAAAGTGTCCCACGAATTACTGCAACGGTCTTATTAAACTGCATTTGGATGCTCACATACCAATCTTTGCAAGATTAGTGAGACGACGAGAAGCTAAGCACACGAGCCTGACCCTCTGACACCCACCTCCCATGGATGAGAAGGTGCTGGATGCAGCCTCTTCCATGGGTGCAGGAACGCCAGGCACCGTCAGAGCTGTGCCATTTATGCCATCTTGGGGAACAGCAGTGTAAATGCTCCAATAATTTCGCATATACTCCCAGCTGACAGAAATAAACTCTAGAGCTGCAGTAATTTCAGTAGCACCCTGCCTCTTCCTCCTCCTTACACAGGGAATTTGTACTGAAGACTGGGCAGCAGTGAATTTAAAGCATTACATTTGACTTTGATGTACAATTATCCCCGCAGATAGGTGGTTAGCACAGTAGAAGTGAAAATAATTTCAGTGGATTAAATGTCAAAGAAAAAACCCCTGAGAACATCTATGGGCAGTTGTGAACTCCTTCACGAGGCTGAAGGATTTTCCTTTGATTTTAAGCATCCCAGGATAGCTTCAACCCTGTCATCAGACACAGGCAGACAAGTCGTGCTTTCCACTGGGCACATAAGCCTTCCCACCCAGATCCAATGGCAACTTAAATCAGATTAACATTCCCCTGAATTTACCCCAGGCATCGCCAAAATAAGAACCCACCCCTGCTTAACATTACATTCCTGCAGCCTCCTCCCCATGAGGGGTGGGCTCTGCTACCCTGTGCAGCAGCACCTTCGCCTTCTGCAGTCTGGAAATGTCAGAGGGCCTCCTCCCACCCTCTTAGCTCAACAATTTGTTAATATCACCAACAAGAAAGATACTGGTTTGGGTCAATTTTCCTCCTCCAATTGTTTTACAGTCAGCATCGTGCTTTTAATAGATAAAAGCAGTGATTCAACATTTAAATATAGTGGATTTCCCCCCAGCTATTTCAATAGTTTTTATTAAAAACCTTCTTTTAAATTATGTTGTGCATCTGTCAGTGGCTTTTAATGCTCAGCATTTGGGGGGGAAAGCAAATGCAACTGTTTAGAACCCAGGTTAAGTGCTGATCTTTTAAAACCTAATTAAAGAGATATAAATTATAAACCAGCCTCATTCAATAGGTGATTAAAGTTGGAACAGTATGGGTACTACATGGGTATTTATTACTGCTTAATTATCCTTTATTTTCAATTCCATTTTGTGTTTCACAAGGCCATCTGACTCTCAATTCCTCCCCAGGTCTTGCAATGTCGGCCAGATGATTCTCATGCAAATCTAATACTCAATAAAACCACATCTTTTAAAAGAAGTTAGAGAAAAATAGGGTTTACAGAGTAAAAGTTTCCTCCTAACAAATGTACAAATGTACTAACAATACTGCCATCAAAAGCAGGGAGTTAATTTGTGGGCACCCACTCACCAAACACACTTGTTACAGTCACATGCACACAAATCCTACAGCCATTCCAGAGACTGGGAAGAACACTGTTCAGGATGTTGTTAAAGTTAACCCCTGGGAAAAAAAAATAAAATTAATGATCTCACTATAAAACCACTGCCTGGGGAGGTTACTAAATTTTAGGGTTCTGCTCTTGCTCTCTTAACTATCAAGAGAGCAACTTGCAGGCCTGAAATAATTAAGAACAGAAAACTCAATTATCTAGTAAACTAAGCTCTTAAACCACTGTGCTAAGCTAAATGGAAAGGCTGCACAGGGAGGAGCATCATTAGTCCCACTCAGGAAAAACAGAATAAAAGAGCAGGAGTACAAAGGGAACCAGCTCACAAGCAAAGGCGCATTGAGACCAGTGGGAAGAGTTGGGATTTTTAATTTTTAAACTGTATGTTGGCACACAGCAGCTGCCAGAAATAAAAGAGAGAAGAAAGCTTGACACACTCAGCCAGCCAGTTGTAAAGCTTTACACCTCAAGTCCAAAAGTAAAAGGCTAATCTCCTACTTTCTTAGGGTGAATCTATATTTGTTTCCATCAAAGAAAATTAACAAAAAGCTGGAAATTGCATCTTGTCATGGGAGAAGGAAAACAGAGCCACCACCAGATATTTCTGTCAAGATGAATATTCCTCAGCTTTTCTTTATCCCAGGGCAGAGACATCCATCCCCTCTACCCACATGCACCAGCACAATTACCTGGAACATGACCACCAACACAAAGAAACCCAAATGGCAAAGAGGAGATAAAAACAGACCAGGAGAAATGGAAATTCAAGCTACTGTTTATATATGAGAAATTACGCAGGGAAAAGAACAAATGGAGGAAGAAAATCAACATGGGCAACATATGAAAGAAAGAACGTGAAGCAACCCCAGGGCAGAACCACAGGCTGACTCAGGAATTGGCATTAAGTCTCACCTTCAGAAAACCCTAAGAAAACCACTCTCCCATCACCCTGCCTTCGCTTTTCTCCAGCACAGGACCTCTGATCCAGTTCCAGTTAAGCTGTTGCCATGAATTACATCCTCCCACCCCTCCAAACACTCAGACACAGCTGACAGTAGTTAGGTCATGATACTGCCCACCTCCAAGTATTCCAAAGCTGCTCCAGAGCTCAAAAAGGAACGGAGACCAAGCTTCTCACTGCCTGATGCACGCCTTCAGCAAGAATTACTCCCAGAACATCAATACTGCTCATGAAACAGCATGACACTTCCCTTATATTTATGAGAATTGCCCTTTTTTTTTTTGTTTTTTAATTAGAAGTGTGGTCTCTGGCTCCTTCAGAGCTCTCCTACAGAGAGTGCTGTGACAATGTCCCCCCAGCCCACGCACCACTGATCCAGTAAAATGGAGCCATGGGACATTTCTCCTGCATGTGTTGCAACTCAGCAGTGTTTCCTCTACTTACTCCTTCAGCCACAACTGCTCATAATGCAAAATGGGGGCTTCCAGAAGGCACTGTTTTCTGTTCATGTCCAAAAAAAAAAAAATTCACATTTTACATTAATTGTTTAACCCTCAGTTTCTCCAGGGAGGTATGATCCATAGGCAAAGGTTCTCAGAATTGATTCCGTGGTGATTTGTGGCTGGAAACTCCAAAATTTTTTTTTAATTGACAGATGTATGAAAGGAAGAAAAGCAATAAACAGATGGATGGAAAATAGTCCTTGAGTGATGCTCCCCTATTACAGAGATTTATGCAGCTGCTACTAGGAGAAGCAAGTGCTCTGAAGTGTAATTACTACACAGAGTCATGCAAGATGGGCCAGATCCAAGGTATAAGCAAGCAGTCGTTGCTTTAATTATGATCAAGTTTATGTACTTAGGCAAATGTAAAATCCACTTTCGATTTGATATGTGGGAACTTTATCATCATAACAAGCTGGAAGCATTCACTTGAAACACCAGCCCTGCTACGAGATATTGATCCAGCTACCCACAGGCTCTGTAGAGTGGCAAAGGGCTCCTCACTCCTCCTGATTATCACAGATGCAGCTGGGGCTCCCAGGGGAGAAAGAGCACAACTGAGCAACTCCAGCAACCTGAACCCTGCCAGGAAGGGAAGATACCAGGACAAAACACCCACTGCAATCACAGCCAGGCCAGGATGGAGGATGCTATCAGTTTCTGGTGCAGGACCCAACACAGCAGCCTCAGCAGCCCCTCAACGCTCACAGCACAGCCTCCGATAGGATTCATCCTACAGGGACCTGCCCACCCATCCATCACCTCCCTGGAGTGTGTAAAAACATACTCCAACCAAGTTACCTAGGAATCAGAGGAAGGATTTCACTGACTTTAAAAGAAATGTCTTCCCTTGCTTCTGTGATTACAAACAAACTACAGAATTTGTAATTTCAGTGGTGATAAGAGCAGCTCTTTCCATCCCCTGCAACTCTCCACGTAAACATTTCACTGGAAAGTGTTACCAGTGCCACTTCCTTACTGACTAGGAGACCAAGGTCCTGCAAGACGGAGAGAGAAGCTAAGCTGCTCCTACAGCTGGTCTGAAGGGCACATTAAGTGTCAAAAATTACATGGGAAGGGCACGTAAGGAAAGGAAGGGATAGGGAAGGTACACTCTCACCAGGACTTACACTTAAACTCTCATTCAAGCTCTCACAGCTGTTGGTAAGATGAGGCATTGCTACAGTCCTACAGACCAAAAGACTTGGGGTTTGCTCCAGCAGCCACAAGACCTTGCAGTCCTAGCCCTGGGTATTCTGCTTCCCCCCCTTTCCTCTCCAGCGCTGCAGCAGTTCACTGCTGAAGCAACTCTTGTGTTTCTGATCTGTGCGACAACAAATGCAAAAAACGTAACTCAACACGTCGTTATTAAAAGCAGCTACTGCTGGCGATGATCTCATTGCACCTCCCCTGCCTGTCACGTTTGCCTGTTATCTTTTCCTTCTCATACTTTGATCATCAGGTTTTCAGAGCAGGCGTTCTCCTGTGTATTGAACCCAAGCAGGAGCACCCGAGCTCTCCAGGCAGCTCCGTAACGCAGCCATCAAAACTGATCGGCTTGTGGACACACACTCCCAGCACACGGCCACCCACCTGGAGCAGCCGACGCTCCTTAGCTCCCAAAAAGCTGCAAAAGAAACCTTTAAAAGACAGGGAATTCAAGTATTTCACTTGCATTTTAAAATAGGTATGAGGCAAATACACCAAAAGCAGCCTTGCAGGGCGTTGGTGGGGAGGTTTGGTGCGGTACCACCCAGGCAGCCACCTGTAATGGGAACTGCAGAGCAGAGTAACACCTCGCCCAGATCCTTCACAGCCTCCCACTGTGCCCTCGCACCCCGCACGGCACCCGCACAGCTCGGGGAACGCCGCGCTCCCTCCTTCCAGCCCCATGCTCTAGAGCTGCGGCAGCCCCCGGGCTCAGGCTGGGATGAGGGTTTGGGTGCTCTTGGAATGGCTTTACAGAGTGGGACTGCCCTAGGACCCTGGCACACCGCGACACACTATGGAAAACGGCTCTGGCGGAGAGGAAAACAGGACCTGCGGAGACACGACGGGTGCGTGGAGCCTCTGCTCACCGGCAGGGACATCGCGGTCTCCCGGGGACCTCGCACCGGACCCCCGACAGCAGCAAGGACGGGGACAAGGGGCGGCTGGTTCTGCCGGCAGCGCTGCAGCTCTGCCTCAGTGGAAGACCCCCTGAGCAAACCGAGTGCAATAAAGACCCGCTCATTCAGCGGGTTCCCACTCCACACGTAACCGGAGCCTCCGTGTTATCCCCGCGTCCGAAGCGCGGAGCCCGGCGGCCGCCGGCACCGAGCAATTCCCCGCGGGCGGTGGGAGAGCGGGCAGCCCGCACCCGGCTCCGCAGCGTCCCGCAGCCGCGCAGCGACCCTCCCCGGCGGCCCCGGCTCGGGGTGGCCGCAGCCGCTCCGCCCCGCACCCGAGCGGCCCCGGGCACCGGCGGGCACCGGCGGGCACCGGCGGGCACCGGCGGGCACCGGCGGGCACCGGCGGGCACCGGCGGGCACCGGCGGGCACCGGCGGGCACCGGCGGCCGGTTGGACGCCACGGGGCAGGGTGGTCTCACCTGGCACGGGGCTCTCGGGCACCCACTTGGCTCCGGGCTGCAGCACCTGGAAGGCAGTGCGGACCGGGCGGCAGGCGGCTTCCCCCGCCGGCTGCGCGGCTCCCAGGACACCGAGCAGCGCCGCCGCCAGCAGCAGCAGCGCTCCGCCGCTCCCCGACATCCTCCCGGGGCACCGGGGCGCTCCTCTACGCGCTGCCAGCGGGCATTCCCGCAGTGCCGGGATGTGCCGGGATGCGCCGGGAGCAGCCGGAGCTCAGCCCCGCGCCTCGCGCGGCGCTCCCGGGGCGCCCGTCTCGGCTCCGCGCGCGCCGTTCCACCCCGCCCACCCCACCCGGCCCCGAACGTGATTGGTGCTCCCCCCCCCCTTCTCCCGCCAAACTCGCCCCGCGCGCGGCACTGCCCCGGCGCTGATTGGCCCCCGCGGGGAGGCCCCGCCCCCGGCACGCGCCACACCTGTCCCGCGCCGCACCTGTGCGCGATCTCCATCCCCATTCCCGTCCCCGTCCCCGTCCCCGTCCCCATCCGCATCCCGGCACTGCTGCTGGCGGGTGCGCAGCCCCGCGCCGCTGCCCCCTCGCTCGCTGCCCGCGCGGTGCAGCCCCCGCGCCGCCCCACGCGCGCACCTGGTGTGGGGTGCGGGACGCGCGGTCCCTCGTTTGCACATGTTTGCACGAGTGCGTAGTGCTGCACCGTGAGTGAACAGAGCGTCTCTTAAGCCCTCACCATCTCCCGTTTGAGCTGCAAGGAAGAGCGAAGTTCCACACGCCACACCACCCCCTTTTCTTAAGGCGAAAGGACGGAGCAGGATTCACCTGGAAACTCTGCCGTGACAGCAGAGTAGTGCTGAGTGCAGGGCCCCCGGGGCAGCACTGAAGCCTGGATAACCCGGTCTCTGAGGGGTCTAGGGGTGCCACGGGTCTGGGGTGCAGTTGGGTGAACACTGGACAAATCACACTGGAAATAGGCAGCTGTACATGAGCAGATTGTATTTTTCCAGCAAGACCATTTCTGCACCAGTTTCCAGATGGAGCTGTTGGAAATGCCTCACTCACTGAGCTAGAGTTCCCCCAGAGTCCCACAGTCCTGGCAGCAAGGACGCAGGGACCCTCACTGCTGCACCAGCCAGGACCAAGACATGCCAGCTCCATCCCACCAGAAAAAGACCTTAAATACCAGCACTTCATGCTCAGCTGGAAGGGGCCCACACTGCTCATCACTCAGCAAGCAGCTGTACAAAGTGGGAAGCAAGCAGGTGGGGCGAGGGAAGGCTTTATTTAAAACAGCAAGGGCTACATATGAAAAACTGCCAAAACAATGTTTGCTCAGGCAGTCTCCTCACTGCTCACCCCAGCCTGCACAATGCACGGAAAAACAATGAGGCAGCAAGCACAAGCAGAAGAACAGAAGAAAAATCTATTTTAAAATTTCCAGTGCAAATGCAGGATCAAATTATTGCCAATGGCTTGCTACCAGCTCTTTTTCACTCTGAAATTTTGAAGAGAGATAAAAAATGAAAGTCCAACCTGTGTATTTGCTCTAAGAAAATGCCTGCCAGGGAGCGATTGTTAGAATATATTATGGATATGAGTCTAATAAGCTGGAATGTGCAACATGTCTCGTTGGTTAATGGATTGTTGGAGTCTGTTGCTGTCCACAGACTGTGCTATTTATTATCTGTTTATTGTGTCTGGTAAGCACGACTGACAAAATTCCCATTAACCGGGCAGCAAAAAGTCCTGCTTTGCAGGAATTCAGAGAAATCCAGAAATTTCATTTTGCTTAGAGGTGGAGGTGCTGCACAGTGCAAATTGTGCCTGGTTTCAGCAGAGCTAAGAGCAGGCATGTGCTCGGTGATACGGATGAGGAGTCATCCTTTACCCGTTTTCATTTCTCCTGGTTCCTTACATGGAATACCAGCAGCACATGTGCTGCAGCTCATGTGAGCTGTGTCACACTGCATAGTTAAAATATCTTTTCTGCATCTCCTTCATTGATTCAGTGATGGATTTGTTATGTTTATGGAAGTCTGGGTTTTGGGCACAGCCTTGTGTTAGGTCAGGAATGAGCTGGACTGAATTGCAAAACACAAAGGTAGGTATTTGAAGCACTCGTTTATATACACTATTGCAATCTATATTATGTTTATGACCTGAATTACAGTTCTCTAAAAAGCATTCAGGCATCTCCTGTGTTTATCTTCAAACCTGCTGTGTGTATTTCATTTAAGTACAGGAGGCTTTTGCTGCTCCAGGTAAGTACACAGATATTGTCAAGCATGCCATTAGAGCAAAGAATTACATGCAGTGCCAAATAGGTGCCATTTAGGTATCTCTGCTCAGATGAGGAAGTGTTTTAAGATTTCAAACAAATTAGGAAACAACATTACTGCTCTTTACTGGATCTGGCTTCACAGTGGGATCTGACATTATCTTAACAACAACTCTGCAAAAATAAAGTTTGTTTATTTACTAACAAGAAGATGTGTCAAAAACAAGTTAAAATAGAAATGTACAACAAAACCAAGTGGTAGCCCTTTCTTTCAGTCACTATTTTGGCTTATACCCAAAGTCCACTGGCTGTCAGGGAAAAAAAAAGAATTGACATTTTAACTGGAGAGTTTCCCTGATGGAGTGAGTGATTTTCACTCATTTACCCCAGTTTTCACTCCAGCATTACTGACTTTCCTTGGGGTAATAAACTCTAGGATGCATCTAGATGAAAATAACAGGTGAATCCCATCTGATCCACGGACTAACACTACTGGCATGTCCTGTAGCACCTCCAGCCCAGAGCCTAAAGGACATTCTTCACCCCAGTGCCTGCAGAAGCATTCCCAAGGTGACAATTGCAGACTCTGACTTCCATCAGGACTGCAACAGCACCAAGAAAGTCTGAAGCTATTTTCCTGGGCACTGCACATCCATATGACTTGTCCTTTTAATGTGTGAGGATAGCAAATGCAGATTTGTCCTAGAGGAGAAAGCAGACGACTTGCTCCAAGATCAGAGGCAAAGTCACTGGGTTAGTTGTCTGCCAGCAGATGTAGTAAGAGCCAAGTCATTGTCTCATATCCAGGATGATAATTTCCCTTGTTACAACTGCTCGCACCGTAAAAAATTCACTTAATCATCTACCTGCCTCAAGCCTGTAAGTAATGAGAGGCAGGATTGTGTGTAGCTGATTTTATCAAATGCTCTTATGAAGTTCTCCACTGGGAAAACCCTGAATCAATTAAAACACCAAGGAGAGATGTAGGAGAGGGATTCATATGCGCCAGTAGATGCTCACCAGGTTATAAACACATTTCACTTACTCTGTGGATGGGATGGATGAGCTCCATGGGGACAAGGTCACCTGAGCCATGCCTATAATGGAGGAAATCACCGTGGGACGGGGCAGGAAAGGAAAAAGTTGGAGCATCTGTTGACACATCTGCATGTTTTTGGCACATACCTGACAGTCTGCATGGGCATATTTGGCCTGGATTTCTCATCTCTGATGTGATCATGTTGTGCTGATTATGGCCCAGCTGCATCACTTGAGATCTCGTGTCCTGCTGGAATCAGGAGCCTGCTGGAAGCAGGCAATGATGGCTTCGCCCTGTCAAAATGACCCTTCCCATCTTATTCTGCACCCTGCAGAAGTTGCATTTTCAGACTTTCATAACCATTTGTGGAGGAGGAGAAGGGAGAAGCTCTTCACTATATAACAGTACTCGCACATAGCCTGATGGAAAAAAGAAAAGTCCATTTGCCATGGGGCACTGGGAGAAATGATGGATTGCCAGGTAGCAGACATCCCTCCTCTCTTTGGCAGGATATTGTATTCTGTGTGCCATACAGGAATGCTGATAGATCCATAAAGCAATAGCCTTTTCCTCACCCTAAAAAGCAGTGGCTGATAAATCACTCGCTCTCTGGAGTTTGTTGGGAGCAGATCACACAGCAGAAGCAGTGAAGCCTTCAGAGAGATACATCACTTAAAGACACTGCAGATGCCAATAGGGCTGTACATCAAGAATGCACAGACAAATCACTTTCCCTGCTCAAAAATGAGACACTTCAGAACTGGAACTTTTTTTGCAAGTATGTACCAGCTTCTGCTGGTACTTACATCACGCTTATATCAGAAATGTCTCCCAGAGCCTTGGAAAATCTCTGCACTCCAGTCCTAGGGATCTCCCCATTTTTTACAAAGAGTTTGAAGAGTCTTCTCTTCCCATAAAGGACACAAAACTTCATGAAATTGCAGAATATTTCATTGCATAAAATCCCAGCCAGATTCAAACTTTTCCAAACCAGCTCTTAACTGTGGATAAGACTCAGGTTTTGCAGGGGCCAGCTGGCTGAACAGCTAGCCATGGAGTTATCTGAAGGGGTTTGCAGCCTTTGGAAAATTAAAAATGCACAGATGCAGCCGATGTGGCTCAAAAGCTCCTCCGCACACCCCCCATCTCTGGAGGACCCAAAGCTCAGCGTGAAAGGATGAAATGCAGTGTGTTGGAGTTTGGGCCATGTTGGTCATGGGATGCAGCTGTCAGAGAGGAAGGATGCTCAAAGCACTCCTCACCACTGCCCAACCTGCAATACCTGTCTCCAGCGAGTGGAGCTGAACACCGGCAAAGCTCATGAGTGCAAGACAATCGCTTGAGGTGCGGCTCTGCAGAGGGAATCAAAGCAGCAGAAATGGCAGAAAACTATTCACCATGCACTGCTGCCTCTGCTGGGAGCACAGGGCAGACATTTCTCAAGCTGATATTTTCATTTATCATCTCCTGGTGATTAATTAACAGAAGAGACACTGCCAGGAGCCATCCCGGAAGGGATCAGCCCAGAGCATTCACCTATGGAAATAAGGCGCTCTCGGCAATTACCAGCCCAGGGCTGTCACACTGTGGGCATCCCACTCTCATAGAGAGGGCACTGCTGTGGACCAACTCTGCACAATGTGAGCAGACTGACAGCTTTGGGGCAGGCACGGGAGGCACTCTGGATTTAACTCTGGAGAGATGCTGCACCCCCAATTCCCCGCACAGGCTCAACAGCACAGCGCAAACTGTGAGTGCTGGAGCAACAGGTGATGTGGTGCACAGTGCACAGTCAAAGGGCAGAGCAAGACTGCACCTTTGCAGAGCTGGCAGTCCAAGTAGGAGTCAGGGGACTGCACACATTGATGAAATCCCACTGTACCATGTGGAGAGCACACAGGCTTTGAGATGGGATTTACAGCAAAACCAACAGAAATTTTATTGAATACATAAATTGCTCCCACTCTAAAGGAGGCCACGATGTATTCAGGTGCCTTTCCAGGAGTGCTTTTTTTCCTGTGCAGTGGCACCACAGTAAAACTTGATTTATGCCTTAATAAATTACTGTAATGCTTAATATTATATGCAAAAACCCTGGGAAGAGATATAATAGGGGACTGTTTCTGCTGGGCTTATGCAGAAGCTGTCTCCAGTCGCATGGTAATGAGGCAGTTCCAAAGGTATCAGAAGTTAGACTGCTCCTCAAATGCCACTTTGTGGGTAAAACAGAAGATGGGTAACCCAGTGTCAGCTTTTATACCCAATAATTCAAGAAACTGAATGGACACAGCCTTCCTCTCCCTCACTGACACAGATCAGGAGTCTTTGTTGGAGCCAGTGGATTTGGAGCAGCCCCAGTGAGCACCAAACCCTGGCAAGGGAGGAGACTTGGAACAAAGGAATGTGAAGCAGCATGAAGAATCTCCATCAAGGGCAAGATGTGGCTCTGTGGCTGCAATGTGCTACTGCAGTGTTCAGTCACTGTGCAGCAGGACAGAAACACCTCTGCTACTTGCCATGTCCCCATCAGCACCTTCTTTCTCCCCCTCCTTCCCTCTCAAGCTTCTTCTGTCTCATTAAGGAAAGGTCACTGCACATGATGGCAAGGAGAAAAAATTGCAAACCAAAGAGTTTCTGGTCTTACAGCTGCTTTCTCACAGTTCTCACCAGGCCCCTGGTGTTGTTGCGAGCCTCATCCCACAGGAGGGAAGTGCCATGACATCCCTCAGCTGCATGCTCTGCTCGCGATGGGGCACAGCACAGATCTGCCCCTCTGCTGCAGACACCTGTTCCCAGAGACTCTCTTGGCCTATTTGGGCTTTTCCTGCTGCAGGTCTCCCAGCACAGGCATGATGTCTGCACTGAGCATGGCAGGCTGTGTCCTAGAGCACTTCTCTGCCCAGGAGGTAAGGGTCCCACAAGGTGTGCAGAGCTGTACCTTGCCATCAGCAGCTCCTTCATCATTTGTCCCTGCTCCAGCCCATCACATTGGGAGACCATGACCTTCCCCTGGTTATTTTTTTCAGCTGCATTCATTGCCTGACCCTTCCAGAGGTGATGCCAGCAGCAGCTGCACAAGAAGCCATCTGAGCACTCCTCCTGGCTGGCTGGACTAAGAGCTCAGCACACCTTGGGCTTCTCATAGCAACAGAGGACATTAATAGATCTCAGAGGGCTTGGCTATTAAGATTCCATCCTTCTTACATGAGCCAAATAATTTAATAAAAGAACCCAGTAAGATTTAACACTTGTGCATTTGAAGGCATTTCCCAAACAACAACTAATTATCCTGCTGGAAGCTCAGCCAGGTTTCACCCCTCTGTGGAGAAGAACAGCTTATTGACAGAAGGGAAGTTTATTCTTTAAAGGAGCCTCACCAGACATTCACATTTTTCTCATTTCTGATCAGTTAGAATAATGAACCACCTTACACAGAGGGATTTATTTTGTTTTTAAATGCTAAATCATTCCTGCATGCAATTCATAAATGTCAGACCTCTCAAACAGTTCTTTGGGGGGTTGGTTTATCTTATTACTATTAAATGCGAAGCAGAAATTGAGAAGCAGGTAAGTGTGAATCAAAGATAATTTCTCCTGATTCCCCCTGTCCTTTAAATAAGGCTGAAAAATGCACCTGAGCTACGGATGTCTCAAGTAGAAATTCTCCTCAAATGCAGAAATCTCTGTATGTGCATGTGTCAGGGACTGGATGGGAAAGGAAGAACAAATCACTGTGCTCCATCCACTGCTCCATGTTGTGACTCTGATGTAGGGCACTTCAAAGGTTTTCCATAAACTTGGGGATTAGTGCAATTAGGTCAAAACTTCTTGTTAATGAAGAAGGAATAAAGCTGTTGACAAATGACTTCAGAGGGCTTGGCCAGCGATGGAAAAAGCAAATAGAAACAAGCCCAAGCTTGTTATTTTTAGTTCTTTGGGGTTGAAATCCATCTCCTGCTACAGGAGGTGTGGGACTGGGCAGCATTTGGACCTGGCTCTGCCCAAACACAGGACCCAGAACTGGAAAACCTGGGGGAGAAAAGCTGCTGGGACCAAGGCCCTGCTTGGAGGGCATCTTAAGTGCAAATGGCATTTTAGGATATCATTTTAACCTCAGTCTAAGTGCAAGCATTTAGAAATAAAAGTGACCACAATGTATTATTCAATGAGCTGTTTTAGAAGAAAGTGAATAATTTAAACAATACACACTCAGAGTTGAGTGACTTTTCCTCCTCTTGCTCTGCTTTCTCTCACTGCACCTTCTCTGAGGCCAGCAGTAAATGTCCTGCAGATTTTGGCAGGGTGGAGAGAGCAGCATTCAGGTCTTACCCGTGGCCTTTCAAGGATTTGTCCCCATTTGTGACCTGGGCAAGAGTAAGAAGGAAGATCTTAGGGAGAAAGAGGTTTGGCTCTGCTAGAAACTGCTCTCACAATAAGAATTGCTGTTGGTCAGCAGTATTTAGTACTCACAAGTGAGTGTGGGTGGCTTTGGTTTGCCTTCCCCTGGAAAACAAGACCCTGATTCAGCAAGAAAATGTATTCAGTTTAAGAGCAAAGATACCTCATTTCTGATGATACAAAGCATTGAACAAACACAAGCATCTTGTAAATGTAGAAAAGGTTTGCTCTGTTCTGCAGACTTTCTGCCAGACAAGGCATTACTGAGGGCTGAGGGAACACAGACCAATCCTCACTCACAGGACATGGTGCTGGACAGAAATCCTGCCACAGAGAGGTCCCAGGCCCTGCCACCTGCACTGATGCCCTGCACATGGGCCAGGAACATCTGACCATTTGGGACCCCTTCCACAAAATTACTTAACTCCAAACTGCAAAGCAATCCCATTAAAAGCAGCCCTGTGTGCAAACCCTTGGCTGAATCCAGGCACGAGCCTCAGAAAATAAAAATTCCAGTACAAAAGGAGTCACTGATGGTCTTGTGCCAGTTTGTTAAGCATCAGTCATGCAGCGTTACAGGAGGGAAGACCAAGCAGAGGTGAATGTTTAAGTGTTGGGATTTAGAGTGTGGAAGCTCCATCCAAATGCCTTCAGACCAGACAACCTTGGAAGCTCCTTTGCTGCCTCGCTCCCACACCTCTCCATTTGCAACACAGGGATAATGGTTTTACTCTGCTTTAGTGGGACAGCGAGAAGATAAATTCATAAGTACTCTGAAGAGGATCAGCAATTACAGCACCGAGGTCACCCTCACACCTACCTTGATGACAGCCCAAATGGACCGTGCGAGAGATGTCCCTGCATCTTCCCAGGATTAGCATCGATTAAATACCATTTAAAGAACTGCATTCTTTAGCAAATTGTGACAATTATGAAGATGGTCAGGTTCATACCTTGGAAAAAGGGTTTGACAGAGCTGCCAACAGGAAAGCAGCTAATTCCCACTGGCTGTGCTCAGGCTGCAGCTGCAACACCAGAAATCTCCGAGGTCCCGAGAATATGAAGATGCTGTCTTCATTTCCAAATGGATTTCCACATTTATTAGATATTCCTGATAGAAATGTACGAGTAAGACAGATCCAATTAGTTCGTCTAATAGTCTTGCATGATGAGATTGGCCTAACCATCTGAGCGCAGGATTTTGCACAAATGAAAGAGCATTTCCATAAAATAGAAAATGTAATTTAGCAATTTGGAAAGAAAATCGACAATCTTTTGAGAAAACTAATAGCTTTTTACTGTGTAATATAAGCTCACATATCTAGTGTGGAAAAAACATATAAAGCATTAGAGAGACAACCCTACTACTAAATGTAATAATAATAAAACCTCCTCAAATTATTTCTTATTACCTTCCTTTGTTCCTTTTCAGACTATCCAGAAATAGGGACTCTCTGTGCTTCTGACTGATGATCTCAACAATTCCTCATAGGGCTGAAAGTGGCACACTCCCTGCAAGCTACCACCTAATAAAAAGGGTCATTTTCTGCTTTATCACTTAAAAGGCAGCTCTGGAGCCCAGACCATGGCAGATGTGAGCTGCCCAATCTGCGCTTTCATGGTACTGCCGGGCTAAGACCAGGCAAGGAAGTTTCTGGAAACACTTGCAATCACCTGAGGCCCTTTTTTGAGGAGACATTAATCCATAACCTCTCAGATCAGAAGCACTGTGTGGATTATCTGTTCTCCTGTGCACCACAGTTTCAAATTGCCACCCATTACCCCTGCCCTTCACCCATCCGCGTTGGTCTGGTGGCATCTGGATTCAATCTGAAACTGTTACGAGATGGAGATCCTGTGATTTGCCTTCCTTCCTTCCCTCTGCGTCCTCTGCTCCAAAACACAACCTTCCTTCCTCTGCTGCACATGTCCTGCAAACCAGTGGCTCCAGCTATGCTTCTGCTGCCTCTCTGCCCCGAGGGTTTCTCTCCAGAGAGGCACAGGATGCACAGAGCTGATAATCCTGGTAGAATATTCCTTTGTCTTTTAGGCTGTCAAACCACAGGCTATGCACACCCACAGCAGCTAAAGCTATCAAGCATGGCACCAACATCACCTGCATCTTGGGTTCCCCTGAACCCTCAGCTTTGCCTTTGCTGGGGACACCTGAATCCACCCAGCACATAGCTCCTCAGCCAAGCAGCAGGACAATATGCTCAGAAACAATATTCCACAGCTGAGCAAAGAAGAGTTTGCCTCTGATGAGATGGTTTGTGGCACTCGGCATCAGAGGGCGAATGCTGAGCACGTGGCACATGGATCGGCTCAGCGATGCATGGAGGTATTTACCTGACCCCTCAAATGAAGGTAAAGGGCTTCAGTAGCTGCCAAGAGCACAGAAAGCAGTTTCAGAGACATATCTGCGATTAAAACAACGCAAGCAGTGAGAAGCGCAAGATTAAAAGCTGTGCCCTTGTTTCTGCACTGGATTTTGTGTTGTGAATTGCCACAGATTATCCATGGTTCTGCCCTGTTTGGACCATCTGCATCACCCAACAGCTCATTCTTGAATGCTGCTTCTGGTTTCCAGGTTGCAACAACAGCAGAAATCCAAAAGTTGGTCCCACTATGTGCAAAATTACTGACCTCTTCAGAGAAAACCTCTCCCTCCAGCTGCCCTCCTTCTAGAGGTTATAATGTGTGGAAAGGGAATTAATTAACCCAGGCAGCTCTCTAGTACATGTGTGAATTCACCACAGCCTATAGACAAACCTGCTTAGAAATGCTGGCTTAGCAGGCAGGCAGGCTCTAAATACAGCTGCAGATGGAATCCCTGAACCTTCCAACGGTAGTTTTGAACAGGAATAACTTGACATTTAATTCTGGGACAATAGTGAAATGTCAACATCTGTTGTGGAAATACAGAATAATGATTAAATTAACACCACTTGCAGCTTTTAAGAATGTGGTGGGGTAACACTACAGTGGGATGCACTTGGGCAAAACCATATTGAGGTTTATGGTTTGAGTTAAAGAGAGCAACTGTCCAGGCTGGAGCACAACAGGATCGTGACCTGCTCTGGGCAGATGTATTTCAAGGATAGAGAGCCCATCACCATAGCCCTCCAGCTTCAGGGTGGCCATATCTATATCCATCAGATTGCTACAGTCTGCAAATGTATCACTCACAGCCTTTACAGAGGAAGAGTCTGTAACTACCATGGAGATCTCAGATCATCCCTTATGACCTGCAAGAGCCTCACTGTGATATAGCAAAACAGACCGAGGCTCGCTCAGTATTTAATTATAGATCTGAAGTCTTTTACAAAGATTTATTCAAGGATTTCACCATTTGCTTCCTCTGATTATGAAGCAAGCTGATGTCCTTGCCTGAAAACTGTTGTGATCTTAGTCTGAGACCTTCTAAGTGAAAATCTCCCCATATCACAAGGATATGATGATGAAAACAAGGTGAGACCCCACAGAAGGTGACAGAGCTAGAAAGCAAGTCTTCCAAGTCTCAGCACACAGATGGGGATCCCAGCAGGAGCTTTGCCATTCACGGCTTCTCCACACCAACACACAAACAGCCACAGGCAGGCAGCAAGTGCAGCAGCCAAAAACAGCCTGGAAAACACACAAATAGCAGTGCATTTTGGGCAAGACACCAAAACCCCTGCACCATTCAGTCCCAGCCAGGAGCAGGGCTGGGCAGCTCACCCCATTTGCAGGACTGAGCCTAAGAGTCACCCGGGGCTCCCCCTGTGTCACCCACAATCCTGAGAGGCAGAAGCTCATCCAAGCTCATCCAGGCAACACGGCGTTGCAAGAAGTTGTCAAATCACTTCTACCCATCTTGGCTAAAACAGAATCACAGAACAAGCTGAATCACCACGGACTTGGCACTGAGTGATCTTCTGAGCTGTGTTTTATGAATTGGTCTGAAAGCAGGCCAAATCCCAAAGTACTCAAGGACATCAGTGCCATAGATTTTTTGATCTGAAGGGAAGTTACTGTATTTAACTATTATGGAGTGATGTTAAAAAATGGTCACTAAAGCCAGTCATCAATGGAGCAGCTTGTTAGCAATCCTGGCCTGTTTGGAAAGCAATAAATTAAGAAACTGGCCTTGTTTTCCCCTCCTCATGGTCATGCATCTATGGATTTTTTAAAAAAATGCCTAGATGTGGTGATTTGTCTCCTTGGACATTTTACACCAGTCTGGAGGAGGCTTCTGTGTTCCCAGGGTCAGATCCAGAGAAGTGCTGAGTCTTGAAATTTAATTGTGGGTATTTTAAGGGTGAACTGAATGGCAGGAGAGCGTTGCATGCAACACAGCAGATCCTGGTTCTTGTCATCAGGCTGAGCATCCTAAGCTGAGCCCACAGTCAGGTTGGTGCCAGAGCCACAGAGGCAGACCCAGAGAGTCCAACAGTGATCCAAAACTAGGAAAAAGAAATGCAGGTTTGTTTCTGTACCTGAGCTCTTGGTTGTGCAGGGAGCTGGGGTGGGAAATCCAGCATGTCACCTGTTAGCTACCACCCAGAGGAAGGGGGAAGTGGCTGTGAGCGGGACAACCTGTGCCAAGAGAGTGGCTCAAACATCCTGTGCAGCATCTGATGGTACTTCAGCTCCTGTGGCAACCACAGCAGCAGAACTGACAGGCAACAAAACCAGTAGGCTAAACTCTACTAAAATAAGGGTTAGTCCTCACGTTCCAGTGCTGGAAATGGGGTAGTGGAGCTGGGCTTAGCACAAGCACTTCAAGCTTTTAATCCCAACCCAAATCCTGGCCTAGCTGCAGTCAGTGGGAATTTTCTCATATGCATTCAGTCCCTGCATTTTCCAGAGGGCTAGATTGCCCTGCAGAGCAGCTGGAAAGCTTTCCTTCACTTCTACCAACATCATACAGCTCTGCAAAGAGATTTGCTCTGGATTTCCTTGGATTTGAGCTTGGCATTGGGTCAGAGACCCTGACAGAGTAGCATCAAAGGACTGCAGGAAAGCAGCCCACAGGGCCAGTACCAAAAAACAGTGGAAATGCTGTTATTCCATAAACTCTGGGACCAGTACAATATCAACTGCAAGCCAGGGGCTAATACTCACCTGTCCTTGTTTTTTTTAATCTAACTAGCTCATTTCTGTGCCTGTTAGAACATATTTAGCAGAGAAGTCTGTTCACTGTGAGAATAGTTTTTCAAATTAGTGCTCCATGTTTTCTAGGTGGTGGGGTGGCCAGAATTTGGGGACAGACAGAGTTTTCCTTTGAAGTGCTATTTTAACCCATTATATCATTAGCAGCCAGAAAGACAGAGGAATTTCCTGGAGGCAGCTCCACTCCTGCCAGCAGACACTGGTAGCAAACCAACTACACGTTCACACACCACTTGGCAGGTCCTGGTCCAGGCCCTGGGACCACCAAGAACACTCTGGGACGTGTCCTGAAATGGAGTCAAGGCTTCATTTCAGCTGATAACACCCCACAGAACATTGCCTTTTCTTCCCCGCTCGTTATAAGCAGGATAACAACACCCATGGAGGGGGTGGTTTTCCAAATTCCATCCTTGAACTCCATCATTACGTGTCTGCTGTTTACTCCTGTAAATCCACAGGAGAGTGATAGCAGAGAAGAAGCACCACTTCCAAAGATAAATAACATTTCTGTCCCCACTGGGGCCGAGTGGCCACATCCAGGAGGCAACAATCACCTACACAGCCACGTTCCTGAGAAGAAATTTGTCAGTGGTCAGGGCAAGAGACCAGCATTCCCTCTGGCTCTGGCAGCCTCAGCTGCCTTACATCAGCAGTCACGTTGGCCTAACTGTGGAGAGGCCCAGGCTAGAGAAGGTCAGACTAAGTGAGGATGAGCAAGAGCAGGGGATGCCAGGAGTGCAGGTTGTGTTTGCCTGCCCGATCCTCCACCCATGATATCGCTGTGGCTGGGGGCATGTTCCTCCCACAGAGCTGCAACAGCTCAACCAGATTGAAGACACTAATAAAAACTTTAAATGGAGCCAAAGTGTCCTCCCAAATGCTTTACACAGGAGGACATGAAAAATTATTTGAGAGAGCAAGCAAACCAGGAGCATATCTAGGAGTCGACTGGAACAATCTGCATTGATTTAAATCCACTGGCGCCTGCAGCTCTGCGGGTACAGCCCTGAGGGCAGGCAGGGTTTGGGCAGAAATTGGGGTTCAAATAGCAGGAGGGCACAAATTTACCCTTAGTGGAGGTCAGCCAGGGCTCTAAACAGCACCATCTTGGACACTTCCCCCAGCAGCCACCTCTAGGTTTTTGGGGGTTTCTGGTTTTGGTTTTTTGCTGTTGGTTTTTTGTTTTTTTGGTTTTTTTTGGTTGGTTGGTTGGTTTGGGTTTGTTTTTTTTTTCCCAACTGAAGTTTTGAAAAGCCTGTAAAAGGGAAGAGATTTATTAGAGCCCCTGGTGAGCAGGACGCAGCCACACTGAGGGGATTTCCCATCATGTACCCCGACTGTATCGTTCTCAAGATAACTGAGACCTGTGTTTTATTGCAGTCACTATGACATGTCTGACACTTAAAGATTAATAATATCTGGTAGGCTTTTCCCCACCAGCAATCACATGGCTTTGCCGTGGGGCTTGGGCTTTATCCTCCTTTCTTGTTGTTCTGTCACTTCTAATAACATGTTAACAGACATTTGCTACACTAACACTGGATTGCGAGCAGGAGGATTTCCTCAGACCCATAAATTGCAGCTGCCTGCTCATGCTGCCCATGAGAGGGAAGAATTTTTGTTAGTGCAGCTGAAGAGGGGTTTGGAGAGGAACATCCCAGAGGACTTTCCTTGGAGCCACTCTTGGGGTTGCCTCTGTCCCACTCTCCTGTCCATGGTACCCACCACAAAGCCTTCAGCATCCTCGTTTATCCCTCCAAGTGTCCTTGCTTTGGTTTTAAGTCCATGGCTCATAAACCCACAAGTATTATTTGCTACACTGACAAATCCATATTGCTTTTTTCTTAAAATCCTATATTCCCACTGGGCATTTGCTGCTACATGTCCATACTAACAAAAAAAAGTAAAGGAGATGCATAAACTCGAGTCAGAGGCAGCACTAACAACTATCAGACAGACTTCAGCTAACTCTGAACTTTTTTAAACAGCTATAAGCTGTGTTAACTTACATTGTAGCCAGCAGGCAGAAGCTGTGAAGTCAGGTGAGACCACGGTGGTAAATCCCCACAGAGCTGGATGACAGCACCGTGATGCTGCTGAGAGCATCCCTGCACTCAGGGGGATGCGGGTACCAGGACGAGCAAACACCACTAACCTGCAGCTGGGGGGGCAGCAGCACGATGAGAAAAGACATCTATTATGCAGAGCTAATAATGCCATTAGAGTAAATGGAGTTTGCCCAGAGGAATAACAAAGCAGTGAGATAGGAGGGTTCTCCTGGGCACATGGGATGATGGTGCTCGGGTTGACTGCACACCCAGGCTATGGGTAGGTACATCCTCATTCACCACATCCCCCTTGATTTTTGGTGTCAAAATCTGGAGGGGGCTGCAGCAGCCAACCCTCCCCGAGCCAGGGGGATCCTTGGGCTGGAGGATTTATCCACCGAGTTGAAGATTTCTCGCTGTATTTTATTTAGAAACAGCCTGCCCTCATGTGGTGAATGGAAAACCAGGAGGCTGATGATTTTGGACTAAAACTGTCCAGCAATGTGCCAGGGCAGGGGCCAGGAGAAAAATCTCTCACAGGTCGGTCGCACACAGCTTTTACTCATTTTCCTTCCCATCTGCACAGCACCCACTTCTGCTGGCCTGGTAATTCCCAGGTAGCCACAAGTGCCCAACAGAGCCCCTGGGTGCCCAGCACAGCACTGGGGCTGCAACACCTGCTCACATGGCCGAGCTGGTCCCACAGCACTGGAATGAGGGATGGCAGCACAAAGTCAAGGCAAGCCCTTGGTGGGGGCAGAGCACTGGGGCTCCAGCAGCTGAAACAAGGAAAATCCCCATTTGCTTCAAGATTTTCTTGAACAGCTCGAATAACACTTTCCACAAGGGTGTAAGCTTGGCTCAGAAAGGCAATTGCACTCACATCATATACAGTGCTTTCTGGGCAGCTAATCACAGCAGGGAATAAAAGCTTTACCCAGAATCAACACGATCCAGAATAAATAAACCCAAGTTGAGTAACAGAGCCGAGAAAGCCATATCTTCCCCACCCAACCAACCCTTTTTTTAAAATCAGCGATACGCACAAATCTTCCAAATCAGCACTGAAAAACCAGCCATGATGCAAGACCAGGCTCATCAAGGAGCAGAGTGCACTGGCTACATTTTGACAGCCAGGACAGTAACTCAAGGGGCAGTGGGTGATGCTGCAGGCCAGAAGCCAAGGCAGTCCATAGCCAGCCCAGACGTGAGCACCAAGACACAGCTGCAGCTCAGGCACGATCCCTCGACATGCAAACAGGACACAGCACAGTGCCTCCTGCCTGAGGCTTTCAGGAACCCAAAACCCAGCGAGAGAACGTACCTGCACATCACACTGCCAGCCTGCACATCTGCAGTGCCAGCAGCCCCAGCTCCTGACAGGACACAAGCAATGCAGATCTGATTGTCATCACCAACAGCTTCTTAACAGCACGGAAAAAACAGAACAGTGGGAAGCTGAAGCGAGGCAAATCCTGCCCAACACGGACGCAGTTTTTCTGACCTCGGGACCAGCAAAGACAGGAGAGTCCCTGAGGTCCTGTGCCATCACTCCAAGCCGTGCCAGGGGACAGCTGGTGCCCAGCTGAGCACCACAGGCTGATGTGGAGCCACAGGGGAGGCACCTTCCCACTTTTTCCAAACACCTTCATTTAATGCTTCTGTTTGCAAAGCTCCTCAACTGCAGTTGGCACAGCCAAGCACCCACAACTCATCTCATCCCCATCTCACTCATGCAGCTTCAAAGCCTCCCCCAGGCACTGGCTTCTGACAGCCCGATTGAAAATGAGGGGAAATGCAATCAAAGGCATCAGTCTACATGGTGCTCATGGACTTTTTACAGCCTGGATAAGCAGCAGCAGTTTCACCCCAACACCCACTTCCTACCCTGGTTTCTTGCAGCAGGAGGTCCCACAGGTCTTGCTTTCTGGGGCACCTCAGGCAGAGCAGCTGCTCAAGGAGGTGCAAGTCCACAGAGTAGGATGCTCATACAGGTCCAAGTCCACATCTGCAAAGTTCTGAGACTTGCTAATTGCAGTCTTCTGCCAACAACCTTCCAGCAGCTGGAGCGTCAGTGCTGCAACACAAACTGCCCAAGTGAGAAACTACGAAAGGCAGCCCTGCAGCTCTGCCCGCAGTGAGTGGAGGCTCTAATTCCACTTTATCTGCTTGTCATCACCTCCTAAAACAAGCCAGGCCCATGTTTTTGTTGGAGAGTGAGGCGTAACTGGGTAAAAGAGATTTTTGGTACATAAAAATAATTCTGAGCAGGTCAGTTTATGACACGGCTGCCTCAGGAACAGCCCGTCAGCAGAGCCAAGGCAATGCAGTGATCAGGGTTAATACAAAGGTATTTTACTCTATTTACTGCACTAAGAGAATTGCACAGGAAAGAGCAATGACAAGCAATGTTCCTTCCATCCCTGCTGCTCACACACAGGATTGGTGGCGGAAGAACCACACTCTGCAGTCCTAATTATGTCAGCTTTAAATTTATTTTCTTCAAGACTAACCACAGTTTTTACAGCAGATGAAGCACTGACCACGAAGTCTCCCCAAAACAGAGGGTGAGCAGCCATCTCGTACTTCTTTTCATATTGTATCATGACAAAGAGAACTAAAACATTTCTAATCAATCAATTAAGCTCTGTCATATGCTTCTCTGAGATTGGGGGATAGGGCTCAATGTTCTTTACCATAGGGTTGATTTATAAAGTTTTATAAGGTTTTCGTCACCATCTTGTTTTAGTAGAAATTGCTCCTTTGAAGAAACAAGGATTTGGGGTTTTGCATAAGCTCAGAGAGAGAGCAAAGACTACATTCTTTTCCCATCTTTCTGTATCCTTTTTACTCCATATCAGTGCAAATCCATATTTTTCATCTGTGAAACCAATACACTCCTGTCAGTACAAAAGATTCTTTTTAGTAAGAAAAACAGAACAGGAAAATTAGAAAGTGAGAAGCCACACTGGCCAGTCCTACAGCCTCTCTGAGGAACAGCAATGTCCACAGAGTATGGGCAGGTCAAACCTCCTGTCTCCTGGGATAGCACTTCCCTATCAGTCCCCAATTCCTCCCATACCCCAGAAAGAAAGCTGCAAATGCAGCTACAAGCCACACCAGTTTGCTGAAGGTCCATCAACACCAGCAGCAGCAAACCTCAGCACACGGATACCAGCTGGAATTCTCAAGCCACTTTCAGGGATTTAAGTGCTCATCTCAGAGTACTAAAAATTAATACGAGTGGATGTTCTGGGATCCAGTGCTACTTCAAAAACCTGTTTGTTAAAGCACTAATGGGCATCTGCAGCACTGCTGGGTGCGGGAAGGAACGAGTGCTCCGGGCTGTGCTGATAACGTGGAGGAGTGGTCTGGCTCTGGGGGGAAGGGGACTGTGGGTTTAGGGCAGGAAGATCTTAATTTTCTTTTCATTGCTGCAACGAAGCTCTGAGCAGGCAGGCAGGCTGGCTGACAAAGAGTGGCCTTTGAAGTCCCAAGAGATTTGTTACTTCTTTGAAGCTTTCAATCTGTCCTGCCAGCCATTTGCTGTTGCTGCAGGGTACCTACCAGGGAACCAGGCTCGGTGCTTCCTCCAGCAGAGAACAGCACAAGAATGGCACTTCACACCAAAGAGCCCATCTCCATTTAAAAAAAAAAATAAAAAAAAATTAAATAATTTACTTTACTCCAGCTTTGTATTACCAAAATGACAACATGATAATTTCCAATTTTCTCTTCTATATCTTTTTAATATATGTAAATATGTAAAACGAGCATTGATGATTTCCCCTTTGATTCATATAGCAATTACTTACATTTTACAAAATCCTTCAGCAAATGAAACTTAACCTTTACTAAGCAACACTTTCAAAGGGAAAGGTAATAAGGCCAATTACCTTTTGGTGACTTCTGATCTGGCTGCATCAGCCAGCACACTGACTGCAGAAGTACAGCAACTTATATCCATAGGTAGATGTAAAAAAGGTAAAACGAAGAGGTATGCTATTCTGGTGTATCACCACAGGAATCTGATAAAACAGGGAAGTGCAGCCAGGGAGATGAGGACGGATGCAGCACATAATCACTTTCTCAGCCAGCAGGTCCAAGTCAAGAGCTGTTTTGGACCTGGACTACACTTGGTTCCATAACCAATATAAGCAAATCAGAAATAGTTACACTTTTCTGTCAGTTATGGTTTAAACCTAGCGACATATGCAAACAAAAAGAACCAGATTTTTTGTGCATGCACTGTGATTAGTGGATGGGAGCAACCACAGATGAAGGGCAGTGAGCACGCAGGCCGTGTGCTGTTAGAAATGCTTATCTGGGTGTAGTGCACTGATTTAGACATGAACATGGTATAAAAAACCCCACCCATAAGACCACCAACAGCAGAAGATACTTTTTTTAAAAAAAACATACAGTTCAGAAGTATTAAGAATTATCTTAACAAGCTTCCTTTAAGAGAAAAGGAAAGCACCCAGTGGATGCTCCCACAGGATAAACACTGATTACAGCTGGGAATAACCACACACAGATTAAATAATGAAGTGTTGTGTGGCAGGAAGGAGACTGAAATAATATGAAATATTCCCACTTTATAAAAATAGCCCAGGCACTCCAATGTTAGAAGCCCTCTGGAGTTTCTAGCAAGAGTTGTCTCTTTCCACGAGCAGCCCTCACGTCTGCATATGCTTGTACCTATTTATATACTTCCAGCAAAAATTACCAGTGCCGACTCCTTTCGGATGTCCCACTCCCAGAAATAGCCACTGCATCAGCTCCTGGAACAGCCCCAGCCCCTCAGCACCGATGTCCAATGACCACACGGCTGCAACATTTCTCATGGATTAAAAAAAAACCCTCCTTGTTTAAGAAGCAGCACAATCACCCCCGCACCAGCACAGGGATAGCAGCAGTGCACGTGTGGCCAGGGAGATTTCATCCTTTTTCTCCTTCACAGTAGCACTCAGATTCCCATCCCTGCACTCCTGGTGCTTCCCTGGGAGAAGGAGCTGTAAAGACAAATGGGGGAACCCTCCAGCTTTCCAAAGGCAGGGTCAGAGCAAGACAAAAGGTACATCAGAGAAGCCCAAGATCCTGTGGATTCCCTCCTCTCAGGGAGTTGGAGGTAAACTCCACAGCTCTGCTCTGCAGGCGGACACCCCACCACAGAGCTCTGCACACCATCTCTGCATCCACCCTGAGTTCAGATATCTAAAATACCCAAACCCACCATCCTCGGGCTGGTTTCTTTTGGAGTTGAACTTGTATGTGGGGTTTTTCAGAGCCTTTTTTTCTCCTGGTGCTTCACCAGTGCACTCAAAACCTCAGAAAGCAAGGGCACCTCCTGAAAAAGCTGCCAAAGTGATGGTCTGGGCTTAAGACAAGGCAATTCTGTGCAGTGCTCCTACTATAGAAATGGGTCATTTGTTACTTCAAAACAGCAAGTTCAGCATTTTTAAACCTTTGGAAACGTAAGAAATGACAAAGAGATTGCAGCAGTGTAAAACAGGCTGTAAGTTGGGCACAGCTGTGAGCAAGGCTGGGTGACCTGTTCAGAAAGGAGGTTCTGCAATCCATGCAAGCCAGCAGTTTATCTTCAGGTACAAGAGAGGAAAGGACAGCGAAGCTCACAGATCAAACAGGTGCCTTAGTGGGAGATGCAGAATGAATGAAAGTTCAGAGCCAGAAGATTCTGCAGTGTCATATGAAGTCTCTGCAGTCTCTAATCACACCATACTCCTCCTCATCAGCCTTAGAGACTCACTCAGGTGGTAACAGGAGCAAGTTTCACTTCCAAACCCTGTGGCTTAGCCCCTCCTCACCATTTCACCATCACCCTGAAGAACAACAGCACACCAGTCCTGGAGAGGCACCACCTGCCCCGCTGTGCTCAAGTACAGGAGCCTGACAATAAAACCAACTTACTACACGAGCAGGAAGCACACCCAGAGCACTGGTTTGCAGAAACTTCTCCCAGACGGCTTCCTCCAATGCCCGAGCTGGTTTACAACTGCAGGAACATTTAGCTTGCTTCCATAATTCAGCACTTTGAGCAAAGTCAGTAAATTCCACGTAATCCACCCAAACTGCAAACTGCAGGCTTTTCACTCAGAACAGATTGTGTAGATACTCACCAGCACAGCACACACCTACGCTGTTAATAGATAGCTTTCACTCACGGGAACAGACAATCCCCCTCACCCCGGTAACTCGAATACAACCCCCACTTACTGCTGAACCTGTCGGTTACCTGTGAACAGCTCAGCCTGGATGGGGTGATTTTGGGGTACCCTTTTCAAGCTCTGGCCCACCCACAGTCCTCAGAAGCTCTCACTAGAGTGAGACATCCTGGGATGACCATGCCAGCATCTCGCACCAAACACTGGCTGTGCTGAACTGATGGGCACCCTCCAGCACCTATCCCATCAACACAAGCTTAAATCACCCAAAAAACACCATAAGACTCCCTTTGAGGGCTGGGTACAGCTCCAGTATTAGAAATACAAAGCCAGACTTGGAGCATCTCCCAAGAGTGTATTAACACAGTAGCAAACTTGGTTTTTGTTCCTGGCATGAACACATCCTGATGCCTTCCACCCAGATGGGGTATGATGCAGTACTCTAAATCACAATTACCACATAATCCAACCCATTTTTCCTCACTGTCAACAAGTGGTACAGCCAGAAGGGTACATCTTTGCCTTTTGTTTGCACAGGGATTTGAAATCCAGATTACAGCTCTCTAAGCACAAGGAAGATTACAACTCAGCCTCAGATTAGATTCTGGAGTAGAAAATCATCCAGAGCCACCAGCTGCAGGGATGCCCTCGCAGCTCTGTGGTTGCACTTGAACCAAGCAAGGACTGCTCTGCTGGGTGTGTTGCCTTCCCTGCTGAGCACAACCATCCCCAGACCACATCTGGGCACAGGACCCACTGTGGCATCAGCCCAGCTGCACTGGCCATCATAAGCCAGACCACCAAAGTGATCCTTTTAGACCTCACAATATTTTAGCTGGGGCAAGTAGGGTGTTGAAAACTCACTGGTGCTGCCCACCAACATCAGCTTGTGCCAAGGCAACTGCAGTGACCACACAATGCACTTCTGGGGCAAGATCTAAACAGTTCAGCCACACAATGTGTAAGGGCAAGACTAGAAAAGCACCCAGCACCCAAGCAACCCTCTCCCCAGGACACTCAAGAGCTGCCCTGTAGCAGGTAAACCACCCAAAAAACCCCAAAGCCAACCCAACATTTGGCACACAGCAGCAATGCAGGAGCAGTCTCAGCAGGCTCTCCTGAAGTACATCAACCCTTGCACACCCACAGCCCAGGCTCAGCTCCCTCCCTTGCTAGAGCACAGAGCACCCAGACCCCATCGCTGCTCCATCAGCACAGACTCTCCCAGCTGCAATGCCCAACTGCAGGGAACAAAATTTCAGGCTCTTACATTCAGCTTCTACAGCAGCCTCAGCTCCAGCCCTGCTCCCGCAGCAGAGCTGGTCATACCATTTTGCCACTTTCTGAAGCTGGGACAAATCAAAGAGTTCCCACTTCCAGGGACAGCAATTCAAAACCAAACTGCAGCTCATGACTATGGCTTAAGGCAAGCATTGAGCACTACCACTTAAGGACATCCTTCTCCTGCCCTTCCCAGCAAAGACCCTCCTTGAAAGGACAGCAATAAGAGGTTTGTAGCAGATCCACCTTCTTCAAAATCGAGGGGGTGGAGGTTGTTGGAGGCTGTAACAGCAAAAAAGGGCCTCCCACATTTCTTCTCTACTGCAACCACACTTAGTGAGATTCATTAAACACAAATTTTATTTTAAAATGTTTTTATTGATAAGTCCATCACAGTTGTTTAAATGTTATTACAGAAACAAACCCCCCAAGTGTGCTTTCCTGGACCACTCCAAGTATTCCAGAGGTTTGCTTTTCAGGTTGCATTTTGGGGGTTTTTTTTGTCTTTTTAAATGGTAGACAAACCTTAGTATCCAAGTTTTCTTTCTTGCCATCCCCTTCACGCTGTGGAGTCACCAGCAAGCCACTGTCCCCACCACTGGGCTGTGAGCAGTGATTACTGACACAACTGTGCTGTCAGCGATGAAGGTCTTGCGGTTTACAGATGGATACCGTGCAATTTTTCTCCTACTAAACTAATCAAAATTGCATCGTGATCCACCCGACAACAGCAAAACAAAGCTTCCCAAACTGGCACATTTGGGGCAGTGCAGCCTGAAGACAAGTCCTCCTTTCCTCCACAGGCCGGGACAAGTGCAATACTCTACACATAGCTACAAGTAATGCAACAAATCCCCACCCATGGAGAAACCAGCGCAAGGCATCTTCAGATCTTTCATGAAAAAAAAATAGAGGAATAAAAAAAAAAAAAACAACACAACCAACTAACAACCTTGAAAACCCCTTATTCACCAGATTCACCACCACCACAGTCAGTTTTGCATGGATTTGCACAGCAATTTTAGTAAGCTGGGATGCAAACCTGCAAAACTGACTGTAATCAGCACCATCTTCTCCAGCAACTGGCACTAGCTAGGATGCACTTTATCTAGCAGTACTGTAAGTGCCCACATTACAGTAGGTTCAATTCAAAGCTACCTGCACTATGAGCACTTTGATACTGCTAGGACAAAACTACTTCCCGAGCAATTGCCTTCAATGGAAAAAAAGCTTTAACTAAAATGATAATTGCTGAGCTAAAGCCAGATGGATGCAGTTTTTTTGGACGTGCAGGCAGCAGCTTGTGCCAGAAGGAGCATTTAGGGCAGTAGATTCTACGCTACTTCACTAACTGCACTAGATGCACCTTAACACAAGAACCATTTGTAACGTGGCTCTAATGCAGCAGAACAACAATCCTGGTCCTGTCCGTGCCCTGCCAGTCATGGAATCGCCACAGTAATGCCAGAAGTGCTTAAACTGCAGTAGATCCTAAACTCTACCTGCACTGTAAGCACTTTTGCACAACTCAAGGCCCGTCACCAGATACAAATTCTTCTATTTAAAGGTCTTGTTTCAGCGCAGCTGAAGCGGCACAGAAGTGTCTTGACTGAAGCACAGGAGCCAACAATACCTGCCAAGAGAGAAAACCAATATTAATGTTGCATAACACAGATGTGGATTTGCTACTTTACACTTTCACTACTTAAGAAAGATTTTTCTTGTTAAAGTATAGAGCAGAAATAGGTCCAGAGTTTTGAGAAGGCAGCTTAACTGAGAGCATGCCACACAAGGAAGAGTTTGCAGCTCATTTTCACTTGAATTAAGGTAAAAATGGCTTCCTCCAGTGTTTAATGGCAGTTACAAACCACCGCAGTAGGTATCAAAACATCCCAGTTTCCTGCCCTCGTGGTTACTACAGCACGAGAGACATTTTAGTTGACCTTTCTCCCGGAGCTTCACTGAGGATCTTGCATCACCCGACCACCAAACATTTGCCCCCCCCCCCAGTAGCGCAAGAAAAGTTCTGACACATGATCCCGCACCCTCCACATCAGATAATGGAGTATCTGTACTCCAGATGATGCCACGAGCTGCGGCGCTGCACAAAAGCCACGGACCCTCCACACGAAGGGAGGGAGAAAATAACCTGTATATTAACAAATTTAAATTTCCCTCCGCAGCCACGCTGCCAGGACCCGGCCTTACAAACCTGCGGGGGTGGGAAGGCTCGGGCCGGGGATGCCCGGGGGCAGCGGAGCCGGGCCCCCCGAGGAGCTCCCACCGAAGCGGAACCGCTCCGGGTGCTGGTGGCGGGGGCTCTGCCGGGGAGGGCCCCCAACCCGCGGGCCATTATCACCCCCGTGCCGCCGTTATCTCCCGGCACTGACCATCTGCTCGGGGGGGCGGGCACGGGGATTACTCGGCCCCGCTCGCCACGTGCGCGGCGCCCCCCCATCCCCGGGCGCCATCGGAGCATCCCCGGGGGCAGCGCTCGGCACTGGGCACCGGCGCTCTCACCGGGGGGGTGCCCCGGTGCGGGCTCGGCCCGGTCCCGTCCCGGGAGGGGGCTCGGGGCTCCCCGCCACGTGCTGCCCGCCCCGTCCGGGGGGCGCGCGCGGCCGGAACAAAGCACGGTGGGAAATGCAGTCCTCCATTCAAAGCCCCAAAAACGCGCCAACCCGCCCGCCCGCCCCCCCCTACGGACCCGCCGCCGCCGCGACGGACCCCGGCCCGCCCCGCGCTCCCGGGGCAGGGGGGAGCTGCGAGCGCCGCGCCAAGGTTCGCCGAGGGCGGCTCCGCGCGGCCGCGGGCGGCCCCTTTGTCCCGGACCGACGGGGCCAGCGCGGCCGCCTCCCGCCGCCGTGTCCCGCCGCTGCCCGTCCCCTCTCCCGTCCCGTTCCCCCCCTCCCGGTCCTGCCTGCGCGGGGCCCCCGCGGGTGCGCGCGCGGCTCTCGCGGGTCCCCCCGACGGCGGCGGCTCCGCCGAGCGCGTGGTGCGGCTCGCGCCCGACCGCCCCCTCCGCGCGCGCGGGCGGGCGGGCGGGCGAGGGCGCGCGCGCACCGCCGGCCCGCCCCCCCCGCCGCACTACAACCCCCAGCACGCACCGCGCCCGCCGCGCGTGCGCGCCGCGCACCTACACTACTATACCGCCCCCCCCCCTTCGCCACCGCCGCCATGTGCTCGCCGCGCGCGCGCCCCTTCCCCCCCCCGCACACACCCCCCGCCCCCGCGCACCGGCCAGGCGGGGGCGGCGCGAGACACCCCCGCACACACCCCCCACACCGTGCGCGGGGGAAACACGCGGGGACACCCCCCCCCAAAAAAATCCCTTCTCCGACACCCTCCCACCCTCCTCCAAATCACCCCGCTCCGCAGCCCTGAGTTTCGGCCTCTCCCGCTGCCGCCGCCCCCCCCCACCCACCGCGGGCCATTGTTGGAGCCGCCCTGGGGGCAGCGGAGGGCCGCCCTGGGGGGCAGCGCGGTGCGGGGGAGCCGCGGGCCCACGCGGGACGCGGAGCGAACCCCGCGCACTCCTACAGGTGGGCGGCGGCCCCCGCGCCCCGCACGGCGCTGCCGCCCCCCCCTCATCCCCCCGCACGCCCCACACCGAGCCGGGGGTCGCGGGTGCCCGCCACGGTGCGCGTCCCCCCGGCGCGGGCAGCGCGGGCAGCACGGCACAGATTGCGGCGGGGCGCGGGAGGGAGCGGGGGAAGAGAGAGAGGGAGAGGGGTGAAAAAAAGAAAAACAATAAAATAAATAAAATAATTAAAAAGGTGCAAAACGGGGAGCGCTCTTGGGCTCGCACCGGCTTCGGAGAGGGAAAACAAAAAAAAAAAAAAAGGAGCGCGAAGGAGAAGGCAGGGAAAGGGGGAAGATAAACACGGTACCTTGGAGCCGAGCTGAGCCCTGGAATAAAAAGGGTTTTACGAAAGTGGCGCGAAGACAATATCATGTGATCGGGCCAGGGCGGCTCCTCCCGCCCGGCCAGCCAAAAACGGGGAGAGGGCTCGGGGGAAGCGAGCACATCCGCTCCCCGCGCCATTAGCATAATTAATTGTGTCCTGCAGCTGCGGCCGCCGCTGCCCGGCCAATGGCAGCCGCCCCCGGGCGCCCCTTCCTCCCGCCGGGGGGGCGGCCATGGAGGAGACCCTGGGAAGGGCCGGGACGGGCGGGCCGCGGGGCTCGGAGGGACGAGCAGTGCGGGGTCTTGGGGCGCTCCGCCGGTGCGGGGGCTGCCCCGGGGGGCCCGGGCACGGCGGGGGCTGCGCCCTTCGCTCCTGGAACACGAAACACGTGGCCGCGGTCACTCAGGACCACCGGTGCAGCGATGGGTAGAAACTTTGGCCGTTTTGGGGCGAAAAGCCCCGAAATGATGTGGCGTGTTCTGCCCTGGCCCAGTTTGGCTTACACACTGCTCCCCACGCCTGCCCTCCAATGGCCTTCCAGCACCTTGGCACCCCAAAGGTGCATCCCAAGGGTCTCGTTACACCTGAACCCCCCCCAAGGCGCGCCCCGAGGGGTCTCACCGCACCCCGGGCACTGTTGGGGACCCCAGCGCAGGGTGGTTGTCCCGCCCCGGCCGGCGGCCCTCGCAGGAATGCTAAAAATGTGCTAATTGTGCCCTGCCAGCGGCTCCTCGAGGATTAGGAGTAATGATCTTTAGGGAAAAAAAAAAAAAAATCGATCGATAACAAAGTTTTGCCCCTCTCCCTCCGGCCGCTATGTGGGAAAGCCCGAGGTGCCTCGTTTCACCCCGATCATCGGTATCTGGAGTGGGAACAAAATGTCCCCATGGAAACCGGGCAATAATCTATCAGGGCTGCGTTCCTCATGCAACGAGAAAAGGGGCTTCTGTCCCGCCTGTATTTACTACTGTTTGATTTCTTTTTTTTTTTTTTCCCCTTTCATTTTTTCTTTTTTTTTTTTTTTTTTTTTTTTCCTGAAATTCTGCAGCCCCGGTCCTTGCAGGTTGGAGGGGGCGAGTCGTGCCGGGCTCCTGCGTGTGGGCGCGTGTGAGGCCTCAGACAAAGCCACCATGTCAGGACGGGAGGGCTGAGCCGCTCCGAGGGCTCCTTCATCATCTGCTCCAGAAAAACTGCAATTTGTTTCTTCGTTATCAGTGGGAAATCCTCGGCCCGGGTTGCTCCTTGCAAACTTTCTGTTGTAGTGCCCAGGATGGATATGGAATTTACTGATTTGGAGCTGCAGGGAGGTTGTGTGTAATGGAGGACGGGGAGGTAAAATCCGAAATTTAAATTTTCTCCCGGATTAGGCAAAGTGCGTTTCTGAGGTCCCGAGCCACGAATGCTAAAAGAGAGCAAAATGCTCAACGCTGAAGTCAGTAGTTTAGCATGGGGGGGTGAATTTATTACCAACACCCCTGCAAAAACAGAACAGAAACTGACAGAACAATGAAAAACACAGAAGTGTCCCAGTAACTCATTTAGGCACAACAGGATAGAAAACATTCCCAAATAAAAGATACTTCGTGTCTAACTCTGTAAAACAAAACTTTCTACAAACAAAACAAAACTAGCAGCAAATAAGCTCTAAACGTGACCCAGTGCTAGAAAACTTTCTTCTCTATATAAAAAAATTCATATGCTGTGCATTACTTTTTAATTATTTAATATAAAAATTTGCATCATAAGCATATTGAAATGTTATATGTCAATAAAGTTACATGTAAGTGTAGCAGCTTTTACTCAGTGCACACTGCAAATTGATTATCTCTTTTCTGTGAGTTCAGAAATAAATTAGTGTTTCAACAAAGAGAGCCTGAAGATGGTGAAATAAGTCTACGTGAAGTGTTGCACAGATAAGATTAAATGGTATTTTTAAATCCTCCTCCTGACCTTTGACTTGTGTTTTTGTGTATCTTGGAAGAGAGTCTTGGCATCTGCAAATACATGAGTTGCTAAAAAAAGTAATGGTCAAAAAAAAAAAGTGCTGGAACTTTTCTTAATATTTTAAAGGGTATTGTCTAGTAAAAGCTGTCACCTGCCATGTTAGCTGAGCAGAGAGTTTTGATGGCCTTTTTCAAGCACACTGTGATTTATAGATTGCAAGGTGGTGCTTGTAAAACACATTACTTAACTGTGGGAAGGTTTTGTTCCAGGTTGAGAGAACTGTTAGGAAAACTAAGTGAGGTGCAACCTCTCTACAGAGATGAGATAATTTTTTTTTTTTAAATTACTGAATATCACTTTCAGAATGTATTGTGAAAATATATACCTCACCCCTATAACAAATATGCAGAAATTTGTATTTTTTTTTCCTGTAATGGAATCAGGAGCATGCATAATGCTGAGAGGATATTTCTTTCACTACACTTCTCAGAGCTACAGATAATTCTGTTCTATCTCTTCTTGGTTACTGATTCATTCATACTATAACAACTATGGTCAGGGCTTACCTTAGACTGTCTCCTCCACTTCTGTTCCCTTCCAGAATGAGAACTATTATGTGACCTTTTACATACTGGAGAAAGCACAGTGGATTGTGCTGAACTATCCAAATGCATAAAAGGAAATCAGAAACAACCAAGAGGGATGAATCTTTGTGAAACAAAAAATTATTTTTCAAAACAAACTATCCAAAGACGTATATCAATTGCTGTGTGGAAAGATTTCTCTCAGATTACTAAAATCTAAGTTAGTTCTCAAAGCTTTGAGAATAGTTGTAAGTCTGAAGAAGATCTTCTACTAAACTTGTAGAACACCAGCATGAAATCAGTGTCCAAAACCCTATTTTATAGCCAGGTCTGGAGTCTTTTTATACTTTTGGAAGAAAATGTATTGAGAGATCAGGTAATCTTAAGAAAGAAACAAAAAACCAAAGGAATATTTAAGAGAAAACATTTTAATCGTTAACTGCAGAGTCCTGATAAGACAGAGGCTGCAAACTCTTTCTGTGAATTCTCACACAGTCACAACTCTGGTAAATCTTTGCAGCAGTGGAATTCCTTAAAGATCTGTCTTCATTTGTCTTCTGCACACTTTGGATTTTTCATGTAACTTTGGATTACCTGTCATTTACTGCTGAACTGTCTTTGTTTTAAAGCACTCAGCTGAAAAAGATGTAGAATGAAAATTATTTTCCTCTTATGAGGACAGAATGGAAAGAGATACTTTGAGATTACAGTGCCATTTTTTCCTCACTGTCAGTGAAAAATTTAATTCAATATTAGTTTTCTGAATCGTTGCTGTGTTTGCACTTGTCATGAAAAATTACTGATTGAAGAGGTTTTATTAAAAAAGATTTCCCACTTTCGTCATTGTATTAGTAAAACATTTGAAACTGGCATTTACTTTTAATTTCTATTTCCTTCTTTTGTACAACTATCTAACATAGAGAAATAAGATACAAATAAGGTATGTTACCTTGCATTTTACTTAAGTGAAATATACTTATAAAAACACTAAACTCTCTTCTAAATGAGACCAATCTACATGTAAAATAAGAAACAAATGTACACTAATGGCATGGACTTCATGTCTAATTTTAGCTATTTTTATAGTATTGATTGCTGTGATAAATAATGCAACATTTGCTGTATCTCTGATATGCTGTAAAAAACTTCTGCATACTAATGTCTCAAACTTATCCTTTTAGGATAAGTTGACAATTTATTATAAACGTGTTTATTAAAACAAAATTTTAATGTAAAAAATGAAAGCTCTGTCTCATTTATCTTCACAGCTTGATAGCTAAGTATATTAAATTATGCATTTAGCTTTCTAATCCTTTTAATTTATTTTGTGTTCATATTACTGTATAGTGGGCTGAAACTGCATTTCTGTGCAGCTCTTTTATGCAGTTTCTATGGGGTTTTATTCTGTGAGTTGCTTCCACCTTCACTGACATCATGGGAAGTTAAATGAACTCATCCTTCACAGCACTGATTCCTTCATCTGTTGCTTTCCCATTTCAGGTGGATTAAATCCTGAAATCTGGATATAAATTGTCAAATTGAAAGGCAGCTACTTGCATGACTAAATGACCCTCGTGGTACAGGATAGGGCCCTATACCACATGGGTATAGGGACATGAGGGATCCTGCTGAAGGTGCAGCCCATCCATAGGTGCAGGGCAGGAAGAATTGGTCCCATCTCTCTGCACACTCTGAACTCCTCCTTCAGGGCAGTGCAAAAAAACAGGACTGATTAAACCTCTTCTCTATGTGTAAACTTAAAAATAAGCTCAAGTCATTTCTAGATGAGACATCACCTTCCAAAATATACTTCCCTTGCACCACGTGTCATTTTAGAAATGAGTCAATAAATTACTGTTTGACTACAGGTTACACAGAAAATTCATATTTTGTTGAGCTCAGTAACCCTGTTACTGCAGGATGCAGTACAGCATTGGCAACATTCTTGTCTGCAATCCACATATATTATCAATATCTGATGTAAGGACCTGATGAGAAGACCCAGAGACCAGAGCTTGTCCTCGTGCTTCCATTGTGTCCTGTGGTCTGTGTGTTGCTCTCTGTCCAAATATTCCTTCTCAGGGAACGCATGTACCTCTCTCCTATTGATCAGCTCATATGGACTCAAGGGGGTCAAGCAGGTATGAGATTTTGAGAGCTGTTTCTGTCAGGCAGCCTCTAAGAAGAGGCAGAGGTTTAGGAATTGTACATGTGAGAAATCTGGCAGTTCACACAGACACTGTATCACCATGAACAGCAAAAAAACCAGCCGGTCCGTTTTGCCACTGTTGAATTCCGACAGTTGCAGGCAATAGGAAATGATAAGATTCCTCTTTTTTTTTTTTTTTTTTTTTTTTAAAACCACCTGCAATTGGCAGGACGCTTGTGCTTCACCCAGCACCCACAGCATTCCTGAGGCCCTTCTGTGCAGCATCAGACAGTGCTTCAAGAGCAGCAATGTTCAGCACGAATCCAAGAGCGTTGACTGCATGGAAGCAGATGTCCTAGGCAGAAATCAGTGTATGTGGCCATTAAATTCAAAATCCTGCCAGCTAGGACGAGCTCCTTGAATCAGGACAGTGTGAAGTAGTTTTTACATCCATTTGGGGGAGGTATTTCATTATGCAGCTTGTCAAAGTTTCCATTCAGTGATTTCCCTTCCAAATAATTGTGCAGGAGCTGAACAACACTGGAAGGTGCATCTCAGAGGCTGTTGTCTCTCACAGTAGCATTTTGGAAATTCAGGGGACAGCTGAGTTCACAGGGTAGTTAAAACACACTGAGACCTCAGGCTGACTAAACACTAGGATGTCTGCTCCAGGCTGCAGAGCAGCTCAGGATTAGAAGGGCATAAAAACAGCTTAAACCTGCTATATGTTCCCAGCTCTATGTCTAGAGGCATAACACAGAATCTCACCTCTCATCCCAAGGCAATGCTTTTCTCCAGTGCATGTGCCGTGTGTGCTCCAGGTGCCTACTAAGAAGATAAAATATATTAGCAGCAGTTTAACACAATTTGGGCTATGCACACTAAAAGGATGATCCTGTTACCACAAGCTCAAAATATTCTGCTGGAAAAGAACAGCATGACAGGAGGTAAGCAAACCTTAACAGAAGGATCTCAGCATAGTGGGAAAATGTGCTTTTTTGGAGGAATAAAGTCCACAGATCCAGCCCAGCCAGGAAATAAGGCTGAGGATGGATACAGGCTGGAGTTCACACACAAAGATACAAAGGTGGGGTTTGGGGGCAAAAATAGTTTCATTTCTGGGAGGGAAGCTCCTTTCTGCCCCAGAGTGTGGTAACTAAATGTCTAACCTAGGGAAGGGGGTGTTATTCCCCCTCCAGAACCTGTCCCAGCTGCGAAACCCTCCGGAAAGCGGCTTTTCCCGGCTGCCAGCACCAGCCGGTGTGGCTCTGCCCCCAGGCTGCAAACAGGATGAAGTACAGCCCTGAGAAAGAAAACAAAACTATCCCCAAAGCCTGAATAATACCCCCTCGCTTTAATAACAGAGAGAGAGCGGGACGTTTGGGGTGAAGCCAGAGGCGCTGGGGAAGCAGCTGGATGTGGGGACCGCTGTCAGCCGGGATGCGCAGCAGCATCTCTGCGGTGGCGATGGCAGCCCGGGATGCGATGGCAGCACAGGATGCGATGGAGACCAGGATCCGATAGCAGTCCAGGATCCGGCACCGCAGGAAAAGCTCCTCTGCACAGCTAATGAGATTGGCTTCCAGCCCTGGCGATCCGCAGGCAGACACAGCGCCTTCCGTTCGTCCTGCCACTGCTGCCTCCCGCCGCCTTCCAGCGAGAGCAGACCAACTCCTGCCTCAGGAGATGTGCAAAAAATCATCCCTCCCGGCATAGTCTTTGCCTCGAAATTAGGGCTGTGTGCTCTGGGAAGACCCCTCTTCCCCATATTTGCATAAATCCTGCTGTATAAATGAACCTATTAAGTCTATTTTAAAAGCAACGTTTCTGTGCCGTAATTTCATTAACCCACAAAGAACATGGAACTGGTGTGGACAAAAGGTATTTTTCCATGTAAATCACCTATCTCAGGACACCAGGTTCTGTTAATGTTTAAGAACTCTTTACTGCACAGCTCGTTACATGAAATTATTTTCTGGTTAAACGTGAGCCATATACAACCAGCTGAGGCAGATTTGCAGTTTACATCACAGAGTTGTCAGCTTTGGAAAAATTAGTGAAAACACTCTGATTATTATGATTCAGCCCTTGAAACTTATTACATTTTACTTTTAATAATATTTCCCACCAGTTATTTGCAGGAATAAAAGCTGAAATTGCAACAGAAGGGTAGAAGTTCTTGGAGGCAGTAACTCTTAAGGATTTCTACTGAGCTGAGTTAATAAATGGATCATCTTGTTCTCACATCCCCCCATTACATATGCTTTTTTATCAACTCTTAGAGAAAAATCATGCATTGTTTTCTTTATGGAAATTATAGGTCAGTTCTGCAAACACCTAAACACACAAGTAGGTTTATTTATGTGAGCAAATTTACTCATGCATCTAAATATTTGCAGGATGAGCCTTTAAAAAGTAATATCAACCAAAAAAATCGATATGTGTAACTTTCCTTGTTCTATTAATTCTTGCAAGTGTTGACTAGCAAAACTGAGGCATTTGATAGCAAAAATGCCTTCAAACACCATAAAATGGTGAAAGATTTGTTGGCTTCTGCCTCCTACAGGATTAAGATAGAACCAGGTGAGCTTAGTGCTACAGGCAGGGCTCAACCTAAAACCAGACATACTGCAAACGACATAGTCACTTTATTTGTTACAAAATACTACATTCTGAGGTTGGAATCTATCACAAGTGGGTTTTTTCTCCCTTGCAATCATTAGAAGAAACTGAAGAGAATCAAGTCCAAAAAAAATAATTGAAAAATTAGGAGTCTTAATGCATAATTATACAGCAAAATGCAAAACATAAAGCAAAATGCATTTACTATTGATTTTTAAAGTCTCAAAATGGATTCATTGAAAAATTTGGGGATAAAAGTCCCCAAAACGCACAAAATTTAAGGGCAGACAGCAAGAAAGCAACTAGCATGCTGGGGGTTCTTTCAGATCAGCATGTGTTCACATGGAAACTGAAATCCTTAAGAGATAACGGCAGCGATCATTATTAACCCTGAAATCACATCTATCAGCGAGGAGACAGTTGTAGGAGTTTTATGAGCTCTGTGAGGAGTGAAACTCTTACTGATATATATGTTATGCAAAACAAATTCCCTGCAATTTCAGCTCAGAAATGCTTTTGAGGTACCTTGTGACAAGGCGCTGGGTCATGACCTGGGTCTTGAGAAGCCTGAGTTAGGAGATGTTAGTTTTCGTTGGGGCTTTGTTTACCATGGACTTAGACATTTTGTATTATTAAGAATCTGTGGCTTATGAGGACATTCTATTTATCTTACCAGTCTTTTTTGATGGAAATGCCTGAATTTTCTTGGAAACAGGGATTTTATTGTGGATTCCTGGTGCCCCTTGGAGAGGCTTATTTTTCTGGACAATAGTTTTCCTTAGTGTCACTACCCTTTTGATTTCCCAATGGTCACAGGCTCTCAAGGTCGTGCAAAGTGCATCCTTTTGTTATAACGGACCCAGAATTTTGTATAAAAAGGCAGAAAAAAGATCTCTGTTTAGTGATTTAAAGTATATTTTCTGCTATCTACCTCTGTGTTAGATTTTGGCTGTTCTGCTTTTAAAAAGATAAGAAGATAAAAGATTTGAAGGCAAAATACGAGAGTATGCTCAGCACATATGTATTTTACTTTGTGTGTTCCCATGTAAAACTGAAATGCAGATTCTGAAGCAGTGTTTTCCACACAAACCTCTGTATAATTTAAACATTGAATGTATCAGATGTATTGTACCTTACACATATTGTAGTGTAAAGCAGAAAGACAATATGCCTTTCTATTTTGTTTATTTTGATTTAGCTGGACTTTTCCTTTCTACATTACTAATTTAGGTGGATCCTCTTCTCTTAAATTCCGCCTGATGAGCATTGCATTAAAAAATGCCAATGACTGCCATGGCTTGTGGCATCACTGCAGTTTGTGATGGTGCTTTGCCTGCCCAGAAGGTAAATAGTTCTTCTCTGTACTAACAGAACAGCACAAAACTTTATGAAGACTGAAGATTAAGGGAGAATAATATGAATTCTACTATAATTTTCCCGTTTGAGACTTGTCTGTGTTTGCTGTCTCCTTTCAGCCCCTGTAACAGCAAGTTTTGATTAAATGTGAAAAAAAATGCATCAACCTTTAAGAGTGTTTCACTTCTTTACTTTCGGTTACAAGATTACACAGAACTACAGATAAATTATTTTCTGTTCTGTAGGAAATACAGTAAATCACTTCACAAACTGTTTGAAAACCTGACTAGGGATAAGTACAGTTTGTCTCCAAAGTGCTGCAGGCGGCATGAGGTGCCCCAGGGCTCCAGAGGTCACTGGTAGGTTTGGGCTCTTGGTGAGGGTTTCAACATGTCTGGGAGGCTGTGGCTTTGTCCTGCTGTTTCTCCCAGCTTGTGCATGCTCAGTTTTAGGAGGATCGTATCCTGCACCCTCACTATAAAACCTACAACCAAAAATGATTGTTAAAAAGATCACATGCATTAGCAACCTAAAATTTATTGCTCACAGGACAGTTTGATTTTCTTTTTCAAAAGTGATTGTTTTCAATGTTTCTGCAGAGATGGCAAAGAGTTGCAACATAAAATGTGTCTACTTTTAGCATAATTCCCTACAAATAAATTCTCACAGCCAGTTTAATTGTTGAATCATACAATTTAAAAAAAACTTCCTTTAAAAAAAACTTTTTCACTTTCCTGATATAATTTCAAGCTGTTAAAGCTACAGTTTTTTGAACTGCCTTTTTTTTTTTTTTTGAAAGTTTCTAAGGAGAAATGAGGAAAATCAGTTGATTTCACTTTTGCTTACAAGCAGTATCTGACCATTTTCATTGCCTAAACTTGCTCCAGTCACACATCACTTTCACTTTGCTCTGCAAATCCCTGAGTAACATTTAAACACAAACAAAAGTGTGGTAACTGCGTATTTTACACATTTTTATTAAACAATTTTATCAGAAGAAAATTTAATTATAATGTTCTGCATAAATTACCAGGCAGTTTCCTGGCAAAGCTTATTAAAGTCAATGGAATTTTTTCTCTTCACTGATTTCAAGTTGAATTAGAAAAAATATTTAAATAAGACTGTAACAAAAATAACTTTTAAAAACTTTGTATAACAAAATCTGACACAGTAAATTATTTTCAGAGAGTAAAACATGAGGCTCACACATAATTTTATTTTCTATATTTTTTGTATGCTGGTTTTCCATGTTTTTCAGTCTTCTGGGGAAAATTGCAGTTTTGCTTAATTAAGAATTTAAGACCAGTCCTTTTTTTTTTTTCTCTTTTACTTGAAATGTTTTCAGGTCAAAGTAGAGCTCATTCTCTAATTAAGCTCTTACATGCTGCTACGTTCTAGTAATGATAGAAGGGAACAAATTCACTAAATCTTCCAGTCCTGACAAATCAGGTTATTTTCCCATCTGCTTCTACTTACTGGAATCACTTTTTAAATCTATCTCTCTGATTCCCATAGAGCAGGCTGGAGGATTTTCATTACCTCAGAGTTACATATTTTATTGTGAAGAGATGACAAATTCTTAAAAGATTCTTTTTCACATAGTTTGGTGGGCTTTTTTTTTAGAAGAATATGGATTTTTCTTAGAAACCTGAATTCCTTTTTAGTTTAAATCTTTTCTTGAGCTCTGGATGATGCAAGCCATAGGCATAAACAGCTACACAAAGGAAACTGGGATTTTATTGTGCATTCCTGGTGCCCCTTGAAGAGCTTATTTTTGTGGACAATAGTTTTCCTTCGTGTCACCACCCTTTTGATTTCCCAGTGGTCACAGGGTTCCAGGGTCGTGAAAAGTGCATCCTTTTGTTCTTCCTAGCCTAAAATTCTGTATAAAAAGGCAGTTAAAGGACCCTAAAGTTGGTTAAGGCATGGAGGGTATTTTGTGTAGCAGAACTCAAGTTGCTGGATTTGTTAAATTACAGCTAAGATTGCAATTTAAGAGAGAAAGTGCTAATAAACACATTGTTTAATATCCAAAGATTAATAAATATCTATTTATAAAGTCACAGCATTAGTCCTGGAGTATCTCTTAGCATTCCAACAGTGATCACCAAACAACAAAAATTCAACATTATTTTGATAGCTATCTAAAATTAAACTGGTTAATTAATTTTGTACTGTCTTTTTAAAAGGGCTTCACTGTATATTTGTAACAGTTAAGAAACACTAACGAAATATTATCTTTATCATCTAATTATTGTCTTATTATCCCTTTCAGTTTAATCATGGTTCATTTAAGGTCCCTTTACCCTTTCAAAAAGACTAATGAAAACTGAATTTCAGACAGGAAACTTAATAGCCCACCTTTGAAATTTGTCAAGAAAGGAATAAATAGCCTTAAATATGCCTACTTCCTTCTTAAAATAAAATTAGTTATACTAAATACATTTTGTTCTATGCAATAGTCTATTCCTTTAACATCCCCACAGCCCACTCCCATCCCTGCTTCAGCTTTTCTATGTTTGTGACACAAGAGAGCTCTTAAGGAGATGCAGCCCAGCACCTAATTGTTGGAATTTGGGGCTTGACAGTGTCATGCCCTGGATAAAGTCAGCTCTGTAGAAGAGGAACAGGGGCAGTTGCTCTTCCTCCTCTGTGCACATCTACACAGTCTGACGTGGCTTCCAAGGTCCTGGCAAGACCCACAGAAGCTGCAGGGTGGAGAAGCTGGAAAAAGCTGGAGAAAAGCTGGAGCAGGGCTGTAAGGGATGGCGAAGTGATCAAACATGAGGTTGCATACTGGGGGGGAAACGAGCTGGAAGAGTGGAGAGTCACTCCCCAGCACTGGAGGCTGAGATAAGACACCAGATTTATTTATTGATGCCAAGGGCTGGAGACTGCGGTGTCAGACTCCTCTGTGCTTGAGGAGTCAGGCTGATCCCACCCTTTAAAGACAGAAAATTAGTTATTTCCCAAAGAAAGGTGTTCCATGAAAAGTCTATTATCTTTGAGCAAGTGTTGCTCTATTTAGTTTCCTAATTAAAAAAATTTTAAAAAAAGATGTTTGCGAAAATTAAAATAGTTAATTTGGAAAAGTTCATGGCACTTCTCAGTGGATTGCCACACATTCTCATCTTCCCTTTTCAGCCAAATTCCCATGAGGCAGGCAGAGTCTTCCATGATTCCATTCACCTTTTTTGGAAAAGAATCTGTCAAGATAAAGAAATTCTGCTTACAGAAGAGCAGGATGCACTTTCCCACATAAACACTGCAGTTTGTAAATTAATGGGTTTTGTGCTGAAATGTATACCAAAGCCTCCCATTTCTTGCCTGAAAAACAAGATAAGAGAATATTTTTAAAGATATTTTCTGAATCTCCTGTAGTCCCTCCCCTTTCCAAGAATTCAACCCTGTATTCTCAAGGTGCAGCACTGATTTTTCTAAGAGCAGATGGAGGGCACCTGGAAATTGGAAGAATAGACCCTGTCAAGTATTCCATGTCCAGAACACATTTTTATTCATGTTGTTCAGATACCTTGTTACCTTGGAAATAGAAGGTATTTCCAATTTACCAGAATTAAATGAAACCAGTTTATCTATCAGCCACTGGAATGCTCAAATTGGCTGTATCTAATCCAGTCTCAAGAGTCACTACTAGATTAGTAGACCAGATTTGCTGATGTTTAATACTGGATGTATTTTCTCTGGTTGAATGTACAGATCACACTCATTTATGCTATGAGAAGATAATTTCCTTTGCAGCTGGGGGCTCTGACATTTAGTGAGCGAAGGTTTAACTTTCAGTGAAGCAGCAGTTCATGGCTGCTCCAACCTGTCCTGTCCTGTTTGACCACTCAGTTTTCCTAAACTCAGCTTGCCACGTCCACATGCTCATCTCAGCCCAGTGTCTCCAGCAGCCTGAAAAATAATTTAAAGCAAGATTTTGTAAAACAAACAGAAGCTAATATGAGACAAAAAAAAAATATGTTTTGGGGCTAAAAATGGATCATTTCTGTTTTGTTCAGTGCCTCCATTTAATAATTAATTAATTTAATTAATCTGTCCATCCATGGACAGATCCTGAAAGACTTGAGAGGGAAAGCTTATTCCAATAAAGGTTTGGCCCTTGCTCAAGTCACCTGCTGGTGACTAACATCTACAGTGAAATTCACCATAATTTGTGTACTTTAATATTGAAATATATTTGGTCTCAGATGAAATTTCAATAGAACTAGTTAGGTTATAATGTTTAAAAAAGATTTCTAACTGTGTTTCAAAAGACTGTGACTTGATAATTTGTAACCTCTTGCATTTTATCTGGGAAGAACCCGTGCCATTGTGCTACCTAAAACTCCAAGAGAAAGTGGTTGTGATTCACATAATTTTTACTAGTTTTACTGACAGCCAGGTGCATCACTTGCAATGTCTGAGCACCTTTCAGAAGGGTCTTGTACATGGGTCATGGTGCAGAGAGAAATTGTGCATTACAGAAGAGTTAACAGAAGAAAGATGAAAACAACTGGAAATTTTTTCTGTCCTCAGGCAGTTCCTCCTCCTCCTGCAATAAGATTTTTTTCTTCTGGGGTTTTTGTGGGTGGTTTTGTTGCAGGTGCAAATGCATAAGACAGTCTCACACTTCATGAAATCCAGAAATTGAAATGATCAACAAGTCTTTTCTAAAGCTTTCAGAGTAAATTGATGATGATCTGCTCTGCGTGTTCACACCACACAACCATCGGTCTGGGTACTGGTGGATTCTTTCTGAGTGGAAGAATGACAACCACCCTCCTCCTGTGGGACCCGGTGGCTTTAGTCCTGAGGTCACTCTTTCTTGCTGACCTCACTGCCATCTTTTACCTGGTCCCTTGGAAACTGGGCTGTTACCCTCCTCAAATTGTAACATTATGTATTCATTACTACTGTGCGTTTGGAAATCTTGTGCCATTTACAGATACTCTTTTCCAGATCCAGGAAGGGTGTTTGAAGACAATGCTGCCACCAGACTGTTATCTCAGTCCCCTGCCAAAGATTGCTGACCCTGTAGATCTAAGGACAGAATTGCACACCCTCTAGTCCTCATTAAGAAAAATTATGTAAATAATGTACATGGATGTGTAGGACAAACTTACCCAGGTCTCAAAGAGTTACTGGTTGTTAGAGAGGTCTAGATCCCCTTCATTCCCTTCCACACTGTGCTTGTCATTAGGCTGGAAGAGGAGATTCCACAAATACAGGGCTTGACTGTGGGTGCACCATATTCTTGTAAGGTAATGATAAGATTGTCTGTCCTGAGACCATACAGGTAAATGCCACTATGTAGCAGTGGTAGATCTGGTGTCTTCTGGTTTTTTTGTCAGGGCTGTCCCTTTCCATAGCAGGGATGTTGGATCATTAATGTTTCTTCCAGCCCAAATCATTCTGTGATTCTGTGACTGGTGGTGTTCTTTCCAGCCTTGTTTAGCACTGCTCTTTGCTTGCTCCTACCCAGCTTTTGACTTACCTAAATAGATGTTTCTTGAAGCAAATCTCCATCTAGCTTGTAGGGCTCCCTTACCAGAGCTGCAGGAAACAACAGCTTCCTCTGAGATCCGGCTGCAGCAGGAAACTTGATGCATTTCTCCTTCCCTCCTCTCCTGTGCCCCTTAGTTCCCAGTTTAGCTCAGAGGTCTAATATATACCATGTAAGAAAGCCCACTTTTAGGGCATACACAGTTGGAATGACTCAAAACTTAACATTATAATGGAAAAATAATAGTATTTACATTCTCTTTTTCCTTCCTTCCCTTCCTTCCTTCCTTCCTTTTGCTGTCTTTTTCTTTTCCTTCTCTTTCATCCTGTCTCGCTCCTTTTCTTCTTTTTCCTTTTTCCTTTATCCAGATGTGGTTTTGTTTCTAACCTGTTCCATGAATGTTCCACTTTTGCAAATTCCCTTATAGGAGCCCTGGACTGCTCCTCAGAGCAGAACAGGCTGCAGGTTTCTGTTATGTGTAGTGCACATCACTCGTGTTCCAGGACAGCTTCAGGGGAAGTTGCCATTCTATTATCATCAATCAGATCCTTGCCTGTATGACTTCAGACTCCTCTCCAGATTAATTTAGTCTCTGACCCCAGCGTGGTGCTGACCTCTGAGATGGAGGTACCTGCTCGTTAGAACCTGGGCTGAAACAACTGCACTGCTGGATCAGGAGGATCAAAATCCCACAGAGGAGGAAGACATCCTTGCTTATTAATCCTCGGTCGACTGAGACAGAAATTCAGGACTTCAAACTGCCTCCCATTTACACTGATCCTCCTCTCATGTCAGTGAGAAGTTTATATGGAAACCGAAGTAGAAGACATCCTTTCTGCAGCATTTGTATTTCAATTTACTCATACCTATACGACGTAGGAGTACCTCAACATGTAATAAAGCATCTCTGAACTCACTACTGTACAATTGTTTGATTTTGGTTAAGTGAAATATTACTGCTATTATTTAGTTATTACCTTTCTTCATCCTGTGTCAAAAATTTTGTTCATAACTCACTTATACTTCTTAAAATACTTATATATTTTTAATTATAGACTGTTCAATTCTGAGAAAAAACTTTTACCATGATCTTTTCTCAATATATTTCACTTCTTGCAGTTGTCTTTATGAGATTTTAATGTAAATCCAGATAAAATGTGTTACTTTTCTGTTTTTAACAGTAAGTAAACTGGGTTTCATTTCCTCAGTTCAGCAGTTATGGTGCAATAACACGTACCTGAACAAATAACTGAGTAAACAGGATAATAATATGTTCCAAATTTTTTACTCCTGGGAGTTTTGGTTCATACCTTGATTTAGTTTTAGTTGGTAGGGATTTGGAGACACGCTTGCAGTTCCTACAGGAGTTTGTTTCTGTTTAAATGTGTCCCTGCTCAGTATGCAAAGAGTGGACTATGACTGGAATATCAGGAATCTTGTAGGTCAGGATTAAAGGGCAATTGTCAGGGTTACCAGAGGCAGCCTATATTGCCTGTCTATACTCTGCAAAGCTTTCTAGTAATTCAGTGTAATGAGGTCTGACACCTCCACAGTTCTCAAATAACACTTAGTGCCTAAACCACAGCCATGTTTCATATATTCAGATCCCAATGCAAATGTTAAAACAAAGTAGGGACCTCTGAGGAGTTTGAGTGGTGATGCGATTAAATGAAGTGAGTTTACAACAAATATAGTTTGTAATCCATAAATGTAAATGTCTCAAACATAGGTCCTATAAAACTCACTTTATTTTAAAAATAAGTTTTGCTAAATGCAGGAACTATACACGTTCGGTTTTTAAAAGTATGTTTCCTCCAACAAACTAATAGAGCAACAACTTTAATATCACACCAGCAGCTAAAATACAGCTGAGCTCCCGTATGTTTAGTAGGTGTGTTGTAAGATCCCTACTTATGCTGAATAAAACCACCTGGGTCTGTGTTTCCTTATGTGAGAACTGCTAAGGAAAGGTATTCAAAGTTTTAAACCTTTCTACAATAAAAACAATCAGTATTTACATCAAAGTGAAATTATATTGTTCAAACCTTTTTTTTTTTCCCCAGCACGTGATAGGAAACAAACCTTAGGAATGGAGAGAAAACACTGGGAGGAGTTACTTTCTCCTCGTTTCAGTGCTCAGGACTCTTTTTAGTCAAGTCAATCAATCTGAATCACTGATGTTTGAAAAATTAGCTTTAAAGAGAGTGAAGAGACAGTGGGGGAAAAAAAACCCTAAACCTCTACAATGCGGCGATTGCAAAAATTCCAGAGGAAAAAGGGTTCAAAATGAAAAGATGAGGTTCCCAAACAACTTGTTGGAGCATATGAATCTGAGTTAGGAGGTGCAAAGATAAACATTTCGAAGGAGGAAAGACCCGGGGATTCTGCCTGCTGTGGGGCTGGTGATTTAGATGTTGGAGCTGAAGAAAGCTTCTAGGGAACAGAGGGTCATTGTGCCTGGAATGCAAAGGCATCCGCAGCTTTGCGGCGAGAAATGCCCGGGAGCCGCCGGAGCTCGCTCACAGCCCCGCGTGGAACCCCGGGAAGGGGGAGCAGGAACGGGAAAAGGAAAAATGGGGTTCACTGCGGAACTCCCCGATTACAGCAGAGTCAAAGGGCAAGATTCGGGAAAGATTTCGAGCTTGATGTTTTAAAACAAGGCTCAAGGGAAAAAACCAGGAAACTTCAGAACATGAAGAGTTGCTCCAGGCAAGAGAAGCAGCACTTAACTATGAACTGAAATTTAAACAGCCAAGATTGACAGCGAGAGTCCGAGCAAAGTGAAAACAGCAGCCGGGGCTCGGGAGTTGGGTTTGCATAGAGAGATGAGAAAGCAGCAACACTCGGGGAAATAAGGACCGAGTTGGAAGCTGTTAGAAATTATCTAAATGTTGAAAAATCTTGCCTGCCTAGAATATTAAAGCTTTAGAAATAGTTATAAAACCACGTTTTGGCCCAACCATTAAGTGATGCACTTGGTGACTTCGGGGTGAATGTTTTCTGAGACACACGAGTGGAAGGAAGTCCTGAACCGCAGTGGGATGGAAAGAGGCGGGGGAAGGGGGGAATCAGCAGCCGTTTCGGACACTCGGCTGCGTTCTGAAACATCCTGGATCCGAGGGGTTTTCCCGGGGAGCGGGCGCGGGGGGTTCGGGCGGGGCCCCAGAGCCGCTCCGGTGCCCCGCGGAGGCTCCGCACCTCCCACGGCCGGGCTGAGGGTGATTCCCGCTGGGAAGGGAGCAAGGAAAGGCTCGCACAAGACCGGGACTGGCGGCACTCGGGTCGCACACCAGCTCTCGGCGGCTTCTCCCGCCGGGAACGGGAACCAACGCGCCCTCGGCGGCACCGCGGGGGAGAACTTTGTTTGTAATTGCGGACCCCGCGGTAATGAAATGGCACATCAGGCGGGCGGGGCAATGCCAGGTGCTGGCACACAGGGCGAGGGGACCGGCTCTGCCCGGGGCAGCGGATTCCCCAGGTTTCTGCGGACCGTGTCCCTGCAGACGCGGGGGGAGCCGGTGGCTCCGCTGCCCTTGCGGGAACATCCCCGCATTCAGCCGCGGCGGGACAGACCCGGCGGCAGAGCGCTTCTGGGATAATTCATCGAACCACCCTAAGTTTAGTCATCAAGGAGTCATGTGCTTGTCTTTGCTTCCCCCGCCTCCCCGCACGCTGAGAATGGTTTAAAGTCTACCAGGGAGCTCCGAGCCCCAGCAATTCATATTTACATGGGGGGCAAAGAGGGGTGGGATGCACTTAAAAATTACTCAGTTCAAAGGTAGTGGCTGGTCTTTGCCTGTCTGTCAGATCTAAGAGGAGTGAGTGGATTTTCATGGAGGAATTTCATGGAAATTAAATCTCTACTGGAGTGATCCATTCAGCTCCTAAAGCTTCAGCCCAGTTTTGTATCCTGGATGAATGCCCTGCTGAATAGCTTGGTGGGGATGCAAAAAGCCACCTTAAACTAGGGATTTTTCCTCTGCTAAATTGACTTCAAAGTAGTAATTAAACAATAGCCAGCTTAAAAAAAATCAAGTTATAAGAAGCAATAAGACAAAATTACCCTATAACTAGAAGTTGTATTTTATGGGAGGAGGGCAGGGGGATGGGATATTCAAACTGGAAAATCAACTGGGTAAAAGCAAATTGAGAGAACCAACAATGGGTGCAAGAAAGTAAAATGAATTGCACTGGTTCAAAGTTTTAGTTTGTTCATTTGGTTTTGTTACAGCTGTACTACAGTCGAGTCTGGAGCTGGGTAAGTGTAGGTGAGGGGAGATATTGTAGAATTGTTTGGGATATTTTAAGCAGAAGCATCCAGTTCAGAGGCTGAAGCAGCTTTCTTTGGCCTTTGTCATGTCCTGCGTTTGAGGCTTGTCTTTTCCGGGCTGCTCTGCATAGGGCTGAGCGCTGCACAGCTCAGTATTCATCTCTGCTTTTGTAAAGCAAAACGGCGTTTGTGGCCAAGGGCAATCTTGCTGCCAATCTTCTCCCTCTTCCTCTGCCTCCCAAACACACAATCACAACTGCATTCATCTCTCTCTGTGATGATTTAGAAGCACGTTTGACTTGAAGCTAAAACAAATGAAAACTAATCTGCCAGACTCCCGTCGTGAACCCCGCCGAATTCTCCTCTCCCCTGCAGTAAAACTCCCTCGTTGCCATTTGCTGATTTCAGTCCTTGGGGTCCTTGCTCCCACATGCAGAATGTTGCACAGTATTGCACCTTCTTCCTGTTCTGGAAGGAGAAACCTGAAGGTTTATGGCCGAATTTCATTTAAAGTCTCTTCGGAGTGATTGATTTGGGGGCTTTCTGGGGTTTAAATGCTTTTGGAGATTTATTCCCACTATTTTGTAGTGTAGAGGATGTCAACAAGTGAGCTACAGAAAGAAGGGGAGATAAACACAATTTCAGCATTATAGCATTTTTAGTGAGTTTAAGGTAAGGTTGACATTTTAAAGTGAAATGTCCAACACGGCACTTAATCTGATTAGCACATGTTTTTCATAATCCTGGGTTATTTCTGAGAATTTATGCTCAGGTTCAAACTATGGAAGCAGGCAGTGTACACTGGCAAAATCTGATAGGTTTTTAAAATACTATCAGTTTCTTGACTTCTGACAAGTGAAACCATGGTAAATGGTACTCCAGGTAATGACTTTATGTAGTCTTATTAGAGCTTACTGCAATCTGTAGGCTAGAAATATTCCCAGTGTCCCAAAATGTGGTATTGTTAGTGTCATACTCACTGCTAAAACAAAGCTCTTAAAATATAATTGGCAATTGTTACATTGCTCTTCAAATATACTTCACAGTCTATTTGCACTGAGAATTGCTTTTTGTTTTTTAAACTTGAATGTAATAGGTTGCTGCTTACTGCAGTGCATTTCCATGAAGTGATGAGCTAAAAACTGGCAAGAACTATTTGATGGGATATCCTGGTGAGTTTTAGTCCCCACACAGATCCTCTTATTTTTACAGCCTTTGCTACACCTGTCAGAGGGCTGGATTCCTGTCAGGCAGTTCTTGTGATAACTAAATTTTATCCTCTCCAAAATGATACAAGAGTATGAAGGCAATACACATTGTCAATTGACAACCCTTCATAAGTACTGGAAATGGGAAAGCACTTTGGACAACAGTGAGATGCCTCCGTGCTGCTGGCCAGGTATCTAACAGCAATACACAAAGACTTGGCAGCAGTGCTAATGTAATTTGCTGCAAAGTCCACAATTTTTGTCCAGAAAACCATGAAAATTGCAATAAAACACAATGACAGAGCATGTGTTTTGTTTACAGCTTTTCTGCCTGGCTGCTCCACACCATTCAAACAGACAGTGTTGCTCGGGTGTGAAGCAATGAGAGCTCTGCAGGGTGGTTTGTCTCAGCTAAGCTCGAAGCCAGCAGCTCTGGGACAAGGTCTGGCAACAAGTCAGTCATGGGTGGGTGTTATGTGGGAGGTAGTGGGGTGTTGATTACTGATATTTTGTGAATAATCAGACATCTCATCCCTCTCACAGGGAATGCTTGGGGCTCCCAGAAAGTTACCTTGTGTGGCCAGGTGGGTTTCCAGACAACAGACTGTCCTGGGTCGTACACCAAAATTGTCCTACTGTGCTTTAAAAAGTAGCCTGAAAAAATACCTTCCCTCAGTCCTGTCAATCCCAGCCAGTACTGTGCTGCCAGTGGAAGTGAGTTCCCTCCCCAGTCATGCGTTGTCATTCCCTGAAATCAGTCAGACCAAATTGCTGAGCTGACTGAAAACTAAAATCTGCCCCCTCACAACCACCCTCCCCGTTAATAAAGGTATGGGTGATCACTCCCATCTGCTCTGGGAGTCAGAAGGACCCAAATTCACACAGACAAGAGTGAAGTCCCAAATCACACACATAGAATATTCAACTCTTTTGATGGTGTTTGACCAAAACTGTGGGCTGTTCTCTGAATGTCTTCACTCTGAATGTCACTCTAACACCCGTGTTTTACACACACTTTGCAGTTTACCCTGTCTCATGCAGGTATTTCCAAAGGACAGTCTGCAAAGCTCTTGCTGGTACTCACAAGCCAGTAGTTTCAGATACATCTGACAGTGATCTCTAACATACTAAGAAGTGAACAGTGTTTGTTCATCCAGAAACTTCAGGGACTGCTGGTCTAAGGTATCTTTTTTGTCTGACTAAAAGAACATATTCTGCATCATTCTAGCACTTAAAAAAAACTCAAGGGTGTATTAAATCCATAGTTGAGAAATCCTTTCCTAAATAGAAAACCGAGGTGTACAAGCTGAAATTGATTTATTTTTAAGGAAGTGCTGATGGTTTTAACAATATATTGAATTCAAATGAGGAGAAGATGTTTTCTATAAGCCACAGATGGCTCGAAACAATAGCTCTGACAATGGCCCCCAGAACACCCAGTGCTTCTGACTGGTTTAATTCAGAAACTTAGAAATAGTTATTTAAGTGAGAGTAGCATTAGCTATTTCTATCTTAGCAGAAAAAAAATCTTGTTAAAATACTAGAACTCAAACAGTTCTAGTATCCTTCACTGATTTTTAAATTTATCTTCTTTATACCTCTAACCTCAATGCTTTCCATGTTCCAGTTACTGCCTGTAACCACAAACATCTGTTGTGTATTTAAAATGAGAGTGCAGTCTGCATTAACTACATCATAAATCCAAACAAGTATGATTTGTATTAATCCTCTTCAGATTTGTTTGAAATTGTTCTATTACTTTTGGAAATAAAAGAATACAAAATCCAATGTTCTTGATATTAGCAGTGAAGTCCACCTGGTTCAGCCATATGCACAGCATTCATGTTTATTATGGTTCTCTCCTTTTCCAAAAGAAGAAAGAATCTGAACAATGATTTATATTTCCCACCTCGTAAGTGGTGGAAAACTCTTACTTCTTGTTGGCATTTTATCTTTGTAATTGTAACATAACTGATTTGTAACGCTTATCTCATTTAAGAATTAGTTTGTGAATTCTGCAGGAGCAGGACCGACTTAGTTGTTTGTATGAGCCTTAACTCTGCAAGACACCATAGTACATGTGGTAAGAAATAGTACAGGTAAGAAATCTAGTAATTGAAAATATTATCTCTAAATACTTGTATAACACAGCAGCTAGAGGCCCTAGGAGATATCAGGATGCTGTAATACTGGCTGCTGTATAAGCCTGTAGAAAGAAACAACCCCTGCTCACAAGCCTTTGCCACCTACATGGATAAAAGAGAGGAAAAAGAGTAGTGAGATGGAGTGACATGAGACCCTGATTATGGGTACAACAATACCATGTGAAACATCAAGAGAGACCAACCTGAACTTAGGCTGGGGAAAGCATCTGTTTGTGCATTAACAGAGCATTTATCCCAGAACAACAGGAGAACAGTGTAAGTGTGGCACATACAGCTATTGAGGTGACTGAACACCAAAACAGTGTCCTCATGGACACACACCACAGTGCACACTCTGGTACCTCGTCGAGCCAACACACTGCTGTGCTGGAGCATCATCTGACACTGTGCTTTTACCTCAATTAATATCAATTATAGTGAGGAACCTCTGTATTTTGTAATCGTGGAAGATGAAAGAGCTGCTTCAGGATTGGGAATGTTGTACCTTATACACATCTTTATGCTAAAATGATCAGTAGTAAAATAATTAAGGTTTCCGTCACCATTGGCAACATTTGTTCTTTTGAAGTGGATTTATGGGGGCTTGTTTTTCTCCACTTTAGATTTAACATCTGGACATTTTGTAGCTGCTTTGAGAATGAAAAGAAATAACATCAACAGTGTTGTACAAAACCCAAGCAAATGAATTAAGTATCTAATACATATTTGGTTGAGAATTATTTCAGAGCTTAAATCTGAGCTGCTGTTGGAGAATTAAAGCAGAGATGGGATTTGTTTGCCTGTGGTGTTTTGGGGTAGAGCTCAAAGCTTGAGGGACACAAATTCCCTTGGCACAGGCATTTGATGTCCATATTTGGTTCCAACTAGGACACACACTCAACATAACTCATAATTTTTAAACTACATTTGAAAGGCCATTCACAAAATTATGAAAAGTTTTGTTGGCTTGGTTTCTTTTGTTGTATTCCTCCTGATAAGCTTCAGGATGGCCATTCTGTGCTCTCTTTTCCCAAGACATTTTCTGTTCATTATCGGTTCTCTTATTGTTTTGATTTCTCTCCTGAACCCTTGCAATCAGTCTTTTGTGAATCTCCTTAAAGCCACCTTGTCAGTGCTTGTCTTGGAATCTTATCCTGTGCCCACGTTGCATTTTTTCATAAGGTGTGAAGCACTGTCCAAATAGAGGGAATACGAGGGATATTTGAGTGAGTAGCTGGGTTTTGGGCTGAGCTGTTTGTCTGCCCTTGGGTCCTGCAGAGCTGGTGTGGGTCTCACCTTATTTAATTTCAGCTACATCTTGTACCTAAACCAAGACTGTAGAAAAGGCAAGATTTGACTGACTGCATCTGTTTGGATTGTACTTAAATCATATAGCAAAAATACAGTAGCTATAGACTTTTTTGGGGGGGGGATTCAACCTGTTTCTAAAATGACTTTTCTTAATTAGCTCCCTGCAGTTTGTTCTTACAGACCTCGTATAATGTTTGCGGGTTTGTTTTAATCAGGCACTGCTTTGTGAGAAATAAATGAGGTTCTATTTCCCAGCATTTTAACTAAAAAAAAGTAGCTGCACACACTGAAGTCACTGTAAATTGGACTGCACTACAGCTGGGCTGCAGAAAATTGACAAAGCTGATCATGTCTCTGATGAAAGGGGAGTGGTTTCTGTAAAAGTCTGAGGTCTATAAAGCAACTGGGTTATTGCTGTGTCTGTGAACAAATGACAATCTCTGCTTTGTCACTTTGGTCTTTTTAGATTCTTGATTATGATATTTCTTGTTCTCTTGAAATGGAAGAAAGTAAATAATTGAGTTTGTGGGTGATGAGCTCAACAAGCCCAAGGCACTGAGGAGTTCTGAAAGCTCCTGCAGTGGTTAATGCCTGTGGGCTCCTTGCCAATTCAGTCAAAACATTTTAGCATAAAGTGAGAACCTCCTTGTGTTGTCATTTGCCCACTGCAACCAACTGGCTCGTCATAACCCAGCATTAGGAATTCAAACCAAATCTGTGATACTGCTGCACACTACCATCACTCCTGGGATCTCTGGCTGTGAAACATCACGATGACAAAACATGAAGTCAGCTGGATGTGCTGTTTCTAAAACTCATTAATTGCTCTGCCTTGCTGAGCCTCTCATTGACACTGAGTATGTAAGAACTCAGTATTCCTGCGAGGTGCAGCATCCCCAGAGTACTCTTAGATGCTGTGCTGCAAGAGGATTAAGCTACTGGCTATGTTAATTTTAAGTTCCTTTAAAGGAAAGAAAATACATTTGTGCTTGGAAAATCAGGACCAAAAATCATCATCTGATAATACACACAAAGTGTTGCAGCCACTTCTATCCCACACTCCACACCTTTGGCTCTTAGCCTTGTACTTGAGCATGAAATCAACTGGATTCTCCCCAGAGAGCTTTTCCTCCCACCTCTGCGGGTGCCTGAGCTATTCAGCAACACACTGCACTGCACTGACTTCAACCTCAGCCAAATCAAACAACCATCACCATTATCTTTACTGCTGTATTTTCTCTAAAGCTCCTTGTGCCAAAGGAGGATAAAGAAATTGTGAGAGGGAAACAAAAATTGTCTTGGGAAGGAAGCACAACCACTGGAAAAGTTTTTTTTTCAGGCAAAACCCAAAGCAATTGTTTTGTGGCTTTATTTCCCCCTTCCCAATAGCTGATATTCAATAAGTATTCACTGATAAGTAAAAACTGACGAACACCAAAGAGCAAGGAGAGGTTTTCCTCGAGACACAGTGATTTCTGGAATTAAATGAAGCTACGACTTTTTATTAATTAAGTGCAAAATATAAAGGACAAGGCTCATGGAAGGATTAGAGAACAAGTCTGATGAGGAGCGACTGAGGGAGCTGGGGGAATTTAGTCTCAAGGAGGCTCAGGGGGCACCTCATCACTCCCTACAACTGATGATAGGAGAGTGAGAGGAGGTGCGGTCAGTCTCTCCTGCTGTCCCTGCAGTGAGAGGATCGGGGAAATGGCCTTAAGTTGAGACGGGGGAGATTCAGATTAGATATCGGAAAAATATTTTCACTGTTCAGATGGTCAGGCAGTGGAACAGGCTGCCCAGGGAGGTGGTGGAGTCACCACCCCTAAAGGTGTTTGAGAGGCATCTGAATCTGGTGCTGGGTGATGTGGTTTAGAACCACAGAACCGTCAAGGTTGGAAGAGACCTTCGAGGTCATCAAGCCGAACCATCCACCCAAAACTGCCACTGTAACCCCAAAATCGCTAAATCAGAGGTGTTTTTAAAAGTCATCTGGATCTGGCACTGGGTGATGTGTTTTGGTGCTTTAGGGGTTACGGTGGCAGTGTCGGGTGGATGGTTGGCCTGGATGATCTTAAAAGGTGCCTTCCGACCTTGATTCTTCGTCTTCTTCTTTTCCGCGGCAGGCAGACCCCGTCCCCGACCCGCCGTGAGGGGCCCGCTCTGTGTCTGAGGGGGGGGGGGTGTTCTCTCGGGGCTCGCGCGCTACCCCGCGGTGCGGCAGCACCGCCCACCCCGCGCACGCGCGCGCAGCGCCGCGGAACTGCGGCTGCGCGTGTTGTCCGTCCGTCCCCGCTCCAACGGCCGCGGGAGGGCGCTGCGCATGCGCAGACCCCGCTGGCGGGGGGGGGCCGTCCGGGCTCGCGGAGAAGCGGCGGCGGCGCTGAGGCGGTTGCGCATGCGCAGAGCCGCCGCTCCCCATACACCACACCACACCCCCCCAGCTTCCGTTTCCCGGCTTGGCGGAGACGCGGCGGGAGCGGAGCGGGAAACGGGGAGCGGAGCGGGAAACCGGGAGCGGGAAAGGCGCGCGCGTGCGCACACAGCAGGCCGATCGCAGCGCCCCGGCCGCGCTCCCGCCAATCGGGCGCCGCGCCGGCCCGCGCGCACCGTGCGTGCGTGCGTCCGGCCGTGCGTGCCGTGCGTGCGTGCGTGCGCTCGGCGGCGGCGGCGGCGCGTCCCGAGCCCCGAATGAAGGCGCCGGTCCCGGCGGGCGAGCGGCCCTGAGCGACCCCTCCGCGGGCACGGGCCGTGCCGAGCGGCGCCTCCGCCCGCGCCGCGCCCGCCGCACGGGTGAGTGACCGACCCACCGCCCGCCCGCCCGCCCCGCCGCCGCGCCGCGCGCCCGGGGCAGGCGCGGCGCCCCCGGCCCACCCGCAGCCCCCCGGCCCGCGGCCCTGCCCGCCCGCGGCCGCCGCTCCTCCCCGGGCCTCGGCCGGTCCCTGCGCCTCGCGGAGGGTCGCGGCGGTCGGTAGTGCCTCCCCGGGGCTGCCCCCGGTGCCGCCCCCCTGCGCCGCCGGTGCCGCTCGCTCCACCCGCCCCGGCCCGGGCCCCCCCGCCCCGGGGGATCCGCCCCCCCGGGTCTCGCAGCCCCGTTTCCCGATGGTGGCATCGGGAGGGGGGTCGCCCTCCCCGCGCCCCCGGTGCTCTCCCGGCCGGGGGGTGGTCGGGCCCCGGCGGTGCCGGGTGGGCCCGCGGGGGGGTCGCCGGTGCTGCCCCGGGAGGTGCCGTCCTGTCCTGCCCCGTCCGTCCTCCGAGGAGTCGGCGGAGGTGCCGCTATCGGCCCATCTCCCGCTCCCCGTGGGAGGATGGAAACTTTCCTGGAGATCCCTCGGTGCTCCCTGCCAGATCTCCCTGACCGCGGGCTCTCTCTGTCATCTTTAGTCACCTGCTCTGCTCTCACAGTTTGGGCTTTCGAGGATTTTCCCTCGTTCCCCTGCTTTTACCCCCTCTTTGGTTTCTCTTTTTTTTTATTTTTTTAAGGAAGTCTCATGGATAAATTCCCATTCTGGTTTTTTATAGTGGCTGTAGGATGCTGTGCTAATGTAACTCTTGGGTAAAGATTTTTGTGGAACCTGTGGTTTGGGTTCTCAGCCACAGACCCCTACAGGATACCTCCCCTCTCCCTTGATTCAACCTGCCTTCTCCACAATAAACCCCTCAACAAGGAGTGATCGACCCTGGAAGTGCAAAGCACTTGGAAGTTTATGGAACAGTGACTCCAGCGAGCATCTTGAAAAAAAATCAAGGCAAATATTTTCTGTAGCTTTTCCTGAGGAAACCACTTCAGTATCTCCAATGCCATTTTTTATGAAGCTTGTTTAGGTCTCATAGGTTTTCCTTATGTGTCTGAAATTTTCTTCACAGATAGAAATTCTAGTTTTTAGAAATAATAATTTGGGAATCCCGCAGGTTACGCAGCAAAACAAACTATAAGTGCAGTGTGCAGGTCACTGTCCTTTGTAGGAAATACAGGTGGGGCCTAAACTCCTGTAAACAGGCTCTTGAAACATTTTTGGGCAATAAATGGAAATTAGAGTCCAGGTTACTTTCCGTTCCTCGGTGCTGAACAAAGTCTGGAGCACTGAGGGCGTCCTGTGCCTGAGAGTCATTGAACTTGCACTTTTATGTTGGAAAATCTGTTTTCTGGAAGTCAGTAAAACAGCACAGAAGCCACAGGAGGGCTTAAAACCTGCTTCTTTAAAGATAAAATAAAGGTGCTGTGAGGCGAAGCACCACACTGAACACTTCAGTGGGCATAAGGAAATGTGAATGCAAATGAATCCAAATTTTTAAGTCCGGAATGGCTGAATGAATTTCTTCTTTTGTGGTTCTAGGGTAGATGTAACTTCTCTTTCTTTAGACCAAACCCATGGAAAGCTGATCTATATGGAACAATCTGTGTTTTTGTAGCACGTGTGTTCCATTTTGGTGGAGATAGTGCAAAATCTCCCAGTCTGTGATTCCACAGGACATCACTCTCTGTGATCCAGTCTGTAGGACTTTCTCTGACAAAGCCAACAAGCAAGATTATGTCAACAGTAGATTTAATCACCTTTTTTTTTTTTTTTTTAATTCTTACTCATTTGTTGGCCTTTTAAACGTGGAACACCAAAACACTGAGCTGTTTTTAAGTTGCATTTTTTTTCTCGTTCCAGTGAAATGTAGCTTGATACTTGGCAAACTGGATTAGTTGCTTCTGAGTGATTTAACCTGAGAGATGAACAGAATTGAGTGTTTGCATTCAGAATGTTGTGGCTGTAGCTGCGTAACTTGGTTCATCTTTCTTAGAATTTTTTTTTTAAATGGGCAGGATGAGAAGTGAATTTTGATACAAAGAGATGTGATCCCAGGATAGCATTTTCTCACATTTATGAGAAAGCAGGTATAATTTAGGGAGAGGTCTACAGGTATTTCTCATGCTCAGGTTTTTTTCTGCAGCCTTTAGAAATGTATAAATAGTGTAAATACTCAATGGTACAGAAAAAAACAAATGCAAAGAATGCAGGGTTGGAAAGAAAACTTTTAGATATCCTTGTAAAATGCTTTCAGAGTAATTTAATCTGATGGTGAAAAGAATGTGAATTTCCTTTTTGGCATACCCTGATGCTTCTTGGTATGTTTGAGTTTTGAATAATTTTTCAAGTGTTAAATTATTTGTAATTGAAAAGTATTTCTAAACACGTATTTTTTTTTTTTTTAACATCAGCATCCATGCATCAGGTAAAGATTGGCATAATTTTTAACTTCACCATGAGCATTAAAAAAGTAAAACTATGCAGAAGTACTTGAAGAAGTCAGGCTGTGTCAGGTTCTAGTGCTGCTGCAGTGATGTGCCTGTTGGTGCACTGGGAGGTGTAAAGCAGCAGCCGTGAGAAGGTTCTTTATACTCCCTTTCTTGGAAAGTTACTATTCTTACAAATTAAATATGATGAGAGCCACTTAATAAATTTTTGTGTGTTCTATAGATTATATTCATTTTCTAAAATGCTGCTTGTTAAATTGAAGAGTAGCTTTCTTTAAGTAGTCATTCTTATTTCCGAAAGTCAGTAGACCCTGTGCACGTGTTTCAGGAAATTCCTGATCTTCCTTTTAAGAACTGCTATCATTGCTGTCAATATTTTGATAATATAGTCTGAATATAAAAGGAAACAGGTAGACCCCAATGACTCTGTTTGTGGATACCACATTATTTATACCAAAGCAGAACTTGTTGCATTTTACATGGTTTTCTTGGTATATTTCTAGTGCATCCCTGTGTGATTTATATTGAGCTATTGAATGTGAGCTGTAAACAAGAAATCCTTGTGACATTATTTCCTACTTGTCTTTTTCTGCTCCCAAGTATTATATAAGTTTAAAAAAATTACACAAAGTTTTACTATTGTTTTTTATCTATCTATCTATCTATCTATCTATCTATCTATCTATCTATCTATCTATCTATCTATCTATCTATCTATCTATCTATCTCTGTCCTTCAGGACCCATTTCTTCTTTCTCCTCAGAAGGGATTACAGAATGGTCTTGTTTTATTTTTTCTTCAGAAGAATATAGTATAGTAATTCTTTTGTGCTTAACACTTAAGGACTCTATTGCCACTGCAAAAGGGTGTGACTAGTTTATCCAGATTGGCACCTTTTTTGTGCAAATCAGCAAGATCTGAAATCTTTGCATTCTTCCCCCGGTGTGCGTCACTGGCCGGTGAAGGGCTCTGCAGTTGGAACAGAAAGCAAATGAAGCTGTTGGGAAAGCAGAGGCAGTGGGGACAGGACAGGCACCTTTTGATGCAGGAGATTTGCAGTAAATATTGCGAGGCCAACAATTAAAACTCAGTGTGTGAAAATCTGTTGAAGCACAAGAGTGAGAACATAGCAGGAGTGTCTGTCAGCAGTGGGACACGGCGGAAACTTAGTGACGCTCCTCTGCTTTCAGTTAGAGAAGGAGTGAGTGATACCAGCATTATGAGCTTCTGACAGCACCGGGGAGCACCAGCTCTGCCCATGCAAATTCCAGAGACCAGTCCTGCATTTTCATGCAGATCTGTGCCATTGTAGCCCAGTCCAGATGTTTGTTCTTATGGCTGGATTTTATTTTTTTTTCCCAACAGAAATATCAAAGTGGCTTTTCTTACTTAGCTGAGTCTAATGAAGACAAAGGCTGAGGAGGATTTTATTGCAGTTGTGACCAATTCTGATAGTAAGGCTCAAATCTCCAAAGTAAAAGTCTATTTGAAAAACACAATATTTTATTTCTTGGGAGATATAGAAGCACGTGAACACAAACTTCCTAATACTGGGCCAAGAAACTTCTTAATACTGGGCCAAGCAGCTCATGCACTCGTTGGATATTTTCACTTTTGAATGTGCAGTGTTTGCCTGAATTGGGCATTGGGACCTCAGGGTTGTATTTTAAAACATATTGTTGGTAGCACATGAAAAGTTTGTGATTAATTTTTGAGTTCAATTTTAAGTCACTTTTCTTAGCTGAGAACAGCAGCTCTCATGTGCTCACTGAAACCTGGTGTGGTACTGCCAAACTAACTGTGGGCCACGGAAAGGTTTCCATTGCAGCACCTTAGTCACACAGGCTTCTAAAATTTTGTTCCTGATGCTGTTCGAGTGGCCACAACGTATCTCTGATTCTGAAAATGGTAACGTTTTATCAGCTCATCTTCCCTCGTTACTCATCTGCTCTGAGACTCTGTGAGCCTTTACACCCAAAACCTTTTCTGAGGCCGTGCTGGACTTGTGGGTTTTTCTTTGCTTATGTTTTTGAAGCAGTCCAGAGCATGAATTTCATTGCATGCAGAGAAATATATATTTTACATAGAGAGAAATATATATATTTTCTACAAATTCCTTTCCTGTAATAAATAACTATAAAAATGAGTTGCAGTAGCTTTTTTCCATAATAATTCCCTTGTTGTATTTTCCACTTATTTCTTCTCTTCCCTGTAAGTTTTGTATTAATATCCAAGGTTTTATACTAAAGCTCAAACTTTTTTTTTTTGCCTAAAGAACTGGTTTTTTCTTGCTAATACAATTTCATAAAAATTTGGCAAAATACTACCTCTGAAAGTTGCATATTCATCTGGATATATTGATGTAGCATGAAGGGAAACGACAAATCACTTCCAAGCAATTTAGAAAACTAAGTTAGTTTGTTCACAAGCTGATCGCACTTCTTTTTCCTGTAGCATTGAGAGGATTGCAGTGGCATTGTAAGGTCATTTAAAATCATGACAAGCTCAGTCGGACAGAAGAAAGTCTCCTCCAGACAAAGGAAGTGTGGGTTCTGTCGGTCGAATAAAGATAACGAATGTGGGCAGTTACTGATGTCGGAGAACCAGAAGGTGGCGGCACATCACAAGTGTATGGTGAGTGACCGGGAGAGGGATGGAGCCGGGGAAATCCGTGGAAAACCCAGCCACACTGGGATTGGCACACACAGCTAACCACTGCAGTTTGAAATTTTTGTGGGTCTCATATCTATAAATGTCCTCTGTGACTTGCACCCTTAAAAATAGAAGTTCTGTCTTTGCCGTTTTAGCTCTTCTCGTCCGCACTGGTTTCCTCACACACTGATAATGAGAGTCTTGGTGGATTCTCTATTGAAGATATTCAGAAAGAAATAAAGAGAGGCACTAAACTGGTAAGTGTTTTTGGCCCTTGAAAATGGAAGGTAATATCTTCATACCTTCCTTAAAGTTTGCAATGAATTTGTTAAGTGTATTAGGTCTGTGTGTTTATTTTTTAAAAGTGCTACCTTTATGTGAGCTCTGAAACAGCTTACAGAAGATGTTGAAATGAAATTGGTCTCAGATTTACGAACAGACATGATTATCCTTACATTGAAATGAAATCTAAATGGCAGTTAACCAATCTTTGAAGTGACTTTAGGAAAGGATAAAAAAGGACTTTGTTTATTTCGGTCAAGTTCTGCTCTCATGTAAACAGGTTGTTCTAAGAATTGTAGCTTAGTCATGTAATTATTAAAAAATACGTATTTCGTCCATTGCTTCTTTGATTTGAATTTTTTCCAATGCATGGAACCTTATTTGCTGTAGTGAGCTGAAGCATAGAGAAATAACTGTTCACAAGTCATTCATGTTGTGATTAGGAATTTCCAAAGAATGTGGTAGTACAGATCATAAAGAAACTTCTTCATTCTTCAGTCTCTTAAAGGTTTTTCAAAGGTGGTTTCTTTCTCTGTCTGTGGTGGTTTCTGTCTGTTTTGCTTCTGAATCTCTTTATGTTCCTTCTCTGATGTAACAGCTGGATAGATCCTTGGAGCTCGATAGCTGTATGAACCAGGCACTGTGTTCAGCTTTTTGCAGAAAACCTGGATCTAGTTAAATCTAGTACATTCACAGTCCTGAGATGTTTCCTATTTGGAGAAAACGTACAAGATAATTTTAGTTCCTAGGTGCCTTATCTCTGTCTGTGGCTGTCAGAAAGCTGCAGCTCTGAATCACTCTCTGGAGGAGCTTGTCTTTATTGACATTGTGTAGGAAGCTCAAAGGTAAATGTTTTTAGTAGCCTAAATGCCCCCTCTCAGGTCTGCTTCTGGTCTAGCCTGGTCTTTTATGGGGGAACACATTTGGCAAAAATATCTTAGTGAACTGGGTTGACTAAATATATTGATAGCTTGGACTGAATTTGTCTTCTGACAGAATTTTCATGGTCACCCTCCTTCAGGAGGTGCTGCTGGCCAGGTGTGGAAATGGAGACCTGCTCATCATCAGAGTGACAGTGACTGACACGTGGAGCCCTTCTGAGGGTGGTCTGGATCTGTCTCAGAAAGGGTTGTAGGTTCTGTCCTTAATAAGCCAGTTATAATAACTTAGGAAGTGTGAATTTTTGGGGTTTACAAGTCACCAATATCTTCATTATTTCTGGTACCTGTGCATAGGAGGATTGATTTTTTTAAAGAATGGACTTGTTTTGCAGCTTATCAAACTTCACACCTACCTTATACAACTTGGAAATTAATGACAGTGACCGTTTGAACAGCACAACTTGTACCAATGGAATAAATGCTTTATTACTGTCAGGAAACATAGACCAGTAAAGGACTATAAAAATTTCTGTTTTGTTCCTACAGATACATCGTGGTGTTCACAAAAAAAAATATTTATTTTAGTCACTTCTGGCTTTCAGAAAACCAAGATACTGACTAAAACTGATTGGATGGATATAATTTCAGCCTAGGTTTTTATAAAGGACTTTGATCAGCAATTATTATGTGTTAAACCATAATGTATAACAGATTTATGCAATAAAAAACCCATACAAATTAGAGAACAACTAAGGAACAGTATATAACTGTACCATTTCAGAGCTTGCAGAGGAGTAAATGGAGATGATCCAAGGCTTTGACATTTTTACTGTTCAGTTGACTTTGTTAAAATTGAAAAACAGGCTGGTGGTATATTTGGTAACTTTGGTGGTATTTTTTTGGGGCATATTTGAGACTAACGAGAAGAACTTGACTGAGCAAGCGCTGTGGACAGAAAATGTACCTGCAAAGATATTATGTAGCAGGCATCTTCCATTGCTTACTTAGGCTTTATTGGAATGAATTGTAACCTTTTGGGGGCATGTGCAACATGCAGGATACAAAGAAAAAGCTCCAGTTGTCTTGGGAGGTGAATTTAATGGAAACTTCTGACGTTTTGAGGCAATATTACGTCACTAAAAAATAATACAGAGAAAAATACTGTGATGCTGTCAATGACTTCCTTACCTACCACAGCAGAAGGAGCGTGAGCAATTTTACCAGGACCAGGATAGCTGGTGTATCCTAAGCAATGATGTGTTCTAATATGAGAAAAATTAATTATTTGGAAAGAAGAGTCAAGCATCAGACTCACTTTTAATCTTCTCTGCAATACAAATAGCAAAAATTAGGCTAATGAAAATAAATTCATTGTATTTGACAAATATTTTGCCAAATTCAGTGTTTTGGAAGGGGCTTAAAGAAATAACTATAGAAAAAAAGGGTAAAGTTAGCTGCTGATGCTAAGTGTGCAGGTCATCAGTATTTCTGACTGCAGGATTCACTGCCAAATGGTGTCTTTTTTTCTTTTCCTCCTACCTTCGTAATGTAATTCAGAATTCAACAAGTACAGTTTATGATTTTAAATTTTCTGAAATGGTTGGTACAAACAGCTAATCCTTGGGAGGAGGATACTCAGGTGAATAGATGCGTCATGTTCATCAGGCACATTCCACAAAAACAGATTACTTATTTTCTTCATTGAATTGAAAATCAGCATATGACGTATATTGTACTGCTGCATAATTGCAACAGATTTCTTGATTTTAAAATAAATTATGAGAAACACTTGAGAGCAGGAAGAGTAAATGTTAAGTGCGTAAGTCCATTTATTTTGTCACCAGGAGTGGTGTTGGTATTATTTTTGAGCTCTGAAGTATTAAATCAACAGTAACATGAATTGTGCTTCGTTTTTCTTTCCAGATGTGCTCTTTATGCCACTGTCCCGGAGCAACCATTGGCTGTGATGTGAAAACGTGTCACAAGACATATCACTACTACTGTGCTTTGCATGATAAAGCTCAGATAAGAGAGAAACCTTCACAAGGCATTTACATGTAACTATTATTTATTTGTTATGTCTGATTTTGTATTTATAATTTTACAGTCTTTGTTTAAAAACAAACAAACGACAAAGCAAAACAACCCACTTTGGAATCTAAACAAAACTGTTGCAAAAATTTCTAATGATGATTGTGGCATTCAAAACAGTGATGTGCTAGAAAAGCATATTTTCACTGCAAGATTTGTATATCAGTGAGTTTTACAAGTGGGAGAAAAATGTACTGGCATTTAAATTTAAAAGATGAGTAAATAATCTGTGAATCGTGACTGACTTGACAGTTTTCAACTACTTTGTTTATAGGATTTTATGTCGAAAACACAAGAAAACTACGCATAACTCTGAAGGTAAAATTATTCAATATAAATTTTTCCCATTGTAGAAAGATATTTGGTTAAATTTAATTTTTCTGGAGAATATAAATGTTTTCAGTAAAAATTAGAACTACATTTTTTTGAGAAACAGTGAGTTTGGAAGCCCATCTGATTTCTGTATTTTCTCTAAAAACTAGTGGTTGAGGTTGGAGAAAAACCAAACCTATAAATTTTAGGATGTTCAAAAGATATGATGGTCCATAAACAGGAAGTTTGGGTAGAAGTTATTCATTCCTTTCTGGGAAGAAGCTGGCTTATATTTATAGTTAAATATTCACAATATTACCATCTGAAATATTTTATCAGGTAACAGCTGATTTTTGTTATTGCTAGTGTTCCTAAATATTCACTATTTTTTTAACTATTAAGTAGAGTTTAACTCTTTAAATAAGAAGAACCCAATAGTAAATGAAAAGACCTGTGATCAGTTCACTTACAGATGTATTTCGGAGTCATTTTGGTAAAAAAGGTTGTATGGATGCATTCATAAAAGCTGTGGATCTTTGCAGAGAAGAGTAGTGAAATGCCACAAATGTAGATAAATGTGTGGTCTATTAAAATTCCAATCTAGTTGTGCTACTGTGTATTTATTAAGGTATTTTTCCTTTTTTCTGCTGTATGTGAGTTTGGGTAAGAGAACAGTTGGTGGTTTACTTCTTACATTGCTTTTGCCTGAAATGTCATCGGGCTTAACTAATGAGGAGTACATGACTGTTTAGTGAACATGAAATTTTATGAATTACTTCAGTCTCTGTGTCAAATGTATTTTTAAGGTAATTTACTGCTTTTTATGCTATGGGTAGTAGATCTATTAATGGTAAGGTTTGGATGCTACTTCAGTGTTCAGAAAGATACTGAAAGCAGTAGAAAATTACAAATTAAAATTAATTTCTTTTTTTTTAGTCTACTTATATAATTATTATCATGTGCTTTGTGTATAAACCTCTCTTGATTTTGTTATTACTAGGTTAAAACAAGAAAAATAATATATGTGTTTTATTAGTTCTCCAAAGAGATGAGACCATGTTATCTTGTAGTTTGTGACTTTGTTTCTTTGTTCTGGGGGTTGTTTTGTGTGTTAGCAGAAACAGAATATGAAAAACATATGAGTCCAAAGAGATTAATCTCTTTAACTGATATTTAAACATAATCTTTTATACTTGCTCTGTTTTTGATGTGTATTGAAAAATGCCTCCAATTCTGCATGGAGCCCAAATCCAACGGATGAATTTTTCTGCTTGGAATTCCTTGCAGGATCTGAACTTGTACTTTCCTTTAAGAGTTTTCAGATATCATTATCTCCAGTTTTATCATGTCATTTTCTAACAGCAAAGGCTTTTAAATTTTATATGGATATTTTGTCTGGGATGACCTGGGAAAAATTACTAGAGGCATAGTGGCTTTTCTTTCTTAAATGTTGATGATGGCAGTTTATTAAAATGTTAAAACAAACTCATCCCAAGAGTCTCGGATTGAGGGTAGGAGAGGAGGAATAAACAACATCACTCAGAAAAACTGAGGATGAAGAACCCAATAGTATCTCATTTAGCATTTAACTTTGCACATTTTTTTTGTTTAAAATATTTAGTTCTGTTATGCTTTGCACTTTTAGAAATATGTTTAGCTATACTTCACGTTTTTGTTTTCTGTTTTTTATTTAGTATTTGTCTGAAATTCCAACCAGTGCTCTTTCCCAAAGAATATGTTCTGTTTTTAGTCTATACATTTTATGATAAACTATACCCATAAAATAGTTATTATTTATGGTTATGGATTTGATAATGCCAGAAGCTGGGGCTTTTTTATGATAAACCTCCTTTAAATAAAAGAAAGTAGAAATACATATTGCATCTGCTGATACAATGCTAGAAGTTATTTCCATAGCAATGGTATTTTGCTACGTTGAAAACTAATTACCTTTAGCAGACAGAAAAATACAGAGTGGTTTTCAGAATTTCAGAAGGGACTTCAGAGATTTCGTTTCTTAATATTTAAATGCTGAAGTTTGCTCAGTGAAATGACAACTGGAAGGTGTTGGATGGTGAGATTAAGCTTTCTATATGTATTTTGTTTGTTTCTCGATGAAAATGTGAATGTCAAGGAGGCATTTAAATATGAAAGAATGGTGGTGTGTGAAACCAGAAAGAACTTGGCAGAGAAGAGTGACTAGAGTAGGCAGGGAAACTAGATTCTAATGTAATGACTTTTTTTTAATCTTGTTTTAGTTTCATTTTCGTTAATCTTTGCTCTTAGGGCTGTTTTCATAACAGAGCAGTTAAAGCTCTTCCGTGGTTCTGTCACTCAGTGTAGGTGCACAGAGGCCTGGAACTATCAGTCCTTTTTAATGGAAACTTACTGCTCCTGCTCTGGGGTGCAGTGTGGTTGGGGTTTTTTTATTGTTATTATTTTGTTGGGGTTTTTTTTCCCTTGGTCAGTTTAGAGTGTCTCTGGGTTCTTATTCTTTGTTCTCTGTATCCGGATTAAATTGTTGCAGTCCAAGTATTTTTATTATGTCACTTATGTTAGTGGATGTTCTAAGAGTTTTTAGGAGTGTTTGGTTTGGTGCAGCCCAGAGCAGTTTATTTTCTGTAGGCAGCACTGCTGCATAGCAGTGAGATTTTTCTCTCACTTCCCCTCCCTTCCCTAGCAAATAGATGCTTTGGGGTCATACTTGTTCAAGTTTGAGATCTGCCTTGTGTACTAAAATCTAGTTTAAAAAGACTATCTGTTAACCATTTAATAACAGTTAAAGAAAATTCCTGGAGGCTGCATGGAAATGTAGTTGAAGGACCTATGTTGGAATTAAGTTACCCACTAAAACCTAAGAAAAAAGACCTCTTAGATGTTATTCATTGGTGTCATGAAATTCAAATGGGGTGAGGATTTATCAGACTTGGTATCTACTCATCAAGACAAAATTAATGAGTGATGGGAGTTAATTTTCCCTTAATTGAGAGGAGTTGCTGAATTACCTTCTGCTTTTGTTGAATATAAAAATGTGAAATGTGGCAGCAGAGTATTGTGCTCTTAAATTCATTGTCTATTTCAGGAGATTGTTGGGTTTTTCTGATTTATCTGTATGGCCTGACCTTCAGGTGACATAACATAGGAAAATTGTATTTCTCCTACATTTCCTTTGTGTGTTTCAGAGTGATTCTTTTGTGCTGTGTTCCCATGAACTGGAAAAAGGACATTTAGATTTTTACCTTGCTGTTTACAAATCTAACAGCATAACTTTTCCTGAACTTGAGATAATACCTTAATTCATAATTTTAGGCAAGCTATCTAAGTTTTCAGTACCTAATAGATTACACGGGTTGGTGCCAGTGCTTTCAAAAGATCACAGCTAACTATTGATTGAATTGCTGTTCAGTTTGATACAATTGCATTTATTCTTTTTGAAGAATAGAGTATTGTTGAACGAAGGTTTTGGAACTGTTTGTTGGAATTTATTCCAACGTACTGGAAATAATTGTTGAAAAATGAAAGAACTGGTCTCTCTCATTTCCCTGCAGGTGGGGTTGCCCTGGCCCATGTGTTGAATTTAAAACAAATTCAGCTGATCAGGAATAGTTTGATATAAGCTAAGATAAGAATGTAATTTGATTCTTATGGTAAAACAAAGACTAACAAAGACAGCCATGTGACTTCTGCTCATAACATTTAAAGCAGATGCTTGAGAACTGTAGGGTCAGAAAATAAAAGGTACATAATTCCTGTTGTAGCTGTGCTCAAAGCCTCAGAGAATGATGTTTCCACAATGGAAATAAGGACATTCCCTGTCTCAGCATCCCTTTCATGTTATTCTAATGATCAAACATGGAATCTGTGCTTCTCATACTGCTCAGTAAGTTTGAGTCATGGTAATATTTCTCTGTGAGACCTATTTAGAGACATTGCAATCTGTAGTGAACTGAGCACTTTTTCAAAGCACTGTGTAAGCCAGAGTTTGGCAGGTAAAACATCTGAAACCTTTTGGCATTACAGTTTGGTAACATTCTGATTCATCTCTGGATTCTTAAAGCAGTGTTTGTTCCCTGTAGCATTTTCTGTAGCACTGGTCCCAGCAGAAGCTTTCCTCACATTAATGCAGTCGGGTGTAACAGTTTCTGTAACGTTGCAGTTTGGAGTCATTTCATTTCTCCTGATGGATGGTGACATATCCTTCCCTGGCTCTGCTCGTTGTGTGTCTTCTGGAGAATGCTCTGGATGTGGCATCAAATGTATATTTGGTGTTCCCACAAAAACACTTGGTCCAGGCAGCAAATCAGTGGTGTCCCATGAGAGACTAACAGAGGTTTGTGCAGAAGCATCACAACTGTGTTTTCTTATGGAAAAACACACAGCTAAAGGAAAAGGAAAGGCATCATCATGTGGTGAATGCTTTGTCCTGTCTGAGGAGCTGTCCTGTGGTGTTACAATTCTCCTTCCCAGGTGTTACACAAACAGAAACTTGGTCAGCTACTCACACTGAACAGGTTTATCATACCGGGGGTCAGAAGCTTTGTGATGGTGCAGAAAAACCAAGTGTATAGTCTGTCTTCAGTCTTTGCCACCATTTGTTTGCTTGAAAAAGCATTTAGATTGTGTTGTTATGAAGGGCTATTTCATTCATTTTCTATGTCAAATGTACTTAAAGAAACAATCTCAAGTACCTCGTATAACATAGATACTATTCAGTCAGAAATAACTTTGGACAAGAGTCATCAGTTCCTTGAAGTATTTGGTGCTTTTGGAAAACACTGGCGGAATGTAAGGGGTAATTTAATTTTTTTCCTCTTCACTCTTGCTTTAGTTTAGATACATTTTGTGTAACTTAGTCTTTTTCCATTGAAAAAGAAAATCCAAAAATTATATTCAGCATTTTGATTGTTAATTTCACATCACTTCCTGATAAAAAACTTCTATTATTTCATGATCAGTTTACTTGATTTTGTATTTGCTTGCAAGATTTTATGCAAATCTCTGGTTCTTATTAATGGTTATAGATGCATTCACATTTTTGGTATTGATTACTGGACCAATAAAACTCTCTGGGTTTTTTTGACATTTCTTTTCAATTTAAAATAATTGTGTTGGCACATATAGTTCATTGGGTTTCAGCCATATTTTAAGGAAATCTGACTTTAACATGCTGAAGTAGTTTTTTCTTCATTATATTCCATTTCTCTTCTACAAATCTAATAAGACTGATTTTGTTCCTTGAATTTTTAGTTTCTCTTTTATCCCAAATGCACTGTAAAACTTTAACTACACATATGATTTCAGATTTACATAGCAGCATGTCTAACTAAGCCACTTCCACATTCTACCTTTTGGCTTCTTTTTATGTCCAGTCCGGCTTGCAAATTTTGCCAGTCAGTTTTGTTTATTATCTTCCTCATGCAAACTCGGCCCCCTTTGCTTCTGCCTTGCTTAGTCTGTTGTTAGGTAAATGTAGGAGGTGATAGAGCAGTATTTATTGTACTCATCCTCTTTTTATTTGTTCTTTCACAACCTTTAAATCACTTAATTCTTTTATTACTTTTCTTTAGCCCGGCTTTTGTAAAGGGGTGATTCCATGTGTATTTCCAACTGATGCAAAATAGATCAGTGATATCTCAAGCTCTTCTCTGCCAAGCCTTATTTTAAACAGCAAAACATCTCGATCCTTTTTCTTTCTAGTCATGATCAAAGGAGAATTTTTAGATTTCTCTCTGAAGCTGAATCTCCCTGTTAACAGTTTATGTAATACAGTGTTTTGCCAGGCTTCTTTCTTTGGTACTTTGTACTGCTCATGGATTTCTAAAATGCAAACTGGGGGCTCGTTGCTGCTCATCTTTTTTCTCATCTGAATTTACAATATCATATTCTTAAGTGCCTTTTAAAATGTAGATTGTTTCCTCTTGTTTTCTACCCTTACCTCCCCTTCTCAGGCCATATTGTATATTAAGCTCATTTTTTCAGATTTAGCATTTAGGGACTTCAAAGGGAAGCTCGTAGGAACCTCCTTTGAAGACTTTAGATAAGCTATATTGAGAATATTGTGATGATTTTAAAAATCAATGCAGTAGTGGGATATGGGATGGGGGGCAGTTGAAGAATATCTAGGGAATCTCGGGATCCAGAGGAAGGGTGATACCCGTGATAAAACAACACCTGGTCAGGGAGGAGTTGAACAACTGTTTGTGTTTTCCTTAGTTCAAGCTGACATGAGAAGTTGGAAACACCCAACCATCAGATGCCAGGGACACAGGGTAAGCTGGCAGTGGGCTTGAGGGGAGGGGTAGGGCACCAACCACGTTGTATAACATAAAGACCATCCAAAGCAGGTGTGTTTGACATCTGGTTACAGTCCCTTCCTGGTCTGTTGTGTGAGTGCATAGTGCTATAAAACCCTGAGAAACTGTAATGTTTTGAGGTTTCAGTCTTGCAGGATAGATGTGATAGAGCAGATCCTCCCATTTTGGTGGTGTTAATCTATAGGTTCATGTCACTTGTAGTAGGAGACTCAGATCTGCAAGGAATTGTATTTTTAGTGAAGAGGTCGTGTAGCATCTGGATTTCAATGAAGTCTGAACTTTTCTGGAAGTCCTAGTTTTGAGCACAGAAGGGGGTTCTCCTTTGAGGAAAGCTGTGCAATCTTGATGTTTTTTTTATCTTACACTGAAACCATCTTTTAAAAATACAGCATTTTTACTTTTCAAATCTTAAATATACTAATAATTGTAGACTAAAAACATAGCACTTAAGAACTTATTCTATTTGGAGACTGTGACATTTCTTATAAAAAGGTGTGGTTTGGGTTTTAGCAATTATGATTCACTTCTGGTTTTGTAAGTGTGGCTGCTCAGGACATGCTTTAATGCTGTGTAGAAAATAAGGGTGACCTGAAAGGTTGAAAGCATTTTGGCTGACAGAATTGATAAGGAGCTTTGGAAAAAATAATGACTGTTGGTGCGTGGACTGCACTTTGCTTTATCCAATACAGTAGGGAAATCCATGGATTTATTTTGGAAGGAATATTTTTAACTTCTTACTTATGTTATTTAAAGGGTGCTGAATTCAATAGTCGTATTACTGTAAGATTTTTTTTCTAGAATAACCATCTATGATTTCTGTACGTGTAAAAATAGCAACAGAGATTCACAAATTTAATAATTGGTGGAGAGTTCATATTATGAGGAACAAGATAAAAGAATTCTCTTTGAAAGAGGGTTTCAGGTTGCAATAAAATTTGCTATAGGCAGTCTGAGAGGTTGATATCTAAATTGCATAATCTTGCTTGGGGAACTTAACAAGTGATTATAGATGAGAAATGTTAGTTAGGAAATTCTGAGAAGAAAATGTAAAATGTATTGTTTCATTAGAATAATCTATGTCATCGTGCATTAAATTTTTTCAGAGTAGAATAAATGGTGGTTTTGACATCTAATTAGAAAAGAATCATCTATGTTTACTAAACCATAGGGATGTCGTAGACAGACTGATATATTTTAGTAGCAACGTGGGCATATCTGTGTATAGGTGAATAATCTGTCAATCTAAACCAAAATAATTTGCAGTATAGCCTGTTCAGAATTATATATTTCAGTATAAATTTCAGTATAGCCTGTTGTGCTGCATTTGGATTCGTCTTCTTTCCTTCCTTAATAAGTGAGCTGAATCTGTAGCTTCCTCGGGGATTAGCAACAGATTCTAGATTAGTAGACAGAGCTGAACGGGATGTTCTTGTGTGCCAGGCTGGGGCCAGGCCTTCAGTTGTCTTCTGCTCCCAGCTGGTGGCTGTGGAATCTGTTCAAGACTTTGACCTCAAACTCTTGTGCGGTTGCTTTGCTGTTACCATGAGATAGAAATGTGATCTGGTTTTTATGTGATAATAGATAAGAAAGACGAGTTCTGGCAAGGCAGCATCTCAAAATAAGATGTCCTGTCTGGATACTAAAACCATATGGCAGTGTCCATAAAGTGGATGTTCCAAACCTTATGATTACTGTTTCCTTCTGTTTGGGAGCTCATACTGATATTTGTGGTTTGGATTTTGAGAAGAAAAGTCCTTCAGCGGGGTCTGTACATGTTTCTCTATAAATAAATCTACTGAAATATCTTTGCATTTGGAGTAGGGTGGGTGTTATATATTAAAAAAAAAAAAAAAAAGAGGATACTCCTGCAAGAAAGTTGTTAGTGACTGAATTGAGCTGGTTATTAGATATAGTTATCAGATATAACTTAACTAGATCGTATTGGAAGCAGTCTTAAGCTTCCAGAATTGATCTGTATTATCCATAGAGCCTTGAGTTCTCCAAAGGACAGTCTGCTGGAATGCTGGATTACAGCTCTGTAGCATTCACAGCTGAGCTGACATTTTCAAAGGAACTTGTCAGACCTCTTTGGTACGTCTCTTTTAAAAACATACATTCTTATATTCTTAATGGTCTGTAAATTCTTAATCTGGGATGTTGTCAGTGTGGATGGTTTTCTGTAAACTGGCAGCTGCTTTTAGCTGCAGATGTAAAAATATACTGTAACAAAATGAAATTGTAGGTTTGTTTCGTGAAGGCAAAATGTGTTTCCATTCTAAAACTTAATGTTATAGCCAAATGGGTGAATTTTTTTTTCTTGAGTCAGCAGGCATCAATTAATAAAGCAAGGACAGTGGTGTTTGGGTACACTGGCATAATATCAAGAGCGATTTATATTGGGGTATGGATCTTAAAATAATAAATTAAAAACTTATCTCGAGGGTGAAAACATTTTCTGGTTTTAGTCTCATTGAAACAGTATTTTCAGTAGAGGTGAACATATATATCTGAGGACACATTTTGAGTCTGAAAGTAGAAGCTGTAAGAAATGCTAAACCTTCATGTATTATGTTATAAAGATGCAAAACTGAGTTGTTACAAAGAAATAAATCATGTTTTCAGGATCTGCAGTTGCATGTTTGTAATACAGAAAATACAGGTTATGTTTTTTCTTGCCTAATTTTGGTGGGTTGTGGGTTTTTTTGGTTTGGTTTGGGTTTTTTTGCCTTGATTTGTTTTGTGTAAAATTTTTAAGAATCCTATTTGATGATGTTTTCTGACTTCTAAAGCAGATTTAGAAGAAAGTATCAATGAACACGAGTTGGAGCCTTCACCTCCCAAAGGAAAAAGGAGGGGTCGTAAGGGAAAACCAAGGAAAACAAATTTAAAAGGGCAATCAGAAGACACTAGATCTACGTCCTCACATGGCACAGATGAAATAGAAAGCAGTTCCTATGTAAGCAGTAAATATGCTAAACTTCTTAGAAGACAGAATTGCATATTTCTTCTCTGCAAATTTAATTTTTATTAAAATTTGCAATTGTCTGAGCCTCCAGCTGGTGGCCACAGGCTTTTGAAATTGCAGCCTTATTTGTAACCCAGCAGTATATTTTAGTAAAATGTTTTTCTTTCAGAGAGACAGGTCTCCCCACAGAAGCAGCCCCAGTGATACAAAACCTAAATGTGGATTCTGTCATGCAGGTGAAGAAGAAAATGAAGCTAGAGGAAAGCTTCATATATTTAATGCCAAAAAGGCTGCAGCACACTATAAGTGCATGGTGAGTAAGTGTTGTTGTTAACCAGTCTATTCTGTGAATTTTGTCTGAATTGCTATTTTAGATTTTAATACAGTACCCTCACATGTAATTATGCTTGAGTATTGTCTGTGTGCTGATGATCTCTTTAAGCACTGAAGTGTTGCAAAGTGAGCAATTCATTTATTTTCACTGCAGGCAATATGGATAAAAGTTGGCTTCATGCTAAGAGATGGAATTAGCTCAGGGAGACTCTTTAGCTTATTAAAAATGCTCCCTTAGCGTCTAAATGCATATAAGTTTTTAAAAAGGAAAACAAAAAACAGTTTTAACTAAAAGAACCCACTCCAAAAATAAAATAACTTTACTCCACAGGCATTCAGACACAATCTGGGAAGAAATTCATTAGTTTTCTGACCTGTGGATTCAGACTATGAGGCTCAAGTAGAGTGGGATATGGAGGTTCTAGAAAACCCTTGATCTTAGATGGTCATGTTTATAGAGCTGCCAGCCTGAATAGAACCTAATTTCAATGAACGTGAGCAGACAGTGCAATCTTTCTTATAACTTGTTGTATGAATGATGTAGGGCTTTGGGTAACAAACCTCAGTGGTTCCTGTTATACCTCAAAATGAATAAATAATACAGGCAATCTGTGGAGTATTAATTGTCTTCCTATCCCCAGGCTCACTAAACAGAGAGCTGGTATGTGCCAGCAGCCTTGAGTCTTACAGGATTCTTTGCTGCTTTGTGTACCTGAACTTTAGTTTTAAGACAGTTTAGCTGAATGTGCCAGGGTGATGATAGAAGGGGTGGTGCTTCTGTGCTCCATTGTCATCCCTCAGGGCTTTCTGATATTGACAGTTATGTTGTCATCAGCGTGTCATGAAGCTCAATTATAAATGTGTCACGGGGAAGGAAATGGAATATTCCTAGGAAGTTGAGTAGTGTAATTGGTAATGTTGCCCATTTATTGCTTTGTGTTTTTATCCTGTCATTATTGCTTGTCTACTTCTTTGTCTTTTAAAATACATTTCTCCAAGGCAAATTAAAGCAGTCAGGCGCAGATTGGAAGGAATCCTCATCACGCTAATTACTCAGCATGGGCTTTTTCCTCCTTTGTTGGTAAAGCACATACTGTCTGAGATCATGGAACAGGATGTTACTCCAGCACAGAAAAAAATTTTCAGCCATGTTGGTGACCTGAAATTATTTTGACTTGCTTGTTTTACAGTTGTTCTCTTCTGGCACTGTCCAGCTGACAACAACTTCACGGGCAGAGTTTGGTGATTTTGATATCAAAACTGTACTTCAAGAAATCAAGAGAGGAAAAAGAATGGTATGTATCTGCAGAATGTGATGGACGTGTTAGTGATTCTGCTAAGGTGTGTGTAACTGTTCCACAAAAGGAAGGAGGCAGTCTTTTCCATCTTCTTATTTATAAAAATATATTTAAATATATTTTTACCTGTGGGATGAGCAACCAGATAGGAATCACCTTAAAATTAGTGGTGTTTGGGCATGTGGTATTTGGGGTTCTTTATTACAATGTACATAGTAATTATTACCATAGAATCATATGATTCATGTTAGCCTTACTGTAATTATAAGAGAGTAACGACTTTGTACCCGTGTTAATGAAAACATGCCTTGTGAAGCTACAAATAAACTTAGAGAATATGCAGTTCTCACAGTGAACATATTCTCTAACATACTGGAACCAAAACAGTGTTTCCAGTTGTTTGAGTGTTTTAATAGGAAAAATTATTAAGGTCTTACAGGTGGGGATGTTGGTAAAATGTCACATTGTATTTTATTAAAATTCAAGGTGTTTTTAAAGTGCTAAGAAATTTATGGGGTGTCAGGGAGAAAAACAGCAATGTTATTCCTTGAAAAAGATAATTTAAGACTCTTCATATATGAATATATTAACTTCAGTGGCAATAAAATGATCTTGGAAATGCAAAAACATGTGCAATCATGTAGCAATTTTCAGTGCAATGAGCAGGTAAATCTTGCTGTTCATATTTTAATAGGTTGGTATTTTGTAGTTTCTGGTTTACAATGTCTTTGATTAACTTTTCATTGGAAGGATGATCTGCCAGAGGTATTATTACTCTGTTTCCAAATGGTAGCCATAAATATGAAGAACACTAAACTGAATACTAAGAATCAAGAGACTGAGGGGCTGAACAGTGCTGTTCTCTTCTTTCCCCTGCACAGAAATGCACACTCTGCAGCCAGCCTGGTGCTACTATTGGGTGTGAAATCAAAGCCTGCATAAAAACATACCATTACCACTGTGGAGTAGAAGACAAAGCTAAATACATTGAGAATATGTCACGAGGAATTTATAAGTAAGGACCTATGTAATTCTTGACTCTATGAGTAGGGTTGTAATATGAAAATTGACCTGTAGTATGTTTTCCTCCTTGATTAATCTGTAATTTGTATCAAGAAAATTTATGGCATGATCCCTCCATATTGATATGTTTGTAGCTTACTTTTGGGGTTTTTTTGGACCCCCTAACTTTCCCTACTTTCTGAAGTGCTGAGTTGACTGCAGCTGAGTTGTCATGCTGTGCCCACGAGAGGGCATTCGTTGAGCAGTGCAGTGGCAGTTCTGAAAAACTAGGATTGATCACAGTTTTATTGGCTGGTCTTGAACCTTGTTTTCGTTCTCAGTTTAACTGATGCTTGGCTGAAAAGCATGAATGACTTAAGACTTAGCAACTGACTTGTAGCACATCTCAAAACTAATTGAGAGGAAATTCAGGTTTTGATGGATATTTTCAGTGAAAGTCCTCACTGTTTCTTTTATTGTGCCAGACTCTATTGTAAAAACCATAGTGGAAATGATGAAAGAGACGAAGAGGATGAAGAAAGAGAAAGCAAAAGCCGTGGCAAATCAGGCACTGACCATAATGACATTCCTCAGCAGCAGCTCAATGGAAACTAGGTATGGAAGTTACTCCTGACAGATCTGTTACCAAGACTAAAACGCAATATACATTTAATGTAGTTTATTGCAGTGAAGTATTTAAATCTAGTGTATGCAAAGAAGTACTTTTTATTGGCATACTGTAGAAGAATGGGGAGGATTTGTTGTTTTTTAAATCCAGCTGACTTTGTAACAGTGTAAGAAGGGAGGCCCTCATTTCTATTGCTAAATGTAGATGTATTGTCAGAGCTGCTAAATGCTTTTCTGTACGATTTTAAATTTACTATTGTTTTCATCATTTTTTAAACAGGTTCAAGGGACAGAGTTATAGAACTGGGAATGGCTAAGACATCATAACTACTAATTCTTTTAAATTGTTTTCTAAAATCAGAAAAGGGTTAGTAACTTTTTACTACCCGACTCTGTTAGAAATTTCATTGAACTGCCTGAAACGTTCATGTGTGTGAGCCTTCAGTAAGTGGCAGAGTTTTACATGTCAATATTATGTAGTTTGTAGTCTGCAGTGTCTGGAAAAAAATGAAACACTATATAAATGATATGTAACATGTACAGTGTCAAAAGTTAAGGCAGACATTGAAATGAAGTAAGATCTATATTTCTGGACTGAATAAAAACCTTAAGATTTGGAATGTGTAAGTTGTTTAGTGGATTCACGCAATGAGGGAAGGTCTTAGCTAGTTTAATTAACAACACGGACAAGTTGGTGGTGGCAACGAGCTGGTACTTTGTGATTTTGCATTTTCTTCCTGCACAAGTTCCGGAGGCCGTACCTGGGAAAGCCGCGCTCTGTTTTTGCTTGCGAAGCACAGTAGGAAAGGACTCGGTGTACTCGAGGCACGCTTGAACATTTCAGGTTGTTCCTGTTGGGATTGCTCATTCTGCCCGGCGTTGCTCGCGGGAGATTTACTTGAGCAGCTGTTGGTTCTGAGCTGTGAGCTTTAGAACTCATGCCAAAGGGCTGTAGTTCGTTCTTTCCCCAACGACCCACCTCTTTCTGTGTCCTGATTTACAAAGAACACTTCACCAAGTGTGATTAAAACCTTACAAATGTTTGGACTTTGCAGCCCAATCTCTACCATTTCAGAGAGTTACAACTCTTAACTCACTATGGAATTTAGCCACCATATCTGACGTCCATACCTCAGGTGTTCTCTGTTGTGTGGAACACTTCATGTTTTGTCAAGAATATGCATAAAGGTCCCATATTCTGTAAGAAGATTGAGGAAACAACCTTTTTGGCTAGATTGGTATTTATTTTTTAATCTTATGACCACTATATGAGAAACTTTGCGCATCATCCTTATTGTTTTAGTCATTATTTTTCCTTTCTATGTCAAGTCAACAATCACATCATGGAATTCTACTTGCTAGAATTTGATGTTCCTTTAGGGAATGATCAGATCTAGGCTATACCAAACCTAACAGAACAGTCCTCTGACTGCTTTCAAAACACCTTGTCATTTCTGATGGGTACTGGCTTCTTCAATTGGTCTGGTAAAGCACATCCTCAGACTTAAATAAAACCAAAAAGCTGAATCTAGTCCACATGTTTGTCTGTTACTACCGCATCACCTTATTGTTTGTTTAGGGTTTTGACTTGTTTCACTCTGAACTCCCAACAAAACTTCTGGATTTGAAGGAAGGAAACAAGCAAAAGACACTGATTTGACTATAAACTGCTACAGTTCTTCTGTGATTGGTATTGCAAAAACAGTTTATTTGTAACATGAGTTTCTGTAGCATTTTTTACTTGTATTTTTAAAAGATTTAACGTGTGTCATTTGTCTTCTTATGCATTCCCTTAATGTCTTGAGGGACTCAATTACTGTATATTGGAATTTCTAACATTTTACCTGTTAGAATTCAATCAATTCTGTTTGCTTTCCTGGAGAATAATGCCATTTGGAAAGAAATATTGCTGTGTACAGAAAATATTCAGTTACTGCTCTAAACATGATGCCATTGATCATTTTTATTTTGTATTTGTAACTTTCAAAATTAAAAGCGTGACTTGAATTGCAATGACAGATCGATTATTGAAATTGTCTATCAAGGTGTTTTGTTTCTCCTGGAATATGAACGTTTTTTCAGCCACTCAGAACAGTTTTAGAATGCAAAATAGCATCCTTCAATATTTAAATTACTTCAATTTGTGCCTCGGACATGGCCCTTCCATGGAAAAAAGGCACTTTGTTTGCAGCTACTGTATTTAACTAAGTTTGCATGGGGTAGATCTGCCAGCATACTGACTGTACTTGAGACTGAGCTCTAATTCATTGTGTGTCAGTGGCTTAATATAATATTCAGTCCAATAACTCACCTGTTATGAAATAAATGACCCCATTCCATGCCTGGAAGAACCAGAACAGCACTTTACCTTCGGGTAGCAGAAAAGCGAGTGGCTGGTTTCCCTGTTACCTCTGTGTGCTGAGGTGGCCTGACTGAACTGTCATCAATTCAGAATTCATGGAAACAAAGTCAAAAGCAAAAACCTTTTCTTACAAGCCTCAATTTTGTCATAACTGACTTCAACTCATGTATGCTGGGTAAAAGTGCCTTACAATGTAAAAATTGTATTTATATGTTCCCAAGTAGCATCACCTGCTGGGGAGTAATTCTGTCGTGGTGTTAATATTTAGAAGAAATGTACCTCAGCAGTGTATTTACTGTACATCTCTTACGTCCTTAATTGTAGTTTTAAAAAGCATGACAATGTATGATAGTATACAACATTTACATCATTTTTTAAAAAGACAAAATACTGCCATTACTGTCTTTTTATGTGTATTTTAGCTTGGAATTTCAGACAGTCTGTCTGAATTTTTGGGGGTTTGGTTTTTTTTTTTTGGTAAAGCAATGTAATCTTTGCAAGCATATATTGAAGATTATTCTGGAGCATCTACTGCCTTTCCAGAAATGTTAGAAGTAATGAAAGTGCTCTATAGGTGAACTAGGTATGTTTAAATTAGCTAGTTAAATTAATACAGTTAATTAATTACTGAGAATTTTTTTAATAGGCACCTTCTGCTTTCATCTCACAATCAGAGAACTCGTGAATTCAACAAAACTTGTCTTACGAAACTGGTTTCACTTTATTTAATTTTTTTTTATTATTGTTATTATTATTTTTTGCCTTTGGGCATTTCTTTTGCTCACAAGAGGAGTGTGTGCTGTTTTAGATGCCTGGAACCCTCTGAGAAGGGAGGTTTCTCCCCAACTTCCTGTATCTCTACTTTAGGAGATCTCCCCAACTCACTGTGTCTCTGTTAACAGATCTGTGGTTGTGCTATTCCAGGAAAGGACTGTACCAAGGAAGGACAGGCCTCACAAGGATATTGTCCAAGTAACTTAAGGATACAGCTGGTGCAATGCCAGAGTCCCAAGGCATCCCAACCCCTGTAGCAGTGGGCTGTGCTGTCACTCCAGGGAAGGGCGAGAGGCTCATTCAGTGTCAGTGAAATGGATCAGGTGAGCAAAACATCTGCTCCTTCAGCAGGTGTTGATCCACAGGAGGTTCAGTGATAAGGTTCTAGTAGGAGTCACACCTACACTCCACAAAGTCTGATCTTGAGGCAGAAAGAGCTGTGCTGATCTACAGTGAATTGAATCTGCCAGATCTGGCCCTAAAGTATAATAGAAGAGAGTTTGCTTCTTTTTGCTGCCTTATAGGAAAAATAACTTCATGCTAAACCAGAGTGAAAAATGAAGAGGTGATAATCTATTTGAAATATCAGACTTATCTGTCAGGTGATAATCAGTGCATTCCAGAAATATTAATATGCTGAATCAGATTGACAAGAAAATTATTCCTCATTAGATGAAATTAATCTGAAGAGAACAGAAAGTACATGATAGCAATTAGTAGCTCTTCTTCCATGTCACCAAAATCAGATTCCACTGTATTAATGATGGAGGTGAAAAAACAGAACACAACCCTTGATTTATATACTTGGTGAAGCAGTTCCTATACATGCATATGTATGCACAGCCATTAGTCAGCAGTGACATCTCAGCCCTTAATGAATCCTGGAGAGCTATTACTTGTCAGAAAGCACTCAGGTTAGGCCAATGTTTGCAGATTTTGCTGTAGCATACATTTACAGTAGGTGTAAAGACAAGGAATGTATGGAAGAGGGTAAATGCATTCCTATCTACAATGTTATGTATATTTTGTTCCTGTTATATTGGCTTTACTTCCAAAGTTGTAGTTTGCAGTATTAGTTTCTTTTTATTGGTATCCTTGCATATATATATTCAATAAATGAGTTATGAATTTCATATTTGCATATCTGTCCTTTTTCCGAAAGTACAATTTTTTAAAACTGTCACTTTAATGCATAAATGCAGCGTTTCCTGTTGAAGTTACAGGCTCAGGAAGATGTTACCAGGAGAGAGGTGAGAAGGCATCATGCTTGCAGTATGGAACTTAGAGGTAACTGCTGTTTGTGTTCCTGACTCTGTGCCCTGGGGAAGCTGCTTTGGATTTACCACTGCTTAATAATGCAAAGTGACTGACTCACTGAAGGTTCCTTTTCTCACCTTTCAAGAACTCTTTTCTTTTTTCTTTTTTTTTTTCCTTTGTTTTTTTTCTTTTTCAAGAGTGAATTAATTTAGCCTAAGGCACCAAGGGAATGCAGGGTATGTCATATGTCCTGGTTTCAGCTGGGATAGAGTTAATTTTCTTGTAGTAGCTGGCACAGTGCTGTGGTTTGGATTCAGTATAAGAATACAGTCGATAACATGATGGTTTAGTTGTTGCTAAGTAGTGTTTAGACTAAGTCAAGGACTTTTCAGCTGGAGGATACAAGAAGCTTGGAGGGCAAGGAGCCAGGACAGCTGACCCAAAGGGATATTCCATGCTATATGGCATATGCTCAGTGCATAATCTGGGGGGAGAGGTGGCCAGGGCACAGCTCGGGAACGGGCTGGGCATCCTTCAGCGAGTGGTGAGAGTTGCATTGTGCATCACTTGTTTTGTGTATTGTAATTGTTTTATCATTATAATCACCATCATTATTATTTTCTTCTTTTTCTGCCCTATTGAACTGTCCTTATCTCAACCCATGAGTTTGCTCACTTTAACTCTTCCAGTTCTCTCCTTCATCCCACCAGGAAAAGGAGTGAGTGAGCAGCTGTGTGGGGCTGAGCTGCTGGCTGGGGTTCAACGACAGTGTAAATAGTCACACTGCAGACAAACAGCTGCATCCAGATGTGCTTTAGAACCACAGAAATGTAGCATAAGAGATTACCAAAACAAAGGATCACTTGGAAATTGCTGAATTTTTCCAAGTATGTAACTGCCTTGAGTAGACAGCAATACCTTTCAGTGATTTTAAAGTATCAAGAAATGAGCTGGGAAAACCCCAAAGGAGGAAGGGCACTACTGGCCTATCGATGAATATTTTATTATTATGTCATCACCTGAAACAAGGATTTGATCTAATGAGCATAGTAGGTAATTACTCTGACCTGAGAACAATCATCTCCGCAGTCAGCACAGACTTAGGTGTCAGGAAAAAATTGTCAGTTATCGTGTTCAGTTAGGAAGTTCCCAAATGATCAGGTCTTATTGATTAAGTTAGAGAATTACAGAATATCCTGAGTTGGAAAGGACCCACAAGGATCATTGAGTCCAGCTCCTGACCTTGCACAGAACAACCCCAGAGTGTAATTATTGATGCTGTCATTCCACAGCCATCTTTGCAAACATTTCCTGAAGAGGTTAATTTAAGACTTTTATTATCAAAGTTGATGCTGGGAGTAGTTTGACCAAATGACTTTTGGTGCCATGAAAATCATTACACATACTTACTTTATGTGCTGAATGTTTTTTGTGTTTTAATTCAGTTGGCTGAGATCTTTGAAGGAATATTGTGAAGGAGCCTTCTGGTTTGATGGAATAGCTGGTCACTGAAGTCTTGAAGCAATGGAGGGGGGACCCACAGGCACAAGAGCAAAAGACTTTCATTGTCCTTGTGTTGTGTGACATCAGGGCAGAGCAGTGAATGCTTTGAGGGCTCTCATGTCCTCACTTAGACAAGCTCAGCTTACTCTGCTATGTGTAAGGGGTTGCAGCACAAGCACAACAACTGTAGTTGTCCCTGTGCCTAAATGAATCACCCCATATTACTAAATTCCTTCCAAACATTAGAGCCAGAGGGGGTTACTATAACCTCTGAAGGTTCAGCTTGTCCCTGCTTCCTCCCACCTGCTCAGAACTCAGGGTCAGTAGTTTAAACCAGAAAATTAATAGAAAAGGGAAACTATTGGTGAGCTTCTAAAAGAAAGATCAAATCTTGTCAGTCTACTGCAAGGTAACAAGCTACTTGAGCAGAGGAGAAGCAGTGGGCACAGCTTTATTTTAAGTGACTCTCTGTAAGAAAGCGGGGAAATGTGTACTGACACCAATTTAAAAGTGAGGTTATAAAGCCCATTTGGAAAACCCTACTCAGAGTAATTATTAGTAATTCACAGAGTGCAAGGATATATTGAGTGAGATTCTCTGCAGTCTCGCTCTGATAGGAGATTATTTGGTATTTCATTAACAATTTAGAGATGGCCTATGGTGATTAAATTTTAGAGAGCACCAGACTTGAGCTAAGTACTGACTGAGTAGAGGACAAATACAATTCAAAGTGTACTTGACAAATTCAGAAGAGTTAGCATGTGATTCAGTAAATCCAGCTAAAATGGATTTGACAAATGCATATTTGTACATTTCAGCAGAAGCCACGATCAGCTGAACAAATACAGGTGGGACAGGACAGGCTGCTACAGTAGCAGTTGTACAGAGGAGTTCTCCTGGGGTTACAGACACTCACCAGCTGAACATGATTCAACAGCATCCTGTTCCTGAAAAAAACCCAAATGTTGTTGTGGAATGTATGAACAGGAACGTAGTCTGTAAGATACACAGCATGGTCCTTCTTCCTTATGTGGTAGGAGAAAGAAGGCCTTTCTTGGAACATGGTATCCAGCTGTATCTATTGGGCTTTGTGGAAAATGTGGAGCAGCTGAAGATAACCAGAGAAGAGCAATGAGAGGGGTGACAGGCTTGTTTCAAGATAATGGTAGAGGCATTTTCAAACCAATTAGAGATAATTGCAAGGGAGGAAATAAACATTTTCTCCCTCTGATACAGGTAGAACGAGAGAAATAGATTCTATTGCAGCAGAGAGACATTGAGCTGAGACATCCAAATGGGTGGCTGGCCTTGACAGCAGGAACAGGGAAGCTCTGGATTACCCTTCCTTGGCAGTTTGTGGAATCTCTGGAATTTGAGATTTTAAAGGAAGAGTCAGTGGGCGTGATATGGGGCTAGTGCAGATGAGGGTTGGAGGTGCAGAGGATAAGGCCAACTGCAGGTGCCTCCCAGCTCGTATCTCATACCCTGCCCTCTTACACTCTCACACAAAGGCCTGTGAGGGAGTCGCAACTGCTCTGGAGCAAACACTGCGCTGGCAAAGCTGTGCTGCCTCGAGGCTCACAGCCATGTGTTTCTTTTCCATCCCTTCTTTTAAAATAGCACTTATGGTAATAACATGTGGGCACACTGGCACGTTCTTGTGGAGTGGCCCATGTCTGCATGGTTAGTACGGACTTTCCGACACCGCCCAGCATAAGGCACTCTCCACTCTTCCATTTCAAACTTTTAGGAGGACTTCAGCATTCCAGCTTTTCAAGAGAATGTGTCCCACACCTTAAATGTACATTTTTGTTGTGTAAGAATAAGCAAAGTGACAGCAGTACTTTATAGAGACAGTTCCTTGATGCTTCTTAAATGTGTGTGTATGTGTGCTGGGATGATAGAGAGTTTGGAGTGCCTGATCTCTTACCCAATTACTGTGGCAGGAATCTTAAACCTTTATCTGAATTTTTGCCAGAGATGATATCTTACTCTGTTTAAACCGAGTTCTCTGCTTTTATTTTTCCTAAAACAACATTCCAGCTGAGAAGAGAGCAACCAGGGCTAGTGCTGCCCAGCTTTTCATTCCCTGGGTAGACGTGCAGGTTGCTTGGCACACGTGCAAGACCCAATTTCACACTGCTGGCCTAAAGAAATTCCATATTCCTGTGCAAAGACTCCCATCAGGCTCCTGCCCGCCAGTGGAGAGCATTTCAGAGGCTTGGGGCAGAGGGAGGAAGAAACTCCCTCCCGAACCATAGACTAAAAATAGGCTGATGCTGTGCAAACAGCTTTGCCGTGAACTTCCCTCTGGCAGGCAGCCAGTGCAGCTGCCCGAGCGTTTTAAGCCCAGATACCTCTCCAAAACAAAGAGTCACTGAAGTTAAGCACAGTTAGCAACGCTTTTAATCTTATTACTCCCTGCTGCGTTGTCTCAATTTCAGCTTCTTCCAGAGTGCAGGTAGCTTATTCGGGATCTGAGGTCAAATTTTTTCACCTAAGCCATGGTTGAGACTGGCACTGGCAATCCCTGAAGTCTGCAAAGTTCAAAGCAGGGAGGAGGCCTTTAATCTAAAACTGAAATGCTCAGGTGATGTGTCCAAAAAGTGCTTTCCTGTGGAGTAAGAACTGCAGTAGCTGGGCTGTAGAAGGTTTTAAAACTCTCCAAATGGCTGTTAACTAAACGATCTTAAATCCTGATGTGGTGATATGGAAATTGAAAAGTCAGTTTCTTAAATGAGACTTCTTTAAAAAAAGAATAAACACGAGACACAAGAGTCTGGGCAGTTGGATTGAATGACAGAGGTGATTCATTCAGGCTTTGCAGCCTGTGAGTTGTTTGGGTTTGCCATAGTTTCCAGTGTTTTTACCTACTTATTAGTGCTGAGGTTTCACCCTAAAATAAATTACCACATTCTTTTGTACGCTTTGACTATGAAAACTGATGTTTCAGTGTAAGTATCAAGCTTCCTCCTTCTTTGTTTCAATAGTTGTTGATTGTTTAGACATAACAAGATTCACATTTTCCCTTATCATGATTTTACAGGAAGTGTGTTTTCCAAAACTAATTAAATCTCTGGGTAATTTTCAGCTATTTCACAGGAATCACTGAGAATGCAGTAATTTTGCATAGCTGCTTTTTTCCCCTCTCATTTTTGTATTGTCAAATATTCAGTTTTTATTTGAATCTTCTGTATCCAGTTGTCTGGTTTGTGTGGGAATTAAACAGAAGATCAGTGTCATTGTGCTTTACATTCTCTTTAAACTCTCATCAATAGCAGGACCACACTAGTCTGTAAGTTTGTAATTTAAGATGCACTTGGCGGGGGTTCAAAGAGACAGGAGCTCTAGTCTATCTCACTTCCCCTTGGAAAGCCTTTCTGATGCTGCCAAACAATATTTACACCAGCAGGGAACTGAGTTTTGGAAAACTTTTCCAGGCTCTGAAGAAACCAAGCAACCTGAGACTTTGATAAACCTTAGTAAATTTTAAAACTCCTGATGCTATCAGAGTGTAAAACCTGTGTTAGCCCATCAGATATGACGGATTTACAATTTGAGGAGTGGATTTCAGGTAAGAGATAAAATTAAGAGCAGAGGTTTGGCAAAAAAAGTGTTATTTGAAGCAAAATTCTCCTATTGTCATCTCTGTTGAGCACTTCATGGTATCTTACATTTCTTCAGTTACAGCTACAGGTACTCTGTTCCACAAACAACTGAACATACTGTTTGCTAAGTCGGGTCAGTGCCTGCGGAGAGATAGGTTTAAAAAGCATCAAGCTTATTTCTTCTTTTGGGACCTTCAGCATTCTAGCTGTCTGGAGAGAGGGTTCAGGTGAGGTCATGTTTTCTCTGTCCCAGAAGAAAGGTTTTCTCCCCTTGCTATGGGGTCTGGCAGTCCTTTTGAGAGCAGTTCTCCCCCTTCCCATCCCTGTTTTATGGGGCTTTTTGAGGACAGATTTCTGAAGGGAATTTCCACTTGGTCAAGCATGATTCTGGGTGGGTAACAGGCAGTAAAGAGGAATTCTAGCTCCCTGCTGCCTGGTTTCTTAGCGTGGGACCCTAAAAATTATTTTATTTCCCCTTTTAAATATGAACTGAGTTCTAAAAGCAATATTCAACTGAACTCTGTCCTTTCCAGGCATCTCATCCAGTCGTGCAGCCTTAACCCAAATCCAGATTCAGATCAAGTGTTACTCCTATAACAGCATTTCATATTTGAGGATCTGAATGACAATCTTGCCAATCTCGTATCACACAACTCGACTTCTTTGCAAAGGACAGGGGAGTCCTGAAGTGCAACTCCCTCCTGCCCTGGTTTGTGTGTGTGTGTGTCTCATCTCTGCTTCCCTTGTAATCTGTATAGAGAAGATTTCTGAGATACTTGAATGGCTGCCAGGGTCTGCATGGGAGGCAGGGCCTTGGCATGTGAGCCCTGACACCTGATGCTTAGTCTGCATTGAGGCAGTGCCAGCTGGATCCGCTGCCTTCTTTATCAGGAGTTATCTGATCGGCCTGCTGGCTGTGGGATCCTGCTGGTCTTCCTCATTCTTCTCCCTGTTGCTAAAACAGCCTTGCCACCACCTCCTGCCTTCTCTTGAGTTTCTGTCCTCACACCTTCTGGCCCCTTTGTCCGTGATGGTGTCAATGGGCTCAGATTATTGGGGTTTTTTAACAATCCTTGTGTCTGGGTCACCTGTGTGTATCTGTACGGACACCTCTTCTGAGATATGTGACAAAGAGAGTCTTTTACATATTTTTAGTAATGCTCCTGGGGTTTCCAGACAGCTCCTGCACTCGGGTGCCTGGTGGAAGCAGATTAACCTGTTCATTCCTCAGAAAGCAACTGAGAAAGGGGGGGAATGCCACATCCCCCTTCCCTAATGGGAAGACCTGTGAGCACCAACCATCTGCATTTGGAGTTGTCCAACCTTCCAGTGCAGATATCCTGAGCTGAAGTCCTGCTGCAGCATTCCCTTGGTTTCTTACTAGCAGCTTCCATCTAAGCAGTGACAGAAAAAATTGAGGCTGTGTTAACTAAGTTTTTAGCTAAAATAGCTGCTTGACTTTAGCAAGAGAACTTCCCATGCACAACCCATCTCCCAGAGGTCCTTTCACACCTGTGTAGCCCTGGGAGTTTGCTTTGTGTGGATGTTGTGATGTGGTAATGTCTGCTACTGTTCTCCCAGAGGCTGTTTAATTTTGAGTAAGCCAATAGGGTGGCTGCCATCAGTCACATTCATTTTGGTGAGGTTTGCACTGAAATGTGTCACATAGAAGCTGTTGGGTCACCCAGGTATCTTGTTGATGCGAGTACTGCTGAATGAGGGGAGAGAAAAAGGTTTCCTTGTTACTGTCATGGAGAAAATGTACCTCTCAGTATTCCTTGCTGCATAGGGAAGGGAGGAATCTGCTGTAACTGCCTTGGCCCTGCTTTTTGTTCTGCTTTGCTGTTTCAAGGGCTTGCTGGGGGCCTCAGGTGACTCCTTGGGGGTGAGAAGGGCCATGCGTGCAGTCAATGGAGGTGTGGGAGGAGTGAAAGGAGGTCAGGCTGGGCTTTACTGTGTCCTCATGCAGGGTTTGCAGGACCATGTGACAGCGTCTGATAACACTGGTGTTCCCCTCGTGTGGCAGCAGGGATGGTGCACACACGGCAGAGGGTTGGTGCAGCAGCTCTGGAGGCAGCTCTGCAGCAGGAACTGTGGTCTTGTTGAAAGAACCCTCTTTTCTTACCAACTCAGTCAGTGACTCCATCAGGCCACATTGTTCAGTGAGTCAAGTGGAGCTTGAAAAACAGCTATTTCCAAAAAAAAAACCAACAAAAAAACCTTAATACCTTTCTGGTAGTTATGTTGCTCAGGCTTCAACCTTTGTGTCAGAACAGGTTCAAACAAACACAATGTCCTTTGGGTGGGTCTCTGGATTTCAGGTGTGCCGCCTTCTCTGTCCAAGCCACTTCCCACAGCTCTCCTGTGCCCAGGGAACAAGGTCCCTGCTGAGCAGGAAGAGGAGCAAGTGCAGACCTCAGAGCTGTTGGGGAGAAGGTGGGCACCCCACGTGCTCAGTCACAGCCATGGGGCTTGGGATACTAAAAATCATGGGCACAGGACTGTGCTTCAGGGTTGGCAGCACTGAGCCTATGCCGTGCTCTGCCTCAGTGACAGGATCCGCCTTTGCTTGTTTTCTGCCATTTTAAGATAATCCTTGTTTAAATTCCTGCAGGCCCTTAGGCGAGCTGGCCCTTAGCAGCCGGCTGGCACCGGGTGAATCCCGCCGGGCAGGACCCCGTGTGTCTGTGGTGTGGGGTGCCAAGCGCCGGCCTCGCCGCGGTGTTGTGACAGACGCCGTCGCGTGTCTGGTCCTGCTGAGCCGGCACCACTGGGATAATTCTGAACAACGGATGTTTGCAAACCAAAGCTGATAAATGCCATAAATACCGGCCCCAAAGTGCAGCAATCCAGGCTGGTGGTTCTCAGGATGCTTGAGATTCTGTGATAAGCAACCACCGGAGTGTTTTTTGTAATTCTTGTGCCACTGACTGTTCCTTGTGCTACTGAATAAAGAGCAAAATGTCTGTAATTCCCCCAACCCCTGTCCTGGAGTATGAAAACCTTTTTAGTGAAAAAGGAAGTTATCTACAGCTACAGAGAAGTACATTGGTTCAGAGGTTTTGCTTATTTTACTTTTGGTAAGTAAATTGTCCTTTATTAGCCGAGCAGGGAGAGAGATCTTGGTAAACTCTCATCATCCAGGAAATCCCAGTCTTGAAACAAATACGTAGATAGGCACCACTTTCCAAAATCCATGGAGACTGTCACCACTGAGAATCACTTTGACGACACATTTCTACAAGAGTCAACAAGACGGAGAACAGGAATAACATTATTTTAATAGGTATTTTGCAATAAACAACATCTATTCCCTATTTCTTAGGAAGGGTGTGTCTCTTTTTAAATGATGTTTTTGTACATCTGGCTTCCTCTCCCATTTGAAACATTTGGCTAGAAAAATAATTATAGGCTATTATAATTACTAGTCAGAGTGGAGAGATCTCTCTGTAGCCATGCAGTAGATGGGATGCTTGTGTGCTAAATTCACATTTTGGAGAATGCTCTCTATATAATCTAATGAGATATTCCTTCTTGTTTTTCCTCTTGACTAAAAATGGTGGTGCTCATCTCAGGACTGGGTTAATGTGCCTTGAATTCTCCATTTTTCCCTGTTCTGTCTCCACAGACAAATTTTCTGGTCACAAGGGAGTTATGCTGGTCTCAGTAGTTAATCTGCTGAAGATTTTTTTGTGCTCTTTGCTTTTTTAGAAGACTTGTTTTGTGAAACAAAACCAGTAGATAAATTCTGCTAATTCCCTCTGAGTCAGCTAGCAACAATGGCAAAGCTGGGAGGGAAAAATGGGGGGAAGAGGGGGATTGGTAAATGGGCACTGACCTGAAGAGCTGACCCAGAGGACACTATTTCAGGTGCTACCAAAGAATGACTGCTCAGTTATTACCCCCAGGTACCCCACCACTGGGGGGAACATGTGGTTGCCAGGAAAGGTTTCTAAAAGTCTGTAAACAAAGTTATTTACAACTGGTGCTCACAGAGGCCATGGTTCACTGGGCCTGAGCACTGAGATACGCCTGGCTGGCAACAGAGAACAAAATAATTATGAAATCAAGAATCTACTCAGACACAAAACACATTTATTAAATTATTTTGCCTTGTAAGAAGCTATGCATACCAGAGAAATCAGAACACTGGCTTTCCCACCTTATGTATCATCTAGCCAGAAAATGTGCAGCTCCCAGATACGTCTGAGCCCCCTCACCCTGCACTGCAAACCTCAGTGGCCCTGTACCAGCAAGAACAAAACTGGTCATCTACTAAATCTGGTGCTGATCTCAGCTAACCAACTTCCAGTAATATCAGCAAATATTTCTGCTTTTGTAAATCTGTTTTTCCCTCCATAACGGGGTGCCAGCAAGACCGGGAATGCTTTGGATCCAGGAATGTGCTATTTGGCAGGAGGAACAAAGAAATTGCTCACTCAGAAGGGCAAAACAGGACTAATGGTTTTGTCTGCTGGGGAGAAACTGCACAGAAGGCAAGCCAGCAACTCCTCCCTGCCATCAGAAAGATGCTGTTGGATGCTACTTTTAATAGCAGAAATTGATGTTGGTCATTAATGAGAAATGTCTTCAGTAACTAAAATAAAATTGGATCCTGAAACACTTCTGTGGTTGCAGAGTCTCTCGATAGATACTGCCCACTGCCCACTAATGTCAGGCTCTCCCTGGACTTGACAGGGCAGCTGCTGTTCTTCCTGGCCTTCTGGAAATGATCCAGCTATGATGTGTTCCTGATATCCCTGAGCTGCAGGGCGTTTCATTCTGCTGCTCCAGGCAATTTGATAAAGGCTCCTTCCTCCCACTCCAGAGTTAACCCTCCCAGACTGTAGCTGAACACCTTGCTGCAACAATGCAGCATTCAGTAGGGATCATGCCCATTTGCTTAGTTAAAATGTGCTCAAATTGTTTGTTTCATACAAAGGAGCAATTACATTGATTGCATTGTGTTTTCTGAGCCGACAGCAATAATGGTAGGTGTGTATCGGGGTGATTGCTACAGCTCTTTATAAATAAAGTTATTTTTAAGAATTATTATCCTTTTCTTGACACAAAGATTTTATGCAGCATAAAATAAAACTTGGTTTCCATCCATTAGAGAAAGAAGGGGAAAGTCTTCAGCTGATACATAGTATAAGAAACCACGAATTTCCATTTGCACTGTTGCATTGTCCTTACTCCAGACCTACAGGAAAAGTCAATGCTTTTTTTTTCTTCTTTCTCCCATTTGAGACCACTGGAGTTATCCAGGCCTTTCCATGCTTTCCTATTATTTTACCTCAGGATCAGATTTTTCATTCAGACAATTACAGATATGGACAGCATCTACAGGCACAATTCAGCCTTATCTTACAGCAAAAGGAAAATGATCTTCTATCCACCCCATGCAGGGAGGTCCCATTGTGTGTGGGAAAGTGGTACCTGTCACTACTGTCTTTGCCTGGTCAAAAGGCACAGCTATCACCAGCTGAGGCTCACTTTTAAGTCAGTTCCCTGCTCTGTCAGATGTGGAGTGGCCTCTGCAAAGGGTTCCCTGCACCATGTCAGAGCCATGTGCTGTGAGCACACTAACCCTGCAAAGAGAAGCAGAGGAGAAAAATCCCACAATATATGACTTATGTATATTTGACCCTGGCAAATGATCAGCTGCTGGAGGCCTGGAGCATGACAGTTGGTTATCACAAATGTCCTGACACGACACTGCCGGCTTGTTTGAGTGCCCTGCCCTGCCCAGGGCCCTGACAGCTGGCACTGCTCCAATACCACAGAACCTACCAGTGCCATGGTCTGTTGGGTATTTAGAGGTACTTTCTTCATGCCCTCAGCTGCCTTTGCTGGGGGGTTGGATTTCTTCGGCTTGGGGAGAATGAGACCCTACCGAATCCTGTGATTGACAGGAAGACATGGAGGAATGCAAACATTCCCATTTCTTTCCTCCTTCAAGGTGCATAAAGCTGCAGTGGAGGACGGGCCTTCCCTGGTGATGGAGAGGAGCCTGGGCAGCACTTGGCAGAAGAGGAGTGTTCCTGCTGGGCATGGGGAGTCTGTCTGTGGAGGCCCTTCATGGACATGAACACCCGAGGGATGCACATCCCTGTCCTTGGTTCTGGAATGACAGCAGTTACCAGCCCTGTTCCCATGGGCATGGGAATCACAGAATCACAGACTCAGTTAGATTGGAAAAGACCTCTGAGATGATCAAGTCCAACCTATGACCAAACCCCACCGTGTCAACTAGACCAGGGCTCCAAGTGGTCTTTTCTTAACCAGGGACGGTGACTCCACCACCCCCCCGGGCAGCCCATTCCAGTGTCTAATCACCCTTTCTGTGAAGAAATTCTTCCTGATGTCCAACCAAAACCTCCCCTGGCACAGGTTAAGAGTGTGTCCCCTTGTCCTATCGCTGGTTGCCTGGGAGAAGAGCCCGACCCCCATCTGGCTACACCCTCCTGTCAGGGAGTTGTAGGGTCCCCACTGAGTCTCCTCCTCTCCAGGCTGAACACCCCCAGCTCCTTCGGCTGCTCTTCATCACACTTGTGCTCCAGCCCCTTCACCACCTCCATTGCCATTCTCTGGACCCGCTCCAGCACCTCAATGTCCTTCCCGAATTAAGAGGCCCAGAACTGGACACTGCCACCCTCCCATGGTGTCCTGAGAGGACGGGGAACACCCCGACATCGCGGTGTGTGGAGAGGAGGGCCAACTCTGAAGACCCCAGAGAGGGGATGTGGGACGGCGCGGGGAACACCCGCACCCCGCTGGGAAGGGCACAGCCCCGCCGAGGGCCCCGTTCCGGCGAGGGGCTCCCCCTGTCCCGCTCTTCCCCGGGGGCAGCGGGGCGGCCGCACGGCCACGCCGAGGGCGGCGGCTGCACCGCGGCCATGTTGAGGGCGGGGAGCGCGGAGGGCGCGGAGGCGGCGCCGGGGCCGCTGCGGGCGCGGTGCCTCCCGCTCCCCCTGCCCGCCACCACCGCTCCGAGCCGCCTCTGCCGCCGCTGCTCCGAGCCGCCCGCAGCCGCCGCCGGTGGGGCCGCGCTCCATGGCGACCCCCAGCCCCTGCATCGTGGTGAGTGCGGCGGGACGGGCGATGCCGGGCGATGCCGGGGCCGCTGTGCCCCGCCGGCCGACGAGGGGGATCCCGCCTGCCGCCCGGAATGCGGAGATCTGTGAGGGACCGCGGGGGTGCCGCGTCGTGTGGTGTGTCGTGTCCCGTGCTGTCGTGTCGTGTGTCGTCTGTCGCGTCCCTGAGCGCCGCCGCTCCCCGGAGTCACCTTGAGGGCAGCCCCGGCCTCGCTGCCAGCGCCGGGCCCGGGGCTGCCCGTCCCTGCCCTCGCTGCCCCGGGCCGGGCGCGTCCCTTCCCCGCGGGGGCCGCGGGTCCCTCGGGGTGGGATCCTGGGGACTCGGAGCCCGGGGGCGGCGGGCACAGCCGGCACTGGCGCCTCTGGAGCGAAGGTGGATGAACTTCCCCCAGGGCTGCACAACTTCCTATTCCTGTTGCTGTTCGCGGCGTGCGGGAGGCTCCGGTCGGGAGGACCCCACGTGTGTGTGAGCCGGGGCTGCTGCCGGAGGAGCAGCATCCGGGGGATGTTCTTTATATTTTTTTGCGTTACCGCCGCATCTGCTAAGGCGCTTACGTGCTCGTTTTTATTAATCTTTTTAAAGCCGGTGCCGGTGCTGATGAAGTGCGTGCGGTGTCTGGTGGCCGGGAGCTGTGCCGGCCGCGAGGTTGCGACTGTAAATCCCTGCAGTCCATAAAAAAACCCTGATAAAACCTGTAGGAAGGGCCCATTCCCTGTCAGATGCAGAAAGGAAGGTTTAGTAGACATGCTCGATACAACGTTGGTTCTGAACCACAGGAAAATACCATGAGTTTTGGGAGGGACCTGCTTTATTTCTTAAAATAGCAGCCTGCTGTGGTCTGCAGGGACCCAGAGCAGGGACTCCATGCCCGAGCCGTATGTGTGTGTGCAGCTCACACAGGGTCAGTTTTGGATGGGAGTTTGAAATACTAATGAAATTCCCCAGGTAAAATACTCATTAGGGGTTACACAACAAAACCCCATGTAAACAGCTGGCTGATCACTGGCCAGGTAAGTGCTTGCACGGGCACTGAAATAAGATTGAGTCCTGCAAAAGTAGCTGTACCAAAATGGATACTTAAAATGCCCGCCTTGGTGAACTGTCAGTGACAAGCTTCTGTTTTCCTCCTGCAATTCTTTTTCTCGTCCTGGTACTCAGCTGCATAACCAGAGAGTGAAGGAATTAAAAAAACACATTGTCATTTTCAAGCTGCAGCAGGGTTAAGGTTCAGGGAAGGCTCTGCCTGATGTGACAATGTGCCTTGAGCCTCAGCAGTGTTTGGTATCATTATATACATTTACTAATCCCTTGTCCTAATTAACATGCACTTCCCAGTGTTGCAGGCTGTTTGTCCATGTGGAACAGGTTGCTGAAGGCTTTAATTTCAGATTCTGAAAGATCTTGAACCTCCCTGTTTTGGAGATGGTGGTCAGAGAAGACTTGCTTCTCAGCATCATAACTTGCCGTGCTCACGTAGCTGTCTTGTCTTGTCCTGAACACTGGCTCGTGTGTTTTGTTGTGATCGGGTGTTTTGGAGATTTGGAAGGTGTCCATGTCAGAACCTCTGCTTGCTTAATTGCAAATGCAGGTTTTGCATTACATTAGGAAAATCAAAGAGGTTAAAAAGCTCCTTGGTAAATTTTTTAATGGAATATAGAGTTTCATTCAGGTGAAGTACCTTCACTTTCCCGCTCTCCGGTGCAGGAGAATGTTGTGGGACTTGGGCATTGCGTAACAACTCGTGGTATTTCAAGTAACCCTTGTGAGCTGTTAGATTACACTTTGTTTGTGTTCAGTGTGAGTGATGTTTTCAGAGAGGCTGATGAGTGTTGTGGGTTTGATAGTTTTTACTGAATAACGCAGAGTCTCACCACGGACTTTATATAAGGCTCTTTAGAAATCTCACCTTATTTCCTTTTCAGATTGGTGATGATGAGCAAGGCTACGACCTGGATTTGTTCTGCATACCTAAGCATTATGCAGATGATTTGGAAAAAGTCTATATTCCTCATGGGCTCATCATGGACAGGTTTGTTTGACTTCAGACAGTACACTGATTCCATGACGCAGGAATAAACAATCTTCCAGTGATAATTTTGCTGCCTAGTGACTGTCTAAATAGATTACATTTAATTAGAGACTAGAACGTGCAAGTGCTAATTAACTCTCTTTTTTTGGCTTCTGAGAGTTTGTACATTTTCAGTCATGCTATTGTTTGAAAATTGGTCATAATTCTCAAGCAAAATGTTGTGGTAGGTAGCAACCTATGACTTTATTTCCAGTGTTCCTCTGATGTTTTACCTTCTTAAAATGTAATTAGAAGACGTTTGGTTGTACCAGTTGAGTCTGAAAACAATTATAGCCTCCTGAATTTCCATAAGATATTAATAAAAGTAAATTATTAATCTTGTCGTCTTAAACTTCCTCATGTTCATGTGGTAGGTAAATAACATCCTACTTTCTCCTACCTTCTGGGAGAGACGTTATCCTCCACAAATATAAATCTATTGCTTCTGTGGTTACTGAAATCTGTAATGTGCTGTGAAGTTTTATCTTGTGTGATCAGAAATTAGTGCATAAGCCTACGAGGCATTTTTGTTTTATTTTGTGTTTGATAGTTGCTAATTCCCTTTAAGAGAATGAACAACAAATTTGGTGAATTTAAGCCATTTATGAGTGGCACTGGGGGGATCTTCCAGGAGATCTTTTGACTAGGAATGCATCTAGATTTTGCATGGTCCTGTTTGACTAGATACAATGAACATCCCTTTAAAAAAATTTTATTTTTAATTATTGTAAAAACTTTGCACTGGAAGTCCATATAGAGCAAAAAATTGGACAAAATACTTGTCATTAAGGAACTGACATAAAGTTTATAATGGTTGGCTTTCTCTGAGAAACCTGCTGTCAGCTGGCACACAATAAATGCAGACCATGCTTTCTAAAATAAATTGCAAGATAAATTTAGAGACAATGATTGCAGAAAAACAGTGCAGTGTTCTCTTGCTCTGCATTGTTGGTATTGTATTCTGCATTCAGGACAAGTTTCTGGCATTCTGACTTGGCAAATAAACTCTTTAGTTTAAAATTTGAAACTTTTCTTGCTCCTCAGTAAGGGGTGCTGCCTTTGGGTTGTGTTATGCTGCTCTTTGCATGGAAGCTGAACCTGTCTTTGGAAGGAGAAACACACCTTTGTGTCTCATATTTGACAACCAAACAGTTTCAAGGGGTTAAAATTTGCTTTGGCTGAGTGTGAAATATGAAAACAAGGTCCTTTGGCAGCACTATTGTTGGATTAACCTTGAACAGCAAAACTTAGTTGACCAGTAGTGTAAAAGTGACTGAAGTGGTAGACAAATATTTTTGAGCGAACATATGCAGCAAACAAGTTCAATGCCCGTGTTTGCTGCTGTTCACAGTACAAAACACTGCTGCTACGGTAAACAAATGAAATGTTTTGACAGCTCACTCTTCTTTGGTTTTGTTTAGGACGGAGAGACTGGCACGAGAAATTATGAAGGGCATGGGAGGACACCACATTGTGGCACTCTGTGTACTGAAGGGTGGCTATAAATTTTTTGCTGATTTATTAGACTACATCAAAGCCCTGAACAGAAACAGTGACAAATCAATCCCCATGACTGTCGACTTCATTAGGTTGAAGAGTTACTGCGTAAGTATCTGTGCAGTGCTGTGCAATTTTTATCTGTTTGACTAGAAATTAACAGAGGTGATTTAATATTGTTACTTCCAGAATGTGCTAATATTAAACAAATAATCAAGGGAACTAAGAGTCATAGGCTAATTTACTCTTTCTCTACCTTATTATGTAATGCGTTTTCTTTTAGACCTTGGTATCTCCTCAGCCCAGTAAAATCCTTGTAGAGTAGAGAGTCCTTTATTTGTTCATGTCCTTTACTTGTTCACCAATTTCCTTTCAGACCTCTACCCCATCTCTAAAGCTGTGCCTCAAGACTAATACAGAGGATTCTCCTGCAACTTTGATTTAATTCTAGGAATTATGTGGACCAGACCTCATCGTTGAACAGGATGATTTGAAAGCTGCAAAAACTGTTATACCCAAGTTCCCTATCCCATCTTTTGTTTGGCTCAACCAAACAATGAGTCAAAGTAGTTGTATTTAGCCTTGAAGAAATACTAGATACATAAACTTAGAATTATGATTAGTGGCCCCTGAGTGTTGTACCACCTTTTCAAGACTAGGCATCTAGGGTTGCCCTGGGTTTACATTTTTTGGGAGAATCTTTTAATTCTGAACACAACTTTATAGAGAAAGTGAACATTCTGTAAAATGAGGTAACTTGCAAGTTTTATAGAAGGAAGCACAAGGTTGTGTTGTGCAGATCAGAGGAAGAAGCAGATGTATGTCAGCACTGTATGATTCCTGACTTTCTGACAGCCAAGTCTCATGTTTTTGGGATTTCAGAAATTTATGATGTGTTCCCTAAGACCACCTGTAACGTGGAATTAATGACATTTTTTGGTTTTAGTTTAGAGTGTTTCAATACATTGTTTCACAGTTAGTTCTGTATCAGCAACTTGGCATTGAAGTCAGCACTGTGAGTTACTTGTTGCAGTTGTAGAGGAGTGCAGAAAGCATTAGAAAATGGAGATAACTGACTTGGAAACTTATCCTTTGTTTCATTAAACTGTGGAACCCAGAGATGGAGTTATTGTGATCTATTAATGTGTCACAGCAAAGCCCAGAACTGTGTGAGGCTTTGGTCCAGTCTGTGCAGACAAGCAGCCCCAGCTGCCCGAGGCACACACACCACAACCTGTCCAGGGGTTACCTGGAGACCACAGTCATGTTTGCAGAACATGAGGCAGTAATTTAGTTATGTACTTTAACGAGAAGGCAAGGCTGGGCAGAAGGATTTGTGCCAGCCTTTGGTTATATCTCACAAGGCACTTTGTGCTTGTGCACGGTATTAAAGTCAGTTAGAGAGCAGCAGTTTGAGCCTCTTTCCTTCCTTTCCTCCCAAAAGAGGAGGCTCCTGCCACCAGTCTGCTTAACTATGAAGCCCCCACATGCCCATATATTCTGCCTGTAAAAAACACGGAAAACTCTATTACAGGATAATAGGTTAAAGAATAGGAAATGATGGCTCACACCTTCTTTTTTTTGTAACCCTGGGACAGGCAGTTGTATGTATCTTCTTCTTTCCCCAAGGAACACTTCCAATAGCTTACTTAGTTTGTTTAAACAAACAGTGTAAAGACTACACCCTTTCACACTCTCTACTTTCTAACTTGGAAAAAAAATATTGGAGAAATGGTTTGAAACACCTGAAAAAAAGCCTCTGTTAAAAAGCAAGGCTGCCTTTTTACTGGTGTTTCAGGCATGTTTCAGTTTATTTCTTTACTACAACTGCTTTTGTTTACTACCCCCCAGAACTACAGTGCCTTGTTATTAATAGGGGAGTGAGCAACCAAGTAAGTTTTATGGAAATTAAAAGCCTCTTTTTGTAGTAAAAACATGTGGATGAAGAGAGAAGCAGAAAAAGCCAGACGGAAAGTTGTCTAAGTAGAATGTTTTCCTTGAGGTGTTGGCTTCAGGGTTTTTGGTTTTGTCAGCCAATTCTATAAAAGAATGTTTTCTTAGCCTAGATGAGTTAGGAGCTCCTGTTACCTGATGCCTCCACTGCAGTATTTACAAGCACTTCATTTTTGTAGACTCTCTTAGGTGGTTATTAATATCCAATCTTAGGTCCTTTAGAGTGGATAAGAATGTCCTAACATGGACATGTATGTAGCAGCTTGACTGGGTCTTCCATCAGAAATAGTATTGTAATGCTAAATCTGCTCTGTAGTTTTGACCTGTGCTTTACTAGATGGACAGATTTGTGTTTAGTGATGTGAAAGCCATCACAAGCTGTAATGGACAGTTGGAAGTGGAGCTTTCGACTCTCTTGTCACTGTCTCTGGATATGATTACTAGATCATCCTACCTGCCTCTACAGACAGGATAAGAGATGTTAAAAATACCCTGGTCGTGTAAATAAAGCAGCTGAACTTTTGTAATGGTTCTGTAATTGATGTAATTCAGGTTCTATTCTTGTTTCAAATCGATCGTTTAATATTTACAAGCATATGGGGGTTGTGTTGCAATGGGTTTTTGTGTTGCAATGCAAAGTTCATACTGTTCTGCACCCAAAAATAATTTTCTAAGAATACTGACTTGATCAAGCTGTGATTAAACTTTGCTCGTAACTCCAGTTTTCTGAGTCCTTACAGATGAATTTTAATGATCTGGCAAGCTGTTAAGAAATGGAAAGATAGTGTTTGTGAACAGATCCAGCTCTCAGTATTCCTGACAAACAGTTCATTCTGTTTGTGTTACAGGAAGAATGGCTTTTCACCAGTCTACTGCATTTAAACATGGAAATGAGCAAATGTTGCTTATATAGTCATGAAGGGCAGCCAAAAGACAGTGGATGTGTTGTACTGTCACTTGGAAAAATAGGGATTTTCAGTGGAGTACATGGTAAACTCTGGTTAGACTGGTCACAGCAGTATTCTGAAAGGTCTCTGCCAACCAAGCCTTATAGCAGATGCTGTAAGGAACTTAAAATGCCTTTTTAAAAGGTGATCTTGGAGTCACTTGAGTCAGGAGTTATGATCTTGTAAAGCATTATTGTTTTCCAGCAGTGACAACAGGGAGGCAGTGAAAACAGATCTAAACACTAAAACTCTTATGTGTTAAACCACAAAGCATTAAAGTCTTACCAGTACTGAACTGGGAAATAAGGCTCCTGAAGATAACTAAAACATTGCTTAATTATTAAACAAGGATCTTGCCAGTGGAAATCTGGTTACAACTGGTGTCAGAAATCTTTAACTGTTTTTTCACCCTTTCATTGCTCAGGAACTCAGCACCTGCATAGGCATTTAATATGACCCGTGAGACACTGTCAAGGTTTAAAGTCATTTGAGTGACTTTAATAAACTGCAAAGATTTGTGAAGCACTTCTAGCAGCTGTTTTTATCTTTCCTGTGTAACAGTTCATTTACGTTTTTTTCACAGTTTAGTTTTGCTGAAGCAAAATGCTCTGTTGTAGTGATGGTGTACTTGTGTTGCTGTTCCATTGCTATAAGAAGTAATTTGATCTGTTACCAATATTTGCTGTAAACTAGGCAAGCATAAGCTTTTCTGACTATTTTTGCAGCTTATAGTTCTCAATAGTAATCTGTGTCTTGTTTGCTGGCTATTCTTCTTATGATTGCTTATTCTTATTCAGAGTAAGCCTTTCTAAGGCATTAAAGTTTAAAATGTAAATTACCAGCTATATGGCAGCATGCAGCTTGGAAAACAAACTGCTTTTTGTCCTCTTTCCATATCTGTAGGGAATGCATAGCAAATCCTAGCTTTTTAGATACATATGTATATATAATGGTCACAGATGAGAGATGGTGCCTGCACTGATGCAAATCTCTTGTCAAACAGTCTTTAATCTGAAATACCATCTTTGAAGTTGATCACTTGTAATTTCTTAGTTAATAAAGAGATGCTGTTTTTGAAAGCATTAACATTCACTGGTTATGTGCTTTGCAATTTTGACATTTGCTGCAAGAAAAAAATTAGTTTGACATTTACTGCAAGGAAATAATTAGTTTTATTCTGGTAATGGTAATGCTCACCCTTCTCTTTCTTAGAATGATCAGTCAACTGGAGATATCAAAGTCATTGGGGGAGATGACCTCTCAACCTTGACCGGAAAGGTATGACCCTTTGTATGTTTAAAAGCAAGTAAACAAACAAACCACTAAAGAACCCACATACCTGCATGATTTTAAGGCTGCTCTTTTAGTATGTGAAGATTATAGGTTTAAAAAATGGAAATGTTTCCTTTAAATATTCACCACTGTGTACTCGGAGAGTGGATAAGCCCCATCAAAGCCATCAGTTTAGTCTGAACTTAAAAAATCCTCTGTTCGCTGTCTTTGGTATCAGCAAAGTCTTAGATTTGTTTTTCTGCAATGCCTGAGAAGAATCTTGTGTAGGCTGTTGTCTACAAACTACCTTTGAAAGAGACTGGTGTTATTTATTTGCCATATCGGTGTTCCAGTGAAGTAGTGGTAGTTCCTGTGACAGGCAGTGACAAGAGAAGGAAATGGGAGAATGTAAATTGGGAATCTACTTTTCTCCAGTGATTCAATGGAGATCATTGAGCCAGATGTCAGGGGTTAAAGCATCAGTGCCTCCTGCTCTGTCAGAACACAGCACTTTCCCCTTCTCTTTACACATGTGATCTTTAAGACATGTATGTCTCAGTTCAGTGTAAAGGATGCAGGTATGACAGAACTGTACGTGTCTGTGTAGTAGGACACTCTTTGCTTCAGAAGAATATGACTTGTGTAGACTCTGTTTTGATCTCTTTTGCATATATCTGGAATTTTCAAAGTCTGAATAATGTAAAGACCACTTTGTACTCAGTGGGAGCTGTTGAAGAGAATCTCAGGTAATTGTTATTAAAGCATCACAAATGTTGACTACAAAGAATTTGCTGCTACAAATTGTGTAAATATATGTATATAAACATACATAAATAGTGCTACAAATATTTAACTGCATTGAAAATTAACAGGTTATAGAGATTAATAAGAAATTGTATGTTGTCTAGATATTAATGGACTTTTCCTTTTCTTTTTTTCTTTTTCTTCCTACCAGAATGTTTTGATTGTAGAAGTAAGTATTATGTTTCACTTTGCAGTTCTAATGTGTCAGTGGTTAAAGAGTTCTATTAGAAGTTGTTTTCTAAGCCAGAAGACCTACAGTTTCTGGCTTCAAGTCTTCCAGCTTCTGATTTCAGGCCTGAATTTTGCAAGTGGTCTCTGACTTTGAACTAAGCCATGTTTTGAATTCTCAAATTGCGTTCAAGTGCTATATTTAACAAGGAAAATAACCATTTAAAGCTGTTTGCATTTGCTTTCAGTTTTCTGGGATTTTGTCAATTCTAAAATGTCTTTTGTTCCCCCCTTTTTTTCTTTTAAAAAGTAGCCTGAACAAACCAATATGAAATTTATTATTGGCCTGGGTTTATCATAGCAAGCTATGAAACTAAACTGCAGAGGTAGAAAGAGGTTCCTGGTATGAGTATCCTAAAATATGCGAAAAACAGATCTCAGCCCAGTGTCTCTGTGTGTCATTTATTTAGCAAGTAGTGACATTGAGAACACTAATTCTTAATGAGCATTTTGTAGTTGCTAAATTCCCATTCCTCTGTCTCATCATGGTTCCAGGTACAGTATAGCCCAGTTTGATTGCCTAGCAGGTATTATTGTTTAATTCTTGCTTTCATACCTCTTTCTTGATGAACAGCGTTGCTCATGTTCAGCCAATATCACTTTCCTTGAGTACAATTGACAGTTTCAGGGTAGGGAAGCAGCAGCAGTAGACAGGAGAAGTGGATGTGCAATCTAATAGTGTGTTAAGTCTCCAAATAATGGAAATGGCATGTTTGTAAGGAAAGAAACAGCTATGGCAACTGATTCAGCAGCCAAAGGGAAGGATGTTTCTTCTCGTCAAATGTGGCTTTTATGTATTATTTTCCTAATTTGAGAAGGTTATATTATTCCACAGGAAGCACATTCAGTTCCAAAACTCCTACCAAAATAGTATGATACAGCAGTCATTGTGTGACCAGTGGTGTCCTTTGAAGTACATTTGGCTTCAGATAGGCAGATATGTTTAATTAGGTATCTACTCCATTTCAGATGAATGTAAGCCCCAGATTAGGTTAGTTTATCATTTGTTCAGTGAATCATCTATCCAATGACTCGTCTTATGCACTGTCAAATATGAACCCTTTTATCAATCACCATTTTAACTGTCAAACAATAAAAATGCACGTTTATTGTGGGTTTAATGTCTTGTGCACCAGAGCACAAGGCTTTTCTCTACTGCATCCCTTTAATGTCAAAAAAAATCTGTACAAAATAGAACTTCACCTCCAATAAACAGCTAATCATAAAACACAAAATCAGTAATAAGTTCTGTTTTTCCCTTGGATTTTGGAAGTAGCTACTTCTGTTTATTTACCAACTTTGATTTTTATCTATATGCATGTATGTCTTTAAGTTCTCTTGAGTTTATAACCATGATTAAAAGCATTAAGTGGTAATGGTATTGCTGATGAATGCTCTGTTGAATTTGTTGTTTGATTTTTGTTTTAATTGGGAGTCATAGGAAAATAAGCTGAAATCAGGATATTGCTGCTTCTGTGCTATCTGCCTCCTTCACTTCAAATAGACTTTATTTCAGGCCAGGGTAAGGACTGTGCCCCTGAAGATCCTATGATTGTTTCAGTCCAAATGATAAATCTACTTCTGATGCCTCAGTTATAAGACATATATTATTTTTTTCTGCTTATATGTGCAGTAGATGGGATTAAAATGGTGCGTGATTAAAATTTTAGTGTGTTTTAGACTTTAGAACTGCACCCAGATATTCCCAGTGCAATTTTCCCAGCTATTTCTTGAATCTGTAATGTGCATTACATTCCTCCAATTGCAATAATGGGTTGTTCTGCCTGTTTTCCCTTCTTGCTTTTCTTTCTGTTGGATACATCTGTCTGTAACTGAGCTCAACAGCAAGACTAATCTTACTTGTACCATACTCAAATTAAACTTCGTCTCATGGCTGCAAGGACCACAAGCCATAAAATCTCCAGAAGGAGCCAAGAAGGTCATTGCAGTAACTGCTGGTTCAGCAACTGCTTTCAAAGCCACAGTTATCCACAGCAATTAAGAACTCCTGTTATTAATAACTCTCGTGTGTTATTAATTAATAACTCCTGTGTGTGATCACGTTACTCAGTGTGGTTGCATAAGCACGGCAGGGGTTACGTGTCACCTATATTTGGCTGCAGGCATTTTTATGGGCATTTTTACAAACAGTAGTTTGCCATATTTTCATGCTCCTGTGAATGAGCAATTCCTGTGGTAGAAACTTGAAAATGCTACTCTGATGTGTTTAATATTCTGTCTGACATGAGTTTTTTATTTTCAGGATATAATTGATACCGGTAAAACAATGAAAACGTTGCTGTCTCTACTTAAGCAGTACAATCCAAAGATGGTGAAAGTAGCCAGGTAAATTCTTAATGATTATTTGTGCTGTTTTTCACCTTAAGAAGGTCACACAGTGTAAAAAAAAAACCAAACCAACAAACAAAACCAAATGTAGAATACATTTCCATGGAAGAGAAAAACAGGAGGAAACATTCCTGCAGCAGTCATATATGATGCAATCTGTTGAAGTTTAGTACTAAATTAAACTCCAAAACCACTTTTGCTTGTTATGAGAACATGCATTTGTTAGGGATGCTGGAAACACTGTTCTTCTCAGTCTTATTGCTGGAAGAATTTCAGTACTTCGGAAGGGGATAGCTTGTGCATGCCTGGGACATCTCTTACCTGATCACATTATGGTAAGGTTTGTGGTGTTTTACCACTGAATCCAAGTTTAGAAGTAGCTAGAAGAATTTCAGAATTTTGAGCTTAAGAGAAATACCCTCTGAAGTTGATAGAGGCATTTTCAACACAAATTTAGTTCATAAATGTAGACTTTTACTGGAGAGGACAATAAAAATAATTAGTGGTTGTCACTTACCTGTATATAACATCTCTCCAAAGCTGTTTGTTTCTGCTGGCACTATCTGCAACTTCACTATATTTGTGCAGTGAAGACCTTTTTTTAGTTTGCCTTCTTTATTGTAGAATTAAATTAGTTTGCACACTAATATTAATGTTTGTGCAGAGGGCATAGTGCAGCTGAGCTTTGGAGGTCATTCTGTGAGAGTCAGCCAGCCATATGCTCTTCTGGGCTTTTCTACTTAGTCACACCTTTATTTAGTTAGTTTTCAAAACATTTCATAATTAAATAACTTGCAGCCAACAAGAAATATTGAGGATAACATTATATTATTAACCAATATCAACATTCCTCCTACTTCTTTTTCAATTGCATCTGTTGCGCTGCTGTGCTGTGGTTGTGTATTTTCCAATAAAAGCGTAATGATTGCTGGGGATTGGAGATAAAGCAGGGCTGGGTGTAATATCTAATCACTTGTGTTGCCATAACAATGTCAAAGCAGTTGTTAGATGTGTGAGAACAGCTCTTCTTGCTGATAATCTGGGGGTGACCTGCTGAAGGTGAGGCTGTTGAGGATTTCTCCCTGGCCAGATTATAAATATCTGTCACTGAAAAGTGTCACAACACAACAGTGTAAATCATAAATATAATACAAATGAGCAAAGACCAGTTTCCTGTTGTTTAAACCTGTTGCAGTAATTTGGGTCTACCAAAGACCTGAGGAGGTAAACCTGATCATTCTAGATAGTCTTAGTTCTTAGTTACTTCACTTGCCTCTCTTCTATTTCTTTTCCTCTTTGTTAGTTTTTTTTGTTTGTTTTTTGGTGGTGGTGATTGTCGGTTTTTTTAAAATTTTTTTATTTTCTTTTTCTCAGACAGTTAAGGAGTTGTAGCAGGGAGATGTGAATTAGTGCTAATATGACTTGGGGGTTTCTCTGATCAATTCTTACACCAATTCTCGAAAGTTAAGTTTCCCAATTGGAAGTTCCAGCAACCGTCTGAAATCGAGACTGGAACTCTGGCAAATGAAGCCCCACCTTCAGGGGTGACCCAGGAGGGAAGGAGGTCTGTGCTCAATGCACAGAGTTATGCTGATCTCTGCATTTACATTCAGCCATCAACCACCCTTTCTTTTGCTCCCAAAGTCTCTGTACCCCAGACAAGTGTCAGGCCTGTGGGATTGTCTTCTAAGGTAGAAATGCTGAACTGAATAAGGAGGGAATCCAACTATGCTACAGTGCCCCCTGCTCTGTATCTCCCTGCTCTTTATAACCTCTGACTGTTAATTCTGAAAAGTGGAGCAGGTTTGTATCTCCTGATCATCAGAACCCATTACATTTTCTTTATGGGGATAATTAGTGCTTCCAGTGAAAAACAGTTCGGGGCAAGTTGCGCGAGTGCACCTGAAGTTCCTAACACACAGAGAAAACCCCATGAAATCACTTTTCACTATGGAAATGCATCCAGATCAGTATCTCCAAGCCTTTTTCTTGCAGACCCGCTGTTGTCCTTTAGGCTGTAAATCATTCATGATTCTAGGAAGCTGTGATTTTGTCATTATGATCATCTGTGCCTGCAAATAAAATAATAGTTTAATATATGTGTGGTTATCCTGTCAGTTATGCACATTTAGGTCTACTTCAGCTTGTCTGTCATCAAAACAGTATAATATATTTGTACCTGGTGCTTTTCCATGTTTCAGTTTTACATTGGTTTTATTTGACAGTTTGTTGGTAAAAAGAACTCCCCGAAGTGTTGGATATCGACCAGACTGTAAGTGACTTTTTGACAACTGTTATTCATTTTTATAAGCATGTCAGTGTATTGACAAAGTGCAAGAATATTCCAAATAAGTTTTCACTAATGATTCTTGATAGATTTTGCTTTTATTTAGGGAATTTAAATATTTGGAATGTATTTTGATGGAGTTCATCAGGATTTGTATCATTTTACTATATCGAAAACCAAACTTCAATATTTTTGGTCTAGATTACATGCTTTTCACGTGCAAATTCTCCCAGCTTGCATGTAGTCAAATGCTTTGGTCAGCAGAATCTGTTGGATTTGGTCAGCAGAATCTGCTGGATTCACCTTTTGACACATTTGGGAGTGATTTGGGTGCCTAAACGTAGCCACTTCATGCTATTGGGATGTCCCCAGGAATGTAGGAAAACCACACGGGGTAGCAGGTCTGATAAAAGTTAAGGCTGGTTATGTCTGGGCATCTGAATTACTCCCTTCTTGTATTTTCCTGTCTGTCCCAAGACCATTAAGGAAGGAATAGTGTCCGCGGCAGACAATGGTAAGAGAGTGACAGCTCCTCCTGCCTTGGGAAGGGCTGTGTGCTTTAAGCCTGTTCCAGAGGCTAAATTCCTGTTAGTCTGGACCATGGACTTTCACTATAGAGGTGGAGTGAATTTAGCAGCAGAATCACATCCTCTTCCTCCTCCTTTCTGAGGTTGCATATTATTTTAAAACTGAAGTTTTTTCGATCCCTTAAAGCTTCATTGAGGTGTTCCCTTCAGTCAAGGAAGCCCCTCATTCCTGAGATCTCATTATAGGCTTAGCTGGGCTAATGGAGCCTTTGGAGCATCTTGCAGCAGATGACTTGTTTTGCCATCTGTCCATAGAAACAACCTGTCCAGAGCAGGACACATGAGCTCCGAAGGAAGAGACAACAATGGCTGGGCCTGCATTTTATCCCTGTATTGTGAGGCCAAGTAAATGCTAAATGTCACCTTAATTTAGGAAAGACTCAGGAGTCTTTCATTTTGGCATGTGGGGAGAAAGCCATTTGGAAGTTTTATATTGTATATAATTTAATTTTGGTAATTTTATAGTGTGTGTGGGCAGGTTGGACTGAGACTGCCTGACCACTGATGAACTGTCCTGCTAGAGCTGTTCAGACAATCTATGGAAGAGCTGATGTTCTCTTTTTAGGCAGCTTCTCTGGGAGATAAAAATCACAACCAAACCCAAAAAAACCCAAACCAACCCACATTCCTGAGACCTGCAAATGACCCTTCCTGCAGCCCTGCCTAGGGTGCAGGTCCAGCTCCCAGAGGTGCTGCCTTTTGAACTGTGCTGTGAGGGGGACTTGTGCTGTGCTCACCAGTTCACTCCTGCTGCACTGGCATGTCAAACGTGTAGGAAGTGCCAGGAAGCATTGGCACTTTTTGTATGTATTTACAAAGTTAGAGGAAATTTTAAAGGAATTTTATACTCATAATATTCTGTCTATAGATTTAAGAGTTTCCATTCGTTTCTTACATACTAGTAGCCTGCAGTTGTGTGGGGACAAATAAATACAGCTATTTAATTTCTTTTAGTTTGCTAAATCAACAAAGTAAGTTAAAATTCTAAAATAGGTGGAATATGAATCTGAGGGTACTTGAGTGGAAGAAATGAGTTACAATGCTGACATATCTATAAAATTCCAGATTGTCTCTGTAAAAGGCTCTAGTGAACTCTAGGAAGTTCCTTTCTAACACACTGGTGACTTATGGTCTTTTTCAGTTGTTGGATTTGAAGTGCCAGACAAGTTTGTTGTGGGATACGCCCTAGATTACAATGAATACTTTAGAGATTTGAACGTAAGTAATTTTTCCCGTATGTTTTTGTCCATTTAAAACTAGGGAGGAGGAAGGAAGGGAAATCTCCTCACATCACTCTCCCTCCTCTGTAAATCATGCCTCATGTTCCAGTCTGTTCCATTGGTGACTCAACAATGGGAGCAAGTCCTGGAGCAGCAGGACAGTGTTTGGAGCCCTTATGAAACTGAAATTTATTTTGCTGCATGCACGATGGGGGCTGCACATCTGCCAGCTTGGAAATAATGTGAAGTTCATGTGAAGTTTCTTGTCTTACCAGACGTCTACAACAAATAAGTGCATTTGCTTAGTTATGTAAGAGGTAAAGAAGAGAGATCTGAGAAGAAGTTAAGAAGGGCTCACTTTTTGTTGTAAGTCATTAATTCTTTATCTGGGTCTCGCCAGACCCAGAAGACATTGGGTGGGACAATTAGAGGGAGGAGAAAGAAGGCAATGTTGAGATTTTTTGGACCAAAAAAGGGCTTAAGTTTTTCTGCATAAACAGTATCACAAAATCCTTTTGTACGGAAATGTGTACAGCACACTTGTATTGTTTTCGGGAGCTTGCTATCGATGTCAAATGTTGGTCTCTTATGTTACTATTCTAACAGGAGCTTTTTATTTTGTTTTGTTCTAGCATATCTGTGTGATCAGCGAGACAGGGAAGCAGAAGTACAAAGCATGAAAGCAGAGTTCAAGTGCTGTGACAACAGAGCTTTGAAATGTTTTGTTTACTGAGTCCTATCTTTCACAGGCTTCAGCTCTGGCACACCAGCTACACTTGTAGAATGCCCCAACCCCATTGCTATATGCTTACTATAATTTATTGCATGTACAATATAAGAGCTCGTCTTGTTCATTTATATTTTAGAAATGTAAACAACTAGTGCAGTTCTGCACTCCTTATTTTGATTTGCACTATGACTCTACCGACTATCGCTGCCCCTGGTTGGGTTGTGCTGTTTGTGAGCTCCAGAGTCTAACTCTTGCAGTGGTAAATTGCTTAAACCTCATCAACCCAGAACTGAAATAGTTCAAGTACTGTAAATGTAAAACATTTTATGATAGGGAAGTCTATTAGTAATATTTTTAAAATCTGTAATTTAAGTTTTATATTTTAATGCACAGATGTGATTGTGATTAATGGATAGTTGCACCTTTGGGTGTTATAAAGCATGAGGAACAGCCAGTTACAGTATCTGTAATCTCCAAGGAGCTCATTCAAATCTCCGGGAGTTGCCTTATTGCTGTAAAGGAAGTCTGCGTGGAAAAAATGTCTTTTTCCTTTTTTTCTTTTTTTTTAAAAAGATGGAATGACAAAACAGAATGTTTAAAATCTAGTTTTAGTTGAGTTGCCTATTTCTGTTAGATTTTTTTTCTTTAAAAATATCCATCAGTCTGTGGAATTGCCTTTTAAATTTAAACAATTTTAATATATTTGTGGAAAAAAAAAAGTATTGTAATGTTTACTTTACAAGATCTACAAAGCAAAATTCTTTAAATAAAGGCTGTCTCTTTAAAATAAGCCCCACACATCTATCCCACTCATTCTGTATATTAAAGTGCTCTTGAAATTTCCTTCTCAGTAATATTGCCCATAAGTGTTTGTGACAGTGGAGGCAGACTCAACATTTGTTACCTTTGTAGAGCTTCTGGTTAACATAATCCTGTCTATGATAGAGATGATAAAGTGCTGAGGGAAGATATTGAAACAGTTGCATATTTTCTAATCAAACTAGATTTCAGAGAATATGGTTTAAGCACTGATCTTTGTTCTGTCTTGGCAAAAATGAAGAGTGGAGGTTCCATGTTCATTAAACATATCCATGTGGAAAAAAAAAAACAACAAACCACAACCATTTTGTAAGTAATCATTTTGGTTTGTTTCACCAACACTTCTGTTTGTGTGGAGTTCAGTTCTGGCCTCGGCAGCCCAGCTCACACCTGTATTTGTGCCGTGCTTTTTGGGTCTCGTTCTTCTGCACGTGGATTCTCCCACCATATCCTCGGATTTAACGCTGCTCAGTGCTTACACACAACAGAGTTTTTGAAAGATTCTGTTTTGAAAGATTTTTCTGTGGTTTCGGCGTTTGAGTCTTTCCCAAGTGCTTCACACTGTTGCCCATCCATGGCCTGCTCAGGTACAGCTGCAGTAGTTAATAGCAGACCTAAAATATGAATTCACACACTGTCATCCACATCAAATGACCACATTGTATGAGAGATCTATTTGTAAGTCAGAATTCTCATTACAAGTGTTAGAACGCTGGTCATGATTATACTGTACTTTTGCAATGTTTTGGGTAATGTTCCAAAGAGCTTTTATCTCAATGCACTACAGAGTCTGATTGTATTTCTCAACGTTTGTGTATCTGCCTTTTCAAGAGCCTGTGACTTGTTGCAAAAATGTGCAATGCATCTCCAAGAAGAGGAAACACAAAAGCAATGCGAGAAAATATAAACCCACTTGAAAATTATTGTATCTACTCAAGTTTTCATTAGTTCTGGTTGAACTTAAGGTCTAATCTTAAAAAACAGTGTTTTCTTCAACCTTAGTAATTCCCACTTCACAATGTGTTTTAAAATAACTTCCTGGCATCTAGAGAGTATATACTAGGTGGCTTAAAAGTATGTATTTACACATGAAAACAAGGAGTATTGATGATGTTCAATATTTTTTAGGACTTAACTCTTCAATTAGTTGCTCCTGAAATGTTTTCCTATCATGGTTAAGATGGTTATTTACATGCTGTAAATAACAGCATGTAAAGGGAAGGGAGGAGAGTTTGAATTAGTCATAACAAGGGGTTTATCTTTCGAACCATAGCTGGAGTGGGGAAATTCCTGGTCTGTTGGGAGTAGGGGATGGAACTGCATGGACTGTGTGGTCACAGAAGAGGTTTGGGAAGATACTCTTGAGCCACACTGACCCTGGGGGCGATGCTGCAGGAGCCCAGGTCTGCCCTCTAACAAACCTCACCTGTGTCTGATGGAAAAGGGCAATATTAAAAAAAAAAAAAAAAAAATCTTACATTTCAACTTTTGGGGAACAGGCACTGTTTCACTTCCTTCACACAGGTGTTTGTCAGATGTTGTTCTCTATGAAAATTATTCAGAGAAAAAGTTACCCACTCCACCCTTCTAGAACAGTTCTAACTAATGTAGCCTTTCACAGCACCTGTGTGTGCGCTACAGGGAGATAAATCCTCAGGTGAAAAGAGTTGAAAACATAATTGTTACTTTTATTCAGTCATTTTGGTTAAAAGACTAGGGGTTTAGTAACACCTTTGCAAGTTAAATGTCAGCTTTATACAACCCAGACATATAATGTTAAAGCATTAGGAAAGCACAGAGGAATATCTTGTATTTGAACATTTATGTGGCATTTGAAATTCATTATAGTTCCACATTTTATGAATCACAAATGTATGCTGAAAAAATAATTCTGACTATTTATAGGCTTTGCCATACCATCTCTGCCTGTGACATCTGGCATTTCTGTACATTTTGGTAACTCTCGCCTGCCACAGACAGATGTGATGAAAAATCTTTCTGTGAACTGAGCTGGCAGTTCACTTGTTTTTGGGTGTTTTTTTTGGCAGTTCTGGTTTTGAAAATTGAGGCAAATAAGCATCCTTGAGCTGCCTTGTAATTGTATATCCTGACTGATTAAATGTTGGTGGTGTTTCATTGTCTGTTATGCTCTGCAAATCCTGTCAAGCGTGCACTAATCCAGCAGTGAGGAGCTGACACTGCTTACGGGGAGCTGGTTACAACTCATTAAAGGACTGTCTGCTGTGCCTGACTGCCTTTAGTTCCCCTGCAGGTTGCACCTTGCAAGATCAGATCTTGGCTGCAAGCACCTTTATAAGCTGAGACATCACAGTAGTCTATTTTTTTGTTCTTTCTCTTTCTTTCTTTCTTTTTTTTTTTCTTTTGGTATTGTTTAATGACTTTAAATGAATTTAATTTCCCAAGTGGATGTAGTTTGATGGGGAAGTCGCTTCCCAGCTCTGTAGAGATGCCAGTACCCAGTGAGCTCATGTCACTGCAGGCACCAAGGTAAAGAGGGTAGAAAAGCACAAAGACTGAACATGATCTAAGAGCTGGCCGTGAGGGTTTTCATCCCTAGGGGAGCTGAGGAAGGGATCAGGATAGCAACTGCCAGGGGATAAAAGGCTGGTGCAAAGGTGTTTGTTGGGGATACATTTGAATGACACATCTGCTCCAGGCTGTGCTGCTCCACTAAAACAACTGGTGAATGGAAACTTCGTCTTGGAAGGTGGAAATCTCTGTGGAACCAGGTAGGAGAGACAGGCTTGTGATGGTGAGTAAATCAAGCTGCAGGTGGATGAACCTGTTCCAGTAAGAGGCTGGTGTTTATCTAACAGGTGTTTATTAGTGGCATCTTTGGTTTTCCCCCACTACAACCAGAAAGGGAACAAACTCTCATGTGTCTTCTGCATATCTCCAAGTTGCCTGTGGCAAATTGAGGTGCTGGCATTAGGGGTGTGGGGGGGGTGGTCCCAGACAGTCTGTGCCCTGCTACAGATAGTGATTCCTCACCCTGGCCCTTCACAAAAACAGTCAGGAAGATACTCCAGTAGAGACTGTCTGCATGTATAAATAAGGAGCCAGCTACTAAATAAGGAACCAGCTATTTCCAACTCCAGTCCCTGTTAGGTGGCTTCTTGGAGCTGGGTAGCTCATCCATGCCCACTTTACGATCCTGAGATCTCAGGAGCACCAGCAGGAATGCCACTGGATTGCTTTTGGAAGAGGCCTAGACAAAAACTTACATCTCCCACAATATTTTGCTATTTATGGCAGCGAAATCACCCTATTTAGTTCACCTGTTCCAACCCTGCCACTGGAAACCCCTTGTCTCCCCATTGGTTCTGCATGGGAGAGTGTGTGGATGGTGGGGTGGGGCTGGATTTGCTCCTGGAGCCCTCGATGTGCCACTGTGAGCTCGGCAGTGCAGCCTGAGGGGCAGAGCTGGCTTGAGCACGGGCGTTGGCTTGGCTGTCCTGCATTTCGGAGAGTGAGTAAATCCCTCTGGGAACAGACTGTCTGGTTATCGATGAAACACATTGCCTTTCCTGTGCTTTCTCCTGGACAACCTGTGGGCCCGGGAAGTGCCAGAGCAGTGATGCCGATGCTGATGCTTCACTTGCCTGTTTTCCATCTGAGGAACTGGGACGTGACTAAGCCAGCCCTCAGGCAGGGAGGAGGGGGGTGTGTGTATGTGCGAGTTTCTAAATGTTCGTTGCAGTGCCTTTATCAGGTCTTTGCTCCTCAATTTCTCTTCGTGACAATTTTTTCTCTTGCATTCACAAAACGGAAAGTACCCTGTAGCAATCAGAAAATACAAAAAGTATGGGGTAGAAATATCCTTTGTGGTGTAAGCTCCTTACACTTGCAATTAGAAAACCACCCTGTGCTTTCTAGTACAGCATAACCACAACTACCCCTTGGCTGAGCTGCATTTTCCACACACCCCAGTCCCTTCACAGCCATCAGACCTTACCTGGCAGATGTGCACACTCAAATAATTTCTTTTCAGTATGAGGGAAAGGCTGTATTCTCTCACAGACCATATGGCATGAGAACTCACTCTGGATAGTTTATAAATGAATATATGCTCTACTTGAGTCATAGTTTGAGTAACCTTCAATATCCTGTTACAGCACACAAGGATGGGTTTACGTGAGAAATTGCTTAGAGCAATGTCTTACACTTTGCTTCAGAAATGAAAACACTTGAATTTCTATTTTTCTTCCATTTGGTGAGTTTGTTGCCAGGAACCACGTGTCATCAGGGCACCAGTGCTATTGTTTGCACTGGTCATCACTGTCACTTTAGCAAACCCTCAGTGGCTTCTACTTTGCCAAGTGGGTGATACCTGTCATGTCTAATTTAACCTGAGAAGGTTTTATCCTTCGTGCAGCTCCCCACTGAGGGCAGCTGCACAGCTGGGTACCCAGCTAGAGTCACCTGACTTAGTCAGAATTACCCTTGATAAAAGAGAGCAAGACATATAAAAGGTCTCCAGTGCAAAGGGCAAGACCTGAAGTCATTAACACCAGGCACGGGGAGTTGCTGTTGTGCAAGGCAGTGCACAAACACCTACCAAAGTCAGTCCTGGCTCCTAACACTGGATGTGAGCTGAGGAAAAGCAGATGAGGTGGGTGGGCAAGAAATGCAAGGAAAGCAAGATAATGCTGGATACCACAATGAGCTGCCAACCCTTGCCAAAAATTCTTTCTGCATCAAAGGAGGTGAGCAGGAAAATGCTGAAGGTAGATAAGGTGGCTTTTTGCATTGCTTTTTTAGTGTTTACAGGAATCTGCAACACCTCATTTGGCTCCCACACCACCACCTCTCTAATGGATGTACCTGGTACTGTGAGCAGAGTAACACAACCTCAGCCTCAGTATGTGGGAGAGTTTCGGTCCGGGGGAAATGATAATAAAAAAAAATATTGGCGTAGAAACGTGCGAATTAGAGGCTTGTCTAACGCCTGTCTTCTAAGCCCAGCAGCCACTCAGTGGTGTGATGATGTGCTGCACGTATTTACCTACCACGGGGAACCGCTGCCTTCCAGCTTTATAAAATCACACCGAAAACTACTGAGGAAGCTCAAAGACTTTTCTTCCACAGTGGTCACACGTATTCCTCATGCAGCAGACTTCACATTTAGACAAAAAAAAAAAAAAAATAAAAATCTTGCTTTATCTATACAAACGGAAAAGCCTGCCCAAGCTGCTTTGCATGTGCTGCTGCCCCTCTGCGTGGCTGCCCCGGCAAGGCGTTGCCTGCGGGGGAAGCTGATCAGCCCAGGGATGCTCTGCAAAGGTGTTTGTTGCTTTTTTCCAAGTGGTTTGTGCTCAATTGCAGTAAGGAAGTCAACCTGCGCTCACGTCGGAGGTAAACTTCTATGTTTCAGGCAAAAAAAACCAGATGGGAGCTTCCCCAGCTTCTCAGAGAGAAAAGCGAAGCTGGATGCCTGCCTCGCCCCCGCGCTCTCCCTATTAATAATTGGCAATATCCTGAAATATGTGTGGCAGAGACACTCTTACCATGTCCTGGGAGCCGGCGCTGCCCATCAGACGGACACAGAGCCCCGTCCCGCGCCCTCCGCCCTCGCTCCCGACATCCCCGTGCCCCGGTTATGGAACATCCATCCCCGGCCGGGAGTCACCGGGGACCGCTCCCACAGCCTGTGCTGCTCACCCATTGAAAAGCCACCTCCCTGGGCGCACTTTTCCGTCTCCCCTGGGATCTTATTGGCTTCTTTTAGCCTCTAAATTTTATTCTTGCCCGCTGCTCCGAAAACTCCACAGCGCTTTTACTCTCTACTTACCATCGTTTTGATTCTGGCAGGAGACTGTAGCCTGAGAGCAGTTTTAGCAGGCATCTTTTATCTGTGAACAAGGTGGAAATCTCTTTTTCTAGCTCAGTAAAATCAAACTGACCATAACAGAAAGGGCTAAAAAGAAGAATTAAACCTGATTTTTAACTCTTACACTTCACCTGTAAACGTTAACAACAGAAACCTTCCTAAAAAAAAAAAATCTGATGCAAAATTAATAAAGTATAGAAGTACACAAATAATCACTTTATTGACCAATTTCCCTGTTAATCAAGTAACTCATTAATTTTCCTGAGGGAAGGTAGTAATGTTATATGGCAATTAAGGGCTTGACTTGTAGAAAGTGGGAATGAACCATTTTACAGACACAAATGGAAAAATACCAATGTCTAGCTCAAAATGCATTGGTTGTGTGTCCAAACATTATGACTTTGACCCCTTTGTGGGCAGAGGCTTTTAAAAGCTGCTCCTACCCCCCACACACACACCCCTCTTGCACCTCCCTGTGCCAGAAAGTTTGCTGGCAGTGCCTTTTACCAATCCTTTGCCAGTACTGACACTCACTATGCAGAGCAGAAGCTGTGATTTAAGCTGTAAACCAGCAAGGATTTCCCCCCCCCCCCCCCGCCCAAGAACTATTGACCATGACTTGGTAATGCCCTAAAATAACTGAAAAAATGTTCCAGAATTCACAACCGCCAGTGTTCAACAGGAGGCTGCCAGACTGGGGCTATTAACAAGGCACCTTCATTGGCAGGACAGACAAGCTCATTCCCACCACAAAGGATGAACCTTGACCAGGAAGGGATCATCCCAGCCCTTCCCAGGAGCATCCCTGCCTCCCCAGTGGTCCCTCTATCTATTCCACCAGGGTTGGGAAGCCTCAAGTAGTGTTAAGGAAAACCCTTTCATCTTGGGGCTCATCTGGCTCTGGAGTCACTGCTGCAGTGGGTCTGTGGACAAATTCCCATCAGCTGCTCCAGCCCCCTCCAAACTCTTCCCCCCCCCTGGCCCCAGGTCCCCCCCCAGTCAGGCTGTGCCTGAGCTGGGGTACCCCAACACTGCCTGGGGCAGCTTCAGGGGTACAGAGAATGATCCCTCCCAGAGCACAGCTTCTTCAGGAGCACCCCAGGCACAACTAGAGGGTCCCTCCTCCTTCTGCTCTGGTCCTCACCAGCCCTTGCACCCCCCCAACTCTCTCCCACACACCCCCCTTCCCAGCTGCTGGAGGCAGGGTGCAGCCAGGGGCCAGCAGTGCCCCTTGTCCCCCCTCCCACTCCCTCCTCACACCCGCCAGGGAAGGGCTTGTTGCCATCTCCATGTCTGTGGCAGTGCCCTCTGCTCCATCCACCCTGGGCACGGGCACTGAGTACCCCCAGCAGTGTTGGGGTGCAGCCCCCCCCCATTAACGACACCAAGCCCTCGTTGGTTGCTGCCTCCGCAGTGGTTTATTGGAGTGGGAGACAAGAGCCCCCCAGCAGTGTGGGGGCACCGTGGGGGTGCCAAGGAGGTACTCCCAGGGCCAGAGCCCCGGCTCCTGCAGCAGGGACCAATTTCCAGCCTCACTAAAGCAGCAATGCAATACTGGAGAGCAACAGGCAATCCCAAACTCCAGTATTTACGTGCTGCTAGAGCACTGCTGACAGCTCTCCACGGCCTCCAGACCCCCCTTTTCTGCCCCAAACACAGGGCAAGGGTACCTTGGCCAATCCTTTGCCAGCAAAAGGATGAAAGAGCCATAGGTGAGGGGTATATAGTACATATGAAGCTCAAGCCAACACAGGTCATGCCCATGCTGGAGAACAAAAAGGAGCTATGAGTCCTTCCTGCAGCCCTGCTGAGACACACACACAGACTCAGAGGGAATGTATCTGCAGCTGCAAAGGATGTGCACAGACACCAGCACCAAGAGAACGTGTCTACACACATCTGTCCAACTGAACTAAAGGGATACATGGGAATGTTTTAGCTTCCACATCTATGATAACCAGAAGCTCACTTTCTTGTCTTATCCTTGAGGTAATGAGGCAGCCCAGAATGGTCTGTATCTCCTTGTCCCTACAAACCATGATGTGCTGCTACATCTCCTCAAAGCCCACTGAATGTTGACATTCCAAATGGTATTTTGAAAATATATATATATATAATTTTTTTTTAAACCATGATAAAAGGAACTGAAGAACACTCTACAATGAAGACGTTTAACATGCATGCATTACCACCACAGGACAGGGTTTTTTTCTTCAGGGGTGCTACCAGACAGTCTGTAACTATAAGAGAACAAGCAGTTACACAGTGCAAACAAACCAGTTTCAGAAACAAAATCGGAAATAAAATTAACTATTCCACTCAGACCCAAAGAACATGTAGTATCTCAGTCCCAACAAATATACACTTCCAGATCCTGCAGATCTCTCCTGGTTTTTCTACTGCAGAGAGCCTGCAGACCTTCCCAGCCCTTCCAAATGGTCTGTGGGGAAATGTAACCTTGAACTTTCCTCCTAGGGGCTGCTGAACACCAAGGCTTTTCCAGATGTCTCAACGTTAATATTTCAGACAAATAAATCCAGATTCCAACAGTTCAAACCTGTTAAGTTTTCCTTAAAATACTTTTATTCAGCTCAGTCTGACTTGTGAGAAATCTAAAAAAAACCCCTTTATTTTTAAAAAGACTAGATTATGTTTATTTTTCTATTTGAATGGACAAAGCTTATGTGACCAGAAATTAAAGATCTCTGGAACTTCACTACCTTCCCTGCCCTGCACCAGAGCAGACAGTGCCCTGCAGTGTAGGGCAGACAGAGGCTGCAGCCCTGCAGGTGCCAGCAGCACTCACACACCGGCCTGCGAGGGCTGCACAGGAGCAGTGCAGACAGACTGACATTTTTTGTGTTTCCTTTCAACCTTTTTTTTTTTTTTGTCCCAGTTATGTGACAATTTCCTTCAATTCATTTTCTTAAAAAGCAGCATCAGTGAACAATGTCAGAAATGACGCTGTTGGTTCCAATTCTTGTGCCATCCCCTTGTGCCCGAGGAGCCGCCACGTTCCAGCCCGGCCTCCTCCGAGTCCCTGCCTCCTCAGCAAACTTAAAAACAGGAATTTCAAAAGCTCTCGTGACCCGTGCCAGACGATTGCAAATTTTAAATCAAATATTTGCCAACAGAAAAAGCAGTATTTTCACCCCTTCAGTGTCCTCAACATTGACACCACCAGGGCCAACTCCCTAATGAGCAACTGCTCCTTACTGCAAAGCCAACACGTATCCAGTGTTAAACCCGTACGAGCTAAATCAAAACCACCCTCCACATAATTTTACCATTAATTATTTCTGTAACAGTGTTTTACTTGACTGTACCTGTGCAGTCTTATTTCTTTCATCTCTTCAAGTGACTCCAAAATAAAAAAGCAACAGCAAACACACTTAGCTCTAGAATCCATTTTGATGGTGTTTGAGGTTCATGTTTTAATTAATGTTTTTATATATATATAAACCAAACTTTTGCCTAGTTCAACAAAGAGGGCAACAGCTGACTTCAGCAAGGACTTTCCAAAGCAAGGGCTCAGTACACCTCCGCCAGCCTCTAGCACAGAGGGAAAAATTATTCACACTGAGTATTGGGCAAGTGGAAATTTGGGATAGCAGTGAAATATCTGAGAAAATATGTGTGTTTATGACATGACAGTGTTATTATCTTAAGCAATAGAAAGTTCTGCGTTAGGATCATCCCATCTCACGCTTCAAACTCAGTTTGTGCTACGGAATCTCAACTTTCAATCAGAAATGGGCAGCTGAACAGGATGATTCGAGCTCATCTCAACCTCTCCAAGGCATTACCTGCAGTGCTCAAGAAGGGATACGGATTTCAGAGGACGCTGGGCTTACCCAGAGGGATGCAGATGCCGCAGGTATTTCGGAGCAGGTGGGACACACAAACTTACCTTCCCAACTCACCTCTGAACGCAGGCACATCAGCTCCTCCTGCACTGACTCCATGGACACAATCAGGCAACTGCTGCTTCAGTGGGAGCTACAAAGCAACACACAGAAGGGTTTACGAGGCGCTGGCAGAGGCACCGCCACACTGCAGGAGGGGGGACTGGGGCTGTGGGGCAGGTCCCCTCCCCAGGGACACAGACCACAAAGGCTCAGATGGGCACAAATATTTTTAAAATCAGGGGAAAAATTAAAAATAATCAAGTTTTCAGCTCCAGAGAGGGCAGACAATGAAGCAGAACTTAAAGAGTGATTGCATCCCTCTTCTCCCTGTTCTCCCCATTCCTGCAGCCAGGGCTACCAGCACCACTGGCACCACTGGGTGACTCCAGGCAGTGGTACCCAAGGCACGCTGCTAACCCTGAATCATAACCCTCTGTATCAAGGAGGGATGAGCCACACAAAAACAGCGGTAGCTCTGGGGTGGGTGGAAAAGCACTGGGCACAACCATGGTTGGCAGCAAGCCCACCTCCCCTCCCTGAAGGGTTAAAACAGCAGCAGCAAGAACTACCTATTGGTCCTGGCAGATGAGAAGCAAAGGAAACATCTTATTTGTGCTGGTTTAGGTGGTAAACCAGGCCTAGGACAAGCAGGTAAGATGCACAGAGGCTGTCTGGGTGTTGGGGCTTTTGTGGTGGCACTATTGGGTGCTCAGCCCCTTGCTGTCACAGGGAGGCAGCACCCAGGAGCACCCCCAACCCTGGAGCAGCATCCCACCATGGCCAGGAATGAGGGTGTCCCACTGTACTGGTAGCCCCAAACATGAGAACTGCCCCAAAAGCTCCACCTCAATGCAAAAGCTTCACAACAGCCCTTGTGCTGCCACGAGCTCCACACCCGCAGTGTGTACACCAGCTATTTCTAGAAATAGAAACTTCTACCTGTCATCTCCATGAGCCAGCTGCCTACAGAGGTTTAATTAAATCCCCCAAATAACTGGGGAATTTGAACATGCAGAAATCCATTAATGCAGTCCACAAAACAATGCAACTTCTGCTTGCCAAAGTATATTGGGCAATTAAGCAAAAAACACCCGCCCCCCCCGCCTCGCTCCAGTCACAAACACACGCACAAAACCAAAACAAATTCCCCCTGAAATACAGGATTCCCTTAAAATACAACCTCATCCCTCCTCACTGACACTGTAACCAGAAAAAAAAAGAGAAGAAAAAAAAATGTGAGAAGGAGCACCCTGGGAAAGGAAAGGAAATAAATACAGGAGCCCATGACAGGACAGATTTGCATACAGAGCCTTTACTGACCCACACACTGCAGGGCTAGGTGAGCTCAAAGACAAGTAAATATTCAGCATTTCCTTTCTATAAAAAAACAGGAACAAAAACCCCAACTCTGCTATCGAACAGTTTTCCAGGAGACATGCACAAACAAATCCTGAAGTCATTGTTCTCACTTGAAACAATTAAAAAAGGCATTTACTATTTTACAGAAAAGGCTAAAATAAATCATCTCATTACAGCTGAAGGTCCCAGACGCTCATTAGCGAGACAAAACTACGGTGACAAAACGAAAATAAGGGCGTGAGTAACACCACCAAAACACTTCATATCTGCCTGGCTCTGAAAAAAAACCCCACCACCTTCGTTCCTGCCTCCCTTTGAACGGCAAAATTTAAACAGAAGTCACGTCCTAATATTTACAGATGTGGCCAACAGCAGGGATCAGACCCGATGCTTGATCGACAACCACCACATGCTTCCAGCTACTCCATTCCCGACAGGACTAGCCCCGACAGGCTGCCGAAGGCGAGCGAGGGCTGCGGGAAGAGAAGTGGCTGTGAGAGAGCACGAGCAGCCAGACGTGGGAACCGCACACGGCCGAGTTACTTTCATTTGTGCGGCACCTCCAGCGCATCTCCCCGGCGCTCACATCGCACCGAAATCGCCCTCACACGTGTCCTACCCAGCTAAGACTCACTCCCGGCAGCACAAAATAAATGCAGAAAATATGTTTTTTTTTTTTCCCCTCCCCGTTCGCCACGGTCGAAGCCGTGCGGGAGCGAATAACTTCTCACGCGCTCGATTAAAAAATAATTCTTCTCCTCGCTAATTTAACCATAAAAAAAAAAAGGCCGGAGAAGCAGCAAGTGGTTCACGTAAAACCCAGCACGGCGCACCTCCCGCGCGCTGAACCACACACGCTCTTAGGTGGGGCCGAACGCCCAAAACCAAACTGCAGCTACAAAGGGCGAATTCAAACAACGCAAAAAATTAATTCGTTAACTTCACCCCCTGTGAAACTCGACCCCGACACTGTTACCAGCAGGATCAGCTGTATTCACCAGGGCGAGGGTGTTGTTCTGGCGAGGAGCTACTGGTGCTCGCGAGGGCCTGCGGGACAAGACTTCAACTTACAGTACTTCAGAAAACCAGTAAAATCCACAGCAAAATTCCAGGATCCACAGTTTTTTCTCAACACTGCTGAGGAGAAGACAAGTATGATGCTTCTTGTTACTTCCATTTTTTTGCATTGTCATCTCATCCAGTTTTAAACAACAAGGGACAGATCTGGAAGCCCGATTCCTATAAAGTTTATTTGTTAAGCACAGGAAAAAATAAAACTCAAACAAAAAACTAATTTTTTTTTTTTTTGGTCAGATGGAACAGTAATTCAAAACATAACAAGAGCACTTTGATTTTACTTTTTTTAGATTTGGGTCAGTTTGCCTGAAGCATTACTTAAAGCTTCTCTCTTACATTTCATAAATGTTTACTGCATTAGCAGCAAAATTTTACTGTTATTTCCCACTAAAGTGGATTAACTAAATACAGACTTTCACAGTTGCCGGTGAGTTCTTTGGATTTCTTCAGAGCAGAAGATGATGAAACTTGGCAGATGGTCCCTCACCTACACGTAACACACACACAACATACAAGCAGAATTTCTTTTTTTTGGGGGGGTGGGACACCAATTAATGTTTTAACCTTGGAAAATTAGCTCTCCAAAAGCAAAAAAATTGTCTTTATGTACCTGACGCATAGTTGGGAAAAATACTGTATTTAGGATCAATTCGAGAGGGAAAAGCCCCAGTGCTGCACACGTTGCTCCATCACTGCAGCTCCCGGAGTGCTGCGAGGCTGCCCGGGGAAGCCGGACCTTGCCAGGATATTCAAATTTCCTGTACAAAGCGAGTAACCAGCGAGGGGAAAAGGAAAAAAAAAATATAGCAAAAGCTGGCTGCCAATTTTTTTTTTAATATTTTAAATTATTTCGGCGAATTATTCTTTGGTTATACCAGTATCTTTTTGTTAATGTATAAAACTTTTCCCTACGCGCGGGGGCGGTGGGGGGCGGGCGGGGCCGGCAGCCCCGTGGGTCGCCGCGTTTGCTTTAAAAAAAAGAGGGAAACGGGCAAAAAAAAAAAAAAAAAAAAAGACTCAACCCCGAGCCACACCTGCGGGGGGCGGGCGCGGCTCCCCGCGGCGCAGAGAAAAAGATTAAAAAAAAAATTATTCATTTAAAAAAAAAAAAAAAAAAAAAAAAAGAGGAGGAGGAAAAGGCCCCCGGGGGGTGGTGTGGGGCGGGGGGGGCACCCACGTGGGGACCGGCCCCGCTCCCGCACTAACGGTCCGGGGGCTCGGGGGGGCCCCGCCCGCCGCCCCCCGGCCCCCCCGGCCGCTCCCCTGTCACCGCCCGCCGCGTCACGGCCCCCCCGAGCCCCCGGGGCCGCCTTTGTGCGAGCGGGGCGGCTCCCCCGGGGGGGGGGCGCTGTTGGTACCGCCGCGATCCCCGCACCCCCCGCCCGAAAAGTTATTTTTTATAGGTTTTTTTAATAGTTTTTTTTGGTTTTTTTTTTTAAACTTCTTTCCCCCCCTCCAAAAAAAAAAAAAAGTTCCGCCCGGCCCCGTGCCCACCCGTCCCCCGCGGGGAGCGGCGCGACCCCGCCCACGGGGGAGCGGCGGGAGGGGGTCGCGCCGTGTCCGTCCTCCCCCCCCAGTCCCATCCCGTCCCGTCCCGTCCCGCCGCCCCCCGCCCCGCCGTGCCCTCCCCGTGGGGCCGAGCCGGGCCGGGCCGTCCCGCCCGCGGCGGGCACAGGGAACGGGGGGCGGCGGTCGCCCCCCGCGGCGCCCCGGCCCCGCCGCCCCGGCCGCCCTCCCTCCTCACCTCCGAGTCCACTCGAAAATGGCGCCGAAACCGAAAAAACTTCGCAAATTTCATTGTAGGCGGCTGCAAGGGCTGCTGGGAGCGGGGGCGGCCGCAGCACCGCCCGGCGGGGCGGGCCGGGCCGGGCTGGGCGCGGCGCGGGGCGGGGCGGGGCGGGCGATGCTCCGCCGGTACCGCCCGGCGGGATGCGCGGACCCCGCGGGGACCGGCCGGGCAGGGGCTCGGTTCACCTGCCCCCGGTCCGGTGCCGTGAGCCGGGACGGCCGCTGCCGAAAGCTGCGTGCGGGGAACAAACCCTCGGTTTGGGAAAAAAGTAAACAAATATGTATAAACCGCAAGAGCTGCACGGGAGCGGCGGGGAAGCGCGGCTTCGCCTGTCGTGCAAAGCGGCTCGTTTCGCTGCTCTTCCCTCCGCGGTTTATGGCCTCTTGTAACCCACCCGGAGCAGGGATGATGCTTTCCCAGCCCTACTTGGGTAAAAGTTGATGTCTTGTTACGCAGTGTGTGGCTCTGCCCATGCACTACTCACACGACATCAGACTTCGAGTTGTTCTTTTTCCCTCCATTACTGTGGTATGAAATTCTCCACAAACACAGATTCGCAGCCCTCCTTTCCCCGACCCACAGGCTCAGCAGATGGTTCCCCTGTGTTATAACCTGCCCAGAGTCACACAGAAGCGATGGGAGCAAGATTTCAGAGCCCACATCTCACATCCCAGGTGTGGGATGGCACCACGACACTTATGGGAAAGATGGGCGGTTTGGAGACACGGTTTTCTGAAGACTTTTAAATTTGAAGAGTCAGAGCTTGGGAGGATGGTGATTTGTGCTGGTGGGGAGTCTGGCAAGGTGAGGCCTAGGGAAGGTGATACTGGGGCAAAGTGATCCTTTTCAAAGGGAGAACCCAGATCTGGTGGTCAAAAACTTCCAGGTTTGTCACATTCATTGCTGGAAATGGGCAAAGCTGCCAAGTCTCTTGTTGGCTTGGTGGGTTTGTAATCTTGCAGTTTTTATTTCTACCTCCACCCCAAACAGCAAAAAAACCCCAAACCCTGTTGCTAAATAATTGCTCTGTTCTCACAGGTGAGCAGTGAAGCTCAATTAATTCTGCTTTGTGAAGTGCTTCTGATCCTCTGATGGAAACATGTAGGGGCAAAACACTATTATTTTGCAACTTTCAAAGGCTGATAAGAGCGGTGAAAACGGAAAAGCCTCACCACTGAGGGGGTTTACAGCCCTACACTTTTTCCACTCGAGATCTTAGAAACTAGCTGATGGCTGCTGCTTTTCATTTAGAAGGGTTTTTCCCCCCCTTTTGAAAGAAACGCAATCACTACCAAGTATTCTGGAGGGACTTCATCTTTAAACAAATAATGTTTTTCTTCTTGGGTGTGCGCTATTATTTTCTTAATTATTCCTGGATTTCTGCCTGTTCCACCAAGAGTTTTCTCAGATGGCAGAAACAATTGGTCCTTTTTTTATTACGCTAATAGCAAAAAGTATCCCTAATAAAAAGACTCTGTACATCCCATAAACTCAAACAGGACACATTTTGCCAACAATCACACCTCTTCATTGAGGCATCTTATATGCTGCCTTTTTTTTTTTTTTTTTACTTTTTTCCCCCCACATTACTATTGTTTACTACTCAGCCTCACTGGCTGGCTGCATTTCAGTGCCAAAACGAAACGAATCGAGTAATTTATTTAGCACCAGAGCCCTCCCACTCACCCTTAGCGTGCATGTTGTATGTTGAGATCTCAGCAGATGTGGTGAGGAATGAATGGGCAAAGAGATTCACCCACACAGAATCACATCTACTTGTGGGTGGCCTCTAATTAATTTGGCTTTGAGGCTCTGCTGCAAGGTAGATGGGTTAGGAAGTCTGGCCAGGAGTCATCTGGTTGAATCATACCTATTCTATGGAGAACTTCATTGTGTAGCTGTGTCTGACTCCCACCCTTGTGAGAACTAATTAAAAATGAAAAAAAAAAAAAGCCCCACACTTATTGGAAGTCAAATATACATGTCAGCGTTTCGGATGAAATGGTATCTTGGGAGGCTGCTGCACATTTAATCAGCTGGTTGCGCCATGTATATCATGGCCTCAAAAGCTGCAGTGAGAACCACGAAAGGCACTGGCTTAACATCAGCAGAAGTGTTTGCCAAGCTTGGATTATGTCACTGCTTTATGATCTTGCTTTGTAAAGGGAGAATACTCTTGGGGAGAAAGGACTCGGCATGCCGGATCTACAGCAAGAGCGAGGAATGAATGCTGCTCACAGAGACCGGGGGAAGGGCGAGGGATTGTGTTTGCTGGGTATTTTTGCAGATGGATGCTGTATGGTCCCTGCCTTTGAGCAGAGATGCGCCCCATGGATCACTGGGGCAGAAAGCAGAAAGCCCAAAGTACCCAAACGAAGCTGTTTGCTGCTTGCCCTCCTGCAGGCACACCTGCAAGGTCCTGCCTGGATCCTGTTCCTCATCTGTCCACGACTCTCGGGGCGTTGCAGTTGCACTCCAGAGATGCAGTGAGGCTCACTGGCTTTCCCTTGCCTTGGCACAGACACCCAGCCGGGCTGGGGCTTGTCAGACACTCAGAATGTGATACCCTTGCAGAGGTGGCAGCTGGTTAAAAATAATAAACATCCTACACCACACATATAAAAAGTGGCCTACTGAAATCCTTCTGCTCTCTGTCACAGGGATGAGCTGTGGCCACTCCTTCTGTGCTGCAGGCTGATGGCAAAGGCAGGAAACTCTTAGAGGAGATCAATTCTGTTTGCCCATTGCCCAACCAAATGCCAGGTTTGCCTCTGCTGTCCACAAGTGGAAGGAAAATAAACCAAAAACTTGCAGGTTACATGCCCTTTCAGGAGGGATGTTGGTGGGACAAGGTACATTGGAGGGGACAAATGGCTCAAGAGAAACACCTCTTCAGAAGCAGCCCTTGGGGTCTGGGAGCTGTACTACTCAAGCTGCCCTTGCTTTCCTGTTGCAGTTAGAGCCTTGTGCAGCCCCTGCTCCCCGCCCGGCTCGCTGTCAGAGCATCCTACCCAGCCTGGAAACTTTCCACTGCTACTGAGCTAATAAACTGCACTGCTTCTTGGATGAGTGTCTGGCCAGTCCCTAACCATATCCTGACACTGGGGTTTGACATGGGAAAGGGGGTCCTTGTGTCTGCAGGGGCTGTGTGGGGCACAGGGAGTGTGGGTGGGCAGTCTGGGGTGCCTGGGATGGTGGCAAGGAGCAAGTGCAGGTGTGCATGGCCACAGCACCTTGTGTTTCCCACTGTTCAGAACAGGGGTTCCTGATGTGCAGAAGGGGAGTGGTGCCTTTTATTTGTCGCATTTCCCTCCCCCCCCCCAGCACAGGGCACTGCCCATCTCGAGCTCTGGCTTCTGCACTAACCCTTCCTCAAGTGTTTCGGTCCCTGTGACCAGACTGAATGGTGGGTTGGTGCTTAGTTTCTTTCTGGGTGTCCTTCATCTGCCATTGTGCATTTCACATTTCCCCCAGCTCTGCACGTGGTGTGACAGTCCCAGCCTTGGCTTTCCGGGCACCCTCAGTGCTTGCATCTTTAGCCACTTCCCACAGCATGGAAAAAGGGTGTGGTGGCCGTGCCGGTGCGGTTTTGGCATCATCTTTTGCCTTCCCTTGGCTCAAAGTGTGCCCGGAGCATAGCACTGTCTGGACAGGGATTTCATTACCCGCCATCCAGCCTGCCAGCACAACCTTGTCATTGCAATTTGACCCACGTGTTTGGGGTGTGTTCAGTGTCTCACTGAGGTTTGCCAGGCGGTTCCTCCGATCAATCCTTGTCTGATGCGAGGAGCGGCCGGGCCATGCTGGGCCAACACACGACCGTGCCGTGGGGCTGTGCCATGGCCTTCCGAGGCAGAGAGGTGTGAACCAGCAGCATGATATCTCCTACCATCGGTCTCCTTTTTTTTTCACTAGAGGAGGGTTATTTGTGTAGAAAGTAGCTATTTTTGTTGAAACGCTAATTTTAAACTATTTTTTTCTTTTTTGTTTCAGGATGGAAACCTTCTGCAAAGGCACCAGCTCCCCACTCCTCCCCTCCTTGTCTTTGCAGTTATTTGCTGTATTTATTTACTGCAAAATTTGCTGTATTGCCTGACATTTTTCGGTTATCAAAATATTTTGATTATGTGCAGGGGAGGGGGCGGGTTGATAGCACAGCCGACATCTCAATAGAAAACTGCCTGTAAAACATTCTAACTAAATTCAGGGTGGGGAAGCGTGAGATACTCCAGCCTGTCCCTGGCAAGCCTTTGGCATTGCTGCTGTGACCTGGCCTGTGCAGAGCCTGGGGCCAGCTCGACATTTCCCTGCATATTTCCCTGTAAATTTCCAGCCCTTTCTGAGCTCTCCCCATGGATAAATCAACTAGACCAAGCACAGAAAGGATGGCAGGTGAGAAGATGCTGCTGCAGAACCACATCCCAAAATCACTGCAGAGGTTTTCTGGTGCAGTGTGAGAGGGGACAGAGGCAGGATACAAAAAGTAGAGCTTTAAAGGGTGGGAGGGGAATTGAATATCAAGGTTACTCCAAAAAGGGCTGGAGCACTTTCCGCTTTGCTCTTTCTCTCTGTGAGAAGCAGAAGCATGGCTGTCCATAGGATAACCACCAGCACATTGGCTGTGGAGATGTCTGCTGGCCTCGTCCTTGAGCAAATGCCATTGGCAGAAGATGTGCTGACCCATGAGTGAGGAGCTGCCTGCATCCTGAAAGCAACGCTGCTCTCATGGATTTGAAATAGCATTGAGAAATTATCTGTTACAGCAGCTCTTCAGCTTCTTCATGTAAAAGTGTTAATGATTTTGAAGATCAATGTTTATTGAAACAGCACATGATGACTTTATTTGCTTCTGTGATTTTTCTGTACCTAAACAAGCTCCTCTGACTTCCCCAAAGCCAGCAGGTTTAAAACTTTTTTTCTGAGTTGTGTTACCAAACTTTCAATTTGTCATTGAGACAGTATTCTGTCAGAAGTGCAGTACTGTGGGCATGTACATATAAATATTGTGCTCTTCTGGCAAAGCAGAATGTCATGATAGGATAATATGTTATTTAATACAGAGCCATAGATTAGACAATGACATTTGCAACACAAACAAGTCCCAACATCAGATGGTTGCAAAAGTCCTTGTTATGCTGATACAGTAGGAAAACTGATATTTGGAGCTGAATATTTTATATATTGTGCTCTGTGACCATCCTATGGACCTCTGACATATGACACATACCTTAAATTATCCTGTCCAAGAGTCATTTGGTACAATTCAAGGCAATAGCCCCAGGAGAAATACCTTAGACTGGTACCCTTCTTTCACAGTTGAGTTTAAGCCTCTCTGTATGATTTTAGTGAGGAGCACCTTGCCCTTCACTATTTGTAGGCAGCTCGTTCCCATGCTGGGCATTGGACTGTGATCGCTGCCCTTCCAGCAGCTGCTTTCAGAATTAAGACTGGGCTTGTGGAGGACAGGATCAATGGTCCAAATATAGGAGAGAGCCTGGCAGGCCAGCCCCAAGCACACTGTTGGCGTGTCCCTGGTTTCCCACCCTGTGAAGGAGCGGAAAGGCTTTGGAAAGTGTCATGCAGCACTGTGACTCTCCAGCTCATGATCACTTGCTTTGGTGGCTCCTTGACCCCCACCTGGGGAAAGTTTATCTTAAGAGGCTTTCAAGGCACCCAAATCCCATACAGATCTTCATTACTTTTGAAAATATCCATCCTGGTGACACCCATTTTCCTGAGAAGTGTTATCTAATGAGGCAGCTTTGAGCAGGGATAGCAGCTCTGTGCCAAGGCACCTGATCCCAGTTGCTCGTGCTGTGTTCCTGGGTAAAGAAGAAATCATGGCACTGGGTGCACAGGTTGGCCATGGGCCAGTTATCCTATTAGCAGAATTTTAACAGGAAGATGAGCACTGCTCCTGTGGACAGGCATTAATTAGGTTTCAACATGGCCAGGACACAATATACCTTTACACAAGCTTTTAACCCTAAATTACTCAGGTTTTTTTTTTAACTACTCGATTACCATGAGTTGCACCTGCTGTACAGCAGAGTGTTTTCCACTCTGAACAGCGGGATGAAGAAGTGTTGCTCATACCCTGCTGTCAACACTGGCAGAACTCACAGGGAGGCACTTCGTTCACATCTTCCCTTCTACTAAGAGCTTTCTATTTCATGGTGCCTCCAGCTAGCAGGGAGGCTCCAGGGGTGACTCTGAAATTTAAAGCTACGCAGGATCTGACTCTCTGTGTGAAACTGCAGGCTTGCACCAGGAGTTAGTTCAGCAATGCATAGTGCAGAAGCAATGGCAAAACAGGCTTCAAATTGTATTTCTCATGTTGCCTTGGGTGCAAAGAGATGTTGCATGAGTGGGAGGCCAAAACCTGCATGGACAGTGACTGCACCACACACTGCTTAGCAAATTCACTTATAATAGTGTCATTTGGAACAGAAGACCAGACACTTACGTGCCACATCTGGCCCAATTCCAGTGAAATCTAATAACAGCCTTATGCTTTTCACAGAAAATGCAAACTTTAGTAGGAAGGATGCAGCACAGCCCGAGGGAATGAAGTTAAAGTTCTGCCCTGCACCCAAGCCAGTGATGCCTTGCAACCCCCAGACACCAGGACCAGACACCACAGAAATCCCCTGCAGGGATGGCTGTGGGTGCTGGGAGAGGTGAGAGGAGAAAACGTGTGAGAAAGGGAAGCGGCAGCAAAACCAGTCTAGCCCAAAAGGCAGAATGCCAAAATGAGACCACCCAGAATATGTTTAATTAGTACTTTTCCTAAATTAGTGCTTCTCTCTGCTTATCTTCTATTCATTTTTCACCTTCATGAAATGTCAAGTCTAGTGGGTGTGATAACACGTAGCTCTCATGGGGAACAGGAAAAGGGTGCGCTGGCAGTGAAGAGGCACTGCCTCCAGACTGCCCTCAGGATGGGATGCAGGATTGGGCCCCAGGCCAACCCCAAAGCTTGTCCTGCCAGGAATGGGTCTGTTTTTGGGTGGTGCTGGGGCAGGGAACCCGACCAGGTGTGGTGGGACAGAGCAGAACCACCTGCAGAAGCGCACATGTACACCCAAGTGCTGCGCACAGCAGGAGACCCATACCATCCACCCTGTGAGCTGCACAGCTTAGGAAGTGTGTACAGCTATGTTTCCCCAACATTATTTATTTCAGTGGATGATGAAAACAGCAAGAAATAATTAGTGTCTTTGAATGGAGGCGGCACAGAGAGTGTTCTCATGGATTGGTTCCTGTTGTGCACCTTGGCTGCAGCTCAGGAGAGCGGTGGGAGACCCATGGCTGCATGGCAGACATTGGCTTCCAGGGTTAGCTCAGACTGGCTCAGCCCTTCCCAGCAAGTCCATCACCTGGACAGACACATGTATTACATTCTGAGTGTCCCAGCTTCATGGAAGCACAGCAAGGAAGCAGGACACAGGAAGCCACAGAGAAGCAGGGCTGTGTAACCCATGGGGGGAAGCCAAGGAGGGAAGCAAGGTGATGTCCCTTTTGTTTTCCAGTCTGATATGTGATTTGGGAGAGCCGGTGATGAGATGGGCTATTGGAGCTGCTGCCTTTTAGCACTGTCTTTTATACTGACTACATCTAAGAAAGTATACTAATAAAAAGAATAATGATTTCTGAATCTTGCTTCTGGGAACAAAATCTACATTTCTGTACTCTTTACAAGAAAGAAATTCAATTTTGTTTGCAAGAAAGAGAAATTTCAGCCTCTTGGGGAAAATACCTAACTGTAAAGAGACAGAAGAAAAAGTACAATTAGTTTCATGATGTCAGTAAATGATACCATGAATTGGGAAATCCATGAGTTTCACTGAAACCAGTCATGGTTTCCACCTCCCTCTCCCTTTTGAAACACTTGGTTCAGGCTCGGGGCTGGAGGAGTGCAGAGGTAGCTAAACGTTTCCACATCTGGTTCGGGGAAGATTTGGAAAAATAATTTTGTTGCAGAATTAATAACAGTAATAGAGTTTATTTGTGTCTCTCAGTATATGGCAATATGTAGTAGAGTTTCTCCTCGAGCACATTTGTGTGGGGCTGCCTTGCTTGTTGTTGCTGACTCACCTATTCCTTGGAGAAGAAAGTTTGCTGTCTCCCTGAGAGATAACAGGGCTATTCTTAACCATAGAAAAACTTCTGCTGTTTCATTTTAGCAGCCTCTGGTTGGGAAGGTTTCACCATTTGAGCCCTGGTTCTTCTGTGCTTTCACTTACTTTGCCTTTGCGGTTTCATGCACTGAAATTATACCAGCTGTCAATGATACCACAGAAAAGTTAACATGGGAGACAGCTACATGTGTTTAATTGTTTATTTGGAACCACAAAAATGGTCCTAGAAAGCAGAGGGATCAGTTTTGAATGATAAAGGATTTTGGCTAAAGAGCTGTGCAAAGTGAAAGGGTTAATGATGATGCTTCACCTGGAGAAAGCCCTGTGATGTGAGTCACCAGCTGTGCCTGTCCAGCCTGCTTTGGCTCTGCAGTGGTCAGTCAGATGTGGAGTTTCACCTCCTCACAGGCAAGGACCAACCTGCAAAATGCAGAAGCAGCTGGTTCCTTCTAACAGCACTGCTCGCAGTCACGGGTGGGTGCCTGCACTGATGGGTGGCTGTTCCCTGCCAGAGCAGGACACCCAACAGGGATGGTGGTTAGATGGAATCTGTGATGTGCAGATACCAACTGTGAGCTCTGCACAAGAAGAAATGTCTGTGGGGCATCACCTTGCACTTGCAGCTGGTGTTGGCAGAAGTGGCAGCAGCTCCCCCTAAAAGGGCTTCAGCAGAGTGCCCTGTGGCAAGACAGGTACCTCGGGGCTGGGGAAAAGCAGCAGCTCCCGGTGCTGTTCTTCCCCAGTGACCAGCTGCATCAGTGCAAGGCATTGATGCCTCCCGAAACTTCTGGACAGGTTTTGTTTTCTCCGGCAGTCACAGTTTACAAACTGGAGCCAGCACTCACCTCCTCTCTGCCGCCTCTGCCGTCCCCCCGGGAGGGTGATGGGCAGGGAGCCACTGCGCTCAGGAAGAGCCTTTGTTGCAGGGCTCAGCCATTAAACTCAGTGACTTTCAGAGAACCCCACACTTACTTTAAAGGTTTATTGTTTGCTCTGGAAAGCAGCTCTGAAACATCAAATCTGCACCCCCCAAAAAAGCACAGTTGGGAGCTGCTGGGCTGCTCGTTGCTCTCAGGAAAGACTGAACTTGGACCCTGTGTGGAGCTACCCAGATTGTGGGGTGCTGGGGCAGAGACTGGAGTGCAGCATGTGTACAGCACAGCCTCCATGGTCAGTGATGCACAGTGGGTCACTGTGGCTTTCCGGGGTGCAGTGGCAGTGCTGGAGAGGAGGAGAAGGCTGTGTGAGCAGGATAACAGCATTCTTTTTTTGTTGTTTGATTTACATCCCCTTCCTTTTCCTCTGCCTTGGAGCTCCCCATTGTCTTGGACTGCTCCTGGGGCAAGCAAGAGTTTTATCTCTTTCACCACCTTTGCTAAGCAGCAGCTCTGGATGCAGACCCAAGAACATGAGGGGCACAACCAAACCATGGCAGAGAGTGGAGCAGCTGGACATCACTGCATGGACAGGGATGAGGACACAGGGTTCTGAGCTGGGAGGGCTGGCTGTGCAGCAGCCTCCCGTGCTGGGTCACCCTCCGAGATGTCTGGCTGAGAGGAGGCAGCCTGAGCCATAACCGGGCTTTTATGGGCCCTTGGAGAAGGTGTCTTGGCAGCTGCCATTTGTGCCGTGCAGAGAGCAGCTCCCCCACCTCCATCCCTAGTTGGCAATAACTGCTAGAAAGCAGCCTTGAAACAACAACCAGCTTTCTAATAAAGCTGGCAAGTATTGCTGAGACAGAAAGTGCAGGAGAACCGCATGCAGTGCTGGAGCACAGCCTGCAAACCAGACCTCGCACCACGATGTCCTGGCCTGATTTGGTGTGTCCTTGTCCCCTTCAGCAGGCCAGGGACTGGCAGCCACTGGGCTGAGCTGCAGCCTTTGCCCCATGTTGGTGTTCTCCACCTCTGCTGGCGGCACATTTGTGGCCAACTGTACTTGTGCAGTGTAGGAGCAAGGCAGGTCACCTCTGACCATGAGAATGTGTTTCACAGCTGATACCAACAGTGCAAGCTGTGGAAGCGTTGGTGCAAAAAGCTGCCCAGTGTGTTTGTACATAATTGGGCTGACAAATCCACAGTGTCCTGTCTGTCCCATGTGTGATTTAATTTCATAATGCAATCCCTGCAGTGCCAGTCTAGTCTGAGTCATCTTCATCATATCCATGTCCTGTAGTATCATTCCCTAGAGTATGTTTTAAAGTTTTTATTTTGGATGACGTGTTTTTTGCTGTTTCCCAGGATGTGTGAATCCTGTCTGGATCCCGGTTGGAGCAGTCCCAGCAGCACCCTCTGTCAGGCTGGCACTGGGACCTCTCCTTCACTGGAGGCTGGCTCGGAGACACGCTTTAGGGTGCTGCTGGCCCTGGGGAGCGGGAGGGGTGGGACCTAAGGATTTGGGGTTCCCAGCGGTGCGGGAGCGGTGCGGGAGCGGAGCTGGGCTGAGGACCACCAGAGGGAGCACAAGAGTGCAAAAATCCCACCGGGAAGCTGGGGGGACGAGAGGGCTCCGGCTGCGCTGGTGTGCACTGGGAGAGATCTCGTCGCCCCCATCCCAGAGCCTCGGGGCTCCCCGGCAGGACCAATGGAAAGGTCCGAGTGTCGCAGGCAGCCTCCATCGCTCCGTCTCTCCATCAGCAGCTCCTGAGCCATTATCCGGTGAGATAACGGGTTCCTTGCTCAGGACCCAACCTGCCTGGGCACTCTGCATCCCTCTGCGCGGTACGGCGCGGCTGGAGCTCTGCAGTGACGTTGTGGGCTGCTGAGGTCGCGCTTCATTCAGTTCAGATATCTCCATTCCCTGAACCCGAGTCCTTCTCTTCACATTGCTGGAGTGAGCAAACCCCTCACCGGGGCGGGGAGGCAAGGCAGTGAGTGCATGCTGCACCCCAAAGTGCCAAGCTGCCTGTCAAGCCCTTCAAAAAACCTTTTGGCACCTCTGAGCCCAACTTGCTTGTGAAGTTCACTGTGAAAAAGGCATCGTGAGATGAGAAAGCCCATGGGGTTACTTTTGTCAGAAAACCATATTTAAAAGAAAACACAACAGCCATCCTGTTGCAGCCAAAGGACCCTGTGATATCCCTGCTGAGGCTCAGCGCTGACTTTCTTGCTGCAATGCTTTTTCTACCAGAGGCAAAGATACCATGAGGCTCCAGTTAACACCAGGGTATTCACATGGGGGATGTCTGCTCACATATTTAGTATCCACAGCCTGCCTATCCTCATGGAATAAATCTCCAGCTGCATGTGCAATGTGGTGCCTGGGCTGGGACCTCCCTCAGCACCCTGTGAAGGGCAGTGGTAGCCAGGCAGGTCCCTGCACTGAACAGGCTCTACCCAGGCCAGGGGCTCACCAAGTAAAAAGACAAATAATTCCCATCATGTCAGTACTGGTGGTGTGGTACTGAGGGCTGGTTTTGCTTGCTTGTTCAAGAAGAGGAGAATTCCACCCAGGAGGAATTCACTCCTCGCCTGTGCTAATATTAAAAACGTGTTGGATGGTTTAATTTTAGGCCCAGTTATCTTTCTCGCCACAGAGTTTCACACAATTGCATGACAGGATGTCTGCAGAGGTCAGATGGGAATAATAGAGGTGTTAGTCACTCCAGAAAAGGAATTAAATCGCGCCAGGCAGTTTGCACCATTACTTCTGGTGCTGCCGTGGGGACAACCCCGAGGTCTTGTCTAGCAAAGCTTCAGCAGTTATTTAGGAAAGCATAGCCAGCATTTTTTTTTCATTTTCAGCTGCCTTTCACAGCGGGGCAGTGGGTCCATGTCGCAGCTGCCATGGGGACTGTCCTGCTGGCGTCCAGGCGCCGAGGGAGGGTCATTGTCCCATTGTGCGGATGGGAAATGCGAGCACGAGGATGCAGAGCTCTGCTTGGAGGCTCTGAGCTGGAGTCTCTGGGGGCCTTGGCCCGAGTTTAACTACAAAACCATCTCTCACAGTCCTCCACGTGCCAAGCAAAGCATTTCAGAGCATCCCCCCTTTCTACTCATGACCCTTTGTCAGCAGCTTCCCTGTGCAAGTGCTGCAGGGTGTCCCTCTGGAACCCCTGCCACTGTCTCCAGCTTAGGCAGCAGCGTGGATAAACCTCAGTCACAAAAGCTTGAACCCCAGCCAACTTTCCCAGAGACCAGCCAGGCTCCAGCAGCATAAAGCCAGTTTCTGCTTGCCAGGGCACTGATGCCCCACTCCAGACTGGTCCAGGGGCTGGTCCCTGGGCTGTGGGTGCAGGTGACATCATGCATGAGGTGCCCATGAAGTAGGAGTGACCTGAGGAGCCAAGGACCTCCTTGGTTCAAGCTGCAGAGCAAAGCACACATCTGCCTGCACCACAGAGGAAAGGGACAGGGCTAATGCCAGCGGGAGGGAATGGCAGCTTTGGAAATGTGTGAGTCATGCTTGGGTCTGACACTCACGATAGAAAGGCTGAGATGTGCAGGCTCTGCTGGCTTCCTCAGAGGGCTCCAGAGCTCTGGTGGGTGCATCCTTGTGGGACCTGGCCCCACCACCCCGGGGCATCCAGACACACAAGAGCAATTGTGGCTTTCTCACTGTTGGGCAATGAACGGGGCCCGAATATTGTTGTGGATTTAAATAGAAAATGCTTTCAGATTGAAATGACCTTGATTACAGCTGGTTGTATAATTTGCTGTGAATGAGGTTCTCCGCAAAGTTTGGCATTTTTGTTTTCATTGCATAATAATTAGTGATTACATTTTTTCCAGTATTTATTCTGTGCTGATCTTGATATGAGCCTGAAATGCCAGCAGTGCAATGACAAGAGCCAGCATCCATGCCAGCATCCATGCCAGCATCCATGCCAGTATCCATGCCAGCTGATTTACTTTCTATAGGTGAGGAACATCAAGCAACCATCAATTGCTTCCCCCTCAGAAACATACAACTGACTGATGCTCATTTGGCTATTTTTAATTTGATTAAGGGCTCTGCAAGTCCCCCTTGGGGGGACAGATGCAAATGGGGAGACGTGTTTGACAGGCCTGTGCATACTGTGAACAAAAATTTTCTGTAAACATGTATTCCCACATAAACAAATTTATTCCCAATTTATTCCCCATTTTTTTCTGTGTTTTTTTCCATCGTTATGGGATAATGGTTTAGTAATGAAAATGAGGATGAATAGTCGCTCATATCTACACTGACAATTTACAAAACAGAAGTTCTTGTCTTCCATGCAATTTCTGGCAGGATTATGTCAACAGAATTATTTAACAAAATAATAATAAATATCAGTGATTATTCATGGAAATGCAATTTAGATTCAATGTGTATTTTTGCATGTGATATGGATCTAAGGACACACATGGAATTGCATTGATTAAACTACAGAGGCAACATTTAAGTTAAGGAAAAGCCTGTGTGAGCACCGGTATGTCTTACTCTGAGCTAGAATATGTCCAATTTAAATTTTTTGGGAGGGGGTTTTAAGTAAGCCGCAAGAAACGTTTGCTTTAAACCACCACAATCATGTTTGTGCAGGAAGTTGCCTCAGTGTCTCTAAGCCGATGCAAATCTGCGTGCAGGCAAACCCTGCGTGACACGTCCTCGTGGAGGATCACATTCCAAACTCCCAGCACGCTGTACCTTGATTGCTGACTGCTAACAGGTCAGCACCAAGAGCTAGGGCAGAAGTTTGAAAAAATAGGAGATCATTAGATTTGTTTGTGGTGATCAGTGAATTCAGGACAAAGAAGTTGCACTAAGTCATCAGCTGCAGGGAATTAATCACCTGGCATTTGCTGTTTGGTTCCTCCACTGAGGCTTACTGAATAATAGCATTCCTAGGGACTTTACAGCATTTATAAGAATTTTATGTTTTAGGTGAAATGTGATTATCTTGAAGGATAACTGTGAATTGCAGCCAGTAACACCAATGACTTCAAATCCTCACTCTGACTGTCATCATGGTGGGTTGGCTGACACAAAGATGAGCATGTTGGTCACTGTGTGTGCTCAGGGTGTTGTAAAGCATCAACAGGGCTCTGGGACCTGCTGTTGCTCTGACCCCAGCAGTGCAAAGGGATGGCTCCAAGTATCCACAGGAATCGGGTGGGAAAGATGTTTCTGGAGCATCTCCAGTGGGGCATCTCTAAGGGGACATCTCCAAGGGGCTCTGCTGGAAGGTGAGCTCATGCCTTCCCAGCACAGACAGGTGCAAACACTGAGCTGGAAGGTGGATTGGCAGCAGCAGAACCCCAGAAGTAGGGCCTGTCCCATGCAGGGCTGGGAGACAAGACCCCTTTGGCTTCTCCAGCCAGGACCCAGGGGAGTCCAGCAAGCTCAGCTGTAAATGTTATTGTATATTTATAAACAAGAGTAGGCTGTAGGGATAACATGGCTCTGTTTACCCCAGTGGCATGTAAAAGTAAACACCCCAGATGAGTTGATCATTAACTTGCCTCCCCTGCTTTCGTGCCTTCTTATGTGAATAGGAACATTCCTCCTTCACTCCTTTACTCAGGCTGGTTTTGTTTGCTCTATCTCCACAGGGCTGATTTAATAGCCCTCCTTGAACTCAGAGAAGGCTATCATTTGCTTGCAGATCAAAACAATGCTGACTGCCTTATGACTGAACCCCCCCCAATTTCTGCTTTATGACTGAGATAAAAATCCTCCTCTCAGATTCAGAAAACAGGCAGTGAAACTTTGTGTGGTTCAGGACAGTCCCAGAAAAACCAAGACTTTATTGACAGCTTGGGAACAAGCCAGTTTGATGCATTAATCTCAAGAAATAAATCACATAAATAAGAGATAAGCACATGTTTCCCCCCAAGCAAATAGAGGCCACTTGGCTGTGAAAGGCACGTCCTTCTCAAATAATGAGTGGGAGACTCTAATTCCAGGCTTGCAGTCAGTGTTTCTGTAGGGGCTTGCAGGCTGTGAGCAGAGAAGTAGCTGAGCATTATCAGGCATCTATTGAGAGGGTGTATGTCTGACACAGCTCACAGAGCCAGCAGAAAAGTCAGCACAGACTATTTTCCCACCCACACACTTTCACAAGGAGTCAACGGCGCCACTACTGCACAGGTCTCGTAAAGGGTCAAGGATTTATTTTTCTTGAGTGAGAAACAAACTTCTTTTTCCACCAGCAATAATATTTTGTGACAGCGAGGCACCATCCCTAGGAAACAGTAGTCTCTGACCCAACAAATGCTGAAATTGCAGGCACACCACTGGGTGAGGGCCAAACATGCAGCAGTGTGCAGAACCCCCTCCTTTGCACTGGGTGAGATTTCCAAGGCAGATGCTGGAAAGGTAAAATACACCTGAATTGCTGCCTGTGAAATCTAAATCCTTCATGTTTTGTTGCATGAGCCTTGGTAATGAGGGCTTTGCAGGCAGCTTCAGGGATGCTGGTTGGGGTGTCAGGCAGGACAGACTGATAGGGGTGGTCCAACACCAGGTACTGGCAGGGCAGAAGGGAAATTAGGCAAACAGTCTGTGTTACTCTCTATCCACCTTGATCTTTATTTTCCTTTTGGACAGTGAAAAGCCAGGGAATTCTGTATGGAAAAGCCATATGAATGAGGTCTGGTGCAGACTTCAGTTGCAAGCCTGAGTGCTGTAACTTTATGTAAGTAACTGCAGCAGCAAGCTCTGGTTAATCTGGAGTTTGGTTTTTGTGCCTCTGGAAAGTGCTTCATGAGAAGGAGCCAAGTGAAATAAGGATAAGTTGTAGATGCTCCTGAACAAGTACCTACATCCTTGGTAGACTGACTCTGATAAAATTAAATGCCCTGAGATGAGCTCCTCTCATTAACTCTTTCTTAAACTTGTCTTTTCTTTATTTTGTTGTCCCTGCAGCAACTGCAGAGCTGGGCAGCACTGGAACTCCCTGGGGCCACCCCTCCCCAGTTCCCTCCTGGACAATCTCATCTCTGCAGTGTCCCCGAGGTGGCCCAGGCTGTGTTCCTTGGCCCCAGCATTTTGCCTCTCCATCCCCAGAGCCTTGTCACAGCCTCTCGTTTATTCTGGACCATACTGGCAGCTGGGTTGATTCTGGCAAAGCTAACAAACCACATTTCATGAAGATTGATCACAGAAGCCATTGTTGTCCTGTGGAAAGTTATTTATTTGCTGGTTAATCCTGAGGGTGTCTCTGAAGGGAGAGGGGGAAAGTGGACAATAACGGGAGTGAAGGGTCCCTGCTTGGCGCAGGCTTTCTCAGGGATGCAAAACCCCAGCTAACCACAGCATGCTATTTTTAGTGCAACATTTCAGCTGGGTTGCTGTTCCCTCCACTCAGAGCCCAAATGTTCTCTCAGGCACTCAACATTGTGAGTGGCCTGAGGTGGGAGGGTGGCTTTTCTCTGCACGCCAGGCAGCCATGAGGGTGTGAAATCAGGGCAGGTGACAGATCCAACATCCTTACCTGCAAAGGGATCTTCAGGGCATCCTTTGCTGGGGTTTGGGCTGGTAACTCAAGGCACAGGACAGGCATCTGCTGCCCTTCTTTCTCTGCTCAGGCTCTGTTAAGCTCCCAGTGCTGTGTGCAGCTCTGGAGCTGCAAGTCCCTTGTACTGGACCTGCAGGTCTGGCCAGGCATGGGGAGCAGGCAGGGATGTGCAGGGATGCCAGAGGCCTATGAATGACATGGGAGTTGGCTGCTCCCAGACGCATCTCTCCCTGTTTGTGTCACACCTGCCTTGTGGCAGCTGAGCCGTTGCAAAGGGTATATAGGAAAAAACAAGGTCTAAAAAACAATGCACCATCGATCTGCACCAACTCTTTTCAAGTTCTTCCCCATCTGCAGGCAGGGCAGTGCAGGAAAATGCTTTGACCTCATGCTCAGCAGAGCAGCCCTGATTCCAAAGCAGCAATGTGTTCACCTCCCAGCCAGCCCAGGCTCCCCTGCCCTCCTCAGGGCCTTTCCCCATTGGCTGGAGCCATCTTCTTGGGACAATGTCACTCCTGCTCATGGGGTCCAGTGTGCAGGGACAGGAATTATTGGACTGCTGACCCTGGGACACAGTTGTGTCTTCCAGGAGAAACAGAAGAAGATATAAATACTGTGTTTTAATGAATGTCAGTGGAGACAGAGGGAATCACCATAGCAAATGGAGTCTCCTTTGGGGGAAGATAAGGGTTTCTGAACTGAGCTGTGTTGTTTTCTCATGCTGAGTGCTCACCAGGATGTTTGGGAAGTGCTTTGTGCCAGTGGGTTCTGCTGTGTGTGCGTGTGTGCCTGGCTGGCACAGGGCAGCTGTTCCTGTGCCTGGACTGGGAATGTTTTAAACAGGAGACTGAAGAGTAGCCAATAATGAATACCACAGTCCAATCTGAGCTTTTTCGATGAGTAATCACTGGTGTTGAAATACATGAGACTCTGTGAGTCTGGGCTCTGAGTGCTTCCACCAGGACCTGGTGGATGTCCAAAACCAAACAACGAACAACCACGAGAGTGGGGAGGGGCAGCGATGGCTGTGCTGTCACCGAGCAAGGGGACAGGGGCTCGTCAGGTCTCTCGGGGATGCTGAGGCCACTGCGTGCCCAGCCCACATAAAAGACATTTTGTACCCAGACCCACTCCCTGATTCCTGGTTCCCTCTCCCTGTACCTGCCCTTCTGCTGCTGCTGGGCTGCAAACAGGGGTGCTCTGGCTCCGAGGGGCTCCTGGCTGCACACAACTGCCCCGTCTGTGTCAAAGTGCCGTGCCTAAGACTTGACCAGAGCTTTTTCCATGAAGAAATTGCTCTGGAAGCCCTTGGACGTGGCAAGATGGTTCATGTTACCTTCAACAACCTTTGGAAAGTGTCTATAGCCAGCCAAGTCTTGAGCTGCCAGCTCCGGCCAGAAGAGTGGGTTTAGCAAAACGGAGGCAGATGGCCGGGGTTTAACTCGGGCTCTTTTTCATTACCTCTGTCACGACACAGCATCTCTGCTGCCTTTGCTGCAACCAGATGGTTGAGTTCCCTCTCACTCCTGGCTTGGTGGCACCCTGTGGCCTGTCTGGGGTCTGTGGGCAGTGCACACACGGTCCCTGCCAGGACTGGGACCAGTCTCTGTATGCAGAGCCATACTGGGAGTAATGGTGAAGGGGCTGAGAGAGGAAGGGAGGACAGGGGGTCTGATCTGCACGGTAAGAGCCCTGTCTGAGAGCCACATCCCACAGAGACGGGGAAGGAGGTGGGCCAAGCAGGGAGGGATGCAGGGAGGTGATTAGGTTGGAAGGATGAGGACACATCAGTCCAGGGCCCAGCACCCGTGAAACAATGACAGTAGCAAATCTACCATTCCCCAGACCTTTGGCATCAGCACTGACTACATGGATTCATTGAAGAACTTCGCTGCCAGATAGCAAAGGGACCATCCCACTCCTTGGGAAACAGGCATCCAGGATGGTGTGTGTGTTTAGGGCAGGCAGCTGAGCCTCATACAGCACCCACTGTGCCCAGTCCCACACTCTGCAGGGGAAAACTGCACTGGGCATCTTGCTGTCCTGCAGACTGGGGAGTTGCAGCCCCTGGAGCTGCCCCCCCCTCAGCCACGCCTGGCTGAGTCTGCACATTCCTCACCCCATGTCTTGGTCTTTGCCCAGGAAGAAGTCTGCATGGGAGGAGGTGTGTCACTTGTTCTTCAAGCATCATCGCTACCCCAGGCCAAGGTCCCCTCAGTCACACCTGGAGTCAGTCAAAGCTGATGTCTAATCCAAATAATTGCTAGATAAAAATGAGAGGGGTGTATCAGTAACAACACGAGAGATTCATTCCATGCATGGGTGGAGAGAAAATACATGCCAGGCAATGTCTGGTTTCCATCAGCAATTTAAATGGCTCTCTGGATGTGAGAGAAAATGTCCCCTTACAGGGGAGCACTGCACTGCACTTGCAGGACTTCTTCCTCTTCCAAGCCCAGCTGCTGTGGAATTTTAGGCAGAAAAAATTGTCCCGGGTCAGGAGTCACCAGCACTGGGTTTTTAAATAGTTTGGCTATTTTAAATGCTGACAGTGTTTGTTTGTTCAGCCACAAGCTTTGCACAGCCTGCCCCTCCAAATCCACCTGAAGAAGCGCAGCTGGCTGCTGGCACAGGCGCTGCTGCAGTGGCACCTGGTGTGACACATCTGCCTGGGGACTCGGGGGTGTCCCCACCCGCCACCATGAGCAGCATCACGGCAAGTCCTTGGCCAGAGCTTCCCCAAGTGCTGGCAGCCCTGTAGGAGCCTTGTGCCCCTGTTTAGGTGGCCGTGAGGGACACCTGGCCGTGGGTGTTCCTTGCCAGTGTCGGAGCTGCTGTTTTGTGCTGGTCTCTGTTCCCGTAGGTGCCCGCGCCAGGCGATTTCAGCTTCGCCAGCAAACTTTCTGTTGAAACATCAGCTGTACTAAATTTGTACAAAGCATTTCTCATGCTGTCCAGATGCCACTGCCTCTAAAAATAGCCCAGCCTAGTTTGTTTTCCCAGCTTCTTGCCTTTTATCAGTAATAGTTTTAATAGTCTTTGCAATATTTAAGGAGACATTTGTCCATGTCAGGCCAGCAACTACTGGGAATGAGAGCCCTTCCCGTTGTCCCATACTCCCATTCATGCCCTGCACAAAAAAGGCCATGAAGAAGTTTTTGCGCTGGAAAACAGAAGTTTTTGGTGCACACTTAACAAGAGCTGGGCAGCACTGGGTCAAATCTAGGCTTTCCCTGCAGAGCTCCCCAGCACACAAGAGCTGCTGTGGGTCCTTCCCTTGGCACTGGTGCAGCATCTGGAGGGGGAGCAGGATGCTCCTGAGGATCCCCAGTGTGGTGGGTTGTTGTGCAATGTGGCCAAGAGATGGACAGCCATAGGATGGGTTGGGATAGGGTGAGATGACATGACATGACACAACATGAAATTGAGTGGGACAGTGTGGGATGCTGTGTGATGAGATGGAATGGGATGAGTTGAATTGGGCCGGGATAGGTTGGGATGGGATGGAGTGGGTTGGAGTGGGGATGAGGATGGCGTAGGAGTAGGCAAAGTGAGGTGCCAGCCCAGTATCCAGGGGCAGTTCCCTCCTGCTGCCAGGTTGCTGGGAAAAGCTGAGGCACACACTTGTGTCTTGGTTTCCCCATCTCTCAGTGGGTATCACTGTGCTATTTGAGAGCCTGGCAGCTTTGTGGCTGGAGTTCACTGCATTAGCAGTGCTGTTAGGAGTGCCAGACACAGAGGCTATCAGTAACACTATCATGCCTGCTATTATTTTATTACATGTAAAATTTATGCCATTTCTGAAGCATTTCTGCAAACACAGCTCTTAAGGACCTTGTACTCATCTAAGTATCCAGCAATATATCCAGTTCTTGTGGCTTTTCCTGTGTTTATTTTTCCTCCCCCTGGACTTTTTGCTCAGCAGACAGGTTGGATTTTTTTCTTTTGGCCCTGTTTGCCTGGAAAGAACATCCCATGAGGTACAGCACTGGCAGAGCCAGTGCAGGACTATGTTGAAGTCCCTGGGGTGGTCACAGGGATGCCTGGGGGATCAGGAGGAGATGCATGTGCTGGCAGCCCTGCTCTTGCTGGTGGCAGAAACAGAAGCTTGAATTTCCTCAGCAGCAGCTCGATGGGACCCACAACATCACTTCTGTCTGCTGGAGCAGGAGGGCAAGGTGGAAACCCCCCTCCAGGCTATCCTTCCCCAGGGCTACTTTGTGCTTTGAGGTCTCAGTGTGCCCAGCAGCCCTCCCAGTGGCTGGGGTGAAATGACCCCAAGAAAATCCAGGCAATTGGCTTGGAAAATCCCAGGGAGTTTGATTTACTCACAATACAATGGGGAAGCCTTTTTTTTTGGTACAATGTTTTGTTCCCTGGCTTGAGTAGTCACTGGCACAGCCACTCCAGGGTTGCATCTCAGCTGCCCACTCTCTCACCCTGCAGCCCCTGGCAAAGAGGGTAGCCTGGAGGGCTGGGGGTGCAGGGGGGTGCCCAGATCCTGGCAGGGCCAGTTCCACTGATTTCAGGGCTCCTCAGTGGGCTGTAAAACCTTATGAGCAAAAGTAATTGGTATTCAAGGTATGGCACATGTTACCAAGCCAGCTTTTGGCTCTGGAGATGACTGAACAGATCATTGAAAAACACCAAATGGTTCTTCAACTGTAAACCTAGGGAACTGGTGGAAAAGAGTGGGAAATAGTGCTCAGTGGATGGAGGGGCCTCTGTTGGGATCTGCTGTGCAGGAAACCCCAGGATATCTGAAATGCTCCACCTGGTAGCACTGTCCACACCTGGCTGAGTTGTTTGCTTGACTCAGGTTTGAAGGTTTTGGTGCAGAGAAGAGCTTTACTGTGCCCCAGTGTCACGTTGGCAGGCAATGTCCCATGGTGGCTGCTGAGTGAGCACCCCCCTCCAGGTCACCTCCCCGCCTCCACTGCAACCATTCCAGGACAAGCCTTATTCCCAGAGATGCTGATGGAACCAATGGGCTAATTGCAAAGACAGTTACTAACAAGCACTTCTGGCTGCAACAGCCACCTCGGGCCTGACCCACGCTGGCACCACTCCTCTGGGAGTGGCCAGCTCCTTCTGGCCAGGGGATGGTCCTGCTGCCCAGGGGCTGGAGTGTGGCTGGGTGACCTGGGGCTCACAGGCAGCCCTGGCACAGGTGGCTCAGCCCCTGGCAGATTCTTCACAAACTATTTCTCACCGTTCCCAGTGGGGCAGGGGAGCCAGCACACACCCCTTCACCTCTGGCTCAGCCATCCTGCTTTGGTTACTGCTGGCGTGAAATAGCTGCTCCCTGTGAGATGGCAGCGAGGGCTCTCTCTGCTTCTGTTGAATGGGGGGCAGTCCCCAGGCACGGGCTAAATCAGCAGCTGCTGGTGCCCTCCTCCACAGTGTCCCAGGAGGGCAGTGTGTGCCTTGAAGAATTAGTGAAAGGAGACCTTAGGGGCAGAGGCTTTCCTGCAACACAAGCAGCATCAACCAGGGTGTCCCTGAGTTGGATTCATGTTTCAAAGTGTGATGGACCTGGACAGGCAGTTAGGGAGAGAAAACAGCCCTCCTCCGAATGCGGTGCCATCCCTTCAGCTTTGCAGCTGCACTGGGCTCGTACCTGAGACCCTCAGGCAGCAAAGTTCTGCCCCTTCGGGGCCGGCAAACCTCACCACGCACCCAAGTGTCTGCTCAGGCACGGACCAGCAGCGGGATGTGCTGGCTGTGCCCAGGAAGGGCCCCGGGGCTCAGCCAGGGAACACAGTCCTGTTTGCCCACCCGCGTCCCCTCTGCGGGAGCTGCTCCCTTACACTGCCCTTTATTCTGCTTCTTCCCAGCGGCTGCTGGGAGGCCGCGGAACAAACAAACGCGGGAACAATGCTTTCCAGGAACCGCGCGTTTCCTCCGAGAGCCTCGGGGTCAGGGCTGCGAGCGTCGCAGAAACACCCTGTGCTGGCCGTGGAGCAGCTGGAGCGGGGAGCATCCCACCCAGCCACCCTGCTGCTGGCTTTGGTGAAAACACAGCAGAATAAAAAGGGTTTGCGACTTATCCCCCATCCCCTCAAAACAGTGTTTGAATTCCCAGTGCGAGGACCTGAACACTTGAGCTTTTGCACTCTGGTGTTTCAGGGAAGGCTCGGGAAGTGCTGATGGACTTCAGGACTTACAGACTTACAGACTGGAGGGAAACACGCTTGATGAGAGTCTTGTTCCCATAGCTGCTCCAAAAAAATCCGTGCCAGGGTGCACTTGTGGAATGGGGTGCATATAAATTATCCAGAAATAAGCTTAACATTAGTGAGCAGGTGGAACAGGGCAGGGTTCAGGAAATTATGCAAAGAGAGTAGACAAAGAGCCGGCTGCAATTCCTCTTTGTGTCACGGAGCCGGGCTCACTTTGTGCAGTCACAACGAGTTAGTGCGGGACACAAAGGCGGCAATTTTGGATGTGATTAAACTCTCTGACAGCATTCATATGTTAAATGATTATGTGCTACTATCTTCTGCTACAGTATGCATGTCACAGGAGAATCACAAATGAATCTGTTGAGGCCAGAGAGCAGTGTCACGGGGAATACAATTAATAAACCAAACAAGAGGGGGGGAAAAAGCAAATTTGTTGTGGTTTTTACTCTGTGACCAGGCACATCAAGTCAGGAAGAAACGAGTAACATGGACCAACACAGATGCACGTTCTGGCATTCGAAAGTCTAATCCAGATGCAAATATTTTAGGCAGGATCCTATCTCTGACCCTCAAAACTTCAGACACCCAAAGAGCTGCGTGGCATCCCCGGCGACAGCCAACGCCTGTGGAGGCAGGTCAGCACTCTTCAAAGGCATTCCCAGCATAAGGATTATTTTGCCTTTATGCTTGCTGCCCATTCAGTCTTTTGTGAGATGCCACGAGGAATCGAGTGACATTTGAAGCAGGAACGAGGATTAGAAACTCCCGGTGTCAGCTGCACAATGCCCGGCAGAGGAGGCGCGGGAGGCAGAGACGACGCACACCCGGCATCACCTTCGCCGCAGGAGGGGAGCACAGGGACCTTGCACCCCACGTGTGCTGCCTTCAACCCCTGCCTCCCCCCACAAGTGAAAAGATGGCTTTGAAACACGTGGCTTCCCAGCAAAGCTGCATGGATTTGCTTAGTCAGCAGCCCTAGCCCACTGGAGAGGGACGAAAGCCCCTTTTGCTAGCGATGGCTCCTGGCTGGGTCTCTGCTCCACACGGGGCTGCCTAGCTAGAACATGTGGTCTGGGTCACACCAAGACCACACGAGCACCACAGAAAGGTGATGTCAAATAGAGATGCCACAGAGGTACCAAAAATGCTGGTGCTGCTGCCAAAGAAAATATCTGTAGTGATTCCTTATGTCTCTCGCTCTTCAGGGGAAAATATGTGGCTGGTCCCTGCTCACCCCAAGCTGGTGATGGTGATAAGCAAGGTGATATGTTTCTCTGCTGTGACCCCATCCAAGTGCAGACAGACCTTCTCCCAGGCTTCAAGCAGAGCATCTTGCCTTCACTCTAGATCAAAATTACCATAGGAAATGCAGAATAAAAGGAGTTAGACAGAGAACGGGTTGCAAAAGCTGCCTCTGTGCAAACAGTTTAGCAAAACATAAAATAGCTACAAGAGACAGAAGGAACTGGTCCTTGGTGGCCCTGCTGGGTCACCAGGCTGGTTCTGTCCCCCAAAAGCCAACAGCAATAGCCGTGTTGTCTCTGCTGAGTCAGTGAGATGGGCAAGTGAAGCTGTCCATCACAGGCATTTGTGCCTGTCACAGTGAGCTCCAGTACAACACAGCAGATTCACGTTTGCTCTGTTTTCCTAGGGCCACCACTGAGCCCAGGCAGTCAAAACAGCCCTAGTGTTACCTGTGACAAGCCCATCCTCACTCCCTGACTGCTGCAGCCAGATACCAGGTGTGGAAACTGCCCTAACCAGCTTTTTTTCCAAGAGCACCTGCTGGGGAGAAGTTCCTGGGCTTGTATGCAGGCTCCATCCCTGGGTTGTCCCCATGTCACCCCTGTGTCACTCCCTCCTTGCTGGCATCTCTGGCTCCACTGTCCCCATCTCACTTGGCTGCTACATGTGGTGGCTTGGTGCCAGGGGTGGGATAAAACACAGTGCAGAGGAACCAAGCCAGCCAGAAAAGGCAATCCTGTCTGCAGCAGTAAGGAATTAATCAAGATCTGGGCTGATAAAGCAACTGGCAGTGCCACTGGGGAGAGGGTGACCCTCGGTTTGGGGAGGCGATGACAGGCAGCAGGAGGCGAGCGGGCGGGCAATGGGCTGCAGAGCCTGGGGTGTCCCCTCCCTGCCATGGCCCTTCCTGGCTGCCAGCGACACATTTCGATGGCCATAGCATGTGTCTCAGGCTGGGCTCACACAGCATTCCCCAGGTGCACCAGAGGTCTGGGATCATGTGAAACAACCATCTCCCTGCAGGCTTGGGATGCCCAAATCCCTGGTGTGCAGGTACAATGTAGGTTATGGGAGCTGTGGAGGAATTGCCCCAGCTCCCAGGACCCTGGAGCACAGGACACCCTGAGAGCTCACCCTCGCTGGAAATTAATTCACCAATCATAGAATCATAGAATCATAGAATCAGCTGGGTTGGAAGGGACCTTGGAGATCATCAAGTCCAACCCTTGATCCACTACCGCTGGGGTTACTAGACCATGGCATTAAGTACCACATCCAGTCTCTTTTTAAAAATCTCCAGGGACGGAGAATCCATTACTTCCCTGGGCAGCCCATTCTTGTTATGCAGACTGGCAGCTACCAGGTTTAAGTTGTTTACAATGGGTTTCACCCAGGGCTTGGGAACAAGTCTGTGTCCAGATCCGAAGCAAGATGTGCAGCGAGGGGTCTTGCAAAGTCACCCTGTCACCAGCCCTGCCCCACCACAGAGAATCACAGAATGGTTTAGGCTGGAAAAGCCCTCTAAGATCATCCAGTCCAACCATTAACCCAGCACTGCTGTGTTCACTGCTAAACCATGTCCCTTAGTGCCACATCCACATGCCTTTTGAATGTTCAGGACAACACTGCCCCCCAGATCTTTTCATTTCCATTCTGCCATTGCCAACTGTCTTCTCAAAAAGTGTTTCCCCCTCCCTCCAAAAGAACAAAACAGAAATCAAAAGTGCATAAAGATTTTTATCTGGAGCCAGAGGGCCCTGGGAGCATGGCCGCCCGCCTGGCGGCAGGGAGGGCTGTCTCCGTGGGGAGGGCTGTCTCCGTGGGGAGGGCTGTCTCCGTGGGGAGGGCTGGCTCCATGGGATCCCCAGCTCCACAGGGGGCCCCGGCCGGCCGCCTGCCTCGGCACAGGACTCAGGATGTACCAGATTGCAGTGAAAGGTTTTATTGCCCAGTCAGCTAGCCTGTATCAGTCAGCTATTTGGCTGAAGGGGAGGCGTCCATTCAAAGCCAGTTTACAGCAGAGGCTTTATTTTTATTTTAAAAGCATCTGGAAATTAAAAATCCCCTTTGGCACTCATCCACTTTGGAGAGAAAGCCAGGCCTGTCGTCTGGCCAAGCAGCCCTGCTCTAACTGAGCTGGGTGGATCCAGTGCTGGGACATTTTCCTAACTCAAGCAGAAGCGGGATGCTGGCTTTCTTCCAGCTGCTCCATGAACTTCCCACGCCGAGCACCAGTTTGTGACACAGCATGGATGTCATTTAGAGCCATTCAGGATGTGCTGTGCCCAGCCCTGTGCTCTTCCCCAACCCAGGGACGTTTGTGAGATGGTGCTTTGGCCAGGGCAAGGAGTGACAGGACAGCCGGTATATGTAGATTTTCCTCAGGTGAAGGGCAACAGTGCAAAATGTGGGTTGCTTATTTCCATTTTGGGATGGGCTGCAGGTCTGACAGGTGACACTACCCAGGACTGGCTGAACCTGGTGGCACAGGCATGCTGAGTTTATAGCAGAGCCCTGGGAAGTTCTCCATGAACAGCGTTTTGCCCCCAAATCCCCAACATATCATTGAATGTTTTCCTCAGCAGACTGGTAAACCCCAGCTGGTCATCCCTTGGGTCAAGGTATGTTTTGGAGAAAGGGAAAAAAAGAGAAGTAAATACATGCCTGAATCCTGTCATAGTTGCACAGACCTGTTTTTCATCCCACAGGAAAAGTTAATGGAAATCTCCAGCCTGCTCTGGTAGTGTGTCCCTTCAGCGTGGCTCTGCAGCAGGAAGGCAGGTTGCTCTGGAACAAGGCAGAAAGCAGAGCAATGACGAGGATTTATCTGCCCCGTGCTACAGAAGGAAAATTGAGAAGCCCCTGTCCAACAGTTTGAGATTGGCACTGTGGAGGTTGAGCTTGCTGAGTGCATCATCTGCAACACAGGACAGTGTCTTCTGTCCAAAAGGTGGGTTAAGTGAACGAACGTGTGTTCAGCTGGAGTTGAGATCTCCGGATGCAGTTTTTGCCTACATCCTGCTTCCTGCCCTTTGGGGTGGGAACAGTGGTGTGTTAGATGCCTAATCTGGGCCCAGAGGGAATGAGGATTATTGCTTGTGGGTGTCTTTTCTGTCAGGAGAGGAAGGGAATACCCGTCAGGCTGGGAAAGGGGATCAAACAGCCATGGAACCATCAGCCCTCAGTCTATCATTCCCAACTTGCCCTGTCTCACCAGCTCCTGCTTCCAGTCCCCATCTCTGTTCCAGCATGCCAGGAGCTGCTGTGGATGGGCTTCCTCTTCTCTGTCCCCAAGTCCTGCTACTCCTTGCCAGGAAAGACCGATTTCACCACTGGCACAGGCTGGTGAGAGACCAGCATGAGGAGACACAAGCAGAGACTCTTCCCTAATCTTAGCTAAGCCCTTGCAAAGCCCCAATGCACAGAGACAAACTAGACTTCTTCAGAGTCTCATAAAACTGAAACAACTGTGGTCAGACCCTTATGGCAATAGCAACACACCCTCTTTAGCACAAAGCCTGTCTTCCCTCACTGGATTTCAGTCCCTGCTTCAAAATATGGAAGCATTAGATCTTTCCAAAGAAAGGATTTCCTGAATTATTCTAATGCTGAAAAAATAATGCATTTTTCTCTGCCCTGGCTCTCACAGGCAGTTGAAGCACTTGGTTGAAATTAAAAAAAAAAAAAAAAAAAAAAAAGAAAAAGCCAGAGTCATGACATAGGAACAGGATCTTGTACTTAGAAGGGACACGAACCTCCAGAGCAGGCTGTGCTACCAACTCTGCCTCTAATAATAGCTGCCAACTCTGTGAACATTGTACATTGTTTAGAGAATCTAATCAAGTTATATACTCCTTTTGAAGTCAGACAACTTTGATTTAACAGTGGTTTCAGAGCTTTGAAAAACATGATCTTTTCTAGTTTGTCTTCCATGATGGTTCCTTACCTGTCTCCCAATGTTGAATAAATCATTACAAACATAAACCAGATGCCTAATGCTAACAATAACTTTTGAAAGCCCTGCTTCCCCCAAGATGTATGGGCAATGACTAACACACTTTTAGCCTCCAGACTTAATTTAAAGCATTCTGGAATTGTGCACTGGTGAGATGAAGGCTGCCCAAGACAATAACTTTTACATTAGAAATAATCTCTGTCTTTAGCAGCAGCAGAGTCAAGGCTGTTCTCCTTCAGCCCCGTTGTCTCAGCCTGCCGTGGGTGCTCTGAGAGCCTGAAGGCTTTGGAAAAGGAAGACCAACTTAAAGATAATAAGGTGTCAGTGTTTGAATGTGTGGGAGCAGCAGCTTATGCTGCTTGCAGGGAGCGTGCAGCACAAGCAGAGCTCCTCACAGCAAAGCCAGCATTGCTTTCAGCTGAGATGTGACAAGGGACAGTTCTGGGTCTCCAGACACGATGGCTCCTTCCAGCAGAGCAGCAAACACTGGAGTTGCCCTCAGCCTCTGTGCCGCCAGCTGAGCTACAGCACTTTGAAACCTGGGACTCACCTTGCCTGAAGACAGATCATGGATGTGCAGAGCACTTCAGGGGGATGTGCTGGTGGAATATGAGTGTTTCTGACCCAGAGACCTCAGCCTGTGGAAAGCCTGTAGCTAACAGCTGCTCCAGAGCTGCTCTGTAGGGAGTATATTGCTTAACAGAGGAACACACTTAAATGCATTACTAGTACAGCTAAATTAATGTCTGGAGATTGAGTCCTGGCAAAGAAGCAAAGTTTTGAAAGCTTCCTTCAGTATTCTTTCACTTTCCTATATCTGCACACACTGAGCCCATTTGGGTTAATCTTGCTATTTTATTTTCATAATTTTGTCATCTCTTTTCTACAAGGTTTGCCGTCTTTTTTGGTTTAGGTATTTGAAGCAATAACCAAAAGGTGGATAGAAGAAGGAAAGATGGGAGGAAATCTTTGGACCCGCCAAAGTTAAGGAAATTAATATTAGATAAACTCTTCAATGCAGACATGCTTTGCCATTGTGATGTGCTGGCACAGTGTGGCACAGCAGGAAGTTCAGTGCAGAATTTCCTGACACAGAGTGAATTAAAAAGAGCCATTACTGAAAATACACCAACAAGTAGGCTCATGGGGAGCTCGGGGGGATTATTTCTCCTCCCTGAACTTTATGCCAGTACCTCTGTTGTGATGGAAGACCTTTAGTGGCAGTCTCCCAAGCAACCTGGTCCCACTGAAACCAAATGCTGTGTTTGAAGTCATGGCAAAGATACCATGTGAAAAATAAAAGCATCCCAAGACAATCAGGGGGAGATTTTCCAGAAGCTCACCATTTGCATGAAATTTGTGTTAACTTCACATCATAGTTTGGCTTCTCCTAATTTCCAGTGAACCTTCAGCCCCAGACTGGCTTTTTTCATCCTGATTTTCAAATGAAACCTCACCAAACTATCTGGTATGGGGATCATAGCAAAGAGTGGCTTGAGGGGAGTTAAGACTCCAGACCCAACATCTCCCAGGAAACTTTTGCCACCTGCTTCACCTTTCTGCTCGAGTACAACAACAGGAGGGCTCCTTGCCAAACCAGATCCCTCCAGCTATCCAGCCACGCTTGCAGCAGTACCAAATCCATCTCCAGAGGAGGTTACTAGGGTGTTAGAATATAAAATACCATGATTTATGTATTTTAAACCATGTTTTTGATTATATTGAATACTGAGCAGACCCTGAAAATCATCTTTTACATAAAATGTTAATTCCATATGATTATTTTCCCTTATAAAGAATGATTTACCTGTCTCTGTGGAGTTGTACTCTTTGTCCAACAGAGCACATGTCACTTCTGGTTCCTTACATATGAGGTAGAGATCCCAGGCAAGCAGCTGTCCTGGGTATTTTGGGGTTTCCATGACAAATGGGAATCCTTCACAGGCAGCTTTCATTTTTTCATCTGAAAGCCTTAATACATTTGTAGTTGCCAGAGTCCTGTGAACTTTCATATCTATTATGCCATCACCTCTACAAATGCTTTGAAATTAACAACCAGTCAGATTTCCTTTCTATGACCAAGCAGGAAAATAAAGAGAAAAGACAGAAATGATTTCATTACAGAAGAGCTTCTCCTCCGTCACATTAAGCAATCACTTTGGAAAGTGATCTGAAAGCTCCTTTACACTGGGATACGTCTAAGGGGATGAAAAAGAGCAAATGCTCCAAAAAGGGATCACAGCTGTTTCCTTTCTTACCCCTGCCTGTCTCTCCTGCTGAGCAATCGCCCTCATGACGGGGCTGCTGCGCTCCCAGCCACGCTCAGGTGGGTTATCATGGCAAAGTGGTGAGAAATAAACATTTTAAGTAATCTCATAAACTCATTAGCAATTTAATTTCCTCTAGCTTATCACTTTTTCCAGTTCCTGCTTGGCTTTAGACAAGGGTATCTCCTGTGTGTGCACAGACGAGGGCAGGCACACGGAGAGCAGCCCTTTCTGTGGGAGCAGATTCACTGTTGCACTGGCAGTAACAGGAAGAATAGAACAACAGGAGGAGTGGAATAAAAAGCAAGGCGACATTGCAAGAGGAATGTTTTACAGAAGCATGTTGCAAAGCTCTCCCACTATTGCTGACACAGGCTTCCAAACATGCAAACGTGGTGGGATGCACGGGAAAGGCTGGAATCACATCCTGATGCCTTTCAGAGTACGATGTCAGGGTCCCAGGTGTCCCTTCAGTGCATCTGGCACAATGATCATACATCCAAAAATAGTGAGGGTGATATTCAAAAATCAAGGAAATTCACTATTTGTCTTTTCTCATGACTCTGAATTCTTCCTGTTAATTGCTCCATCTTTTGGCTGTGTCTTTTCAAACCATCATCAGTGGCCCCATCTGCTTGGCAGTAAGAAGTGGAAGCTTAGTCTTTGATGAGGACTTGCAGGGCTCCAAGACCTTCGATGGTCGCTGATGGGAGATCACATTCAGGCAGCCCCAGGGATCCTTCTGGTCTGGCAGTCTGTGGATAAAATCTGTGTGAGTGACTGAATATCCTCAAAAAATTGCCATGGTGAGTAATCCTCCCAGATCTGGTGTTGCCCTCATAAACACAGGCTGTCCTTTTTTATATTTAAACATCAAAGGATGCCATTTGCTTTTAAAGTGATGTTTAGTGTTAATATTCTGTTCCTACAGGCCGGTTGGATTTGGGGAGGACATAGTCATCACAAACCAAAGGATGCAGGGTCTGTTCTGCTGACTGATGCACTTGAAAAATTGAACATACAACAGATGCCAATGCACAGCTCATTTATACCAGACACAACTGGTTATGTTCTGTCCTGGAAACATGCACACAGGTTTTATTTCTACCTTCAGTGAGAAGAAGGCAGGAGTTTGTGTTCTTGTACTTTTTGTAGCTCTTCCCTCACCCTGCTATAGCTTGTGGCAAAACTTTGGCCTTGAAGAACTGTGGTGGGGGAGCTTTCATGAAGGGGACTCCAGGGGCTGCTTCTGTCTCCTTTATGCCACAGGTTCAACCAAAAGGGGCTGCCAGGGAGCAGGTTCAGCCCCAATTTATATGTGTAAATGGTGATGAAAAAATCAGAAAAGTAGCAAATTTTATTACACCTGTACTTCTGGGGCAGACTGAGGATCTTTGGCCCCTTTTGATGTCTTGGGCACTGTCAGGGCTGTTTCTTCTCATCCCCGTGTCTCACACAGCTTTTGGTGTTGTATGTCAGGAGATCACAGCAGAGAAAAAGGAAGATACAAACCCACCATTTTTTAGCCTCTTGGCTAAACCCCAAATATTTTAGACATTTCTGCTAGAGGTTGATTCCCCCAGGGAGCCTCAGAGCTCTCATCTCTGACAGCTCTAAATGAAAGACTGTTCATATGAGATCAGCACACGCCGATATTGCTTTAGACTTCATGGCATATAAACTTCATATATTGATAGTGACGGGCCACCCCTCCCTGCAAGCCCTTTAGTGATGTTATGATTCTGTTTTTATTTAGTGGACAGGGGAGAAAAACACAATGGAAGTCATGCAAATGATTAAATGCAAAATGATCTGTTCATCTTGTGAGACCACTTGTAAATAATTTAACAAAGATCTTTAACAAGTCTCACCCTAAAAGAAAAAAGTAGGTCCACTTGAAACCCTGCTTTTCCAATTTGGATGTTTAAATCAGTACTGCAGTCTTTTAAAACAGCCAAACTCTGTAAAATTGCCATAGAGAGACAGACACAGAGTTCTGGTTGCCAAGTGTAAAGGAGAAAAATGTGAGAAACTCTGTAACAGGCAAACATGGGGTAATCTCCCTTCCCCCAGAAGAGCTCATCCAAGCCTTGGAGACTAGTTAAAACAATAAAGCAAGAGGGTTTTTTGCCCTTCCCAAACCACTGTTCGCTTGAACTCTCCAGTGATGGCTTTCTCTACAGGAAGATTCTGCAAAGCTTTTGGTAATTTTATGGGGAACACCTCATTGTATATTTTAAGTATTCCCTTTACCATCTCTCTCCCAGAATCACAGCAACCTCTCCAGTGAAATACATCTGGAGACATCACGTCTCATGACCGCTGGGTACCTGCCCACATGGAGCAGCCTTCACTGGCAGGGCTGTTCCAGAGCACAGGGGAGGCTCGTGCAAGGAGTGTGGATTCCTCACCAGGAGACACCTGATTCCCGGGAAAGGGAGCAATTAGTCACTGTAAAACAGTGTAACGAGGCTAAAGAATTAGGAACTGCCCAGACTCCAATAAACCCCAGTGCTTTATATGACTTGAGAAGAAGCTGGAGGAATCTGGCTAATCTTTTACTCTCCTAGTAAATCATTCATTGAGGCCATCTGTGAAATATGAGAAGAGCAGCTTCAACCCAAGATCCCCGCTTAGCAAAGCCCTCACTAGCTTGGCCGGAAAGAAGTTTTCCTGATAAAGTTGATAGCTAGTCCAAACCCTCATGATTTCCAGCAGCAGTAATCCTTCTGAGGAGATTAGAGAAGCAGCCCTTGAAAGTCCTGAAGTGTGGCCATCCACTACAGCAAAATTCAAGGGAAAAAAAAAAGATAAAACCCACAGCACTCGCCAGGGCCTGGCCCTGAGGTGCCCCTTCATGCTTTCTGGTCCAGTGGCCTCTGCAGGCATGTCTGACAAACAGCCCCCAGACAGCTGGTCCACCTCTCTGGGACAGGGAGCATTTGTGGGGCTCCGGGAGAGCATCAGGGAAGAACTCTGGTGCCTTGATAGCCAAGACTGAACTGTGGTTTTTTTCAAAGAGAGGAATGGATGCCCATCTGGAAAGTGATATTCAGCTCGCACAGCTGAACCCAGAACCCAAAATTCTCTGCTTCAGGGAAGTTCATGCCTGACTCAAATGAGTACAGTGTGAGATCATGTCACTTGAGGAGGAATAAGTCATCCAAAACACCTCTACCAGCTCCCCACACCAGACTCCTTATTTGTGTCCTCCACTCAGATTTGATAGTTTTTCAAGAAGCAGTTAGCCTTTCTCCACAGGCATTACTACTAACCTGGGAATAGAAGAAAGTCCTTGGGCAAATACTTGATAGGGTAAAATAAATAAAACTTTATCTTACAGCAGAAATGGGCTGAACACCTAACCCCAGTATTCAAGGACATGAGTTACAACCCACCTCCTCCGGGAATTAAGACAATACAGTTTTTGATGCCTTTATTTTTTTTATATTTTCTAGTTTCTAAACTCTTAGGATCTGCAATTCCCAGGTGACTCAATAGCTCGTAGGAACAGAAAGTTTCAAAGTGAAAGACTAGATACCCCAAATCCTAGAGCCAAGTCCTTGCAGGGAAGTGAAGCAAAGATCCAAATAGGAGACAAAATAAGAGTGCAGCAGGGCTGGAGGCACAAGTCTGCAGTTTTACCTAGTGCTGGGCTCTCAGAGAAAGCAAGTCTTGAACACCTTGCAGTGGAGCTGAGCACATCCCACCTTTGAACTCTGTTGTACAAATATCTATACACTCATAACATGTTTGGGCACTTTGCAGAACTCCAGTCACAGAAGGGAAAATCCATCCCCTCCTACCCTATGCTTAAGTTGAGCAATAACATGTTTGGTTTAATGTTGAAGTCTTCCAGAAGTTTTGGTGCAAATTACAGCACTCTTGACGACCAAGTAAAGTTGGGGAAGTGATTATGTCTTGGAGCAGCATGGAGGACAAACAGTAGGAGCTGAAATTTCTAGAAGACAGAGATCCTCTTTGCATTGTGATTTTTAGCCAAACTTTGGCATGATAGTCCCTCCATGCTGTGCTTTGTAAGATTTTAACTGTTCTTTCTGTTTTTCTTGGCTACCTGGTGTTTGCTCTGCTGAGGCTTGGGGCCAGTAACTGTGTAGAACACATCAAATTTTATGCCTTATCCCTAAAATCTCAGATCTAAGTGAAACAGCGTCTCATTGATCATTACCCTGATCAGCTTGTTAGTGTTGCATTTTCTGCTCTGGAGAGAAGTAAGTCAAGACAAGACTGAAAGTTGCTTTATTTTTGTTTTAAAAGTGAAGTGTTCTTCCTTGCTGCTTACTAAGTATATAACTGCTGAAGAAAGTATTCTACCTTGTGCTTCAGCTGAGGTGTTAGAGAAGCACTTCCTCTAGCCCCAATTAGGCATAATAAAGACTATAAATGCCCCTTCCTGTAGTGCTGTTTCTATTCTTAGCATGTTCTGTACCATCCTTGGTAGCCAAGGCTGTGGGGGCACAGACTGCAAATTGGATCACTGTAAATGGGCTCCGGAAGGAGGAGCAGCAGGGAGAGCAGCCAGCATCCCCCCCAGAGCAGGAGCAAAGCAGAGGAGGAAGGTGGAATCCAAAGGGAACAGAGAAGAGCTCAACCTCAGCAAGACCAAGGACATACCGTGGCTGTGGCACAGGGAACTGCCCGAGCAAAGCTGCTGAGGAGATGTGCCCCAACGAGTCAGAGCTCAGGCAAGAGGGGGATCTCCGGTCTCTGTATCAGCTGGGCTCTGGAGCAGGGATTTTCCATTAGTCAGACAGGACTCGTGTTGCTCAGCAGAAAGCTGCTCTGGACTCCCAAGCACGGCGAGCTTGGTGCATCCTCCACCCTCCAAATCACACACAGCGGTGGCTGCAGGAGCATCTGTTATAAATCCTCTTCTCTGGGCAAGGGTAGGAAGCACAACTTTCACAAGACTCTCTTTAAATGGAGAAAGTCATCCAGGCCTTTTCTTTGCAAGCTCTGCACCCCTCCTGGAGCCCTTTGTGATCTAAGTTGTTTAGAAAGTAAATGAAATTGAGTGAGCCAGAGAGACAGTAATGGTTATTTCTCCAAGAAAGAAAAGCTTAATTTTACCATGGGGATCTTGCCTCTGTCATGACCCCTCCAACGGCTCACAGGAACACAGGAGGAATTAACCAGCACTGAGGACTGGTTCATTCTAGCAGATTTGTAAAGAGTTTCATCTTAGTTCTTAACTGCAGTATCCCCCTCCTGCAAAACAAAACCCCCAAAAAACCAAACCCAAATGAACAGCACCTACTCTTCAGCTGGTAATGATCAGCTTCTCCACAGCTTTCAGCACTCTCCTTTTTCCATCTCACCAAGACAGAACCAGGGCTTGTAACCTCTTTGGAGACTTCCTGGGGCTGCAGCTGAGATGGTCAATACATGAAAAAGAGACAACATTTCATGAGTGGCAAGTCTGGAGGAGCTGGTTCCCTAGAAGCTGAGAGGAAAGGGAGCAGGATCAGAACCATTTGTGTTTGGTCACGGTTGGTATCTGTGCAGCTGACTGGCAAATGAGATCAGATAGGATTTTTCCATCTAATCTAAGTGAGCTAGCAGTTGGGTTTCATTCAAGCAATTGTTCTAATGGATAATAATGTCTTATTATGACTAGAGGGCTTATTACTAGAATGTTGCACTAAATTCAATAACCTGAACTCACCATATATTGTCCCTCTTATGGGAGCTTCAGCTGCTTGAGAAGGAGCCTCAGAGTTGCGTGATCATCCCTAAAACCTTCTCCCCTAAGTTCCAACTTTGGAGAACAAGTTGTTCATCATATGCTGAATTCAGCCTTGGAGTAACTCCAGTGAAAACAAAAGGAGTAACAACAGGAATGGATTAGGCCCAATTGCTTTCACATTTTTCCAACTTGAATTTTCAAATCCAATACTGAAGGAGAAGTAAAAAAAAAAAAAAGACCCAACTCATGGCTCAGTGACAAATATATTTCAAAATGTAAGTCTGCCTGTGATGTGCCCTCATGCCCTTTGGAAAGTGCACCACGGTGAGCTTCCCCAAGCTTACCTAGGAACAAAATCCTCCTGTCATCTGACAGCAGCAATATGTATACCTACTTCTGCCACTGTACTGTACCAATTTTTGCACAGAATGGTCAAACCCTGCAGTTCTAAGCTGCTACACTTGTCACTACTGACTTTACACACGTTTGAAAAAAACAGTGTCTGCCAAGTTGAGATACAGAGTCATGAGGAATTAATTTCATAAAAACGGTAAGATTAAATAGTGTGTTTTCTGTACCAACCCCATCTTCCAGAGAGAGCTGTGCTCAGATTAGGAGAGGGCACAGGCTCATCTATAAATCCTTATCTAATACATCATCACCTTGGCATCTCTCTGGTTAAATAGATACGAACAAACAGAGAGCAAGTGGAATAAGGACCAAGACAAGCTCCCCTGCTGACTAGTGAGCCATGTTCTCTTACAGTGTTTGCTGCACCACTCACTCATTAGCTTTTAAGTAAGTTCCTTCTAACTCTGACCTGCTGTTTCCTGCCAGGGCTGATGAGCCACAAGTGCAGAGTCGCTTCCTCTGGGCCAGTTCCTCAGAGCAGCTTCCAGAGGCTGCCACATGAAGTTAGCTGAAGAAAAAAATGCTGCTCTTGTTTTCACTGGAGTTATTCCCAGGCTATTCCAGTGTGTTATAAAGGGGGCAACAGAATTATCCACTGATCAAAGAACTGAAGTGCAAGTCAGAAGTCCTGGGTTCAATTTCTATCTCATGTTTAACCAACACTAACCATATGCCCTCTCTGTCCCTCCACACACTCATTTGAGAGTTTTAATAATAATGATGACACTCAAAGTTGCTCCTAAACAAGTAAGAATTTTATGAAACATCATAGAAACATGAAATATTAAGACCATGTTTGACCCATGGGCTTCACAAAGTAAATGCAGAGCTTCATCCAACTGACAGGCTGGAAGCGGAGGAGTTCAGCTCAGCTGCTATCTAGCTCAGAAATCACTGCACATTGTTTGCAAACTTATCAGGAGTGACTTGAATTGTGAATTAGCTTCAGCAAGGCAGCTGGCAGGCTGCTGAGGCATACAATGCCTGCTGAATCTGCACTTCCTGCTGGAGACGTGCGAAGGAGAAGGCAAACTATGAAAGAGCAGAGAAACCGCTCCCAACTCCAGTCAAAACTACGTGCAGCACAGGCAGAACAAGGCCAGTCGCTGATCCGGGGGCCAAACCAGAATTCCCAGCAACAGCAGTGCTGACAGTACTCAGCCCTTGCACAGCACTTGCCATGGAGGGATCTCAAAGTTCTTTGGGAAGACCATGAGGCTCCCCCACCTTCCCCCAGCTCCTTGCCAGGCTGGGTTGGACCACCCCAGCCCACGCTGTGACCCTGTAGCATCTCCCTTGCACACCCCCTGAGCCTGGTGCTTGCCTATTTTACATCTTGGTTTTCAGTAGATAATCCAATCTGTGTCAAAAGCAGCAGAGATCCCAAGACATGTTCCAGGCAGCCTTACCTGAGGACTCACCTGGACACGGCACCAGCGCACATCTCCACTGCTGGATGCTCTCCGTGCAGGCAAACGTTCCCTGTGACTGCCACTGAAAATTCTCCAAGATGCAGTTCTGTGTGTGCCCACACAGAGAAATAACAGAAGGATGCTTCCCATGTGTGGTCTGATGGGAACACTGCAGCATCAGCACTTGGGGAAAAAGCCAGTCTGTGCACTGCAATTCACTAAACCCAATAGAAATGTGCCACAGCAGGCTCCTGAGATGCTTCATGGGGCTGGGAAAACAGCCAATGCAATCCTAGGAAAGCTCTCTTGCTGTGAGCAGGGTCTATTCATTCATTTCAGGTTGTCAGTGAATTTGATACAAGTCTCCTCTAGCAGAGGATTGTGTTGTCCTTAGAACCAAAGAGCATCTGCCTTTTTCAAAATCAGTTTTATGTTTAATAGCACAAAGAAATCCAAACCCTCACTCTGGGAAGTTAGTGTTGACTCTGAAAGGAAGAGGTTACGTTGTGAGTGAAAAGAAAGAAAACTTTAGAAATTTCTGGTAACAGAAGCTGCAGGGTGAGTTCAGTTCAGATGCACTTCAGGCAGTGTTACCACTGCTCACTAAACCCCGTCCTGTGCTTTGCAAGCCGCGATACGCCATCCCGTGGCCATCCAGATCCCCAGGAACTTCCCACAGCTGGTCCAAAGTTCCCGGCACAGTCAGGGCTGTGCTGTGCATGCTGGCACTGATGCTCCATGTAAATCCTATACGCACGATGTTTGTTGTTGCTAAGGCAAAGTAAGGCCAGAAAGCTTCAGCTACTTCTCAAAAACAACCACCCTGACAGGTGCAGGTTGTAGGATGTGGCTGTGGCATGGCTTGCTGCCTTCATTCAGCTGTACCACAACCCTTCTTCCTCAGTGTGAGCCTTTTGCTGGCAACAAGAGTAACCAGGGCACTTTGCAGAAAAACCATCACTTTCTCCACACCAAGTGTGTCCACCAGCCTCCTGCCATACCATCTCCTTCCTGCTGGGAGATGTTCCTCCTCCTGCTCAGTTATCGTGCTTTATCTACAGCCCCTTGTCCCACCAGCTCCCTCGTGGTCTCTCACAATGCCCAGAGCTTTTGGGGCATCTTTGCCCCACTCCTATACCCTTAATTCCTCTCTCATTCCCGCTCTGCCCCATGAAGAGTTTCACCACATGTCTAGGACACTTTTGACAAGAGCTGACGATCCAGTGCACTAACTTTGCTGATGAAGACAAGAAGCTGAGCTTCCAGCCTTGCTTTGGTTGTCCAACAAACACAATTACAGGCTTCAGGGCTGATGCAAACTCCATGTGAAGGGGGCAGGAGGGAGGCTGTGAAAGCCCACACAAATTCAGTGAGCCCTCTGTACCCCTCCTTGTTGCCCATCTGGCCCACCCTGCCCATGCTGCCTCTCCTTCCTCACACTGGGTTTTAATACAGGAGAAGAAAATAAAGAAAAGAAGTGACCAGCAGCAATGAGTCCTCAAAAGGCAAATGTTTCCTATTACAGCACTAGTTTTTTCAGGCCCTTTGATGTCGCTTCTCCCACACAAAGCTGTTTCTTTCACAGTCTGTTCTTGCACACGAACAAGATGTGACACGTACTTTCTGTAGCACATCCTCAACTCTTATTTAAAGCACATTTGTCCCAACTCACTGTACTTTGCTCTCTGTATCATTTTTCAAACCAGTGCTCATACATCATAGGCACAGAGGCATTCTTATTCTAGTTCCCCCTTTCAGATTTATTTTTCTTCCAAATTTTTGGAGGTTCTGGTCATAAGTAGGGAAGTGTTGACAGCTAGGGTTGAGAGTGAGCTGTTAAGTTCATGGCAGTAGCTGAATTTTCCAAAATTTTAGGGGCTTGTAGAACTTTGTCAGAGGCCAGATTCAACATTTATATTTATATTCTGGACTAGTTAACTTCCATTACATTCTTTATTCTACTTGGGCCCATAGTTTTTGATACTACCTGTTTCTTACCTGCCTAGTAGGGACCGTAACTTTTGCACACTGAAAAAATTGTTGACCGTGCATTGCACTGATAAACCATTACAGTTCCCATGACAAATTTAAATTGCAAATTATTTGGGGCAAGGAAAATATTTTTGTTCCAGCACAATAGGGTTTTCATAATCTGCATTATAAAGTGTCCCAACACAAATAGCCGGGAGCTTCTGCCAACGTACTCAGCTTTGGCGAAAGTTCAGAAGTGGTGGAGGCTGTGGCAGAATGCAGTTTTCTTTAGGTAATGCAAGGGTTAAGCCAGTCAGCTTCTGAAAAAAACAACCTCATGTCATTGTCTCCAAGATTCATTTGACTAGTGTTGTTAAATTGGACTTACTTCTGCATAAACTGTATCCAAATGGCTTTCAGAATCAAAACACAATGGAGAATTCTTCCAGAAAACACACACTGCACTATCTGAAAAATAATCAAAAAACTCAAACTCTGTTATACCCCAAAATGAGAGACATGCAAAAGTTGCATCAGGAATTTTACTGCAGCTGTTTAGTAAGACAATCAAACTATGGTAATTAACAGCAAATAATAATTGTGTTCGTAAAAAAGGTAAAAAATCTCATTGCCCTCAGAAATAAGTTAGGGGAGACTAAAGGTATTAGAAATACTGTACAGTGTAAGATGATGCTTTTTGGGCAGACAGGAACTGCTTGACAGCCTGGTGTCACTAACGGGTCTGTTGCATCACAGGCAACTGTTACTGCAAACTTATTCAGAGACTGAGAGAGGCCTGGCCCAGTTTGTTAGAGATGAACAAAACTAGATGAACAAAACTTGTGGGCTTTCAGTAACAAATTCTTACTTTATATAAGGAGAGGTGTTTGGAGGTGGAAGTGTATTGGATTTTGTAGTTCTTAACTACTGATACGTTCAAAAGACTATTGCCTGCATTTAAAAAAAAGAGTCAGACCAGCCAAATTCGTTCATTAAAACAGGTATCTTTGTTCTGTGTTTTCAGGTCTTATTTCTTTGAAACCCCTCGCTCTTTTGTGATCACCCAAGCTAACATGCATTCTTTGTTAATAGCAAGAACCTACCTACTTCCCATTTCCAAACTTTATTATGCAACAACAACAAACCAAATTGCAGATTTAAAAAGAAAATTTTGGCCCTGGCATGCTACTCAGGGGCAAGCCTCAAACCAAAGGGCTTTAACATCTAAAAGCAAGTAATAAAAAGCAGTTTGAATGCAAAATGGTTTGGACTGAAACAAGGTACCTCCACAGAGTGCCATTTGGGGACATTTACAGTGGCAGTGGTGTGTGTTTGCATTTATGGGATCCCTACATTCTGCTTACATGAAGGCTCTTCACGCACAGCAGGAAGCAAACCCCAGCTAGCACACTTAAACCAGCTCTGCAGCATAATTGCTCCCTCAGAAAACAGACTTGCCCTAAAATGACATCTACTTTTTATTTTAGCCTGAGGACAAAGGTCTTTGTTGTGAATTAGATAACCATCCCTTAAGGAAACCCAGCCACTGACTCCCTGCCTTCCCCAAAACCAGCTGAAACAACTGCTACTCTAATTCTGATGGGCAAGCTTAGCTCACTCATTCTTTTGGGGGTGGATTAAGCAAAGACTTGCCCACAAGGAGCCTTTTCCTCTAAGTCTGAACAATGCAGACCCTGGTGAAAAGTCTCAGTCATGTGAAAAACACATTTTTCATTTAAAAATTAGCTGGATAAGCTTAAATCAGGGCTAAAATCTTTATAGTCAAAGGAGCCAGTTACTGCACTCTTCTCAGCAATCCATTTTACAGCAAATTTGCTAAGGATTACTTAACAGATCTAAAGAGAGACTGAAATACTGAATGGTAGGCAAAGTCCCTTTCCATCTACTATGGACAGTTGCCATTCATGTAACAGCCTTGGAATACGAGGGGCAGTTTTTATAGCTCCAAAAAGATTCCCAGGTCTTTATTCCAAAAAAACAAATGCAACAGGCCTCTGACTTCATGGAATATTTGAACCCATGTTAATGCAAAGGTTTTTTTATTATGAAGTTACCAGGAAAATTATATGCAGATGAAATTCCTCCAGGAAAAACAAGTTCTCATCTTTGTTGTCACACAATGTATTAGCAGGGTCTACAGATAAGAACATGAATATTTGCAAAAAATAATTTCCCAAGGTCAGTCTATTGTGTTTGAGCATCAGAACCTGAGGTCCAAATCTCCCTAAGCCTGCTCAAGTTCACCTCTGCAGACAGCCCCCAACGTGAATTTGCCTGGAGAAATGTGCCCAGCTGAAGCCTTACACTTAAAATATTTTTAGCATTTTGAGTTGTTAAAATGAGCTCTCTATTTTTATCGTGACTTAAAAAAAAAGAAATCCCACTTCAGTGTTTTTATACAGTATAGAGTTCCTTGTGCCTTTCAAGAATGAGTTTTCCAATAAAGTCTGCAGGACTCAGATTTACATCCTCACCCACTGACAGTTTAATTACTTTCATTGTAGGAGAAAGTATTTAATCACATACAGTCAGAAAAACAGCCTCTTAAATGCAGGCCTTTGGGCCCATGATCCCCAATTTGAAATTCAATGAAGGAGAATGAAACATGCACACTGTGATCCATTTCCTGATGCAGAACACTTGATATTATCAAAACATACAGAGTTCCACAGCTGACACACACATTTTTCTAAAGCATTGGTAAAATCCTTCCAGCATTTTAAGCCCACAAAATGAGGATTCAGCGTGCTCTGGGTGTGAGCTAAAGGCAGTGCTAATCAATGAGCCATACACAGACCAAGGTTGTAATACTATGCTAATTAACATATTAAAAATAGCCCATCTAAAATGCTGCTCTAGTTATGCTGGCATTTTAACTCTGTTCTCAACAATTACAACATTAAAGGTAACTCATCACTGGTGATTCTCAGCAATAGATATGCACCAGTGGTTCCTCATAATAAAAAAGGGGAGTGGAGGAAAGACAGGAATTCTCAAGACACTCATCATGGCAATTCAGAAGAAATAAGTCTGGTGAAGACATAAAAACCAGTTAAGTATCAATAGTTACACATAAAAGCTGACTACCAGCACCAGCTGGCCTTCTTCCCAAACTGGTATCAGACAAGGCAGTCAAAAAATCCAGAAATGCAACTTTCAGTCAGTTTTAGTCAGAGGATGCTGTGCAGCCTTTACACTGCAATATCGATCGATCCTTGAGCAGCAGCAACTCTCGTGCAGTTGAGTGCAAGTATCAATAACCAGCATATTAGGAAACTTAAGTTTCAAAATGAACAAGTGTTGTTACAGCTGCAAGTGTGAAAGAGAACCTGGGCCTGCCTGGGGCCTGTATTACACTGCAACATTCATCCTGAAACCACAGACACAGCGAGTGTGTGCATTAAGTATATATTTTATAAAAGAGCAATGTCTTTTGTAAGACATTCCAAGAGTGCAGAACAGCCAGAACACTACAAAAAACTGCTGTAACAAGAGTGACTGTTTGTGCGTTTGCTTTATGCAGCGTACATTTGAATGTTTACAGAGGCCAGCACTCGGATAAGACTCTCCACTAACAAACAAATCTGGAATACATCAATTGTACAGGTAAATCAGCCAAAAATAAGCAATAGCTATGCTCTTCTCAGGTTTAAGAAAGCATGCAATAGATTTCCCCCTCCTGCCACCCCTTGTTTAGATTTCTAAATCACGGTAGCAGTAAAAGCAAGGTATAAGGAAACTGGGGCACAGGTAACAGCTTGGATTTTATCACAGACTGTTTATCAATATTTTGCAATGGAAAAGGAACCTTCTTTCAGCATCAAGAAGGCAGAGAAGACACAGGCATGAATAAAAAAATAATTAAGCTATTTAAGACATCAAAAATTCAAGAAATAGCACTGTGCATATACAAATAAAATTAACATTCAATACTTGTAGAGCTCATTTAAAAATGGCACCAATGGACAATATTTTACAATATGCACATTTATTTGAAGTGGGGAACTAATGCTCCACAGGTGAAAATGGTAATACAAATAATAGTGCCACTGTTGGCCCATTCTAGTACTTCTTACAATTTAAAGGAAACACTTTTAAAAATAATCTGGTATGTACATGTCTTCTGGATACCCAACAGTTTCTTCGGAAAAAACTATGGTTCTCCCCTCCCCTTCTAGGCAGACAGTATTGCCAGAGGTTGTGCTCACTTCTAAAGCACATAATCTTACTTTAAATTCAGTGCTATTTTCTTTCAGAAAGATCACAAGTTGTACTTTTAGGTAACAAAAGCATTTATGTTACAAACATTCAAAAATGGAAGCTTATGATTCTGGCAGACAATGTTGCGTATTAAATACAAACCAGCCAGCAATTACTGAACATAAAAAACTTATTCAATCATAAAAAAATACTATAATTCATCACCACAGACTTTTTACAGAGTTATAAATAATAAATAGCATAACACAGTAGATTACAAACGGATTTATTTTGCCCCGTTATAGTCTTTAAAAAGTAAAATATCTATTCCTACCTCAGACTGACCAAGGTACTGTATCAAGACTACTCGTAGCTCAAATAGAGCTCCTTCACCAAGCAACTTGCAGAACTCGTATCCAATCCAAAGTCTTTCCTTAGGGATTGAGTGTTGGCTGAGCTGTTTGCCCTGCTCGTGACCAACAAAGGGACAAACTCTGTCCAGAGCAGCTGCAAGGGGTGTCCCCTGGGCTGCTCCCTCAGCAGAGTTGGCCTGCCCACAGCACCTCACACGCCTCGGGGAGGAACACTAAGGAAAGCAGCATCCACGGCAGGATAAGGGTAAGCACTCTATAAACAAGCTGTACACAAAGGACTTTCCCCACCCACCCCTCTTGGTTTACATTCCATAATTTTGTAACAATGTCCCCTAAGGCACAAAAATACTTATGACCTCAATGCCACAGGAGACATCGATGGTGCCATACATGGTTCTCCTACACAGTAGTTTAATTAACTTAGTTATCTGCACTGTATATCTTCAGTCGAGGCGTGGATTAATTTTCCTTGGCCAAATCTTACTGAATATTGAACTTATTTCATACAATCTGTAGGAAAAATGATCAGGGGAGAGAACTATGCAGCTAATTTAATCATGTTTGTAGAGTAGTATTATTTCTTCACCAATGGCAAAAGTGACAATCATTAGTTATTTTGTTGTGGGGTTTTTATTTTAATGTAATAGAGTGACATTTCCACACCCAATGTGGTCTTCTGTAATAAAAATGACTAGCAGCACTAAGAAAATAAAATATTTTTTCTCCCTTCCATAAAGGAATTTCAGGCTAGTGACTGAAAAAAAAAAAAGGCAAGAATAATTTTTCTCAATAGTAGAAGTGCCAGAGAATAAATTAGTATTTTCAAATCCTTCCAAACCAAGTTATTTCCCTAGACATAGTGACCATGATAATGATAGAAGTACTTTCCTAAAAATTGCAACACTAATAGGTAGATACCTACTCCTGGAATCAAAAAGTGTATGCAAGTTCCTGAAAGCAAAAGTTAGTATAATATCAGCAGACATCTTGTTTAAAAAATAAATTCGCAAAACCAGACATTAATATGGTCTACAATGTCCATTAAATGGATAAATAAAAAAAAAAAATCACTGGAAAGTAGCCAAGGATTACAGTAACAACAATTTTTTTCCTTTTAATAAACCTCATATTAATGGTTCAAGGATCAGTTCGTTTCTCTGTACAAGTGTACAGTGAGGGGACAGCACAGCCAGACACTGACTCAGGACTTGGTAAGTCACTTGGGTGAGAAGTCATCCATCAGTATGAAGGAAGAGCAGGAGTTGGAGCATGTGACTGGAGACTCGGTGGTTATGCTGCCTTTAGTCAGGGAATCAGAGGAAGAGCCAACACTGCTGCTACTCCCGTCAAGAATATCTGAAGACAGGCTGGGGAAAGAGAAAAAGGTTATTTAGTACATGGGTATGATGAGACTGCACAAAGTTAACGTGCTTTCCCCTTGGAGAGAACATGTAGGAGACCTATACTACCACTCAGTCTTTACTGCAAGACTGGCAGCCCTGAAAACTCCTTGTTTTCTGTAGCATGTTATATACATTCCTGCTCCTCATGGGAATGAGGAGCAGAATTATTTTTTTTTTTAACATGCAAAATAAATTACAAAGCTGTTTTTAATCAGACATAGAAAATAAGTGAAAACTAATGAGCTTAAAACCTTAAAAGCTTATAGGAAAGGAATAATAATAAATTAATCAGCACTGCAGCAAAGATGCCATTAATTAACCAGTATGCTCTTTAACATTGCACTACTCAAAGCAAGATTGAGACCTATTTTTCCTTAGTAAGTAAGGAATTCCTGTGTTTGGATTTTGAAGTCCTGATACAAGATCCCAGAAGGCACATAAATTGATGCTTTTGCAATTTAGAGGGAAGCAACGTGAAAAAAAATCTAGGCAGTTTCAAGTCTGTAGGTAAACTGAAATTACAGTAAAACAGTTCACAGTTTTGAATACTTAGCATCTGACTCCACACAAAAAAAAGAACTTAGCTTTTTATGATCATAGTAAAGAAAGATGACAGTAACTCAGAATCATGAATGTAGGGACAAAAACTATTAAGTACTCACACACATTTTCTAAGTATTCAGGAAAGTACCACAGACATTGTATGACCAGTACCTACAACATACTGACACGATGAAGCAAAGTAATTTTGCTGATGAATCAACAGGGATTTGTAACAATTATATTCAGTATAAAAGTTTTGATGTACTAAATCTAGGCTAAAGTCTGCTCAAAAAATTAATACAAAGAGCAGGACCATTGTCACACTACACTCCCACAGGAACAGTTCCCAGTAATATGCATGCACGAGCTACACACAAAGCACTCTTTTCCTGGAGGAAAAAAAAAAAAAAGGAGAGTTTATGATAAATGAACATTCCCCGTTTTGGCATTTCAGGGCACGTGAAATATTTTACCATGAACTGAGATCTGTCAGATGTGTAACATCTGGAGAAAGCATGTTGGTTGTTCCTTGGAAAAGTCTCTTTGGCTGACTTTCAGTTTCCATTTCACCTAAGGAAAACAGTGCAAACAATCAAACTCATTTGAGACTCTGGAACATTGTCTTTACCTGCATTGCTTTTACAAGCTGGGTAAAGCATAGGTATGAATATCTATCCCTTATTGATCACTGAGCTTAATAAACTTTTGTTCCATTTAAATGCCTCTAAAATTCACAGAAAATAACAGCCAAGATAGAATTGGTATCTATGAGAAAACTTGTCTCTCTCTCCTGTGAAGTCAATACAAATTAGACAACATTCTTTAATCTGACAGGACAAGCAGCCCTAAAAAAAAAAAAAATCCAAACAATAAACAGTAACTTTTCTCAAAGGCTAAATATAAGTCTTGTACAATAAAAGGACATGCTTTTGGCGCAGTTAAAAATGCCCAAGTTAAAAGGTTAAGCATAGCTAGTGGCTCACCTGTAAATATCTCACTCTTACAGTTCTACTGTGGAGACTTGCCCTGGGATGTAATTTGAATATCCCTAACATGGAATACTTCCAGGAAAGAACAGTTTTACCCCTTCAGGAGAAAAGGGCACTGATCTACTCCACTTCTCCAAACATTCACCTTCTGAACTTTCAGGGTGAAAACAAACATTCAGTACTAAGTTTAGAAGATCCTGCATGATAAGCAACATTCCTAAGATGATCTGAAGGGTGTGCACTGTTCAGTTGTACTTGTAGGAATGTCAGGGCTTACAAACATTCATAATGTTTCATTTGATGCATAATAAACTCTGCCTCTTTCAAGCAGTAGCTGCTTTTAAAGTTTTCCATTCCTGCGTTTTAGACTAGCTACTTTACATTGTATTTTTAAGTTATAAGTAGCAAATTCCAGTTCACCGTGGATACAAGTGCATTATATTTACAAAGTAACATGTTACTGCATAAACATAAAAATGTCCAGCTGCAAAACTACATCCATATTAAAACATCTGATAAGGTAAATACACGTACCTTTCCTTTTAATAGGGCCAAGAACACTAGGCCTGATACAGTTGATTGGACTTTGACTCCTCCTGCTAGAGAGAGCACACTGAAAGTCAGGCTGATAAAGGTTCCAAGTCACATCAAATCAACACAACCACAGCATATGAAGCAATCTTCAAACTATTCCTGCACAACTTGGAATTTTTAGGGCATCTAAATACATACATAACAAATAAATGCTGCCCATTTAGAGCAGATTATCTGCCATCAAAAGCTGCAGTAAGTTTTTCAGGGTTTTCTCCTTCCCTTTGTGCATCGCGTTCTCATTTCTATCCATTTATAAATTGTGTGCATTATTTATATAAAACCTATCTGCTGACAAAGTTATTGAAGTTAATTTGAAGTACTTCCCCACAATTTACCAAGTGTAGTTTAAAGCTGACACAAGCTCTATAAGAGCACCTACATAAAGTTACCACTGGTAACTTTCAGAGCATTTTTACATGGCAATGCTTTCGCTCTTGTAAAACTATAGTCTCTTCTAATGCCTTAACATCAGCTTTAATTAATCTTTGGCTTAAATTCCAATTCTAGCCCAACATACACCTGTTACTTGCACATGTCACTTACTTGCAGAATCGCCTTGTTGGACTGGGAATAGGACTTGGAGGTAACCCATTACTGCTCACAAACATTTGCAATGATGGTGAAAAACATTGCTGCAGAAAAAAAGGCACATTGACACACCTGAGAATTTCCTTCAAAACACTCAGATGTTCCACCCCACCCTCCAAGCCCCACTCAAAGAAAAGCTAGCAACTGAACTAGGCAGAGATGATCAAACACAACCTTGGAAACATTGAAAACTTAACTTGCAAAAACGTAACGGCTTGTGCAATTCTGCTCGGATTAACCTAAAACTGAAACCCACGAGAAACGTGAACTTGAAATAGATGTTGTTTCTCTTCTTTGTCACACTTAGAAGCAGCAGTACAGTAGTCAAGACTTACCCCCTTTCAAGGGGCTTGTTAAACAAGTAGAAATTACTCAAAGTACATCTGGTCTGCAAACTGACAATATTCCAGAGTAGAACAGGATATTTAGCTCTGTGGTTCTGCAGCTAATTTGAGCTTAGCCTACAACTGCTCGCAGCTCAACACAAAAATCCTTCTGTCAAGTTATCTACTACTGCTTTACAACTGATTCCAAAGGCACAGGACCAGCTGCCAGCACCAGCATTATCCCAGGAACACATTTACCCACCACGAGTATGTGGCTGCTCCGTGCAGCAACACTGCAGGTAGGGGCCTGCAGGAAAATACTGCAGTACAAAAGCAGAACCACAAAAGGGAGTGAAAATAAGGTCATCTTCAAAAATAAATATCAGTTTCTCTGTGCTACCTCTTTCTCCAGCATCTGCCATCAGTTTTTGGTGCAAGTTCAGCACACCCCAGTCCTCCTTCACAGTGTGTTTGTGCCTTCCTTTCCATAACTGAGGGACACATTTTCATCCCTACCACCACACAGATCTGCAGTCTTCACCTACTCTTACTGTACATGATACATTCCAATTTTGGTACTTCTTCCCCAACATCCCCCCACTTCTGCAGCTGAAGATCATGTCCATGATTACTTCCATGACCTCTTCCAGCTCCCCTAGAACTCCAACCCATCCAAACACTGCACAAACAGTAGTAACTGAAAACACCCACTGTTTTCCTGACTAAACTCTGCAAGGTCCAAGATGGGTCACCATCTGATTCTTAGAAACCAATAAAATGTGGTTTTGGGGTTTTTGGTGTACTTGGTTGTGTTGTTTGTTTGGGTTTTTTTAAACTATGAAACAATTTGTGAAGTTACACATCTTCACAGTTCAGCTTGGCCTGGAGTTCTGAAATATTGTTTCGGTTTGGTTATTTCACTCGTCCTACCTTCCCTATTCCTCTTGTAGGTGAAGGTGCAGGTGAAACTGGAATGAAGTCTATTCTCTTTGGGGAAAAAGATTTCTCAGACTTGTCCAAGTCATTGTCGCTCTGTGAACACAAGGTTTCAGATTCAACACCAGCACAGGATATCACCTTGAAATCCAAGGCACAACCTTGCAATGGAAAGTCATTGGGTCAAATGCACAAAATAGCTAAAGCAGGTGAGCTTAAATTCTTCTTAAATTATTTTCATAGTTAATTCCTCTCTTTCCCTTAAATTCATCAGTTAAGTGTGAAAGTAGAATTAAATAGGAAACATCTATAAAGAGATTACCAGGCTCAAGCTTTCCTCCCATGACTGGCTTATCTGCATTGCTGTTTGCACTTCCCTAGAATACAAAAAACCCCATCAGTAGCTACAAAAAGGATAACTCTGGCTATTTTATCACGTTCTTTCAATAACACTCACCTTTCATGTGCTGCTTCTCTGTTCATTAAATCCACTCCTTCCTCCTGCAGGAAATAAATGTCCTAAGTTTCCCCATAACATTTGATTCATCACAGGCACTTGAAATAACACTTGTGATTCAGTGATTTGCTATCACAATTGAAATATGAACAGTAGAACCACTATAAAAAGACAAGACTGCCACCAGTCCAGCTCACTGTTTCTCTTAAATGAAACACTTCAAAAATGCAAGGCAGCTTAAACGTAACAATAAGCCTTGCAAGGACACTTCCCTTGTTGAAATGAAGTCTTGAAAAATACAGTTTTCTTTAGTACTTGACAAACTCGATAGGAAAGAAACTCCCACTGTATAAGTACTTCAATATTATATAGTACTTTTCATTCTGTTACTAAACACACAGATAAAAACTTACCCTTCTGATCTGATGAAGTCGGCTGCTAGGAATACGAATAGGAGATGATGACAAGAACTGGAAAAAGAAAAAGTGACAGCCACAATGATCAAATCACACTTCAACTGCTTGCATATATAGTATTTACCATTAAATAAAGTCTTAGTGAGTTAAAAATGAGCTGTACAACTACCTGTGGATGACTCAAACAATGTTGCAAAAAGCAAACACTGACCTTCAAGAGAAAAGACTTGTTTTACCACTTACAAATTCCTTGTATCACTCAACAAGCAGCACAGAACTGACTTGCAGGCAGATACTGCTCAACATCCCAAGTACACAAATAGCTACAGATGCCACTCAAACAAGTGAGATACTACAAATGAAACTATGATCTTTACACAATTCCTCACTGCCCAGAGTAAGATGACAAACCCCTGTAGAACCTTTCTCACTCAGCTCTCTGTTATAAAAGAGAAACCTCAGTGTTTCAGCTCAGTCTTGAACAACACTCCCTAAAGCTTTGCTTCTGCCATTTTATGCATCTAATTTCTCTGGAACTCTGACTCCATCACATACAAATGGGCCAACAGTTCCCACTCTGGATATCCATGCGTCCATTGCCACATCTACCAGTCTGAGCTCCAAAATTCTGGATTCTTATTTTAAAGAAATCTCACAGCAGAAGATTTTGAATCCCATCTCGCCTTTTCTGAACAGAAGGCATAGAAAAAACTTATTTAGGGACTTTAAGTTCTACAGGTTTTGAGAAAAGCAATACTTAATCTTCATTACCCTTAAATGAGACAGAAAAATTTCAGTGAAAGGCACATACAGATCACTCAGTTGAGAAGGAAAAGGTGAAAAAAAAGCAACATCTTTGAAACGTTAAACAACTGCAGCTCTGTACACTACCAGACTTACAACAGAGAGCAACAAATAAATTACTCTTCTTTAAATGGTTTTCTGAGATCTAGTGTTCAGCCTTTGCAAAAAAAAAAAAAAAAAAAAAAAAGAGCACCATGTCAAACAAGCAGATCAGCAAAAAACTGTGACTCTTTCTTCCATTTTCACAACAAATTAAAACAACCTTTCAAGACTTTAACTGTGAAAACAGTTTTCTAACCCACAGTCAGGTCTAAACTAACCTAAAGACTGTACTTAATACTGGGAATCACATGTAGCTTCAGCTATTCTTGTCTTCCTGGGTGGACACAGTTAACACACCAGTATTACTTCATTGTAGTTGCAGTTACAGGTGAAAAAATGCTTATTCTGCAGCCTGGAAGCTCGTTGGGATGCACAGTGCAAATGATCAAGTTCAACTTCATTTCTCTACTCCGATTACTCCCTGCTGTGTGCAAGCATGACATGCTTAAGATTCCTCACCATTCCATGACGGCTCATAACTGTTGTGCTGTTCCTGCGAGTCCGCAACACGTAAGGCTGGAACACCTGCGAGTTGTCACTGCAGGGGGGAAAAAACAAAAGTTTGGTGAACAAAACTCTCTCGAGGTGCGCTTTGCTTAGAGCTCCGCTGCGCCGTGACACGCGCTGCGGCCTGAAAACAAGCTTTTCTTTGAAGAAGAGCACCGCTGCTACCGGGGGAGCATCTTCACCGAGCCGGGGGGGGACAGGAGGTCACACTGGGTCCGAGGAACAGGGGGCACGTCCCGGAGGCCGCTCGGGGAGCGCCAGGCCTGCCGAAGGCCCACAGCGAGGCCTGGGGCTCGCTCAGCCCGTCCGGAGACCTCTCCTCCCCGGAGCCCCCCGGGCCCCTCACCTGAGCCCATGGATCAGCGGGGCGCTGTTCGACCTCCTCAGGCCGCCGCCGTCGCCCGGGCCCGCGGCGCTCCCGGGCGGCAGTTCCAGGTCCAGCTCCATCTTCTCCTGAGCCATCGCGGCGGCGGCGGCTCCGGCTCCTCCCGCCCCGCCGCGGCGCCCATTCACCGCGGGCGGCCGCCGCGGCTCCTCAGGCCGCCGCTGCCCCGGCCCTACAGGCCCCGCGGGCGGCGCCGCGGGCTCAGCCCGGGGGCGCGCCGGGCCCGGCGGGGGGGGCGGCCGCAGCAGCGCCGCATCCCGGGGTCGACCCGGGGGCGGTCGATTGCTCCTGCAGCAGCAGCAGCGGCTGCGGCCGGTGGCGGTGCCGGCGCGGACGGCTCTGGAGGCGCTCCCGGTGCCTCCCTCGGTACCGATCGCGCTCCGCACCCACCGCCGCGCACTGCGCGTGCGCGGGCAAGAGCGGAGCAGGCAGGGGCCGCCCGGCCTCGCGCGGCGCACGCGCGGTGGCTCCGCGCCCCGGCGGCGGGCGGGCTCCCGGCGGCCCCCGCGGGCGGCGCGCGCGCTGATTGGCCACCGGGCCGTGCGTGCGTGTGTTTGAAACGGCGCAACGGTCGCTAGGACGCGCGCACCGCCCCCGGGGGCGGGGCCTGGGCTGACGGGGGACCTCGGTTCGAGTCCCGCCGCGGTCACGTTCCGGCCGAGCCTGTTCCGGCAGACTTTTCTCTCCTTAACAGAGAAAAGACTTGGCGACCCTCTTCAGGGCTTAAATCACACAGTCTTTCCCCAGTGTCCTCCCTAACCTTCCTTTTTCGCTGAAGCACATACTGAGGCTTTGATGCACAATGAGCATGTGAGCATCTGGCATAAAATTCATTATAAGATATGTGATTCTAGTTCTTGGCTCTATTCAAGTTTGCGACTGACCCTGGCAATTTGATTCTGAATGACCAAAACATCAAAGTTTGTGCTTACTGATTTTTATTTTATAATATTTTTCTACAATAACAATTGCAACGTACACATTTGTCTCTTACGTGTCTCTTCATTTTCTCCTGGGAAATCATTCTTTTTCCAGAGTGCTAGGTACAGAAACAGTTAAGACAGAAAAGTTAGGATTTTTCATCACTTCAACTTCCTTAAGTGGGAATATGGCTATACAAATTATTATCTTACTTTTAAATGGTTGAAGGTAGGTGCTCCTAGATAACCCAGTAGAACTCTTGTTCCTGTAGCTATTTGTTATGGTACCTCCTTGCATTTTTTGTTAATCAAGACTGATCTGTGTGTATTCCCTTTTTCTCCCTTCAGAGACTCTGTATGTGTCTCATCAACTGTTTTCATGGATGCCCACATTTCTTTCACAGGTGAAGGATGGAGATTCAAAGTGGGGAAGTGGGGACTGGGAGAATGAGATAGGTGGGTAAAGTGACAGAGAGACTGGTGAACATGAAGGTGTGGGTGATGATGTAGGAGATATTTGATAGTGTCAGGGAAAATATCCCTGCAGACAAAATAAACACAGTCACAGTTACAAAAAGCCATCAGCCTCAGATAAATTAGTAAGCATAGGACCCATGAACAAAAGTATTTTTTCTCTCTATAATCTATCTTTCTTCTCTGATTATTTCTGTTCTTAAGGACTGCCTGAAACTCTCACCTGGAATATAATAGATGAAGAGATGGAGTACCCTCCCTACGAGGAAAGGCTGAGACGATTGGGATTGTTCAGCCCAGAGAAGAGAAGGCTTTGGGGTGTCATAATTGCGGTCTTCCAGTACCTGCAGGGAACCTGAAGGAAAGACAGAGAGAGACCATTACAAGAGCATGGAGTGACAGAACAAGGGGAAAATGGCTTCAAACTAAAAGAGAGTAGGTTTATATTAGATATTAGGAGAAGTTCTTCCCTGTGAGGGTGGTGAGGACCCAGCACAGGCTACCCAGAGACGCTGTGGATGTCCCATCTTTGGAAATGTTCAAGGCCAGGTTGGATGAAACTTGGAGCAACCAGGTCTAGTGGAAGGTGTCCCTTCCCATGGCAGGGGAGTGGGATGAAATGAGCTATGATTAATTGCCCTATTAAGGCAAACCACAAGGACTCCTCACTTCTTTCCAAGTGTTAAGATCCTCAGCACCAACGAGCACCATTGATCTCCCGAACTGTATCACCACAACCTCCTCTAGGTACAAACTAAGGACACATCAGCTATCAAAAGTATTTTGAAAATGTTTGGGTTTTTTTCTTCTCCATTCCTAGAGTTGTCTGGGCCTGCACAGAGCCACCCGCTCTGTTATTTCCGAGAGCGGCAAAGGCTCGGTGTGAACTCAAAGACGATATTCGATGCATTTAAAGGTCAGCGCTGCAGCCCTTACGAGAGAGCCCTGAGAGACACATTTTATACCCTTAAAAACCCCTCATAGCTGTGACTCCGAGCGCGGCCGGAGCGCTGCGCCTGCGCCCTGCGGCCGGGCCCGCCCGCGCTGGGGCCGAGCGGGGAGAGCGGTCCGGAGGCCGGGGATCGGGATCGGGATAGGGATCGGGATCAGGACGGGAACGGGGCCGCCCCCGCACCCCCGGGATGCGGCTTTGCCACTGCGGCCGCCCCAGCGCCCCCGGGCTCGGCAGGGCCGGGGCAGCTCCGTCCTGAGGAGCCGCGGCGGTGAATGGGCGGAGCGGGAGGAGCCGGAGCCGCCGCCGCGATGGCTCAGGAGAAGATGGAGCTGGACCTGGAGCTGCCGCCGGGGAGCGCCGCGGGCCCGGGCGACGGCGGCGGCCTGAGGAGGTCGAACAGCGCCCCGCTGATCCACGGGCTCAGGTGAGGGGCCCGGGGGGCTCCGGGGAGGAGCCCGGGCGGGCTCCGCGCTTGTCCCGGCCGGGCACAGCCCCGGGGATGCTCCGGGGGTGCTCCGCGGCGCCCTGGGGAAAAGTGGGTTCCTGAGCGCTGTCCCGAGCGGGGAAGGGTTTAGGCAAGGCATCCAAGTGTGGAGAGGTGCGAGGAAGTCTAGGGAGACGTGCTGTGGCTTTACTAAAACGCTTTGTTTTCGTGCAGGTCTGCTGCGCGTTGTGTAGCTGAGAAGCAGCACGCTGGTCCGCAGCGTGGAGGTTGTGGCCGTTCTTGTGGATAGAATAACAATCGCGGTGATTTCTGTAATGGCTCGAGTCTGAACAAATTAAATCAATGCCCTGTGTATGATATACAACAGTAAATGCTTTCAGAGCAACCAGGCAGTTTCGGCGAGGAAGGTCATTTCATGGGACCCTGACCTAAGTTTTACATTTAGTGTAAAACAGTGTATCAGATGTCCAGGATTTTTTCTGGACGATACTAATTTTTTCGGTATGTATTACTGGGAGAAAGACAAGGCGTTGTGTGGGCAACTGTGCTTGGATATTGCCATCGGCCTGTGGCAGGTGCTGTTTGCAGGGAGGGTTGGGTGTTTGCCAGGTCTTCAGCTGACAGGACAGAAAGCGGCAGTTCCAGGCAAGGGCCGGGGAAAAAGCTCTCCGTTAGGGAGGGTCTCCTGTGCAGTTTCTGTTTGGGTAAGTTTGTAACTCAAAGTGCTGTTTCTTGTCTCCTGTGGGCTGTTGTGAAGTTGGGAGATGCCCCATCTGCTACATGGTGTGGCTACCATCCAGCTGTAAGGCGGTCCATGTGCTCCTGCTAATACTGTGTCTGCAATTTGGGAGGGAATATCTGCAATAAACTTCATAAAACATATTATATTACATGATAAGCACTTCCTGGTGGTTTGGGTTTTTTTCTTTTTTTTTCCTTCGTGTTTTCTGTAAGGAACTGGATATCAAGTGACAAAGAAATCTCACATCTCTTGTACCAGAATGGTTAACTGTGCCTGACAGTTCCAAGGAAATACTAATTTTTGCCTATTCCATTACGATTTAATGTTAAGTAAACGTAATTGTGGTTCTTTTGCATAATCATCATGAAACAACCCCCATTTTACATTTCAAAGTAGTATGGAAGTGCTGTGTATGGCAGTTCTCCTCAGGGAGGTTTCTGAGCAGGTAAACTAATTGTGTAACTGGGACAAGATGTTTTTATAATCTCAGCCTTTTGTAAGTTGTTTCTTACAAACTGTAAGACCCGTGACTTTTAAAAAACTCAAATTTTTTAATTCAGGGTTTGGGCAGGTAGAAAGATAAGCCTGAGCTCGTGCCTTGAAGCTGTGCATATACTGTATGTTAGGTGTTCATACAAATTAAACTGAAATGCCATTGAACTAATCTGAGGTGGTTGCAGTGGTTTGCCTGTTAGTTTGGAATTTTCCATCAGAATACTGTTTTTGCAAGATTGCAGCTCTTGGCAAGAAACTTCAGTTTTTTCCCAGAATGGCTTTGTTGGGTAAACTGAAACAAAAGCTCTTGCTCTTGTACAGCTTTCTTTTTCTCCTCTGCCTCCTGTTTAACTTCTTCATTAACAGAATTAGTAAGGAACTTGGAGGATGAGTTGCCATAGAGCCAGAGAATAGTTTTAAACAGAATATTTTAAATCATGGAAGTTACCTTTCACAGAACTTTTAAGTCTTGTTTTTGTGCCAAATAAAATTGATTTTTAATAGGAACTGTAGGAGTTTTCTGTGAAAGGTAAGCCTGAGATCTGACCAGCTCTGATGTTTTTGCAAGGGAGGTTAAAGGTAAGGATATTTGTAGGGTTTTTTCTCTTCCTCTCTGCTGGTTAGCACTGAGTATTGGACTCAGCCTATGGAAATGTGGTGCAGAATCGTTCCAACCTGTTTTCTTGACTCAGGCTCTGGATCTCAGGATGTGCTGTTTGTGTTGTGTTTGCATGCCAACCAGTACACTTACACTGAAAAGAATTTGTAGCTGTTGGCCTCAGTCAGTAAATCTCATCTCTAAACATCATGTCATGGATCCCTTCAATTTCTCCAGTTCCACCTCCTGTCAAATGGTAACAAATAATGTCTCGTGGGTGTGAGCTGAATGAAACTTCTGGGAAAATTGTAAATGATGTCTGGTCCTGTCTACTCGATGCTTTAGAGAAGGAGAGTCAATGCATTTTTCTTGGCAAAAAGTACAGTGCTTATGCCAATTGTGGTTGGCTTTTATTTCACAGTATAAGCTTTGTTTGTTTTTTATTTACAGCTAGATAAAATCTGTCTAAAACATATGTGTCTAACTGGTGTGTTTTAAACCGGAGGATTCTGATAATAATGTGTCTTAAAAGTGCATTATGATTATCAGTCCTTAGAACAAGGTCACTGTGATCAGGTTACTTTTAAGAAATGATATTTGTGGGGGGCTTTTTTTCATCCCAAGTTATTAGCTGAAACAAAAAGATACAACCCATTGAATTCTTGTAATTTGGATATATTTACAGTCTTACATTTGGATCTGTTCACCTGTGCAGTTCCTCACTGATATTTGAACATGGGGATTATAGGATTGTGGCTCAGAATTTTTATTCTAGCAACCATAAAAGTTACCTAATTTCTGCAGTTGCATTCATTAAGTGCTGATCATTGGCTGTTGATAACACTAGTGATGACATGACCAGTGAAATTTGCTGTAGGAATCAATGGAACTAAAGTTTCCTTGAGAAAGGAACTCATTTTGTATAAAATAAGTAATTGTACACTATTTCACTGAATGCTGTGGGGCTTTAAAAACTGATTTCACTGTATATTTAATTTAACTTTTCCTGGAAAAAAGTTTAGAACTTATTAAATGTCATAGTGGTAAGATGTATCACGATACTGTATTTTTAAATTCTATTTTGCCTATGGGATTGAAGCTGGTTTCAGTTACAAGCCATTTATACATTTGTTCTGTTGAATGACATTCAAAGCAGTGTACAAACTGCAGCCATTCCAAACATCAGAAATTCCCACAGAAATGAGCAGTCTAAACAATTTTTCAGTTGTTCTACAGACTCAATATGATTAATTAAAATCATTAATTGAAGTAGCTGGGAACTGGAGGATGAACAATTTGATTTACACTCTCTGCCAACAAGCTATAAGAGTTCTTACACCTGTCTCTGGAGTGCTTTGTCTTGACATGACAGCTGTCATAGCATTGGAAACTGAGCTTATATTAAGAGGTACTTTTTGATAGGGAGGAAATGGCTTTTGCATTTGACAAATGTTTCTTTTCACAGCGATAATTCACAGGTGTTCCAGGCCAACGTCTTGCGAACCCGCAGGAACAGCACCACGGTCATGAATCGGCACAGCCCGGTAAGAGAACTGTCAGACCAACCCCACTCTGTGCAAAGCAGAAGTGTGCAAACAGCAGTAAACAAAATTAGATTGCGGTCTGTGAAGCTAACACCACGTGCTTTCAGAAACAAGGCTCTGGACTGTGACATTAACACACCGTAGCCAGACCATACTTGTCATTGGGATCATAACTTTGCTTATAAAATGCAAGCAGATGCTCTAGGATAGAGTAAGAAAGGTAGTTTGCAATGAAAACTAATTACATAGCTGTACTGTTGATCAGTAATCTGTGTTAATGATTTCTGATGCTTAAGGAAAAAAGGGCAGTGATGCTCTGATCTCTTAAATAGTCTTTTATATAGAAATGACAGAATAGACTGTTCTAATTCACAACTGCAATAACAAGTTAGAACTGGCTGATAGGACATTAATCTCAAGACTCCCAGAATGAATGATACCGTGTCTCTGAGACATTCATTTGTGATTTCAGCTTTTGTCAGACTTCTGGTGTTACAGCTCCTCAGATCTGAATTTTTAAAATACTAATCTAAACCCATGGTGCTTCAACCCAGACAAAATGCTGCGTATTTTGTGTTTTAGTATCATGCAGAGTTTTGGTAGAAGGGTGTAATTTTGACTGATTTAGAACACCTGTACATGATCGCAGCAAGTTCACTTATGGGCTGGCTCTTCTGGCTGCCCCAATAGATGTTCCAGTCTTCTGGACCGAACCAGTGTTCCCACCTTCATGGGATGATGTTCTTGACCCTTCCCCTGTCATTAAAAAGTGTCCTGAAAGTTAACTTTCTTCTTCACTCCCAGCTGACCAGGTGCTGACAAAATACAGTTGAAATTTTACTTATGCCCCATTGACTGCTAGATCAGTGCCTTGTCTGCTTTGAGATATTCCATGGAGTTATGGTCTGGTTTGTGGTATTGTTGAAGATTGCAAAGAGGATGGAATTGGAAATGAGCCTTGGGATTCTCATCCTTATGTGATCTTAAACCAGGATCATCCTCAGATAAATCACTTTGTGAAAATAATTAAACTTTCAGCACTAAGGACCCTAAGCAACCTCCCCTGGTATTCCTGCTGTAGCAAGGAAGTACATGTAGTTTTATGATGTTAGAGACATTCTAAGGAGTTAGATCACATCTAATTTGGTAAACTAAATTTTACGTTAAGTAAGTGATAAAGGTACTTCAAAACCCTTAATTAACCTAAATAACCCTAAATTAACCCTGTGTTAATTTAGTATTTTAAGTACAGATAAAGTTTTATGTTTTGTAAACTTTGTGGAAGAAAGTTGATTAGTACTTATCTACTCTGTGTTCACTGTCATAGGAGCAGTGGGAGTTGCTAAAATCTCTGAAAACTGGAGGTCATACTCCATCAACTGCATCTTCAGGACTGTGATGGCCATCCCAGTTGCTCAACGGGTTCTAAAATCTATTTTTTGAGTAGCTTCCCCAAGTCTCTGACTCCAACTGTTTTATAATGATGTCTGCAAGGGGCTTCCCTGCCATTTGGGCTAAGGCTTGATCTGCAGTTTTCTGACACTACGAGGAAGGATCAACTAGGCTCAGTATCTGTTGTTTATTTCCTTCCAGGAGATATCAGTGGCACTGGGGAGTAAATGTTTTGGTGTTCTTTTTGTTTTGTGTGGTTGGGGGTTTTGTTTTGTTGTTTAAGCAAAGTGGTTGTTTAGTCCGTTGTTAGATGTTTAGGTGCTGTTTCAGCAAAAGCTGTTTTTAAAATTTGTTTCTAATTTTTGTTGTTTTTCTAAACTCTCTGTGAGTTCCTTGCTGGGGTTCAGTGTGGCCCCACAAGTGGCTGTGCTGGCAGGAGGCAGAGGGCACTGCAGGGCAGGGCAGAGGGGCCAGGGCAGTCGCTGCTCACTTTGCCCGTGGTGCCTCCAGACTGGCACTTCTGAAACTTTACCTGCAGTGGAAAACAGCATCTGACACACTGGAGAAGGGGGGAAGGTGTTTCTCTTCCCCTGTAGTAGTCTAATAGTTTGTAACGTTTTTATTAACTTTGTGCTCTCTTAAAACATTGGGGATTTGAGTAACATAATTTTAACAGTTCCATCTGTTTAGCAGATATCCTTTAAAAGTGACTATGGTGTCTTTTCACAACAATGAAATCAAAGGATACAAACAGACCAGAAGTGAGTTTTAAATGTTAACAAAGCGAGGATGATGACTTGTTGGAAACAAGGTGTGGGATCCTCAGAGTTAAGTCAGTGCATTAGACCCTGCAGAGGAACACTTAACTGCCTTTTTATAATTTTCATTTTACACCACAAGCCACAGGTTTTGTACATATTCTGTTAATGTCAAACCTTAAACTATGTGGATCACAGTCATAAAATTAGAATATAATGAGTGGAACAAATGCATTTCTACTGTGGAATGACAGAGTGAATAGGCAGGAATGCACTATTGTCCAAATCCTTCTCTCTGTGTGAGAATCAAGGTCAACTCAAGGTCTACATTGGCTAGTGCAGCTTGGAAGAATTTTTATTAGGTGTAGAGGATTTTTGGGAGCCCAGTATAATAGCAAAGCTGACCTAAACTGGACTTAAAAAGTAGCCAGTCAGGATATTATAGCTGTAAGACTTTAGTACTATATATATTATGATGACTAAATTCTAGGACAAACATTAGACATCCCCTGTGTGAGTCTGATAGGCTGAATTTTTTTGAGAAAAGAAGGGTGTGATGTCTTGATGTCTTGTTTTTTTAGAAGGAAGATTCTGGATATATGAAGCATTAATTGTTTGTGATAACTTACCATGACTGTGTCAGAAGCAAAATCTTTGTATTCTCTGTGGCACTGATTAGAAGATGGTGCAGTAACAGTTAACTGAATGTTTGTTGGTTCTCCAGCTTTAGCTTTGTGAAAGGGCTGAAGCCTTTTACTGAATAAAGTGTATAAACACTCATAATAATGCAAACCTTTCCTTCTGAACATGCCCATTTTTGAAAAGACACCTTATTTTTTGGAAGGATTTTCATCTTACAGAGAAGTTAAACCTCTCTCTATTCACAGCTTTAGCTTAGAATTTTTGTTCCCTGAATGGCTATGACAAAAATCAACTGAAGGTTGACAGTTTGAGGGATGGGAAATATATGAAAGAAAATTATATTTTGAGAAAATAATCACTTTAAATTATTCGGTATTGAGTGTTCAGTTTTAAATCATAGTGTTCCAGTGGGATCTTGATGCAAAACTGTCAACATTAACAGAGGACCATTTTTAGTGGCGTCTTCTCTGATTTCACCCAAATTGGTGAAGCTCTTGAGAAACCATAAAGAAAGTGTTTAACTCTTTGTTAGCCTTCTCATAGCTGATTTTTTTCACCTGTCAAAGTACTCATTTATAGGCGGACAACAATCCAGGAACCTTTTTGTACAATGTGTTGTTTTGGCTTTGTATTTTTAAAGGATCTGTTGGGGAGCTTTCTGGCTCACTTAAATGAAAATAAATATTCTGAATCACATAAAGGAAAATATTTATGCCAACATATATACTAAGGGTGACAGGGTGTTAGTGAAAAGCAGCCCCATTCTGCAGAGAAGGCTGTCAGTTCTAGTTGCCTGGAAATGGAATGGAAGCCAGGCTGATACTAATTAGCATCTGTGAGCATACCAAGCAGCACAATGTGGAGATACATATTAACGTGTTCTTGCAAGTAAATAACATAGTTTAGATATACTAAGAACGTTATAAGGGATTTTTTTTAATTACTTTTTTTGTAGTTTGGGGTAGCCCTAGAGAGTGATTCCTGATGTTCCTGCTGCACCTTTCCCTCCCTTCTGCTGTACTTTCAGCTGTCTGTGACTTTGTTTTGCAGTTTGTGCCATCGTCTCCTATCCGTATTCCCAGCAGCCGCCTGCATCAAATCAAACAGGTAACCACAGAGCCTGATCTTTTTTAAATTTAAGGTTTTTATAGGTGGTTGTGTTTTTTGCAGTTGATGTGTAATGTTCTTCAAGTGGCTGTAGATTTTATTTTCAAAAGGCCTACCCTGCTCCATGTTTCACGAAGCAGAATGCATCTTACAGCGAGAAGAGGATTTGAGCAGAGAGAGGAATCTTAAAATGGACATTTTACTTTAATGTAAGCTCTTAGGGTAAAGTTTCACCAAGTTTTTGGCAGCAGTACCAGCATAAATATTCAGGGCCAATAACAAAGTGTTCCTTAACTTGTGTTGGCTCAAGACTTTTGTGCAGCCAGAAAACGAGCAGGATAAGGAAGCACTCTGGCTAAAAAATAGTTTGTGCTCTTCTTACTGGGCTATTTTTCATCTGTATAATTTTCTTATCCAGATCCCTGTGCTTGTGCTGTCACAGCATGAACGGAGGGGGAAGGGCACTAGAGCAAACACGTAGGGAGGGGGTGGTGTGGGGAATATCTGAGCAGGCTCAAATAGCTCTGCTCCCAGCCAGCAACCGCAGTCTGAAGACTCCAGCTTTAAAATCAACAAGCTCAAGCTCTTGTGGCTCCTTCATTTTATATCTCCACTTTTTGACAGTAGAATGTTTATAAAAATGGCTTGAAGATGTTTGATTTTTTTTTTAATTTTTTTTTCTTAGCTTGCTAGTTTTCAATGGCTAGGCTTGATTTTTACAGGGTGAAAAGTTAAGAAAATTATTTAATGCTTCAGACAGCATTTTTAGGGTATACTGTCTGAGGTAGTGGAAAGCACTTCTGTTTCCCACCTCAGATATTTAAGGTACTTGCACAGTAAGCCTGAAGAAAATAACTGCTTGCTTTCATTATGTAAATAATTTACAGGCTTAAAGAGACTCTGAAGCACTTGGGTCAGTTGTAGAGCTGTTTTTATCAATATAAAAAAGCTTAGGATTAATATGTAAATATCATAGAATCATAAATTAGTTTGGGTGGAAAGGACCTTTAAAGGTCATCTGGTCCAACCCCCTTTGCAATGAGCAGGGAGATATAATGAGAAATGCTGAGAGCAAAGGAATGAACTGCTGTAGCTCTGCTGTATTACATGAAGTAAAGTTTGATAATTCAGTTTTTTGGAAAATACTTTGGCATTCCTATTTGTTAAAGCAAACAGTGTAATTTCTTAATGTGTGTTTGATCGTTAAATTCACAAGTTGGAATTAATTCCATGTCCTGTGTACTTAGTGAGAACCTTGTGATTTACTTCTGATCTCTTTCAAATCTGAGCAAATTACCAGACAGGTGAATTACCTCAGACTCTTCCTTCTTATGATGAAGATTGTGAAGATGTTTAGTTGAACCTTTACTCTTAAACTGGACTGAATTAGAGAATCTACTCATTCACTCAACAGACTGGGTGGCATTCAGTTAATTTTAAGGAAGGCTGTTCTACCTAAGAGGAGATTGAGTCAAGTTTGAATTTGGTGTTAATGTTTAGTTTAATTTTACATATTTGAGCCATTTTAATAATATTTTATGGAGATTTTTTTTTTTTTTAGAAAAAAACCCTCACTAAATCCCAAATTCATTGTGTGCAATGCAGTGTATTGCAAATGAGATGCTGACAAGTGTCTAGTTAGTCACTAATCCATAGAATAAGGTATGAATCCAGCCATGCTTTTGAGGATTATATGTACCAGTGTCGACTTTGTGAAATGGCATTATGCAAGACTGCATAAAGAGGCTCTAGCATGTGCAGAATTTTTGGTTCATATTATTATTATTCAGTTTCGTAACTAGCTCTTGGGTAGTAATGAAAATAAAGCTGCTTGGGAAACAACGAGCTCACCTAAGCACTTGGTATGTGATGATCTCTCTTGCTACATCTTTCTCATCCTCTCTTCACTCCTTTTCTTGTAGTGAGAACGTTAAGTTATTGTTGCTTAAGGGAGTTGAATTAAATTTTCCGCGTGACAAAGTGAAACGAAACCACAGCTTTTCTGATCTTCTGCAGCAAAGGGCTTTTTTTGATCTTATTTTTTCATCTGCTGATCTTTTAGGAAGAAGGGATGAATCTGCTGAACAGAGAAACAGTTCGTGAAAGGTGAGCACTAAGGCAAACTAGAACAGTTACCTCAACTGTCTGTGGGCCCGGGACAATACATTTCTTTTCTTCTTTATAGAGAAGTGCAAGTAGCAATGCAGATGAGCCACTCATGGGAGGAGAGCTTGAGCCTGGTAATGCATTCATGCTTTAATTTGTGTTTCTATCATCAGTATCAGGACACTAGAGATTCTCTCATGTCAACATTTTCTTTGATAGTTTGACCTACAATTAAGGTGTTAGCATAGCACTGCTTTTGATCAGCAATTTTTCACACTAACAAGGCATAGAATTATCAGTTGTTCAAGGCACACGTGGGTTCCTTGGGCTGGTATATCAGAAGGAAATTGCATGGATGTCTGCCTGGTCAAATTTTCTTCCATGTTCTGATACCATGTAATATTTAAGGCTTTTTTATTGTTAAACATAAGCTCATAAATGGCTACCTAAAAATTATTGATATGATGGAGGATAACTTTGGAATTTCACACCAGTCAATCCTTTTTATGTTAAGGTACCTGCTCATAAGATTAATTATATGTACTATTTACTATTTACATATTTACAGAGTGACAATGATTTTGAAAAATCGCTATCACCAAAGCAAGTAGACTTTGTTCCAGTTTCTCCAGCTCCTTCACCTACAAGAGGAATAGGGAAGGTGAGCAAAATGTGCTAATAATGGTGTTATCTTGAGTAGTGCTAAATAAATTCAGCCAAATTAGTAGCAAAAGATTAAGCCACCTGCTCCTTTCTACCTCAGCTGCAAACAAGAAACTAGAGAGTAAATAAAACCCCCTGAAACCCCAAACCAGAAAATACCAGCACATACTAGCAGCTGCACAGCTTGTGGATGTGAATTTCTGTGGAGTGTTCAGCTATTAATCTGTAGCTAACAAAAAATAAGTAAGTCTGTTTAACCAGAGTATGGTGAAATAAATATGCATGAAAATGGAATCTGTCCAACTTTTATATTTTTTTCCTCAGTAGCAGAAGGTGGTGTCTCACTATCAGCAGCCTCAGTGACTGGTTGCTGAAATTGATACTGGGTTGTTTATTTCTCTGCATCAGCATCACTTGGTACCACAGGGGAGTGACACAGACTTTATAAGTAAATAACACGACCTGTTTTCCTCTCAGCAATGTTTCTCACCATCCCTGCAAAGTCTGGTCAGTAGCAGTGGATTGCCTCCAAGTCCCAGCCCAAGTCCAACAAGGAGATTTTCAAGGTAAGTACAAGATCACATCAATGATGAGACACCAGCATAACTTGTTCACAGTAGATGTTTGAAATACCAGAATTTGTTATATTCATCATTGATTTCTGAGCACAAATACAAATTTTTATACTGCCGTAAACTTTAGATTTTACGGTGCTGTAAAACATTTGTCAGAATCCTCATGTCACAACATTGGGCAAGTGGGCTGCATTGTGGCATCTGTCTGCTCAGTGTAGTTTCTATTGTGCTCTCAATACATCTTAAGTAATTGAATTCTTGGGGGAAGAAAACTCAAACAGATTTAGGGTTTGTTACTCTTTCTGGGTTTTAGTTGCACTGGGTGTTGTTTTGAGTGATGTGGGCTTATAATTAAATTTTAGTAGGCCTTAACTGTTCAGCAAAGCACTGCCTGTCAATTGAGATGTGGTCAGTGCCTGCATGTGAGGTTTTAGACTGCCCCAGTTGTGAAATAATGTGATTAAACTTTTGCTATTCAGGTCTGTGCTTCCTGGTCTTTTTTCAGGGAGGAAAAAAAAGAACTTGTTCTGGATAAGCTATTTTAATGCCTATTTTCTTAGTATTTTTCACTTAGTAGTTTGTTTTCTGAGTATCTTTTGATTCTTCATATGTTTTCAAACTTCTTTTTTTTAAATGATGATCTCAGAATAGCAAATGCCTTCTTTTAGCAGGAGAAGCCAGAGTCCAATTAACTGCATTCGACCAAGTGTTCTTGGATCAATAAAAAGAAAAGGTACAGTATTTAGGTTTGGTTATTATAATAGGCCAACTTGTTAGTTATATAATGATTCATATAGCTTTCTTCACAATTCTGTTCATTGGCTGATACTTCAAAAAGTGACTAGAAATAGAAGGTATTACAGATGATAAAACATCTTTATTCCATAAAGCTAATAGTTGTTCTGGTCTAATGCTTCTCTATCTTCCCACATTTTTCTTCAAGTTTAACTTCTGGCTATTTTATTGCATCTGTTTTTACATCTTCCTGCTTCACCTTCGTTACAGAACATTTCTGGCTCTGAGACAACTTCTAAAATACTTTTATCTGAGTTCTGTCATAACCTATTTAAACATAGATCTCTCCTTTCTTGTTCTGGAGTATTTGGAAATCAAAGTCAATGTAAAAGTGTTTTGATAATCCTGGACCTTGTTCTTTTTCATTCTTCTCAGCTTCTCTGCTCTGGTGGAGCTGGTCAGTGAACTGATAGCTGGATAAACCAAAACAAAAAGATTTTTCTTCACTACTGAAGAATAAATGTCTGATATATAAACCCCAGATAATAACTCACTAAATACTGAAGCTGGGACTAAAATGTTTTGAAGAAATAGGCAGTGTTTCAGCATCTAAATTCTATGGTTTAAATATAAAGGAATCTATTGTAATAAGTTTGAACCTGTATTCAGTTTGCTCTGTAGAAGTACATTGAAAGCAGATTTTAGTTTGAATGAGTAGTAATTTTTATCATTCCTTATCTCTTCCCAAAGGTGTGACAGAGATGGAAGATCATCCCAAAAGATTATTCCAAGGATCCACCAACATGCTTACCCCTGAAGCTGCACATCAGGCAGACCTTGGGGGATGGTAAATGCTGTGTTATTCATTGTCCCTCTCAGCAGCAGCATACCAGTCTTTTTTTCTTCTAGCAATGATTATACTTGAAATTGGTTTTGTTTGTTTGTTTTTAGTACAGACATCTCAAAACTTTACAACACTGAAATTGTCACAATAAACAGGCAGCAATATTCACTATAATTTTACAGTGTCTAGGCCTGACTGATAACATGCTTCCCCTATGTGGGAGTTGACCATGTTTAGGAAAAGACACCTCATGGCTGGCAGTTTTTGTAGTCCAGTTTCAAGATGCAATCAAACATGAGTGCTGATGCTTTTGGGTGGATGGGGTTTTGTTTTTTTTCCCTTGCTCTTAGTCACAGAGGAACATGAGTCTGTCTGACCCTCCCTGCTGGGAGGAGATAAAAAGTACTTTGTTAGAAATCGTAATGACTCGAAATAGCAAGGGATTTTGATCTAGTGTTTTAGTCAAGAGGTTAATAATACACAGGGTGTGCCCACACAGCTATCAAGAGAGGGTTGTTCACGGTACTTTTGTCCTTTTTGCCTCTCAGCTGATGTACAAACTGTGCACAAGCTTTGAGCACACTGCAGTAGCAGTAGCAAAATAGATGTTTTAAAGGTACTTCAAAAACATACCCTTTTTGCACACCCTGTTCACAGTAGGCATAGCAGTGTGGATTCAATTGCTTCATCTTGGTTTAGGAGATGATAATTTTTAAAAAATCACTTTGCTGCTGTCACTGATGGTAGATCACTATAGTTACGAATTTGTGTCCTGTGAGATCTGCAGTACAGTGGAGTCTGTGCAGTTTATTATTGTTGTCTCTCCTGGCAGAAAAGACCCCTGGCTGTGTGCTGGTTCAAGGCCCTGGGGATGGGGTAAAGCTGGCAGGGGATTGCTCAGCCCAGGTCTTATAATCTGTGCCCCATTTCTGGGTGAGCAAAGGGAGAAACGGGCAGAGCGTTCCATGTCTGTCTGGAAGTGACTGCAGGGTGTGGGGTTGCAGATGGATCTCAGATCATGGGGCTTTACTGCTCCTTCAGAGATGTGTATGTGTGTGTTTGAAAGGGCTTTATAATGAGTGGAGCTGGTATTGGGACTCCCCAGTGCCTCGTTTCTCACGTCCTGATGTTGCTCTGTTTTCAGTCTGTCCCCACACGCCCTCGATGACAACAGGAGCAGTGCCGGCTCCTCCTGTGACTCCCCAGCAGAAGTTGGCACCAGCACAGACTCTCCAGTCTCGCTCTCTGACTCCAGATCCCCCTTTTTACCAGTAGATCTTACAACCAAGTTACCCATGAACTGAGGAGCAGGAGTCTGCTGATGGACACAGGAAACGGGCTGGATATCACCAAGACTTTCTGTTGTGTGTAACCGATTCTGTTCCTCATAGGAACTTCCAGGAATGTCATTATTTCTAGAAAACTTCCAGAGTAGTTCCTTGAGGAGGAATTCATGTTTCTAGTGATTTGTATGACATTTACTAAATTAACAGCAAGGATTTGGGTTGCAGACCCATTGGATGTTCACATCAACCAGCAAGATGTGGATTTGCCATGGATATTGTCTCCTTGGTATGAGTTACAAAGGCTGGATGTGCATCCTGCTTGTGGAAGACTTGGCTTGCCAGCAGCCAGTGTCCTCCCTCATATAATGTGGTGCTTGTGTAGGAGCAGATAACTGTCACATTTGTCCTCAGTCTGAAACCAATGAATCAGCTTACTAATTGTTTTTATTCTCAGAGTGTTAGATATTTATATTTTTTAGTTCTTCATATGTAAGGGGGAATACTGGGGTGGGGGGGAATTGTTATGATTGGCTCTTAATCAATCCTATGTTCCGATGGATGTCCAAAGAAGAAGTTGGTGAATTGTCAACTTAAATTTATATGTTGGATTTTATATGACTGCTGTTTTGACTAAATCTAAATTAGGTGTGGAACATTCTTCTGGGGTTTTGTATTATTTTCTTCCCCATTTAGATGATGTATTGCAGTGGTAGATGCTCTGTTAAAGGTCTTTTAATAGGGAAAAGTAGTGGTAATATTTGGAACAAAACATTAAATCCTGAGGCTTTAGTATTTAGTACTTCAGAAATGCGTTATTTTAACAGTCAGTATTTGTCCTCATATATGACTTGTGTTGGACAGATACAGTGAGAAATCTTGAATGTCTTTTTACAGGCTGAGGAGATCAAACCTGTTTAATCTGTGTTTAATCTCCTGATGTTACTTTGTCAAACAATGACATCAAGTCCTTTCTGCTGTTGAAAACTTCAGATGCTAATTGGAAGCTAGAATCTGGTAATCTGAGATGTTTGAAAAGTCAATGTGTTGAGGCATCTTGATCTCAACTCTGAGATTTCCCAAACAGGAGGAAAAATATGCAGGCCCCCCTATAGACAGCTGTCTATAGAGATCTTCCAGTGGCAACCACATTTGGGTTTTGGGCTCCTGCTGTGCATCCAAACTTCCCCAGCTGAGTCCCCATTTGTACGTGTCTGTGCTATGTGGTTCCAAACCTTCTCTTCCGAGAGGTTTATAATGAAGCAAAACGTTTTATTTTTAAACACTAAATCTTTGTAGCGTGTCATAAAGCAAGAAAAGTATGGAAACGTCCTCAAGTAGGAGAAAAACCTGCCCTGAACTCTGCTGTGAAAGATTCACATGGGTGAAGCTTTGATTGACAGCAGCCATCCAAAGCAGAAGTGGATGACTTGGAGCGCAAAGACCCGGCGACCTGAGGGCCAATGACCCGTCTCCCTGTGTCCTTATTGTAGAGAGAAAATAGAATGTATTTAATAGTCTGATGCTGTTCTAGGAAGATACGACATGGTTTACTTCTGATATCATTCCTCTTAAATTATTGTAATGTACCCTTGCTGGTTGCAGTTCCTCTCTGAGTCCAGCTGCCCTTTGTGCCCGTGCAGACGGACACGTGAGGGTTGGTGTCTGTTTGTCTGACAAGGCAAAGTTTGGTTTTGCAATTTCAGGTATGTGCCAAAGAGTTGCTGTGCATTCACTCTTCTGTGGTGAGAGCAAGACTCTTTTTTTAAAAAATCTTGCTTATTTCTTAAGAATGAACCTCCTGGTGTCTCTTAGAGTCTTTGTTAAAAGATTCATCAGTGGAGGGGTTTCATAGCTGCGTGTGGGTCAACTTGTCTCTTCTCTGTTGAATATTTATGCTATTTTTCAAATAAGTGCCAATAAATGGAAAAGTAAATGTGTTTTACTGTTTCTGCACTTTGTTAGATAACCATATTCTTTTTTGTTCATCTGGGATTAAATGCTTTCTTTTAAAATCAGAATATCTGTTGTAATTTACTTCCACCCAATCTAGTTTACATTTAAGTTTGCCTTAAAATCTGCAGCAGACTTACGTGTTTTCCTAGTGCCATGCTGTCTTACAGGTCTGTCACAACCCTTGGGATAAAGGAGAATAAACCCAAACATTTTGAAAATACTTCAATAGCTACACCTGTCCTGAGTTTATACCTAGAGGAAGTTATGGTGAAGTCCTTTGGAAGACAAAAGCTACTCTGCTGGAAAATACTGAGGGTCTTAACTCTTGGGAGGAAGTGGGGAGTCTGTGGTTTGCCTTAGTAGGGCAGTTAATTATAGAATCACAGAATGATTTGGGTTGGAAGGGACCTTAAAGATCATCTCATTCCAACCCTGTGCCATGGGCAGGAACACCTTCCACTGGACCAGGTTGCTCAGAGCCCCATCCAACCTGGGCTCGAACACTTCCAGGGATGGAGAGTCCACACCTCTCTGGGCCAATTAATGTTGTTGGAGAGAAATAGTTATTTATTTGCATCCATTCCTTTCTCTGCTTTTGCAAAACAGAAGTTGCTTTGAACTTATGGAAAAACATCTCAATGTTTTGATTCCACGTCAAGAAGCTGCAGTTTGTGCCATGGAGTCAGGAGACATGTATAGGGGTTTTTTTCCCATTGAAATTAAATGTTAAATTTTTAAAATAAATTATCCTGCAAGATATGTATCTGAATTCAGGGAATCAGGGTGTCATACAATGTGCATAATCAACCCAGTACTCAAGTAGTAACTCATGCTGTTGGTATTGCCTCTGTTTTAGTAACTCCTCATTTCCTCATGACCAATGAATGCCAAAGCTTTGCTTGAATCTGTGTCACTGTCATAGGGCTGTTGCATGTGGTGTCCCTCAACTGAGCTGAGTTTGTGACAAGTGTCTGTGCTTTTGTCTTCTTCTGAGAAGAAATGAGCAACTTTCTCAACTCGGGCCATATTGAAAGTATTGCGATCATATATATATAAAATTATATAATTATATATAAATTTCTTTATTCTGCAGCCCTTTTGGGGCACACAACTGCTTCTCTCTGGGATTCTGCCACTAATGGCCCCTTCCAAAGTCACACCTGTGTTTGGCACTTGATTGCTCTGGTTGAAAACTGTCCTGTAGGATTTGTTGGCAGTTAAATCGGGTCTTGGGCCGCTGTGTCTTCCCTGACAACTGATGGATGTTTTTCTTCCTTCCACCTTCTCTGCAGTGACACAGTTGCTGAGGGAAGGTTGGTAACGGTGCCAGTGCTCAGGGGGCTGTATTTTTGGAATGAGCGCTTCGGTGGTTACTGCATTTAGCAGAGGGAGATACTTCACACTGGGAGAGAGGCACGAATGCCAGGAGAATGAGTCTGTGCCTCAGCCAGGCTGACTTACAGGGTCTCCTGTGAGCTGTCAGCAAGGTGGGTGACCCGAATGCTCAGCTGAACAGCTGCCCACAGTCCTCCTGAGATCAGTGTGAACTTAATCCTAATTCATTTCTTTTCAGCTTTTTTCAGAAAACTTGAGTGTAAATAATCACCAACCCGTACAAACAGAACAGGTCTCCAAAGTCTGGTGAGACTGAGATACTTTGATTTATAGCTGTGTGTTGTGGTTCCATGTCAGTGCTGTGTTTGTGAGTCCAGCCCTGCTATTGTGCAAAGATTTGCCAGTGAAGTGACTGAAGGCAGGAGGGGCCTCTGGCACTCCATGAGCTTGAGAACAGCTTGTGCCTCCCTTGGCAGTCGTCATTTCAGAAGTGTTCACTTTATGCTGTTGTATTCTTGCATATGTCGGAGTCGTAACTCACTTACTTAAAATAGAGAACTTCAGGAGTCATAATTAAACTCTGTGAGCTCTTTCTATCCTGTTTTAAGCAACCTTTCTCATCACCAACTGGCAGATGGAGTTTAAATTGATCCCTCTTCTCCTGGAAGCAACAAGTTAAAATATTTGTAAATGCAATTGAATGTTTACAGCTACAGTACAGTAATTAAAACCTTACTGACACAAAGAGGAGTCCTTGGCAAGAGTCCGTTTCAATAACTGGATGCAAACAATTGTCACCTCAGGTTTGTTTCTTAAGGATATGTCTTGGGTGATCTTTTTACCTGTACAGTGGAGCCTTCCCATTTCTTTGTGTCTGGTGTGAGCATCCTTGTTTGATAATCTGGAGACAAGTTGCCAGTCAGCCCAGGCCTTGCTCCAGAGTCACAGAGCACTCCAAGCAGACCCAGACCCAGACCCTGTGCACATCCTGGAGGGGCGAGATTGCTTCCCCTGTTGGGATTTTGTGGTAGAAGCATGAGAGAGAGAGAGGAGGGGAAAAAATAAACCACTGAAGGAGAATAACCTTGTTTGACTTTCAGTAGCTGGCTCAGGAACAGAACTTTCAGAAGGGGGGAGGAGTTGAGTGCATTTAAACGAAAACCAAACAAGGCCTCTACATGCCTTTGTGCTGGCTTCCCTGTGTCTCTCAAGGAACTGGTGAGACATCCCCAGTGCCATGAAGATTCCTCAGACAAATCCGGCATTTATCAAATTTAAAATTCTTCTGATGGTTTAGTTTCTTCATCTTTTACTTGCTTCATGAGAGCCTAGGAAAATGCTTATTATTTAAGATTTCCTTCCATGATAAACAATTGTATGTAAATGTTTAGAATTTTGCTGCATGTCAGCCTAAGGAGGAAAAGCTGCTGAAGAGGGAGCAGGTTTTGCTGCAGGTACTAATCTTTGGAAACATGGCTCTCCTGGTTACTTTTTGCCCTTGTGTGGAGAAGAATCAAAACTAGGTGCATAGCACACATCGGGGTTTGTGGCACAGAAATCAGGTACTGTGTTGTCTTTCAAGCTGGTTTAAATAAAGCTGGCACTGAAAGTGCTGCGAGAAGCTTCCTGCTAAAAATACATCAACATCCTTTCATTTCAAAGTGCATTCACTTCAGCAGTCGGTTTCGATTTTGGAGATTCCTGGCAGATTCCTGAGGGAAAGGCACTAATGGGTTTGGTGATGTTGATGGAACTCGGGATTCCAGAGCTTTACTGCAGTTTTATTTGTCTCTTGATGGTGGTTTCTTGTTTGTCAAAGCGCAGCCTTGTCTAATGCGTTGATGTTCCTACTCAAGCCGAGTGTCTGCAGTTTTCTAGAGAAGAAAACTCTCATTTTGCTATTGTAAACAATGTTTTGCTATTGTAAATTTTATTGTTAAATTTATTTTTTTTTGTTTTAAATTGGAAACATGGATTTACATTCCATTACAGGGAGTCTGTTTGTCAGGTAGACCTTCTTACCAGTCTTTTTCCTGACAGTGAGGAGGTCACTCATTGCTTTGACTGTGCCTGTAATCATGGTTGTGCTCTTGCTTAAATTACTCCTTTTCAGAGTCTCTGCTGTTTCGAAGGCCAGTGCAGTTACTTTGCCTGCATTTAATTCCACATTATGTTGTCAGCATGGTTATACAGCTTTGCAGATTTTCAAGAGCTGATGGGCATTAGCTACAGTTCATTATCCAAAGTAAACAGCTCGTTAGTGTACAGTGGAGAGCTTCTATAGAAGACAAAAATAGACCCAAAAGTGAGTGTATCCCCTTACTCGGCTTTAGTTGTTATGCTGTGTCGCTGCCTGTGTTCATTCCCCCAGCACTCCTTTTTGAGGATACACTTGTCCCCTGGGCTCCTTTGGTTTACACAGTCCTTATCTGTAAATGGCTCTCACTGATGGTGTAGCAGTGGTTTCCCAATCCTCACCATCTTCTGTGCAGCAGTAACAAATGAGTGATGTGGTGCTGGCAACAATGTACTTCACTCTCCTTCAGTGGTTTCAGTCTTAATTTAATTTCCTCAGGCAGCACGTTATTCCTGCAGGGAAGACTGCAGCACCATTAGCTTCAGATGTTTCTCTTCCAGCTCTAGAGAGAGATGGTGCCTTCCCTACCCTGCTGTGAACAGGTGAGTGCCCTGTTCCACAGGACACAGGAGGGAACTTGTTTTCTACAGCCACTCAGCCCCTCTCTCTGCACGCAGCTGGCAGGAGGATCAATACCAGGATTGCTCAGCCCCACATGCTTTGTATGGCTTTCTGTTCCCTTCTTTTTTCTGCCCAAAGGGTCTCATGCAGGGTCAGAGGGCAAAGCACCTGAGCTGACCCGAGAACTCAAACTCCCACCTGACAGAGAAGGTGATTCAAGGTTCGAGGTGTTTTTAAGACCTCCTGTACAAGGGTTTTTCAAAAACCTGCTGGTCCTTAAACTTGATGTTGCCCTGGATCACCATGGGCCCTCTAAAGCATATATCACTTGGCACCTGAGAGCTCTCTTTCCTGTAAACAAAACATTCCTGGAACTGTTTTACTGGCTCAGGCAAGTTCCCTTCTGTAGTTTTGCCCTTCCAGTGAGGTGGATTACCAATAAATGTAAGTCTGAAGTAGGACATTCATGACAAAAGAAAGGGATGGTGGAACTTGGCATTTATAAGGAAAGCTGTTACATGGAAAGTGAGGTATCTTAAATGTACATTGACAAATGAGGACTAAAATGTGGTGATTTATTGCCAAACCTATTTGGCAGCCTCTTTCCAGTTTAGGCTTGTTGGTTATCAGATACTTCCTACATAGGAACATACGATGAAATAACATACGATTGGCTTTGACAATTTTAACTACTTGATTGCAGGAAGGATTTCTCTGCTTTGTTGTTGAAGGTACATGGGCTCCTCTTGGAGCTGCTGGAAATGCCCCTGTGGAGCTATTTCCACAGCACCAGTGACTGTTCCCATCTGACAGCACGCCCTGTTGTCTTCCCGGGACATGTTTTGAGACATGGCAGCAGCAGCCCAGCATTTCCCTTTGCAGGGCAGGATCTGTTTCCAGGTGTTTGCTATGTGAGGGGACCGGACCCACTCTCCCGTCTCAGGGGCTCCATCGGCTGCGATCCCTGGTGGAACGAACCGATTCCCTGAGAGCCCCATCTGTCCCTGGAGCTCTGAAACAGCAACACGTTTACTGCAGTTTCAAGTTTCTCCTCTAGAGAAAACAGGGTCGTTTAAGCATTTTCTGATCCAGACAAGTGCAAACACCTCGAGAAGATCATGTACCAAGCCTACAGCGACTGGGAGTGACGCTCCCGAAAGCGATCTCGGCAGGGCTCCCATTTCCTGCTGCCAGCATGGCTCGTTTGAGATATCGGTGCCACGGCAAGTGCTGGGTAAACACGAGGATTGTTTCTGCTGGATGATCTCAAAGCCCTCCCAACTGTCTGCTGAAAATACTTGTCCATTGCAAGGAAATGACTGTTTGTTTGTGTTAGGAGTCAGGAATGGGAAATGACGTGAACACTTAACTGTTTTTCCTGCTGTTTCTAGGAGGCATATTCGCTGTCTTGGGTCTTATTTCCAAAGGCATTCAGTGTTTTCTGAGCCCCTGTTAAGTAAGCATTAGAGGTGTATGCATGCACATATATACATATACACATATATAAAATCAGGAAATATCTTAAAAATCTTGTGTATCCACCTGGTAAATTTTTACTAGTGCCCCTCTGTGACCATGATGCAATATGATTTGATATATTCCCCCTCACAGTGCTGAACTCAAACTGTCCTCAGATCTCGTTTTCCCAACACTGTTGATAAATCAGTGATTCCGCAGTGTGCTGCAACCTCCCTGAAGTAGAAAGAAGTCAGAATTCACACTTGTCATCCTTATTTCGCCCAGGCACCAGTTTTATCTGCATCTGCTGAGTTACACTGTGCATTTAATCTTTTTTTTATCTATGTATTGCTCCTTGCTTGCCCTTGACAAAGTAGTCGTCCAATGTTTTAGTCTATTTGGTTGATGATTACTTTTTGTTACTGATTTCTTTGGTCAAAGTGTTTTTCTAAACCAATCGTTACTCTTTAGATACCTTGAAAACAAACACTGGCAGTCTGGGTCCATGTCCTGTGATCCCCCTTCCCCAGGCACCTGCTGTCCTGCAGGACTGAGGCAGCTGCAAGTGTCAGACTTGGTTACAGTGACTCTCAGCTCCTGTAGGTGAAATTGTCTCTTCAGTACTTCTCCAAGTGCCTGGCAAAACATGATCCTGGCCCATGACTGGAATGCCCAGATATGGGGGGGAAAAAAGCGGGTTTGTGTTGGGCTTTTTTAATCAGCTTGGGCACAATTAAATGTTTAGCCTGGCTTTTGGGTGCTAAGATAAGGTACCACACGGCAGTTTTATCTCCCCAACTTCTGTTCAATTCCCTCACCCTTCCCCAAGCAACAGCAGGTTAAACTACCTTGTGAAAATCAGAATTAACAGTGGAGGTAGTGAAGAACAGTGAAGCTACAAGAATACAGCCCTGCAGTGGCAGGAAAATAGACCCAACCATGAGCTCAGTGTTGGAGACGAGCTGTGCCTGCAGCAGGCTCTGGGACTTGACCTACTCAGCCAGTTAAGAACAATTTTGGGGTCTTTTTTAGTGAATGTTAATGATTGACTTTATCATCTGATACTGATTGATGACACAATCTCAGTTCTTCCGAGAATCAAACTAAAATAACATTTTATTGCCCTTTAAAGACTTACTGATATAAGTAAAAATGTAGTGAATAACAACTCGAATTCAAATTCTCTTTCTCCTTTTTTTAAAAGAAACAGCTTTTTCCATGGTTTTTCTGTACTTCCATGCATAGGCAGAAAAGGGACCCATAACATGCAGGGGTGAAGGGTTTCATTTCCAAATTTTTTATTCATATCAGAGCATATTCTATAGACTTCTTATGAACAAAGATTTGTGTGTATGATTCAAATGCAAGAATAGCTGCCCTTTTAAAATGAACATCTCAACAATGAAATGTCAAACCAAGGGAAATACTTGTTATATGAAACAAGATAAATGTTCACCTCAAATATGAAACTGGTATTTGAGCAGGAGTTTCTGACAGAAAAGAAGTCCCTGTGGTAGCTGTGGGGGTAGGGACTGTGTAGAGAAATGCCTTTGCTGCTATACTTAGTTTGGTCTCTAAAATAGAAAAAATGGTGAATTTTGTATTAGTGTGCAGGGTGAGTACAACTTCTGTTAATGTCACTTCCATGCATGCCTAAGAAATGAATGGATCTGATTACAGAACTTGTTTTTATTGTCTACAATTGTGATACAAAATGGCTCTTGCAGAAATTATTCCCCCAAGTAAGAAAACGAGCACTCAGTGATATATTGGTAATGATGAAGTAAGAAATTTGAGAATTACTTCTTCACCTAAAATTCATGGTTTATTTCATAGTTTCACTGATGGAACTTTTAATTTTCTTCAATGACCAGTCATGACTCTGACCCCTCTGGTCTGTATACAGAAGTGTTATGTGCCAGCCTTGGCAGGTACAACCACAAACCAAATGAATGTTTTACAGAAGACAGTTTGCTTTTATAGTGATCACGCACTGATGTGAACATAGACTAAAAATAACAAATGTTGCTTTAATAAGGATTTTTTACAGTAGGCGTAGATATAAAAGTTTTTCAAATTATTTTCACAGGTATCACTGAACATTTCATAGCTGTCTGTTACAGAAGCACTGCAAAGTGCTTTGAGTCTTTCGTTTATTATACACAGTTAAAATATATTACACTTCTGAAGGTATCTTAAATCACTGAACAGTTTTGCTAGCATCTTAATGAGCCAAATGGGAGTAAAAGGCAGTCCACATTCATGATGTGAATATACAGTAAGGTGTTTGACATCCTATGAACTCACTGCTCATGTTCTCAAAATAACCATGGTGATGAGACCTGAAAGACAAGAATGAAGAAATAAACACTTCAATTTCACTGAATAAAACATTTAAAATACAGTTTACCCTGTCACAGCCCAGAAAACAATGTAAAAGTGTGTAAATACATGCAGAATGCATTTATACATACACTTAAATATTAGAAGTATTGCTCCAAGTTTTGATGTAGTCAAAATCCAACACTGAAGTGCAGTTTATCTAATCACTGAATGTTAAAGAAGCTATAAATACTCCAAGCAATTACTGATCTCGCTACTGGAAAATCTTAACACTGAGATTTTGACTTAGGTAAGCGTAACAGTAGAACCCAAACCCCAGTTTTCATGGGGGCCAGTTATGGGCAGTGTCATTCAAATGCTGAATCATCAGTAAGGCAGATTAGTTGAAGGCTCCAAGGCTTTTTTTCTGCTCTGTGCAGAATAACTGATCAAAGACTAGTTTTACACAAAGATGTTAAGCTTCCTTGTCAGTCTGCAGAGAGAGCTTTCAACAGACTCTTTGTTGTGACCTTTAAAGAGGGAGGAAAAAAAACCTGCTCTGATAGAGGTTAAAAACAATTAAAACCAGAAGAAAGCAGGAAATGTGGGACTAATAAACCTACTCATGGCACACCGAAAAGTTCACTTTAATTATGTGCTGATACAGGAAAAAGTACAAATCTGCAAGTTCTTAGCCATGGGTTATATTGCACAAGGCAAGGGAAGAACATTAAGGCTCCTTGAATTCCAACCTTATGTAACATCACAATAATAATTTATCAGTTCTTGGGCAGTCTTTCTTGCAGGCTCAGATGATGTCAATATAACAGCCTTTCACTGCAGAGAACTCAGCTAAAGCCTACAGACCTCACCATGAATAAAGATGTTTCTGAGACTATTTTACTCTCCTGCCACTACATAGTGATTTAAATTATTTACTTTATGAGACTGTGAAGACTGTGAAGCATGACAGAACAGAGCTGTAATGCTGCCTTCCATCAGATCAGCAATTTATCCATTAAAGAGGAATTACAGTTCAGTTATTTCTTAAGGTCTATACTGGCTCAGACAACCAGTGCTACCACAACTGCTGGAGGCCTTAATTTGGATTAATTCCATCATTGCAGAGTAACAACAGAGGGTGCTTACAGGAAAGCCTGTACCACTTGCACAGGGACTTTCAGGCAGTAAAGGGTTTAACTAATTTCTGTAAATCAAATACTTCTCAAATGTCATATAGCCCAGCTGGTGTGGTATAACAACCCTTTTCAATTAAATGCTCCACAACCCAGTTGTACTTCCTTGTGGAAGAAAGTGGTTTCATCTTCTCAAGAATAATTGACTTGCTACACAAGCAAGAGTTGCACACAAAAAAATCTGTCCATGAACACTAAAAATACTGCCACCAAAGGAACCAAAACCTGTCAAAAATTCATAGGGAATCAAGAAACAGGTTCAGTTGTTGCAAATGTATAAAGTCACATGGTTTAATACTGCAGCTGGCACCAGCAGAACCTGGAGTAATTTTCAAAAGCAGAGACAAAAGCAGAGTGAGGATTACCGTAAGGTCCTGATCTGAGAGTCCATCAGCATCAGCTTGGGCAAAGAGCCACAAGTGAGATTTCAAACTGCTTCAGCAGATTGACCTGTGAGTCAGCTGACTGTGCTTGAACCATCAAGAACTTGCACCTTTCCCCATCACTACCTCACCTCTAGCTATCAGTTTGAAGCTGCCTAGCTCGTTTCCTGTAAATCCTCATTTCTGGACAGGAGAATTGAGTTTAGTGTGACTGTTCTTCAAATCTGAAATAGTTATAGAGAAATAGTCATAATAAATGAAATGTGCAACTTACCTATGCTTGCTAATGTAGGAGTTAAGTTACAAATCAGGAAGAACTGTGGATGGTAGTGGTCTCTTAGAAAGGATTTACAGTAACTTACTGCTACACACTTCAACTGCTTATCAAGAAGGCAGTGAGAATTGGGCCTTACAAACCAGCTCACCGGGGCTAGAGGGAGAAACACAGTAACACAAGAGCCCTACATCCTGCAATAGAGTAACTACTGCAATACAAGAATAAGAAACAGGACGTTCCATTCCGTCTTGTTGGCAGATGACCGTGGTTGGCCCATCATCAAATGAAGGTAAAATTAACATGTAGAAGCCTGTGTGTAATAAGTATTGACTCAAATCTGGTCTAAAACACTTACAATAACTAATTTACCCTGCTGTCACCACGGCTGCAAATTAAGATATACGTGGGGATGCAAAACAAAATGTCATGTGGTGCTTTGTCTCCATCCAGCTTCCTGAACCCACTGGCAAACACAGATGAAGTTTTCCAGACTCACAGAATTTGCAAGAAAACGTTTACAAAACCCAAAGTACTCACCTAAAACATAAGCAGCTACTAACTTTTGATTCACACTTAAGTGGAGGTAGAGAGGCACCAGGGATTCCATTTCCCCCGATGTAGGTAGCATTAGTGCTGCGACACACACTACTCCCAGGAAGACTGTTAGTAAACTAGGTCCCGACGAGGCAGTTCTGTTTTCTGAGAAGGCAAGACAGTGCCAACTGTAAGGAACATCTGACCAAGATAAACATTAAATATTCTGCAAAAACGTTTGCAGTGCGTTGGAGCTGCAATACCCTGAGATTCTTCCTTTCCCTTTGCAGTTTGGAGGGGGTGGAAAATGACTCTTAAACCCACCCTTCTAAACCTTCTGCATTTTGCAGCGAGGGAGGCTGCTCCCTGTTCTGATGCTGGGACTTGTTTTCACATGACTTCCCAAACCACTCCCTTCTGGAGGAGCAGAGCCTGCCAGGCCCAGCTATACTATAGCTACAGCTATATATACACACACTCAGGACAGATGGGTGTCTCAGCAATGCCTGACGTTTCCCCAGGCATCCTCACTGCACTCCTTCATATGTTCCTTCAGTGACTAGTAATCAGTTAGGAAAGATCACCCAAAAGAGCTGCACAAGCAGGTAACTGCTTACATCTCCTGAGCAAAACCTGGCTACAGCAAGAGCACAGGTTCTTGGGCCAGATGAGTTCCCCTTCTTTTTTTAGAGGATTCATGGGCTGCACCCAACAGAACCAGTATAGATGCCACAAATCAGTAAAATTTGAACCTTCCTTTAAAAACCGTGAGAGTGAACCACTCTGACATCCAGTACCACCAGAATAAGGAAATGCAAACCACAGACAATAAAGAGTCCTTCATACCCTTTATTGCACTGCACTTCAACAGCTGGAACCTGCTCAAAGGCCCACTGTGTCATCTTTGAAAAGAGCTGTTAACATGTTAACTGAATACCTCCAACCAAATCCTTAAGTCCCACTGGAAATTAGCCAATGTTTTTATCATTTTTTTCTATCCTCAGTGACCAGCAATATGTGCTCTATTTCAATTCCATAAATCTGTTATTTCCAGGTTGCAGGTTACATGCAAAGACTGCAGTCACTTTGTTTACTGCTTTTCTGTAAGCAATAAGATGTGGTCAACAAGGTTTTTAAGCAGAGAAGTAGTACTTGGATTAAGACCAGCATCAGATTGTTCAAACCCTCTGTCCTGGAACAACTATCACAGTAACATTTTGTTCTGTGAGTCCAGAGATCTTTGTAGGTTTGCTTTAACCGTGTATCCTATTAATATCTATCATCAAGGTTTTCTTTAGTAAAAGGTATTTCACCAGCCAACAAACTCTGTATAAGTAGTGAAACAGGTTGGCTTTAACAAGAGGAACACCCTCAATAAGGTTCATCTATTTTCTGGAATTGATTTCTGTTGTTGTAATGAAAAATTAAACAGTGACAAGAACATAATATAAATCAGTAAAACTAACAGGACTATAGGCTGTCAAGAATCAGTTTAGATTCAATTCAGGTAGAACTTGATACTTTTTATCCTACCCCTTCAATTTAACTGTTTGGCCCAGGTTTTGCCCAAGACTGTTGATTTACTTCCTCACATATGAAACGAGCAGAGTTTTCAGCTCCCAACTGTGCTCTTCTGTTCTTGTGGGACAGACAAAGGAGAGGGTGCAGAACAAGGAGCACTTCAGAAGATGTTTTGGCAATATTTCCTGCTCATCAGGAAACGGGGGATTATGGGTTTGGAACAAACTCAGAAGGGGCATATGTTCTGAAAGAGCCCAAGGGGAAAAATAACTACCATCCTTTGGCAGATAAATTCCCATTGGCTGTACCAGAACTCCTGCTCCAGAGGAAGGGAGGATTCTCCCTCCAAGGTATGACATGCAAACACAGGGTAGAAAAGGGTCTTGATTGATCAAGGCAGCACAAACAGAATAGCCACAGTTTGGGTTCTTGGGTACTGTCACTCCCCAGTGACAGAGACAGCAGTCTTACAGGTAAGTAAAAAGAATTCCTTTCAAATTTATTTTAACCTATATTTAAAAAAATATTTTAGTCTTTCTAGTAACTTGAGTTATTGAAAACTGATTCAGAAGACAGGAGAGGTAAAAGATTTCAGCTACCTGGTTGACACAAAGTCTGCTCAAAAAAGACACTTTCAGCCAGGTGTTCTTTTATTCGTTTTTCCTCCTCTTCCTTTTGTTGTTGTTGTTCCTTTGCAGATGGAAGCAGAGTAGCAATAATCTCCTTTTTCCCTAATGCTTTCCTCTGGCTCTGCTCAGACACTTGTAGACGGAATTTATCTATCACACCATAGTAAGCAGCCCGAACATCTCTGTGACGAATCACACTGCAGAGAAAACCAACATTTTCAAACAGATCAACTAATGAGAAGCATGTATGGAATTACATCCTATATCACTAAGTTTGTCCTCTTTTCCCCATGCACAGATAAACTGCAATAATCCAGATCCTCCCTACCTCCTCCATCACTCAGTGATTTTGAAGATTTGATCTTGCCTTCTCTCTCCCCTCCATATTTCCCAAATATATAATAAGCTCCAATTGGATGGCCAAAAAGAACAGTTAATTCTTTATCTCAATCCACCTTTGCCTCAGTCTGAGGTTGAGCTGCCACCTGATGAAACATCAATTTACTGAAGTTGTTTGATGCTGGCCAATGATTTTAAAAGGTATGAGGGGACTGGAGTGGACAGGAAAGGAAAGAAGTAAAGTAGGGCTGCCAAATACTTGGACAGGTATTTGGCAAGCTGAAGTTCAGCTTTTTGAGGAAAACAGGCTCAAAGCTTTACAATTCTACATTCTCAGAAGAAAAACTCATTCCTTCTGTGGACAAGAGTGAGCTAGGGATTTTCAAAATCAGAAACCCACCATTATGAGCATGTTTGGAACCTATAAAAGGCACAGTTTTAAAATAGCACTGATCAAAGGCAAAACAGACCTCTGAGCAGAGCTCTGCTCAACTGCCTCCTCTCTGCATTGGTGATTCATCACGAAAATATGTATCTAGCATTAAAAAGCTCGAACATTTAGGTTTAAAATGGTATCAGCTCTTAGGGTTAATAAGGATTTATATTATTTCTCCAAATGTTTCTTGTGAAAGGTTATTCTAAGTTTCTAAGGTAACAATAGCTAATCTGAAAAAAAATACCTACAAATAAGTGATTTGGTTTCAAGAGGGCTGCCATCTCATGAGGAAAAAAAATGACTGCACCCTTAGTAACACAGGATAGTAGTTTCAAAATTGCTTCAAGGAAGGGATGGATTTTTGTGTTTCAGGCTTCATTTAAAGGAACTGTATCACATCAAGATATCGACAAGCATTAGCACATAGCCAGTGCTTGCAACTGGTATCTAGTTTGAATAGACTATTCATCACAGGAACAGAGACCAAGTCATCCCCCCAGCGAAAAGGCTGCAGTGATATACCGAGTTTTACGTCACTTTAGAGGCAAATGAGTGTGCTTATGACAGCCTTTCAGCAAGTGGAGTGTTGGCTGGGCAACTGCCTTCACTAAAACAAAAAGCTTTTTCCCTCTGACAACCCTAATTCATAGAGCTCTCAGCATATCAGCACAGCAGATCAACTGATTTCTTCCTTTAACACTTCCTTTAAATTGGTGTTTCCACTCTTAGTACCATGGTACTAACTACCAACCTAAACAGAATCTTTACATAACACCGTGCTAGGAGAACATGTATCTGCTGCCAAGCAGAGATATTTTCTGCAGACCCTCATAAACAGATACATTCTCCTGTTTCTTTTTAGAGATCATTGCATAATTGGAAGCTCTGTAGAATATCTGTTTATCTGGCAAATGGCCACACTTGCATAGTACTGCTCATATCCTAGCAGTAAACACTGCCCTGAGACAGCAACCACTGGAATGGGATGGGGGTTTTCCTGCACAAAAAAAATCCCCTTGAAACACGTGTATGTCTTATTTTCCTTTATCTATTAAAAGACATTTGTTTAAGAATTACGCAAGCTTGATTATATTTGGTTAAAGTCTGCTAAAGACCACAATAGTTCACTGATACAGAGGTGTGTTCTGACCCATTTTGTTCCATTTCTAGCACTGTTGCCCCTGCCCACTGAAACTTTTTAGTTTCATGTTTTAAACTTCCTTTTTATTTGGTGAGTCCTTGGAATTTTTCAAATTACACCTAAGAAAAACAGTCTACAGGAAAGAGCCATTCCCCAAGCATGGTATTATTTATCTGACAAAAGATAGTTCATTCAATAGTGGGAGTTTCTGCATATGGCCATTTGTTAGCCAGAGATCCCAGGTGGTGTTTTACAGTTTGGAAAATTTCTATTCAAAAAGCTCAGTCTACTGTTTTAGGTACCTCACACTTCCTTCAGCTGTATCTGTACATCAGCACAGAAATAATGTGGCAAATGCAAGATAAAAAAAGTTGGTCAATTTTAGCTTATACACCTACTCTACTCCAAATTACAGCAGCCTGCAGACCCTGGACATTACTGTGCTCACTTGACCAGCCTCCTTATTTTCTCAGTTATTGGGTTGGGACCTGACAGGAGAAGCAAGTAAAGGGGAGACACAGAGATCTGAGAACAGGAGGGGTGGTCAGGGTGAAAGGTAGGCAAAAGTACCTTAATTAAACATGGCCCAGGAAAATGTGCTCAGCAGAACTGCATACATTTCCATTTTGCCAATCTGCAAACAAGTATTTCTCACAAAGAAATCTCAACCCTGGGGGTCTTGCTTTTCTTGTTATTTCTTACAAAAAGGTACTCAGAGGAGGCTCACATTCCTCTCACTGCTGGTTTATAGACTCCACTACAAGATGTGTTAACTGGCAATTTATTTATGCCGAAAGACAAAATTAAAGAATATTGTAATACCTCTTCCCTAGAGTGAAAGAACAGCAAAAACCAGACAGCCACAAGTACACAGGAGGTTAGGAAAACATTACAACTTTATCCAAGTTATATTTTATACACATGCTGTCATTTTACTACCTCTTAAATAACAAAAAGATAATAAAATGTTGTATATTAGAAAAAAAACCCAAACAACTTTTACTTACATATCAACACAGCACTGAGGCTTCACTGCACCAGTAGCATCAACCACCGCATATTTATTTGGGGTTGTACAAAGAACTGCAACGAAAAGGACAGGAGTAGTAACAAATCATGAATTAACACCTCACCAACTTCATCAACAGACACATGTAGAGACACGAGTTTGGTTTTGTCACAGATATGATTTGTTACATGAATTATAATTGGACTGTTCAAGATCACCAACTAACCCTTAAACAGAACTTAACCTAAGAAACCCACCTTTGAATTTTAAGGCAAACTCATAGGGGTTATATAGAGTCAACACCTGCTTGTGTGTCGACTGGTCATCTGCATAAAATATAAGTTCTGTAGGAAAAACAAAAACAGGAAGATTTCCTTCCACTAACTCTGGCTGTCTTTTTTGTTGCTGCATTGGCACTGAATCCTCCTTGCTGCTTCTTGTGTTCTTATGATTTTGAATCCTCAGAGACTTCAGTTTTTGAATCGTTTAAGAATTCCAAAGCATTTTGGCAATTCTAAAGGAAAAAATGGAAAAAAAAGAGAAAAGGCAAGAAGATTATTTCCATAAGTCTATACTAGTATAAACTGAGGCAGTCAACAAAGGTGTAAAAATATAAAATGTGATGTTTGATTATGAATCTATCTCTACTTATGTTCCTTCAAAAATACTGATATATAAAAAATATTTGCATTGTGTTTCCATCTATTTAACAAACTGCTATAAAATAAATGGATAAGCACCTCTTCAGTGTATCACAGCAGCATTTGGGGTCCCAGTCCGTGACTTGGGTTGCTTATACTGGCTCTTTACAACACAAGCCAAACAGGGATAACAAAAAGATATTCCATCCTATGTCCCGTGTCTCAGGACACCAACACTTAAGAAAAACCAGAGCAGAAATGAGGAAACATGACATAAGCAGGAGTCACTGTTTAGGCAGAAACCTCTCCAGAGGCATGACCTCCCCGGATGAAGAATAACAGCCTAGGTATCTGCTCACCCAGGCACCCAGGTATGTCAAATCCCAGAAATTCAGAACAAAGGAATGGGGAACACCTTCATGGTTCGTTTAAACTAAACTCCTGTTACAACTGCACGGTAGTTACATGCAATGAATTGAAAAATAACTGGGATGAGCAACACCAAACAGATCTGGGATTTACTGTTTGATTAAAAAAGACAACAGGTTTTCTGTCACCACTGCCTCCAACCAAAGTACAACCACTGCAGTTCTCCCTCTGCCACCCGCACAGTTCTGTTTTATTTTGAGTGGCATTCCAGAACTAAAACCAGAACCCATGACCCAATCAAGCAACAATCCCAAATGTAATTCACAAAATAAAATTAAGGCCAAACTCCTCAGCACACATACCATTGACTTGACACATGACAGACAGAACAAAGTCTTCTACCCCCCAAGAACGTCATATTTTATTGCAGCTCTTGTAGGTTAATTATCAAACTGAAGGTGTCCTTTGAGGTTTAACTTTACAGCAGAAAATATTAAAAGAACAAAAAGTTCCTACTGACTCATTAGCTGTCATTTCCACTTCCAATGAAGCTTTATAAACAAGGTACATTTCAGCTGTTCTCTGGTCCAATAGACTGGTTTTGTTGCACCTTAAAAAATTTAGTTTCTGAACTTTCAGAAGTGAGCAGCCCAAACATTATGAACAATCAAAACCAAACGCTTATTTCAGCATTCTAAACATCATGATGATCACATTTCCAAGCACCAGATACAGGTTTCATACTTGAAACATGACACAGGTTCACATGTTTACTAGAGTGTATCTGTCACACCATCAGATTTACAGGTTCTGATTCTTATTCACAAACTAAGCTTTTAAATTTATTTATTAAAACAGCAAATTATCCCTGTAGAATTTAAATTCATGGATCTCACTGGAATGTCTTTCCCCACGATCCAGTTTCTTTTCAGAGTACAAGTTTGTTTCCACTTCACTGAAATGCTACTAATAATATTCTGAAAACAAATCCCCAATGATAGGGTTCCAAGCTGATGTTCTGTTACCTTATTAAGAAAAGAACTAGAAAAAGAAATGGCTTTGTGAGTGCTTCTTAGAATTTTGGTGAATCCCTTTTGTTTCAGAAGAATCAACAAACTCTTGTACAGCAAGTGTAAGCATTATTTCTTGAACAACTTCATGTACTATTGCAAAGTGAGGTTCACTGTTCCATTCAAACATATCAGGACTATATGAAAAGCTAATGTGGAAAAAATACCAGCAAGTAGAAATACAAAATAACTTCTTTTGATGCTTCTCATAGGTAGAAGATTAAGAGTTATTAATTTTTTTTAACCAAAATTAGCTCAATACAGTATGCAGTAAGAGTAGGCTGGAATCTTTGGGTCTCATACATATCTACACTGTGTACACTGTGTGTGACAGAAATACAGGCAATCTTTGCATTAACAAAAGGGATTTTTTCTGAATAAATGTTTCAAACTACCATACAACCAACAGCAAGCTACTGCTACATATCTTAAGTGACAATATTTAATAAAAGTTTTAAATATTATTTATAATAATCAATATTATTTTGATGCTTCAGTTTTTTATTTAAACCCTGTACATGCTTCATTCCAATTCCTGGCTTCATACCACATCTCCAGTTTCTTCAGCTCAGCCAGTGGCAGTGTTTAGTGTCCAAAACCCCACAAATGACTATCAGTGGAGGAATGGATCACTAAGCCTATCAACAGGCTCATTTTTCTCACACATCCATTGAAAACAGTGCACAAACCTCCCAGGATTCCACAACCTGCACACGGAAAGCCACCCGTTTTAAAAAAGTATATCCCGTTATTGCTTCCTTTTCTTATTTAACTTGGCTGGACGAGGAGTTACCGCCTGAACTGGCAAAAGGAATATCTGGCAAACTCAGGCCTACAGTAGATATGTTTGCTGACACAGCAGTGTCATTCAGGATATAAATTTCTGAATTCCTAAGCAGGCAACCAGCATCCTTTGTCCTTTCTGAGACAACAGTTTTAACTTAAAAGTCACCTTGCTGGGACATCTCACCAAGTGACAGCAGTAAAAGCACTTTTCCCAAAGACTGATTTATAAACCACACACATGCTGGGGAGACGTGACAGTTTAGTCTTGATAACACCACACCTTTTGAATCAACAAGAAACTGCGAACACTTTTACAGAATGTACATGTATCACCACAACTTCCCTGCCCAGATTAACCCCACAGCAGCTCTCATGGTCAGAATAAGGTCACGTAGCCCAGCCAGTTCATTTAAAAGAAACTCAGCTGCCTCTCTTCCTCACTGTGACCACTAAATTTTGCAGTCAGTAGCCACCACAATTACTCGCCCAACATAAATCTGTATCAACCCCGGATCTGTGGTCTCAGCTCTGTGACCTGCACTGCACAGATGGGCTTCTCCCAGCACTGCCGATGACATTCCTGCAGGAGCAGGAATCTGTCAAAGGTAATGCTGGTTACAGGACACAGGCCAGTGTGTAACACCTGAACAACACCAGCTCGCCTCCCAATGCTCTCTGAAGTCCAGACAAACAGTTGTCACTGGCATTTTCTCAGCACAATAAGGATCTTTCCTCCCTGATGTTGCTAAATATATACTGCTGGTGTCACAATAGCACAGATCTGCCAGCATTTCCTTTGAAATCCCTTTCTTCATAAATTTAACTCAACAGAGAAAAACTTGAAGTGAAACATAACTTCTCTCCAGAGTCGGAAATAACCCTGATTGTGATTTGCTTTTACTTAACAAGTACCTGCTGAATAAATAAACCAGCTGAAGAAGTTTTTTATTCTCATTTTAACTTCCAGTGGCCTCATCACCATGGCTTCCCAGCACATTTGTTGGTTGTTTTTCTTCCAAACAACTCCAAATAACTCTAGAGAATGTCATCGGGTAAACACTTTATTCAGAAGAAAATCTCTTTACAGTCATTGTGTCCAAATTCTTCTTTTAAAAACTGTCTAATTACAGCGTAATCTATTTTTGTTACATCTCATGATCTATCCCCTAAATCTACATGAGCCTTTCTACACTACCTACTACACTACTAAAACTGATGCCTTTTGAGTGCCTATTTACAAAGTAAACCCAAAGTCTTCTTCAAAATTCCCTCCTGTGTCAAGCTGAGCAATCGCTTTGAGATACATGCAAATACTGAAGCTCATCCATTAGCATTTTGTTTCTCCAAAATGTTTTGAAGGCCTCAACGTGGCTTACGCAAAACAATGTTTAAACTACCTGCAATTATCTGGGAGAGTCACCCAACAGGAGAGCAACAGACCCAGCAGCCAGGATGGCTGGATTCCATTACTGCTAACTCTGTCACTGACACTCCATGACCTTGAGCAAGTTGGTTAACCTCACCTCAATTTGCTGATCTACGAAGGCACATATTCTGCAAAGGATTTCAGTAGGCGGACGGTCCCATTTGAACTGGCAGAACCGCTCTGATACTTTGCAAAGCTGCTACTGTTTACCCCCTCACAGGGTGATGAGAAATGTAATTAGTAACTGTCTCCAGGATGCTGGAAAATGAAACAGTCTCGGAGCGTTACCTATTAGCATGGATGACTAAAAGATGAATAAATCATGCTGATACTCACAGCACAATTTATTAGGACCACACTATTCTGTCCATTTTTTTAAACGCTGAAGAGGTAACTAACAAAAAGAAATATTCAAACGCAACTAAAAGGCATGCAAAAGCAGTGAAAAATGAAATAACAGCTGTGCACTGCTTCTGATCCACTCCGGCTCAGAAGAATCCTAGGGAAGACTTTCAAGGGCACATCTGCCTTAGTCTCTATTTTCTTACTTTGGTCTCTATTTTCTCACTTTCAGGTTGTGTTTAATGCACTAAACCGCCTGATTTTCAAACGTCTCTTGTGCCCCGTTAGCACTACGTGGCCCCGAAACGCCAAACACTCTTCCCCGGGAGAGCGGCGGGGGGAAAGGCGTTCCGATCTGCTCGTACCGCCGGCAGGGCACGGCGGTAATTGCACCCTCCTAATTGATCCTCTTTGTTCTCCAGCGAGGAGCAGCAGCAGCGATCGGGGCTGAGGCAGCTGCGCGGTAACGGCGGCTCCCGCAGCCGGCCCTGCCCGGCACTCCCGCACGGCCCGGGGCGGGACCCGCCCCGCAGCCCTGCCCGGCACCTTCCCCCGCGCCGCCGCCCCCCGGAGCGACCCCCGGGACAGCGGCCCCAGCCCGGGGGCCCCGCAGCGCGGCCGCCGCCTCGCTCCCCATCGCGGCCCCGCCGGGCCCGGGGCCGCCGCCGAGGGCAGCGAAGGGAGGCCCGGCCCGCGGGGCCGCCCGCCCGCCACAGGGCAGGACGGGACGGGACAGCGCAGGACAAGGCAGGACGGGGGTCTCGCTGGGCTCCGCCGCCCCCGCCCCGTGCCCGGTGTGGCCCCCCAGCCCGACTCACCCGCCCGGGGCCGCTCGGTGGGGCTGGCGCGGCGCCCCTTTGTCCGCCCGTCACTGCGGGCAGCGCTGGGGCTGCCGGGACCGACCGGCCGCCGCCGCCGCCGCGTCACCGCCCCGCCCGCCGCCCGCCCCCGCCGCCATGTCGGGGCTCCCGCGATCGGGGGTGTCCGCGGCCGCTCCCGGGGCCGCCCCTCGGTGCTGCCCCGGCACCGCGGGTGTTCTCGGAGCGTTCCCCGCCGCCCTCCCGGGCGGCTCCGCGGGCAGCGCGGGGTGTGCGGCCGGGCCGCCGCTCCTCACCTGCGGGAAGGTGTTTTTTAATAGTAATTTACCTCATCTCACGGTTCTTGAGGTTTAACCCGTCCTGGAGGGGTTCCTCCCCTCTCCCGGCTCCTCGAGGCCGCCGTGTTTCCTTCCCGGGGTTGCGGCTCCGGAGCTCCGGCTCGCCCCGGTGCTGCCCATCGCCGGCACGTCCCGCGGTGGAAGGGTCCGTGTCCCACCCGGCGTGAATCACAATAAAAGTATTGACAACTCAGTCGGACCTGCATGACCAGACGGCAGCACGGCTTAAATGGGGCACGCCGTCCCTGTCAACAGCTTCTCATCCTGTCACCTTTGTTCTCTATTCCTCTTTCATTAAATTAAACTAGTTGTGGACTTCAGCTCATTTTATGCATTATCCACTATATCATCTTCCTTTAGTTTTCTTCCCAACTTCGGCTTTTAAGCCCTGTATAATAAAAATAAACCCATGCATAATCACCACCCAATATCATCCCCAATTTTAAGATTATTAATGGAGCAGAATGTTTTCATTGCAAGTCAGGTGGATAATTAGGATTTATATTGAGACATCCAGTCAGCAGGATTGCAAAATCTTTTACCCATTACCAGGCTTTACCCACCAGTGAAATGAACACACATCCGTGGTGAAGTAAACACAGCAGCCATGAATGTTTCACAATAATACCATGAAACAATCCAGGACAGGAAGCAACACATTTTGTCTATTTAAAGTCGTGGAAGACATTAAATAAAGAAATTCTAAACAATGTATTTTTTAATTTAGCCAAGTTGTGTATATTATCAATTACCTTTTTCTGCAGATCTAATGGTTGCTAGTAGTTCATTAAGAATTCACGAATTACATAATATTGTTAAATTATTACATATAGAAATTATTATCTTGTCAGAATTTCTGAAAATGTATGCAGTGAAAACTGGTAAAATACACTTTTTTTGTTTCTTGATGAGTGTCAATCAGCTCAGATTTTAACATGTTTAAAAATAAACTGGAATTCTTGTTTTTAAATGGACTACCAGACTTCAGCCTCTCAGGATACATTCAGAAAATTATTATGTTTTTACTGAGTATTAATCCAATGCAGGGTGTTCCTGATTTTGGAAATCAGGACAAGTGGCAGACATAAACATGCTTCAGAGATATTTAAATTAATAACAAATAGAATGAGGAAATTAGAAAAAAACATAATTTAAAAGGACTAGACTTAGAAGCACATTAATTAGCCACATTGGATATTTTCCAGTTCATCCAGCTCATTTAAAAAGAAAGTTCAGACTCTCTAAAAGCAGGTTTAATATCTTCCTCTGCAAGTTTCCCAGGATCCAACTTTGTTCTGCCACATATTTAAGAATGTTTGCATACACCTCTTGAAATCAGGACTCATGGTGGTCTCCTTCCTCTCCCACCCATCTATCACTGCAGCTTGTTTCCAGGTTATTGTGTGATTTTAAAAGCCCTATGTTAACTCAAATTCAGTGTGAAAACCTGTACCTGTGTGAGTAGGAGTCAGTGGTGTTCTGTCCTTGCTGCTGGTGCCTGTTACTTTGGAGAGCACAAACCCCCATCCCTGACAAGTAACGTGCCCTTGGGAGAGATCCTGCCCATCCCAGACATTCCTAAAGGCACGTGTGTGCCATCGCTGTTGAACCAGCACTGACGTATGCTAAAATATCCCAGAGCTGTTTGGTTTAGGGCACACACAAAAACCTGGCTTGGCACCGTCCCACTGCTCTTCTCCTGCCTTGCAGCAAGGCTCAACTGCCTCAGGGGGATGGAAAATGATGGAGAGGATTTGAGGATTCGTGCAGGGTGCCCACATTCCGTGTGCTGTGGGAAGGCTGCTCAGCTGCGCCGTGGGAGATGGAGACTGCTGCCTTGTGTGGCAGTGACTGGGATTATCTCAGATCTGTGGGAAGTTCTCTCTTGTACCATTAGGTTATTGTTTCTTTTGCTTTCTCCTTTTTGGGCTGCTTTATTCTGCCCGAGTAATTAATTATTTCTGGGATCATAGGCAGATTGAGGTTGCAGTCCTTGTTATGATGCTGTTAGAGCAGGGAGAAGACGAGAGGAGAAAATGTGGATGGAGAAGATGACAGAAATAACAGATGCAAAGGAGCAGAGGCATAAGATACAGCAAAAAATCTGCAACAAGTTTGTCAGGTCACCTCAAATGTGATCTGAGGTGTAAAAAACTGCTGTCCCTGTAGCTAATGTTTGGTCCTCTGATTTTTTAATGTACCTTGGAAATCACTGTGAGTTACCTAAAAGCATTGGCTAGACTTCTGTTACATAAAATATTGCCTCCTTACAGCATGAAACCTGAGAGAGGAGTGTGCAGATAGGGAATGCTCCTGAATGAGTCTGTGGTGGTTTTGGTTGCTGTGGTGATTATCCATCTGTTTAAATACTTTATACGGGAGATTCACAACTCATTTATCATGGAGAAGATTTTCTTAAGTTATGAGAAACACAGCATTATGCCTGATTCCTGTAATTTTTCATACTTGATTACCAAAAAATTCCACTTATTTGCCATGGCATAAGGACATGGTGTATTATTTAGGTGTAGAGAGTATGGCAGAGGGTTCTGTGTTTACCACTATCCCAGTAGGCCTGGAACATTGGCACACGTGTGGTGGTTGTGTAGCTGGAGAGTCTGACTGCAAACACTTCATTAGGGACCTCCTCTAATGAATCCTCAGTCTGAAGCAGTTACACAAAATAATTTTTACAATATTTTTACCAAGTCTGATAGGAGAAGAATCAGTGAGCACAACATTTTATGTATCTGTATCTTACCAACAGCTTGTAATGCATTTAATTCTTAATAATGAATATTCTTAATGTGATTTTGTTTTTCTTGACAGTTCCCTTCTCCATGGCACAACATGGTAGATCTTCTTAGGCTTTGAAGACACTCAGGAAATGACGTATTTGGTTTTTTTCAAATGATGTATCTGTTTTTCCATTCACGCCCATGTTGTGATTTTTTTAATCTTGTCTTTCTGCAGAAGATGATTTGAATTTTCTTTCTAATTAATACCAATTTATAAAACTAAATGTTCATAAAAGATACTTTTTTCACTTTAAAAGACTATCAGAAGAAACAAAATACTGCATTCAAACTACCACCTTAAAGCAGCATACGTGTTCTGACTTACAACAAAAGCAAGAATTGCTCAACCTAAACTGTCCAAGCTGTTCTTGTAACTTTAATTTACCAGTAAAAGATTTCTTTTTTTGCTTGCTTATGTGGCAGCTTTTCAATTCCCCCCCTCCTTGGCAGTGTGCTATATTGCCATTCCCTGTCACTGGTGACTTAGACATACTAGTATATATTTTTCGTGTCAGAGGTTACACTGTTTGCTTTTATGACTAATGATGTGGACCTGGGGAGCCACATATCTAAGCACCGTTGAGGAAATATCTAGACCTCTGTTAAAGTGTAATCCCTTTCTGGGCATGCCTGTATAGGAGAGTGAAGACAGCTCAAAGATCTCTCTGCCCATGCTCCCCAGTGGCCACTTCCACCTTAGGAGTCCTTTAGCTCAGCTCTCTGAGGATGTGCCTATGGACACTGGGAGCACAGCATGCCAGAGAGCCACATTTGCTGCAGAACAGATAAAGTGATTTGGGGAAAATATAGCCTAAAGAATAGCTGTCTTTAAAACTAAAATGTAAATGTAACTAAATGTAAATGTAACTAAAACTAAATGTAAACAAGAGCAGGTTTCAAGCATGCACAGCAAATAAGGCCAGTATATGATTTAACGGATCAAGTCCCTCTCAGGTCTGGTACTGAGTGAATTTTGCCCACAATGTGTTTACATTACACTTCAGACAGGTATCAGGGTTTACTTGCTTGTACTTGGTGTCTTACGGTTCTTGGTGTGGGAGCTCCTGACGTGCTGTGATCCCTCAGCTGTATAAGAGAAGCCATAATTGAGTCTTAGACACTGAGGTATTTATAATCACTTTGAAACCTCAGAGAGAACAAACAGTTAGAGGTTTATAGACAGTCATCATCTTTATGAAGTGTTGGATCTATTTCTGCGTTGTCTGCAGAACCCTGCTGAGAATCTCTGTGTCCTGCTCATTGGAAAGCTGCAAACCCAGCATGGGCTCTAGTTTTTTCCAAGGATGTGCGCATACATCTCTTATAAATAAGCGGTTATGGTTGTTTCATTAGACCTCTAATAACATCTCTATTTTATTTTCCTTTCAAAGATGTTTATTCGGTGTTGACACATATTTATAATATCATCTCAACAGTAAGAGTCTATCCTGTCAGATTTACAGCTATTATAAAATATGATGCTATCTGCATACAAATGGATGATGGGAGCCCTACAGACATTTCCCCTATTATTACTGCCTAAGGAAGCAATAAAAATTTAACATTTACCATTGGGAAACACCTGCAGAGATTAAATTAAAACTAGATTATATGCTTATCAGTTATATGTTACAAAAGCAAACTCTTTGGAGATTAACATAAAAACCATTGTTATCAAAATCTTATTAAAAGCTTCGCTTAATATGATCCATTTTGCACCTTGGCTGCACAAATGTTCCACGTGCGTGACTTGCTGAGTCTTTGTGCAGCTGGTTGGGGGAGAGGCAGGGCAGCTTTGCTATCACCTCAGCAAATGATATTTGGATTTGTTGTTAAAAGCAGGTACCGTTTGTCCTTCTCCCTCTGATCCTGGCCGCTCTCTGAAGGGCTCTCCACACTGCACGCTCTGTTTCTTGAGCACGGCGCCAAGGCAGGCTCCCGGCTTCCTCATGGAGTTCAGCTGGGAGTTACTCCGGAGAACACTCGTCCTTCCTGCTGAACTCGTTCCTTATTGTGGTCAGCAGGACCAAGACAAGGGATTTGAAGAGGGTAGAAGTCGAGAACAAGGAACTGTTGTTGCTGCTAAGCAGATGGTCTTGTGCTTAGTTTGTGGAGCCTTTGGTAAGTTGCAAACATGCTGCAGAAAAGAGACCTGGGAGGCAATTGGGCTGGACTTGATCTCTGACCTGGAAATTCAAAAAACTCTGGATTTGAGCTTTGCTGCCACCAATGAGAAGCTTAGAGTGCAGATAATCTAAGTGCATTGGCTCAAAGAAGAAACCCATCAGCACAGATCCGACCTGTGCCCGATTTGCACACACAGTGGTTAGGGTTTATTTCTCCACCAGGTATTACAGTGACCCCTTTTACCCCAGGCATTAGAAGCAACCTGCCTTGGGCATATTCCAAATTGTGTATGGGAGGGTACAACTCAGCAACAGCCACATCCTGAATTACTTACATGAAGGCCCAGGCCAAACCTACTGAATTTGGTGTATCTGAGGAGTGTGAAATTGAGATCATTGTTTCTGTGACTGTAAAATAACTTGAGTCATGTAGTTTATCAAAGCCAAATTCTGAAGGGAATTAGAGAGTATAGACCACGGTTTCCTCAAGACATTTATCCTGAAGATAAATTTCATGTAGGGACCCCTAGGACATTTTGTCTGACCTCTTACCATCTCCTCTGTTGTGTTGGCACAGACAGTTAAGTGAATCAGGGGAGTGGGGGAATCCAACTTAAAAAAAACCCCAACAATGACTTAGGTTAATAAAAATAGACAAAATAGTGCATAGACCCCTGAAGTGGGGGATGCAGAGGCAAAGTGTAGCCAAAGATTAGGGGACTAGAAATAGCTGAAGCTTCCTTTGCAGGGAAAAAAAAATGTCTGTGCAACCATGGCCTAACATTTTAAGTAATAAGAGTTTGCTGGCCCAGCTGATTTTCGCTGAAATAGGTTAGGGACTGCTCAAACAAGTATATCCAGATCAGAGGGGTGGTAACCTATTGCTGGGCAATGCTCACCAGCCTCTGGGCAGACTGGGGGAGGACTGTGCTGTCAACACAGCTGGATTTGGGAGGAGACACATGTCCACAGACTGACTCCCAGTGCTGTCACAGCCTAAACCAGTCTTGCTGTGAGCCTCCCTCCCAGAGCAGCAGCTGTAACCTGCAGTTTGCTTTCCCCCGTGCCTGCAGGGATGGGCTGTACATTAGCATTTTTATAATAAGCTTTCTTTCTACGGGAGGTAATGATCAGATCTGGTAACTTCAGCAGAAGCCATGGGTGCATCCCAAGACTGTGTGGGAGCCTGCGTTCTGTCATTTTACTTGGACAAATTACTGTATTTAACTTGGAAAGGCCTCCTCATATCTCTTGCTTGGCTTTCAGGATCTGAGCAGAGTGAATTGCAGACAGGGGGATTTAAGATTTCATTTTTCAAAAATGACATGCATTTTTCTATGTACATACCTATAGCCAAGATGTAGAAACTACTTAACTGTAGTCTGAATTTTCCATCATCATTATGCTAAATAATTCACTTCTCCTGCCACTAGAGGTATAACATTCACTTGAACAAATACCAAAGGAAACATTTAGTTGGAAACCTTGCCCATATTAATATTTCATTTTTCAAACAATGTTTTTGATCTGGGTTTTTTTGGAGGCCTCAGCCTACTTTGCCCACTCCTGTTGGGCAGTTTTTCTTTTATTGAACTACAGCTGGCTACTCCTGAGATGAAATGCCACTTTGTGATTAAAGAGTACAGAATTGAGTGCTCATTTAAACTGCATAAAAAGCTAAATTACAGTATCAGTCATCGTATCAATCATCTGTGACTGCCTTATATGCAGGCTTGTACCAACACATTTGTAAGTCTCATTCCACATCAATTCTGGTGCAAATTTACATTTATTCTAAAATGCAAACATAACAAAGTTTATTTTAAATGAATTTCCTTTTTTTTTTTGGTGTAATGACCGACTCTAAGATATAACCACCCTTCTGAAACGCATCAAAATGCAGTGGGGACAAGGACAGCAGTGAAGCTCCCAGATTTCCTCTGGCACTGGCAGGACAACCGATGCAAAACCTGGGGTTTAATTGCAGACCTGTGGTGCCTACACGGTCTGAGTGCAGCCCAAGGGATGGCTCAGCTCAAGGGTCACGGCTTCTAAGTAAGGGGGTCTAAATTACACCTAACTGCAACCCGGGGGGGGGGAGTCTGTTTGAAGTTTGTAACCTTTCTTTCACGATTTCCTGCCGCGCTCAGCGGCAGGCTCTGCCCGCTGGGTGCTACCTGTGCAGTGGTTGCTGTGGGAACTCCCCGCTGTGCCATCACCATCCCTCCCGCTGCCATCGGCATGGCCCGCTTCGCTTCCCACTGCATTTCCACAGGCTGCTTTCCACCTCCTCCTCAGCTCTGCCCGAGGAGCGCAGCCCAGCCAGGCACCAGCATGCCAGCTCGGGAGGGAGCGTGGGGAAAGCCAGGTGACGCCAGTCTAAGCTGCAAATCCACGTGGAAAATGAGCCCTGAAAGCAGCCTTCCTTCCATGGTCTCCCTGCAGGACTGCACCCACCTCGCTCCAGGGAGAAATGGGAAGAAGCAGGAAATTCCACCATGAACGCTGGAGGAAGAGATCTCTTCCACTGCTTTTGGAAAGTTTAGTTATTGTTATTTGGGGTAAAATTGCAGTTTTCAGAAGATAAAAATAAAGGCAGGGTGGGTAGGCTGAAATGTGTGTTTTAATTTAGAGTCTCTTGCACTGCAGCACGGCAACTCCATGTTTATAGGCACTGTGCTACATGTCACAGGAAAATTATTTTGGAGAGAAAATATTGAAACAAGATACCAGATGTTCTCGGAAGTTTTCCTTTTCCTCTAAAATGAAATTTTGATAAAATTATTGATTACTTGAAGCATTTCATTACAGTAAAAGTGGGCTTTTGCTGGGAAAGGTGTTTCCAGCATAAGTGAAACACAGATCCTCATAAAACTCCTAGTCCAGTGCAGCCCTGGGTCACTCCTTTCCCCATGACTACACTAGGAGCACAGTTTGGTATAGACCACATACATATTGCACTTGGTGTAGTCTTATTTTTAGCTTCTTTGTACTTTTTTGTAGTAATACTTATAAGTTCGCCAAAGTCTTATTACTCTCACAAGAAATATTTTACTATGACAAACAGCGTACAGTTGGGAAACTCTGGATTATACTATGATAAAAGTGGATAATACCACTGAAATTATAGCAATGGAAGATAAAATCAGACCCACAGAATTCATTGAAAACAACAGCACTGCTGTCTGACCTTAGTTCTGTCCTCTATACAGTCATTAGCAAGACCGTGCTGTTTATTTACAGCTTCCCCCTATTGCAGACCCAATCTTAGCAGTAAATTGGATTGCAAAAGTATTTTCACTGAAGCAGTTGTGTTTAGAATAACATTACCAACATGCTTTCTCTCCAAAATCAAGGAAATTGGTGGCAACTTTGTATGCTTTGTCCACAATTTTGATAACTCTTCCCAATGATACAGTTTACAGTCAAGTTGACCTTTATGGGTTTCACAGCTAAGGCAACAGTTACATAAAAAGGATGAATGAGCAACAACAAAAGAGGAAGGCTGGGATCATATAATCTGAACACCAGAACTGCCTGCATTTATACTTTACTATTTCAGTAAAGAAGGCAGCACTGGAGAATGGTTAAAGCTCATGGCTTTACGTAAGGAAATGGAGGTTCTGCTCTCATTTCTGCCTTTTATTCCCTGTATTGCTCTGTGTAAGTAATGTAAGATCAGACTGCAAAAGTCACCTAACTTAAATTAAAAAAAAAAATCAAACTTGTAACTAATAGTCAAAATTATGCCGAGTGATGAAGAAAAGGGGGCACACAGCAGTCAAGGTGATTTTCAATGACAAAAGTGCCTTTGGCTCCTACTGATTAGATGTTGATTTCTCCCTCAGTGAATGCGAATAAAATACTCACACCATGTGAAGCACGTTGGATGTGAGTTGGTTTATATGACTGTTAAACAGTTGGGATTAATATTTGTCCCAAAATATTGGCAACTAGACAAGTAACAGGAAAGCATCACTTGCTCAGTCTTATTCATTGTTTATGCTCCCCTCTTTAGTTTTTGCTGAGATACAAAAGGCTCAATTTTCACACAAAGTAATAATTTAATTATTACTAGAGATGTCTGACATGCCTGTAATTATGGTTGGTAGAAGGGTTTCAATTTGTTAGGATCCTAAACCAGATCTGGGCTCATCTGGAAAGCTTCTTCTTGTCTGGTGATGCTCGGTTTTAACTGGACCTTCTTTCCTTTCTCTGCAGGATTTTGGGGTGGACACCTGGGATGGCTAAAGCCACTGGATAAAGTTTGGGTCCCCTTGAAGGAGCAGCAAATAGTCCCTAGCCTTTGAGGCCAGAAATTCATACTTTCTTCACTGAGTTCTCAAAAATTGTCCCTCTCTCCCAAGATTCGGAAGGAAAGGGATCCTGTTGGAGAAGCAGCAGGTTGGCCTCGATGCCACTCAAGCCCTCAGAGTTTTTGCTCAGCTGCTGTATTTGAGGCCTGCCTACTTCTGATTATAACCATTCTTAAAATATCTTCAGAACTAACAATGTGGGGTATTGGCACATGTAACTCTGCAGGGCTTGCTGAAACAGTTTGCTTATAGTTTCATTGACCTTAGCAGCAGTAAACAATAGGGTTTCCAGAGGGGACTGAGTTTCTCTGTATGTTTGTTGGGCCAATTCTTGGTTCAGGATTTTTTTTCCGCTCTTGTCTGTCAAAATTTTGGCCTATGTAACACAGTGGTGACTGATGCTGAAATCCTCTGATGTCTTTTGGAGATGCAGTAGAAGCAATTTCCAGCCCATGTCACAGGAAATTTGCATGTTCCTATGAATAAAAATTAAGATGAAAGCAGGGTGTGTGGGAAGACTTGGTAGTGACAGAATCATTCCCAGCTGCTTTCTTGGTTGGAAAGTAATCACAAAATGAGGATTTTTACCACACCTGTTTAGATCCTCATAGGTAGATTGTGGCAGGATGTGGCCACTGCCTGCTGCCTTGCTGAGTTATGTGTATGTTCTGTACCTCTGGAAAACTAATGATTAGGCTCTGACGAGAAAGCAAACCTCAGTAAGAAAGAACAGTAAGAAAACCCCTACAGTCCACTGTCTGCAGAGTCCCATTTCTTAAATGGGCTGGCTTTGTTTTAATGGTGTTAAGGCAAAGTTCCACTTAGAGAGAGAAAGCAGAGCGTAGCCCCAGCCTCTGAAATCAGATAGCACTCTTTGCCTATCTGCTGGGAAAGGAGCAGCTGAGGATAATGCTTGCACACAGGCAGCTCTGTATAGTGTTTCAAGGAAAGCTTTGAAAAAGATAAGATTCTCATTTTGTACTTTGGCAAAGAGCTGCACTGACTGGAGGAGTCTCCATGTTACACTAACAGCAGGTACAGCAGTTTTCTGGGGTGTTGCTGCAGCACTGCCCTACCTTGTTTTATGGCCCTCCCTGTTTGCCACATCACCAGCTCCTTGGGAGCTGGGGGTGCTGTGGATATGCTAGTCCTGGAGCCTGGAGGCCAAGGGTCCATGGGACAACTTTCTGAGACTGCAAGCAATGGGAATTACGAGCCCAGACAGACAGCCTTTAGTGCTTTTGCTTGAAAATAGTAAACGTGTAAGAAAAATATTAGGGTTGTATCTGGTATGCAGCAACACTTTAAATTTGAGCTTACTTACCTTCTAAGTGCTCCACATATCCCTTATTTGACCAGAGGTTTGCAAACGTGGCCCTAGGAGAGTTGCAGGGGTAACTGGCTGGCAGCCTGGGACTGCATTTAATTAGCAAGGAATGCACTGGCCCCCACATCATTCCCTGTAGGAATCGCAACCCACATGGCTACAGGTGCTGTCCTGTTCCTCAGGTCCAGGGACTGCCCCTCCTCAGGCAGAAGTGCTGCATGTTGCAGCTTGTGCTGCATTTGGAAAAGAATATGTTTGGATGTCACTATCAGGACAAAAGTCTTTCTATTTTCTGTTTTTTCTCTGCCAGTGATGGCAGGCTATATCGTTGGTTTTAGGGTCCTGTTGCCCTTTTAGTCTTATTACGGATGAACTCCTAGTTATCAAAACCTTGGTGGATTCACATTTTTAATGCCTCTTTTATTGACCATTTTGGGGCAGCTGGGCCTGACTCTGACTAGGCATCAGCTGCTGATATTCCTGAGTTCATCTGGAGTTTCAAGTGATTGATACCTCAGAGAATTAAGCTCAAAGTGCACCAGGCGAGACTGCCTAGAGCTAAAATACCCACAGTCAAAGCCCATTAACTGAAACGTCTGTGTTTCACTAAAATACTCCTTGGAAAGCTGAGGCTAATTTTTCCTTTATTTCCACCATTCTGAAGTGTGCCTCAATGCACTGAGATGTAATACATTGTTATCATGTTTGGGTTGTTGTTTGGTTTTGTTTGTTTGTTTGCTTGTTTTTGTTTTTTAAAGTAGTCTAATGGCTAAATACTCTCTTCAGTGCTAATTTCCAAATAAAAAAACAAAGCTAACTTCTATTTCTATGGTCATTTTAGCTTTATCAGGTGACTCTCTTTGCCTGGGACACAATTCAGCTAAGCTCTTGTTATGTGTATCAAAGAGTATTTTATGGTTTCAATGGATGAAGTTATGCATTTTCTGTCATGGTGGATCTTCCTAGAGAACAAGAGGAACCTTGTAGAACTGCATTTCTCTCTGTGCTTGTTTTCCTTTTGATCAACACTTGTTTTTTTTCACAATGTTTCAAAGGTTTGTTTCTTTTTTTTGCCTCTATACATACATTCTCCTGCATTTTAATTTCTCTCTTGTCTGTGTTCCTTAACATGTGTGAGCGCTGAGAAGACCTGAACAACTGGAGAAGGGCAAAGGGGCTGTGAGCTCTTAATAGGAAACTCCAAGGCATTACACTGAGAAACCCTTGAAGGACACAGTCCAGTCTCAGTGACTCTCTCCCCAGGAGACCCACATTAGTAGGGGTGCTGAACAACTCAGGACCCCCCTGCCTTAGTGTTAGTGTACCACTTGCCTCATATTTTTTGTTTTATTGTGCTCCAAAGCTGAGAATACAAGGGCTGTGGAAACCTCGAGTAACCGGTACCTTACCACACATTTTCACTTGCTAGCCTGTCACTAGGCTTTTGTGGTCCTCCCTCTGGAATTTTTAATTCTGTTTCATTTCTTGTATATATGTAAGGTTGTGCCCAGCACCAATCACCCACCATGTCCTTTTCTCTTCCCCCTTCTCTGCTGCTTTCTCCTCTTTCTTTTCTGCGTTTCTGCTGGATGATAAAACAAGGGAGCTGGATGTGTGTGTTGGGATAAAAAGGGAGATTGCACGGGGAGATGGAATGGGGGAGAAGAGGGGGTAAGAGACAAGCTACCTGTCCCTGGCTTGGTGGTGCCGTGGAAAGTGTGTTGTGCAAGGCTGGTGAAGTGTTGGGGTGATGAATGAGCATGTTGTGAACATGGGAAACAGCTGGCACAAACTCCCAGTTCAGTTGGATTTTCCTTGCAAACACAATGAATTTGGCTGAATAGGCAATAGTTGAAGTTTGAAAATGTTTGGAAGAGAATTTGCATTATTACAGCCTTGTTTTTTTTTTTTTTAATAAAAGAGTGGGCATAATCATAATTGGAAATTCTTGTCCTTTATATGAACGTTGTGTATAAAATCTTTTATTGTAGTTACTATTTTTTAAAAATTAAATGGAGTGACTTCAGGGTGGAGTTTCTGGGTTTTCTCTTCGTTTGTTTTTCCTTGCTGTCTGAGGTAAATTGTTACTTTTACTTGACTATGGAGAACAGTTGTTTGGTTGCCTTGCCTTTCTTTTTTTGTAGAAAGTACCAAATAATTATTTGGGACTGACAAGCTTTTTGGCCAGTAATGGAGGCAGCTGCATTTTCTAGCCTTTAAATATGAGATAAAAGCTACAATTAAATCCCAAAAGATAGGACTGAAATCTTCCTTGGTTTAACCTGAAATTTGCACTTCACTAGCTAATGCAATATTCTTTCTCTGCACAATTATAAGTGTGGTTGCTCTGGGGAAAAGGAGGGGGAGGGTTGAATTGCAAAGCTCTGCCAGAAGCATCTCCTGCCCTCACAGGAAGTCTGCTGGAAGATAGAGCTGGGCAGGAGAATGCAGAGAACCGTTTGCTGCTCATTACTGATGTGCAACACTCGGGCTCATGGCTCAGCACTGAACAGGAACTGCCACACTGTTTCCAGGAACAGCCAGCAGCAGATGCTTAGCGAGGGAGAAAAAGGCCACGTACAGAATCATCTTGAATTGGTGCCTCCTCCCAGCTTTGGGATCTGCTGAGTAAGGGTTTGAAAACCCCAAAGTTTCACCAAAGCTACAGTGTTTATTTGCTGTTGATCACACTGTCCCACATGGATTTTTTTAATGCCTTTTAAAATCCATTTTCAGCCTCCACAGCCTCCTGAGGCACTGACTGCCACAAGGCAATTATGGACGGTAGGAAAGAGTATTTCCTTTTGGGTGTGTTTGTTTTAAACCTGCTGCTAAATGCCTTTGTTGGATGCCCCCTCAGCTTTTGTACTGCAAGCGAAAGTGAACAATTATTCTGCATTTACCTTCTCCTTTCAACATTTTAAACACTGCCAAGATTTCTCTCTGCAGTCACCTTTTTTTTCCAACTTGAAGAGCCTTTGTCTATTTAAGTTCTTCTTGTAGTGAAACTACTGTCCTGTATCTCAAAAAAAAAAAAAAAGTGGGCTTTTTATTACTCCTCTCTTCTTTTTCCTCTCAGACGAAAGTGTCAAGAAAACTCTGTACAGGAATGCCATAGTTAAAAGTTTTTTTGTGCTTCTTTGTGCCAAAATAATTACCTTTTGGCTCTTGGAAATTGCCAAAAGCTTCTGAAGAGAAGAGGAAACTTTGTTCCTGTAACCCCCTCTGGTCTGAGGTTGTGTTTGTACCCAAAACTAGGTAAGAGCATGCAGCAAGTAAACAGAAGAAGCATCTGCGTTTGAAGTTCTTCTCTGCTGCCAACAAATCTTCAAATTTAATACACAAAAATTGAGTCAGTGTAAGGAAGTGACAAAACTGGGACCTGAGAGATCAGGAAGTTCAGTAATTCAGTCTGTACTGAGCAAGGTCTGCAGCATTAACAGGAACACAGAGAGCAGGGTTCTTTTATTCTACTTAGTCCAGAATAAGCACAATACCTTCTATTGTGCCTAAATCTTAAGAGACAGAGGCGTAGAAGAGAGAGCACATTTTAATTTTATATTTATATGTTCCTATCTGGCATAAGTACCCCATGTGAGAGAGGCAAATGCAAATGTCTTCAGATCCAGGCACAAGCATCTGCAGGGAACACCTTTCTGCCCTTTGTCTGGTAAAGTCACACAGCTCTTCCACCCTGTACCTTTTTGTCCTACCTCGTCGCATTCGAGCTGACTCTTCAAGGCTCTGCTCACCTATTTCTTGCTTGCTGTTGTGTCTCAGTTCTTTGGATTTCCCATCTGCTCTGTGCTGCTGGCAATGCTGCAGCACTGTGCTGTCTGCTCCTGCCATCTCTTCTTTCCATGCCACCACACAGAGAGCTGCTCTCACAAGATGGGGTTGTGTCCCTGCCTAAGGTCCTCCTGGAAACTTGTTTCTTCCGAACATCTCCCAGATACCTCAGGAGATGAGTCTTCACTTCCTCTTCCTCATTATTTATCTAAAAAAAATATAAATATTAAAGAATAAGAAGATCTTTGTTTTATTCTCATGTGCACTTGCTTTTTGCTGAGTTTCCTGCCAACCTCACCACTGCTGCTTGGGCCTTTTCCTCCTGTCCTGCCTTTCTGTCTTGTTACCACCCACTCATTAGATCATGGCTGAAATTAGCTTGTGAGAACTGCAGGGCAGGACTGATTCCTCTCATCTCTGCAGAGAGGGCTTGGCACAGTTTTAAATGGTTTTGAAAAAATAGTGAAAGCAACAAAATAAGCACTTGTGCAGCTGGTGAAACCAAGGTAGGAAGGCCAGGAAGATGCTGGTGAAGGTTTATAACAGAGCCAGCAAGTGCTCACATGGTACCAAAGCTAGTGTTCCAAGTGAATAATTCTGTATGTTCTTTTGACAGTCTTGGATGACAAATAGTCTTTAGGATTAAATATGGGATTCCTTTGGGAGGAAAAAAATATTTTGTGAAAACTGTTTATGGTAAAATATAATGCTTTTATTGCATAGAGTTTTCTGTGGTAGCTAAGGGTTGTTTTTGGAAACTGAATAATGATAAATATACTCATGCCACGGAAGTGTTCAGTTTCAATAAGATGATGATGATCTGTTAAGGACATGTTGGAAATGTTAATATTCATCCTTAAATAATACATCACATTTCTGGTTTGGGACCAGTAAGTTATTTTAGGTGCCCTCAGCACAGAGTTAACATCCCATGGAGTGTTGTCCCTCAATATTTAGGAGACTGTCTCTAATTTTTTTCTTGTGGGACACACAAGGTGCTATGCCAGTGGGTGTTCCCAGTGCAGTGAAATGATGCTGAGAGGTGAGAGGTGACCTGCAGAGCTGAAATTGGAGGGCTGAGGCTCCCTCAGGATTCCAGCAGGGCCCGGTCCGCTTTGGATCAGGCACAAGCAGGATGTGGAGTGCACAGTCAGGTTAGATAAACCTTCTCTGTGGGAGATACTTTGAACTCTGTAAGGGAGAATTTCTGTTGCAGGCAGGCCACATATATAGTAAAAAATCATAACAGTGTCCAGAAATGAAACAGCCAAATGTGGCTTTCGCTTTATGATGAATCCTGCCAGTTCAGAGCAGGTCCCCAGCCCACATGAGCATTCTTTGTCATAAAATAAATGTTGATAGGGAATAGATGAAGCAGTGTGAACTTCTCACTCGGTGGCACAAATCTGTGTAGCCTAGCCCAGGAAAATGACTCTCCTAACCAGTCCCCGTTGGCTCCAGTCTATTTAAAAATGTGTATTCTCGGGTTTCAGTTCTGGTAACGATACACTGCTTTTATGACTCTTCCTCACAGAAACCCAGGCAGAAGGATGTAGTTTTCCTCCAAAGTGGTAATTTTTAGTTTGTCTTTATATTTTACCTTGTGGAATATAATAAAATCCAAATCCTGCTACTTTGCGCATCCATTTAATTCATATTGTTGCTTTCCACGTGGGTAATACTCTGGATTTTTTTTTTTTTAAATGCTTTTCATCCAAAGATCCCAAGCTGATTTGGCCTGATTCCCAGGTACAGCTTAGCAACACTTAGCATAAGACCAGTAAAAGGAAGTAATGGGGAATTTCACGCAGTTCTTGGCTGGCTGTCAATTCAAATGCACCTTCAGGTCAGAGCATCCCTGGCCTGAGAGCCCCTGCTTCCAGTGGCTGTGACTGCCTGCTGTAAGGCTCCTCTCTCGGCCACAAATCCCTCTCCCTTTCCTTTCTCTTACCCCCCAGAACAAGCTCTGCTGTCTCCCAGCATTTATGAAGACAGATGAGAAATCTTTATGTGGGAAGAACTTGGAAGGGCATCCGGGGGCTTGGGGCTGGGGCACCCACCCCATTAATCTGATATTATTTGCTGTTTCATCACAAAGATGCACTTATCTGAAGCACACATTTTCAGTTCTGTATCTCCCTGCATAGGTATGTGTACAGTTTTAATTTCTTTTTCTTGTCTTCAGGTTTAGAGTAACTCAATTCTTCAGTCTGCTAAATTTACCAAGAGGGTTTCAGTTTCTTTTTCAGTAGCCAGAATGTTTTTCAAAGTTTTATTCCGAATGTTGTTTCTTCTCTGGAGAGACTCTTGGACTTTGAAACCTATTCTCATATGGAAAGCCTTGCCTGTCTGGAAATCTGTTCCAGCTTGCTTTGCTGTTCAAAGTGCTGCTTCGTGGAATCACTTTATGTCTCCTCAGAGATGTTTTGTCAGAATTTTGCTTATCTACTATTATTGCAAAACAGTCCCCCATCTTAGGCAACCAATCACTTCCACAACCCATTCTCATAGGTCTTTAAAGCAAAATGGAAATGAAAATGTGCCTGCTGTTACGTAGGCAGTGGTGATCTGGCTTTCACCTTTGGACCGTGGGCAGTGTTAGCTGGGATTGCATAAAAACCTTGCAGGAAGAGGAAAGGTGCTCTGAACTGTGCACAGCAAGGGGTTAACACACATCTGGGGCAGAGGGGGGGAAACCAGGATGGCTGGACTATGCCCCTTTGCTAAGTGGCTGCTTTTTCTGAAGTGCATGGAAGACAGATGAGAAACCTCAGAGTTGCCTCGGATTATTTTCCTGAGCATACAGCTTTCTCTCTTTGTGGTTAAATATGACAGTTATAGTGTAGTATTTATGCACAGTCAATAAATCAGCAGAAAACCTGCTGCAGTCAGGGGATGTATCTGTAGTCTGTTCCTTATACTTTAGCTGAAAATGGTATTCCTGAATTTGCTGAAGCCTATGCAAAGAAATTCAGGTGCAAATCTCCACAGGAGACTTAAAGTCTGATGGCCCACAGTAATGCAGGGTTTGCTCCTCAGCTTCCATTACTGTCCTTCAAACAGCAAACTCAGACTCCTGAAAGGCAGTGGAGAGGCAGGTTTTGGATCAGGTTCCCAATCTCTTGAGCGGAGTAGTTTCAGAAAGGAGATGGAGTGAGTGAAAGGGGCAGAAATCTTCAAGGGTGAGTCATAATTTTGTGGAAGTTTATAATGTTGTCATAAAAGAGGGGGAAAAAAAAAGAAGGTGCTGCTGAGCAATATCCTGGAAAATACTGGCTTGGGGGTTTTGTTTGTTTGTTGGGTTGGGGTTTTTTTCTGTTTTGTTTTTCCAGAAGGGGCTGTGTGACACACTGGCAGAAGCAGCCTGGCCTTTTCTAGTGTCTGGCTTAAGAGCAGCTAACTGCTGATGGCTGAGAATATTTAACTCTGACACAGCACACCATATCAAAGGACTTGAATTTGCTCAGCTTCTGCCATCTTGAATATAACTGTGAAGGAGTTGTTATTTAGTACAATTTCTTACCTTTCATATAGAGTCCAGCTGCACACAAATTCTTTAAGTAAACTGGGAATTTCACTTTTCTGAAAGGGACAGCACAGATCTGTGGCTGGCTAAGAACTAAAGCCTTCTGAATTCCCACTGTGGCACTGAAAACTGCACCTTGTGTAGTGCCAAATGAGTCCCTTAGCTTTAGCAGCAGCCCCTTTTTTTTGTTACAGAGATCATACCTCCCCAGCTCACAGCATGGATTAATCCATATTTTTGTAGCGATTTAGCAGTGATCATTTCTGCTCTGCCTTGGAGCCTTTTAACTTAAGCAGGTAAGTCATCAGGGCAGCTGTATTACACGACCAAGATAGGGAGCCACAGCAGCTGAGGGAGGTTTGAAGGGTTTAGCTGTTGATCCAGATTTTAAGTAGATAATTTCTGACTAACATATCAAGTGTGCCCCAAATTCAGGTGGCTGATCAGTGCCAAAGCTGAGCATCTTCAGTGCCTAAAGCAGCATGGCCACTGTCTCACAGGTGTATTGCTTGTTCAGGGCAGAAAGCAGCTAGGTGAGAAAAAGGAACAAATGAAGCAATATAAAAGTGTTAAGAAATGAAGGCTGTTAGAGCTAAAATCCTGTTAGAGGCAACAGCTTAGATGTTATAACTGTGTTATGACAAGGAACAGAAAAATAATATTTTATCAGCACAACAGGGAAAAATACCACGGATCCAGCCAAAAATTGACTGGAATTATTACCCCAGAATTATGTTCCTTTTTACTGTGGGATAGAATATCCACACAGCAACTATTTCAAAATATTTAATTATAGGAGAGCTTAATCTGCTGTAGCTGTTGGGATTAATTTCCCCATAGAGACAATTTCTGTAACTATTGCAGTTGAAGAAATGTAGATGAGTGTAATTGCAATTAAAACCCAAGAAAAGTTTAAACTTTATAGAGGTGACAAATGCCTGCCACCACATCTGCCAGGTAGTCAGCACTGCAAACACAAACTCTATGAAGAAGCAATAAAGAGCCACTCTAACTGCATTCATGCACGTTAGCAACCATGGTATCTGTTATTTTCAGGAACAAAAAGTGTCTCATTGAACTAAATATATGTCTTGCATTGTGCCCAGAAGATTGCTAGATTTCAGCTCTTGTGGTGTCCAGCAGGAGCAGGATCCAAAAGCCAAAATCCTCAACAGAGAAAGAGGAACAGTATGTGAACCTTGCCTGCTGCTGCCCTTGGAAAGGTCAACTTCTGAAACAGGAAACAAGAGTTTCATCTTGACCTTTAAATACTGTGTTTGGATGGGAAAGAAGTGGCTTTTAGATATCTGGCAGTCTGGAATGAAAAAAAAAAAGAAAATGGTGATGGTAAGAACTTGTAATAGTTTAGCATTTCCTACAGCCTGACTCGAGGAGGCTGCAGGACACGGGGCCTCTGGGTTGCCAGCTGGAATTGGCTGAGGTCAGCTGGAGGCAGAAGGGAGTCTCTGATCTCATCAGGTTGACGTGAGAGCAATGCATAGGTGGCCTCACTGAGTTCCCAGTGCGGGACCTGGCAGTGGTAGCTGGCATCTTCTACCAATAGTTCAGTCTCCATTCAGGCCTTTGCAAATCCATTCCTATCCAGGAGTTATCTTTCCAGAGTAACATGGAGCGGTACAAAAATACAGTATCTGCATTTTTATCTTATCTATAGAGATTCAAATCGCATTTGTTTCAGTCTGGCTCCATTCATGTGCACTAATCACTTGCTTAAAAATATTTATCTGTTTATCCCTCCTGGCATTTCTGCTATGATTGTTAAAATTCAGAAACCTTGATCACCACTGCACTCGCACATATGCAGCTTATGGAGAGGGGCTGGATAATGGAATGGAGTCTCCAAGTTTGGCAGGATTTATTTTCAAAATGAGCTGCTTTTCGGCTACTACTTTATCCACTTTTGGTTCAATTGAATTAAATATGATTATGTTTTTATGAAAAATATTTGCAGAATGTTTTTGAAAAGATAAACTTCTTTCTAAAGCCAGTATAGAGACTTTACTGTCCTGTATTCAGGTGTTGGGCTTTTTTTGGTGACAAAATGGATGAATTAAATGAGTTTAGATCTCTGATTATTTTGATCAAGATGCATAATGGTATGTTTACAAACATTCATATTTCGTAATGCTTTGTAATGGGGATGTTAGAATTCACCTGTGGTGTTGTGAAACAACAGTACTGTCCAGGGCTTCACAAACCAGAGTGAGAACCGAAACTGGCCCTGCCCACTGCTCAAATGAACGGCAAAAAAATACCCGGAAAAAGCTAGGTCGGAAGGTATTATCAGTTTCTTTATTATTTTAAAGTAAGATTCATGTTGACAGTGCTGCTTTTGTGTGTTTTGGATTCACTCCTGGAAGCAAACAAGCACTCACGAGCAGACATAGTGCTAAATATTTCCTGAGTTTCCTTCCCCTTATCCAGTTACCATTGCTGGTGCTGTCGGGGCCATCCAGTGCCACCCGCTCGAGGGCTGGGGCTGCCATTTGCTTCCTCAGAGCAGGAGACCTTGAGGAGGAGGCTCAGGGGGGACTTTATCCCTCCCTACAACTCCCTGACAGGGGGTTGTAGCCAGGTGGGAGTCAGGCTTTTCTCCCAAGTAACCAGTGATAGGATAAGGGGACATAGTCTTAACCTGTGCCATGGGAGGTTTAGGTTGGACATTAGAATTTCTTCACAGAAGGGATGATTTGACATTGGGATGGGCTGCCCAGGGAAGTGGTGGAGACACCGTCCCTGGAGGTGCTTAAGGAAAGACTGGACATGGTGCTGGATGCCATGATCTAGTTCACATGGTGGTGCTGGGTCACGGGTTGGATTTGACAATCTCAGAGGTCTTTTCCAATCTGATTCTGTCATCCCTTATTTCAGACAGACTTATTTTTCACCCGAGTGTTTGGAAATAACGCAGGGTTTATGCATCCTCAGTTTTGCCACAATTAATTTGTTGCCATCCTGTCTCGATCCCGGTACACTGAGGTGCCCTGCCTCTGTGTGACAGCCAGTTCCGAGCTGTGACAAGAGACAGCAGTTACCTGACTACGAAAGCACCGCACGTGGAGGGCTGAGGATTTAGTGCTTTAAGTGAAACCTGTGTGGACCAGGAACGGGGGAGGCGATTATGTCACCGGGCGCGCAGCTGAGCTGCTTCGCTCGGCTCCCCGGGGGCCAGCGCGCGTCTCCCGTCTGCTCCCCTCAGTCCCGCGGGGCTCCCCCAGCCCCCGAGAGCTGCGCGGGGCGGTGCAGACGGCGGTGGGGAGGTGACCCCGCCGCGGTTACCGGCGGGGTAACGGGGGGGCGCGTGGGGCCCGCCCGTGAGGGGCCGCGCGGCCCCTGTGGCGCGGGGCGGGGGACCCCGCAGAGGGGCGGTGTGTGCGCGTGTGTGACAGGTGCGGCGCGCGCGCGCGCGCCCTCGCTCCCCCCTCCCTCCCCGTCCCTCGCGCGAGCGCGCGCGCCGCCATGAATATGCAAATACGGGTATAATTGCCAGCCAATGGCGTGCGCGCTGGTCACATGGTGCTGGTGGAGGCTCAGGGAAGAGAAGTTGAGTCCGGGCGAGCTCGGGCAGCGCCGCCAGAGCCGAGCGAGCGGCGGGCGAGTGCCGCGCCTCCTCCGCAGGGAGCCCGCCGGCCGGGGCTCTGCCTGGACCATGCCGATCCTCCTCTTCCTCATAGACACGTCCGCCTCCATGAACCAGCGGGCGTACCTGGGCACCAGCTATCTGGACATCGCCAAGGGCGCCGTGGAGATCTTCATGAAGGTGAGTGTGCGGCGCCGCCCCGGGGGGAGCCGCCGCCCCGCTCGTTCCCCCCCCCTTTCCCCGCACCTTCGCCGCGCTCACGGCCGCTTCTCTCCGCTCTCTCCGCAGCTGCGGGCCCGCGACCCGGCCAGCCGCGGCGACAGGTACATGCTGGTTACCTTCGACGAGCCGCCCTACTGCATCAAGGTAATGACCCCCCCCGGCCGCCCCGGTCCCGCCGCGGGGGCCGCCCTTGGCGCGGCGCGGCCCCGTCCGGCCCGGCGGCGGCAGCAGCAGCCTGTGAAGATGGCGGACATTTTGCTTTTGTATGGAGGAGAGAGGCTGAGGGCGCTGCTGAGATGGAGGAGGGGGGGGGGAGGAGACGGGCGGGCCGTGATTCACCGCCCCGGCGCAGCGAGGGGCGGCCGCGCTCCGCCCCCCGCGGGGCGGTGGCTCCGGCGGGGCCGCGCCGGGATCCGGCCCCGCTCGGCCCCGACACCCCCGGGACACGCGGGCGGGGGGCGGTGGGTGCGGTGGGTACTGCCCGATCCCGAAGGGCAGCGCTGGGGCAGCGGCCCCCTCACGGCTGCGGGTCCCCGCCGGGCAGTGGGACGGAGCGCCCACGCCTGTTTTCCGCCTCTGCGAGGCAAGAAGAAGCCACGGTGCTGGGGTCCCGTGTCCCCTCCATTCCTCCTGCTGAGCACGGTGACCCGCACCGGCACTGTGTAAGGTGCTCGTAATCTCCACTCCGTGCAGGGCTGTGGTGAGCTGGACGTGGAGACAAAATCGTCAAGGTTGGAAGAGACCTTAGGACCATCCAGTCCAACCGTCAGCCCGGCCCTGCCACTGTAACCCCCAGCCCACCCAACCACATCACCCAGCGCCAGACCCAGGCACCTCTTAAACACCTCCAGGGATGGTGACTCCACCACCTCCCTGGGCAGCCTATTACAATGCCTGACTGCCCGAACAGTGGCAAAATTGTTTTTTCTAGTACCTAATCTGAATCTCCCCTGCCTTGGTTTGAGGTCATTTTGGCTAATCCTCTCGCTGCAGGCATAGTAGAACCCACCTCACTACAAACTCTTCTCGGGTAGTTGTAGAGAGCGATGAGGTCCCTCTGAGCTTTCTTGAGACCAAGGTCCTCTCATCCCTGTTTTCTCCTTCCTCCAGGTTGAGGCAGGTAGTGCCATGCAGTTCCTCGTGTCGGCTGCACCACGAGGTTGTGGCAAGAGTGGAAAAAAAAATCGCACTGTGGGCCTTATACTGTAGGCTGCAACTTGCTGATAGAAATGTCTGACTTAAAATATCTAGATAAAGCATGTCACAGAAAGCATTGCTATGGGAGTTTTAGAATCCTCCTGAATAGTCCTGGATTAGGACTGTGTTTGCCCTGACTAATACAGTAGTTATCCTAACTGTTGACCGGTAGAGCCATTCTATGAAGGCCAAGGAGGTTCATGTAAAAATACACTGCTAGTCATCCCAAGGAAGAAAAGAAGACACTCTCTAGATCCCCCAGCTAGAACTGCTTGAGAAGTTGTAAAAATAAGTGCTCAGTGATGCTGTCTTATTCATATCTTTGATAATGAGGAAATGTAATTATCATGAGCTATGAATTTTGCATCCTTTCATGAGTAATAAATTTATACAGCTCTCTGAAGTGACAGAAGTGATAGAGTGAGTCAGTATTTATTGTTTGGTACTGCACCTTTCGTTTCCTCAGATGAAAGTGTGGATGTAATTTCTGTGAGTTGAAACCATCCTTGAGTTACAGAAACCTACTGTCCAAAAACCGTCTGCCTGGAAGAGGTGTTTTTTAGACATAATGCACACACCCTTCTCCCCATCCATGTTTGTGGCTGGATTCAAACCCCAAATCTTTGCTATGCTAGTGTTAACTCTAGATTTCTTGAGTTTGGATTTTTTTGTCTCCTAGTTTTGTGTAAAGTATTTTACAAGTATATTTTAGGTTTGATGAATGAACCTTCTCCCTACAGTGATAGCAAACATACTGGTGATTTAATAAAAGAAGATGACTTTTCTGCTGGAGGTCTGTGTGGTAATGCTACAGGTTATTACCACATCTATACTCAGATTTGCTGAAGAAAATCCTTGTGTTTAATGAGCATCTGTGTACATTCTAATGTGCTAATGAGCATCTGACTGTGTTCCCGATTTAAGTAAATAGTAATTGAAATAAATGGGACTGTGTGATACCCATCGTAGCATTCAGTCATGTTTGAGATACAGTAAATAGCCAAGGGAAAAAAGGTATTGTGGTTCTTGTAACTTGCTAATGTCACTTCTTAGAAATTTGTTTTTCTGCCTTTAGCTGGTTTTTGAATTACACCTGAAATAATTCTAAAATATTTTTTCAAAAATCAGTAGCTTTTGTAGGAACAGACTGCAGATCCAATAAATATCTCATTATAGTAATTACGATCACAACTCCAGTTCAAGTACTGCATGAAGACTTCATGGCATAAATGAGTGTTGTTGGGCTGTCACTGTGTCTGTTCCTCAAGCAGAGAAAGCCACACAGCAGCAACATGACTCTTTCCCTCTTTGAAGACGTGTTCTCAAGACCTGTGCTGGTATTTATGATAGTCCCTCTGTTGTGTTTTCTAAAAACCATAGTTATGCCAGGAAAACTTCCTAGTCTGGGCCAAATTCTGCATGTCTTACAAAACATGCTTGTAAAAGACATAAAATTAAGTTTCTTTGCTCATGCTGCTGCAGTTAGGTACTTTATCTCCCTTGATTTAGAGAAGGTGAAAACAAACTTGGCAAGTGAATGTGTTTTACGAGTTTGTTTTCCAAGTATGCACAGCAGCGGCTGGTTTTGGTTAGTGGCTGCTTTATCCTCTTGTTTTCTTTATGATTACACTAATTAAATTATATAGTCTCACGGATAGTTTACTAGTGGAGCAATTGAAGGAAATAATCCGGAGGTGGAGTTGAGACCACCTGGGAGGCAGAGGTATTATGAGAACTTCAGCTTGGAGCAGGGGTGGCTGAGATGAGCTCCTTGGGTTGGTTTGTTTCACAATTTGTTTACCTGCAGCCTTAAAGTATTTTAAACCAACAGCACTGGTTCACTTTTGATGGACAAGTATATCTCAAGGAAATGTCATGCATATGATGGTATTGTGCTAAGTGGAAGGATTGTGCTATTGCACGAATTATTTGATAAAATCTCTGGAAGTAAGATGATGTTCTTGGAACTGTCTTTAGTACAAAGGATTTGAAATAATTTCCAAGACCTGTTGCTCCTGTTTAATTGACTGCTCATAGCTCTATGTTTGTGCCAGTTTTTAAAAATGGGATTATTTTTAGTCTCCCAAGTTTGCAGTGTGGCTCTGCAAAGAACTATGGTGGCATATGTCTGAAGAGGAGGCAGGGTGCTGTCCTGGGAAGGTGGGGACAGGGAGATGGGGATGGCAGGAATCTTAGTCCACTCTGACAGCAGATGCCTTTGGAATCTCGTCAGCTGTTTTGCTTCTGTTTGTTACATAATGTATAAGATGGTGATTTGTGACAGCAATTATGGTGCAGCCATTTACAACTCTTACTTTGATTCTAAAATACTCTACAGTAAGGGACAAATATTTAATATTTTAAAAGCATGTTATGAAATGTACTAACCTTGTAATTGTCAAGCAATGCGATCCTGTATAGGTCAGTGGAAAAATACCTGTAAGTTCCATTGAGTGTTGGGTCAAACTGTAATTTTATGGACCAGAAGGGAAAAATTGTATGTTATTTCAGGAAGTAAGAATGTTTAGCCTAATGATTTTAGTGTGTTTTTTAGATTCAAATTGTAATAGGATACTGTCAAGTGAGTCTTGTCAGGTTGTTGGCATGTTAACAGCATGGCAGTGAGCCAGTCCATTCTGGTATTTGGGTATCTGATTTTGGGTTTTTGGCACCATTGGGAACCTAATGATATCTATGGTAAAGGACCTTTGTAACAGGTGTCTATTACTATTGAAACACCAGTGCTTAAATTTAGGTAGTGAGGGAGTTTACTCTCCCATGTGTATCCAATTGGGCGAGAAAAATGGGTTCAAGAACAGCCTTTGCTGGCAGGGTATTTGATGTTCTTGGCCTCTGGGATAAGAGAAGTGCATTATCTGATTCAAGGAATATAGTACCTGATGTGTCCTAAGACTTAAATAGTGGATTAATATATTCATGGATTGCTGGAACTCAGAGCTTGCTCCATCCCAACCGTGGTGTGACCTGGTGTTGCAGTACCTCCAAGCCTTGTGTGCCAGCCCCACCCTTCTCATCCCTTCCTGCACAATGTGGCTGATCTGGAATGCCTGGGGAGGAGGGTGAGAACAGGCCAGACATGTTACTGACAGCTCTGCAGAGTCCTTCCCAGGCTCCCACCATCTGTGGTTCAGAGACCCATGGTGTGCATTGGTATGGCTGTAAAGGTCTTATCTGGCTTTTTCCAGGTATTTGCCCAGTTACTTTTTCTGAAGTCACATAAATTTCGTCATCCTCAGCTGTGTTTTTTTCCCCTCTGTCAAATATACATGCTTCTCTGAGACACCTAAGCACATGCCATGGTATAAATGGAGAGAATCTTAAGTGATTTTATTTTTTTTCCTGAAGTAATGGTGCCAGAGTAAAAGTATAGGGAGAAGGGGAGAGTGTTCTCACCTACCCTTTCCCCCCAAGCTTTTCCTGTTTTCTAGTGATGAGGTTTCAGTAAGATGTACCTAAATTTCTCTGAAAACGGAGCTCATGCCAAAATCTCAGCCTAAAAAGAGTTTTTGAAAAGAAAAGCAAGGTTTTAGCTCTTGATTTATTTTTTTCCATTCTAAATTTTTGTGAAACCTCACATCCTGCAGTTTGTGGTTTGCTTGTGGGTTTGGGCTGCAAATGGCTAGTTCAGGCCCAGACCAAAAACACAATGGTGGCCTTATGTGAAGTTATTGATTAACTGGACTACCCTGTTCCCTTGTGACTGATATCTGGCTGCTGGCGGTGATACGGTCTTTCCTCAGGGCTTGAGGAAATATTATTCATGATCAGGTCACAGAAATATGGCTTTTGTTTTATGTTCTTTGAGACTGTAGTATGACCTTCATAAATGATCTGGTCACAAATCAGAGGACTTAGAGAACTTACGTTCTGAAATACGTATTTTCCTCCTTCTGCTACGTGTTATGTTGAATTCAAGAGCCAGCTATGACTGCACTACAAAAATAGGTTCCCTGAATTTGAGTGGAGAAATATGTACATAGCTGTCTAAAAAGTAGCTCAAATTGCTTTATACAGTGTGTGAGAAACACTGCACTGAGATGTGCAAACTGGGACTGATGGATAGGATGCCTTCCAGTTCCGCTGCTGTTCCCCGCTAGCCTGAACATATGTTTCAGTGCTAAAGAGCTCCCTTGTGGAAGCAGCTCTTGGTGATGGACTCTGAGCAACCTCTTCTTTTTCCCTGAAATTCTGGTGTTGGATTGGGGTATCTTCAGAGGCTGGAATAGGAATTCGTAGAAGGCTTTTTTAACAATCTGTCAAAGAGTACTTACTGTATGTAAATAACCTGTTCATGTATGTTATTAAAATAGTGCTTCAAAACTGGGAGTTCATAAGGTCACACTCGAGGAGAGTGACTTTTGCTGTCTGTTATTTCAGTGGCACAGAGGCTTTTACCAGCATTTTTAAATTTTGCTTTGGCATTCTGTTGGTGTGGAACAGAGCCCATTACCACTGACTCTGCAGAGGCCAGTGGCAAATGGATAGGCTGTGCTGCAGAAGAGAGATGGGAGATCTGTTTGCCTGTTTCTGGAAGAAATTAGATCAGAGCTCCTGACCCTGAGCTGCAAGGAGAGAGAGAAACCCAAGTGTGAAACCTGTTGGGTTTGAGGCACAGATCTGCAGGAATGCTGCCCGATGTGGTAGGAAATGCATTCGTATGTTTTTTAATTTTTGTGAGGGAAGAAGAGCAGAGGAATACTAAGTAAACTAGACCATAACAAATCCACAGAATAAGCTTAAGTTGCTTAAGCTTTTACAAGAACCTCGAGACACTGAAAACATCATTTTAATATGTGAAAGTTCTGACTTCTGGCAAACTCAAGTCTTGGTGGTCTGACCTGCTTGGTGATGTGAGCAGCTGGAAGTACTGTTGGAGCTTTACAAGCTGGTAGCAAGTTCTGAAGGCAAAATTGTTGGTGCAAGGCAGATAGCAGCTGCAGGGGCAGGATAGAAGCTGGTATCAGAGGGATGCAAAGGGGAAAGAAAACTGAGGTCAGTGGGAGAGGCCTATCTTTCTCTCCAGATATGCTGTAAATAATGTACAAACTTAGTGAATCTACTAGCCAGGCATTGGAAGGAGGTCAAGAAGTGCAGAATATAGTACTGAGGCAGCATAGACAGCGTCTGTTCTTGATAACTAATTCAGGAGACTATATTCTGTGTTTATTTAGCAGAGAAAACCATTCCTATTTTACCACCAAACACATATTAGGTCAGCAGTATTTTTATTTCTGAGCACCAGCATCTTCCATTGCCTGTGCAGTCTGTGCACACCTCAACTGCAGTATTCCACAGTGCTTGGTTAGGGTTTTGTCATGGAATTTGTGTATTTTCTGAAGGCTGTCTTTAAGCAGAAATGACTGGTAGATTAAAGCCAACAATTGCTCTTCCTCTGCTAAACACAGTGAATTTAAGAAAAGAAACAGAAGTCAGTTGTTTAAGGAGCACTCATGCAAATCCTGGTTGTCTAGTTCTTTTTGAAGACAAAACAAAATCCACTTAATACTATTTGAGAATAACCACACAACAATTTTTACATGTTCCTTTTAATTTAACTGCTTTATCACTTTAGTCTTTGACTGAAGGATGTGTGCTCTCTGCAAAAAAGCCAAACAAAACTTCAATGCATGTCTCTCAGAATCTAAAAGCATCTAAAAATGTGTTTTACTAAAATCTTAAGAATTCTCAGCTGGCATCCCTTCAGCAAGCAGTGTATCTCCTTTTAGCTTATAAATATACTTAATTGGTTCCAATAGAGTGTATCCTTTAAAAAGCATATTCCCTTTCTTGAGAACACATTGGGTAGTGTAAAGCATATTAAATTGCTTTTAAACACACATAAGCATGCCACTCTTACTTCTTCTTGTCCTGCTTGTGAGTTGTAGTGAGCAGCCTTTTGCAGGAACTGGTGTGACAGGACAGAGCATTATACTGAGGAATTTCGTGCATAGTAATGTACCTTTTGCTTTTAAAAAAACAAAGCAATAATACTCAGAGTGACTCATTCTTCTAAAAGAAACAGTTTTGTGCGTTCAGAAATTGATGTCTCTTGTAAAAAATGGAGTTCATGCAAGAACTTGAAGGTGGTGATTAAGTTTTTGAAAGGAATTGATTTAAATGGAAGGACATTTCAGAAATTAACAACTACTTCATAGATAGGATGGACTGAACTCTGCTTAGCTGTCATTTTTATCATTATAAGTTTGAAGTTAGCTAAGTACTTGAACTTGTGCTTTCACCTGCTGCCTGTCTTCATTGAAAGGAGAGTCCATGTTGCAAGGTTAAATCTTAATGAAACTATTTTAACTGGTCCTGTTTCTACAGGAATCTGCCAACTCAGAGCTTGCTTTTTCATCTGAAATGGGTTGCTGTTTTGTTCTGTACAGCTGATGAGATGCCAGAGGCCTTGAAGGAAACCAGCATCTGTTGTTCATTGCCACTATAGCAATGTATATTTTCAACTTTTTATTTGGTTCTTTATTTGGGCTTGGACACATTCAAAGATGTAAGCCCTTAAGACTACAGGATAAACTAGACAAAAGTAGATATGTTTGCATTAAGAGGCTTAACTCATCCTCAGTGCAAAGGTCACTTTTATTTTAAAAATAGCAGCTTAAAATGTGGAATCAAACAGTTGAGTTGGATCTCTCTAGTTGTATTTTTGTAGTGAGATGTTCTGTAAGGAGGAAGGTGCTTTGTGAAGTTGGTGGTTCCTGCCATGTGGAATCTTAAGAATCTGCCTCTTTCCCTTTGGTGCAGTTATTACTCAAATTTCACAGGTGGGGTTTTTTGATTTTTGTTGGTATTTATGGAAGAAGGCATAGGCCTTGTAACCTGACATATGCACAAAGTACTTCTGATATCTTCAGAATGGGCATTTATTCTTTTTAAGCTTCATGAGAACTATTATAGTGTTATATGCTGAGTGTCTCACACTGTAACAGTGGAAAAAAGTAATTAAGGTTGCAGACACTTCTACGCTGTTCACCCTGCCATATTCTTCAAAACAGCTTGTCAGAAAGAGCTGTGACTTACAGCAGTGGTGCAGGAGTGATGTTCTGAGCTTATTGTGCTCTAGAAAAGGCAAAACTTGGTGCTGTCTCCTGCAGTGTTCTCGTACTTCAAGCTGTTGGAACCAAATGGGAAAAGGCACGTTCTGTACTGTGTGACTCGTGTTCTGGAGATGAGGGATTTTGGAGGAGGAGCAGTGAGACTCCAAGGGCCCTGTGAGAAGGTTCTGGATGGCTCCAGTCTTCAGTGATTTTCTTCTTCACTGTCTCTGTATCCTTGATTTTATTTAATAACAAAGGCTAAAAAAAAAAATTAATGGAAAGGGCAGTTGCTGCTGTTCTGAATTTTAAATGGAGATTGTTATTTAAGTAATGAACTCCTGTAGGTTGAGTCTTGGAATTTTTTCTTCTTTTTTAAACTTTATTCTCACAGTGTACCACTTAATAATGTAACTTTTGTGCTTTTGCCCCCCTCAAAAGTGGAGCAGATAGTAATTTAAAGGAATTTTTTTCCTTTGCATTTTTCTGACCAATTTTAGAATAATTAGAAAACACCCATGTAGCAATCAATTTCAGCTGTGAGCAGCATGTTCTAGGGTTGAGGTTTAGGAAGATGCAGAGAAAAAAGTACATTTTTGTAATGATACTCTGTTATTGTGCAGATCAGAATCTGTGGTTGCCCGTAGGCTTGTACTGATGTGTGTATTCACTCTGCAAAGTATTGGAAAGACAAAATTTGTCTTTATGTAAGATCTGGTATTGACAAGGATCTGTGAAACTTGAACTAATTGTCAAACAAGTAAACAAGAACCTTGTTTTATTTTTAAATAGCTACTCCTATGATTATTATTGTTGTTATTATAAATTTCTAGCTCACAATCTCACAGTGTACCCAGTTATTATGATTCTTTCCTTGTGTTTCCACGCAAATTTCAGGATAAGCAGCTCTAGATTTATTAAATGGTATTGTAGGCTACAAAATCAACAGTTCAGAACTCCTTAATTTTGATTTTTAAAGATGAAGGTGATTGTTGATTAGGCTGTGTTTTCAGAGATGCTTTAAAAATCTTAGATGTGTAAAATACTATTTAAAAAACATAAAAATCTTGATAAGATGGATGTTGTTGAACAATTAATTGGACAGAAAACAAAGATCTACAGTGTGGTTAAGCTGGTGTTGCCATGCTCTGCTTCTAAGTGAGAATAATGCATTAGCACTGGTCTTCATAGCGTGTTAGCAGCACAGCCAGTGAGTTCTGATTGAGAAAAAAAAAGTTAAACTCTGCTTTGTGGGAGAATGTGCATCTGTTGAGGCAGAACACTTGGTGCCTTTAGCTGCTGCCAGGCCTCCTGATGGTGCTCCCGGGCTGGAACGCGGTGGGACCCGTGGGATGGACTGGGATCCATGTGCCCTGGAGCTCGGGCTGCAGGCTCAGGCCAGCCAGGCCTGGCTTGGGGGAGCCTCCTCTGATCCAAAGAGCAGAAGCTCAGGGAGTTATTTTTGAGCCAGGTGACTCTAGCATTAAAAAAACCCATCCTTACTGTCCTCTAAGATAAAAATCTGACCATTATAATGCTCCTAATGCCACCAATGTATTTTTTCCTGTATCAGAATGAAAGTAAAGTTGACATTATTTGTTAGGCTGGCTAGTTGAGGTTTCTCAGTTTGTGATCCCTCAGTGAGCATATGAATTTAGTTGTGATCTAAAGCCTTTTTTTTTTTCCCCTCAGTGGTGTGTTGGACAGCATTTCAGACATGAATTGAGGACATCTATTGATTAGATTACCCCTCCTAAATTTAGCTTCTTGAGGTTCAGAGTAAGCTTTGGTGTGCTGCACTAGTTCTGTGGTGGGCTTTTGGAAGGAAGAGGGAGGAATGTGACAGTTTTCAAAATGAACATGAATCCTAATTGTGTTGTTTCAGCTCTGGGCTGTAAAGGTAGAGCGGCATCAGTAATGCTCTTCCACCTGATTCCCAAAAATGGGCCATGAAGCATCCCTTGTGCTGGTAGCACACACGCTGTAACCTCTCAGCTGTTGCCTTTATTCCTTGCGACTTTTCCAGCCCTGCTGGCTGTAGGAAGGGACCGGGAGAAGGACAGAGCCGGGGCTGACTGGCATTGAATGCATGTTGGACAGTCTGGAAGGCACTGTGAGTAGATGGAAATTTTTGGTTGAAACCTCCCCGTTTCAGCAGTCACCCTGTCGACAGTGTTTGGAGAAGATGCACCTATAATGGTATTTCTGCAATGAGTGCTATGCTGCTGAGCAGGACCACGGAGCCTCTTGTTTTGCTTACTGTGCTAGGGCTGCAAACTATGATTATTTCTGTGTTCCCTCTCCATTAAGCTGTTGTGTGAAATGTAGCTTGGTCTGGTTCAGCTCTGAATTGAAACATCCTGGCTTGTTGAGTGTTTCTCAGAAATAGGTGCTTTTTAAACTGGATTTATAGTCTTTTATTTAAATAAATAAATAAATAGTGTCTTTTATTTAAATAAGAATACTTCTTGGAACAGGGTGATACTGTGATCTCTTTGGTATTTATACTTTCCTTTCTTCATGTGTTTCCTTTCATTGTTGTGCAGGAAAAAGTGCAGTGAGAGTAGCTGTCAAAACACATGAAATACTGTTGACCAAAAAGCTAAATCCAGGGATGGATTAAAGCAGGAGCAACCGGTAATAAATAAAAAGATAATGTAGGCTTTTTTCTTTTTGCTTGGCATTGATTATCATCACTTGGTTCCAAGCACAGTTTCCAGCTTTGAATTGTTCATACAGCATCTGCATTTGACATTCCTACAGGAGAAAGTACTACTTCTCTTAACAGAGGGCTCCAGTACTCATTTTGTAACTGGAGCTTAAGATCCTCTGTGCTAGTGTTTTGCATGGGTACTGTACTTAAAGATTAATTTGAGTTGTTCTTACTTGAAGGAAAAGCATTTCTATATCTTGTTTGATGTTGAAGTCCTCTTGAAAGGACAGTGAACCACATGGTATGGTTCGACTCAGCTTGTTTCTTAAGGTGTGTGGAGTTTCTTTTAAGGTCTCCTGGAGAAATAGTTTTTTTCTATACAAGATGAAACCTTTTCCTGTGTAGCTGATTGTCTGTAACAACAACTGGCACTTACATATAGTGTTAAAATGCAGTTTTGATATTGCTCACATTCACCAGTATGTACTTTAGAAAACAAGCAAGTTTGATCTGTCTTTATAAGCGATTTAGTTTGATTGGAGCAGCTACAGGAGAGTTCAGGTTAGAAATGTGCAGTTGAAGGGGATCCCCTGGGCACTTCAGTTCACACACTGCAGCCCTGCCTTGGAGTGCAGGAACTGGGTTGCTTTCAGGTGCAATGAAACTGGAAGATGCTCCCCAGGCACTGAGAGATGAGTGTACAGGACTGTGCTGGAGTTGGCTGTGACCTCCTGAGGGGCATCTGCCCTGTTGGTGTGCACTGCCTGCAGGCCTGAAGGTTCCTGATCCCTCCTTCTGTGCACTAAAGCTGTTCCAGTTGTGGATGGAAAAATAGCGTGGGTGAGGGAAGGAGGGATTCTAAGTTTGTTATCACGGTACATAGTCTGTCCCAGAGAAGAGGGAAGAATTGTGGTGCCTGGAACTGTATGGAGATGGAGGGCACACAAAGTGACAACTTGCTGATAAAAATCTGGTGTCAGAGTGTATCAGCTGTGTGGGGTTAAAGGAATCATCTACTCCAGCATCTTCTTTTTTTTTTAAGCCGTGTTTTTTGTAAAAATGTATTAAAGGAGTTTATACTTCTCTATTCTCTTGGAAACACTTTAGGTATATTAAACTTCTATTTGACTGGAACTTAATTACATGTTTTTAAAAAATAAATTTTCAAAAAGTGCCCTCGGGATTTAAAGAAGCACTTGACCAATAGGTTTCAGCTTGAGTGTCCTACAAAGCCAGCAGAAATAACTTGACAGGAAGAAACACTTACCTTACTATTCACAGTGCTTTATTCTCAAAACACTGACCTGATGCTCACCAGCTCTAATGTAAGGAGGACCAAGTGATGCTTTTGTAGACTCTTCACTGTACTCGACTGCTCTGTGGGCTTCTTGAGGAAGTAGTTCAAACCTGTGAATTGACTGTCTGTTAAAATACTCACGAGATGAGAACTGAGAGGGTGGGGTTTTGTTAGGCAGGTCTCATTAAACAGCAGTGTATACCTGCTTGAGCAACCAGGGCTTGTTTCTATTGTGCCTGCAGTGGGGTCATGCCTAAGTTTTACCCTGAATCTGTGTTCCTGATCTGCTTTGCAAAACTAGACTTCCATGTGAAAAGCTGAAGATGGGGTTCCCTGGCTTGGTCACCAAGCCCTAGAATTTTGCTTTCTTACAGCAAATACTAGGGGTAGAAGTTGTTGGTGTTTCAAAACCTTATCTAAGGCAAGGGGAGACTGGAAGGGTGGGGAATCATGGCTAGGCTTTGCGAACAAAGATTGAGGAAGGCTCTAAGAAGGGTGGGGAATAAAAAAAAAACCAAACAAAAAACTAATATAAATGATTGACTGTGTGCTGGAGGGCTGAACACAGTGATAGCAGTTGCACACAGCTGTCTTGGTCCCATCAATCCTTCTCTTCCTACAAGCTTTGCATCAGACCAGTAAGGTCTGCTGCTGTACCTGCACCAGCACTGGTCCTCCAAGCCCAGAACAGTACAGCTCAGATCCAGGCTGGCTCACTGTGTTCAGCACTGCCCCAGTGATGAGCTGATTGCAGGCCTCTGTGCCAGTATCATTCTGTGCTGGAGTTATGCTGATCTCATAGCTGAGAGGTGGGTGCTGTGATGCTCTGCTGTGCCAAGAACAGAAAAGAATTGATCTTGTGAGGTTCTTTGCTAAGGGCTGTTTGATGTTGTGCTGTGACAGGACTGGTATGTTGCATAAAAGTAACTAGAGAGCATAGGTGCTGAAATGAGAGTAGGTTCTCCTGCAGCCAAAGGTACAGACAGAACCTGAGAGCTGCTTTGCCTCAAAAATGGCATTCATAAGGATTTGGAGGAGAGTCAATGTCTGTAAGTGTCTCTTAAAGCTGTTCCTTCTGTGCCATTTGCAGAGACAAATATTTGTGAGGATGAAATTAGTGGGTGATAGGGGTTGTGTGGTGCTGAATTATTTTAGGAATTTTTAAATGTTATATAAAGATGTCTGTGGTGTTTTATAGTGTAGTCAACGCCTTTCTTCTCCTGTGTGCTATTCCTAGCTAGTAAATCTCTGAACATCAAATAAAACGAGGAGGTAGTGTGGGCATTGGCTGTTCTGTACTGACAAGCAGCCTTACCCTGCCCTTCATGGGGCAGGGGGACACATGGTACCAGGACCTCTGCTCTTCTCCCTCTTTGCTAAGATTTGTTGTAGGAAATTTGGGGTGACCAACATAGTCTATGTTTGCTAGACTTCCTATTCCAAAGTTGCTGAGGCAGGGAAGCTCTAGGCTGCATAGAGAGGTTATTCCCTATTGCAGATCCCACTGAGCAATGCCAGGGCTGTGTTCAGGAGATCTGAAGACACTTTGACATTTGAGAAGCAGCCCCTTGCATTGTAGGGAATCCAAAAGAATAATTCAGTACCCTACAAAAGAAATGCCTGCTCGGCTGTGGCACCGACATGAGCAGGTTTGAGTTATGTTCACAGTCAACAGTGAACAGAAAGGTAACTTAAAAATGAAGCATTGTGATGATTTGGAAGACAAAGTGCTCTCCTGGTTTCACTGTCTTCCCACAGCACTTCAAAATTCCGTAGCAGGAGTGGTTTCAGATTTCAACAGCTGGATTTTTTTTCTTACCTTATTTTTTTCAAATGGAGGTCACTGACAAGCCAGGATGCCACAGGCATCCTGAACTAGTCTGCTTTCCTAAGATGAGTGCATTTAATAATAGCTTGAATTATTGAGAAACTTAAATACTTTTAACAAGTGGTAATATCTGAGATCCAGTTCTTCTTTCTAGGGAAACATCAGCAGAACTCTAAAAATCTGTATGTTTAAATAAACACTGTGTACTTACTGTAACACAGGCTGTTGTGATTGCCCTGCAAGATTGTAAATTGTCTTCTTGCTTGGAGGATTATTTTTAGTAACATTGCAGTTTTTGAATCAGATCTGAAAGCAATCCAGTGAGCAATAAACTATACAGGTCTGTCTTTTGGCATTGGCTGTAGAAGCACTAAAGATGAAGACTTGCAGCCTCAAAAGCACCAGCTCCCTGGACTTCATGGAGCTGATTAGGAGGGACTTCTTTGGACCTGGAATTCTTGTGCTCTAATGCCCAGCCTTTGACTCTGCCCCTGTAGGCTGACCAGACTGTGCCAAGAAATAGTTGGAAGGAATAAAAGAAAAAATAAAAACCCAACACCAATCAAAACCAGAACAAACCAACAATGAATCAACCAAAAAAAAACTACAGTAAAACCAGTAAACATGACAGTTAAGCCAGTGTAGCTGAGATTATAAGACCTATGTGTTACACATATTCAAAACTTGATAATGTTTTATTTTTACTCTGATACTGCTCCTTTTTATGTGATAAAGGTGCGGTGGTGATTTGGGTTTTTTTTCCCCACTACAGCATTTTCTAAGATTCTCTTTCCTACCTCTTGCAACTAAAATCTTCTATTTCTTCTAAGTCTTGAATGTCTTTTTACGATACTGATTCTGAATGAGATTTTCTTTTGCTGCTCAACTCTGTTCCTTTTGATGTTCAGTTAGTCCTTGCTCTGGTTGGTCTAAATAAGACCTCCTTTTCTTCACTAGATTTTTCACCTTGGTGTTTGAATTCTTGTTAATCTGGGCCTATCTGCTACCGAAATAAGCTGTTTTGACCTTGCCTGATTCTTGAGGCAGCTGAAATACTTCCATAGTTGTATGATGAAATAGAGCAGGACACGGATTTGTGTGAAAACTAAGTCATCAGAAAAAAATGTTACTTTTTAAGTATGTTATTTTTTTTCAGTATGATTTTCTTGCAAAGGCCAAAGCCAGAAGCTGGAAGGTGGTGTGCTGCTTCCAGATCTTTGGGTGGTTTGTAGGATGGCGTCCAGAGCTTGCAGTTGTCAACCCAGAAAGCCAAATGACACTGCATTTTTGCCTGTTCTTGGCATAAGCAAAGAGGGCGAGATTTCTGCTTTTAGTACTTCTTTTTTAACTCAGCTGTCTTTGAAACTCTTTTAGTATGTGTTTAGAAGATAAAATTATTTGTTCATATAAATCATCAGAGGAGAAGTTAGAAACATACTGGTGAGGCAGAGACTGCTCAGATTGCTGCTAATAAATTCTGGGCATAAAAGTGACTTAAGTAGGAATGTAATATTGAAGATTAAGAGAAACCACTCTCTATGTTAGAATTGGTTCATAAGCAACTAAAATAACTAATGCTTAGTTCTGACTTCTTGATTACTGACCTGTAGAGGATACATAGTTTTGTAGAATATATTTGTGTTTGGTCCTTTAAGGTCGTGAGGTTTTGGTTGGTGGGGTTTTTTTGTTTTTGTTTTTGGTGGTTTTTTTTGGTCATTAGTGTTTCTGCTGGGAAATGGAAGCAATGCTACATAAGAGCAGTGCTTTTTTTTTTCTGACAGCATTAGTGGCAGTATTTTGAATTTAGGAAGGATTATTATTTAATCACTTTAAAGTGCTTTGTTGAACTCATTATGCATATGCTCTGGGTTAGGTACTTGACTGTTTTGCAGAATGATCCTTCTGTGTATATGGAGAGGAGAATGCACAGAGTTCTTTGGGGCTTGAGTTTCTGTCCATGAAATACATGATTCTTTATATATGTGGTCTTGAGTCTTTCTGGAAAAAAAAAAACAAACAACAACATTTTACAGAAGTAGAATTTCTTGCCATGGATGTTGGTGTTTTTGATTCAAGAATCTTGTTTTGAGGATAAGGTAGAAAATGCAGTGCATTAACTAGTCAGACATTTATTTAAAGCTGGGTATGGAATTAGGAAATCTTGCGTTTGCTGCCCTTGTTCCCTTAATGAGAAGTTCTTCAGTTTTACTCTGCTTATTTCAAAGGTGCAGCTCTCATTGGCTTTATCTTTAAAGATCCTGTGAGAGCTGTAAGATGAAAAATAGTTTTCTTGGACAGCAAACCAGTGATGATCAGCTGCTCCTTGTGCCTTCAGCTTCTCTGGTTGTGCCTGGGGAAATGGTACATATTTTATTTTGCAGGCAGTTGACCACACTGCAGTGAGATCAAACACAGTAGGAGCTGGAAGCTGAGCAAACATTTTCACAACGGGGAAACAGCAGAATCTCCAAATATCAGCGAAGACTCTTACTGTTTATTTTACAAAGAATACTCTTAAATTCGTTAGAGTTCAAATCAAGACTTGCAGTCTGGGAATAGTGTTTCCTTTGTAAATGTTTTGTTCCCCCATGTGCTTTTGCAACAATGTAACTCAAATGGTCTTTGCTGGAAAACACTTCTTGAACTCCAGCCTGGCTGTTCCCAAAAGCTGGACTCGCTGATGGCTGTTTTTACCGAGCAAAAGGGAGCAGTCTCACGTACATCTACGAGTCCATAGAATTCATGCAAAAATATTTTGGTAATTGTTCACTTAAATTGTTTTAAGGCAAGTGTTTTTAGGATGACACAAATCATCTTGCTGAGGTTTGGTGCAATTTTACCCTGAGAAAGGGTCGTTAACTAACTTACTTTTATTCCAAAACAGTGACCCTGTGTTTGCACTTTATTCTTGCCTTGGGCTGAGAGCAGATGTGGGAAGTTGCTGATGAGATGATGTATTTTGTTAAGTCCTGGTTGTGTGTGAGTGTTGCTGGTGTTTTATTGACAAATATCCATCTGATAAAACAATGCTGTTCCTTTGAGCTTTCAGGGCCGTTTAACCATAAAGCTGGACCAGTCCTGCTGAAAGTTAGTTCTTTCCTTTGCCCCACTGGGGAGTTTTCTCTCTGTCTCCCTTACATTAATCTAAAGCTTGAAGAACTGGTTAAGGAGCTAAACTTGACCAAGAAAAGTTTGTTGTTGTATCTCCTTAGGATAACTCCTCATTCTGAAAAGAAACCCACCCAGCTTAGGCTGGTCAACTTAGCAGAGATAATGATTGTCTCATGTCTTTCTTTTCTACTTCCTTCTACTGTTTTAGAGCTCCAACATGTGTATTCTGCCCACACAGCCCACAGTGTTTACTAAAGGTTGGCAGTGGAATATGGCTGCTTAAAAAAGTAAAGGAAAACCCTGTCCTCTCAGGTTCTTGCACAGCGTGGCACAGTCAGCAGGTGGCTGCTGAGCCCAGTGCACAGGGGAGGAGAACACACTTCACCTGCAGGATGTGTTGCTCAGAGGTTATCCCAGCAAAAGTCAGGCTGTCTGAAATGATCCTCTCCATGCCTGCGTAGCTAGGATTCCTGATGGAGCACGGGAATGTCTCTGGTGCCAGATGATAGTGAGCCTGGGTAAATAACTGCTTGCTTACTGCAGGAATGGTTTGGAGAGTACAGTGTAATAGCAAGGCTGGTAGTTGTGTGAATATCTGGGACTTATAAGCTTTGCTTGTTTTAGGTGAGGCACCTTAAATCCTGCACCAATTCCCTGTGAGCTGGTCTTTTCTAAAATAGCTTCCCAACTCTGCAGCAAACCTCCTTTTAAGGGGAGGGTATGTGAATCACACCTGATGCTGATGTGTGTTGACCCTGCTTACCAGAGGGTCCAGAGTGCTTGCTTGGACTGATCCACCCACTTGCTGTTCCTTTGATCTGTAGGCTCAGTCAGCAATAACTTTAGGACCTCCAGAATTTCAAGCTGTTACACTGAGACAATTTAAACAGTGATTCAGTTTTGTCTTACGTGGGGTTTTTGCAGCCACTCCTTTTCTCAATTTATGGAAGAAAGGATGAAAGGGGGTTGGGTATATGCCAGAAGAAGCAGTGATATTATTCCTTTTGTACCTTTGTTTAACCATTGTTACTTTGGCAGCTGTGTTTCTGATTTCCAAATTTGACAGTTTCTTCTAATAAAATATTCACATGCTAAATCCAAATACTTCTTTTCCTGAATCACCTGTACAGCAGTTTTCATGGTAAGAGATGGCTATTAGAAAATTTCTTCCAGTGCTTGGCAGTGTGTGTGTTTTGTGAGTCTCCCATTGTAGTTGTAACTGTGTTTCACATCAGGTTGTGCATACATGGATTAGGTGTGTGTAGCCTGTAAATGATGCAGTGCATCTGTTAATCAGGAATCTAATCTAATTTTTGGTGGGAAGAGAGAGAAACGGCAAGTTGCAGTTGATTGCAGTTTGTTGCTAGAATAACTAATAAGTTTCTTTGTTTTCTGTAATAGGCTGGATGGAAGGAAAACCATGCAACGTTTATGAATGAATTGAAAAACCTTCAGGCTTCAGGACTAACAACCCTTGGTCAGGCACTCAGGTCCTCGTTTGACTTGTTAAATCTCAATAGATTAGTGTCTGGAATAGACAATTATGGACAGGTAACAAATCTGTTTATAGTCTTCTGTCTTCTGTTTTTCTGTGTTTTTTGAAATTATAGTGGGGGGAAGGATTTTGGTGGTTCAGGTTTGGTTTTGCATTTTACTTTTTTTAAAATGTTGGATAGTTGTGTGTTAAAACTTCAACTGGGAACTTTTTTTTCTTTTTTTATGGCTACTGAAAACACCCTGGAAAATACTTCCTTTTTGAAGAACAAAGAAGCAGAGTATAAATGCCCCAACTGTAGATACACAAGAGTAGCCCATCTTGCGCAGTTCCGTGTGGCTCAACACCTATTAAAAGAAATTACAGGGTTATTTTGAAAGATTGCTTATCTCACTGTTTATTTTGTAGTGACAAAAATACTGAGTGTTAATGTTACTCTTTGCATTCCTGTGCTTTTGTCTTTAGGGAAGGAATCCATTCTTTTTGGAGCCATCTATTTTGATTACCATCACAGACGGAAACAAACTGACAAATACAGCTGGAGTTCAAGAGGAGGTAAACTTGAACTAAGTTCTTTCAAGTTATGATCTTGCAAGTTGGTGCTAGGCTGAGATGAATATTGTTTTTTTCCTGCTAACAGTACTCTGCATCATTGACCTGTTTTATAGAGAACAGAAACTGTTCTGTTGCTGCCCAGCCCCAAAATTCATAGTCCCATAGGGGTTTTGAGACTAGAACGTCAGATAAATTAGGGATATCGGAGAGAAATGGGGTGTTTTACAGAGAAATGAATGAATTTGGGTGTGATGTTTTAGATGGTTTGTCAAATACTGGAAAATATTCTTCAGTCTTTTTTTTTTTTTTACCAGCTTCATCTTCCGTTGAATTCTCCTTTACCTGGAAGTGAATTAACCAAAGAACCATTCCGTTGGGATCAAAGGCTGTTTGCTCTGGTGCTGCGTTTGCCAGGAGCTGCATCTGCTGAACCAGAGCAGCTTGGGAGTGTGCCTACTGATGAATCTGCTATCACACAGATGTGTGAAGTTACAGGAGGTAACTGCATGCTCTTTTGCTTTGGTTCCCATTTGGCATTTGCCTTGGAATATTTATTTTCCTTTAATTCAGCTTCACCTCTTCCTGTTTTTCCATTTGATTTACTCAGTGCCCATATGAATCTGTGTGGTGCTTTCTTGGTTTCCAGTAACACAGGAGAACTTTAAAGCAATATTCCTATTTCAGATCTAGATGTGAAAACATTTTCTTAATGCAGTAGCAGGGATAGGAAAATCTCTTAGATTGTCCTTCCAGAGGATGTCTTTGCTGCATCATGAGATTTTGATTTTTTTCTTATTTAAGTGTCAAATTGAGTGGGATGGGTATTAATGAGATGTTAATTCTGCTGCAGGGCTAGTAAGCTAAATTTAATCCTAAAAGAATTATATCTGGAGTCTGTTGCTTGATATGTTGATCAGAATTTATTTTTTTTTACTTGGTGCTTGAAAAAGATGATGTGTGGGAGAGGGAGGTTTGGGTATGCATAGAAGCTGGTAAGGTTAGGGTAGAGTAAAGCAGATTGATTGCATAGACTTGGTGAAATCAGGCTGTCTTAAGGGCTTTGTAAAGTTGGCCTTGGTCCAGCCTGATATGGCCCTAGGGGCCTCTTTTAGTAACGAGTTAAATCTCAGCAGGTTGTGGGTTTTTGGTATTTTTTTTTTTTAGTTGTATTACATTTTAGAAGTATTTTGCCTTTTACATAAGCTTGTACAGTTTGTTGCTATTATTTTGGAATAAATTGCAAGCCTTGGCACTGTGACTTAGGTAAGAACGTCTTCCTAAACTAAGATTACTTAAAACCTGCTTATATATTTCCCCATGTAATTTCTCTCTTGCAGGTCGTTCGTACTGTGTTCGGACACAAAGAATGTTGAATCAATGTTTAGAATCTTTAGTTCAAAAAGTCCAAAGTGGAGTTGTTATTAACTTTGAAAAGTCAGGACCAGATCCAGCTCCTATTGGAGAAGGTACACTGACTGTGTTTTTTTCCTTTAATGTTTCAGAAGAAATGCTTTGTTTGTATGTAAATGCCCTTTAGGGTCTTTGGTGTCCTTCCTGCCAGCTTTTCCCTGTAGTGAACAGGATGCATCAGATGCCTGATACTCTCTAAAAAAAGAGGTTAAGGTATAAAGCTTTTATGCTTCAGTGAGAGTGCTCTGGTATCTCTTTAAATAGCCCGGATCATAATGGATGTCCTGATTACAGCTTTTGGGTAGTTTTCTGTTTATTTATCTTTAATTTTGTTTTAGTTAAATTTTTACAAGTGTTAGTTTGATCTTTGGCAAGTTAAATGGTGCCATATGTCTGCACATGTTTTTATGGATCATCTGTCCGCTGGCTGGCTCTCCTGTCACCTTTTTTGGGGGTCTAAGGAAAGTGAGTGTTTGCAGGAAGTGGTTAAGTTTGAATTACAGTGTTGTCAAAACTGTATTTAAAATAATTAAATCTAGCACTAGTGTATTTAAACACTTAAACATCTCTAAAGCAATCTTAATGCTCAATTTTCTCTACATTTTCATTCTGCTAATTGATCACAGCACAGTAACTTGAATGTTCTTTACTGTAAGTGAAAAACTGTGTGCAAAGAACAAGGAATTATTTTGCTACTGGTAACAGGGAGGAGGAAGGTGCACTCTTAAAGTGGAGCAGTTCCTTAGATTTGCAGAAATTCATGGCTGAAAGGAAAGGGAGAGAGCTGACCAGTTCATATTTAGGAAATTAGGATGGTCCTGGAATATCAAAAATGCTTTTAGCATCACCTGGACATTCTAGCACAGCCAGCTTTATTCCTGCTTTCATTTTGGAATCACCTTTCTCTATATTTGTTTTCTTCTTTTGCTTATTTAAATGTCATTTTATTGGGAGGCTTTCCTGTAGTGCTGTGCAGGACAACACGGCGGCAAATTCCTGTGTCTCTGTTGGCCCAAATGCTCTCTTCATGTGGTGAAAAAACTGGTGAAATGTGGGATTTGTTTGCTTTATTTTTGTCCCATTTGAGTGGTGATGCACTGTGGAATAGGAATGTATAAAAACATCAAGACTTTTCATCTCTGTGAGAATTGGGAAAGTCCTAAACTACAGAGAAATACGATAGGATTTACCAAAGCTATAAAAATCATTGTGTTTGTAATGCAGAGAAACCAAACTGATGTGTCCCTGTCCCTGAAACATGGTTTCCATAGTATTATTTGCCAGCTCTCTAAAGCAAGGAAAACTAGTACTGTAAAATCTTTTTAAAATGAAGAAGATTGTTTAAGTGGGTGATCTCTGCTGTGCTGTTTGCTTTGATGAGCAGTCTTTGAAAACTAATAATCACATTCTGTACTGCTGCAAAATTCCTTGTCCTCAGCATGAAGTGCACTGCAGTGGACTGGCAGGGAACACTGGTCTTTCCAGCAGGCTTTGGAGTTTAGGTGATCTGTGAATTGTTATTAATTAAAAATATGACAAAAGCTGTTCCTGCAAGATGGCATCCAGCTTCTCCACGAAACTTTCCTCCTCTTTCAGCTTCCACTAATGGCAGCATCAGTCAGTGAGCTTTGCAGCCCCTGTAGAAAGACTAAATGCAAATTCTCAGCCTTTTTGGTTGCAGCAGAACTAAAAGCAGTAACTTGCTGCTGCCTGTCAGATCTGTGTCACACACTGGCCTTAAGCAAATGCATTTTCCTTAATGTGTGAGTGTGTCTTGCTGCACTCACTGTCTGATGGCTGGGCCTTGGGAGCAGAAGGGTAGATGTGGGCAGATGTTACTATTGTTTCTCAGATGATTCTGTCATACTCCTGGATGTGTAGGTTATTTTAGCCTCTGATGTAAAGATCTGTATGTCTTTGAAAGAGTAATGAAACACCTTATTGGCTGCTAATATGGAAATTGTGCTAGCAGACAAATGCATGCACGTAGCTTTTCATTTCCCTTTTGTTTGTTATTTTGCTTTCTTTAAATTTTAGATGGACTTGTTGATTCATCCAGGCCCATCAATTCATTTGCTTCTCAGCCGTGGCATAGTTGTCATAAACTCATTTATGTACGGCCCAACCCTAAAACGGGGGTTCCTGTGGGGCATTGGCCAATCCCAGAATCTTTTTGGCCTGATCAGAATTCACCAACACTGGTAAGTAAAACAAGAACTAAAAAAAAGGATTCTGCACTAGTAATTGAACAGGCTGAAAATGGATACTGCAGTAGTTTTTACTTTCTCTGTTTACTCATATGATGTGACTTTTCTTTAAAAGGTTAAAACTGGTTTTAGCACAAAATGGTGTAATCTGATGAGGATACTGTAACCTGTGATGCTTCTTGCATCTGGAATGTATGTGATTAGTTAATTTGGTGAATGGTTTTTAAAGGTTATAAAATTTAACTGTAAGTTAATTCACGTACCACAAATCATAGTGAGCCTATTAAATTTTAATCAAAGCTCTATAACATGCACTTATGTGGAAAAAGGAGTATTTGCTTTTGAAATAAGATCAGCCATGTTTTCTCTGCTTAGTATTGCTTCATGTGTGGACTCTTCTTTCGCTAGCAGGAAGAATTAAAACTGAAACAGAAGAGCTTCTCCCTTCAGAAAATGAGGAGAAAACAGTATTCATTTCTCCTTTTCTTAATGAAATGATCATACAATTGGCATGCCTTGCTAGTCTTTCTAAGCATCTCTCTTTTGTTAGGCATGTTCTGTTCCTGCACTTTGTAAGTGCTCAAGGTACTCTCTGTCCATTCCCCCTCCTCTTGCCTCCTGAATCAAGAGGAAAAAAAAAATCAGATTTATAGGGAATATCTTGAGATATCCCTTGTGAATTGAGTGCAGTTTCACATCTGTAATTCTATGAACATCAAGCTGGGAAGCAGAGGTGTAGTTTTCTTTAAACGTGTCTGTGTTATTATAGCTTGATTGACATGAAGGCTTTTAAATATTGAGGTAAATAGTGGAATATTAACCATGTTTTTCTTTTAGTGGGAAAAATGTTTGTATCAGTGTGTGAGCTTTTTTTTTTTTCAGTTAGAGAAATATTTAGTTATTCTATTGTGGGAGCTTGTATTCGATTCTCTTTTAAAGAAAATTGTGGAAAGTTGAGAGTTTTAGCCATACAAGATGGTAAAGTGATAGTTGATGCACTTCTCTCCCTTCTTTTCAGCCTCCACGCACAGCTCACCCCGTGGTGAGGTTCTCCTGTGTGGATTGTGAGCCCATGGTAATAGACAAACTTCCTTTTGACAAGTATGAGCTTGAGCCTTCTCCCCTCACACAGTACATCTTGGAACGAAAGTCTCCCCATACCTGCTGGCAGGTACTTGCCCTTTATTTGATTCTAGAAATGTAATGGGTGATCTGAGGTACTTTGGTCCTTGTAAGCCTGGAGAATTGGGGTCTCGTTGCAGACTCTGCAGCTCATGAGAAGAAACATGTCAAGGTTTCACTTACCTCCTTTCTAAGAGAATTATCAGGAGTCAGAATGAGTGTTCCCTCCACAGGCTTTGTAATCTCATTTAATTCACTTTCTAGGTCCATCTCATTTTGCTAAGAAATGTGTCCCTCAGGTTCCATTTTTTGCTAAATTGGAATTCTCTGTGGGCTTTCATTTGCTTACAGGGAAAACCAGGCACTGGTTTCCATCATGTTACCTCATCAACAGCTGCAAATAATTTTCACTAGATGGTTGAAGCTGCTGATGGGAATTGAATGGAAGCTGTTGATCCTGTTGACTGGTTTGGCCTTGGAGAGGTCAAAGTTCTGTTGCTAAAATCCTTTGTTACGTGCTCCTTTTGTAGTTTTTTATAAGTTTCTGCATGCTCTGTAAAATAAGGCTTGTAACTCCCTTCTCAGTGATGTTCTTGTAAATAATAGCTTAATGTGTACATCAGAAGTTTTAGTATGATATTTTAGCTGGAAAGATGGGTTTGAAGATGTCTCTGTTTTTGTTTTCCTAATAAATACTACAGTTTAACTGAAAATATAACACGCATATTCAGAAGAAAAATTCAATTTACTTTTAGTAAACTAATTTAAAAAATGTCCTTTAAACATTCCTAGGTACCTTATTTGCCTGAGTTTCTAAAATTACTCTCCTGGTTTTCAAAAACTGCTTTTCTTCTCCAAGCTACACATCAGACCCCTACAGATTAGAGAAATAGGCTCATTGTCATAGAAACCATATAACAAACCCAGTTCCTTATGCCCTGAAAAAACAGGGAGAATACTTGCTATGTACTGCAAGGTTTATTTTTTTCTAGGAAAGCTATTTTTGCATTAGATGTGGGTTATTTTGCCTGTCTCAGTTAAGAATATGTACCATCTTTATCCCGTTGAAAGAGTTGTTTACATACATTGCTTTTCAGGGTTAATACCCTCATATGTGTGCACTTAAAAAAATGAAGTCAAGATTGTTGGCACTGGGCATAATCAAGACATTTCTCGAATGTTTGCTTGTTTTGCTTAATTTCTATGCTTAAATTTCTTTTATCAATGTTGTTAATTTTAGTTATGCTATTTTGTGAGTCAGAAGACTAATTCCAAGTATCTTGTTCTTTTAACATACCTTCAACAAATGTCCCCTAACCTATTATAAATAATATCAAAAACTCTTCAGGGTATCATTTCACAGTTGTTTTACTAAAGCACTAAAGATGACTCTGAAGAGCATTTCCACACTGACTGGGGGTACACTGAACCTTGCATGCCTCAGTTTTGTGACTGGGGAATATAAGTGCACTGTCACCCTGATGTGTGCAACCTCAAGACTTGGCTGTTCTTGGTAATTTACTGTCTTAATACACTTGGATTTGGACTGGTTTGAATTTTTAAATGCTCCATGCTTAATATTCTTCATGTTCTTCTAATACCGTGATCTCTCTTATTCCTTGTCAGGTATTTGTGAGTAGCAGTGGAAAATACAGCGAACTTGGCCACCCATTTGGGTATTTAAAAGCAAGCACTACTTTAACCTGTGTAAACCTCTTTGTGATGCCTTACAACTACCCTGTGTTACTTCCATTGTTGGGTAGGTAACGAATTTGCCTCGGACTGCCAATGCAGCTGCTTCAGAGTAAAAGCAAAACAATAATGGTTGGTCTGCCTTAGTTTGAGACGTTATAAAATAATGGAGATCAGAGAGTAGAGAATGTTGCAAACTCTTTTAACGTACTTTGGGAGGAGAGGATTTTCATACCCCCTCTCCCTTTTTTTCTCTCCAGCAGAGGAGGAGAGCTACCTGCTTCCAGTGCATGTTTGATGCTGTTCACCTCCTAGACACGTAGCCTCTTCCTTAACCTGGAGTAAGCTTCAACCTCCATTCTTTTCCCTCGTTTAGGGTGTGGTGTATCCAGGTTTTACAGTTGCTCTTGTAGCAGCTTATTTTTTACTGGAAGATCAGATGCAGTGTTTGCCACGGGTGTTGGGAAGAGGGAATTCCCTAATGCAGTTTAGAGCACTAAGAAGGAATTGAGCAGTGAAACAGTCTGCATTTCTTCCCTGCCCTAAGGACGAGTTGGTTTTTTTTTTTTTCACTCTCACACTGAAATCACTTTCTGAGGAAAGACGGTATGAAAAGGTACTGCGTGAGTAACTGCCACAGTAATTGTGGCTGTTAGGGATGTGGCATAAAAGTAGTGGCAGAGAGGAGTTTCCAGGTGCCACCAGCCCTTTTTAGTTGCAGATGCTCTAAGGCTTTTTTGTTCTAATTTTTGTGCAGGTATTTAGTGATGCAGAATAACAGTGATCAAGAGAATTAACATTGAGTCTTACTGTCTTACTCAAGATTTTTCCATTCATTTCTAGGAAAAATACACCCCAGAACACAATTCAGGAATATTTTTTCATAATCCTGGTCATAACCAAAAAAGAAGAAATTTGTGCTTGCTGATAATGTGTCTTTTATAGTTATCTGTGTAGCCTGATAATTGTCGCAGTGTGCAAGGATGCTTCTAGATTAAAATGGAGTTTCTGCAAGTTTGTGGCTCCTGAAATACTGCAGCAGATCCACTAGCTGAAAAGCCATCACTGATCCTAAATTAATTTCTCTGCTCATTTTGATGTTGACATTTGCAGTTCTGCTGTGTCTTCCCTGCCAGCTCTTGTCTTCCCCCTGCCTTTTTTGCAGGGGTGTAAAGCTCTTCCCACTCTTTGGAGAAAAACACTTTTCAGTGTGTGTAGAGCTATCCTGCCGTTTACTCACCTGGTAATCCCACATCTTAAATTTCTGAAGGCTGTTTAAAAGGAAAATGCAGAGCTTCTGCATTGCTGGAGTTGTAAAGCGGATGTTTTCTTCAGAGCACAAACCCTGTGCATTCCACATTGTTAACACAAACACATACACAATGTTACCTTCAGATCTCCTTCTAGGACTTTGTTTATCCTTGGTCTCTAAGGCATGGTGAAATTAAGTTCTGTGGAATATACTTACAACATGAAAGCAGATCTGGGCCTTTTCTACTTAGCAGTACAGAAAATGACTGAGATGATAAGAGCATAACTGGTAAATGTAGATGTTTGTAATAATACTGACTTGGGTTTGTCTCTTTAGATAAGTAGGGGTTGTTTCTGTTGTTTCAGGCACACTCCCCCTGTGTCTGTCTCAATACATACCAATACTGGATACTGATGGTTCAGCAGAGGACTGATTTGAGTGTGTAAAACCAATTTTTCATTACTCTCACTCAGATTGAAAAGGACATGAGAACTCCCAAGACCAGAAGTCTGTTCCATTCAGCCACTACCACCCATACTGACACATCAGTGTGTTCCTAGTGGCTCCTGCCCTGCTGGTAGAATGTTGTGTTGGAGAACTGGGACTTAGTTTGGGGTAGTGCTGTGGATAATATCTCTCTGCTCCTTCTCTGACTCTGTCAAAGGCAGAACCACTTTACAATTGTATATTTTTACTGTCAAGTGACTTATGTGTGTTCAATCTTATAAACAGAGATAGATAGTAAGATGCTTAAGAATTTTCTTCCTTGTATTTTTCCTCCTACATTCTTGAGCAGGGAAAGTTTTAGTTCTGTTTTAGGAAAAATAACATAAGAGAAGGCCCTAAAAGACAGGCAAGGTAGGTGGGGATGAGGAAGTTTGCAGGTGATACTTGAGCAAACTGAAGCAAGCTTTGCTGGTTTTATGTCTTGGTTTCTGCAAGAATGGATTTGGGAATGCTGTCACCTCTCCTGGCTTGTAACTTAAAGGGACTGCTTTTAGAATCTGAAGCTTTGTAAGGAAAGGATCCAGTTAATAGGACTTGATAAAAAAGTGAAGCCACACAGCCCTGTGTTAACCTGACTCAAGCCTTCATGTAATGGGTTTTCTCGCAGAAATGCTGCTCTCTGGTCCATTCCCAGCAGTGACAGACCAGGTGGGATGTGCTATTGCAGCTGAGCAGCTCCCTTGTGCTGTCCTAAGGCTGGAGAGGAGTCATGAGTAGCTTGGTGGGAATTTGCTCCCAGGCCTGAGGAGGTGGGGTGCAGTTCTTTGTGCAGGGTAAGGCAGCTGCTGAAGGCAGAACCTTTCACAGAGAGATGCTGATGTGCTTTGATGCTGAGTGCTTGGCCCACAGATTATAGAAACTCCTCTTGGAGGATTCTTGCCTGTAACTGATATGAACAAAGCCATTGTACTTCAAGTTTTGTTCTGCTTAATTGTACAGCCAAGTTCATAAAGTAGAAAGTTGAAGGAGGGGCTTGAGGGAGAGCTAAGCAAAGATGAGGTGTATTTCTAAATGCTTCTGCCTTGCCTAAGATGTTTCCTTGGCTGCTTCTGGCTGCATTGGTGGGAGGGCAGGCCCTGCTGGGCAATAGGAGTGACTGTTCTTTGGGAGTGCCAGCAGAAGCAGCCGTGAACAACCATTATGAAATAGCATCAGAAGATGGTTAATACCCTTTCTCTGTGGGTCTAAATATGCAGGAGGATGAGCTTTTAAAAAATGTCTGCCTGTGAAGGGCTGCAACGTGGACAGTTTCCTTTGATGTTTTTACAGGCTCTGTGAGAGAACCTGCGAGTAATGATTTTATATTTTGGAAGAGAAAGGCTGTGTTTCTCACCAGCATGAACACAGCATGCTGTGGTGCTGGGAGGGAGAGCTGAACATTTTGTATCAGTGGAGAAAGAGTGCCACAATACCTTTCTTGTTTTGCATTGCAGTACCTTATTTTTGGCTAGGTGGTTTGCAGGGAAGGATCCTGCTTTCTGTGAATGTAAAATCCTGAGTCTCTACTGCTTAGAGCAGTGGAGTGTATCTATTAGTGCATAATTAGGAGAATTACAGGAGTCAACAGGGTATGGTGGTATACTTGTTCAGGTGGAATTCAATATGAGTGGTAATTTAAAAAAAAAAGGGTCAAGTTTTACTTTGAGTTGTATGATGCATGAACTGTTCTTATAATTTAGGCTCCAGGTGAACTACTGAAATTACCTGCTGACTCTTCTCCCTCTCATGCTATTTTTTTTTAACTGTTCACTAATCTTAAAGGTGCATCCAGTCTCCTTCTGTAGTGCTGGGTGTTAAAGGTCTGTATTGCTGTCCTGTTTGTCACCATTCCGTTGTTTCGTACGTTAATCTGAAGTGGATAAAGACTTTGCAACATAGTTTTCAGTTTACTGGTGTGTGATTTTACCTGATCTCTTGAGTTGTTGCAGCTCGTGGCCTTTCCCTAGTGGTTTTTAATATCGTGTTCCTGATTATCCATTGCTTTTAGCTCCCTCTGAGTTCAGAAGTAAAAAATTCTGCATTTTAAGTGGACAATACAGAAAGTAGTATCTGAAAATTATTTGGTTGGAATAAAACAAAGTTATGCAAGGATTTTTTCCAATACTTTATACTTTTTTTCTGCAAAAGACATAGTTAACTTGGTTACTGTTAGTTTGCTTATTTATATAAATGAAACTTGTGACTGCTTACCACCGTGACTGTCACCCTTCCCAGGGTAGGAGTTCCTGCTGTGGGGAGACTAATTTTAAATAGACAAATCTTTACTGGAGCTCTACATAGATTGGAGAACTTCCTTCTTGGGTAGCAGAGATCGGGGAGGTTGGATGTTTGATGTCTGGGAGTACAGCTGAGCATGAGGGTGGTGCCTGTGCAGTTACTGGTACAACCTCACAGAGCAGGAAGTGAGACAGTAATAAAGTGCTGATAAAGGGGTTAAGGTTCAAGCTGTGCTCACAATCAACTCATAGACTGTAAAATGTTAGGACCTACTGTAATACTGATCATTTTACCTTTTAATTTTTCTTTCATTTTGAATGTTTGGAGGGGATGTAGTTTAATTTGCATTTTGCTGCGAAAAGGTAATAGGCCTGTAAGATAAGAATGGATGTTATTTTATATTTGCCATATGCCATGATACCATCACAGGTTCTTTTGGGTAATAGTGCTAAGCTTGTGGTATATTGAGATCTTAAATGGAATTCTGAGTTGTCCTCTCAAACTCCACCCTACTTCCTTCAGGTCAGGGAAGTAGAAGTAGGATCTGTAGTGTGGTTTTTGTATGTGATTCAGAATTCATTTAAATTGGAAAATACCTGTAATGCAGTGTGGTTTGACTGTGAGAACTTGGGAAATAGTGCTGTACTATCTGTTTGATTTGTGCAGAATACTATGCCAGTCAAATTTTCTTCTACAAATATATCTTCCTGAAAGCTCACTCTGGAGAAAACAATTCCCTTGCTGCATCTGTCTTTTGTGCACTCTTCTGTGCATCTCTATCTCCTGCAGCTCTCCCCAGTTAATTTTTGGACATCCTTTTCTCCAGTCCTGCATATCCTTCCATTAGCCCCAGTTTTCCAGCATACTACCCTACTAAAAAACCCCTTTATTTCAGTTCATAATTTCAAATGATAAATTGCAAGATGCTGTGTTTGGTTTTGATTTTTAGAGATCACTGTTGCAGTACATAGTGTGCACAGCAAATAGGTGGTCAGTGATTCCTCAATGGCAATATGCACACCTCTGGTGTGAGCACGGTGTTTCTAAAACAGTATCCAGAGGAAATAAGTGCCTGATTGCCCCTTTTGTAAGGGGCAGCAGTTTCTGTAGGTAATTACTGTCTCTTGTCTATACTGTGGGAGACTTTGCTGCCCTGGCATGAGGCAGGGGGTGTGGCTGGAGGAGACCCCTTCTCTGCCAGGGCACAGCTGCTGCTGTTGGCAGCAGAGTCCAGCAAAGCTGGCCAGAGGGATTCCCTGATTTGATATTTTGTTTTCCCCTTTCCCTTTGATACCAAACAATATCTTTACCGGAGACCAAAATTCATCGTACAGGTTGAACAGAAGAAAGCTGGTCTGACAATGAAAATTAAACCAAATTAATGTTGTTTGGTTTAATCAGATACAGGGACTCCTTTGATGCAAGAGAGAGGCAGGGAAGGTGAAAATCTTAACAGGTGGATCTGTTGTACCTTCCGTGCTGGTGGTTGTGTGCAGTGTTTAAGTCTGATGTACCTTGTAAGTTTGCTTATAATGGGGACTTACTTTGGACTGCCTACTGCAGCTAGGGTGGGGATTCCCAATCCTTCACACCTATGGTTAAGAGCAGTTTTTGTGGGAAAGCCCCATTGGGAGGTGGGTGGAGGGAGAAAAATGGGGGGGAAACGTGGTACATGCAATTTTGGAGAAAAGCTTATGGTCTGGGACTGTATAAATGACACCTTCTTTTGTTGTTTTCCTTGTTGCAGATGACTTGTTTAAGGTTCACAAACTTAAGCCAAATCTGAAGTGGCGACAGGCTTTTGACAACTACTTAAAAACAATGCCTCCTTATTACTTACTGGTATGTTCCTCTTCTCATTTCATCCTCCCGGGTATAATGGCTGGTGTGACCAGAGTCCTGTGCATCATACCTCTTCCTAGTAAATTTTTTTACGTAATTATGATGACATTTTTAGGTAGTAAACATTTTGCTTTGCAGAGGTATGTAGATTAGGTCAAACATTTTTAAGAAATAAATAAATTTGTAGAAATACTGAGTAATAGTAATTATGTTAAGATATTAAATGTATTTCCTCTTCATTAAATATTAAATGAGCTCTTATCAAAAGTACTTTAGATTGTTGAGGGAACCCAAATTTGGCATTATTTTTGTAACTCGATGAGGAAAATGCAGATTAGTTTGTTTATTAATGTGGGTGAACTGCTAGAACTTGGGAGGCTGGGCCAAATAAGGGGTGGGGGAGGCACTGTGTCACCTTTTACGTGTAGCTTGGACAATGCACCTCAATATGGACTTGCATCATCCCGGCTATTCTGGACCTGAGCCTTTGAGTGGAAATTGCCAGCGGCACCACGGTGTGTGGTGTCTTGGTGATGTGGCATAACGTCCATTGTGAGCTAGTTAGACACCAAACTCATGTCACATGTTATCTGAATAGACTTGAATTTTAGTGGCCAAAAGTGGAAAAGCTAGAGCACTAATCTGTGTGCCTTAGCTTCCTGTAATTGATCTTATAAATTTCTTTTTTAAATACTTATTCTCTTACTATTGTGTATTTTGTTTTCCTTATAGCCATTAAAGAAAGCCCTAAGGATGATGGGAGCTCCAAATCTGATATCAGATAATTTAGATTGTGGACTTAGTTACAGTGTTATCTCTTACCTTAAAAAACTCAGCCAACAGGTAGTATTGATAAAACCTTTGCAATTAGAAGTGCGTTGATTATTTAGTTTGTGGTAATCTGATTATAAAGCAGCTAATCCCTGTGGGAGTTCATATGGGTGTGCAGCATATATTATGATTGAAGATTGGTGAGCATTTCCACTGAAAATATGGATGAATCTAGTGTGGTTCTGTAGCCAGTGATTGTGCCTTCTGTAAGCAGTGGAGGGGAGTGCAATGAGGACCTCCTCAGCTATACTTCAAGTATCTGCTAGACTTTAAACTTCATAGAAAATTACTAATTGGATTTGTGGCTGCTCTTGCTGTTGTTCTTCACAGCTGAAGTCAGAGGCTTGCTCTCAGCCTCGTGTTTATTTCCATGTGTTCCTTGGCAGTGTGCATTTTCCAAAAAAATTCTGCCTTCTTGTCCATGGAGAATAAAATCATAGTTCAGGCTTTCTATTTGACCTTCCTGTTTCCATCAGGTCAAATCCATTCTATGTTTAAAGTGTGATCTGGTGGGAAATAGTCTTTTTATCTTTGTCGAAACTGCCATTCCAGGTGTAACTGCCTGGAAGCCCTTCTTCCTTAACATGAGGGGCTCTTAAAACAGTATTTTAATGTCTAGAAGTCAGCGAGGAACAAGTGCAGCCTTTAAAATTACAAAGAAAAAATCCTCCACCTTAAAGAATGCACAGAATATATCCCAAAGCCTCTGAATGACTGAGCATCTACTAGACTTAATAAAACTTCCTGTGGTATTTTGGTAACTTAATGATATGCAAATTCATATTATTTATCTGTACTGTGGAGTTGGAATGACTCGAGATGGCTGCTGTGGCTTTCACAGGCATTCTCAGCACATGGAACAGTTTGAATGTGTTGAATGCATTATAAGCTCCTGTATAGGGACAGGCAATTCCAGACTTCTGCTGTGCTCCCGCTGTCCTTAAATTCAGAGTTTCCCACAGATAATGAAGCAAATGGTGCAGAGGAGGAGATCTGGGGGAAGTGGGTTGCAATCACCGTGGGTTTGGGGGTTTTGGTTGGTTGGGGTTTTTTTCTGGAGGTATTGCAAGTGGGTGAAAAAAATAGTCTTACTTTGAATACAGTTAGAGCTTAATACAGTAAAATTCTCTGTAGCTATAATAAGAAATCTGTGCCCATTAGAGAAGTGATATGTTTTTAGAAACTTACTCATAAAGCAAAATTCTTTTACAACTTTTCTCCCTTATGTTGTTGCAAACATACAGGGCAACCCTTAGTACACAGGTTATTTAAAAAATAAACTGAAATTTTGTTACTGTACCTGAACAATACTGGTGTTTTAGATGCAACTTTACTGTAACTTAAGGCATCCTACATTCCATTATGTTTTTTCTTTCCCTTTAAAGATGATTCTTCAGAGACACAAAAGAGTCACAGTCTTGCAGCAAAAGCAGGGATTTTCACAGGCCTCCTACTGGCATATAAATTTAGATACACTGGCTAAATATTTTTCCAAATGCTAGCACGTTAGGATTTCTTTATGCTTGAGATCTAATCTATGTAATCCAGTATATCCCTGGGTAGGTAGTTGGGAACTAAATTTGTAGTTTTATTCTGCTAATGTACTGTGTGTTTCATACTGGAAATGTGCAATGCCTGCTGATTCTTTAACTCATGGTGTGATTCCATTTTAGACAAAAGTAGAATCGGAACGGATAATAGGTTCAGTGGGTAAGAAAGTTCCACAAGAAATTGGAATAAAAGTGAAAAATCACTCCAGTGGCCTCTCCTTGGTACACAGTAGGGACTTTAAGCAACTGCTGCAAGGGATCACTGGGGAATCTCCACTGAGACTGGCGGAAATGAATGTTAAAGAATTTGCTGGCTTCCACATAGGACTTTTAAACAAGGTAAACAGCACAGTAATCTTGCATGACTAAGCAGTTAATCTTATCTGTTTTAAATGGGTAACTTCTATGGACTTGGTGTAGAAGGAAGTACTTTACTGAACTGTGAAAAGTGCAGCGTAGACATAAACAGGGAGATGAGTAAATGCAATTTTTGCACTTGATTTTGCGACACTGTTTGAAAATCTCATGATAGTAAACAAAGATTACTGTGTTCTGAGTGCCAGTATTTGCAAAAGACAGCTAGTGTTGTTCATCCAGGAATTAACGTGCTTAGTCTTAATGGAGCTGAAATTTCAAACTAATGCTGAATAAGGTCTTGTTGAAAAGACAACCATTGAGCTTGCTGTATCCAGTTATGAAGCTCTGAAGTTACTTAAGGGTATTTTTTAATAGTTAACATTATTACAGTTCATAATGGAATTTCTCCATACATGAAAACTAATGGATTAACTGAAAGTTACTTGTTTTGTTATAAAACTAGGATTTGAAGCCACAGGCCTTCAGAAATGCATATGATATTCCTCGTCGCAGTCTTCTGGACCAGCTAACCAGAATGAGAACCAATCTTCTGAAAACACACAGGCTTATTTTGGGGCAGGATGAAGGTAAGGAGTTACAGTTCTTCATTAATAGGTTGGAGAGAGTACAGCTGGGTTTTTTTTTATTTCCTTGAATAATGTTTTTTGTCTTTGGTGTGGGAGCAGAGGTGGCCATTGCATCTCTTGCTGAGTCAGTCTCCTTCGCCTGGCTCTGAAGGGGAAGGAAGGACATTTTTGCCTTCTGTCATGCAAGATGTCATGCTTGGTCTGAATTTTAAAAATAAGTTTGATGGGAGAGCTTTCCCATTCACCAAGGTTTGTGTTCTGTGTAGTGATGGGGGCTTAAAGCAGGGAGGATCTCACTTTGCTGATGGTCTAAAGATGCAGTTGTCAGCATAGAGATCAAACCTACTTATTTTTCCTTTCTTCTTCTGCCAATTAAGCTCAGCTCTTGCCAGCCTTATTTCCACAGTTGTAGTCTTTAGCTCTTCCTCTGTAGTGAAAACAAAGTCATTTCTAGTTCTTAAATGCTAACACTTGCAATTGAAGGGTGTGAAGTTTGTATTGCCTTATTTTTAAGGTAGACTAAATGAAGAGCTCTTGTTCTGTTGCAGACTGCCTTCATAGTGTTCCTGTTGCTCAGATGGGAAATTACCAGGAATACCTGAAAATGATGCCTTCACCTCTTCGGGAGATTGACCCGGATCAACCAAAAAGACTTCACACCTTTGGCAATCCATTCAAACAGGATAAGAAGGTAGGAGGGGCTGTGCTCTCTGCTGTGTCTTTATATTTGACATGGCTCGAAATAATTTGTGGGTAGAATTTCTCCCCCACAATGACAATATATTGCTGACCTGTTCAGCCTTTTGTTGTGTGGGAAGGAGGGATGTCTTCCACATGGTCCTAGAGAAACATGTCCTGAATCGTGCTGGCTTACAGAGTGGCCCTGGGTTGTCTATGGTTACACTGGGTGTCTCTGTTCTGAGAGCTGTCAGGTCTTCTGAAAGCCATTTGAATTTGAGCACAGAGGGACTCAGTTCATCAGTGAATTAATGAAACAGATCCTATCCTGTACTATTATTTAAATTATTATATTTTTTTTCAGGGTATGATGATTGACGAAGCCGATGAATTTGTTGCTGGGCCTCAGAACAAGATCAAGCGTCCTGGAGAGCCCAACACTCCAGCATCACTGAAGAGGAGGAGGAGCATGTCCCCACTGCTGAGACGGCCACAGTCACCACCCGTGGTCACCAACCATGTGGGTGGGAAGGGGCCACCAGCTGCTCCTGGATCCCCCTCGTACCTAAACCTCAAAGGTGTGCCAGGAAATAAAGGTATATTAGCCTGTAGTGCAGCAGCTTGTTTGGTGGGAATATCTGGAGAGGAAGGGAAAAGGATCCTTCAGCATGTGCCTGTCCTTCGGTGTTAGGTAGGAATGAGTTTCTTTTGTTGGCCCAGATAAACAGGCTGCTGCTAGAGCTAATGAAATCTGAAATTAAAAAAAAACAATCTAGAGGTAGAAAGTGTCTCAGCTCAGCTTTTAGTTCTTGTTTGTGTATTCTGTGGAGAAGGAAAGTTAAAATATGGTTGTGTTCATTTCCCAAAAATACTAATTTTCATACCCACCTGCTGCAGCAAATGAAGTCAGAAGAAAACTTGGTTAGCTGGATTTGGGGGAGAGAAGAAAAATATTGGTTTACTTAGGAGTCATAACATTGAAATAGGAATACAGAAAATGGTGACTTGGTGATAGTGATACGAGATGGTAACAGCCCAAAGGGATGTATTCCCTTGATCACATCCAAAGTTGAATAGCAGTGCTGGAACACTATCCAGCACTGCCAAATTCACTGCACATCACTTCAAACCAAAACGATACCAAACTATTTCTTTTTGGGTTTTTTGATACTTCACTTATACCATTAGTAAGATATGTGTTCTTCATTTGTAGATACCAATAACAGTGTTGTCCAAGATGGCAATGGAGAGAAGAAAGCAGAAAACTGTCAGTCACTGGAAAAACAAATTGATGGCTTATCTGTGCAAATGGCTCCTGCTGTTTCAACTGCTGTGGGAGAGGATGAAATGCTACCCAATGACTTAGACTCTCTACCTGTTGAATTCAATTGTTTGAGTGAAGATGGGTTGGATCATAAACCTGGTACCAATGCACTTGTTCGAGGGCCTCTAAATTACAGCGTGAGTGGAGATGACCAAAAACGGGCCGTGGAATCTACGTCTGAATCTGTGCCAAATTCCTTTAAAATAACACCCACCATGCTGGAGGGAAGCAATGCTGACATCAAAATCAAAGTGATGAAAGAGGTTCGCAAACCTGGAAGAAGTAAGTTGTTTGGGTTTATTTATTTTATCAGTATATTATATGTGGTGTTAGAGAGAAGAGTTATTCCTTGAAGTAAGGAACTATTTTCAGAACACACTTAGCTCTGGATTTTGAGTAACTTCTGATTGCTCTCATGTAAGCAATGGAGGGGCAAAGAAAAGGAAGACATGTTGGGCAGGTGAGTTGAAGTTTAGATTTGTGCTTGAGAGGTTGAGTGCCAAGCCACCCTGGTTGCCCTCAAAGACACCTTAACTGGTATAAGAGGTGCCCTGTGAAAGCACCTTTAGATGTTTTGTGTTTGTTATCAGTGGTCTAAAGACTGTCTTACACTTTGCTGCTCCTTCTGTATCTGTAGTGTACTTGTTGCTCTGTGTCCATCAAAACTTCCTTTGCAGAGCAAAGGCATATCTCTTGTAAGGATGCATCTTGGAGTGTGTTTGAAAAGGAATATTAACAGCTAATAGCAAAGTGAAGTTTTTTTTTATTTTGTGAGACTGTAATTAGTGATGGAACACCATTGCAAACTCTTTAAGACTTACAAAGACTAAAAATGACTTTTTTCTGTTTTCCTGTAAGATTGGGTAACCTTACAAAATCTAAAATATTGTGGAAAAAGTATCTTACCACTTCAGCTTTTATTACATGTTTTGGCTGTACTTTTATACAGGATCAAAACCAAAACACTAACCTGAAAGTTAATGTCTTGTGCTGTAGGATTTGCCACAGTAACTTATTTTTCCAATTTTTATTAAATGGCAGCTGTCCCTAATGTGGTCTGTGTCTGAGTGACTAATTTCTACAAACTAAACTGCTGGATATTTTTCTAATACATTCTCAAGTGCCAGTAATTAGTATAATGGAGTGTTCTTAACTCTTCTGCTTTTCTCATCCTGTGTTGCTTGTGGCACACTGAGGCTGTTGAGAGGTGAAGCCTTTTTTACACTGCATCTGTAATTTATTTTTAAACAGTTTTAAAACTTCTTACTTGGGGATGTGTTTGCTTTCTGTTTTGCAAAGTGGGCTCATCTAATTTTATACCAAATTCACGACTGGTAAATGGTGGTGTAGAGTAAAACAGTGCTGTGTTCAGTGTGAGTCACCTGCCTTGCTGCAGAGTTCAGGCAGTCATCGAAGAAAGAAGCTAAACAGTAGTGGGTGTGGGTTAACTATGTACATCTGTCCACAGTTCTGACCATTTATCCTCTCTGTGCCTGCTGCATCGCTCTGAGCAGGCTCTTGGTCACAGCACCATAAATGCCTTTATACTGGATTCAGATGTGGAAATGTTGAAACAATGCTATTATTTAAATTGTTTTTAATTTAATGTGTCCACTTTATTCTTTTGCAATGGACATATTTATCTTGTACCACTGAGATAGTGATGTTGTGCTCACAGTAAGGATTGATTATTTGTCCTTCTAGAGAACTAATCCTGACCTCTGCTTGCAGAAACAATGGCTCTGGGCCAAATCAGGGCTTGGTGACCCTGTGCATATTAACTGCTAATGCTGGCACTGTGGTCATGGAGGTGGGAGGCTTCTCTACCTAGCCTCCATTTTCTGAGGATAAATGTTCCTAGCTGCTGCTCTCGAAGAAAACCTTATTCTTTGATACCACATTTGAATTACCTGATCATCAGTATCACTTCAAATCACTCTGTCACCTCTGTTCTCTGCATAATGCTTATGTGGGAGTTTTTCTGCCTTAGGTGTTTTATCATACACAGGCAAGTGAAACTGGGCTTTGGGTTTCCTTTTGGCTGTTAAGCTTTAGTGAAATTGCATTTGCAAGATTGATTTTTAATACATGGTTTGGATTTTTATCTCTTTTTAGATTATGAAAAAATATTCTCTCTTCTCGAGGAGGTGCAAGGACCTATGGAAATTCAGAAGTATTTCATTGAATTTGCTATCAAGGAAGCAGCCAGGTTTGTATAGATATAAGTGACTCAGAGTCATAAATTAAATATTAATTTAGGTCATGGTAGTAAATCATAAACTTTTCCAGTACTATTATTTTCTGTTTTGACATATTATTATAGTTGTTTTAGTGGTCAAAATACTGTTATGTTTTTGTGGAGTGTAAATAGTCTTTACTTAAAATTTAAATGTGAATTACAGAGATGGGTTGATACTGAAGACCAGCCGAAAATTTGGGTGGGTTGGGGAAGGGTGACTGTATTAAATTAAATTAAATTTTCTAGCCATTCTAATGCCAGAAATAAAAGAAAACTCCTCCATACTGGAAACAGAGAGCCTCTGGTATTACGATTTGTCATGGATGAATAGTCTTTTAAGTTGTTCAGCTGTGTTTTTGGCAGAAAAAAATTAAATTACTCTCCCTCTCTTCTGTAGGTTTAAAAAACGAGTCTTAATACAACACTTAGAGAGAATACTAGAGGAACTAGATTTCACCAGCCCACCCAACAGAGTTAATCATGTCAACAGTAGATAATAATGTACCAGCCAGACGAATGCGGACCAGGAATGAGCTTGCTGTGCCACAGAAGAGTGGAAGAGGATGTAGCTGCTGCCCTCACCATCTTGGCAGTCAAGTGATTTTACTGTCACAGTCTGAGAAGAAGCAGTGGAGCTTTAACTTTAAGAACCTGATTCGGCAGAAGCTGGGCTATAACCTTAAGGATTTGCTATGAAAGGTGTGGCTTTCTCCTGTGGAGGGTGCTGTTTGCTCAACAGGCGGAAGAAAATAACCATTGCTGCCCCTCCTGCAGGTGATGAGAATTTACTCATTTGAACGCTGTCATTAGACATTTACGTGCTATAGGCAGCAGGTTGCACTAAAATGGGGCACTGTCAAATGCACACACTTGTCTGCATCGTGGAGAGAGCCCGTGTGTTCCCAAAAAAACCCTCCCAGAAACACCTGCACTGGTAAAAATTGCATGTTGCCACCACAGAGACAAGGGTCTTGTTCCCAAGAACTGCTAGCCATGCCTTTAAACTTGAGATTCAGTGTAGATTGAGAGTAAAGAAACTGCTATTGTGTTAATGAAAGCTAAAGACAGCCCTGTGACTGTTACCACCCGATGGTCACTAAACAATCTACCTCAGACTCTCTTCTGTTTTGTCTGCAGACATTATGAAAGTGCACCTGAGGCTTCCCAGGTCCCCGACTTCAGTTCTCTTTCATCCTGTGAGGAGGACGGAGATTCTTCAGGTGGCCTTGGCACACGCTGTGCTTTGGAAGCACTAAAAGGAAACGCTTTTAAAAACGTGTATTTTAATGTTCATACAAAAGAGATTATTTTGAACAGTATTGTTACCAGATCACTAATTTGATATTTTAACTGTATAAATTTTTTGGAACATATGTATATATAAAATAAACCATTTTATTAATTTTTAAGAAGTGCTAATCTGAGGAGTCTGTAGTGGGCAGCACTGAGTTCCTGCAGTTGTCTGTTACCAACAGACTGATAATATTTTTGTAAAACTAGCTGAACCTGGTCTTGCACACCCTCACACAAAGCTTGTGGTGATAGTTGCTGAATGTAGTTGTACCTGGAGTACCTGCCCAGGTGTCACTCAGCTCGGCCTCTGTGGGGTGCACATTTTTATTCAGGTTTAAGGGCACTAAGTTCCAGTTTACCAAACCCTCAGTTACCTGAGCTGGTATCCCCTCCTCCATTCCTCTTAACTGTTTTTTTCCAAAGGTGATTTATATATCACAAAACATACAAAGAAGACTGAAGCACCTGCATGTAATTATTATTATTTTCTTTATACCAATAATATGCCAGTAGCAAGTGGCTCTTTGGATAAGTGTGTGGTTTCAGTTGTTCGCGCGTAACATCCTCTGATCCTCTGACAGCTTTCTTTAGAAGACAGGTTGAAGTTGTGCTTGTGTTATTTTGTGCTCTTGACCTCGTATGGCAAATATTCCATGGATTCTGGTTGACTTGCCAGGCAGGGAAACAGATTTTCGTGGTGAGCTTGTACTTCTCTGTTCCTGCTGGTATTTTTAGTGCTAGCCAGCCTGTGAGGCATCTTTTCCATCCACTCCGAAGCAGTGGCATTGACTCCTTGGAAGATGCAGTTTGACCATTGGGATTACAGCAGTGAAATTCAAGAAGGAAATGAAATTCAAGAAGGAAATGAAATCCAGTGACAGCAAATCTGTCACAGTGTATATGAATGAAGTGACATAGGAGAAGGCATTACTATCGATGTGCCCTCATTCTTCTCTTAGAAGTAACTTTTATTCGTCTGTACAAGTTGAACGTTTTTTAAAAAAAAACCCACAGAAATACCTTGGAATGACACAAAGGGGGATTTACTCCTTCAAAATTTTACATGGAAGCTGTTTGTATGCATGATGGATCTCCCATTCCTAATGTTGGACTCTAAAGGGATTTTATTTGCAGAGGGTCGGATATACTATGCATACCTCATCATAAAATGCCCTGGTTACATGCATCAAGTTGCATGTAATATGCTATTTTTGAAATAGTAGGTGGTAAGAGGAGACAGCTTTCTTCCATATAGTTAATGGCTGTTTAATTTTCATTCCTGATTCCAGAGGCACTTGCTTGATCATAGCGTGTCTGAGCAGGGGCTGAATTTTTAACTAGTGACCTCGTTAGTATGTAAACCTGCTCTTTGGGTGTGATGCAGTTGGCTGCCAAATCAGCTACAGGAAGCTGGTGTGTTTCATTCACATGTTTGGAATCTTATGCCTCAGAAGCTACAAAATATCCCATTCAAGTACAAACAGTGAGAATTTTTCTTTATGTCGCTGTCATTTTATCTGAATAAATTGAATTTGGGTCAGAATATTAAAAGAGAAGAAACCATATATATGTTTATATAGTGAACTGGATGTGAGTCTTTCATAAGGAGGAAGGAAGATGTACCATCCTCAGGGGTTGTGTCAGTGCAGAGATGAAGAAAAAGAAACAACAGTTACTGATCCAGGAGCACAGTCCTGAATTCCACATGGAGCTCAATGTGAACATGGTTCACTTAGGAAGCAGAAAGTGCTCCAGAGCCGGGTTAAGGAGGATCTTAGCAGAGCAAATTCACTGTAAGACAGACCAAAGTGCTGGATGTGGGTGGAACATGCCTTGGACAAACACAGCCCCAAGCTGTGCTGGGCTGCAGGGACAGCCAGGAGGGGTCACGCTGGTGTCAGGCCTTGCCTTTCCTGGTACAGACCATGACCCAGCAGCTACAGCTGCCTTACAGGGCCTGTCTGGTCTGTACAACAGCCCCTGCACAGGAGTGTTCCTCAGGAGACAGGACAACTCCATGATACATACAGGAATTGGAAGCTGTTTGTGCTCTCCTCGAACTTACGTTTTTGAGCTCTTGCCTAAGGTTGAAGTAATGTGCCACATTTAAACTGGAATGTTGGGAACTAGGGGAAAAATTACAGCTCTGTGTCTCCTATAAGGAGCATTGTTTAACAATCAAGATTAACAAATTTAGTGCTTGCCTTCCTGTTGTGGGTAGAAAGGCTGTGTGGTGCTTTGGAGTCTGGATACCTGGATATATTCTGCTGCTTCCATTTTCTGACCCTCTCTTAACTAGGCCTCATTGCATGTTATCTTTATTATTTCCTATATAAACATCAAGGAGTTTTTCTCCTAAGCTAAGTGCATTTGTCAAGTGTATTCTTGCCCAGGTTTAACCAGCATCAGAAAGTGATTGTTGTCTTCCAAAATAACAGCTGTGGAGGCTGTTACTGTGCTGTGCTTGACTTTGCTGTGGTCAAGCAATTGTATGTCTCCCTTTGTAGGAAACTAAAAATACCCCCCAAACCCCACTTTTGTTCTTTATTTTTCTTCTAATAGTTTTCTCCAGGTTCTACCTCTAAACTGGCTGGCTGAAATGGCAGCAGTGTAGGGTATTGAGTTTGTTTGAGTTTGTTCTGTTCTTTAAAATCTACTGAGGAACTTCTGATGGAAAAATACAAGAGGAAATGCATTGCCTAACAGAAACAAACTTAAAAATAACTACAAAGCTCAACTACAGTGCTTCATACTAGGAACATGGCAGCATCACACCTTAAGCAAATGGACTCAAGAGCGCTTGTCTTGAAGAATGTGCAACCTATTTAAGCTGAAAACAGGGCCAAAGACACTTCAAGTCTGGCAGAAAGGAGGTTTGGCAGAGATCTGAAGAAAGGATGTTAAGTCAGAGGATTTAAAAGGAGCTGCTGCTTTCAGGTTTGGAAAAACAAGTTGAAGTCTGTCTGAAGTGGAAAGAGAAGAAACTGGAGAAGGATAATGCCTTGGGATTTAGCAACAATCTTGTGGCGTGCAGGACTTGTTAAGCTGTATTCTAAATCTGAATCTTGTGATCATTTTGAGGAGGGCAGACTAAACAAAAAATGCTGGACTTTCCTGAACTTCTCCATTCCATTTCAGCTGCAACCCAGCGCGTTGTTTCATCCGTGAAAGTAGACTGCTAGCTTGGCTTTATCCACTGGTGGTTTTCTTCTCTCATTCTGTGTTGTGTTTGTTGCTGTTGTTGTCTCTTGGTATTGGCTAAACCAGCGTGGCAGGGGAACCCTGAGCTGGGAGTTCAGGCAGGAGTTGTGGGAAGAGTCAGTGGGAAAAGCAGCCATTGCTTGTGCGCTGTGAAGGTGGTTCAGTGAGATGCTTCTCGGGTCTGGTAGCACCAGTCTGGTACCTTGAACAGCTGATTCCTGAGTGTTCAGAAGAAGAATGTGCCAAGGAAGGAGTTAAACTGTTGTACAGCCTCGTGGTAAATGCACTGGAGGGTATTTCCATAGGCAGTGGAAGCCAGATGGCTTTGCCAGGAATGGGGACTTCTGGTACCATGTAAGGAAAACAGTGTCACCCCAAAGCAGGAGTTGGGAAGCTCTCAAAACAACTGCATATTTAAGATTTTGAGCTTGGGCTGAAACTCTCAAACAATTTATGGTGAATTCCAAAAGAATAGTTTGGCTTGGGAAAGGCAGTGAAATGGAAACCTCTGATCAGAGTTTTACTGGAGATCTGTTTTTTTGGAGAGCTTGGGGAAGTTTTATCTTCACATCTGCAATGGGAATTTCACAGCTAATTCCTAGTCCTGGATCAGCTCCAACTGCAGTGGAAGTAGCTGGATCCTTGGCAATTATATATGCTTGCTGTCATGTCAGTCACTGTCACTCCTCTAATGCAGACAGTCTTGCATAATGTCCCTTAAAACATTGGACAACTCTGGCAATTTGCTGTATCCCAGTGCTCCACTCACCACTGCTGAGCAGCCTGGCAGGAGGGACAGAGCTATTTAGGAATCATCCTCATGGTGTGTGCCTGTTTGAAAAATACAGCCCTGCAGGATGGTGAACAGGAGGAGAGGGTTATAAAGCACTTCAGTAGTTAAAAGGGCAAAGCATTTTTTATGTGGTCAGCCTGTTTCCTGTCATTTTCTCCAAACTTTATTTGTAAATGTTTAATATGTAGAATGTATCAGAGAGGTTCAGCCTTTTGTAAAGGATGGGTTTGGGAGACTTCCCCTCTTGCTTCATCTTGCAGCTGTGACCCATGTGCTTGTGCAGAGGTAGAGAAGGATGCTGGGCTGTGCTTGGGTTTTCCACAGGCAGGGACTCTGCTCTGGAACCATCCCAGGTCTTGAATGTGTGACAAGAGGCAGCTGGAGCTGAATTTTTGCTGGATTTGTGGAAATGCACTTACTGTTTCTTGAGGTGGTGTTGTCAGTGTGAGCAGTTACTGTCTGGGCAGGAGCCTGTCAGTGTGTTTGGGGTTCCATCATGGGCAGCCAGAGGTCTCTGATCAGCACACGCTGCTGTAGTAGCTGTCTGATCTCTTGGCAGTGGGTGCCTCAGGGCTTGAGGGTGCTCTCCTAAGTAGGACAGAAATAAAAATGAGCCCTCTTCCCCAAGATTGCAAAGTGATTAAAAAAAAAGGCATTTTGCTGATTGCGGATGATTATAATGCAGCTGCTCAACAGTGACATCCCAGCCATGGAAAAATAGCATTGGTTCTTTGAGCTGTTTTCCAGTCTGTGCAGCATATTAAAACCCTTCATGCACAGCTGGCACATTTAACTTTGATTATGTTGTTGAAGTGACTGATCTGAGAGCAGCCTGGATCCCAGTTGCTTGCAGAATTTGAAAATAAGGTTGTTCCAATTCATATGCAGTTGGTTATTTTGGAAGAGAGACAAACTATCTCGAGCACTTTTAGGACTGCTAATTAAAGTCCTGTGGCTCTCCTCTGAGAGAGTCTTTAGAGATGGATGGAGGGACTTACCCAAGGTCATATAGTGTGTCACTAGCAAAGATTATTATAAAACCTGTGCCCTAATTTGGTCTTGTAAACTTGAATTATTTCCCTGGTGTGGACAATCCCACCACAATCCCACCCAACACACTAACTGCTGGGCTCTTGTGTGTGTCAGTGGGCTCCTTCCTCCCTGAGCTCTTCCACCTGCCAGCCTGGGTCTAGCATGCGAGCAGCATGGGATGGGGACAGGACAGGCTCCCTGTGGCTTCCCTATGGCTTCCACACAGAGGTGGCTGAAGGAGGTGCCTTTTGCTGGAAGTGTGCTTGTAAAGCTGGAAAAAAGCAGGAGCTTGGAAAGAGGGAGATAGGAGTGATGTAGAGAAGCTGCCCAAGCCTGTGGGCACTGGTGGTGGTGCTGCCTCTTTAAAAAGAGTTCTGGCTTCTGATCCAGGCTGCTCCAGTGCCTTTCCTTTCCCAGTGTATTTTGAAATTGCACTGGCATCCCTGGATTCAGGGCTCCTCCCTCTGCGCTCAGAGAACAGACAGAGCTTAGAAGCCACTCTCCAAAATGATTGTTAGTGGAAAAGGGAGACAGGTAGGAGACTCGGGAGTTCTGGAAGAAGCTGCTTTAGGTGAATCACATCCAGCAAATCCTCCCGTGGGAGTGTTGTCAGAGAACAGGAACACCAGTGTGCAGTGGCAGCGTTTGGCTTGCTGGGGGCTGGATGTGGGCAGGACGTGCTGGGGCTCGGTGCTGGTGAGGGATTAGGGAAGAATCTCACCAAGCTGCTGCTGCCGAGCCCCTGCAGCTCCAGCAGGTGAAACCGGGTCAGACCCACTCCTGGGAACGGGCTGTGAATTCCCTGCAGGAAAGGCAGTTGCTGGTGAGTCACGGCCCAGGCTATGATGGGAAGTGGATAATAGGGTGAATGATGCCTTTTCTCACACAACAGGGCCCCAGGGAGGTTCTGACCTCATGGGGCAGCCAAAAGCTGGTTTTTGTCAGGGTTCTGGGTGGCCAAACCCTGCGTTCCTGCAGATGTGAGCACAGCAGGCTCTCCTTCCTGGGGTCTGCCTTGCACCCCTGGACTCAGAGTGCCCGCTCTGCTGAGGCAAGTGGGGGCTGTGAAAGCAAGGAGAGGAGAAGGGACAGCTCTTGTCATGATGGGAAACCAGTAAGAGGTTGAAAACACCTGTGAAAGCCTTGCCCTGTTCATCCTTGGGCATGGACACGTGGGTGGGGAGCTCCTCTGAAGGGTGGAGACTTGCACCAAGGTTATATCTCTGGGAGGCTGGTTGTGTGCTCAGCACGAGGCTGGTTGTGTGCTCAACACGAGGCTGGTGGCAGTGCCTTGTGAGGGGTATTGTGATGCTGGTGGACTCTGCTCTGTCTGAAGCTGATCTGATGTGACTCACCCCTTAGTGCTCCTGTTTTAACTTGCACACTGGCTGATCTCTGCAGAGTGTCCCATTGCTTGGCTCCCCAGAACGTGCTGGGGTTGAGCCCTCACTTCTGCCTTTTCAAGCTCTGCAGTTGCTACCCGAGCACAAGAAGCAAAGGCAGAGAGGAGAGTGCCTTGCAGGCCTCCCCTGCCCAGTGCCCACATCGTGCTGTGCTGGGAGACATCTCAGCCTGTCTATTAACAAGGTTGTCCTCCCTGGCCAACCCAGGGCATCAGCGTGGCCGTACTTGCAGACCTGGGTTTGTTAACCGGTCCTGTTGCACCCTGTAGGATATGTGTGTCCCTTCCACAGGAGGTAAATGTGGACCTCACTCTGCTGTGGCTTTTCCTTTGTGATCTGAAGCTGCCATATTCACACAGGTGTGGAAGGAGCAGATGGCTCCTGCTTCAGAGTAATAGTGGTGACTTTGACATTGAAATGGCACCGCTTTCTCCAGGATGCCTCAGCAGAGATCTGTGTGTGACCAGAGCCTGCAAATCAGAGCAGGGGGGTGGCCTTGGGGAAGGAGGGGGCGTTATTTGGCCCCCTCTCTCCCCTCCATGTGCTTTGTGTTGTGCTGGGGAGGTGGTGTCTTACTGTGGGGTTGGGGGATCAACCCAAGCCTGTGGGTGCCTCAGGGGCTCTGGAAGTAGTCCAGGGAATGACAGCTTGGTGTGGATGTGGGGAAGAGAAGCCTCTCTTTGGGGCATCTCCCAGACTAGCTGCTCCGAGACTCCTTTGGGATACAAGTGTCTTCTGTACACTTCTGTGTCCAGAATGGGGGAATAAATTACCGTGTGCACAGGATGTTCCTCCTGCACCCTGCACTGCAGCAGAGACCTCCTGGGGCAGGGACAGGGGATGATGGAGTAGCCTGGGGCTCTGAGGACGTCAGCACTGGCCTTCCATGTCTGGCCCTGAACAGCTCTGAAATACCCAGCACAAATACCTTGGGGGAGGAGGGGGAGTTTTTCTCTTTCCCTGCTTTTTCTTTTTTTTGGCCTTTTTTTGGCCTTTTTTTTTTCTTAAATCCAAAGTGAAGTGCCCCTGCAGCACCACATGCCTCTGGCAGATCCCAGGGAAACTGGTTCAGCCAGCACCAGTCTGGGCAGGGAGGGCACTGTCAGCGCTGGGTGCTCTGCCTGGCAGCGAGGGTTCCACTGGGATATGAACTGGGAATAAAGAGCCACATCTGTCTGTGTGGGGGCCTGTGGGTTCCCCAGGACCATTGGCATAGGACAAGCCACTGGTTTGATAATCAAAATGTCACCTTTTAATTTATTTTTTCCCTCCCTCTCCCTTCCTATTAAAATGGCCTGGGAAGCCGTGACACTGCACAGCCTGGGCTCCTGCCAAGGAGCCCTGGGGCTCGTGTTCCTGCTTGTGCTGCCAGGCTCCAGCTGCATCGCTGCTCCGTGAACTCCCGTTTCTTGGCTGGAAAAAGGATTAAGTTAGCAGGACAGGAAAATTAATTAGCTGCCATTTTAAGGATGTAGCTTTCATCGCAGTCTGAAGTGTTTTGAAATGACATTGTGTCACTGAGACCAACCTGGGGCTGATTAAAAGGCTTTTACCTGCCGGAATACCAGATTTATTTCCGCCGGGGTTCTGGCCCTGGTGATTATGGCTTCAAGGTGAACCTCAAGGCCAAATCCAAGGAGTGTTTTGCCTTTGCTGTTAGTGCCAGCCGTGGAAAGCTGGTACCAAAGTTTTTTCTGCTTGTTTAACATTCAAAATAGCCTTGCTTTGCCCTTCCCCTCCACAGGCAGGCTGCCAGCTCTGCACAGCAGTGCCTGGGACAGCAGGGAACTGCAGAGTGAGCTGCAGCTTCCCTGCCCTGCTGGGTGACTTCCCACAGGGAGCTCGGGGGCAGCGCTGTGGCCCCGGATGCTGCAGGATGAAGCTCAGCCTTCCTGGATGGTCTGGTGGAAAATGGCTGCCTTTTGGGGCAGGTGATCCCAAAAGGGAGCAGAAATGGTGGGGAAAGGGGGGGCTGTGTCCAGATGGAGGATGTCCATACAGCTAATGTCCTCACTGAAGGTGTCAGAGACACTGAAGGGCAGCTCTGCTGCAGTGTGGTGATGGGCGAGGGAACCTGGAGCATGGGAAGTGAGTGATAAGGAAGCCAAAAACAGTTAGAAAGTCATCACCATTCCCTGCTTTCTCCAGGGTGGGTGGGTGCTCCAGAGCAGTGGAAATGGGGTGTTATCCACTTTGACCCAGCTCTGGGCAGCAGTGGGGAGAGGGCACAGGGGCAGGGCTGGGTCTCAGGAAGCAGCGATGGCTCCAGTGCTCCATCTCTGCCGACGTGTGGAGGGGCCGCACGAAGCTCCTCCACAGCTGTCAGATGTGTGACCAGGAGTGATTTCCACACACAGTGCTGCAGTTCAGCCCTCACTGACTCTCTAGGAAAACAGCTTTCTGCCAGCTGCACTTCCAGCCTGGCCTCTCCGACACAAACCATGGGCCTTGTCCTCTTGTCTGCAAGGGCCTAAACAACTCCCTCCCTCCTCAGATTTAAGCAAACAAAAATGCCCCACTGAGATCTCACTGGAGTAGTAGAAAAATCCAGCAAAATTAATGCAGATTAAACCTGCTACTTCAGCTACGAATGGAAATTACCAGCACATATTTTTTTTTAGTATTTAATGTAGTAGAAATATCATGGCCTGTAGCCAAAGCCATCACGTGGTGGCTGTAAGTGTGCTCTGGGTGAGGCTGAAACTATTCTGTCTAATCCAAGAAGCTCTTGGCTGAACTTTTGCTTTACTTTTGAAGAAGAAAAGCTCTTCTGTGAAGAACCACACACTGCAAGGTAAGCACGAGATGGGTTTGGGAGTTGGTTAAGGTGCCCCTTCTTGAAACACTGTTGGTGTTTTACACCCTCATATTCTGTGCTGAACGTGGAGCTGCAGCAGTGTAGAAAGGAGATGAAGGGTGAGTCTGCTGCTCTCTGTGGTGCAATCCTGGTGGATGCTGTGGTTAAGCAAACTCCTCTAGTTCTTTGGCAACTTTTCAACCCCCTCCCTCCTCTTCCCCCCCCCAAACAGAAAAGCAGAGCAAGGAGTGAAAAGTGATCTTGCTCAAGTCCAGGATTTTAACTGTCACCAACCCTGGGAGCAGCCTGAATGTTTCCCTCAGTGACTGTTGCAATACCAGACCTTGCAGGAGCCTGTCCTGTGGGCTGGCAGGGGATTAGCACATGGTGGAAAAGCCTTTACTGTGGTTAAATTGAAGACAGAAAATATGTCAGCTCTGCCAGTTAGGATGATGGGGAGCCTCCAAGGCAGGCAGATCCCCAGGCTGGTAGCATTTCCCTCCTAAATGTTTTACTCAGCTACTTGCAGCTATTTTGATCCCCCCTACTGATCCTATCTCCCAGTAATGAACACCAGGCCAGGCAGCACTTTCACACAGAGCTGCCGTAATTAAGGCAATCACTTCATGTCAGTGCTAGGCAGTTACTTTTAAATAGTCACTCACCAGGGATTTGTGGCAGCAGGCTCCAGAATGGTCAGAAATAAACAAATAAACACTTTAAGGATATCAATTTTTATTTGACATTGTGAGATCAATAAGAAAAAATAATTTGTACAGCTTTGTGATACAACCATTGCTGCTGCAGAGTGAGGCTACTCATCATGAGCAGGGCCCTGATGCAGCGCACAGGGTGTTCCCAGCAGGACCTGCTCCAAGCAGCAGGTGATGTTCTCCACCCCCTTGTCCCACAGCAGCACCTCCTGCCTCAGGCAGGTCCTCGTGGCCTTACAGCAGCAGAAATGGGGCTTCTTGGATGTTCTGGGTGAACAGCTCTGCTCTAAGACCCTCTGCGAACCCTCACTGCCAACCATGGCTGCAGGACCCGTCTGGCACAGTGGTTACTGACCTCCTGCTGTGCTTCTCCCTCCCTCTGCTAATTCTGTCTCTCTTCTGCCTCACAAGGTCACCTAGCCAATGTTCAGCTCTTCCCTCTGTGCAGCAGCTGCTGCACAGCAGCCCTGTTCCCCAAGGAAAGAGCTCTGTCCACAATGGAGAGATGACCTGACACCTATTATTTGAGGCCTTTGGTGACGGCAGCTGGCAGGAGCTGATTTGTGACACCAGCCGGGGGGAATCGGGACACTTTAGGAAGTAATCCTGCAGCTCAGACACTTTCAGCTGGCAGAGTAACCCTTTCCAACCACACCCAGATGCTTAGGAGTGATTGTAGAGCAGCAGCTATGGGTATTGCTCGAGCACTGGGGCACCCACTCCATAGGACGGGCAGAGCTAGAAAAAGAGGCTTCGGTTTACACAGTACTTTTGCCAAGCTTTTTGCCTTTGACAGTTCTTAGCAGTTTAAAAAAAAAACCAAAAAAAACAACAACAGAACCCACCCAACAAATAACCTAACAGATGCCAAGATAAAAGGCTGAGTTTCCACTGTGGCAGTGAGACATCCTCAGACCAGGCAAAATTCTCGTTGGCCCCACCAGTATCTCAACCCACCCTCCCTTTGCTACATCAGGGAGGAGAAATGCCAGACCAAGATAGATTTTAGCATTGATTCAGCCCCAAGGGGAGATGAGAATTTAGATGTGAGTAAGAGTTAAGGACTGTATAATCTGTTCTAATACATGAAATCAAGACAGTAATCTTAAATCAAGGGCTCAGCTGGAGAAATCAAAGTGAAAGGCTGTGTTGGCAGAGAAAGGGGGAGTTGTCCCATGACCTGGACTACTGCCAGCAAACAGAGCAAAGTGCTGGACCACTGACAGAAGGGATAGTTCTTAATGATACTTAAACACTTCTCAGAGAAGATGACTTGGAGCTTGTTCCTGGTGCCAACACACAGTTCAGCATGTTCACAATGTTCAACATTGCCATGTTCACAACCGGGGAACACGGATACAGTGGGTGAAGACAGAGCGTGGTGGATTATCTGTGTGAGCTGCCTCCCCAGCACAAGCACCAAAGCCCAGCCACAGCCCAGGCACAGGGGGACAACATCAGACACTTACATAAAACAAAGGAGGGCAACAAGGAAATTACGTGATAATGAAAAACCAGGGGAAAAAACCAACCTTCACACAACTGTGTTTTAGCATTGTAAAAAATATAAAACCAAAAGCAATCTTTCTGACTTCCCCTGCCACACCGTGCAGGTGTCCCACAGGCATTCTAGGGACAGGAGATGCTGCCCCTTTTCCTGCTGTTCAGTGAAGCAGTGCACACAGCATTTCCGAGGGGCTCCACAGACTGTAGCGCAAGCAAACCGAGAAAATAAATACACTCAAACATTCCCTCCTGTCAAAGGACACCAACTGCAGGAAAAACTAGCTTGCTTTTTGTTTTAACTGAAGTTAAGTCAGCTGCAACTCATTTTAATATCTGAAACTTTTGGAGATGTGTTTCACAGCATAACTGTAGAATTTACACTGCATTGCCAATCCATAATTCGGTCATTCTCATTAACAGTGTACAAAGAAGGTCATTAGTTTATATATATATATTTATATATATATATACTTTATAAAGTCTGGAAGATCAATATAAATACTGCTCCAGAAATTAAAAAAGTGTTTACATCCCCGACTTGAATATTACATCTCAGTGTCCTGGGTTATTGGTAGGATCTGTAAAAGTCTTAGCGGCGCAGAGGTTCAAGTTTTCGAAATTTCAGTGCCGAGCTGGATGACAAAGCATCTTGGTTTGAAGAAGAATTCACTGTGTCTGGGGACTGGAACAATACTCTACCACGATGATTAAATACATAAAAAGACGGATGGTTCCTTAACGTGTCAAATGTCCTTCAAAATAAATGTAAAAAGCCAAGGTTAATACTCTTTTGGAGCAGGGAGTTTATAAGAGTCAGTCTGGGGTTTATTGGCTTGAGACACAGAAATACAAGCTTTCAACCCAAATCTGCTCATTTTCTAAGTTTCCTAAACTAAAACAGAGGAAATACAAAGCCAATTGTGAAAAATACCACAAAATGTCCACATCACACTTTCCCTTCCTTTCCTCGAGCTCAGGGGCAGCCTGTGGAGTGCTGCATGTGCACACCACATACCAGCCTTTGTTCAGCTGTCACTTGTGTTAACACCTTGTCAGCTTTCCATCCCTTTGGGTGCCTCAAGCTGAAGTCATTCACCTCAAGGTGAATGCTCTGAAATACACCCATGTCAACTTGTTTACTTTCCACACACTCCTGTGTCTTTGGAAATAGCCAGAGAAGCCACATCTGCCCGTCCAATTTCATATCCTTTCCAAAATCTCTTATTCTCTCAAAGCCTTTCAGATGTTCTGCCTTGAATAGTTCAGTGTAAGATTCAAATAACTCAGGCTCTTGTGAAGGAACAGACACAAACAGAGGGTGGGCCGGGCCCTGCAGTCTGTGAGACCATGTCACGACAGCAGTTTGTGATTCCTCAGCTCTACTTCCCTCGTACACATTTCGTTCCTCCACCAACTCTGCACAGCAGGATTTTGGATGAGGAAAAGCACAAAGTTTCTTTAATTTGTTCCTATTAGCTAACTCTCTCACTGTTGGCTTTCCCAGCTGTTCCTCTCAGTGCTCCTGACTACAACATGCATTCAAAAACTGAACTAAAACCAAGCTATTTCAGTGTGCAGTTTGTACAGTGAGTAGCAGATACCAGTGTTTACAAAACGAAGATATAAAACATACTTATTTTTTAGTTCTGAAGTGGCATCCATGTCTTTGAACTCTCCTGCAATATGTGCTATCCCATAGCAGGTGACTGCGAAGGCCAGCAGGGTCTGCAGGACTATCTGCAACAGAGGGAGCACAGAGCAGCACACGCATCACTGGGGGTTCTTCACGTTCACCCAAACATCTCAGCTCCTACACAGTGTCTCTAGTGCTTTTCACCCCATGACAGCACATGCAGGGGTGGGCAACCCAGCAGTGGAGAAACTGAGGCACGGAAGGAGCACAGCAAAGCCCTGGCAGAGCTCCAGCTGCCCAAGCTTGGGTCCGAGCTGCACCAGCTGAATCGACCCACACGGCTCCTCGGTAATGTCCCGAGCCCAAACACCATGTTTCTGTGCACTCCAGGATCCCAACTCCCCTGAGGAACGTGCCAGCTGCCAGCACAGGCTGTGCCAGGCTGCCCCTGGCACCTGATCTCCCTGCCCTTCTGATTAAGCAAAAAGGGAACAGATAACTGAAGTGGAATTCAAAAACTGAGCAAATAAGAACCCCCCTTCCTGAAGCAGGCTGTGCTGGGATCAAACAGGCACATGGTCACAATGGATAAACACAAGCCAGAGGGAGGAGGGTGTTTGTGCTGCAAAGGAGGAGATGGATGCAAAAGCTCCCTGAGCTACGTTCAGGGAATCCTGGACAAGGTGCCCCAGGGTAATTCTGAAGAAAGAGAGGGAGGTTTGGACCTTGAGCTTCTTCTCTCTGACAGGTATGACATACCCAGGAAGCTGGGATGGAAAATGTGGTTCTTTTTGAGAGAGGGAGCTTGAATGAAAGTGCAATTTAAAAACTATTTTGACCTTGCCTACCACACTAAAAAAAATAAAAAATAGAGAGAGACCAAACCATCCCCACAGCTACACCTTTCAAACATGACAAAAACTTACATCTATGGGCAACGTTTCATCTTCCTTCTCTGTCAACCTCATGTACGAACGATCTACAAAACAGAAACACACACATGCACCAATCACTCTGTACGCGCAAACACACAGCCCAGCAGCACAACCCCCCCACGAGAACCGGCCGTGGCTCTGAGACACGTGTCAGCCCGATCTGGGCTGCCCCCGGCCCCGCTGTGACCCCGCTGCTCCGGAGCACGACTGGCCCCGGCCCCGGGCAGGCAGCAGGGAGGCGGGGTGTGGGGCCAGGAGGCAGCGGGGGGCCGAGAGGCAGCCACCCTTTCCCTCCCTCTTTCCCTCTCCCATTCCCTCCTTCCCTCCTCGGCTGCCGCGACGCCCGCAGGGGACGATCCCCGCGCTGCCCCCGGTGAGTCCCCAGCCCCGCTCTCCCCGCAGCCCGTCCCGCACGGGCAGGGCCGCCCCTGCCGCCGAGGCTGAGGATGATCATGATAAGAATGAGGATGATCATGGTGAGGATGAGGATGATGGTGCTGCCGGGCCCGGCCACCGCCCCGGGAGCTCCCCGGCGGCCGTGTGGCGGTGCGGGTGCCCCGGCTGCCCCCGCCCCGCGGCCCCGGCGGTGACTCACGCTGCGCCGCCGAGAAGGCCGCGTGTGCGAGCGCGAACAGGCCGAGCCCCACCAGCCCCTTCCACACCGACCCCGCCGCCATCGCCGCCGACAGCGCGCCCCCGGCGCGCGCTGATGGCGTCACCGAGGGCGGGGCGGGGCCGCGCCCGGGGGCGGGGCCGTGCAAAAAGAGGCGTGGTTTCCTCCAGAAAAGGGCGTGGCCACCCCGCCGCTTTCCCACGCGCCGTCATTGCGAAAATCCGAGTGGTCGCGATGGACCTCGGGACGGTCCCAGGGGGCGGTGGAGGGACAACGGAACTGTAGGGCCCGGGACCAGGCCCGCTCCCTCCACCGGATCCCTTCCGGGGCCATGGGGGTCCGGGGTAATTCCCGTTTTCCGCGTGTTTGACCTCAAAGCTTGAGGAACCGGTGCAAGAAAAAAACGGTGTCAAGGGATGCACAGCACGAGCAGGGAGACGCTCCTGTCAGAGCCAGGCTTGGGGCAAAGCAAGGACGCCCGAGGGTCCCACGCAGCCAAGCATCCTGGTTCCTCCATGCCCCCAAGGCACAAAGATAAGAGGCACAGAAGCAATTCTTTGAGGGCGATTCCTAGAAATCACCTTTAAACTGACCACTGTGGCATTTATTGCAGCCCTTGCCCCACCGGCTGCACGAATCCTCTCTATTTCTTGGTAAACAAAGTGGGAAGTTTACCCTGATCCCACCTCGAGGTTGATGGCGGTTCCTGGCACCATCCACATGCCTCGGCACTGTGTGAATGCACCATCGCCCTCCAGCATCCCCCCGGGTCCCGTCAGCCCAGGCCGGGGGTATCCCGCAGGACACCCCTCCAGCATCACAGAAAACACCCGCTCTCGCGCGTGGCTGCGCAAAACTTCTTCCTTGCACCAGGTCTCGGGGATTTTTTTTTTTTTCCTTCTTGGAAACCTCCTTGAGCCCCCAGCACCTCTCCCCTTTCTGCACCCTCGTCCCAGCCTCCCCTCGCAGCCCCAGTCACACCCAGGCGCCCCTTCCCTTCCCGAACCTCTCCTTGTCTTCGCCCCCGACCCCCGCTCTCCCCGCTCCCTCTCTCCCCTCAGCCCCGCTCGCTCCCGGCCCGTCCCTATCCGGGCTCCCCGCGCTGTTCCCGCCCCCGGCGCCTGCGCCCAGCGCCGCTTCCTGGTGTCGGCGGGGCCGGGCCGGTGCCGGGGCGATGGCGGGGCCGGGGCCGGGGCTGGCGGCGGCCGCGGGGCTGTGGGCGCTGGGAGCGGCGGCCGCCGAGGTGCCGGCGCGCCCCGGGGCGCTGGAGGAGGAGATCGTGTCGGAGAAGGCGGCGGAGGAGAGCCACCGGCAGGACAGCGCCAACCTGCTCGTCTTCATCCTGCTGCTCACCCTCACCATCCTCACCATATGGCTCTTCAAGCACCGCCGCGCCCGCTTCCTGCACGAGACCGGGCTGGCCATGATCTACGGTGAGCGGCACCCCGCGGACCCCCATCCCTGGGAAACCCCGGGAGCTGCCCGAGCACTGGGAGCGCCGTCCGGACCAGTCCCGGCTCCGCGCTGGGCCGGCTGGAGGGGCTGGGTGGGCGCCCGGCCGCCCCCTCCCATGGCACCGCCCGTGCGGACCGGCAGCTCGCCGTTCCCTTCAGTTCCCTTCAGTTCCCGTCAGTTCCCTTCAGCCGAGGGGCTGCGACACGGCGGGTTTGGTGGGCGAAGGGTGCGGGGGTCCAGGGGGGTCCCGGGGGACACATCCCGGGTGCAGCTGGGTGCTGCCGTGTCGCCCGGACCAGCCAGGCTGTCGCCCTGTCCTGGCGTGCCCCGTGCTCAGCCTTATCTGGGTGTTGCTGGAGGGAGGATTGGTTGTTTTCCAAACCCGAGATACCAGAAGGCTCTCGAGGGCAGAGTTACTCTCAAGTCTCCCAAGACGGTGAGGAGCTGGTTGGGTTTCCACAGGCGGCCTCAAAACCTCATCACTGAGCACTGGCAAGTCCCACTTACCTGCTCCAGGACTTGGGGCAGCACAGACCAGTTCTTGCACTGGTCAGAGGCTTTGCACTGGTCGAGGGTCTTCCATCCCAGGTTGGATGGGGCTCTGAGCAACATGGTCTAGTTGAAGGTGTCCCTGCCTGTGGCAGGGGGCTTGGAAGTAGATGATCTTCAAGGTCCCCTTCCAGCTGAAAACCACTCTGTGATCCTGCTTGCTGGGGCCAGAGGCTTTGTTTCCACCCTGTGTTTAGAGCGTCCAAATTTCCAGAAGCTGTCCAAGAAGAGTGGAGAGGCCATTTGGGGGATGCTTCTACCCTTTGTCATGCAGAGCCAGCAGCCTTGCATTCTGCCTCTTGGGGACCTGTGTACACCAGCTTTTACTTTTGGGTTTCCTCCTCCTGCTGTGACAGGACCTCTTGGTGAGGAAGCCTGTGTGTGTTCTCACAAGAAGTGGAGCAAGGCTGTGGGTCAGGGGAGTGGGTCTGTAGCCATTTGGGTTTTAGCAGTGGCCTGTGATTTAGTGAGGTGACATGGCCTCGTGAAGTGGCCCGAATCACTGTATGGAGGTGCCATATGTGGCTCTGCCTGAGTTATCCGGAGTTCAACCAAAGTAGGACTGGGAGTTGTGGGGAAGTGATTAACATGGTCAGGGATCCTTATCTAGACAAGATTTGTTGAGTCCAGGATTGAGAAGGCGTGTTCTACTGCATGCTGTGCTTAGTGTCTCTCCTCTGTGCTGCCCTTGCCCTGGCTGGTTGTGGGTGATGTGTGACCACACGTGGTCAGAGCAGAATCCCCCGCCCAGCAGAAAGCTTTGTTCTGAAGGCTGTAACTTGACCTATTCTGGCTGTTGGCTTTTGGCTTTTGTGATCCTAAATTTCAGTTAATTTGAAGTGTCCTTCCAGATGAAGGGGTGGAGACACTTGCATCAGCCCAGAGGCACAAAATCCTGGTCAGCCTTTTCAGATTCCTTCGAGCCACGGCTGAGGTGGGCGCAGGTGTCCGATGGCCTCCTGCCCAGGGCAGGGGTGGTCACCTCCCAGGACAGGAACTGTGCTGTGGGGAAGGTCTTCCTTCTGCTGCCCCAGAGCTCCTGACACACAACTTTCTATTCCTTTCATGCTTTCAAACTTGCCCTTAACCTTGTTCTTCTTCTCCTGGAGTTTTCTTCCTCTTGATCCTCCATTCTCTCTGACCTACCTGAGTGCTGTCAGTGTTCTCAGAGCACAATCCAGGTTGTTTCAGTCTCCTGCTGATCCATGAAATGCATCTTTTCTGTCTACTGTTCTGCAGACTGTGCTCAGAGAATTGCTGGCAAAATCAGTAATGTCACCTGTTTGATCATGCAGAAAATCCCAAGTTTTTCCCTGGCATCAAGGTTTTTGGCTTCTCAAGTAGTGGCAACTGCCATGGAAAAAGGGATGTGTAATTTCCCAAGGAGTGGTGAGATGCTGTTGTTTTACAATGACAACTTAAAATCTGCAGGGAAGAAGGCAGGTATTGCTGTCCTGGCTCCCTGTGTTGCTTTCAGCCTCAGGGAAGTTCACTGAAAATGTGGAAGGGCTGCAAAACAGACTCTGAAATCTGGGCAAGAGAAACAATTTGCAAAAGCTTGTCTTTTTCTGTTTAAGAAAACTGACAACAACTAAGTCAAATTAAACTCTTGCATACAACTCTTCTGGTGAAACACATCAGTTTCCTTGGTGTCTGTGTTTTTACTCAAAGTTATAATCTCTTGCTCTGGGTGGACTTCTGTTTCAGAAATCACACTGTCAGTTCAAAGCTGATGTTCAAGAGCTGGACACAGGCTGGAATCATTTCACAGTGATAGAAAACAGGTGTTTAGTACCCTTAAGCTTCATTCCAGTGTTTAAAATGAGGTTCCTACATCAGAGGTGCTCAGTGTTTAGGATGATTAATTGAATAATTTTGTTTCAGTTCTTTTCAGGGTCTGATGGTGGACGTGGCAGGATCTTCTCTAGAAGTTTAGTTTCCTTGTACTTGTTTTCACTTGGCCCCTGGACTGTGTGTGTCTAAACTGCTTGTTGTCAGGATGCCTTCAGTTGCTCGCTGCATTTTTCTTTCCTTTCGGTGTCCAGACTAATGCTCGCCTGGGGATCCTGTCTGTTTCCATTGTTGTTAAGTGCTGGGTTGGTAATATATTAGTCTTCATTTAAAACCTTACTTCGGAAATGTTCAACAGCACCTTAAAAAAAAAGCCCATGGGCTTTTGTTCTTTTTAATGAAGTTGGGAGAAATGCAATGAAAATAATCTCTTGCACTTCGCATAAAAGAACTCAATTAATTTACCGGTTTTGCCTTCAGCTTCTCTACTCCTTGCAGGTTTTGGCTGGCAGCTTCCTTGGTGTCAAGTTCCCTCTGCTCAGCTCCCTCCCAGGGCTCAGTTTTGTAAAGCTTTTGGCTGTAAAAGCATGTTGATACTGGTGGACTGGCTCACGGGCTGCTGCTTGGGCAGCCCTGTGAGTGCCAGGAGAGTCTGAGCCTTTTCCTAAGAGGCTGTCAGAGCCAGGAGCACCTACACAGTCCCCTGGGCTTGGTCCAGGTACCCTGAGCTTAGGACTGGGTTCAGTGTCAGGAAAACCTTGGCAGGTTTGTTCCAAGTGCCACCAGCGACCATTGTTAGTTGGGAAGGGTTCTTTTGAGGTCCACTGTTGGGCAGGAGGGGCTGCTGGTGGGGCATTTAATATTGGTAGAATGCTTGGTTTTCATGGAGCAGCAGGATGCTTTCCCTGCAGGGAACTCCAGTGGTGTCTCTGAGTTGGGAGCTGCTGGGCAATGCTGGGTCACGCTCGGTGCCTGGGAGATATTTGTGCACATGTGTGTTTGCACATGCTGCCCTTTCCCACCTGGTCTGGAGAGCCCTGGGAGCCTCCCAGGCAGCCTGTTACTGGGCAAGATAAAGTCCTGACTTTGGGAGCCTCAAGCACAGTGGTCTTGGCAGGTATTGTAGGTTTATCTATCCCTTTTCCCTTGCCCCATTCCTGGCCAGAGTGGGAATTTGGCTGTGTCTGGAGCACGGCTGGCACGCAGGGCCAGAACAGCTGCCTGGATAAGTGAGACAGTGAGGAGGAGCAGGGATGCTATCAGATGTAGGGCTGCTTTGGGACAGGGATTAAGAGTGGAGAGGCGGGTGAGTCAGGATCCCTTCTGAATTTCCAGCAGCAATGTCCTTCTGTCTGTCCCTCCTTCCTCCTATGTGGCCTCTCCTGTCACAGTGCTGAGCCCAGGCATTAAGGAGGTTGCTGGGTGGGTTTCTGTCTCAGCAAGTGCAGGCAACTGCTGCTGCTGCTACAGGGTTCTGACTCCTGCATGAAGGTCTAAAATCAACTATTTTTTTCAAGGAAAGACTTTTTAAAGGCCATTTCAGGTAGCTCTGGAGGACTACAAAACATGGTGTACTGTAACAGCCATAAGCAGATGTAACTAATCCTTTGAAGCTCTCTTTGTCCCGTTGAAGAGTTTTGGTTGTTTCCCATGGTACCTCAGGGATCATCATCTGGGTGAAAGGAAGACAGGGTGTTTTGTGTTGCTGCTGTGGTGCTGTGCACCCCCCTGCCTCATGCTCGTGTAAATACTGTGGTGTCCCGATGTGCTTGACATCCTTGCCTGCATTCTATACTTTTATTTCTGGATCATGGGAAGATCATAAGAACAAAGAGGATAGCAGAAAAGTAAGCAATAGAATTCCTCTTTGGTGTCCCCTGTAAGTGATGCTGATGCAAAAGCAGTTCTCACAGTGTGATGTGCCCTGAAGCAGCTCTCCTTGCTGGAGCTGACCATGCCTGATGTGCTGAGAGTGACCTGTTCTGCTGCTGTTGGGGTGATTCAGTGCAGGATAAAGCATGTGTGGAGCACCTGGTTCATGGTGCATGGCTTAAAAGCATCGGTAGCCTTTTAGCTCACCTGTGCTGCAGAAGTGCTGTGTTAGAGCAGGGTTTTGGGTGAAGCTCCCCAGTTTCAGTGCAGTCCCTGGGCAGAGCTGACTGTGTCACTGGGGTGGTAGGTCAGCAGTGCTGAGTCTGTCTGCAGACAGCTCCTCTGCCCCCGCTCATGGCCTGGATGTGTGCTCAGTTAGCCCTGCAGTGTGTGGCATCCCTTGGGATGGGAGGTGGGGGCTTTTCTTCTGGCAAAGGAAAAGGAGCAAATCTTGTCCTGGAAAACTTCTGTCAAGGGAAGAGAAAGCAAAAAGTGGGTGTCAGATCAGGAACTGGCTGCAGGAGATGCTGAATGCCCTGGGACCCCATGGTGTCCTGCTCAGCCACAACTCCTATCCAGGCTCTGCTCCTGTGAGATGGTGGCACAGAAAGAGTTGGGTGTTCCTTTCAGTCGGGGTTGTGCCCTGCCTGTAGGAAAGCACAGAGCAAGGTCTTAATTAAGGCAACAGCAAGGAAGCGAGAGCGTCCTTGGAGGCAAATGGAGAAGCCTTCAGTGTTGCGGTCTCTGTTTACTTCTCACATGTCTGAAAGCTTTTCATAAATGTGTGGTTCAGAAATGGGGTTAAGATCCAGGATTTCTGTGGCGACTTGGGGCTGCCTTAACCAAGAAGTTTCCAAACCCCTTTGTGCTGAAGGCTATACAGAAAGGTGTCTTGTGGGACACTTTTCCTCCCCATCCTGCAGATGTCAAAAATCTCTGCCAGAAGAGCACTCAACACACTGTGGGTGAGAATCTGGATGTGAGACCTCAGAGCACAAAAGAAAAATGCTGTATAAATTGCTGACTTGCAGATTAACCCCATGATGCTCCTTTGTAGCAGCTGAGCTGGAGGCAGAGTTGGCTCTTGGGGCTGCCCTGGGGCTGCTGCTTGTGGTGCAGAACTGAAGCTTGCAGGGGCGAGGAGTAGATCTGGGTGGTCAGCCTGGATTGGAAAACTCTCATGGTTTTATAAAAAAGGGGAGAGCTGGTGTGGCAGGAGGCTGTATGGTGCTGCAGCACCTTAGAAAGGATTCTTGTCAGCCTCAAAGTGTTGTTGGTGGTTGCTGGGTATCGCTTTTAATCCCCTACCAAAATGAAGAGTTTGATGTTTTAGTGTCAGGTTTTGGGGTGTAACGTGCATAGTTTGGGCACATGTGAGCAGCACCTGGCCCAGGTGCCCAGCCATGTGCTCACCCCAAGAGACCCAGTGTGCCCTCGATGTCAGCTGTTGGCTGCACTGGAGTGAGGGTCTGACTGATTGCTGGGTAATTAAAAGCCTCCAGGACCCATCCATGGCTGTGTTAGGAAGTCCACATGAGCATGAAATGTTTGCATGGCTGACGGGGGATGAAGATGGTTTGATTTCACATGGGCAATTATTTGGCTGGTGGTTGTGCTCAGGAGCTGAGCAGTGTCAGGATCCCAGCATACCTGATGCTGCATCCACGCCCAGAGAGATCATCCCAGGAGTTTGCCATGGCTTGTCTCACCAGCCTGTGTCCCTGCCCAGGTGTCCTGGTCGGAGTGGTCCTGCGCTATGGCATCCACGTCCCCAGCGACGTCAACAACGTGACACTGAGCTGCCAGGTGCAGACCAGCCCTGCCACCCTGCTGGTCAATGTCAGTGGGAAGTACTACGAGTACACCTTGAAGGGGGAAATCAGTGCCCAGGAGCTCAACAACGTCCAGGATAATGAGATGCTGAGAAAGGTAAGGGAGTTGGCAACTGGAGAGGTGAGCGGTGCTTCCCACTCGCTCCATGGGGTTAGTCCTGGCTCTGCTGGATTAAGGGATTTTATTTTTGTTTTTTAAACTTGTGATTGTGATCAGCTATAAATTATAAGTTGAACACAATCTAATGAAACTCTAGTTTCAACTGATCTTAATTTAAGCTGTATAGACTCTGGGATGTGTCTCCAGAAGATCCCAGAAGACACATCCTTGGCGTTGACCCAACAGCATTTCACCTGAGGGGGGTTCAGGGTTTCCTTCATTTATTACTTTCTTATTTGTGTTTTGTCTTGCAAAGTTTTAACAAATCATTTTACTGTTGTTTTTTTTTTTTATCTTTCTTAACAGGTGACTTTTGATCCTGAAGTATTTTTCAACATTTTGCTTCCTCCAATTATATTTTATGCAGGCTACAGCTTGAAAAGGGTACGTGCCTTTACAGTGCCGACGTTTTTAGTTCCTCTGCCTCCAGAGAATTTTTAATACTTGCAAGTGCTTTAATGCTTGCTCAGCAGGCCAGGGTGGTGGAGGTGGGTATGGTTTTCCCCAGCACATGCAGGATTGAGGGAAGCAGAACTGAGTGCCCCAGTCATTCTCATCTGTCCCTTTGCCCTGGAAAGGGTCAGTGACTTCAACAGTTTCCAGCATGGGTTTGCACAGGGATTTTTGAGGTCAGCCAGGCCATTTCAGCCATCCCTGCTTTCCAAACACATAGGAGTGTGGGAAGCTTTTAGAAAGCAGCAGCTCTCTGAAATGCTGACTTGGAATGAGAGGAAAATGATGCTGTTTAGCTTGCGGGAGAAGGAAGGAGGAACGCTGCTGGGTTAGGAAATCAGTTCCCAGGACTTGAAACAGCACCTTATTAAATACACAGGTACAAGAAAATGGTATATTCATGTTTATTAATGCTGCTTTAACTGCTGGTCTGGCAGTGTGCTGTGCTGGGCACCTCCTGCGTGTCCAGCTCATGATGCCTGAGCTGGGTCCAAGTTGCTGCTGACACTGTAGGTGCCTGTGCTGGCTTGAAATAAATTGTTAGCAAAATATAATTCAGTTTTGATGTTTTTTTTCTACTTCTAGAGGCACTTCTTCAGAAACTTGGGATCCATCCTGGCATACGCTTTTCTCGGCACTGCCATTTCATGCCTGGTGATCGGGTGAGTAAATGGAGCTGGTCAGGTTCTTCCACAGGAGTTTGAGCTGTGCTTGGAGGCAATGCCTGAGCCTGGAGCTGCAGATGCTAATCCCAGCTCTGAAAGGTCTCACAGGCTCTGCTACTACTGCTCTGCAGCAGCAAATAATACTATTTACTGTCCAGACTGCTGCTGTGTGGACAGAGTGGTTGCTGTCTAATTGCAGAGTGCTCTCTCAGCATCCCATGGTAATAGTCATTCATGGCAAGGAAGGTTTCACAGTTCTCTGAAGATTATCTTGAAAAACCAGCAGCTTCACATTCTTGAAAGCATAGCCCTAATGAGCTTGAGACACAAGAGTAGAAAGGCAGGATCATAAACACAGGTGCCTGGTGAGCACAGATGTGTTTCAAATTATTTATCCCTCTGTGCAGAGGGAGCTTGATGATTCTTGCTTTGAGCACACAGGCTGGGAAAACATAGTGTGTTTTCTGTTGGAGTCCAGTGGATTCAGGCAAGCTCAGCATCTGCATTATCTGTTCCTCACTGAAAGTTTTGGCCATTTTGAAGTCAGGCTGAGGTCATCCCACTGAATGGTGTTCATGTGAGCGCTGCAAAAGTGATGGTGGGATCCCACAAGCCTGGCTCCTGCTTTTCTTTAGCTGTGTTATGCTCACTGAGGAGTTCTGGTCCCAGTTCCTCTCTGGCACTGTGTTTGTGGTCGAGTGCAGCAGGTGCTTTGGTGTGTATGGTCCTGCACTCACCTCCAAGATCATGGCCCTGGGGTTTCACCAGGCTCAGCTGATCCTGTTCCTTGATGTTCTGGCATTTGGATAACTTTTGAGGTTATCTGGCAAATTCAGGGGAATTGAGCCCATTTTAATGTTTTAATGCACTGCAGAGATGAGTAATTGCCTCTTCTAATCACCAGTTCTGTTGTGTATGGCTGTGTGGCGCTGATGAAAGTCACTGGGCAGCTTGGGGGAGACTTCTACTTCACTGACTGCCTCCTATTCGGTGCCATCGTGTCAGCTACTGACCCAGGTATGTTAAATCGTTATGTTTCCCCTCATATTACCTGTATTTTGGTCTGTTTTGAGGGGAGGAAAGTCTGAAACCTCTGCAAGTTCCCTCCTTTTGAATTTTGGAGTTTAATTTATTTGTGGGATTCTTAGAGATCCAGTTTGTCTCTGTGCTTTTTTATTTCCTTCCAGTTTTGTGTAACATAGCTTTCAAACCTCTGATTTCCTGAATCCTTGTTTGCAGTGAAATCTCTCTTGACTTTGCTGGGTTTTGGGACAGGTCCACTGTGTTGCTGCCATCGTGTCCCAGCAGCTGATGCAGAACAAGATGTCTAATGTGGGGAGGGTTCAGTTTATAGTTTTAGTTAGTTGAGCTATTTTCTCCTGCTTCCATTGTGATAGGATTTAATCTAATTGAAATTAGATTAATGAAACGCCCTAATGAGTAGTACTGAGGACAGTAGTAACATCTTGGTCTACTGATGCACTTTATAAATCAAAGCTATGAAAAACATGCCTTATCTAACTGAATTGTACTTAGTTCATGATTGCTTTTGTGTGGTAGCTGTTTATTTGTATGCTCCGACTTCGTGTAAAAACACAAGACCGCAAAAAGGCCTCTCTTTGTTCCTGCCCTTTGCTGAGCAGGGCTTGAATTCCTTCCTTTGTAGACTGGCTACTACTTTTGAGAGCAGCATGGGGTGGCAGCATCACCCCCTTCCTAATGCTACAGTACTTTTGTTGGATATTTTTAAATGCAGATATTGGTCAGTTTTGCTTGGAATGGAGAGATTACACACCTGGATAAGCCCAGTCTTCTGCCCTTTTGAAACAAGTGTCATTTCCAGATGAATTGGGACTTTTACCTGTTCATTTTGACAATCAGTCATTTTTATTTTCAAAAGCAAAATGAGGAGCACCATATGTATAAGCATATATGCAGGAATAACACTGCAGAGCACAACCCGCAGCACAGCGTGGCAGTAGCCATGTCTGTCTGCCAGGAGGAGGTGTGAGATGTGCATTCCCCATGAGCTTGTAATAATTTATTTTTTATGTTTCCCTAAGATTTGCCAGGTATTGGTGTGACTATTACTGCTGCTATTTTTATTTTTTAAAAAGTGATTTCCCAGCTTCTTCAAACGTGCCTGGGTTGGGTGTTCAGTTGTTCAGGTTGGATCAGGCCTTCAGTTCCCTGAGCAGGGAGCTGTTCCCATGTGGCTGCAAGATGGATTTTCCTCCCTGGAACTTAGCTGGGGAGTCAACACTGAAATGGGGGCACATTTCTAAAGTGGGGATCACCCCACAGAAGTGGTGGTGGTGTAGAAGGTCTGATGGCAGGTGGGCAGAGGCCAGGACTGTAGGTAGAAGTAATGCTTAGAAATGCTGCAGGCAAGCTGTCAGTGTCATGTCCCTCCTTCAGGCTTTGAAATAGGAACAAGAAGATTCCACAGGTTAAAATGGAGCATCTCCCAGGGCATAAAGGGGTTAAACCCTCCCAGTGTGCCCCAGTGAGTCCCTGAGTGCTGTTTGAAAGGACTTTCACAGAAGTTGATTGGAATTATCTCAGCCCTCGGCAGCAACCTGGCCTGTGCCTGATTGATGACCATCTCTGTCTTGCTTTAGATGGTTTTGCAAGGCTCATACACAAAGCCTTCTGCTTTTCATTATCTTCATGGAGCCTCTGGATCACGGAAGGGCTTGAGGGTACTCCAATATCTGCCGTGTGGCCGTAAATCACAGAAACTCCCACATGGGGTCTGAGCCAATGCCTGATTTTTTTCCAGTCATGTCTGAATTGTTACACATCTGTGCTGGCACTTCCAGTGTGTCACCCTGTGTTGAATCTGCGGATTTATCTCGAAGTATTAGGGATGGAAGGAAAAGGCAGTCATTGTTCTGGACAAGCCTGATCCTCCCGGTCTTCTGCAGGTGGAGGAAGACTCTCCCTGATGCTCCGAGCTAACGGCATCCCAACAGCTGGATGGCTCTTGCCAGCATGGTACTGGGGTACTGGCACCATGAGCTCAGACCCCCAGGAAGGTCAGAGCAGAGCTTTATGTCTGCCTCCAAAAGATTCACTAGACCAGGATGTGTTTTAGTAAAAGGAGGCGGAGGGAAGTGATGAAGCAAATCCAAATGTGAAATAGCAGAAGGAGGACTGTCAAAGGGAGCACGGGGGGCAGCTGGCACCGTCACAGCAGAGTGGCACAGATGTGCAGTGAGGCAGCTTTCTAATAAGGGACGTTTTGTCTTTGATTACACCAAAATAACAGCACCTTTTGAACGTCTCTCTATTTTTCTCTTTGTCAGTGACTGTCCTTGCCATATTCCACGAGCTCCAGGTTGATGTTGAGCTGTATGCCCTTCTCTTTGGCGAAAGCGTCCTCAATGATGCCGTTGCCATAGTGCTGTCTTCGTAAGTGTCTTCTGTTCTTATTTTTAATTGTTATGTATGTTACATGTCAGGTGTTGAGGGGGGAGCCACCTGACCTTGCTCCTGTAAAATAGGAGCAAGGGTGTTTGCAGGAGCATATTAAGTGTCCCAAAAAGCTGTAGTGACCTTCTGATGCATGTCCTCATTGCAGACTTGGGATTACAGGTTGTCCTTACAACTTCCCCCTGCACGATGGATAGTTCTATTTTGCTTTTATGGCCAGTTGACCCATCCATATGGGTCAGTTTTTATGTCCCTCTGAAACAGGAAAAGCACCATGTCTGCATTTCAGCCACAGGACCCTGCTGAAAACCCTTGCTGATGGCTTTTCTCTTACCTGCCTTCATTCCCATCCACAAATATCTGCTTTTGTTTAGGTGGAAATAGCTGGTAAAGCAGCTGTTTCCTTTTTCTCCCCACTTTCTGTGCATTGAGAAGGTGGTGCTTCTTACGGCTGGAGTTAATGCCCTGGACTAAACACAGGGGAAGCTTGCTGCCTTTCTAAAGGATGTTTTATATTCTTTAATATTTTATGTCCTCTGCATGCAGGACATATTTTATCTGCTTCTTCACTGTGTTGTCATTGCGGGAATTTGTTTGGAAATATATAATATCTGCAATGGTGACAGCTTAACATATAGCTCAGACTAATGCAGAAAATATTTCTGGAATACTTGTCACTCCAGCGTGCTGGTTGTGTGGGTTTTACTGGAGGCAGCAAGTAACTTACTGTGAGCTGTGAATTGCCACCCGCGTAAGCTGTGTTTACTGAACTGAGTGTTTCTGTTGGGGTTTCTGGAACTGTTTGTATTGCTCACTCTGGCTCTTGTGCTGGATGTGTCACCGCTGGTGCGAGGGGAAACGCTGCACAGCCCACATCGTGTTTCAGAAGTGATCCTGAGTGAGGAAGGGACGGGGTCTCCCAGCCTGTGCTGGGAGGTTCTGGGTGGGAGTGGGTGGATTCAGCATCAGAGTAATGGAATTTGTGGTGGATCACACGTAGGTGATGGCACTGTGTGCAGTGATTTACCTCTTGCACTGTTTTAGTACCAGTTTTGTAGCTGTTGCTCTGATTTCCTGCCTTCCTCTCTCCACAAGCTGAGCTCAGTCCACCCCCTCTACAAAACAGGATAATTTGCACCAAGGCAGCAGCTCTGAGCTCAGTCAGCAGTTATTTAATTTTGCTGCAGAGTTTTTGGGCAGAGGGGCCTGGCAGCATGAGGCGCTTCTCAAGGGCATCTCAGCAGTTGTCCTCTCTTTGATTTAAAGCTTGCCCTGGTCTGTCTTCACTGTCAGCCATAAGCAGTGTAAGGCAGCCCCAGGCTGCACCACAGGTATCTCACATTCAGTGCAGGTAGTTCAAGTCACCTGCACATAACCACGTCTTGGATGCAAGGAGGAGGTGAGGGTCTCTTGTGCCAAGCAGGAGAGCTCCTCCAGGAGCAGTCCATAGCTCCTACTTATGGTTCCCCTTTTTTAAATTTAGTTTGGCATTTGCCTGTTTCACAGCAGTGGCGTAAGTGGGCGAACCACACGGGGATGGTTCTACTCCCACAAGCACAGCAGGACCTGCTCCCCAGTGAGGAGCTGTTGGGAAGGCGAGGAGGTGGGTGGTTTCTGGGCAGGTGGGCTGTGCTGTTGGAGGAGCTGCCACCTGGGTGACAGATGGTGGTGGATCCCACCCTGTTCCAGGTGAAGTGGAGCTCCAGCCACAGCTGGATGAGTGCATGGGATTGGTGATTGCCCCAGGGAGTGTTGTCAGCTCCTTGCACGGGGTTTCTGCCAGGAGCTGGGTGCTCCAAGGCCCCTCTTCTCCCTGCTTTCAGCCTCAGACAAATGTCTGTTCCCGTGCTTAGAGACCAGGACCCGTGCCTTTCTGTTGCTGCCTTGTGCTGCCTTGGCCTGGCTTGGCTTGCAGCAGCAGGGAACTTGTTGCAGGATGAAGAGGAATTGAACCCAGAACTGAAAGCCAGTGGGCAGTGAGGTGCTGGGACTGCGGTTTGGGAGCAGTGGGGTAAATGCAGCCACAGGGTCTCTACCTGCTTCTTCCAAAGGGAGGTTTCACAGAGACTAAACACCACGGGGATCCCCACGGGCAGCTGGCAATAAGGTCTTATTAGCGATGCAAAAACCAAAGCCAGAAGGAGAACTGTAAGAGATTAAAACACGAAGCCAACACCCAAAGAGTTGGTTGTGGAGGGGAAATGAAACCAGTCTGGATTTAAAAAAAAAAGCCACGAAACCCCAAACCCCAGAACAAGAGCACATTGGTGAATGAGAAGTAAAAAATGGAGTTGGTGAAAGGAATTAAATCACAGGGAGAAATCTGCAGCTTGCAGTGTAAAAGGCAATGCAGAAAAATGAGATGTGTTAAAGGCAGGGAAGGTTAGCAAGGGAAGTGACCCATGATATGTTGGAAAGGGGGGGACTGTCATTCTTGTTGCAGGAAAATGTTAGTGTGTAGTTAGGAGAGAAAGATGCAGGACGTGTGTGCAAGGCAGTAAGTGCCTGTTCCAGCATAACTCAGCAGGTTAAACAGTGTTTAAAGTTCACATACAGGGGTTTTAAGAGAGCCAGCCAAGGAATTGTTAACTAGGAAGTTAATGTTTTTGGTAAGTTTATATCAAAGAAAGCAATGTAAGGAGTCTATGAATGGGATTTAGGAGCTGGGTAAGGGCCCCCCGGTATCCCAGCCTTTCCAGGTAAAACAGTGGAATTGCTCATGCGAGGCTCGGCTCATCAGGACTTGGCAGGGAGCAGATTCAGTAATGGGATCAGCGTGGCAGACCTGTTTGCCGTCTCATCACAAGGGTCTGCTGAGGTTTGGTGGGTGCAGAGAATAGTGTTCTGTTGTGAATGGCACGGTGCCATCTGCCTTGCTACCCTGTGATATTGCACTTCAGAACTCAGAGCAGTGCAAACCAAATGTAGTGCATGTTAAATGTGGCAAAACGGCAGAAGTTACAGTTCTCCAGGGGATATTCACATGAGCCGCCTCGGTGGAGTCGATGGAGAAATTTAAGCTTCCCACTTGAATGGTTTGTGGTCCCACAGCGCTTGGCTTTTACAGAGAGCTGGTGCCAAACCCCCGAAATACCATCATAAATGACAGATCATTTGAGGGACAGGCTTTGGTCTGGTGCTCTCTAGGAGTAAATGCAGAGCCATGCCTGGGAGGGGTGGCTGAAATGCAGACAGCCGGTGGTAGGGAAGGGGATCCCAAACTCCCTGGGACAGGGTGGGTGTGCTGCAATCCCAGGGGATTGCAGTGTCTCCCCAATTCCTCAGGCTCAGTGGCTTCAGCAGTCGTGGCACTTTGCAAGGCTCATGTAGCACCGTGAGGTGCCTCTGCCTCCAGACTAAGGAGTGTTTTGTGTGTGCTTTCCCTCCCTCTTCCAGTTCAATAGTTGCGTATCAGCCAGCGGGCGACAACAGCCACACGTTTGATGTCACAGCGATGTTCAAGTCCATCGGGATCTTCCTGGGGATATTCAGTGGATCTTTTGCAATGGGAGCAGCTACTGGAGTTGTGACAGCTTTAATATCCTTTTTGTTGTTGTTTTTTTTTCCAAGTGTTGGTTTTTTTTCTCTGCATGAGAGCTGCTTCTTTTGCTGTGCTGCATCTCACCCAGATGTTTCATGGGTTTTTTTCCCCTAAATTAAGGAAGGGCAGTGCCATGGCCTTTTTAAGGGCAGACTGCATAGTGTTGATGGGATGCACAATTAGATTTGATATGCTCTTAGCCTGCAGTGTCCCTCCAAATTGTCCTTAACCATCTTCAACGTCACCAAGTTCACGAAACTTCGGGAGTTCCCGTTGCTGGAGACTGGCTTGTTCTTTTTGATGTCCTGGAGCACATTCCTGCTGGCTGAAGCCTGCGGCTTTACAGGCAAGCTCCAGCACAGCCCTGCCTCTGGGATGGAGATCTGCAGGGGTGATGGGGCCACTGAGTTTTGCTTCTTCCAGTATCAATTGCAGCCGGGGTTCTCCCTCTGCTTAAAGAAGTTTAATTTCTCTGGGTTCTGGGGTTACTGCGTTAAGTCCCCTACACTACTGGGGTGTTGCTCAGCTCCCTTTTCATGACCAGGAGTCTAACATGATGCTCTGCTCCTCAGGTGTGGTGGCTGTGCTCTTCTGTGGGATCACACAGGCCCATTATACCTATAACAACTTATCTACAGAGTCCCAGCACAGAACTAAGCAGGTGAGAACTCCTCAGCCCCCTTCAGCCTCTCTGAATTTCAAGTTGAATATTTTTTCCTTCCCTCTAACCAGAATTAGATGCATCTGTCTTCCTACAGCTGGATTTTACTAGGGTTGCTTCTGCAGAAGTATTTATTGGGTGATGGATGGGCTGACGTGCTTTTCTTGTTACAATCCCTATTATGTCTAACTCGCTTTTAATTTGTTTTTCTCTTTCAGTTGTTTGAGCTTCTGAATTTCTTGGCAGAAAACTTCATCTTCTCCTACATGGGACTTGCACTGTTCACCTTCCAGAACCATGTCTTTAACCCTACCTTTGTGGTGGGAGCTTTCGTATCCTTTGGAGCCCATTTTATAAGACAAAGCAAGAAAGGGAGAGGTGCCTCATTCCCTCTCATGTGGTTTTCATTCAAATGAGTGGGTTTGGTTTTCTCCAATGCAGTTTAGTTTTATTTTTAAAAGGGGATTTCTGTCACGTAGTGATGCCTTTGCTGGTTATTTTAAGAAGATAAGGAGATTCTTTTCCCAGTTTTTCTGGTTTTTTTTTTTCCTTCCTCCCATCTTCTCTCCTCTCGTGGGCATTTGAATCAGCTGCTGCAGGGACTTGTCATTCAGTGTGACCAAGATGCCGAATGCCAGGCTGTCACGTGCCAGCGTGGCAGCACGAGTGGCTGGTTTAGCCATTTATTTCCTCTTTTCTCTGTTAGTCCACTTTGTTAACCCTGAAAAAAACCTTTTTTTTGGTCAAACAGCACAGTTAAAGCTACAGTAGATGCCTCTTAATGATGTAATGAGAAAGGATTTCCACTTCTGCAGGCTGATGCTGACGGGGACAAGAGATTGGCCCTGGTGTGTCTCAAAAAAAACAGGGATTTTGAAGGAATTTTTTTTCGTATCACAGGGAAGCCAGTTAAATGTGCAGAATTATTTTCACCCTTTGCATTCACTTGACACACATTTATACTGATAAATAAAACATTGTTACTTGCCAATGTGGCCTGTGGGTTTGCAGCAGGCTCAGCTGGATTTCTGCAATGAGCTTTTGTGGGGTTGCAGTGGGGTAAGGGAGGTGTAGAGCAGGGAAATGCCATTTGGCTGGTTTATATTGGAATTTTGTGCTGTGGCTCTTCAGTGGGAACTGGCTAACTCGCTGATGAAATAGCTCATTCATGAGAGAGATCATGAAATACGTCTCTTATGCAAATTCGTGGTGTTCAGGAAAGAACATAAAAGCTGGAAGCATTTTCCACATTATTCGAGGCTGCACTGAATACTGGCTCCAAGATTATTTTTGCCATCTGGGTGCTGGTATTAAAAGACTCGGCTTCAAAGATAAAAAGCAATATGAAGGGGCTGGTGATTCTTGTATCTCACAGGCTATGAAAACAGAAAGAGTATTACTTTTTTTTTTCTTTCTGAACTGCTGCTGCTTTCATTTTGCTGAATAATCTTTGGGAATGGGACTTGGCTTAAAGCTTCAAACCCAGCTGTGAAGTGTGGCATGCCAGGGAATGTCAGAGAGGTTGTCGTAGCTGTGATAACTCGAGCTTCACAGAAGACAAATAATTCTTGGGGTGGAAAATGGACCTGGCAGGGGAAAGCATACAGTGGAAATGGTGGTTTTTCTCTCCTCTCACTTGCCTAACACATCCTTTCATCATTTCCCTTGTTTATTTGTGCTTGTCTCTGTATGATACTCCTGAATTGCAGTGTGTGCTTTGCTTCAGTGAGGCAGTAGCCTGCTCTCACCACACTGCTGTGGCACTTGGAGCTGGTTTATTGTCCTTGCAGCCCGACAACCAGCATTTCTGTGGCTCCCCAGCGTTTCCGTCAGGCAGCAGAAATTGGCTCTCCATGCAGGTGGGATGTGGTGGGAGACACAGGAAGAGCAATTTCCTTAACATGTGCAAATACAGCTTGCTATCTTCCTAGGAAGAGCTGCCAATATTTACCCACTGTCATTTTTACTGAATTTGGGGAGAAGAAATAAGATCGGAACAAACTTGCAGCACATGATGATGTTTGCTGGTATGTTACTGCAGCCTTGCCTCCAACCCGTGTGGCCTGTTGGCACCTCCTTGCCCCTGAGAACCTGGGAATATTCCTTATTCAACTTTAAATCTCTTATGGGCAACATCTGGAGAGGAGGCTGGGCAGTGTGAATGCCTTGGTTTGGGGGTGTGGGAATGAGCTCCTCCTGCCCCGCTTTGAGTGCATGGCATGGGACAGGAGTGATGATAAAATCATCACTGTTCTTCTCTGGTTGTGGATGTGCCATCCAAGGGGCAGGACCAGATGTGGGGCAGCAAGGTGCAAACCCCACTGGCAGTGGGGGTGGGCTGTTCTGACCTGGGTGCTGCAGTGTCCCTTCCCTGGCAGGGCTGCGAGGAGCCATGGCCTTCGCCCTGGCCATCCGCGACACGGCCACGTACGCCCGGCAGATGATGTTCAGCACAACACTCCTCATCGTCTTCTTCACGGTGTGGGTGTTCGGCGGGGGCACCACGGCCATGCTGTCCTGCCTGAACATCCGGTGAGTGCACAGGGCTCTCCTGCCACAGCACGTCCTCTCCCTCCTCCTGCTCTTCGGTTAAGCTGCTTGGTTTAAAGAGACAAGAGGAAGATCACATCCTTCCCCCCTGGAGCCTGGCATGGACCCTCCTGGCATTGTGTGTGTAACCCTGTGCTTGTTTTCCCCTCCACAGGGTCGGTGTGGATGCGGATCAGGAGAACGTGGTGAGTGGATTTCACTCTGCAGAGGGATCTGCACTGCACCCACTGGGGCAGGGGTTACATCGAGACCCTGTGAATGCCCATCTGTGCTCTGCTTCCTTCCAGCTGTAGGAGAGTTTTTAGCTCCGCTGGTGAAAGAGTTTGCAGTCAGTGGGAGTCACAGTTTTTCTGTGCTGTCTGGGGTTAGAATGAGCCTTGCTTTGACTCATCTGGAAAGAAGAACACAGAAGTAATGCTGGACTGTTTAGTCAGTCCACGTTGCTGCTGCAATAGACTGATCTCTCCCTTGCTGGATTTGAAATAAATCCCAAAATGAGCATGACATGGAGGCTCTCTACCTCATCCAAGCATCCAGGGCAGTACAGAAACACCATTTACTGACTGCTTTTATGTAGCATCTACTGTCCCACTTTTACCCATGGATACCCTCAACCCCTCCTTTGCTCCCTGTTTCCTGTGGGGAGTTATGGGGCAGGCCCAGAACCACTGACCACACTGAGCTAAATGCTGGTGCCTTGGGAGTTTTCCTGCCTGTTAGCTCTGAGCTGTCTCACTCATGCATCTGCAGCCTGGTCGTGCTGTGACTGTGGCTCTCCTTGATTTCAGTGTGGGTTCTGCGCCTTGGAGGAGGTTCATTTTATTCAGAGCCATTTATTGGGCTTTTCACCTCCTGGAGAGAAAGCATCAAATGCTCTAGGCAGCCCAGAGCCATAAACCTGTAAGCCAGATTTCTCTGAAATATATAATTGTATTCATAGTCCCCTCCAAACGGTTTTATTTTTTTTTCTCTGACTAAAAGGAAGCCTGGAGTGCCCATAACACACAATTATTTGCATACAGAAATCTCAGGCGAGATCTGATGGAGGCTGAACCTGTCAGTCACTATTAAATATGATGTCTGGATGGAGCCGCTGGCTCTGAGGCACTTTAACCTTGGGGCCGGATACTGGAAGGCTCTAGCAGAAAAATGGTCACTCTGTGCTTTGATATCACCTCCCTAAGGCTGCTAAATGCTGCTAAATGCAGAGTGTGAGCTGGAAGCACCTTCAGGCTGTTGTGGTGTGAATGTCCTTGTACTCAATGAAACCCAAAGGTTTCTTCTGAAGGGACAGTGGGAAGGTGTGTCTTCTTATGTCCCCTGGGGATAATCCAGTGTCCTGTGGGGTCTCCTAGCCCTGATCCAGGTCATTGCACGTAACCCTGCCCCTGTTTAATGTTTTGCTCTTCCACAGGGTGTCCCAGAGAGCGAGAGGAGGAGTACGAAGGCCGAGAGCGCTTGGCTCTTCCGCATGTGGTACAACTTCGATCACAAGTATCCTTGGATGGCGGTCGGTGTGTGCCTTGTCAAATCCCACTGCCCCAAGCAGCCCTTGACTTGGAGCATGACTTTCTCCCTGCTTAGCAGAGGAGCTTTCCCGTTACACTGCTGGGTTTTGGTTTGCACCTACTCGTGTCTGTGAGAAGTGACCATTTCCACCTGCCATCAGTGGGAACGCAGAGGCAGCTCCATTCAAAGCTGGGGTCTCCAAGGCTGCAATCCCAGGGGCTCCTTGATCCCAGTGGCAGGAAGGGCAGTGGGGCTTCTCATTTGCAGTCCTCTTGCTAAATCTGTGCCCCTCCTCCCTTTCAGGTGCTGTGCTATGAATTAGGGGAGGAGTGGTGTCCATCTGAGAGGCACAGGCTGATGGGACAAATGATGCTGCTGAGCATCTTACCAGGGCTGTGTCCTGATTGACTCACATTCTGCTCTGTTGGGTTGCATTCATGTTTCTCATCCCTATAATTTTTGAGCTTCCAGGCACTTGTGTTTCTTTCTTTCCTGTGATTTCCTCGAAACACTGATTCCCTCACTGCTGCCATCCCACCCCTTAACTTACCGCCATCGCCCTGTTCCTGTTTCTTCCTTAACCCTCTCCATAGCTATCTAAAGCCTCTCCTGACACACAGTGGTCCCCCGCTGACCACCACGCTCCCGGGGTGCTGTGGGCCCGTTGCCCGGTGCCTGACGAGTCCGCAGGCATACGAGGTGAGTCCATCGGTGTCCTCTCTGTCACAGGGTTGGTGGGTCTGACGTGTTTATCTTTCTGTGTTACTTTTGGATGCTGCTCTGCAGCATCGAGCTGGGAGCCAGAGGGGAGATCAGATATTGGGGCTGATGGGTGAGCTAATTCCCATGAGCATTTTGCTTTTCCAGCCCACTGTTTGGTCATGAAGGGATTTGTGGTGTATTCGTGGTGGTTTCTCAGTGACTGGCTCAATGAAGCTGCCATGGCTGTCCTTTCCCAGGCCCAGCTGGGAGGACACACAATTTATCATCTCCTGCTTTCTTCTGGCCTTGCAGCTGAGCTATTTCTGCAGCCCCTCCAGCTGCATCACTCACAACCAGAAAGATTGCCAGCATTGCTGTGCTCAGGAGCCCCTTGCAGCAGCAGCTCTCCATGGCAGGAGTTTTCTTGCCCTGTCTGCAAAGTATCAGCATCAGGTTCCCTGACAAACCAGAGGTGTCTGTGGGGGGTCAGTGATGGGGTTTCTGTGCTCATAGGTATTTTGGTCCTGTCAAAACCACTCAAAACTGCATTCCCCATGTATCTGGGTATGGCACCAGAAAGAGGAGAGCTGGGAGAGCCCTTTTAGTCAGTGTGCAGAGAAATCAGTGTGTGGTGCAAGTCACCTGGGCTCAGAGATGTGTGTGTGGTGTGTACTGTTATGGTCACGGGGCAGCAGAGTCTGTGCTTCGGTGCCTCAGTCTGCTCCTTCACCATCACCGTGCGATTGCAAACAGCTGTTCCAGAGGAGTTCAACAGCACTTCCCTCCCGTTTTTTCCCCAGAATCAGGAGCAGCTGAAGGACGATGACTCTGACCTCATTCTGAACGACGGGGACATCAGTCTGACCTACGGGGACTCCACTGTCAACACCGACTCCGTCGTGTCCAGCGGAACGTCGCGGCGGTTCGTGGGGAACAGCTCGGAGGACGCGCTGGATCGGGAGCTCGCTTTTGGGGACCATGAACTCGTAATCCGGGGAACGCGCCTGGTCCTGCCCATGGACGATTCAGAGCCCCCATCAAACGTCCTGGATAACGCAAGACACGGTCCAGCATAAGGTTGCTCGGTTTAATTGACAGTAATATTTGCATATATGATCAAGAAGTATGTACTACCTAAAGTCTAATGCATGTCTCAAAATGTCTAAGCTGTATAAATATTATTTATATGGTGTCAGAAGAATATAAATATTCTCTGCCAAGCACTTGTAAAGAACAAGCTGCAAATTTAAGTTAAAAACTGTGTTGACTGCACTACGTAGGGTGGAACTGTTTTAGCGTAAGAGTCTTTTGCACACAGTGAGCTTCGTTAATGTGTGATTTGATGAAGGGTTTAGTTCCCAGCGGGTAGGTAAAGGAGCTGACTCCCTGTTCATCCTTTGAACTTGGGAGAGGAGGGTAGGGAGGTGCTGGTGAGCAGTGGAAATCGCTTTCTAGGCAGATGAGGATTGTTGGTTTGTTTTTTTTTGGTCTCTGATTTTTGGATAGTCACATTTGAAATATCAGTAAAAAATCTGCCCACAGACCCTCTTGCCAGGCAGTGGATGGTGATAAACTTGTTCACTTTGTGGGAACCTGGAGACTTTCTGCTTTTTAGTGACCCTCTGCCCAAGCCCTGCTTTAGTGAGCTCATGGCAGACGTGGCCAAAGCTGACAGCAAGGCCTGTGGGTGTCTGGCTGCTCAGATGGGAGCAGGAGAGAGAGATGGTTGAAGGAGGTGATCCCACAGAACCAGGCGTACACAGATTTTAGGGCTGAGTCCATCCTTCAGTTGTGACTCAAGCAGCTTTCTAGAACCAGCCATCAAATCCTCAATTGGCAATTAAATTTCGTGTTTGGGAAGCGACGGTGTCCTTGTGCGAGCGAATCCCTTCTCCTGCAGCCACAGGTGTAGCCAAGGTGTGCAGAGCTACTGCAGCTGCACATGGGGCCATGGAGCCCAGGCAGCCTCAAACACGAGCTTTATGGCTGCAGATGGACACGGTGCCTCCGGGGCTCTCCAGAGGCACTGGGCATCCAGGTGGTACTGAAGGGGAGCCGTCCGTCCGTCCGTCCTCCCACAGAGTTGAAAACCATTGCACTTCGTTTGGTAACTCCTCAGCATGCTGTGTGTCTGCAGAACCCACCCCACCTTTCTCATGTCTCTTTTACCATTTAATGAGAAATGTTTGCGAGTTGATTTTTTTTTTATTTTAATTTAAACTTCTGTTTTCCAGGAAAGAGCACAGAACAATTTGCGATTTCACGCTAGTGTTAAAGGATTTATTCTGTAGTTATAGGAATGGCTAAAGGTGCAGTGAAACTGTTAACCCTGACATCCTTTTTCTCCTGAAAAGGGGGAATCACAGAAATTTACTGTATGTAATTTTATTGTCTATTTTATCTACGGTTTTGCTATACAAACCTTTCAGGGTTACTAGTGCACTACAGGCCTGTTCTGGAGTTAACCCTCTCCAGAGGGCTTAAACAGAGGTGTTTAAAATAAAAATATAGGAAAAAGAGCCAGGTGAGTTCAGGCACTCACAGCTCACATTAGCTGTCCTTGGAACAAACTCTGCATCGCTCAGGATCTGACCCTGAGACCTCAGAGCAGTGTCCCCATGCCTGTTTTCCCCAGCACCACCTGAGAGTTGGAGGAGACAGAAAATCCTGAAATTTCAAGTATATATGTATAGTTGAGAAAATAAATTTACTTGTTTTTTTTTTGGTTTTTCATTTTCTCAGGTCTAAGTAACATTGCCTTAAAATTATAGATGTGAAACCAATTATTTTGGCAGTTTATCCCCAAGAAAATGCTTTCTTTTTCCTTCAGAACAAAATGTGTAAGTGTTGCCATAGGAATCCCCTGGAAGGGGGGTAATGCTCTGTTTATATTTGGATAGGGCATCTTCCTTGCACCTGTAAATGGCATCCCGCTGTTAACATTGCTGTTGGATTAGCGCTGGCCTTTGTTTCCTACTATGCAGGAATTCCATAAAGTGAGTGTGCATTTTATATGATGTCTGTGACTTAACTTCATGTGTTTAAAAAAAATCCAAAAAAAAAAAAGAAGAAAAAAAAAAAAGTAGGAACCTGTTGATTTTAGGTTTACTGCATCACTTCTACATCCTGTTTTTTGTTTGTTCTGCCTTTTTGAAGAGGTATGATAAATAACTACCTCTTGTTTTTTCCTGTATCGCCTGACTATGAATTCAATTTACAGAGTTGGTGCAGCTGGAGGTGCAGAGCAGTTCTGCTCCCCCTGACAGCCCGTGGTCCCATCAGCAATGGCAGCACTGGGCTCCCTCCCAGGCATCCCCAGCTGAGGTGCAAATTCCCACCTGAGGTGCCCCAGGGTGAGGTTTTACCGTTGCTGTGGTAGCATTCCTCTCTTTCTCTGACCTTTCAACTTCAATAATTTACCCGCTCACTGTAAGCTTGCCAACACATTACCATAAGCCTCAACTTTTGACTGCAGTAGCAGCTCAGTTAGTACATTAAAGAAAAAAGAAAGTTACAAATTATAATTTTATGAGTTACCTGTGAACTCATGATCCATACATAATACAACCAGGACTGTTTTGAAAAGCCTTGGTGAATGAATGAATCTAAGCTCTAGTTCAGGAGACATTTAATAAATGACTCGGATTTGTCCTCAGCTGATTATTTTCTTTGCTCTGCTGCAGCAGAGCATCCACAAATGTGTGGCTTGCAGATGTAGAGCCCTGATGTTTGTGTGCTGCAGATGGAGTTAAAGGTACCTTGGAGAATTGGGGCCTGAGACCTATTGCCAAATAGATAAGACAGCCCCGAGGAGGCAGTTTACAGCACCCACGGAGATTTAGAGATGGTGCCCTTCTTCTGTAAATTGAATTTTCATGGTTTTTGCACATGAAAAAGCATTGTAGGTAAAGTTATAATTTGTACTGGTACTGTCGATTTGTGTGGTAATGGCATTAACCCCGTAGCTGTGGTGTTTGTGCAGCTGATCTGTGATAGCTGATGATCACTATTGGACCTTCTGTTTACACTGACTAAATCCTTTACTGTTGCGTTGTACTGTGAAAGAAGGATTATGGGCCTATAAAAGATTATTTTTTTTGGTTTTTTTTGGAATTGTGTGTACCGTTTCATTAATTCACACGGAAATAAATCTGTAGCAAAGTGACGACGTGCCACTCGACCTTCTCAGACCGGTTTGTTCACGGCCCTTGGCCAGTGGGTAAGGAGGGCAGCAGCCACGGATGAGGATGCTGGACCTCAAGGTGGGCTGGGCTGGACACTCCTGCCTTCCCAGCTCCTGGGACACAGCCCAGCCCTGGGGCCATCCTCCCTCCCAGGAACAGAGGGTGGACAGATGCTGTTTGCTAAAAGCTGCTGCAGCTCCCAGGTTCCTCCAGGAGCAGCAAACCCAGCTGGGGTAGCATTGCTCACTCTCACCTGCCCTGAGGCAATGGGTGGACCTGTGTGAGAGGCATTACTGTGGGGTGTTTGCAAAATCGAGGCTCCTGAGCTTTCACAGGCTTTTGTATCCCATGGGTCTGTGGAATTTGCAGTTGGGCTCATGGCTGGTGATTCTGCCCTCTGTCTCCCGCCCATACCATTTTTTTGGCTCTCTGCTGTTGGAGCAGCTGAAGAGGCAAGTTGTTCAAATGCTTTACAATCCTTCAGTACAGAGGGCGCCTCAGAAACTTCAGGAATCTCTTTTTGAGGGCTTTGATTCACAAAGGACAACCTTCGTGTCTTGAATGTTGCAAACCCACATTGTGCATAGCTCTGTGTCGCTGTGGGAGGATAGCCCTGAACCCTACTGAAACACTTGTCTCCCATCCATAGCAGTGAACAGGTGAGGGGATGTCTGTGCTGCTTTCCAAAGGGACTGTGGTCCTTGTGGGGGGTGGCACACCCTGAACTCTCCTGCTGGGCTTTGCCAAAGCCATGCCTGCAGCTCACAAAAGCACTGGGAGTTCTGCGAGCGAGAGGGGCTTGTCCAGCATTGCTCTGGTTGTGGGTGGCCTGTGCTGGAAGACACAGGAGTGGGACAGGAGACAATGGTGTTCATTTTCTTCCTATGAAATGATGCTAATTCCACTGGACACTATCACACTTAAAAATCCTGACAGTTGGAATAAACTCCACTAATTCCACTGCACACGTGCTGTCCAGCCCAGGCTTGGGTCAGACTCGTTCATGTAACTAAAACAAACAAGGACATAATTGAGCAATTGAAAAAGTGCCTTTTAGCAGCTCTTCACCTTCACAAACCCTCAAAAGGAGTGCAGCACCTCCCTTCAAATGGATTGTTTTCTTGAAATGAGGTAAGATTCAGGCCCTGGACCTCAGCACTGGTGAGCAGTATCTCCAGTGCCCAAAATGTAGCTGAGACCATCTGGTGTGCATCCCCCATCCCCAGTGCAGGCAGCTGCAGATAGGAACCCTCTGGGATGGGCTCGCTGTGCCATGAGCTGCCATGGCATATCAGCCATGCAAAAATATTTTGGCTAGTTGCTGTTCAGAGGCACTGGAAGCAGGGACAAGGCAGATCCCTGCCTGGGGAGGGGGACTTGCACTGCAGGCAGGTGTGTAGAGCTGCCATTTGCTGATTAGTCCCTGTCTTATTAGTTCCGTTCAGTTTGAGCTGATGAGGGGCAGCTTTCAGTCAGGCTATCATACCATCTGTCCACCTTCATGTGGGGATCAGTAAAATGCTGGGAAATGGGCCAGTGCTGGGTATCTACAGCCTCAAAAAAAATCACAGGGCTGTTTTTAGAGCAATCCCATATTCCCATGCCCAAGGCACGGACAGTCCTGTGCACCTGGCTCTCTGTCTACATGTAATGCTGAAGGAGCATTTACATGAAGTAATATTAAAAAAACAAAAAAGCAAGGGTTTGAATCTTCTTCCTTATCTGATTGTGGCCTGCAAGGAGCGCTCTGGTCCTTGCTGGGTCCTCTAGATGGCAATATTGGAAAGGACAGTAACTGTCCATCACTGCCATGTCCCCGCAGGTCCTGGCAATGCAGAGCCCAGCAGCCCACCCCGGCTCCAGAGACCCTCTGCATCCCCCACCATGCCTCATGCATCATCCAGCTGAGTCTTTATTAGCAGAAAGGAGAGGAGACCCTGTCGTGACACTACTGCTCTGAGCCCCTCTGCAGAAGCCATCACTTCAAACACCCAGGAGTCTGGATGTGTCAAGGCAATCTTGAGCTCACAGACTGTACATCTCCTCTACACCTTGTTTTCCCCTTTAAGCTCAGCTGCTTGTTGGCAGTTTTTTTCCCTATTACGCTTTCAGAATAAGGAGTTTAAGGCCAGTGGTCACAAGCTAGCTGCAGGATCAGTTTTGGTCAGAGATGAGCTGCAGCCCTTGCTGGAGCTGCTGACAAGTGTCTGGTTCAACCCCCCGCAGCAATGAGCCTGCAAGGGCACCTTTCTCCACGTGCTCCCCATGTCTCGCAGGTAGGGCATCACCTGGACACCAAACCCTTCCTAGTACTAGGTGTTACTGACATCTGCAGCCCATTTGAGGTCATCATGGCTGCTTGCACTCTTCCAAGAGGACTTTCTGTCTGCTTGGTTCTCACTTGTTACAGCGCTAAAATAGTGTATGTCACCAGATGTGAGGAGTTTTCTGGAGGAAATGTCTTGGCAAGATTAAAAGAGGACAGGGGGTTGGAAGTGCCCATGGGATGCTAATAGGCCCAAATATATTCTTATAATGCTAAATTGCAAAAAAAAAATCTTTCAGTCACACATGTCTGTGGTTGGAGAATAATAGGAAGATGAGGCAAGTAAAATGGAAACAGAGAAACGGTGTCCTTGCTGACAACCATAACAAAATCTGCCAAGCTGGTGAGGGAACCCAGAGGCTGGGAGTATTTGTGTACTCTCTGTGTCCAGTGTGAGCGTAGCAACACTGCCCAGCACAAACAGCACTGCATGTGCCCTCTGCTTCCCATCTCCCCTGCATCCTGCTCAGCTGGGGGACAAGTAGGTGTCTCTTATCATGAAGGCATTTACAACTCACCTGGGGCCTTCGACCACATTACCATCAGAAGCTGCCTTGCACCTTGCTGGCAGGGGCAGCTCTGGGGACAGTTTGGCTCCCAGTTCCTGCCTGATCCCTGCCATGGCTGAGAGGAGGGTGGCACAGCAGCACAGTGGGTCTGATGTCCCTGAAGCTCCTGGTCCTCAGACAAGCCAGATCAGAGGGAAAGCAAAGACTCGGTGTGTTGGCTGCTGCAGAGGTGAGGTGTCAGGGAGAGGCTGTGACTGGAGAGCCCAGAGCCAGGGAAAGCAGAATTCCAGCCTGTCACCACTCAGTGTTGCAGGAGGTCTGCTCTCAGAACAGCATTTGGAACTAGAGGCTCTGGAGCATGTTACTTTGGGACTTGCAGCCCTCACACAGCCCATCTTGCTGCTTTTCCTTACTCCAGCCCTTGCAGTCCACGCACTTAAGAGCTTGGGTCAGAGGCTACGAGATCCATTAATGAGTACAGGAGACTCTGTAAGGTTCAGGACTCTGGGGTAGCAAAGTCTTGAATTTGTTGTCCAATATTTAGACATGCATATATACAAAAGGATTTGGTCTTTATTAATTGGCCTTTCATAGGAAATTCCACCAGCTGTCCTCCTCCCAGGGGTGCCAGCCATGCTCCAGCCCCAAGGAGCCCATATATGGTTGCAATCTCCTGAGGCTGCATGTGCCACAATAGTATAGTCATGGCTACTTTTAAGGATATGTGTGAACATTGCTCCCTTTCCTGTATGTATAAGCTCTGAGGAATGTGGACAAAGATAAAAAAAGTGCACAAATGAAAGCTGTCAGCTCTGTGCAGCGTGTCAGCCCTTCCACCTGCAGCAGCAAGGTGAGTTATTCCAGCCTGCCCGCCTGGGCACTGAGCTGGGCGGGCACCACAGTGCAAAGGATGCTTTGGGAATAGGAAAATACCAACTGGTTGAGCACTGAAGCATTTGGCAGTGCAAACGTGCCTAGGCTGAGACAGCAGCAGAGGTTTTCCCTTGTCCTGCCTCCTCCTTCTGTTCTAAACTGTGGCCAAGAGCTGCAGCTACCCCTGAGCCCTTTCTGTCCGTGAGGGACTTCTGTAGCCTGAATTCTGCTGGATTCTTCTGCCCAGGACATCTTCCCCTTCCTCCTCCCTCTGTGGCCCAGTGTCCACAGCCCATGGCTAACTTCTGCTATGTTTATCCTCCAAACACAGCAATGGAGCTATTGTCCCCTTCAGTGTTAGTAGCAGTCAATGTCCTGCAACCCATTGCCCACCTCCTGCTCTCCCCCATGTTAGCTGAAGCCCCTTTGGCTGATTTAGGCACAGGCTAATCAGAAAATCCGAGGAGGGGTTACAGTGGGCATGTTCTGCATCTGCGTGCCACCTACAGCATTTCCCTTGCCCCTCCTTAGGCATTGGTCTGGACCAAAATGCACCTTTTCTGGTTACTGTGGCTCCAAGGGCAGAGCCTTAAAGATATCTAAGGACAGTATGTCTCCACATCCCTGCAGCATCCTCATCCTCTGCAGCACCTTGAAGTATCTCCTCTGCACACTTTGATGATGGATGGCTAAATCTGCTCTTCTGTGGTACGACTCACTCTTAGAATTCCCAGAGGTATAAGAGGAGGGAGAACAAGAGATGCAGCATTGCTTGCTTTTCCCCTTTCCCAGGTAGTTAATATTAATCACTGGTGCTTTTAGATGTGTTGTGTGAATTCTCCCAGCCTCTGAAGTTTTTGAGATCTGTAATAAGAGAGAATTGGAAATGCCTCTGTATCTCCGTGACAGATGGGCCAGGTTTAAGACAAATTTATTCCCTTCTCCAGGTACCATTGCCATTATGTTTTGGCTTTGGAACAGCCACAAACATCCTAAAGCTATTTAGTTAAATGATGATCTGAGTAGTCTGAGGTCACTATTTGCGTTGGTGTCCGTTTCTCAAAGTGCAAAATCAAGGACTTCCCTGACAACACAGGTCAATTGACAGTTCTGCAATGGTACAAGGTATGTCTGGATTATGTTTTCCACCCTGGGACTCCAGAGCTGTGTCCGCTGCTCACACAAGAATGTCCAAATTCTTACAAAAGGCAAACAAATTTCCCTTGTGACTTGGTTTCTGCCCTGCATGGGCTGGGTCACCAGCTGGAGCTTTGTTGCTGAGATATTTGCTGTCGATAAAATACCTCATCTTGGGTCAGATGCCTTAAAGGGCTCAAAGCTATTGTGCTGCCAGAGTGAAGCCAGTGCCATTTGGCACAGTGACATGACTAAACTCAGCTCCATCAGAGACTTGTTGCTTCAGCTGCAATCTCTGCTCCGATGACAGAGCTGATAATAGACTGATGATGCTCGTGACAAGGGTGCAGGAGCTGAGTAAAAAATCCCCTGGAAAAAATGGATCATCCTGGCTTTACAGATATTTAATCTGAAATTCCATAGCTAGCATTGGGCCTCAGCAATGCTTGCAAGACTAATTTCTATTGCTCTAGGGAGAAGAGCCCAGCTGGGGGTCAGGCAGTCACGCCAGGATGGCACTGGAGCAGTTGTGTTCACAGCAGCACGGAGCTGGCTGGGCTGTGAGGCTTCACTGATGAGGGGTGTGGTGGGCAGATGTAATGCTGATACACCAACATCAGAGCAGCATGCACTGGCTCCTCAGGCTGGGAAAAGGAGCATCCACTGGCCTCCTCAGGAGTGGATCCGACTCAGGACACGGAGTCAGTGAGGATTATGGTCCGTCTGAACGCCCTGGAGTGCAACAAGCAGGACAGTTAATACCTGGACTTCTGATGCAGCAGAATGAGTAAAGCTGAGGCACAGCGTGTAAATATTTATAGCCCAGTTACCAGGTTTCATGTTTGGCCAATCCCTCTGTCCCTCCTGGCTCCTACCACTTGATGTTTGTGGCTCTGAGTTGCCAAGGACACTGGCAGGGGCAGAATCCTCTCTGCAGGGAGCTGGGGCATTGCTGCAGCACTTCTCCGAGGCAGCGGGGCCATCCAGCAGCACCCAGGGCAGTGTGAACCACCACAGCAGCACCCAGCAGCACCTGCATCCCAGCCAGCAGCTCTGGGAAAGGGGACACAAGGCACTGACAGCCCACAAAAGTCAGCCTGGCAGCATTTTTGCACTGGCCAGCTTAGGTTTGCATGCAGGAGGTGGAAAGGGAATGCACAGCACGCAGAGTCCTTTTTCTCTTGGGAGAGGGTCTGTCACCCCTCGCTGTAGTGAGTCGTTCTCCTGAGGGGCTCCTTTGTCAAAATCTAAGCAGTCTCTGCACAACTCATGTTCTTTTTCAGATCCAAAATATTAAATGCCAAATATTTTTCTTCTGTGTTTTTCTTCTGTTCCCAACACTCACTTGAGCTGCTGAGGGGAAAAAAATCCCAATCTGCTTTACTGAAGAGATTTATTTCAGTTTGGAAGTGGCAGGAAGACAGCTTCTCTGTATCCATGCATATGTCTGATATTTTTCTCTTGGGTCTCCCAGCTTTGACTTCAAACCATCTTTAAATCACTTTTCTTCAGCAGAATTCAGCAAAGAAGTGAACTCTGCCATTTTCGCATAACAGATGATTCCCAGAAAATTTGGTTTAAACCAAAGGAAATACACCCATGCTCCCTTTGTGCTGGCTGAACTAAGTAATTTGAAAATCCCATCTGACTGGAAGGAGAGCAAAAGTCCAGGACATACAAATCTTTTTCACAGCCGGGTATCAAGTCTAAAATCTTTTGTTTGAGAAAGCTGCCTGACAGCTATTTACTGCAGCTCCTTCAGCACGCTGAGCTCAGGAAATTGCATTCATAATTTCCTTAATGCCAAATGGCTTATAATTTTCCCATGACTATTCCTTTTTTTGTTTGTGAAACAAAGCCTTTGGAAACCTTACACAAATTTATTTTTGCCTAACTATGAAGCTAACATGAAGCATGTATTTTATAGACTACATAGTATATTGAAGGGAATACTGTTCCCTTGATTTGTTTGGCAGAGGGAATAAAAAGCCTAGCCTTATTTGTGACTAAGCTTTCCATCAATAGTCTTTAAATTTCAATACAATCTTTATTTTAGCAAGGGAAAAATTGATCTGACAGAGAAATTGAAAATGCTCATATAGGCAATGCTGTTGGACACAAGGAGCAAGCAGAGAAGGTGGAAAGGTGTAACCTTGGTTTCTCCACATTACCATCAGTGTAGGTCTGAGCAGTAAGTATGATTCCCAGTGCATTTATATGAAAGAAAAATACTTTAATTTATTCAGAGGCACTTAGTTCTGGTGATGTGGGCTGGAGTTCAGTTCCAGCCCATGGGAGAGATCACATTCATGGCCTTGGACAAGTGGCTGCTTTCTTCACTTTGCCCCTGGTGTAGCCGTGGGAACCACATGAGCAGTTTAGGTTGGTACCTTGGAGCACACCTAATTTAAGCCTCTTCATAGCTTCAGCTGCCATTAATTATCTCACTAAATACAGCTTTCACTGGCATTAATTGTGAGTCACACAAAATCACTATGCAGAGAGCCAGCAGAGCGTTCATTAAGACTCCCCAGCTCTGGCTTTTGCATCTGGAGAGACAAGGACACACAGGCAGCAGGTGCCAGGTTGGCCTGAGGTGAGACTGTTGTGTCCCATCCCGTGTCAGAGCAGAGAGAACTGGAAGATGCTATGGCAGCAGAGGAGGTTTGTGTGTCTCTTGCAGCAGTGCTTTGTCTCCAGCTCTGCTTTTGAACCCGAGTCTTCTCCACGGGGTGCCTTTGAATCTGAAAGCTTGTCCTCTTTGTACCTGTCTGTTGTTGCAAAGTCTGCATTTAAAACAGAAGCCAAGCTGCTCACATGCCTTTGCCTCCCTGGGACACGTGTAGGGAGCAAAAAGCGCTCTCCCGTCTTTTTGGACGCGCAGGAACCCGACGCTCACGGAGCGAGTCGCTCCAGCTCGATGATCCAGACGGGGCAAAGGCAGCCTCAGGCAGCTAAACAGGGACTGCAGGCACTGCTCCTTCCTGGAGCAGGTCCATAGCGTTTCCAGCAGCCCTGGAGCCAGGCAGGTAGTGCCTGAGGGACTGATGTTGTGACTCAGCCTAAGTCAAACAAGAAGTTTGTACTAGGATGAGGAATTTAATTGTGGTCCCCTGAGCTGTAGGCAAACACTGTGAGCCCCAGCCCAGGCTGTGCCTGTCACCTCTCATGTTCATGGCAATGATCTAATCCAGTTGTATGCGTTTCTTCATGGTCCTCAGCTTTCTAATTGATTTGATTTTAACTGCAGACTAAAGCAAAATGAAATTTGTCATGCTCTGAAAACCCTTTTCTGCTATTAAAACATGAATTTTACTTATGTTAGCCTGTGGGTACCTTGAATTAATTTTTTTCTTAGACTAAAATCTAAAGCTAAAATTATTAGAGATGCTTAATTCTGGTCTGATGCCTGGAAGTCATCTTTTCAAATCTGAAACATGAAACTCCCAGTGAGCCTCACACCAAGGAAAAAGACCAATGTTAGGGTAATTATGTATAGTAAGATAAAGATATACATGTTTTAAGTTTTCATAACACATACCATCACAAATCCCTTTGCTCTGTTTGAAGGAAAATCTTATATTATATTGCTATTTCTTTACCTCATTGCTATTAGAAGCCTTTGTTAGATCTCTCTGGATGTGCAGAGGAACTGTTAACTGATGAAGACCAAGAACCAAACTTTGTCTCAAATTTTATCGGTTTGGCTTATGCAAATAACTCAAATATTTGATGGATTCCTGTTGCTGAGTGTCTGGCCAAGGTGTTTGCTGGAAGGGCCAAAATCTGGAAACACTTAAGCAAACTGTGACCCAGCAGTTGTTGAAGTCAATGGAAATTTACTTGACTTCAGCCAACGGCAGATGAAAAATTCTAGTCATGGCAGAAGTTCTGCAGGAGCAAAGTTATTTGTTTGCCCAGACTATTCCCCATGTTTCAGTTTGTGGGCTCTGCTCAGGGTTAGACAGGGTTTACACAGACCACAGGGCTGGACAAGGCTGGTGTGTGGGGCTGCAGAGACAGAGCTGTGCACCCTCCCAGGGCTGCCACGTCCCGTGGGTGTGTGCCCAGGTGTGGTGATGCTCGTGGCCACAAGCTGCCTGCTGCTCCCACATCCCTGCCTGTGATCCGGCAGGAAACATCACCGGCACCCAGTGCATGAATGTGGATAGCAATGCTGAGGTTCAAAGGACTGTAGAGCAGAAAACCTCAAGCCCTGTCCTTGGCAGAAAACCTGGAGAGTTTGAGTAGCCCCCTGCAGGCTGCAGATAAATAAATAGCTGCAACTGCTGCCAACATTCCTTGAAAACTTAAATTGTTACTGGAAAGACTGTTGGAAACCTTAGTTTCTGTTACCTTTTCCAAATGTAGCCTTGCTACAGACACGGAGTCAACAGATGGGTCCATTTCTGTAGGGCCCTGGTGCATCATCTTTTATAAATGGGAGTCACCTTTGTAATTTTCCATGCACAGAAGGAGCAACTTGTACTGGGAGAAGCATTTTGACTTCTGCCAAAGGATGCCAAGTGGGCTGACATGACTGCTTCTCTTAATCTGATAGCTGAGTCATTCCTGCAGTTGCTTTTTAAAGGTGGGAAAAATCTCTAGCTAGATCCCCTCTCGGTGTGCAGATTCTGGTGTCACTCAGGAAAATCTGAGTACTGGTGATGCCCTGAATAACTCAGCCACTGTAATTGGCCTGTTCAATAGCAGGCTCTCAGCAGGTGATAGTCAGGCTTTTGGAAATCTCTTTTGATCTCTTGATCTGGGTTTGCTGATGGTATCAGAGGGTTATACTACAGACATATTTTGACACTAAACAGTGGAAAGCTGAGTAGTTTCGTGCATATCACCAAATATGATCACAATCCTTTTTTGTGTCTTACTGCTTAGCCCACTAAATTAATAGAATCATGGAATCATTAAGGTTAGAAAAGACCTCTAAGATCATCGAGTCCAACCATCAATGCAGCACTGCCAAGACCACCACTAAACCACATCTCTTAGCACCACGTCTACATGTTTTTTGAACTCTCCTAGGACCAGTGATTCCACCACTTCCCTGGGCAACCTATTCCAATGTTTGACCACCCTTTGAGTGAAGACATTTTTCCTGATAGCCAACCTAAACCTTCTCTGGTGCAACTTGAGGCCAGGACAACTTTGTCCTTTGCTGGTTTGCACAACCACTGATGAAGAGGAATCCACTGGTGCCCCTCAGCAGCAATTTAACCCCTCACTCCCATGCATGTGTGTGATTCCAGACTACACTGATAGGAAGACTTACAGACTTACAGACAGATCCACAGACAGAGCTGACAGATGCCTGTTTTTTGGCAGCCTGGCTTCTCCACACTGAGGATCACAGTCCATGGTATGTGGTCAACAGGTTGCAATGCTCTCCTTTGCATCAACTTGGAAAGCAGCACATTGTGTATTTAAACTCCATGAAAAGGGATTTGCATCACTGATGTTTTAACAACACTGTTTAAAACCTTCCACAACCCCTCCCTTACTTACTCCCAGAGAGGAATGACTCCGAAATGTTTCAGTTTTTCCATTACTTTTCCTGCCTGGAGACCTTTCTCTAATGGCTGTGAGGTAATTAGCCCATGTCAGGTGAGTTCCAGCTGCCTGTAGGGCTGGGGCTCCATCTGGCTACCAGTTATCCCCCAGGGCAGCAGAATGGTGGGGTGGGTCAGGGTGTGGAGACTGATGATCTCTTTCCCTATTTTTTTTGTCTTTTTTCTTTCTCTCATATCTCTTGAGAAGACTCACTGCAGGGCACTGTTATCTGTGCACCTGGGGCTGAAAACAGCCTTTGGAAAAGGCAGAGGACAGGTTGGAGAGAGAGCCATCACTGGGGCCTCAAGGAATCATCTTTCCGATGTGACACTTCTCCCTTCAGCTGGGATGCCCTTTGTGGGACACAGATGCTTCATATTCCAGTGGGAAAACAGCCCATCCAAAACAGGGCACAAGTGACTTTCACCCAGTCAGGGACACAGATGTCCCAGGAGGAGCCAGCATGTGTGGCTGCCTCTGCTGGGAAGGTTTCCTGCTCGTGGAGGCTGGTGAAAGCAGGTGGTTGTGTGGTGAAAGGGGGATGAAGTCAGGCAGATAACAAGGCAGTGACTCCAAGAAGTCAGTGTGGACAGGGAGTCAAGAAGGTTTGTGTTGGCACCTTGCACCCAAAATAGCTGCATCTCTCAGGCTGGAACCTTGGAAGGGAGAAAGAGCCCTACCCAGCTGATGCTGACAAAGGGGCCACGGTGCCTGTGAGAAAGGAGGTCTGTTTGGAGAGGGCTAATGAGGGGGAGTGGTGATTACTTTCACCTGGAGCTGAGGGGAAGGGGTAAGGTGTTTGCTGGGAGAGGAGGGCTTTGAAGGGCTTGTGTGTTGAGATCATTTCTGTAGCTGTGGCTCTGTGTGGCTGTGGTGTCTCACAGAGGGCAGGTGAGTGGGGCAGCCCCATCTCCTTACACAGGGTGGCTGTCACCACTGTCAGCCCTGGCCAGGGGACACCATGGTTAAGTCATGTCACACCCAGCCCCAGCTTGGCACGTGGAAAACAGGGCATCCAAAACCATCCCACAGGCATGGGAATGGCATTCTGTAAGGATTCACCCCAAAATGCAATGGCTTTCTTTCACAGAGTATCAGCTGACAAAGACAGGCCCCACTGTCTGGAAGACTTTTCCCCCTGTGGCTGCAGAGTGAAAACAGCCTGGAGACCCAAAGGATGAATCAAGGCACATCTTTTTCTCCACCAGTGAGGATGAGCCCCTGCTCTGAGGTGAGCCCTTGGCTTTGGGGGGATGTCCTGTTCTTGAGTTTCTTGCAGAGCACTCAGCTGTAGAACAACCTCCCCACATCCCCTGTGAGCTTCACTATATCCAAATAAAGTTTCATAGCAGTTTGATTTGAGTGAGTAATTCAACCAACTTGGTTTTAAGTGCTTCTGCTCATAGTTCATTTTGTTTGGATAACTAGTCAAGGATATATTGGATCATTGGAGTCCTTATTTTTAAAATTTATTTGCTGTGTTGGCCAAAAATCAATTTACAGGGTAACTGATTGTCTTCCTTAGCAAGCAATGGTGGTAACTGGAGGCTGACTCAGAGTTGTCTCAATCCTTTGCAATGAGTTGTGTCATCCTTGCAATTTATTCCTGTTTAATCCCATGCTTTGGCAGAGGTTTTTATAATGCACTATCGTATCTGTAATATGGCAGTGCCCCAGTGCCTGTTCCTTGACTCTGGTTGCCTGCTGTCCTTGCTCTCTAAATCATCTTCTTTTCCAAACAGAATAAAGCTGCTGTTGTGATAAGTGCAAGCTTAAGAGTTCTTAAATTCTTCTCTGTCAGATATACTGGTCATTTTAAGTTTGCAGATTTAATGTCTGATCCTGCACACACTCACTTGCTGTCAAGAGCAGCAATATTGAAGGTGGAGTAGAGCACTTGCTTTCTGCCTTTGCAGGCTTTTATTGTGCTGCCTTTGTTCTGGATGTGGAATTGTACATATGGAACTGGATGGGGGAACCAGTGGGGGATCTGGAGGATGCAGCAACTGCAGGGTCAGGCCTTGAGCTGTAATCCAATGAGAGCAATTAATTACTCAGATAACCTGTTTTGCTGTTAACAGTGAGAGGCACGTTAAATAGATCCATCTGTTATTTAGCTGCTAGTTTATTAGGCTGAGAGAGATGCTGCCTAAGAGTTGCTTCTAATGGTAGCTGGTGTTTGGGATTTGGCTGTGAAGTCTCTAGTAAGTGGAAGGCATCTAATAAATAAGAGGCAGAGGATCCTGATAGAAGCCTGATGGCATTCCCTGCAGATATGGGATGCCTGTAATGCTGCTGGTGGGTTGCAGGTACCTGTTGTCAGGCTCTTTCGCTTACCAGACTACTTGTGCTTGTCTAAGATGCATCATGTGGTTGGGATCTTCCAAGGTGCAACTGCAAAGATGCAGTTAAGTCCCCAAATACTCCTGTGGAGGGCCATATGAGGTAAAGGGGTTCCTTTCCTCCTCTTATGTCCTCCTATTTCTGCTTGTGGCCAGAAGAAGAGAAAGGCTCCTTCCTTTGAAGGAAGAAACCCCACAGGAGCTGGCTGGAGGGTAACTTGCCCCTGCTGACATTTTACTACAGCTGTGCAACACCTTGTTTGTCTTTATATCCTCACATTCTACAACTCTGGTTTCTCCTGGAGCTCCTGTCTTGATTTATCAATTTGGGAATGTTCTGTATGAATATCCCATCCTTGAGGGGTCTCAGTCTCTATGATTTCTCAGAAGTCCCTGAGCTCTGCAGCTGCAACTGCGTAAGCAACATCACACCTCAGGGGCAGGGGGGTCTTGCCAATGTTCTGGTAGGTTACAGCCATTAGAGAAAAGCTCTCTCTGATGGTAAGTAGGTTTTATGCTTGTTGGGAGAGCTGTTGGAAAAATGAGTTAGAAATGGGTATTTGGATTCCTTTGAAAATCAAATGTAAACTTCAGTCCATAATGATAGATGGTGTTGGTGTTCCACATCTGTGTTTTATGCATGCCTGAAGTTGTTCTTGGCAAGTGGTGGCAGCCTGAGCCTTGAAACTCAGGGCAACTCAGTGTTCCTCTCCCTGCTAGCTAGGGATGTTGTAATATGGATGATGCAGTGTTGGAAGAATCTGTGGGACTTACCTATTGAAAGAATAGACACAGAAAAATACAAATGCTTTTGTAAAGAGAATGTTTTTGCTCTCAGTCAATGTTGGTTTTGTTTTACTAAACAAATCCCTTGGCCCAAGTATAATGGTCTGCTTTCCAGGGATACTGGTGGTGTGTCCAGCATGCCTACCAGCCTCTGCTGCCATTAGTCAGGAGCTCTGTGGCTCTCCAAGGCACCACAAAAGCCTGTTTGTAGAGCAAGAGCTCCAAACAAGCACCTCCTTTTAAAAAACAAACTTAGTTACTCGTTTGACACTGTATCCAGTAGCAGAAAAATGAAAGAAAGTGGGACAAACTTGGAAGAGACAGAGCAGAACAAAAAAATGGATAAGAGATGGAGAAAGGGAGAAAACTGATGGGATTGTCAGATTTGTCTAGTGTGTTGCAACACAAACAGATTTATTAAGAGTAGGAATGATTTGCTACCTGACAGTATTTTTTCTCATCTCTGTTTTGAAGAAAACGTTCCTCTTTTGGTATATTTTTTTTACGTGCTCTCTTCAGTTGAGTCCCTTCCCTCCCTGCAGGCTACTCACTTCAACTGCATCCCTCCTGTTTGTTTGCTGTCCTGGAAACTTTGCCTGTGATCCTAAAGGTGACCCATATTTTAACTAAGCTTCCAGGAAAAGCTTTAACTTTGAGAGAGGGTCGCTGGGACAGGATGGGAGGCTGGGGACACATCCTCCTGCAAACAAAGTTTTGGTGCCACATTTTCCACTGTGAAACAGCCTGGAGTGTGGCTGCTGACACTTTAAGGGTAGGGGGCTTTGCCCAGCCAGGAGAGTCCCACGGGTCCGATAACAGTGCTGCACTGCTGGGGGGAAGCAGGGAACAGCTATGCCGGCCAAGTGCCATGGCTTGGTTGGGGTTTTCCCCCCATGGATGGTGCAGTAACCCTGGGAGGAGCAGGCTATTCCCCCCTCCATCTTCTTCCCAAGCAGGATCGGTGCTATGGGCTGGACTAACTTTTTTTTTTTTGCCATGCACCTCCCAGCTATAAGTGGGAAAGCAGCGGCTGTCCCGCTGGACACCCCAGCCCAGCGAGGCTGGAGGCACAGCCCTGGACCAAAGCGCTCCCGTGTCCGTCCCACAGAGGCTCGCAGAGCTCGGTCCATCCCTTCCCTCCTCCGGCAGCAGCCGCCCCGCAGCAGCTCCCAGGCTCTCCGGCAGCCAGTAAGAACGTGCCTCCCCCTCTCCCTCTCGAGCATCGTCTCGCTGAGCAAGGCAGGGAGCGTTTCAGCATCCCACGCCTCGCAGATCTTCGAATTTCAGGGCTTGTGCTGGTCTTTTCTCTGCCTTGTGACTGTTCTGCTGGAGAAGGGTTTGTGAGAGCAGGGATGGGGAATGGGAAGTCTGTGGGTGTGTAACCTACTTCTGAAACACTCTCTGGCAAGCGGTTTCTTCTTGGATCACTGAGTTAACCTTAAAAACCACCCCTGTTCTATGGGGTGGTTTGGAAATGGGATTTATCTAAATTCTTGCTTCTGATTTCTCGTGCACCCTCTTTTTCTGATGCGCGTATTCTCTCCTGGAAGGTGGTGGGTTTGAAAGTTCAGGCAGACACTGGGGTATAAATTCAACTTTTTCCTTTGCTTCTAAGCTGAGCTGATGTTCAGGGACAATTTGCAGTGGTACCGAGCTGTGTAAGAGCTGTCAGCTGTGTGCTTTCCCGAGCAGGTGATCAATGTGCCTGTTTGAAGCTTTTAACGACAGCTGGGGAGGAAACAGCTAAAGCAGCGGCTGTTTTGTGGGCTCTCAGGTGATGTAAGTAACAGTCCTGGGAGCAGGCTGGCAGTAACAGAGTTGGGGAATATGGAAATGAAAGCTTTTACCTCGTAATTATCATATTTTCCTCTTTCATTCTGTATTATGGAATATCAGGCAGTTGCTGAGTTTCTGTAGCTATTCCCATGGGAATGCAAACACCTTTATCTTTATACAAACGCTGCACCCTTGTATCCATCTAGATTTGGGGAGTCACTTGCATGACTGAAACTATATTCACCTGTTCACATGTTCATGCATTTGCAAGATGGGTGTTTCTATTATTAATCTTTTCTTCAGTAACTGGAAATGATAAGTTAATGTGTGTGACTTCAGCCCAGTTCATGTTGTGTAAGCAGGAACCAGTTTGTGATTTAGAAAGGGATATGGCTGCTTTTTAAACCACTAAAATCTAGCACATTTTGGAATCGGGAAAGTTATTAAAACAATCCACCTACGGATTAGTCTTTTACCCTGTTTTGAGAGGAAGAGTATTTTTTAAAAATAACAACAAAAAAACTTCTTAAAGGAAGCTGATTAAATTCTTAAGCCATGATGTAGGAAGCAAATAGTTGATCCAGCAACCAAATATGGCTTTAAAACTTCAACTTTCTTTTGTAATGATAAAAGCACCCACATAGTTCACTTCAGTGACAACACCCCTTTCCCCCCCCCCCCCCCCCCAAGTACAGCATTCTTGAATACAGACCAGTTTGTAATTTCTCCTTGAGGAGCTCAGTCTATAAAAATTCCTTCTTGACTAATACCTGCTAGAAAAATGTGGGTAGCTGTTTCAGAGCTAACACCACAAGAGCAAAAAAAAGCCCAGCCCAAACCCCTCGAGACCTCAGTGCAACAGAAAATTATTGCTGAGATTTTTGACTGTGGCTCTGAGGAACAAGTCCAGGGCTGGTGTTCCACAGCTGGCTTCTGACTTGCACTGCTCTTAGGGAATTTTGGCTGGGGGAGGTTTTTAGGATTGGGCTCTTGAACTGTTTCTAACACAAGTTATTCCCTGCTGTGAATGATGGCTTGTCTCTGTGTATGCTGGTATAATTCTCTGCCTGAATGTAAATAATGGCAGCTGTTCAAAAGGAGGCAACGTTTAGGGTACTCAAACACTTGGAAATAAACACTCTCCAGCCCATCTTGGCTGGCCTTTATTTCGGAAGCAGCCTTTCCATCGAACTGTACCATGAATGGAAAATCCAGGCATATGGTACAAAGCAGCTGGTGGGAGTCCTGTCACATTCATGAGTAGGGGAATGATGCTGTAGGGTGCACTTTATCTGCAATCTAAATCCATATGACATGAATATGACTTGCAGTCCACACCCTTTGCACTAAGATATAAAAGAAAAGCTTTAAGGAACTGCCCTCCTTGCCCCCAAGATACAACTTCCTTTTGTATCATAGAATAGCTTGGGTTGGAAGGGACCTTTAAAAACCATCTAGTCCACCCAACCTGCCATGAGCAGGGACATCTTCAACTAGATCAGGCCTTGAACAGTCAGGGATGGGGCATCTACCACCTGCCTGGGCAAACAGTGCCAGTGTTTTACCAGTTTTGACAGTATAAAAAAGCTCCTCCTTTATATCTAGTCTAAATCTACCCTCCTTCAGTTCAAAACCTTTCCACCTTGTCCTATCACAACAGTCCATGCTAAAAAGCTTGTCTCCCTCTTTCTTATAAGCCTACTTTTAATATTGAAAGGCTGAAAAAAGGTCTCCTCAGTGCTTTCTCTTTTCCAAGTGAACAATCCTGACTCTCTCAGCCTGACTCCATAGGAGAGGTGCTCCAGCCCTTGGAGCATCTTCATGGCCTCCTCTGGGACATGGCTGAAATTTCTAGTGCTTCAGTGGAGACAACTAATGATGTGAGCCAGGAATAATATTGTGCCCTCAGCAGTAGCCTGTGTGAATTATGTTCTTGTAAGTTTACTCTTCATCCAGTGGCTGCACTGGGGGATTGAGGTGGAAAATTCCTCTGATCTTTGCTGATAAGACAATCCAGTCCAGCCTGTGTTTAGTGTTTCCCTTGTTGTGGTGCTGCTTAGCCCTGAAGTCCCAGTGGCAATAAAAGCGGCAAGAAAAGCCTCCCCACCAGCAACGTGCAGAGTTTGCTCAGGCTTTTGGTTGGTTTTGATTTGATTGCACCTAAATCAGAGCAGGTCCCTGGAGAGCAGTGGGCAAGTCCTGTCTGGCTGGTGCCAGGCTTCCTCAGGGGTCACCCTGAATGCAGATGTGAGGAGGGCTGAGCCAAGCAGCCGGTGCCTGCCTGTCACCCCCGTGGTCCCCAGCCACTGTCACCCTGTGCTCTGCATGGAGGAGTGCAAAGGTAGCAAAACTGGGACTTCAGATTCTATTCTGTAACTTGAGCTGTGTGGACTCACTTTTGCTAGAAAAGATAATGGAAATCACGTCTATACAATAAACCTTCCCGGAATGGACCTGTGGTTTTATAATAAAAAATACATTGTAAGTCAAAATACTTCAGCTTGATTCACTGGGATGTCTTTTCATTTCTCTATTATAGAATATGCAGACAGGGAAAGTTACAAAGCAGAAATGTCTGAGATCAGTTGTATCATGTCTGATTTTGGCAGAGGGAGTGTGGGAGGAAGAAAGAGACCTCATATTTCATTTAGATGCCCTGTTTGGAGAGGAGTTTTAAGCAGATGGCTCTTGAGACACTGGAACTCTAAAGAAGTAAATGCTATGTAGATAAATGCATGCTTCCACTTCTGCAGTGTGGTTTTAGAAGGACTGTGCCACATATTCTGACTTCAGTTCTTTTATATTTGAGTCCAGTAAAAACCCTGTTTGCAGCCACTTGGCTGGGTGTAGGACCAAAGGCACTAGGGCTTCCCTGGGTTTCAGAGACAGGATATAGCCCAGAATGTTCCACTCCCTGACGTGCTTTGACTGGGTTTTTTTGTAGATGAGCAGCCCAGAGCCAGCTCTGGGGATATCCCTGCAAGTGGCTTCTGTGGGAATGAATCAGAGCTGAGGGGCTGAGGCTGGTGTGTGATGAACATTTCTCTCTGCTAAGCCTCTGCCTGTGTCTGAAGTCCTGCAGACTCAGCAAAAATACAATGTGTAAATTGGTGAAATAAAGTCCCTTAATGAAGGATTAGGAGTTGCTCAGTGCAGGGAAAGGGTGTCTGGAGGCAGTCACAAAGTCAGGCTAAAACAAGATCTGGATGCTGGTGGGGAGCCCATGGGTGGGTGCTGCTGAGCCCTGCAAAACTAGCAGGGTGCAAAGAGGGGAAGGATAGCAGGAAAACACAGGCCTGTCCCAGTCTCTTACCCTCATTCTCAGGGGATGCAGGTGCTGTGCATACATGTTCACCCTCCCCAAGCCTGTAGCCAAAAATCTTCGATCAGAAACTGGCTCATTTTGCTGCTCAAAGTATTTCCTGCAAAGGCTTTGCTCTGCTCCAAGCTGCTGCGTGGGAAGCCACAGAAAAGCCCTTGACAGAGCAGTGTTCACCCTCCCTGTGCATCCCTGCAGCAAGCACTGAAGCAGGATTTGGCCCTTGATACTTCCAGAGTGATTCAGGCACGTGTGGTGTCAAGATTGCCTACAGAGCAAATTCCCACTGTCAGAGCAAGAGATCGTGGTGTAGTCTGGGAAAAAAATGGCTGGCTGGATGCTCTTATGCTTCTCCAGCTTTTTCATCTCCCTCTGAAGGGATGGCAAATAGGGTTTGTGTCCTATGGCAAGAGAGGGCTAAAATTACATTTAGGGCTTTGGAGATAATTAAAAGTAGGGCAAGCATTGCATTATAGCCATGCTGGAATGGGTTAGACAGGGTCCTGAGGAAGCACTTTTTCAAAAAGGGCTGAGCTAAAGAGTATCCTGGAAGAATTTGGAGAGCTAGGGCAGGATTCCTGGTAGTGATGGAGCTGCATCCCAGGGTGGGAGGGCTGCTATTTTGCTGTGTGCCTGACTGGAAACTTTCAGGCAGAGTTACAATTTTGGTTTGGATGCTGTTACAGAATTGCATTATTTTTGTAAACAAGAAATTCAAAACCACTTGACTTCGGACTGGTGTATTCAGGAGACCTACTCGTTCCACAAATGTGCTTAATTTATTTGGTTCCTTGAGGTGACCCCAGTGAGCAGGGTGGAAAAGAGGAGACTAAAATCTGCTTCACAATAGGCTGCCTAACAGGTACAGCTTGAGATTTAATAATTTGGATCTAGATGTTTTAGAGCCAGTTTACTTGTTGAACTGCAGAGTTACAATGAAATGAGCCCATTCTCATGTCTCTACTGTGATGTAGATGGGGAGGAAGAACAGGAAAAACAGCTAAAAAAGACAAAGTAGAAAAGTTTTCCCTCCTGGAAAATCCTCCCAGTTGTCTTCCAGACATCAGAGACCTTCATGCTTTATGATGCTTTGACATACGAGGGAGCTTCAAATCAAATAATGGCTGTGTGGTGTCTGTCTACTGAAATGATGGGTTTAAGAGACCCCTCTTCACAAGCAACTGCATGTGCTTGATATGCCAAAAGACTCCTGCATGGAGGCACAGTTGGAACAGGGATTTATAATTGACCTATTTTGCTTCAAACTACCTTTAGCACAGAAGCAGCTGCCTCAGTGTGTGAGGGTTCTTGTGTTACACAAGCATAGTGGCTGCAGAGAAGTTCAGAGCTTCTGTCAGAGCAAGAATTGCTGTCCACTGTTTTGCTTGGACAGAGTAAAAAAATCCAATCAGTTCTCCAAAACTCTGTCTTATAAACCAGGGTGCTGGACATGCCTTTCTTCCTGTGCTAGGAAAAATAGAAATGGTTCATCTCACTAAAGCCATGGCTGGTCCAGCCCACAGTGGTTGCTATTGACTTTCCTGTAGGGAATTGGCTCCCAGCTCTTCCTCAGAGCCTTCATTTGGGAATATTGAGTTTTCATGTGCTTCCAGTGGTCTCTGACCAAAGATCCCCTTAACTATGAAACTTCCCTGAATATAGCTCCCTAGCTCTCCCACTGCTCAGAGGATGCTGGGATGGGAGAAAACAATGTCCTTTCTTTTAAAGAAATGCCCCAAGTTGTGGGAACTATCTGGACTTGGCAGGCTGCTCCCAAGGCATTTGCTTTTTGTTTACCTTGGGCCTGGCTGCCCCTGGCAGTTGTTACCATCAGCCGCCTTCCTTATCTGTTCTTTTCTATAATAAACACTGGAGCAAAGGTTTGGAATTAGTCACTTCTGAGGCACTGCCTGCCTCCCTTTCCAGCTTCTGTCTTATCGTCTCGTTTTTGGACCCTTGAGCCTTTTCCACTCCGTTCTGTGCCTCTTGGTTTTCCTGTCTTCTCATTGCACCGACACAGAAAAGAGCTCTTTCAAATTCCCTGTAGGTGTGTCATCCCCAGGGCTGCCAGCATCCCAGGAAACTGCTGCCCTGGGACAGCTGTGTACACTCACGCTGCTGCTGCTGCTGTGTGCTACAGAGATTTTTCTAGCATGACTTTCCTAATTCAGTGGATGGGTTTGATGAGTTTCTGGCTGATGCCTGTTCAGATGAAGAGCCCATGGGGGCATTGTTAGGATCCTGGGAGCATCCCGAGGACCTGGCACCATGTCCTGCTCTTCTGCACAGCTATAACCACAGGGCAGTCAGTGGTTGGAGGGAATGCAAACACAGACAGCACCTCCAGAACACGGGTGTGTGGTCCTCATTCAGAGACTGAGTTATTCCTACTGCTTTTCTTCCACTTAGAGATTCCCTGGTGATCTCTAAGCATTGTCCTGACATAGATCTTGCTTCTGACAGTACCAGAGGAGAGGTAGCAATGAGCAGTCCAGGGTGCAAGAATTTCTTTCTGTCCCTGATCCCATCTCACTTTAAAAATGTACAGAGCTGCATATTTCATTCAACACATGCAAATACAGTTTCCTGTCTACCCTTGCTCTGCCTGTTGAAAGCCAGTCACTCTTCCCCATGGGACAGCCTGCCAGGTAAATTCCACTTGATGTATAACATATTTCAGTCCTGCCTCTGGAAACAGCCAGGATGGCAGAATGGGAGCAGAACAGGAGAGCAGCCCATGTTCACCTCACAGCAGCACAAAGGCATTCAGTGAGGATGCATATTTGTTAAATTCTGTCTGGATTTCCTTTGCTGGATGCTTGAACATGTTGTCCAGCCCTTGCTGTATTATTCCCTCCTCTCTTATGACATTATCTCCATGATGATTTAGAGCCAAAGGTGGAAACTCTGACTCTGGATCTGTCTCTGTGGTGGGTTCTTGCAGTGTGTGGGGGGAAACCTGCCTGCTTTCCTTTCAGAAGGCTGGACTGGGAGCTTAGTCACAGATTGTCTATCTTAATCAACATTTCAATTTACTGGATTGAGCTGGTTGGGGCAGAATTCTTCTTTCTTGCAAAAACACACTCAGTAAAAAAAAAAATAAAAAATAAAGTATCCAACCAAGCCCTTCATCAAATGTAAAACAGGATTTGGGCAATTTCTGGGCTGTATCTTGGCACAGGTGTGGGTGTGACAGGAAAATGGAGCCTGCTGATCTCTTTCAAGCATTCTGCAGGTTGCATATCAGAGCAGGAAAATACCTTGGGGTTAGTCCAGCTTCACTGGCTTCTCAGTGCCCTTTCTGCTGGTGTCTGTGGTGATGAACTGGAGGAAGTTTCTGCCCAAGAGCATAAACAGGCAGCAAGTCCTATAACTGTCCTGTGCTCTCAGAGTCCTGATATGTGAAATGAAGCTGATGATAGCTGGTGTTAGTGGATATGCCAGTGTCAGACCCTCCCGATATCTGTTTTGGGGAAAGATATTTTGATTTTTTGGCTGGAGAGGATTGCAGACAGCATCCCTGTGGTTACCCCGATGTGCTGGAGGAGCCTATAACACTTGTCTGGTGTTTGGGGTGGAAGGGGGTTGCCATACAGGGTCACCTGTGGTGTGTGTGAGTGAAAGCCACGCCTCACACCTCCTTTTCTCGGGTTCATGTCTCTGGGGTCAGCCCAAAGGCAGCTTTCTCTCTGCCCCGCAGTGCTAACACAGCCCATCTCCGCAGCGCTGCCCGTAAATCCCGTCCTGCTCTTCCCGCCCGCCGGGGTCGGTGCTGTAACGTGGTGAAACTCCCTTGTGTACTCCACTAGACACTGAAACAAGCAAACAATAAATCTCTTATAAACCAGCGAGTAACTTGTTTTGGTTACCAGGGAGATTGCCAAGTGCAAATTCAACCTGAAATAGCGATGAGCTCATCCTTGGAGCAGCGTCGGTGCCTGAGCCGGAGCAGCCGGATGGAAAGGGAGCCAGCGCCAGGAATGCTGTCTACTCCACCGGCATTTGGATGCTGTGTGAGCTGTTTTGCCAAAGAGCTTTTGCCTTGTAAATGAGGTCGTGCAGGGGATGGTGCGTGAGGCTGGCTGCTGAGCCTGGGCTTTTACAATTCCTGGAAGTATGGCAATGACATTCCTTGTGGGACTGTGGGCTGGAGAGCCCTGGCGATGGGTTAAAATGCTGCAAAGGTGGCCTCTGCCATCTCCCTCATCCTGGAAACCTCTCCCTGTGAAAGGATGGTAGGGAAAACTGAAATGCTTGACTTGTAGATAAGGGCTGGTTCTGAACAGCTGGTTATGCAGGTGTAGTGACAGGCAGAGCCTCTGCTCTGCTGCTGCTCCAGGTGCTGGAACAAGGACTTGGGAAAACCTCACCCTCTTCTGCAGCATACCTGGGGCAGGAGCTTGAGAATTCATCTCTGCCATTATTTCACCTTTAAGTGTCCCCAGTTTAAGTAGATCAGGACTGGACTTTGGGAGTCACCTCCTGCCCAAGCACAGCAGGCACTGTGGGAGCAGCTGCTGCAAACAGAGATGTCTTTCCTGCTCTCTCCTGCAGAGCTGAGACCAGGGTGATTGAGGTTGGGATTGGAGGGGGCCCTTGCTGTGCCAATGGGAAAGGCAGGACAAGGAGGCTGTGCTGCACTTGATCTCTTTGGCAGCCCAGGCAGGGCTCCCATAGCATCCTGCACCTTTCTCTGCTAAGGCAGAGATGTTTCCAGATGTACTTGCATGCAATTTTCTGAACTAATACAATTTTTAACTAAAAAGGTCTGCCTGTAGGAGGAAGTACTGCCTGTCTCCCTATACTAGGGTGCTGCAGTGGAGAGGCTGACAAAGGGGTGGCAGTGGTCTCTGCTGCTCCCTTTTCTTGGGTGCTGTTCTCCATTGCTGAATTATCAATACATGATATTATGTAGAAATACATCAGAACATCACCTGGTAGCTGTCTTGATGAAGCAATGCATGAGCCCCTTACCAGGGGCCCACTGACGGATTACACCAAATCTTTTAAGATGTAGTTACCAGTGACTGAAACAGGTATCAGTTATCAACAGCACAAATGCAAAAGCTGAGCCCCTGAAATGTAGTCTGTGAACCTCCTCACATGATGCAAAAATATAATCCTTTTTTTACATTAATCTCATGGCTTTCTGGACCAAGGGATGAAGGTTGCATCTATAAAAGAGATCGGTTTCAGCAGGGGTATTTTGGAAGTCTTTTATTATAATTTTACAAGCATGGAGTGATCTGTAAAATTATGTCTTTTTGCAAGTCCCTGTCAGGACTGTGGGTGGATTTTTTCCAACTCTTTTCTGGAGTCATGTGGGAAATGCTTTGGTGGTATGTCCAAGTCCCTCAGCATCATGGGCAGCTCTGTCAGAGCCACCACTGCATTCAGCCATCAGCTTTAGGGAAAGGTTTCATGAAAGTATAAAGGCCTTTTATAGCTGGCAGAGTGGGCAGTGCTCTCAGTGGTGTGCCTGGGTTTGACTCTGTGTGACTCTGCTGCGTAGCACAGACTTGTGCCCTGGTCACTGTGCCCTCTGAACAGCCCATCACTGAGCTGGACATGATGCTAAACAAGCAAACCTACACATGCCACTGCAGCCTTTTATCTTCTGCTTTCAGCAGCTCTTTGAAGACAAGACATCATTTGTCTAAATGTGAATTGTTTGCATGAAGTGTTTGATGGTCCTTTGTGTCACCTCTTTCCTGGGGGTGCAGCAGTGAACACTAACATTTGGGAGCAGGACAGACATCCCTGCAGGTCTGCAGGTCTTCCCCATGTCCTCTCCCAGTGTTTCACCTCCTTGGTATTGAGGAGTGTTTGCTTTTTGGCTGTCTGTGGACAAGCAAACATATTGCTGTGCTTTGCAGATCCTGGACTTGGCCAGGACTGAGCCTAACCTTGCTCAACACTGCCACAAAGAAGGCAAGGCTTGCTACCAGGCTTGCTCTAGCACAGTTGAGAAGAGAATTTGGCTCAAGAGGTGTAACTCTATCAAAGGGACAGCAGAGCCCTTGCTATTGCAGGAAAAGTCCTTGATAATTTGGAAACCTCACCCTTCCCTCATTGTTCTGCCATATTCCCAGAGGGACATGGGTGCTTCTGGGCTCTCATGCAATGTAGTTGCACAGGCTGGTTTTAAAAGAAAGCAAACCACTGTTTCACATCTGCTTTAGCTTTTTGACAGTTTTGTTTGGCATTTGTGTGCAATTAGCACTGCTTTTCTGTCACACAGAGCTCATCCTCTAATAGCTGGATTTGGACAGCAGTTGGACAGCTTGCAGTGGTTGTACAGAGAAGGGCTGTTTCTCTTTGCAGACAGTGTTACTTGTTGTCTCTGAATTTATTGTCTTGTTGCTACTTGAAAAAGAAAGCAAAATCATTTTTTAGGCCTGGATCCAGCCACAGAGCAGGGGAAGGCTTAATCAAACACATAAGTGCTTCCACCAACTCCAGTTGGTTTATTTCTATGTTTAAAAGCAAGTACTCTTCTAAGTATCCCACTTTTCTCATTCCAAAGTTTGTGTTTAATGAATGTACCAGCCCAGAGACTTTGCCCATCCCTCCAGGAGTCAGCACTGATAGAAATGCTGTAACGTGCAGTGCTGCTATGAGAGCCTTGGAGGAGCACAGAAGAGGAGAGGGAACCTTCTCTTGCCTCTGAATGCCTTGGCCTGGCCCTGGGGAGGTGGAGGATGAAGGATTTTGCCATTTCAGCAAATGAGAGGCAAATTAAATTTAGCAGTTTAAGTAACCTCTCCTCCCCACCCTGCTTTGGCCCTGACTGTCTCTTACTAACTATTAGTCTACTGAACTTAACATTTCCAAGACATTAAAGGAACTCAGATTTTTCCAGATCACCCAAAAACTGGAATGGGAGTGTGCTGGGGAAGGAGAATTCGCCTGCCTCCCTCTCTAAAACAGTCTCCATCCTGCAGATAATGACAATAGGGATGCCACAAACCAGGGCAGGGCTCTGAAAGCCATTCTGGGCTGGGACACTGGTTTTGGCTGAAGTTGAACCCTAACCCTGATGAAAGACTTTAAGATATTTGTTCCTTTTTTTTACATTTGAAGCTGTGTTTTCTAAGCCCCACAAGGAATGCTTTCCAGGGTAGTCCTTACCCAGCTCTGATCTGACATGATTTCCAGGGAGACTCGGGATCCTTATCACTTTATGAAATTTACATTGCCTTACAGGCACTTTGAAAATATTATCCCTGACTCCAGAGAACTGGCTCATACATTTTAATGCCGTTATTAGAAATTGAATTGACAACACTTATCCTCAGTAGAAATTGCTGTGCAGCTCAGGGGGGAAAAATGTAGAGAAGGCATTGTTGGAGACTTTGGAGAGCTCTTGTCATCCTGAGATGTGTGTGCTTCTGGTGCAGTGTGTCTGCTGAATGAGAAAAGCAGGGGTTGGTATACACCAGAGGAAGGGAAAAGAACAAGTGTGTGGGTCAGAGGCATGGGATGAGACAACAGTGGGACTCAAAGCATCCTAAACAGCTTCTGGACTGAAAGGGAGAGCACAGTGGTGGGGAAACATGGGCTGCTCTGGCTTGTGTGCCCCGGGATGCTGTGGAGGTGCTGCACACCAAAGGTGAGACTGAGGGGACACTGCATCGCAGTCTACAACTTCCTCAGGAGGGGAAAAGGAGGGACAGGTACTGATCTCTTCTCTCTAGTGACCAGTGACTGGACCCAAGGGAGTGGCCTGAAGCTGTGTCAGGGTGATTTAGATATTAGGAAAATATTTTTCACCCAGAGGGTGATTTGGCTCTGGAACAGGATCCCCAGGGCAGTGGTCACAACACCCAGCCTGACAGAGCTCAAGGAGCTTTTGGATGACACTCTCAGGCACAGGGTGTGGTTCTTGGGGCTATCCTGTGCAGAGACTTGGACTTGATGATCTTGTGAGTCCCTTCCAACTCAGGATATTCTATGATTCTTTATTTGCTGTTTTAGTACTGTAGAGAAAATGAGCTGAGTGAGTGCTGCCTTAAACTGGCATGTGAGTGGAGTGCTGCTGAGGTGCTCAGATTGGTGAAAGGTACCCTTCAGAGGAGAAGCAGCAAGGTACTGCAACAAAGAAACACACTGAAAACAGGTTGCTTTTAGAATAAATTCTTCTTTTTTGGTGTAAATGAACTTATAAGAACCAGCTGACCATGGCATGTGGTCTCTGAGGAGCACTTCACATTGGGCTGCAGAGCATTGAGGCTCTGGAGCTGCTGAGCTGGGAGTTCTTGCTATTGAGTGTGGAGGGAGGAAGAGGGACAGAGCTGGCAAAATACTCCTTTATCAGGGCTTCAGGCTTTTAGGGATGTCTGGCTGACTTCTCTGGTTTTGCCTGAGTCTCTTGGAGGTCAGTTTGGGAAAGACCAGCCATGGCAAGTTCAGTAGGATCAGTGCAAGTGGTCTCCCAGTCTGGCATGGGCTCCAACTTCCCTGTGGAAGGAGAGAGGCAAAGAGCCTGGCTGAGCAGTGTGATGCATGGCCACTGAATGAACAGGGCTGTAACAGGAGGCTTGATGAGCTGACTTGCAAGATGTTAATGTGAATGGTCGTTAAAATCAACCAGCTAAGTCTGGGCAAAGGGGGGGAAAGTTAAATGGCATCTGTTTTGGAAAAGTGTGAAAACGCAGGACCCAAGTGAGGTGTCTTAGAAGGTGTGCCAGGCTCCATCTGACAAGTGAGCAGGTGCCTCCTCACCTGCCCTGCTGGGTGACCTGGAACACGTCCCCAGACTGCCCTGAGCATGTCCCTGGATTGTCCTGGAGCATGTGCCCTGGCATGGCCAGCGGGTCCCCGTGTGATGTGGTGCCAAAGAAACAGTTGTGAATCTGAAGCCACTCCAAGGTGAAGGGTTTCCACTTCTCCTGCCCTTGCTGGTGCAGGGCTGGACATGGCCCAGCCTGCCAGCCTGGCTGAGCCCTCATTGTGAGTGTTGGGGTGCAAGGATGTTGAGCCCTTCTCTCATTTTAAAATGCACTTATCTTAAGATGGAAATTAAATCAAACATTCTCAAAGTAGAGGTTTATGAAAATAGCTCTTGTGACTAATCTGGCCCCTTAGGCCTCACTGGAGGAGACCTTGCAGCTTTGTTTTTCCTTGTAAAGAATGCTCAGCATATGTCCTGACAATTAGTCAGACTGCCCAAAAATACCCGTCAGCCCTGCAAACTGATCTCCTTCAGCTCTTGGAGCTGAGACAGACACAGGGTTATGCACTGTGGGGATTTGGGAAAGGTTATTTTTAAAATGGCCACATAACAAGAGGGATTTGGTCCTTTCAGCCACCAGTTCTGGCTAATAACTGAAGGTGCAGGCAGCCAAATGATAATCTTGCTTGAGGTGACTGCCCAGGGTAATGGGCTGGTTCTCCTGCTAAACCCATGGGCAGGGCTGGCTCTGTCAGCTCTAAATCAGTGCTGAGGGCATGGCCTAGGGCCTGTGCCAAGTTCGGGCAGTGCTTTGATGGTGTGCTGGATGCCAGGGTGTCTTCCCAACTGGCATGCCAATGCTTGGAAAGGCACGTCCTCACTGAAGCGATGGCCCTTCCTCACCTTTAGCCAGGAAATGTGCTTCTGCCCAGCCCTTTTCTGAGAGCTTTACTTTAGCCTTCTCTGAACACCTGAGCTGAAGTTTTCTATCCTCAGTGTCTCTCACGTGCTGAATTTCTGGAGGATGTTTTGCCAGCATCACAGTCCATCCACAAACAGCTCTGTCTTCTCCCCTGACAGTCAAGCTCTGAAACAGGTGACACCAAGGCTCCTCAGTCCTGCAGAGCCCTGCTGGTGTGGGGTTTTGGCTTGGCCACTGTCCTGTGGGGGCAGAGGATGGAGGTCTGCAGAACTATCTGCCCAGCAGCTTCCCAGGAACATGATGTTGTGCTAGGAGACATCACACAGAAAGCATTCCCAGCCTTCAGAGGCAGAGTTTGGGCATTGCCTGTAGAACTCTCCTTGCAAGTTTTCCTTGCTGCCAGGTCCTGTTGACCAAGGTGTCAGGGGAGGGTGTCAGAGCTACTGCAAACCCATGGGGGGATGCTGGAGAGCATGTGTGTTGTAACTGATGTCTGGGTAGCTGCTAATTTCTGACTCCTAGTGGGTAGGTTTCCAGGGAATGACCCAGCTTTCAAGGAGTGATGCAAACTAACAGCTGAACTTCCTTCCGTGCGCTCCACAGTGAGCTGTTTAACTTCACTGGAGCAGAGCATCGCTCAGCCAGGCTGCCCATGAGAAGTAATTGAGAGTAATTAGAACTGCAGAGAGCAGAATGGAGGCTGTGAAATATTATTTCAGTGATGGCCCAGTAGCTGCTCAGTGAAGTCCTGACATGAGTACTTATTGTGTGGGTATGGTAGGATTATATTGCTGTGCCTGTTCATCGCACCTCATCTGTCCTGGAAAGACTGCTGTGCTGCCTGCCTGAGATCAGTGTGATATTTATTTGACGGGGACTTAAGTTACTTTGCTCTGCTCTGAAGCCAGGGCTAAGCCATGAGGGGAAAGCTGAGACTGGCAAATGTTTGCCTCACTTTTGACTCCACCGGTCATTCCTCCTGCATGTGAGTGTGTCTAAATGTGAAAAAAGACAGACCCAAAGTTGGTCAAGATTGCCCTAAGGAGCTTCTCTGTCCTAAGTGTGAAGTTTTGGGGCAATAAGTTAGGGAATAACCAAGGTGTGGTGCAGCCTGTTTGGCCCCAGGGCTCTTCCCAGGGCCACATCACCTGGTGAAAGTGCTGTCAGTGATAGAGAAGCATCACAGCCTGGCCACAGCGCTGCTGGGTGGGTCTGTGCACGACCCAACTCCAGGGCTGCTGGGGGAGAAGATGCAAATACAGTATTTGAAGCTTTTTAGCTTACTTTTGGGCTTGATACTCTTAAAGGCAGATGAATCAGACCAGTCTTGGCAGTATATATGGATCTTTCTCCTGAGAGGAATGAAGGAAATCGTGTCCCCTTAGGGTTGGCTGATATTCATGGGCACATTCAGACCTGCTGTTTTCACCTTGCAGTTTGTCAAGGGGGCTGTGGGCAGCCTGCTGAGCCTCCCAGTCTGCTGTCTGCACACTCACAGCTCCCCTCTACAGCATGAGTTGAGGCAGAAAGACATGGGAGACAGAGCTAGGAAGAGAAACACAGCTCAGGTTTAACTGAGTGCATTTAAGACTAATACATTTAGCTTTCTAAGAGATTTTAAAAAAATCTTCAGCCTTTTGGGACTATCCCTTTTTGAGCTTGTACTGAATGTCTAAATCCTAACTGTTGGGACTACATCAGGCACTCAGTGTCCTTGCTACTGGAAGATAGTCTTGGCATCTTATCTGTAACACATGAAAGAGGCACAGGGAGGAGGGAGCAGGGATGGGGGAAATGGACTTTCTCGTGCAGTTGATTCAAAGCCAGCCTTGCACAGCACCTAAAGCTTCTGCAGCCTCTCCTCACCCCAGTCCTCTCTGGAGCCTGTGTGTCCTGGTGCTGCTGCCATGGGGTTGTTTGGTGCCTGAGTCCCACTGTACTGTGGCTTCTGTTCTCCAATCCTGCAATAGCCAGGACAGGGAACAGGAGCTGAACAAAGCTTCGGGACTACAAAGCAGCTCCTGATTTATGTGCAGACACTCCCCCCAGGCCTCAGTCACTTGGCTTTCAGCAGCACTGAGAGGTCTGCCATGTCAGCAACAGGTGATGGGAAGAAGTGCCAGTCAGGAGCATGTGTGTAGGGGAGCCACAGAGCAGATGGCAGCAGAGAAATAAATTTGGAGCTGCCACGGGAATAGTCCTGGAAACAGTCCAGCCTGTGGATCGAGGCAGATGGAAAAAAACTTGGTTTATATCTCTTCCTGGTTTTGCTTTTTTTTCAGATGCTTTTATTTCCAGTTCCATTATCTCTTAAGCATTATTTCCTGTCTGTTGCTTCACTCTCATTCCTATTTTTTTATCTCTTCTTATCTTGCCTTCTTTTCCCCCTTTTGTTTCCATCCTCACTATATCTGAGTTCATTAAGGGTTGCCCAGTCTACGTCCACTTCCTTATAAATCTATTCCCAGATCCTCTATGCCTGCCTCTACAGCTGATCCTAAAAGCTTCCCTTGGCACTGAAAGGCTCAGCACACTGGTCTGACCCAGCTGTGAGCTGGAGTTCAGCATGAAAGAATGAAAACCACCCTTTGTTCCTTTGCCACGTGTTGCCCTGTTTCCTCCTCTACTGTCCCCTCTGGAGCTGGTTCCCTGAGGGCACAGGGCTCACCTGATGGCTGGTGTGTTCATCCCTTCTGTCACTGCAGTGATTTCCTTGCTGGTTTAGCTCTGGATGTGAGTACATCCTGTGTGGACTCAGGTGTCTCTGCCTTGTGTTCCTGTGAGTGTGGGAAGCTTCAGGGGTGAGGAGGCACATCCTTGTACATGGAACAGGGGAACTGAGCTGTGTTTGAGAGTTCTGCATTTTTGGGATACTTCAAAGAAAAACTGTCCAGTTTTGAACTGGACTGGCTGCTTGAAAGGACTAGGTGGAAACTCCTCATTTTGTTTCAGGTGTAATCCTGGTTGGAGCAGACCAGGGGCCATCCCCTGACTGCTCTGCAGTGCCTTCTGCCAGTGCTGGGAAAGAAAGCATGTTGGATACTGAGTGCTTGGAGAGCTGGATCAGTCCCAGGTGGCAGTCCTGGTCCCAAACTTGCCCAGAATTTCTGTGGTACTGGGGGCTGCTGCCTCTTCTGTGAGAGAACACATGCATGCAATCTGAGAGATTTAAAATGGGAAAAAAAAATCTGCTGTGCTGTTACTTGAAAAGAAAGAGGTGTTTGTAGAAACCTGGATGTGGGGGGCCAACTCTTGCCTGCCTGGCACAGCCCTGGCCAATGGGACTGTGCTGGTCCTGTGCTATTCCTGCACAGCCTCCAGCTGGAGTGAGTCCAGGGTAAGGGAAGGGACAGGAAGGGTAGGGAGCAATGTGGGACTCTCATTTTATGGGGAGCCTGGTGAAGGGCCAGTGTGCTTTTCTGTGCAGGTGTGCTGTGCACTGCTAGCAGTGTGTGTAGAAGGAGAAGGTACAGCCTTATCTTAAGGGGTGGACAGGTGTCTGCTGCTGGTATGTACTACTGCTTTCTTTGATGATGGTGACTAAATAGTTCATCAATGCCTGGGTTATAACTGCTCTATTTAGGACTTTCTGCCTGTTGAGTGACAGCAGGATGTGTGTGAGCAAGCTGAGAGGCCCAGACCTTTTCTGGCAGGATTCTTAGGGCAAGAAAATACTCTGGAAATCACAATGTGAATCATTTGTTTATCTGAGTGGATGACATTATGCCCCAGCCATGCTGCTTTGCAGTTGGACCCATGTGGTGGGATCAGGGTATCCAGGGCAGCTCCCTGGAAAGCCTACAGGACAGGTTTAACATTAAAAACATAACATCCCAAGCCCACATGCCCTGCTGTGTACTCACTGATGTATTTGTACCACTCTTCTCTCAGGGTGGGTGCATGTGCCTGGCTCACAGAGAAGGGCTCAGACAGGGCTGGCACACCTTGTTCTGAGGCACCCTCTCCTTCCTGGAGATATCTGCTCTCTGTCATGTTTCAGAGGACAACAATGTCCCTCCTTGGCACCTCTGCTATACACTGCACCACTGGTGTGTTTATTCACTTGTGGAGGAAGAGGGGCCTGGGAAGAGCTGGGAGTTGTCCAAGCTCATATGGCTTAGACCAACCAAGAAACCAAGAGCAGCTGTTGCAGTTGATCCCCAGTCTATTCCTGCTGTGTTGGACCAGGAGGCCACAAATTCAAACAAACTGGCCTTTTTGTCATAGACTGCTCTGGAGAATCACCAGAGTGAGCTGTGCCAGACAGTTTCATGGTGAAGCTTCATGGGCATCAGCAGGGCTGTGTCTTCCTCCTATTTTCTGGCCAAGCTTTCTCCATCCCACCTCCTCTAGCCCAAACCTGTTGTGGTGCTTCAAACTCACGTGTGTTTGTGCACATGAAACACTGTGATGGCCAAGTGTCCACCCCTGCCCTCCACACCCCTCTGCAGTGCTGCCAAACCACTGCTGATTGCAGCTGCCTCTGGGTGGGTGTGGCAGCTGCTGGCATCACACAGCAATGCTGTTCCATCTTTTAGGATGGAGAGCAAAGGTTTCTAATTGAAATGCCAGGGTATTCTGGGGGAAGTAGGAAATGACTGCCTGGTGAGAGGGTGCCAGAGCTTTGTGTAGGGAACTAGAAAGGGATGAGAATAGTTAATGGAGTAAACTCTACGTGCATTGCCAAAAATGAACTCATGTCTGTAAATATTACACTGCACGCAGCAAGATTAGCACAGGAAAATACCAGTTGTTAGGGTTCCTGTTACCATCTGAATTATGCAAACAATTTGCTGGAGTTTATAGATGAGCTGGGGCAGAATAACATTGGGTTTTTCTCTGCCAAAGAGTTTCAGTGCATTAGTATCTTAGTGTGTTTCCCAGCCTCAATCTGCTACATGAGTGGATCCATGCTGTGCTCTTTTGGGATGGCAGGCTGTCAAGTGTGGCCTTTTCCAGGCCATGTTGGAAACTTGGAGGTGTTGGGATGCTGGTGAGGTGCTGACCTTGTGCATGTGCTATATGGGGGCCCTAAGATGGGTGTGAAGGCCCAGGTGACATGCGTGGCTGAGGAGCTCTTGGGACCTCTGCAAGTGGGACGCAGAGATGCTCCTGGCTGTAGCAGGGCTGCTGTTCAGAGGCCAGACACCACCACGATGGGCTCCCTGGAAGGAATGATAAACATTGGCTTTTCCCAGTGGCTGTCAGGGAGGTTGACTGACTTTCCCACGGCCGTGCAGTGCGTCAGGGGTGAGGCAGGATTAGCAGCTGGGCGGCCCTGGCCCCCGGCCCTGAGCGTGCGCCGACACCAATTGCATAACCCAGAGTGAGTTTGGGGCTGTGGAGCTGCTGCTGCCTGGGTGTCCCCATGGGAGTGAACCCCGAGCCAGAGCTGCCTCCACCCTGCCATCACTTGGGTGGAAATAGGTTGGTTGGAGCCATGGAGCTGGGATTTTCTAGGGAGCTTTGTGGGCACCTAATGGAGAGGACAGAGACATGAACCGGTGCCCTCTAAAGTCACGTTAGATGCTGGAGAAGCCCCATATCATGAAAGCCAGCTTTCTAAGTGCTGCTGTTCAGGGACTCACTCACTTTGAAGAGTTAATGCCTTGAGCTTCCTCAGGGTGAAAGCTGGGGGAGGACCAAGCACAGTAGTTTTACTGGTAGTAAAACTTCACCATGACCTTCGTGTTGAAAGCAAGTCCAACCCACCATGAATTTATCTGCTGGTACTTCTGTGGGCTGTCAGCTGAGTTCCCAGGGCTACAACCCACATCCTTCCATGGTCCTACATCCAAAGAACAGTCTCTTGCTGGTTCCTGGGACTGCAGCCCCTTCAGCCCCCATTGGACTGGAACCCCCCTCTTCCCTTCAGCAATGGCACAGCAGCATTAACGTTGGGTCTGTAATTCAGCTTGGGACTGTTGAGACACAATCTCACTCTAAAGCCAAGGCCAAATAGTACTAGCATGGGGTCAAGTTCCTGAGGCACACTCTGCCTTTGGGACTAATTTGGGTGCTGAGTAGCTGGGCAGGTATTTGAATGTTGCCTACAGAGACCTAGAGGTCTCAGGATCCTATTCTTCTCCCTTGGATCACCTAAAATGGTAAGAATTTTCCAGGGGGATTAAGGTTGTGATCTCTGGGGAGGGGAGTGGACATCTGGTAGGAGTCCCGTCCGTATTAATAGCCTCCGTTTAAATGGATGTTATCAAATGGGGCAGCTCCTTATCAGCCAAGAGACTGTGAACTCCGTTACCTGAGGGGCTGCTGCTGACTTTGGGCTGCTTAGTCATGGCTTTCCACAGGCACACAGGTAAAGCAGACGTGCTGCCAGGTGTGGGAATATGCCTGGTAGATGGGGAGGAAGGTTTTGCTGACAGTCTCCTGCACCAGAGAAATAACTCTTTTGAATTCAGTCTGAAGCCTCAGCAATCTGCAGCTGGAACTCCTGATAGCAAATGGGCTGATAACTAGCATGGGGGGACTGGTGCTGGGAGCAGGGGGGGGGTGGTGGCCTCGTTTATTTGTAAAATGCATTGGATGGTAAGTGCTATTGTATCTGCTCCTGGTAAGTGCTGCTGTGGGAAGGCTGGGGCTCAGCTGCTATTTGAATAAGACTTGGTGACAATGGGGAACAATGCTCCTTCTTACAGCAAGCTTATTGTGGTGAGCAGGGAACCCAGAGCTGAGGGGAGCCCATGTGTAAACCCCAGAGGGTTTGCTCTGCTCTGGTGGTTTTGTGATTGCTCTCTCTTCTCTGTTTGTCTTGTACATCAGATGGGCTGACTCGCCAGTGATAGGGAAATGTGAACTTCTCCTTCCCATTAACACTGACAGGAACCTTGAGACCATGTTTTGCATGTCCCCACGACATGCAGATGTGTGGTGTCTTCCCATCCCAACTAATCTCCTCTAGCCCTCCAGCTGAAGACAATCGGAAGCTCTTTGGGATTTTTAAAGGTCTATCTGACTCTTAGAAGCTGTTTTTGTGTGTGTCCAACATGCATTTACAGCCCTACTCCATAATGACGACGGCAGTGCCATTGCATCTCTTGATGAGATCAAAGGGTGGATGTGCTTGGGGAGAGATTTGGGGTGCAGCTGCCATGGGCACCAAAGCGAGCTGCTGCCCCCCGGGAGCCAGGAGTGCTTGTGAGACTTGGGAACATAGAGCCTCCTCAGAACTGGGGAGGAAAGGCACAGCAAAGCTCAACTTTGTGCTGTGCCTCCCAGGACAGGGCATAAGCACGAGGCTGCTTGCACAGCCTGTAACTGCTTCGGATTTGCTTGTGTGATGAAGATGTACATTGTGCAAGGTGCCTTTCTGAGTAAAATTTGACTTCTGTGTTATAATTTGATGTAAGACAACACTTATTTTTTAACTTCAGTCCACAAGACTGTCTAATGTAGCGTCCTTTCAATATCTTCCCAGCTATACCTTTGTTTTCTTTCTCACCTTCCTCAGGGGGTGTTCCCTGGGACAAGGACTCACAGACTTGATGTTGTGCTGTAATGCAAAATGCTGAAGTGTCTTCTGAGCAGAAGCTGTGGTTGGAGGACAGCAACCACTCTGGCACCCCACAGGGAGCCCCAGTCCTGGGGAGAGTTGCAGGGGTACCATAGTGCCTGCTCTGGGGGTGGGGTGACTCCTCCATAGCAGGAGGAAGCTCACATTTGGCTCCCAAGGGCACCCGGGCATGAGAAGGGCATCCAGCTGTTGAGGTGGGGGCAGATCTCTGCATAGCTGGGAACACAACTGAAGAATCTGAAAGGCTTAATGCAGTCACAGAGTTAGTTACTGAACAGGATTCTTGTGTTAGCTGATTTGGTTACTTTTGAAAGGTTTGGACTTTGCTGCTTAAACTCTGCCTAAGTACTCAGCCTTACTTGAGGCAGCTGTGCCTTGTTAGCCTTAGCTGAGCCCTGTATTGAGTGCCAAAGCAATCCCTGGGGGAAGTGTTTGCAGGGCTGGAGCAGTGGTTTTTAATAAATAGCACATCCTTACTTCCCTGGGGAACTGTGAAGATTTAATAATGATTGGGATGTGCTCAGACATGGTGGCAATAGGACCGTAGGGAATGTTTTTGGCCACTGCCTGAGGAACTTGGAGCTGTTCTTGTTCTAAATAAAGAAGGTTCCATTTTATCAACAGGCTAATTTTTGAATTATAGAGTACGAGAGTCGCACGTGCCCCCAGCCTGGCAATGGGAGAGCAGAGTTCTCCACTCAGTACTGCCAGCCCTCCCAGCAAAAATAACCTGCAAGAGTTTTCTTTCCTTCTTTCTTTCCTTTGGCTTTGCAAACGCTTGTTGTCCAAGGCAGTGTGCCAGTCCCGAGTGTCACTTTGCATTTCGGATTAACAGGACCCTTTCTTTAAGGGTTTCCCTGGTATTTATAGCAAACCATGCAACACTGCACAGAGGAATGCTGAGAATGGTAACTCAGGTGACAGAGCAGGGGATACCAGGACTGAGCTGGAACAGGCGGGTGTAGCCAATCCTGGCAGTGTGGGGGCTGTGTACTCAATCTGCTGAGAAAAATAAAACTGACAGAGAGTCAAAAAGCAATTGCTCTTTTTCTTCTGTATGCAACTGCGGGTAGGGCACAGGGTTAACAACTTCATCTTCTTCCTTAAGTGACAGAATAATCTGTAAAGTATAAGTACAGTTTCTCTTGTTGTTTTTAGAGACCACACTTGAAGTTCTTCCTGGGTAGTTTATCACATTTAAACATACTCCCCAGAGACATTAACACATATCCTGTGCTAAGTGCTTTGCTTATCAGCTGTGCTTCAGCTCCCTTTGCTGAATGCTTTGGTTTCTTTGCTGTGCAAACCACTGCAGTGTTGCTCTGGGTATATAACTGAACTGGGATGAACCAGCCCAGGGGCGACCGGAGACAGAAACCCAGGGAGAGGTAGGGGGTTGTATGAATGCAGTAGCTTTTGTAGGATGGCACTTCTTGGGTCTGTACCCTCTCCATCCCAACCTCACCATGCTGCAGGGTGCAGACAGCCCTGACACTGAGCCTGACACAGCCCTGTGACAGCTCCACCACAAAGTGTCAGGATGACTTGAGGTGTGTGGCAGCTCACGGGCCCCAGATGTTTGAGATCTCTGGAGGGTGGAAGTCATGGTTGCCCAAGGGCTGAGGAGCAGCTTTTGAAAAGCAGAAGATGCTCCCAGGGGACAAGTGGCTAACTGGCACCTCTGTGGTCAGGTAAATGTTAGGGTTGTGTTCCAGTGGATCTTTGTGCCAAATACCCTGATACTTGAGAAGGCCACTGGCCTGGCCATCTGCCCTTGAGCTGTAGCCAAATCCATCAGGGAGCTACATTTAGACAGCACCCTGCCAGGGCTGGTGGGACAGGGACACCTTGCTTAGAGGGGGATTAGTTTCTGGAAGTATCGCTATATTTTTCTTTATCTCTTATTCTTCATGGGGGTCCTCTAGGCTATTTAAGGATGGGCATGTACCCCTCTCCCCTGCCACCTGTGCTGTCTCTTTTCACTTGTTCCTCTCCAGCAGAGCATCCTCCAGTCTGTCCGTACTTTTCTTATGTTTTCTAAATCCCGTTCTGTGGCCTCAGTGACAAGCTGAAATGGGGTTTGGATTAGTAGATGTCCTCAGGGTACATTATTCTTCTGGAGCCAAACAAGAGATGCTTGACCAGGCTGTCAGCTCGGAGTTGCTGTAATTTGGTGTAAAAGTACAGCCAAAGAAACTGTGTTCAAATAACTGCCAAGCTCAACCAGCTGCATTACTGATCTTATTTTAAGCACAGCACTGTGAAAAGAAGCACAAGGGTTCAGTGCTTTGGAGTCTAGTGGTTAGTTTGGTGAGTCCTTACTCTGAGCTCTGAATTTTGTGTTGCTGTAGCATAGTTGTTAATCCACAGCTGTGAATCTCCACTGTGTGCTCAACAGCTGCTGTACCACTTACCCATATGGGGAAGCAAGACAGTGGGCACTAACATAAAGGCTCCAAGGAAGTAATGATTTTTCCATATACCCAATGTGTCCTTAGTTTCATGACTTGCCTATTTTTCAGACAGTAAAGATAGGCCAGGGTTAATGTACCTGGAAACTCTGGAAAGTTAAGCTGTGGAGACTTGGTGCAGCTGGAGGGTGAACAGGTTATTAAGTAGATAAACAACTCCAAAAGCATGACCTGCTGCCAAACAGGCTTTAGAAGATGTAATTATTTTTATACAGAGCACAAGAAATATCTGCTCTGTTTACCTTCTGTGAGAGGGGACAAGAGGTCTGAGGGGAGCAGCTGTAGGATACTAAATGAAGCTGAGCTCTGAAGAGTCCACTAATGTTTGCTCCACTTTGGGAGAATGACCTGGTGGTCCCAGCACATCTGCAACTGGCCTGGGGCCCTGTTCTGCCACACACTGGTGGCTTTTGGGACTCTTGTGCACCAGCCCCTGGATGGGCTGTTCCTGTGGGAGGGTTGTAGGAGGTGGTCTGGCTGACATGGACTCTGGACATAAGCCGGGTGAGCAGAGCCCATGAGCAGGCAGCATGTTTGCTGTGAGAATGTGCTTGGGGCATCCTCACTGCAGGCAAGGGGACAGAGGTGCCTTCCCTGGGTCTAGATCAGGAATGATACTGCTGAGGGCAGAAAGCTCCTGGAAAAACTGGAAGTAAATGCCTATGTATGAGGGGAGCTTTCTGGTCGGTGAGGTGGCACGAGGCAGGCAGATGCTGGTCTGGCTGCAAGCACAGCCCAGCTCCAGGAGCCAGGCCAGGCCCAGTGTGAATTTGTCTGTAACTCCAAAGCTGCTGTGATAAATGTGCCTCACATTAGCGCGTGATGCATTACATGGGAGCACAGGATTATGTTACTCCCTGAGCCATACTTTTAAGATTATGTGTTCTGGTTGAAAGCAACCCTAAACCTGAGATGGGGAATGTTTGCTGTGGACTCCATGCAATTGCATTTCTTCCGAATTAAACCCACCTGCTTGCTAAAGCTCTGCAGAGCTGGCTGTGGCTCACATAGTTTCCATGTTTTCCAGCTGTTTATTTGTTTCATTTGCTTGAACTACCTTGGGGTAGTTGTCAGCAGCACATGGCCATCCCCTGGCCTTGGCAAGGTGGCATTTCCAGATCTTGGTTCCCCCGTAGAGTGCAGTTCCTGCCAGCTCAGCCTCCAGCCTGCCTCTGAAGTTTTAGGGGAAGGAAAAGGGTGTGAACTCAGCCTTTAGCTCTGCTGCAGCCTCCCCATGTCTCCAGGACTCATGAGCCAGGCTGGGCCCTGGTCGGGACCTGGTGGGTTGGATGTGTGCCCAGCTGGTGAGGTTGGGCCCTGCAGTTGGTGGCGAATCTGGAATTACTGGGGTGGGCAAGTGTCCATGAAAATCTGTGTGAACAGGTCCTGAAGGTGTAACAGGGCAGACCCAACAGCATCCTGGGGCTGCGGATGAGCCCGACAGGGTCCCGCTGACCCTTCCTTCCTGTGAGGGCACAGCTAGGAGTGACACACCCTCTCTATGCCCCAAAACCCCCAAACCCTATTTCAGTTTACAGACACTGTGCTGAGGCTTGGAGCAGCATGGCTGGAATGAGCACCAGTTGTACCAAAGAGCTCTGTCAGGAACAGGCACCAAAGCAGCCCCCAAAACTCCAGGGCCGAGTGGATGTTCCGAGGTGAGGCCACGCAATGGAGGCAGCAGCAGTTTGTATGGCCTGAACATGTCCTCTCCTTCCTTGCTCTGTGCTGGCACTGCTGCTCCATCAGGAAAAGAGGACGCTTCCTCTTGGCAGCCCCCATTGCCAGACCACGGCCATAACTCCCATCCGGTTGCTGATGGTGCAGAATGTTCAGGGCTGTGTCCCAGGGTGTTGGCCATGAAGGGAAACAGGGCTCTGCAGGGCTGGGGCTGTGGGAGAACGAGCTGGGATGGAGCTGCCTTTCTTGCCGCTCCACAGGCTTGTGTAACCCTTATGCCCCACCCCTGGAATTGTTACAGGCCAGCTTGGATGGGGCTTTGAGCAACCTGATCTAGTGAGTGACATTCCTGCCCATGGCAGGGGGTTTGGAAATTGATGATCTTTAAGGTCCCTTCAAACCCAAACCACTCCAGGATTCTCTGAACCCTGCCAGAGCCCTTGCACCACACAAGCGGTGATGACTTCTGCTGAGGAAGAGTGTATGGAAATGGAGGGAGCTTTTAGCAGGAGTGGTCTGGGAGGCTGAGGCTGGGTGTGCAGGATGGGATGGGTGTCTGGGGAGAAAGCATGAGTACGCACCTCTGGCCAAAGTGGAAAATCTTCTGGTCAAGAGCCCCCACACCCGTGGATATGCTGGATCCCTGGCCATGGGCCTTGACAGAGCCTCGCTGGCATGAACTGAAGAAGCATCTTTCCAAGCAGGGAGATATTTTCCTGTTTGTTTTTTTTTCCCTTATGATTTTATATCTGAAAGCCTGGTGAAAAGAGGCAGCTGGAAGCTGCACAACTATCCAGCACAAAAGGCCTTGGAGGGCTGCAGCTGGCTGAGGGTTCAGGCTGGAAACATGGAAACTATTCCGCTCTGCTCATTTGGTGGTGATTTCTGCACACAACTGATGTAGTGCCTCAGCCAGGACCTCGCTGAGGCCTGCAGTAATGAACTAAGGGACTGTCGGGGAGTGATTAGGTGTCATTACCCTTGCTTGATGTGAAATATGTAAATACAACAGTCTAGCGTCCTTCCTGTTAAGAATGTGATGGGGAAAGGCTGGTGTGGGACTCAACAGCAGCTGTGCTCCCTGAGTGAGCAGCCTGTTTCTGAAGGACTGCACCCTGTGGAAGGGACACATGCTGGAGCAGTTTGTGAGGAACTGCAGCCCATGGGAATGATTCATGTTGGAGAAGTTTGTGGAAAACTGCTGGAGGGACCCCACGCAGGAGCAGGGAGAGTATGAGAAGGAAGGAGGGGCAGACAAACTGTGATGAACTGATCATTGTCCCCCTTCCCCATCCCTCTGAGCTGCTGGAGGGAGATGGTAGAGGAATCAGGATTTAAGTTGAGGTTGTGAAGAAGGGAAGTGGCAGGGGGAAGGTGTTTTTAAGATTGATTAAGCTACTTTCCCCAACTGAATTCTGTTTTGCCAATGACAGTAATTGCTGAGTGATCTCTCCCTCTCCTTATCCTGATCCAGGAGCCTTTCGTATTTTCTCTCCTGCCCAGCTGAGGAAGGCACTCAGCCTCCCTGACTGTGATGGTTCATTAGCCTAACCTAGACCCTGGAGACACTGGGAAAATGCCAGTGCAGGTGGCAGAGAGGTGTCGTGTTTTCTAACTGCCTGAGCTGCATCATAGAAAAATTGCCTTAACACTGCTGCCACCGGGGCTGCTTTCTCTACCAGCAAGCCCTCAAGGAGTGTGACACCACCACATGCTCATTGCCGAGCCATCCTCCTCCTGATTTGCACAGCCCCCAGAAGCTGGAGCAGTTGTCAGGGCTGCAGTGCCGTTCCCTCACCCTGTGTCCCCTTGCAGGGCCTGGCAGCAGTTACACCGTGGGCACCATGTCAGAGCGCTTTGACTGCCACTACTGCCGGGACCCCCTGCACGGGAAGAAGTATGTGCAGAAGGAGGGCAGGCACTGCTGTGTCAAGTGCTTTGAGAAGTTCTGTGCCAACACCTGCACCGAGTGCAAGAAACCCATTGGAGCTGACTCCAAGGTGAGTGCTGATGGATGATGAGAACAGGCAGATGCTGATGAACCCTCCTGCTTGTCTTGCTGGCTCTGGTCTGTTTGTGAGCTACCGTGTGAAAACAAGTTCTTTGTGGGTCCTGTGGCTGGTGGGCCATGTGCTCCTTGGGCAAAGAGCCAGTGACACTGGGATGTGCAGAGGGATGCTCATGGTGGGTTGCTGTGGCACAGGAGCCAATTTCAGGTTCTTGATTCAGCAACATGGACTGCTGCAAATGCTGAGTTGCCCTGAAGAGAGAACTGCAGGTAACCTGCACAGGACCTACAAAAACTAATCTGGGCAAAGCACTGGGGAACTCAGGGTCTGATGTTGTCAGTTTGTCAGATGTTTATTACTTCGTGTTTATGGCAGTAATAATGTACACCTGGACTAGAGGGAGTGTGACAGCCTGAGAAGCACACATTTGCAGAACTTCAAATCTCAGAGCTGTTGCTTTGAAGCAACCTCTGCCACCCTCAAAAGTGATTGCGATTGTGTCAGTGAGTCTGGTTAAATGCCCTTCCCTTGACTGCTTGCAGAGGAGCTGCAGCTCCACCCACAGAATCAGACAGTGCTTAGGAACAAGGAATCTATCCTTGACTGCCCAGGCTGATAAGCCAGATGCTTGGCTTTAGGGCTGCTCAGTGACAGAGAAAAGCTTATCTCTCCCTTTCTGTTTGTTCCAGGAGTTGCATTTCAAGAACCGTTACTGGCACGATAATTGCTTCCGCTGCTTCAAGTGCTACACGTCCCTGGTCAACGAGCCCTTCATGCTCCGGGAGAACAACAAGGTCTGGTGCAGCAACTGCACTGCTACTGAGGATGCACCCAGGTGTAAGGGCTGCTTTAAGCCCATTATTGCAGGTACTGGTGCCAGTGAGAGGGGTACAAGGGCCACATTCTGCTCCAGGGCATAACCAGGGGGGTTTATCAAGCTGTGAGGCTGCAGTTATGGGTATGGGCATCACAGTGGAAGACAGAATCAGAAAATAGTTTAAGTTTTGACTGTTGCTCTCACCTGTCCATTTTATTCAACTACTGAAAGGCTTCTTTGCAGTTAACCCTCGTGTGATAATTAATAGTTAGTCTTAAACCATTTCTACCAAAAGCTTTGCTCTCTAAATCAAGCTATTCAGAGGCTCGGGCACCTGGTCTGACAAATATTTTAAGAAAATCTAGCAGCCCCTGGCTAAAATCAGATACAGAAATTAAGAGCTTGTCTCTTGTCTACATTCCAACTGAATCGTGAGTGTAAGTATGGACAGTTCTTGCCCACAGATAAGTTACACTGCACAGGGTGAGGGTTTGCCACAGGCCCGAAATCCCACATAACAAGTTATTTCTATCTGTTGCAGGAGACCAAAATGTTGAGTACAAGAAGATGGTCTGGCATAAGGATTGCTTCACCTGCAGCCAGTGCAGGCAAGTGATTGGATCCGGGAGCTTCTTCCCCAAGGGTGATGAATTCTACTGTGTCTCCTGCCATGAGCACAAGTTTGCCAAGACCTGCGCTAAATGCAAGAATGTAAGTCCTTCCCCTTTGCAAAGGCAGCTGCCAGAACCGGCTCTTGTGTGTCTTTTGGAAGCTGGGAGAGTAAACCAGAGACAGACCATGCTGAAGCTATACCAAGGCTCATGTTCTGTCCTTGAGATACTGGTGCCAGCAGCTGGTGGAATAACAGAAGAGCTGATGGTTCCTGTACATTATGGGATCTGGGCAGGGTCTGCTGGGTTATCTGATGGCAACAGTGCAGAAACCAAGAGGGCACCAGTCTTGCACTTGTTTTGTGGATGATTTAAGCTCTCTAATAGGTCCTGTGTATTCAAGAAGTGAATGTTTTACAACTTTTGCAACTGGTCAGTGTAGAATTGCAGTTACTGCAGGTAAAAGAAACTATTGTGAAAGTGCAGGTACACAGGACTTCAGGCTAGAGAAACTCAAGTGAGCTGCACCATTTAACTGTGATGCAAACTTCCGATGAGTTCCTCTCCATGACAAAGCCTTCCTTCCCTCCACCCCATGTCTGTGTCACCTCTCTTTTTCCCTACTGCTTCTAAACCACACCTCTGCTCTTTGCCTTCCAGCCCATCACTTCTGGAGGCCTCACTTACCAGGAAAAGCCTTGGCATTCCGAGTGTTTCATTTGCTCCAACTGCAAGAAGCCACTGGGCGGGAAGCGCTTCACCCCTGTGGAGGATGACTTTTACTGTGTTGAATGCTACAAGGAGTGCGTGGCCAAGAAGTGTGCTGGCTGCAAGAATCCTATTACAGGTATGTTGGGTTAAATGCAGCTCGAGGGCAGTGGGTGCTTAAGGTCAGAACAGTGATCCCCAAAAGCCACGGAGCCCAGAGGCGGGTAACATCAGAGCAGGTCTAGTAACCCAAGCTCAACCCCAGCAATTTACAAGTGATCTGACTCCAAGACACGTGTTCTTGCTGGATGGAGTTCGAGCCAGTAACTGAGCTCTTCACCCTTTGCATGCCTCAAATTTACCTCCTTCAAAACTCCCCCAGCTACAAGTGTTCCCACCTGTATCCTAGTTTGGGACCCTTCAGTCTAAAACATTTTACTGTCCCAAAGTGACATTTGCTTCGCTTCTGACGTATTTTACATTTAACAGTTACTGGATTACAGAGCTCAGCCTTGAAAAGTGGGCACTGTCCTGCCAGTCCCATGAGACTCATATTCCATTCTGCATTTTAGAGCCAGGATCTGAGACCATAAGTCCTGTTCTTGCTCTACATCTTTCCTTCAGCTTGACTGCTTCGTGGAGCAAGGATCCAAGGGAAAAAGCTTATTGCAGAGACAAGCCATGCAAGCCTTGTGCTAAGCTACCTGTTTCTATAAGAAACATCAAAAGATGCATCAAAAAACGTGCTTCATTTGCTACTTTGACTAATATTTGAGGCACACACTGTGGCCTGCTAGCCTAGAGAAGCACAGGAGGGAGTAAGAGGGGGATCTGCTGCTTGGTGGGCTGACCCAGCCAAGGCAAAGCTACTATCGCCGTCCTATAATTGTGTTCTCTCCTAGCAGGATTTGGAAGAGGAACCAGTGTGGTTAACTACGAGGATGAATCCTGGCACGATTATTGTTTCAAATGCACAAAGTGTGCCCGTGGTCTGGCCAACAAGCGCTTTGTTTGCCATAATGGAAAAATTTACTGTGCTGAGTGTCCCAAACGACTGTAATGAGCAGACAGCAAGTGCTGTAAGATGGATTTTAAAGCCCTGCTTTCCCAAACAGTCCTGGTAAAGGAGCAGGTTTTTGCATGTTGAGAATTTTATCTGTTTCCATTTTAGTATAAGAACTAAATTAGCTTCAATATACTGGGTTTGACTTTTGAAGCTCCTGCAGTACAAGAGCATGTAGCCTTGCAAAAATCTAACCTTGTTTCCAAGTAATTCTTAGTGTAAAGGCTTGAAATGCTGTTGTTAGATTTAGCATTAGAGATCCACACACTACATCATCTGTGTGTGGCTTAACTAAAACAAATCTAGTTTTAAACTTGTCTGGTATATGTTTCAGCTTGGCACAAGTGAAGTGGGTTTGACAGGGCATGAACCTGGGATAGAGAGATGCAAAGATTGCACCTGGGATCAGAGGGATTCGTTATTATGCTTTTACAAGTACAGGTACACAACATGCACTACACCATTAATAAATAATCATTAAATACCTTAGCTTACCCTACCACACCAAATTGCAGCACATGTACGGAATGGCTTCATCTTACTTATAACAATGTTTTGGCAGTGCAATTTAGCTTGGTTAAGGTTCCATAAACTTGTTTTAGTCTTGATTTCCGCATGGTTTGTCCAAAAGTTTTGCTCATCAGCTTTTTTTATATCATTGTTTAAACAAGGCTGTCTATGTGCAATTATTAATCCATTAACAAGTAGTAAATCTTTCACCTAAAACATGCACATGCATTTACAAGTGCCTTAAAAATAGCTCAGACAACGATAGCTCTCCTATCCTATCAGTGTATGTTTTGTGATTGAATAAAAGTAAGACTAGTGCCTGCTTGGAGTCCTACAGTCTGGAAAAGTTTTTTCTTTTTCATTTTGCCATCTTACATGATTGACACATCTTAAGGCTGAGCTACTGAAACCAAGTCTCATACACTGATACTGGCAAAGTAAAGAGTCAGCTGTGCTGTCACTGCACCCTTAAATATCTGAGGACCAAAGCAACGATTTCCATAAACTAATTAATTTTTTTAATATATTACTGACACCAGACCATCTGCCAGGAACAGCCTGTGTGAAAAAGCCCTTTGGAGAACATATGTACAGCCACTGTTCGTGCACAGATCCACAACCCTTCAGCAACCTTAATGCTGGTTTAAGGTTGGTGGGGTTTTTTCCCACAGTACTGAAATACAGAAATATTTTATCAATTGGATGCTGCTCCAGCCATTCCTTTTCACCTACCAACAAAGAACCCTTGCCTTGCAAAAAAAAGAAAAGGCAGCATCTTGCTGTATTCTTGCTGGGCACTGCCCCACTGTGGCCACAGAGCACTGCTGGACTCACCCTTGGAACACAGAGATGCTGGTGCTGCAAGGGAAAAGCAAAGGCTGACAGGGAAAAGCAGGTTAAAGAATTCAAGAGTTATGAACACGCCATCATATATATGAGCATGTACAAACACAGCAAGAGCTGAAGGTGTTAGTGCAAATACCCTCCCACCCACACAGATGCAACTGCCAAAGAGGCCTCTAGTTTGGGAATGTGCAGTTGGGAGTAGTTAGAGCAGCACCAGGGTGCATCTCAAGGCAGGTCAGCAGGGCAAGGGGTTGGAGAGGCCTAGTAAGGTCATGTTTAACATTACAAAATAAAGCATTGTTCAACTGCAAAGTTTATTTAACAGTGCACACATATTTACACAGAGCTGTATCAGACCATTCAACAAATATCAGCACAGAAGAAAATACTGGCATCTTTGTTAGAATGATTGTCTCTGCCAGAATGAAACAGCTATCATACAAAAATACAGTTTTCCTTTTACCTAAGGCACTGCTCTAAAAGTCTAAAACAGTTCTATGGCATTTCTGAACAGCAAGAGGGAGAGGGCTGAGGGCTTCTTTTGCAACTGTGGTGTTGAGGAAAGAACACGTGTAGTTCCAGCAAAACCATCTGCATTTACCCACTGCAAACAGCTGCCATGTGGATGAATCGCTGGAATTGGAGGATCAGCCAGTGGTTTGTAGCAAGATTTGAGACAGCTATTCTTTAAAGTAACCACCTATCCAGTCTATCCTTACAGGAGACATCAGAACAAGGCTGCATTATTACTTTTAGTAGCAATTTTCAGAAGATGCTTCGTTAATCTCTTCATGCTGTAAAAAGCAGGCAAGTTCAGGTTAAATAGATTATTTAATGCAGGCTTTAGGGGAGGGAAAATATATATGCAATTGGCAGCCACTGTTACACAGCTGGAACTGATACACTTAGAATAATGAACATGAACAAAACATGACTTCAATGGTCTAATACTGTTATGTACACAATAAAATAATACTTCCATAAGTGTAGATAAATAAGTAAATCAAAAGGAAAACATTTTTTAAAAGCATGACACATTAAACTGCACTGACAGACATATCTAGAGACTTGACATTTTTGCAATATATTAGTGCACATGCTGTAAAATATTTTGATGTTTGCCAATAGATTAAAACATATTAGTGATGGTACAACACCAGATTTTGAAACTGTCAAAATTTTCACATTAGACAAGGAATTTTTCTTCTCCATTCAAAACTGAAGATAGTCAATTCTGCATTTTTAAATAGCACATGAACTAACAAGCAACATTTTTCTAGACATTACAGAGGGAGTTCAGCTTTAACACACACTGAATGAGTCTTTTATTTAATCAAGGGCCATTTTAGAAATATGCAAAGTCTGCAGCTAAGAGGGGAGCCTCCAGTAGCCTTCTGCTGTACATGATACTGATATGGAAATAAAAAATCCAAAAGACTCAAACAGGTTACTGTAAAGTCTGTAAAAGGGAAACAAGGGATATTTGAACTAGGAAACCTTATCTAACAATAAGCTAAACGAATGGAAAAAGAACATCAGCAAAACAGTTTCCCTGAAATGTTTCAAGGTGCAAATTAGAACTTTTTCATCCCTCCCCTGGTGTTTTTTGCAAAGTTGAAGATGGATAAAGGTAAACAAGCAGCTTTTCAAAACAAGGCCTTCGTACTTGAGAAAATACTGGATTACTGAAGTGCAATCAGATTATTTCCAGGTCTCTAGTGTTCACAGTTCTGTCCAAAGAGCAAAGAGAAGAAAACATGTAACCATCATAACTGTGTGTATGCCACATGCATCCATCATCACTGTCAGAGTCTACATCCAGGAGTGAGCACAGAACCAATTAGACACTTATGGTCCAAAACCAGCACAGTAGGGTTTTCTTTCTTTTTACAGGAATGTTAGTTTTCAAAGTTGTGTACAGAATTCTTAAACCATATTAAGTCTAAACATTTTCAAGGTCAAAATTAGAAGGCAACGCTTTCTTTGCTAAAAAGTTAATGATTTTGCTCACAACAAAATGTGATCAGCAGAATCACATTAAATCTGTCTATTCCCGTGGCCCAGTCAGTCTTGGCCAGGAGGGAGGCCTCCATCAGGTTGTGCCCACGGGACTAAAATCCACAAGACGCAGAGTGACAGAGGAGACTCAGGAAACAGTTCAGTCTAGAAAAGTGCTACACTTTAATCAAACAAAGTGCTACACATCACTGAAAGAAAATGTGGATAGCAAGGCTCATTTCTTCCACTACCATTCATTTCACTGATCACACAGTCATTTATCTCATGGAAAGAGATCTCCTGCTGTGAATATGGCCATTTGGGGTTTAGCTCCAACACCAGGGAATTCTAGTCTATGTTACATAACTACCTTCCTGAAGCCTCTCTGACACACCAGGCTGTACTGCATGAAGGTTTGCCTTCCCAAGTACATGTGGCTTGAGATGCAGCCCTGCTTCTTTCAGGAAATTCAGAGAATTTTGTGTGTGTACAGCTTTATTACTCCTCTCAAAATGTAACACAACTGTCTGTGGAACTTCAGGTTGGTGCTACCTGCCTCAGTGAAGTGAAACACTATTCTACAGCTAATACCTTGCTAGAGTTTGAGGACACCTTGTAAGACCACGCAGGTCAGCATCAAAAAGTTACAGAACATGCCTAGGAGTGGAAAGATCTTGCCTGTAGAGTTACATCAGACACCTTTTAAACTGTTAGTATCTTCAAAAGTAACATGTGCCATTTAAGGTATCTCAGAAGAAGCTTAAAGTACAACAGATGAGCTTCAGTGCTGGTAGGAGATACTGGAGCTTCACAAGGGCTCAGCTGTGTCTTTGGAAGAGCCTTAATGTTGGGCCTTAGCAAGTCCCTAAAAAGGCATTGATTGGTGACTCCTTTTGACAGAATTCAAGTTACCAGCACTAAAGAAAGAGCTTTCCCTCTGGTCTACACATTGGAAAAAGTGCCTTGAAAATAAGAAGCTGTAGTTAAGGCAAAGAGAGCAAAATGCAAGGAAGTTAATTGCCTAGGCAGAGGAAGAGACAGACAGGGAAGTCAGCTTGGATTACCTGATGAAGCATCTATAGGTTTGGTCAATGAATTCACTGCACCATCTTCCTCAAAAGCCAATTTGGGACTAGGAGGTATTGTAGCAGCATCATTCAAGTTTTGATTACAGTTACCAGCAGAGATGCTGTCCGAGCTCAGTTTGGTTGACTTGGAATGTACTCCAACGTCAATGAACTCCTCAAAAGTCCATGAACCAGATTTTCCATTAAGATTCTGAATAAGTCCAATTGTATGATCAGCTTCATTAACACCCGATTTCACTGAGTCATCGATAACCACTTCTTTTGCAGGATGGCTAGGAAAAAAAAAAAAAGGACACTTGTATTACACTTTCTGCACGTTTAACCTTTAGATTTATTCCAGGTCAAACAATTAGCAGACTTAAAACTCTGCAAAGCACTGAATGTCCTGAAGGGCATTTCCAGACAAGCTCCTCCAGCTGCCACACAGGATGTCCCCTCCAAGAGCCAATGGGGAAGAACAACTCACCAACACATACCAACTTTTTACTGTACTAACAGCTCTCAGGTAAGGTCTGGCTGCAGAAATTTGATATAAGAAAGCAACAAGTTTAAAGCCCTGAACCATTAAATCCCAATTTTAGTAGTGTGCATTTCTCCTTTTTTTCCTCCAGCTGTGACTTTTCAGGCACAAAACTAAGCCTCAGAAGACCAGAAATATTTAAAAGATTCAAAATCTAAACCCAAATCATTGATCAATTTTCATTCATTCTTTGAAGAATCACGAAAATGTCTTTATACTCCATCACTGGAGGAATGAGATTAATTTATTGTCACTTTAAAAAAGCGTTCACAATGTCATTTCTAAATCATTAGCATTTAGATGAGCAAATGGAACAAGCATCAGAGGACAGATTTTCCAGCAGCTGATAGAAATGCTTTATGTTCAAAAAGATAAAATCTGAAATACCACAAAAACCATTCCCCACCAAGGGAGGCTTTTGTGTTCTATCTGGTGTTTCAGCATAACGTTGTTCTAGAGCTTTCCTGTAGGTTATTCTTCCTTTTCAGTGTTATCTCCCCTCCCTCTTGTTTCACGTTTTGTTAATGAGAAGAACTGCAAGCCATTTCAAGGGAGAAGATTTCAAGCCAATGCCACTCTTTATAAGCAACACTGCCATGTTGTAACACTGGCTGTGTCTCACTTCTCAGCAAAGCCAGTACTGTTAGCATGGTGCCAACTAAACAAACAATTATCCTGAGCTAACTGTTCTGTGTGAGGCACTGAACTGACAGCACACACACACCACATGTCTGGAGCAAGGCACAGACACACCACAAAGCCAGCGGGGTGCAAGACAGGCAAAGCTACAGACAGTGCTAAATTTATTTTAAATGTAGAGAGAGATTTTTTGTGTGATGGATAACTGCTCTGACAGTAAAGCAGTTGCCTACACAAACTCACCTGGAATCCTTTAGTTCACTAACAGACAGAGACCCCTCATCACTTTTCAAGTCACTTCCATTCATGAACACTTCACTGGCCTTCAACTCTGACTCATCTTGTTCCTCAGAGATCAAGCTTTGTGCAGTCTCTAAACAACCCTCTGCTTCCCTCTTGACTTCCTGGAGCAAGTCAATGCCATTTAGCTTTCCTGAAAATGGGGGAAAAACAAGAAATAAATTAAAAAGGAGAGCTTCAGTAACAGAATGGTTAGAATACGAGTGTCAAAATGACCTTTCCTAGCTAAAACTCAGGGCACTGGGCTTCAATCATTTTGCTATAGATAAGCTGCCTATAACAACATGAAACTCATTTTTCATCTTTAAAAATCCACTTGTAAAATGAAAGTTGCCTCCATCTCATTCTTGAATCATTTTGACTGTTTCTCTGTCCAAGCAGAGAGTCTCCCTGGCATTTCTGGGACTGGTGTCTCAGACCACCACAGTGCTGTTATGTGAGTGACCTTTTCAACAACCTTAAACATCACTGAGAGACTCACTGCTACTCAGATCTGACTCATCCACAAGTTTCCTTACCTGGTTGATCAGTCTTCTCAAGACCCAACTCTTCCTCCTCTTCAATATCCTCTCCCTCCATCACCTCTGAGGCAGATTTCCCTTCATTCTGCAACTGAATTGCCGGAGTGTTACTTGGAATAGCTCCCCACCCTCCAGCATTTCACAAATGGCTCAATCACAGCTCCCACACAGGACAATTCTGTGACCAGCAGTGAGGCCACACAAGTCCAAAGGCTCACAGACAACCAGCTCACCCAGTAATATATGTTCTACTGAGCCAGAGCCTGTGGGACCCACTTCCACCTCCTACCTATTATTCCTGAGTTCCTTTTCCCCTCATTTCTCCAAGGTGTGTGCTAAATTTTTATTGATTTTCAGCTATATGAAGACTTAGATCTTTGAATATTCAGACAAGAACAACTATTCCCCAGTAAGCACAACTGACCACAAACCTCACTGCATTAACAAAAATACATCCAACAATCCAAGGGGCATCCAAGATTTGCTTTAAGCAAACAGATGATACCAATGCTGGCAGAATGTATACAATCAAAAAAAAAAAGCCCTACTAACCAGTGGGGGTTTTTTAAACCAATCTGCAAGTGATAACAGATCACACTGTAGGCCTTGAACAAAAATACATCCAAGACTTTTTGTCAGAACAAGCAGAGCAGAAGAGTGTGTGCAATGGGAAGCTATTGGAAATTATTCTGGTGCACCAGAACTTTGTACTCTACACGGAAGCCAGTCTGTGTAAGGATAACAGAGAAAGACAGGATACAAGGCAAAGCCTCCTCAAGGAAAGGCCTATTCTGTTATTATACAGATCCAAACAAAAAAGTACCTTGGATTCGCTTTGATCCGATTTTCGTGTTCTTTTCATTATTTCTTCAATTCTCTGTTAAAACATGGAAAATATTTGCAGAGCTTTATATTTCAGCATTCTGGTTTAAGTTTTCAATCATATTTTCATATTTCATTAATTTAATACTTTATTCACTGTTTTTAAAGCCCAGAAGCCAGAGTTTGCTTTTTTTAAAAATAAACACACTACTTCTATTTAAATGCATCAGAAACTGTTTGTCTGTTCAGTTTAACATCCCAACCACTATTTTAGGCTGAGAATTCAAAACAGTCTACCTTTTTTCTTTCAAGCCTTTCCTGCATATTTTGCTGCATAATTCTCTCTCTTTCCAGTCGCTGTCTTTCAGCCTCTTCTTGAGCTTTTGCTTCAGCTTCTTCTCTCTGAAAATAAAACAAAAAGAAAAGAGCACCCAGTGCACAGGTCATTCCCAAGAGTCAAAAGCAGAGCTGTTACAGAGATTCTGGTTCAACACAGACAGGCACATCAGACAATCACTATTTAATATGACCACACATTGCAGCTAAATGCCATTACCCAGCTACTGACACGAAATATATACTACCATGACATTCAGAAACTGAACGTCAACTATATTGATATAATGCAAATGTTCTGAATGTTGAGCTACTCAGAGCTCAAACTATATTTCAGGACGAACATTTGTCTAAGAAGGATAATTTATAAAGTAACAAGACAGCAATTAAATTCTGAATGTGTCAAGATTAACTCAAAAATCTTGGCAGTCAGGTATTGCTACCAAGACACTTAGTGTAGAACATCTTCTGTTCCTTTTACACTGTAAAATCTTTTCCAGTGTGACTGGAAAGAAACATAGTTAACACTCTGAATAATTGTCATAAACTTAAATAAGCTTATAGAGAAATGTTCAGACACATTGCAATGCTATCCATAAGATACAGCACTTTAAACACAAAATTTCATTGTAAAACTGCCTTAGCTTTCAGAATAAATCTAATTTAAGGAAAGTCCACTTTTTGCAGAACAGCTCCCTTCAGTTCAAAGGACGCCTTTGTAATGGTACATGGATACTTGCTGTGGAAGACTATTTAGTAACAGGAAAAGCGGACTTGGAAACACTACCAATCTTTCTTTTAAAGGAATCAGGGCAAGCCAGATGACTTTCCAGACAGACCACCTCCTTGTAACTCATAGCAGTAAGCTGGTAAAGTGGGCTCGGTACAGATATTTTATGTATGCAAAATGATGCCTCCTTGACAGCCAAAAAAAATTTCCAGAATAGCTGCTTCTGCCCACACTTGAATTTACCAAACGTTGGGGAAAAAAATTTTAAAAAATCACACACAAGAGGGGAAGGAAAGAACCTGCAGACACTCTCAAATCCATCTCAGACAGGATGAACTCTGCTTTACATCATTCCTGACAGAGACCTGTCAAAACCGTTACGTGAAAGAAACAAAAACAGCCCTCTGGAAAACACGGTGGCAGCTTGTACCAGGAACACAGTTGGAGCCACAGACCTGGTGCTGAAGCTCTGCGAGTTTTTCCTGCTCTTCCTGCTCCCGCCGGATCCTCTCCTCCTCAGCCTGTCTTTGCTGTTCTTCATAGAACAGTCTCTTCTCCTCCTCCTGCTTCCGGAGCTCCTCTTCCCGTCGTGCTTTTTCCTCAGTTGCTCTCTTGGCCATCTCTTCCTCTCTGATTCTGGTGTTTCCAAGATACAGGTTACTGACTGGGTATTTATTTCTTTAAAAGTGTGCATGCATGTGAGACAGAGCAGGAAAGCATGAAGTTCTAAATAATCCAGTCACAAAATTACTGCATAAAGGCACTTTCTGTGGGGATTTGTCACCACCCAGACTAGTCAAAGGAAAAATCAGAATAACTTGGAAGAAACTATCTGTGAGTATATGTTACTTGCTGATTAAGTCAAGGCCAAGGCAGGTTGTTCCAATAACGGAATGTTTGATTGAGAATGGGATTAAGCAACAACCATTTAATAAACACCATCTGCAACCATAACATGAATGAAGATTTTAATCACTGTCAAACATAAATTTAGTGGGATTTCCTAAAAAACCTCTTTCTTCTATAGCCTGAATTCAGAGGTACACTGCCAGCTCATGCAGACACACACAGCAGATCTGATGACATATTTCTGATAAAACACCTAAAACAGATTATATTAAAGTTTCTGACAGCTTTACATCCATGACCAGAAAACAGATAAAATCTGATATTCCACCATGTTCATAGAAGCAAAGACAGGTGACCCCTGACCTGGAATAAAGTTATTCAGCACTAACTTAGCAAATTATTTTTAACAACTTCTATGTGGTGAACCAGATGCACACTGATCTAACACTTTGAATTACTTGCCTGCCACATTACTGATCTAGATTTCAGATCACTAACATGAGATTTAATGTACCATCAGACCACTGCCTGAGCTCAGCAAAGGAAAAATTTAATACAGAGAGGTTTGACTATTTCAAACCAAATACAAACAAACCAAACACAAGTGATGTAAAAAGCACATTCTGGTTTTGAATTAAAAGCCCCACTGGTGACTGTAAGGAAAAAGAAGCAGTGATTTCACATGGACTATGCATTATATATATACTGAGATATAAACTGATGTTACACACAGCAACCTGTCCCATCTCAAATGTGCTAGTGCCTCCTTGCTTCAGGAACTGCATTAAGATTTGCAGGAACTTAAATTAAGATTTGGAAAACATATACAGTTGGAATGTCCATTCCAACCACATCCCACCACTGAAAGCATCCCTTCCTTCTCTCAACTGTTACCTTTCTTCTTCTTGTCTCTGAATTCTTTCTTGGTCTTCGCGCTCTCTTTGCTCTCGTGCCAGACGTCGCTTCTCTGCCAAGATTTTAGCAGCTTCTTCAGCTGTGGTGGTCCCTGCTACTGTTTTGCTACCTGATTCTGCAAAGGTTAAAAGAAACTGCTGTTAAAAAGCTCCAGTAACTTAAAATTAAGAAAGACGTTATCACTGTCAGATGAGATCTTTCTCATGACATCTGATCCACTATCTGTTCGAGCAGTGCTCATCACTCACTGAGTGCACCCTTACTAAGGGCCTGCCAGAGCTGAAGAGGAGCCCTCAAGAGTTGCAGAGCCCCAATATCTCACTGACAGTGAAACAATAACAACTCATTTCAATACTGATCCAGCCATATTCCAGATGATACACTTAAAGATACTCTCCAATTATCATAGCACTCAAAACATGTTTCTGAAAAGACATGTTTTCAGAATACATAACTCTTGAACACTGAAAAGAAAACTGAAAACAAATACTACTTTAGGACATATACTTCACATTCTTCTAATAAAACTGAATGCACATGACCCTAAAGAGGAAATACTAATTTTTGTATTTTTCATTTTTCATAACATTAAAATTCATGCCTTTATATTTATAGAGTACCTTAGAGTGCAAATAATCACCATTTTATCTGGCCCTGAAGGCACATACTAATGACTTCAGTAATTCTGTATTTCTACACATTAGCAACAAATCAATTTCCAATTTACATGGAGATCAAAACAGCTTCAACCACCAGGCTAATAAATATTTGCACGGTCCTGCAGTTTATGTTTCTTCATGTCCTGCCTGGTGTTATGGTGTCTGAACATCAGTCTGAACTATTATAAATTAACATTAGGAAAAACACCCAGAACCATGTTGCCATCCAGCTACTCTCAATATAAATACTGAAAGAACTCTGATTTTTATCAGTTACTAGTCTGTAGAAATATTTAGGACCTCATCATCTGAATATTCAGAGAATATTAGCTCTTGATGTCAGGAAAGCAGTAAGATCATAATGTTGGTGAGGACCTGCCTTTCTTCTTTTTAATATTTTACAAAACAGCACGTATACGTTTGCTTAACATAAGCCTTCAAGTCAAGGTAATTTTAATGAACAACGACATCAGGGTTTGACCAGCTATTTTGCTTCTGACCTAAAGACAAATCACTCAAAACACAATGTCATCATTAGGAACTTTAATACCTGAAAAGCTGCTTAAGCCCCATGGGCACGTAGTCACTACCTGCAACTGCAGGGCATAATTACACACAGCAAACCCTCAGCAGCTGAATCATGGTTGTGCTTTGTGCATAAAAATTGGTTCTGGCAGTCCTAGGTAAAGCATTTCAGCACTGATGGAGTGCAGGCACAGAGAGTTGTCTAATATTTAGATTTATTCAATGCTGAAAAAATACCAGTTCCCCAGAATACACATTGCTTCTGATTTGGGGAAAAAACTGCAGTCATGTTGGTACAAACGAAAATCAGCCATGACTGAAAGCTGAACACAGTCCAAAGAGTCCTCCTCCTCCTGAGCAAGAAAGACCATTCCCCTGTAGTTATAAAAAGCATTAGCTGATCTGCCTATTCAAGACAGGCAAGTGCTTTTCTTCCTATATTCTGTAACTTTACTTTCTACTTAAAGGAGGGAGAACAATGAAGAAATCAAAATGTCTCTCTTTTCCTCTGCCATATCAGTGTCTTGCCAATTCAGACTAGTCACTTTTTACAGCAGAGGTTGTTTTCTGTTGTGCACTTGCACAGCACCCAACACAGCAATCCTGTTTTAACACCTCTGGAATCTCTCTCAGTTGTATCAAATCTGGCTGATACTTAATGTGAGGTTTAACCTATTTTTCCTCCTCAAAACTGAACCTAAATGAGAAAATCAAATGCTCAGCAAGAAACCTAAAGGTTTTAGACTTTTAGGTTCTAGGGTTACAACATGATAATGACAGCTTGAAATATGATGAATATCTGGTATTGACAGAAGAAAATTAGTCACAACAGTTCAGAACACTTGTGTATATGGAAAGAACAGAGGGAAAACAACCAAAAGAAAGGCTTGGAGACCTGAAGCCTATATGGGACCTTCCCATTACATTTTCACTTCTGAAGCTTTACTGATGCTTTCCACACGGTTACTTCAGTACTGTTTTCATCTCCATGCACCCCTTGTACAGTCTGTTTCCATAGGGCAGGACATAAAACTTCCCAACATGACTGATAGCAGGTCGTAAGAAGATTCTTCCAGTGTTTCACACTCAGCTTCTTTTTCCTTGTACTCCCAGACATTCCTGGTAAGAACTGTCTTTTTCAAAGAGCACCTTTTTGTGATGGGAGGGGAAAGAGGGAAACATGCAAGAGAACATCTCAGAACACTCACAAAGTGTAGTATTAGTTGGATGGAGGGAGGATTCCAACACATTTCAAGGCAAGTCATCTATTCACAATCTAGGAATCATATTCCAAAGCCTTCAATACCCAGATACAAAAAGTGGGGCTCCATGATAGTTAATTACCTATCATCACGCATAAGGTGAGAGCTCAAGAAGGAGCACTTCTTATGCTTAAAGTTGAACAAGCCTTTTAATTCTCAGAGAAGCTGCGAAAGGCTGCTGCCAGAAATGACAACTGCTCCAAGTCACTGAAAAATAAAAAGTGTTTTACTGTGGAACAGTGTATTTTAGTAGGAAGACACAAAAAAACAAGACAAAAACTGACAAAAACTTGATTGCTGTCACCAACAAGGCAAACAAGTTCAGTTTGAAGGAGAAGAGATGGGATGAAGATACAAGTGCACAAAGCTGAAATTAGGCTGAACCTAGAAGACCTGGAGACTGATTTGCCACATGCCATTTACTGGTGGGCTCTGACTTCAGAAGCTGCCAGGGATATGGAATTGCACCAACCCACAAGGTGAACTGCTAACACAGAAGTGTTAAAAGGCAAATTGCCTTGAAAATTGAAAGCAACTTTTTAAGAAAAAATATTTCGGCTCACTTAGCAATATTGCAGTGTACCAAAACATTCAAAGAGATACATGAAATCATCTCTATGTTGAAGAATATGCCCACTATTTCCTTATCTTCTACATGTCAAAGAAAAAGAGCTTCATCCAGCCTCAGTGTGAGTCACTACAAAGATGGCTAGAGCTTCCAGATTGGCAATAAACTAAAATGGAAACAGATAAATCGGGTTAATACAGTTTCAGAAGTCAGTGTAGAGAGGAGACAGGTGGGGCATCCAAGAAACAAGGATGGATGTTCTTGTTCCAGAATAACTGGAAGTCGCAGGACTAGGACAAACTGTTATGGAGGTTTCAACCAACTGATGACACTGATCACGAGTGACTGTGCCCCCTCTGAGGCATGAGAGACACTTATCACGGTAACGCAGCACATCGAGGGAGGGACATTCTGACTGCAAAGACAAAGGATGTGACACTGAAGATGGATGTGCAACTTCACAGGAACATCCACCTCTGACTGACATCCAGGCTTCCTTCTACAGGAACACATGCTCAGAGAACTGTATCATGAGTGAGTTCTTCAGCTGACTGACACTGCTGCACATCCAGCACTGGGCAGTGTCAGGAAGAGCCTCAGCAATGACAAAGAACTGCAGTAGCCAAGGAATGCACACAGGAACCACACATGCACTAACGTGCAGCAAGCACACATTCCCACTTACCTGGTGTCTGAAGGATTCACCCCCAGTATTGCCACTGGCTGTAACTTAAATTCCAGAGATTCCTCCTTTTCCTGTCAAGTGGCCCCTAAGTTCTTCTCCACAGAGAATTGCCTGCCAGACCTCATCAGAAGGCTCTCCCAGATTCTGGAGATGGCAGCTGGCATTTTTTCTGGTAAGAGGGCCAGGGGCTGTGCTCACTTGGCACAGTGAAGAGGACCAAGACACTAATTGCTTATCTGGTATATGGTTCTCCTTAATCTACCAGGATAATTTCTCAGTGTGATCTGTGAACTGATCACTTTTCCTTAGGCAACAATGATTATACACTCACTGGATCTGAGGCTGAGGCAGCCTTCAAGCATTGTGAAAACTGTCTCAGCCTGTGATGCACCAGGAGCTGATTTCGTCCTCCAAGCAGGTCTCTACAGGAGCATTTTAAGAACTACCAACTGGACTGAAAGACCTCTGTGTAGTTTAACTACTGATTTTATAAACCTAAGCTAGCAGATCCCTCAGCTAGTACAGCTGAAGCCCAAAAGGCAAAGAGAACTTTTGCTTTTCTTAAAATTATAGTACAAGTAGCAATATTGAAAGCTCCTGACTTTAATCTCCAAGTCCAATAAACCAACTACTGCACTGAAATCCACAGCCCAAAGTCATACCATGTAAAATTATTGTATACTCAGCAATTAACAGCTTCTGCCTTTAAGCATCCTACCCTCTAAGTGCTCTGCCTCACTGGTGTTGTTTCACCAGTCCTAGCACACACTGGAGAGGCCTCTAATTAGAGTCAGAGACTGAGAAACACCCACCTTCTTTGGTCTTTGTGCTAGCTGCTCCCACATCCCTGTCCAAGGCTGGGGAAGCACCTTGCTCTTGTCCTGTTCCTTCTGTGCTCTTATCCTTTGGTTTGCTCTCTGCTTCAGTCTTCTTTTTGGTAATGTTTATAACACCTGGTGTGAGAGGAGGACGCTGGATGGGTGCTGGTTTAGAGACTGGAGTAGGAGATGGTGGCCTTTGTTTTGACACACCAGGTGAAGGTGGACGAGTCTTTTGCCTGTTGAAATAAAGACTATTTTCAGGATTAACAATGAAAACCTCAAACACGCATCTGAGGACAGCAGTCTCCTTTGTTTAGTTTACATTACATACCTCACTTTTTAAAACAAATCCACCCAAAAACTACAGTTGCCTTTCTCATAAAACTTAAATACAGGATTTCAGAATACCCTGAGCACCCGGACTCCCTCCTTCTGGGCTAAACATCAAAACAGGTACACTAGCCCAGACCTCCATTTACTCCATATCAAGGATGAACCCTGTGATTCCAATCCAAGAAACTTCCTACATTAATACAGGCAGATCAGCTTATTCAAAAGCTTGCAGGTTTCCCTGCTGGTTTTGGTGCATAGACTGTAGAGAAAACCAGGGTGTATTTTTGTCTGCACAACAAAGGTTGAAGTAAGAGCTGCATCTCTACTGTGAGAAAGGGAAACTGGACCCAAAATTAAATCCTTTTCTGTACAAACAAGGCACAGTGTAGGTCATTCAAATTCTAACAGCACAGCTGTCTTGAGACAGGAAGCATCCTTCATTTTGTTCTGAATGAAAGAAGGTATTTAACCTGGACACGTACCGAACTGCAGAAGGTGACGGAGGACGCTTCACCAAATTAGCAGGAGAGGGGGATCTTCTATGGGCAGACACAGATGGTGAAGGAGGGCGCCTTAAACCAGATCCTGGGGATGGCTTTTCTGTCTCTGATTTCTAGAAGATACATAAAACCAAAATACTGCTGACTCTCTAGAATACTTACAGTCAGAGGAGCTGCTATTCCAACAAACATACAACTTCTCAACAAGATGTACTTCACATTTCCTTTATGTTCCAAAACACAGACCTGCTCTGTGTTTGATTTCTACATACATTAAACTTCGGGAATCATAAACAGCAAACAGTATGCCTTCAAGATACAAGAGAGATCAAGGACCATAAAATTCCAATTTGATTTTAATACTGTGTCTTTTTTAAACAAATGCTATTTAACGTTTCAATAATGCTTACTGAAAGCAACAGCAAACCTGATGAAACAGGATCCCATCCTGAGCTGTTCCAACCCCCACCCCCCGATTAACAGAAACCTGATTGCTGTGGCTTTTCAACAAACCTGGGTTGAATCAGGTGAACTTGCATCAGATGAAGACAGAGAGGACTTCAACCTGTCGATGCTACGACTGCGCACGGGCACTTTAGGAGCTGGGACTGAGGAACTGATGGAACTGGTTGAAGCTGAACGAGGACAGAGGTGAGATTCTATAAAAGTTAGGAATTTGACAAGACAAAACGAGAGCCAAGTGCACAGTATAAGAACAAGAGAAAAGGAAGAGGGAGAAAAAGAGAAAGAAAGATTGTGTGTGTTAGAAACCATACAGGGAAACACTGCAGGCAGTGCACATTGCAATGGATCATGGACACAGACACCATCACCACACAATTAGTACTTTGGAAGCAACAGCACCAAGAATAAAACCATTCTGAAAGCAGCAGTCTGAAGAAGATAAAAATAAAATGCTTTTCCAAAAATTGACTAAATTTGCAGTACTTTAATTTTAGCCAAGTTGCATCTGATCACAAGCGCTTCAGTTTTAATGCCTCAGCATCTTTCCTGACAGGTTCAGACCTTAAGCATGTTTCCTCCATACTCAAGGAAGAAACAGTCCTTCTTTTCAAAGTGTATTTATAAAGCAGCATTACATCAGGACTCTCAACATTACTATACAAACTTTTCTTATAAAATATGCATTGTGCACCATTATTTTATTCTACTTTCCCTCTCTAACTCCTTTAATACTACATATGTGTGCCCTTTGTTCACATTAACAAATCAAAATAGGTGGTGAAAAAGAAATCTATCAAGAGAAAAAGGTCAATGGTTAAACTAAAATACCTTCCTGTGAGAGTGTCAATCTCTTCACATATAAGATATTGAAAGAAATTTTATCTTAATTCTTTTTCCACTAACATCATCATAGATAGAAAAGCATACATAGATGCAAAAATCTACTTCTGAAACTAGATATTGGATTTTCTGTAATCCAAATAAATTGTGACAGATGCCAGCACTTAATTTTGTAATTTTAAGGAAAATACATTTTATTTTTATACTTGCAGCATTTGTGCAAGGAAACCTGCATTCTGTTGGTGCACAGGTTGTGCTAAAGCACAGGTACTTTTCTACTGAAATGAAGAAAGTACCTCTAAGTAAACTTATAAAAATATATCTTTAATTCAGCAATAGTAAGTCACATGCTAAAAGTAAAAGTGAAAAAGATGGTATTTCCCCACATGAGATGAACTGAGATATTCATGGCAAAACAAAAGCAGCACATACATAGTTGTGCAAAAACATGACCACTGATTACACCCCAGAAAAGTAAGAACTGATTATTGCACAAGGGGAGCAGTGTAGAAATGTCACCATTACCAACAAGGACCAAGTGAAGTGGTGTAAGATAAAAAACAAAGACGGGATAACATACTTAACAGGAAACAAGCAGAACTGGGAACACAAATTGTAAGGTAAAAGAGGAGAAAGGACTCCACATTGGTTCCAGAGATGCATTTACTGGGGCATTATTACAACCAATAACAATTCCAAGACCCGTGGGATGCAGCTACGGCTTGTCCACAATGCAGATTTCTACACTAGTACTAAACTGAGCTCCAGTCTGGGCTTATCAGCTCAGTCTGGACTGATATAAAATTGCTTGAGTCAGCCAGGGTTTCTCTCTTCTCCTTCTAGGATGCCTTGACCTCTACAAACAGCCTGAACGAAGCCAGCTCAGGCTCCCTGTACTTAACATAACCCCATAGTCACGTTCCTACATGAGTTTCTCCCCCTAAAGAAATTTAGGTTTTGCAGTTTGAAATTACAGGTTTGAGTTTTGTGCCTTTAATTTCCTAGTACTGTTCTGACTGGTATATCTTAGATTCATTTGAGAGTACGAATGCAGATCTCTGTCAGTTAAACCCTCTCCCCCCCAAAAAAAATAACCCAGAACTAACACCAGAATCTGCTTCTCTGCAGAGCAAGTAAACTGGCACTGGAGTTTAAAATCCAGTATCATTCCATGGTTTTGTAAACTAAACACGCAACGCAGCATGTGAATTGGTTACTACTGACCACAAAAAATACTGGATAAGTAATATTACATGTAACCATGTATTAACTGATTCACACTCAAGTGTAGCACAGTTAGCAACTAACATCTAAGTTCTTGCTTGAAGAGCAACTGCACAAAACTTTGAGGCTTTGCTGCCCTCCTGTTACCTGAGGGATCCTGTCCATCAGCCGAGAGGGTAGCAGCACTTTTACTCCTAGCTAGGGAGGCCTGTGTGGGGGCGAGGAGGCGACTGATTACGCTACTGTCCAGAGGACTGAGCTGGGAGCGACGAGCTAAATGACAGGAACAAATGAAAAAGGATCCAACATGAAATCATATCATGGAAAAGACAAGCAGTACCAAGCAAAGGAACACTGAGCATTGCTGCAAATTGTAACAGTTTTGGAAGAACAGCACTGAAGTCATGGAGAGGGAAATCCCAACCAAAAGTACAGAAGGGTTAAACACTGCAATCTCTTATGTTGCACGTCTCCTTCTTGGCTTGCTTAATAGTAGTGATTTTAATGTGCAAAAACTGGCACATGTACAACAGAAGTGAATGCTGAATTCAGTCAAAGTATGAGAAGGTTTTGACTGAGCTCTTCAGAGCTACATTCTCTGGATTGCAGGAAAGGCTGTTCTGACACAATGAACAGAAGACTTGCAAGTCAAAGCGAGCAGTTATTGTCAGGCATCGTCTGCACACACAAATCCACATGGACAGCACCCAGCCTTCTCCCATACAGGAAAGGTTCTGAATCAGAGTGTAATTCCCACTGCTGGCAACAGCTGCTAAAAAGGAAAGTTTCAGAACTGTTAACTCAAAGGGAAAAAGTGTCAGAGAAGGTGCTAGTCTTCAGCTTTAGGAAGAGTTCCTAAGGAAGAGGTTATTTGTAACCTAGTGGGGAATACACAGACCAAAAGAGATTGAAGTGAGAACAAGTTTCTTCCTTCATTTGCATGCACAAGGCTTAGGCCAGCAGCAGGAACAGAGAAGTTGCTTTTAAACTGAGGAATGAAAGAGAGCTTAGAAAGCAAAGGTAAGATTTGACTAAGAAGTGAACATCAGTGACATTTTTACCATTTCTTACATTTGAACCTACCAGCGTTCAAATACATCACTCTCTTAAGTGGAGAGATGTGTTGTTATATGCTTGCAGTGCCATTTAACAAAGGCCTCCTTAGAGGATTTCTTTTTTGTCCAAAGGGTAAAATTTAACCTTTACCATTTACAATTTTATCTTTAACACTGGGTAACTAAAAAGCCATTAAAAAGTTTCACCAGAAAACTAGTGAAAGTAAGCCTATATAAACTTTACTATGAATGGCTTTAAAAAAAATATTCAGTTTTATGAAACAACCACCTGGTTTTTCTTCCTTTTTCACTTTTTCTAGTTCTGCAGAGGATTGGGGTTTACTACTCATCCTACTCAAAGATGTGCTCCTCTTCTTTTCTGTTCCTCCTGGAGACCAAGCGTAAGGAAAATTATTTTTAAAAAGATACATAAATATGTGATTTCCTAAATTGCCATCCCATGCTTTGCTTCTGCCAATCAGCTAAAAACACCAATCTATCATTATGAAGCACTGTTTTCTCATGAGCTAAATGATTTGGCTACCACTTGTCTACTCTCCCCCCACCCTTCCACTTTTCAGAGGAATAAGACTGGTTTACAGAGACAGTTATCCAACATCTGGCACTGCAATGAGCATAACAATACCTATGCCACAGTGCACAGACCACATGAATGCCTGAATGAAAACAGTCACAATGAAACTGGGACATGGTTTAAAGTCAACTTCAAATATCCCATTTACTGCCTCCCAATTCTCAAAACAAACTGGTTTCTAGCACCTTTCTGTTCCCCCTGCGAACCTTTGAGTGCTGACTGCTGGGAATGTAGAGGAACTTTGTTATTCAGTCTGTTTAATGAGGCACTTCTCTTTGTGGTACCTGGAAGTGAAAGTGCATGGATTAATTATGTTGAAAAGCCCAGAGGTCCCCTCCAACACCTGCCCCACTTCCTTAAGATAGAGAAGAATGATTAAGTTACTTTATGATACTGAATTCTTCAGAAGCAGCAAAACTGGATCAGGGAAGAATCATTTTATATAAAGCATTATTTCTTATATTCTAGCATATTACTGATCACAGCAGCAGGATGTCAGTCACAACAGATTCTTGTTCGACCTATTGAGGCCATCCTTATACACCTTTTAAAATAAATGAGAATTTTAAAAGGCCATTGCTCACATTCTGTATGAGTGAGCTCAGAATTAGCACAGAACACAGCTGATGAAATACTCCACTGATCCAGGGACAAGCATCTTCCTCTCATTTCTACATTCTTCTCCTCTACCTTCCCAAGCACACACACACACAACAGAAGCAATCTGGTTAATTCTGAGACTGTATTTTCTGTCCCCTGAATTTACCCATCCTGTTACCAAACAGCCATTTCTCCCTGAGCAACGGATCAAGAGCACAGGATTGCTCTAAGTCAGCCTCTACATCCTGACCACATAGATCACTTGGAGTCCTGTCCAAATTTGTTGTATTTCAGGCCACCTAAGAATTTTTCCTCCAAAGTGACTAAGGATTCACAAAGGATTTCAGGGTATGACAGTAAGTTTGAAAGCAATCCCAATTAGTTGATAATTAGTGACTTCCTTTGTTAGTAGCTTAATTTGTACTTTACAGACCTGCTTCTGACTCAGAGCTGAACCCTCCAGACACATCATATATAAATATAATTTAAAGTCACAAGCAGCCTCCAGTGACTCAGAGCTCCTGCCAGTACAGATATAGTCACTGATTTCCCTACCAGGCACACAGAGTATGAGCACAAGTTATAATGCTGCATCACCTTCCAACATGAACCAGTGAAAGCACCTTTAGTTGTGTGTCTGTGTCAGGAATTCTCCTGGCACAGCTCGTTTGATCAAAGGCTGCAGATTAGCAGAACACTGCAGCACAGACCTAGTTGAATCTGGTTTTGTAATAAACAGCTTTTAGCTTTTTCATGTTTTCCATCATTTTGTTAAAAAAAAAAAATCAAAATCAAACCCCCACACATTTGGAACACAGGCAGGCTCCTATGAAACTCTGGGAAGATTCCCCACAAGGAAACCTCAGGCTAAAACAAGCTGATATGTGCTCATACAAATGATTTTTATTTATCTTAACAAGTAGATTAGGACAATTTCTTGTGTTTCATAATTATTTTTTTCGATTTCCAGCAGGCTGATTGCCCTCTGCCCCATCCCAATACATTCTATAAATCATGGCAGAGAGGAGACTCACATGCACAGGTTTAGCAGAATGGAAAAAACCAGAAAACTCTCTCATTCTCTACATGCCTGCTAAGACTAGTTGTGTGATGCACATTTTAAACATGACACGCTGCAGCCAGGAGTTTCATCCACCCCAAAGATGCAATTCAAAGTGAGACTGGAGGCCACAGAAATTGGTAGATGATCCATCTCTAGAGTGCAAACACTTTCAGAAACCGTTAAAAAAAAATAAGAAAACAGAAATGGCCTGGAAGCAACTATTCCCTGGTAGTCACTGGAACAGAAAATAACCCAGAATGCTTGCAAGCAGTGGTGTGCACTAACAGTGCACACCATAATCTGAGTATCAGTATCAAGATTACACTAAATTATTGGGCTAGGAAGCTGTGTCAGAGCTGCACACTATGGCTACAATCATGATAAAACTCCAGGTCAAAGCAACACCATCTCCTCCCACCCAAAAAGAACTCCCACAGGTGACATTATTTTTCATGCATCCTTCTCTATTTGGTTAAAGCAGAATTCTAATACTAAAAAGAAAGTGTGTCTACAGAGTACAGGCACACCAGAACTATGTCAAAACTAAGTTGATTTTTTCCTTTCTACAGGCAATCAAAAGACTGAAGCTGTCTAACAGAACAAGGCAAAGTTTATTTATGTACTATTTTTATTTTGCTGAAATTTTAGGGTGGGAATTAAGGCATGCAAACCTGTAAAGATGATGGGAAGTGATTTGTGAATCAATCATTTACGAAGATTTGACTTTAGTAACACAATTACAGAAATGAAAAAATAAAAAACCAGCAATTTTTACCGTTACTCTTCTCCTCTAAGAGAGCTCACATCAACTGGGTCAAAGCCCTCAACAGTCAAGCTGGATTAACAAATTGCATGAAACGCATTTGAGATCAAAATATGAAGTGAGTCACACAGCAAGGGAGGAGGGAGGACATCATTCCACCTCCTGTCTCCTCCCCAGCCCCAGTCCAGCAGTACCACACACACACACTTACTTCGATCAGAGGCGTTCAGAAGCGCTGCAGACGACGACAACCGTTTGCTGACGGCACCTTCTGCCTGTTTGAGGTTGGCTGTGGACGTGGAGCGTTTGCTGCCTGGGGAGAGAAGTGCTGACTTCAGAACTCACCTTCATACCTGAGGGAGAACCTTTCACACATTGCTGAGAGCTCACTCTGGAAGCATTGCATCCTGAAAGCTATTTTCACTTCTGCTCAATGAGAAACAGAAATGATTTTGTTTTCCTTTGAATAGACTTGATACCATTAGCACCAGTTGGAACATGCACAGAAAAGGCAGAGTTTAGTGGAGTCGTGCCAATATTTCATGTACATGTATGCAAACAAGGGATTTTTAAACCCTGTGCTCCTAATGTGTAAAGACAAAAGCTACTGAGGCTCTGTGTCGTTACTAGACTGGTAAGAAACAGAGAATAACAATAAAACCTAAAATGCAATAATTTCTTTCTTTATTCTTTCCACACAGGTATGTCAAAACTGTTTTTCAATCGCTAGTTAATAAGCCAAACCAAACCAAATTATTTTGGAGGGATAAAATCAAGTCCTAAGGAAAGGCAAGAAAGCATTCCTGATTACTTCCCAAGGGTTTCTGTAAGTATTTTAGAAATTTCCAATTTTTCTCTAAAAGCTATTCCTTAAGTTCATGTTTCCCATCTATTTTGCAACTCTTCTGAAAATGCCACAAGAAGCATTCTTTTTTGTATGTGTATATACACAGACAGATATATACACATAAATCACATCTCGCATGGTAGAACTGCAAGTTTATTACAAGTCAGATAAATAACAGCTTTTTAATTTCAAATAATGTGCTTTCAGGATGAACACTATTCCAGAGTATAAAAGCCTTGGAAAAGCATGTACCTGTTGCTATAGAAACTCACTAAGCAGAAAACATTAATGCACACAAAGTAGTACAGATCAGGTTAACAAACACACAGAATTCTATACATCAAACACAAATCATCGATTTCACTGTCATATTGGACAGCAAAGACGATTAATCTGAACTCATTAGTGCAGAAGTACCAAAGGATAAAGCAGCACTACTCACCATCTTTTCCCTTTGCCAGCAAGCTACAACAGCCCCTTACAGCCAGAGCCAGCACCTAAGGATTGCTATGGACAGCCCTGTGGGAAGCTCTTGGGACAGTGAACAAGAGCAAAGTCTACACAGGATAAGAGGGAGAAAGGGAAATCTACTGAATCTAGTTAAGAAATGAAGAGCTGAGCTTAGTGGATATTTTCCCAACATAACAAGAAGAAAAAAAAAGGGTAGTTTATGAATGAAGCCTGAGAGCTGGGATAACTAAACAGCCTTAAGAGGTTTTATATATGAAAATCAGGAAACACATAATTCACGTATTTGGGCAATTTGGAAGGTAAAGGCTTCCCCCTAGTGTCTGCTCTTAAAAGGAAATCCAGTCTCCTGCTTGAACTCAAGAGAGTCCAAGGCCTGCAAACATCATGGACACTTCACACAAATTTCCCTTGGTTCAAACTAGGACTTCAGGACTTGAGTGACATCTGAGATTTGGTCTATCACCTACTGAGACCCAGATGGCAAAAAGGAAACTTTGCCTTAAGAAAAATTATATTGAACTAAGTTAATTCTTTTCCACCAAGGTTGCAAGTTCTGGAGGCAGGCTGTGCTGTTTTATAAGATATAAGAGGCGATACTTCTACTAGAGAACTCAGAAGAAGAAAGTACTGGCTAAATATGACTGTTCGAAAAAGGAAAAAAATCAGTCTCTATATTTTAGGGGAACAGAGGGCAGTGGTGAGAGAGAGCATGAGCTACTATCTCAATTGATGCCTTGACAGAAAGAAATCTAATTGGTAAAGGGTGCTCATACAGATATTTGAGTTTTCTTTTTCCAGAAAATTTGAGTTTGCATTAATTGCTTAAGATATTACGAGGTCAGTGCTTTTTCGATCAATACATCTGCAAATATATGATCAGACAGCCTCAACTTTTTCCCTGCCTCACCCACAGCTCCTACAGACTTTAAAGATTTGGATGATTCACTAGAAAAAAAGCTTTAGAACACAGATGGGATATTCTCAAGTCAGTCAATCTGGTTATGTAGCTATTTACAAAATAACTTTTGAAAAAGTATCTCAAATATCATTCTTTGGGGAAAGTCAGAAAACTTCCCTCATGGGATTTGAAATGGAAGAAGCAAACAACACTCAGCTCACATGATACCAGACTTCTGTATTTTCCTAATGGAAGAGGGAAAGTGCAGCAGCAGAGCCAAAGAAAGCACAGGGCTGCCATGCAGGAAGGCCTGAAACTGGGTAAGGAGCTTGGACACATGGTATCTTAATAAAATCACGATGACAGTGAGCAGCTTTCAATCCTGGCTTCTCACAGGGTTTCACTGAGAGAGGGAGCTGCAGCACAGCCTATCTGAGCTTGGATGAAATTAGGCTACATAAAATAAGATTAGCTGTCTCTCACTTCCCTCCAAATTTCTACTAGGACAAGGAAGCTCTTTATTTAGAAAGGAGAGGCTCTGGCAGCCCCATTTCTATTCTAATAGCACGTCTCCACTCCTGAAGCACCTGAATGTCCAGTTCTCCTCAGCAGTCACCACTAAACTACCTCATTTACCAGGGCTCTGTCATCAAGGATGCTTTATTACACAGCCTGGCCATTTCTCTTGGCAGACCCACACCCTGCCTGTTTCATCTGAGCACTGACAGCAATGTCATCAATGTAACATTTGACTCTGGGGCTTTCATCAATTTTTAAATTTCAGGCCATCAGTAGGATCCTTGCTGTGGTCTCAATGAATCACACTCTGTACATCCTATAGAATGACGGCTGGGGAAATGTTCAAATTACATGGGTTTCACTTTTCAGAGCACACTGTATGACCCAAAAGCTCTGCTCTACCAGTCAATATTCCTAAATATTACTGTTGACACAGCCAGTTCATGGAAGACGTGTCTGATTCTGTATTTTTTTTTTTTTGCATAGCAATACAACATACAACAAAGCCTTTTGTCCTAAAATGAATATTTGAAATCTGCTCCCCCAATGGCTCTCATTTCAAGAAATGGGGCTTTAATCTCAAATCTGCCACAGAAACTGATGTAGAAAAACACTATTGTATTGAAATTTGCTCTATACATGCTGCTAAAGACAGTGCACTTCTTGGCCCCAATGATGTAATGCAGCAGAGTTTATATGGTGTCATTTTTCAGAGTAAAACAAAAGGTAATTGTCTTTCCTGCAATTACGTAAATATAAGGTGAAATGGACCAAATAAGGATTTTTTTAGAAAGTCATCTGGACTTAAGTATCCTACATGGTTTGGGTAGATTTTTCATAATAATTACCTGATGGGCTCTCAGAAAGTTAAACAGAATTACCCTGAAACAGGAATAAATATGAGAAGTGTAAAACCAACCAGGGTTCCACATTATCCACCTCATGTATGAGGACTGCACGCTTGAAACAGTAACATAAAATGAAACACAAATTTAAAACAATGTGGAAGCACAAGGGTTTGACTAAGACACTGCATTATCTGTTTATCTCCATAGCAATTTTTTTTCCAAATTGGTGCCAAGTTATCCAAATTGATCTATTGCAGCTGAACAATCTACTCCTCCTCTTGCTACATTATGATGCATAAATTCCAGCTTAAGCACCTATTATTATATCAGGAGTGTTTGTGTTTGAAGACATTTTATCTTAAATGTGCTTCAGCAGCGCTGAAGATCTTCCTTCACAATAAAAAGGACAGACAAGGCTCATTTCCTCACATCAATTAGGAGAGAGCAAAGAACGTTATGTTATGTTTTTTACTAAGTTTAGATTTAAAATAAGGTAGGAAAAACCAGTGATTTCTTAAACATGTAAGGCAAATGTGATTTCCCAGTTTCAAGGTTAAATGATAAATGGTAACGTGGGATACAGCAACTGGATCTAAATATGTATCCAAGGAATACATGTTAAAACAGGTAAGCCAATCCAGCCAAACTGGCTAATTTTGGAGAAAATTAGAGATTTGTGCTGTGCAGAATAAGAGAAGAGAGAAGTTAGATAAAATAGACATGCTTCAACTGTGTTGCCAGAATAAGCCAGAGTAGTTAAATCATACTCAGTCAGACTTTCATTGCATTTTGGTGTCTCACTTGTCTCTGTTACAGAACAGCTGCATTGCATTAGTAATGCTGTGGGCATGCACAGACTGTCAGGACTCAGATTCAGCTGGGTCTCAGCTGAGAGTTATCATCATCTCCAATCAACTACAAGAAATAATTTTGCTTATTAAACATATAGCCTTGACAAATATATCAGTGATTCAAAGCATTTCTATGAATGGCTCAGTCTGTGCTCTGGAAAGTGCCAGAAATCCAATGAAAACACATTTAATGTATACAATTATCTTTAGATAATTGGACAGATCTGATTTTGCAAAACCCTTCATGGGAAAAGTATCAAACTGCACAAAGGATTCATTCCCTTTCAGCAAAATACCATTTGATTTTGCAAATGTTACTTCAATTGCTGGTAAAACAAAGCAAGAAAACAAACCAAGCCCTACCATGTACTTTTTGCAAATTAGGCAGCAATGAAAGGATTTGAAATTGCCTTTTAAAAACCCAGACTACTGAACTGATTTTTATTCAAATACTTGCCCCTAAGAATTTCTCTTCTCCTACCCACGCTGTATTCAGCCATCTTTAAAAACCCAAATGCACACATCCTGTCCCTGAAAATTCCCTCAGAATGCCATGACTTAAGCTGTAGTTGAATTAGCTGGGAGGGATAGTTAAAACAAGGAGGGCTGCCTTCTACTTAGGGATCACATTTGTTGCACAGCTGGCCAAGATCCAGGAAAAGATCTACAAGAAGCTGGTTTTCCTTAGTTTCAGACAAAGAAGAACTCAAGTTTAAAAGGTTAGTAGTAAGTGTAAAACAACAGAAAAAGAACATTTTAGAAATCAATACCACCAGTTCCACCTTCATCTGTGCTCTGTTGTTCTGTAGAAGAAGAAGGTTTGTAAACTAAGTCATGAGGTCAAATAGTAAAAAATGCAAGTTAATCGAAAAATAACAATAACATGTCAAAGCACTTTCAAACGTTATAAACACACACTCAAGCTGACAGAAGATGACAGTACTAAAACAAACTCAGTCCAGCTCCATCAGCACAGAAGATAGGCTGAATTGAAGCATTTTTTCTTTTATTTTATTCCTTGACAATAACTTAAGTTACTTATTGGCAGGGTCTTCCAGTCAGGTAGTGAATGAAAAGATCTCTTCCAATGCAATCCTGATTTGCTAGTCTGATTTTAGAATGTTTACAAGCAGAAACAGTTAACTGTGTGAAACAGGAAATGATCTGAGCTCAGACTGAAGAGTGCTAAAACACATCACCTAATCCAGAATAGAACCCATGCTCTGAGAAGCTTGGGCAGTGCCCACTGAACCTCATCACCCATGACTGGGCATTCAAGTAATCAGTAAGCATGCTGTAGCTCTAAAGGTGTGTTTAAAACATGTTAGATGTGATATTACAATACAACTGGGTTTGTTTGTTTTTATCACCAGTCTTAATACTCCATTACATGTACTGCATTTGAAGGACTCAATTATTTTAACATTATACATTACAATTCCCCCTATCTGAGGGCTGGGGGCTGGCAATACAATTCTGTCAGGTCTTGTACTTCCCACGGGGCTTCTCTCTAGCTCTTCTCAAGGTCAAAAACAGTTCTAAGTCTGAGCAGCATTTCAGGGCAAGCACAGATATGATTCTTTCCCCATTAGCTACCTGTAGATCCTGCTTTAAGATCCAAGACAGTAAAGGATGCCCAGATCCCTATGAATAGTGCTGCATTTGCCAGCGTTCACATATAATATTCTGTGATTTTAGGCCTACTAGAAAATGTGCTGCTTACCTGTTTTGCTTTCTGAATCTGGAGTTACAGATCCTCCCCATGACCACCTCTTCTGCCGTGTTTCCAGCCGCTGATTCCGCTCCAAGGTACGATGCATAACTGCTTCGTATCTCTCCTATCAAACAACATCTCCATGAAGCTGTAACCATGAAGCACAGCTACACCAGAGATTTGTATGATTTATAATGTTTTACCTACGCTGCCTGATTAACAAGCTTTTGTTAAAGAAACTATCATGTAAAGAATGTTGAGGGCAATTAATGGCTTCAAAACACTGCAAACATGATTAGGTTGAGCTAAACCACAGATAATCTATTCTACTCTTTACTTAAAATAGCCACCAAACAGATTTCCTATTCAGTAAACAGCACTACTTATTTTCTAAATAGGGATGAACCCCAAACTGAACAAGAGTAATTGCTTACCCTTTAAACTATTTATATTCTGAAGTTATTTCTAAAAGGTGATAAGAATTCTCATTATAGAATAACAAATAGAAGTTATTTGTATTCTTCAAGAACTATACAAACACTGACCCAAGTCTTAACAGACATTAGGAGACATACGATGAAACTAGAAACAGCAAGACAAAGGTAAAACTGCAAAAAAAAGACCAATCAACTCCAGAATCAACTCAGCAACCACTGCTGACAGGGCAAAGGGGGCTGAAAGAAGCTTTTGCTCCTGTCTTACAACGAGTAACTGCTAACAGAGGAGCTTCAGCTCTTGTGCATAATAATGAACTGTAGGACTGTTTCTTGCCAGCCAGGTTTCCACACATGTCAGCAACAGATTTCTCTTCTGAAACAGTTATATCCCAAGTGATCATTTGAAGCAGTATTTACTGCTGATACACTGCAGTGAGATGCCAGGGGAACTCATTATCCAGCCAGTTCTCCCTCTTGAAGACAAAACTTTCACCTTCTTTCTACACCATTTCACAACACAAACTAAAACAGTCACAGTGACAAACAGACCATGTAAACTTGGAAGGAAAGGAGGAGGATTCTGCTCCCCGAGGAAAGATAAAACTAGAAGTTTTTGTTTGAAATACAAAGTTTTGCTTCCCCTCTGTTAGAGAAACCTGAACTAGAGTGCTAAAGGTGCCAAAGTACCCAGACATTATGTAACCTGTATTGTATTTCCAAGGAGGTACCTGAAGCGTGGTAATTCTTCAGTCATAGTTAAAGACAGAGGCTTCACTTTACTAACAGAACCAAATTCAAGACATCAACACAGTAAGTTGCACAGATGTACAGAATAACTGAGTAGCTGTGACAAGACAGGTATCTCAATCCTAGACATGGCTAGTGGTCTTCAAGACTTAGGCAGAGAACTACTTCTTCCACAGTATTTGCTATTGTGCTGCTGCTTCTACTCTTAAGAAAGATGATTAACTAAATGAGACTTGGCTGAATGTAAACAATAATGCTGAAGGCCATGCATTTTTTATATACTCTTATCTACTAAATTTACAGTTGTAGATGGTATCTTGCTGGCAAAATTGACCTAAGATAGCTTAGCTTCTTTAAAAGTTATTTCTTTCTGCAAAGTAAAGATCTGTTTTCACTTCCTGGTTGAAGGCACGGTTTACAGGTCAAATCCACACTGTTTTCTCACCTGCCGGGTTCTTCATGCATAAATCTCTATGTAGAAGGTCATCTCCAGGGACTTAGTAAAGACAAGGTTAACAACAATCAAACTCATCAGCTAGTTCTTGCCTTTCTTGATTATTCACCCAGGTGGCCACTTAAAACATATCCACCATCCTCAAAATAACATGAATAAATGTAATAAATGTAAAGGTGACACCTCTTGAAGTAGAAGGGATACTTTTTGCATAAAGTAGTTGCTTAAAGAGATGATGCAGCACTGGACTGCAGTCACAGCCCACCCAAACATTTCTGTTCTCCAGCAATGTAAACTATTCCATGAAGTTCAAATGGAATATCAATCTGATCACACCCAGGAGCTGATTACAGAAAACCAAATACCATTGTACTGCAAGTCAAAAAGGGTAAAGATGGATTGCTAGAACAATATAACAGCAGCTGGACTCCAAGGGAGCAGCCAGCCAGGCTTAGGGGCTCTTCCCCAGCGACCCACAGCAAGTTCTTACACCCAGCTTACGAAAGCGTGGATGTGTGATGCCTCCACTGCTGACACCCTGGAAACAAACCCTCCCAGAACTCACACCACATTTCAAATGCACTAGCAGAGCTAATCATCAAAATGGATGGAATAACTTCATGTATTTATTCCTGCTTTCAGCCTCCTGTCCATTTGCAATGAGCCTCAGAAATCAAATACTGCTTTGCTGGTCCGTGTGCAGTCAGAGCAAAGGCAAAGGGCCCAGTGACAACAGTCACTACACAGTTCAAAGTAGCAAATGGTAACTACACAGATAACATCATCAACTGCTCATCATATAGTAATGAGTTCTAATTTAGAAGAATTGAAAGAATGGGAGACTCTCAGGCCACATCAGGGCTCCCAGGAAGCAAGACACAGAAATAAGAGAAGTCTAAGACCTGTCACCCACACTGATTAACAAACAGACTCTACAAAGTGCACTGAAGGAATGTAGAAATCTGGGAATACAAGGTAGGGTTTTTGGTTGTGTGAAAAATAACCAGTGGCCAAAGAGCAGCCACAGCTCCTGAAGTCCCAACTGCTTTGAGTACAGCTAAAGCTGTATGGGGAAGGAGGGCATATGTCTACACAGCCCATCACACTGATGTGGAAAATACTTTCGTGTTCTAATATATTCACCACTTCCACAGTATTCAATTTCCCACCACTTTAGACCATGATAATGTAGGAAAATAATGAAGGAGTTTCTTAAAAAGTATAGAACTTTGACATGTTGTACCTTTTCCTCCTCTATTTTTTGTTTCCTCTTTTCTTCTACTGCTGCCCTCCGTTGTTCCTCTTTCTGCTTCATTTCTTTTAGCTTTCTCTGCCTTTCTTCTAACTGTTTTTCATACTGGAGTTTTGCTTTTCTCTCCTTTTCAAGGATTTGTGTCTCTTTGGCAGCTGTAAATTTTTAAGAAAAAATGAAAATCAAAATTAACCATTCACTGATGCTGCAATGCAAGTTATAGGCAAAAGACTACCCAGGCAAAATTATTACCACTTAAAATGAAAACATACAGCAAGATGAGCTTGCAGAGCTGGATGACAATGCACGATGACATTCTGTCCCCAGGTTAGGGTGGAATCAGAACCTTGCCTTACACTAGACCTTACTGTCTAGACAGGACTATCAGGATAGGCATATTCCCTATGTTAAGCACATACTTTTCTTGCCAACATAATAGTGCAGTCTTTGCAAGAAAGTAGTAAGTTGAGAATCAATAGCCTGAATTTTCTGTGTTGCAATTTTCCTTTTTTTTTTTTTTTAGAACAAAATATAATGAAAAGAGTTAAAGCACTGAGTGACAAGATGGGAAAACCCCAAGTTCCTGCATCTGAATTCAAAATAGTTCTCTCGCTATTCTCTGCAGTCTCCACCAAGGAACAGCTGTGTGCAGTTTAACAGGAAGCTCCAGGTTCTGTGACACAAAGCTAGTGGCTGAATGCAAAGTGTATTTTCCATGGCTAGACAAATGAAATGAACCAAGAGACCAGATAATTACACCAACAATGCACAGGCAGTATCTACATACAGAGCCCCCAAAATATTTCTGGATTGATATGTGTTTTAGTCCCACCCTCTCCCCATGTTAGGATAACACAATCACTCCTGTTATTTTTATGTTAACAAACAAACAAACACACAGGTCTGAGAGACACCACTCCCCTCAAGCTGGGAGCTCAAGAGCCAGGACTGCAGGGCTCACTGTGACCCTTTCATCTCTGACTGCACACACATGCACTGATCCACGTCGCAAACAGCATAAAGCTGGGCAAGACTTTTCTGCTGTTCTCTAGGTCTCAGATTCCCTGCTAAGACAAAGTGTATACTGCTGACACTTCAATCCAGGAGTCACTTCAGTGTGCTGGGAAACAAGGGAACCAGTGTTCAAGGCAAACAAGCCATTCAACTAACTAAATCCTTTTTGGTTTTCTCTGAATTGGCATTACCTAAACCTCAGTCTTCAGGGCTACAGGAAGCAGTTTTAAGCTAAAAGTTTTATTTTCAAAAGTGGTTTTGTTGAGGATTTCAATAAGAAATTGGCTAAATTTTCTTGGTGGTCACTAAGAAACAGAAGGTCAAAAGTGATACAGAGCTTCAAGAAGCTAAAACTCTCTGTAGCATTTTCCTCTCAAATCAAATACTTCTTTATTCAGGTTCACAGATAGTCACTGATGCAAGACCAAAAGTAGACCTTGTTTCTTGTCCCCAGTAAGCTGGAAAAAAGTGACTGAACGAGGAATAAGTTATTTCTTTATCACAAACATTTCAGAAAACTGTATTTTAAATGAAACATGAAAATACCATGTTGCTTTTCCCGCTCTTCTCTACGCTCCCTGGCCAGTCTTTGCCTTTCTTCTGTTCTTAGAGTGGAGCCATCTATCACTGTCAAAAATTGAAGACACACAATTGTTAGTTATTTTGAACATTCCAATTTAAATAAAAAGTCAAAAGTCTTTACTATCAAAAGGAGAATGAAACTTCCTGAGAGATGCATGTACCAGCAAATCACTGCACACTTCATATAGAGATTAAAGCTGTCATCTGAAAAATTCACAGGAAGCTAAACACCCTCCCTTTCCATTCTCTCACAACAACCAACCCACTGTTTTTAATAAGTGCAGCAGAAAGCAGACACCATATCAAAGGTTAAATGTATACAGTCAAAGGAAAGACTAAGCAATAACCAGATATATGTGAGAACATATCCTTATTCCAAATTCAGCTCTGATCCTCACTCTTGTACATACTAAATTCCATGAACAAGAATTACAGGAATCTAGGAAAATTTAACCTCAGAACAAATTGTTCACCTGTCACAACCAATTCAGAGCACTGCAGGACAGCTCATTTCCAGGCTAAGCAGAACCAAGACTGCTTAGATCTTTTCAGGTATAAAAACCTGAATTTCAGCAAGAAGTGAACTGGTAGGTGTTGCCCAGTGCACAAAACAGTAATTTAATTTTGCTGTTATGCTCTGTCTACAAGACAGGCACCTTCAACTGAACTCTGAGCCAGTCAAGAGCAGAAATCTGCCATGAAAACCAGACCTTTAATGAATCTACCAACCATCTACCAGGTGGCTCTGGCCTCTGATGCCTCTTGAAGAGCACCAAACTCCTTTCTAAAATATGTTCTCTTTGTTGCCTACTAACTCTGCCTTGTGAACCCAGCACTTCATGAAGGGCAATGACCAATAATTGTACCTGGTTTAGTTGCTGTCTTTATTGAGGTCTGGACTGCAAGAGGGCTAATGCCACTTTGGCTTCTTCTTTCTTCTGCTATGGCTTGGGCTGCAGCAACTGTGAGAAAGAGTCATTCCATATTAAGAAAAGCTCCACAACTGAAACTCAATAAAATATCTAAAATACATAAAATTCCATTTGAGGTTGCTGATCTTTTTATTAAATAACTAACTGGGGGCTGCTTAACTTGTAAGGAAAAACTTGTCAAGTGAAACCTCAGCTTTTCTTTTTAAAAACCACAGTTACAAAACCTATGTTTTCAAATGTGCAGCCAAGGACTATAGCTTCAAAAAGATCAAACTTATTATATAACTCTTCTAAGACAAAACCAAGTATTTAGCACAGTTACAAGTCTGACTTACACTTACTAATAAAAACTCTTTTCTACCACATGTGCATTTTTGGGCTGGATATACTTATGTCCATTAGCACTGGCAGAATCATATTCTGATGAGACCTGAGCAGGGAAAGGTTTATGAAGAACTGTCATTACTTGATCACATGAAACAGAAAGTGGATAAGCTGCATAAAGTGAACCATTACAGGATGCTTACACTGTACTTCTAAAACTGGATCTTCAAAAATAAATTTTAATTGTAAATTAGACTCCAAAACTGTAATTTGAGCATTCATTCACCTTATTCAGGTTTCAGCAAGGTGAGCACAGTAGCTATGACTCACAGTTAGCAATATAGAAAGGAAATGCTACCAATATTAATGTTGCTAAAATAATGAAACCCATTAAGAAGTCAGAGAGACTAATTTACTGTATCACTTTCCACAGATTTTCTTTATTTTAGTGTCAACTTTCACTAATCATCTTGCAGGGTGTGAAGGTGAAGTGGTATAGGGAGAGCAGGCAGGGCAACCCGTAAGACAGCATTACCCCACTTTCCTGCACAGCTCAAATGGGAATGTTCTCACACAGTGACACCTTGTTCTCACCTTGGCTGACAGATACTGGGAGCTCAACTTTGCTCCTAAGAGGAGCCCAACTTCAGGGGACGCAAGAGAACACATCACACAACCACCCAACCAGAGAAAGTCAAGGCCTGTTTTACACAGAAAAGGCAATCCACAAAAAGAACGTGTAACTCCTGTGAACATGAAGGACCAACAGCAGAATTTGGCATTATATTTTAAAAAAGAAGACAACAGCTTTGCCAGTGATCTCAGACTTCCCTTTAATATGAGTAGTGCAGAATGCAAAGGAGGAAGGAAGAGTCTCCCTCTTCTCCATGCATTGCCATGACAACTAGTTGTGTCATGGTAATAACCCTCCCTAAGGCTGTGCCCAAGAACAATCACCTCAAAGTGTTTAATCCCATGTGATGTCAGTGATAAATGCTGATTACAATACTTATTCAGCAACTCTAAATTGTCACCCACAGCTGTTGCCATGTCTTGAATTAATTTTTCACTACAGCAGCAAACAAAAGTCTTCCTCAGTTCCATCCTATACATCTCTGAGGCTCTTTTCAAACAACTCAGAGACTAGATATATCACAACATGGTGAGATTACCCATGGGCAAAGAGAACAGCTAAAAAAGGGACTCATTGTAATTTCACCATCTAGATTAAAAGTCAGATAAATATCTGATTTTTGTACACTTTTGCATGCCACATGGATGGGAATCTAGTCCAAAAAATACCAGGTAGAGAACAACAAAATTATCTATTCTAACACAATTAAAATTGAAAACAGCCAGAGGAAAAGCAGCCCACTGCAGGTGTGCTGAGAACAGAAACATACAGACAGGGCATTAGTATCCAATGGCACCCTTGGACATCACAAAGGCTGAAGGAGCATAAGGTTCCTCAAATACCATTTAGACATCAGACACAGAAATCCAGGTACATCTTCCCTTCAGTCTCCATCAGCAAGGGAGGAGACAGGAGGTGCCCAGGCAGCCTGAGCCAACTCAGCCCAGCTGGGAAAAGAGCCCAACAGAAGAAACTCACTCCTCTCCTACACCAGGTTTAGTTAAGACCACTACTGGAATTTTCCTCAACTCTCAAAGTTTAAACATCTGAACATCTGTAACAAAGTTGTAGTAAGAAGCAAGCTGCAATTAAACAGGTACAACAGTCATCTTATTTAATTTGCAGAAATATTTTACTATTAGAAATCCTGCTGAACAAACCAGTCATAATGGATGTGGGAGATTGTTTATTTTCAAATGAATACATAAATACATAAACAGTTGAATAATGTTCATGATTAGAAGGCATTCATTTAAAAAGATTTAAAAATCTGCAAAGCAATTAGTTCATCTTAATTAATTAAGGTTGCAAAAGATTAGTTGAGGTTCTACAGAACAGGAAAGTGGGTTACAGAAACAGTTCAGCTTGCAAAGGACACAGAGGTGAAAAAAGCCTAGAAATAGTCAGCCAAAGGATTTTGTATGTCAGGGGTTTTATATGGCAGTTAAAATATTTTGTGTTTGCTGCTGCAATGCTTCATTACTTGCATAGAAACAATGTCTTCACAAATATGAAAGTGGTACATTTAAGGCACCATGAGTGCACCTTCGTGTCACACAGATGTGATCCATTCAACCAAGAGAAATCCAGAATGAAATGTGAACTGGGGATTGGAACAAAAGATCATTAAAAGGGAAACAGCCATCACATTAGATATGTCCCTGAGATGTGCAAGCTCAGTTTCACTAAATCTCTGGTCAACAGACAGGTTTTATGTTCCTTGTAAATTTTACGGTAAACTTGCAATATCAAGCTGATTTTCAAAATCCCCTTTTTACTACTTACTCTAGGAGAAAATGAGTTGCATATTGTTGCACCCTGCAACCTTTAAAAAAAATACAAATTTATTTTGCTTTAATATGATAAAAGAAATCTAAATTATTAATAACTTTAAACGTTCTTTGGCACAGATACCTATAATGTCTTTGCCTATTTTTCCATAATGAATGTAGCAGTCTGCTATGGAGCAAAGCTTCATGGAAAAGAATTTTCCACAAAAGCTATCTCTGTAAAAGAAGCCTAATACTTCTGTAATGAATCAGGATACCCCAGAACAGGAAACCAGTTAACAACCATTTCACTAGAACTTGTGTCACATGCTGCATTAGTGGGGGGTGCCTTCATGGACATATTCAGCAAACTTCCTGGAGAAGAAAAATTCTCTTAGAGGCAAATTAAATCTCATTTCTATTCTGAGCTTCCCCTCCCACAGTAGTCACCAAAGGCTTTCACAACTATAATTTGTGATCAGTATAATGTATGTGTTTATTTTACAGTAGTCTACCTTTAAATGCTCCAGGTAAAATTAATAAAAGTATAAGCCACACATGTGGCCAATAATAATAATATCTGCATTCAGGCATAATAAAGTAGGGCTATTTGGAACATGAAATGGTTAGGGGATTTGGGAAGCAGTTTTCCTTCTGTGCCCTCATCATCATTTAGCACCATGTGTCTGGCCAAGGGTATCACAGATAAACCAAACCCACAGAAGCACCAGGAACCAGCCACTTAGGAAGGCAACATTCCAGATACATCCAACTCTCCCAGTTTCACCTCCAGCTCAGGATCACAGAGTCTGTGCAGGTGCTGTGGTGCCTCCCTCGCACTGAGCACGACGGGACTTCCTTCAGGTTCCAATATGCCCTGAGAAGACCAGTGCTAAAAATAAACCCTGATTTCTATTTCAACCCTTGCACAGAGCTAATACCCTTGGCCCCTGCCAAGACTGGCAAAGGACCCACTGCTGTTCTTAGCAAACCTCATTAGGGACTGGAGCGGCTCCGTCCCTTTGCCCAGCGAGGTTTAGGGATTCCATCCCATCACCTCTCCTGGTATCCATGACCCAGCCAGATGCTGCCCCACTTGCTTTCCCAACCCGTGCAGAACCAGAAAGGAGAGCAGAATATGCCAACTTTCAAAGCAATCCTTCTGCTTCTTATGATTTAATGACAAAGCAAACAAACAAAAAAAATCCCAGACTAAGCCTTTGAAACAGGAGGTGTTAGAAGATGTCCTGAATGGAAAGCATTGTTGGAAATCGAAATTTTCTGCCAAAGTTTAAAGCAGGTAACAAGAAGCCAATACTCAATCCATGAACCAAAAGTGAACGGCCCAGCAAAATATCTCTAATTTTACAGCAAACTGTGCCAACTCTGCAAGATGCCATTTTTGTCTTGCTCCACTACAGGGAGCTACTGTTTGTCAGCAAGGGTTCTGATCCTTTTTCTTTTAATAACAGTTGCACATGCTTCCAGGAAAGACAAGGGAAGTTAGCATTTAAGTTTGAGATTTCTGCACACTACCTTTTAAGCTGATTTCCACTCATTAATTAATACAGGTTAAGACAAATGGATGCAAGATCATATGCTTGATGCTTTAAGAAAAACTGGATATTGGTTTTACACCATTACCTCACACAAACAGGTGGACAACACAGAAAGTTGAATTGTGAAAAGAAAGCCCTCTCTGCATGCACTCCTCTTTTCCCTGCTTTCCCCCTTCTTTCTGTCTTTCCTTGCTGATTCTCACATCCCATCTTTGGGCTGCAAGGACTGACAGGCTCCACAACCAAACACGTGAGCCTCCCGTAGGCACCTTCTGATGGACCAGCTGGAAGGCAGATGGTTCTCCTGTTTTGTCTGGGCAGTCACCAGATGGGAAGCACACAGATCTCCAGAAAGCAGTGCATGCTCTCTCAGCTTCAGCAGGCCAGAAGAGCTTCCTATTGTCTTATCCTTATCCCAGACTGTATTTGAACTCTTGGTTCTACATTCATTCCCTATGTGGGATACCTATTTTATTACTTTTGTGTGTTTTCCTCCCTTTAAGACCATTTCTGCAGGTAATTCTGTACAACAATCTGGTTGTACAATCTGTTTTTCCTCCCAGTCAATGCTTAAGGAAGTTTGAGACGATTTCTTCAGTTCACTACAAGTATTCATCCCACTGGAAAACTCTTAACACAAACATTCCTTTGCAGTATATGAAATTAGCATCTCCCCAAGTAAGTATTTGAGAATATATTTCAAGAATGTACGTTTTTATTTATCCTTAAGCATCCACACCCAGACTAAGAGCTAGAAACATTTTAAAAAATATCACATAATTATTTCTTATAAGGAGACCTGCAAAGATACAGCTGAAGTAATCTCAAGGACAGGCTGTTCAGCCCAGGGCGTGATCAGTGAGGCACCAGGAAGGTTGCCGGTTAATTTGTGGGTTGATCTCTGTACACTTCACCCTCGGGGAAACACATAATCTAAACCAAACTTGAATGTAATACAAGCACAGACCAAAGAATCAAAATTCGCCCTTAAAAGAACTGGCAGCCACCTCCAAAAACTTTCTACAGAGATGCCACACCATTGTGTGACAGCCACATCAGAAGTGTACTATCCTTAGTCTGAACCCTACCGAGAACGTATCTGCTATGGAGTCTCACTGATTCCTGCTCCCACTTGTATTCTCTTATTTTAACCTTGCTCCCATTGCTCAGCCACAAATTATGCTTCTCTCTTCTTAATGGGAAAAGCAACTGCCAGTACAATGCTTAGAGACAACAAAGAGATGTCACCACCTCTTGCAGAAACCATCACGAGGTTGGTAAGAAGCACTGTCTGTACTGCGCACAAAGGGCTGACAAGCTAAATCCACCCTCTTCTCTGGAAAAGACACCTGGCTTCACAATTTGGGGTTGTTAGTAAGGTATGTTATTATTCACCTCTTGAAAGAAATTAAAGTGAACCACAGCAGATACTGACTTCCTGCTCCTTTCACTATCCCTTTTGCCACATTCTTCTTCGCCATAGTTCTTCCTCACCTTCCAAAAAAAACATGAAAAAGATTAGCATTCTGCACAAGCCACCTTATTTTTTTAAAAAACATAATCTTTCACCATCTCTTTTGATAACATGATTTGTACAAAAAGGCCTTCCAAAGGGGACACTTCTCCAATTCACACGTCCCCAACTCTCTGCAAGCTCTAATGCAACTCAGATACAGTGACTAATGCTGGGTAGAACACAGAAATTAATCTGTTTATTGCACTGTGCATACCAGGCTGATCTGCCCAGTAACTTCTCTCCAGAGGTGATGCTTCCTGCATAAAGGATACACAGGTCTTACAGCCCCAACCATGTTCTTCAGCAAATGGCCATGCCTTGCTGTCTTGTCTTTGCTGCCTGGAAGCACTGTCTTGGTAACACTCAGCCAAAGAGAAGCCAGAGCTTTGGAAAGGCTGGAGTGCTCATTATGTTTTTCAGTGAAAGAATAAGGCACTAAGGTGTTTGTACTCACTGAAAAATTCTCCAGCAGAATACAATAAGGCTGCATTTCAGATGTAAAGGGAGTATTTCTGCACCATTTCTGTAGATTGGCAACTGTAAACTTTTCTTGCCAACTGCAAAACAAATTGCTTACATCTACCTTGGCTGTTTATATTAGAGATATATTAGACAATGACTGCAATGCTGATGCAATAAACTATGGCAAAGAGTCCCTTGTGAACCTTCTCAAGTGTAACAGAAATCAATATTTACCTGTTTCTGCATACTGAAAATTCCAAAGTACCCAAATACACTGGACTAAAATGAAAGCAGTCTATGTAATAAATATGCCCTTACATAGTTTCCTGTAAATTCATTGTGAAATTTAGTAGTGACATAAATGCTTACAGGTAGCTGTATACATACAGATAAAACACTCCAAACTGAACAGAATTAGACACAGCTTTAACAGCTACAGAAGGACCAAAAAAGTAAAACAGCAGAGTTTTAAACATAGAGTGCAAGATTATTAATAACTGCTCTGTTTATCTTACAGGTAATTCTCTTTCATTAATAACACCTTCCAACACCTCAGGACTATATGTGTTGTTCCTCACACTGGACTGGCTTCAGAGATGCCAGAGCAGTCCCACTGTGCCCTGCTCTGAGCAGTTTAGTTCCCACTGGAATTCTAGCTCAAGCGTGGGTAAGAGGCACAGAAATCAGCTCTCTCTGCTTTACTCCTCCAGTTCTGGAGGCTGCCTAAAACTGACTCCTCTTCACACTCCTGCACAGCCACAGTAAAAAGTAACTTCAAGACAAACTTCTGCTCTCTTCTCTTATTTCACATCTGTTTTTCTCATTGTGTTATTTCTTTCTTTTACAGTGCACTATCCCCTAACGCTGGCAATAGCTATCTTCTATCCACTACTCCCCCCTTTCCTGAGCAGTCTGGTTTCTTTTGCTCGCTGGAAGCACGTCCTTGTAAATGCTTTTGTCCTCGTTTGCAGGCTGTGGCCATTGTTTAATACACCCAGCCAAACAATGCCAGCAAAGAACACAGCCCAGCACTGCGAGTCACAACTAACTTGAGACAAACCCTGTGAAAACACCATTTTGAGCTTTCTTAAGCTGGAAGGATAACAGCTCCTTTACATGACAGCAGGGAAAACTACTGCTTTTTCCTTTTACACCCGATGAATTTCTTATGGCAACTTCAGAGCTCATTCAAACACTGTGTGCTTCAGAAGGAGAGGGACTGTGTTGGCATTTACCCCCATGAGAGCAGGCTCCAGCCTCAAATCAAGTCACTCAATACAGTGCTCTAGGACAGTGACAGGCCCACAGTGTGTTTAACACAGCAAATCCACTACACACTGCTGTACATCTACAGCAGAACAGGGTGGTGTAAAATGTAAAAGGAAATAAACTGCAAATTTTCTTAAAGCTGTACAGTTCACTCAACTAATTAGAAATGAAAGCTCTGAGACATTCCACTACACCTAATGTAAGTTCCCAACAAAGTAATCATGAATCAGTCCCTGCCCTAAAGAACTTGAAGAATAGATAAGTGAAAAGTAACAAATGGCTGTAAAAAACCCAAACAGGACAAAAGGGCAAAAGAGACCAATAAAGAGACTATATATTTTTTTAATTCATTACCTAATGGCAGAAAATCTTCTAGAGAAATCTGAAAGTGAGTAAGGTGCCACTCACTGTTCTACTCTGGAGATGACTGTCCTTGGTTTTCAATGTCCAGAACACAAATCACATATTATTGATCAACACTGTGCTGCAAAAATATGTTCCTTTAAGAAATTCTCTTGGCAAAACTAAACAGAGGATAAGCTTTCAAATTAATAAATGTGTTCTATTAAATTATATTAAGTATAGAGATCTCTACAGGATTTCTCTATTCTTGTAGCCAATCCTTCTTGGACTTGGGGGAGGAATTTTGACACCCAGGAGGTTTAAAACACTTGCTCAGAGAACAAGCCACTACAGTATCTTTGCTCCCTCCCAAGATTCAGGTCAGTGCACTTAAACAACAGAGGGTGTCTGTAAATTAAGAGTCAGTTAAGTACTCATAAAAGAGTATTTTAAAAACTCCCTGTGAATTATGGGGAAAAAAAACCACTATGAGGAAAGACCGAGGTATTCTGAGCACAACTAATGGTAATTGTTTTCTTCAAAGGCAGCTCCAGTTGTGGATCCTTCACCTAGAAAGAGGAAGTTCCAAACTGACTGGAATATAAAAACAATTTAGATGAAAACAAATGTCAAGCAACTAGGTCAGCCTTCCTTAAAAGCAAAGACTTGTTTCCACTTATGCACTCTGTGAACACCACAGATCCAGGGGGGATGGCTGAGGTTTCTGTCTCTTTCAAACAAAAACACTTCCAGCAACATTTGATTTCTCTTCCAGGAACCCCATGCACCAAACCACCCAATCACCAGCATCTAGAACAGTTTTAATTATTGGACAAGTATATGAAAACACACTGAAAGCATATCATCAATGAACAACTACCTGGTTGTAAACTGCATAATTGGAAGCTAAATGGCACTAATTTATCAGTGGCAGACCAAGAATTTGAAGGCCCCACTTTGTTTTTAAAATATCACAAGTCATCTGATAAGTCATATTAACAGAAGTCATTAAAATTGCATGCTCAGAATTTTATTTGTCAGAGTATCCTTTTACAAGAGGAGTGCAAGAATCCCCAATTATCAAGTTTAAAGACAACCAGCAGCATTTGATACCCCTAAGATTACGATTAACCTACATTATTTCTTATATTTATCTCACAGCAACCCATAGTAACCCTTCTTTACCCTCTTATCACTTTTAAGAACTGACAATTAATAACAGTGTATCAGTACTTTAAATATTCCTATCTGTTTTCTTTTTGAAAATCACAAGTGTATGAAGAAGCAGCAGTCCTTAATTCCAGTCACATTTTAAGGCTATGCACAGCTAGAGATAGTGTAAGCCACAGGATCTCTGCTCTCACCATCAGTTATGACCCTTGCAAGTCCTTATTGGCTAAATACTTGCATCTGAATTAAAGCATGGAATCTAAATTTATATTTTGTAATTTTAACACATGAAGAAATATGTAAAGAATGGAACATCCTGTATAAGAAACTGAAAAAAAAATTGCTGTATATGCACATGGTTCAGTTGGGTTTTTTTGCTTGTTTCTTTTTTTCTCCTTACAGCAAGGAGGATCTCAAATGCATTTTGAGAAATCTCAAGAATTTAAAGTTTTAAATTAGAGTAAAACCTTTATATAAACCAGTTACAACTGGAGGTAATCTTTAGAATGTTAAGCTCCTAATATGTACCATTCATCTTTATGAATCAGCATGAAATTATCCTGTATGACTGTATTTCCATGAACAAGAAGAAAATGAAATTAAGGCTCACAGCCATCACAATTACATCAAGTTCTCAGCCTGACTTGGAAATGTTCTCTCTTACCACTGGGATCTATGTGAAATCCAATTTCTGTGCAGTTCTTTGCATTTATCACCCTGGCACTCTGCAAAGCAGTGTTACTACTCTGATGCAGGGAAAAAAGATGAAGCACAAAAAAACCTTAAAACTGTCTCCAAAGTTATGAGGAGTCTGACAGAACAAGAACCTGGAGGCAGCCCTAGTGATCACCAGCTGAATGCCCCAGTCACTGGGCTGCCTTTGCTCCACACGTGGAGTAAGCACGAGTCATTCATTTGAACACCACCGAGTAAGACAACAACTGAACGCTTGGATTTTGCCACCAAGACTATACATAAGAGCAGTACTTTCACAGGTAATGGTACAAACTTGTGTTCTTAAATTATGTTTTATAACTATTACCCAGAGACCAGACAAATCTCCAAATGTTCCTAATTGCTTGACCACTTTAGTTTCACTATTAGTTATCCATCCATCCTTCTTTTCATGCAAATTCTGTGTATGTGCACTTGGTAAAGCTGTTACCAGTAACTGTGCTCCAGGCAAGAAGGAGAAAGCCAGACAGTGTCACTTACACAGGCAGAAAAAAACCTGATTAGACGGAATGAAGCTGTTATTTTATCAGACAACTTCCGACCACGCTGGGCTCAGCCACGCAGGTCATGGGAATTATGCCTGCAGCTAGACTGGTTGAAAAAGGCACTTCATTTCTGTCCCATGTCCTGAGACAAGTTTCCCAAAAAATCATGAAGATCTTGGAAAGGAAAATACATACAAACAGCATTTTAATATACTGTTTTGAACAATCTTCACAGCAGCGATTCAGTACAAGTGGAAATCCTGACAACAGCACAGCCAAGCTCTGGTAAAAACAAACACATATTCTCTACCACCCATACTACAAAGCACAGGAGATTTTAGTATTTCAGTGAAAATGAAAATAAAATAATAACTGTGGGATACAACAGCTTAAATTATAGGTATTTTTACTCTGATTACCCACACGAATCCAGGAAAACCTCATATGCTGGGTAAACCACAAGTAACTGATTATTTCCCTCTTCTCAAATCTTAACAAGCTCAGCAGTGCTTATGGTATTAGAATAGGAGCAAAAATTCCTCTTCATCCCTGAAGGATGACAGCAGCAAGCATGGATCACAAGAATGGGGTAAGCAGCTGCCACCTATGCACTGTTGTTTCACAGTGTACAACCACAATTCACTTCTAATATTAAAGGATGTTCACACATCACTGATAGAAATATTAACTGCCTTCTGCTCTTTGTCATCCACCTAAAGGACATAAGATTGGACAGGAATGTCAGGGCAGAAAATTATTACAAAGGAACTGCAGAACTGACACCGCAGGCATGATTTGGCCTTTCTCAAAGAAAGAGAAACAACTTTTCCTCACCTCAATACTAGCCTGAATTAAAGAGAATATTTTTCTTGCCCAACTTAGCACATTGATACTGAAGTTAGTTACAAATGGCACTGTGGGATTCTACACTTTAAAGGCTTAAAATAATTAACCAGCACCAACCAGCCACAGATGAAACCAATATTAAGAGGCTGGTAACAGAGAGCAGAAGTGGGGAACAAGAACCCAGCAGTCTTGTCCCCAGAAAGGAACCCATGCAAAAGGTAACTACACCAAAGGTATACATACAGCTCCTAGCCAGGCCGCCAGAAAGAGCTGTAGTTTCTCGGCAAGATGCTTCTGATTCTTACTTATTGTCTTTAAAACATGAGATTCCCAACCAGAAGTTCACTGGTAAACAACTAAAGATGCACAGCAGTGTATTTACTTTGTCTAGATGTTTGCCCTCCAGATTGATTAAGACAGCAAAGGACACAACTGCCCACAGAGAGGCAGAAACTGGGCCCAAGTACTCTAGTTAGCAGGTATTTTGGAACTGATGAGTCCCCCCACGCAGCTAACTGAGCTTAGAAAAGCAGGAAGTTATATCCCTGGCCAATCAGCCCAAGGGTAGCATGGGACTAAACAAGGTTCTTTCTGGTGTCTCTTTTTTCCCCTCCTACATCCTCTCCAAACAGTCGCGATATCAGACTTGGTTGCTGCTCACAACTTCTCCAAACAGCAGCAAATACTGTGGCAATTACCGCGCCAATTCCACTGCTAACCACGGGATTGCAAGGATGATTTCTAAACATCATTTGCTTTCTCCAGGGAGCGCTACTGACAAGAAGTCAGGAGCAGAGCTGCAGTGGCCTGTACACTCAGACAGCATTGATTCAATGCACATTAGCAATGAGTTTATCTTCAACTACACAAGTGCTAGAAATGCATTCCATGTACACTGCAGTTTAGATTCTGGTTCAGTGACTTCTACCCCCTCAGGGAAAAAAATTTCAAGGTCTAGTCTTTCCGGGATCTAGTGAGAGGGTTTGTTTTTTTAACACCATGTGCATATTAGAACATGTGCATATCTTAAGGGAGATGGAGCTGCCTGGCTCAAGGAGCATTTCCCCTCTGGTTTTGGGACTAAATCTAGGTCGTGACAGCTACCAGAAAATGTAGGTGCCCGTCTTTAGAAGAACTTAGGAGCCACCGTAGAACTGCATCCAATATGCAAAATAAAGTGCAGCAGCTCTAACAGGAAGCTTAAGGATCAAATAGACACCGCCTGTGCAGGTGAGAAGTGCTATCTTTCGGCAGATCGTTATCCTTCTGGAGCACTAAACTGTCTTGATTTTGAAACAGAAACTAAAAGTAATTAAGTAATATTTCTGACACTCAACACACTGAAAAAGAATGCCAGAAGAGAGCTGTGCATTCAGGACTCTTTGCCAGCACTCTTCTTTGTGTAATTACACAGACACACTGAAAACAATCAAGCGAAAGGCTCTCAGAGTAGTTTTTGTACCAAGTCCAAGTTAGTTAACTTAGATCAAGCCACAATTATCCTTCCTTATCTTTTTGTGTCCGGGATAAGAAAATGTTTATCTTTTCTAATGGATCACCCACAAAGCTTTTGCGTGGAGATGTGCCATGAAATTGTGCTGCAAACACACACCATGCACGCACAACGCTGGTTTCAAAATATATTATTAAGGACCGTAAGTATTAATAGGCACGTAAATACAGCCAAGGACAAACCCAAAGCAGAGCTTCTTTAACCCTCTGAGAACACAAGTTAAAAAAAGAAGAAATAAAATGAAATTAAATAAACGGGGTTTTAGCCAATCTTTGATTAGGAATCAACGCCAGGGACTTCCCTGCCTTCTTCACTCGGGACCGGCCACATCGCCGGGGCAAGAGCCGCCGCAGAGACACCGACAAGTTCAGACCGTCGAAAAACGGTGAAAAATGGGCGGTTCGCGTAACGCCGCCCTCCCGCAGCCTCCTCTGCCGCTGCCCAGCGGCTGCGGGAGGTCCCGAGCCAGCAATTCCCGCCCGGGGCTGCGGGAAAGGACGGACCCGGCCGGGCGGCCTCCACTCGCGGTGCCCCTTCCACGCCCCGGGACGGGGGCCGGGGATGGGGGGGACACCCCCCCCGCCAGCCGCGCCCTCGGTCCGCCGGATCCCCCACACCGCCGCGCTTCCCCCTGGCTGCCCGCTCTCACCCATCTGCTCCCGCAGCCCCTTCAGGGAGGAGGAGGAGGAGGCAGCGCAGGACGGGGGCGCCGCGCCGCCCTCCGCCATCTTCAGCGCGGGACGCGGCAGTGCCGGCGGCGCCGGGGCCGGGCCGCGCACTGCGCACGCTCCGCCCGCCCCGCGCCCGCCCCGGCGGGAGCTGCCGGTGACCCCCGAGCGCTGCCCTCAGGCCCCGCCGTGCCCGGTGGGCGTAACCGGGGCTGTGTCGGGCTGAGCATCTAACCGGCATAAGTACAGCCATATGAGTGATACCGTTAGAACTAAAGAAAAATTACAGTTATCATTAAACTATAGGATCAATAAAGAGTGCTGTGTTTGTGAGATACAGAATACGGGGTTGTTCAGAATGGTGTGTTTTGTGTATACACAACCATAACTACCGCTGACTGCTTGGAATTGTCTTTAACCCTTCCCATCTTGGTCTGGGTGCCACGGGTACCGATTGGTAAATAGAATTAACCCGTGATTGTTTTTGAATAAAGATATATGATTTACGGAACCAGTCGTCGTCCGAACAGCAGTAGGACAAGAGGGCACAGTCTTAAACTGTGCCAGGGGAGATTTAGGTTAGACGTTAAGAAGAAATTCTCTACAAAGAAAATGATCAGACATTGGAATGGGCTGCCCAGAGACGTGGTGGATTCACCGTCCCTGGAGGTTTTTAAGAGACTGGATGTGGCATCAGTGCCATGGTCTAGTAGGTGGTGTTGAGTCAAAGGTTGGACTCGATTTCGGAGGACTTTTTCAACCTAGTTGATTCTGTGATTAGCTATAAGAATAGGCTTATGTAACAGAAAAGAAGTATAAAAATTAATAGAAGAATGGATTTAGATTTAATCCATGAAATAGCAGCTAATGAGCGAGCTCTAAGTGATGTCTGAGTGTTAGAGAAACAGATTAAAGTGTAGGGCTTTCAGACCTGGGGGAGGAAGTTAGCACGGCTTGGGAAGAGGGATGTACAGTTGGTAATGGACACAAAGGAATGCGGAATTTATGGGCAACCAGGACTGCCAAGATAAGGAAGAAACTAATAAAACCAACTTGGTAATTGTGCTGAAATCAGCTCCAAGCGGGTAAAAGGTGATTCTAGTAGGGGAATCTGCGACCACCGACACACAAACCATCGACCATCAAGAAACCCCCCGGAGGCAAAGAAAGAAACTGAACCTGCAGACAAATTAGCATAAGAAGTGAGAGAATCATTAATGAATAGAAGTTAGAGTACTAATTAATAAGAGAAGTATGTAACTTGTAGCAAATAATCACTAATTCCTTTGTTTGTTAGAATGTATAAATAGTAAAAAATTTTGATAACTGATGTACATGTTTGGTGAAGTGATACCCACATACCTCAGCACTGAATAAAGTGATGTCGGCTTTCTAACTTAACAAACTGGTTAGAGAGTTTATTTCCCAGTTTTTGGTGACAGCCCCTCACTTGAAAAAGGACATTGAGGTGCTGCTGCCTGTCCAGCAAAGGGCAACAAGGCTTCTGGAAGGACTACAGAACAAGTGTGATGAGGAGTGACTGAGGGAGCTGGGAGTGTTTAGTCTCGAGGAGGCTCAGGGGGCACCTCATCACTCCCTACAACTCCCTGACAGGAGGGTGAGGTGAGCTGGGTTTGGTCTCTCCCGCTGTCCCTGCAGTGAGAGGACTGGAGGAAATGGCCTTAAGCTGAGACAGGGGAGATTCAGATTAGATATTGGAAAAATATTTTCACTGTTCAGGTGGTCAGGCAGTGGAATGGGCTGCCCAGGGAGGTGGTGGAGTCACCACCCCTGAAGGTGTTTGAGAGGCATCTGAATCTGGCACTGGGTGATGTGGTTTAGAACCAAAGAATCATCAGTGTTGGAAGAGACCTTTGAGGTCATCCAGTCCAGCTGTCCACTAAATCAGAGGTGGTTTTAGGAGGCATCTGGATCTTAAGCTGGGTGATGTAGTTTAGTGGTTTAGGGGTTACAGTGACAGTGCTGGGTTGACAGTTGGACTTGATGATCTTAAAAGTTTCTTCCAACCTTGAATATTCTATGTGTGCCTGTGAAAGGGGCTGATAGAACTGGCCACCCCACAGGAGCCATCATGGTCCCCCGTGGGCTCAGCACTGCAGAGCTCAGCACCACCGGCTGCCTCCAAGCAGGACAGGCAGGATGCAGCTCCCCAAATACCCCACAGGTCAGTGCATGGAGGTCATTTGTGTCCCCACAACAACTGCAAATGTCGTCCTGCTACTGCAAGGGGGTTGGAACTGGATGAACTTTAAGGTCCCTTTCAACCCGAACCATTCTGTGGTTAACAATGATGAACCGCCTTCCAGCAGCTCTCAAGGAGAGATGCTGCCCTGCCAGTCCATCCATAAACTCACTTTTCCAACAGAGTTCCATCAAAGGGGAAGTGGGCAAAAATTTCAGACAGTACGCCATGAGAAGAGTGAGGACAAAGCAGCATCCATGGTCATATTGAAGGGCAGGCTCTTTGGGCCTTATGAAGAAAATTCCCTTTGCAATCATAAACAGAAAGTTTACTTGTCAGTGGGCCAAAGAATCATCCCATGAATGTGATGAATGCCAAAAAAGCAACAGTAAAATCATGTAGTATTTCGAGGGAGTAAAAAAAGGAACCTTACAAATATTCTGAGCAGGGCTCCATTTTAACTTGAATATTCAAACCATGGACTTGCCCTATTCTTTGTTTCTTTTTTTTTTTTTTTTGTTATATTGGCTATATGTGTGTGCAGAGAATCCTCTGTCTGTTGTTTCCTCTCCGTATTATTAGAATGCCAATTATTAATATTTAAAACAACAGGGCAGCTAAAGGGGGAAAAAACCCTACACATTTGGTGCCAAATTTCCCAGGTTTATATTTATAATATGTAGTAATAACATCTTGCCACTTAGCAATCTCCACATGCTTTATACACATGCTGAAATTAAATTTCTCCATTCCACTGAGAGACATTCAAATGCTACCCTTGTTTTACAGATGAGAAAACTGAGTCACTGAAATCAAAGTCTCTAGTTATGTCATGAACAAAGCAACACAGCGAAAAGCCCAGCCCAGATTTCTTGATTCCTTGTTCCATAGTCCTGTTTTTTTCCATCTTCCTTTCATCAACAACCATCAGAAAATATCATCAAAATGGTTTGTGTTGATTCTTAACATAACAAAGTATACTTGGTATGGTACAAAAAAAATAGTCAAACTACCTGATAGACTGTAATTTTTCTGTTTTGCAAGCTCCAGAAGTAATATATAGTTAGGAAGATGTAAGAGTAAAGTGCTCATGCATGTTTTGAAGTGCCTCTGAATTTTTATTAGGTTACATATCTTTTCTTTAACTTGCCCTTTTCCTTAACACACTTTGCAATAAAAGAGGTCAGAGTCTATTTATCCATTTTTGTTCCTCTGAGAAAAACGAGACAATTGGCATGGGAGGAATCACTCTGCTGAAGGGAATGCTTGCAAACAGGATGGGCAGCCAAAATTAATTTTCAAATGAGGTGGCATTTTCTGCTCTTTCCATTTCAACAGATACATATACAAGTGGTCTCACTGCTTGCAATTTACCACGCCTGATATTCTGCACATCAGAGTAGAAGGTATGAATTACAGGAAGGGAAATAAACCAAGTGTTGCACACTCAGGATGTTTGTGGTGGTGCAGTGGAGGTTGTAAACTTAAAATAAAAAGGCCAAGCACATACAAATTCATGAGACATAAAAGGACTCTTGAGGTAGAAGTGGGGCATTGACCCTCCCTGCTCTCCATACATCTATATACTGCTTGATAAGCATGTCTTTTATCTTTAGGCACACAGGAACTGAACTGAGAAAAATCTGTCCCAGTGTGGAAAATGTGTTATCTTTTTCTCTGATGAGCAGTTAAGGAATGTTTGAGCTAATGTCTCAGAAACTGCAAATGTAACATCCATCTTATTTCCTTTTTAACCTTGTTTCTCAGATTTTCAGTTCAGTCGTGCAATTACTGCTTTTAGTGCATTTTCAGTGGAACTTCATTAAAATTTTGACCTCGTGTGGCTTCAGCAGCACTTGCAATCGCCCTTTAATTTTGCAGCATTTGCAGATTTGATTGCAGTAGCTGATTTATTCTAATCCTTTAAAGACTGTCCTTTTTTCCATCGTCCCCATGGAAAAATGAATAATTTAATTCTGCAGTCACTTCTTCGTCCTTTTAATTTTTATGTGATAGTTTCTGACCAATCTTTCAGAAATGTCTCAGGCCAAATCACTGATGGATGCATGTTGGCATTATGAGATGAGAATCAATAAAGCCCTGGCACTGCATGCAATGTGAAATTCCAGGAGGTTTACACTATCCATTTTAGTTTAAGGAAAACTGAAATTAGTTGAAATAACAGTAGCTGAAATCAGTCAAGTAGAAGCTTGCACATGTGATGACCCAGATGCAAAAAGAAATGCTAGCTCAGAAAATACTTACACCATTGGTAGAACTGGAGAGGGCATTAGAGGAAGAAGCAATCACCTATTAATCTATTTCTTACCCTGTTTCCCACAGTATCCAGTGTTACACAGTATTAGATGTTGCACTGGGGTGGACTTATTCTGAAATCTGTTTTTATATTCTAGTTCAAAAAAAACCAGCCCCCAAATTTTCTGTGAGCCTACAGGTCATAATTGCTTTGATCATTGAGGTATCTAACTATAAAATGTTTGTGTGTATTCAACTTTATTTATGTCAGAGTCTTGCTGAGTAAGAGCTAAAACAAGACACCAGGAAAATTAAATGTATCTGCTCATCTATGTGTGGGATTTTGAAAAATTATTAAAAAGTTTTTCAAAACGTTCTAAATCCAAAAGCATAAGGCCTATATTGTGACAGATTACAGTGGGTTTCCTGTGGTGAATGTAACTGCCGTGGTGATGGAAAGAAAATTGGTGGCATGAAAAATACTGTAGCCTATTCAATCTTCTTTCCAAATGGGCTTTAGCTGCACATTCTTGTTTATTACTCTCCTGCTGGGAAAAAATACCTGCAACCCTCTGTGTTACTAATACATCTGTACTCTAAGGACCTCATTTCTCAGTTCTGACTCAAGTTCACTTGTATTTATCTAGGTGAATAATTCCTTAGATGTAAAGTTATCCGACAGTATTGCTTAATAGAAGAAATATAGAATGAAGACTTCAGTTTGTCCTTGGTCCAGTTTGTTTATTAGTTACCTGGATGATGGAGTGGAAAGCATTCCTGTAGCATTTGCATGCACTGCTGATACGCAGACAAGCTTAGAGGACACTGCTGATAGAGGACAAGCTTAGGATTCAAAATTATCTTGAAAGTTAGAAATATAATCCAGGAGAAAAAGAGGATAAATAGGGACTGATGCAAGATAAAACATTTAGACAAGAACAATTAAATGCAGAAAGACATGACAGAGAACAGCTTGCTAAATAGCAGATAGAGCAGAAAATAATCTGGGATGTCACAAGCTGAGCATGAGTCAACAGTGCCCTGGTATTGTGAAAAGGGAAGCACCCTGGCTGAGAGCAGGGACAGAGGGTGGGCTCTGGGACACACAGCCCCCCTCTTCTCACTCATCCCAGAACCACTGTTGGGGTGTTGCCCTAGAAGATACAGCCCATCTGGAGAACATCTAGAGGAAGTCAGCAAAAATAATGAGAATATAAATGAGGAAAGGTAAAGAATTGGGATTTATATTTTTTTTTTTTAGTCTAAAGAAGAGGTAAATGAAGGTTGATAATCTGCTTTCTTTGACACAGAGAGAATAAAACACAATAGAGTTGATTTTAATCAGGGAAGGTTGTTTTATTTTAAGGAAAACATCAGGTAGGGATAGGGAAGTATAGTGAGATAGATTGCTGGAAAAGCAGTAAAGCTCCAACATGGGAGATGTGTGGCTGGATGAGTGTCAGCCCAGGAAGGCAGGTCTGATCAGAGGGCAGGAGGAAGGACTGCATGACCTCTCGAGGTCTGTTCCAGCTCTGTGTTTCTGTGATTCTAGCATTCCTGCTAGTGGGGTTTGGGATTATTGGCCAGAACAAGTATTATTCAATGCAAGGATTGCAGAACTGCCTTCTAAATTTAGACAGAGTGTTCTAAGCGGTGACAAAAGACAAATGAGTTCAAGGGAAGACTCGAGGATCGTGTGGCTGCTCGGGTGGCTGGCAGAAAAGATTTGATGCTTTCATGTATGACACCAATTCTGTGTCTTAGATCATCCTTTGTATATTAGTTTTGTAAAGGCAGGAGACATATTTCTACAGAAAGGACTTAAGTGAGAAAGAACATGCACATGTAATATATGTGGAAACAGGTCCACTCCTTTCCTGTCTGCAATCCTGTGCAGGCCCAATAGTTCTCATTTCATGAAATAGCACCTATGTGTTGCCTTAACATACATATTTCCATTCAAATTTTAGTTCCTGCAGGGGTCAAAATGGGGATCCGTAAGTCCGTTCTCACCATCTCTTGTCTTTTCAGTGTTTATGTATCTACTTATTTATTCTGTGGCTTTCCTTCAAGCACAAGCTGTCTCCAAGGTTGACACTTGCTGTATTTATGTCTCTGTCTGGTAGGCTGAGCACACTGAAGTTAGTAAACAAATAACAGTAAATAATAAAAGGTAAACTCTTGGGCCAATTCTTGTGAAAGTGACTACCTAACACTGTGTGTAAAAACTGTTTCTCTTCAACCAAACTGAGATGCTCTGTGTTCAAGTGCTCACTGCATGTGTCATCACTGGCTGTTTATTTATGTTGCCACAGGGTCTAGGAGCCTGCAGGAGAAGTGGCTAAACAGAAACTGCAGTAGGCTACTCCCTGCCCCAAAGAGCCCAAATCTGGTCCAGAATTTGCTGCAAAAAAGCTGGTTTATTTTTAAAATCATTTTCTTACTCATTTGCCTCCTGTCCTGCTCTGATTTGGAGCAGTACAATTCCCAGAGAAAAGATTAAGGGGAACCAGCTCAGTCAATATTCTTAAGGTACAAATCCCATCACACTGAGTCATTGTACAAATTTGGCACTGACTGTGCAGATTCCAGCATCTCCCTTTGCCTACAGCACAGTCTGGTAATTATTACTGAATCATTTGAAATTATCCAGAATTTTGATGTGATTACCTTCAATAGCACTAGGTAATATCATTCCAACGAGCTGAACACTGATATGGTAATCCTTATCACTTCTAACACCAAACAAATTAATCTTATCATCATGTGCTGATGAGATAATATATTCTAGTAGTGCTTTTTTATGAATATTTTAGCGTTCCAAGTGGTGTTGAGATAAAACACCAATGTGGAGAGTTAGAGTATTATGCCAGCAGTGCTGTGCATCTGAGAGGACATTTTTTAAAGACTCTTAAATGACTCCTCAATTCTATATAATGATCTAAAATTCTGTCTGATTGATCCCTGCCTGGAAGCAAGCACTTACGGAAAATATGAGGATACAGAATAATTTTTCAGTTATTTGAGCATGAAAATATTTCTCAGTAACTCAGCACTGCTCAGATGTTTTTCTTCCTCACAGCTCAAAGGTCGCTTCTTTTGAAAGATTGGTTCTACAAGAAGTCTGCTGGAACAAAGAAGAGCAGTCAGTCATGCTAATTTTATTATGTGCAGAGCTCCTTGGCAGAGCACGGCAGAGTCCCTGAAAAGTGCCTCACTGCCTTGGGAAAAAGTAAGAATAAAGAGCAGGTTGTAGTGATGATGGGGAAGGTTCTTAGCACAAGGACAGAAACTTTTTCTGAAGTGTTTGCTTTCCTGAGTTGATGTAAGATGTTTGCCTGGAGTTTGAAGAGTGGCTCTGCCTGCAGTAAGAATGAGATTTGTCAGGAATAGCTCCCGTTTCCCAAACTCTGTGTAGACCTTTTGCTTCATACTGCCACCTTCTCTCCCTACATTTCTTGGCAGGCCTGGATTTAATAGCCTTGTTACATTGTCTGGATTCCCTACACAAGTTCAGTACAGGCAGTGTGCAACCTTTTGCCTGGCCATTCCCATTCCAAAGGAAAGGCAACTCGAGCCAAGGAGAACCCTGGAAGTGATGGTTACACTTTCCCACTCACAAAGAAGAGGAAGAAAAAACAACTTTTCAGCAGAAACAGCAAAAATCCATCAAAACACAAAAATCCATTAATAATTTTATGATTGCACTTAATAGCTGGATCCAATTTAATCAAAATTTCAGCTTTCTGCAGTATTTTGGTATTTATCTACCCGAAAATCCCTCCTTTATCCCAACACCATCAAGCTGCTGTTCTAAGCAGCTCGTAAGGGGACCCTTGCTGGCTGCATTCACCATCCTGAGAAGCCGTGGTTCCATTTCTTGCCTGGGAATTACAATCTGTTAATTCTGCTGCTGAATTTGCCTCTCCCCATTCAATTAATCCATCCTTACCAAGTTCAGTATGGGCTGATGGTTTTGGGTCCTATTCAGCAGCAGTAAGGTTTTTTTTTCCATACTGAAATAATGCTTAGGTGAACACAGGGAAGTTTCTTTCTGTAAGAAAAAGTATTTGGAGAAGACTTTTAGTGGTGTAGCTGTTAATGAGCTCTACAATGTTCCTTCCTCTTTTGGCTTGGAGATTTCTGCTTTGGCAATTCCCACCGGCTTCTTGCATGGCTTGGAAAGACCCTGGTCTCACAGGCTGCTTCACCATAGACCCTACCTTGTCCTCCCATGAAACGAGCCCTCTCCTCCTGACCAGCTGAGTGAACTGAAGTGGGATTCTGCAGGGACAGCGAGAGGCCCCTGACACGGTTTGGGACTGTGTAACACTGTGAAGCTCCTGTATTCCAGCACAGAAAGAGGGCAAGGAGATAAATGACTCCAGTGTTTGTTTGTTTGTTTTGCCTAAAGAAGGTTCTTTGTGAGCGTATTCCACATGAGGATTCTTCTGTGCACGTAAATAGATCCCTTGTGCCTGAATTTAAGTCTCTGTATATTGTTTCTTGTGCAACGGCTTAGAAATACTTTGGAGGCATTATCTGGGGGCCTTTATGGCTTCTCTCACATATTTCCTCTGCCTCCCTGCACCCACACATCCATGCACACACAGTAAGAGAGGCAGGCTCAGATCCTGATCAGACTCCTGTTCATTTTACGCACACAACACTCCCTTTTTAAACTTTTTTTATTTTCTGAGTTTCATTCATAGGTCACTTTTGGACCCATTAGACAGTTCTTGGTACACACCAACCCAACAAGAGCTGCGCTACTGAGGACCTCAGACTCCAGAAGGAGTGATAAATGGCCAGTTCTGGAGCTGAGAGCATTAAAACTCAAGCATCAGCCCATCTGTGGCCAGTTTCCCTGCACAGTAGGGTTGTTTTGTGAATTTGTTACTGCAGAATCACAGCAGTGCTATTTATTCTTGAAACTGTGGATTGCATTGCAGGGACAGCCCTAACAAATCACGAGCATCTGTCATAAGCAGGTTTCCCATGTGGATTGCTCTTCATTTAAAGCTCTCACTGGTGGCATGGAGCACGAAGAGAAAGGCCATATGTTTCTCAGCATTTTCTAACTCAGAAGTTAATCATTCTATAGTTCCTTGGCCTTCACATTTTTATTTAATGTTAGTTTTGGGAAGTCTTCAAGATTAAAATCTAAAGAAAGCATTTGCTAGTTTTGCTAGAAGAACATATTTCAAATTGGGTCTCCACGTTGCAACAGAATTAAGCTTTGCATCATAGATAAAGGACATGTGCTTATGAAAAAGGAAATTAATAAATCAAAATTACTATTATAAAACTATCTGTTTTAACAGGTAGGTAACAAGAGGTCCCTGCATGGATTCTGTGCATGTGGTATATGTGAGGCCTGTCTATGTATGTGAGTCTTTTTTATGGTACCTGGCATTTTCTAAGTCAGAGATACAAATCATGCAGATGCTAAAAGTCTGGCAGTGCCACTCTGCCTGCAGGACCAGTTATCCAGTCCCTCCAAAGCAACCAGGGAGGTGCTCTGCAATTAGGCCTCAAGGGTAGCTGTCAGTAATGAGCAATGGCTCAGTTCTTCAAAGCGTTGTGAGTGTAAAATAATAGGTAAGTGCATCATGATGAATAAGTTGATGCTGGGGGCCATGGGTTCAGCAACATGCAGGGCTGTAGCCCCCCATGAAATCCACTCTGTCCAGTCTGTTGCCTTCTAGATTTACATTTATTTATGTCTTTGGCAAGGACTGCCACATTTGTTCCTTCTAGAAATGTAAGGGCCAAATCAGCAAGACATTTAAATATCTCTGAAATAAATGAGACATAGTAGTATAGTTGGATAATTCTCCCCAGCTGTACCCAGGGACAGTGAACCATGAACAGCATCCATCAACCACTGAACACAAACTGCTTCAGTCAAGCACTGAGCACGTGTACTGTGAGCTTTTCCAGGCTCTTCAGTTTTGGTACTCTCTGACCCTCTTACTTTGCTAACAGAAACCTCTCAGGCTCTTGTTTTCTGAGAGTTAGCAGCTTTCAGTATGACTGCTTTAGCACAGGTCACAGCACTGCTAATAGAGTTTCCACTGGTTTATTTGCCACGATTTCTGCTTCCATGTGTGAAGGTTTCTGTCTCCAGTCACCAGCAGTGAGCTCTGAGTGGTCTGAAATCTCGTGCTAAGTGGCCTGGTATAACTGACTGTGAACACAGTGCCATAATACCCATCTGTGTATAAACTCAGCTGTAAATGTGTTCTTGAGGTTGAATGGTTTGTTCAGTGAAGAAGAAAAAGGCAGAGAAGTTTGTAAAGCCCTAAAGATTTTCCTTTGCCTTACAGTGGTGAAGCAGCACCTGCTTTGGTATCCAAGATTCCCACTTTCAAGGTGTTTTAGCCCTGGATCAAAGCAGGTGGCTGACACAGGAGTTCTTTGAAGCTTGTTCTTCTATAGGAAATGAAAAAGAAAAGCAGCCAGAGCCTCAGAAAGGTTGAGCATGAGGTGCTGGCTTTCCACCAGCAATACTGGTTCTTCTTCTTAGTAAGACAACAACCTGCTCAGCCTGCCAGGGCTGGAGCCTTGTCTTTTCTCAGGCAATTCCCAGGGGTAGGATTTTCAGCCAACTTGCACCCCACTGCTCAAAGTGGTGTCAGGGCTGTGTAACTCCTGTGAAAAGAAGTTGTAACAAGTCCTGTGATGGCAGCACTTCAGCTGTACAAATTTGGTTGGTGAGTGGGTGGGAGAGTGGATGGGGGTGGGAAGTTTCCATTTGAAGTTTCATTTAAATACTGATGTTTGCCAGTTATTACTGTACAGTGACATCTAAGCAAACTCAATTTTTTTGCTGTTCCACACCTGGAAAAATAACTACTGTAGTTCAGACCTTAGGGTAGTAAGTGTTGACTGCTGCTTACTTTTCAGTAGTAGTTCCTTATTGCTTAAAGGTGATGACATGAACCTCAAGTAGTTAGTGGTTATACAGTGCTTTGAAATTATGAGACACTGTCTACCTTTTAAGTATTAAAATGTTTCTATAACATATTCTGACAAGTACATGGTTCAGTACACAACAGCTCACTCAGTGGTAGGCCAGAAATTCTTCCTAAGGGGAAATAATCTGGGAGTTTCTGCCCCTATGGCACAAGGGAATCAAGAAAAATCTTCATCAGTTCTAAATTTACCACAGGCTTGGTTCGAGCTGGTGGTTCACTTACCATGGGGATCTTGGAAACTTAATAAAAGGATCAATTACCACCTATTTCTGTAATGAGAGGCGAGGTTGGATATTTCTTTTTGGTTTCCCAAACAATGGGAAAGAGAAGAAAATCAGAGTAAAATATTGTGAAATATAACAATAGTTGGTGCAGTGCAAAACCTCTGTACAATTCGTGCAGACTGCAAAGTCCTGTGTAGAGCAGGGCTGGAGGAGGATGGAGCATCATTGATTTCCATTGATGTCCTCCAGTGTTCAGCCCAGGAGCTCCTGGTTGCTCTGAGTATGCTGTGAAGTGCTATAGATGTTCTTTTATTTTGATACATTGGAGACAAGGATGAATCTGATTTCCTCATTTTGCTCTTCAGCCAGTGCTGCCAGTGGTGAATTAAATGCCTTGCTAAATTAATAAGTCATTACGTTTTTGGGCTCGGGCCACTGAGCTGCCTCTCTCTGCTTTGCACGTGAGTATGGGAGATATGTTAGCCTGGGGATAGAGTAACAGCTCCAAAGGGCTGCAGTGAAATGCAATCTGATTTGGACACAATGCAGCCAGTCGGGCCATCTGTGTGAAGGAGCACCCAAAAAGGTGACTGTCAAAGACAGATAATCCCCAACTGAGCCTTGCAAACTCAAAACACCCGGACTGGATGTGTGTGTGAGCTTATATTTGGCAAATCTGAGAGCTGTGACTGTGGCATTGAAGTTTTACAGTGATGGCAAGTGGTTAGGAATACGGATGTTTAGTTTATATTTCTTGACCAGGATCCACTTTAGTCCTGGATCTTTCCCTGTCTCACCAAATCATTGTGGGGTGCAGATTAGCCAGAGCTGTCATGGAACAGGACTCTCTGGTGTGGTCTGAGCATGCAGCTCTGCAGATTCCACTGCTCAAAGGTTGCCCTGGATGTGCAACACCAGCCCTTTGGTGTCTCTGTCTCTAAAATCAGCAGGAAACCAACCCTGTGGAAGGGACCTGAGGGTAGAGCTGCCCACAGCAGCTCAGACAAGCTGGGTGGGTGGTGCAAGGCGTGGGTAGGACTGCAGGGCTGGGACAGGGGACTAGTCAGTGATATCCCTTCCAAGCTGTTGGATTGCTTCAGCTGTAACCCCATCCACACTCATGCCACTGGCTTCTGTCCAGTCTTCCCCCTGGCTGGGGCTACCCATGCCTCACACCTCGATTTCCACAACCATCTCAGAGACAAGGAGGATTGATGGGTGAACCACTGACCAGCTGGTCCTGGAACATGGGCTGACAGAGCTGCAGAGAGACCATGTGCAGCCGCAGAGGGTCTGCAGGGGAGCAGGATATGTCACTGCAAGAGGCTCTGCACAGCATAGCACTAGCCTTGCCTCTAAATGCCCTGGTTGTGACATGGGAAGGGTTGGTAGAATAGCACAGAGACCACCTTTTAGGTATTCAAAATAGGTTTAAAAGAACAAATATGTCTCAGAGCTAAATGCTTGGTGCCACCTGCAGAAATAAAAGGAGAACTACTCATGCTTCTTTGCTGCTTTTCAGACAAATGCCTCAGTTACAGAGAGAAGTGGTACAAGCACAAAGCTTTCCTCTGCATTCAGATTTCATCCTGCTTTTGTGGAACGATTTTCCATAAAAGCCTCTGATGCAGTACAACCCTTAAGAAACCATCCACTTGAGCACACTGCACGGTTGAACACTGGAAATGAAATAGGGTGCAAGCCTGTGTGGAGTGACTAAATGTAGGATACAGCACAGAAGGATTCTATGTAGCATCTGATCTGAAATTTATCTCCACTGGGCTGTGGCAGAGTGGAATAAATCAGGAATTATGAATGCTTCGTGTGAGGTGGAGGGTGCTTCGACTGCAGACTTGGTTAAAGCTGGTGGTTCACTTACCATTGGCATCTTGGAAACTGAATAAAAAGACCAATTACCACCTATTTCTCTAATGAGGGTGAGGCTGGATATTTCTCTTTGGTTTTCCAGCCAAAACAATGGGCTGCATGTCAAAGCTTGTACTTGCAAAGGTAAAGGGTAGAGGATTTGAGGCAAGCTGGGTGGCTTGTGTGTCAGTGAGAAAAGGAGTAATTTAATGAACTCCTGAAATAATAGAAGGAGAGACTGTCTTGGGTGTAATGACCCTGTTTTGGAAACAGTGAATAGGTCTTGGTGCTCTTCTGTGTTCAAGCAAACAAGGCTCAGTATTGTTAAATATCTGAATTTTTTTTTTTTTCCCAGTGGGAACAATCCAGTGAGGCCCTGGTTACCACCTGCTATAAATCAGCTGAACCTACACACTTCTGACTCGAGCAGCATCTCCTCCCCTTCAATTATCACTCCTTCTCATGTACAAACATTAATGCAAAATTCAATTAGAAGTGAGCTGGAAGAGTACAACTGAAAGCTCACTCCAGCTCCCAAACACCACGAGCAGAGGAGATGGGATGTTTTGAGGGTACATCCCTTCAGTAGGGGTCAGATCAAGGTTTAGATTTAAGCACCTTCTGGGCCCCAGGAATTTCAGACACAGTTTTGGCCACAGCTTGTTTCTGCCCATGGCAGTGACAGGCTGGATGGGATGTTCCTGGCTGAGAGGCTTCCTTGGGTGTTCCCAGAGGACGGGTTAGACCCAGGAACAGCACAGGCTGGGTTCTGCCAGCATGGATGGCAGTGGCATAAATGTCACTAGCTGTCAAGAGTGATGTTTTTCATTTCAGAAAGGACATTTTGTTGGATGTGTAGGGAAGTCTCATATTTAAGCCTTATTCTCCATGATCTGAGCAAGGCCATTGCCCTGAACTGGGAGAGGGGCACTTTTTCCTTAAAGCAGTGCTACTGCAGTTGGTAAATTCCAAACTCCTTCTTTACCTACAACCAGGGCTTCCCCCCCTCCCTTAAATGATCTTGCTTGTCACAGCACAGATTGTTCCACTCAGTAGTTACAGGGTTTGGCCTTTCTCATGCTGGAATTTTGGTATCTCTTTATAGCAAAAACTAAACTCATACTAGGACAGTTCTAGGTGATAACTAATGCAAACTAGTGTAGAAGAGTATATAAAAAACCAGTATATACAATATTTATAGACATGCCTATAGATTTTAGATCAGATACTAGGAAAAATGTTTTCACTGGAAGGGTGGTCAGGCATTGAAACATTCCAGGGCAGTGGTGGAGTCACCATCCCTGGAATTGCTAAAAAAATAGGTGGATGTGGCACTTGGAGACATAGTTTAATGGTGAACATGGCAATGCTGGGTTAATGGTTGGACTCAATGATCTTAGAGGTCTTTTCCAGCCTCAATGATTCCAACCTCTGTGATTCTCTGATATCCTCCAAGCATCTGGTGAAAATGGAAAGATAGCAAAAAGCTTTTGTCCCATAAGTCTGGTTTTCTTACTCTGGCAAGATTGTTAATGTCAATAGTTTTTCAGTAGTGCTTCAAAACAAAAGTCTGAATTTTATTGAAGAAGTTTATATGTTCATAAAGATTTTTTTTTTGGTAGGACCACTAAAATGCAATCTTTCTCTTGCCTCACGACTTAACAGTAATTATACAACTGAAAATGGAATGATTCTGAGAAAGGGCTTGAAAAGATCTCTGGGGTGGTAGTATTGATTTTACAAACTCACAGTGAAATCCTGTTGCTATTTTTAACAGCCTGCCTCAGCTAAAAAAGGCAAAATATCAGAAGATGTAGAAAATGTGAAGAGGAAGTGCTGCAGAGTGAACCCAGAGGATTGCTCAGAGAGGAAATGAGTCAGGCAGTTGCTAAGTAAAGGCAGCTGCTGTTTACACAGGAATCAAAAGAGTTAAAGGAGAAATTCCTGATCAAAATATTCTGAGCAGAGTGTGGATGGCATGAGGATGCACTTAGAATAAACATGTCTGAACGAAACCACTGAATTGCCTGAGGTTTGCCCTGTGCCAACAGAGATAAAACAGCCACAGTCGAGGGCAGGAGCCAGAAGCCACAGAACAAACCCACTGATACCCTCAGCAGGCACTGGTGATGTGGGCACTGTTGTGGCCGTGGTCTGGATGTTGCAGGTGGGGAAGGAATCCCTCTGGCAGCCAGGACATCAGCCCTCCCAGTGACCACCCCTGGGGCCCCTCTCCTGAGCACAGTGGTGAGGGTGGGTTGAGATACAGCTGAAGAATATCCAACCGCTCTGGCCTTCATCCATTCATCCTACAACGGGGTCCCACTTTCATTTTCTCCCTTTGAAGGCCATGTGCAACCTTAGTCTGGAGGAAGTCTCTGGTGTGGATGGATAAGCATGGCTCATTTTTCAGCTTGTGAAATAGGGAGTCACTGGGATCTGCTGGCAGAGTTTGTGTGTGTGGTGCACAAGATCTGCATGAGCTGTGCCTCAAAATCCCCAGCATCTTCAAGGCAGGCCACAAGGCAGTGTTTCCATCTCCCAAGCTCTACCTCTACATGAGTGTGTTTCCTTCTCACCGGATACAAGCTGGAAAGGAGAGAAAACAAAAGCCCTTCCTCCCAGTCACATCATGTACCTATAATTAAAGGGCAAAATACATTTCTCTCTGGTAAACAAGTCATCAAGTAAAAAGACTCCCAACATGGCATGTTAATAAAATGAAATCTTGTAGTGATTCATAGCCTATAAGACATGTTCCAGAGAAAGTATCTTAGCAGCTGTCTGTCCCAGGGGAGGCAGAGGCTGACGTGACTGTTCACTGTCCTGTTGGCTGGTGACGGTCCCTGTGGTTTGGGTCCCTGACTGCAGAACCAGGTCTAGTGGAAGGAAAAATTTATATCTGCTTATGTGAGCTATGACTCTTACCTTATTATATGTAACTGCAAAGCTTTTGCAGGGTTTTTGTTCATATCTAGTGAAAATGTTATTATCACTTTAAGAAATTCCCCAGCCACAGGGAATGAGAAAAGCAGCAATGATGTGACACACTGAATTCAGGCTGTGGAAAAAATCTCGGCTATGACATTTCTCTGTTTGAGTTTCTGTGTCATTGGTACTTTCCTGGCAGAAAGGCAGCTCTGGCTCCCCAGCTGGATGTAGTGCCTATGGAGGAAATCCTGCCATTGATGTGCTGCTCTCTCTTCCACATCTGCAGCCTTATATCCATGGGCTATTATGGAACAAGGTTTTTTCCTCTTGCTTTTGTCTTTTTTTGTCCACAGTTGACTGAAATATTTAGCCTGTTTTCACTGCTGAACCACCCAGTTTTGGTGGCTCTTGGGAGTAACTGGAACTTTCATATTTTTGCTGAGCATCATCATAACCATGTAGAAATCCTTGAGTTATGACCAGTAAGTTTCCAGCCTTCAATTAACTTCTAAATGTAGATGCATGTATCAGGAAGCTTGAGATCAGAGTTTTCCTCCATTTCATATGCATTGAGGGAAGCTGCAAATTTAGGGATCCCATAGTGACCCCTGTTTGGGAATGCTACTGATCAGAAGTGCCTGTTTACACTGTTGATGGAACAGACTCAGTGAAAAGGGAAAGAGGGAAAGTTCCATTGGACATGGGGAGGAAGAGCCAGAGTGTGTGTCTAGGACAGGTTTCCAATGCAAATGGTCCAATGCAAAATTCAGAGCAGGGGATCATTTTTCCTGAAACCGCAACCACCAGGTGTGAAAGAGTCAAAGAGGAGAATCAGACATCTGTAGCTTGGAAGGAAGCTCCTTCTACAGACTATTCTGGAGGTCCTCTTCTTTCTGAACTCCTGCCTGGACAGTGGTGTTCAGCTCAGATGAACTATTACTCCGTTGTTTTTACATGAATATCACAAAGATTTTACCAAAGAAGAGAGATTTAAAAAGTAGCACAGATTAAAGGCACAGGACCAGATCTCTGGTTTGTAATTTTGGTGGTCTTGTGCAAGAGGGACCCTGTCTCACTGGCACAAATGATTTTAAATGTAACTCTAAGAAATATCTGAGAGCAGCTTATGGTTCTTACTCCTCTTCCAGAAGGTGTTTCTGGCTTGTGGAAGAATGGCAGTGAAAATTCTTAGACACTGGACAGTATTACTGCTCTGTTTGTTTTTCTGGTTTTGTTCCTGCACGGTACATATGCCCAGGATCTGGAGAGGAGCATATTTAAAAGGAGCTGGAGGTGAGGTGGGGGAGTGCCTGCTGCTGCAGCTCAGCTCTCCTGTTCTGCAGATGGATTACAGCGCACGGTGAGCTGGGCTTAACAGCCTGCTCAGCCCCTCAGGCTCATGCATTAAGCAGTAATGCGGAGGTGACAGGGACACAACTCGTGTCTCATTGTAGCATGTGCCAGCTCGGCACATGTTTCCTCCTGCAGGCTGTGTGTGAGTGTCTGGCTGAGCTCTGAGCTGGCGCTGCCGCAGACCCCAAGGAGAAGAGCTTACGTCACCCTTGGGGGACAGCAGTGAGCCCTGAGCAAAATTCACTCCCCGTTTCTTGCAGTTCTAGTCTTTCTATTTAACGCTCTGTTTGAAAAAATAAGCAGCTTTCTGCTTTTTATGCTGCTTCAATGCCACCGTTTTCTCTCAGAGCCACCTGCTGTGTGCCCAGGGAAGGCCCATCAGCATCACTTATGTGGGGCAACAGTGACATCCAGTGGTCCCAAATCTGCCCATGATTTGAGAACATCTGCATGGATCAGTTTGCCAGGGATCAACTCGGACTGTATGATGAGCACACTTTAATAGAGTCATTAAATTAAGGCAGTCAAATGTCACCCAATGAAGACCTTGAATGCCTTGTCCTGGTTGTAACATGATATAGCCTCTGACAAAGGAAGGACAAGAACTTGCTCAGAATAAGATACAAATGAAATTCCATAAGAAATATTTCCTCCTGTATGTCACAAATACCTTAAAAAAGAAATACTGTGTTGGTGGCTTATCTGCATAATCCTGATGGTATGTGACTATGGGTCCTGTATATTTTTGCTGTGCTCACCCAGTCAGAAATCTAGTTAGGCTGAACTCTTGCTCTGCTGACTCACTTTATGCTTCACAAGCCAAAGTAAAAATTCAGAGTTCTGCAGGTGTAGTAAAAAGTGCCTTGGGATGTATTTAACTAAGTTTCTTCTGCAGCAGAAAGAGCCACTGCTACTTCTTTTCTCCTAGTAGGCAGACACCTGGGATTGAGATTCCAGTGGGGAAAACTGAAGAAGTCAGGGGAAGTAGGGAATATTCCCCCCACATCGCCAAGTTCAAATCCCTGTGCCTGTCAGTTCACTCCCCAGGCCAGCCTGTGTGTGTGTCTGTGAGCATCCCCTTCTCCTGGGGAGGGGCGGAAGCACCTAAGGCAAAGTTGGGCTTCATCAGGGGCAGCTAAATGCAGTCAAGCACTTCAGTGGTGAACAGTGCTGGGACAGGGGTGGAGGGATTTGATCAGAGCCCCTGTTGGAGACTCACATTAGTCTCTTGGATGTGCTTGGGACTTCTGCTTTGCCCTGTGCTGCAGATAGAATTGGGGTAAATCTGCTCGTGCAGAGCAGTGCATCTGAGAGCTCTCTCAGAACAGACCAGGTGTCTGTAATTGTACCACGTTGTGGAGAAGAGCCAGATTTAAACAGACCATTTTAGAATGTCTTTTCATTTCACATGAGTTTTCCCATAAATCTATCTTTCAGTCTTTAAAACTCCCACCACAGCCCCTCATATCTACCTCAGCTTTCCTTCCCTTTTCTCTTTCATTAATCAATTCCCCACAACATGAGTCTAATACAATATTAACCCCTCAAGCCATAAAGGACCTGTTCCAAAGCCATTTAACATCGAATTACTTCCAAGAAATTTTCATAATCCATAATTCCAGATGACTAGGAGGTGATACTACCAATAAAATCAGTTATGAGATTGACACTTCAGTTCGTGTCCATCTCCACGCTGCAGCCGCTCTGGGGCCATTTAAGGCAGTGAGTGGTAGGTGTGTTCCAGGGAAGTAGCACTTTCCATCCCAGCAATTATGTGCAGTGGTTGTAACAGCAGTAGCTGGATCAATGAACCACCTGTTAATTGCTGCTTAGAGATTCATAGGTTATGCAGAAGGTTCTCTGCTTAATTTGCTGTGAGAAATGTTGGTGAGCCTTGATCCTTCGAGGTAATACAGTATTTTTGCCAGTAAAGGCCAGGACTGAGCCACTCTAGCAGACAGGGAGCCATCAGGAACCTCAGACAAGATGCAGTGTGCTGTGGCCAAGCCCCAGGCACTAATATCTGGAAAGGCACTTGGCTGGGGGGAGAGGAATAGCCCTGAGTTCAGTGCGTGGACACCAGCTGGAGATCCCAAAACCAGGAGAACTAGGAGGATCCCAGAGGTGGAGTGAGACTAAGAATAGCTGCAAAACAGATGTCCAGGTCCAGTTTTTACAGCTGTGTCTTTTGCAGTCACGGAGAAAAAAATTAAGGGCTGCTAAGAGTGAACAGGTCCTGCTCCTGAGATGGTGAGTGTAGGCAGCTGCACACTGTACCCCTGCTCCAGCTGTAGTACCTGGGGAGCAGAGTGGTAGCAGCATCTCAGCGAGTGCACAGCTGGATGCAAACACAGACAACATATAGACATTCAAAAACCTGTGCCCAGGGAGCTCTGCCGGGATATTTTGATTCCTGCTTGGGATGTTTTGAGAGAACAGAACATATGTCATGCCAGAAGCAGCCTGGAGCAATGCACCTGGGTAAATCTGAAAGTGTGGTTATATTCTTCAAGTTTGTATTTTCTGAATGCCTACAACTTCAGGTGGATTTTACCCAGTTTTCTAAAATATTCACTACAGGATTCAATAACTCATGGTCAAAAAGATTTTCTCCTAGCTTTGAAATTAAAAAGGAATGAAAAAAAGTCAAGTTTGTATTGAAATCAATTTATAACCTAGAAATTTGTATGGGCTAGTTTCCAGTTGTCTCAGAAAATATTCCTTGATGTTTTCACCTTTCAAGGTTTTTAAAAGAAAAGATAAACACCCTGCTAACTTTTCCTGCCCTTATTTAGTGAACTAATGTAATATTTTACAATAAAATTTGCAGCTTTAGGATTTATGATCTGTAAATTATATATTTATCATGATTTTATGATGATATTTACAGGTCAGTGTCTGGAGGGCAGTTCCAGCCCTCCCTCTGCTCAGCCAGCTGTCCTGTGCAGCCAGGTCTCTGTGCTGTGTGACCATGCAAGGCATCTGATGCTTCTGTTTTGAACAAAACCAATTACAATTGTGTGTTGAAACATAATATTGGATCCCTTTACTGTTCAATATTTTATGCTGTTTATTTTGAACAACAGTGTTCTGATTGTTTCTGATTCAAAGGATATGTATTTTGGACCTTAACTCTTTTTTAATGGTGTATTGTCTCAGGGGAGCTGTGCAGGACTGGGTAAGTCTGTTGACTAGAAAATGTGCATAATATTTGCACAGCCTCTGTGCTTTCAGTGCTCAGTCAGTGACAACTGAATTAAATAACAAAAGCTGAGGAAATGCGAAAATACTCATGTCATTATGCACTTTTTAGTTCAGGGACCAAATTGAAATGTGCAGTGGTATAAAGAAAGCTCAGCCCAACTGGGAGATAAACATCCTCTAAATAACCTTTGCAGGACAGAGGTGTTCTGAAAAGAGAGCCCCTTAGTTAAAAATTATTCAAGAAGGTCTCAGAGGATGGCAGCCAGTGAGGCCAGAAGGGTTCATAGAAACTGTAAGCAGCTGTTAAAGGCACTTTTTGTTTTGTTTTAGAATAAAAATGTCTGGTTGACAAACATCCTGAAGAGTCAGCCACCCACATTCTTCCTCCAAAGAATCAAAGATTCCCAGCTCCTGGGCTTGGAGATGTAATTACAGTATGAGGAGGTTTGGGAGAGCTGAAAAGTCACCATAGCAACCTCCCAGCAAAAAATCTTCGCTCATCCACTGTAAAGCAAAATTTCTTTTTATCTCAATGGCCCTAGTGAGCTAAATGTGTTCTGTCTTCACTCTCTGCTTCTCTCATTTCATTGTACTCCTCAATCACAGTCTTTTCCTGCTCTGAGTCCTAAGGGTCCTTTTCTAAATCTTCCTAGGAAAGTTTTGACCGGACATGGATGCAGGATGCTGGTTATTCAATCAGGCTCTTCTTGTGACTCAGTGTTAAAGAGGAGGTGCCCTCACATGGTGTTCCAGACCCTTTACAATCATCTCTAGTGAAGCTGATAAACAACTTGTGCTGAATAATTACAAACATCAAAGTAAACTGATAAACACGGAAACAGATAAAAGAAGATGGAGGAAATGGAAATCCTTGGAAAGTCCTGCACAGTCCCTGTTTCGGAAAGAAAGCTCCATGCAAGGGCTTATGTGAATGCTAGAACCTATGTAGCGTGGATTTGGTGAGATACAGTGCATGCCTAGCAATTTTCATGGATATGATCTGCCCATAAGAGAAGGAGACCAAAATGTTCTGGCTGAGGCTGGTGGATGGCAGGAGGGTGCTTGGCCACGGGTTCTTGGCTGTGAGAGGGTTTGTGCTGGTGCAAAGGGAGAAGACAAGGCAGGAGAGGAGCTCCTGAAATATGGGGCAGTTTGGCTAAGTGGTGCTGTCCTAGTTTTTTTGGGAGAAACTTGAAGTCTGGGGCATTTATATGGGGGGAAACCAAGAGGAGGAGACCAATTTATCAGAAAGAAGGTGAAGATGGATAAAGAGATTATGTAGGTAAGCAGAAGAGAGGGACATTTCCATCCTGTTTGGAGACTGTCTGGAGGAGCAGGCTGCAGTGTTCAGCAGCCTTGGGAGCTTCACGCTCTCTCCACTTCCTCTTATCTCTGTCCCTATCAGATCCAGTAAGGGAGTCGAAGTGCTGGAAGCCACTGCCAAAACATTCAAGATCACACTCTTGCAGGAGACAGCTGCAAGCTCCCCAAGTCATCCCTCTGGAGCAAACTCACAGAATTCAAGACTTAACCTCTGGCTGGCCAAAGTGACATTCATGCAGGATCGTCCTTCCCTGGGGTGACTCACTCCTTGATCTCACTCTTTCTCAGCAGGAATCAATAATTAATATTTTTTGAACTTGACTAATTCATATCTTGCAGGAGGGAAGAAAGATACTGGTGTAGATCTCTACATTATAGTGCTACATACTACAATCAGAGGCTAGAGAGCTGTTGTGGGGAAATTACAGCTGATGTTCTGTAACGCAGTCACTTTTGAATCAGAAACAAGGGGATCTCTTCAGTTCAATTGTTTCTTTCTAATTTGTGTTTTATAATACTTCATGTTCTGGACTTTGCTCTGGACAAAACCGAATATGACCCTGTGACGTGCCACTGGCTGGGAGTGTAATGATTTGTTTCTTAAATATTATTGCAAAAGTCAACAAATCATTGCTGGAGTAATAAAAGAGGCGGTTGGGAGCAGAGATTTGTTATCACAGCAGACTTTTCAGGACCTAAGAAATGTGGTTTCAGAACAGAAATAACTTTTTCTTCATTTCCTGACCCAGTGAAAACATCACAACATCCCACCTGATTTTCACTTCATATCCTCTTCACTGGTCTTTTGGCGCCTGACAGAAAAAAACAGGAGCAAAATCTACCTTGATTTCTGTCCTACACAGGGAGGTGAGTTTTTGAGCAGCAACTTTAACTAACTATGGTGTTTTTAAAAGAAAGTATTAAAATATATAATAAGTCCTATTTAGGTACTATGGGCTGGGAGCATGCTTTTTTCCTTAAGTGTTACTGCAAAAGTCAGAAAATAATTGCTGGAGTAATAAAGGAGAAGCCTGAGAGAAGAGATTTGTTGTCACAGCAGTAAATGGACACCTGGATGACATTTCCTAACCTTGTAAGTTTTATAAGGTGCAGTTTTTAAAGGAAATGGAGGCAGTTGTTATTAGCTCAGGGGGGGTTGTAATTTTCTATTGTTTATTTTATATGTCTGAACACAAAGGGACAATTTTCATTTTGTCAGAGGCCAGGGTGTCGTAATCTTTTGTGGGGAGCCCCAGGTGAGGGTTCTGTCTCATGTGAAGCCAAGTGACTCCACTGAATGAACTTGGCCAGCTTAGACTATCTGAGAATCTAGTTCATGCCTCACAGCCATTTTATGTAACTCATTAATAGCTGAAGATTTAATCCAATGTGGTCCTAACCCAAGAATAATCCCTTCCCTCTGGTGCCTGGTAAAGTTAGTAGAGGACAGAGCACCAGGGGGAGCGTGCGGGGCACGGGGAGCTAGTCTGGGGCTCTCGGGCATCGAGGCTGCCTGTCCATTCCATTGCTCTGCTTTAACTGTAGTCATTTTGGAGGCAACTTTAGTCAGACTGAAGCAGACAACAGAATAAACTCCTTTCAGTTTAGAGTGGCATATTTGGATTTTGCTTTATGTGTTCAGTGTATGCTTATACTGGAACTAGCCCTTCCCTATGTTCCCAGGATTCAATTAAACTGCTGAAAATTTGTTTGTAGACAGACCCCAGGGGTGAGAATAAATACTTTTTTTGGCTGTGCTGTCCATAAGCAGCCTTGTGTCCTGTTTCTCCGTGTACCTCTTGCCCTGTCTGCTGCTCCATGGTCTACAGTCCCACGGAGTCTGTGGGGTATAACCATGGGTCAGCACATCCAGCTGAGAGGCACTGGCAGGGCTTTCTCTTCTTGTTTTCCCTTCGTTTTTAGGAACTTCACCACTTCAAACAAGGTCTGCTTTTGTCAAAGCAGGTTGGAAGTTGCTAACAGGTTTGCAGAGCTGTGACAGATGAACAAAATGTTTGCAGAGTAGTTGTGACAGATGAACAAAACATTCACAGTGTAGTTGTGTAAACCTCATCTCTTTCAGAAACCAGCAGAAACCAGCGGGTTTGTGAGGCTGTGACCTTTACAGAGAGGACTGATATAGTGACTCAGCCCAGTCATGAGGAGCAAGGAATTCTGGGCTCCTGGAATACCACTCCAGCAACTTGCAGGAGCAGTTTGAATTTCTTAGGGAAGTGTGCAGGAAAGGGGTGCTCACCAACATCTTTCTTTCAGAACACGCACAAAAATGAAGAGGTTCCTGTGTGGCCCTGGACAGCACTCTGCTAACAAGGCTCTTTGCATCTTGGTGGTTGCTGCTCATCTTTTCTTCCTTTCAGGTACAGTAATTTCCCTCAGAATTAACCATAGGGATGGTTAATCCCACTGCCAGTGGGCTTTGGGCATCCTCCAACCCAGGGGATGTCTGATGGTGTCCTGGTTTGTGTACACACAGTGTATCCATACAGGAGCCTACTTTCCTCTTGTTCTGCCCCAGAGCAGCAGCTATTCTTGCTCTGGACCTCTCCCTTCTCCATGCAAATGGTACTGAGGTTCTTGTCTATCCCTGAGCACATGCTGGCCAGAGACCTACGAGTCTGGACATAAAGCACACCCTCTCCTGGGATGCTGGTTCAGTCTGGGCTGCAGATGAGTGAGTACAAATGAGAAAATACAGCAAAGACTGAAATGTCTGCTTTTGGTTGCATCACAACTATTGTCCACATTTGGAGGAAAAAGCCTCTCGATTTTGTCATCATTCACTGTTTTTCTTCCTGTGTATATTCCTGCTTTTCTGTATAGTTTATTTCTAGTTTTTCTTCAGTCACTGTAAAATAAGAGCTGTGCATTTGCTCCATGGTATCCTTGGAAAAGCCCAAAGCTACTGACAGAATCAAATTCTGCAGTAATAATTCAGGTCTTGGGTCAAACAGTAATCTGTGCTTCATGAACACACTCAACATCCTTTCACTCCACTGTAAATCCCAATGAAACAATTAGTTCTATGTTGGGTTTTGTATTTCTTTCTTTAACCTCCCCTCAAGAACAATACAGGGCACAGAGAAAACCTTTACTTCCAAAATGCATCCTGTAGCACTGGGGTCACTTCAAACACACAAGGTAGTCGAGGAAAACCAAGGAAATTTTCCCTAATAAAAAGACTGAATTAATGGTTAGCTCTTGACAAATGTACCCACTTTCTCTCAGCTTTAGCTGAGAAAATCTGTCTGCTATAAGGCACTGGAAGGCCTGACCCCTGAAAGGGTGGTGTCTCAGCATGTCTCTGCTGGGGTGCAATGGTGCTCTAGTCTTTTATGGAATAGGTGCCAGTCCTGCCAGTCGTACATCCCACAGGGATTTTCAAATGTTGGAGAAACCCATGGGAACTGGTTTCTCACCCTTTTGGGCCCTGCAGCTGCTAGCAAGTACGGCTGAAGATGGCTGTTGCATTTTCATGTGCTGTACACCTCTCTTCATCCCCTAAAACTCTGCCACAGATTTTCTGCAATACCAGCACTGGCCATGGATTTCATAAGGCTTTAAACTGAAGGAGGTTAGATTTAGATTAGATACTGGGAGGAAATTCTTCATTCTGAGAGTGATGAGGCACTGGAACAGGTTGCCCAGAGAAGTTTTGGATGCCCCATCCCTGGAAGTGTTCAAGGTTGTGTTCAAGTTGGATGGGGCTTGGAGCACGTGGACCCTACACTTGAACTCTGTGTTGATTCCTATTTTTCATGCCTTGAGGACTTCAACTTTTCCTTTGCAAAGTTAAATTCATCTTCTCTTTACTGGCAGTGTGGGTGGTCTCAATTAAATTTCAAAGGCAATAGAAACTAGAAATAGAAGAAAGTTTTAATTTTCTTAATCATCATTCAGGGAAGAACCCAAATGAGTCCATATGGCAGCTTTTTCTTTGGAAGTGACATTTCATTTTCCTTCTTTACTCTTTCCCAATGCCGTTTTCTTACAGAAACACGGGATCTGCATGAAGAACGACTGGATTTACTAGGAAGAAATGATAAATATGTATCCCTGGTCAACTTCAGCATCCCTCAGCTCTGTCAGTTCACAGTGTGCATTGACCTAAACCGGACAGCCAATGTCAGCTCGTGGGCAGCATTTTCCTACGACACTAACACCACCTCCACTGACATAAATGACTTAGAACTCGGGCTCTCTGGAGAAAACAAGCACCTGAGACTGTATCTTTTTGGCACCAAACGAGACATTGAGATCGACCTGGCCCTTTTTGTGTGGTACAGTGTGTGCTGCTCGTGGGATGCTGGGAAACAGCTGCTGGAGGTCTACTGCAATGGGAACCTCGTGCACAGCGAGGCCCTGGGCAGCGCAGGGTGCCTGAAACCCAACGGCAGCCTCGTGCTGGGCCACCTGCACAAGAGAAGGGATGGCTTCATCGTGAGGATCAGCAACAGCTTCATCGGCAGCTTGTACTACTTCCAGCTGTGGGACCGTGTGCTGGGTCAGGAGGAGCTGCTGGGCTGTGCCATGGGCAGCACTGTCAGCTGGAAGGAGGAGTACTGGAATTTCAGCAGCGTCCTCCCCGTCGCGGACCATCGGCTGCGCTGCGGTGAGTCTGTGATGGTTTATCTTCTTGGGGCTTGTGTGTGGCTGGGGATCACACACGGAGCAGGGAACTCTCCACTGCTTGGGGCTGCCTAATGGCCTCTGAGTCACTGCTGCTGAGATTGAGACCAGGATGGGCAGAGCTGTGGCCGTGCTTACGACATTGCCTGCTCACCCCACGCAGGCTCTTCCTGATGCAGAGGTTGTGGATGAGGTAAAGCTGGCAGGGACAAGCTCTGCCACTGAGATCCCCTGGAAGCTGCTGGCAGGTGGCATCTTTTGGATGAGCCTTCTAGCGGTTCATCCTTCTGCTGGGGCACCAATCTGCTACTGAGCTGACCTGACAAAGAGCGAGGTAGGTGGGACTCTGAAATTTTCTTTCTTCCAATATGTTTAAAAATATTTAACTCAAGCCATTAGTGAGATGATAGTATCATAGAACCACAGAATCATTTGGTTTGGAAGGGACCTTAAAGATCATCCAGTTCCACACCCCTTGCCATGGGAAGGGACACCTTCCCCTAGACCAGGTTGCTCAAAGTCCCATCCAGCCTGGCCTTGAACACGTCCGAGGGCATCCAAACTCGTCCAGGCAACTTGTAATGATAGTAATCACTTTCCTGCAAGCCTTCTGTGTGTTGTGTGCCCCAGATGGTGCTGCTGCACGGACAAGCACTCTTAGCAGTGTTTAGGGTCAGCCCTGGTGTCTGTATGTACTGCATGGTATTTAAACTACACAGTATTAAAACAGGAACCCAAGACTGTCTAACTGACTGATAGACTGACTAATTTCTGTAAAACTAATGATATGTCACAATGTTTAGGTGCTCCACAATAACAGTGAATTCATCTTTGCTAGTTGTCTGTAAGCTGATGGCTTCACAGGGAAAGCAGTCACAGTATGAAGTAGTTGGTATTTTTGTGTCCACTTTGAGAACACAAGGAGCAGCCCATCAGACAGCACATCTCCATCATGTGCAGCACTTTCTGACTTCACTGCAGTTTTTTCCATCTCCCGCTCCAGTTTTCATGGGACCAGGGCCCAAGGCTATGAGATCACTAGGAAATCACTATGAAATCATTATGAAACCTCTGCTCAGAGGGATTCCCCGCCCCTCCCTCATTGCACCCTCCCTCACTCTGCACCAAAGCACACCGGCACTAATAACAATAACTGTAAATTACAACCTTCCCATCTGTCTCTTGGCTCCCTGCCCCACTGCCTTTACCCAAGCACTCCTCATTCTGCACTGCCTGTCACTAGACCTATTTCCCCACTTGTGTCCCTGGATGGTGGAGGCATGATCTGATGAGGAGGGAGGAGGAAGGCTCAGTTTCCCTTTTCCAGTTAATACCTTTGCCTTTGGGCCCATTCATTCTGTGGGAAAGGTGTGTGCTTGGCTTGGCAAGGAGTCATGAGAAGTTTAGTCATGTTTGATGATGAAAAGTCCAACACCTAAGATCAAAGCCTCCATTCAGTGTTCCTGGGCTTTGATTTTTCAAGAAAAATAACCTGGATGAATTTGAGCATCTTTTTAGTGGGACAAAGCATGTTAGAGAGAGGCTTTCAATAGTCGAAGCATTCTTTCCCTCTAAAGCAGTCCTCAAGAACCAGGTGATTTTCTCTAGTTAGGATTCTTCAGTGCAGCCTGAATAGGACATTCAGTCTGGATAATGTTGGGCCAAATATTTAAAGGTTGTCAGCAAACAGAGACAGCAGCATGTCTCACAAGTGATGGACTACACCAACAAGCACGGAGGCTACTTTTGCCTGTGGTGTCATGAACTGCTGGATCCACTTTGTGATCCACACTGGGAGGACGCTTACTGCAGTCTGACATCTTGCTAAGAACAATAACCAAGATGACTGTTGTGAAGTAACAGAGATGTTATTAAAATTTAATCATGTTTGAGACTCCGTCGTGTGTCAGATCTTGGCAAGACCTTTGCTTCCACTATAAATCTGCTCCTTACTTTAATTAACTGGAATTCATGAGCGAGCTGTAGCACAGAGGCACGCTGATGATACACGAGGTAGGGATAACAGTGAGCAGTGTAAACATGTATTGAGATTGATGTCCCATCTGTCAGACAGGGGAAGCTGCACCTGGCTGTAGTTCATGTGGATTGTCCATATGGGATCATACATATTGAGTCTACGTGAGACAATCTGAAGCAACCACGTAAGAAGTAGTTGTGCCAAAATGTTGCTGTGTAATGAAATGTTGTGGGGAAGTGCCATGTCAACACCAATGTCATGTCTTAGCTTGTTACTTATGCCCAATATTATTCTTTAGCAGCAAGGCTCGCCTCTTGTGTTTATATGTGTTGTTTATGGATGTTTTATGTTGCATTGCTTGGTTATGCAGTTGCGACATGAAGTTGGGCAGCCTGCTTTGTTTTGGAAATCCTACATCATCTTTGGAAAGCCAGGGCTCATTTAGGCAAAGTGAGTGAAACTTCTCACATGAACATAGCCAGAGGAAGCCTTAAGAAGGTGTGTTGGCTTTTGTAAGTGCTATAATTATTGTAGCAATTGCACTGGCTTTGCTTGATAGTAGAAGTAAAGTTATTGTTCTGCCTTTGCTTTTTTCCCAGGGATCTTAAAGATAATACTTTGTTTTTCCAGCTCAGCTGGGTCTTTGCTAAAAGTGTAGAAGTAAAAGTGTGTGTTCTCATCCTCTCACTGACTCAGTCTTCATCTCTTCCTCCCCCTACCTCACCCACACACTGCTTTGAGTTTCTTCTTAATTTTAAATAATCCTGGAAAGGGCTGAATATTCAAAATCTGAAAATGACTGCCAATAATACAGAAATATATTTATTGCAGTTCTCATATTGGCTAGTCTAATTTTTGCTGCTTGTCTATTGGAAACAATATATATTTATTTACAGGATGCCAAATAAACCATTTATTAAATTATCAAATGAAAATCCTTGACTAGACTTAAAAAAATCAGTGGCATAGTATTTTTATAGCTTCAGATCTCATCTGTCATCATGCCTTAGCCCTCATTTCGTGAATGGAATTACAAACATATTAATTAAAGCAAATGCAGTTACAGGATGCGGGTGGCCAGTCCCACACCTGCCTGCTGGTAATGATCCCTGACATGTGAGAATAAACAGATTTCATTTTTCTTCAGGTGATAATGAGAAGGAGAAAGAAATAAATTATAATCTGTGAAGTTATAATTATGCTTCATTTGTCAGGAGATGGAAACAGCATTCTGAGTTACGTCCCTGATCAGAATGGGTTTGGGGCTTTGTTTGGCTCTTTTTCTGCTGTTTTTTTTTCCCCTAGCAGATTTTTCTGATTCATCCTGGCTGACTCTGGGAGCTATCATACATCACCCTTGAGGCAATGGTTTTTGAAATATTACATTGATAACAACAGGAACAGAAGCCTGTAATCACACAGCTCTGTGCAGTTTCCTCCTACCTAGGAGAGGGTCTGCAGCAGTGGAACAGTCAGGGGGACAAGTTAAACCCCAGATGTTCAAACAGTTTGGGATATGGCTTGATAAATCACAGCCTAACATCATGCTTATAGTTCTGTAGGAAAGAAATATTTATTCCACTGATAAATCATGTCTGCACAGCATTGACCCTTCTGTGTTCTCATCAAACTTCCTCTCTGGCAGCAGTTCTTAAAAAAAGCTTGGAACAAGACACTCATTTTCTGTCAGCTTGAAAACAGGCACTTATTATTTGTAACATTGCACTGGGGCTCACAGAACCGTCTCTGCAGCTTCACACCACAGGGAGGCATACAGGTTTGCATTGGAAGTTTAAGCTGCAGCATTAAAGTCCGTGGGGATGCTGGAATATCTGCCTCTCTGCAGCACTGAGGGCCAGGTCCTCTGAGTTTTGCTCTCTGGGTATTCTCATGGTAGTATGATGCGAGGATGGGGAGGGCTTGTGCACAGGTGCTGGAGGAAAAAGCACATCCTCTTAGTTCCAGGTTCCTCTGTTTTCTTTTGAGGAGTTGGTTTCCTTTTTCTCTAGGACTTTTAATTCAGTAAATGCTTCTGGCTTCTTGTCTGTCAAACAGTGTTAGTGTTGGTAAGAGCTCTGTGCATGGAACATTGAGGTCTGTCTTGCAGCTCAGTGAGCTAAGCCTGAGGATCTTTTTCCAAATAAAGAATCAGCAAATGCCCACTATGTCAGGTTATGTTTCTGACCTACTGCAGGCAATGGATTTGAAATGGCAATGTGGCAGCTTGCTCCTGGACTTGCTAGTGTTTTGATGGAAGAGTAAAACAAAGTAGATTAGGTCTCTTATTTCCAAAGTTTACTACTATCTCAGATGCACAAGGCCTGAGTAAAGAGGAGAGATGTCCAAATGCACACCGAAGACTCATCAAGCATGGCAAAAGCAGGCTTGCTATTTTTACAGCTTTCTGCACACCCCGGCAGCAACAGGGACTGTGCTCTGCCAAAGCAGGTTGCTGGACAGTTTGATCTTTGGAACAGCTGGTGCATCATTCCTGCTCCCCATCCTTCTGCCTCCAGGTGTGGGGGAGCCTCCTGCCTCAGCTCTCCACCAGCACTGAGCACGTTACCTCTGCTGAGGAAACCACAGCGGCTCAAACCACCATCTCCTAGATCATAAGGTGACACCAAAACACAGACTGGCACCTCAGAGGAGCATTTGGAGGCTGAAGGTCTGAGCTGAAGACTGAAGGGTCTGAGCTTAGTCTGCAAGAGCCAACCTTGGAGAGACAACTCAGAGCTGGACTTCAGTTATTTTATTGTCCCCTTGCTCCAGTTTGACTCTGTGCTGAGTTCACAGCCTGTGGCTCAGTGCAAAGGGGAAAATCAATTGTGTGTCCAGGAAGTAGAAGCCTGTGTACTGTAGGGTGCCTGCTCAGAAGGGGCTTTTGACTTTGGATGTCCTTTGAACTTCACAAGATAATTTGAAGTCATTTAGGATAAAAATAGGAGACTTCAAGTTGTTAACAGCCCCTGTTTCTATTATTGTCCATGGATATATCGCCACTGATTTCAGTGAGTCAGAGATGGGCTGTTGTATTTCAAGCATGGGTGAGTCTCCTTACCTTGAACTACTGTAGAGAAAAACAATGTTTTATGAAGCATGGTCTTATACTGCTTATTTCTGACCACACTCTTTATTCATAGACGTTTGGCTTTGCATTCATATGTTAAGTTTATTTCTCTTAGTCAGAACTAGAATGTCAAGTCTCTGACAGTCATTCAAGTGAAGTAAAAAACAGAAATTACAAGCCTTGTAAGAAAATGGTACTTCTAGGGCAAAATGTTGTGATCCTGCTTTTCTTTCAGCACCAAGGCCTGTAATGTTACACAGTGATTCAGTTCACTGCAATTTTCTGTAGTACATGTGACAAACATCACCTGTTTTGTCCCTGTCTGCCTGGTGATGTGGCAGATTGCATATGAAATGAAAAGTCATAACTGGCTTGACAAGGTGATTCACTTCAAGGAAAATTAGCTACGAATGAATTCTTGGAATTCTTTACTTTGAAAACAAATGGGAATCATTATGTCAGGTTATCATTTACCCAGAGACCTCGAATATCAGTGTTCCTCTCACAGCCATTACTGCCTATAAACCCCTTAGCACTCAGTGTCTGACCAGTGCCTTTCTCTGAAGGCTGGCACAGCTTACACAGGCAAGAAGGGAACACAGAAAACTGCCCTTCAACATAAGAAATGAAAAAAGATAATGGTGCATAGCCTCCTGTCTTCCCTGGGATCTAAACCCTGCAAATCCTGTTTTCTCCCTTGCTATGCTGTAGTTACCTCTGGAGAAATAAATAAAAACCCAGGTGTTTGTTTTCCCTTTTGCCTTCATCCTGCAGAGGTCTGTGGAACCAGAGCAGCTCCTTGTTACGATGACCTTTGCTGAAGGGCTCAAACCTCTCTCTCACCCAGACCATTCTCCTCCTTATGCTTTTGCCAATGTGAATTCTTAGGCCTTTTATTGTTCTTTCCAGCAGGCTTGAGGAAAGCATCATCAACAAGGGCTCCTACACCTCCCCCTTTACCTCTGACCAGTAGTACCAATGGTGTTGTTCCAGGTAAGTGCTCAACAGTGACATTTTAAATGTTGACTGACACTGTAGGTGAGACACATGTTTAAGTCATTGCTGCTTAGCAAGGTGTCCTGTGGCAGCAGATCCTCCTGTTCTCCTGTGCACTCTCAGCAGACAGTAAAAGCCAAGATGGTGCACACTCAGATATGAACCACAACTCGGTTGTGATAACATGACCATGTGTTTGGGCCCTTGAGCTCTTCAATAAAATTTCTAGCAATGCAGCTGCAATCTAAACTTGGACACTTGCAGTCTGGGATATCCCAAAGGGCTTTGGTGAGCATGGGAATGGGAAAACAACTGTGCTTCTGCTGAGGGGTATGGACATGGGAAGGGGGGCAGGCACCTGCTGTGCAAAATACAGGATTCATTTCACCTGTGTTCTCTCCTTACAGTCACCTTCTTTAATGTTCATATGAACTTTTCTCTTTTCTACAAAACCAAGAGAGCTCCTGATTACTACGATGCAAGGAGGCTTCTTGAACACTGGGTGAGTAGCTTGCTTTTCTCATTTTCATGTGTTTCTAGCAAGTATCAAATGAGGAGGAGAGCTGGTAGAATCATAGAATAGTTTGTGTTGGAAGGGACTTCTAAAGGTCATCTAGTCCAATCCTCAGTGTACAGAATGCAAACTGTTGGGACAACACAGAAATGTAACAGTATTGTGGTGTTTCAGAATCATGTTATCCAAAACATTTTTAACAGGACAAAAAGAAATTCTGAAGGAAGGGAAAAGTGTTAAAACTTTGCAAAAATTCTTAGCTATTTTCATCAGGATTTAGAATTTTGATGACAATTCTAAATTTACAAGCAGCTCTAGAAAAAGTATTGATAAATCAAGTTAATAAAAATGTTTTGGTTTTTTTTTTCCAGTTTAGTATAATCTTTACTGGAGAAGAATTTGTTGTGACAAACTTTAAAATCAGGTAAGGTTCTGGCTGTGTAGTGGTGTCATCTTGACCCTCTGTCCTTTTAGCAGCCAGATTCCAAATACCCATTTCACAACTGACCAGCCCATGACAAGGGTGGAAACTAAACCCCCAGGTCTGCACAACTTCCAGTATGTTGAACACCCACATCTTGTTACTGCTTGCTTTACAAATGACAGTACACTAACCCATTGCACTGTTCACATGGGGTGAATCCAATCTGAAAAGCCCTAAGGGAAGGGTGGGTCCCATTCTGGAAGAAGAGTTTTTTGTCAGGATGCATCTCCGTTATAGTTGATCTTGGTGATTTCTGTAGATATATCCATGCTGAATTCAAGATGACTTCTCTGCTGCAAAGTCTGGCTCATTGTGGTCAGAAGGTATTTTAGGTGATGGCAGAAGGGGGGGTGTTATATTTATATGCTACTGTGAAATATTTTCTATTCTCTTTTTCTTGCAGGGGTAATTATCTACAAAGCAGTGCCTATAGGAGGACTCGTGTATGTAATTTGTTATTTTCTGATTTAAATAATTACTTTTTCTTATCCTCTGCATAGAGGATATAGTAGTTGCAGGGTCTAAATGCTGACAGTATTGTGTTTTGTTGAAATTACTAAATCATCCTGATGGACCTCTAGCAGTACTGCGAAACAAAGGCTGCTCTATGGAGTCAGGTTCCAGTAACACTTAAAGCAACAGGCTCCATTTTAATGAGAACATTGAGTTTGTGCTGATTACTTTCCTTAAATTCCAATTTGTGCCCATTGATTCTAACCAGCTTCTAACTTTCTGTGTCCCTCTATGTGACCTGAAGGGGAAGGTAAAGCGGATGTCACAAAGGTAAGATCCAGGGTTTTGAACTGGGTTTCCATAGTTCATGTTGATTTCATATTTAGGGTGAGGAGGAATTATACCCCTCCATGGCTGTTTGAGCTTCAGAGTGACCAGAAAAGCACACATGGAGTAATGCTTGACTTGGGAAAATGCATTTGAGCATCCAAGGTTCCCATCTCATACCCTGAATCTTAGGGGACTCAAAGTGCTTCCATGGCAAGCTGTGAGGTTTGTGCTGCACCGTAAGAGCTGGCTGTGAGCAGTGTCCTTCACTGGGGCCAGTAAGTGGACAGTGCCCCAAAGGGATACCAGAATGAATCCTGCACCTCTCCTGTAGGAAATCCAGATTGCCTTCTGACCCCAGGCCAGGAGGAGGGGGAGCTGGGTTCCCATCACCTTCAAGGGGTTGCAAATGGTTCAGAAAAGCCTTGAGGAATGAGGGACCACTGTGTGGAGACAGGAATGAATTAGAAACACATGAAACATCCCAAGCCTAAGGAAATCTCACTTGTTAGCCCTCAGTTAAATTAGAAGTCCATTGAGGTGATCCACTCATGGCTTCTTGGAGCTTTCTGCCATGTCTGAAGCCACTCAGTGGAGGCACTGTCTTTCCAAACCTTCTAGAGTCAGCCAGCCCAGTCACTTAGCACAATAGCTGTTCTGAGGAGGAAAAGCTGAAATCCACCAGAGATACTGAAAGTGGTTAGTTAGATAGTTTTCCAGGGAGTCATGGAGTCTTCTACCTCTGGTGGACACAGGGTTTTATGATTGGCTCACTCCAAACTTTAAACACTGTGAAATGTTACTAATATGGCAGCCTTGTTTGTATGTTCTATTTGTAGCTACATCTGTAAGGCAATTATAAAGGCCACCTCTCTGGAAATACAAGAAGTGCTGAGTCTCAGGATCAAACAGCTGTTGAATGACACATACAAAGAGGGACCATTATCCTTGTATGTCAAACTTGAAGATGTGGCTGTGAAGTCAATAGGTATTATTTCACTAAAACCTCGTTGGAAATCACATGCTTTGTAACTCTAGCTACAAGTGTTTTATCAAATTTAAATTTTGTGGAGACGTTAGGCTAGAAAACACCCTTAAGAAGTAGCCAGACTGACCTCATCTGATGCACAAGCTGTAGAACATCATGCAGTGACAGCAAGATAAAAAACTTGGGTTACAATCTCTACTGCTCCTTAAAATACAGAACTAAGACAGAGGTAAGAGCTAACAGACCATACCTGAAACTTAAAACATTTTATACCAGTGACTTACAAAATACCAGTTGCAGAGGATAACACTACAAGCCTGGAGGAAAGACATTGATGGGATAATGAGGGGCAGTGTGAAAGCACCTTCAGATAGATTAGAGAAGCCTGCAGGATGTGCTGTCATTGAATATGGTTTGCGATGCTGGAAACTAACACTGTACCTGAGAACTGACCTTGTCAAACAAAAGAGTAAAAGAGTGTAGAAGAAGAGACCAAATATCTAAACAAATCTAAACAAAATGCTTTCTTGCAGATAGTAAACTTGTAAAATACTCCTATGCAGTCTGCAAATTACAGCTCATTCCCATCAGGAAACAAGGTCCACAGAACAGCTGGGTTCCTGTGTGTGTCAGCAAGAACTTCTTTTTGACTATTAAATCTTTTCAAAGAGCTCTTATGTATTTCCTCCTCAGCACTGATGGATTGTCCAGAAAGCTTTTCACACACAAGGTACAAGGGGAGTTATTCCTGGCCACTAACAAGTCCAGGCTCCGAAGCAGAGGTCAGCTGCAGGAAAAACCCTCTGCAGTCTGCTCAGAGGAGCTGGTGAGTGATGAGATCATCTTGTTTTGGTTCCTCCGTGGAAAACAGGAGGGATCACCAGGCTTTGTCATGGTAAACCAGGTGGTAGTCTGTCATGGCAGCAGTGCCATGCCAAGGAGGATGCAAAGGATACAGGGCTGGTCCAGCACGACCTGCAGGAAGAGGGAGTGTGGCATCATTCCCATCACCTGCAGTGACCTCAGGACTTTCTGCTTGGGCAGGGAGGGAAACACAAGCACTGTAGCATTTTGTACCATCCCTTCATGGCTCCCTCCCCTCCAAAACCTCCAGGTGCATTTCAAAGGGCTCTGGCATCTGGGCTCTGCTCTCACTCTGCTGAACAAGTGCTAAGTCAGATCTGACTTGCAAGTCCATTTAAAGTTGGGCTAATGAATTACATTCTTAGTTACCTGAGTGGGAAATATGAGGAACATCATTATTATGTATTTTTTCCTGTAACAATGTACATTGTTTTAATTTTTCAGTGCAATTAGTATTGAACTAGAGCAAGCTTTTTGGAAGGAACCAAACATGACTAAATGTAAGCTACTGGAAAAGCTTCCGAATAGTATTTTAGGCCTCCAAGATATCACGGTAACAGAAGGTAAGGCACCAGATACTTCAGTGACACAGTGAGTCACAGTAAAATAGTTTTACTCAGATAATGCTTATGTTGGACATCTGAACAAGGGAAGTGATAAAACTGCTTTATGTGCATCCTGCTCGCCTGGTCATCTTAAAGATGTTTTAATGCTGATTAATTTTGCAAGTGCTTCAAAATTCTCTAGCTATCACTTTGAAGATTTATCTCAAATTCTACACTTTGATTTAGAACTAAGAAAATAACCAATGAATAATGTCACAGGTTTTGTCTGTCCATACCCTCTGTTACCACATCAAAGTAGTTCATAATATCTGAAGCACAAATCAGTATCTGGAATTGAAAAGTTGGTGCTGTAGTTCACATAAGTGATAAGGTGACATTACCACATGGTTATATCTTCTTTAAGCTATGCCAAACAGTGTAAGCTGTTTGAATGGTGAACAAACCCAATACCATATCCACCTCCTCAGCAGTGCATCAAATAGTAGATAAATGAAAGATATCTGCAGTTGCACACAGTCTCTCTGACTCCCAGGGTGTAAAACTCTGCTTCTATAAAAAATTACAGAAGGATGATGAGATGATGAATGGCAAATGCATTTTTTCAAATGATACCATTCAGAATTTGCTTTTGCTATGGTACCAGGCAAGCAGCATTTGGGGAGAGGGGAGGATCTTGTCTAATTTGAAACTCACAAATGCTTGTAAACATGGCAAAAGTTAAAGGTAAATATTATTTACAGGTAGTATTTATAAATCCAAAAGCAAGTGACAACATTCACTTCATTGACATGTTGAGGGCTTATTGACTTATTTTTAGGAGATAATTTTGTAGTAGATCAGGAGCATTATGACCATATGGAAAGAGAGGAGAAGGAGATTAACTCCTGCATTTGAACATAGACACATGTAGCTGTATAAACAGAGTGACAGCTATGCCACATAAATCATCTCTGCTTCCTTGTTTTTCAGAGAATGCAGAAGATGTTATAGAGCACATTTTATACCTCTTGCCAGATGCAACACTGCATGTGGAAGAATTAGAAATCATTGCAAGTAAAATTTCTGGTATCGTACAGCTTGCAGATGTGAGCGTGACACTTGCAGAGGCTGCATTGTCTATACTAGACTATATTTCACTGCAAGAAATAGAAGATCAGAACATTAGAAAAATAACCAATACGTAAGTAAGATAACTTGCCCAGAAGGGGCTTCCTAATTTGAAATGGCACCATGGACTATTTCATTCACTCTATTAAAATATCACCATGGGATTTAGCAATTTCTGTACTTGGATCTTAAACATGTTTGTGGTTATTAGCAGCAGAAATTGGTTATTGTGTTGTCAAAGGTGCTTTTACCAGAAACAGTTCTGCAGAAGTCACCATCACAGTGTTGTTCCCTGTGGGCATCCAAACCTGGAGGCAGCTCAAGGACTGCCCAGCTGCCACCTCCTCTCATAGGGGATCTTTGTGGCTCAGCAGTGAGGTCTGTTGACAGGTCAGCCTGGAGACACAAATCTCTGTCACTCCTCTACCTGTGCTGATAAAGACTTTTCAAACACAGCTATGCAGTGATAAATTAGAAGTTCTGAGTGGAGCAGAACTATGCCACAGCCCAGTTGTTTGCAGTGGACAACTTGGCATTGATTTTCCAAACCCAGGAGTCTGCAAGGAGGAGCAACCAAAAACAGCCTAGAAAATCTGTCAGAGAGAAAGCACTGGGTAGCTTCGTGATCGTTTGGGCTGTGTGCTCTCTCTTCCAAGCCTGTCACACTGCAGTGTGTGGAGTGAGGGCTGTGATAGCTGCCAGCACGCACCACCTCTGCCTTCTCAAATAGGCTGCGGGGTTTTTAAGGGAAATATCCATTGCTTTGAATTCTCCTCCCATGAAATGTAAGGTTTTAGGGACAAGGATGTTATTCTTGATCCTTAATGGAGATAGAGTTGGTATTTTGGGGAAGCTGAACTCCAGGCTTTGCAGCTCTAGGGCAGCTGTGGCTGAAAGGGTCCTGGTGCGTCTGGGGTTGCTGATGCATGAAGGTAATGCCAGACCAAAGGACGGGAAGATTTTCCTTCAGTCTGTTCTGGGAACAGCTGTCTTTCACATTTTCAATGGAGTTTTATCCCTCCTTGCATATTGCTGAATAGCCTTAAGGGAGCCAAACAAGCTGTGGAGCTGTCCCTGACTCTTAATACCCATGAGTATTAAACAACCCTAATTTGCTGCTTCCTTTACATTCCAGCCTATTCTGTCTACTTAGAAAAAACCTCACTGATAGTAAGGCCCAGAAATGTCTGTCCTTAGAGATAATTAGAGTTTTACTGGATGAGCCCTTGAGCAGCAGCCCTACCTTTGGAGCTTGGAGTGGTGGGGATTTGGAGCACAGATTTCCAAAGGTTCCTTGCAGACTAACTTATCCTGGCTGTGATATTTTACCTGAGGGTACAATTAGATGCCTGAAAATAGTCAAATTAGCAGATTTTACAAGTCACTGCCTTCCAGATGAAATGCAGTATTTGACTGGGTGTGAATTTTGACTCAGGTCTTCCCAGAACCACCTTGTGTGGTCCCTGCAGGAGGGTATCTTCCACCTACCAGACTTTCAGGCCACTGAAACATGCTAACTCAAGTGCTTGCCTTCACCTGACCCTGTGCAGACAAAATGCATCTACCCCAAAACGGACCCATTCTGCTCTAGGGCTTGCTCCTTGTGGTCATAAATCACAGCAGAGAGTTTTAGCCGATTGTTCCCTGGATGTGTGTTATGAAGCCAGGAGAACATTTCAAGAGAAGTATTTTTTTTCTCCCTGTTTCTTCTGTTGAAGTATCCTGCAGACAACTGAGGAGATAGGCTACAAGGTGACTTGCGCAGACAGAAATACGTTGGTCATAACCAATTCCTCGGCTCTGTTGGTGTTGCGTCCAGATCCCAGCACGTTTGGAGGACTGGCCTTTGGCATTACCTCCTACAACAGAGGTGTGGATCTCCAGGTGAGAGCAAAGTATCACTCAGACTCATGGACTAAACCAGGCAACCCTCCTGCTCTTCTGTCCCGTTGTGCATTTGACCTGAGAACAGCAGCTCTGAGCATGTCATCTCTCTCCTGCAGATCCATGTGCAAGAAAACCCTTTCAAAAATGCCTTGGCCTCAGTGTTTTTGCCAAAATCCCTGAAGAACTTCCTAGGGATCGAGCACTGTGACCCAGACAAGCATTCGAAGATCCAGTTTAAGTTTTATGGCACTACTTCACTTTTCGCGGTAACTACGACTCCCAACAAACCCAAACACAGCAGGAATGGGCTTAGCTGTTCCCAGTGCATACAAAAGAAATCCCAACAGTGTCGTCTGTTCCAGGCACAGTTAGCATCAGCCTGAGAGAGAAATGTGCAGGGAAAATGTGCTCATGCAGCAAAACCTTCTCTGTAGCAAGGATGCTCTGAGAGGTGTCTGTAAACCTTAGACTTACCATTCATTTTCTGTAGCTGATGTTATTCTAATCCTTCTGTTATGCAGGAAAAGAACATACCCTGACCTTCCTCTGATAGTAAGCTCTTTCTTAAGGACTTGGGATATACCAAACATCATGAAAATAACTTCAAGATTTATGTCTCCATTAAAATAATAGCAGCACTGACGTGCAGCATTTAGGATTATTCTAGTAGTTATTATATTTTATTAACTCCAGGAGGGGTGGGTATAACTTAAAAGGGAGACATTTCTTTGGAATGATGGTGCATACAGACTGCTGAGCAATACTTTTCACACAGAAGAAACATTCACAGTCGTGCCTACTGTCTAATGAGCTTAATGATGTACAACTGGATGTTTAAATGTACTGAAACAATTATACAGCTTTCTCAATCCAGCTGATGCATCTGAGACTCAGTTCTGCTTCAGCTGATGTGGAGACTGTCCTGGAATTGCAGCTAAATACATTTTCTAATGAAGTAGCAACTTTACATCCAGCATCCCACGGGGTTTAGCTGATCACCATTTCCAAGAAGTACAATTGAAAAAAAAATGGGAGCAGGCAGAGCTTGGATCCTTTTTGCATGCATGTGTTTTTCCACTGCAGGATGACAGTTTAACGATGAAGAAGTTGAACACTTTTGTTGTGAGTGCCAGTGTTGAAAATGCATCAATTCAGAACCTTAAAGAGCCTGTGACTGTCACTCTTCGGCACATAGAGCAGAATACGGTAGGATGTGTTCCTTTCCTCAGGGATGAGATGAAGCAGAGCTGATTTCACTCACCCTTACAGTAAACTGGGAACAGGAAAAATAAGCTTGAAACGCTTTACTGCCTGACCTCTCCATGTTACATCAAAACCCAAATATTGACAGACCACACAGGTCTCGGTGTTTATAAATTCCTGCAGGTTACTAAAGTTTGTGTCTCCACAAGACCTTTTCATTGTTTTCTTGTTAAGATCTGGACAATTTTTTTCCAAGGAATAGCTTATTTGCTAAAAAACAGCAGGTTTTGGATTGGACTGAAATGATTTATCTGTGCTCTGAACTCAGCAAATTGGTTTAGTCACCAAAAAAAGTAAACTTCAAAAAACCCCAAGACATTGCAAAGATGTTTTCAAGATTAATACGCTTTATTTTGTTTCAAAATGATGTTTCAAAGCTGAAGTCTATTTTATTCTAAATGGGCACAGGTCAAACTTGTTGACTGAGTTTCACCTTAGCATTTCTGGGTTGTCAGTGTTTAAGGTTCAGCCTCCACATGAATATATTACAAACCCAGAGCAGAACAAAATTATTCAATAAGATGAATTTAATTAAAGTTCAAGTCAATGAGAGCTTGGAAATGCTGCTTTTATGGAGATATGCTCTTTCCATTCAGTTCTAGCAAATATATACCCAGAAATTTTATCTAGATATCCCCTCTCTTCTGTCATTTTTACTCCACCAGGCCATCTGGCATCTCTCAGATTTTTTCCCTCAACCTTTTAAAATTATCTTAATTAAATATTTAATGAGTTGTCATCCAAACCTACATCTTTGGCTCTCTGCCTAATTATATTTGACAGTCTACAGATCACACATCTTAACAGCTTATCTGTTAGGCTGGCTTCCTGTAAACTCTCTGCTTTATTAAACTTTATTAATGATATAATAATAATAAAAGTAAATGAATCTGTGCCCTGGGAAAGTTTGCTGCAGCATTATGAGTAATAAACTAGAATGTCCCCAAGAGAAAACATTACACTGAATATCCATTTACATCTGTTCAGCTCTTACATGTCTTCCCTGTCTGGTTTCAGAGAGAGGAATCACTGAAAATCTAAAATAAAGGTTTCTTGTGGGTTTTGTTGTTGTTGTTGTTGGGGTTTTTTGTTTTGTTTTGTTTTGTTTTATGTTGGTTTTTTTTTAATTGTGTAAAATCTCAGGTTGTTATTCTGGGTCTTAGTCATAACTTTTGAATTTCACCAGTAATTTGGGGTGACATCTCAGACACCACATGAAACCAATAAGATTAGACACAGGAATTGGTCTATGCTGGACAATATGTCAGATTTTCTGCTGTCCTTAAAAGACTACAAGGTACTGAAAGATACAGGTAAAACTGGGAAAATCACTGACTCCCAGGATTTCCCTTGGTAAAGGGAGAAGCAAAAATCAGGACTCTGCTGGTTTAGTGCCGTGGATGAGATGGACAATATCCCAGCTGGCCCTACAAGCCCCAGAGTCCAGCAGCCCCTGACCCACAGACCCCCTGCAGCAGCACCACGCAAAAAATCAGAGAGCAGTGCAGGGGAAATCAAACCCAAATCAAAGCCTTAGTTCTACACCCCAGTCAGAGCAAGATGCACCGTCTGCAAGTGCAGAGGGCGTACAGACACACTGAATAAATGTCACAGCCTCCTTTTCTCTGCTTCCAGGGCAATGCAGCAGTGCACTGCGTCTTTTGGGACTTTGGGAAGAACAGTAAGTGTTATTTGCCGAGCTGCCACACTTGCTCTGTCCCCAGCAGCCTTTGGCTCCTTGATGTGGCACCTTTGAGACTTGGGGCTGTCCTGTTGAGTCGGTGTTGCTGCTTTGGCTTGATGTTGGTACCTCAGTAATCAGTGTTAGCCCTAGGGATACATGTATGGCATAGTACAGTGCTGCAGCTATATCAGTAAGAAGACTCAGACTAAGAAAAAAGCAGAAATTATATGAAATGTCTGATGAATTCTCACAGTTTCTTCAGGGAGGTCCATGGGGGCTTCGCTGGGATCAGGCCTTGAATGTGTCTCATGCACTCAACAGACACAGAGAGATAACTGTGTATTGGGTTAACTCAGAGCATGTGGGAAAGGCTTGTTCTGCAATTATCAGGGTTCAAAAATATATTTTTTTAAAATCAGAAGCTTAGCTTCTGAATGTGTCATACATTCCCCATAAATAATCTTATGTTTCACTCTTTTATTATTGCTTTCAAGCCTAAAATAGACAAAGGATAAGTGGACACAAACACACGATGAATATCAACCCATTAATTGGCTCAAATAACTCCTAAAAATACTGCTAAATGTTAACTCTTCATGAGTTGCAATAGAAGATTAGTTTTAGTTTGATATGTTGGCTGCTACATATTTGAAAAAGGAGAAAAAGATGGATAAAAGTATAGCACAGCCATAAGGCACCACTTCTAAATTCAGTCTTATCTGAGAAGATCTGGCTTTTTCAGTGCTAAACTCTGCCTACATAAATCCTCTGCCCTGTACATACATCTTTCTTTTTGTGTTTCCACATCCTGCAGCACAACCTCACCCAGCACTAGGTTCTTCTTGCTTTTTATGTGTGCAGACATGTAAATGACTTTAAATATTTCTTCATTCCACCAAAGGCTTTCATCCAAATTTTGAGGTTCTCAGGCAACTACAGAAGATGTGTTCCTGTGTGAAATCTCACTTGTGTGCTGCTAAATGACCCTGCAATCTGTACTAACTTGAGCTCATCTTCACAAACCCTGCATGCTGCAGAGCTATAAATGACTGAGCATGACTAACTCTACTTAAAAATCCCTTTTTCTCTATTACACAGATGGACTGGGTGGTTGGAATACATCAGGGTGTGAAATGGAATATACAGATATGAATTACACAATCTGTTTTTGTAACCATCTTACCCATTTTGGAGTCCTACTGGTAAGTACTCTGTGAATCATCTCCCAAAAAGTCCCGTGGCACTAAACAAAGTCATCTTTAGATTTGGGGAGAGATGGGAGATTCATATCTATGCAAGCTGTTAGATATCTGCAATTTTGCCAAAATCAGTAATAACAAATAAAACAGTTACAATAATTTAATGATAAAAAGTCCTCTAAATGTCACCTGCTTCAAGACAATTTCATTTTACAGATGTAGTTTGTACTTCTTTGCAGTGTAACTTAATCAACCTTAATGTCTTATTTACTGTGTTGGAAATACTGTGTTGAATTTATTACCTGCCAGTGGCAACTAATGACATTACATCTTTTGGAATGTTTTATCTATGCTCCATCAGAAACTGAAGTTTAATACAAATGTGGGAGATGTCATTATGTATCACCTCTTATTTCTCTGCAATACAGAGAAAACTGCCTCTGAAAGTAAAATGTGGAAAGCTGATATGACTGCCTGAGAATGGGCTGCAACAAAGGCAAAGTGATAGGCAAGTTCTAAGCAAACTGAGTAGATTAAAATTGTCTAATCCCAGTAGGATACAGCCCACAGGATCGGGTATGGCCCCACCTTTGCCTTAGGATGCTTCCCCTAGAGGTCAGCATCACCCTGCTCCACCAGAAGCAAAAGCCCTCTCCGGGAGTAAATATGTGACATTACAGGGAGGAACTGAGATGGTTCAGATTTCGGACACTTGCTCAAGTTCCCATTCAAATGAAGAGAATTCAGTTTGATTTTAAGATCATACCTCTCACTGCCACTTTAGTAATCAGCACACCTACAAGTATTCAGCATCAGAGATGTGGGTTACTGGTCTGAGGTTCAAAGCTTCACCAAATAGAAGAGAAACTGTGTCAGGGAACAACAAAATCCTCTCAGTATTCCTTCAGCAGCTGTGGAGAAGCAGAGCACAGCCTCCTAGCTGATTTTGCAGAGGGATGCTTTCTGGACAGGGAGGATCCTCCCACACTCCAAGACATTTAGCAGATTTGTGCAGTTCCCAAGCATGGCAGCTGCCACTGAAACAGAATAGTTTCTCCTACAAAGCAAGCTCCAGAGGAATAATTTTGTCAAGATCCTGGAATCCTTATTAAATTTGTGTTTCCTGAAGGACAGCTTTTCTAGCTTCGCAACTTATTGCTGGATACTTTAAATACTGCATATCTTTACTAGTTTGTATATCCTGTAGGACTATACAATAAGAAACACATAAAAATGTTAATGGAAACCCTCCAAAATTAGCAGTAAGCAGAACAGGAATTGATTTCTTTTCAATGTGAAAATGTGTACAGGAATTTTCTTAATCTGTGGTGGCAAACAACTGTGATTCTTTATCTTGTAACACAGGACTTGGCCCGGACAGAAATAGATGTCACACATGATCATATATTAACTGTGATAAGCTATGCAGGATGTGGTGCTTCTTCCCTTTTTTTGGGAATAACGCTGGTGACATATTTAACCCTTGAGTAAGTCTGATCCTTTTTTCTCACATGGCTTTTAATATTTTAGCAACAATGGATTTGCAGCAACTATAAGAACGTTTGTTAATATTTGATGCTGTAATGCACAGGAGGGAAGATTGAGAGCTGACATTATAAAAATTGCTTTATTTTGACCTCTGGTGAAATTAGAAGGATTCAAACACTTAATGCTTTAATACAAGCACCAGTCTGAACTGTTCAGCAACTTCTATGTTCCTAAATTACACAGCACCATAGAATGGCTGTACACTGGATGATGCAGAGATAACCTTGTGGACTTTCCCCTTCTCTTTAGGAAGCTGCGGAGAGACAATCCTTCAAAAATCCTGCTCAACCTTTGTGCTGCACTGCTGATGCTGAACATGGTCTTCCTCACCAATTCCTGGCTGTCCTCATTCAACCAGCCAGGCCTCTGCATCACCATGGCCATGCTCCTTCACTATTTCCTTCTTGCAGCTTTCACGTGGATGTGCCTGGAGTCTGTTCACTTTTACTTGGCTCTTGTCAAAGTTTTCAATGTTTATGTCCCAAAGTACATCCTAAAATGCTGCATTGCTGGCTGGGGTAAGCAAGCAGATTTCTTCTCCACTTCTGGGCTTGTCAACTTCTCTAAGATTGGGGCATATTTGCAAAAGCAAGTGAGGACACTGAGCTAGCAGAAATGACCTGAGCTGTAAGGATGGATCTCTCCCTCCAGGCAGGTTCAGCTTAAATTTCTTCTGCTCAAGGAAACATTAGCATAAAGTGCCTATTGCTCCCTGCACAGTCAAATGAAAAGGTGAAAGTGGGTGTAAGGAACTGCTCTCCTACCCCTCCTGTTCTTACAGGAATGATTTATCAGGGTACCTCACATCGGTGTGTGTGCCTGCAACAGTATGAGCTGCCCACAGCCTTCACCCTTGCACTGGGGATACTCAAAGGTGTTTTTAGTTCCTTCTCCAAGCCCTGTGTCCAGAATACCTGGCATTCTATTCATGATTACCCCACACAGGGGGGATTTGACTTTCATTCATTGCTCTCCTGAGGACTTCCCTGGACAAGCATCAGAGGCTTATCTGGGAGAAACACAACAAAAAGAGCCCATAGGCTGGTTCAGCTGTTAGAAAAGGTGTTATCAGAGGCACTGACCTAGAGCAGAATTTGGTCTGCATTATTTGGGTCACCATTAGATGCTGCTTTAAAGTAGGGGGAGGTTGGCTCTTGAATAGTGTGAAGTGTATTGTCTTCTCTACCCTCAGATCTGACGTTGCACACAACTGTTCTCAGGGGCAGCCATCCATGATGGTGTTGTTGGCAGCAGCTGTTCTCCACAGAAAAGACAGGACTGAAAAAAATGTGGGAAATGGGAAATGAGTAGAAGGGAAGACTGATAAAACACTGCCTGGAAAACGTCTGCCTCTATAAGCTCTTAACACAAAATGCTGTGGCTTGCTTATCTTTTGACACTCAGCTTTTGTAATAATTAGTTGGTTTTATTTTGCCAGATTGGATCCCTTCTGGAGATGTTTGAATACTCACAAACATTTTGCAAACACGGATATTTTTATGCCTACTCATTTGTGATTTACATAAATAGGGAGATTCGACCTGCTATACCATATATTTAATTACGCTTGTTTCAGAAGGAGATTTTGGGGGTAGATTTTGATCCTAAGATGCATATGTCTGCTGTAATTACTCATCAGAGATTATCTGACATCTTTCCATATTGTCCATTTTTTTTCTTTTAAATCAAAATATTTCTTTTTCCCTTGCTTTCCACGTTAGGAATACCAGCTATTGTAATTATTCTTGTGCTCATTATAAACAAAGACTTCTATGGCAATGGGTCGCACTCTGAGAACAATCCTTACAGCAATTTGTAAGTATAATGCTTTCAGCTTTTTGGTGGTCACCAGAGTATCTGAAAGATACAAGAGATAAGCAGAAGGCAACAACTTCTCTCTTGCTTTTGTCTTTTCTCCCCATCTTTACCCTCTCCTTTTAGTGGTTCTGGTTCATTGAATCATTTTGGATGTGTGGCTACTGCACAGAGTAACTCTCACATCAGTGAAATGGGCTTGAGGACAGGGAAGGCTTCTGCCAGACAACTCCCTGTTTGTTTTCCGTGAAATCTCTTTCTTTACATGACATTAGCTCAGTCTGGTGGGACATTTGTATATGCTCCTTTGTGTTCTGGGTTTCTGGCAAAATGTGAAGGTACAATAATTGCTCAAGGATTTTGCACATTTGCTTCTTTTTTGTTTGTTTGTTTTGTTTTGTTGTTTTTTTGTGTTTTGGTTTGGTTTTTTGTGTTTTGGTTTGGGGTTTTGTTTGTTTGTTTGTTTGTTTTTTTAATGTCAATTCATATGATGACTGTCTCATCATAATTTCAAATTCTTTTATTTAAATCATCTCAGCCTCCTCTCTTTTCCAGTGGGAAAACACTGCATTCTTTCATCCTTTTCAAAAATGGTTTTATAGCAAAAGTGCTTCCATTTTTTTCACCTGTTTTCTGTTTAGCACAATCTGATCACTTGTTGGTGAAGATCACCTGGAATATTTGAATTTTATCCCATCAGAGAGGCAACACACCCCTGTGACACCTCAGAGGGAAAATTGTTACCCATTGTTAGCAAAAAGACACTAGTTTATGTCTAAGGAAAAGCTAACCAGTGGCATGCTATTATTTAGACTCCTAATTAAGTCATGTTTAACTTGGTTTTCCTAAGGCAGTGTGTCTTTGTGTGTATACATCATTAAGTTGTGAAACAATTGTCATGTTTATCTGAATTTGGCAGAAATAGTAACGTCTCAAAGTTAATGAATATCCGTAACATCCATCAGAAAAGGCAAGCAGAGAGATTCCATGAATGTCCTCACTGGGTGAAAATAATGGCCCTGAGTGTTGGAGAAGCATACAGGATACTTATTTGGGGAACCAGGCTTCCTGAGTTTCACTCTCACAAACTCCTTATATTGAATCCACGCCTCCCTTTCTTGCAGCTGCTGGATTCAGGACAGTGGAGTGTTCTACATCTCTGTTGTGGCCTATTTCTTCTTGATATTTTTGACAAATACAGCCATGTTCATCACTGTTCTCCTCCAAATCCACTCTGTGAAGACAAGGACACAAAGGAGATCCAGATTCTGGAAACAGAGTGTTCTCCAAGACCTCAAAAGTGCTTTCAGCTTGATGTTCCTTTTGGGCTTAACTTGGGGCTTTGCCTTTTTTGCCTGGGGAGAAGTGAGGATATTTTTCTTGTATCTTTTCAGCATTTTTAACACCTTGCAAGGTAATTTCTCAATGGAGCAGTGCTATAAATACAACAATTTAAGGCTGCAAAATAGAAATAAATTTGTAACATCATGTAATTCAAGCATAGGGGAAGAGGAGAGCTTCTGTATTACAGGGTTTAGCTATTTTTAAAGGAAGGCTCTGTTGCAGTGGGATGACAGTGTTGTTTAGACAGCATTGCTGTTATAGACTATTAAAGACATGAATTCATGCCTTGGAAACATGGGTCCCAATAAACACACCTTTTTAGGAGTTGGCACAATCCTTTTCATCTGGGCATAAAAATGGTTGATAAAATCCACAGTGACTTGCAGATTATTCTTATAAAAAATCTGCAGAAACCTCTTCCTATCAGCCTTCCATATGTACAAAGGACTTGGTGCCACTCTGGGCCAACAGAATCATAAAATCACAGAATGGGTTGGGTTGGAAGGGACCTTAAAGATCCCAATGCTGGCCCAGGGACCACCTCTCTGCCCATGTAGAACATTACTGGTATCAGGGGCATACCAAACATTTAGAAAAGGGACGCTGGGTTGGAGAATACATCTGAAAACACATTAATCTCTCTTCTTGCTTCTCTAGGGTTCTTTATCTTTGTGTTTCACTGCCTAATGAAGGATGAGGTAGTGAAGCAGTGCCGAGTGCACTTCTGCTGGGGAAGATTCCGTCTGAGTAACTATTCTGGTAAGCACTGAGGGGGTTTGTTTAGCTTGACTCATGAGTCTTTGTCTGCTACTGGTGCCACATTTGTTCTACATTAAGAAATAAGGCTCCCTCAGTAAACTTTCTGCATTGCATTGGATGATTCTTCTTTAGTAAGTCTTTATCCTCTCCCATTATCTGCTTATATGATATGATGATGGGTTGACAGCATGCAGTAAAAACTGCAGATTTACAAAAATTATTTTAGCTTGGTCTCTGATTCTGTTCTCACATGCCATTCAGTGTTCCCTTATGTGAGCAGTGTTTTTGGTGACTTTCCAATCTTCATAAAGCTGAGATTCTGAAATTTATGCAGAATATTGGGCATGCTAGTAGCTATTTCTTATGTGCAGGAGCTGGGTTTGCTCAGCCTGGGAAGGAGAAGGGAGATGTCTTGCTGTCTCTGGCTGTCTGAGGGGTGGTTATTCTCTGGCTGTTTGAGATGTGACATCTGTACAGAATTTTGTTCCTGTGCCTTCCACTCTCTGATTTCAGACTGGAGTGGGTCAGGTGCAACTGCAGGATCTACACCAAAGCATTTAAACCGCAAATCACCATCCCAGGCTTTGCAGAGTCTAAATTCTAATGGAACAAGTTCAACTTCCAATGGTTCAGATTTCCTTCCCAGGTCTTCTCCAGATAGGAATTTTAAGATTGGTAAGAAAAACAGTGTGCACTGCATAGACTGGAATGCAATAGGTTCCATATGGTGACTGTCAAATCCCAACCAATGGAAATAAATAGGAAATCTTTCACTGCTTTGTCTGTGCCAGAGTGTGGTTTGGGGTTAATGGCTACATTACACGTGGCTTCTCTTGTACTAAGGAAAGTAAGAAAGCCCTTAAAATCCTGGGATGGCTCTTCTCCAAAAGGAAGGGAACCCTGCTCAGCTTCCATCTTAGGCATCTAAGAGATATTCTGCCCTGGGCCAGCTGGCTGCTACTCACATGGGACCTACTTCCAGTTAGGAAGCATCATAGTCTTGAGATAGACGATAGTGCTCCCTAACTGGAATTGCATTCCCAAAAGAGTTGAGATCTTGGGGATTCCAGAAAGCTGAACAAGACCTGCTGTGAGTCTTTTTAATCCAGAAGAATCCCAGCAGAAGGTTTTGCCTTCCAAGATGAAGAAATTGTTGTAGAGCCATTTACTGAAACAGGAATAGCACCAAACATTCCTGGTTGTTTTTGGAAACATGCTGATTTGTGTTATTTCCCCAAAGGTGTTAAAACAGTGAGTTCTGCATATACTCTTACAGGATTCTTTCTAAATACATTAAACCAAATAATTATAATGGAAATTTTTTCCCAATTCTTTCCCATAGCTGAAGTCCATTACAACCCCAGTGCTGTATCTCCAGAAGATGGTGAGACCAAACATCCTTGTTCACAAAGAACACTAACCATGGATACAGGACTGCACTATCCACAGAAAGCAGGATTTTTACACTGATACTGAATTTGTTTTCTTCTGATTATCTAGTGATGGTTCTCCTCTGTGTATGAAAACAAGCATTGTTCAGATAATTACTTCTAATGTACAGTTATCACTCTGGACACAGTTATCCCATGACTCAACTCTAGGCTTCAGTGGAATTTCAATCCTGACCACACAAGGATTTGCTGCCCCCATGTTTCCAAGATTAGTCCTCATGTTAAACAGAGACTGGAAACATTCTCTCCCTCATCATTAGTCCCTCCCATAGTTCATCTTTTTTTTACCCTTTACACCCTCCTGCCATTTCTCTGTTTTCTTCTTCATCTGATACTTATTGTCATAGCCTAACACACATAACACTGAGTTTCAAGTGATATTTTTTAGCCTGCTGGTTGACTGCCTCAGGCACAGACATATCTTTCCTTACTTTTTCTGAAATGGAGTTTGACCAACTTGGACATCAAGAAGTTGGACTCAGCCTCCAAGATGTATGTTTTTATTTTCAGATGTGCTGGCTCTGATGATCTGGTTTTAGATCTCTAAAGAGACGTAGATGCATGTTTAAATGTTTTTAAATGTTGCCCAGTACCTTCAAATGGAATGTGGAAACAATAAAAACTGAAATTCCCACGTCTAATGGGTATCTATGTGTATGAAATAAGTTTCAGATTATCTCTCCTGAAAAAAAAAACCCACAAAGTAAACAGAACAATAGCAGATAAAATCCTACCATCTTCAGAGGTGGCAATTAAGAAGTTTGACTTTTAGTATTACTTTGTTGTGAATACAGCAAGAGTTAAACTCCATTTCATAACATCACAAGAGAGACTCAACTTTCCTCTCCTACGAAGGAGAGGCTTCCTTTCAGCAAATGTGTCTGAATTGGTAACTTGCCTGTTCAACCAAATCCTAGTTTCAGTTTTGAATGCCCTTATCTGTGTATCATTGAAGTAAAGATTTTTTTATGATTGATAATATAGTGAAATACTAACCTGTGCCAGTGACAGAGGAGTAAAATAATATAATGGAGCCATGTTTTAGAGCTGGTATGTACAATAGAAAATACAAAAGGTTCTTTCAGTCTGTGAATAACTCCCACACAGCAATTAGTGGAAAAGATGAATATTTTAATGTACAGTAGCTACACCCAGCCTACTTGAAATCAGGCAGATCACCTTCAGTTCCTCATCTTTCTGTGAGAAATGTTGACATTAAAAACATGCAAACAAGTTCCACCTCATCCCCACTTGTTTCTGACTTGAAATTGCTTTCAATGGGAAAGAAATGTAATATAAAAGGCAGTTCAGTATGTCAGACACAGAGTATTGTGGTTTTTATTTTCATAAGTAAACTCTTTGTTTCACAATCTGCTGCTGAATACGAGTTTTCCCTCTTTGCAAAGCAAAGCAGGACACGCTGTGCTGTGGTGCTAAAGCTCTGCCTGATCCCCTCCTGCACCCCTAACCTGGCTGCTGCACACCCCAGGGGCATCCTGAGAGGGTAAGGAAGGAGCCTGTGGAGTTCTTCAGCAGAACTGGAGTTCAATCCTCCCACAAGTCCCTTTTACACTAGTTTGTCTCTGCCACAATATCAGTAAGTCTAGGTGGGTGGACAGTCTGACGTGTCTCTACCACCCTGCTTTGACCCTCACTTTCTCCTTCATGCAGTAATTCTTTCTGCATCCACTTCAGAGGACAGAAAATAATGGGCTTACATTTTGGCTAGACATTGGATAACAATTTCTATTTTTAAGGACTAAGTGGTCTAGAGAGCACACGGAATTGCCATCATTGCAGGTATTAAAAAACACTCATAGTGATGAGACAAATATCTGTCAGAACTGGTATAAGTATATTTTGCCTTAGGGCAAAGGATGGACTGGAAGACCTGCTAAAAGTTCTCCCAAATCTATTTTCTATTACTCCAATTGAAAATAAAAAGGCAGTAAAAGAGGATCAATACGACAGCAACATGACACTGGCCTTTTCTCCTGCATCCTGTAATTGTTTAATTACATTCCTGATAAAAGGAGAAATGTACCTTGATTTACTAAAGTCTTAGCAAAATGCCTTCATAATACTATTAATGGATTAAGACAAACAAAGATTCAAATAAAAGCTGGACAAGCAGTAAGAAAAGTGCTGGAATACTGAAGACTTGTCTGGCTGCTGAGAAATGGCTGGAAATTTCTTGGGTGGATCCATCAGCATGTTTCCCAATTTGGAGGTGTACCAGCAGCAAGAAGAGTAAGCTGCACAGTGTGGAGCGATGTCAGGTCTCCATTCTTGCTATTGAATTTTTGTTTTCTATTCAAAAAGCAAAATCTGGAAGTAAATTTTTAAAACCCTGTCAACTTGCTTATGTAAAATGCAAAGCGCTATTTGTTCTGGGAGGGCTGTTAGCTCACTTCCACTCTCCATCACATGCCTAATGGCTTTTCCAGATAAACAGTGTATCATTTATGTTTCAAGCATGGCATTGTTTAGGTTGTCAGCCAGAATGAGGATGTGTAATTTTCCTTGGGCTGAAATAATATCTTCTGCACCGGCACCATTGCATCTGCTCTTCTCCAACGTATCTACGCTGACATTCTGTCACAGAATTGTGCGTTGATGGTTTTCACAGGGAGAGGACATGCACAAAGAACAAATCTAATAAAATCTGCTATGTGCTTGTGATTCACATCCTGATAATTTCCAGTGATGGGAACAGCTTCCACAGCTCTGGCTGGAGCGTGAGCCGTGTGTGACTGATACAATCCCATCCTCCTCCCAGTTTGGATTGTATCAGTTGACTCCTGTGTGTGGCAGGGGGTCAGAATGAGATGATCTTTAAGGTCCCTTCCAACCCAAACCATTCCATGGTTCTTTGACTCAATCTAAAATATCCTCTGATTTCTAAGTCATCCTCATTTACTCCTAGATTGCTTATTTTTAGCGATACGTACACCAGGAAATGTGTGCTCTGTTTTAAAGCAGTAAAATAAGGATTTCAGGAAGTATATTTATCTATGAAGACAATTACTCAATGTCAGATCTCAGTGGGTTGCTAACAATAGGTTAGATGATACAAAAGAAATAAAAAATGATAGTAAAGTCACTGCAGCAGTTGTGCCGAATTGAACAAAACACTCCCCACTCCCATCTTGCTATTTAGACTGGCACAAAACTCACCACCCTTTCTACCAGCTAAGTAAGGGGATGCATATCCAAGGTGTTGGCAGCTCACTCACGGGTTCTCAGAGGCTTTTTATGTCCCTTCATGAACAAGGGGCTAAAGCTGCCTTCTAGCTCAGTGTATGTACAGTGCTTTGGTAACCCTGGGATAGATAAATATTACGTAGGATGACAGCTAAAGGTCAGTACAGCTTGTTTAAGCTTCCTCCTGAGATTGTCTGAATCTGCAGTAGTGGTTGACAACACAGGGTAGCAATGCTTACACCCAAGATGTATAATTCTTTCTAAATTTAGCAGACAGTTATTATTAGGACAACAAAAGAAGTGTCATTATGGGAAATGATTTGAGATTAAAAATCAAAATACTGGGAAGATAATTACCTATTGCATAAGATGATTGTTAAGTCTTAATGCACAATTCACTGTGCTTTTAGGTATCAGAAAGTATTTAGCATGTAATGGCATTTTAATGGTTCCAAATTAAATGTATCATTGAGAGTTTCAAGGATGCCCAAAAGAATTATGATGCTATATTACTTCCTTGCCTGGTTGTGCATGTAACTGAAGAAATTCAAGGATTGAATTCCACTGTTTATTTTTCTCTTTTCTGAGAAATGACACCAGTATTTCACTGGCCATTCCCATACTGGAACTGACTGAGGAAACTTTTGGAAAAGGGGGCTGGAAGGAATGCAAGAATAGAGAAACAGGATAAAATGTATTTGGAGTCACAGATTAATGACAGCGTTTGAGATCCCATTGCAGGCAGAGTTTGTCCCACTGAACAGTCTGGAATTGGGCATTGCAAGAAAATCAGAAGCTCTTTTCTCATATTTTGACCAAGAAGTTATCTGTCTTGTTGCTGTATCACTGAATGCTCCCCCTGACAGCTCATCCAAACTGACCTTCCGTCTCACTTTCATAGCACTGAGGGCTGGGATGGTGTTATTTTTACTCCTAGACATGCTGATAAGTTTTGTGGTATTTGAAAGTTTAATTGGATAGCCCATCTTTAGTTTCAAAAAACAGGGACACTGTTCCAATTAAATATTGCTGCAGGATTCAATGCCCTGAGTCTCAGTGCCTGCACAGCTCCCTCTGCCCTTGGTGTAAAATCAACTCCACACTGACAAACCCAGTAATAAACCAGTGTTTTATTCTCCTAAATGGGTAGTCTTTAACAATAAATGGTTACACGCTGCCATGAATATGACGCAGACAAGGAAATCATCATTAAAGTGTACTAAAAAACATTTTCCATTTTTATAGCTCAGTAGTTGTTTAGTCTCCAGCTGCTGAGGAGATTGGGAAATGGTAAAAAAATCAAAATACAAGATAGACATGATGTTCCCAATCAGTGGTAAAAAACATCAGACTGACAGACACTGAAATAAAGCTCTTGTGCTCACAAGTAAAGAAATCCAGCGTAGGCAGTGCCCTCTGCAACATTCCTTCCCTTTGCCTGACACTCGTAGCTCTGAAATGGATGTCTGGTGAGATGGGAAGGTGATGTTCTCTATGTTTAGGGAGGCACTCAGATGTAATGCATGGAAATGACTCATTCCCATTGTCCCAGGAGGACAGAGCAGAACTGAACACAACCCTGGGTGTGTTAATAATCTGCTCTAAACCTGGACCACTATCTCTGACAGGGATGCTCACTCCAGGTGTGCATTCAGGCTTTTCCATTTAATACCTGCCTTCCTGAACACTAGAAAATGGATTGGGAAGAGTCACACAAGTCACACAGCCATGAAATGGCTCTTTGTCCCCCTATCTTGCCATTACTTGTCACAGCATTGGCAATTTCAATTTGAAGAGAAGACACTAAAGCTGAAACACAGATGTGAGTCAGAAACAAGGCAATTACACGCAGCCATCCCTTAGGATGTTGTCTCTAGAGCAGAGATTCCTCTTCCCAACACTGGCTCTGTCAGTTCAGAAAACACTAGGAAGAAAAATGTATTTCAGATAATTCTAGTTACAACTGCAGAGCCTAGTTTATAAGCTAGAGTTGTTGAAGGACTCCAGGCTGCTGGGCTTCAAATCAGTTTTCCCCATCCAGGGAGGAGTAAGAGGAATGTGCCTGTGGTGACCCGGCAGCAGAGTCCTGCTCTGCGCTGAACAGTCTGGGCACGTGGAGAGCAATCAGGCTCATCTCTTGGAGAGATCTCAGTCTGAGAAGAGCCTTTTGTAAGAGAGGATGCTACAATGGAGTCTACCAAAACTCAGGACTAGGATAGACAAGCTGCTCAGTATCTCTCTGCCGTTAACACCCGACGAACATGAACGTCAGTTTGCTCAGTGGAGACAGAAGGCTACACCAGCCAGCAACAAACAGATGGTGGAATTGCTAGGAGAGACAATTAAAGCAAGGGGCTAAAATGAGCTTGAGACATAAAAGAAGAATTAAGACAACTAAATAGTTCTATGCAGAAATTATACAAATAACAACCTAAAAAAGACTGAGTTAAAATAATCCTAAAACCCTCAGGCTGGTTAATATAGCTGTAGTTCAGTGTGTATCAGTTTGGTGTTCCTAGCATTCTAACCACAAAGCAATTTGACATATCTGTATAAATAGCAATCAATGCAGCATGACCAATGTACATTGAAATAATAAAAATATGCACCACAAAATAATTACAGTTTTGGAAAATCAATTCCTTAATGGGAGTTAAGATTTTGGCTGTTTTCTTCATGTTTTGGCTTGGTGCAGAGCAAATGGTTCTGAAGGATTTTACTGATTGGGTGACACTATGCAGCACATGGCAATGACTTAAGTAAACAGTCACACTGCATTAAAACAGAAAATTTGCATTAAAAATACAGCTAAATTATATACTCCTGAGTATTTTACTCATACCTTTTTGCAGCATGGAGTTCAAAAAGGAACATTCATTTTCTGTGAAGCCTGGTACTTGAAACAATAGCCAGAATTACCCAAATTGCTTTTCTCTTTGCACCAGGAGACAAAGTTCTAAAATAACACCTTAGAGTACTTTACAATTTGGAATAACAATGCCATTCTCTTCCTTTTCAGCTGGATTTGAACAGGATTTGAACAACTGAAAGCTACCAGAAATAGCCGAAATTCTACCATCATAAACAAATTGCAGATGTGGTTTACTATCTGGCTTTTGTTGGGCCTAGACAGTGTTATTTTGTGTGCTTTTTCAAAATAGTATTTTTCACCTCCTATCAATCCACTAAGACAGCATCTCATGCTCCATAAAGAGAGAACCTGGCCAGCTACCTAAAACCTGCACTCACACAAGGACTGAAGGAATAATTGTGAGAAATGATGGAGCTTTCTTCTGCCACATTTCCCCAGGGAGGAAGAAAGATGGGAAAAATGCAATCTCTCAGTGGAAAGAGAAAACCAAGTAGACTTTCATGCTGCTGTGAGCTGGGTTAGACATACATACTGTGCCCTGTTGGAAAAAGAGCAGGGAAAATGTGTCTGTGTATCCTAGTAATGAGGGCTTCTGAAGTGCAAAGCATCAAATTGAGCATTCAGGTCCAGACACATCAATTCAGGTCCAGTTTGGGATAAACAGCACATGAAGTATCAGGAGTAAAGAGAATTTTAAGCCTCTGCCCCTGTCTGGGGTTGCTTTCATCTGTGGCACATGTTGATGTCCTCAAGAGGTTTTAATATGGGTCAGGAGGTCTGTCAGCTTTCCCCTCATACCTGAATCCTCCCCAAACCAACTGCTGGGAGCAACTCACAGCTCCTGAGTCCAGTCCTGTGAGTTATGTGTCACACAGAGGGGTATCAGTTCAGATTCTCTGTCCCAACATACAAAATGGTTGAGTGAACTACTGAGCCTCAGAGTTCACGTTATCAGCCCAAATCTTTCAGATGGCTCTGGAAGCTCTGGAACTGTAAGAGGCTGGGATCTGCTGCTGTCTGAGCTTTGGAGCATCAACCAACCTCTAGTGCAATTCAAGGCAAGCGATGAGTTTGTTTCAGCTAAATCCCAGTTTCAGCTAAACACCTGATGCTTCATTCAGATGCCACCCTTGAGTACTCAACACTTGGTGGAGTGCAATTAGTTCCCAATGTTTGGTGACACCCTGCTTCTCCCATACAGGAAAACTAAACATTTTATGTAACTATCTGACATTAAGCTGTCACAATCTGCTGCAGTCGGTGAACTCTGTATTAAATATAACGCACAGAGCTACGCCAGTGTGGGTGGACAACATAATCAGGCATCCTCAAAGATACCTAAATCTGTGAGCAACCTACATACTGTGCCTGCATGAAAGGACATATTATGGTTGATCGTGACAAGAGCTTCTCTTCTAAAAGCACTTTCAAAAAATGTAATGGGAATTTTTAACCCATACGTCCTCTTTGCATCAGCGAGTCCTTCTCCCACCACTCCACAGCACAGGTCCTACATTTGATCCAACATTTACCACCTGGTCTTTCACCACCTCATACCTATGGCATGGCTGTGTTTGAAAGGATTGGGACTGGGAGAGGAAAAATTAAGACTTAGTACTTAGAGAAGGTTTTTTGAGTAAATGAAACAAACTTGCTTTTGTGTGTCTGTGTGTCTGCAGCTACAGATAGAGGGACGCTGCTGTGAGATTGCTTGCTTGATTTGAGCAGGGTACCTTGTCCATTAGAACATCACAGCTCAAGAAAAATCTGAAGGAAAAATAGCTACTGATTTTCATTTTCAAGGCATAAAGATCAATCCATTGATAGCTTTTCCGCTTCCACTACTTAGAAATTAGACCATGGTTTTCTTAATTTCAGGAGATTTAACTCAATGCACTACACTCCTTGTACCTTAGTTTAGAGTAAAGTTAATCAGGAGTTCATTACAATGTACAGTTTAAGATTTGACTGTTGACTATCTAAATATAAGAAAACTCATATTACAAATATATTTGATTGAGAAAGCATCAGGAAATGTTATTTTTCTCCCAGAAGATTTGAATAATCAGTTTTACCATCCAAAGCCAATACATACATGGATTATTGCAAGATACAAGGCTTCTGTCCAGCACCTGTTCAAACTTTAGCATAAGGTGTTGTTTTGATGGCAATGGGACTGCTCTAATGGAAAAACCTAAGCTTTAATATACATGTTAGCAGTATTATGGCCCTAAATTTGGATTTTATATTGCCTTTTGGAAGGTCACTGCATTGCTGTGATAGAAAGACTAATCAGAACATAGGCAGTCTCTACAGCTTTTTCAGCAAATACTATATATGTTCTATTTTATCCGTCATTAATGTACACTGAAGATTTTTGTGTTAAGTTAGTATATTCTTTGCTTACCTGTACTACTGAGAAAAGTATTTCAGGTTTCCATTTCAGGTTTTTCCTTTTTAGAATATTTTCAACAACATTAGGAAACATTTGCTAAGTAATAAACAAAGCCTAATATCACGATAGTCATCATATGATATTTACTTGCCAGATGTCTCCAAGAAAAAAGCACCTCATTTCAGCTAATGTCTTTAAAGAAATTCTGTTCCTCTTTTCCTCCTCCCTCTCTGCTCCAATAGCTGAAAAGCCAATAAAAAAATTCTCCACCTCCTCCACAGTTCAGAACAAGATCTATGTGCATTTCTCCTAGGCATGTTTTGAGATCCAGAAGGGGATGAAAGTAGCTAATGTGCAACGGGAATCCTGATTTCAGATACAAACCTTCACCTTTCCATTGACCTTGCTAATATGCTGCAAGCTAAATATTTAACATTTTTTTGATCAACCTAAGTCCAGCCTGGGGAGAAGAAACAGTTAAAGAAATGTCTCAAGCATACTTGCATTCAGCTAATCAGACTTTGTGTGCATCTATGGATGGTACAGCACTGAAATCAATCACTGACAATGAAACAACAAATGAAAAATGGACCGAAGACTCCTTTCCAGGATTAGAAATACTGTGCACAATTTACATCACATATGCTGTGATCATTTCAGTGGGTCTCCTTGGAAATGCTATACTCATCAAAGTGTTTTTCAAGATTAAATCAATGCAGACGGTTCCCAACATCTTCATCACCAGCCTGGCATTTGGAGACCTGCTGCTCCTCTTAACCTGTGTGCCTATAGATGCAACACGTTACGTGGTGGATACCTGGCTCTTCGGAAGGATTGGGTGCAAGCTGCTGTCTTTCATCCAGTTAACCTCAGTTGGAGTGTCAGTGTTTACCCTGACTGTTCTCAGTGCTGACAGGTGGGTCTGTGCAACTGATTTGCCAGGAGATGCTGCAGGTGTGAAGTTAGAAATGGATAAGAGAGCAGAAGTTGTTGTTTTGCACAATATTAAATAGCACATTGTAATAGACTAAAAACAAACCCAAAACTGACCACTCTCCCATGTAATTTAAAAACACGCGTTAGTAAAATTGGAGCAGTGCTTTTTATTGAAGTGAGAAAGACTCTTTAAGTCTTTTGACCTTTTATTAGTTTGAAGTACAGGACAGGGGGTTTTCTCAATTGCACAGAAAAGGGAAATTGCTTAAGTTGGGGAAAGGACAGTATATTGGTGCTATCTAGTGGTGCACTAAAGTAGTTAGGGAAGACGAAAAAAACCTGTGAAAATGAGTGGAAATCCTTTGTCCTATGCATTCAAGAAATCCTAGAACATGAAAGATTGACATGAGGTAAAAATACAAAAGAGAACACAGAACAGAGTGAGGACAAAGGAATGAATCCAATAATTTGATGGCTACTGTAATTTTCAGTTTCATAAGTGCATATATATATATTTTTATATATGTTTTCTCTTGTAGTTCTTATGCCATTTACAGAAATATTTTAGCCCAGATGTCCTGAAATTAAACTCAGGTTACAATGACAGCACTGCTAGTAGGGACCACTGCTTTGACTGCTGTCAGGAGTTGCTGAACAATCAGTTTTCCAAGTACTTCTTTCCTGAATGAAAAAAAGCTAAGATGAAATTTCATTTCAATCAGCAGGAGCATGTCAAGGAGTAGAAAAACAAAAAATGAAATTTAATAGTAAGAGAGAAAAAGATTTTCATCTAGTATGCCAGCAATCGTGGATTGTATGTAATAGCAAGTGATTCATATGTCCAGAATTTAAGCAATGGTGCTGCTGCTGTACTCCAAAAATAATCATCCAGCACAGGAATGGCCACAGTGGGGCAGATCAAGGGTCTATGCAGGACAATAACCAGCATCCAGCAGTGGTAGTACAAAGACAAGAAAAGACACGTAGGAAGAACAAAAACCTCTATCCAACACTATACTTAAACCCTAAGCCTTCAGATGACCCCCTAAGCAGATGTGGTTTCTGTCTATTTAATAACCTCAATGGGTTCTAGATCCTTGTCCAGCCTCTTCTTGAACTTGTTCAGCAATGACTTTCAGTGCCTGTTGAATAAACAACGTGCCTTCATTTGATAGCACTGTCTCTTGTGCCAGAATCCCTATCCATCTCTCCCAGCTATTCATGTTATATTCCATCCTTAGGATGTTTGTGTTTCTTTTAGTTATTTTTCTAATAATACCTAACATTTTGGGGTTATGCTGGGGGGTTTTTTGAGGGTTTGGTGTGGTTTTTTAACTACTGCTTAATATTAAGCTAATGTTTTCACTGAACTATCTATCATAGCTCCAAGGTCTTGGTCCTGTATGACGTCAGTTCAGAACCCACCATGGAGTAAATAACCTTTAAAGGTCCCTTCCAAACCCACCTATTCTCTGATTCTACAGTTTAGACACTTGCTTCTGTATTTAATGCTTCATGGTAGCTGTTACATAAATACTCCATGCCACATTTTCACAGGGTAACTACATGGTAAACTTACTGAGAAGGCTCAGATCGATCACGTGCTCGGTGCCAGACTGTCATGTTCCTGTATGCTAGAAGAGCCCTAAGTCAATAAAAATGATATTTGTTTGATAAATAGCAATCCAGCTTCCAGTCTTCTATTTGAATTTGCCTAGCAGAGAAAAAGACCACATCCTTAGCTTGTGCAAAATGGTACAACTAAGCTGTCTTATCCTCTGGGTCATTTTCCACTGCCTTTCCTTTCATGCCAGTCTTGTGCCCTGCTGGAGGCGTCACTTCTTTCTGCCTTATGGAAAATCCCTGATCCTTGAGGAACTGGATATACTGTTGCTTGTGCTTCACCCACCTTCATGGGAGTTGGTCCTCTTTCTGTGTCCCATTTCCACACATATTGTCACATATCTGTAGATTTACCCAGATTTTTCTCGTCTGCCTGACTCAGTCCACATGCTGCAGAGTCACAGGCATGAATCAACAGCAGTGTCCGCTCCTGCTTTATAAATATGAATGAATCCTGGAGCATTACTTTGAGTCAGATCACTGCACTTCACTGAGGTCTTAGGAAGATGGAAGACAGGAGGGCTGTACATGCTTGGGTTCATGATTTATAAAATAGCTAACCTGTTTCACACCTTTACCAGTTTTGCATACTAATTCCATCATTTACCTTTCTAGGCAGTACCACAAAATTAGGAGAGATGATTGCCCTTACTGATCCCAGTCCAAACTGAGTAAGTCACCTTTATTTAGGAAGGCTTTAATGGCAAGTCCTGCCAGACAATCCATTAAAATACATGTTTAAAATTAGTTTTCACATTTCCATCTTAATTCCAAAGAGCTAGTATCTGTTTTCATTTCTAAGACAATTCCAGCACCCTTACTTTAGTAGGAACAGTAATGGCTTTAGCCTTAAGAAGTTTGCACTGTCAGTGATTGCATTATTTCTGTATTTCTTCTGACAATGATGTTGGTGGTTTTAGGTACAGAGCCATCGTGAAGCCCTTGGAACTGCAGACTTCAGATGCGCTCCTGAAGACCTGCTGCAAAGCTGGATGTGTTTGGATTGTCTCCATGATATTTGCTATCCCAGAGGCTGTTTTTTCAGATTTGTATTCTTTCAGCAACCCTGAGAAAAATGTAACTTTCGAGGCGTGTGCCCCCTATCCTGTATCTGAGAAGATTTTGCAGGAAGCTCATTCCCTGGTTTGCTTCTTAGTGTTCTACATTGTGCCCTTGGCTGTCATTTCTGTCTACTATTTTCTCATAGCCAGAACTTTATATAAAAGTACATCCAACATGCCAGCAGAAGAACATGGTCATGCCCGTAAGCAGGTAAGCTATGATCAAGCTCTAAAGTGTCCAATTTCCCAAAGTCTATTGTGATGATGAACTCTGAATTCTTGAGTACAAAACTTTACCTGATAGTGGAGTAAAAAAACTCCACAAACTCAGCCCACACTGGCAACCCAAACTCAGCTGTGCTCTTACACACGTGCTCATGACTCACCACTCGTGAGTGTCCATGCTTTCCTAAAGAGGGATGGGTCTGTTGTGCTTTATCATGACCCTGTAAACTCGGGAGTTAAGCCATTGATTTGTAAACACTTGTGGTTTGGTGTTTTGTTTGTTTGTTTTCTTTTTTCATTTTGGTTTATTTGGTTACTAATGCAGTTAGATTTTTACACTCCTTCGCCAGTCAGCACCAACAACACAAACATGTCACTAATTGCTACTAATACCTGATACACGTTATTTTTTTTTTGTAGATTGAATCCCGCAAGAGAGTTGCAAAAACAGTGCTGGTGCTTGTTGCTTTGTTTGCCTTTTGCTGGCTGCCTAACCACATCCTCTACCTGTACCGCTCCTTCACATACCACTCTTCTGTAGATGCTTCCACCTTCCACCTGATAGCGACGATTTTCTCCCGCGCCTTGGCCTTCAGCAATTCCTGCGTCAACCCCTTTGCCCTTTATTGGCTGAGTAAAAGTTTCCGGCAACATTTTAAAAAGCAAGTCTTGTGCTGCAGGGCAGCGTTTCGTAGAAAGCCTCCCAGTGCCACCCAGAGCAATTCTCCTACCAGGGCCCTGTCAGTCACGGGCAGCACCCACGGCTCGGAAATCAGTGTCACGCTGCTGACAGATTACAGCATCACCAAAGAGGAGGAGAGCGTTTAGTTCACGTGGGATGAAGGACAGAAACTGAGCCTTTACAGTCAAGTCACTGCCACTGGGATCCTGGAAAGAGGTGGCTTGCCCTGTCTGTAAAAGTGTTTTCATCAGGAGTTTCTCACTTTAAAAAATATACAATAAAGAAATCAAACCAAGTGGGAAAAGAAGCTGCAGCAGCTGAACTTTCCAGCATAAGCTCAAAGGGATGGCTTATGTTCCCAACCATGAACACAGATCCCTAGATGGAATTCCTGGACTGGGCAAGAGAGGAATTAGCAGAGTTGGTGTGAGAATTGGCTGTGAGGATGGTTTTTTTCTTGTTGACTTGCTCTTTGACTTGTGACTGAGAGCTCCCTCTAAGTACTTGCATCTACAGCAAGCAAGAAAAACCACCTGGTCATAACATGATCAACCAGGCAGAATTTTGATTTATTTATTTTCTTGTCCTGATTGTTAAATATAGGTAAACATCTCAGAAAGAATGTTAAAATGAAAGAAGGCTAAGGTTTGTAGCACTGTGAAGTAAAAAAAGTAAAGCATTATGGGCCAGATCCACAGTAGCCTTTGCTCTGTCAGTGACTTTGAAACTCTGGCTAAGAGTTGACTGCTGTGTAGTGAGATGGATGCTCTTCACTGTTCCTGAGGAAATCAAGGGAACCAGCAGGTGATCATCTCTCTGAGAAAACTATAATAATCTTTAACAACACTTGTAAAATTCTTTGTGACCTATGGGTAAAACATCTCAATAGTGCAGAGTTCTTCATGATTTAACATCAAGAAATTGGGGTGAATCTGTATCAGAGTTCTAGCTGGGATGCACAGTGAATGCTCAAATGTGCCCTCCTGCCTTACTCTGCTCTGTCTCCCAGAGTGGTCTTGAGTGCACAGTCTGGATTTCTCTCAAATGAAACTGTGTGTCCAGTCCATGGAACCAGATTAGAACAAATTTGAAGTAGAAACTGTACAGTGTGGAGGGCCAGACCAAGCCTCTACCTGCACTGATCCACTCCTGCTGTAGTGTACGTGGTTGTATCTAAGTGGTCTGCACATGTTCAAGCATGCTGGGAGAGCTGGATTTTTCTATTTTACTAATTTTCTATTCTTCAAGTTGTATCCCTTTTTAATATTAGGATAGACTATCTTACTGAGATAGGCCTTCTAATCTCAAATCCACTGATTTTATGGCTCGGCTTGCAGAGACAAGTTGGGACAGCCTGTCCAAGCTCAGCAGCACTGCTGGCAGGGACTGCCTTCCCATTAGGAAATACAGGAGGCAAGTCTTCCTATCCCATGTTACAAAAAAGTTGAATGACACTTACTTTTATGAGTCTTGTGTTCCCTGAACCAAAATTTTATTCTGTGGAAGTTGTTCCGTGGATAGAAAACACAACAGATTTTCCACCGCTTAAACTAAGGGGCTCCTATTTCAAAATAATTTGGGTGTTGAAGTATAGAACAGAAGCTGCAATGTATGAATTAAAATAATTCTGTCAGCCACAGACGCTTCCATTTTAACTAACCCTTGAAGGTATAAGCTCCCTCCAGATGTACAGAGCCCCTAACAACACATGGCTGGAAATCCATCCACCCATGCACCATTATCTGAGTTCATTATAAGATGAGAAAATCTATTTACAGTCTCTCTCTGTTGACTGCCCTAATCATAAAAATAAAACCAAACTATAAATCCCAAGGGCATTGGAATACAACCTCTGTAGTCATCGTAAACCAGTTAATGACAGACCAGTTTAGTCCCATCAGGCCTGGCCTTTTTTTACTACACTCCTCATGTTACAAGCTGAAAGGCTAAAGAACTAATTTTCAAATGCATTCTTCCTTTTATTGTACCAATTGTACATCAGGATAGGATCACTGAAATAAATGGAAATATAATAGCATAGAAACACAATTTATGTCAAAGCAGACTCCAGAGACCTTATTTTACTCTCTTTGTCTTAATGTAACACATTCCTGGTAGTGAGCTAGGTACAAACATAACAAACATATTGCACTGATATTTTCTCCTTCTCTTTTTTCTTCATGGAGCTGGAGGGTGAGACTGAAATAAGTAGATAAGCCCACACACTTATGAACCTACATTTATCTTCCTGGATCTTACTACAGGGAATTCTAAACAAAAGAAAAATCAACAAACATTATGGTTTTACAGCTCCTTACATCATTCTTTATTCTAGCTTAGTAAAGCCTTTGGGAAACAAATCTGCTACATGTTTCTGGATTTCACAATTTGTCTCTGTTGGAGACCAAATTTCCCACTGCAAAATCCTTGGTTACATCTCAGAGCAGCCATTAAAAACCACGGTTTCCCAATTCACCATTTTTCTTGCCTTGCATGCAGCTACTTTTTGCTTGTGTAACTACTCCTCTAGCTGGGTGGTCTATCTATTGCTAATATATCTTGTTACAAAACTGATGGTTTTGCTATATCCTGCACATGTTTTTGTTAAAGACTGGCAACATTTCAAGCCATAATTTAATTATTCTGTGTACTTTATACTTCGATAATTCTGTACTTTCAAATCTTCATGACATGTTGTACTCGAGTAATATATTGGTCAACATATATTTTTATCTAAACAATCTGATATTATTCATTTCATCTACTCCCCACAATATAATTATCCCTAAAATGTCTCCACATCACCATAACTGGATTTAGGGGAAAAGGGTTGTTTTCTTTGCAATCTTTTCTCAGTGTTCCAAAGCCAGGTTCTTTCACCCCTAAGTAATACAAGTGTAATTCTATAAGAGCATGTGCAAATAACTTCTATTTACAGTAATACTGAGAGTTATTTAGTGAAGAGTTGGGATGAATAATTAGGGGTTCACTATTTATGTCCACAGTATAAGAACAGGTAGAAAAATGGCACAAAATACTGAAAAGCAAGAATCCCTCAAAGGTCTTGTTCATGCAGAGTCTTACTGAGAAAATAAATACGATTTCTAGGAAATAGGGTTTTTATAGTTTGTTTTGTGAATGAGATATACACACTTTTTATATTCACATTAGCAACAGTTTTAAAATCAGTACTCTGTGCTGTCACAAGATGCCAGTGTAGTTAAAAAAAAAACCAAAAATCCACAAAAAATTAACACATCCATGTCAAAGCAGTGCCACAGTGTAACTGACTGCATCTCCAGCAAATGGCACAGGGTATTAAAGTCAGTTACACAGTTAGAGCCATTTTAAAGCTCCCACTTCTCTTCTCATAGAAACTGCTTTGTTTTGTTTTATTTTACAAGGGCTGCCTGCTGACACTTGTGTGCTTATGCTAAGGATATTACAATTAAAGAATACGCCAAAGTTACACACAGTCACAGTACTTACACATTTCGATCAGTGGTACTTAAAAAATATAATATGGGCTCTAATCAGTGTTTAGTTATAGGCTCTGCCACAGATGGGCCCCTCAGTGCAAGGTGAACTGCGAGGTGGAATTTCTGTGCATAGGACAGGATATTGAGTTTTTAGCACATCTGTACTGGTCCCGTAATTTTTCACACTGTGAATTTTTCACACTCTCACTAGTCTGTGTAACAGCTACAGGTTCCAGACCCACGGAAAGTCCAAACAGGAGTAACTTCTCTGTACTTAACCATTAATTACTGCCTCCTTAATTTAACATAACAAAGCAGCTCAAGGAAAGAGTGTTTACCTAATTAAGTATTAGCTAGTGATTTGCTGCTTCCCCTCTAACAGACAGCAAAACACCACTTCAGGAAAATCAAGGTATCCCTACTCTTAGTGGGTGGCATCTCTAGACCAACAATCAGCTCTGATGAGCCAAGATAGCCTTGTATAACACAGAAGAGTCAGACACAGATACAGAATCATGCTAATGCCTCCTTTTAATATTTACTTTGAGACATTTTCTTAGGATTTAAAACACCATTTCTTGACAGCTTAGACTGATCCAAGCTGTAGGACACTCGAGCCCATCCCCAGAACATGCAGTTTGGAGCAGCAGTGCTTGCGCAGCCATGAGTTGTATCGCTTCGAGGATGTGATTGAGAGGAAAGCTGTCTCGACTCCCAAAAGTGATGCGTTTGCAGCCGAATCAGCTCCCTGGGCTGGCCCTCTGTGCTGTCTTTACCAAGGAGGAAGGGAACAGATGGTGGTGACTCCGCACGAGGCGGTGCCGCAGCAGCTGCCGTCACACATGCTCTGATCTGCGGGGAAGTGTGAGGACTCGAGGCACTGTGTCCTCGTAGCCTCGTTAGAGTGTGCAGATCAGATCTACCTCGCACTAACCCTCCTGCACACAAGCACGCTCTCATTCCCATCGGATGGAGATTAAATCTGGATCTCCCGCTCCCCACAAAAGTGCCTCTCTGTAAGCAGATCTGAACACCAGGGAAAGCTGTACTGCCTGGGCACAGACCTTGCTGCAATCACTCGGGTTATAAACATAAAAACCCCTGCCAAAATGAAACGAGCAGGTTAAGACTTAAATTGTGTCTCTCTTACAATGTCGAGGCTGTGATTATCTTATTTCCCAACATATATCCAATTCCAAATTTTATAAGTAAGCACAGTTTATGTCCAGCCTCTCACGCTCCTCTCCACAATCCAATAACTGTTTGAAAGTGAAGACAAATGTCCTTTAAGCTGTCAGTTTATAAGTGATCACAAAGCAATCTTTGGACAACTACCGTAATAGCCCTGCCAAGAGAAAATTCTTGAAGCATCAAAGATGTCATTAACTAGGCTGGATGTTCTTTGTGCGACAGCCAAAGGTTACTAGAACTCTATATTTATATCCTCAGCAATTTCATCTGACAGCCTGTTGCCCAGGCAGGGAGCTGATGTTGGTCTTTCCCTACAGAGCTTCACGATCTCGTGTCTTTGATTTTATTATCATTCCAGTCTGTATGACAGTAAAGATATATTTGTTCCTGGAATACTGATTTCCAGAAAATGTCTGAATATTGTTTTTATTTCTGAGTGGAAAGATTGCTTTGCCCCTGGCAACTGGCCACTGCCAGCTTTGATGGGGCTCAATTTTCATTTAAAACAGGTGGCTATTTTAATACCTAGGGTTTATAGCTCTAGGTTAAATTTTGCAAAACAACCTAATCAGTGTGCTTCTTCATCCTCTAAATAAAACACTTTTAAACACAGCCATTAAATTTGGTTTTGATGTAGCTGCCTGGGCTACACTGTGAAAACCACTAGATGGCACTGAATGCAGGTCTTTTAAAAATTGATTCGCGTGAGAAAATTGTATTTAAAATATTTAAGTATTCACAGGCAGAGTACTAACTGCAGACTTCATTAATGCAAACTAATTCCGTGTTTTGAAGCCAAGCCTCATCCCGCTGTCCCAACGTACCCACCCTTTCCAAGGGGAGCACAACAGCCATGGCTGGACAGCCCTTAGCCAAGGGAGGAGTAAGAAGCAGTGTGATTTCTTGACATTTCGCATGCCATTTTTGTTTCATTTATCTTTTTGGTTTTGCCTTTGTCTCTAGCAGGACACGAGGACCTGTCACTGCCAGACGACGGCCAGCACCACTGACAGAAGCAGCTTCACTGACCAGCGTTGCCCAGGGCACAATGGCGAATGGCATCGCAGCAGGAAGTACTTTTATTCGTGTCCCAAACTTTTATTTATCACGTAAGCAAAGCTGCAGCAGCGCCCACGCAAAGCCCATCAAGGCACAGCTTCTCGCCCACAGCTGTCTGGCGCATCAGAGGCAGCCGCCCTCACGCCGAAGCCCAGCCTGTGGTGAAACAGCGCTGCAGCCGGAGGCAAAGAGAAAGAGAAAGGGAAGAAGGCGATGCGGGAGTCTCACCACCCCCAGCCACCCTCGCCCTCCGGGCCCGTCACGGCCGCGCTCAGGGCCCGCCCACAGGCGGGAAAACACACCCCGCCCCCTGCGCGCGCCCGCCCCTGGACAGGCTCCACCCCCGCTTCTCATTGGCTCCGCCGTTCCCCGCGTGACCCGACAGCGCGTCGTTCATTGGCTGCGGCGCGGGGCAGGAGGCGGGGCGGGCGAAACCACCCCGGTGGTGGCGGCGGGCGGGGCAGGGGCGTTTCCGGTGCTGTGCGCGCGGCGGGGCCCGGCACGGTCGCGGCGGCCGCGTGAGGCGGGTGGGGGGTCCGCGCGCGCTCCCGCCGCTCCCGCGCGCTCCCGCCGCCCAGAGGGGCGGGGCCGGCGGGCGCGCGCCTCAGGCCGCGGAACGAGCGCGGGTTGTCCAGGCCCGGCACGGGTTGTCCAGGCCCGGCGCGGGTTGCTCAGGCCCGGCGCGGGTGACCCAGGCCTGGCGCGGGTGCCGAGTCCCGCCGAACGGGGCAGGATGAGCGGCGAGGACGGGAACGAGGAGTTCTACCGGCAGCTGCAGCTGCAGCAGCAGTACGAGGCCGAGCCCGGCGAGGGCGAGGGCGAATCCGACCCCTTCACGTACGTGGACCCGGCGGACGGGGCCGCCTACGAGTGGGACCGGGAGAAGAAGGCCTGGTTCCCCAAGGTGGGTGCGGGGGTCCCCGGAAGGTGAGGAGGAGGAGCAGTCGGGGCTGGGTCCCCTCGGCACGGAGGTGTCCGCGTTCTACCCCACTGGTGTCTGCTCGGTGGCACCGAAACCCCCCTTTTTACAGACAGAGCCGTCTCCGCCTGTGACCGGCTGCGATTTTGTTGCGAAGAGCTGTGTCTCAGCTGTGTCTCAGCTTCTCGCCTTGGCTGAGGATCTGCGGAGTTGCTCGAGCCTGGCATGAAGTCACAGTTATATTTGTAGGTCTTGGTCCGTGCTGCCTTTAGATCTCTTTGTCACAGTGGCTGTGGTGATCTTTTTGTGGGCAGTGAAGTGTCTGTTAAGATGTCTAGATGAAAATATATCCTTTCTAGGTGAAAGTATATCCCTCTTTCATTATTACCTGAAAATAGTGCCTTGTACAGGTGCGATCTTCCACATCCTTCAGTCACAGAAGTGCACTTGAAAATTAAGTGTATTTGTCTTACTTAGTGGCATTCCACAGCATGGAAACACGTCACAGTTTTTCATCTTGGTTATTTTTTTATTAAATATTTTCAGGATAAAAAATGATTTTGCTATAACACTGTGTTTCTTCAAAGGGAGAAGGGACATAGGTTTAATTAGTTGAGCAAATCTGCTGATCTGCAAGTGAAATAGTGGTTTCGTTACCGTATAACAATGAATGAGGGCAATTAATTTAGTATTAAGACATTTTATGGGGTCTGCTTGATAGATGTAATGTGCCAGTTCTAGTTTGTGACTGTGAATTCATTGCAATTCAGAGAAGCTGAGTGAGAATGAAGCCTGTAGTGCCAAGTTTGAATGTGTGTAAACCTAGGAAGGTGTCTGCAGCAGATGGCTTATGGAGGGGTAAAAGCATTGAGAAATCCAGACTCACAAAGTGGAACACTGAGTACCCCTGGCTCCCTGTGGAGTGCTATATCCAGTAAGCACAGTAACTTGTAAAAAGGTTCTTCTTTTTTTTACCTATTTCTTCCCCTCTTTCTCAACTATTTTTTTAAATCTTTCTCCTCTCAGTATCATTTGACTTTCCCAAGTGCCTTTCTTATCTCTTCTGTCTTGGAGAGGAGATAACATTAAGGGTTGGACAGGTTAAATAAGAGCAGCGAAGTTCACTAGTAAATATGATGTGTAGGAGAAGTTGGTGACCTACCAGTGACCCATAGAGCTTCACAAAGATTCTTTACTGAGCTAGACACCAGTGTCTCAGGTTACTTCTTCTCCCTGATGATTATTCAACAGAATGTTTTATCAAAATAAATTGGAGAGACCACCGGAGCCAGAAGTTGGAATACTTTCTCCATGAGCAGTAATAAAATTCTTAATCTCTGTTTCTTGACAAAAGATGAAAATATGACTGGTGTAACCATCATCTACAGACTGGGACTGCACTGCTGCTCTGCTTTGGGAGTAGTGGCTGCTGAGCTTCCACTAAAGCATATTTCAAAGCCGTGCAAAAAGTGAATTATGTTAACTGTCAACATTCCCCAGAAAAACTTGGAGACAGTCAAATATTTAATAGAAGCAATTGTAACCTCGTTTATTACTTATTATTTAATTGCTTTTCTTTCAATGGTACTGTATTGATGAATACCAAGTTCTGTAGTCCTTCATGGACATATCACAAAATAGCACGAGGAATTCATCAGCTGCCTCCATCACTTGCTGTGAAAATACAGATGTTGGCTGTCATCTGCGGGCACAGGGTATCTGTTCTTCATTTGGTTAATCTATTCCTTTCCATTTCAGTGGGACCAGCAGTTAATTACATGCTCACATGTCCTGTAGTATTGTATTTCTTTTCCTATAAGCTTGATCACCCCAACTGTATAATTGTGAGGGTGTGCAGATAGAACTGATCTGTCTGTGATGTTTTCCACCAGAACTGGATTGAAGCCCCAAGTAACAAATTCTGTGAATTGGTGTTTGTCATGCAGGCACAGTATAACATTGTTTCCAATAAAAGTCTTTATATTTGTATAAATTCCTTTGTGCTTGCAAAAAACCACATTTTAAAATGAGGTAGTCGTAGTGGTTATATGGTAAGATGATATTATGCAAAAAACATCTTTGTTATTGACTGGTAAAATTTGATAGTCCATGGTAGGTAATTTGCTAAGAATAAATTGAGCTTTACACAAGAACACAGTTCCCCCTCAAGCTGAAAAATAATCCTGCTGCAGAAAGGTGGTTGTTGCAGGTTTAATCACTAATTTATCAGTAAGTTCTCTGATGAAAATTAATAATCCTGTTTAGCAGAAAGTACCAAAGCTTCTTAATTCTCTGGATCTCATCAACTGTGATACTGAGGATTACTAAGGTTGCTTGTGTCAAATATGATGAACCTGGTTAGAGCACAGTGTCTTCTTCACTAAATGTGGTTGTACTTTTTCTTTCTCTTGACATGACATTGTGTTGGGTCCTGTCTGTAAGAGCAGCCACTTACATTCCTTATCGAGGTGTGTTGCAAGTCTTGTTTAGCCTGGGAGCTATTTTGTGCTAAACTTTAAAGTTATATGGGGCTCCATGGCACCTTGCATTATTCCTGACAAGCCTGTTACTGTCAGTTCTGCATTTTTGATTTGTTATAATAGAAGTCTAGAGTTGAAACGTGAAGCTTTGAACCATTAGAAGATGGGAGATTGCATTATCATCATTGACACAGTAGTTTAATGACATCAAGTTTTGTTCTCTGTTGAATACAGATGAACCAAGTGCAGCACAAGTCAGAGATAAAATTTTCAGAGGTTAAGGCTCAGCTTTGGGAATAAATCCTTTCAGAGTGTGTAACTTCAGAAAATCCTTCCTAATGCAGGGATGTTAGCAAAAGCAGCTCTGATACATATCTTTGCATGGGATTGCTAGTGGCTAGTATTAAAATTGGTACTGGGTGTAATTTGTAGGGATTTTTTTATTTTGACCTCTAAAACATAGGCATTAGCCAATCTTAAATTTTATCCAAGTATAGTCTCTCTCTAGAAAAGAAGAAGCTAATTATCTATTAGTAGGATATGAAGTAAAGCATGTGGCCTTAGAAACAGTGTGTTAAGATACATCTCTGCCTAAGTGCAGTATTTACTGTCTGTCAACACAAATATATGTCCTCCCTGGAAATGATTCCATGAAAAGGCAGATGCCTGCAAATGTCAGTCGTTCATCATCTGTGGATAAGTTGTTGACTTACTGTCAGTGTCACTTTATCTCTTAACTATGGCCGGGAGCATTTGGTTTCTGTCCTTCAGGCAGGTCCAATTTAAGTGGAAAGCAGAAAGCTTGGTTTGAAAAAAGTCAGAACTTGTGAAATGTTTGTGTAAAAACTTCATGTGCTGTATAGAATTAGTGTGTTTGTCCAGTTGAGGTAATGCCTGAACTTGTTATGCATATGGCTTTGCAAAGATGATTTAAAACCAGTTTTAAAATACCGGATTGGAAAATGACCATCACCTGACTAACATGAAAACACAAACCTGAATTTGTAGTTCTTTGAAATGTTTGATTAATTTTCCTAATTTCTTTTCAGATAACAGAAGATTTCCTGGCAACCTATCATGCCAACTATGGCTTCCACGCAGATGAGACAGACACTTCATCTGCCCCTGGCACAGCCACTGAAAGTAAGCAGCCAGTAAGTTCTAAGACAGCAGGAACACAACCATCAGCAAATGAGAAAGGACCAAAACAAACAGATCCAAAACAAAAATCAGAAAAAAGGAAGCTGGAGCCAGGTAAGTGACAAAGTATTTCCCTATGTTTAGCTGTGACATGTGTAGTAACGAGTGAAAACTGGCAATTGTTCAGTGTTGTCTGGTACAGCAAAGATATGGGTTGTGCTGAAAATTTCCAGATGGTTCTAAATTGTATGGTGCTTCATAGATATCCTCCTAAGTGTGTATGCAAGGTGGAAAAAAGCAAATTAAGGCATGTTCAGAGCTGCCCCTTGAGCAAGCAAAAATTGTTAGAAATCTGATAGAATATAAACATTACCGTATGCTGCCATGTTTAATGTATTACCATAACTGAATTAAAACTTTTGTGTTTAGGATGGTTTCATGTTGAAGAAGACAGAAACACAAATGTTTATGTGACGGGTAAGTGTTTATTTATCTACTTGGAACTAAAGATGGTAAAAGAGACTCGTAAACATCTGTAATATTCTCTAGTCATCTGCCACTTGCAAGGTGCTTAATGTTATGTTCCTGACTGCATAATGTCTTGGTGACCTTTAAATTGCAGATGTGGGAGAGTAGTCAAAGGGACATGCTCTGTGCTTTTGTCTGCTAAATGTGATATTCTGTGAGCTGTGTCAGCCAAGTCACTAATTTGTTTGGGTTTTTTTAAGCAAAACAATTTCTGCAGGCTCTTAGGGGATAGAATAATGACAAGTTTATAACCAGATAGTGTATCAGCTATAAACATCACTTAATCTTTAATTTTTATTTTATTTAATAAATGCATAATTAAATTACTAGGTAAGAAAGAGGAAACAGTAAAAGAAAAAAAGGCTGAGAATAGAATGGGAAAATAATGGGAAAGCTTAAATGAAATTATCTGTGCCCTTATTATGGTGTTTCTCGACCTGTTTTGGATTGTGGGGAGCTACCCTTGGATGCATATACAGAAGAACATTTGTATATGTATATGCTCAGTGGCTCTGAGCAGTCACAGAAGTGCACATACTTGAATTCTCAAAAATCTTCATCCAGGCCAAACTAGCATGGAACATCCACATAATTTTCTTATCCATTTTGGTTTTTTTTCTTGTCCTTAATTCAAAGTTCAGACCTTATAAAGTCTATACATTTTCAGTCGCTCTTTTTGTCGAATTTGTAGGTGGAGAAAATAGTTGTCAGTTTATAGGTTGGGGGGTTTTTTTTGTCCATAGACCATACTCAAGCCTTCTGTTTGAATTTATTTTGCAGGTTTACCTCCAGACATTACAAAGGATGAATTTGTACAAGTCATGTCAAAATGCGGTATCATTATGCGAGATCCTCAGACAGAAGAACACAAAATCAAACTGTACAAAGATAAGGAAGGAAATCTTAAAGGAGACGGCCTCTGTTGCTATCTGAAGGTCAGTGGTGCACTGAAATGAAGTTTTCCTTCCCACTGAAAGTACTTGTGGCCGCTGTTTCAGAATCATATTCAGGAGGTTGTTGAAACATCTGAAGTGTAACTTGAAATTTAGGGCTCTCTTTTAAAGGTTTACTCTAGAAATGCCCACTTGTGCACCTCTTATCCAACCCCACCCTCTGCCTGAAAGTGGCCATAATAGCTGCTGAACATGTCTCCCTACACGTTCCTCTCTTGGGTGACAGTGATTATGGGGTGAAATGGGGGACTATTTACCTTTTACTTTGAAAATATGCTACTGTGTAACTGAGGATACTGTATACCAAGGACTGTAGTCCTGTATATACACTTTTAGTTGAGAACTGGTTGATTTCAGAACTCTGTTACGTTCTTTATTAAACCATAAAAGTTTAGGCTGCAGTACTGTTTCCTTCATGTGTTTCACTTGTGAATCTTTTGGAAGGTTGGTGCTTCCAACTGCAACCTGCTTTAATTCTGCAAGAGAAGCACCAGGCAGTGCTAAATCCAATGTCCTGTACTCTGTGCTGTTTTTGTAATTGGAGTAGTTAGGGCTGTTCAGTGCACAAATATAAAGACAGGCTCCACTCCAAAGGACTTTCAAGAAAATATTAAAAATTACATGAGAGTCTCAGCATCTGCTGTTCATGGAAAAGTGATACAAGCTTTATAGGAAATTAGTCCCCTGAAGTCTTTTTATTCTTTAAGTTCATCAGCTTGCCTGATGGTTGCAGTTTAGTTTCTGTGACATATTTGAATGAACTGTGTGCAGTTGCTTTTGGGAGCATTAATCAATTATAACAGGAGTGCAGAAATACTGGGTTTTGATCAAGAAAGCATTGCCAGCTGTGTGTCAGGAGATTTGGAAGAGAAGTGGCCTTTTCAGTGACAGGGACCTGATGCTTTGCACAATATACTTAACACCACGTTATTGGGATCATTTGACTGTGCTATATGCTTTAAAGCTTGTGCTGTGTTTTATTTTCAAATAGAGAGAATCAGTTCAACTTGCATTGAGGCTTCTGGATGAGGCAGAAATCCGAGGCTATAAATTGCATGTGGAAGTTGCAAAGTTCCAACTGAAGGGGGAGTATGATGCAAGCAAAAAGAAGAAGAAATGTAAAGACTACAAGAAGAAGCTGTCTCAACAGCAGAAGTTTGTATTTTTTATTTCAGTAGAATATTGCTTGAATTCTAAGTGCTATTAGTAAAGTGCTGCTTTCTTTCAAATGCAGTGCTAAGCTATGCAAAAGTTAAAGTCTTATCTGACAGTGAAATACCTTAACTAATGCTCATTTAAAGGGGAGCTACTCCTAAATTAAATGTTAATATAATGAGCTTCTTTGTGACTTAAACATTAAAATAATGCATAGGGAGCCATGGTCCTTTCAGGTGTAGAAGAAAATATTACAACTCTGGGGAGATAAGACACTTCTGAGTGTGTGAGTGTGCAAGGTATCCTGTCATGATATTTGGGCTTGCTGTTATAAGGTCATAACACTGACTGCCCACATGTATTTTGTACCATAATGCAATAGTTAAAAAAGGGCAAAAGATGCTTGGCTGCCATAGGAGAAAGTACTAAAATATCTCTGTAGATTCCCCCAGACATCTGTCTCTGGTATAAAATATACTGATTTTTTTTAATTGTACCTTGATTCATTGCTTTTGTCGCTTAAAAACTGTTTTTCTGCCTTTTGGAACCAAGAAGATGCAGATTAAAGAAGAAAGAAGTTTGAACTTTTGATATTTTATTGAAAGCAACATTCCACTGAACATTGTAAATAGTAATGCAGAAGTGTTTTACCATAGTTAAAGGGAGCAAAGGCTACTTGATATCTTATCTATTGAAAACAGAAGTAGCTTGAAATGTGTCTGCCCCAAGGATGCATTGGCAGTTCTTGTTGTGAGAAGTCTCCAGTGTGGAGATGATGAATGAAAATAATTAAACTGCATTTGACAGCAATTTGTGTGAATAAAATGACTGTGTTCCTTTTGAGTTGAAGAGCATAATTTACTGGTAAAACTACTCTCATTGGGAATCCATGTTTTCTTTAGCTAAAGTAGGAGATATAAGAAGGAATTTAAGATTTTCCCCTGATATATGATTTTGAGATTTAAAAGTGTGAGTATGTGGGGTTGTTTTGTAATAGGATATGAAGTAGGCATTTCTATGAGAAGTAACATCTGCTGTGAGAAGGCAAAATCTTAGAACAGGTGCCCTGAGTTACATGACTAGTTTGTGGCACTGTGGAACAAAACACATCTCACAGCAGTGCCTGTGTAGGAGTCAAAGTCTTATTGCATGTTTGTTTAAATAAAAGCAGTTAAGTTTTACTAAAGGGAATAGTGGATCTCCTTTTTTACAAAATAAGTTAGGAAAAAATGGCAAAATATCAGCATTTTAATTGTACTTGGCAGCAACTGATTCCTGTATCTGAGCTGAATCTAAGAAGGAATTAAAACTTCAAAATTATTTTCTTTGTGTTTAAAAAAATGCTTTGATTTTTACTATAATTTATATTCCTTCTTTGAGCTTTAAATACCTTTGTAATGCTTTGTAGAAGTGGTAAACCTGGGTAATTATTGTATGTTTTAGACGAATAACTTAACGCTTTGTGTCAAAAATACGTGTTGATGTATTGCAAAAAATGCCAAATTAATAATTTTTTTTCAACAAATACTTGTAGAAACTGAAGAGAGCCGCAACAATATCTTCTTACTGTTGCTTCATTTCATTAGACAGCTGGATTGGAGGCCGGAGAAGAAAGATGGTGCAACTCGAATGCGACATGAACGCATCGTTATTATCAGGAATATGTTTCACCCAAAGGACTTTGAGGTAGGAAAATGCTGTTTGCTACTGTAGGTTGGGCTGTTAACAGTTAACATTGTCTGAAGTTTCTGCCATACAAATTTTAGCAAAATTCTAAGCAGATGAGAACCAGATTTGGGCAGGGCATTCTCCTGTACCAGACATCTGCTTGAAATTCATTCAGCTCTCTGAAAACAAGAAAAAGATGGTGGTAAGAATGTATTTTTCAAATCAGCCTTTTTCACTGTCTGTATCCTGACAATATTCCTTTTTGGGATGGAAAGAGGAGTAAACAACAGTAACTGTTAGGATGGAGAAACCAGCACAAAATAGCTTTGTTAATAAGTAGCATTTATAAAATTCTAATAAGAACTGTCTGCCAACTCTTAGGTGGCTTTGAAAATGCAGCATAGCAGCACTTACTTTATGAACTTCTGATGGGTTGGCACATGGCTTCCATTAGTGACTGAGCAAAAATAAAGCTGAGAGAAGTGAATGCTTGTGTTTAATTAAAGCTGTGTGACTGCTTTGCAGGAGGATCCCTTAGTGCTAAATGAGATCAGAGAAGATCTGCGGACAGAGTGTGAAAAGTTTGGACAAGTAAAGAAGGTTCTCATATTTGATGTACGTATTTTTAAATGCTGTGTTGGCAGAACTGATGTAATGTGCAAAGCTGCAAAACGTTTAGGCTGCTTTAAATATGAGTGGAGTGTTTATTTGGTTTTGTATGTTTATTTCATGGAAACTTGATTTAGTCTTTTAGTATTTTAAAACTGCTTTGAAACTTAATGTCTAAGCACCCATCAACTTCAGCCTAAGTGAAGGCAAACTAACTCTTTTGAAGAAGTTGAATACAAGTCACAAGTTTGAAAGTATATAAATACATTTAATTGTATCTAAGCTAGCTGAAACATTTCCTGTTTCCTGTGTTCAAAAACTGTGTTCTGTATGCCAGTAGAACAAAATATGTAAACTTGGAAACTGATATTTTCAAACACAGCTATGTATTATCAGAATGGAGCCATAATCTGATTTTGTAGCACAATCTAAAAGATACTGGAATAAGCACACTGGTTAGAATATTAAATGAAAGGTGTCTCTCCTTACAGCGACACCCTGATGGCGTGGCTTCTGTGTCATTTAAAGAGGCCACAGAAGCTGATCTGTGCAAGCTCACTCTAAATGGAAGGTGGTTTGGTGGCCGTCAGCTCAGTGCTGAAACGTGGGATGGTGTAACAGATTATCAGGTAACCTTTCCTGCTCCTATTTCATCAAATATTTCTTCCAAACCATAAATCTGTTTTAACTCAAGAAGTGTTTGGCATCCCCATCCCCTGCCCACCCCTGCACTATCTTGCTTCTCCTCAAAAACTGCTAGAATGTCCCCCAAAAAATCATTCTGAATTATTCAACTTAGCAAAAAATTAAAGGACCTGTTTTGTGTGTTGGAGATGTCAGTTTGGAGCATTATCCACTGCATGTACAGATTGTTAGTTCACAGTCAGCAGGGCCTTCTGAACTCTTGAGGTATTTCTGTAAGATAAGTGTTTGTATAATTTTATCTGTGTAAATACTCATTTAGACAAGGATGACTTCGAAATTATATGTATTAACATCTCTTTTTAACAGGTGGAGGAGACTGCAAGAGAAAGGGAAGAAAGGCTGAAGGTGTGGGAGACATTTTTAGGGGATCCTGATGCAAAGGAGCAGCAAACTACATCTGGTTCGGATTCTGCATCAAGTAGCGTTAAAGCGCCTGAAGGCAAACAACCTCCAGGAGTTAATGACACACCTAAGGAGGGTGCAAATGATGAAGCTCCTAAGAGGGAGAATAATGGTGAGGGCATTAATGAAGATGGAGCTCCATCCACAGACAGCAGCCTTGCAGGCAGCGATGGTGAAGCTGATACATAGCACCTTTAATGCTTTATGAAAGCATGATTTTTAGGGTGATGTTTGAGTTGATCCCTTTCTTCAGGGTGACTGCAGACAATATTCATATGAATATAGGCATATTAGAATGTCATCAACTGTGTGCTTTGAAGTTTTCATTAAAAGCAGTATTTAATGAGGTTCTAAAAGTTTGTATTAATTGGCTGTTCAGGTAAAGTAACTCAAGTTGCCAAGAATGCAGTAAAACTCATCAGGCTTCTTTTGTTCTAACTATGCTTGTCAATGTTCCATCATGTGAGTGTGAAATACATTCTAACCCTTAAGTTTATGTAACTGTATGTAACTTAAGTAATGCAAAGCTATTACAAGATTTGTGGATTTTACTGTTAATTTTCCTGTACCCCTTGGAACTCAGTATTTCATCCTTTAAAATGATTTGTGTCCTGAGTACTTTGGTTCATTTTATGGAACAGATGCTGTGATACATATGGGGTGAATGCATAGGATGTGTTGCTATTCATTAGGTAGCAAATGATACGAGTAGTACCAAGTCACAAACTTAAAAGAAGTGGAAAACAGCGTTGCCATAACCACCCTCAGGCAAACCGAGTGAAGACAGATTATTAAATCACAGCATTCAGTAAATTACTTTTTCCTTCCCCTATTTAGACCTTTTGTTGATGTTAGATAGAGGCTGGAATTATGTCAAGGAGACTAGAAATGCATGAGCACACACATTTTAGGACATAATGAAATAGATAGATCTTAAACTCTCATGGTCTGTATGCAGTAGGTATCAAAATAGGCTTTCAATTTTTGTGGTGGCTTTATTAGTTTTTGCTTTTATATTAAAGGTTTTTGTTCCACTTTGTTAGCATGATGAGTGTAAGTTCTCAACATTTTAGTTTAGCCCTGCATGCTCTTCAGAGTGGGGAGGATCTTCCATATTTCATAAGATTTAAAGGCTTTTGGCAGCTCAAACTACAGTTTGTTGTGCAGAAGTTAGAAAACTTGAAAACATGCTTTCAAATAATGCTCTTAAAAAACAAATGCTAGCCCTCTTAGAAATATTTCCAAAAGCAAGGATTTAGAAGACATTCTAACTTCAGGTATCTTAATACATGGCAGGCTATCAAAAATAACTGAGGGAGCTGTTTTGGGCATAGTCATTCTTAATTTAGAATCCTGTTATTTTGATAAGTAAGGGTAGAAGAATATGGATTTAGGCACTAAATAATTAAAATACTGGTGCTAAATTCATAGCACGTTGTTCATATGGGTGGTAACCAGTACACATTTGTAAGGAGGATCTGTTGAATTGTTTTAATTCATATTGGATTGCAAGAAACTATAGATGCTAATTCCTGTATTTCCATCATGAGGTATTTGGAATACTCTGAAAATTTGTGCTCTGAGATTACCATATATATTTTTTCAAGAAGTCTATATGGTTCTCTTATTTTGTTGGGGTTTTTTTTAATATATAATCAGTATGTGTGGGTAGCTATGCCAACCAGGGCATCTAAGTGAACACCTGCCACTGTGGTTATAAGTTACATCTTTTTTGTGACAAAAAATACCTGATCTTACAACAGAGATTATATTTGAATTCAGAGGTTAAAAGTCGAGGGCTCATTATAAGCTGGCATGACAAATGTCCCTTTTTGAGTTGCATTATAAGGGAGAGCTGTAGCTCTTGCCAGCTAAAAAAGTCCGTTTGCTCCTGTTTCCAAGTGTGAATTGTATGTTTCAGCAAAGCAGGTCTTTGAAGAATTCAGGGGATCTGAAACACTGCCTGCTTAGTAGCTGCACGTGGTGGCATGTTCTGATACATCTCTGGGTTGTGTTGGTTCTGCCTTAGTTATTTTTATTGGTAATAAGCACCACAGACCTTTGAGAGCTGGGAGTGTTTGCATGTGAGGAGTGATTTAATGTGGTGGGTATTGCTTTCAGTGCTCCTTTTTTTCCTTCCAGCTTCTAGACTCCAGGCTTTAGATCAATTACTCTTGTGTTTTGTTCGCTTCATTTTTTTTTTAAAGGAGCCCCAGTCATGTAACACTACACAGTTAAATCACCTGTTTTACAGTGGAATTGCAACTGATGTAGGGAAACTTGTGGACAAATGTATAAAACTTGTACAGTTCTATGAAGCCTTATTATGGTATCAGATATGAAAAATAAGGTTAGTGTAGTGTATTATTTGAGAAATAAAGAATCATTTTATGTGCAGTGACCTTCCTCTCTCCAATTGATGTACACATTTGACTGGCTTGCTGCAGAAGTGCAGTTGATGTCAGTCCTTTCACCTTTCTCTCTAGACCTCACACTGAAATAGAGCACCAAGAAAGACTGAGACCAAATGCTTTACTGGCTTTCCTATTAAATAGGGTTCTTAAGGAAATAAAAGCTGTTTTTTCATGCAAATACGTTGTTCTGAAGTGTGGCATTACACTCAAACTGGTATTTTCCTTTTGTCTACCTCTGTTTTCCCCAGTAAAATGTAAAAATATATTTTTATAAACTACTCATTGAGTTATTGCATTTAGTAGTCCAAGGAGAGGTTAATGCAGCTGTAACTTTCTTTTCAGCAGATTTTCATTCAGACTGAATTCTTTTGACATTTTCCTTTTTTGAAATGATGCAAATTTTTATAAATTAATCTGAACAGAAATAAAAAAATCACAAAAGTTAAAATTACTATTTTGAAGTATGACTGTGACAATCTTGTTGTATAGAGCAGTAATGTTTAATACCAAATTTTAACAAATCTGAAGCTGAACAAGGTGAGTTGCTTTTTAAACTTACATATTTTTCTGACTGAGCAGCATCATACATAAGTTGGTAAGAAGTTAAAACCACCATGGAATTTTCAATGTATTTGTTCTTTAATTAAAAGTGCTGTTTAATTACTTGCTCACTAGAAGTGACAAAATCAAACTTTTTGTTTGATTTCTAATATATTGTAAGCTTTTGGTGAGAGGTTCATTGTAAGAGAATCTGTCTCCTTCCCTCTGAGTATGATGAAAACAATAACCAGCAGGAGGCTGAAACAATTTGTGGATAATCCTTGTTGCTCAGTTTTGAACTGGAGAAATACTTGTTTCTATTAGTTCACACAGTGTAACAAAATGGATGTGAAGCCACTTAAACACAACAGCAGGGACAGAGTATTAAGTGATCCTTCAGTACAATTCAGCAATAATTGCTTTTTTAACCATACCAGCCAAAATCATTTCTTAGCTTCAAGATACATTGGTAGTTTGCTTTACAGTCAACTGCTCTTTAGTGCTTTGCTGGCAAGGAAGTTTTATGGGGTTACAGGTATTTGCCAGAGATGACGTGGCTTGAGGAGCAAGGCCAAGGTAGACACCTGGAAACAAAAAGCCCCGAAAGAAAAGGGTTTCTTGAAGGCTTTCTCTTTTTCTCGCAGGTTCTGGAATGTTCATATACAGCTGTAAAGAGAGAATTAGTTTCATTTTGCATCAAAATGTTTATCTGTTTCTCCTGCCTTTTTTTTTTAATTACTTTTTTTAATTGAATTTCAGTCCCTCGTACAGCTTACATTTTGTATAAGGATTGCAATTCACTTAAAATCATTAGTATGTTAAATGCAGTGCATTTTAGCTAAATGTCCTAGACATTATTCAGTTAAGGTTAACCTATTTACAATTACAAATAATTCACTTAATTCACTTAACTCGAAGGTATTGGATGCTTCATAGAAACCCAAACTTACCTTTAAATTTTCCAGTAAAATCGATATTCGTACCCTGAATTCTTGAACCTAAACAAAACAAATTGGAGAAAAAAAAATTAAAAATACTTACCTATAGATGTTAATTGGATTTTAAGTTCTCATTTCTGAATTTGAGGAAACATACTGCAGTATGGGAAATGAATTCTGTGAGTTGTGTACTTGTGTTGATTTGACTTGTGTGTATTTTAGTGCTTATTATACACGGCTTGAAGTCTTACTGTCAGGATACTCTGGAAGTTCTGTAAAATATTTATAGAATTATGAAATCTTTTGCAGCAAATTGGTTTTTTGCTCATTCTGTAATAAGAAAGTATATTGTTAGATTAAACTTTTCAGTAAGTTGACTTGGAATTTTTTTCTGACTGGTGATTTTTCTTTCGATAAATTGACCATTTTCATTTATCCTTTAGAAAGCCAACATTTAAAAGCAATGGTAATTGAATAATATCTAGACTTGTGACAGCATCTGAGAATCCCTTGGTTTGTCTTCAATTTGTTTCTTAAAGGGGTTGTGTTTTATACTACCTTTTTAATAAACAAACTGGTGAACAGAACAAGTCTTTGCTGATTCGTTCTGAGATAATGTATTTGTCTTTTTTCCCCTCAGTAGAAGATACAATAGCCTTTGGTGCACAGGGATTTTTATAAAATACATGTGTTAGCAAGCCAGAGCTTTCCAGCCGGATCCAGTAGACGTGTTGCTGGAACTGTAAGTGGGATATGGTATCTGTTCCCCATTTGTGGGTTTTGTCTTCTTCCTGGCTTGGTGTGTTAATGGACCTGCACAGATATAAAAGAAGTAGAAGGGATGATTGCAGACACCATAATTATAAATGAGATTGAGGGGTTTTTATTTGTTAAAGACAAGTAGAATTTCAATTTTGATTCTCAAAAATAAAGATTTTTTTTTTTCAATTTTGTTTTCTTCAAAGCTTTGACACTTGGCTTAAAAAGCACTGGATATCAGTTGCTCAATTCCTGTACTGAAGAACAGGGATTATAATCCCATTTTACCCAGTAGTTCCTTGTAGGAGCTTTAAACTGATTCCATTTTAACAACCAGCCAAGTGCTTTAACTGCCAACCTGAGAGGGAATTTTTGAATGAGATCTTGAAAAGCTTTAGCAGAAGAAATCTCTGCTGTGTGAGCTAGTTTAGAAAAGGGGATCAAAGAAGGAGTGATGGAGATGTTGAGGGCTCTTGCCCTGCTGATGGACTGGAATCCAGTGTGTCTCACAATGAAAATGTGTTTATGCAAAGAGTGTGTCAATAAAAGACTAAGCACCTTCAAGGGAATCTCAGCCTGGTAGTTAAGTTGGTCTGGGAGATGGCAGAGGGCGGATTCATATGTATTTAGGCAGAGGGAATTGAATTGTGCTCTCCTGCTTTCTGGATGAGTAAACGAACTCCTAAGCTGCTCTATAAAACACATAATGTCACCAGTTTGGTGACTCTAGTTCCCAAGGTGTTTTTTCCAGCTGAGACTGGCAAGTTTGACCCTGTTTCAGCATTTCTGGAATGACTGCAATTGGGTAATTTTGGTAAACTTGCTATTAAAAAAACCCCAAACTCTATTTCCTGCTATAGCCCTTGAAGAACAAGAATATTTTTATTTTCTGAAGCTTTCTGCAGTCATTTAAACAGATCCAGTGAAGAAGAGAGAGAAAAACAGTTATCAAGTTTTTCTGGATTGGAGGCAGATCCTACTTTCCCTTCTTGTAGATGTTGCCCACATAATACTGAATATGTCCTAGCCTGGCATAGGAAAAACCTTTATCATCCTGGCTAAATTTGGCTATCTGCCATAGCTTCATCATCCTACTCTAAACTCTTCCAAAGTCCACAGTCCTCTTTATTGTGTACACATTGTCATTAAAAAGAAAAAAAAAAAAAAAAGAAAACAAACCAACAAACCCAAACCTACTTACAATCCTATTTTCCTCATTCCTGAAACCTCCTAACCTGGTTGACTTGTTGGAGTGCATTTCATGCATTCTTAGCAGATAGGCTGAAGGAAACGCCTTGTTCACGCGCAGCTGGAGGCTAAAAAGTGTGTGAGGAGTTCATGAACGTGGCTTGTCTCCTGCTGCAGTCGCTGCAGAGCACACAGAGCCTGCCGGGCCCCGGGAAGGATCCCAAACCTGCTGGACACACCATGACCATCCCGCACCCGAAACATCTCCCTGGTGTGACACCGCTCCTGACAGTGAGTTAAGGTAGGAGAACTCAGGGGTAATTCCAACCCACCTTCACTGACTTTCTCAGATGTTCCCTTATTTGTTCCCTTATCTCTGGATGAAAGAGAATGCCTGCTTGTTAAGTTGTTGCTTAATACTTGGGAAGTGGAAATTTTTTTAATTTGCTTTTAAAACTGGTTTGAGCTACATGAAAGCAAGAACAGAGAGAGTTCCCTCTCTGATGCTCCAGTGATGGGCAATCAGTACTGTGAGCAAGGGTAGGAATGTGAGAGACATTGTAAAGTATTGTCACTTGTGATGAGCCATCAACAACCATTTCTCTAAAGCCTGTGTTGAGGACACCTCCTTGTCCACCCTAAGGACAAGTAACTTGGATAATTACTTGCACTATTCTGCCGTAATTAATCCATTCTGAGAGCAGTGTGAGGTGAGCTGAGCCTGCTTCATCCTGAGCTCCACTTCTACTCCACTTTGACAACAGTTTGTGGCAGTTTGTGGAAGGATTTCTGCCTTCTTTTGAAGACTTCCTGCTGGAAGATGGAAGAATAGGAAGTTCAGGTAATGAAGACAGCGCCACAAATTTAGATCCTGCCTCCTGGGACATTAGATTCTTCATGTGCATATGATCACTGAGGGACTGAGATGTAACCTAGGTTATATCCAGCCTTCCCATGGCTATTTATTGGAAAGAACAAGAGGTTTTCAAAGGAAATGATAAAACAAAAAAGAGACAGATGACCTTTCTTCTTTAAAATATATTATTTTCGCACAAGCTGCTGCACAGCAATAAATGGTGCTAAAGGAGCTCAGAATTAATGTCAAGAGCCAGTTAATGCGTGTTAATGAAAGTGGTACAAAGACTGAATGTCTTGCACTGAGTGAGGAACAGGAAAAGTGAACCTCTGGGCCAGAGCTAATGCTCTCTAAATTGTATGTTGATGTGTAGTGTTGGAGCAGTGTAGGAAGAGCTGGTTTGCTGCTTGCTGTGGGGATGGCCTGATGTCCTTTCTCAGGCCATGTGATCACTGATGTCTTTGCCAAGCTTTTGCTGCTTTGGTTGGAATTTTCAATGGCAAGTGCTGGCCTCCAGCTGAGCAACCAGAAGGTTCCTTCACCTAAACAGTGGGTTGCTTTCTAAAACAAGATTGGGGAAAAAACAGCACCTCTTCCTGTGCCTTGAAGGTCTTCCAGTTGTTTGGCTGCATTGTGCTAGTTCCTGCTCCCCTCACGGGCCTTGGGAAGGTGCCTGTAAATTAGGAAGAAGTTTTTTTGGTGTAAGTTTTCCATGTCTGGGAAAGTTGGGTCAGTTTTAAAATTGTGAAAGATTATCTTCTGAATCAGATGACTGTTAAAGTATGCCCTTGCATTTCCTGGCTGGTGACCAACCTGAACGTGTCCTGTTCCCATCCCTGTGTTTTGGTGGATGTGAGGCCGGAGCTGGGGCAAAGCAATAGGAATCCCAAGATAAGGACTGAGGAACTCTGGAGTTTGAACACAAGTTGGTATTGATGGCAGGGGATTAGGGCTGGCTGAGCAAGGGACTGTGAAGCAGGGAGAACTGAACAGAGCACAAGGGAGAGGGAGATGGAGGTAACAAGCAAAACTAGACATAGAAGCAAGTGATAAACATGGACAAGAAGTTTGTAGTTGAAGGATTAAAATGGTGATAGATTGTGGTTTGATAACCTTAATCCTCATATTTCTTGATGCCTGTATACTTGGTTTTGCAGCCTGAACAGTATTTTCATGTGTAAGAAATTCTGAGAAACCATCTGAAGGCAGCATTCACAGGCTCTTCAGGGTGTTCTTTGAGACACAGATGAGTGCAATGTTTATTGGGAAGCTTCTGGGGATTGGGGGGTTTATGACTAGGAAAGAAATCAGATAAATGCTAGGAATAGGTTAAGCAATGCTGCATATTGCAGGGTTAGCTGGATGGAAATATAAATCAAATGATTCATTAGGTTTTGCGTGGTACAACTGGCTATTGGCCAAAGGTTTGCCTGGTCTCTGAAAAATAACAGACTTCTTTTTGCTACCAAGGTAAATTGATTATGCTATGCAGTGTCATGAGCTGACAATGAGTCTGGAAAATTGAATAGAAGCAGCAGGCACTTCTCATTGCATTTGTAGCCTGAGCGTTGTTAAATATGATTCTGATTAAGGCAGGACGTGTGAGCCGTGGTTGGGGAACTTGTTCCCCTGCGGCCAGAAACTGCACAAATGCATGAAAATGATGCTTCTCCAGGGCAAGCAGTGACATTCCTTGTCCTACTCTTACCATATCTGGCAGCAGATATTTTTTAAGGAGAACAAAAAGGACTCTTATAGTCTTCTGTTGATTTCCTGCAAACTATTTTAGTGTAGTTCCTGCCTTAAATCTGTAACTTTGGGTTGGCCCACAGTGTGTGTTTCAGCAGTCTTGCTACCAAAGTTTTAACTAACTGGCAGACCCATCATGTTCTGAGGTAAATTGTTTCAAACAAAAAAGATTATTTGTTTGGCTTTGGGTTTGGTTTTTTTTACTTGAATTTGTCATGATTTGAATTTCTAATAATTTAATCTGAGTGTCTTTTTCTAACAGGTGAAGCAGTTACTCTCAGAAGTCTTTTTATTGTGGAGGTCTGTGCTGACAGTGATCAAGGTACTTCAAACTTTACCTTATCTAAAATTATTATTTTCAGCTCTAATTAGTGGTGGAGTTTTGTTTTTTTTGTTCTTCTTGTTTTGTTTTGGTTTGGGTTTTTTTTCACTGTGTCAGTATGTTTTTGAGACATACAAAAACCAGAAATGGATGAAGCATTTTGATATGTTCCCTCTGAACTTCATTCAGTGACAGTGCCACCTCTGAATTACTTTTTAAGTGCTTCAGTTATTCCAGCACTGCTCTATCCTGAGGGCACATTTGCACAGCAGTAGGTCCTAAGGCCGAGGGTCACGGTGAGAAATGACAGCTGGTAGATAGATGTGCCCATTTTGCCCAAGTATTCCATGTTAAAAGTATATAATAAGGAAATCAGTAAAGAAAAGGTGCATGGAAAAAACAGAAACCCAGATAGAGAATCTAATCCTACTAGCACAGTTCTTCTGGCCCTACCATTTTCAGGAGGAAGATGGGCTCACCACTGACTGGCCACTTTAAGCTGAATATTATTGTTTTGACCTGTCTGGGTTTGTTTTGTTTGGTTTTGGTTTTTTTTTTGTTTTGTTTTGGTTTTGCTTTTTTTTTCAGGAGCGATTGGTTTGTAAAAATGGAAGAAACAAGGAAGCTCTCTCCAAAGCCATGTAAAAGCAAAGAAGCTGTGAAAACAGAGTGGGGATCTCAGAGTGTTGTGTTTACCTATTTCCAAGGGGATATTAACAGCGTGGTAGATGAACATTTTTCCAGAGCTCTCAGCAATGCCAAGAACCCACAAGACCTGAGCACAAAGCACAAGGGTGACAATGTTGTCCTGAAGAATGGTGAGCCACTTTCCATGGTGTTGGATGGGGGTGACTGTCTTTCACTAAGGAATTTAAGATCTAGTGAGCTTAAATTTGGAACTGTGTGCAAATAGAAAGAATGAAAATCATACTTGTAAAGTCCTGGATTATGTAGCAGGGACCTCCTGGGTAAATCCCTGTGCTTGCTGGGGTGATTCCCAAATTCTCCATGAGCCTGTTGGCAGGACTAGGTCATCATTTTCCAGCCAAGTGTGGCCATCACTGTCAGATGCATTAAATGCATTATGACTTAAGTTGTTGTCTTTGCAAAAATGTATTTGTTTAAGCGTACAGTTGTTAAAAAACCTGCCTATGCCAGTGATCTGTAAGAAAACACACGTAATACTTATTTGGAAGTATTGGTGGTGGTGGTTTAGCCTGCTTTTAATATTAATTTAGGGTTGTTTTTTAAGATAAGCAACACTAAAGTGAATAAATATATCTTTCCATAAAAATGAATATGCAATCTGGTGGCCTTCCCTTAGAAGTCCATTGGAATTCGCCTTAGGAAAAAGTAAGAACTGATGAGACTTCAGATGCTTTCTCTCTCTTTTTAAGCAGATAGCATGTCTCCCCATCAGTGGAATTTCTCATCACATTGCTACAAACCGTATCCCTCATCTTCCGCCACGAACATGTCCAATTCCGGCCTGAATTTTCCTGCTGCCGGTCTGGGAGGCCAATACCAGCCACCAGCTCTGCGCAGTCACCCAGCTCAACCCGCAGATCTGTGGCCCTTCCCTTCCATTGGGTCTCCCGGTGTCACCAGTTCCGTGTATCATCCTGCCCTGCCCAACCTGCACGTGGTGGATGAACCCATCTCTGACAGGAAATACGGTTCTCTCCTCGGCCTCCTGCAGCAGGAGAGGTGCCTGACATCCATGCAAGAATGTCCCGTGAAGCAACACTCGAGTTCTGCTTGTATGACTGGACCTGCTAGGTTACAAAATATGAGTCAAAGTTCAGCTCCTGGGGGAGGTAAGAAAATACTTACTATCACTTTATTCTTTGATGGCATCTTATGTGAAGGGTCAAAATAATACAGTCTGTTCCTAAGCTTCTCAAATTTCAACAGGTAACCATGATGTGAGCTGTGGTACTTGGGACTGATTAGCTGCACAGTATTTTACCTTCTGGCTTACATTGGGGAGGTATTTTAAGTGAATATAAACGTTATTCACAGTGCTATCAGGATCTCTGCCCCATAGGTAGCAGGTCTGATGGGTAACAAATGCTCCCTTACTGGGACCAGAAAGGGGTGGTCAGGAAAGATCCCTGGACAACCTCACTGTGCAGGGTGGTAATGATGTTCTGAATACAGGATGGGAAGCTGCAGCCCTTACCAGCATGGTCAGGGGTTTTCTGCCTCCCAGTCTCTGTCTGTAGCTGGAATGATGAGGGTACAGGGGCTGGAGGGCCAGCCTTGCCTTGTCTCCTGGCTAACTGCTGCCTGCCATGAAGCACTGCTGCCCTGCCTGTCAGAGGCTGTGTTTGCTCCCTGCAGATATCCCAGAGCTAATGCAATTCCCACAGAAGTGATGATTGCTGGTTATTTATTATCAACAACTAGTAGGAATACCAATCCTAGATACCACCAGCACACAGCAGAAAGATGGTGGATGACTGAAATCCATTTCCCAGGAGCTTAGGTCCCCCCAGCAGCTAGATCTGCTGGATAAAATTGCTCCCTTGTGAGTAATTTCTGCCTTTGAGAAGCTGTCTGGGATCAAGCTTCCTGGCTGGAGCCCTGGTGCCCTGTGCCTGCCTTGCTGTTCCTGGGCGTTCCCCAGTCAGGCAGCTCAACACTGGCCTCCAAGAAAAAGGGTTGTGAAATTGTTTAGGGAGTCTGCTGGAAAAATACAGCATGTCCTACTTGGTGCTTCTAGATAAAAAGGACCAGGCATGTGAAGGAGCAATCCTGAGGCTTAGGTTTTGAAAAATAACCAGCTGTGAAATACCTACTGGTTACCCAGTTTCGAAACTGCACCAGCAGTAATTTGGCAGAATGTGAGCTAAAGACTGCCTGCAGGTACAAACAGGAGTTTATCCACAGTTTCTCTTTTGAGGATACAACCAAAGCTGTGTTGTTATGAGGACCCCAGCTGTAGGTGTTTTGTTAACTCATTCCTGCTCCAATGTCTGATGCCTGTCTATGTCTGTGCATGGAAAAAGGAGAGTGCTCTGTCTTCAGCTGCAATGCAAACTTCCTACTCATGGTACATAGATTGAGTTGAGGCTTTATGTATGTGTTGCACAGGTACTCATTCTAGTCTTTTTGCCTAATAAATGACAGTCTAATTACTTTAAAGACATTGCCTGTACTTCTAGGATTTAATTTAAGAACAAGGTTAGGGTGCCCTCTTCCCCCAAGGGGGCAATATGAGCCTATCAAGGCTTGGGAACCTCGAGAAATGACTCCTCCAGAAAAGAAGATATTTTGTGAAAGTAGTCTTGGGGTCAAAACAGGGAAGCACTGTTAACAGAAATGGACATTTTTCCCCAAAATTTCAAAAAGAAAATGAGTGGGGAAAAACTGAAAAGGAAATTAAACAGCTCAGTATTCCCCAGCCATGGCCTTTTCTTTCAGGATGTTTACAGGGCCTTTCTGAATATTCAGGGAGCCTCTTAACACCACATGTGTAACACCACACATGTACTTATCAAACAAGAAGGATTGATAAGAAATGGCTGGTCCACGTTCACAGGGAGTCTTTGGCAAATCCCTCAGATGTGTGCATTTAGTCTGGCTGTGGGAGTCCCTGTTTCCTGCCTCTATCTGTTAAATATACTTCTTGTGCTGTGTCATGTTTCAGAACAGCTGATATTTATATTTATGGAAGTGTATGTGGCTGTGCCAGACAGCACAGAGCTCCCCAGCACCTGTGCTATAGGCTGGGCTGCAAAAGCACAAGGTTTCTTTAGGAATTACTGTCTACTTTTAGCTCTGTGTTGAATCTCTGCTCATCCCTGGTATTTTTTATGATTTTTTTTTTAAGAGAGGAAAGGAAGCTCTTACCAAGACTCAGAAAATCCCAGTGTAAGCCATGCCACTGCAGGTGAGTAATGAAAGCAACAGGTTTGGAACAAATCAGTGCTCACCTATGAAGGACATTCTTAAATATTCTGCTTATACATGCAGAATTAAAGCTGTTTCCTTGTTTGCTTCCAGGCTGTATTTCAAAAGCTTGTTTTTCCCCAGATAGACACATCACCTCCCATATCTACATTAACAAAGAAGAAGAAAAAATGACGTTATATTAAAATGAGATACATGATTTTTTAACCCCATGTACTTTACTTTTTATATCATCAGGCTACCACTTCGTGATGCCTGTTTTTCACTGGTTGTCCAAGTTTCAGGTCCTAGAAAGATAGACTACCTCTTTATTTGTACCTGAAGCACCTGGCTTCAGGCTGAGTGGCACTGCTGCAGTTTGCACCAACAAACCCACCACACTGCTAGGAGAGCTGGGCTAAGAAATTACTCCCAAAGCCTTCAAGTTTCCATATTTTTATTAGTCTCTTGAGACTGGGTCATACCCTGGTGTTGGTTCCTTGATGTGCAATGTTTTGGGGATACTTAGGATGGGTCATTCTGGTTATTCTAGTAAGGGCTCTTTTGCACCAGACCCAAAGGTGCAATTTTGTTTGCACAACGCCTTAGGAGATTGCATGGAATGTGCTGTTTGACTCTACTGATGCTGCTGTGTCTTTCAGGTATTCAGATTCATGACAGAAGACAAGACTTGTACTTTTAGCAAATGGATGTTTCTACTTTATCCTGAAAGAGAAAGTTCTTTCTGTGAACTTTTATTATTTGCAACTGTGAATCAAGAAGAAATGAATTGCAGCTATCCTGTGCTTTTTCTCTCAGCTGGAAGAATACATGTACTATTTACTATTGGGGGAATGAAAAACTCATCTTTTTCTATACAGTAAATAATTTCTAATAGCTGTGGTATTAAACCTGACGGTATGTTCGTTGTGAAGAAATATTGTCTACTTAAGGCTTTTCATGTAGCCCTCTTGAAAGGACTCTTAGCATTTTTTAATCTTTCTGTGTTTATTCATTTGCCCTCTCTTGATAAGAAGCACAATTATTATCAATGCAGTTGATAACTGATAAGTGCAGGGTTGCAGTTTGCATAAATTCGATGCTGCAGCTTCTTAGCTTGACTTGATACCCCCAGATTGTTTAAAATAGTCTTAGGTCCTGGGCAAGAGACTTCAAGACAACCACGGGTCAGCAAAGCACGTAATCGTGTTTGTGTTTTGAAAGCACAGCAATTTGTAACTGTACTTGCAATTCCCATGGATATTCTTTGGAAACTATATAATATGCTTATGTCTGAAGGCTCTGGTTTGCCCTCTCAGTGTTGTATAATCATCCTCTAGAAAGCAGTGAATTCATGCTGGCTCTGAGAGGCAACCTGGATCCTCATTGGGTGCAATTAAAATACCACTGAGCAAAAAGCTGGAGGTAGGAATGCTCTATTTTCTCAGCCTCTCTGCAGGTGTAAAAGGTTCTTTTTCTAAATAAACTCAGTGGAGTTGAATTTTGAATTACTGAGCATGAAGGACTGGGCCAGCTGAAGAAACAGGAGTCAAACCCTTTGTGGTGGCTGCATCCCCCAGACCTCAGAGCAGCTGAACAGAGAGTCTTGATGCTCCTCTGTGCAGCACAAGTGGCAGATTGAACTGTGCATCAAGACTGAAACACACATTCAGATCCCCCCCTTGCTTCACCACTCACCCTTGGCAAATACATTTGCAGAAGCTACTGTGAGTAAAACCTCCTGTCTCTAGTGTTTGGGTTTGTGTGTGTGATCCCTGTACTCAGAGACATTGCTTAGCCTTTATTGTAAATCCTAAGGATAAAAAAGATTTGGGTTTGGTTTTCTCCTTCTCCATTAGCTATATATTAATTTAATATAAAGGAGCATGATTAACTTTTTCAGACAGCTCTTTGCAGTTGCTCAAGGAAATTTGACCTTTGAGATCCTGGAGCTTGTCAGTTTGTAGGACAAATCCTGAGCTGGTATAAGTGGTTGTGACTTATATCACATGTCTCTGCTGCCACTTCTCCAGTTATAACACCTTGTGTAATTTTATAAATAATTTTAGTTCAGCAACTTCAGGTGTTTATGGAAGTGACTTAAAAGAAAATTTTTTTAAAATCTCAGCTTGTATCTTGCAAGTTTGCTGTAGCAGATACATGCTCTAGACCAACCTGTGATCACATGCAAGAGGAACAGTTTTAACTAAACCAATAAAAGATAGAGCAACATCCTGTCTCCCTAGAGATGAGCACTGAAAAAAAATTACTGGGTTTTAATATTTCTACAAAATTACTTTTCTTCTGTTTTCATTTTATTAATAGCTCTCCAAGTAGTTTTCTTTTTGTTATCCCAAATCACTTCCCTGATTTTTAAGGCTGTGTGGTAATATAATCAATCTGACTTCCTCTATGGGCTGAAGCCAAGATTTCCAAGCTGTACTTTATATGTCTGCCTTACTGGCATGTGCCATGATTCCATTTAACTTACTGCTTCAAAATAGTGAAATATTATTTTTTTTTCTCCCTCTACCATCCCTTCTAAATGAAAATGCTTAAATAATTTCTCTCTGAGGTCTTAGAAGACATATAACAGTGTATTTAAATACCCTTAAAATGTAGTGCTTCATTGAACAGTTTGGCCCTGTGCATGTCACAGCTGGGAATATTCAAGGTGACTTATTAATTCTGTGTTTCTGGTGAATCAACCAAGTGGGGTTGGACAGTGTGGGGGAAAAAAACCCATTGTTTTAAAATGCATGTCCCTTATTGCACACACACGAGGCATCAGTGCTTCTGCCTTGACAGGGTGACGCTGTGAGCCATTGCTGCAAGGTTTGGCAGTACTGTGTCCTCACTGTCCAGCTGTCTGGCAGTCCTGGAAAAAGGGAACAAACATCCAAGAAGCCCAAGGGTGCCTGGGCCCCTTGTCAGTGCAGGCTCCACACTGGGCACATGTGTGCTTGCTCTCTGTCCTGGCTGCTAGAAGAATAATGACACGTTGGAGGGCTGGGGGACAGAGGCTCTGCTGCTCCTGTGCTTTGTCTCACACCACCACAGCAACGTGCTCCAGAGCGTGCTGGGGTTTGTTGGCATCTCTCTGTTCTTCTGCAATAAACACAGTTTTAACCCATCAGCACAACTTGCTTTACGTGACTCAGTATGAATAGGGGTTTGAACATTTCACAGCAGTTCCCTACATTAGGTAGGCTTTTATTTTTATGTGTATATAATATATATATATATTAAAAAAACTCTAGATACACACACATGGTCCTCTAGAATACTTTTGTCCAGAGTGGAGTGTTTCTTGCTTTTCAGCTGAGGCTGGTGCTGTGTTCCCACTGCTGTCATGCTCCAGTGACCGTGCCTTCATTCCCATTCCGTCCGTGCGCTCCTTTGCTGGGAAGGACTTGGCAGCCAGCTCGCTGTATTCAGCAGCTGCCATCTGGTACTTCCCACGGTTAGTTTTGATCCCTCCTCTGAATGCAGCAGTTGTGGTGGTGATGGGAGAAGGGATGTGGGATGTATCCACTTCAGCAGCTCCCGATTCCCCGAGAGCCAGCGCACCTCTGCAGAGACCGCCCAGAAGGACAGGCGGGGGCCGGGTGTTACATCCTTGGAAGTGTTCAAAAAGCATGAGGAGGTGGCTCTTGGGGATGCAGTTTAGTGGTGAATGTGGTGATGCTGGATTAATGGTTGGACTTGATGATCTTGGAGGTATTTTCAATCTTAATGATCCCACGATTTTGTAGTAATTTACTGGCTTACTGATTTTTAGTAATTTACTGATTCAGTAATTTACTGTGAGAAACCACTATTTGCCTTCCTTTGGGCATCCTCTAGTCCAGGAATGACTTGTTTGCACAGATGGCTTTTCTTCTATCTTTTTCTGATGGGCAGGTGAGACGCAAACTACATGCTCTGTGGGCTCTGGTCAGAGACTGATGCAGAGAAATACTCAGGCATTGGATGTGCCTGCCCTGTGAGGAGTCTGAGCCCTTTTTTAATCAGCAGGAAGTGGTGTGCATTTTTTCACCATGCGTGTCCCAGGACACAGACACTTTGCAGGCGTCTTGCTCTGCCTCCTCACGAGGGCTGGCCCTGCTCCATCTCCCCCTCTGATGGTCAGATAAACCCTGTGGGTGGCTGGGAGCAGCGAGCTGGTTTAGCTACTCCACCCCACTTTAGTCACTCATTACTAGTGTTAAAAATAGTCCCAGACTGCAATGACAAACGAGATATTCTTTTGCTATGAAAAAAATACCTAAAGGTTATATAAATAAATAAATAAATAAATAAATAAAGACAGGAAGGATCATCCCTTTCAGAGAGGGGAACACAAGCTGTTGTTGTTTTCATTTTTGTTCAGGTGTCAATTAATTTGTCCCACCCCAGGTGAGCAAGGGACACTTCATGTACCCACGTGGCATGTAGCCTTTGGTAAACACTCACTCATCACTGGAATTTTTTACCATCTTGTGGTTTTTAATCCTCTTTCCTGGCAGGCTCTGCCAAGCAAGACAGTCCTGCTCCTGGGTAGAAGTGTTGTTGCACCACTTTGTTCTGTGATCTGTTTTCCTGTACTGTCTGGTTTAATACATTGCATGTTTTGGATTCAAGGCTCTATTCCACTTAGCTGCTGATCCACTGAGAGCTTGGTACTCCCCTGAGTTGTCATATATCATTATTCTTGGAGGATTTCAGCAGAAAACTGGTGCAAACTGGTGGTTTTGGTGCCTTGTTTGCTGGGAGAGGGATGTTCCCTTGTTTCAGGGACATCACAGGCTGTGTCAGAGGGCTGTGTGTCACTGCACTGACAATATCACTGCACAAACAACACTGTGGTGGCATCTCACAGATCAGAATTTCTTTGCTGAGGGGATATAAAGGTGGCTGAGGGATGGACAATCAGCAGCTGGGCTGTGACATAGGGCCAAGGGCTCTCTGGGACAGCTCAGAGGATGTTTTCATGGCTGAAGCCATAACGGAGCTGGCTGAGCCAAACTGGCTGTGGCCACCTCAGATGTGGTATTCCCCAAAACAGGGTCCAGCAGGAGACTCAGTTCTCTGTGAGCCACCATGAACCTGGCTGAGCCCAGTGCCCCTGTACAGGGTTATAAAAATATTATCAGGCAGCATTTCATTCTGAAATACAGCAGTATTGCATCTCCTGCTTAAGACCTTTCCACCTGAGATAGGGATAAAACAACAGCTCTTTCCCACACAGCACAATTAAAACAAAAAGTTTCTATGCTCAGAAATATAAAGCACTTGATTAGCTCCCAATACTGTGTTTTACCAGAGAGAGGTGTCACTTTAGGTGAATCCCTCTATCAAACAGAAACAAATGGAGTGGATGGAAGGAAATTGAATTACCAAACACTCGAAGGGCATCTCTGGTAACTGAGCACAGCCTAAAATAATCCTGTACCAGCTGCCTGTTGAACAATGTCTACCTGTGCCTGGACAGCAGGGGGAAAGCACCCCTGCACACACAGGTGTTTGTAGGCTCAGAGATGACATTCACTGGTAACTTCAGTTACCAGTGAATGATGTGGCCAAGTGATAACCCTTTGATTTAGCCTTGCAGAAGATCAACCCTTTCTTAGTCTTTAAAGATTAGTTCCTGTGGAGGCCTTGAATGTCTGATTATCTTGAAGTTTTGTGGACCCCAACCAGCTATTGCAGCAACCCCCAAGTCTGACTGGATCTGGTTATGGCTCTGGAAACCAAGACCTCCAGTTCTGTGCAGGTTGTAGAGCAGTGTGGACTAATGCAGAACAGCCAGGCTCTCTGCAGGGCAGGGAAGGAACGATACTGCTTCTTGTAAACTGCCCAAATATTGTCAAGTCTCAACTGTGTGCCAGATAAATGATATTTAGAGCAGTTACCATGTGCAGCTCACCAGCACGAGGAACACTGTGTGCAGTCTGGGTACTGCACTCCAGCCACTTCAGGGGAAAACGCAAGGGCTAATTAAAAACTATGGGCAATTAGGAAAGTCCTCTAGCTGGACTTTTTGATGCATAAAGTTGTTTGTTTGTGTTTTTTAAGGTAGACTAAGTAGAGCCTAAGGAAAGTTTCCTGGCTTTAGTCAAGCTGTCACATAACCAAGACATTTGAGACGTGTGATACTATCACAGTTCCACCTATCCCACATTATTTGTTGGTGCTGGATTTGTGCCATGTTTTAAGAAAAGATTAGAATCAAAATATTTTTTTTTCCCCTTCCCAAGGCTGCACCAATGACTGCTGACTGTAAGTGTGCAAAGACCAGCCAGACATTATCCTGCTTTGCTAGAAAAACAGCACCAAGGACTGCACCACGTGCTGGGTGCACAGGACCTGAGGTCTCTGCATAGCACGAAGGTGAGTGATTTACTCTGAGTTAAAGGGCAGGGGCAGGAGGGGCTGGGGATGTTTCCACTCTGCTCCATACAGGATTTAATCACCCTCTTGCTGACCTCTTCATTTGCCAACAGAGCATGAACTGATTGCCCAACACTTGCCCTGGGCAAGTTGGTCTGTTTTTCTATGTTTATCCAAATATGTAGGATCAGCATCATGGTTGCACCATTTGTCCTTTTTCTTGCAAAAAAAAAAAATATTACAGAGAATTCCATTTATTAGATGGATTTAAGGCATAAAATCCATCATCTACAAGGTGGTGTCTTGAACAGAGCTGGTCACTGGGGCTCCTCTGCCCCCCAAGCCAGGGCTGAGCTGCTAACAGTGCATGACTAACTCCTGTCTGGGCAGGGCTGGAGGATGAGCTGGGTCTGATGAGGAGGCTTCTAGGTCTGTTGTTCAAAACATGCTGTTGTGGACCTCATGTTTTGTAGGAACACCCATGGGATGGTGCAGTGATGGGGAAGATCAGGAGACAAAACCACAGACATGGACAGACAGCGAGTCCAGGGATGCAGCATGCACTGTCGTCCCTTAAGGCATCCCTGTGCAGAATCCTCCCAGCACAGGCACAAAAGATGACCCCTCTGCCTGTGTAGAAACCCATTGTCTGCCCACAGACTGTGTAGTGGTATCCCAAAAAGGAGGTGCTTTTGTTTTTTGGGTCTTTTTCCCCTTGCTTGACAGGAAAGCAGCCTGAAAATACTGTTGAGAAATGACAGTCTGTGAAGCAGCTCTGGAATCATCCTGCAGGGTGCTGGTGCTGTCCAGGCTGCAGCAGGCTGGCAGCCTGCTCTGATTCCAGGCAGATTTCCCACACTGACAGGCTGTAGGGCACAAAACAACCTTGTAATAGTGACTAATGAGAACTGCTGCCTGTCTCCATGCAGAAACGCTTGGGAAGGGAGGGGTTTCAGGGAAATAAGAGCCTTCTCTATTGCCCCTCCTTGCCTGAGAAAAATGCTTTCTGTGGCTTTGCAAACTGGGGAGCACAGGAACCCAGAGCCAAATTTATTCCCCTGTGCACATCCACTCGCCTCGTCTCTCATACAGACAGCTGCAGCATGCACAGAAATCTGCTTTAATGCAGACTGAAAACTCGAGGATTTCCTGGCCCAATTCTGGCTTTTATGCTTATGAAGACAGGCACAAGCTTCCTCACATGCAGCAGAGCATCAGGAGCTGAAGCTGTGGCAGTCCCACCCGTGCCTCTGACTTTGTTTATGTCAATAAGAGCAGGAATGTTGCACATCTCTGTAGGCACAACCAAAGGAAAAAATTAGTGTCTCTAGTCTCTCTGGCTCAGTTTGAGCGGTTCTGGGATTGTGTTCTGAATCTTTTTTAGCAATCTTGAAAGGAGGGAGAGAAATCTGTAATTAAATCAATACATATGTAAACGAGCATCTGCCACAGAACCAGTTCTACTTCTTTGTGTTAAACATGTATTTCTGTTGACTCGTTATTTGTGACATATTCTTTGTTTATAAGGGTATCATTAAACTGGATTTTGGCTTGATTTAAGCAATTAAATGAGTCAAATCATTCTACGCATTTGCAGGATTTTTTAAGCTGTTATGTTGGCTCTTGATGTGTGTTTTGAGGCTGCCTGGTGGCCGACAGCTGCTTTGATGATTTATGATTATTCAGAAGTAGTTTTGGGTAAATCATTCAGGTAATAAACAACCAGTATTCAGGTTTTCACTGACCAAATGTTATTGGATGTGAAACTATGAGCCCTTCTCTCAAACCTGCACTTGGATCTGAGTTTTTTTTCTGGGCTTTTCTAAGAGCCCTTCTGAAGCAATGGCTTCAGTCACTTCAGTCTAACTCCTTGGTGGCTCTAAAATCAAGTATTTCTATTTTAGCCATCTAGTATACAGGAAAATACTGGGAGCCTGAAGTCCTTATGGTATGAAAGAAGATACTTATTGCCCATGTAGGAAACTTCTTACATTTCCTGAATGCTCAGTGCTGCCATGTAAATGAATATCCATGGATAATGATGACCCATTATTCTTTGTTTCTTTTCAGGGCCTGGTTCGGAGCTTGGACCTCTCTAAATCTCTCTTCAAAAAATTAAACATATTTCCTAGCTGATCTCTTTGGAAAAATAACAGTAGTGGTGATTGTGCTGTCTGTCATCACTCATTCTGCAGTGACCTTGCAGGGTGTGCTGGGCTTGTGTGTTGTAGTTGGGTATTGCTGGTGGGTGGCAGGGTCAGAGGATGAGCATCTCTTCCTCCTGAGAATACTTGTTTCTTCCTAAATTAGGAAGTCCAGCTGTGTCAGTGTGGCTCAGTCAGGACGGACACTTGATCTCACCTGTGTGTTTTCTGCAGCAGGTTATCATGTGCACAGTCAGTCCCCAGTGTCATTGGATCATGCAAACGCTGCATCTCTCATCCCTTTACAGGGTATTTCTCTTTATCTCCTGCCTTGTGTTACTTCCACCACTGTGATGGAAGGAGAATGGGAACAGTCAAACCAGCAAATCCAAACCTCTGGCTGTTCCTGCACATTCCAGCACTCGGCAGTTCTCGGTGCTGTCAGCAGCACTTTGTGTGCCTGAGGGTGTGCAATGTGTTTGCACAGATGCCACTGTGTTTGCCTCTGGTCTGTGGGTGCACTCATCGTGCTGCTGGTGCTTGTGAGAGATACATGGTGCAGCTCCCGGGTGACAGATGCCATGTCATGATGCTGGTACAGTAATTCCAGGAGGCCCCATCAGGACAAGGCTCATCTGCTGTGGAGATGCCCAGAATGAAAAGATGCTCAGTGATCCCAAAGATTTTGATATTTGTCACACTCTGCTGCTGCTGCTGCAGTCTTTGAACAGTACATTTGCTGTATAAACAGCAAAAGACCTAAAAATAAGAAATGTATTGAGACAAGGAATACAAATACTACCCTTTTTCCTGTTTATAAAAAGGAAGACATTTGGAAAAGCCACCTGCAATGCCCAGTGGAAGAGGGTTAATGCAAAGCTCATGTCTGCTCCAGTTCTCTGCATGTGCCTTAGTCCTCAAAATGTGACAGTAACAGAATGCAGGGAAACCAGATCCTCTTCCAAAGGGCCTGGCTCCAACAGCTACCGCTGCTTCCTGGGGAGCCACACTGTGTCCCAGAGCTGCTGTCAAACAGTGCCATCTGGGAAGCAAACTTCCCACTGGGTTTAGCTTGAAGAACTACCACGTAACTGCATTGCATCAGTAAAGCTGGTGAATTCCCTCTGCTAAGGAAATAGAAACTGTAGAGCAGCTCGGTGAGCATCAGACAAGGTGGAACAAGGGAAAACAAGTGTTTCTGTCACAATGTGTGACCAAACTGTGGTGCTGCCAGCTGAGGGATGCTGTGGTGGACAGCAGGAAGCACAGGTCTCTCCTAAACACAGCCCTCTGGATGCAACCCCCAGTGTAGGAATTTGCAAACAAACTTTGATGGGCACAAGGTAGATCCTTAATTTCCTTGGTTATCAGCTACTATTGGGGATGGACACTGGATCTTTGATCTTAATGTAGGATGGTTTTTATGCCTTGAGACTCCTGAGCTCCAGCTGGGCTGGGCTGGAATCATAATCCAGCCCTTGGCCTGTGTGATGGTGTGTGCTGAGCATCATGCAACCTCATCCTGCATCCTCTAACACTGTGTTTATGCAGACCAAAACCACTGGGCAATGTGCTACCAATCCAGGTGAGACCTTCTGCCACCAGCACACCCTGCAGGGACACAGCAATTCAGGACTCACATCTGCTGAGTGCTTCCTTGGCCGCAGTTTTGTCCCAGAGCTGCTGAGTGCTGGGGTTTGGTGTTCACCAAGGCTGTACACTGGGCTGATGTACAAAACGCTCAAGGGCTCCTCATTAGTTTTGTATGTTCATATCCCCAGGACAGCTATGTAATTTCAAGAGCATTTCATTTCTCATGCAGAGCTCTGGCCTTTTTCCTACCTGAGGCATAATTTTATGAATGACTCGCTGGCACTTCACCACCCAGCAGAAGCCACCATGCAGCAAAGTGTTGTAGTGGTGGCTGTTAGGGAAGAAATTTCCTCCTTCTGGGATGGAGGAGAAAGTTGACCCATCCTGTGAACATGTTATCCACAGGCTGGGAGGAGGACATGGGAGCAGAGGTTTCAAATGCCCTGCGATCCTCCAGGGAATGTTGCTGCTCCTGTGCTGTGCAGGGAGGGGAAGGCATGGCCCCACTGTGCAAAGGGGTTGTAAATTGTGCTTCTTCATGAGTCTGGAGAGGGTTTTGGTAAATCTGCTTAGAGGAAGGGGTGATTACCCACTCTCTCCTCTGTTGTATGCCATGTGTGATAGTGCTTTTGGCCATGACCAAAGAGAGCCTGGAGAACCTGGTCTGGATTTTGGCAGGGACAGTGCTTGGCAGCTCCAGAAATGAGCTAAAAGGACATAGTTTGTCTAAGAGATGCCCACCCATCGTCTGCTGTTAATCAGATCTGTCCTTTCCATATGGTTCTTTCTAGGCACGATGAACCTCAAACTCCATGTTCCTGGGAGATACCTGTCCATCCTTGCCATGCAGGGGAGAAAACTTGCTTTACATCTTCTCCCTTTGATCTCAGATATGTGAAACATGGTGATATGAGAGCTCTGGGTTTGTACCAAAATAATTCCAGGATTATTTGAAGACCGAGACTAATTCTTAGAGACCTGAGTCATATGCTTCTACCCTTTAAGACAAGCTTAGTGGGTTTTCTGACTGTTGGTGACCAAGAGGTCATTTCTACCACCAAGCTCTCCTGAGGCTGTTTTCAACAGCAGCCAGTGCCCGGAAAATGAACCTGGTAAACATTAGAAGGAGATTGTGTAATTGCCTGGTTTTGTGGTTCGTGATAGTTTTGCATGGGTGGGCTCTGTGGTGTGAACCTACTTTCAGTTCTAGTGATCTTCTTGCCCTGCAAAGCTAAAAAAAACCCATCTGAGCCTTCGTTTCAAAGAGCCTGAAGACCACCCCAGAGGCTGCACACTCTGCTATTTTGAAGGGAATTGGGGGAAATTTTCCTTCCTGCATCAAATCTAGGCTGTCACTTAGAGACTGTCTCTGCATCATGTGTCACTGCCATGGAGCTTCACGGACTGGGGGCTGGTTAGTAGGGACAGGAGATGGGTGCCTGTGGCAGCACTGACACTCACCATTTCACTGTGTAATTATTATCTATAGTGATTCAGCTCAGTTCTTTAAGAATTAGGGTGAATTCCTGGGTCAGGGAGTCAGGAGGGGCAGTGATGTTCCTCAGGAGCTGCATTGCCTGGTAGGAGGTGAATGGGGCTGTTGGAGGGCTGGAACCTTGTGGTGGGTTGAACTTGACTGCCAGATGCCCACTCAGCTGTTCTCTCAACAAAACAGGGGAAGAAGGTAAGATGAAAAAGCTTTGAGATAAGGGATCACTCAGCAATTACCACCTTGAGAGACAATTCACTCTGAAAAAGTTATATTGCTCTGCAGATTAGAGCTGGCATAATGATTTTTTTTTCTATATCCACTCAATCTGTTTTGGGTATCTCTAGGTCTTCACCCTTCCTAGCAACAGAGATGCCTCATTTCATCAGTGATGAAATTGAGACCAGCTGACTTTCTAAGGTATCATAAGCAGTTGGACACAGGTAGCAAGAGAAAATGAGTGTCCTGCCTTCCAGATCTCTCCATCTATATGCCCAGGTGGCAAAGGCCCACGTGATCCACATCCTGACTAGCTCATGGCCTGTAATGGGGTGTAAGGAGGCTGATGCCGAGGGAACACACTGGAATGTGCTCTGGGTTTGCTTTCCCTTCTCTCAAACCACTGAGCCCAGTTTCTGTAACTGTTTCCCCAACTGACTTGTCATGGGGATGACAACACTCACTGTTTCTGTGGGTAGCTTTTCTTGTGGCTCAGCAAAATGGTGATAGTTTCTTGACTGTTGTGCGTTCATCTTCCACACCCTGAATACTGGGGGGAAATAGTCCTTTTTTCTGTCCTTAGTGTCAGTAGGGTGTTTTCCCTGAACAGGTTGTTTGGGGTTTCCCTTTCACTGTGTTTTGCAGCAACTGGCCATTCCAGCTTGCAAGCCTCCCTGATTGCATCACATGCATGTAATACTTCACTTCAGGTGTGCAGGGGGGTTTTAGACCAAAGATTTTCCACTGTAAAGTAAAAGTTGCTTTTCTGCTAAAAGGGAATTACAACCTCTGGCATTTGGTCACTCATTCAAGTGAGTGAGGAGAAATGTGTCCAGCAGACTGGGCATATGAGGAGCTGCTCTGGAAAGAAAAAGTGTGCCCTGAACAGCATCTGTGTGTCCCCAGGCCAGCTCTCATCAGCCTAAGTAATGGTGTGATGGGTTCCAACGGGATGTGGAGATGGGCTGGATGGTACTCTGGATGAGCCTGGGCACCAGCAAAGAAGCTGAAATCCCATGCTCTGCAATTTGATGTGCTAATGTGTCCCTCAGTCCCGTAATTTGCACTCACCCATGAGGCACATAGCTCTGTGCCTGGTTTATTATACATGAGATATGTTTGGACGAATCTTCTGCATGAGAAACTTGTTTCTCTGGTGTGACTGGATCCTGGGGGAGCTGCATCTGGAAAATCATCTTAATTTTTGTTTTTCAGCCCCATCATCCCTTAAAACTGAGTGCTTGAACAAGCCATGTTTTCTGTAGCTCTACAGCATTTTCTCCACACCTTATGGGAAACCTCTGGGAAGGATGAAGCAGCTGACACACTCAGTGTGCTTCCGAGGGGGTTCCAGCCCATCACAACCTGAGCATGGTGGGAGAGGGGCCAGGGCTGGGTCTGGGGCTCCCAGCAGGGCAGCGACTCTGCCAGAGCTGCCTGCGTGCCTCCCTGGCCCCTGTGGTAAAGGTGAGATGAGCTGACGTCTCTCAGCCTCTGTAAACAGGCTGCAAGCTCTGAGAAGCACCGTGTGTCTGCTGGTAAGAGTGACTTGTACCCAGAAACTGCAGCAGAGTCACTCCCAGCATCAGCAGGAACAGGAACCAGGGCTGCTGCATCTTCTGATATCACGTTCCTGGAAGGATGGGACATGTCCTGCTTCTGTGTCGGGCTGCGATTCACCCAGGCTGGAGCAACTTCTTGGAAATGCCACTCCTCCAGGCTAAAAGGGGTAGAGGGGAATGCTGAACCAGCATATCCAATGCCATACCATCACCAGGTACTAAGAATGGACATTTCTATTGACCTCAGGCTCATCTTTAAGCTTGCAGCACCCTTTACAGACAGGACAATTAGTACAGACAGCTCAGAGGGTGTTTGCAGACCTACATCTCTTTGGGCAGTGACCAAAAAAAGTTCAAAGTGGGGCTGTATTAGTAAAAAGGAAAAAACTCCCTTGGGAAAATAAAGTATTGGTAGGACAGCTCATTTACACAATTACCATGGCTTTAATTTTCTCATTGTTTTGAAAGAGAAACATCTTAAAGGCCTCATGTCAGTCCTTCTGGTCACACTATCCAACTGCAGCACTGCCATGGGGAGTCTCCATCCTCCATCTGGTGAATACCTGGAGTGCTACAGATGCTGACCTCAGGCCTGGAGATACAAGCTTGACATTTGCCATCCTGCTGCCATCATTTTCCTCTGCAGAAGCCCCCTGAGCTGCTGAGACCTTTGGTGTGGAGGTGGGATTTTGGGGCTGAGGCTGTGGTGCTTTCTCAGCAGTGTGGTACCTTGGCCCAGTGGCCACTCCAGCCTTGGAGCTCCTGCACCCCCGTGCTCTGGGACACTGCTGTGGAGGAAATAAAAAGAGAAAATGAATTTCTGGTGTTTCATACACCCACTTATCACACATAGCTGCCTCTGCACTGCTTAGGCATGAACTGAGACTGGGATGCCAGTGATGTCCTTGTCCTTATGGCTGGGAGTCTTTCCAGATCTCGGTAGCCAAAACTTTGCTTTGCAGTGCTGGAAATCAGTGGCCTCAGTGGCCAGGATTTAATCCGGGAAATACCTTCCCACACTGGTAGGATGGTTTCCACAGCACCAGGGAAGTTGTTCTATTTCCACTTGTAAATGTCTTGTTTCCTTTTTATTTCACTTAATGAGGCAACACTGAGCTGATCGTGCTGCTCAGGTTTCTGTGCTCAGCCCACAGACAGGAGCTCCTACAAAAGGGGTGACATCCCTTCCTGCCTGGGGGTTGTCTCTGCCTCAGTGGCCACCAGCAAAAACTGCTGAGCAAGGTCAGAGCTCAGCCCAGACCCAGGCTTTGCACCCCCTCTGGTCATGGTTTGGGGACTGCCAGGCTGGCTTGGAGCTGTCACCTGCTCTTCCCCACTGCCACATGCCAAGCCAGACCTGGGCTCTGCACCAGCCCTGCTCCCATGGGCTGTGGGGAAAGCAGTGGTGGACCTTGACAAGACACTTGCCAGCCATGAGGCGCTGCTTCCTTGAAAAGGAAACCTGCCTCTAAGATCTGCTCAGAGGGAGAAGTTCCTGAAACATCAGTGCTTCATGGAAGCCAGACTTACTTTCTTCTTTAAACTGGTCTTGTCCATAGCCTGAGCACTGAGAACGTTGTTATGTCAAGAGCAGCTTTTGTAGCTCTACTTTGCTCTTCCCCACAAAGCCCTTTGCTCTGCAGCCTGAGCTGTGCCCACGTCTCTGGGGCACAGGGCAGGCAAGGTAGGACATGTGCTTGGCTGCAGGGCTCCTCTGGCATCGCCTGTGTCATCATGTCCCAGCATGGAGACCCTTCATTTTTAACAACTTTCCAGGTGTCTGTGTGAGGCGGGGATGGAAGGATGGACAGGGCAGGGAGAGGAGACCGAGGAGTCAGTAGATGGCAGAGTTGGTTTAGCGTTTGCTCTCCTGTGCCTCCCACAGGTTCACAGGGAATTTATGATGGATTTGTTATCAAGATGACACCCCAAAGCTGGGTCTGTTGTAGCGTGGCCTAGGAGCAAGCTGGGGCTGGGGTTGGGGCAAGCATTCCCACCACTGCGCTGCAGCAGCAGCAGGGCTGGCAGCATGCAGGGAGAGGGCTCCTCATGATACCAACATGCCCTGCTCAGAGCATCATGGCAAGGAGAAGGGGCTATGGGATAGCACTGCAGTGTCTGTCACACACCATGGAAGGCGATGCTGATCTGTCTTTGCATCACTTCCCAAGAGATTCAAGATTGGTTTCACTGCCTCTGACTGTGTGTGCACTGCCCTGGTTGGGCTCCCAGAGTGAGCATGGCTGCATGTGCACCTAAGCACAGCTTCCTCCTGCCTTCTCCATGGGGAGAGTTATTCCCGGGTAGGGGCTGAGGATTTCCTCCCCAAAGCCCTCAGGTCAGAGAAGTGTTCCCTGTCTGCCCTTTGCCCCTTTGGCTGCTCACCCTGGCTGGCTCATCTCTTGCCACTGACAGCAGTGTCATTCTCTCTTGCTCCCCTTGGGACTGTGTGTGACCCCAGTGGGATCCTAGTGATCATGAGGGATGAGCACAGCCTCCCAGGGGATTCGGAGATCAGTGGGGAGAGGGGACAAATGACAGCAAAGGTTGAAAGAGCCACAGAGGTGATTCTCGTAGTGGTGAAGAAAGCCCTGTGATGAGAACCTTATGGAGCAAGAGGTGCAAAAGGTTTTGGAAAAGATGAGTAATTTGCATTAATATTGCCTTGGCAGGGGGATTGTGGTGTAATGAAGGAGAGAAATGGGGAAGATTGAATTAGTGGCTGCCAAATCTGCCTTGGGAGATTGCCCATCTCTTGATAATTTCCAATCAGGATCCAGATGATTAACTGCAGGATGTGTCAGTGCCCAGTGGGATAACCAGGCATAGCCAGCCTGGGGCTCAGCCAGTGCAAGGGCTCACTGCAAACCTCCAGCTACAGAGGGAGGGAAAGGAGGGAAAGGCTGAGCAGGACAGCAGCTGATCCAGGTTGTGTCTCACCCATATCCCACGACAGAACCCACACAAAATCCTTGGCATCCCATCCATCTCAGTGCTACACGTGGACTTTGGCCAAGAGCTGTGAAACCCTCCATAGGGCACAATGCCTTGATCCGTGGGCACTGTCCCACCCTGTGGGGCGGTGGGAGCCGAGGGCTGGGTGGCTCTGCTGTGGCAAGGTTGGGTTTGTCCTCGTGGAGCCCAGCGAGTGCTTGGAGCCAGCTGCAGATGTGGCTGCCGCGGACTCAGCTCCGTGCGGGGAGGAATGTCAGCATCCCCCGTCTCCTCCCAAGCCTTTTGTTTTGTTTGTGTGTCCCACACGGATGTGGAAGACGTGGTCCTGTCCGTCTTTTGATCCTGACGGGGCAGGTGGGGAGGAAGGGGCGATGCAAAGTCGACGCTGGGACCCTCCCCACCCACCCATCGCACCGCGCCGTGGGAGGCGGCCGCGGGCATCGGCAGCCCTGCAGCCTCCCGCGGGTTTTGCTTTTCCCCGCTCCTACCCTCTCCTTTCGCAACATGAAAGGGTAGAGCCTCGCCGGGGCGTTTCTCTGAGGCTTTGATGGGCGCAGCCCCCGCACCCCGTGCCGGGGAGAGCAGCTTTCGGCTGTTGGCCGAGTGCGGGGGGACGCTCGGGATGCTCTGCTCCCTTCCGCCGTGACTCAGGCAGCAGGGGCTTGTTTGGCAGGGCCGGGGCCGTGGGGGCCTCCGCACCGGGCTCTATTTTTAGGAAGTCGGGAGAAGTAGGTGCAGCCTTCACAGCAAGAAGTTTCTAGTGCCATTTGTGGTTCCGCAGCTCCGGTAAAGCTCAGCATCAGCAGTTTGGAGGCCAGGTGCTCTCTGTGGCTCAGAACAGCAAGGCTGGCACTGCCACCCTGATGTGACACGAAAGGCACGTGCCCTTTGAGGCCCTCCATCCTCTGTGGGGTCACTGGGGCTTGTGTTTTTGCTGTTCCCTGCTCCTCATGGGGTGTGCCCGTGGGTCATACAGAAGGCAGGAAGGTGAGGGGGTAAGGAGGGAAGTGGGCACAGATGACAATGACCCTTGGAGCAGGGAGGCTCAGAGGGACAGCAGCACCCCAGTACCATCCCCTGTCCCTCTCCATTGCTCTTTGCTGCTCTAGAGGGTGGCAGAGAAGGGGCAGTTGACTGGAGGGGCAGATGTCCCCTCCTATCTGTGAGAAAAATGCAGTGGAGATGGCACTGTACACCCTGATCTGATCTACCTGCCGGGACCACTTGCGTTTACATCTGCTGGAATTTTGAACTTTTGGTGACCTCCACATGGGTGTCTCTGGCTGAGGGCCCTGGTGAGTGATGGGGCTGCAGCCTGCCCTTGCCACCTTAGTGGCTACAACCACCATCTTCTGCTCTGTTCTTCCACAGAAAGATGTGATTGTCCCAAGTGTTGACATCTTCATCTCTACCTGAGGCTGCTTCTTGCTGCTCTGGTCTCCAAGAACTTTCTTTTATTCACACTAAGGTAGAAAATTAACGGAAACTGCAGCGCAACTTTTCCTTCTCCGGATGCTGGTGATGTTCTCTGTTCTGGCTATGTCTGTCCCCCCTTCCTCTCTGATAACAGGATGATGATGAGAGCTCAGAGGATACAGGAGAGTGAAAAGTCTAAAGAAGTGACAAAGCAAATGGTGGAAAAGCTCATATTTCCCTTTTGCCCATGGCTCTGTGCTGAAGGGACTTAATTTAGGTTTCTCTCATAGATTCCCTTCTGCATCCCTCCCACGGCATCGCAGGCAAACTCCTTTTCTGACTCAGAATAAAATCTTCTTTTTCAATGTATTGTTCTTAGCACTGCACACCACTCAGATTTTGTTAATTGTAAAGAGCATGTGGGGTGAGCAGCACATTTCAAAAAGCTAGTCACAAAACCGCAGCAAGCACACCAAAAGAAAAAATCACTCTCTTACCAGCTTTCACCTTGTTGCCTTCAGAGATGCTCTCAGCCTTTGACAGATCACAGGGACAGGCAACCGGATATTTTCTCAGTAAACAAAACTCAGAGCGCCGAGTACAAGTGGAGACAATTTGCTGATCAGCGGAAATACCACAGCTAGGTCAGTAGGAATGCAAGAGATGGATCACATTTTCCCATTGTCGCACCCGGGGGTTATCTGGCTGGAGGAACTGTGCCAGTCTGGGTTCACGGGTGGATGGGCATGGTTGTGTTCAGAGGGTTTGGGGTGGGAAAAGAAAACCCAGTTGGTTTCTGAGTGGTGGGCTTGTCACCGAGTGAAGGTGTAACTTCATGTTCCCTGGGATTATCCCATGCAGGCAGATTCTTCCTTCTGGTACTGGGTCCTCTCTCCATTGCTCATTGTTCCCCTGGACCATGCCCCTCTTTCTCCAAAGCTGTGTTCCCCCTCTGATATGCTCCCCCACCTTCCTAGAGCAGGTAAACAGTCAGGGATGTGCAACCGTGATGCTGCCTGGCCCTGGCATTGAGGTAACACGGGCTTTGAGGGTTTTGAGTCTTTCCCCCCATCCCTACTATCCATGTGAGGAAGTGAGATGGCAACAGAGCATCTCCCCAAGGCCCAACACCCCCCCACACACACACACCCTGCAACAGTTTTTTCCTCCTGGGCTGCCTGGTTCTGAACAGCAACTGTGACAGAACAACCTGCTGGGGCTCTGCCTCCCACCGAGCTTGGTTGGCACCCCCTGGTCGCTCTGACACTGGCATAGCAGTCACAGCAGTCTGGCTTGAAGGAGCAGGTGGTGCAGGGTGGATGGCTCCCGAGGGCCTCTCCCCGCCAGCCAGGGCAGCAAGGGGCTGGATCACTGACGTGCAGCAATGGTTTCCAGAAGAGGAGCTGCCTCTGATGAACCTCTGCCAGGATCCCCACTGTCACATTTTCCACTTGATCTCTCCCATCAGGGTGCAGGTGACTACAGACTCAGTTTCCTGGTTTGCAGCACAAGCTGGCCAAGCCTCTGGTGATGTTTTGTGCTGGGTACCCAGAACCAGAGTCTTTCCCCATCCTCCTCACCGAACCCATCAGCCCCTCCGAGGATTCTGCCGGCTCCAGCCTCCCCAGCAAGGTGCCTGCAACGGGGCCAGTGACGTGCTTGGGCTTTCTGGCATTACCTACAGGTTCTTCTCCTTTCGGTGAAGCAGTGACAGGTGGCTATCCAGAAATGGCTTTGAAGAGGTTTTGTCTGCTGGGGACAGCCAGGGCTGAGGAGTAGCTGTGCAAAACCTCTCTGCAACACTCAGTGCTGTGGTTTCACATGTTATCGGCTGCCTCTGTCTCAGCACATTCAGGAATGGTATTAAGTGATGATTTCTCATGTCATTTTGTTTCTCATCTAGCAACTTCCCCCAGATGTGTTAAATTCAGAGGAAACTCTGAAGAGCCCTGGAAAGTGCTGGTGAGTGTGATGGGGCTAAGGCACGGGGTGAGGGCTTTGGGGAGCGAGGGCTTCTCCCCACCATGGCCTCATGGGCCTCAACTGTCTGGGGTGTTCTTGGGAATATCCAAATATCTTTCTGCCCGTGGCAAGCTCACTATGGCAGGGGCTGTGTGCAAGAGCTTGATGTCAGACCAGACTCCTGTGAGGAAGCCAGGGCTGGTCTTTCCAAAGATTATGCCAATTTTAAGATAAAACGGAATAAAAGCTGGCACTTGGCAGTGGTCCCAGGCTGTGTGTGGGTTTGGTCCTTTGCACAGCAGGGCTGCAGGCCCAAGGGATCAGATCCAAAGCCTGGCAGTGCTAAGAAGACCCCCTTTGGGAACAGAGCATAGTGCATCCCCAGCACTGTTTGGGTCGCCTTGCTTCTACCAGGAGGATGTTCCTGGGGGGGGTGGGAAGCCCTGGTGAGCTGAACACCAAGGCACCACTTGGATGGTCAGGGTGCATGGGCAGCCCTCAGGGTATGGGTCCCCAGGGCAGGGACTCCAGGAGCCAATCTGTCCTCCAGAAGGCAAAAGTGACCTGCTGAAGTCAAACTCTGATTCAGTTGCAAGAGATATTTGTGCTTTGTTACCAGCTTTTGCATTTGCAGTTCACAGTGCCCTAACCACACAGGGCAGGATGCAGGAGAGAGGGCAGAAAGCAAAAGCAACGCTAGACTCAATCCTGCAACGCTCTGAGCAGCCTGAAAGGCACTGTGTGCCCTCCTCTCCTGGGACTGGTGGTGAGCAGCACCTGCTCAGCACCCACTGCCTCGGCAGGATCCAACCCTTTATTTGCTGTGTGCACATCTGATAAGAGCATTGCCTCCAGCATCCCTTCTACACTTTCAAAACAGCTCTACATGATGGCTCGATGATGCCTTCAAACCTCACAGTCCTCCTCCTCTGCACCCCAACAGCCCCCCAGATTTATTCTCTTTATATGGAGAAAAAGAGGTCTGTCCCCTGTTGAAAGCAGTGAGGACCCCTCTGTATTTACCCTAAATTATTTTAGTTACATGTACACAAGAATGTCGGATGCCTGAAAAGCTTGGGGGCAGGACCTCACCTCCCTGCTGCCAGCTTGAGAGGGGTAAGGGCATAGAGGGGGCAAGCACTGCCCAAAGTTGGTGGTGATCCTGGAAGGTCAGCAGCTGACAGGAGTGCCTGTCATCTCCAGCAGCACTTTTCATGCCCCGATATGCAGATATAGGTAACATGGATAAGTAGATGCAGGGACTGAGATGGCTGGTGCCTTTGGGTGCAAGGTGAGCACCTCCCAAAGATACTAAGAAAGCTGCTTAAAATTTGTCTCTCCAAATTGATTTGGAGAGGGAGGTTCAAACTTTGGGCTTCAAAGTCCTACTATCTGTTGAGGATCATGAAAGCTGTGCCCACACTAGGGTCACTAGGGTGCCTGTAGAGATGATCCCTCCTCCCAGATCATCCAGCCTCCCCAGGCAGAGACTTCACCCCTGGGGAGCACAAGGGAAGGCAGAAACCAGCACAACCCACCTGCCTCAGCCAAGTGTCTTCACTGCCAAAAATCGTCCTTCTCTTGAAGGAAATGAACAGCAAAAAGCCTTTCTTCCCCTTTTGAGAAACAACCAACTTTCCAAGTGCTTCCTAGCCCCTGGCAGCCCACAGGGCTTCTCAGCAGCTCTCTACCTGTCTTCATTTCTTTGAAGACAACTTGCCACAAAACTTTCATCAGCAACAGGAAAAAAAACCACCAGGGAATAGTTTGGAGTGATTCAAGGGCAAGTGTGAATATACAGAATAAGAACCTCTCTCTGTTTCTTGTAGAACAGTAGGAAAAAAGGCATGGAAGTGCAACAGAGAGAAGAAAGTCTAAGCAACCTTTTTTTTATGTTGTTGTGGGAGATGGTAGTGAACAAACCTACCCACTACGAAGAGGTTTTTCCAGGAAGTGTAGGTTGCCGCAACCTGTATCCCTTGAGCGGCGGGCGCTCGCACAGCAGTTCTCATGCTACTTGCAAGCAGCTCATTTGAAGGAGCCCCAGCCAAGTGCAAGGAGGATGAATGAACCCTACAGCCCTGAGACACCCCGACCCATCAGCAGCACCTCGCCTGGCACCATGAAGATGTTCATGGGCTTCCTCACCGTATTTATTGTCGCACAGATGATCGGGACCGTGCTCTTCTGTTTATATCTTCACATGAAGATGGATAAGGTAAGTGGAGAAAGAAGGTTGCCTGTTTCTGCTGGATTGCTGGCACGGTTTGACTTCAGCTGTGGTGAGGCTGCTCACCAAAAGGATGAACACGGCAGAAGACGATGCTGACCACTGGAGGGATGCAGCAGTAGCATTTATCTCACCCGTGTTCTCATTTCTGCTTTAGTTTGACATGAAGATGTACACTGAGGAAGGGATCTGTTCCATTTGCTAACAAAAAGAGAATGGATCACTCAAGAAGAGCCGTTGAGAGCAACCATGGCAGCCCATGGCCAGTCTGGGGACAGGAGAGTGTGGTTTAGGCGTTCAAGTGGCTGGTGATGGTTTTTCTGGTTTTGTAGCACTTGGCACGCACTGTGACACTAATTGTGAAGATGAAAGGTCCAGAAATGAAATTTTTTTTAGAGTTTCATGTATGAATTTTACCCATGTCTCACTTCAGATGATATCTTTCGATTCAGGGAAGAGAAGACTGGACCTTAGTAGTTTGTCATTTTTTGAAGAGATGCGGTATCGGTGATCCTGTCCCATACTTGGGACAATATTTACCAAAAAGTTAGAGTCTGAAAAGCTGTTTTTGAGGTTGCCATGATTGCAGCCACACTGCATAATGCTTAAAATCACCAATCTAAAGCTACTTTCCTCCAAACCAGAAAAGACTGCTAGCTAAAGAAATATGTGCCTAAAACCCAGACCGAGTTTTTCTTGCCAGATGCACCAATAAGGTTGTCATTACTGATTTTTAAATGTATTATCTCAACTTAAATTGAAATTTAAGTGGGTGATTTCTGATCTTCAAGGATGGAGAACAATCCTGAGCTAGAGGATCTTAAAGGCGGGTAGCAAGGAACTTTGCTGCACAGAGTTTGCAGCTTGGGGCAAAGGAGTGAGTAGAGGGTCCCCAGCAGAGTGAAATGTGACTGCATGGGGTCACCACAGAGGATGAGAGGCAGCTGAAATGCAGTCACGGGTGGCAGGAGGATTTCAGCTGCCTTCAGAGCTTGTGGCAGGACTTCAAACCCAACCCTCCACATCCCAGTGCTGCTTGTGCTGAGCGCTCTGCCCGGCCATCTGTCTTCGTGTCCAGCTGCACTTTCTCTTTGCCATTTAGCTGACTGCTAGGTTTAAAAAGAAAAAAAAAAAGAACAAAACCAGGTATAATTTCACAAATCAGTATTTTGATGCATTTATTTGTTAATTTATTGGTTTCTCATTTTTTTCAATCTGAAACTCTTGGCGCAATTCAGCCCCAACCCACAAGTAGTTTTGTTTTCTTGGCAGCTCTTTTTAATCAATAAGTGAGTAAAAAAATGTAAAGCCCCCTGTGTGGGCAGGGAAACAAGGGACTGAGCAAGCAGCCCAGCTGCCGGGGCTACTGGGGAAGCGGCTGCAAACCCTGAGTCCCTGGGCTTTCCTGAGATTTCTGTGCCTTTTGGAAAAGGCAGAGAGAGACATTTAAACTCATTATTAAGGTGACAGAAAAATAGATCCTGAACAATCATCCTCTCACCCATCATTGCTGATCAGGATGAGCTCTGTGGGTGCAATTCCCAGAGGAGGTGCAGATGCTGTGTTGGGTGGCTGGTGGGAGCTCTCAGTACCCACAGTTTGTCTGCTCAGCTCATCCCAGTGCTGAACATCTGACCCTGAGCTTCCCAGGCTGTAATTTATCCCTGGCAGGAATACAGCATGGCTCTGCTGGCAGCTGTTGCAGGTTTCCCACTAACATTCCATTCACCCTCTCTTCTCTCCCCTGTTGGCAGATGGAAGAGATGTTGAGCTTAGATGAAGATTACATCTTCCTGAGGAAAGTACAGAAATGTCGGACACCAGAAGGTCAGAAGTCGACATTACTGGACTGTGAACAGATTTTAAAGGGTTTCCAGAATCTCCAGTACAAGGTACGTGCTGCTCTGCGAATAAAGAAAGGGTCTCTGTTTAGGAGTGGCTGTGCTGGCCAAAGCAGGCAGGAAGGGGACATTTCTTCCTCGTTGTCACTGCCTGATGACAACAATGACCTCAGCTAAACCTTCAGGTTTGCATCAGTGCCTGACTGACTACCAAAATTGTGTCTGAGATGGGCCCTGCTCGGCAGCCCTGAAACCCCCTGCTGTAGGGGCAGGGATGTGCCTGGCAGCACTTAAAGCTCTCTGACATGTTTTTAAATGAAAAGATGTTTGTTTGCTTCTTTGTTTTTTTTTTTTCAAATAGACTTTCCCCTTGACATAATTTTAATTGCATGAAAACTAAGGTCATAAACAAACCCCCTGCTGCAAACAATGATGCTAGGGGGAGGAAGGGCTCTGTCGTTTTTAATACCTTTGCTAGGAGATGTCAGGGCCAAACAGCACCAACTCGAGCAGTGACCATACAGAAACTTTCAAAATCATTTATTTGTACATCTTCAAAAAAATATATATGTTTTTACTGTTGTTACAGGACGGAGCCATCGAGGAGCAGCCCAAGTATGACATGCAGAGAGGTGAGTTTCTTGCTGTCACCAATGCACCCATAGCTTGGTCTGGAAAGGGATTTCCTTCACCCTGCAGCAGCTCAGGGTATGGCATGGAGGCAGGGGACAGATCAGGGTTTGATGCATCCCCATGGGGGTAGGGCTGTGCACAACATGGGGCTGGTGGAGGGGGGCACTGGGCATGGGTGTCTCACCAGGGCAGGCAGTTCTGGGTGGCACAATGGCTGAAGTTGATGAAACTGAACCCAAAACTAAATTCATGGCCTTTCTGCATTGCAGGTCATGAGCACCATGAACATCCCCATTTGACACACAAGAATGAGACATCTGTGGCAGGTGAGGTGTGGGCACATCCAGATCCTGTCCCAGCAGTGGGAAAGGTGGCACTGTCTCCTCCATGGGCTTTATGCCTCAGAGGCAACTGCATGTCTCTGCTGAGTAGAGGCCAGGTCCTGCTTTACTTGGAGCTGGGGTTGGAATCTGGAGACACTGTATCTGAGCTGGAATTGGACTGTAGAGAAACCTAAAAGTGGGAGGTGCTGCAGTCCCTGTAGACGAGCTGTGCTGCCCCGGGGGGGACAGGGTGCCAAGGCATTAATAACACTGGCCTTTTGGAATTGCAGCAGAGAAGAGGCAGCCAATTGCAGTCCACCTGGCAGTTCGGCAGAGCAACAATGCAGGCTCAGGTAAGACAGACCCGCTCGGTCTGACCTCAGCCAGGGAACCAGTGGGACATGGCAGTGTGCATCCCCAGTCCTGCCCCGTGGCTCTCTAGAGGCAGGGACAGGGACAAAGCAACTCCAGCATGAAAGTGTGCCCCCAAAGCACAGCAAACCTCCCAGTGCATGTCACCACGTGCTCCTGTGCCACACGGGGTTCACACATCCTGTGCCAACTGTCCTCAGTAGCTGTATATATGTGCCTTCCTAGAAATGCACCACAACAGCCTTATCTTTACAAGTGGTAAAATTTTTCTCATCATATTTAAGGAAAAAAACTTCCCACTTTTCTTTTGTTCTTCAAATTGAGTTTTTTTGACCTCCTGGCCACACCTAGCTGGGGTGGCTGCTGTAGGAGGGCTCTGCTGGCATATTGTATCTGCTGATTTAATCCTCTTCTCACCCGTAGTGGTTGTGGTAGCAATGTGGGCTGGCTGAGGACTTTACAGTCACAAAATAGATCCAAACTGATTTAGGCAAGCTGCACTTATTCACAGCCATGGCCACGCTAGGTTTGCGAGATCTCCCTGAGTCCATTTGCACTTGTGTGTCCCTCTGTATTGACCATGGGGGCTCTCACTGCTCTGTCCCTCAGCATACCTTTAGCTAAGGGACATCCCTCAAGAGCAAGGATTACCAAAGTGAGTATGAGCTTGCAAGGCCAGTCTCTCCATCTGGCAAAGCTTTCACAATCTGAGCACTTCTGATTTAATTCTGGAGTAACTGACAGCAATCAGCAACTGCTCTTTCCATCTGTGACGCAGCATTTCACCCAGAGCATAGTTTATCTGTGGAAAGCTAAGATAAGATCAAAGAAGTGAGAAACTTGCTGCATTTTAAAACTCCTTGCTCAAGCACTTGTTGAGCCCATAAAGCAAGTTGAAATAGCCCAGAGAGCAGCAGTTGCCTGGTGCTCAGCTCCGTGTGGGCAAATGTCCCTGTGGGATGCTCAGTCTTGGACTATGGGCTATGTGGCTCCCCCAGGATCACCCAGGTCACCCTGCAGCAGGAACTGGGACTCTGGGCTGGGGCAGTTGAACCCATTATTTCCCTTGGAGCCAGGTTGCTCATCCTGGCTGCTCTTGCAGGTGTCTCTGTAGGCTGGGGAAGGCAGAGGTTCAAATTCCCTCCCGGAGGTCAGAGCTGACCTCAGTCCCCATGGTTTCCCGATCTCTTTATTGGCTTACCTGCACCAGCTCTGTGAGCTACCAGGATGACACCAGTAGTGCCCCAAAAGCCATGGCAGCAGCTGGTCTGTGTGAGCCGTGGTCCCGGTGGTGGGAAGCAGAACTCACTGTGCAAAGCCCTTCCAGCTCTGCACCCAGGCAGGGATCAGAATTGTGGGGTGTTCAGTTTTGTGCTTCCTTGGTAAAGTCTTGCCATCTCCAGAGGCCAGGTGGAGGAGGGACTTTGGAGGAAAGGCTGTGTGCCCTGGGATGGGAGGTTCTGAATAATGGAGTTGCAATATGCTTTGGCAGCGCTCTGAGGGCTTGGAGGTTGTATCCCTGAAATCCACGGAGATAGCAACCCTACAGGAGTTGACACAGGAGTGTGTTTGGTCTGTGGTGGTAACCATGTGCAATCCTCCTCCCTAAGCATTTCCACTTGGCCAGATGAAGGAAGCAAAATGCTCCTCCACTTGCATATCAATTCAAGGGTGTCAAGGCCAGTGACCAGCAACATGGGTTAAACCTGCCCTGGCCTTGGGGAAAGGGACCTGCTCCCATGGGCTGGGGTTGGTGTCCTGGGGTGGGAAGGACCCACCCCCACACCCCACAGACAAACAGAGGCTGTGAGGCCAGATGTCTGGGGGGGGCCCCGCAAAACCTGGATGTCTCCTTCTCCCAGCTCACCTGCAACACTCTCTCCACAGTGCTACAGTGGCAGGAGACCATGTATGGCCCCACAAACACCTTGATATCCAACCACGAGGGGAAACTGAAGGTGAAGGAAGCAGGGCTCTACTACATCTACTCCCAAGTCAGCTTCTGCACCAAGGAACCATCCTCGGCACCCTTCACCCTCTTTGTTTACTTGCATCTCCCCAAGGAAGAGGACCGGCTCTTGCTGAAGGGACTACAGACACAGGGCAAGCAGAGTGACTGCGAACTCCGGTCCATCCGGGTGGGAGGTGTCTTCAAGCTCCGGGAAGATGACATGATTTTTGTCAACGTGACAGACTCCACAAAACTGAACTACAACCATGGCAACAACTACTTTGGCATCTTCAAGCTGTAGTGAGGAACCCGAGCTGGGGTTCCAGCCCAACTTTGTTGAGCAACGTGCCTTTCCCTGTTTCCCTTTATTTATGTTCCTCTGCCTCTTTGTTTTTCTTGTTTCTTAATTTGTATATTTTGTTATTTATTAATGAGGGCCGGGGGGCCCTGAGAACACAAATGGAACAAAGTTTGAGGCTGTTGTTGTTTGCTTTTAGCTTTCTTCTGCCACTGCCAATGATTTGGTACATGCTGGTGCTGCGTGTCTGGGTCCACACACCCCACATTCCTGGCAGGGTCACTGTCCCCGTTATGTCACAAGAGCTTTGTTTAGCAAACTACCATCAACGTTTCTTTCCTAGCAACTGTAGGATGGCTTGGGGCACTTCAGCCAAGCTGTGTTCGTGCATATCTCCCGTACCAATCTGCTTACCAAACATCAACGGAAAAACATAAAAAGGCTTAGGAACGTCTTCTCTAAAGGAATCAGTCAGCCCAGCACTGCCCTTACGTTCTAGCTGCTGGTGATGCATCGTTGCCACCCTGTCTGCTGTGTTTTGAGAACCCTCTATTTTCCATCCATGCCTACCTATGAAACTCAACCAGTCTTCCCAGTGTGTCACTGCCTTGGCCGGGTTCATACTTGGTGACAATTGCTCCACGTCAGAGGAGTGATTGGTGGCTGAGGTGGTACTGCTGATTTCAAGGCAGAGTGAGGGTAAGGCACCAGTGGTGCTCTGCTCTCGGTGACCTGAACCTGCTCACCAGACTGTCCTTCCTCCTGCCTCTGCAGGTAGAAAACCCTCTGCCTGTGGACTGTTTCACTCCTCTGTGGAAGGGGCATTGGGCAGTGCCTCAAAATTGGACTTGCATCTTCTCCTGAGACCCCTCCTACCCTAAGAGGAGGACCAGAAAAGCACAAGGGTGGCAGGACCAAGCCCTCCAAGGGGCATGTGCAGAGCATCTTCTGGCTGTCCTCACTGAGGATGTGCCAACAGTGGCACTTTTCCTGAGCTCCAGGAGAGCAGGACCCTGTCTTTGGCAGGGGGTGGGGTACCTGGTGAACGCTGCACACTGGGGTCTTCCAACCCTATTCTGCAGCTTGGCATGTGGGGAAGGTGAGCAGGGCACAAGGATGCTGATGCAGCATTTTATTAAAGTATTTGAAGATTACACAGGTGGCAAGCCCGGGGCATTGTGTTATACTGGTGACACTTGTCAGAGTCACAAAATTTGGAGAGACTCCTAGAAATCAACAGGAAGAGCTTCCAGATTTTGGCAGTCCTTAGGCTTTTCTTCACTCGAGGCTGCAGGTCTAGCCCTAATACAGTGCCTGAGTGCCACCAGTGATGGGATGGATGGGACAGTCTTTGCACAGCTCATTGCAGTGCTGGGTGCCCAGCACAGCCCCTACCATACAGCTCAGAGACAGTCTGGTTTCACTATAATTTAATATGTATTTTTTGACTGTTCTCCAAAACTGCCTAACTTCATCAGGGAGTGGACAACTCTTGTCTGACACCATGCATAAGGAATATTTATTTAACTGAAACGGTCTTACATTTGTAACCAGAGAGAGATTCCATGCTAGGGGACTATGTTGCAGCCTATTTCAATATCCATGGTTTCCCCTTCCCTAGTGTGGGGTTTTGTCCACTGATTACCCAGCTAATACAGTTTATGAATTAAGAGATAGGTGGCCTTGTGTGTTTCAAACGCTGCTCAGCCTTCCCTGTCCCAGGCTGGGATTTCCTGGGGTCCTGCTTGGAGCCTGGGGACTGAGAGTGCAGGGGGGTGGCACTGGAGGCACACTGGGGGGGCACACTGGGGACAGCCAGTCCCAAAAGCCTCCAGGGGCAGCCATCCCACCATGCTCCTTGGGGCATGTTGGGGTGCCAGGGCCAGGTATCACTGGGGACATTTTGGCTGGAGGAGGAAGAAGGGAGCCCCTGCCCTGGGAAGGCAGCAGGGCACTGGAGGTGCAGCACCAGGCATAGCTGTGGAGCAGAGTGGTGGGGAGTAGTTTAACAGGATTGAGGACACCTGACTGGAAGAGGATTATTCCTGCCTGTCCTAAGGTCATGGAGCCTGCACGGATGTCTCTGCTTTGGAGCAGAGGATGGATGCTGCACAAGCTGGGATCCTGTGGCTGCTGTGTGTGGAGCTGGGCAGCTGCTGCCTCCCCCAGCCTCCTGCAGTGTCGAGGGTCTGACCACATTCCTGCTGCTGCTGCAACACAGCCAGGTAGTGCTGGCATGGCTTGAGAGCCCCAAACCTCCACAGGGGAGGTGGAGTTGCTTGGTCACGGTGGGAGTGTGTGTGGGAGCCACAGGAGAATCCAAAGACAGTGCAAACTGGCGTGGCCTGAGACAGAAAAAGCTGGGAGTGAGCAGATGGGGAGGGGAGGGCCATGAGGAGCATGTGTGTGGCCAAAAACCTTCAGGAGCAGAAAAACTGTTCATCATGAGCCAGGAGAAACTGTGATCAGTGCACAGCCTTGGAGCCCCTGCAGCCCCCAGACTCAGTGGCTAGGGGCACCTGCTGGAGACTTTGGGCTGGGCTGTGATCCCCAGCCCAAATCACTGACAGGGGATCCAAGAGCTGCAAATCACATGGTTGGGGGACACAATTAAAGAGGGGACAAAAAGCAGGCATAAAACAAGTCCGTAAATTCTGCAGCAAGAGCAGCAGGTGCCACCTACCCTGCCCGTGGGCTGCCTGCCTGACCCTGGCCCCTGCCCATGCCGCTGCTTTTCCCAGGGCTTTTGTTTCTTGCTTCTGTTTCTTTGCTTGCCAAAAATAGCCTGTGGGATTCAGATGTGAGGTAGTGTGTGGGAGGGGAGGAGATTCGATTGCTGCCATCCAGCTGTGCCCTTCTCCCGAGTGGTTTGTTCTCCTCCACTGCCCTGCCTGGTGCTGTAGCGGGCACAGGTTTCCTCTCCCCACGGAAAGTTTGAAGGTTGTCGATACACTGACTGTTCCCTTGACGTCGGACCTCTCTGTCAGTCCTTGGGCTGTGGATTTTACGGTTTCCAAACTGCTTTTGAGTAAAGAAGGGGAAGAGAGGATGATGATTATGTGGGACACATCAGCAGGACCGGCACAGGGGGTGATAGATGAGCAGTGGCAGGAGTAAGCAGCAGCACAGTCATCTGCTGAGAGAGGTGCTTACATGGCTGAAGACACACTGAACTTGCTGGAAATACATATACATATACTGAGTTTTGTACTAGAAAGAAGATTTTGGGCTTTCTTTCTTCAAAAAAGATTTGTATGTGATTTTGCAAGCAGGGTCTCTCCAACTTGGGCCACTGAGCTCAGAGCTGACAGGCAGCAGGAACTGAAGGATGCCTGTCCAGGGCTCTTGGGTCTGGATGTGGTCCTGCTCTGCCTCTGCAACAATTCTCCCGAGTGCCACTTGGGTTCAAGTGGGCTATCTTGCAGAATCCTACAACAGTTTGAGTTGGACAGGATCTTAAGGATCATCTACTTCCAACCCCCTTGCATGGGCAGGGACACCTTTCACTAGATCATGTTACCCCAAGCTTCATCCAACCTGGCCTTGAACACTTCCAGGGATGGAGCATTCACAGCTTCTCTGGGCAACCTGTGCCTCACCATCCTCACAGTAAAGAATTTCTTCCTAATATCCCATCTAAACCTGCCCTCCATCAGTTTCAGACTTGAGTGTTTTTCCATGATGCACGCAAGGCCAGTATTTCTTTTTTTTCCATGTTCTATTTTCCACTCCAAGTGCTGTTTGGAGAGGAAGAGCAGGGTCCGGTCCTCTTGGTCTCAATCCTTGTGCTTTGGCTGCACACTGAGAGTGTGGCATGTCTCTACCAAAGAGTTAAAAAAAACCCCAGTGTGCAGGAGAGTCTTGTCCAAGTGGTAGACCAAAGGAAATCCTGTCACCACACCTAATCCCCAGAAAAGAACACACTAAACTAAAAAAAAAAAAAAAATAATCTCAAACAGGCAGGAAGTCACTTATCTACAGCAGCTGGCTGGTGCAGCAGAGAGCAGCCTGTTCTCCATAAAGCATCCCTGTGAGCAGAGTGCATGCAGGGCCTGAGGGATGAAAGTGTATCTTCTTCCCCTGGGAGCAGGCGCCCTTCCCTGCTGCAGGTCTGGGTGATGGTGGGAATAAACAGCCCAAGTGCCAGCATCACCCTTTGCTCCTGTATCCCTACCAGCATCCAGTAAATCAGAGGCAGGACGATGCAGCCACGGGCATTTTGAGCAAATCAGCAATGCCCAGAGCAAGTCCTGGTTTTGCTTTTGCAATGGAAACAAAGGAAGCAGCACCGAGGGCTAAGAAGAGACTTTTATCCTTCTTTATTTGTTGAAAATGTCAATTAAAAAACTGTTCAAAATAAAAACATGTTAGAAAAGTTGAACTTGCATAAGTAGTTACAGTAAATAAACCTACATGACAAAGATAAACTGGAAGGCAGCTGACACAACATCCATCTAAAGACAGACTCACTGGAACCTATTTACAAAGCACTGTAAACAAAGTAAATATGGAAACATTGCTGTCCATCCGGCATGGCTTCTTTTCCTTTTTATTTTCTTGTCTTTTTTTGGCTTCTAGCTCTTGACAAAACGCTTGATCCAAAAAGTCCCAGTGTGCCCTCCATCACATTACATCTCACAAACATGCATATGTACACAGCACGGGTTTCAACTAAACCTGGGGGCAGTGAGGACACATTTCTACCCTCTCCTGGGAGTGTAAAGGGTCCTTGGTTTGCTTCCTTGCACTGGCTGCATGTTGCAAGCCCAGTTCCCAGCCCAGCTTTGGGCAGGCAGCAGGACCAGATAGTGCTGAGGTGTCTGGGCATGGCATCCCAGGGCAGCAGAATGTGCAGCAAAGGTCCTTTTCCTGGAAAACGATTAACAGGAACACTAGGGCTCAACTGCTGACCAAACCACTCAACTGTGTGCCTGGGTGGGGATGTGGGGAGCTGCCATCCAGCTGGGATGTTCTGGGCATGGCAAATGTAGCCAGACCTCTGTTTTGTCCTAGAAACAGCTTAAAGAGCGTTTCTTATTACACTCCTTATGATCTTCTTGAGTCTATTTCTCCCTAAACACCATTTGCTATGTCCTGGCTGAATTTTAATGGCAAGGAGGGAGTTGTAATTATTGCCTCTGTTATGTCCTTCATGACCAACGTAACGGTGTGACTGTAATGATCTGTGGTGCCTTTGCACACCCTGGGACCATGCTGCCCTGTGAGATAAATAAGACTTATCATTAACTTTAACAGAAGGTTATTTTTATAATGCTGTTAAGGAAGGAAGGAAAACATCAGTTCTAAACTAGGGTATAACACCAAATAAGATGAAGATAGCTGATACATATGCATGTTGCCTGTGTGCTGTGTTCGAGGAGCTGTGCAGGGATCTGGAAGGGTGTTGCACATCCTTTTCCCAGAAGCGTTCCAGCTCTTGTCAAAGCATAAATACCTTTCCTATTCCAAGAGAAAGTTCCTTTTCTCTAGCAGAAAGCCCCTTTGGGGTGATGGGGGGAGAAGTGGCCATTGGCTACATTCCCAGCCTTTGGGAAGGAGTGATGGAGAGACTAACGTGGGCAGGAGGGAGCAGGAACCAGCACATTTGGGGTTGTTTTGTTGTTGTCAAGCAGTGTTTACATTTCATACAGAGAAAAGCACGTCCTGCAAGGGGAAGCGCAGCAAAACTATAATCTCCTAGGATACCTGGACACTCAATGTGAAAACAAAGCAGGGGGGTAGGAGTTTTAGGTCATGCATAAGAAACGGGATGGGGGGCAGAACAGCGGTTACCTGTTGTGCTAATCACGAGCTGTAAGGAGGCAGCACTGTGCAACACACCTTCCCATGCGCTCTGACAGGTGCTCCAGGTCTGACCTCCCCAGGGAGTTCAAATGTCTTCATGTTAATTGCACATTTTAATCAGTATCAAGGCCACACAGGAACCACAGTATTGCTGGGCTCTAGTTCGCTACAGTCAACTAATGGGGAAAAAGAAGGTGAATGGGAAAAGCTTCCCCAGTTGTGATTATCTGAAAAGAGGAGCATGGTGCTTTTTGGTTTCTGCTCAATGCCACCTCAATAATGTTTTCATTCAGTAAATAGGTACCGGTGCTTTTGAAAAGAATGAAAGCATTAAAAAGTGCCTAAGCTTCCTCTAGGAAACTGCTGCCCAAGCCTTTGTGAGCAGTAATCATCAGCTGAGTTTGTATTTGCTCCCAGTAGCAGGTACAATGAGGTATTAGTTGCTGCAGATGAATTGTGAATCATGGACCGCTTGCTTACTGGTTTACTTGTGATCGATTGTTTCTGCTTTATTTCCTTACTGGATGGAAGAAAAACTATTTTTTTTCTCTATGACTTTTTTTTTTTTTTTTTTTTGGTAACAAAATTCCCCAAACCAACAAAATAAGGAGCAAGAAGAGGCAAAGGATCCAGTTCCGCTTCCCAAAAAACACCTGAGGTCACACACCACTGCCAGCAGCTTCTCCCCGAATTCAGGCGATCAGGGACGACTTGCGCCCCGTGTCCTCCCTGCCACACTCGTCTGTCTGCTTCAGCAGCCTTCTAACCAGCTTCTCCAAGTCCTTCCTGGATTTTAGCTCTTCCTCCAAACACTGTTTCATCCTTTTGTTCTCCTGCAAGGTGAGAAATAAAGGAATAAAGACACAGTTAATGCCCAGGCACTTGATGCAATGAGGTACTTCCACGTGCCTGCTGCCTGGTGCCTCAGAGGTGATGAAATATCAGGGACATTTGGTAGGAGCTTCTGAGGATGAGAATATAAGTGGACTGGACCACAATTAACCCAAACAGATCCTTACTACCTCACAGACCTGCAAAAAAGTCTCCTGACTTTAATCAGGAAGAAACATCCTCCCTAGAAATGTAATTTCAGCCTGGGTTGAAGAACTCTCTTCTCCTGGGGTGGTTTCTCCCACCTCCAGGCTTGGTGCTGGAGGGTGGAGGACATATTTTCTCTGAGTCTATAAGAACTGGTATCCACCAGACCCCTATATGGACAGTCAAGTTGAAAGAGCTTTTAGAATAGGGGGAAAGTTTCATATTACCACAAGAGCAGCTACTCCTTCCCTCCTGTGGTTTTTGGTGCTCAAGTAATTGCATGGAGAATGAGAGGAAACGGCCAGGGGAGATTTAGATTGGATATTAGGAAAAATTTCTTCACAGAAAGGGTTGTCAAGCACTGGAACAGGGAAGTGGTGGAGTCACCATTCCTGGAGTTGTTCACAGAATGTGTGGATGTGGCACTTGTGAACATGGTTTAGTAGTGAACGTGGTTCTGGGTTGACAGTTGCACTAAATGATCCTCGAGGTCTTTTAAAGCCTTGAAGACTCTATGATTCTGTGATTGAAGGAGCTAAATCAGAAGAAAACTAATGTTCATTCAGGGAGCTGCAGGGTGGGACCAGCATCGGCAGGATTTTTCCTGGGCACCGACCAGTCAAGGATGACCCAGCACAGCCTGACTGGCTTTTGCTCAACTCCCAGCACAAACAATCCCACTCAAATTACCTGCTTTAGCTCTTTGACTTCATCTTTCAGTGCATAAACTGTGTCAACAAGGCTCCTGAAAAAAAATTAAAAAAAAAAAAAAAAGAAGAAGAGTTGGTGTGCAGGAAAACAGTGACAGCACAGGAGCTGTCATGACCCAGGCACTGACTGGGAAGGTGCTTCCAGCTTCTGCTTCACAAGCATCAGGTTGCTGCCTGTAAAGGGACTCTGGAAACACAGCCCAGGAGCATTGATAGGCCACTGGTCCAAAACTCAGGGCTCTCTTCTCAAACTTCAATACCTTGTTCTGCTGTCTTTAAGTTATTAACAATGGTCTGTGGCTTTGGCTTCCTTGTTTATGCTACAGCAATAAATAACAATGTCTTTAATCATGGAAATGCCTGAGAATCTTTTGTAAAGCAGCTTGATTCCTTGAGGTTATGCTGCAAAAAACCAAACATGAAAGGAATGCACCATCTGGGTTGGAAAGGGAGCAGATCAACACAGTCACCCAGATGCAGAAGCTCTGGAACAGGCTGGGAGCACTCACAGGCAGGGTGCCAGGCAGGCTCCCCCGGGGCAGCAGCAGCCCAGCATGTCAGTAGTTAAAAAAAAAAAGTCACTTGTTTGGTTCTGTCCTCCCTGACCCCATTAGTGACATCCGGATAAGCCATAAACTGGGGATCCAGACTCCCAGAGGGAGTATCCATAGGGATACAGCCAGGTCAGGGCAGTTGGGAAGGCAGCTCTGCCCTTAAAAGGGACAAAACAGCAACTGAAATTGCCCAGTGGTTCTTTGCCAGAACTAAGGCAGCAGTCAGTGACACCAGCCCTGCTCCTCTGTGGGGACACAGAAGGAGAGGGCATTGGTTTTCAGTGCCTTTCCGAAAAGTGACGTGGGGATCTGCAGGTGGAGGGCAACCACACTTACTTTTCCTCTGTGACTGTCTGGCCATTGCTTCGTGTTTCCTCTATGATGATTTTCTCTTCCTCAGGAAGAAGGACTTGGGGGATGGAGTCTTTACGGGAGCCTGTGTACAAGAATTGTTCATCAGGAAGAAAAAGGGGGAAATTTCCCTGGTGCCCACCCTGCTCTGGAGACAGGAGTCCTCCTTCTCCCTGCTCCGCTGTGAGCCTGGGGCAGCCTGGAGACATCAGCTCCCTGCCATGGCTAAGTGCAGGCTTGTACATCCCCGAGCTACAGCAGCAAGTGGAAAGTTTTCAAGAATGCTCATTGCATCTAAAGTTACATCATGACTTATAAATGAAACCATTCGATTAGGGGCAAGAGCTCCCAGAAGAACTGTGGCCTCCCTTTTTTAAATGTACCATTATTTGACAGGTCAGTGATTTAATTTGACATCTCGGCAGCAATGATAAATAGTTATATTTCCAGAGTTGAAGATGTTAGGTTCTTATGAAGCTGCTTGTTCTTAAACATGCAGCTGATTGAGAGATAATATTCATGCTTCCTTTCTAAAGCTATAAGCAACCTGAGATTACCATCAGGTAATCACTGGTGAAATAGCAGTGTCTCATCTGCCCTCCTACCTGCTTCTTCTCTGTGTTTAGAAGAAAAACAATGGCAACTAAACCACCAGGCAGATAAAGCTCCCTTATCTCGAAGACTGAGCACCACACAGTTTCCTAGCATGAGACTCATTGCTGTATGATGCAACATCTGTTTTTTCCCAGAGGGGTTATCAGTGTTGTGGGCAGAGTATGAACTAAATAATCTGGTTGTGTGCCCACCTGAGCTGAGAGCTTGCTGGAAGCCTGCCCCAGTACAGTATGCCTCGATCACCTTCAGGATCTGAGCATCTTCCTCCAGCGCAGCAGTACCTGTAAAACAGTGCAAACAACAGCTCGCACAAAAACCAAGGTGCTCTGGCCTCATCTCTCCCAGCCTTTGCTCCCAAGCCCTTTAAGAGAAGATTGTGTTGTTTCCGTGGCTGACACTCTATCTGGGACTTTGTTCAATTCTCTTTTGAGGTCCTTTGCATTTTTGGGCCTGTATGGCTTTGAGCACCATGACTAACTGGTATGAAAACACACTTCTGGCTGCTCGTTTCATCAAAACCCAGGGGGTGATGCCTGACTTTGGGTGCAGGCAGTGCTGGGAGATGGGCAGGCAAAGCAGTCCTGGTATGGGGGCTCTGGTACATCAGCAACAGAGCAGGACTTGGAAACACGAAGACTTAGTTTCCAGCTCCCTCTCAGTGCTGTTTTTCGAGGGAGAGCTGCACACAGCAGCTTGACCATGGCCTGGGGGCCCATGGCCCTTCATGTAAAGCCCCAGAGGAATGTCCCAAGTGGGCTTCAGGGAGCTGTCAGGACATCCCTCTTTGCAGGTGAACACCCTGGCAGGATTTGGGCTTTTTTTGTTCCCTGATTCCCCATGTAAACTATTCTAGGACTTGCTGGCGTGGCCAGGTTTGCCCCAGCTCTTAGACATATTTTGGCCACTCCTGATGTGCAGTTTTACTACAGTTTTTAACTACTTGGGAGTAGTTCTCTGGCTTCATACCCAGAACAAGACCACCCACAACCTGTGACCTTGTGGTAGCAATCACAAGGAGGGTGGTGGCATGTGTAGCAGTCATAACTGGGAGGGGAGGAGGGGATCTGTCAGAGGCTGAGGACCAGTGCACCTCCAGAAGCCTCCCCTGCTCAGCAGCATGTGGGCTCATCACAATGAGAGCACCCTGCCTGTAAAGAAAGGGTGTCCTCAAAGTCCCATGGAGATCACTGAAAACACAGAAACCTCCAGAGATAAAAGAAAAATAGAATCATAGAATGATTTGGGTTGGAAGGGACCTTAAAGATCATTCAGTCTGAACCCCTGCCATGGGCAGGGTCACCTTCCACTAGATCAGGTTGCTCCAAGCCCCATCCAACCTGGCCTTAAACACTGCCAGGGATGGGGCAACCACAGCTTTTCTGGGCAACACTTACTTTTCCGAATAACAAACTCTTCATCAGATGGCTTTCTTTCAGTTTTCCTTTTTGGAAGAAACTTCTTCATTGTTTTTGGGCTTTTGCTGGAATCCTACAGAGAAACAGACACTTGTGTGTACCCAGACCCACAGGCAGCTCGGACAGCGGAGCAGCGCAGCCGGTGCAGTTATCTCTGTTACACACAACATGTTAGAGAACTACAAAGCAGACAACAATAAAGTCGGGGAAAATGATGGGGTTTGCCTTTCCTGTGTGCCAGTTGTGACCCACTGCTTCCTGGAACAGCAGTGGGAATTGTACCTGCAGGGTTGGGCCAGGACAGGCTCCTCTAGCAAATTCAACCCGTGTCTAAAATCCTTTAGCCAAAGAATTCAAATACATACTAAGCACTTTTAGTCTGCTTACCAACTCTGTGGTCTGTGCTAGAAAACCCCAAAGTATTGTTTATTCCATTGACTTGATTTCTAATATAAGAGTAGGCAAATAACACTGTTTCTAAATGCCCACAATTTGTTTGAGATTATAAATCCCCCACACACATACACAGAGAACGCACAAACACACACAAAGTTAGTGTTTGCTATGACTCCACAAGTAAGAAACACAAGCTTTTATCTCCTTCACTTTCACAAGTCTTGCTGATTTGGAGAGAATTAGTGTATTAGTAGGTTACATGCAATAGGGTTTAAAGCAGGAGAAGAGGCATGCCAGGAAGTTTAAGTACCATAATACTAAATCCTTCTTGAGAGTTATGTCAAAATATATTTGCCAGTTGCTACTGACTCTCACAATAACTTACTGACACAGCCAGGCAAAATTAGGGTCATGCAAGCATAAGAAGCATGAACAGGAACGATCATTCTTTGCCACGATAAGCCAAAGAGATGTATCTACCCTTACCTTTAAGATATAAGACATCCTCTACAATGAATATGCAAAGAAAGAGAAGATGAGTGTGAGAGACTGATGATTTTATTGACCAAGTCCATTAAATTCACAATTCTAAAACACATTTAAATGTTAGTCTTGCGATTAATGCGGCAAACCCTCCGTGTACTGGTTTTAGAGCACTATCAACATGCAAAGGAGCACGGTGTCATGCAAAACTGAAAAAAATTACATGTGAAACGCATGGTAAGTGGGCATTAAAACACTCTAAACACATAGAGAACATGCCTCCTGTTAGTAGTGGGTGTCTGTGGATGTTGGTTGCCTAAAATGATGCTTACAAATGCCAGACCCCCGTGTGTCTGGCTCCATCCAAGCCCTGGGGAGCAGCTCGGGGTCTGGCCCCGTGCTCAACACCAGTGCTGCTGGCCTCAACCCCAGCCAGGATGGCAGGATGCTCTGCCCACCCCGGTGACAGCCTCCCAGGACTGCATCTTCTCAAAGGGGACCTGCCAGCCTCGCTGGAGAACTGACTACATCAGGCATCAGCGCTGCAGCATCTCCCTGCTCTGCTGGAAGGATGGGGAGCTTCCTACACACCCTGTGGAGGGTTCCATCCCTGGGATGTTCTGTCCAGGGAGCCACACAGCTCTCCTGTAGGTCTGACCAGCAAAATCCTGAAGTTATAAATCTTTCACTTAATGCAAAGCAGCCAGTTTAAAAAAAAAAAAAAGTGGTAGAAGAAATGATTGGTAAATCTTTTTTCCTTTGCTAACTTGAATCCATACACATTGTTTTACCCACAGAACTTACCTGTTCTGTTATTTCAAATGATTACTGGAAACAGAACAGGAAAAATGACCCAATTTCAATGGAAATAACAAGAGTGAGGTGCAGTACGCAAGCAGGGTCTGGGGTTTCCTGAGCACAGCAAGGTATGAGGAAATGCACAAGACTGTGCCATCCCATCCTACACTACCAGAAGCCAATTAAAGTAACATGGATGTCTGAAAATCTCTAACCTTTTAATCAAACTCTCCCACTCACTTCCCTGCAAATAATCTTTAAGTTTGTATTTCTTTATTTTATCTTCATTATAGGAAGGTGACTTGCATGGAGCTGTTTGCATAGTTTATTTTGTGCCCTACTTTAAATTAAAAAAAAAATAAAATACAGTGGAATAGGGATTCCCCTTAGTGATTGAGCACCCCAGAGGGAGGGACGAGGCAGATGAGGATCTGCTTGGGAAAACAGAACTTATTTCCCACTTGTCATCACAGACTCATGTCCACGAGTCCCTCCCCTGAGAAGGGGGCTCAGATTGGACTGACTGGGTACCAGGCTGTGCCTGCCCAGATCTGCTGGACATGTTGGCCTTTGGTTCTCCACCAACTGGCCAGCACAGCCTGTTCCCATGAAAATGATATTTTTGGTCCTTTGACAACTCACAGGATACCATCCAGCATTCCGCCCCCAGGGGCTCCCCGCCTGCTCGGCCTCTATGGCAAAAACCTCTCCCCTGGTTTCCACACAGAGAGTTTAACTCCTGCTATGTGTGGCAGGGGACAAGAAACTGCAAAGGACTATAGTATTAATCATATCGCTCAATCTGTGGTTTTTCACACAGAAAAATTTCTCCTCTACCTCAAGCCTCTTCATATATTTTAATTCACCACACAAGCAAGAAACGGTTTAGTCTCTGTTTGGGACTTGGACCATGCAAAGACTACAGGTCATTTTCAGTCCTCTCAGTTGGTATTTGAACAATTTAATTCCCAAACCGAAATGCGTTCCTTTACAAATTTTAAGAAATAAAATGCAAAAAAATATGATGAGGCTACCTAAAATCTCTGCCTGAATCAGTGGACCCACAGCCCCCTGACTACTGGGCTTTCCACCCCTGAAAGCTGGTGGGGTGAGGGGGTCCAAGACCCCATCCCCACTGGGAGCACGGGCAGTGATGCTCCCAGGGCTGCTGTACCAAGAAAGGCAGCTGACTCAGATCCAGAGTGCTCACTCAGTACGGGGAACATTACCCAAGTTACTGGTGAGTAATCCCAAAAGTTTAACATGAGGTAGGGAAGAAGAGCACCACATTTGTGGTGTGGGGTGAGAATCAGAGCTGGGCTGTATTTTGGGTTTCCCCACACCTCCTCTGAGCTCCGAGGCTTGGGGTTCCTGCAGGGGAAGTGATCCCTCAGGCTGCTGCCTCCCAGCAGGGCATCGCTGTGTAAAACATTGGGTGGGTGGTGAAGGAGGGTCAAGGCCCATGGCTGCTGCAGAGAGCCTTGTTCCAGCCACCAAAACAAGGTGAAAGACACAAGAAACATGAGCAGGCCTTTTGCCTCTTCCTCTTGGTGCAGCTTTGCTTCTCAGTCCTGCAATGCTGAGCCACTGGTACGGCTAGAGCTGGAACACATCCCGGCAGGGAGCCAGCTCCTGACCCACAGCTCAGATCAAGGCAGGAGGAGGAGAGGAGACAGCTCCACCATGGCATTGCCAAAGGACAGTGCTTGATGGGACACCCTGCTGCAGGATTGGTGACATCCAGCAGCTGAGGGCACTGGCTACAGCAGCCAACAGCAAACATCCAACCTGCAAACACACGTGCTCATGAGTCCCTTGTAGCACAAAGCCCAGTGCAGCAACCAGCATCCATCGCAGGACTGGGGCCAAACCTGGCAGTCATTTCTCCCAACATCCCCAAGAACCCATACTTCTGTGCCCTCGCTGTGGCATAAGAAAACTGGACACAAGCTCTAGGGATTGTGTGAAATCAGGGTCCTGCACAGGCAGGTGAGATGATTACCTCTTTGTAACTCAATGCTGCTGACGGTCTGAGCGGAGGAGCAGGACGGAGGCAGCTCAAGCTCCAGGGTTTGAGGATCTTGGGCGGTTCCAGAGGTCCACGGATCTGCCCAGCTGAACTAAATGTCTGAGAAAATAGATGAGAAGCAAACAAAGACTGTTCACCACCAAACAATGTAGAGAAGCAGAGCGGAATGGACAAGCATCCACTGTGAACTCTGAGATGTCTAAGTTGCAACAAAAATAGGGCAGGATACATGTAAAATGGTACAAGGGTGACATGGTTACAAACAAAACTGCAGGATGTGTCTTACAGCTGTGATGCTACCTCAGTATCAGAGTGCATTGCTGAAACAGAGAGCTCAGCCTGCACTGAGGAGCCCAGGCAGCAGAGAGGGCAGGGAGGTGACACTCACCGAATGAGGGCTCCAGGACTGCGTCTTGGAGACGGTGCTGCACGTCCCTTTGGTCAGCCTCTGCAGGTGCTCAAGCCATTCGTGCAAGTCCTGGCTGGTGCTGCAGGACACAGTGATCCGCTCTGTCATGTTCCCTGTGGCAGAGGGTTAAATAACTGACTTTATCAAAGGGTAGAGACCCAGGAGGAAACACGGGGTGAGATCAGCTCAGTGCAGCAGCAAGCGGCTCCTCAGTTTGCTCAGCCCAGTGGCTGCAAAAAGGCCAGGGCAAAGACAGAAACATAGAATCATAGAAATATTAAGGTTGGAAAAGACAGAGAGATCACTGAGTCCAACCATTAACCCAGCACTTCCAGGTCCACCACTACATTGTGTCCCTAAGCACCACATCTACAATGATGATGTGACTGCCCATCCTGCTCCAGGCAACCACTGAAAGCCAGAGTGAGAACTGCACAGAAAGGCTAAGGGAACTGGTGAGATGAATGTTTGAGAATTACTTTATGTTGAAAGTAAGCAAACATGACATTTCCCTGATTAACAGAACAGCACAGACAGCTGATTAACGTAACAGACAGCTGCACTGCAGCCCAGGCACTGAGCATGAATGACTGTGTATAGGAAGAAGATACACTGAAGAGTAAAAATGAGGAAAACTAGGAAAGCTTCCTGATGATCAGAGCCGCTAATCTGTCAATAAATGAGGTGCTCAGAGCTGCACAGGACCAATGCTGGACACAGACGGGCACACAGCCCAGAGCAGTGCTACTGGGGTGGGGCATTTGTCCCATACAAAACCCTCCAGTCTCCAGAAGCAGCCAGAGGCAGAGCACAAGGGCACTGGGAGGAAGTTGCTCAGAACCTCAGACAACACATGGTAAAGAGCAAGAAGAAGAGTATGATTCAGGAAGGAGGACCAGTACTTCCAGTGGCGACTGTTGTTTGGACTGGGAGAACGGCTCCAGGCAGGGGCCCTACTGACCTGCAATTTCAAACATGTGCTCGTTCCCTTCAGCATCTTCCAGCTTTGTCAGCGTCATTCCTGTCAAAGGCAGCTTTCCCTGGGAGAATTGAAGAGGAGTCAGTGTCTGCATCTGCTTCCCAGCAGGTGTTGTTCTGCTTGTTCCTGCTGATTCCTTTCTCTTTGGGAATCGCCATTTAAAACTAATTTGTGAAGCCTCAGACTGCAGGAAGAGTCTCCTTTAATGTATGGATCTAGATTTCCCCGCACAACTAGGTCAAACCCCAGAGATGCAGCTCCCATGACAACTGAGTCATCCCGGCTCATCTGCCGCCCTTTCCCTTCACTCAGAGCAAACCTTTTTTACAGTTAAGTCAAAAGGATCAACTTCCCCTGGTTTTTCTGAAAGCCTTCCCTGTCCCTCTGATTTGCATGCTGAACTGCCTTGCTCACCTTACTCCCACTAGTGGGTCAAGTCAGAAAACCCAGCGAAATCCTTCCCAAATCTTTCCCATCTCCCTTTCTGTGACAAATGACACATCGACACAAGAACAGCCTTTTCCTGACAGTATTGATGTTTTCAGACAGCTGGAGAAAAGCCAAGCTCCCAACAGCCTGATTCCAGCCATTCAAATGGTAAAACATGAGAAATGTAGTTTTGGGGTACCTCATGGAGTGGAAACTTTGGGCTCTTTACAGGAGGCTTTATAGTAGTGAAATATTCACTGAGAGTCAGATGGCTGGTTGTGTGGACAGCTGGATCAGGACACTTTGCATTCACAACAGCACAGAGGACAACATGCGGGTTGTTTTTTCCTAATTTCACAGCATTCACTTACCAAATGCTGCTTAACCACTTGGCAGGACAAAGGCACTGAAAGTCCCCATGGTAAAACCAAGCCCTGGTTCCCAGCATTTGCATCACAACAGAGAGTTTGAAGGATGCAGAGGATTTGAATTTGATAAGAGCTATCTGATTTCCTTTTTTACACCAAATGCCTTGCAACTTCAAATTAAGCATGCCTACCTGATAGATGAACCCACTCATCCGTGGGCTTGCAGACAGCATCAGCAAAACGTTGGAAAACAACAAGAAATACCGCTCTTCTTTCTCCTGCAGGGATAAGAATTTAGGTTAGTCCAGTCTGCAATGCATCACAAGCACCTGCCTCCAGCAAACTGAACCTGTTGCAGCTGGAATCCCAGCCTGTCAGATCACCCCCAAACCAATTATTTGGGCTTTTTTTCTTTACAGCATCTTATTTCTGTACTAGTTTTTCCTGCATTAGATTTTTGTCTGCATCCTGCTAATCCCCTTCCCATCATTGCAGAGCATCTCAGAAGACCTTATGTCTCCCAGCATCTCATATCCCAAACCTGTACTACAGGTCTTCCCAGGGAAAAGGTGCTACATCAAGAAATTCAGTGATAACAGGCACTTTCCCACACCAAACATGCAGCATGCACTGCTTTAACACCACTGGTGAAGGTGGTGGCAAGCACTGGTGCGACACATTGGGATCAGTAGCACAGGAATCCCTTCAGTTAGTTCCAAAGCACATTCAGCTCTGGACTGGGATGTCACAGCAGCCACTGTGCTGTGCACAGGACGCTTTCAAGTCACTCTCCTTTCTCAGAATAAGTCATGGGGGAGAAAGAGGGAAATTAATGTGCTTTATGACACTGAGATACTTTTTTTGCTTCAAAAGTGCGACACTAAAGGCCTGAAGCTAAGCTCCCAGGGTGTCTGACTCACTCCAAAGATGTGCACAGTCCCATTGCACAGCTCTTCCCCAGGCAAAATTATTTATCACCATTATTTGTCAGCAGTTTCCTGGCCTGGAGTGAGAGGAGCTGTTGCCCCACGTCACTGATCCTGAGAGTAAGGGGGTATTTGGACACAATGCCTTTAGTCAGGAGAAGGACCTGGCTTCACTCACCTCACTTCCTCCACACTGCACCATAACCTGGGACATGTAGATGATGTTTCCCATTGTTTTTATGTCCTCTCCTTCCCAGTGCTGGATGGATTCAGAAAGGATCTGCAGCTCGAGCTGTTTCCTCTTCCTCAGCTCCTGGCACTGTGACTGGGAATCACGGCAGAGCCTCATTAGCTGAAGGGCAGGCACAAACCCAAACCACTCCAGTTTCACCAGCAACACTCCCACAGCCCTGTGGGCTCAGGGCTGGTCATGTCAGGGATCAGGAAAGCCTCTTTTGGCCCTATTACACAAAGTTTGTTAAAAAATCACACCCTAGTGATTTATGAAGTAATGACTATATTCAAATGTCAAAGAAATTGCAAACTGCACTGAGTAAACTTTTCTTTCCAAACCAGCCCTACCTATGAGAGTACAGGGTCACATTTTCCAAACCAAGACAGCTGCAGAGTTAAATGTCTCTAATTTTGCTACTGCTTAGAGAGATTTTGCCCATTTTGTCCAAACAGCAGAGCTGTATTTGCAGCAATGCAAAGTCCCCAAGAATCAGATGGGTGGATATTTTCTAACCAAAATCTGCAAGCCCAAAAGCAGGACTTGGTGGTGCTGTAGAGTCACACAAAAATAATCTACTGAAAGTGCTGTAATTGAAAAGACCACACCAATGCTCTGCAGCTGGGGACTGGAGGAGCTCCACGGAGTGGCCAGTCCCCCAGCAGCTCTCAGCAAGCAGAGGACAATGCTGGCTGAACAAAGACAGTCCTGCAAATCCAAGCAAAACTTCCTTTAACTGACCACTCTGCCAACAGGGAAAATTGCTGCAAAGCTAAAACTAGGCTCAGTTTTCCCCAGCTGATTGTTTTTTTCCAAACCCCTTTTTCTGACAGAGGTTTTCCTCCTTTCCACCTTAGTTTCATACAAACTCTTTGACTATCCAGGTCTTCAAAGAGAGAGGCTGCATTGGGTCTGTTCTGGAAACACACGCATTTGAACCAAACTGTGGGGGCTTCCTCCATGTTTACAACTGTTGCATGTTTTGATGGTGTCCCAAGTGTCCCAATCCAATGTTCCCAGGATGCAAATCCAAATAAAAGCCACAGCAGTTCGTTTCAGGGGCACCACTGTGAATCACAGTGGCTCTCTGGTCCCTCCCTGCCCATGCCTGGGAGCCTCCCTGGTCCTGTAACAGGACCACGTGTCCATGGCAAGGGGCATCTCTGGCTGTGTAACCTCAAATCCGCACTGAACCTCTTTAGCTGTGTCATAACGACATTAAATTACTCATCACCCAAGAACACATTTCAAGTAAACCCGTTCATCGCTTACGAGATTTCCTAAAGATTAATGACACCTTGTAATTTAACTGAGTTATTCCCCTGTTAGCTACCAGAATAAATGGAAAGGGAGATGAGTTTTTCTAGGTAAATGCAACATGATCGCCCTTTCCTGTTTTCTATGAACTTTCTCCTCTCCATTTTTCATCTGCACTGCTAAACACTGAAAAATGGCATCTGCTGTGCTGAGGAAGGAAGTTGGACCACATCTGGAGTGGTTATAGTGAAAGGCAGTGGCTAGAAAGCTTTAGAGAGAGACTAAAGCTTTTTTAATAACCGAAAAAAGCTTTTCCGGGTAAAACCTTTGTGCACATGGATGGCTTTCCCCCCTCTGTTTCATCTCAGTGCAGCAGGACTTTGAGGGGTGCAGGTAACACAGCTCACAGAAATAGGTTTGTCATCTCTGACTCATCCCTGTGCTCTGTTCCCCACCAAGGGCCCTGGCACCCAGAGCCACAAATTACCTGCAATGTGGTCAAAGTATCCCAGTGCCCGTGAGCAAACCTCAACAAAACCAAGAGTTACTCAATGGGCTCAGGGGGGAATTTCCCGCTGCACCAGCAGTTGAGTCAGTCACAGCCGTGTTAACCTTTCCCAGCTCACCTCAATGAGCAAGGGGTGGTCCAGTTTCAGGTGGAAAATGATTAGGGAATGGAGGTAAAAGGAGATGAAAGGGACCCTGCTGCCACCATTGCCCACACGTGGCTTTCAGCAGTGGAGAAGAAAGTCAAAGATTTGCCATCTCTGCTCTGGGACCACGGAGCCAGAGTGCAATTGCCAAAACAAACATCCAGAGGAGCAGCTCTAGGCTTGAAAGCTGAAATTAGTATTCTTTATAACCCATCTTTTCCATTCCAAAAGACCTTTCTTTCTAATGAGGAGACAAATGTCAGGCTTGACTCACTCTTTGTGAAATGCAGCCCTGAAATGGAGCGCTCTATTTTAAGAATTGCCACCTACCACAAGGGACTTGAAGGATGTGACAGCTTTCAAAACCTCTTCATGATCTGGATGCGCCTCCTAGTGAAGGGAGAGAAAATACCTCAGCCAGCAGCAGCAGCAGGACCCACTCTGAGCATCAACCCACCCTGAGCAGCACCACTGTCCCAGAACACCAGGGCTGTGGGGCTCAGGGTGCAGGCAGCACAGGCTGCAGGAGGGGGCCACAATCCCCCAAGTACCTTCCCCACCATCCACTTCAAAGTGACATGGCTGAAAGTAGCTATGCAATTCAGCAATACCAATTTAATCAGTGTAAAGTGGTCAGGGCAAGAGCAGATATTATTTTACTCATAGCAAATTTGACTTGGAAAGAAAATCAATGAAAACGGGCAGAGGTGCAGGGTGGATTTGTGGTTTCACCTTCAGAAAGAAAACCTTGGTGTGCAAGGTATTCCAGCCACTGCCCCATCAAGGGTGGAAATCCATGAGCATCAACAGGAGCTTCACCACCAGGTTTAAGGGAGGGCATGTTTGAGCAGAGAGCTCAGGAAGGGGAAGTGCAGGATGCTGTCCTTTGTCTCTGACCAGGAGAGACAGATGTCCAGGGCCCTGTATTCTAAGCTCCTCACCACCCAGTTCTCATGTCAAGCAAATCCTAAGGTATCTAGGTTGTGATGGAGCAGTCCCTGCAGCCTGGAATTGCTCAGCCTGGAACGTGGGACAGGGGTTGCCCTGAGTGTACCTGCCCCATCACCAGCTGTGCAGCAGTGCAGGGAATGCTGTGGTACAGTACATCCACACTGCATACATCTATACTGCATTCATCCATGCTCTTCCCACGGCATCACAGCTTAAACCTCAGCCCTACTGATTCATGCAACAAAACTCCCACACTCATCTTAGAAACTAAGAGAAACAGGTGATGTGTGTGTCCCCAAATCCACTGCTGATTCCCACACAGCATCCTGCAAAGAGCACACCGTCCCTGCACGGGCATGGTGGCTGCAGCTCAGCTAAGCCAGGTGAGAGTGGGACAGGTAGGTCTGTGTGTGCCTACCCTGCAGGCTCTCATGGCCTCTCCTATGCAGAAATACCCCTGGCTCAAGCACAAAGGTTTTAATCCTTTGGCTGGGTTGTGGATTTGAACGGTCACGGATAAGTGTGCTGAGTAATTAGCTGGTAATTAAAACTGCAAGAGGGGGAAAAGTAAACCTGGTTAAAAATAGACTGTTACTTCTGTTTTCTTCACCCCCTTGCACCACCCCTGAGATCTGGAGAGCTCCAGCAGCAGAGATCTCTACATTCCCTGGGGGAAGAAATGTCCTGAAGCCAACCTGCCACTTGCCAAGGAAGTCTCTGTGCCCCTCGGCTGCTCTCCCTGCTCCCAGGACTCGCTCCTCCACCCCCGTGTCTGTGCTGGCTGCCAGATGCACGTCTGTCTGTGCAGCTCTGCCTCCACCCAGGAGCACAAGCCTGAGGCGAGGGGTAGGAATGCGCCTGTGAGCCGCAGGAACGAGTGGCCAGGCTTAGGAATCTCATCAAACGATAATAAAACCCCTGATTTATTACCCGCTGTGCAAACAAATACCAGCTGTAGCCCAGCCCTGAACTCTGCTTTTACTTGTGCTGGAAATGGCCCATCTTTGAGGAAGGGCTGAGGTGAAGAGCAGGCAATGCCTTCCCACAACATCCCCTGACTCCTCCCTCCACCGCTTTCCCACTTCTAACCTGAAAGGTGGATAATGTCCCGGGGAAGTGGGACATCTCCTTGGAGAGGTGGTAAGCACTTTTAGCCACATGGTGCTTAAATACCAAAGGGCAGATGTGCCTCTTGCAGCTCAGGGGGCAGCTCTGGCAGCACCAAGGGGCAGAGTCTGCCCAGCAGCCCCACATCCCACCTACCTCCATGTGCCGCTCCAGCTCCTGCAGAAGTGTCACGTATTTATCCAGCCTCAGGAAGGGTTTGCTGAGGCTCGTGGTTAGGATGAGAATGCCTGGGTTGGCCGCACCCTGGCCCTCCATGAACTTCTCCAGCTCATCACTATAAATAGAGACAACAACAACGACAAAGACGAGGAGGGCTCGCACCACTGAGGGCTGTGTTCTGCTGCCTCCCACGCTCTCTCCTGATGGCCAGGGCTCTGCTCTGAGCTGTGCCTTTTTAAGGGCAGCCCAGCCTCCCCTTTGAGCACCCCCCATCAACCCAGCAGGGCAGGCAGAGAGCTGTGAGCTTCCAGCCAAGCAAGACCCTGCTCCCCAGGGATGCAGGGGAGGATGCTGTGTGGCTGCAGGTGTTGGAATGCACAGTCCCTGGGATACATCGGTGCCAGCAGCTGGTCCCTAGGCACAGTGAGATGGCACAGGGCCAGGTGTCTGGTGGACAGTGTGGACTGCAGAGGCTGGTGCTGTGCTGGAGGATGCTGCAATAATATGCTGGAACCCTGCTGGGAGCCATGATGCAGGTGTTAGCACATTCATTGCTCCAGAAAACATGGCCTGTGTGTGTCAGCACATTTGCTAAAGCTGATTCTTTGACTGATTTAAGAAAAGGGGTCAGACTGAAGAACTACATGAATGAGTCATTTACTGGAGCCAGGCTTTTCGTTACGCTGAATTAAAGCTGGATTTCACCACCTAAGTTCCCATTACAGAATGGGAAGACTTAAAACAGTATGGATGGGATCCTGGCTTTCTCCTTGCTGCAGGCAGAACAGCTAAACTGCACTAGGCATGACACAGTCGTAGCCTTTTGGTTTGGCACATCACACAAATATGAGTGTCTACTCAAGTGGGAGAAAGATGCTGTTAAAGTGATCTACCAATGACCCTGCATATCAACCATTTGGTTTAAGAGCAATTAATAAACTGGGTAACTCTGGGTGACTCAATGACCACCCTCCTTCTGCAATAAAGTGCCCCTCACTGTGGTGCCACAGAGGAGCACCCTCCCACCTGCAAGTGTGTGAGCAGGTGGGAGGAAACAGCATGTGGAGGAGCAGGTCTGAAACAGCATCTCAGTCCTTCAGCAAGTAACAATCACAGGAGATGCTACTGCCAGGGCTGGGCTTGCCTGTTTTACCTAAGGTAGGATCCTGTATGTGCAGACAGGACCAGCCCTGAACACAAGTAGCAATGAGTTGTCTCCATGCTGGAGCTGAAAGGCTTTGCTGAAGAGCCCAAAGCCCCAGCAGTTTTCCCAACAGCAGGATCCCATGTTATCCCCTTGCCCTGTTGTCGAAACACATCTCAACATCCGTGGCAGGCCAAGTATCAATAAGAAAAGTAACTTTTTAAAGGAGGGATTTCAGTCTGAAGCTCCTCCTCCACCACTCACCTGTGCTGGGTGAGCACGTTGACGGCCGACGGGTGGTTCGCGCAGTACGTCAGGTACAGGGAGCGGAACTGGGGCATCAGGTTGGTGAAACAGCCTCCCACACGCTGCTGGTTCTCGGGGAGCCTACAGACACCAACACACTGCCACACTGAGCCTCTTGATCTGCACCCTGCAGCTATGGCAACCTCAGGGACCTGCCCAGGAACCACCCGCTGCATGGGGACATTCCCAGGGCGCTGCAGAACCCAGTAAAATACCCACACCTGCCACTTGGGGAGGAGGGAAAAGGAGACCCTCAGATGGGTCTGGGTTTCTGTGGTACAGACAGTGAGAATCACAACCCGTTATCAGCCTGGGGCAAGGTGTGACCCAGCCTGACCTGTGCCACCAGCAGAGCTGCAGCTGGGATGCTGCAGCCCATTGTGTCTGATGAGGATGTGCTGGAAAGAACTGGGGGCAATGTAGGGATGGTCCCACTCTCTGGGCTGCCCGTGAATATGACAGAGGAGATGAAGAGAGAAAGAGAAGCCACAGCCTGAATATATTTCTAGTATTCAGTTTTTTCTCTGTCTCGTTTCAGCCCTTCCAAAAGACAGGCTGGGCTAAGGCTAAACATGTCTGTCAGCTCCCCTGCAGGAAATTAGCACCTCTAATAATTTGCTCTTTGCTTCCTGGCAATTCCCATCTTCATGTCTGCCAGATCTCCCACCCTGCATGTGCTTGCATCTTTTGTGTCAGGGCTAGTGACATTCTCATTCAGCAGATGCCTTAGCATTAAAAATGTCAGAGTTCCTTCTACCTTCCCTCCTGCCAAAGCATTACCTGCCACCTTTCTTCAATCCTGTTATTTTCTTCTATATTTAAGAAGTCTAAGACAGCACCCAGGAGGAAGATTAATGAACATGTCTCTCTATTATTTTTAGCTGCAGTTTAATAGCTTAACAACCTCAGTGCTATGGCAGGAACTTACTTTGCAACTTCTTCCAAGGCTTGGTTCAGCGTTTGCTGGAATGCAGAGATTTCTTCCATGTTTCCCAGCAATGCTGCAATGTCCACGGCGCTGAGCCTGTGAGAGTCAAATCACCAGTCAGCATCAGAGATGTTGCTCTCAGGAGCACCCCCTTCATATTTGTAAGTGGTCCTTCCAAAAAGACCCAAGAATTTCTCTTTCCCCAGATATAGGACACGGGAAAACACAAAATTCATGATCTGTGAGCTACAGACCACAGACTCCTGGAGAAGATGTCTGCTGCCACAGATTATCTTAATTGGATTTTAATCACTTAATCACACTAATCTTCTCAGACGTTTAGCTGTCTAATAGGCACAGACAGATGGGATTTCAGCCAGGGGTGGGGAGGGCTGTGTGTGCACAGACACAGAGACAGCTTTGTCTTCAGGGATTCATTCTGTGGGTTTCCCTATGGGAGGAGGGTCCTATACAGCAGCACCTCAGGTAGGGACTGCTTTGTTCCTCGAGTGAGGTTGGATTTTTCCTAGCCAAAGCTAATGTATTTGCTTCTGTAATCCTCAAAGCCATCCTCATAGTCACCCTCATACCACCCTCATTTAGGCCATTTGCTGCCTACAAGGCTGAGAGCATGAGAAATTTTCCCACATGAAGACTTGGGGAAGGCAGAAGTGATTTAAATACAGAGGCCTTAGGACACCACTCTCCCATCTCCCCAGACTGGATGATGTCTAAACACCAGCTCTCCACTCGTGACGCCCCAAGGCTGCCCAGTCCTCCCGCAGGGCACTCAGCCGGAGGGACCCCAGCCCCAAACACAGCTCATGGACAGGGTCACCGAGACGGCACCGCTGGGAAGAGACAACTGTAAAGCTGAAGCAGCGAGCAGGAGGTGAAGTCAACTGCACTGGGTCTTCTATGCAAGGTGAAACTATCAAGAGACCTGCTGACAGGCAGCAGTGTGCTGGATGGAAAACACGTGGCCTTATTTCCGCGGGTAAGCCTGGACAAACCCCCCAGTCAGCCCAGTGTTGCTCAGGCCACAGGGGATGGCAGCGTGTTCTTCTCAAGTACAGAGGTACTTAGTGCCAGTGGCTGCACAGACAGGGACACAGGGGAGCCGCTTTTTGCTGAGCAGCACTTTGGATTCCGCGAGAGGCAATCTAACCACAGAGGATACCTGTCGTCAGGCATGAAATGAAGAGATGACTGGGGCTGAGAAGTCACAACAAGGCAAATGACAAGGGGAGAAGCCATGCAAGGCACGCTGCCAGGGAACACACATGCTGGGACAGGCACACATGAGCTTGCAGATGGGTGGGAACAGCCAGCCCTCTCCCAGATGGAAATGCCCGTTTCTAACATAGCCCAGTGTCTGCGTGACCACTGAGGGATGGGAAAGAGCAGAAACCTGCAGAACCATGGGAGGGTTTTCTGGTTCACAGAGAAGTTGTGAAGCTTTGTAACAGCAGCAATAACAGTCCCTAAACATTCAAAGGCAGGAAAGTAATGAACTATGATGGATTTTACGGTGTTCTCTCCACCTCAGATGCCCTTATATCTTACTTATCATAAGACTGGAGGGGTCTTAAGTAAGTTCCCAGAAGTGACTGTAGTTCCTTCGCATAATCTCGTTCTGTTTCCAGAATATTTTGCAACACCTAGGGTGAGAGACAGAGCACTGAGCAGATCTTTGTACTAGAGACTAGTCAAAGGAACATGACATCAGCTTCCAAATGTGGAAGTGCAGGGAAGTGTATTTTAAGTCCAGAAATTACACTTGTTAATGCAGAACCCAGAATGCTCAGCAAAGTCCTGGTGGGCTAATTTTGGGATTTTACTTTGCAAACTCGGCAAGGCCTGGAAAGCAGGTGTTAAAGGCTGCTCCTTCTTCTCTGGCAAAGCATGAGGACAATGTCAGGTCCAACCTGAGTTTAGTATCTGACCCTCAAGAGACTCATGACCTGGCCCTGCACGCACAACTGGCTGCCAAGGTGTGCAAACAAACAACCTGTGCATGCACTCTGGGAGCACTGTTTGCACCAAGGCAGCACAATTTAAATGCAGGAGTGGCTGCACCAAGGATGGCTCCTGTGGCAGCTCAAGCCAGGGCACAGCTCACTTGCCACTTCAGGGATATGCTGAGTTGGGTTTGCTCCTGCTAATCCACCTCAGCAGCCAATTCACCCCCAGCTTCATGGCAGGAAAACCCAGTGCCTGCACCCCCCCAGTCAGCACTCCAGTTTCTCAGTGTGGATGAGCTTTGGAGACAGTGGAGGTGGTTCCCAGCTCTCTGGACATACTGTTACTGCTTTGCTTTGCTTGAAATATATTTAGACATGCTGATGAGCATGATTTAGCTCCAGCACTGAGAGCCAGGGATGCTCACATGCAGGCATCTTCACTCTCTTACACCACAGGGTTTACTCCAGCCTGGACACAGGGGGAAGGCACCTGCCCCACCTTTACCAGACCTCCTCACTCTGGCAGCAAGATGTAGAGGAGGTGATGTTTCCCCACCCCTTCTATAGCCACAGTTCATGGCCTGGCAGGCTGTGAACCTGCTCCAAAGCTGAGCAAGTTACAACCAGGCTGTGAGCTGCAGTGGCTGCCTGTTCTCCAAGGGCTGCAGCTGCTGGCAGAGGCACAGGGCAGGCAGCTCGGGGTGTAACATCTCCAGCCAAACCCAAGAAAGGGATCAGAGCCCTAATTTGGCTTGCTTACACCATGACACTATCTCCCCATCTTTATCAACGGGAGATAGTCCCAGTCCATGGTAAGGACTGGACCAAAGACATTGTGCCTTGTTCCCCCACACTGATCTCAAAGCTGCCACCTCTGCTGAACTATCTCAGTCACCCACTTCAAGTCTCTCCTTTTGACATCTTGCAGCAACTTACATTTGTGGTTTATTGTCTCGACAGCCTTGAATCAAGGGAATGGAAACAGCTGCATTTAAACACAGAGTCACATCCCCGATTGTTACAAATTGCTTCAATGATTTTTAAGGGAAGAAGCCAGTTCAGAATATTAATAACATGCTACTTATTAAAATGTATGATCAGCACTTTAAAACTTACCACAGGGTAATAATTCTTTGTCAGCTGAGTGCTTTCGAGTCCTTTTAATGCTTTGGGAGAGAGTGGTTTATCTGTACAAAAAAAAAAAACATCAATAAATTACAATGCACAGCTCTCATTATTCCAGGAGGAAAAGACACTGCCACATCATGTCCAGCAAACAGAACTTCATCCCTGTGAACACAAAACTTCAATTGCAGAGTTTGTTTCCCTGCTTCATAAAAGCTAGGATCAAACCAGAGGCATGCATGACGCTGACAGGGGCTGAGCGAGTCACACCAGAAGCTCTGTGCAGCCTCTGCCAACCAACTTACAGGTTTGCTCCAAAATCCCTGGCAGCAGCCCAGTGTCTGGCACTGTTTGGAACTACAGCGTGACTTCACCTGGCCCACAAAATTTGGGTTTTAAAACTGTGTGTCTGTAAGAAACGACGGTAACCGTGCTTTGTTCCAGGTGATTCACAAGGCACTTGAAGCCAACCCCGATCAATATGCTGAACTGTGATCACTGCACTCACTGGTGATGCAAAATCCTTCTCTGAATGAAGGTAGATTTCAATGAAAAGCTCCCACAAACCTGGAAGTCAATTCTCATTTGGCATTTGCTAAATCCCTGTGGATGCTTCCAGCACGGTATGTGCGCACGCACACACACACACACACACACACACACACACACACACGCACGCACGCACGCACACACACACACACACACACACACACACACACACACGCGCACACAAGTCCCTGCTCCGTTTTTCCTTCACTAGAGAAGCCCGTTCCCTGCCAGCAGCACAGCTTTCCCAACTCTCCCAGAACCACAGTGGCACCATTATCCCCTCTGGACTAGGCTGTCCAGGTTAGGCAAGGCTGCCCAGCCCTGGCCACACTGCACACCTCCTACTGAAACCCCTCTGTGCCCTGCAGAGCAGCCAGGCTCTCCTGTCTCCCTGCACTCACTCACAGAAGGCAATTACTTTCACAGCGATAGCAGGGGAGAAGCTTGATATTGATAAATTTAGCCCCTGGAAGCTGCAGCTTGATGTACTGTCTAATTATTGCTCTTGTAGTGCTTCCTGTCACTTCCAGCCAGGAGCTCCGTGCCTCATCTAGAGACTCAGAGGAGCTTTCCTCCACACAGATAGCTAATTCCACCCAAAGGGCACATTTAGGACACAGTGGAGGTACAGATACTGCTGAAAAACAAGTAACTCCATTTAGAGTGATAAGTCTCACACTGTGGAGGTGAGGAAAGCAGCTCCCCCCGCCGGCAGTGCTCCTGGGGACGGTTCACTGATAAGTCTCTGCATATATCACTTGGAATATGGCCACATTTCCTGAGCATGCAGACACCAGGGGAATGAACCCTCCTTCCATGTGAAATGGATGCTGGAGAGAGGATTTGGAGAGAAAAGCTCTGTAGATGTAAAAATCTGATGGGCTCTCACATCAGGATCTGTGGGAGACTTGCCCTTTAGTGAGGTGCTGTTATTTCATGCAGCTCCCATCTGATTTTCCCCATAGGACTGAAGTTTGCTTTCCTTTGTTTAAAACATCTCTCTTCTCCCTTCACTAAGTTAATTAGCAATTCCTGGGTTGTGCCAGACAAGCCTTCAATCCCTGCTGCAACGTCCTGCTCTAGCTCAGACATCATTTCCCAGAGGGAAACAATGGAAGATGAGATAGTCTAACAATGATTTTTTCATTTAGAATTAAACAAAAACTGACCTAATTCTGAGCACTCAATCATTAATTTTTTTCTTCCCTCCTTTGTTTGTTTTTTTTTTTTTTTTTTTTGCAAGTGTGGGAGCAAGGATGTCTAATGGGGGCTGCACATTTTGCAGTTCTTTGCAGACCACTACTGGCATCTCAGTGTTTGAGGCCAGGGCTGACCCTGAACCATAAAACCAGCACCAAGCACACAACTGGTCTCTGTCCAGGGTAAGTCCTCAAGGCACATTAAAGAATTAAGTTGCTTTTTGTAAAAAAACAGTTTACTGTCACACCATGGTCTCTGAAGAACAACAGGCTGAGCTACTTGAATGGATGTGTAACACCACGGGGCACTTGGCCAAGGTCTTCATGTCATCCCCCCCCCTGCCTGGGTATGATCACATCCCAGAAAATGTTAAGGACACTCAAGACAAAGCTCAATAAAGGCAGATGTCATCAGATGGATCGTACCCTCCCTATTCCTTTCTCAGTATCGCAGCAGAAGAGGCATCAGGGGCAAAATGTACCCTGAGGAATCAGCCACCACTATGGACAAAACCAGGCACTGTTCCCTGTGGCCATGCAGTTTTTGTTGGATTGCACACCACAATGGTGAGCATCCCTTCCAGTGCTGCCAGAAATGGCAGGATCAAACACAAACACATCGCCTGACCGAGGTCTCTAACAAAATGCTAATTCTGTGCTCAGACACTGGAACGACCTGACAGCTCCTCAGAACAAAGGGGAACCAAGCAACTGGTCAACCTCATCCTCTGGCAACATCCCTGCTTCCGTGCTGATGGGGCTTGGGGGAGCAGCAGAAAGGCACGATGCACTGGGAAGAGGGTGAAGCAGCTCTCAAACAACTCATCCAAAAGGCTTTACCCTTCCGGCCTCATTCATCCTTCCATTAGCCCGGCTGCTGTAAGAACACAAATGGTCCTTAATAAATAGCAGCAATTTCCCAAAGGCACAAGGGTCCTCACTGCATTATACTGCTGTCATTCAATCAGCCCTTGAAAGCAATTTGCTTACCGGTGGATTTGATTTCTCTGACGTAGTTGCTTGGGAACCAGCCTGTTTTTCCATTCAAGGTCCCTTCCCACCAGCCCCCTTCTTCAACCCGGGTGACATAAATAATGTCTCCTTTGTTAACGGAGAGTTCATCCTCATTGGTCTGCTTAAAATTGAACCTGGCCTTTACCACCAGCTGATGACTGCCATTCTCGGTCATCTCCTAAGGAGAGAAGCATGGAAAAACATCAGTAAATCCTCCAAAAAGGCAGAAACCACTAGGACAAGCCATTGTTCTTCTTTGTTGTGACAGCTGTTTTTTCAGTATTGCTCTGTATAACAAGCAATAATGTCTTGCTGTTGTGTAAACACTCCCTCCAGAGGACCACAAGGTCCCTCCCAAGCATTAATTTAGTTTCCCAGTTCAATGGATGGCAGATAAGAATCGCTCTCCTCATGTCACACAGAGGAGCACTGTGGTTTGGAGAAGCTGCAAGACTCCCTCCAGCCGAGGCAGCAAAGCCGTGATGGAGATCAGGGGAGAAAAAGCTCCTCTGCTGTTCTTGACCCAGAGGTACCACTCATACCCCTCTACTCCCACAGCCATCAACCCCATAATCAGATGTTAAACAAGGGATACCACAGGCTTGGATTGCCTCCGTAACACCCTCGCTGACTGTGAAGTTGTGCCGTTGGACTCAGTCTGGGGGTCTCCAGCCGCGGAGCTACGAGACGACAGATGTGAACATGGCCCTTTGGGTGGCTGATCTGGTGAAAAGAAACAACATCTGAGTTTTACCCAACTGTCCACCATCCCTCCACATCACAGCAAAGCAAAGAGTAAAGCCTGTAAAGAAAACAACAGGGCACAACAGCACAAAAGAGCAAGACGGTATCTCCAGCGTGGGTACTGCCAGTCAACAGCGAGGATGTTTTTCTGGGCTGGGATAACCCTTCCATCAGGGAAGAAGTTGAATTCCATCCTGAGACACTCCTAGGTTGTGCCAGCCATACATCCAATTGCAGGTTTTCTTTTAAATCCCCCTTAAAACTGTAGAAAAGTAGAATAATACTCAGCCCAGTGATGCCCAACTGGGAATGTTTCTGGGATCCAAGTAAGCACTGTTGAAGGTGTGTCACAGTTTAGCTCTCAAGTGCTCTTAGGTCACCTCTGCAGCTGCAGCGTGGGCTGTCCCACTGAGTGGGGAAGAATGCTGAACAGCTGGTCAACACAATCGCTTCTCTATTTAGAGGAGTCCTTCTGGGTTCATTATCCAGCTGAAACAGCCTAGGCACTATTTTGATTACTGTTCATGGACTGCTGCCATTAGCCATGTGAGAGAGGGATTCAAGCCACACTGAGGAAGGACAGGAGTGTCACCCCCAGGAGATGGACAGCCCATGGAAAGGCTCAGATTATCCCAGCAGCTCTTGGAGTTGCCTCCTTCACACACTCAAAGCTCCTTGCTTTGCAAACCAGTCTCCAGGCTTGTTCCTGCCCCCACCTGCCTGATGCTGGAGGCAATGCTGCTGCTCTGACACATCTGTTTTTATGATTAGTGATTTGTTTCTATATTAATACATGAAAAGTCGCCAGAGGGTAAAAAATTTCCTGGTCACAACTACGCAGAGGCTGAGTCAGTGTCCTTTGTCACTAAGAAAAGTTTCAGCTCCTGCAGGACCTGGCAGTGCTCAACCCCAGACTCCTGCTTGATGCTGCAGAGGGGTAAAACCATGGCATTCAAGCCACCCAGTAATTTCCAGTACTTCTCTGCTACTGTACCCCACACCACACTGTGGGACACGACTCAGATCACCTTCTTTCTATGTGCCGTGGTGGTCAAAAAAGGCAACAGCAGATATTAGCATTCCAGTAAACTGTGAAGGACTTTTAAGATGCGCCTTATAGCTTTGCTTCAGATTTTAGAACATTTCTGTGTTCCAGAGCTGCTGGTTTCCACCTGCAGTGTGGACCTACCATGTCCATGGACCTCAAAAGCAGGACAGACAAAAGCAGTCTGCAGGAATCACTGTGCTGGGTGTGCGAGTCCCTGGGTCACGTTTGGAGCTCTTCCTTGAAAATGCTGCAAGAGGAGAGGGTGATCCAGCCACCAAGTGTGCACAGGAATAAGAAAACATAAACTCTGAGGCTGCTGTTCCCCCATTCTCCTCCTGTCTGAATGTCAACATGGAAAACTCATTCCGAAGGGGAAGTTTGGTGGGAGTTACAGGAACTCAGCTGGGCTTTTATTCTCCCCAGAGGATTTTTGTTTCAATAGGAAAACACCTCATCCTTAGACTGGACCTGGAGCAACACAAACTGTGAGCTCTTGGGGAAAGGACTTGCTTTGTCTCTCTCCAACCCCTTGCACAGTGGGGACCAGGTCTGTGACTATGACTTCCAGGTGCTGCTGCCTTACAACCCCCAGCCATGCCATACCCACACTCCAGTCTGCCCAGTCCGTGCTCTAGCGATGGACAACATCCATGATAAATCCTGTGTGCTGTCAGTGAGTCAGTTTTCTCTTTTGCCCTGCTCGTTACACAACTGCCTTATGACCACATGGTGAATTCCCAACTCCCTGGGCTGCAGCAACAGCAAAACCCCTCCACATGGAAAACCCACTTTGCCAACAGAGCGGGTTTTTCTCTCTGAAGCATCCCGGGATTTGAGCAGGAGTGGTTTTGGCTGCTCCTGGCGACTCACTGGCCAGAGGGGTGGCTGGCTGCCAGCCTGAGATGTTCTTCCCCTGATTCCTTCTGGAAAGGGAGGGCGTAAACCACAAGTCCAGACTTCGCTTGTTCAAGTCATCAGCCACAGTCCCACGGAAATGACTCGGTTACTGTAGATTTTATGCTTCTCCCTGCCCCTCCCAATCTTCCAAAGCTTTTATAAATATCTGCAGCAACCTAGAAACAAATGTAAAACTGACTTTGACAGTTTGGCAGGGAAGTGTATCATTTATATTGCATCATGACAGTGTCCTATTTTATGCCTGGTCCAGCTTGGAACGCTGCTGCCATATGTTGCTTAAACTATGGTTAAAATAGCTGGGTTTTCTGCTCACATTCCTACACTATTTTTGGCAGATGAGCCTTGTCTGATCCAGCACAGCTGGTTTTCCTCCCCTGCCCTCTCTTGCAGATAAAAGCATCAAGCTCTGTATTGCTGTGTTTTGATGGACAGCTGCTGAACTACGAGTTTATCGGCTACAAACGATGCCTCCAGTTATTTGCATAACAAGATCCACGAACACACAAGGATTTGGACTTCAAATGGATGCTCAGAAACACATTCCCACGGCGTTTCCTTAGCTGACACCTACTCCCCTCTGCCTCTGACGAGGGTGTTGGGATGCAGCAGCGCTGGGAGTGCTGGGATGTGCAGGCATGCCAGAGCCTTGGCCATGGCAGGAACTGCAGTAGCCAGCACCAGGCTTGTCCTGATGCTCCACTCAGCCCTTGGCCTCTGACGAGACGGACAAACCGGACCATCTGCAGTGGCGGTTTGCAGGACACAGACTCCTGCTCCTCAGGAACTCGGCCAAGCCACCAAAAAGCAAACGTTTTAGACATGTATTTATTTTACCCTGTACTTTTCCCAAGGGTGCTCTCTGCCTGAGCAGCTAATTATATCGCAGGCATTGCGCTTTTTAACATTTCGACAGAGAAAGCATATGTTCAAACAGATGTTTGCCATGAAACCAGGAGGATCCCAGCTTCCCTGTAACCCTGTCAGTAACATATGACTGGAACTATTTCCTAGAAGCCCTGCCTCGGGCTGAGTTGGGACATGGGGGGCTGCAGAAATGCAGCTGGGGCTGCAAATAAGGGGACTTTCTGAGAATGGCACAGTGGCCTTGCCATCCCATCAGCACACACCCATCACACCCCTCTGGTCCAGCAACAGGCAAGCACAGAGGCAGGAAAGCTTCTCATTCTCTTTGCTTTCAGAATAATAAAGCAACTGTCGATCACAACAGCAGCACTTGCAAAGGTTGCTCCCGGTCGAGGTAACCTACATTTTATATCCCCATCACACTGAACTGCAAGAGCTTCCACACAGGGTCACAGGGTGCTGTGGGAAATGGAGCGGTGGGAGGCTGTGAGAGATGCTGAGGCTGGGAGGAGATGATGTGCTGAGGCCAGATTACCATTCCCAGACTTCTAGGGAATGAGCCGTGGGCAGAGCCGAGTGCTGGCTGCAGAATGGCAGCCTAAGAACCTGAATTTCTTCAGAGCAGCATTACACACACTTATCTGTGTGTACAAGTCATATGTGTGTGTGTACATATAAATACTACTATTATTATACATTATATATTATTACTATACACATATTATTACCTATGTTGATGTACAATACATGCATGATAGTTTATACAATAGTTTATATAATGTATAAATATAGTATTTTTATATATATGATTTTATAAAGCCTTGCATCAGAACAGAAAAGAGGAAAAAAGCAGGAGAGGGTCTACTCCCAGCAAAGAGTTTGTTTCACTGAACACCTGAGCAGTTTCTGTACTAGCAAAAAAGAATCCAAAAGCAAAAACTCACTTGAAAGAGAAGTAAAATAAGAGAGCAAAACAAACCAAAAGTAGTCAAAATGCAGTAAGCAAAGAGGAAAACCTTCCCATGAGAGGAAAATAATGATTTTGAATTCTCCTCTCTTAAATCACCTAAAATGGGACATGCAACAGGGAAACTGAACTCTTCTCCTAGGGCTGGACTTCAGTGGGTGTGCAGGACTCTGTCCCAGTCCACCTGTATGACAGGGGGCTATAAATGCTTTCCACCTTCATGCAGATCTGTTCCTCATCCCCTCAGAATGAAGGTATTTTCACCTCTTCCCCAGAGCAGCACACTGCCATTGTCCCCCCCACTGAACTTCTCCTTTCACAGCCTGTGTGACTGAGTATCAGTTTAAAGCAGCCTGCAGGGAACAGCTACACATCTGGGATGGAAACAAGATCAGCTGATTTGTTTTGCTTCAGCAGCCTACTCCTGCTCCCAGGGATGCAGGACAAGCTATCAGCTTGATTTCCAGATCCAGGAGCCTACTCTATGGAACCCGGGAGAGGAGAGAGAGAAAAACATCAATACAATTGACTGAGCAACTGGCAACAACGTTTGTTTTGACATTCAGTAAAGATATTATGCAGATGGAGCTGTTTTTCTCTTCGGCTTTAAAACACACTATTTAAAATCTGATATTTGCATTTTGGGAGGTGCATGCTCATTTACATTGAGGCTCCCTTACAATGACCTACTTTGAAGTCCCTTAATACTGTCAAAACTGAGCAGAGGTCCCGCGGTGCAAAGTGATAATCGAGCTCTGCAGAGTGCACGCAGCACCTGTGAAACACCACATTTAAACACAGAGTTGGTAGAAGCATGAAATGCCAATCCCACCATCCACCATCAGGCATCAGTGCTGGCAGAACAATTTGCCAAGAAATCATCATAAACTAGGAATTAGCAAAAAAATAAAAACCAGCCCTGCACACACACGAGAAAGAATTTGAAAGGATGACAGAAAAAAAACCCTTTTCTCTTACCTTCAGTAGCTTTATTTATAGCTGTTAATGTGCTCAGGACCTTGGAGAACTGGTCTCCGGTGTACAAGTCATGTGGATCAAACACCTGTGAAAGAGGAACTTGGTCAGTTGAGCCCAAAACATCTCACTCTGGCTGCCTGAGCCACCCACGCTGCTGGAGGATGACAGTGAAGATTAGGCAGCCCGTGTGTCTCTGCAGGGAAAGGGTGATTATTCAGGGCTGACAAGTCCCATTTCCTTTACAGCCAGAGAATTCCTGGGGCATCGCTGCGTGGGAAGGGCAGGGGGACCCGGCAGCATTCGGAGTATAATGCCAGGGACAGGGAAGGAAGGAACTGGTGCTGTCTGCAGAGCAGGGACTCCTCTGACAATCACCGAGAAGGTTATTGCTGGCCTTGGGGGAAGGAAAGATTTTGTTGCTATTTTTGTTATCGAAAGCTGAAGAGATTGAGGCTGTACATACAGATCTATGTATAAACACACACATATTTTCCACAGTAGGATTAACACACAATTTTCTGCTACTGCAATATGGCATATATAGAACATTTACACATTTCTACAGGAAGCCAAAACCAGCTATTTTATATACAAAAATTCCACCCTAAATAATTTGGTGTTGCTAAGCTTCAAAGCAAAACAGAAATACAGAGTTATCAAGGGCTTATTTTCCATGACTGATAGCCTGGACCTAGTACACTGAGCCCTTCAGAAATCACCACCAGCACAGTGAGGGGCATCCTGAGTTTCCAAAACACTGCAATCCCCTCTAACACCTGAGAAATGCCCTCAACTTCACGCAGTCTGTACAAATCCTACCATTAAGGAAGCAAATATAAGAGATACAAAAAGTCCCTGTTAATGGTACCACCATAGCACCATCTGCTAATCCCCAAATACATGTTGTCTTGCAGATGGAGACCACAGATACACAAATCCAATGAACACGGAAGATGATTTTAAAGCTGTCCTGGCAGACACCATCTAATTAGAAACATTTCCAATGCACTAAAGAGTGTATCCTGCTAAATAAGGACACAAGTCTTAATTACCTTTAGGGTAATTCAAACTGCCCTTTAAAATGGCCCTTTCTTGCTTTCCACATATAGCTTCTTGAGTACACTTGTCATATTTCAAACAGGAAAGGGACTGGCCTCTTCCACAGCCCTGGATGCTCACGGCATCTCCTCCTCTCGACAGACACACCAGTGTAGCACCAAAGTCCAACACAGGCAGCACAAACACTGCTCTTTGTTGAGAATATATTCTAAAATTGAGTCAGCCACTCAACACCAGGAAGAATCCTTTACCCAGAAGAAATTTAATCCACGCTCAGAGGGGGAACAACCTTGTGTCACCACAAACATTAATACCAGTAGCTCCGCAGCTTCGATCATGTCCACTGCTCTGCACACTTTGGGGACATCCCCACCTACCTTAGGCTGTTTTTAAGCTGATCTGTCACCTGCACTTGCTTGGGTTTGCTCCTTTGGACCACGCAGACCCCATCCCCTCTGCCAGCTGGTGCGTGAACTAGTTTTGCTGCCCTGCAATTGCAGGCAGTGCTATCTGAGCATCGCCTCCAGCCCCGAGCAGCAACAAATGTTTGTGTCGCCACGGAAAGGGAGACGGTAATGGAGAGCCCCGGCGTGCACTGACCCGGCTGGCAGCTGCAGGAGGATGCGATGTTACAGTTGCACAGGAGGAAAGTAAACAGCCGGGGTGGGATGTTTGCGTGCATCTCTCTGGTGTGTCATTTTCTCAGTCATACCCTTTTTCTTCCACTTCGGTAATTCCAGAAAAACAAGTCCTGCCTTGAATGAAGGGCTTTTTTTTTTTCTAAGGACCAAAGTAGTACAATACATCCTGAATCCTTCACTGCACAGAATAATGCTGTAAGTTCAGAGTCATCAGGCTGACAGAGTCCACAGAGAAACGGTGGGGAGAAGGATATGCAAAAAATTCGAGCACAAAAGCAAGCAATAACATGGAGAAACTGTCTGGAACAGCTACTGTGTAACAAAGACAATGTGGAAAACTCTTCTGGATCAGCTACTGTAATGTAAATATATTCTACAGCTTGTTCACAAATAAATTCAGTGTACAGAAAGGTCCTCATTTACGAGCTAAAAATTACTTTTTCCAGCAAAATCCATCCATAATTCCATTCCTAACTAAAAGACAAGCTGCACCTAGAAGAGAAATAAAGGGAGAAAAGCCTTTTTTTGCTTTTAACTCATGGAAGATCTGGTGGATGTAAGTAAAACCGCGTTTAAATCTACGTCTGTCATCTGAAGATCTCCATTAAAATGCGTTCCCGACTTTCAGAATCCCAGACCGCAGCTCCCCTCGGTGAAACGCTCCGGCTGCTCCGTCGGGAATCGCACCGGGAGAGGGAAGCCCTGCACTGCCGCACCGCCAGCGCTCCGCCGAAGGCAGCGCCGGGGCGAGCAGGGGCCGGTGCTCCGCGACCAGAAGAGCACCCGGCTATTCGAGAAGGGCGGAAAACCAAACCCGCGAGCAGCCAGCAAGTTACCAGCACCCAAAATCCCGGTCTCGGCATGGGAGGTGCATAAAAGTTCGGGGAAGCCGGGCTGTGTTTCGAGCCCGAGCCGTCCACAGTCAGACAAAAACCCTGGCAAAGCCGCAGCTGGTGCCAAGCCCGGAGCCCGGCGCGACTGCCCCGGACCCGAGGAAGGAGCCGGAGCCGGAGCCGGAGCCGCTCGTCCCCCGCCCGCTCCGGCCGCCGGCGATGCGGCGCTCGGGGTGCCCGCTGCCCGCGGCTGCTCCCGCCGGACCTGCCCCTGCGTTCCGCGGCCGGAGCTCCGCCGGCACCGGCCCCGCGGAGCCGGGCACGGCCACGGGCACGGGAACGGGCACGGGCACGGCCACGGGAACGGGCACGGCCACGGGAACGCCGCTGTCCCCGCCGAGCGCCCGGAGCGGAGCCCCCGCGCCGGCACCGCGCTGCCTTCACCCCCTCCAGCGCGGACACCCGCGGGGATAACACCCCGTGGGAGCTGCCCGGGGACACCCCGGCTGGGCACCCCCGCCCGGGACGGGACGCGCTCGGTACTCACGGCGGCGGGCGGGCGGGCGCGCAGCCCCGGGGCATGGCGGCGGCGGAGGGCGCTGCTGCGGGGCGGCCGCTGCGGCTCTGACCCGGAGCCGGATCGCGGCGCGGGGAAGGGAAGGGAAGAGAAGGGAAGGGGAAGTGACAGGCGGTGCCGCCGCCCCGCTCCGCCCCGCTCCGCCGGGCGATGCGGGACCCGGGCGGGCCGTGCGGCCGCAGCTCCCTCCGCCGGCCGCGGGCGGGAGAGGGGGAAAGCGGCAGGCAAAGGGGAAAGGGAGGTGGGGAAGGGAAGAAGGGAAAGGCCGGGGAAAGGGAAAAGGGTAAAAGTAAATCAGGGAAGAGAAGAGAGGGGGAAAGGGGGAGGGATAGGAGAAGAGTGGATTAGGAAAGAGGAGTAAGATAAAAGAAAGAAAAGGAAGTGATAAAAAGGAGACGAAAAAGGAGAGGAGAGAGGAGAGAGGAGAAAACGTAAGGAGGAAAGGAAAAAAGAAAGGGAAAAGCAGAAAGGGGGGAAGAAAGGGAAAACAGGGAAAAAAGGAAAGGAAAAGGAAAATTAAAAAGGACAGGGAAAATGAGGGGGAAAGGATGGGACAAGGAAAGAATATCCAGGCTATTGAAACAGTAATTGCAGCAGGTTTGCAGCACTGGGAAAAGAAAAGCTGCAGAAGGGCCCATGGATGAGGCACAGTTCAGTTTGAGGCAGCGAATGCTAAAACGAGATGGCATGTCCTCGCCACGGCGCCTCTGCTGCCTGTGCCCATCTGTTTGGGGAACATTCTCCTGCAGGGAACATGAAAATCCCCAGACGCCTCAGCACACCAGCGGGCTGCAGCATGAACAGGGAATGGAGCACTGCACTGACATCCCTGGTGAAGCCTGGCCATAGATCCCAACTCCATGCAGGGACACGGGGGTCAGGGACACACCCCACACCTGGACCTGGGGGTCTCTGGGACATTGGGTCACTCTGAGAGTTCAGACAGACCCATTTCCCAGTGCTTGTGCTGGTCGCTGCTGGCCAGGAGCTCTCACTTCTGATGTTATCCACCTGGGAAAGGTAATGCTGCTTTGGAGTGAAGCCAAAGGACAGCAGGTTTTTGGGAGAGCATGGATGGATGGGGAGCCAAGAGGGTGATGACTTTTTATCTGCTCTCCCACACCCTCAGTCCAGGTACGAACAGTTTGGTGAAGGTTGCAATACCTCCAAGAGCAGAAATAGCCTCTGTGCTGCCCACGAAGGCAACAACCCACTGCAGGCTCTATGATTGTTTGGGCCAGGTTTAATCCAGCTATTGATTTATCAGGCAGATACCATTCTTAGCTCACAAAATTCAGCACCTTGCCAGAAGTTTTGTGGTGTTAGCAATAAAATTCTGCTGCTGAATGAAGATCTTGTGCTTCTTCAGCAGCAAATGATGCTTAGCTACTGAGCTGCTGTTACATGCACGCTGATGTCAAGAGCAAAAGCAAACAGTTCTCATTTGTGTCCTCAAGAAAAAGCTAGGCCAGGAGCTTTCTATGATTTTTCTCTTTCCTCGTGATCTTTTCCCTGTCTTCTACACTAGACTCCACGTGGTCATCAGGACAGAATCTTTTGCCTTCCGCTTTTCACCTCAGCCCACTTGCATCCAGTTGGCACTGCCTGAGCAGTACTCACTGGACTAGCTCTTGAGTCAGATACACAGCTCAGAGGTTGAAGCCAAAGTGTAAATTAAACACAGATTATCTGCACTGTTCCTCAGTCCAAACCATGGAAGAATCCTTTAAGGACATTTAAACTCCAGAGAGGTGCCCATGTGCTTTGCCTAGTCTTCTGGCTCAGCAGAGCTGGATTAACAGACATTCTCATAATTTAGATTAAATTCTAGCACTGAAAAGCAGTTGAAAAATTTTGGACACGATTTCATTGTGTCATCTCATTACAGCACTTGCCTGGTTAGAAGAAGGTGGTGATTCCCCTGCTTGCCTTCTCTTTTAGGACTAACACAAGTGAAACAGCAAATGTTTGGAGGCTTGGGCTGGAGTGAAGCTAAGGAGAGTTTGGTTATTTACACCCTGCCACGAGTTGGATTCTTCCAGCTCACACCACCAGCCTGTAGAACTCCTTCAACTTAATGGAGCCAACTCAAAACAGGAAGGTCACACAGTGTCCTTCTTCCCCTATGTCCAAGTGTCCACTATGTCCAAATGTTTCACTGCTCCTGTAAAACGGGCGAAGTTGCTGTTTGCCTCTCTGTGTCTTTCTTCCACTTCCTAAGATTGAGTTACCAGGACAACAAAGAAGGGTGGGAGGGAAGTGCATATGTGTACCTCTTTGCATTCCCTCCTACTGGAAGAGACTGGCAAGCAGTATCTGTTCAGTGGAAGGTGAGACTTGGGTTTCAACTAAAAACTGCTGAAAACCTTACTTTCCACACTGACCACCTTCCTTGCATGCCAGCAATGCCCAGTGAAGTGGTGTGTATTCAGTTCCAAACAACAAAAAAAAAAAGTTGAAGGCAGAGTATGAAGGTAGCCACTGCTCTGGCAAAGTACAATAAAGCCACAGGATGGTAGGATGGGATGCTAATATCATGTTTGAGATTCCCCAGGATGAGGCTGTTCTGTATAAGTCAGCATCCAGGGGAGAAGTTGTGAGTTCTCAATTTCCTCAGAACATCCTCTTTTGCTCACATCTGCAACAGGAACAGAATCTTTGACCTTAACATGCACTTGTCAGTCTCAAGAGAGGAGAAGTGGCTCAGGTCCAGTCCCAGGCTACTTCTTCATATCTGAGGAGTGAGAGTTTCCTATGGTATTTGGAGAGGAGCAGAATTGGAGAGAATCAGCAGGGTTTTATTGTCAAATCGAAGGTTTGGGTAAGCAGCAGGATGGCTGTCAGGGAATTCGAATGTATTAAGCCAAGATCTTTCCTGATGTTACTCTTTTCTCAGGCTAGGTTGCTGGAGCAGAAAAGATTCCCTATCTTATGCTCATCATCCTTAGATGTAATACCCAATCTCTGCAACTTCAGTGCTGATAGATATTGGAAGCAGAAGGTTCCCTGCCTGTTCTGATACTCCAGACTTGCTTCCAGAGTAAATGTGCTGCAGAGAACCCCCCTCTGAAGGGCAGTGGCCCTTCCCAAGGCAAACTAGGGATCAGGCATGAGGGAGGAACATCTGCAGGTATGCTGCTTAGAGGCCCCTTGCCAAGGGGGTCCAAACAGGGCAGCTTTTAGAAGGAACAGATGGCAGAGGGTTTTCCTGTCTCCTCCTGCTTTGCCTGCAGAGGACTCAGAAAACCTGGCAATACAGGAGAAGAGTCAGAAGGAAGCATAAGCACTCTGCCTGTGCCATGTCTTGCCCACCATCTCAGCTGTCCTACCTCAAGCCTTCCTCTGCCTGAGGCTACAGAGAGGAGCCAGGAAAAAGCAAAATTCCTGTCTTCACTTGGCATTCTAATATGACAGTATTTTGGGGGGGGGAAGATGAAATTGTTTTCATTTCACTGCAAAATTTAAACTTGAGCTCGAGAGATTTGAGCTTTTATTCAGTTTTTGAGGTCTTTTCTGACAGCAAACAAGACAGGGGCAACCACATGAGTGTGAAGGAAAAACTCACTAACGGCTCAGAATATTTCAAAGATGAAGTAGGTTATAAATCAGAAGAAAAAAAGAAGTCAGAAACCTTTAATTTATTAAAGCCAAGGAAGAAAATGCATGTGGAGGATCAGAGCAACACCTAGAGCTGGACACATAATGCTGCTAGTTCTGTGTATCTGAAAATTGTGGAGTGTAAGTGCAATATTGCAGAATGGACTCTCAAAACTACGAGATGTTACAGCACAGCAGTTGAGGACTGTTCCCTTGTCCTGTGTTTTAGCTCTTTAAAATTCCTTTTTTTAAAAATATTTTCCACCACAGCCATTTTATGATTAGTTTGCAAACAGAAAAATAAACTCTCAGAAAAATGGAGGAAATCACATGGTCAATACCAGAGGACTGGCAACAACTGATTTTGGATGTGATAGGCCTTCAGGGATTCTATATATATCTGCACTTAAAACTGGGCTGCTGCAGCAGGCTCGAGAAATGCATTACTGGGAAACAACAGGCTAGGGAGACACTCCTGGAATGAGCACATTCCCATGCTGGTTAGCTAAAAACCTCTGAAGAGAAGAAAGGCTCTTTGCTTTAGACCTTCAAAGAAAAAATGCAGGAACAGAGCTACTGTGGGATGGACTTTTCTCACAGTGGTGCATGAGTATTCTGTGTAATGCCCAAGGATGCTGTCCCTGCTTCTGGCAGAATTTGTATTCAGAATATAGTTTTTCCCACAACCTTGAGCATATTTCAAACAAGATGATTCTTAGTTACAGGTTTCTTTTTTACTGCAGGAATTTAAGTGTGATACAAAAGTCTTTAAATTTCAAGTCTATAGGCAAACAGTAAAAAATTTGATGGCAAAATTAGCTGAACTCTGAAGTGATTCATGTAGACTGATCTTGCAAACACGAGCTGTGCTTAAGCATAAGAATCAGCATAGACAGGATTAGGAATAGCCATTGAAAAGGTGTCTTCATTTCATTAGGATTGTTTTTACGTGTAAGGAACAATTTATTATGTGTTTGGCAGAATCTCACACAACAGTTGCAAGGGGATGAAAAAATACTGCAGTATTATTTCACCCTTCTATTAAAGCAAGGCTAAAATCTGCAATTCCTTCCCTCTAATAATGAAAAAACCCCTACATAAACAGGTCCAGGTTTAAGTCTGTTTAGACAGACCTCCTGTTATTGCTGCATGTATGTCTGCTTGAGTATTTAGGTTTGTCTCAAAAGACAAGAAGGAATCTGTTAAGCTCACAGTCAATGAACTCTGTTTCCAAATTCTCCAAACAGAATATTAAACTACCCATGCTTTGATTTACATTATTAATACAAAAGATGAGGAATGGATACTGACTTAGTCCCTCTGATATCTGGCTCCCTTTCCCAAGGCTGATCAAACAGTCAGGTTAAGACAACAGAAGAAAGGACCCAAGCTGACTTACCTCCACTTTCAGGAGTGCGCAGCCTTTCAAGAACTCTTGAATATTACTGATGCAATCTGCTTCATTTTTAGGCTCCAGGCAATACTAAAGAAAGAAAACCCACTGAGCTCATTGCATTACCTCCCGTGTCGCCTGTGTGGAGAGGGCCTGCATGAATATTGACATGTGCGTTTTATACTGAATTAGGGAAGCTTCTTCAGGGGGCGGGAGGGGGTGGCAGGCAAGCTGTCGAAGCAGGAAGAAAGCCACTGGAGGAAGTGATGAATACATCGAAATGGTCGGCATCTTGTTTTAAATCTCAACATATGACAGTGCCCTGAAGTGACAGTGGGAAATTGATGACCTTTAACAACACACTGCCCCAAACCATCACGTGTAAACAAAAGATAAGGGGCTGGCAAAACTGATCTTTGCATAATTTAATAAAGGCTCCTGTTTTATAGGGTGGATAACCTGTTGTGGTGGTGTTTTTTTAAATGAAACAGCTTCTCTTTTGTGTTGCCAGTTCCTACCTGTCATTGGACTCCTTTCCTTTTTTTCTCCTGCAGTTTCTTATCATGCTTTTGGACTGCAAATACACACCTCATGAAACTGTAACAGGAGGCACTCACATGGCTTCAGTACCAATGGATTTGCTGGCTTTGGGACAGATCAAACAGCCCGGATGCAAGGGTTATTGTTTATTCCTGCCCTAATCTGCTTCTCCAGTGTATTTCCTGACTAACAAAGCATTTTGCAGTAAGACTTCTGAAAGAGTGAATATATTTACAGTCAAAATTAACGATATTTACGTAAATACAGACAAACTGCATATCCTTCTATTCAAAGCCAAGATATTCTGATCTCTGGTAGGTCCAGTATTTCCTGCCACTGAACGAACACGTGTAACCTGGCCAAGTGCAACCTCATGGGGTTTTTTTTCTGGACGTAGAGACAAAATCAAAGAACTAAATCTACAATCACACTTTACTGTGTTAGAAACTTAAATGTAAAACATTTATCCCCCATGAAGCTCCTCTCACCAAAGGAAACCAGACCCGAAATGCCCAGGGCAGTGTTTCTCTGAGCAGGGCTCTGTCTCAGGGCAGTGAAATGCATTGGAAAGCATTACCTTTTCTGCAGATCCCGGAAGAAGTCGGTTAATGAGTTTACAAAGCACCGTTCCATCTTTCAGAGAAGTTTTCAGGAACTCCTCTGGATCATCTACTATTTTCTTGGGGGAATTTAAGACTCCCAATGAAATAAGCCACGTTACAGTTTGTTCTTCTGGGTTCATGGTGGAGAGTTGTGCCGCTGGCACCGTCCTGTGCAGCAGCGCGCTGGAACCCACATCCGTGATTGCATCTTCCTGCCTCTGCTGCTGCTTGCACTGCTCAAGTGTGAAACTATTTTTTTTTTTTTGGCTCAGCACAGAAACTCACCAAATCTTAGGAACCAGTGGTTCCTCTAAGGTAAGAAACTCTTTTAAAAATAAAATAGTTCTCTGCACTCTGTTAAGAGACAGAGCAAGTAGATTTTTAACTACATTTTCAACATTATTGAGAAGTATTTCATGTGAAATACTTATTGCACCAAAAATATCTCATCTAGTGATGTGGCAGCTGGCACCTATCACCTGGTAAACTTGGTCTGAACTTGGGGTTATTACCCAAAGCAGTTTTGTCAATACTGTAAATAATGAGGTATTCATTGTTAAACCTGAATTCACAGTAATGATGATTTGAAGGAATGTCACACTAACCTTAAATAAACATTTTCAATTTTATGTGGCAGCCCTAGTTATTAAAATTGCCTTTTACAATAATTTTTGATTATCTGGTTTTTAAATTCTGATAATGCACTTTATACACAAATAATGTTTTTTTCAACTATGGTGTACAAGTGCACAGATAATACAAAATGGTTTTCTTGGAAGATTTTAATCTCTCATAACATCTGGACAACTTCAAAAAGATCAGAAATTTAAGTGATCCAAAGCTGAGAATGAAACTTCCCAACTATTTCACTTGTCCTATTAGGATGTCCCTTTCCACCAGCTCTTCAGGATCCATTGTAGGCAGTACCATCAGTTTTCCACCCTGCTCGGGGCAGTACTAACCATCACTACTTATCACAGCAATTCAGAACAGTCCAGTCATCTCAACTGTCCTTTCACCACAACAGATGGAAAATGAAGCAATTCTGCTGACGATGCCAAAGAAGTTGGAACATCATGGATTGAAGCAATCCAACAGGAACAAATTATCCTGGAGACCAGAATTTCTTGGTGACAATGTTCTGAGCCAATTCCTCACCCTGTTACTTGAACAAACTGTCTTCAAGGCATCAGCGTTCCCAAATTGTTTAGGCCTGTGATTTAAAGGGTAGGGAGAAACAGAAGAGCAAAAGGATAAACTGTACACCATGAATGTGCATGGATTTGTCTCTGCTTTCCAGGTGTTATGATTGGTACTGGGACCTACCTAAGGGCCATTTTTAACAGCCACCAGTAAATCAGAACTGCCCTTTCAGAGTTAGACACACTTCTGACCTTTTCTAGGACTTGGGGATGAATTCCAGTTCTCCATTGTGTGGAAATACTCGTTAGCACAAGGCTGCAGCCAGCACAGCATGAACAGTAACACTGGATGTGGCTCATCACAACTCACTGCTCTCTCCTGAGGCACATCTACAACTATCAGTGTGTGCAAAACATTTCAAAATTATGACTAATTGCAACTTTAGTTGTTTTTTCTTTTTCCAGTTCTGATGAGCACTACTGTTTTCAATGTTTTAGTGTTTTGCAAAATGGAGACATACAGTTTCAGTTTTCATAGTTTCTTTTTCCAAATCCGTAGTAGACAAGGTAACTGCTAACGCTCACTGAGCAGCTGGGGACAAGCATTTTGATATGGAAGACACTTCAATCACCTCATCAGAACACAGCAGCTTCTTATGTAAAGAGCAAGAGAGATACTTCCAACACTCAGAAAACTGCACACCGGGTTCATACCTGAACACCCAAGTACCTCACCCACCCCTCCTCTAAAGCAAACCTTTTGTGTTGATGGGCAGGTTTAGTCTCAAGACTGTTTCACATTCAGCTATCGCAGATGTTAGTGGTTGCAACCACAATTAAATGAAAATACTTCCCACACCTTGAACACTAACCAACTGCTTAAAAGACCTGCAGATAGGCATATTCAGACAGCCCCAAAATTTATGGGGTTTGTGATTAGCCACCTGAAGACCAACCTTCCATCTTCTATAAAGAACTCATCTAAATACATTGCAGCTTGTTCACTGACTTCCACAATGAAATTAATTGTGGCAAACCCAGAGTATGAAGGTAAAGCGACTCGGGAAGGAACAGTGCCTGGTCTGGTCTTTGGGAAGGCTTCAACTTTGGTTATTTGCTGACAGGGACAAATCAGTGAATTGTCAATCATCTCTTGCAAAGTCAACTTAGTTATGTAATTTGCAGCCTGATTTACACCAGTGATGACTAAACAGCACAGTTATTTATAAGGCAAAAATAAAAGGGGGCATGTGTCCTATAGCCAATTACCAAGCAACTCTGACAGTTCACACATCAGAACAGCACAGCAACGGGACCAAGTTAAGAACAACAGTCACACATTCAGAACCCATTTTGAGGGGTTCTCCTCAAAGTCACTCACATTTATGTAATTCCCCCTTTTTTCCCAGCACAGAGAGAAAACGCCCAGCACAAAGACCATCACTGGAGTTATCTGTGTGCAGCACAATCTACTGATACATCTCAACTCGTGGCTTTCAGTGATAAAGTTTGACATGCATCACTAATTTAAATCAGGGGCACATCCTCATTATTTAGCATTTGAAGCAGGTATTATTTTTTTTACGATAGCTGCCATGTTGGCATTACATTTTACATAGGATGATCCACCTCAGCATAAACAACAGCATCCAGACTATAAGCTACTGCTGAAATAAGAGTCTCTTAACAGTACAGCATGTTATTCTTTCTTGCAGAAAAGACACAGAGACCACTTTAGAGCAATAATCCTCCAAGATGGAACCCTCAGAATCTTTTCCACCATAAGTCTCTGAGCAATACATATTTTATTTTTTTTTTACTTTAGCAAAAAAAGCAAAACTGATGCTGGGTTTTTTTTTAAACAGTAAATTTATTAGCCCTGGCAAGTACTGCAATTCTACCCATCTCCCACGTACTTGCAGACTTATTCCTAGAATCTGCAGCCCATAACTGAAGTATAAAGTGATATCCTCATCCCAAAACCCAAAGACTTAGATCTGTAGACAACATATGCATGCTTTTTCTTCTTTAGCTACACGTTATGAACTGAGTATTTCTTAAATGAGATCACTTCATGTCTATCATGAAAGTCAGTATAAACTTTATTATCAGTGATTGTTTTAAGTACTTCAGTCGATCTGAAGTTAAGAGTTTTCTACGTGAAGCACCAGTGCCTGAGCATTCTTCTCACATACACTGGCACATCAACATGTATCCAAGATAAAAACACATCAAAACCTAGGCAAAGTTTTGAAGAAAGCACCTACTTGCAAGGGATGCAGTGCTGTCTGGAGTACATACACCACACTAATTATTCTGGGGATTTATCACTAACATTGCCTCAGTACATCAACACTTCCTTCCTCTCATCTAGAAGGCCTGGACAGAACTGTTAATGTAATAATATAGAACTTCTAATGGTTTCTTGGTGAAGAAGCACTTGTAACACTTTAGTCCTCTGTGTTTTAGAGGACCAAGACTAATTTCTGTACAGCTTGCTCTTTTTTCAGCATTACATGGCAAGCACACGTGTGAAGGGAACCCGAGTACGTCTCTGCTGCAGAACGTACTGCCGTGTGTGCGCTGACCAGCCCGTGGGCTCCCTCTGGACTCTGGGATGATGTCAGCTATGGCACACAGCAGTTGGCTTCCACCAGAATTTTTCTGTATATCCAAGAGATTAGTAGTGCTACTTTCAAAGGCAACTCCTGAATGCTAACACAACCCTCTAGAACCAATGGTGGGCAACACCACACTCAAAATCCAGGCTGTAGCAGTTGTGTTTTGTTATCCTTCCATTTTCCAACGCATATCCACTGCTGCACTGCCACCTTCTAGTCAGCGTAACTGAAAAAAGGAAACACAAGTTAGTCTCCTCTTGAGAGGCCAGGAGACAAAAAAGCTAAATCATTTTAAAATTATTTTTATATACACAATGAATTCATTTGGTTTGTATTCTATCTGTCCCAAGAATATGAAAGTACATCAACAGCCATCTCACACCTACAGTTTTAAACCATTCCAGAGATGCCTGAAGTCTAATACAATCCAAAGACCTCTGCAGAGATCAATTCCTGATCCAAAATTATACTCAGTATAACTGCTCACCCTGCACATTTAACCAGACTGATTAAATATCTATACTGACACCTCTTATTAAAAATTCATATTTTCATGGTCTGTTCTTGCAAAAATTCATAGACTAAGTACTCTCTGCATATGATTTGAAGTGCATTTGTAAATGTTTTTGCTCAGCTGCACTTAAATGGGACCCCTTTTTGCAGATGAGAAGTCTCTCACTGCCATTCCTGACTGGTCAGCTTATAAAGCCTACTTAAACCTCCCCCTGTAAACTTCAAACAGAAGTTAAAAATATTAATTAGACATGAAGATGTTCCATCCAAACCTACAAACACAATCTTTCTTCCAGCTACTACACTGCTGTAATATTTACCTTATGCACTGGCACAGGCACCACTCATCTCTGCCATCATCACAAATGAACCAGCATTATTCCAGTGGTATCTTCTGGAAGTTATCACCCTGCAACTAAGAGAAGATATAATAAACTGAGAAAAATACATTTTACAGTACATGTCAACATATAATGTTTCCCCCCATTTCAAAAGATGACAAAAGTTTGGGTTTGCAGATTAGTCTGTTGCAAGTTTTACTACTTCTTTCTTTAAGTGGTGGAAGGTTCACTGGCTTGGAATGGACTGGGATGGTTTAGAGATAAGTTGCATGGCTTATGGATTCTCACTCCTTTTCAGTGGTGCACTGCCATGTTAAATCCATAAGTTGAATGACAAAATTTACTGAGGACTAAACAGTAGTACAAAGGTTTTGGGTTTGTGGTTTGGTGGTTTGTTTTTTTTTTTTAGTTGGAGGTCTTCATGTTTACTATAGTCAAGAGCATCTTTTGAACTTCATGGCTTTACCAGAGCCATAACAACTTGCCACAGGTTCTGCCACATGTACTGGGTATCCCTGCCACACAGTGTCAAACTAAACAGAGTCAGGCATCCAACTAAATGTCAAGTTTGCAATGGCTTGATTCAAACTCCCACTAGTCAAGCTGGTTGTCAATCTAAACCAATTTCTGATTTCACAAGGCTTTAATTTTGCTAGAATACTGTATATGCAGCCTCTTTAAGCATCTTCACTGAAACATACTGGGCACAAAATACCCCCTCCCAACCCTACGTGGCAATATTCTTTCTACAGTGAGCTGCATTACACCTTTAGTTTCAAAATTGGTGCCATAAATGCTTTTATCCAAGAAGAAATGTTGAATTTGGAGAATTTCTAACGCACTGGAGCATTTTTTTTTAAATCTAGACAGCACTTCCACTGCCATGACATGCAGCTTGTCTTACTGTACTAGAGGAAGGTAAATTGGTTTAATTTTGACTTAGACTGAAAAACTAGTTTGCTTTGCTTACCATCTTTGCTGTTTCACAGGCATTTGATGCTTTAAATCAGCTGTGGAATGCTGAAAGATTCACTTGTTTTTAGGAAGCCATAAGCCTTTGAGAAGTTGGAGAGAAAGACTTCTTTGCTTATCTTATTTTCTCCTTTGGAATCAAAGATGTTCCTTTAAAAGTGAAACACTACAGAGTTGCAAAAATTTGAAACAGTATGAGTAAGCATCGTTTTGCAGCTTCTTTGATGGAATTGGTCAATGGTTTGTGGGGTTTGTTTGTTTTTTAAACAGTAGTCTGTAGCTGACTTACATGTACATGACTTATTTGGAAGGGAGATCTTTTTAAACTCCCTATGAAACAGGAGGAAGGCAGAAAATAGTATTATCCACTTGCTTTTTCAGATTAACTGAATGAAATCCTCTTTTCCTTTACACAAGGATCTGAAGGCATTTAGTACTGGGAACACTGTGACTTCAAATTCTAGGCACAACTGAGCTTTGTGTGGAATCATCCCCACCACCCTCCAAATCACAAGCAATACTTTCAGAATGAGATGCTGAATATGTAGAACAATCCATCTCCATGTCAGATGGCTGGATGTTGTGTGGAAGATCTTAAGAACTGCTTTTTCCATTCATGACGAAAATCAGATGGGAAGTGTGGCATTTCAGGGAAACTTTACTTTGAAAATTACAACACTAGTACACAGCTCAAGTTTATACATTTAACATCTGCTTTCTGAAAGAAATGTTAACAATTTTGAAATGAAATTAAACATTGTTTGAACTTTGCTTCACAAAAGCATAAAGTCATGGAGGGGAAAACTTAACAGGCAACAATAAAAAAAGGTTAAAAACAACTTTTCGTTTTAGTAGTCCTCTGGTAGTAAAGATAGAACAACTTCCACGTTTGAGAAGTAATCTGTCTTGGTCCAAAAGTTTAAGAGTGTTTTTAGTATCTGCTTCTGCCTCCACCCCTATCGGATCTGCTTCCGCCACGGCCACCGCCTCTGGGTGCTCCGCGGCTTGAACTACTGTAAGAATCTCGAGGAGGTGGGTAGCCCCTTTCCATGGAGGGGGGGAGACCCCTGTCTTGTCTTCCGACACGATCACGGCCACTTGAGTAGACATCACTTCTGCTGCTTGAGTAACTTTCTCGGCTTCCATATCCATCTCGTGTGCTGCCGTAATCATCATACCGACTGCTTCCACCATATGATGGCGGGGGCCCTCGTGCAGGTGGAGCACTACGTGAGTTACCTGCAGGGTCAATGGTCAGGTAATACGGCAACACCATGAGTTATATAGAACAATTTCAATCTGAATTTACAGAACTGCTGTATTTAAATGTTTACTGCTACTCTTTTGTATGTATTGAGATGTTCTTAATAGAATCTGCCACATTAATGGTACTTAAAGTGGGGACTGCATATCAGGCAGTGAGTGGATTTAAAGATTCTGAAGGAATGAAGACGGTGTTTGTTTATTCAGGCAGGCTCTTTACTGGGATTTCCAGAACAGCTTGTTATTTTAGAGAAGAAACTCAGCCATATTTTCCAGAGACAGTTGTAATTCTGAACTGTAGACTTTGCTTCTTTAGCTTATAGCTTATTTAACAAGATGATCAAATGATAACCAACAACTGCACTTTCACTGTAGGGGAAAAAAAGTGTGCCACTTCCCCCTAAAGCAAGCAACCTAGTAAAAATCAGATTTTATGACACCTGTACAATTACATGATCCTCAAAATGGATTCTTACCATAACTCTCATATGAATCTCTGTAGGAGCCTCCACTTGGATGATCCGAGTAGTCTCTGTCACGTCCACCACCGTATCCATCACGATCACTATAGGAGGAAAGACTACTAAGACTTAGTACAGATCAGTAACAAAACAGTAAGAATAAAGTGACAAGGAGAAAAATCCAACAGTAGGTACCTATATCCCCTGGAGGGGTATTCATCACGTGAACTGGAATGACCATAGTCACGATAAGCATAGTCTCGTGGAGGTGGCGCGTAGTCCCGTGTGTCCCTAGAACTGGGGTAATCTCTGCTTGAATAACTACAAAGAACAAGAACTGACACATTAGCCATGTCACATTGCAAAAGATCAGGAATCAACGTTCTTCTCTGAATAAAAGAAAACCACCCCACCAAAAATAGGAAAAGAATTTACCCATCTTTAGTGCTATAGCCATCATCTCTTGGAGACATGTAGACATCTCTCCGTGATGGCATTGGTTCTCTGCGTGGAGGACCACCATAACCATCTCTTCCACGTGACACAGGAGCTGAAGAGAAGCAGTCCAGATCTTTAAACTTAATTAGCATTTAGTCAGACAAGAGACTCTTGGCAAGTATTAGTAGATTGTTTAGAGCAATTTAAAAGTATCTCTGTAGCCCACATTACAGCACTTTACATTTCTGCTTGTACAGTTTAAAATCAGCACTAAAAGGAGCATACTCAAATCACACCAAGTTGTTCCCAACAGCTACAAAATTATATTGGTATGAAATGAACTAAAAATTAGAAAAATATACCAATCCCACTGTAGGCTGAAGTTAGAATCAATGATTTGCATCAGCTTCTGAAGGAAAACTGGTGCTACAGCTGACCAAGCAACTAATTAAGTCAAAGTCCTTACCTCTTCCTCCCATGCTGCTGCTACGCACTGGTCCCGAAGGTGCCGATCTTTTAGGTGGAGGGCCTCCACTTCGTGGAGGTGGACCTCTCTTCATGGGAAGTGGCCCTCGAGAAGACCCTAGAGGAATAAGCCATGAACCAACTTATTATTTCTGTGATACTCAACTGCATGACCCTAAAGCCTGAACTACAGTAACCTAAGTGCCATTATTACCACTATGTGACCAACAGTAAACCGCTAAAAGTAGATCTCTCAAAGCCTTGTCTTCTAGCCCATACTAAATGCTACTGGCAGAATTGAGAGTCAAGCTTTCCACAGCCTAACTCCTGTCAAGAAATTGTCTTTTAGAACTTATCCAAAAGTCACAGGGTGTGACAGAAGGGGAAAAAAGACAGTTGATATCTGTAATCAGTCACAGCTTAAATACTCAACAAGTTACTGTTCTCAGAAGACAAGAGTCACCTGGGAAGATGTACTAGGTAAGAGCCTACAGAGAGGGAACAGAGGCACTACCGAGTCTGTAGAACCTACTACACAGACTCTGCAAGAGAGAAGTTTCACTATTTCCAGGGTTTTTTTCTGCATTACAGTTTTTACTGTTATACCTCAGGCGCTGCTTGCTTGTTCTTAGAGAGCTTTGTTTTGATACTGAAGTCTGAATCGATAGCTATATCTTAAGGAATATCCAGTATCAAGTAATGTACTATTGTTCCACTTCAGAAAGCTTCAACTCAACACACTATTTTGTAACAACAAACAAGGCTTAGCTGCCCTAACTCCCAATATGATTTAGAATGATCAGCCCTAGAATTTTCTAAGTTCAGTCCTCTTGCTAGTAAGAACAAAAGACAGTTCCCTTTCCCTGGTGGAAGAGAATCACTTTTTCAACTTGAATACCAGAAAGCTTCCTTTCTCATGTGCAAGGCAGGAGTTTTGTTTTTCTTTCATAGGCAAAAGTCAAGTGGAGTGTTAGTTGTAGAAAGGAATCTTCATATTTGAAAGCCTTTTCTTAAGGTGTACTTGCCTAATCAAAAATTTTACTAAACTGCTGAAATCATATTTCATCATTTTAATAAAGAACAAGGAGTGCACTATTTGGCTGTTTGACTTTTTTTTTTTTCCAGTAGGATTATTGTCATCTTCCAATGGGATTGTCTTGTATGTTGTCCAAGTATATAATGAGAGAGGTCAATACATACCCAAGTGACTCCCTCTTGAAGGTGGTCCTCTCGCGCCACTTCCGCCTCTTCCGCCTCTAAGGCCCCTGGGAGGACCTCTGCTTCGGGGAGGGGGTGGCGGCCCACGCCTACCACCACTCTCAAAGGATGGCTTGGTTGCTTGTTCCACTTTAATTGCTTTCCCATCTAATGACTAAAGAAGAAGCTGCTTTACTTACTGCTCAGTCATGTTTGTATTTCTTAAATCAAGCCCCTCTTGCTTCACTATTATAGGGCTTCCATTTTATAAGTTAGAGCAACTCTAGAACTGATTTCAGTCTTCAGTATTAGTACTCAGCAGCATGTTGGGCCTAATTTCAATTTCTACAGTACTTCATTCTTGTTGTATTGATGAAAAAAAAATACAGAGCAGCATCAGAAAGGACTTTCAGTGAAAACACAAGTGTCCAATGATTACGGCAGCCCCACGTCATTTATTCTGTAAACGAAACATGATATATGATCTACAATTTACTTTCAATTGCCACGTACTTTCGTATCAAACTAGGACTGCACCAGTGGTTACAGGATTAAGCTGAACGTAACTTAGCTTCAGTTGGGATTTCTGGCAATGGGGAGGCCGTTTAGTACATTTTCTTGATGTCCTGATAACACGGTGATCACTGACGCATTTAGAAGTAATTTCAGCATCTACACAGCAGACTGAGTATGACAATTCACCCCTTCTTTCTAGTGTTTCAAGTTGGGTTTTCAAACAAGGTGACTGTCACAATTTTACTCTATTACTTGCTTTCCATGTGGTTGGGGTACTTTTGTTTGTGGGTTCTGTTGTGTGGTTGGAGGGCTTTTTTGTAGGACAAAAATGGGAGCTTTTTCTGGAATACAGATCTGCAATAACAGGACATCTGCAGCCTGCTGTTATACCTCGAAGGTGAGCAGGTGGTAACATATGTTGAGTAACTCAATTAATTTCTGTATAATCTTTCAGGCACCACATGTTTGGCAATTATGGTAGAAGTAAGATCACAAGCTCTGCTGAAATTAGGTTACTGCACACCTATCCTGGCAAACGTGGTTTATTTGCCCCTTTTAGCAGTTAAATATTTAACTCTGCCTTAAAAACTAATTAATTATCAGGCAGAAAGTTTTGTTTATTGCACTTCTTTGCTGCAATAAATTAACACAAAGAAATGCTAGTAGTGTCTTAATCTGCACTGATAGTATTTTATTGAAGCACAATATCTTTTTTTGTTCTCCACCAAAATCTAGCCCTCTCTGAAACCATCCACTGTAGTAGCTCATGTATTTTGCCACCACATGTAGTCGTAGCTACTGTTTGAAAAATCTGTGTATATGCACACAGGTCCAACTTGATCCATTTGAGGGAAAAAAATAAGGAATACTAGCAAAATCATATTGGTCCTGTCTTTGACTTAATGAAAATATTTTACTTACAGAAGGTTCCTCAAAAAGCCTTTTGGCATGGCAAGCTGAAACATTTCAGCAGTATTAGTACCTCTAATCACTGGAACTTATCAGTTTGTATCATATTGTTTTGCCATCATAATTCATACTGAGAGATGTCTCATCGTTCAGGATGAGACAGGAACAGTGGGCTTGAAGCCTTAAGCTTTGCCATCATGTCCACTGCCATCCTCAATGTCATAGCACATTCTTGACAGCTTATTTGAAGTTTAGAAAGCAAACACCATCCCCTTCTGCTAGCATGGGTTCTGAAAACCTGCATGCTAGGTTCGAGTTCTTTTTTTTTTTTATGTAGGAGGTACAGTTTTACTTATTTCTCCTCCTATTCTCTTCTGCCTTGCACTTATGCATCTGACTTAGGCAAAAGATAGGTTTCTTTGCAGACTGCTTTACACAAGCAGTTTTAAAAGGTATGCCTTAGGTCCAGAAAGACCTTTCATTAGGTCCAAGAATAATTTTTCTGTTAACCAGAAGTTGTCAAAGTTTGTCCTATTTTAAAGCAGAGGGGACAACATTTTACAGGTTCTTAGCTCAAAGGCAAAAGGTCTTATCTCACCAAACAGATAAAACACAGTCCATCTCAAAATATGGGATTTTTTTCAATGAGCTGAAAGCAACAGCTGTCAACATGAACACTTATTAATTCCTGTTTAGAACCCTCATTCAGAGTGTTACAGTAGCATTTTTAGTATTATATGAGCACCAGAAAGTTGAGTCACCTTGGTGCTAAAACACATGAAAAATAATTTAAGATACAAATCATTTAAGGACAGTAATAGATTGGCAATCAAAATCTCCTATATGTGGCATGAACAATCTGTACAGCTTTGTAAGGTGAGCCAAGGAACCTTAACCAAACACAATTAGAGAACTGTCCTGTAAACTGTTCCACATTCCAACAGAAAAGATGAATGAAATTTGTAAAATTTTGGCAGTGGGGCAGAAATCAAAGTATTTCCAAAAATTTGGATGAAACTGGACCTAACACCACACAGGGTTTTCTTTCCTCTCCAATGGATCATTTCATTGTGATGCTGCAGTGACTCCACCATTTCCACATGTTCCTTGATGCCACAGAGTGGGTTTCCTTTCACCATATATATTCAAGAACTGAAGATCATCTCTTATCAGGCTAAGCTTCTACATTGTAAATCACTTCTTCTCCAAAGGAAAAGGAAAGTCTGTCCAATTAAAGGAAGACAACCTTCTGTAGTGCTGAGTACACGTTACACTGTTTGGACTGCAGTATTTGTTCCATCCTTTTAACAAGACCAGCTGGCTTGACAGGTCTGCACTAGAATTAAGTCTTTGGCTTGTCCTGCAGCTTTCCCTTAAGGTCATATCCTCTCTTTACTTATCCATTTCTTCCTAAGGATTTTAAATCAGAAGACTGTGAGGAACAGCCTACTGCACCAAATGACTTGGGAGTATCCAGCACACTTGTGTCCAGGTAAGCACACGCATTTCATGACATCAGGATGCAGACTGCCACGAATTAAGCTTCTTCTTAAAGAAGGCAGATAATCTGCTGTGATAAAGTACTTGTAGATTTCTTCTGTGCTGCTCAGACATGCTAACATTGATCCAATTCTGCAGACAAAGTAGTTGAAGTGAAAAATCTCCATCACACCTCCAAAATAATTCCACTGATCTTTTTCAGCAGGACTGAAATGAATTCTCGACAAGCAAGCTTTGACTAGTCTATGCTTGTCCCAATTGGGAATGAAACACAATCTCCTTCCTTTCCCCCCACCCGGATAGGTGCAAAATGCTGCCTATACAATTTTCATGAACACTTGCAAAGTAAAAAAAAAATCAAATGCCAATTCACTCTTGCAGAATCTATTGAGTCAGTCTCTTCGATTGGCTACAACTTTGAATTCCCCTGGGATGACAGATTGAGCACGCAGAACGCTTTCCCCAGGCTGGACAGGTCATCTAATTCCTTATAGACTGCTTGAACTGCAGTCTGCACAGGGCTTCTACTGCTGCTTCTTAAGTGCCTGAAATCCTCAAGACTGTTCCAATCCATCCTTTCCAAATGACCAGAAAAACTTCAAGTTGTGATGTATGACAATGATCTCTTCCCACAGCAGGCCTCAAACACTACTCCTCCTCAAACTTTGAATGCAGAGTCTTTTTAGATTACAAGCAGTATCTGTTGTCCAGAAGGCTTTCTGAAGATGAGTGTGAGAGACGGAGAGACCACCTCATGAACATCTTTCATATCCATGGCCAAAGCAAGCCGGACCAGGGGACATTCTAGGCCACATGCCAATTGAGAATGTTTTTTCATACATTATTTGCTGTTCAAACTTCATGCAGATGAAGATACTTCTAGATTTATAGTGTTGAAAACAAAACCACAAGAACCATGATCCACCAGGCAGTCCTTTGCAGCATTTCTTGACAGTGATGCAGATGGTGCGTTCCAGAACAAGCAGACATTACCTCAGCCACAAACACTGTCTCATTTAGCTACTTTGCTAAGCATTACTTCCCCGAATGTTTCCAACGTGACCAAACACATGGCACAACATTCAAGAGGTAGAACAGTTGGTGATTATTTTCAAAGGGATTTTCATTTGCAAGCTGCACTCCACAGACACTTAGGATTAGTGACTGAATTCCTTTCAGTCTGACAATTACCTATTGGTGCTTGAAGTTACCTTACGTGAGGATTCGAGGTAATAACTATTTCAGAGGAAATTAAGTGTCTGAACACAGCAGTAAACAAGTCTTGAGAATTGCAGCAAAGTACATGACGGAGAAATAAATTCAATAAAAGGAGCACCTTTAAGGATGTTTAGAAAGAACATTATCTGAATTTGTTACTCTCTGCCTTGACAAAAACTACTAACTTGTTTAAAAAGGAAGCAAGTCTTTAAGGAAAGTAACACTGTCATGAGGTTGTCCTAAAGCACCCAGAAACACCAGTACATGAAGCAGAAAGCCTGCTATAACTCAAACCAAAGAAATTTTACTATTTGTGTTCACCATGAACACTACAAGCTCATTTTCTTATTCTTAAAGTTGCTTTACTTACTGACTTCGGTAACAGACATTTTTCTTTCACTTCAATGTCTTTGCTAACCAGACAAACAGATATCAAAATCCCAAGAGTTATTTAATCATAATCAGTCGAGGCTTGTTCACCTTACATGAATGTCATCTCAAGAGACACTGCTGAGAAGGCCAATGCAGTCAGACCTCAACACAACCATTCAGATTACGCATGGAGGACCAGAGTCTGAAATTCAAATGAACTAAGATGCCTTTCACTGCCTGAAGAGACAGCACCTCTATGAAGATAAGGAGCTGATGACCTTCAAGTTGCCAGCTTACATCTACCTTTTCAAGCACATGCCACAACAGACACGGATCATAGCAGCCTACAATTCTTTGACAAACTATCCTGGTATTGATCTCAGAACTTTTGCTCCAAATTCCTGTATTTTTAAAAACATTACATGTACATTACGCTTTTCCTTCCTTTTAAAGTCATAACATTGCATTTTAGGGTGTAAACAAACAAATATAGCTGCTGGCTAACTGCAAAGTTGTTTCCCATTAACTGGAAAGATGCCCCTCACATGTGCCAAGCAGACTGATGATGCATCTCACAAATCCAGGTTATCCACAGAATACCAGAGAGTTCATCAATGCTCCAGCACAGCAGAAGTCATATTCAACCCATGTTAAGGGAACAATTAACAGTTTTCAGGTAAGTCACTTCCCTGAAGCGTATTTTACAAAGTACTGCATTAAAGTATGATTTAAAACAAACAAACAAACATTAGAAACACACAAAAATGGAGAGCTGACTACTAAAAAGCCCTCCATCAGGGACTAAAACCAATAAACAGTGTAACTGACAGCTAGTCACTTTCTACTGTCAAAGCCATGACCAGGAGAAAGCAATTCCAGCATCATGGAGACTGGGACAATTTGCTAAATGTGACATTCTGACTTGTCTCCAAGATCTCTAATCCATTGTTTTTCCAGCTTTTATTACAACTTAATTTACCCCAAAGATTTATCCTGATGGACAGTAGCAACAGCAACGTGTTACTGTAAAAGGTCTTAATTCCTACCTTTCCATTCATATCTCTGGCAGCATCTTTTGCATCTGCTGGACTCTCAAATGTGACAAAGGCAAATCCTCTGGACTTGTTGGTTTCCCGATCTTTCATCAAAAGGACTGCAGAAAGAAAATCACGTTACCCTTTCCCAGAACTAGGCAGGAACATTTCAGCTTTATTTAATTTTTTAAGCTCAGAACTTCTTAGAGGACATGTAAGCGCCATCATTTCAGATGATCAACGCCAAAAAAAGTCATCACAGCTGTGCTGTTGTTCATTTTTATTATCTTAGTAAAAAATTTCTCTTTACCTTCCACAATGCGTCCATATTTGCCAAATACAGCCTCGAGGGCTTTCTCATTAGTTTCTGTGTTCAAGCCCCCAATGAACAGCTTCCCAGGACGATCTGCTTCAACCATTTTGATGCCGTAAATGACCTATTAAAAGAGTAATGCTGTTATTAACAAAACATCAGACTACAACAGAGACTTCCATGCAACTTCATGGAATATAAGTGACTTTTTTCCTCAAAAGTACAAGCAGATTTCCTTGAAGGAGATGCTAATTAAGAAGTATGACATATAAAGTACATGAGAAAAATTTTTTTCTTCTGAAAGCAGTATTGCCCTCAGTTACTTCTTTACATTATACGGTGTCTTTCAAAAATACACAGTTAACTTTGAAAAGTGGAACAAAGTAGTGTTAAGATCAAGCAATATTGGTGAATATGAAAACTCTTTCAGAAGTGCTGTTCTTTTTACCCTTGATGTCAATCCTACCACTCCTTTCCTTTAAATCTCATCGTGGATTTTTCAAGAAATTTACTTAATCTGTCCAAGTAATATTAAATTATTAACTTTTAAAGGCATCTTGGGCCAGTATTCCCAAATGAAGCCCATTCTTTGTATTATTTCAAGTATTTCGAGCCAAGGTCCCGGCCTACACAATGTATGAGCCTGAACAGACACCAGACGACCACTGCAGTTCTACACAGTAATGCCACGGCTAAACCAAGGCGGGGGCGGGAGGGCTTAAAAAAAAAAAAAAAAAAAAAAACGAGCCGAAGACAAAGCCCAAGCTCTCAGTGCCTGGCAGGGCGCCCGGCGCCTGTGGACCAGCGCTGCCCGCCTGGCTCCAGGCCGATAGAGGGAAGCCCCCCGCACAGGCGCAAGGGGAGCGCGGACAAAGCGCTGCCGGGAGCGGGCGGCCGGCGGGGCCGGGCCGGGCCGCACGGGGCCCGTGTGGGGCCGCGCTCCGGGACACGGGCCCGGGGGGCCGCCGGACCCTCCGCGGGCTCGGGCACCGCCACAAAATGGCGGCCGCCGTTGGCAGCAGCTTCTCTCCCTCCCCGCGCCCGGCGGCCGCCTCGGCGCTTACCCACCCCACGGCTCGGCCCCGGCCCGAGTCACTGGCCCCGCGATCCCGCCATCCCCCACTCGCCCTCCCCGGGGATGCGGAGGGACCCCCGACACCTAAAATGGCGGCCGCCGCGCCTCACGCCGCCGAGACCCCCCTCTCCCGCCGCCGCCGCGCGGACCCCGCCGCCCCACGCGGGGCCGGGCGAGCAGACAAACGGGCCCGGCCGCGCCTCCGTCCCGCAGCGACGGGCGTGCCACGAGGCTCCCTCCACGCGGACCGGGCCTCTCCCCGCGGGTCCCCGCATGGCCCCGCGGTGCCGCCCGCAGAGCCCCCAGAGCCCCCAGCCCGTACTCACCTCCACCCGCGCCGAGCTGCAACTGCGCAATGGAGGCGAACAAAGGCGCTGCGGCCCTTTATAGCGATGACGTCACCCGCCCGCCCGAGCCCCGGATGCGGCGGCGCCGGGCCCGGCAGGGGGCGCGCGCGGGCCAGCGGGGCCGGGGCTGGGTAGGCCGGAGAGGGGGCGCTGAGGGGGGATCTCATCAATGCATGGGAATATCGCCAAGAGGATGGTGACAGACTCTTCTTAGTGGTGCCCAGCGGCAGGATGAGGAATCGTAAACTAAAACACAACAAGTTTCACCTCAACATGAGGAAGAACCACTGAGAGTGGCAGAGCACTGGAACAAGCTGCCCAGGGAGGGCATGGAGTCTCCCTCTCTGGAGGGGTTCCAAACTCACCTGGACACGTTACTGTGTCACCTGCTCCAGGTGACCCTGCCTTGGCAGGGGTGTTGAACTGGAGGATCTCCAGAGGTCCCTTCCAACCTCAATGATTCTGTGATTCTGTGAAGGAGCGGATCTGTCACTGCTTTGGAAGCAAAATCACTCACAGTACTGTCAGAAGTGTCTGTGCAGGAGCTTAACCCAGTTCAGCTGAAACAGCCTTAGAGGCATTTTTAATTAGTTTGATCAATACGTGTCCATGTCAGTACCCCTTCCTTGGAGACTTACAGCAAACCAAACCAAGTGTGGTTTAAAATGAAATGTGTTTGTTGATAGCACAAAGTTTTGCACTGGTTCAACTAACTCCAGTTTTAAATTATTTATACCTGAAGTTCAGTTGTGGAGATTTTCTTTGGATGGCTAAACCTGATAGCAGAAAAGTTAGGGGGAAATACATGCCTGCAAAAATTGGCTAAATTTTCATAATATGAACTTGTAGATTATCTAAACATATTAATAGTTATCAAGGCCTGTTTCCTTGGTCACCCAATCTAATCAACACCCAGTCTTTTAAGTTCTCCCTTGCATGTTCTCTAGACGTTTATTTCTGGGATGTGCCACAGGGTCTGTGCATCCCACAAACACTGCCCAGTGCTGTTACAGTCACAGAGCTGCATAATTGCTCCATCCTGATAACAGGACATCAGACTCTATTCCTATCTTCAGTTTTTCAGTCTCCTCTGTCAGCTACTGATATTCAGCTGCTCTTTGTGTTAGGGAAAGCAGGAAGCAACATCATTTCAGACTCGCTCATAGTTGTGTTGAGAACACAAAGGAAGGGAGCTCTCAAACACTGCTCTAGACTGCAGTACATTCTTGAAGATGATCTCCTTTCCAGCGTGGATGTTCAGAGTTTCTGGATACTGTTACTGTGCATGGGAAAAGGGAAAGATGACCTTCGTAATGAAGTGGGCGAGCACTGCCCGTGATATCAATGCAGTTGCTGAAGAATGGCATTGCCAGATTCTCATCCAATTATCATATGAAAAAAAGCTTCAAATTCTAGTTTCAATACAAAAGAATTTAAACTGCAGAGGCTCCCTGGGATGCATAGTGAAAACTAAAGCGAATTGTTAGTCCTGTAAGAAACACGGTAAAAAAGGTCTCTATGTCTGTGTGGTCTCTGTGTGCTTCTCTGACCCACAGTGTATCTGCTGACTGCCTCACAAGTAATTGGAAAGATAAACATGTGCAAACTAAAGTCTGTTTCTCCTTCTATGATTACAAGAGTAAAATATTTGGTAATTCCAGGCTTCATTTTATTAACATTCTGTACAGGTAGCTCGTGTATTAACACGTACTGTACATGTAGCTCGGTGGGATCAGCATGAACATAATTATGTTTGAAACAGCATTTGAACATTGCTGCTGTAATTGTATCAGGGCCTAATTCTTCTGTCCTTTGTCCTAAGAGATATCTTCATCAGGATTTTCATCAAAACCTAGGTGCATCCTCAGTGCAAACTGGAACAGAATTTTACCATGTCTCCCTGCATAGAGCATGTGTAGTCTCACTCCAAATTCAGTGATACAGATCTTTTCCTAGAGGATTAGAGGATACATAACTCTTTAACTCTTACAATTCTTCCCCCTCCTTTCATTTTTTTTTATTCCCATAAATTGATTTTTTGTAGAGGAACTACAGAAATCATCAGAGAGCAAACTGCAGTCTGAAAGGAAACTAATCCCTCTTTAGTAAGAAGGTCAAGGCTGAAGAGCTATGACAGTTTCTTTTGCAAGTGATTTCTCAACTTTGAATTTTCTAATACGAAATTAAGGTAGTAATATGAGGTCCTAATACTGGCCCCTATGGAATGGGAAATGGACTCGGATGGGACAACTGGGGAGACAGAGACCCGGAAAATTCCACCAACCTTTACACAGAGGACAGCTGCTCTCTAGCACAGATATACTTGCCCATGCATCATCACAGCTTAGGAAGTTTTCCTTACATTTTCCAAAGCAGAAAAAATGCAATTAAGTATGTTACTTATGTAACCCTAAAAATGAGCCCACTAGATGGGAGGGGTGGACAACAATCCATGAGGGTAGCATTTGCTGGATTTTCATGGTAGCTTTTGACTAAAATGTCACTTTCTCAAATGAATCCTAGGATGTTTAACAATGTGGTTGATTTTAAATTACAAACTTTTTCATGCAGAGGACACTATTTTGGATTTCCCTTGTAGCATGCAGAGTATTATCATCAAACATTGGCCTTTTACCAAGTTCATCATACTTGTGGTTTAAAATGGATAAAGGGTTTAGGAGAGCTGGGGGATGGGGACTAATGAATACATAAATAATCTGATCACACAGGGTTCACTCAGAACGAATAAAAAAGGAAATGTAATTCCCTTGAGATATAGTCAAAAACTAATAACTGAAAAGATCAGTTATTTTGCAGGCATTGTCAGTTGATAGTTATTTATAGAAATTCAGCAAAAGTGAGAAAACGCAGACTAGAGTGGATGAGAGCAGCACAAAATAATTGTTTCTGGCACTGACTTTCTCAGCCATTTCTAAACTGGAACTCCCTTATGTACTCCTCCCAAATCATCTGTTTGGGATCTCATTGTGGCCCCTTTCAGTTCATCAGTATGAGGTGGATCACAAGTCCCTAAGACATAGCTGGAGCTGCCTGAAATGACAACACAAATTTTCCAGGCTCATCTGGAAAGGCACAAGATCATCTTGTTCCAAACCGGCTGCCACGGGCAGGGACACCTTCCACTAGACCAGGATGCTCAGAGGGCCGTCCAACCTGGCCTTGAACATTTCCAGGGATAGGACATCCACGGCCTCTCTAAGCAACCTGTGCCAGGGCCTCACCACTCTGACCGTCAGGAATTTCTCCCGATATCCCCCCTAACCGTGCCCTCTGTCACTTTGAAGCCGCTCCCCGCTTGCCCTGTCACTCCCGAAGCTCGGGGTGCCCTTCCCCAAGATGGCGCCCAGCGCCTCCCGCCCTCACCGCGCAGGCGCCGCGGCCCCGACCCGGCCGTGACGCGGCCGCTCCCGCCTCCACCTGGGCTGGGGCCGCCTCCGCCTGGCGCTGCCCGGGGCTGCAGCCGCCTCATGGTGCCTTGGCCCCTCCAGGCTGCAAGATGAGGCTCTTGGCTGCCGCGCTCTTAACGGTGGCGCCGCTCTGCGCCGCCTTCTACCTGCCCGGGCTAGCGCCCGTCAGCTTCTGCGAGGAGGGCGAGGAGACCGAGAGCTGCAAGGTGAGAGCTCTCACGGGCGGGCCCGGCGCGGGCGGTCCCTCCTCGGCACCCGCTCGGGGCTTCCGCGGCCAGGGGGGACCGCCGGGTGTCCCCTACCCCGCTGCTGGACGCCCCGGGCGTCCTCCCGCAGGGACAACCTTTGCTCCGGGAAGCCAGGCATCCCCAGCGCGTATTTCCTTGGTTCTCTTTCTCCCGCTGAACTTCCCGGGAGGATCCTTGGTTCCTTGTTCCTGGAGTGGCCGGGGCCTGTCAGGAGCCAGGGGTAACACCGCTGCGGGATAGCAGCACTTGCCACTAAGCTAAGCGTTTCGAATCAGCCACGCGTTTGTTTCTGAAAGTCTGCGTTTTCATACTTTTTCTTGTTTCCTGTTTCAGTCGCTAATTGAGCTCTTCGTGAACAGGCTGGACTCGGTTGAATCAGTTCTGCCATACGAATATGATGCGTAAGTACACTACAGCAGGCTTCCAGGAGCGTTTGGAAAGGCTGTTTTCTGTTCTTGGCTCCTGATACCGTACAGGTGTCAGTATTTTGGCTGTAGGGATGGAAGAGTAAATCCAGGTCTCAGCGGCAGGAATGAAGTACAAGAGAGTGGGAGGGATGAAGGCCACACCTGTGCCACCTGACCATCCTCTGGTGTTGTTAAAACAAGGCTCCAGGGTTTCTCATGGGTGCATTCTTTTGAGCTGAGTACAGCATTTAATGTTGGCAGTTTAATATATTTGAAAGTTCTTCCTGTTATGCAAATCTAAGGAGCTTTGAGTTTCTTTTTTCTGGTAACTAAAGCCCAGAGACTAGTCACTGTTAGTTCTCATTTTTACACCAAAGCTCTGTAGCTAATTCCTGGTTTGTTGTTTTGTTTTGGGGGTTTTTTTGTTCTTGTCTGTGAAAATTGTTACCTGCTTTTGCATGTATTTATAGGCCTACAAAGCAGTGATACACATGATTTGCAGTCTTGCTGTTGGGCACACAGAAAAGAGAAACTTGCAGGTTGTTGTAGATCTTACCTTGTGCAGTGCAAGACCAGAGATTAGCTCAAAAAGCCCACAGTGTCTCTATTTACATTAAACTTCAGGAAAGCCTGTGAATTTAGGACCACTTATTGAGAAAAAGTACTTATGCTCCAAAGATAAGTGTGGGTTTGTTTGTTGTTTTTGTTTCTCCACAACCTACTGCTACCTCTGTTTAATGGCAATCCAGATATTTGGCATAATTTAAATACTGCAAACATCTTTCTCATATTCAGCAGTTTTGGGCTGCATGTAATTGAAAAGAATTTGTGAATGACGTTTGACAGGTGATCTCAAAGAAGGCATCTCCCTTCTTTGAAACGTTTCACTTTAAATACGAGTTGTAAAGACTCCTTTAAAAGGGGTGTCATTTTTCAGAAACTTTTTTTTTGCAAGAGAAATGAATAGTCCATAGCACAGCCTCTTTTTTTTCCTCCAATATGAAATATTCTATTATTTGTTTAAATTGCTATTTGAAAAGGGTGTGTGGACTGAACATCATGTATTTTGTTAAAGATACTCCAGCTATGAAATATCTTGGTTGAAGTTGATCTTAAAATAGATGCCAGATTACTTTGCAAAGCCACTAAGATTTTTTACTAGCAGTGGATGAACTGTCAAAAGAATCATGAAAACTGCTATGTTAAGGACATAACTTAAGAATTTGCTTTAGGCTGATATTTACAATTATATGTCAATAAGAAATAAAGGTAACTTTTTCTGCTTTTTTTCCAGTTTTGACTTCTGCCAAGATAAGGAAGAGAAAAGACCCTCAGAAAATCTTGGACAAGTGCTTTTTGGGGAGAGAATAGCATCATCTCCATATAAGGTTATTTTATCCCTTGCAGTTGATCCTATTTAAATTTGATAGCTGTCATTCTGATGGCTGTAATCCATAGACATAGCTCAAGATTGATGACTGTGTAATTATTTTTGTTTATATTTTTAATATAAGTTTTACAGTGTTTATGTAATAAAAACAAAAGTCCTCCCAGCCCAGAGGCATCTTGGGGTAGTTAATTAAAGTTGGGAAACTGAGCCAGTAATCATCCTTCTTTCCTATTGCTCTGTGGTAGAGAAGTCCAGAAACTGTATCTTAGGCAGTTATTTAATAGCTGGATTGTGGTGTGTTACATGATCTGAAATCATTAGTTCATTGAGTGTAATATTGGAGGCTATAAAGTGGTGATTCAGCAACTGTTTTGTATGTGTGATAGTACTATTGTGCAACTTCCAGAGTAGGAAGGGGAAGTCAAGTTGGGGCTCACTTGCAGCTTTTTCCTGCTTGGACACACTTATCATCTGTTGCCTAAAACCAAATTCTTCATTTTTGATGCATATCACTTGAAATCTTCTGTAAAATGAGTGTATGCAAATACTTTGTAGGTTAAGTATGTGATATTTTTCTGTCTCATGCCCTGCATTAGCAATGATTAAATGTAGCATCTCCAAAAAGCTCCACTATCAACTTGAGACAGCTATTAACAATAGAGGAGCTGTGGTCAAACAGTGGCTCTTAATGTTTGAAAGCTGGGTACTGTTCAAGTGCAGTTGAGACTGGGATTTTCCAGTGAAGCTGAAAACTGGGCTATGTTTGTGTGTGATGGTTGCTAGATGCTCCAAATCCCTGTGAGGAAGAAGAGACAGCAGTTTCTGAGTCTGCTGCTGCTCAGTCATTAGGGACCTGGTCACATCTTCTCATCAGTCTGCTAAGCAGGTGATGCTCCCTCCCTTGTCTAAACTGCTCCTGGAAGTCTCCTTTGATTCTCTGAGCTAATATAATTTTAAGTTTTATGGCTGCTGGTCACAGGAATCTTAAATATGTAGCATGATGGATCATTTGGACTGGATACCTATTGAATGGGTTAGTATTATAACAATTACTTGTTTGAAATGGCTGCACACTACAGCAATTAGGAAATGCTGTTCCTCGTTAGCACTCATTAGGCCTTGATACCTTTACAATTTTCAGTTGTGTTTTAAGTATGTTTGCTCAGTAGCAGGTAAATCCTGACTGCTTTAGAAGTTGAGATGCAAATGCCTGCATGTTTGTGTTAGGTGGTGTCTGTGCTTGAAGCTTAGATGTTGTGCAACTTTCTGAATTTTTGGCAGCCTTGTCTGCTAACTTAGTCATGGGGAAAACCAGCTAAAATTAATGTGAAATGTTCAAAAAGGATGTAGGGAAAGTCTGGTTTAGCAGATGATGAAATTACCAAAATAAAACAAACTGGTAAAAGAAAAAAGCAATAACTTTTCTACTAATTTTACATTTTCAGTCCTCAGGGTTTATCCAGACGTAGTTTATCTGGACTATTGAAGAGATTTTTAACAATGTAAAATGGGATTGCTGCTGCTGGATATATGTAAATCTTGACATTGAAGTTAAAGGCATTGTATGGGACTTTGATAGTCAGGAAGTGAAGCAACTGAAAAAAAAAAATCAGCTTTACCTGAAAAAATACTCTAAAATACTTTTGAAGCAAAACTGAAATTACTCTTTTGGTGTGCTTTTTTTAACAGTTCACTTTTAAAAAGCAAGAAACATGCAAGAAAGTTTGTACAAGGTCATATGATCCAGGAAACAGTGCTGATAAAAGCAAACTGGCTTTTTTGAAGAAAGGAATGCAGTTGAATTATCAGCATCACTGGTAAGCTGAGATGTGTCCTTGAGGTTGTTTTTTTTTTCTGCTTTTTGACATTGTTATCTATGTTCTAAGTTGTTGCTTTCTTCCTTCTGTGTGATAGTTGTCCTCTGCTATGCATCTTGTGGGCACTGGTGAAAACTGTGCGTTACATGAATGTGAAATGTCAGTGGGAAAGCAGGTGCATCCCTTTCTGAGGACGTGTTCTTTGATGATTTCTGTCTAGGATTATCGATAACATGCCTGTAACGTGGTGCTATGATGTGGAAGATGGACAAAAATACTGTAATCCAGGATTTCCAATAGGATGTTTTGTTACTCCAGATGGTAGAGTTAAAGATGCTTGTGTTATAAATGTAAGTGATGGAACTTTTCTTGTTAGTATAGATGTGGCTTAATTTGTGGTTTTGTTTTTAAGCTTTCTTTTCCTGAGAAAGAACAGGTATGTTTGTAAACATGGTTAGTGTTAATGTGGGCATTGACAGTGCTGAGTGCTGCTGCTGTATGCTGTGTCTCGCTGATACAATTGTCCAAATAAAGTGTATATCTAGGTCTTTTGACCTATTTGTTTTATAACTGGTGTGGGTGTTTAAAAGCCTTATAAAATTGTGGATTTGTTTTGAAATTTCATGTGTATACATCCTTGTACCTATTCATTCTTTGTCCATGTCAGTGTGCAAGACCTTCTTTTAATCACTTTCAGATGGAAGCTTTCTAGTGAAGACCTAGAAATGAGCACTGTGTTCTAGTTGCAAAAGTTAGGTCTAGCACAGTTTACAAGTTAAATGTGTCAGGGTTTTCCCAGATGGCTGGAAGATAACAAACACAGCTGTGACAGGGAAAATTATATTGACAACAATTGGAAATGTGTCAGTCATCCTGGGAGTTCTGTGGTGAACTAGTACAGTTACAGATAATAGTGATACAGTTTTATCTGTCCTGGAGGAAGGGACCACACTCCTCAGGGAGGAGGGAGCTCTCTATGACTCTGCTCTGCCACATCTTGCTGCTTGTGTGCAGTGCAGTCAGTTCATTTGTGTGCAGCAGGTCTGACGCTGCTTTGAAGTGTTGCATTTATCATGCATGCTCAGTGTACTCTGTCTGCAGTCACCTTCCAACTCAGTTACTCCTCAGGCTCCCCAGGCTCTTGAAAGTGATCTGTGGATTGAATAACCTGTTCCAATTTGGTGTTTAACTTCATTATTTTGTATGTGAGGTGTGTGTTAAATTGATACTGGTGTATGTTCTGTTGGGAGCTGTCTGTTACACAGAAAGCAAAGTCAGCAACGTGGATGAAAAGCTGATTTTTTATTTTTTTTTTTACTGGGAGGCCTTTATACATTGGTATCAGTGACTGAATTTCCTAGAGAGAGCCTATGGAGCTTTTAATGGGTATCCATGAAGTGCTGTGCAAATTGTGTGTGCTGGCAGTGGTGTGGGGGCTCTGCCAGGGTACCCAGTGTCAATTTGGTCTGTGAATTCTAATTCCAGTGGGAATGTTGCATGGCATAGTGCCAGAGGGATGGCTGGCCCATGGGCAAATGAGAAGGTAGCACCATGACTGTCATCTCTGGGATTTATACTTTTACAAGTATACCCAAATACCTGTTCCCACAGACATAATTGTCTCTTTAAAATGGGGCCAGGAGAGGGGTTGTTAACATGCAGTGGCACAGCTGCAGTTCATCCTTGCAGTTATGCAGCTGCTGAGCTACATTATTACTTCAACTGCTGCTTTGGAAATGGAGGATACAGAGACCTGAAGATGGGGTTATAGAATGACATGGGGATGATTCCAGTCTTCTCCCAATGAGAATCTTGATCACAGTGAAAGAAGAAGAATCCAGATAAATTTAATGCAAGACACCTTCATATTTTGCTGGTAGTGGGCAAAGAATGGAATTTGTATGCCAATTGGAAAATGGCTGATATACACAATAAATATAGGAATTTTTTTACTTGGAAACTCAGCTAGCAGTCTGTCATCCTGGTCCTCTAATTCAAATTAAAGTTTTTTTTAAACAGTGACAACTGAGGAGAAAAGAAAATCCAAGTCAACTTAATTGACTCTGGTATCACCTCATATTTCTGAAATCTGAAAGCATAGGGATGACAAAGTAGAAAAGCTGCTGAAGGTGAAGGGTAGTTTTTTGAAGCAGAACATGGTTTGTAAGCTTTGGTAGCTGGAACAGAGGTGTAGAAATGGTGAATCTGAATTACTTGTACCTTTGGCAGCTTTTTTGGCAAAGACATTTAAATTTTAGTAGTAACACAGGTGTGATAGTTTCTTGTGTGGGCTTTTGTTTATAGAACTCAGTATCATATATAGAAAAATATATAAATATTTTATACAGATATATTAATGTTGAAGTGTTTCCTTCATCCAGCATCAGTCTCATTTTAAAGTTCTTGACTGCTTGTGCCCTCTCCTGTTGGAGAAGTTTCTCAATCTCTTGGCAATGTTTTGTAGTCAGAGTTTAACAAGAAGAACACTTTCTACCTCTTCAACCACGTTGACATAACAATCATGTACCACAGCGGGAAGGATGAAAACTGGCCTGGTGCAAGACTGGTGATGGCGAGGCTGAAGCCACAAAGGTAACTGTGCATTAAAGCAGCAGCTTCTGCTACTCAGGAGTCCTGACAGCCCTTCCAAACTTAGGGATGATATTTGGTGTTAATAAGTTTTGAGGAAGTCGTTATTCTGACTTCTGGTAAAGCTTTCCTTATGCTTCTTCATATCTGGAACTGTAGTTACAAGGACACTTACACAACTGTAAATGCCATTTAACTTTGTTTTTAAAATGTTCCCTAAAGTCCCTCCTGATGGAAAAGCTGCTTATGCAGACTCTTAGAACCTGACACAAACAATAGTCTTGTTCATATGTTGGTTGATTTGTGTCTGAGTGTGCATGTTTTCAGATACACTGAGAAACATCCTTTAACTGAATAAGTTTCCCATGTTGTGTCTGTTATGTGTCTCCCAAATGTACTGTATGAATGTACAGTATTTGTGTACAGTACAGGTGTACCTTTTCCTGTGTAAGTTTGGATACTGAGGTATGGGTGAAATACCAAATTTATACTGGTGTTCAGAACAGCAAATGATGACAACTAATATCCTAAGAAGACTAACTGATTTTCTTAAACAGAAGTTTAATGGTTTCTGCATTGACCAGAAAGGGGGTGCAACAACTTAGAGATCAGGAACAGACTGAAGCAATTACTTTGGCCTCTAGTCAGTCTGTTCATGCACAGTTCATACTTCCCTACATTTGAAAACTGCAGTCCAGTTACAAAATTTCAAAGTAGGTTGGTTTTTTTTTAGCTAAGATATTCCCTCTTTTCCACAGAGGTTAAATACACTCTTAAATTATGCTACCAAAGTTTCTCAGTCATACAGATGTGTGGTACAGTGTGACTCAGAATCACTTTTCTTTTCTGTTGTTATGGTATTGTGTGTTTTTAGTGAATTATAATTGCTATACAGGTTTATTCCTTCCATTTACATTTGCTCTGAGGTGGTGGCAAGAGGAGTCTACCAGCCTTCTCCATTTTTTATTAAAGCTTTATCAGTTGCATCCTAAATGGGGAGGTGAAAGTAGCTGATCTTTGAGGTCCCTTCCAACCCAAACCATTCTGTGATTCTGTGAGTGATTGAAAAAAGTGAGCATTTGCCTTTTCCCTGGCAGTGCAGACCACAAGGGGGCACAATTAGGTTGCACATAACCTTAATTTTGTCATTCTCTGTCCTGGTGTTTTACTTGGTGCTTTGCTTCAACCTTGAAGCTCTCCTGATGGGGCAATATTTGTGGTTAGAGGACCCTAACCTTGCATGGAAGTTTTTATTATCTTGTGGCTTGGCTTAGTTGTGGACATATAATAATGTATGGTAGAATTGTTAATCTAAATTGGGTAAATACAACTTGCCCAAGAGGGTATGAGAGGAAAGCTATTTTCCACTGTTAGAGGGGGTTTACAGGAGTGAATTCAAGAAAACCTTCAGGTTTCTTAGCCTTTGTGCTTCTATAGCTGCAGTGTTTCTCAAGTGCTGCAGAGAAGGTGTTTCATATTTGAACTTTTAAACCCAAATCCACCAAAATAAAATAAACCCCCTTCTCCCTGTGAAACTTGAGAGGTGAGAAGCTGTGGGAGATTGAGAGATTCTCAACCTTCCTGGCTGACAAGCACACGCTGAGGTTGAGTTGCCAATAATGCAGTCTTGTTAAAATGTGCAAGGGGGGTATGATGGCAGAGAAGGGATATTTTGTGTTGAAACCATCTTTCCAGGAAAAGATCCCCAGACTTTGCAGCCCACCATTTTATCTTAGGACCAGGATTCATTCTGATCATGGCAGAAATGGCAGAAAAGGGGACAGGGTGGAACCTCATCTTGTGACCTTTAGAGGTCAGCGGTTCTCGTCCCCCACATGTTTAGCAAACAACTTTACCTGTAACCTCAAATTGCATAGGATGGTATATGCAATTTATTTAACTTTTTTCCCCATTAGCTACAAACATACAGATGAAAACAACTTAAGTTGTGAAGGTCCACCTATGGAGATTCCTGGAGAATTCACCAATAAACTGAATTTGATCTACACTTACTCTGTGACATTTGAAGTAAGTATTGAGTCTGTTACATGAATATGTATTTCCCCAAAAGAATGAAATCAAAGGAATTGAATAATTTGCTAATAGCTGTAACTGGATTAGAGCAGTGTAAATTCCATGAGGATGGTCTTGTGAAGTATTTTTCTTAAATTCTTAGTAGGTTTTCCATCACTGTAGTTTAAGTGATGCTTTGAATGTATAAATAACGACTTTGCCCTCCTCCCCCCATTTTATTACTAATAGAAAGGTTGAATTGAATAAGATTGAATAAGTGCAAGTGTTATCTTCCTTGAGGTAAACTCTGCTTTCAGAGTTTAGTCAGGGTGCTGAGAGTCTCCTGTTAAAGAACAGTTTGTATTATATGTTTGGGGACACTTTTGTGTTAAATGTTGATTGTAAAGTTTTTTTTCTTCTAGTGAAGTTGAAAGGTTTGTCTTATTTTGTGTTGCTTTTATTTTGTTCACAAGGGTTTTTTTGGAGTAGGCAACCATTTATCTTTTAAAATTAATACTCTGATGATTACCAACACTCTAATGCTTTATTCAGCCTGCAGTGACTTAGACAGGAGGAAATTACTTTCTGGCAAATGGGTGTTTACCCCAGCATGGAAAGTGAACCTTCTCTGGGGGTGACAGTAATTTGATTCAAGGTACTTCAGACCTTGGTACCTTGGTTCCAGTCCGTCCTGAAAGTGTGGTTGTTCCTCTGATGTCAGATGCCAATCTTAGAGGATTTGGCTCGAGACCACCAGCTTGTTTTGTACAGGCAGTCAGGCAGCCATTGCAGGGTAACAGCTTTCATCCTACCAAATTGAATTTGATTTGAACCAATGACCTTGAGGTGCAAGACTCCATATCCTGTTACTTTTCCCTTGAGACACCCAATCCTGCTTAGACTCTCTTAATTTTCCTACATGAATGAGCCTTCTGTCATTAACATTTGTGTTTAAATCTTGATGGTAAACTGCAGTTTAGAATTTCAGCGTGAACTTTCTCTGGTTAGTCACGCAATGTATTGGGTGTTTGGGTACCTACTCCCTCCTTCTCCATGGAGCAGGTAGAGCTCAGATCCCGTGAGTTTAAATGCTTCCAGCAGATGGCACTTCAAAACTGCTTATTCTGTCTGTTATCCCTTAGCCTTGATTTGAAATAATACCTCACGGTTTACTTTTTATTAGTGGTTTCAGAATAACTTAAAAGGGAGTGTTTATCAGCAAGAAGTGTTTTTAAATAGGAGAACATTAGTTTCAGTCAGCCTGAATACATAAAGCAGTTAAATATGTAACTGTTTTGTGGTCCTTTCCAATTCGGCAGCTGACTTCTGGTGAGACAGTGGTGGTGTCTGCTTTAATTAGTTGAAATGGGCAAGGTATGTAGCTCTGTGTATGTGAAAAGTATACATCAGCATGGGTCTAATGTTTAGTACACAGGTGCACAAAAATGTAAACATGTAACAAACTTCAGCACCACGCTTCTGAAACCCTGGATCAAGTAGCCCTGAACTACTGATCTTCTGCTGATTGGGCTGACAAAGAGCAACTTAGGGCAATTTTGGCCACCTTGTTGTGTTGGTGCAGTTCTTCATTGTCATGTTCTTGATCCAGAACTTAAAAATTCTAAGCTGGTGATACAGTCTAAATTTTGAGAATGAACTGTACCAATTTACCACCTGGTAAATACATGAAAAATTCTGCAGAATATTATGCCAGTCAAGGGATGAAATTTGGTAGCAGGACAGAAGGTGTGTATGTCCCATGAGACCAACTGTGGAGGACAAGGCTTGTGGGTCAGAAAGAGTCCTCACTTGTGCAGCTTTTGTGTAAATTTTAGAGAAGGGAGACAGAAGAGAATAAAAGCATCTTTTAGGGTGAAACTTCTTAAATCCATCACAGCACTATCTGGAAATGAAAACTGTCTCCCATGACTCAGAGTGGAAAATAATCTGTATCAGCCAGTGTTATGGCACAGTGAAGAAGCCTGTGCTAAATGCATTGAATGTGATGAGAAAGAAAAAGTTCCAGAGAAAACTAGAAATATGTTTATGGAGTATGTTTGACAAAGTTGAAGTTTCAAGATCAGTGTGCTGTACTGAGGGAATCTTGTAGTAATGGCATGATAGTTTTTCAGCCTGTATTTGGGATCTGCAGGCAGCTACATCCTGAATCATAGAAAGATGAGGCTTAGTGAAGCCTCAGTTGAAGGTAGAAGACACGAATAGGGAATTTCAATAACCAAGGTACTCTTTTAGAGGCTTAAGAGGTGAATTAATGCAAGAGGGAGGTCTAACATCCAGGGTTGATACCAAGCTTAGATATGAATGCTGACTGGAAGGTTTATGGGAAAGATTTGATGTGCTTATTCCTTCTTGGAGACTGCAATGAACTTGTACTTCTTTCTATTAATTGCTGTTTCATTTCTTTGTAGGAAAAGAATAATATTAAGTGGGCTTCCAGGTGGGACTACATTTTGGAGTCCATGCCTCATACAAACATCCAGTGGTTTAGGTAAGATCTGCATTTTTTGGAGGTGAAGTCTTGCTGGGGAGCACAGAGATTTCTTAGTAGTGCTTCTAGGGATTTATAGATATATAAAATGTCTGCTGTGGTAGAACAAAGTCTGTAAGTTTTTAGGCAAGAAAACTTTTTTGTTTTCATATGTGAAGTAAATTTCCGTCTTTTGGGAGCAACTGTCATGTTGAATTTTGTAAAAGGATTGCATCATTATTGTCCAAAGGGAAAGCAGCTTCCAGTGTTTTACTCTTATCACCTCCATTCTGGAGAACTTTTGCTCCTTTGCAGTGTTCTTATTGTCACTGTCTGGGTTTCTCTGACTGACAAGTGAGAGGTACATAAGTGTAGTGTGTGTTTTGTACTCAGCTGCTGCTTACAGTAAAAAAGGAGGTCTTTTTTTATGAGTAAAAGATGTATGTGAAAAGCTCTTTCTTATTTCCCTCCTTACCATGCAAAAGTAAGCACATAATTTGTGTTGAAGTGTTAATGTTTTGCAATGTAAGTGTTTGAAAAGGCTGATCTGATTGAATTGATCTCTACAAAATATTAAATGGCATGATGTCAATTTAATTGGTTGATAGATACAAAATCTACGTGACAGTCTGCTTCAAGAGCTGTAGCTGTTTCACCAGGGAAATTACTTCTGAGGTATATAAGGAGGAAAATAGAGAAAAGCAATATGTAACTGTCTTGAGAATTAGCAATGTATCATGAAATACTGTTCTTCTCACTTCTGTCACCTAAGAAATCATATAGGTACACAACTGAGAACAGTTTCTCTTCTCTGGGTGGGAAAACACTGAAAGGTCTGAACATCTAAGACGTTTCCTCAGACTTGAGCTGTACATTTGATGTGAACTGAGTGCATGTCCTGAAACCTGAATAACTGGATTGAAAGTTTGACCTTTTCTTTATTTACAGTATAATGAATTCCCTCGTAATTGTTCTCTTCTTATCTGGCATGGTGGCTATGATCATTCTGAGGACTCTTCATAAAGATATTGCAAGATACAACCAGATTGACTCTTCAGTGAGTAAAATTTACAGCTTTTACATGAGCACATTGCTCTGGTGATAGTGATGTCTATCAATTAGTTTTGAGTACATCTAGAGAGATGTGTAACTATGATGAATTTAAAACATGCTAACATCTCTGGGGGTTAAAAGTAACTGTATTGCTATTTCTTCTTTTCTAACAGCAGGAATACATGGTCAGATGTGAAGATCTTACTTTTCTAGCATCACTGGATGAACTTGTAATATGCAAGGACAGGCTTCAGATTTTAGAAGTATGTGGAGTGATTCACAGATACTTTTTGATAGTAAACAAACTTGTATTTGAAATGCAAGTCCCTTTGTTCCCAAGGAAAGCCTGGGTTTTAATAAATACTTTATTAATAATTTAATAATACTTTATTATGTACACCAACAGCCACAAGACACAGTGATGGCATTAAAAAGTGTTTTGGCATTGGCTCACCATCAAGACATGGCAATTTCTCCTGAGTCCTGTAGTTGCATTATGGAGTCAGTCAGGACATGCAGCAGGTGGTATGGCACACACCTCAGCAGCCAGTGTGTTCTTTATGGAATCACCATCCTTGGAGACAGTGAAGAGCCATTTAGACATGGTGCTTCAGGTGACCCTGCTTGTGCAGGACAAGCTGAACTCCAGAGGTCCCTTCCAGCATCAGCCATAAGTGTGTCAATGCAGCCCTGCTTTAAGTCATGTTATGTGGCCTTAGCAAAGACCTGGTAATCACTGTGTCAAACTGAGTCTGGTTTGTCTGACTTAATGAGGTGGCTGAAACCTTTTGCCATCTGACTGAACCTGTTGTGAGTTTGTTTGGAATATGTACTCCTTAAAATGGGAAAGGGGCAGGTACCTCTAGTGGAAGAGAATGTAGCTGGTTGTGAGTTAAAAATACTTGACCTAGTAGGCTCAGAGTAATTTTTACTCAGCCTTTCACTCATTCTCATTGGTAAAAGGGATATCTGCAACCTAAGCATGAGAAGTAATGTCAGATGCTACAAAGGTTTGAATTTTCGCTGCTGTTGCTGTCTATCTGGTTTAAGAAATACTTCAAAATGCACAAAACATTTTCATATTGGAACTAAAACATCTGAAAATACTTTTATTCTTCTTCGTGGTTTTGATATTAAATATCTTTTGTTAATGCAAATCCAGACAGTAATTTAAGTTGAAAAATTTTCCCACATCCTTTAACTGATTATTTCTGTGAGGCTCTCAATTAAATTATGTTCATTATCTTATCCTGTGTTCTCTTTATTAGTTGATAATTTTTAATGTAATAAAGAGCAAGACTTGTAGAAGTTTGATTAGTTTTTATGGGTAACAGCAGGGATAAGTGTGACTTTCAGAAAACCACACTTTTTATTTTCTTGCCAGGTGTGAGAGACTTAAGGATCTGTTTCAATTCAAGGAACTTATTTAAAAAGGTGTGAAATATTTGTGCAGAAGAGGAGCTGGGCTGAGGAATCTGCAGTGAAGCAAATTAGTATCTCACACTTAGGGGATGCTGGTGACTGCACTTGAAAAGAAATCGATGCAGGAGCCAGTGGATTTGGTCCTAATATGTGCATTTAATGTTCAGCTAATGCCAGCTGGCTTTAGTGTGTTGTGGATTTAGTGAGACAAACAGTAATGAAGTGTTTAGAAATCACTAGATTGCTCTGAGGGTCTAGTGACTAAGAGAGGATTCCAGAACTGAAGAGAACTCATGTCAGTGTGTTTTCAACAGTGAGAGCTGTTTTTTTCCAAATCTCTTTGGTAATGACTACTTGAGTGTAGGGGACTTCAACCTGTTAGAATGTTCTGAGAACTAAGCTAAATTAATGGATAAGATGAGGATTACTGCACTTCTAAAAAGTTTAAGAGTAATTTTCCTCAAATACTCTTTGAAACTCTAAAGTGTAGCATGCTACTTGGTTTAGCTGTCCAATTCTTATCCTTATCTTGAACATAAAGGTTAACAATATAAAACACTGCTGAATTTTTTAAAACAGAATACTCTGACTCACAACTAATTGGCCTGTAATGAAAGAGTTTTATTAAAAACTGAGCTTTGAGATGAACACTGTGGCCCATAGCCCAATATGGGGGTCTCAATCTGCCAAACTTGGTTTCTCTTTATTTTTCATAAACCAAGATAAATTCTAGTAAGCAGAGGTATCATTGTGGGGAAGTCAAAGACAATCTTCTAGCAAAAATAAATGTTACATAATCTGTTGCAGTTCAAGATGCTCTGTGTCATTTGCCAGCGTCATCTGCATTCTTTCTTACCCTGCTTTTTTGCATGCTGTAATTCTAGTGGTAAGCAGTCCTTTGACCTGAACTCAGTATTCCTGGGTTGAATGAAACCTGTAGCTTTTAATTTTATGAGGAGGAGAGTGGTCTTGTGGTCGTGTGTTGGGTTTGGTTGGTTTATTGTGTGAGGGGCAGTGTCTGTTTTGAGTGACTCTATTGAAGAGCCTTGTTCTTCAGCAGTGGTTCCTTAGGATCCCCCCTGCCCATGCCATCCATCTTTTCACCTCTGGGAGTGGGACAGAGTGTTGGTATTTGTCCCTCCATGGTTCCAGGGAGCAAACTTTCTTTTGTAGTACAGAGAGAGTTTCATTCTTTCCCAATATTGTCATTGAGACTGATGTGCTTTGAAATGGAAGCAGAAAAAGATAAATGCTTGAACTAGATTGAAGTTGAATTAAATGGAATGCTTTGTTTTAGTTTAAATTTAGAATGATGTTCTGTGGTTTGGCTAATTACATTTGGTTTTTTCTTGCTTTAAGAGATGAGGATTTTCTTGATAAATCCTGCCTTTTTCACTGAACCATTAGGGGGTTATGAAATCAATGAGTGATGAATCAGATGCAATTAGTCTGGCTTTGGATCTTAACTGGAAGTTAATCAAACTTTAAATATGTATTTTGCATCTTGTTTGTGTTAATTCACTGCTGCATTATGTATCTTTGCTAAAGACTTTGTTGATTTTATACAGGAAGATGCCCAAGAGGAATTTGGCTGGAAGCTGGTTCATGGAGATGTGTTTAGACCTCCAAGGAAGGGAATGTTACTCTCTGTCTTTTTGGGCCAAGGAACGCAAATTTTCATTATGACATTTATTACTTTATGTAAGTAACTTCATTAAGGTGATGTGTTTGTAGTGTAATAGTGATAAGAAAGATGCAATATTATTAAACAAATGACAGAAGCCTTTAAGTCCTTCCTTTAGTAAAATAAAATATTAATGCAGTTTCATAACACTAATCTGGATAGCTTCAGTAATGCTGTTGTGTTGTCACTGAAAACATTGTGCTATCTGGGCTAATTCAGATTCTTCATGAGTACAGAAATCAAACTTCCTTCTTACAAGTTTCTTTTTAAAAAGCAGAAACAATTTGTCATGCTGTAAATTATGTAAGGGTCCAGTAATGCAAGTTCAAAGACATGTAATCAAAGCTTTAATGTTCTGGGAACACTTTCTATCCAGTATGTTTGATATGACAATCTGCAGCCGTGCAGAAATAAGAGCCAGAGTGCACACCAATGAAATGGTGCTGACACAACATTGAGATAATGAGAACCTACCTCAGACAACTATAAATGCATATGATGATGTCATCTGTCACAAGATGGTGTTTTCTTATCTGTTATCTGTAAAGTTTATGACCATTCCTTTTCTTACTATCTAATTGATTTAGAAGGTACACTGATACTACACGAGAAGCATTTTTCAAATTTAGTTCTCCAAGTTTGATTCAGTTTTTTGATCTTTCATAGAGGAGCTGCTTTTTTTTCTATTTATTACATGATGCTTTAAGATTAGTAGAATTTTCTTGATAGGCTTGTCTTTCAGTGTTGGTCACAACTCTGTATCTTAGTTAACTGCGATAGTTTCCTGTGCAACCAGTGTAGCATAGAAAGAAATTGGTGGTGAGAGAAAGTCCTTTATAAAACCAACTGTACACTGGAGATTACTGACAAACTCCTTTTTTGCAAGTATCTGTAGGGTGATCTCTACAATTGGTTCACACTCAGGCAGCCTTCTGTGATTAAAGAGGCTAATTTTCAGGATAGAGTGTTCTTAAGTAAAACATCATGGTGGATGGTGGCATTTTACTTTTCAGCCTTTTGGCTTTGAGAAATTTTCTTCTTAAGAGGTGAGGTGGAAAGAATGCTTTTGAATGAAACAGTGCTGTTAGAGGTATGGTCAAGCTTATGCACACAGTCTTCATTTAAATGTCTGGTAGTGAAAAGGATAAACCTTCACAGTGATTTGTTACAGGGGGATTTTGACATGTGTCCACAAATAACTAAATCTTTTTGTCTCTCCAGTCCTGGCTTGCCTTGGTTTTCTTTCCCCTGCCAACCGTGGTGCTTTGATGACCTGTGCTGTTGTATTGTGGGTCTTGCTGGGAACTCCAGCTGGTTACGTGTCTGCTAGAATGTACAAGAGTAAGTATGTGCATTTATTTAATGTGACACAACATGTTAAATCCAGAATTGCTGGGCTCAATATAAACCTCAGATGGGAGCTGGTGTCTCAGACAACAAATCTGCTTCTTGCTGCCATTCTGTAAAACAGTTGGAAAAAGTCTTGAACTTGTTTTTACTTTTTCCCCTCAGCATTCAGAGGTGAGAAGTGGAAGACAAACGTCTTGCTTACAGCTCTACTTTGCCCTGGGTTAGTATTGTTTCCCCTTGTGGGAAGGAGTTGGGGAAAAAAAAGTGAATTGTTATGAAGCCTGTTTGTGTGATTTTGTTTATGGTTCTCCAAACTGCTGTTCCCTTTCTGTACTGCCTATGTGTGAATATGAAGAAAAGAGAATTCTGAGGAGTTGGAGCCTGGTACTCTAGAACACAGGTTCTTAGCATCTTGTTTTGTAGTCAGCTGTGGGGGTAGGAGGAATGATGCAAGGTAGTGTCACAGCCTTTGAGAGTCACTGCACCAGAACATTAGACACAGTGATGGGGTAATTCCAGTCTGGTACCATAGCACTTGGTATGTTCCAGGTAATTCTGGTTGTCGTCTTCATACATAAATGTAGGTAATGTCCAGTTCCTTGGTTTCAGCTTTGGGTACTGCCAAATGTCCTTGGCAAAAGTGGAGGAAAAGATTATAAATTTCATAAGGTATTTCTTCCTCCAAAAAACCCCAGAATGAATAAAACATGGCTTGGTTTCAAGTAAAGTAGAATTTCATCAAATGAAAGGTAATGTCTTCGATAACAACCGAGTGTAGTATTTCTATAGAAATCTTACTTCTAAACAAAATGTGCTTCAGTTTCCCTGCTGTCATTTAGGTATTATCAGGAGAGAGAAGAAAATATATATCGATGGGAAAAAATATTGTGCTGGTCATGTAAACTCCCAAATAAATTGAGTTTCACTGAGGAAGTGAAATGACTGGGGCTGGTAGAATAGGAACAGATGTCCTGATTATGCTATGCTAGTTCAGTGAATTTGCATAATATCATAAACAGCCCAAGGTCTTTTTAGTCTCAGTAGACTGATGGGAGTTCCTATTTGCAGTATTTTTTTCTAACTTTGGAGGGGGTAAGTGGGGTCTGTGTTACGAGCTTGGTTGGATGATAAAAATTTTTAGCAAGACTTCTAAAATGGATTTGATTTCTATTTTTTGTTCAACAAGATGCTTACAGCAGGGGTCGCTTGGGTGTGCTTACTGAACAGGTCTGTTCCCCCAAACTGTTTTGGCAAGTCTCAGACCTCTCCTAGGAAAAAAAAGGAGGCTGTCTATTTCTATTGCTCTAATCCTCCTTCCTTCCTTTTTAAATTTCAGTGGAGGATGCATGTTCACTTCAGGGCAGTTTAAATTCTTCCTCTGGAGCACCTTTTTAACAAAACCCAGACAATGGTGCACTTTGCAGGGGCCCTTCCTGAGGCTCAATTTTCTGTGGTGCATCCTTGAATCTATGAATAATGGCAATTCAAGCAAACTTTTATTTTATAGGGGGCTCTTTTGCAGTACATTTTGCTTTGTTCTCAGATTGGGATGTTTGGAATCTTCATCATATGTTTCAGAGTTGTTTTCTAGTGTTTTCCTAGGATGTTTAGAAAATGAGGCAGATGTGCTTAACAGGGGAGGAAAGAACAAGTCTGGAGACATGTCATGACTGAAGCAGTGTCTATTTAAATTCTCCAAAGGTGTGGGCTCCTTAATATGTGTAAGTCCATGCTTATACAAAGGTTTCTGTTAGGGCAGAGCCCTCTCTAATCCCCCCTTTCCACTTGTGACACAACCTGCAGCAGCACATACATCTATTGTGAGAGTGACATGTGGCTGCCTAAATATGAGATTCTGATATCACTGTATTTATTCAGAAGGAATTTACTATTTACAAAGGACCTAAATAGAGAAAATATGTCTGGTAAGAATAGGAAAGGTGGTTCAGATAAGAGGGGGTTTTATTTATTTATTTTATTTATTTTCCATTTTTTTATAGATTTTTGCAATGGAATATTTCTGTTACTTTTTGATTTTGTGTGCAGAGTCTATTTAAATATTGGCTTTGCCATAGATACCTATATTACAAGCAGACATTTTTACTTCAACTGCACTGTTGGTGAAAGGAATTAGGACTGTTGGGGGATTGGGAAATTGCTAGAAGCTACATTTTTCTTGTGCAGACTTTCAACTGATTTATGTTTTTTAATACTTACTGATACATATATTCTTTTCCTGAATATTTTAATATCTTTTCTGATCTTTCAGGATTGTCTTTGCTGATTTCTTCATTATGAATCTCATTCTGTGGGTGAAAGGATCCTCAGCTGCCATCCCTTTTGGCACTTTGGTTGCTATCCTAGCTATGTGGTTTGGAATTTCAGTCCCACTAACCTTCGTTGGTGCCTATTTTGGCTTCAAAGAGAAGGTAGGGGTCCAACTACAGATCTGAAATACACCTGTCCTCTGTAGTTGAGCCACTGAATCTCTTAAGCATACAGGAGCTGGTCAAACTGAGACATCTATGGCCCAGTGATTGTAAAATGATGTTTCACTTGGTCATGATTTTGAAATCAAGTATATGCTTGTAATGTCACACTAATTTTTTTTTTCCTGTCCATTCACTAGAATCAGAATTTCACAGTGCTCTTGGAGGTCTTGCATGCTTTTTTTGCTGCAGCAATACCTCAGTAGTTTCATTTTTGAAATACTACTTCAGAAGGGCTTCAGTCTGTACTTCACTAGGTTGAGATAACGCCAGACAACTCAGAAAAAGGTGGTGGTGTTGGATTTTTTTTAATTTTAATTAAGGACTGAACAGATTTATTTCCTTCATGTTCTGACTTGCTTACTGGCCAATAGTTGGAATCTCTAAAGCACACGTGTTTTTTCCTAACGACAGGCATCACATTTGTAGGTTTTTTTCATTTGAAAACTTGTGATGGCTTATGAATGAAAATACAGCTGTGTTTATCAAATCTTTAGATGCCAATATTTGGGAAAAGTAATGTTATTTATGGTGTAACAATGTATCATTTGTTTGTGTTGTTTTTCTCTGCAGCCTATTGAACATCCCGTGCGTACCAACCAGATTCCTCGCCAAATCCCGGAGCAGTCCTTTTTCACAAAGCCATTGCCTGGTATCATCATGGGCGGTATCTTACCCTTTGGCTGTATTTTTATTCAACTGTTTTTCATTCTGAATAGCATTTGGTGAGCATCACTATTTTTTTTTCCTCTGGTTTGATGATACACACAGTGAGTTTGGACATCCTGGACCAATTAGTCCAAGGAATAGTCCAGTTCTAAAAGTTTTGATCATCGTGCAGACTTCTGTGGAATTTCTGGAATCTGTATATTTACTTCTGTGCTTAGACCTTATGAAACTAGTTCTTTTTAATGGCAACTGCAAAGTGTGATGTTAGAATCCTGTTGCCTTGTTTTATCTTCCTGGTTCAAACAGCACAAGTGTGGTTTCGTAATGTTGTGGTTAGGTAGAGCCTAATCCACTGTGTAACTATATTATGATTTATGAAACTAATACAATCTAGCAGGTTCAGCTGTTAGATCAGAATTGGGTCAAGATCTTGGGATTCCATGTTCTGCAAAACAAAAACTCTGCTCTCCAGGAACCATCCACTCCACTCCAAAATCTTGTCAAAACCTAATCAAGCAGGTGCATGAAAAATTAAACCAGTGCAATCTTTCAAACTTTCACAATGTGAAACATGAAATGTCAGTACATTGTTCTTCAATGGAAAATACTGTCCTGAAGGTGCCAGGTTTTCATATGGTGTCCTCTGTTTATGTCAAGAGATCTTACAGAACAGTTTTCTAAACCAGCTCTAAATGCAAATATATTAGTTTAGCTTTTCATATTTGTCCTCAACAAAAATAGAAACGTGTAATATAGCTGTGCTGAAAAATGTAATCAGGTGACAAACAGGTATACTCTAGACTTTTGTAGCTGAAATTAGCAAGTTCCCAAATTGTTTCTCATTATTTATCCTACAGAAGGGAAGTATGGAGGGAATGTGCAACTAATACTCCCTCTGTCTAATCCTGTACTGCAGTAATGGTCACCTTCACCCAAGAAAGTTAATTTGGTTATTTCCCTTATCCCTTACCAGATTAAAAATAAATTAACATATTTCCCTCATGTTTATTTTTGTGAGTGATTTTGTATTTGGTTAGCACTGGAATTGGAGCCAGACTTGGCCTGGGGATAGGCTGGGAGGGGAGGAACATCTGATTGGATGTAGTGATGAGATGCAGAGACACCTGGAAAGTTTAGCTGCAGTAGGAGGAAGGAAGTGGGTACTGGAACTAGGGAAGAGTACAGGTGATGCAGGAGTCAGGGAGGCTAAAGGTCCTCCTAACAAAGAGACCTGAAGTGATAAACATCTCTGGTGGAAATTGTCCTTAACTCCTTTTCTGTGAAAGATAGACGCTGATTTCAGGGGAAGTATAATTGAAGACTTGCTTTGTAGAGCAGAGGTTTTATAACTGTTACCTTAAATAAATGTGTATTTACTGAGTACATGTGGGTAAAGAAAACTTTTTATGAATTAGTCAATAAAGTTACCCTAATGGTGTGGGTTTTTTGTGTTTGGATTTTTTAGGGGTTTTGGTTAACTTAGCATCTGGCAATGTGACACTGTCAATTAACTCAGAACTTCAACCAAAAATGGGACTCTTGTTTTCCTTTGTTTTTCATTTTAGGTCTCATCAGATGTATTACATGTTTGGATTCCTGTTCCTAGTTTTTATAATTCTTCTAATTACGTGTTCAGAAGCTACAGTTTTGCTGTGCTACTTCCATCTGTGTGCAGAGGTAAAAGTTACAGTTTTGCTGTAGATGCCACTTGTAGCTGGGAGATGTTAGAGGTGAGGTATTCACATGTACTGTGAAGTGCTGGACACTGAATGGATTGCACTGTCAGCCTTGACATGCCTGTCTTAGCCACTCTTCTGAAATGTGCTTTTTGCTTCAAAATCCACCACTGGCAACAGATAAGCAAAAATAAACAGGCTTGATCTTAGAATAATTTCATGTTCATAGTGGAAGCAATCAGGTGACTTGTAGGAAAAAAAAGTACCTAGGTGCTATGTAGGAATCTTTTTTAAGATAAATTTTGCAGAATCAAATGTGTTTCAGAAGACAATGTTATTTTTTAACCAGCTTATTTATATTTTGTTTTCTATGTGGTGACTGGTTTATTGTTTCTTTCAGGATTATCACTGGTGGTGGAGGTCGTTCTTGACCAGCAGCTTTACAGCAGTTTATCTCTTTATCTATGCAGTTCATTACTTCTTCTCCAAACTCCAGATAACAGGAACTGCCAGCACCATTTTATACTTTGGTTACACAATGATCATGGTCTTGATTTTTTTCCTTTTCACAGGTAAGTACGGTGTTCAGTCTAAAGCGAATGCGGGGAGTTCTGCTTTTGAAATGAGCAGCATTGGGTGAAATTTAGACTCTCTGAACCATTAGATACAATCTGTGACTCTTTAGGCAGTGTTACTTTTATGGTTTGTGACACCACACATCACAGGAAGGTACTCTTTATGGTTTTTTCCTAACTTGAAATTACATTTATTTATAGCATAATTAATTTTCCTTTATTGAATATTATATTAGCAATGAGTTCAAACCATTATATTTTTCAAAGGGCTGTTCTTGTTCACTTTGATATCAAGTGTTAACTTGATTTTGGATTTCGTAATTGGTTCTAGAAGTTGTGTAGTTAAAGATAATTGCGCTCTGCATATGGCGGATAAAGAATGTTTTCAGCTTTCACTCTCAGCAAGTGAAGGAGGCTGGTGCTGGGGAAAAAGTGGAGTTTGAGAAGAGAAAGTTTTAGTATTGTTAGAAGTGGCCTCACCTGCTCACTAAGCACCACTTCTTAATGGCAGGAATTTACCTTAACTGGAGGAACCTGTTTGAAATAGGGCTCTCCAGTTTTAATTGTCCAACTTCTCTGCTGTTACTCGTGCAGGCTATGTGTCTTCTACAGAATTACTCACTCTAACATAATCACTTGACTGAAACTATAATTTCGAGGTTGATTTGATGAGAAATCTGTGCCAGATTTACCATGTGTTAGAGGAAATTAGAAGCTCTTTGAAGGGTACTGGCCCTTAAAAATAGCCAGGAGCATTTTATCTTGGTGTTCATCGTACTGCTGCTGTTGTATATGTAGATTTAACACATGAAGTCAGATCTTTTAGGTATCACTGCTTGGCATGAAGTACAGCAGTGGCAGAACTAGAGAAAATGCTGGTTCATATATGACTGGTTGTTCGTAAAACCAACCTTTGTAGTCACTCCAAAGACTTGTGATAGAGGATTTCACTGTGGCTGTCACGATGGTTTGTATTGTTACTTCTTAACTACTTCTGACTGATTGTTGAAACCTGTTGTAATTGCTTTGTGTTCACTTTATGAAATGCATCCCTTAACTCAGTTAAATGCAGTTAAAAAAGAGTGGCTAAAATAGGTAATGAAGGTAAGTCTTAGCTTCAGACCAAGTCAGTGCAGCAGTGAGAAAAATCTCTTTCATCTTTATTTTTTCTAATGCTGGTTGACACGGGAAGAAAAAAGCACTGTTCATGATAAACACTGAAGAAAATTACTGTATGTGTTTGAACAAAGCAGTTACTCTGTAGAAATTGTATCTAATAACATTAACTGGCACTTACTGATAGGTTTTTATTTGTTATTTAGATATGTGTCTCTTCAAAAGAAAGCCAAAAGGAGTTTTTAAAAGAAGTGGGTGGGGAAAAAAGGGGAGGATTTAATTATTCTATTTTTTAATTATTAGAAGACAAACATAGAAGTTGGCATATTGCCATTTAAAGCCCTGCCTAAATCCTGGTGAAACAAACAAGCTCCAGATGTCTTCTACAATATATCTCTATCTATATGAAAAGAAAAAAAAAACAACCCTCAAACTATAGTCTAAAATGTTTTAATTACTTTTAAACTAAAGCAATATGTTAATATGTGTCTGGATTTTAGCATAGGTTAGTTGCTATCCTGCCAATTTCAATTTCACTTACAAGATGCAAATTGGTAGAATTAAAAATATCCCTTTCATATATAAAATGATAATTGAAATTGTCGTGGCAGCAGCTGAAATGGCATTAAAAGCTTCAGATGTGCTGATCCTGGAGTTCTTGATGTGGAGGCCAGTGAGGCCCCAGAAGTACAATAATAAACTGTGCTGCAGTGTCTTCTTTTTATTTTGAAATAAACCCACAATAGTGCTGGCTATGCTGCATTTGTAGTTCATGAGGAAAGCTACTACACGGTCCCTTTTTTTTTAACATTTAATAGAACAGCTAGTCACTAGAAAGGTAATGGGTATAACAGACATGGAGTGTATAATAAACCCTTGATAATGTAAAATGTTGTGATAAAATTTTCCATATTTAGTTTGATGATAGATTTTTGGATCTGAAATGCAAGCTATTCTAGACAGATGGTACAAGCAAAAGACAGCTCCCTTTGCTTTGTTTTGTAAAATATTCCTTAATAGCCCTTGCTTTAGAAAATAAGGGTTCAGTCCCTCATGAGTTTCTAGAGGTGAAGGAGTTTGCTAATGTAATTTTACACACTGTTTGCATTAATAGAGTTCCCAAAATGGGACCTTCATCTGTTCCACTTAAGTTAGCACTAGGTATTTTGATTTTCTCTCTTCTTGCCTGTTAGGTCTCAGCAACTGTGACAGAAGTATAAAGGGCAGTGTTAATACCTCCTCGGTGGCAGCATGTTGTGTTACCCTGGGCATTACAAAAGAGATCATAGTGAATAAGTAAATAGGAACTGAGTGCTTGTATGGCAACAACGACAATAATACAATCTGACCAGTGAAATCTAATAATTAGTGTGCACCCCCAAACCAGACAATTTTGTTTTAATGTACAAAGTGCAGCTAATCTTTCAAGAAATAATAAGGGTGGGTGGATGGGGATGGCTACATGATTACATGCATTTTATTCTCAGAGACGAAAAAATGCTGAACATAGTCAAAGCATGTTGCTTTACAGTGACCTCTATTTTTGAACATCATTTTCACTTGTGAGTTAATGCCATTTTCAAAATTGAGTTTTGATCTTCTGGGTAGATTGTGTTTAGAATCCGAGATTCTGAAGCACCCACCACTGAGCAGTGATTGAAACCAGTATGATACAGAGAGCTTTTAAGGTACATAAGAAGTATCAGCAAAGTGCAGAGTGCTTTTCTGTTTGCTTTCTTACAATCTGCTCGTGCTTTGAATTCTTTTTTCTTCATTAAACAATAAAGCTAGAAGGGATGAGTAGAGCAGAAGAGTCTGCTTAATGTATTTTGACATTATTCTGTGCAATAATCCTTGGTTTTAATTTTGAATTTAAACTATGTTTACTAATACCTTTCCCTTACCCAGTCAGATGCCAGCTTTCTGTGTGTAACATCATCTTTCTGTGTATCAGAAAGTGGTAGTGTGTATGTTGTCTATAAACCTGAGGACAAAAAGATCAAAAAACAGCTGAGCTGTTTTATACTAAGTATAAATGGATTTTTGGACATATTTGGCTTCTTGGCTAGAGAAATTGCTTGAGACATCTTCACAACTGTGTTCCTGAATTTTAAATAGCTCCTGCAAAAGATCTTTTAGCATTACCTCCCTAGGATGATCAGTGGTGTTGGGCAGGCCGCTCTGCACTGAGATAGCATCAGTTTCCTAGAGTAGTAGGGATTATTTGAAAAGGCAGAATCTTAAAACGTGCAGGTCACCCACTTAGGGAAAAATAAAGGTCTACCCCACAACAGTAAGTTCTTCAGTGCAGGCCACCAGGTGCTCTTTCATTCAGTTTAAGCTGGTGAGTGTTTAGGATTTGTTAAAATAAACATGAGCCAAGAAACTAATTTGTTATATTGGATTAAACCAAACAAACAGATTTTATAGGCTCATTAGAGGAATTGGTGTCAGGCTTGGTGCTGGGTCATTTCATAGAAATGTGCATCTGAAAGCTGTAAAAACTTTGCAGTGAAGCGGAGTTTAGACCAAGCAGAAAATAATTTTAGAAGTCTCAACTCTTTCAGCCAGTGGTGTCTTTGTATTTATTTGCTTGTGGGGTTGGGGTTTTTTTGTGAGTTTTTGTTTGTTTGTTTGGGTTTTTGTTGGGGTCTTTGTTGTTATTGGGGGAGAGGTTTGAGTACTTAGTGATAGAATTTTTTTTACAGCTTTAACAAAAACACCTTTTGGGTATCTGTCTTCTGTCATGTTGTGTTCACTGATGTCTGTCAGAGAGGCTGGGAGCTGCAGAGGTGGCTCCTTGTTGACAGTGCTTCAAAACTTGGATTTCAGTTTGAATGTGTTTTGAAAGAGACAAATAAAAGCAAGATCCTAAGGTGGCTCTTATCTAAAGCTTACCTAAATAGTCCTCCCGTTCTAATGAGAGGCTCATTTTAATACAGGATGATTCTAATTTCAGTGCAAGATGTGCTTAGAAAAATGCTAAAGACTGAAGAGCTGAGAGTGCTCTTCAAGAAAATACGTTTCAAGTCACGCTACATGAGCTGGCAAGCTTGGATTTTAACCAGTGCAGCTACTAATGGCAGTTGTATTGGGTAGAGGTGCACGTGTAGGAACTGATCCTGCATTTAACTGTGTTTTAATATTGGCCTTAGTCAAGATAGTTAAAAAGAGGAATCTGGGAACCTGTTACACTTGTAAGCACAAGCCTAAAGATGTAGTATAAAGTGGTTTCCCACATAAAGTGCTAAAATCTGGAGCAAGTGACAGATTTGTGAAATGGGCTAAACATAGAAAGCATTCTGGCTAGAATTTTCAAACAAACCACACTAGTTCAGAGCTGTTTTTCTTCCCCAGTTATTACTCCTTTGCAGATCACTTTGATTGGGGTGTGTACTCCAGTATAGAAAATCTGAAGGTTTTTGACTGCATTACCTTTTGCGGGCCCTGTAGAGGTTCATGGAGTCAAAAGCACCCCGAGGTCTGAGGTGGAAAACACTGAATTTCAGTGGAACCAGGCACTGTGCTGTTTATGTTCTTAATAAAAGCAAAAGTTAAGCTTTTCATTTCACTACATAAGCAATCATGTAGGTAAAGCAGCTGTACAGGGAAACCTTATAAATAATGTTCCCTTAGCTTACATTCATATTTATCAATAATAGTGATTTTGTATTAGCAACACGATTCTTTGGTGACCTGAGCCTTAGGAAGCATCTAGTCTGTTTGGCCCATGTTATTTTAAAACTAAAAAAAAGATTAAGTTTCTAGTCTATAGAGCTATACATGTCTGGAGTTTGTAGGTTATATTTGTTCATGTGAGGGAAGAAGAAATTACAATGCTGGTAAGCCCCAATTATTGATGTGGAGGTAACAACTGAAGGAATCTGCACACCAGAGAAGGTTCTGGCCACATAAGGCTGTATCTTGGTCAAGTGTGTTGCTTTTCTCTCCCAAGTTCATGATTCAAATCTGGTACATTGGCAAAATTTCTGATAAAGTTTAAAAAAGGAGCATGGGGTAGTCAGTCTTTGATTCGCTAAACAGGCTTTTTTTAGGAGGGGAAGTTGAAAATCAATGTTACTGAAACCTGTGAAGATCTGTTTATAGATGAAATGCTTGTTCACAGTGTGAAGTCTTCAAGTTCAGTTATGACTGAGGCAATGTTTTGTAGAAAACTGATGTATTATAAAGATTCAGACTAACAAGGATTGGAGGAAAATACTGTGGATTTAGAGTGTGCTCCCATATTAAGTTGTGGCATGCTCACAGAACTGTGGTAACTCATTCCTGTGTTAGTTGTACATTTTTGTTATGATACTACACTTTGTTCTAGAACAGCAGATAAATTTTTAAGTTATCTCATCTGTCAAATATTTGGAAGAAACATTGCTTTCAAAACCATAAAAAGCTTTGAGTGGGCTATATTATAGAAACAACTAGAAAGCAAATGCTGAGAACCATTATTAGGAAAAAATCATGAGAGTAAGGCTTAGAGTAACAATGCTGATGTTGGAGTATTTGACACAGTAGGAAGGAGTGAGAATTGACCATGAACTGCAAAGACTTACTGATGTCAAGCCTACAAAGGAATTATATTCCTTTTGTGGTTGGTGTCTGATCTCCTATCAACAGCCATAAATCTGTTATCTCTTACTGTTTCAGAGGATGATAACTGCAAACTTGGAGAGAAAGGGTAATCTGTGCTATATAATAGTAGGCTGTCAAAAAGCCTTTAACTGCAAATATACATGGTAGCACGAAGAATGTAAGAATTGGCATGTAGATAATAAGCTTCTCAAGATGGGTTTCTCACTTGGGAAATGTGTGGATGTGGTCTGAAAGAAATGCAACTGATGTAAAAAACCACAAATACTTAATAAAAACCCATCTAGTTAGTGAATCAGTCACAATTAAATGGTGAAAAAAAACCTGGAACAGACAGAAAAGGGTGAATGTAAAACTGGAGGAGCTGAGTGTGTGATCTTGGCTGCAGTGTAGCTGGTAAGGGCTATCACAGGGCTGGCATGTGGCTCTGTCCTTGAGAGAGAATTCACCTGGAAGTCAGACCTTCATTTTTTCTAGCTGTTAAGGCTTGCCATCTCTGTGGCAGTTGACCCCTAGGTAAAGGTGTGAGGAACAGTGCATCACTTTCCTTAGAGGCTGAAGACTAAATAAAGTGACTGGGTCTCTGTCTCCTTGCATATGAAGTTCTTAAAGTAATTTAAAAATAAATGTGATGGATGATGTTCTTGCACTTACTCCGTAATAATGACTGTAGGTGAAAACCACAGGCTTGTTCATTAGTTAAAGATAGAAAATTGGTCTGTACTAATCTCACACAGTGTTTTGGTTTGTCCCTGTTAGTCTCACTTGCTGCTTGCTCCCAACTGCTGTGGCACTCAGAGCATTGTTTTAGCAAAAGGAGGTAACAGTATATACAGAGGAAGAAGTTCCCTGTTCTTGAGTATAAATAGAGCACGATGAATATAAAACTGGGCCAGGTGAATTTTTCCAAGGCTTTGTTACGTGTCATAATTCACGGGTGGCAGTGAAGTGTCATAGACTCAAAAACCCAGGTAGGGGCTGACTGTGTGTAAAAGTCAGTGTCTTAACAGGTGCCTGTGTGTCTGCTGGTGGTGGTGGCATCACGTTTAGTGGTTTAAATGGATGCCAGCAGCCTGGTCCTAAAAGTCATCTTTGCTTTAAATAAATAACTTAGGGGGATGAATGTGTGTTGTTAAATTTAAGAAGTGCTGTTATTCTGGGTAGTTAGCTGGATTACAATGTTATATTCTGTCCTGCTGGGAAGTACTTGTTAGATTTCTCTCTCAGAACAAACTGTAAAATAAACTAACCTTTTTCACTTTCATTTTAGGGACTATTGGATTTTTTGCCTGCTTCTGGTTTGTAAGTAAGATTTACAGTGTTGTGAAAGTGGACTGAAAAGCTTCAAAGTGTCTTTTGAACATATCTCCCTTGCTGTTTGATAATTTTTACCATGTATTGAAAACCATCCTGTGTAATTATTCTAATTTGTAAAAGCTGAAGACCAGACTACAGCATAAAATACGGATTTTAATGGAAGGAAATGGCACCATTGCCATTTTGATAAAAACAAAAATGTTGGTATACTCATTGAACATGTTCATTGTAATAATTCAGAAATTATATCCAGAATTTGATTTAGGACAAATAAAAATTCTGTGAACTGGTTTATTTGAAAAATGTGTGCAGTCCTCCAGCTGAATTTTCTTGTGATTTGGGGGGGGGTTTTGTTACCTCTTTTGGTTACCATTTATATACCATTAAAGCATAGGACTGTCAAGTAAATCTATATAAAATGTGAATTTTTTTAACTTAACTATGATTGTACATATTATCCTGCACCTTCTTTACAACTAGGTATCTTCTTACAAATGTACATGCATTTAGTTTAAGGTAGACTTTATTAAAAATATCGACACTGGTTTTTGTTCAAATAAAACTGCACAACTCTGTCTGACTTGTTTCCTTTCTTGTTAATTAGACCTTCACTTCTTGGACACAGATCACATTAGTTTGACCAGTTGATACTTTTTGAGATGTGTATTGTTTATAAGCAGTTTGACCATGGTTTTGGCTGCAGATTGTCTGTGCAAGCAGGACTGGTGGGTCACTTGAATCCATGGCTGGAGGATGGGCAGGGGCCTCTGAACTTACTCAGCTCTGTGGTTACTCTACTTTCCCCAAAATATTTTTTGCTGGACAAACCATCATTTTCTGTCAAAAATCAAACCCTTTTTCTTTCTTTTAGCCCTCTGCAACATCCATCTCCTTGTTCTTCATCCTGTGAAGATTGATGCAACTTGTTGGGAAGTTTAGCTGTGAATCTAATGGGTTTGGGGAATGGGTGTTTCATAAAGGTGAAGCCTTTTTCCTGCTCTGCAGAGCTTGTGCTTAAGTGCTGGATTACATGAGACGGAGTATCTTAATAGCCTCTTCAGCTTTAGAATTGCAGGGATTCTTCTCTCAGGAATGTCAAGGCTTTAAAGAGGCTCCCCAAAATCTCGAATTGCACTTGAAGCTGAGCAGAGAGTCACTGCAGACACATAATTCCAATGGCTGTGTCACGGATGCCGTTGGAGATGAGTAGGGGGATGTTCACTCGGATTAATGGGTGAGAGACTTGAAGCTTATTAACTGGCATATGGAAACATTCATTGCTGGAAGCTGCTTTGCACCATCTAAGCCTACAATTTAACAGGACCCAGAATGACTCTGTATCTCTTCATAGTCATATAAATACCAGGTAATTGTAGTTAAATGTTTAATACCCTTTCCAAAATGTAATCTTTGGTATGAGGACTTCAGGTCTCCCCTCTGTGTAGGTATTCCTTCCAGGTTACTGAACTGTTGGGACAGATCACCTAAGCTGGGATGAGTACCAAGCCACATCTTTTGAGCAGTGCCTGTGGCATAAAAGTGAGGCTTTAGGCAATTTAATAAAAGAGAACCAAGCATTGGTGTACCAGGAGGAGCTGGTACAGTAGTTTCCAGTGAGGTTCAGGTGTGCTCTTGATGGCAGCTTGACCTTGCAAATATTTTCCCCTCCTACCAACAGAATCTCCATTTCCCTTCTGTTCTCCCAGAGGTGGGAAACAACAGAGTTGCCATTAGAGAAATCAGCTTGCGGTTGGTTATGAGCTGGTTTAAGAGCACCAGTCACTCTATTAGAGGTTTCATGCTCTTGAAATTGGTGCTGCTGTGTTTATAAAGGTCCTTCCTTATAAATCTTATATTTAAAGTTTGGGGAGATTTTATTGAATACTTAAAAAAATAAATTGTTACATGAAGCTGCTTTTTAATTTTTCATGTTCAAAGGGAAATGAATTCATGAGAGAATTGGAGCTACAGTTGCCATAAACTCCCAGCAGGATATTTTGCCGGATTAATAAATATGCATTTCACAAGAGGCAAAGTAAAATGGGTTGTAAAATTGTATTTATGGTGCTTTTACTGTTACTGCTAGTGAGCTAAAAAGTAGAAAGTGGGTTTAAGAGGTTTCTGAAGCTTGCTAGTAGTCCAGAGTCAAAGCCATGAAGTAAAATTTGGTTGTCAAGCTTTTAGCAGAGAACTTTTGTGTGTGTGTGTAATAGGCCCCATTTGTGTAAACCTGGCATAATTCATTGTTTTAACCTTGTTTTCTGATATCTTTTTTTGACCAAGGAAAACCTGCCAACTGTCTTTTGGCTTGGTAGTAATAGAGAAACCCCCTAGGCTGTAAGTTAAATACAGATGATTCTGAGCACTTACCAGTTGAAAGGTGGTGTAAACCCTAGCCAGCATGTAGTAGACAAACTTCTTAATTTTAGTTTTATTGAGCACAGGATGAGCATTCTCAGCACCTTTGGGAGGTTTTTAACTATAAGTAAAGGTCTTGTCCACTCTGTTGAGAGTGATGGGTTTTGAAGATGAAATGGTCATTATGGGGACATGAATGTTCTAAATACATGGATTATCAGTAAGTGGTGCCTTGGTACCTAATCTGTTTTATATTAATTTATGAATAATAGTTGTCACATGGAAATAACCATTATTTATCTACTCTCGTGAGAACAGGCTTAGTAAAGATACTTGTTGCAGATACTTGAGCCTTCCTTCTCCCTCTAAAAAAGAAAAAAATTGGGCTAAGTTTCACCTTTTCTGAAGTGTGTGTATAGACATCTACATTGCATTTTTGTGATGCTTCCAGTAATAGATGAGGTAAAACATCTCCCGTGTGAGACTCTCTGGAAATAACCACCCAAATCCAGCAGACTTTGTAGAATGTCACGTTTGTCATATTTTAAGTGAAACTTGACAAGTTACAACAGAACCTCAAAGGCAGGAGGGATTTCTGTGCTGATGTTTTACATTTCATTCCACTTGCTTGATCAGTGTTGAACAGATAGAGCCTCATCGTCATTCCCGAGTGGAAGTGCCAAGAACATGGAGATGTGCAGCGAGGAGGTGCAGTGTGTGTGTGGGATCCACGCCCACACCTGTGGGAACCTCCTGGAGGACTGGGAATGGTGCTGCTCTGCGGGAGCTGGGAACACGTGGCACATTCCTGACAAGCTGTGATGGAGGGATGTTTGATGAACAGCAATAAACTCGTCTGCAGTGGCTTGCTTGATGTTCCTTGCACCAGTTGTGCTTTTGCGTTTGGTAACACATTCCCAGTTCACATTTAAAATCTGTCTCCTAATTAAGTTATGCTGATAGCTTGACTCTTTACAGAGATCTGTTGCAAGGGACGGGGAGAGAGGAAATCTAAATCAAATTCAGATGCAGTTAAATGCTGGTGTAGACGTGGGATTGCTTCTGGGACCTGTGAGATCTTGAACAACAATCACCACCTGAAGATCCAGCAGTGAAAATCACACATGAATTTAAATAAAAAAAAAAAAAGAATGTTAAGTGTTTTGCATTGTAAGATTTGGGAGCAAGGTCTGTGACTGCTGAAGTGAATGGGAAAAGTTTTCTCATGTCAGTCACAAGCCATAAGAAAAGGGTGATTCTTGGATGTGTGGTGTCCTCTGTAGTCTTCCACCAGACGTCCCGCTGTCCAGTCCCATTCCCATGAGCTGTATCACCAAAACCAATTAATATGGCATTAAAGTTCAGTATGGGGGTGTTGCTGTTTCTCTGATGACTGTGATATCACTTTACATTTTTACTTGCAAACAGGACTGAAATCACTGCATTTCTACAGAACAACTCCTGCTGCTTCTAGGCTTAAGAATGGAGAGATGAAGCTGCTGTGCTCTTCAACTGCAACTGTAACTTTAATTCAACTAAACTTAGATTTAAATCTTAAAAACAGTGTCTGCTAAACTCATGTCGTGGAGCTGAGTGATTTCAATATTCCTATTTTTTTATTAAATATGATCTGACCACTAATCATTATTTTTAGAAAATATGTTTTGGGCAGTGTGGGTGGCTTTGAGTTCTGTGGCCTCCATTTTCCCTTTCTCTTTCATGCCTGGGGACACCACTTTGCCCTGAGGAGAGCTCCTTTTGCCAAAAACATGTGAAAAAGAGGGTCTGACCTCATTTCCCAGAGCTCTCCAGTGCACTGCTGCAGGAACTGAGCCCAGAACAGATCCTGGGGGGCACAGCCCTTGCTGCAGGTGTCTGAGGGACCGTGTACATGAGAAGCAATCAAACTGTTTTAGCCTCTTCATTAAGGCCAAAGTCACGATTTGCCCACGGTGTGATTTAGTTGTGGAGGACAGTCAGTTTTATGGCAAAGACTGGGTGGGAAAGGGCTTAACAACAGCCTAGGCTTTCCCTAAGATAATAAGCAGCAATGCAACTCTCCTGGAGACATGGTTCATCCTTCTTAGTATGGCTTCTTTGCACCCGGGTGGGATGTCTTTGACTTTGCTGGGATAAAAGCAGGATGGATTTCTTTCATGTTCTGTTGAGAGATGCTGCAAGCCTGTACCCAAAACTTCAGGTCAGGGTCGCCATCTATTTTGGCATCCAAAGTAGCTGTGGTTCAGGAGTTCACAGTTTGGCACTTCATCCTCCTAATCTCGGTGCCTCTGAGTTACAGCCTGCACACACTAATTAACTTTGCTCATACAAACTGGGAGCCCTCAGACTTTCTGTGAAGTTATTAGTGCCAGGGTTTTTATAGATAACATTAGCGTCTGCAGAATTTACCCAAGGTAATTTACGTTGTATTTGCAACTTGGGGAAAGCTCTTAGATGTCTGACATCATAAAACAGTAAAACTGGGAGATTTATTACAGGGACAGAGAGAACAGGGCCCTTGAGCTGCTTTGTTAATCATAAAACGTCGAGTTAATCAGACATGCACATGTGCCTCCCATATTTCCTGGTTTTGTTTCCCTCCTGTGCTGCTCCTTGACAATCTCTGCAGTAGATGAAAAGTCCTGGGAGCCCTGGCAGAAGTCCTTTGGACTCCACAGGATGAGAATTACATTTGTATGTTCAGGGGTTGCTTATCTCCCTCTATTTAGAGAAGAAACATATGCAACTGAGCTCTCCATGAGGCTGAAACTTCTCCTGGAGAAGGGCAATACAGGAAATCCCAGGAGCACAGCTGGGGAGTGGATTGAGAGCTGATGCTCCTGGACTGCATTGGAGCTCTCAGTGAGATGTCAGCACCTCAAAAACACTCATCCCAAAGGACGGTGAACTGCAAGTAAAAAGATATACAGTAAAGAAACCTCACTTTTTAGAAAGGGAACAGGAATGGCTGTGCAGGGAAAGCTGGAGCTTGGTGGCTCACAAAAACCCCAGCAGGTGGGAGCATTGGGGCATCATGGCCAGAGCCTGGTCAGCAGAAGGGAGCTGGGGAGGACAGCTCAGAGCTGGGTGTCCTGGTTGTCTTAAATTTACTCAGTAAGACACTCTCTGCCTGGAAAGCTTTTCCCATTGCTGACCTGAAATCCCTGTGACTGCCACAGCCCTGCCTCATGGGTTTTCTGCAATACTGATCTGAGTGATATCTGGGTATTTTATAATGGTTTGCAGGGAAACACTGTCACCTCGGAGGTGCTGTGACCAGCAGAGAGAATGGTTTTCCCAAACTCTGCAGAAGCTGCAGCTGCACTTGGCTCGGCTCATCCAGCAGATGCTGCTCATGCCTTTACATTCACAGGTGCTCACTTTGTACAGCCTGGACGTGCTCTCGAGGTTGAACTTAATCCAGATTAGGAGACAAGCCATCAGATTGGAAGGGGCCAATATGTGGTTTTCCCTGCAGGTTAGCATGGGGTACTTTTCCCAGCAAATTTCCTGCAGTTGCTGGCCCTGGGTGTCTCAGGATGATCTCCATTTGCCTGCTATAGCTACTGTTTCTTGGTCTGCCTTCTATTTGCCATGAACTTGTGAGGTGCGGCAAGTAGATGTTTTCTGATGCTTCCAGGCAGCAGCAGGAGAGACCCTCTGGGTTTCTCAGTGGCAGTGGTCTGTGAGCAGAAAGAGAACTACTGTTAGCATTGCAAGGGTCCTGGGATGTTCAAGCAGGGTGAAATGGCTACATGTGGCCAGGCATCCCTCTGGGAGCAGTGCAGATGGGAAGTGGGGTCACACATCTGACTGTGAGTCCTCAGGGTCCACACAGCCTCAGCTGGCTTCCAGCTTTCTCCTGTCTCTCCAAACACCTCCTTTGGAGGCTGCATCATCGAGGAAGCTTTGGTTAAGAAGGAGGGGGAAAGAAGGCAGATGCTTTATCTGAAACAGCTGCCTGTCATCCTCTGTGTGCTACAGGGTGAGCTTGTGCTGTGGGGAGTCTTGTGGGAATTAGGGAAGCTGAAGCAGAGGTAGAGTAAAAGCAGGTAAAATGGTCTAGCACGTGTCTCAGGGGGCTGTGTGGGCAGCCTTGTGCAGGGCAGGCTGGGGGAGCTGTACTGCTCCAGCCTCCGAGTGGGAAAGCAGAGAACTGGGGGAACTGGTGGTGATTGTGCAGCTGAGGGTGGTTAAGCAGCACAGCCCATAAGACCCTTTAACTTTCCAGGGTCGTTAGGGCTTTCAGGTGTGGTGAGGAGGGGCATTAAGCAGCAAAGCCCATAAGACCCTTTAACTTTCCAGGGTTGTTAGGGCTTTCAGGTGTGGTGAGGAGGGGCGTTGGGGAAGGCTGTGTGTACTGGGCTGTTGGCTGGAGCTTCTGCTGGTCCTCGATCCCAAACTGCCGAACAAGTGAGTTAAACAAACCACAGTTATTGAACTTCCCCTCTCTGAGGGATGGGGGGGAAGGAGTGTTTGTGGCAGTAATTGATATTGCAGTAAGTGATATTGCCTTGGGGTAGAGGTTTTCTGGGCAGAAGTGGGCTATGTGATCATCTGGGAGGTGGGAGCTGGTTTCTGAGGCTCCCTTGGAGCATGGAGTGTCTCTGGACAGGACAGTAGCTGTGCTGTGGTGTGTCCCAACTGGGTGTTCCATAGGCTGTGATGTCACTGTCACAGCAAGCTGTTACAGACTGGGTCCCTCCAAAGGAGCTGGCAAATATATGCTGTCTGGAAAACAGCAAGACCCTGGTGCTGCAGGACCCTGAAGTGGGGTAACAACTTCTCCTGTGCTTAACAGAGACCAAATGATTTCATGGTGAAGTGTTCAAATAGGGAAATTTAAAGCAAGGAATGAAACCCTGTCAGTGTCCCTCATCAGCTGGGTTTTTCTGTTTGGGTGCCTTGGGTATAAAACCAGGAGGATGGCACCTGTCCCATGGCTGCAGTGTTTGCCCCTCAGAGGTGGCTGGATGTTGCACTTGGTGCCAGGCTGGGATTGCCCAGGAGAGGCTACTGGGGCATGTGTTCTGTTTATCTTCTCTCCTGTCACCTTGTGGCCTGTGCTATGTCTGGGGAAGACACGTCTGTATTGTGTTTGGGGCTGGACTTTGTGAAAGGGCTGTGGGCACAGAGAACTCCTGCAGACCCTGTAGGACAGTGTTGTGTTGGGTGATGTAGGGAGGAAGATGTCTTTTACCTCCCAAATTTGTGACTCAGCCCCAAACCAGCCTGACTAGAGGTGTCCAGGCTTCAGAAACAAGCTCCCTGTGTACAAAAATCACACGTCAGTGCTGATCCACTTACCCAGCTCCTTGAGATCTTGCCACAGGGAGCGTGGAACCAGGCTTCTTTGCCTTTTCACCTCCCTCTTATTCCAGCTCTGAATGGCTCCCAAGTTTCCTCCCGTTCTTTCCCTTAATGAGTTGTGCTGCACTGGGACAGACGTCTTGGCTGAGAGTGTCTAATTGCTGGAGTAAGGATCAAACACCCATTAGAGTGTTTGCTACTAATTAATTATTGCTTGTCACAGCTGGGAAGTGGAAGGGCTCCACTGCAGTGTAACAGGCTTACTGGAGTTAATAAGTCCCTGTTATTTACCTGAAGGCTGGTGGTTACTCACTGCTTATAGTGCTGCTCTTCTGGGTACCTGGGGAGGCCTGAGCCTGTGTCATAGTCTTCCTTTTTTCCCTGGTTGGTTGGGTTTGTTTTTGTTTTTTTTTTTTGCAAAGTCTTGGTGTTGCTTGCTCATCCTGAATGTTTTTAGTTGGTTTAAAAATGGATGGTGTCTCCCTTACTAATCAAACCTTGCTGTGTAGGATACCTCAAAGAACTAATTAACCTGCCAGACTGCTCAACAACATTGCAAAGAGATTTCTTGTAACTAAATACAGGACATATCTGCTGGCTAGTTTGCTCGGTTTTAATTTAGAAAAGGTGGAAAGCTGGTGGGGAGAAGAGGAGAAATCTGTGCATCCAACGGGAGGACTGATGGTTGACAACCAAGCAGTGGTGATTTATGGCTGGGTAATTTCCCAGCTGCCATAGTTTGTGTTAGCTCAAATGAGAATTGATGGCAGTTTGAGTTAATAGCCGATGCTGTGAGGGCCTGGCACATGGTAGCTTTGATCTCCTCTGCCACAGGAGCAGACACTTCTCAAACCACCCAGGCTTGGCTGCAAAACCCAGAGGAGTGGGAGGGCTCCAGCTGTGTGGAGGGATGGGTGACTGGGAGAAAGGGAGGAAAGTGTGAGTGGATCCAGACAAGACTCCAGCTCATGCAAACACATCAGTGTGTGGTCCCCAAACTGGGTGTTGCACTGTCTGTAAGGTGTTACTGTTTTCTCACTGAATTAATTTTCAGTTTTAGCACCGATAAAACAGAGGGTTTTATTCCAGTGTTGTTTGTTTTCAATAATTAAGAGGGCAAATAAGACAATTTCTGGGAAAGTGCATTTCTTATAGCATAAATAGTCTTTGTTTTGAGATTTTCCCATGTCAGAGTTCTTCAGTGGCTCTCATTAGGAAATACAACTCATGCCAGCCTTTGACAAGTGTCAGTGAGAGGAGTGTAGCCTAGCAGGAAGAGCCTAAAATATTTCAGTATAAATTATTTACCTCAAAAGTTTACTCTCTGAATGTTTCTTGCCACGGTACCTGACTAATTACCATGTTATCAAAGGAGTGTGCAAACCTGTAAGCCGTGGTGTTTGGAGTGGCTTGACAGATAAGCCTTTCTGACAGGAATAGCTGTAACTTGCTATTATCAGTCTGGTTCACTTTTGAATTTTGAATTACTTTTTTTAAAAAAACCAATAGTTGGTTTTATGTAAACTGCTCAGAGATTAGGAGTTGATTTCAAAGATCATCCTCTATAAAGTCCCTTGATCATATTTTATGGTTCTTCTGACTCACGGGTGTAATCTTATATCCCTGGGATATTCATGACATGCTCATCTAATTCCCCATGGTTGCTAATCTCACTTCTGTACCTTAAAAAAAAATACTAAAATATCTTTAAAGCAGGACTGGTAAAAAGGCAACTTTTACAGCCAATCTTCAGCTCCAATTGCTCCTGCTGGGGAAGTCATAATGATGAATTTGTGACATAATTTCTGTGGCAACATGCTGGGATTTCATAAATGGGGATGGTGATTATAGAGCAGGATCAGGTGAAGCTGGATTGTGATGGAAAAAGCCCCAATTCAAATGCAAATTGTTCAATAATGGCATAGGGGATACCAGAAATTACTGGCAATTTATTTTATTTGGGTTAAGCTCCTCATTCAGTCTTCTGCAGTTGTAAAGTCACTCTTTTAAGGATGTGAGCAAAAGAAATGGCTGGAAAACATATTTTTCTCCTCTCAAGAGAACAAAATTGTCCTAATTTAATAATAATTAATCAGTTAGTGTAATTAATAAGGATGTTCTCTATTTCTATGATTTCTCCCATTCAAGACTCTCCAAGTACTTCACAAACCCTAATTGATTCCACCTTACTACTCCCTGTAGCAGGACCACATAATTTCCCTCATTTTCTGGAGACAGGGAGGTGTGTGCCGGGCAAATTGATTTAACCAGGTTAAATGATTTGCCCAAGGCCAGACAAGGAGCTGAAGTCAGGACAGATCTGCGTTTCAGAGATCAGCCTCTACCCAGTTGGATTTTGTCTATGGGACAATGGGTGCAGCTCTTGCAAGGCCATGCAAGTGGTGGCCGTGCAGTTGCAGCCTCTGAATAAATCTGGAGGATTTCTGGTGTGTAGTACATGGAGCTGGGGGGAATAAGAACAAGTCCCATGGGCACACATCAGCAATGAAACCAGCCAAATTGGCTTTTCATTAGTTATTCTCACTGAAATTGGAAGCAACTGGGTTTGTTTTTTGGATTTTCTTCCCCCCCGCCTTTTTTTTTCCCTTTCTTTTTTTTTTCTTCCAAATCACTTGGAATTTAAACTCTTTAGCTGAGGATTAAACTAATTGCTTCTGCAAAATGCTGTTCCCACACCATCTAGTGTACATCTGTTAACTGGGGAGGGATAACTGAACCAGCTGCCAGATGGTCTCTTGGATTTGGGTGGCTGGGAGCCAGGGAGCTGCCAGTTGGCGGTTTGTGGGGTTCTAGCAAAGAAGTCACGCTACGTGCACATTCCCCTCGGTTACTCTTCTCTGCCTTAATGAAGATACTGACTAATGCAATAAAGCAGCCATTAGCCCCCTCCCTGCACTCCCTCCTCCCCAAAAGGGGTGAGTTTATAAGCCTGATTTGTCTGACTGAGGCAGGCTTTTCCAGGAGCTCGGGTTCTCCGCACGCTATGTGTGCAAAGGCACTTTCTCAGGTACACCAGGTATTCAGTCCCGGGCCTGCCAGCTGCCTCTTTCCATGCCACAGTGGAAAGATGCTCTTGCCACAAAACTGCTGTTTGAGAGGGGGTTTTACCTTGATAGGTAGGAACCCAAAAAATCATTGCTTAGCCTTGAATATTGAATGACACATCTATAATACACATCACACTGACCATTTTAAAAACTTCACCCTGAGGGCTGAATGCTGTGCTTTATCTTTTAAAAGCATGTAATATTTACCTGCGCTTAGAGGAGGACATAGCCCTGCTCTGCTGAAAAGAAATGTTATGTTGTAGTCTGAAGAGACTGTTCATAGTAGGGTAACACTGGTGCCCTTGGCCACAGCTCAGAACATCTTTCCCAGGACTGGGACAGGACTTGGGATTCCCAGAGGTGACAGCTTGGTGGTGTATTTTGCATGGGACTGCTGCAGTGGGACAGCCATGGCATATCCAGAACCCAGCCCAGGCACAGCCATGGCATCCAGAACCCCACCTGGGCATGGACTTTGCTCTGTTTCTGAACATTCAGAGGTAGACAGGGATGGGAATTCTATCTGATAGGTGCTGCAGTCACTCCCAGGTGTGGAACAGCCCGTCTGAAGCGCTTTGGAGTGGGAAGGGGCACCCCATGCTGCAGGTGCAATATAGAGGAGGCAGAGAGCAGCACCCTGAGCTGGTGGCCAGCTTGGACTGAATTCCACTTAGACTTTGTGCCAGGGAGGTTTCCTCTTTAGGACACATGTCTTTGCCTGATCTCCATGAAAAGCCAAAGCTGCCTGCTGGGGTAGTAAAGGACAGAGCTGGGGGCAAATCCAGTTTTACAGTGATGTTTTCCTTTTGGCAGAGTGTGTATTTACTGAGAAATATTAGGCTTATGTGACTTACACTGAGCACTGCAGTGTACTCAGCTAAATCCCCTGCAGTGTAAGTACTCCCCAAGCCACGATGCCATTACCTTCCTACCTTGGCTGATGAATCCTACCCTCTGCCATATCCTGTGCACTTTTCTACGTAGGAGGCTGGGCCATTTGGCTCCATTAATGGTGGGTTTAGATGCATTGCGAAGCAATTGCCGGTGCTTTGAGAGGTGAATTTATTTTTTCTCAAAAGGAGTTTGGCAGGGGGCAGAAGTGGTGTGTGCCCTCAGGGCTGGTCAAAAGCAGTTTGCAAACCTCTCCAGGGTGGAGTGGATCCCCTGGCATTGCAAAGCAGTGACTGTTTCCCTGCGTGGTCTGTGCCCACGGGGAGAGCTGAGAACGTTGTCTGTGGGGAGCTGGAGCTGCCCTGGGCACGTGGGGGTCACAAAGCCCTTTGCTTTGTGTTGGAGAGATGCTTGGCCGAGCTGTGCACAACCTTTGTCGGGGCCATGCCCATGTGGGTGTGGCATCACTTAGTGAACGTTTGCACAGCTCCCGGTGGAAGCAGGGCTGGGATCTGTGAGGCACCCTGTGTGGGCATGTGAAACAGTCCTGATGCTGTGGAACTTTCTCCCAGCTTGCTGTAGAGCCCTGGGCATGCTGCTGGCGAGCCCCTGACTGTGCCTCTGGTGCAGCATGTGAGCACAGGGCGGGCAGGGGCTGTGTGTGATGGGAACAGCACAGGGCTATATACGGGGATGTCTGTGCTGCTGTTTAGACCCACATCCTGGAGGAACAGGACATTCCCTGCCAAGTACCATTTTCTGGGGGAATGACACCCTGTCCTGAGGGCAGGAGCAGGCAGCTGCCTGGGCCAGAGACTCAGGATATGTGGGGCATCTATGCCTTTTCCTTTGGGTCCAGCTTTGGTGTGAAAGTTCTTCTAGAAAAATACACCTGAACACTTGGGGTTTGGGCAGAGACCTGGGCAGGAGCAAGGAAGGGAGGAAAGGGGTCTGTGATAGATATTTGTTATCAGCTGGGGGTGTTCTTGCTCCCTTCGAGCTCCTTCATCTGCCCCAACCCTGGGAGTGCCACAAAGCTGGTTTATGGATGCAGCCATCACGGTGTCCATGTGTCACTGTTGTCTGTTGAGTGCTGCAGCTCTCCTGGGACCACATCAGACTATGTCAGACCTACTCACAGCCCTCCTGCTGAGCCCCATGTTGCCCGTTTGGCTTTGTGCCTGCTTGGCTTTTCAAGTACTTGCAGCGCTGAGGGAGGACAAAATGTGCATGTGGCACTGGAGGAAGGAGATGAACGGAGATTTGGGCTCAGAGGGGAGTTTTGTCTGCTGTCTACACGCAAGGATGCGGTTAAGACCTTGTCTGAAATTCCCAAGGAATATAAAGTAGAAAATAGCATGGTTTTGTGGGAGTGGAGAAAGTAAAGCAAAACATCCTGAACAGGATCCATCAAGAATACAGTGCTGCTGCTTGGATGCTCAAAGGCCAGGGACCAGAGGCTGTCCTTGGAGCAGTATTAGATATATTACCCAGTGCAGATACAGGGATGTATATGTTCCATTAGTGCAATCACACTCTGCCCATCCCTGAGAAGGGAGCTGGTGCATCCCTGTCATTTGGAGCCACTTCTTGGAAATAGAAGATGAAATGTGGTGCAAACCTTTATGTCTGTTTTTAAGGATGAATCAAAGAGATAAAGGTAAACCGAGATGCTGAGAAGGTGCACATATGGAAGAAGCTCCTTTATTGAAATTACAGGCACACAAATCCAGAAAAGCCTCGTGGGTTAGGTCTAGGTGCTGATTTTGGTAAGCTCCTTAATTGGCATGATCCCTCCTTGCCCGGGTTGTGGGGAAACTGACCTTCAGGAACCCGGGTTGGGGATGAGCGTGGCAATCCCTAGGGCTGTGTGGTGGCATGTCAGGGGCCCTGCAGGAGAGTGAAGGAAATGGTCAAGGGCAGATAACAAACCCCAACTCCCCAGAGTCTCAATTTCCCAAGATATTGCTGAGCTGTGATGCTTGGAGAGGGCCCTTTGAAAATGACTGGCAGTGAAACATTAGCTTCGGTTTCTGTACCCATCCACTGCGTTTTTAGCAGGGTAGCTGTTTAACCTGGTCCAGCAGCTCAGTTTATTGCAGCCCTTGAGTAGAGGGGATCCTTGAGGGCTGCAAAAGCCATGGGCAGCTTGGAAACACCATCCTGGCTTCAGGATGGCGTGTGGCTTTGCAGGGAGCCATCCTGCTGCGCGGGGCTGCGTCACGTCTTCGCACATCCAAGTCATTAACGTGTGAGGAAATCTGGGAGATCATCATTCACAACTCCGTGTCTCTCTCATAATGGCCTTGATTTCTCCAAGCTCATTTGGAACGTGATTGGGGGTCGGATGGGAAACGAAGGGAGATCAGAGTCAGCCTGAGGGAAGCTCCCATTTACGTGCATTTCTCTCTTCAAGAAGAGTTCTCCAGCATGTGCAGCAGAAAGAGGTCTGGGCAAAGAACGCACCCTCAAAGCAATTCCAGTTCTGCCTTGGGGATGTGCCTTGCATTTCACACAAACTGAACTGGGTCCAATATGCTCTGCATGTTAGATCATGGCTCCGTGAGCACGTTCATATGCGAGACTAGCATTAGTAGGCACTCATGCTTCAATTTATGCTAAAAGCCAACAGATGGAGAAAGTAAATGCCAGGAAACCAGGCCCCGATCAGGTGGCTTGAGCTGTGCTCATACTGTATTTAGACAATAGGCTGTATTGCATACTTGGAGTCTGATCTTGTGAAAATGAAACCCTGCTGGTGCTAACCCACAGAGGCTTTGCACACTGGGAAAATGGCCAAATTCCTCTGGAAAATGGTGAACCTCCAGCTGGGGGAATTAATGAAAATTCACTTTTGCCAAAAAGCAGAATTTCATCTTTTTGCACGACAAAGATTGGCTCTTGCTGATGGAGATTCCCCCTCTCCTGCCACCCCATCTCACTCACATGCAGGAGGGAACATGTGGCAGTCAAATACCCAAAACTGCTGCAGGAAACACAAGTAATTCGTTCCCTGTATCTGTAAGGGCTAAGGTGAGAAGTCAGGGCTTTAGGCTGCAGCAGCAATGGGTAGGCTTCATCCTCTGAAACCCTTCCTAGATACAAAGAGTCACCAGGGATGTGATGGCCCAGGGCATCTGGGGCTCTGTGGGATGTGAGAACAGCATGGTATGTTTGCAGCCATGCAGGCTTATACAGTCTGTCTTGAAGTGGGGACATGGATGAGGGCATCTCTTCTAGCTCCATTTCCTATGATTTCTGGCACCTGCTCCTCAAGCTCAATATTGGGCTACTTGGTCTCAGCTGCTGGAGAAAGTTGCACAGCTCTGCTGCTTGCAGAACTGGCCTTGTCCTGGAGTTTCCTTGCTTTTCAGAAAGCTTCATAATGATTTGGCTGCTATCAGTCGAATCTGGCTTTGCTGGAATGCTTCCTTAAGTGAGACTAGGCTTTTCCTCTTTGTACCACATGTGTAAGTGAGCTCCCAAAAATCCCCTGCTCTGCCCTATCCCATTGCCCAGGCTGGCTTCAAGGAGACCAAATTCAATGTGCATGAGGCAAGGTCTCTAGAGGCCAACAGCTCCTCAATCCTCCGTGGTTCAAGACTTGCAGAGAAATTTAACCTAATTAACTTTCCCAGGCCACTTTTCTCAAGTTTTCTTCTCTAACTTCCAACACCTGGTTTCTGAGGTGGGTGTACAGTTCCCCTCCATTAGCTCAGCTCCTCTCCACCCCCGGGGGATCTCTGCTGGTAGTGCAGGCAGAGGTAACCAAGGACCTCAGATGGGCACCAATCCAGGCACTGTTTTAGTTTTTAAAGTGTGGTAAAGAGCATTTCAAGAATTTTGCTCTTCTAGCAGGGCTGTCCGCCTGTTTCTGAGCAGTGCTTTTTTAAAGCTCTGATTTTCTTCAGTAGCTCAGTGGTTAAGTTCCTTCACAGTATCTCTTAGTCAAACTGCCTGACAATTACAACTGGACAAAGTGAGGACAGTTTATCTACAAATACAATAATTATATGCAGAAGAAAAATAACTCAGCATGTTGCTGTGCTGTATCTTGCTGCCCTGATTAAGAAGGGCAGGCAGCAGAATGACCTGGAGGATGGGGTGCTGCTGTACTGGGGTGGAGGGCTCCTTTGAAATCCAGCCTTTGACCTTGACCCACTGGATTTTAGCTTATCCTGGGGAAAAGAGGGAAGTTCAGGATCTTTACTTATTTCTAATGTGAAAGGGAACACAATGATCTGGGATCACTGACCACATATCATTTGAACGACCTTCGAGAGGTTGCATTTAAGGAAATCTGCCTAACTTTGAAAAAAACCTCCAGTATCTGGCCCTAAACTTACAGCCTCCTTGAACAACGTTGCTGAGCTCCCTGAAAAATAACCTGCAGACAGATTTCTTTGCTTTAGGGAAAGGCACACTGCAGTGCTGTTGTAGCTGGTACGTGGATTTGTTGCCCTAGTGCAGGTGTGTAGCCATCAGCCTTTCCTTGCAAGGCTCCAGCAGGTTGAGTTTGCCCAGCTACACGTTTTTTGCTCACTGTAATATAAGTTTGTCAGCTCGTCTTTAAAGCTTAAGGATGGGGACTTCTGGCAAGGGATGGAAATGAGTTTTTGGAGCCTGGTGCTGCTGGCATGCAGAGAAATTGAGTGTGGGTGCAACACTTTTGGAGGGTCAGGGTGGCCAGGTGGGAACTCCCTGCATTGTCCCCCTCTGTATGGAAAAGCTTCCCTGCTGCTGCCCCGAGTGGAGGTGCAGCACCTTGCCCTGGGGCTCCCTTGCAGATCCCTGGGCACTGAGAGCTTTGCTGGGGTCACAGCCGACCCTGGCTCCAGCTGCCCACTCCCCAGGGCCGGGCACCCCACTTCCAGCTGAAACACTGGCCTTGAGAACTGCCTTGCTGGATTTAACAAATATGGGCTGTAGGGAGAAATGAGAACTTCTTTAACCACCTGGGAGAGATTTGGGTCGTGCTTATGACTTGAATGTTTACTTGATGAGGAGTGAATTGCTGCAGTCCCCTCGCAGCCCTTGGGAACCACTTGTGAAATGAATAGCAATTGTTCTCTGCTCAATTAGTCATATATAAGCAAATGCCTCGTGGTGGCCGTCCCCAGAATGGTGCATAATTGATGCATTTCACTGATGGTTACACCAGAAGGATCTCACTTTCTTTGCATGGCAAAGGAGGGGAAAAGGTACAATACTGGTGGAGTTGTCCTCGGCCTCTCGAGAGGGAGTGTGCAGTGGCTGTATGGGATGCTATTGAGCCCAGCCCGGTGCTCTTGAAACATATTGAGCTTATTAGAAGTGCATGTTGACTCTGGGACTTCAGTATGACTGCGTGGCAAAACAGTTAGGCCAAGGAATATGTGATAATGTTTTTTATAAATGTGATAATTAGATAAAAGAAGGGGGAGTTGGAGTTTAGACTCGAAGACACTAATTAAATTCACATTGACAAATCAACATATTGGTCTCATATGGATTAAAGCAACTTCTTTTGTTTAGATTACACTAATTAAATTCACACATTTTGCCAATTCATAACAGTTACCTTGAAACGCAGAAGACTAAAGCAAAGCTTCAACATGCATGTCAGTGAACGTGCTGAAGTCAGAACATTTTTGCAGAGCAAATTGCTGAGGATTTTAAGAAATTTTGGGGCTAGCATTTGTGAGATTTTTATACCCTCACAGCCGAACGCTGTCAGAATGATGCATGCTCTTACTTAAATGCTGAGTGCTTAACTGCAGTTTTAAATTATGCTCAGTGATGAGGTAATAAAGTATTTCAGTAAATATGTCTCAGAGGAGAACTTGGGAAGGAAAGAAACACATCTATTCCCAGTAGCCAGTCTGTTCAGGTCAGTATTTAAAAACCATAGGTCACACGCCAGAGAATTATGAGCTGCTGCTGGCAATATTTTTGGAAGTTAGGACTTCATAAATATATCAAGTACTTGACTCAGGGCTGCCCCACAGCAGCCTCCACCGAGCCAAAGCCAGGGGATGGGGGTTTTGAAAATTAAACTAATATTTGCGTTCAGCAGTGAGTTTCTATTGGGTTAAATCTTAAAAAACTGAGCTCACTGATGTGCAGGTCACCCAGAAATGGGAGGGGTGGTGTCAAACTGGGCACACCCTGTGCTGGGCTGCTGGGGGCCCTGCTCCTGCAGGGCAGGTAGGTGCCTTGGGAAGATGGTTTTTAGGGTTGCAGGCTGCAGCTCCAGCTTCCCCTGGGTGGAGGGGACGCCAGCAGCATTGCAGGGTTGTGTTTTGCACTGTACAGTCCGGACAAAGCCTGTCTTTCATCTTTAAAGGACCCCAAAATCCCAGCATAAGCGTTACTGCCTCATCTCCAAAGCCTTAGGTGTGAGGCCCCGCAATAATCCTGAGTCATCACCATCTCGCCATTAGTGAATATTCTATTTTCTGTCAGTAAACACAATTTAACCACTTAACAGTTAAGCTTCTTAAGATTCATTGCTGATGAGGGAGCAATTAGGACAGGATTTTAATGAATACACACAAACTGGGGGGTTCCCGCTGGGGGAAAGGAGAGGTTCGAGCTCATCTAGAAAAGCGTTCAGGCACATGGCAGTAAAATGCACTTAAACAGGGACTCTTTACTTTAGGGCTAATTATACTAATTTTTGCCACGTTATCTGTTTAAAATCTGCCTGTCAAATGGGCAGCTGGACCCGAAACCCTCTGAACTGGGGAGGTTTCTACTGCAATTTGTGGCGTGCTATTGCAATAATTTACTTTACTTCCCTGATTAGAGGAAACTTGCTCTCCGTGTTCCTCCCGGAAGGCTGGATAGTTACAGAGTTTGATCACAAGTGCAAGGAAAGTTTTGGGGCTTTATTTTTAAGGTTGCACTTTAAATGTAAGCGTTTCCAGCTGCAGGTGGAAGGTGAGCCTGTGTGGGGCAGTGGGAAAGCCAAAGGAAAGGGCTCTGTGAGGAGTGGGGGGCTGTGAGGGGCAACCGCACTTTTCACTTTAATCTCTGCTGTGGTGGTTTTTTAATATTTTTTTTTTTTAATCAAAGCACTGAGATACTGATGGATGGAGAGTGCTATATAAATGCAAATTTCATTCACTGTCTGCTGTCAGCTGGGGCGCAGGTGAATCGCAGTTCCCAGGCGCGGGAGCAGTGCGGGAGTGTTGGAATGAATGAGCATCGTGGGGGATAAAATCAGCACCTCTGGGGCTCTGCTCTCCCTGTTCTTGTTTAAATAGCCTTGGGGACAGCTGGGCAAAGGCATGTGCCCAGGTGTGGCACTGTGCCCCTGGAACCCTCCCAGCCCTGGTGTGGGTCATATCTGCAGAAATGCCTGCAGAAGGGAAAGGGGGTGGCACAGTGGCTTTGACCTTGAGGGCCCACTGGAGTCCAACACATAACAGCTACAAGTCCTTGTCACCTTCAGACTTCTTTACAGATGTTAATTAATTAATCCCACCTAATTTGACCTGTTTGTCAGTGACTTGCCCTTGATCATCACCAGCCACGTTTAAGAGTGCTTGGCTGCTTCCACCTATGTAAAGTGAGGGCCAGCAGCAGTCAGGGATGGTTGCTGGGAATTGTCTGATAGCAGTCTTTATTTTGGGAAAAAACATTAGTTTACTGCAATGTAGGGTTTCTGTCACTGGTATTTGCCCAAGGTGGGATTTCTGGGTTGCTCCTGCCCTGCAGCTGGGACGACTGTGCTGGCACGGGGGCAGAGGCATGGAGGTGGCACTGGGTTCCTGATTTGGACCAAGTCCCTGCACGCAGCTCTCGGGTTTTCTGGGGCGGGTGAAAGTTTCTGTTTGAGCACTGAAAGCTCCTTAAAGCCTCCGGCTTTGTCTCTGTGCACCGCGGGGCTGCCGCCGGAGCTGCAGTTCTTGCGTAGCTCTGCTGGTGACAGTGTCGACTGAGTAAAAACCCACCGCGGCTCTCGAGGGTGGCGGAACGCTGAGTGCCTCTGTCCCAGCCCTGCTGGGATGTCGGGATACAGCTGTGTCCCTGGGGCGTGCGTGGCTGTGGACAGAGGAATGGCAAGGGGAGTGCCTGGGCTGTGGGGTTAGGAGTGCAGGTTGAATTCGGGATGGGAGGAAGCAGGTGAGGAGGAAGGGTAAAGTGTAGGAGATTCAGCTAAGTTTTAGCTAACTATCCAGATGCTAGATTTGCTCCAGCTAGGTGAAACTCAGCCTGATACCACTGTGGCTAGTTTAAAAATGCCCATTGTCCTGGAGGATGGGACCTCAGGTCCTTAGCCTGTATCCAGCGAGGTCCCTTGGGAGCTGGGCTGGTTCAGACCTCTGAGTGCAGGGATTTTTGTGAGGCTGCACTGACCAACCACCCTGAGATGGTCATGTGAAATTGGAGGTGGCAACTGGCCAAGGCAGCTGCAGATCTGGAACCTTCCAAACTCTGGACAATAGGAATGCATTTTTGTTTTTTCTTTTGGATCACAGTGGATACAGAGCCCTGTACAGAACAAGGTACTCGGGTGGGTCTGCACCTTTCCCAGGGCTTGCTGTGCCTGTGTACCTTGGCAGTGTAATTACATCTTGCAGAGGATCTGTCAGCTGCCATGTCCTCAGTCTGCAGACACTCTGTAGGAGACAGCCCACCATGGGAGAAACAAGCTGGGCTTTTACTCCAGTGGTGACCGGTGTCCCTGGAAGGAGAAATGCTCAGCTCTGTGTAAGGTGCATCAGAAAATTGCATAATAAGTGAAGTCAAGTGGAAACTTGGATTGGAAGGGATTAGTTGATGAAATAAATAATTGCATACTGTCAGTCTTCCTTCATGTGAGGGTAATGAGTGTGTAATTCAGGTAATGAGCAGAAGCCAAGGGCCCACCCTGCCCACGGGTGGGCTGCAAGAGCAGAGGCCTCCTTGGGACACAGTCTGACCCTGGTGCAATCACTGATGTCACACGGTGCTTCCAGTCCTCTGGAAAATCAGCTACTCTTAACTGTAGCCTGTCCCATCCTATGGCAAGTGCCCCATCCTGCTGGTCACCCCTTCACTTTAAAAATCAAGAGCACCCACTGTCAGACATGAGGATGATGGGCCTCATTGCACCTCCAACCTCTGCTGCCCTTGGTGAACAGCTCGTACATTGCAGGCACCCTCAGCTGGCACCTGTGGTGTCCCCAGACTGTGTGGGTGCCAGGGATGCCACACAAGTCCCTGCTGATGAAGAGGGGCTGGGTGTGCTTACATGCACAACTCATTTTTTCCCAGGCTTTTTAGCTGCAATATGACTCTACAGATAAGTTTTCCTACCCTAGAGGAGCTTGGCAGGTATCTCAGATGTCTTTTGGGCAACATAGCAATTCCCTTTTTTTGATATTTGCAAGCTTCCAACCCCAAAGCTGTCCTTTCTATTTCAGAACAAGCTATGCTCTGGAAAAAAAAAAAAAAGAGACCAACAGAATAATTTGTTTAAGACTCAGATTCACAGCAGCAAGTAAGATATAATTGTACCCTTTGATCTTCAAAGATATCATCCAGTGTCTGCTGAAGTCAGTGAAAGCCACTGTGTTTGACTTCAATGAACATTTATAATATACAACTCAGAAATATCCTTCCATTTTATCTATACATGTCTGATGCCTCTCTGGTGAAAATAAACTTCAGTGTGTAAGTTTGGGTGTTTTAACATAATTTTATGTGGCATGAAAGTGTTTCGTATTTGAACATGAAAGGGATAAAATTTGTTTGCCCTGAAAAACACAACTGCTATTAAAGAAACGTGTGGCATCAAGCCCACATCACCTAATAGGAGTTTATACAACACTTGTAGCTGCATCAGCATTGCTGAAACAAGTGCTCAGTTGCTAATGAGCTGCCAGCCAAGCAGCAGTGCTGCCATCTGAAAACCTTTCTGGTCCTTGGCATCTGCCTGTATGAAAGATCTATGATATATAAGCCCAGAAAAATATCTTCATTATGTCAGATTAATTCTGCACATGGTCCAGTGTTTTAACCTACTGTAAAACTGGAACTATCTCTATGTAAATGCACTAAATAATTATCTGAGATTTGCCTCGATGTGGGGGTTTGGCATTTTCCATTGTCTTCTTCATCCCTACATCCATCCTCAGCAGCAAGTGTTACAGACTAGTCCGGAGGGGAAGGTTTAGTACCATGAGGAATTTGTAATAGAAATCAAATATTAGTACAAGCAAGATGATATCTTGCCCAAATGAGACTTGATTACATTATTAATCTTGATAGTTATACATGATTTTGTGTGCATGTGATTTGAATACTGGATTAAAAAGCCAGGGGATGAGCCACTGAGACGATTTGCTTTCCTGGGAGATCCAGGCAGAAAGGTGCATTTACCACTGAGTAAAATTTTCATGGGCTCTGGTGTAAGTTTGGAGGATTTCACCCTGCTTGGATGGTGATGGAGGCCTTTCCCTGCAGGAATCCTGGACCAGAGCTACCCATCATTGAGGCCACACGCAGCAAAGCAATTCAGCACGTGCTTGAGCAGCCCAGTCACTGAGGGGAACTCTCTGGTGCAGTTCAGCACGTGCTTGTGCTTTTGATAAACAGGAATGGTTTCAATGACACATTAATGATTACCAGCATTGTGGTCTCAGTACATGTTCTTCAAACATGTCATCACCTAATGGGATATTCCCTTTTGTGCACAGCCATCGCTGTGGTGTGTCTCATCTCTTGCTTCCAGCCCAGCTTCTGCTCCATCCTCTTTGCCATTATTGTTTGTACATCTTTGTACACCCCTTTCCATCTCATGGTGTTTTCAGTCAGGGGAGCACCAGGCTGTGGTCTCACTCCTGGGGTGATGCATCCCATGGGGCTGGTGCTGTGGGAAGGTGCCCTCACCAGAGTCAGGCTCTGCAAGCTCAGCCAGGGGCTCCCCTGGCACTGGAACCTGGAGCATCTCTGGCCACGGAATGGTCTGTAAATATATATTAAGGATCTTGTAGACTAGATCTCAAACACTTCAGAGACCAAACATTTGGAGTGTTTGACATCTGATTTAGTTTTTTGTAACAGACTTTTTATTCCCTAATTTTTGTATGAACTACTTGTAATGGGAGGGGTGGGGTGTGATAACTCAGTGCTTGATCCTTATATTTACTTTTTAGTAGGATTGCTCTAGTTCTCCCACCTGCTTTTTGAAGGCTGCTCATTGGGTGTGCAGTTCAGCAAAGCAGAATGTTGCAAGAAATGATAATTTTTTTCTGTAAAAATCTCTGAAACCGCATTTTGAGTGCTGATTTATTTATTTATTTATTTTAATTACACCAGGATAGTTGCCATTCCTCCTTGTGCCCTAGAGACTGTTAGGAATCTGGTGTGATAGAGAAACAGCTGCTAGAGAGTCTTTGGAAAAGTAAAGACATGCCTGTGTTCGGTGTGTAGGAGTCATGTATAATAGAGAATAATCTGCTGTTGGAATGGGAATTACTAGCATTTCTAAAGAGATTGAAGTTTTGAACCATGTAGAGGGAAGAGCAAGTTGTGATCATAATCACTAGCTTTGAATTTTGCTTTTCAGGCACTTTCTAACTGTTAGGTTTGGGGTGGAATGGTATTAACACAACCATGTCCCTGTATGGGATGTGATGCAGCAATGCTTCCAAGAGCTGAGCCTGAGGCTTTCCACGGGATCATACTTAATAAGGCAATGGCAAGCAATTATTTTAATTTTGCTTTAAATCTCTGAGAGTTATTCCACTGTTTCCCTACTCCTTAAGACCAAAGCCCACCTCAGGGCAGCCCACAGTGATGCTGGCCCTCTGACAGCTCCTTCTTTGGTGACAGGCACTGCACATGTGTTTTCCCCAGCAGAAAGATGCAGGCAGGAGAGGGGATGTAAAAAGTTCAGGACATAAAGCTAGTGAGAAACCACAAGCACAGGTGATACTGCAGGTAGCAATGGAGTATGCACAGCTGAGTGGGTTGGATTTGGTGCTTATGGATGGTTTTGTGATTGGTGTTTCATTCTTGCTGGTTTCAGAGGAATTATTCTGGGTGAGGGATTGTTATCATTTAAAATATAAACTGAGGTGAGGGCAAGGAGAAGAGGATGGAGTAGCAGGCACTGAGGGGAAAGTGCTCTCCATGGTGTGGGAGATTAAGGGGGCAAGGAGAGGAACCTATGTGGATGGAGTGCCTTGCAAGGTTTAGGTGCCAGCATGGACATGAGATGTTCTTATGTTAGGAGAAACCTTGGGAACCAGGTACAGCTGTGGTGAGAGATGGGCACTGTGATGGAGGCCGGGCCTGTTGGTGTCTCTGGTGCTGTGTGTCAGCATCAGTTCATGCCACAGAAACCTAACCCAGCATCGCAACCGGAGAGTGTAAATACCACTGTGTTCCCAGGAATGTTTTGGAGCTCCTGCCGTTAAAGATTACCAGATACAGCTGGGATCAACTGGCCATAGCTCAATTTTAATGGTGCAACAGTGACAACCAGTGGCCAACTGGGCTAATCTGGGACAAGTGCCATCCCTCCAAACCAGAGCTGGGTGCTCTGGGGCTCTTGGCTCCTGGAAGGGACTGTACTCACACTGTAACTCTGCTCAAGTGGTGGGAGATACCCCACCAGAGAGGCTTCTGAGAGTGGCAGTCTTTGACATTTCCATCTTCAGGGTCACGATCCCAAATTGCTAATGGGTGAAATGTTAGCATAGCAGTTTGGGGCTGAATTTCTGGTACCGGCTACTCAGCTGCTGGAACAAATTTTAGGACAATGTTTGATGTAAATGATTGGATATGGCAGAGCACGGGGTGGGAGAAGGGCTTGGGCTAAGCCTCTGATGGTGCCATTTTACATTTGGAGTTGTGCTTTTCCTTCAAAACCTTTATTTCCATGTTGCATCCTTGTGTGTTGCAAATGGACGTGACCTCAGATGCAGCACAAAGAGTACATGGTTGAGCATCTGATGTAAGACTTTGTTTTTCCCTCCTCTTAGCCTCAAAAAAATCACTTAGACCCCAAAGTGCTTGTGTTGCTCTTTGTGTGCAGAGGACCCCATTGTTGGCCAAACAGTTTTATCGCGGGAAAAGCAGAAATCCCACAACGTGCCTCCACCTGGACACTGCTGTATCCCACTCACAGCATCCCAAGGACTCAGTGCTGTGACTATCACACCATCTTACTGCAGTCCTTCCCCTCCCAAGAGAAGTTTGGGGCTGTGAGGGAGCTGGCAGGGCTTAAGGTCCTCCTGCTCTACATCTGCCATCTGTTTTGGGCAGGCCTTGGTCCCTTTCCCAGGGAGGTGGCAGCATCCCTTCCCGGGGCCACCACAGGGCAGGCACATGGGGGAGGGCAGCCTTTGCTTCTCCCCTGCACGTTTGGCAGTTCAAAGGCTGCTGCTCCTCATCGCTGCTCTCAAATCAGTGGATGACACCGATGTGAATATCTGGTTATAGCACAGAGGGAACTGCGGCTTCGTAACATGGGTTTGAACAGCTCAAGGATTGCCAGTAAGGTGCCATTTGCAAGACCTGGATTGATTTTTTTGAGAATTTAGGATGAAGGTAAGCCCCTTGTGAGCTGGCACATGCGGCCCAAGGGTATTAACCCCTCTTGTGTGGTGGCCGGTGCTGGACCAAGCTGCCCCATGGGCATCTGTGATGCCCCTGAGACACCAGGAACCACCTCAGGCCTTGGTGGGAAAATTCTGCTGAAAACCAAAAAACTCTAGGGAAAATTATTTGATCTTTCTTGTTTCAATGCAAATATGCTGTGTGTCTCAGTTTGGGGCTTCTTGGGTGAGTTGCAGCTACCAGTGGGGTGGTGCCGCTGTCAAACTGCAGCGTGGGCCAGCCTAACCAAGAATAACTCATTTGATTGAAGTTTGCAGCTTGTAAGATCCTAAATTCTTTCCTCGTTAGCTGCTTTGACCTCTGGGGCCATTTGAAACAATTCTGTTACGCGCGTTTTGGATTTTTAAAATTTAGTAATTGATTTAAAAGCCCAAGAGTTTGGGGAATAAGAGCGCCCGCGCACGACCCTGGGCTGTTCCCCGGCGGGGAGAGCCCAGCAGAGCCCGGCCGAGAGCGCGATGGGGACGCAGAGCCGGGATGGGGCCGGGGAGCCGGGATGGAGCCAATGACCCGGCAGCGATCGCGGTCCTCTGCTCCGGGGTGCCCTGGGTAGGACCCGGCTCTCCTCCTGCGCCTTGTTTCTCTGACCAGATTGGGCTAAAAGTAAAAAGTAAAACAGGAGGTGAAACCCCTTACTTCTGTTTGTTAATCTTTCTTCTTCTATCTTTCTTTCTCTTTTCTTTTTTTTCCCCCCCTTTTCTTTCTTTCTTTTCTTTTTTTTTCTTTTTTTTTTTTTTTTTTTTATTAGCAGGGCTCCTTTTTTCTCTCTCTTTTGCCTCAATAGAAAGAAAAAAAGTTTTGTCAGCACTCCTGTTTCTTTTGTTGTTTTCTTTTTCTCAGAAGTCTTTTCTGCTTTTATCCTAATCCCAGGCATGCATGAGGGAACAGTTGTGCTCTGTTGTTTGTCTGTTCTGGTAGTTTTGAACCAGTAGGGCTCCCGCTTTGTTCTCTTTATTTTCTGAACACAGAAAGGTAAAAGAGTAGGAATAGTGATTGAAACTCTTAAGAAGAGAAACCTTCGATATTTATTTAGATTTAATTCATTTTTTGCCATGTTGGTAATAATTAAGGGATGATGACAAATTAAAAAAAAAAAAGGGAAAAAAAAAAGAATGGAAAGGAAAGAAACCTCTTTTCCCTCCTCTGAGATCAGCATTTTGCTACCCCCAGAGCATTTTTAACTTGTACCCCTCGAGACGCTGTGTTTTTAACTGTGTTGTCCAATTTATTCACTCTCTGGAACAAGACAACAATTTAACATATGCCAGGGTTGTGGGTTTTTTCCCTGCACACGGAATTTCTCCTTTGTAGAGCTGGCTTTATGATTTGAAAAGCAGCGTTAGGCTGGTTTACCTGATGCGATGTCAGCCTGATTTTTCAAGTCAGGTCTGGGTTATAAGCCTTATATTTATGGCTTTACATACGCTCTGGTGCTTCTCATTTTTTGGGGGAGCATGTTGTAGAACTGTCACTAAAGCTTTTTTGTGATTTTGTGGGTATTTCTTTACTAGTTGGGCATACTGGCTGATAAATTGCCTGAAATGTTTTAACAAATTAAACTAAAACTAAGCACAGATCCATCTGTTTCTGTTTCATCCCTGCAAAACAAACCTTTTATGATTTTGGTATCCAACATGTGCTTGTTCTCTGTTGCCATGGAGATGCTGTAGGCCCGAAATTTTTTTTTTTCTTTCACAGGCTCTTACGATGAAGTTTTTTTTGAGAACTGTTTTGATTAATTTTTCCTCCACTTCAACTTCTCTCTCACTTAAACTGTTTTCCCCTTTTGTTTCCCACTTGATTTATGGCAGGTCACTGTCATTTAAATAGATGCGCGTTTTGAAATTCCTTCTTTCTGTTCGAATGCAAAGAAAAAAAAAAGATAAAAAAAAAAAAAATAACCCATGCAAGTCATGCTCAAAGACTTGGTTATTGTTGCTTGTTGGATTTCTGCTCTCTGTGGTTGTCGGGCCTAATTCAAAGTAATTCAGGCTACTCAGTGGGGGCAGTGCATAGCTCCACAGGAAATTATGATAGCAAAAGTCTTCCTGTAGAGCTCTACACTTGGCACTACAAAGTGCCTCGGGCTGCAGTTACCTGAATAGGGTTGAATTAGACCAGACAACCGCATCATCCCACTTCTTAATCTATTAGAGCGATATACAAGTGGCAATTGTTGATTGCAAAAACGGGATTAAGAGGCTCTTCAAGTGAATTGATTTTCTTGTGAGAACAAAAAGAGGAAAGAGAAGGCTCGTTTGAATCACACAGCCAGAAAGTTCGTGAATGGGTTCCACTCCAAATGTTAGAATTAAAGCGACCAGTATTTCCCCATGGAGCACGCAGGTGAGAGGAATAAAGTGCTGAAAAATAGAAAATTATGTCTAAAACTTAAAGTTTGCGGTGCTGTCACCAAATCTCAGCTCTCCCCCCACCACCCCTCCCTCTCTGCTCCCAGCAACAACAACAAATCCTTGTTTCAGCCAAAGACTTTGTTGCTCTTCATCAGCCTCTGCTTATTATTCTTTAATCTTTATTTTTACCAATGTGTTTCACTTATTTATTTTGCTTTAAGTCAGGGAAGAAAAGGGGAGAACAGCTGCTCTGACTCTTCCTGGATTTCCCTGAAACTTTCTGCTTATTCCTTCCCCCCACCAAGATCAAAGCAGTGCTGTGTCTCTCCCAAGGGACCTCCAAAATGTGGTGCCTGCACTGTTCCAGAGTGACTCCTCAGGAGTTTCACCCTGCCCTGCCAGTGCTTGCTTTTCCCCTCAGGGCTGCTGTTTTCCCTGCAACCACAAGTTTTTTGTGGACAAGTGTCATAAATCTCCCATTAACCTCCATGTATTATCCACTGGGAAGAGCAGAGTCTGGTGTCTGGTCTCACTGGGATGTCTCCTGCTATTTATTTCTGGATGGCTCTCAGTGATGCTGGAAATCCTTTTACCTGAGCTGAAAGACAAGTTGATGAGTGTGCATGTGGTGGGTACTGGGCTGCAGGAAACATGGTGGTGAAGGCATGTCCTGCACTGAGTGTAGCAGAGAACAGCACTCAGACAGGGCTCTCTGTCAGTGGTGTGGAGAATAGAAATGACACCCAGCCAGAAAAAGGAGCTGCTGGAGCAGATGGAGGGAGCCTGGTGCTGTCGTTGGCATTGGGAGGGGACAGAGGATGGTCCCCTCTGAGACACAGGGATGTGAAACATCCCCTCCCACCACAGAAGCATGACAGCTCAACCTGGGAGCTGGCACCAGGGCAGAGGTGCAGGGAATGAGCCACTTAAAAATGGCTTCAGAGATTCTGGGGAGGGGAAGAAGCAGCTGAACTAGACCTTGCTCCGTGAGTTGGAGGGGATGTGTCCATCCTCATCACGTCAGTGCCAGCACAGCTGTTCAGGCTTGTTGTGGGGTTCGTTTGCTCTTTGTTTAAATTTGTTGTCACAGGCTTGTTTACTCACCTGGCCTGGTAAGTGGCTTGATGAGAAGTATCTTGGAGCAGAAGGGGCTGATGGAATCAGTGTTGCAAAGTGGGGGGGCACAGCCACCAGGGAGGCTCTCACCCCAGTGCTCTGGGAAGGGGTAGAAGCAAATTTGGAGTAATAGCACCATTTCAATATTTTACTTTTATTTCAGAAGATAGTTACATTGTTGCAAAACCTTTCCTTTTGTGTAGGCAGTTGTAGGAAGGGCCTGGGTTTCTATGGCACAAGAGACCCTCTTATACCCAAAGCACCCTATATGCACGTTCACAAGTGCTGCAAATCCAAATGAAACAAAAGACCAAATGTGTCTCCCACAGGAGGTTGAATTCATAGTTCCCTGAAGTCTTCACCATGAGCAGCCACTTTAAGTCTCTTCCCAGCACATTCCAGCCCTTCCCACCTCTCACCCAACTTTAAGAGTTTTACAGAGTGTCCTTTCCAAACACCCATGAAAAGGTTTCCCCTTTTCATCTCTTCTGCCCCACGAAAGGATTTGCCCCAAAATCCCAGTCGCAGGATTCCAGGAGCACCCACCACGTGTCAGCATCCATGGGCAGCGAGCAGGCACGAATTCCTCCTTTGCAACAACATTGCTTTCTCTAACTGCAACGCAGTAATTGCTCCGTATTTAATTACCCGGGATTGCATCAGGTCTGCGTGGCATATTTGCGTGCGCACTATCAATTATGTCATAATAAATGAATTTCCTTTTCAGGATTCCCTGCAGCCGATGGCTGGGCTTCTGTTCCTCCTTGACTGTTCTGACTTTGAACAGGTTTATTCAGCTGTTGTCTGCTAAGCCCTACAGAAAAGAACAATAGCTTCTGATCTGCCTTTTATGGGTTATTGGGAACTGGTGGTCCGCACTACAGCTTTGGTCAGTGATTAACCAGAGTGAAAACAAACTACACAAGGCTAAGTTGATGTTGGAGGAGGAATGAACCCACTTCATTAAGGCTTTAAGAGGAAACCTTTTCTTCTTCAATGCTTGTTCACAACTTTTCAGGTCTCTATTTAATCACGTAATTCTCTCTAAGTAGGAAGAGAAGCTTGCCTCACAGCGAGAGGTCTTTTGCCACATGACAACTTAGAAAGATAAATTATATATAAATATCTTCATGGTTTTGTGGAAAGGAAACCAAATTCAGTTTTACTGCATGCAGCTAATTTACCAGTTTCTTAGGTGCTGTGGGCTTCCCAGCATCCCACTGAAGGAGAGGAAATCTTTGCTGCAATTGCTTTAACTTTTGGCGTGTGTGTGTGTGTAGGGTGAACAAATCATATCTGATCAGGGCCAGACAGTGGCGGCCAACAGGGGCCAAGGGCAGATGAAGAGGCAGCAATAATAGCAACCCTCCTTTATAGCACCAGTGAGCCAAAATGGAAGTGTTCCCCAGGGTGGGATTTTATTCCATCTCCAGAGAAATCACACCCTCCTGTATCTCAGGATCTCTTTTTGGCTGGCACCCCAGGGAGCTGAAAGGGAAGGCAGGAGATTTGGGGTGGATAAATTTGGTGCTGGTGAACATGATGAGTGACTCTAGTCCATAAGGTCCAGCCCTCGTGCTGTGCTGGGTAAGTGCATCACTTTGGGGTGGCCTGTGGGCTTTTGTTTAGCATAATTTATTTTTAATTTTTTTTTGAGCATGGCAGTTAATTATGGTTTGGAGAGCATGTGACTTCAACCTAAAGCACAGCAGTAATAAATCAAGCCACTGGCTCCTCTGGGGGTATCCACCACCAGCAAAGTCCACTATTGCTACAGCCTCTGTATTTCCAGCAGTGCAAGGCAGCAACCCCTCCTGGCTATCAGTGTATACTGGAAGGGATATCACGTGCACTGGGAGGGATAACCCTGGGAAATGCCAGGGAGCTGCTTGCTGGGCACCTTCAGCCTTTTTACCAGTTTCCAGGACAGCAGAGATCTTCATCAGACAGATGCCCAAAATGCAAAGGGACATGTGTTAATCTGGTGCTTGTGAGATGGGCACGGCTGATCCAGGCTCCTGCTCATGTGCTGGGATAAACAGGGGTTGCCTTTGGGGCCAGGATGGAGCAGGTTGTTGGTGGGTGGGTGCAGGTCACCTGGTCTTGTACTTTTTCCCTCCAAGAGCTCCAGTGGAGCCATGTAGAAGATCCCACTGAGCAGAGGAGACTGTACCACTGGGCACTGTGCTGCTGGCAGGGCTGACCCACCTGGGTGCAGCAGTCTGCCTTCTCTGCAGTTCACTCAACACCCTGAAACTCCCCATTCAACATCCCAAATTCAGCATGAATCCTGGATTTGAGTGCTCAAAATCCCCAGCTGTGGCTGTAGGGGGAACCAAAGGTGGCTTCCCAAAAGCAGGGGGCACACAGCACAGGGTGAGCCCCTGCATGCACCCCAACACCTGCATGTACCCCAACACTACAGCTTTTCAAGGGCTGGTCCGTTCTCCTGCCAGCTCTGAGACATGGTCCTATTCCTAAATATTCTTCCCAGCTACCAGGAGTGGATGTATCATTCCCTCACTACTTGCCCCAAGTGGTGTACATTGCTCCTCTGCTCCCTCTTTGTAGGGAAAGCACAGACCTTGATGAAAGGGCATTTGGAGAGAAGCAATCTCTAGTCCCAGTGAGGCAGGAGGGCACCAAGAATGTGAATCTTGCCTGGAGCTCCCTCCACACTTGGAGAAGCCATGGATAAGGTTTTTCTGTGCTCTTGATTGCAGCAGTGCATCAAGGAAGGATGGACCCACCTGGGGTAGGAACAGGAAAACCATCAGTTGGGGGAATGGTGGCTGCAACTAAACAGGTTGGGAGATATGGGAACAAAGAGGGTAAAACATCTGTAGAGGAGGTCTCCCAGTTCTCATGAAGGCAAGAAAAGTAATGGGTGATGGTTTCCTCCTTAAATTGAACAGCAAGGGCACAATTTCCCCTCTAGAAAGGCATTGTGAAGCATGATTTTCCATAAAACTAGCAGTTTGTTTTCTACAGGTGTTTTGTAAATTGATTAATTTTGGGTACAAAAATGTTTAAATACTTCATTAGTTGAATTCTTTGAACTCGAATTAGAGGAGCTTGTTGAAATAATTTAATGAAGTGCTTTGGTAGGAGTGGAGGGGGGAGGAAGGCTGGGGCTCTGGGGTGGGAGCAGCCTGGGTTTGCAGCAGGTGAGGATCTGGCCCAGTGCATGGTTTGGCTATTAAATTACAGCACTAAGCTGTCTAAATTAATAATTAAAATCTATGTTTAAATAATTCATCAAAGGAAAATGCTTAAATTGCAAACTTGAGATTTTTGGGGTGAGTTCAGACTCAGGCTTCAAATGTGGGAGAAATTCAGATAGCTAATGCACCAACATGAAAACGGGATTTCAAAAGCTTCAGCTTTTGTGTTAAAATGATGAAAAGAGAGGTAGGAAAAGAGACTACCGAGCTCCTCGGAGTGTTTGTGAACAAAATAGCACCTTTTTGGGGAAACAAAGGCAACCCCTCAGAGTCTATCAAACAGTTTATGCCCCAACTGCTGCAAAAACTGGGCAGCAAAAAGTATGAGAGATCCTTTAGATGATTCCTCCGGAGGGAAGGCTAAGCTGCAGATCGAAAAGAGAACACGAAAGGCAGATGTGCCTTGGAAAAAAAGGATTATCAGACTAGTGCCCATTTAGGAGTCTGCAGCTGAATGAGGAGGAGAAACTGAAGCAAAGTGAGACTTCCCACAGTGTTTCATATCTGGCAGAGAGGTCTCCTTGGAGACAGTGAAGGGTCTCACGGCACCAACCCAAGCTGTGCAGCATACCTGGAGATGCAGGGAGATGTATGCATCCTTCCCCCAGTGAGGCCCAGTGCCTTCCTGTGCTCATGGCAGCTGCCTCTGGTCAGTGTCTGTGTCCCTGTGCAGGGGGGATATCCCACTCCCAAGCAGAAAACCCATCTGTCTGGGCTGAGTGTCAGCTCATCAAAGCCTTGCTCCTGCTCTCAGACACCCAGCCCAGTAACAGTGTATCCTCTTTCAGAGCAGTGGAAGCTCCAAGGTTGAGGGAAGTGGGTTCCCCATCCTGAGCATTGCTCCTGTGCCACTGTCCTGGGGAAGGGAGGCTGACAGTGGAGTTGTGATGGACACAGCCATGTTCCTGGCACAAAGCCCTGGGGTGGGAAGGATGAACTGCACTGTCTGAGGCCTTTCTGGACCTTGCAAGGTGGAGAAGATTGTACCAACTCATGGCAAATGAGCTAGTTTGGATCTCCTTAACAAGATCTGCCCTAAGGGAAGCTGACACTTCACCAAAATAGCAGTGGATCCACATGCTCCTGGGCCGTGTCTGGCTGATATCAGGCGATGTCCAGGGTTGGTTTGGGGATCAGAAATTGTGTCGTGCTGGATGACTTTTGCTCTCAGATGTCTCTGCTGTGCCAGGGCAGTGGCAGAGCTGCCTCAAGCTTGCACTGTCTTTGCTTTGGCTGGACAAGCGATGAGGTTGGGCTGTCCTAGTATCTTGTCCCAACACTGGGGATGGCACAGCCTGATTTCACCCATCCTGCATGAGCCTGGTGGGCTTCTTTGCCTTTGGATGCTTGCAGGGAGACAAACCTGCCTCCTGCTGCCAAACCCCAAATCCTCCTCTCCTCATGTCCGCCAGAGATGGGGTTAGGTGTCAGTGACATGCTGTCAGCATTGTTTCACTCTCACTGTAGGGCTTGGCCACATGGATGTCTGCCTGGTTTGACTCCAAACATCAACCTTTCCGGGGCTGAATAGAGGAGATTCCGTGGTGCAAAAGGCTGGCTTTCCCTTCACACATGAGGGGTTCGCTCCAATATGCTTTGATGTCCTGCAAAGAAGCTGCTGCAGCATCAATGGCATCTAACACAGTGACACATGTAGGGCCCGAGGGCCCCGGGAGCAGGTTTAAATAGGACCATTGAATCCGTCCGCCTGTGCACACGTGACTGTCGGTGGCAGGAGCCCAGCGATCGATTGAGCTGTCAATGTGTGCCCATGGACCCAGTTTTGGACTTTCTGCCCTGTGCAAAATGATTGGTCTTGGTGCACTGGGCCTGATCCAAGCCTTGGAACAATATCTGGCTGCTCAGGGAGTGACCGGGGGGTGCAGGACCTGTTCAGCGAGTGTAATTACTGCAGCGTGGCTTTCTCAAATCTGTTGAAAGGAAATAATTTAAACTGCAAATTGTTTCCCTCCATAGCTGAGCACTGCACAAAGGAAAACGTCTCCGTTCAGGGTTATTATTAGACCCCGGGGCTTTGGAGATGTTGTTCCTAATGGAGAGAGAAGTAGGCAGTGTTTAACCAACAGAGGAAATAGTGTTTAACCATAAGCATGTCTCTCTAATTTCTGCTTGCAGTCCTAATGATGAGTGGGTCTGAGCATCAAAGGCAATTTTGCTGATGCTGAGACCACAGGGATTTCATCCCTTTTACCAGGGGACATGAAAAGGCACTGTTTTCCAGGGATGGGTTTTTCCCCAGATTGCTGCTGATGGTCCAGACTTCTCCAGATGGAGATGGCCTTGGAGGCTGTGGTCCAGCCTGAAGCATGAGGGCTGTAACCAGGCAGCTCTCCCTGCAGCCTGCACACACTGCTGAGCTCTCCAGCAGCTGCCCAGTGCCATCACAGTCTTTTTGCACAACGAGTACCTGAGCAAACCTGGCTGGTCCAAAGCTACCTCCTCCAGGAGGAAATGTGAGTTTGTGTATGACACAGTGATGGTGCTGATGCTTTTTCTCCCGTGTGTGGGTGTTTGCCCATATGCCAAGTGCCTGTCAGCACTCTTTGGAGCACAGAGAAGAGATATTTGGAAAACTGGACCCATGCACTCAACCCATGAAGTGATGCCCAAGTAGGGGCAGGCTCTATGGGGGATGAGGTTATGACCCAGGTTTATTAAGGACATCAGGTGTCTGTTGGTTTTGGATACTCTTTGTGGCTTCAGGACTTCACTTTTCACCTGGGAACAGTTGGACAGAGGCTCTCAAAGGAGAAGGGTATTTTACAGCAAGCAGCTCTTTGTGTCTCTGCAGAAAGCATGTACTGGGAGGGTGGTGGAGCTGCTGCTCCTGGGACATCAAGACTCACTGGTATGCAGAAGAGTGAGCATATATCAACTTTGAACTATGCTGGGTCCATGAGGTAATGTGCCATCTCTGTTTCTCTGTGAGTTGGAGCGCTTTGAATTCAAAGTTTGCCTTTACAGAACTTCCTTAGCAGATGTACGCAGTGGAGTGCGTTCGGGGAGGGGTTTGGATGATGCTTCTCAGAGAGACTATGGATGATGTTGGGCTTTTCCTATCCTTGTGGGAGCCCTGAATCTTGCTGGAATGCTGCTGAAGTGAGGCCTGGAGGGTGATGCCAGGGTCTGTGGGACCCCCAAGGGACAGCATGCTGGCGAGCCTCAGGAGAGATGATCAGGGCAGCTGGAGCAGTGCAGCCAGTTGTCCCTGAGATGAAGTGCATGCGCCCACAGCAGCTACTTGCAATGGTCTTGGGCTGATCCTGACTCCTTGCACAGCCAAGGAGAGCTGTCTTGGGGTGTCAGCACCCTGAGGATGGCCCTGCCTTAGTGTCAGATCTTCATCAAAACCCACTGCCCGTGCAGAAATTCACAGATCCGATAGTGGGGATGCTGTGAGGAGACCCTGCCCAGAGCTGGATTAACTTCAAGCCCAAGTGGGGGGGTTGAGGGGGTGGGGGGATCACTTCTCTGGCCACGCAAGGCAAGTTTCTGGCTCTGGTAACTCAGGATTAGTGCTCCACAAAGGGAGGGTAGGAGCATTATAGTGAAATGTAGACTCTCCATAGGAGGCACCCATACATCCCAGCGGTGCGGGGAGGGAAGGGGGGGAAGAAAGGCATCTGTGGCCCAGCCAAGTTTGCTGAGGGAGCCAGATCGCCCTCACCACTGCCCAGATGCAGGTGTCAAACCTGAATAGAACGGGTGGAAAGCACGGCGTGGGTACCTGCAGGTAACACCCCGGGGCATGCCCTGCCTCGGTCCCACAGCACAGAGGAAAGGATGTGTGGGAGGTGGGAAGAGAAAATGTGTTTGCCTGTGTGTGGGTGTATAGGGGTAATGTCTGCTGGGAACTGTAGTTAGAGAATGCACGGTCAAGTGTGAAACAAGAAACAAGGTTAATGCTGCACAGAAGCTGGCACTGGTTATCTCCACACCCCACTGTGATGTGGGCTGGTCCCGTGTCCCATGGGCACAACACCCACCTGCACTCTCCACGTGGGCTGGGGGAGAGGAGTAGGGCAAGAGTTTGTCATGAGAAAGTGTTTTTTCCCCTTGTTCTCAAAGTTTAATTTCATCATGAGAGTGCTTTTGTTAGAAAACAGGTGGGGAACTTCTCCTGCTGGGTTGAATGCTGTTGTCCTCTTCCACTGCTCCTTGCAGGTTAAGTTTCCATCAGCCTCTGGCATAACAGGCGAAACACAGCATTCCCTGTGGAGATGCTCGGTGCTGGTAATGCCTTGCTTGGGGAGCTGGTGCCTAAATAAAATCTCCAGCTTTCTGGAGGATGCTAAAAGGGTGAGGGCTCTGGCTGGCTGGGGGTATGAAGGGTGCACAACTTTGCAGCTGGGATGGGAGGAAAATGCCTACGAGCACTAGTGAAGCCTCCTCGGGTGCCTCTCTGCACCCGCTGCTTCCTCCCAGGGCTCTGGGGACACTGGGAAGCAGTGGTGGGGCTCTGGGGAATTAGTTAATTGGGTTTAACTGCCTTCATCTTCCATTGGAAAAATGGCACGCACAATCATGTATGTAATTATCTGTATAATTATATAGGTATACATATATGAAGTCAGAAGACTTTTTGTGAATAGGGACCTTGGAGGGTAAATACAGGACTGAAACCCAAGAATCTTAATTTTGCCTCAAATTTTGGCTATACTGTTTCTATAGAGACCAAAAGGAAGCTTTGGCTCCCCCACTCAGCTATTAAAGTTTAGTGCATTGAAAACTGTCTTCATGCTGTGATACCCTTTCACGGAGTAGAATAGGGTCTGAGCTAATCCATGAAAGTTGTCATGCTATGAACTAGTAGTCAAGCTTTTTCCTTTCAATTGAGTCTAAAACTATACTGTACTTCACACTTGATTGGCCCTTCAGATGGCAGGACTCAATATCCCTGCTGGAAATAAGCTCGTCTTCACACAGTGATGTTGAACGTGGAAAGATCTTGTTTCTGTGGCGTAATTACAGGCACTGCAATATGAAAGTCGTCAGGATGAGATTTTTTTTATTTATTTATTTTTTTTTTCCTGGTCTAATTAATATCTTTCAAACTTTGCTTTCTTCTCCTCAAAGACTGGCGAGGTTTGGGTGCGATGCTAGCAGCACGCCGAGAACCTGGACCCGAGCAAAGCCTCCCACTTGCTGGGGAGCTTTTCTCTCCTCAATGTTGCACGTACAAACGTAGCAAGGCAAAGTTATCATCAGCACACCCGCCTCAGCCTTCCCCCATTGAGTGTACTGTAGCAAAGGTAATGAATGGGTCTTTTTTTTTTTTTTTACTTTCTTCCTTTTTTTTTTCCTTTTTTTTTTTAAAATATTTTATTTATTTATTTTTCCCTCCCATCTATCAGGATAACTGTATAAAGCAGGGGTTTGCACTGGGGGAATTTTTCTAATGGAAATCAGCCCTTCCTTTGACCTTAGCTGCTACTTGTGCGTGTTCACAGGGGCTAAATCGATCGTGAGGACAGTGGACCATCATTAAGGTGGAGCAGCCGCAAGACTCTCGATTAAGACTTCACCAGTGAAAAGTTACTGTTATTTTTATGATTAAATTTTTTAATGGGGGAAAAAAAATGCCTTGAACTGTATAGACCAAAAGGGGGCACCAAGGTATTAAAAAAAAAAAAAAAGCGGTGCTGGTTTTGGTAGTTTACCTATACAAACTGTGATGGTTTCTGCTGTAGCTTTCTTGCTTAGTGTAGTTCCTAAACGACAGCAAAAAAAGTCTCCTCAAAGTTTATGTGAATTTCCAGTATTTCCACTCTGCTGCTGTGACCACTTTGATTCAACGGGGGAGGTTGCTTTGGGGATTTCTTCTGGTCTTTTTTTTTTTTTTTTTGGCTTAATCCTCATCAGTTAATTTTTTATGATTTGGAGAGTTTTTTAAATGTAGAGTTGGGTTGTGTGGGCTTTCTTAATTTGGAAGTGATGCTTTAGAGAATAAGCACCAGATTAATTTAGTTACATAAATCTTCAAAGTGCTCTCTGTCTTTTCTGGAGTGTTCAGTGTTGCCTCTCTCACCACTTTTAAACACAAGTCTGCTGTTTGCTTTTGGCTGCATTTAGCCTCTTCCTGGGTGTAAGAGGATTTCTCCTTAGCTGGCTGTGGGATGAAACGGAGGGCACAGGTAGGGACAGCGTTGAGCCCCCTCTCTCCATTTGGGAAGCCAGCTTTAATTACAGCCTCATTTATGGGTGTCTCAGCCCAGCATCGTGGTCAGGACAAGGCAGAGGCACTGGGAGAAATTCTGCCCTGTGACTAACAGGACACCAAAATGTCTCTTCTGCCACCGCTGCGAGAAAGGGATGAAAGAGTAGAACAAACCTGTATTTCATCCATTTTCCCTCCCTGTCCCACAGCCAGATTTGGTTAAAAGCTTTTTCGGTGTGAAAGGCTGCGGCGCAGGAAGGGCGCAGAGCAACTGTGCTCTCGAGTCTGGGGGGTTTTCCTCCTCTCCACTACGAGGGGTTTTATGGTGCACGGTGCACATTTATAATCTCCATTTTTTACAAGCATCGAGTACGTAAAATGCCAGTCAGATGGTTGTAGCTATTTTGTGATCGCTGGGGTTTTATTTGTGCCTTTGTGGCTCTGCATATACAAAGTTCTTCCGTAAAATTGTCAGATTCTATTATTTTTCACAACAAATTGGAACAAGTTTGTTTTCCTTTTTTTTTTATGAAACCACCTTTATTAGTTTTTAAATAATTTAGAAATGAAAGATGGGGTGTTTTCAAACACTGAATATAATGTTTTATAGTTTAATTTGTACTGAGAGCTAAGCCTTATTTTTAGTTTTGTTGTGTTACCTAATTTATTGGATCGTATATTACATAATGCAAGGCAACTGGATAGCTGAGGTTAATAATTTTGATATATGTGGCTAATTAGTTTGTAGGGATCTCAAATTTTAAAAAAAAAAGCAGAATCTACATATCTAGTTTAGATTTCAACAATAATGTTAAATGCAGCAGGTATCTAAATTGAACTATTCATACAAAATCGTGAAATTTACTTTTAAAGCATAAGTAACTTGATATTTTTAAAAAAGGGACTTATCCTTTGGTATCTCACGATTTGTTCACAAAAGGATACACTTGTCTTATCTGTCCATCACTTATTAACAACACCTACAAAACTGCAGGGCACGAACCTGGTTTGTTCTGTGGTTTAAGAAATGGCATTTTGATCCCATCAGCTGCCTCCCAAGAAATGCAAAGTTGTTGCTGTTTTGGCTGCAAGTCCTTTGTAAGGAAGTGTGGAAAGAAGAAGAGAGACTTTAAATACCATAAACTAGCCTGAGGAGTTTAGTTGAAAAAGTCATTTGTTGACTATCTAATTTTCCTCTTCCAGTTTTGTTGCAGTTTTAAATTACTCCATGCTTTTAGTCTATTATTACTTTATTCTAATTTAGCTTTTTCAACTAAATGGTTCCAAATAGTTTTTGAATTTAAAAAATTTCTTTCTGTTTTTGCAGTTTACTTTGAAAAATGATCACTAAACAGTGTTAGACTTCAACTATTCTTTACATGATAATAACAACAAGAACAATAATAACAACAACAACAATAATAATAATAGAGTCCTCCTGCTGAAAGCACTAAAATATTGTGCCTTTACCTTCTTCTGTACTGTTGGCTGATCGTAAATCTACCTTGCACAACTCCGATCATATTTTAAAGGAATGCCATAATTTATTAAACCAGTTAACAAAAATGTGTAGGTAAAGAAAACTCATTCAAATGTGAAAATGAACCACTTCAATCACAAGCTACGGAAAGCTGATTTATCAGGTTGAATTCCCTTTCTGCAATGAAAAGCATTTTGCTCTGGAATAGACTTGCAATCTAAAATATTTTTTTTCTGAGAAGCAGAGAGGGGAAATAAGAATAAAATAGGAAGCTTTCTTAGATTTGTCTACATATCTTGCTACAACTGCAAAATAAGGTTTCATCTCTTCATTACAGAGACAAACATTGCTTCTTTTGCTCCCGTGCAACTCGGATAAATCGAAAGTGCAGATGTATAAAATGTGCAGGCAGAATTTGAAATCCGATTTCCCCCCCTTAATTTACAACTGTAACCTATGGGAAAAAAAGGTTTGAAAATTGGATACTGCAAATGCTTTCAATTTTATTTTTTTTTTCCTATCCCCTGTGTATGTGCTTTTTAAGGGATGGGAGGACCTGCTTTGGGTGCTGCATTGTCACCTGAATTTTTGTTGCTTGTAGCACAGAGAAAGGAAAAAAAATCTGCCTTCGTGCTACTCCAGTGGCATTGGCACTTCACTGAACCCAGCTCCCTTGCAGATGGATGTATCAGTGGATGAATTTGCTGCTGATTTCCAGTGTGCTCTGCATGAGCGGGAGCAGCTTTTTGTTTTGTTAAAAAACAAATCAAGAAGCAAAAAGGGCAAGAAAACCATTTCCAACTTCTCGTTTGGTTAAATGCCTAGGATACAAGTTTTCTGTGCCCATGGCTGTGTGTTGGGAGGCTATGAACCCTGCAAAAGCTGGCAAAGCACATCGTTAGAGTCCTAATCCAGCTGTATTTTAATTTTCCGGGCACAGCAGAGCACTTACTTGCCGTGTCTCTCTCTGTCTCCCTCCCTAACGTTCATGCAGAAAGGAAACTTAATCTCTCCAGTGACCCTGCTTCTGTTCTTCAGCTCATAAAAGCCAAAAAAAGTCAAGCCAGAGGCTCCTAAATGTGGCAGATCCTGTAAATTACCCTGTAGCACTGACAGGATAACACCTTCCAGGGAACAGCTTTTTGCCCAGACTCTGAGTTTTATTCCCTTTTGTGAGTTTAAGAGACACTCTCAATACCCAAATGCATGTATCCGTATGCACAGTATTTGATCTATAACAAATTGTTTTATTATGCACAACGACTGGAGATAATTATGATGGAATACAAATTTTTAAATGAATTCCAGGGTGTTGGATGCCTCATTACCTACGCAGAGAGGAAAGCTGCTTTATTTCTGGCTGCAGAAGCAGAGACACAATTTGATCAGTACATTTAGAAATAAAATCCTAATGTCTCGTTCCAAAGTGGGCAAATTAAATGCACAACAGAGGAGCAGTTTTAACATTGCCATGTGTAATTAGCAACTCAAATGTAGGCAGATATCGTTAGATTTTTTTTTTTTGCTTGCTGCTGATTAACCTAATATTGGTAGGGAACGAGGAAAGAACTGGGTTCTGGTGAGGTGGTTAGGACAGCAGCCTCAAGTACGAGCTGGATTCGGTGGTTTTATAAAAATGTGCAAAGTAAAAAAAAAAAAAAACAAAAAACCAACGCCATTCCTTTCTGCTCCTTGCTTTGACACCGCCTAAATTAAATGCAGAGTTGCGTTGGCTTTGCACGTTGTTTTTTGCTCGTTTGACATTTAATACTGTTGTATCAGGACCGCTCATCTCAGCCCAGATACTGAGGGGAAAATACGCAATTTAGACCAAATGTGCGAGGGACCCGCCGAAGCCAATGTCTGTGCGAGCTGTGAGCAGGGAGGGAGCTCGCGTGGGCTGTAAAAGGCAGATTGCCCCCAGGACGTGGCTGGGCAGTGCTGCTGCCAGCACGGCACTGGGACACGGGCAGGTCTGTGGCACCGCTCCCTGAACAGGCTCTTCCTTCTGTAATTGGCACTTCCTAACGCAGGAGGGTAAAATGTGTTCTCTCCAGAAAGCTCCCATTAATCTGGCATATAAAGTGTATTTTTAAAGTTTATTGTAAACAACAGAGTTCTCCGGGCTTTTTTTTTTACTATCCCGAGCGCTGCAATGCTAGCACATTCAATAAATGTCATGTTATTGTATGTCTGAAGTTCAAAAAAAAAAAAAAAAAAAGGGTGAGGGGGGGCGGGTTACTTGCAATCTGTAATTAAATCCAGCGGGAAGTATTTCCTGAATGGCAGAGACCTTTCACACTCTGTTACCTAATTCTTTACAGGTGATTTTTAGCCCCCCCTCCCCAAGCCCCCTTCTTTTTTGGCACTGGGAAGTGGTAGTCATAGCAAAACTGGCTGGATTTCGGAGTGAGGAAATGCTCTCTGCTGTCTGATAGTGAAATTGGTAAATGTTATGGTTAGCTCTGAGAGTGAGAAAAAGTAATTTCACATTTATTCTTTCCTCCACAAGAAGTAAAATATGACTGGAAGTACTGGCAGATAATTATTTTTCTTCCCAAATAACCCTCTTTTGGCTCAAAAAGAGCTTGACACAACACTGTGCGTTCCCCTTTTGTGCTAGAAATGATGGAGGGCGGCGTGGGGAAGGGGCTGCTCCCCTGCCTCTGTTTTCCAGCCCTTGGGTACCTCCAGCCCCGTGGGGCAGGGGAGGTTCTGCCACGGCCGTGGTCTCTTGCCCATGTAAACCCTCTCCCCGGCACAACAGGGAGCAGCCCATGCACAGGGCGGCCTTTTCTCTCCCGAGGACGAGTCCGCCTCTCCCCTTCAACCTGCTTTGCTGGAAGAAGGGCTTTCCCAGGCGAAATAACTTACTTTCTTTGGGGGGAGTCTTTTGTGGCCTTGCTCTCATATTGTTCTTTCAAAAAGTGGCCCTTTTTCCCCCGCTCCCCAAAGAATAAAGTGATGCAAAGGAATACAATTGGCACAGCAATGACTTGGGCTGTTACATGCAGGTCTGATTCGATACATGAGATCAGTTCCTACAGTATAATTCTCCTCTGGTTTCCTTCCAAGCTTTGTGTTGAGCTTCTCTCCCAGTGTTTTGATAATATCTTCTGAAAACTGAGCGACTCAAGAGTCAGTTAAAACCATATTTCTTCCAGGCAAATAAATGTATAAATGCTCCCCAAACGCACTTGCAAGCAGAAATGTCAGCTAGCGTTCTCCAGATGTTTTGATGTTGATGAAATAACATTTTGCATTGACAAAGATGGAAATTTAAAGTAATGACTTGATGCAACAGCCTTCAAAACAGTAGATAAAATTCAGCAAAATTTTTTTACTCTTGATAGAAAAGATTGTTTTAATTTTAAAACATCTAAATTTAAAAAAACCCAGTTTTACTCAGTTTAGGAATGTTCCTGACCTCTTGGGAGCATCTCTTGTGCCAGGCTTTCACCACCCGATCTTTGAGGCAGTGGTTGCCTCAAATGCTGCTCCTCTTGTTTTGTGTTGGACACCCAAATCCATCACATGGAGGTTACTGCAGCTCCCTGGCTTGGACGCCTCAAAAGGAAATGTGAGAGCAAATCTGCCCTTTGAAGTCAACAGCTCTGGGGGAAACTAAGTCATAACATAATTTTTCATATAAATGGTGCAGAAATTCCTTGTTGCCTCAACACCAGCATTACTACTTGCTCCATGGCTGTAGCTGTGGATGGTGCTGCTAAAACAGTACCAGGGGTTTGGAGAAGGAGGAGATCTGGTGTTCTTCACTTCCCACATGGAAACCAGGAAAACTGCCACTCTGGTATTGCCACAGCTGAGTTGATTTGCCTCTTGGGATGCTGGTGAGTCCTAGAGCTTTGTAAGATCATGGGAGGAATAGAATGTCAGTGCTGAGCAAGGAACTGCTTTATATTGACCACTGCAGGAGCAAAACAGTGACTTGTTCATACCAACCATGGCATGTGTGTGCAGGATCTCAGGGGAGCTGGCACATGGTGGGACAGGGACAGACACTGCTTTCCCTGCTCTTGCAGCTCTGGGATGTTTATAGTGGTGTGCAGGAGTGAAATCCATTGTGTGTCCCCATCTCTTCACATGGTTACATGCTTTCTGGAGGGTACATCAGAGCTGTCATGTGGTGTCTTGCCCCACAAATGGTCTGTGGCCTGCAGGAGGCTTTGCCTGCAGGTTGGGCTGAAGATCAGCCAATAACAAACCCCATAGGTGCTGTATGGGTGGAAACAAATGACGGTCACAAAGCCCAAATGAGGGTGACTTCTCTTGACCTGCCCATATTTGGGTAAACAGTACTTCCTTCTGGTCCCCCAAAATGCATCTGCTTCCCACCCCTTTCCTTGTTGGCTACGAACCAGAGTGCCTGCTGTCTTGTGGAGCAACTGATCTCTTTGTTGTCACTGCAGAGCCCGAACAGCCCAACTAACAAATGTAGGATTGGGTTTGGGTACTTTGCTATTATCTGTTCTCAGCACAAAGTGGAAGTACTTTGTCTACACCAAACCTCACTCACGGAGGCCGCGTGATGCCACGTGGCAGCTCTGCAGTGCAGGAGGGGTGTGCAGAGCAATTTGTTTTCTCCTGTGTTCCATCGTACTTTACCAATGTGACATGAGCTGTGAGTGTAATCAAACTTCATTGATGCAGGAGGTTGATTCACTCACTGATTTGCAGAGCTTGGGTTCCCCCAGGATTGCTTATGACTCGTGTGGTGTCTCTGGGTTTAGCACATGGATGTGGAGTCAGCTGGGAGCTGGATGGAGATGTGGGGAGCTCCCTGTTGACCGGGAGATGAGGTGGCACAGAGGTGCATTTATTTTCATCAATGGTGTGGAATGAATTGTACTCATGAAACTTGCTCCAGATCTTCCACAGGGTAATATGTAAACAAATGGTTGCACTCAATGATCTTAGAGGTCTTTTCCAACCTTAATGATTCTGTGGTTCTGTGGAAAAACAGAAAGCAGCTGGAGACAGCTAGTGAGGGGGTGATGCAGGGACATGCCTGGAGGGCTGTATTTGGGACATCCTTCAGTTCCTGTGGGTGCTGTGGGTGTAATTGGCTCACTCACTTTGTTCCCCCACACCTAAGAATATAAAACCCTTTAGGTTGGAAAAGACCTCCAAGACCACTGAGTTCAACATTAACCCAGCATTGCCAAGACCACCATTAAACCATATCCCCAAGTGGCACATCTACACATCTTTTAAAAACCTCCAAGGACAGTGAATCCACCACTGCTCTGGGCAGCCTTTTCCAATGCTTGACAATGCCCCCAGTGAATAAATAACTCCTAACATGCAGTCCAAACCTCCCCACATGCCACCTTTCCTCTACAACATGGCTTATCAGAGTTGTTTTTTGGAGGAGCACTCGTTTTGATTTCCAGGTGCAGTGGTGGTGATACAGAGATAGGTGTGTAAAGGACTTGTTTCTCAACTACCAGCAGTGTGTTCACAGCAGTATATGGGGACAATATTATAGGCAAAGCAGAATTTTCCAGACCAAGCTTCCTTTTTGGACTAAAGCAAGGGAAGGTGAATTAACACCCGCAGGTATTAATTATGCTTTCAGTGGCTCTTCTAGGGCACAGGCTGAAAGCACAGAGTATCTCATAACCTGAACTGGGCAGTCAGGAAAGAGGGGCCAAATCTGAAATATCTTTTGACACTTAAGGCTTTAAAGTGTTGGTGAAGGAGGAAAAAGATAAAAATTATCACCACCTTAACTAAAGGAGGTGGAAAAGGTGTAGGCAGAGAGATATTTTGGCATTTCTTCTGTGTGCATGGAAATGGTAAAATGCTGTGAAAGGCTGCCACAGGATACAGTGAGGGTTTGACTTTCTGCTGTGGATTAGATCCAAAATGCTGTTCCTCATTATCAGGCTCGCAGTAGGTGAGGGTCTGTTTTCCAACTGCCCTAGTAATTTGGGTGGATGGCATTTCTGTGAGAAAGGGTCTGTTGCAGGCAGTGAATCCTCAGCTGTGGGATCATGAGCGACCCCACAGTGCCAATCTTGGTGGTGCACACCTTGATAAGAGGACTCTTATTCCCCTGCAGGGAGGCTCCTCTGGAGGAGCATCCTGGATGTACAGGATTCAGCAGCCTTGGTCTTGCTGCAAAGTGATGCAAACCCTGAGGAATTCAAATTGCCTGTCTTGGAATAGGGCACCTAAAGTGATGGGTTGGGTGTACCAACTCCTAATAGAAAGAAATAGCAGATTGCAAGCTTTAGAGGAACTGTATTTTATGAGGCAAAATTAAGCCCTTTTTTTAAAAAACAAAAGAGTAGTAAAGCAAACATCATGGGGAATGGAGTAGAGGTAATGCAATAGCTTAATTGAAAAATTAACTCGAATTGGTGGAGATATGACTGCTGCTCTCTGGACTTAAACTGGCTGGAGGAATGTAAACAAAAGACAACGAGAAACAGGATTTGGTTGAGGAGAGGTGCTGCATTGCTGCAGACACAGCAGTGGTGTATCCCCTCTGAGGAGCATGCAGACGGTGGTACAGGGTGGAGAGCAGGAGGCACAAAAAATCATTCTCAGGGAAATCCTGGCTAACACATTAAAGAAAATCAGCCCTTCATGTGTGCTCTCTGTAGGAAGAAGGCGATAGAAGAGATGGGAGCCTTTGGGAGTGGTAGACAGGACTTGGAAGCGTAAGGTGATGTAGAGTGCAGATGCAAGGGGTGGCCAACGCCCTTCCAAAATCCCCACCCTGGTGAGCCAGCCAGCCACGCCGGGACCCTTCTCTCGGTGAGGTGGGATTTCACTGAAATGCCAGTAATGCCCATGAACCACCAGATCAAACAAACCTTTATTTTTCCTCCTTCTCAAACCCCAGTTATCTATTGGAACCAGATGCATTTTTTTCCGCAGGAATTTCCAAGCAGGGAAGGCCAGGCTACCTTGTTGCAGTCAGAGAGGTGACGGTCTCCCCCCGAAATTTTTGCTTTTTCAGGCGTATGGAAATGCAGCCTTTTTCCTTGCAATGAGAAAGGTTTGCCTGGAGAAGTGTTCAGCGGACACTTGTTGTTGAGCAGAGCTGGGATCACTTTGAGGGGCTGTGACACAGTGCCCTGTTAAACTTCACCCACTGTATTCACTGAGACGTCGCAGCTCCCTACACTGAATTATTATGTTCTCCTTTGTGTACCTTAGTCACATTTATTTTTTTTAATCACATGGAGTTCGTTTTCAATTTTTTTAAATTTTTTTTTAATAATATTTATTTCATTTAGAGCTGTTTCGAGGTGATAGACACCTTTCTAGGTAGCGGCTTCTTACAACGTATAAGCCCGTTTATCAAAGGCAGGATTTGCTGCTGTTGTTTTTCTATTAGGGAGGAATTACACTAAGCCTGTAGCAGACATTTTGTGTTACCATGGCAGCCCATATTTCCTACAGGGTTGTGACCTCTAATGACTACAGTGGAAAGCTAGGAAAAATGGGGACTCTTTGAAGATTAGTAAATAAATGCATACTTATGCAAACTATCCAAGAGATGGCTAAACTATAAGAGAGAGAATGGCACGATTCTGAACACTGAGTAAATGGGTCTTTGTAAATACCTGTGTTTTTTAAAAATCACCTTTCATTTCTCCATGCTTTTAAAAGGCTGTTTTGTTTCCATCAAAGTGGCACAGTGAACACGTTTTCTGCATAGGGCCTGTATTATTTTTCATGTAATGAAACAGAAATACAGAGTTCAGAATTTCAGCAAAAGATGTTTCCTACAATCTAAATCATTCTTTTTTTATAGCCTTTTCAAATATTATTGCCATCGTGATTGAATTTTCAGTGTTCTTTTAGTTCATCATTGCTAGATAAAATAAGGCAGCAGAATGTACTGAACTTTTAAACAGACGTCTCAGTGGGAGCTGTCTTTATTCTTTTAAAATAGCGTAGTAAAAAAAAAAGTCTCTGTTTTTAAAAAGAACAGATTGATTTTTACGTATGGGATTTAGTAAAAAGGAAAAATTGCACCTATCGAGTAGTACACAGTACTTGTTTTGGACCATTAAAATATCTACAAAGGTGTTTTATAGTATTTGTTTGTGAATTTTAAATGATCCTGCATTGTACTCTGCAGTGATCTCCTAAATTGTATAAAGCCTCAGTAGACATGCTGGTACTCTGTGCATCTTCAGTTAATGACCCTTTTCATGTAAGCACAGCTGTTGCAATGTAAAAAAATAAATTAGCAAAATGTGCCTTTTCTCCCTGCATCTTGCCTTTACTTTTCTGTGGATTTCAGCATTTTTCCCGTTCAGTCAGTAACTTTCCAGGCTCTGGCAGCCCAGATATGTGGTACAAAACTCTCTCCCATCGATGCTGTCAGCAGAAAAGGAGCAGATCAAGGTCTTACAAAACAAAACCAACATTGGCCAGATCCTGAATCTCTTCCTCTCCTGCCAGGAATAGTAGGGTTGAGACAATGCTACTGCTCCTTAGGATGGAGATTGTTTTTACTCTTTTCTTTTAGAGAGTAAAAAAAGAGTGAGAGTGCTCCTCTCACTCTCTACATGGCTCTTAAAGCTTTTCCTGGCAGCTGAGTTCTTCCAACACAAAGGTTTGCCTGCTAACCAGCCTCACCTGAGGTGTGGGGTGTGTGCAGACCTGCCCTCTACTTGATCCCAGGCTATTTGAAAATCCTGCTGTTGGCTTCTTGGGCTCCCACAGGATGTGTTCTACTTTTTTAAAGCTCAAAAAAAGTCCTGGAAGACAGGGGCCGAGTGCATGGCCCCCATCTGTGTGTTGTGGGTCGCTTGCCTCAACCATGAAGCAACCCTACCCCCCCACCCATCCTTGAACACACAGTTTCCAACCCAAATTATTTGACAAATCTGACCCAGACTAGCTAATAGTTTCAGTGTGACCAAAACCAGGTATCTGATGAATTTACGATTCATCTGAACACTCTTGCTTTAGTGAAGTCCAAACATAGAGGGGAAGCTGGTGGTTAAGGCAGCAGGGAGGAAGAGAGGAAAAGAAAGCTGGGGAGGAATGCTGGGGAGGCTGAAATGGCATACTGACGTGGCAGAGCTCTTTGGAAAGGGGGTCTCCCTGGTGGGGAACCTGGTGGAGCTTCATTTGCACATTCTGGTTGGGGGCCCCCATGTCCTGGTTAAGGGGAGACCCCTCCACCCCTTCCAGTGGTCCTGTGAAACTGTTCTGTACTTCCTGTGGTTAATATTTTTCTTTCTGTTTTGTTTTGAAGGGGGTTTTTCACTAGTCCTTGAAAGCAAAATGTTTTTGTCCCTGCTGACGTGAGGTCAGAGAGATGCTTGTGTTAAATGAAAAGGACAGTGTGCACTTCTGAGAACAAAGTGAAGGGATTTTACATCTGGTGGGGTGGAGCAGCACTAAATCACTTCTGGTTTTTTAGTGTGGCAGCTGGGCAGACCATTCTGTGATCTCCCTTCTCCCAAGTCACTGTCACTTAGAGCCACTGCCACCCCCAGCACCCTCGTGGGCTCTCTGCAGCTCACCCTGCAGAGCTGCCTGCTGGGCAGCAGCAATTTGGAGACATGATGGGACCATCAGGAGGGCAAATTGAGGACCTTTGGGAAATGCAATGGCTTCTGCATGTCCTGCTCCTGGTTTCTGCCAGCTGAGAGCCTGCAGGTAGAACAGATGGGGTTTGGCACAGGCCTGTGCCATTGCTCTAGAAAACCAAACCATTGCTCTAGAAAACCAAACCATTGCTCTAGAAAACTAAACCATTGCTCTAGGAAACCATACCATTGCTCTAGAAAACCATACCATTCCAAAAGACAGCGAAGTTGCACCTTTAGGAGCCTAAATTTCTGCCTTTCCCAGGGCAAGCCAGTTTGCTGCCAGGCTCCTCCAAGAGAGCTCCTTGAAGTCACCACCTTTACACAAAATGGAGCAGAAAAGCCCTGTGTTGACCTGGAGCTGTGTTGCCCATGTTGTATTTCTCCTGTGGAAGCTGGTTGTCATGGAGTCAGTTCCAAATAGGATTAGAAGTTCAGGTGAAGAACAGACAGAATGGTGTTTTGCAAAGTCTTAAATCTAAAGGAAAATGGAGGAGAATGTTGGCTCCAAACAAGGCTACACTCAATGAAAATATTCCTCAGGGCTTTTCCACAGAGCTCTGTGGCAGTGAGAGAAACACTTGGCTGCTGCTGGTGTTCCTGGTCACGACTGGAGCAGTTCTGGAAGTCAGCAAAAGAACCACATTCCTCAGCCCAAATTGAAAGACTGAATGTAACTGCATTATCTTTTATTGCCCAGAGTAGAGAGGAGACCACAGTGCAGCTGTGGCAAAGCTTTCTGCTTTCCAGAGTGATGAAGGAGAGCAAGCCTCTGAATGCCAGTGGGATTTAGGTGCTTCGTTGTCATTTCAACCTTTGAAAATCTCACTCTGATTTAGCCAAATAAACTGTGCCAATTATCTCACAGAAGTTTAAAAAGCCTTTCTGAGCCACAGAAAATGCAACATATCCAGGGACTTGCACTGCTGTGAGGACAATTCTGTAAATGTCTTTAAAAAAAACAAACAAATGAATTACATCAGAAGATATAGATAGATAGATAAGATAGATATTTTCTATCATATTTTTTATATATATATATATAAAATATATACAAATTGTACCCAACATTGGTACATTGTGCATTGCAGTGGCCTTCACTAAGGTCTTGTAGGAAATTGCCATACTCTCCTGTGCTTCCAGAGTTGAGAAGCATTTAAAAACCCCAAATGCAGTAATTCAAAACGTCCCCAGCATTTCTATCAAACCATCCTTACACCCACAGTCACCCCACACACCCTTTCCCACCCAGGCTCACCCTAACACCACACCTGGTGCTGCTGCTGGGGGTGACTCGTCTGATTTTGCTTTTTTCTGAGGCTTATGGGTTTGTCAGTTCTCCCCAGACTGAAAATCAAATATGTATGTCCAGTGTGCTTTTTATCTAGTTAACTAAACACAAATAATGTGTTCTGCCTCTTCACTTTGAAAGCTTTCAGCCTTTTGAAAGCTCTTTTATCTCTGCCTGTATTGTTCTTTAGCAACCTGACAGTTGATTATTAAATGATTTCTCTCTCTTCTTTATCCTCTGCCCATAATATTCAGTGATTTTTCACTGGGCATCACTCCCCAAAGTGCCTTTGTATATTCAGAGCTAGGCAGTGTTGGATGTTGATATGATTCTGTGATTCTGAAACAACACAGGTACTTGAGAAGGTGTTTCTTCTTCACTGGGGCAGTTAATTTGATCTGGTGACTTGAGACTTGTCTCCAGCCCTGCTGGAGAGAAGTTTTGGAGAAATGTCATCAAGCTGAAGTGACACATGCTTACTCCCAGCCTGTTTTTTGGCATATTCTACTTTCTGTTCCTACGTCACCAAAACCCCATTGCATGTCTCTGCTGCCTGATGAGATTTATATTGCTTTAACATGGTTTATTAGCTGCTGTGGGGGGTGTCTTTGCCTACCTGTCCCCGTGACAGGAGTGTCCCCATTCACAAAGTCACCTTGTGTGTACAGCAGTGCTCTGCTCTGTGCTCCCATACAAGCAGCAGGACACTGTGGAGGGCATTTCTGGAGTTCCACTTTCCAGTGTGGGACTTTTGACCAAAAATGCTGATATTCCTCTTATGCCTTTGTGCCTGGTCACACTGCAGGCTGGTGCATATCTCCTTGCTTATTTGCCCAAATTAGGATAAAGCCAAGCTTTCTGCCTGAAATACTTGTGAATATTGAAAAAAAAATTATTTCTCTATTTTAGATATTTTAGTGATCTTATTTTTCTTTGTACATCTCTGTTGCTGGTCTCCAGCTTTTTCTGTTGTGTTGAGCCCATTCATTTGAACAGCCATTTCTTGCCATTAATTTTCAGTGAATGGTTATTTTGGTTATAATTTTGGTTATTAAGGTTATATATGGTTTGCTGATAAAACTATAATTTTGATGACTAATAGCCTTTTGCATATTAGACCTTGAATTTTAGCTGAATTAGAAGCAACAGTCAAAAGAAACAGCTTTGCAAATATCAGGCTCTTTTTCAGCCATCTCCTAGCACAGGAGTTGCTAACACAACTACCACCACATAGCTGCATGTCAAATGTGGACAGAAATATTTGTAGCAATGATGGGAGTTGGAATGATGTTATGGAATTCCTGCTATGCTGAGACACTAAAATATGGTTTAAATTAAAACTGAAGCTAAGCGTATTATTTACTTGATGAGGTTTGTTCCACTCCTCCTCTTGGGATACCTAAAAGCAGGCTGCTATTTCTTCTTTTTTTTTTTTTAATTCCTCTGAGATGACTGATGTCCTCTGAATCAAAATGACACTCAATATCTGAGTTGCATTTGGTCATGCAAATAACACAGTGGTTTTGCTTCTGTTCCTTGAATGACCATGGGTTGTTTCTTATAACTGGGAAAGGGCAAGAAGAACCCACAGGGAATTTCAGCCTCTCAAGGAGATGTGGTATCAAGAACAGGGTCTTTTGCAAACACTGGTTTTTCCCCCCTTGTTGGGACAGTGCAGCATTCCTAGAAGCATGGTGAGTGCCAGAAAGGACTGGCAGTTGGAGAGTTCCTAACCTGACGGTGGGATCTGGATTTAATTTGCTCTGCTTTCAAATGTATGCAGTAATTGGGCTCTTGTAAGTGCCTTGGGTAGTAAAAAGTATCATTGCATCTCTGTCTGGCTTCTTTAGGAGATTTTTTTAAGGCTGAGACTAGACCTTCTGACTTTCCAGTCTGTACAGGACACAGCAGAGACTTCGTCCAGGAGACTTCCTCAGCTTCGGCTCCACTGTTGTAAAAGGGAAGTGGTCCTTGGGGAAAGAGTCAGTGTTACAAATAATTTTGGATGGTCCCTCCAGAAGCTGATTCACTGCTCAGTTGCCCTCCCTTGCAGATGAGCAGCTTTTTTCCAGTTTACAGCTGCCATGACCTTTGGGGCTGAGCTGACCGTGCAGGACTACCCAGGCAGAGATGGGTGGGTGTGCAGGGTGGACTGGGAGTGCAAGGCATCAAGGCAGTTTTGTGCTTTGCTGTGCACTGATTTTGTGCAGTATGTTCACCAATGAGTATTCCTGGGTGTCAGATCCAAGAACATCTCGCTGGGTTCACTCTGATGCACTATATCTGCAGGAGCCATCCCTGGGACTTCCTAATGTTTACTGCCCTCCTGTTGTGTTTTAACAAAAATTTGAAGCATGCAAATATGTCACGTGTACAAACTTGGATGCACTGTGCCCTCACTGCCTAACAGAGAGGTAACTTTTTGTTCTGGCTCTTGTAATGTTAAGCATGTGGACACATGGTGTGAAAGGATTTTATGAGCAAGCCTGACCAGCCTGACATTATAGTTCACTTTTCTCAGTCCAGAAATGGTGTGGTTTCTGCCTGCATGAAGCCATTGTGCAGTGATGGCCATGAACTCGCTGTGCTGAACATCTCCCTGGCACACTGTTAGGCTTTGTTTTGGATGGTACTGAGAATCCTCATTCACTTTCTGGGCTCAGACCAAGCAAGGAAAAAAAAAAAATGGCTTTCTTCTGCCATGTTGTTGGAGAAAAATGTTCCAACAGGTTTGACGTGAAATCGCTGGAATCACTTTGTTGAAAAACAAAGTAGAATATTTTGACTGTGCCAAGTCACAGGTCTTGTAAACAGAAATTATTGCTATCTGTCTTGTAGGACAGAGAGAAGGCAATCCAAGCTGTAAATAAATTACGACTAACCTGGGGTTTAAGCAGGACTTGATACACAAAGACTCACCATTCTTGGCCAACCCTGAGCCCTGGAGTCAGAGACTCCAAAACAAACCTGCTGGAAAAGCCTGACTGGAGACCTCGGCACTGGCCAGGCCATCACAAACCGTGGGCTCTGCACTGTGTTGATTTGAGAGCCAGAAAAGGTCACATAAGAGTGTACAAAATGCCTGGCTGATACATTTCTGGGCAAAGGAAGGGCTGGGGTTTGAGGCTGAGCTCTGTTGCCAATGGTGGATTTGTGGTTCCCTGAACCCCCCTGTTACCCCCAGCAAGGCACCCCCTGAACCCCAAGGTGCTCCATTCCCAGATGGGCTGTGTCACATCAGGGACATCTCCCCACTGGGCACTGCACCCAAAATACCAGTGCTAGACCTGCCAAAGCGGGAAGCCAAGAAGCACCAGGGTCTCCTGCTTAGGGTGAATATTTGGTGTGGTTTTATGAAGTGATGGAGCTGTAGCTGCTGGAGATTGTGACACCTTTTGCATGGAATGGGCTGTGTCCATAGTCCTTTGCTGTGTCTGTCTGTCTGCCCTCGGCAGTCCTCCATAAGCAGGTAGACTGAAAACTTAGAATTTATGTTTTAAAACATCCAGGTTGTGATGTATATATTTCTTTCACCCTACAGTGATGTTTCTAATCCTGTGGCTGCTAATTATTGGTTAATAATGAAGTTTTCAGAATTAATTCAGAACAGTGGTACTGTTTTATTACATTCCTTCCCTTTCACACACCATCTTGCTCAGTGGGGCTCTCTGCTGCCTGCACTGCTTGTAGCAAAGGTGACAAACCCACACCTTGAGAAACGTGGAAGTGTTTGTCGTGGAGGATGGATGTGTAGCAAGGGACAACAGTGCTGACTGCGTGTAACTTGGCCTGGAAAAGATTCAGAACTATCACCACTGAGACCAGGAAGAAGAAAAATAAGTAGAAATCTTTTCCTGTGAAAACTAAAACTTTTTTCCAGACTTGATAGTTTTGCAAGGAGATACATTTGCAATTCTACCTGGAAGCCAAAAAAAGAAGTTAGTGCATGTACATCACCAAACCCAAAGCTGCAGAAAAAGGAATTGCCGAGATCAAGAAAAATGGATATCAAAGAAACATAAAGGTTATGCTTGGGGTCCTGTTCTAGGTTGGAATATTTGTTCTTTGGGTGCAGGGCACAGTTGGTCTCCTCCCTTCTGCCCTGTACTGGGTTCCTATGTAGAGCAATCCCTTCTCATGACAGGCAGCAAGGGCAGGATATCCAGCAAAGAGCTGAGTGCAGGCAGGGTGGGGGGATGTTTTGCCCCAAGTATAATAGAAAAAGGCAAAATTTAAAACAAAGATTTTTTTTTCTTTTTTTTTTGATTCACAACAACTTTTTGTCAATGAGTTCCAGGATGAGAACTGGTTGTGGGAAGCAGGAAGACACAGATACTTGTTTTCTGGAGTGCTTCATTTATTTTCCATAACCTTGTACCAATCACTGTTTTCAGTGGTTGGAGCTTTTAAGTCCATAAAGGTGCTGTGTTATCTGTGTCTCCTTGACTTCCCATCTGGAAGGAAAAGCATCCATCTATGAACTGATGGAGGCTGATTCACATAATTGCCTGAAGACCTGGCAGACCTGACCACTTTGACTAATAATCATCCTGATTAGATGCCCTTCGTGTTCTCCCAAGAGCTTGTCAACCAGAGTTTTGATGAAGAATCACAGACAGGGCTAAAGCAACACAGAGGTCCTGCAGCAGCTGTGCCCTACTGTGGGCTCCAGAGCAGAGGAACTGAATATGAGACATCTTCACCTCTTTCTAAATCTGTGGTTGGGCAGAGGCTGAGCTTTGGAGGAGATGCCTAAAAATGGGATCATTGCCATCAGGAGTTTCTACCAACCCCAGCAATAGCCTTCATTCTCATCAGATAAAGTCCTTCACTCTGCTGAAGACAGGTCTTGGTGGGTCACCTTGAACCATTTGCAAGGAGAAATGCATGAAACTTTCTTTTGGACTGTATGGTCTCTCTCTCCTTCTCTGCTAGATCTACATGTGTCTTGTGAGAATTTTGTCAGACAGCCTTGACTCTATTTTTGGATCTCTAAGCAATAGCAGAAGCAATGGTGTGTTGTGAATATGCCCAATATACCTTGTTCTGCATGAGAGTCACCTATTTAGTTGAGGGTCTCAGCTAGGAAGGGACTCTCCAGGGAACCATGTGGGACTAACATTCTTCTATTCTCACTGGAAAACTGTAAGGAGGTTTTTTCCATCTGCCAAACTGCTTTCTTTATGAACAGAGGAACTGTGGAGAGAAAGGAGCAGCAAGACATCAAGGCCATGGAAAACAGAATGGAAATCAAGCAGCCCCTGAGCTTCTGGGGTAGGATTTGTCTGCATAGGTGGACCCAGGGCTGAGGACCAGTGGTCTCTGTGATACCATCAGAAGTCACTAACACTTACAAAAGTTGTGAGAACTCCACAAAAATAGTACCTCCTCTAAATTTCTTTACACCAAGGCAGCCTGGGGTCCTAGCCTCCCTTTGTTGGGTATTTATGAGATGCTCCCTGCTCTCCCAGGTAGTCTGTCTGAGTTCAAAGGCACTGCTGCAGTTGCCCAGGTAAGGATTATTCTCAGGAGTAATCTCCACGGGATCAGACCCTAGGTGTGCATGATAACTTATTTACACTTTGATTTATTTCTATTTTAAATGCCCTCAGTTTAAGCCTGTAGGTACATTTACTCAACAAATTCTGCTTGCTAATGTTTTCTTGGCAAAAGCTATTTTGAAAGGAAAAAAAAAACAACCCCCTAAAAGCACAAAAATGGATGACTGCCACAATAAAAAGGATCACCTGGAAGGCAACATCTTCAGCCAGACCTGTCCCAAGAGCCTTGTTTCTGTCCTAGCATGAAATAAAAGCCCCTGTGGACAGACGGGCTCCGGCTGCGCCTGTGAAAGGGAAAAAAGCCTGGGTCTGCAGGATCAAAAGGAACTGGAATCTCTGAGCAGCAGACAGCCTCTAAACCCAGCCTTGCTTGTTCTCCAGTGCTGGCACCATGTCATATGCAGCTGTGGGCAACTGATACAACCCTGCCTTGCTGTCCATCCAGGGACGAAGCTCTTTGCAGGGCTCTGTCACCTTTGTTGTCCCTCTGCTCCTGCACAGCAGGGACCTCCTGTCCTGGGAACCCTTCACTCCACTCCAGTGGCAGTTAATCCTATAACTGGGAATTAGGAAAGCTGCTTTCCATGCGTGGGCAGACAGGGACAGGGTGCCCAGGGGTGAGTGGGACTGTCTTGGCACCCCCAGCCTTCTGGCATGGCAGACCAGGGCTCAACACAACCCTACATGGGTCTGCACAGACTAAACCTAAATCGACTCTTTTAGTTTAAAACCATTACCCCATGTCCTGTCACAACAGGCCCTACTGAAATGTTTGTCCCTGTCTTTCTCATAGGCTCCCTTCAGGTATCGAAAGGTTGCAATAAAGTCTTCCTGGAGCCTTCCCTTCTTCAGCCTGAATAACCTCAACTCTCTCATTCTGGTTAAAGGAGAGGGGGAGAGGTGTATGGAAGGTGCTTTGCATGGACCACTGAGATCTAATTTAGCAACATCAAGCGCTGCCCAAGTGGCTGAGACACTGTCTTTTCGCTGCACAGGGAACCCAGCACCCAAGTGGAGTGCCCATGTCAGGAGGGATATTCCAGTACTAGATGGATCTGTACAGTTCTGAGTCTGTACACAACATCCCCTTCCTGAATGTCTTCAGAAGTTTGTTTCAGAAATGCAGCTCAGATGGCTGCATTTGGAGGATGAGTCCTGGGACAGCTCAGATTTTGGCAGTTAGTGTTGCATGGATGGCTGTAAAACCTTTAGCCTCTGGGATTTTGCAGTGGTAAGAAGAGATACCTCCATTTGATGATGATGATGACAGTAGTACTAAATCAAAGAATAAGAATAATATACATAATAATAATGTCTCAAAGTGATATTCGGAAATAATACACAGTGAATTCCAAGTCAGCTTCCCAAACCCCTTGACTGCAGTGACAGCACCCCAGGCAGCCATGCTGGGGACAGCTGGGACAGTGGCATCTGAGAGAGCAAACCTGAGTGTTCACAGGCTCAGGAGAGAAGGCAAAGCACCTGCAGTGCTTGTATTTCTGAGCACTTTCCTCATGATGAGCCAGTAAAATACAGCATATCTTCTCTTTTTCAAGCCGCGTTGTGTTCAGTGAAGGAAGAACCTTTTCTTAAAAGGGAGGCTGTGTTTTCTGAAGCCGTTTGTATGTTGGGGTGTGTTGCATCAGCTGAGAACAAATGCTGTGGGTTAGGGCATGTGATGTGGCTGGTGTGACCAACGTAACCGCATGAGCTGGCTGAGGACAGAGACAGAGGCAAAAGAGCACTTTGAAAGCTCAAGGAAGTCAAAAATCATTTTTGAAGGGACACAAAAATAAAGCTGGCATGTATCTGTCTGTCTGGTTTTAATCTACTTCCCAAGATGAGACTCTGGTTGGTGATTTTGGGTTGCTTTTTTCTGCTCAGCACATTTTCTGGGGGATTAAAAAAGCAGTCAGAAAGCGATGTTTCACAATAGTTATTCCTTTTCTTTGTGAGTTAGAGTTTGCTGAGAGTTTATATGCTGCTTTTCATTCGAAAAAATGGTAAAAAAAAATCAAACTTTGTTGGTTATTTTGGCAACCAGTTATTTTCCAGACAATTCACCTGTGTATTACCTGGACTGGTCAGAAAACTAAATATCTTGAGGGTTTAGAAAAATGATTATGAACTTGATCATTCATAAATACTTTTCTTATAAGAATATAATTTCTGTAGAAAATATTATTGACCAAAAGAAACCCTAAAATCCACATGGATTTTTTTTTTATTTACTCTTCTAATATACATGCAGCTATCTTCTTGCATGTCAAATATACATGATCATTTTGGATGCAGTTGATTTATTTAACATAGGCAACAGAAATGTTAGGGAATTTTTAAAGATGGTACCCACGTCAGTATTTTGGCTTCTAAACAAACGGCCTCACTGTTTGGATGTGCACACATTTTCCACATTTTCTCATCGTGTTTTGTCTTCTGTTAATAGTCAGCTTCTGTTATTGATGGGAGGCAACATGGGCAGCACCCTGACAGTCTGGCTCTTTATTTGGTTGTGTAACTCCAGGCACTGCAACTTTGGCCGTGAATGTTTGGCTGTCACCCACGTTATGCAGTGAGCAGGAATCTGAAATTATGATGACGGGTATTTATTGTTTGTGTTCTGACATTTTTTCAGGATCCAGCTGAGTGCTGTGCTTGCTCCTTCCAGGCACAGCTTGTACATATGGGGAAAAAGGGGGTTTGCCCTCTGCATCCTTTGACCAGACGTGGAGCAGGAGGGAAAGGGGAATCAGCTGGACCAGCCGTGTCCTGGCCATCTGCACAGGCTGGCCAGAGAGGTGCATAGATTTTAGGGAATGAGTCAAACATTACTCTTTAAAAGGGGGTACTCAGGCAGGGATTTTGGAGAGTTCATTATGGACACAAGGAGAGGAGTTCTGGAGGTTGTTAGGGATTTGCAGCAGCCCCCCTTCCCGGGCAGGAATCCCTGCAGGGTTCCCTGGGCGTGGGCTGTGGGGGGAGACCTGTCTTGGTCCGTGCTGCTGTCTGATAAGCTCTGTCCCAGCTGGTTGCTTTCACAAGAGTTATTTTCAACCAAGCAAGAGTATTAGGCAGCCAGATTAGGGTCTAAGGTTTGGCTATTGTATCTAGAGCAATTAAAGCAATTTCGTTCTGCAGATGTTATGGGAGAACAGCCTGTTGGCTTCATCTGGAGCTGTGCCTGTGTAAGGAATCTCAGACTTTTGTGGGTGAGATTCGGTTTATTGCTTCTCTGTCCTCTACTTAGACACCTCCTCGAATCCTGTGTCTGCAAAGCATTCACAGCTCCAATCTCTTGATGTTGTCCTCTGGCCAGCACTGGTGCTGGCTGTGGAGTTTCCAAGGTTTAGGAGAGTCTTGAATTGGAGTTACACTCTCCTGCTCACTCTCTGGAGAGGACATGTTGTCCACCAGCCATTTGCACATTAATGCTAAAGAATACAAACCTGGAAGACCATTTCCTGGCATTTCTTCTTCTGATTTCCCTCTGAGTTGTAAGTCCTGCTTCTGAGGGGCAAATGGACCTAAATCCTGGTGTAAGTAGATGCTTTTTCTTCTGGGCTGGCAGCCCTCCTAAGAGGGCTTGAATTCCACATGCAATCCCTTGTTTTGGAAGGGTTACCCTGAAAGTCCAGGTTACTTCTAATAGCTGGGCAGCTATGGACCAGGTAGGATGACAGTACTCCTCTAGAAATGTCCCACATTCATGCTTTTATGTGCAGTGCTGTTGCAGAAATGCCTGTGGCTGTTGTGAAGGAGCAGGAGCAGCGATGGGAGACAGGCTAAGCCCATGTGCAATCTTAACTGTAATGAAGCAGTATCTGGGGCAGAGCATGGCCCAGGCTTGGTCCTGCATGCCATTCCCATGGTCCTGCGTGCCATCCCTTGGGTCCTGCGTGCCTTCCCTGCTCGCTGCTGCATGACTGCATCAGGGCTTTTGGTACGTGTAAGTGAACCCACAGCCATGGAATATGCCTCTCCTTAAAATTAATCTCAACATAGGGGTGGTCTCCCTGAACACATCCTGTGCTTTGGATGAAGCCCGATTTTCCCCCTGTTCTGGGACATTTATACCTTTCAAACCACACACTGAAACGCCGCTCAGGCTTTCAAAAGCCGACTGCTGGGGAGGTTGTTTTGGTTTCCCCAGTGCACAGTGCTCTGTCTGCCTCTGCTTTGTCTGCCCCTCTGCCGCCCTCCCCAAGCCCAACCCGGCCATGTGGCCGGGGATTCATGCCTTGGTTGGAGTTCTCTCATTTAATTTTCATGCATCATTTATAGCTTTCTGTGGTGATTTCATAAAGTGAATGTATGTGGTTAATGCAGGGGGCTGACTGGGAGCTGGTCATGCAGCTGTGACAGAATGGTTGCTCCCTGCCTTTGTCATTATTTTCTGTACTTGGAGTGTGTTGGTGAGAAACCACTTCTGGACCAAATATGCAGACTTGAAACTCAATTGCTTTCCTGAGGAAAAAAAAAAAGAATTGCCTTCCCTTTCCTGGAAATCTGGAAAATTTCCCACACACGACTTCTGCCCTTCAGGCAGACATCATCATGAGCTGAAACCAAGCAGGGAAACCCAGAGGTGACTAATTTAAGAGAAGTGCAGGGCTCTACTCCTGTGAAATGATGGCAACTCCTGAAACCAAGCTGAAAACCAACATCCAGCTGCCAGCAGGAGTTTGCACAGGAAACCTGCCTTCTGGTGTGGCAGCTGCACTCACAGCCCTTGTGTTGTGCCCTCCTTAGGGCACGTTGTGTGGCCTTTGATGAGCAAAAGTAGGCCTGAAGGGGACCTGGTAGAGAGATTTTGAAGTATAGTTGAGAGCAGGTGTCCTCCCTTCCCCACTCTTCCCCTTTTCTTGGGTCAGCCCATTAATTTCACACATTTATTTGATATGTTTAATAGATTTGCTTAAGCTGAGTGAGAGCATGCATTTCTGGTTGCTTGCATTAAGTTGTTTGCTGGGTTGATGTGTATCATGTTAGGATAGAAATGACTAATGAGGGGAAGAGAACAAGCCTGTCCTTATTGATTTCCATCTGGTTTGACTGGCGGCACTTGGAAATGGCACAAGAACTGTGTCCAATTTGAAATGCCACATGTTCATGGGCTTGTGCCACCACTGGGAAGGTGATGGAGCAGCTGAACAGATGGCCTTGAGTAGGGGTGACCAACCAACCACCATGGACCCCAAAAAAGGTCTATATACAAGTGGACAAGTTTGATTTGTTGTTTTTATTGGGCCAGTTCAGTGCAAGTCCCACCCCTGGGGTCCATGAAGTTGGGCAGCTCTTATGAAAAGGACCTTAATGCTTGCTGGGCTGAAGCTCCAGAGAGGATGTGCAGGGTAAAGTGTGGTGAAGGATGGAGAGCACGAGTCCCTGAGAGCCAGGATGGAAACTGGAAGTGATACTTAGAACATGGTTTGCACCCAGGACAATGCCTGACTGGAAGGTTTAAACCGAGAAATGCACTAATGGCTTTGAAGATAACTCAGAGGCGATGCTTCAGCCATGAGATTTGGGAATGGGTATCCTTTTGGGAAGGCAAGAGGTTAGCAAGTACATCCAGTCTCTCTGCTGGATGACATGCAGGAAAAGCTGGACTGGGATCCAGAACATAAAGCAGTGATAAGGAGACATGTTATGACCTTGTCTGCTGTTAGCGGCTTACACAGCCTGCCAAGGAAAAACCAGCCTGTGTTACAAGAGCCATATGGTATTTTACTAACTCAGTGTGTAAATCCCTAATACAATTACAAGATCCAACTTCCATGCAGAATTAGAGCCTTTATGCTGCTTTATCTGGAGGAATTTCTGGATCACTCCAGATTGTTGATGTAGGGAAGGAATAAAACATATATGGATGGACAAAAGGGCAGGGATCCATCAGCCTCCTGGTCTCTGCTGTGAAAAATCCTCTTTTTGGCTCTGGAGCTGGCCCTTGGCTGTCCAATCTCACAGCAGCAGATGTCTGTTTTATTAGAGAGTTTGTGCAGGAATCCTGAGCAAGGTCAGGATTTCCATAGGATTTCCATCCCCAGGGTAGGGGCCGAAGGGAAGAATCTTTGTACTCTCAGCCTCCTCTTCCCTGTTGGATTTTATCTGGATCAGATGTGTGAGTGCAGGAGGGAAAGGGGTGCCTGTGGTGTATGGGGGTGGCTCTGAACATGCCAGCACTGAAGGTGCTCAGGCCCAGAGTGTGGGTTGCTGATGGTGATGGACATTGAGAGAAGGTACTGGAGAAGGTCTTGGGTGAATTTGGGGAGATTCTGGCTGAAGGCAGACATGTGTGATGCAATCAGTGGAAGTGCATCATGTCCTTATGGGTGGGTTTGAGAAGCAGGGCATGGCTAGAGCCAGTTCCCAGCAAATCATCTGCTTGAAGATCTCCTTCTTAAAAAAATTCAAAATGGGTTAAAATTTGACAATTTAGACTACTTCTTTTTTTTTTTTTTTTTCTTAGAGGCTTGGACCTTTAAGCACCAGAACCTGCTGCTTTGTAAAAGCCTGAAGAGTTCAGCAAAAAGTGACTGAAAATGTGGGCACTTGCAGCTCTTTCAGGAGAAAGACATGAGCCATGGTGCTTTTTCCTGTTCTGAGAACCACAGCTGAAGGAGGGACTGTTGGGCTCCAGGTCCTTCGCTTGGTTCCCTGGGAATCTTGGTGGGTGTCTTGTTTTCCAGACTGTAGCAGTCTTCATGTGCTAGAGCATAGACCCACGCACCTTTTTTCTTGTTTTGGCCTGGACAGGTTTACCCTGGTGTTACCCATGTCTTCTCCAGGGATTCCTGGAAAGGCCTCCAGGAACATACAAATTTCTCTCTTAATTCCAGTATATGAACCTCTCTAATGCGCACTACATTATTTGCAGATGAGAAGGGAAATAATATTATTAATAAGCCATTAAGTGCTATGAAGGGACTTGTCTGGGCTTAATGGTATCAATATTGAAGGACAGCCTTGAAACTGAGCTGGGACATGCTCTCCTTTTCCCTGCAGCTATTGCAAGTAATTTCTCCCTGCCTCAGTTTCTTCCTCTCATAGAACTGGCTGGGAAGCATGTCCTGTCCTGCTTTGTGCTTCCCATGGAAAGATACCATTGCTCTGGTTTTATTTGCTGTAAAATGCCAGCTGGGCACTCAGTGAAACAACCTCCCTTTTACCCCTGTTGGAGAGAACGTGGCTCTTGTCTAGATGGTTATAACTGTTTAAACTGGTCAGATGTCTCGTATGGCTGCACAGAGCGTGGGTTTTGGCTGTGCTGTCTCTCTTTTCCATGCATTCCTATTTCTGAGGGAATTGCTCTGTGCTGGAGCATTTAATTGCAAAGCCTGGCCCTGTCTCTGCCCACCCGCTGGAGGAGACCACGGGATGGGAACGATTTACCCGGGGGCTTGTCAGGTGGTGGTTACCATCAGTTTAGAGCCCGAAGGAGGGCAGTGCCATGGGGTGAGGTGCATGAATAAGAAATATGCTTTTAGCAAGAGCAGGATCCCGCAGGTGGTACAGTCCAGACCTCATCCCCGGGGAGTCCTGTGTCCTTGAGTCCCAGCGGGATGGGCTCATCTTGCTGGGATGGGAGACACTGTCTCCACAGGCATATTGAGTCTTCTGGATGTCCCTGGTAGCCCATGTCAGGCTGGGGTAAGGGTGATGCTGGACCACTTTCCCCCACTCCCTGCAACTCTGTGCATGGCAGGCCCAGGCACTGGACTGGGGACAGTGACTTCTTTCTTGCTGTGACCGTTTGGCAGCAGGTTTCTGTGCACAACCTGCATTTGTTTTGATGGTTAGAACTGCAGTAATGCATTGGTTACCTGAAGTTTTCATTGAGATAAGACTTTCAGAAGCGTATTTGTTGGTCCCTCGTATAGTAATTACTGCTTGCTCAGAGACTGGCTTCTCTGAGCCCATAGTCAGACTATCTCACTCTTTTATTTTAAAAAACTTGAGAAGTTCTTAAGTGCTCTTACAACCCTGGAGCAATTTTAACATGAGTACAAGTATATACACATACCATCAGGGATGAAATTGTTGAAAGCTCATTCAATGAAATGGCCAAAACGGTGGCCATAAATTCAGAGGAAGTGGACATTATCTGCTGATTGACCTTCTTGGAACGTTAAACAGCTTTTGCTTTTGCCTTGAGGCATCTGGCTGCCTGACATGGCCAATTATCCTATGATAACATCAACTTCATTGGGTCTTATTGCTTCATTATGAAACTGCTTTAGCTGATAATGCATTGCGATTAGCAGGCAAATATTCTTGGGAAGGGAGATTACTCCTCACCCACTGTTTGGCCTCAGAGCAGTGCAGTTTGTCTGCCTGCAGCGCAGAAGGCAATGATGTGGGGAAGGTCCTTTCCAGCTCCCGGGAGCTGCTCTGGCAGCAGTGATGCTGCTTCCTCTGCTTCCCTCTCTCAGTTTCCCATTGCCTCCCTGGATGTTTGGATCCTTTTCCTGCCCAAGTGAAATAATTTGTAACTATTTTTATTTGTGGCACAAAGAGTGCCAGCACATAGCCATCGCTGGGGGAACAAAAATACCAGTACTTTGTCATCGCTTGCCTGAAGCACGGACTCCTTTCCTGTCATAATCACAGATGTGCATAAGACTTTGTGCCACAATCCAATCTGGCACGTTCCTCCCTTTTTGTCCACATCACTAGATGGAAACAGAGCCTCTTCACAGAAGCTCTTTATCCATACACCCATCTTCTCCTCCTGACCCGTGGTGGATCAGAACTCATGGCCATGACAATGACTGGTGGCAGTGCAGATCCAACACTTGTGAACCCACTGTGATTCTGCTCAGTGCCCCATTCCTGGAGTCCTGCTGCTCTGAGAGACTCCCCACTTCCACTGAAAAGGGGAGAATAGTCCCTAGGGAGAGTGAAAAGCATGAAAATACTGATTATCTTTTGCAATTTTTTTTTATTTTCTCTTTGGAGTGGCCAGACGTGTGGAGAGATCTGGTGGAGGTGCAGCTTGTCTTGAGGAGCAGTGGGGAGCCTGTCCTCCCTCTGCCCCCCACTGCAAGTGTATCAGCACGTTATGGGTTTCAGTGTCATGTGATAAGTTATAGTGTCCAAAGCGTGTATGCATGGTGCCTGTGGGAGTCAGCAGGGAGATTTTAGGGACACAAACACTCTTACCTGGTGAATATACTGCAAGTGCTTGCGTTTGCTGGGCACCCTTCCTGTGCACCAGCCACTGGGACATGCTGTGGACATGGAGTCACCCAGCAACAGGGTCCTGCCCAGGCTGGAGTCTGCCTGTGCCCCCATCCCTGTGTGCTGCCCTGCTCCTGGCAGCACCCATCCTGCCTGCAGGGCTGGGCTGGAGCCGTTTTGCTGTTGGGGCTTTGTCCGTGGCTGGAGGACAGTGAGGGTCCAGATGGGAGCAGCTGAGGAGGGGAGATCAGAGGCTTAAGGAAGCCAGGGGAAATCAGCGGGCCTGGCACAGCTGAAGAGGGAAGATCAGAGTCCCGGAGCAGCTGTGGGGGAGATTGGATTAGTAGTTGAGAGATCAGAAGCCCGGACTGACTGGGAAGGGTGGAACAGACAGGCGAGGAGTGAGGAGATCAGAAACCCTGCTAACCTGTAGAGCAGTTCAGGTGGGTCATGGCAGCTCACAGGGGTGAGACCAGATGAGGTAAGAGCTTTGCCAGTGCTGCCTACGTCTGCTGGGCTTTCATATGAGTCAGTGTATTGGATTTGCATCTCCCCAGGAGTGCACTGTGTCCCCAGATCAACAGCAAGAGCTCCCACCCTGCTGAATCCACACAATACTGAGTGTGACATGGGTGATAACACAGCAGCTCTTCCCAGGGATGCCATCTGGGTGAGTGGCTGTTTGCAGCAGGAAAACACCGTAGCAATTACACTGTATTTCAGTCAAGAGTTCCCAAGAGCTGATAAAATGCTGCAATCCCTGCTAGGACCTCGGCTGCATTGCTATGTAATGCTCCCTCCCACCTTCAGACACCCTCCACCAAAGGCTATGTTTGGCTAAATAGAGCCTTGACATCCTGCTCCTGCCCATCCAAGCATGGCAACACAGCAATTGTAAGGGAGAAGGAGCTGTTTAAGACAGATAACTGAGGAAACAACAGCTGTGCAGCTTCAGAGGTGGCACACTGCTGTCACCGTGCAGGTACACCACCCCTGGAACCCACCCCTGGTATCATCTCTGCACCAATTCTTAGAGCACCAGCTCCAGACAGACACAGTACCTGTGCTTGCAGCTGTCTCCCTCCTGCTGGGATCCGGAGGAGCCCCACCCTTGGAGAGCAGCCCCCAGGAGGGTGAGCTGGGGCACAGGGGGGTGAGACCTGCCTGGCAGAGGAGACAGCCCAGGGGGGAAGTGGGCTCCTGCCTCTGCTGCTGGTAGTTGGTCAGCACTTGGGAGGTTTGTGTTTCTCTGTCTGGTTTTCCCAAAGGAGAAAGAGGAGTGAAGGTGGAAGGAAAAGCTTTCTAGAGAAGAGAGCACTGACCACTTCTCTGGGCATGTGCTGATCTGACATTAACTGCCTATTAATATTCCCTTTCTTGTGCATCTCCTCCTTCCCTCCAAGCGATGTGGCTTTGCCTCCCAGTGCTGGTTGCTTGGTGACAACATCTGAACATGATACAGAGGTGTTGGGTCACCTTCCAGAGCTGTAGAGATACCTGGTGGAGGGGTGACTGGGGGTCACTCAGTGCTGCCCCCAAATCCACTGTCCCCAGTTTTGGGTTTGGTTGCTGGTTAAAGGGACAGAGCTCTGGCTGCCTGGTGCTCCCACCTTTGGAGGTATCATCTTGGACCTTTGCCATGTGGAGCTTTGCTACTGCAGCTGGTGAGGACAGTGTGTCCTGGGCTCCTTCCAGCTCAGACTTTGGTGTCCTCCAGGTGCTGGGCAGAGCCGTGCATGGCTGGATGGAGGCAGATTTATGGAGCATGACTAATCATTTCGTTGAGCCTTTCAGGCCCCGAAGGTGGGCTCAGACTCTGAGGACACAGGGTCTGAAGGAAAGGGAGTGAAACAGGACCATTCAGAGCAGTCTTGGGATTGGTTTTGTGGTCACAGGCAAGACATAGATGGACCTTGTGTGGAACTTCCGGGTGTTTTCCTGTCTCCTCACCTGCTTTCTTCTATTTCCAGTTTGAGTTCATCATTTTGTGATGTTTCACTGACAGGGCAGATGTGCCTGTCTGGGATGGGGGGCACTGCAGCACAAGCTGAGCATCCCTGTGCTGGCACTATCCCCACTGCCATGAGGGGATTGAAGCCACACACTATCTCCCTATGCTGGAGGCAAACACAGCTCCACTCCACATGCCTGGGGTTCCTAAAGCCACAGCAGATCCTGCCCCATGAAACCTGCAAGTACCAACTGCTGGGGCTTGGGATGTGCCTGCAGGACAGCTTAAATGGAAAGCTAAGACAAGCTCATGCAAAAAGGTAAAGCAGAGGAAGTGGAAACCTGTAAAACCTTTGAGCCATGTTATTTGCTAAGCTGATAAAAGGTAGAGTGCATAAATTTATGAAAAGGGGAAATCCCTGCTGTATTCTTATGGGCTGCTCATGGTTTCACAGTTAAGTAAATATAGTCGAGAATAAGACCAGTTTAAAGGGAATCTGAGAACATAATGAATCTCAGAGAATTAACTGAATAGCTTTCTTCTGAGATTGCAAAACCACAGTGTAATGTAATGTTTAAATACCAATGTGGCTTCAGTATTACATAAAATAACCAAACAGAGATAAAACCACTGTTCTGTCCTAACATCAGCTGGTAATCTTATTACTGAGTTAATACAACCACATGTATTATGATTATCATTTCCCCCTAACTTGACAGGCTAGGTGAAGGAATAAAAAATTGTCAGAAAACGAGCACACACTGGTTTTGAAGCTCACCAAGCTGCAAAGCCTGATGCAAAGCCAAGCCTGGTGCCCCGGGCTACACTGTGCTGCCAAAATGTTACCACCCCAGAATTGGATGGGGCAGGAGGGAAACCTTAATGTTGGGGTGTCTGGAGGAGTTTGGAGGATGCCTCATACTGCTGGTGTCAGCCTTTGTGTAGCATGGAAATGACTGTGTTTCTGGGTAGGGTGGTGAGAGAGGTGAAAGTGTGTAGTGGCTGCTGGTTTTCAGAGGGAAAGCCCAGTGTTTCCAGTCTCCTGGGGTGCACATGGCTTCTGAACTGAGTCAGGACATCCCAGAGGCAGAGACTGGTGCAGGGATTGCCTGTTGGGACATGGTGTGTCCCATGATGGATCAATTTGACACTCCATTGCATCCTTTTACATGGTCTGAAGGGGAAAAAGTGAAAAATTTACCATGGTTTTGTGGCTTTGGTCTATCAGTCGTATTACTGGGAGACTGACAAATGGCCATACTTTGGCTGCCAGCTTTCCCTGTGCAATGCACCATGCTAACACAGCCTTCCTTGCTGCAGCATCCTGGGAGGATGGAGATGAACATGCAGGAGGAGCAAATGCTCTCCAGACCTGTCCACATCCATCCACAGCATCTCTGAGGGCAGCAGAATCCCAGCACGAGGAAGCCAGGAGGAAGCAATGAGCAGGGGGAAATCAGTTATAAATGAGTAACTGTAATCAAAATTAACTACGTGCTTTTTCAGTGAAATTACTGCCCTAATGGTCCCCAGTTATATCTGTGATTTGGAGTAAGAGCCATGTGTTGTGGTCAAACCAGGGGGTGTGTGGCTACAGCTGCAAAGGGAGCAGCACCAGGGATGCTTGTTCATGGCATCTGTAGATGTGGTGTAATCAGGATGCTACCATGGCTCCTTTGGGACCATTTTTTCATGTTGTGTGGGAACAGTGGCCAGTATTTTCAGTGCTTTGGCAATTTCAAGGTCTCCCACTGGCACAAGTCTTCTGGCTGCCTTGGCCGGGGCTCAGTGAGACAGGGAAGCCCCTGGTCACACACCCAGGGGTGTTGCAGATCTCACAGTGTTATTTACAAAAGATGCCAAGATGGCTTGGCCCAGGGAAAACAAACACCTTCACATCCATGCTCATAGCTGAAATGATTTGCTCAGCTTTGAATTATAGTCCAAATGTTTTGAACTCTGGGATAATGCTGCTCACCAAACCCAGTACCTGAAAGGCCTCTTTTATGTGGCTATTACTTTGGTGACCAAAGTGCCAGGGTTTTACAAGAGCTGCTTATCCTTTGATAAAACAAAATCAGTGAATTTATGCTGACAGCTTCAGATGCTGTGGAAACCTGAGCAACTTTCACCAGCATATGTTGCTTGCTGGATCCTTCCTTAAGAACAAACCACAGAAGCATCTTTAGTAATTTAATGAGCAATAAAGAAGACTATAAAAACCCAAGGATAATTAAATGCAATGATAGATTTTAGCACCCTAAATGGTTACCAGAAGTGCTTAATCAAAACTAAGGTTTCTCCTAGGCAGAATGAATGGCTCTTTGTTGCCCCATAATAGAAAACGTTTAAAAATAAAATGCAGATAAAGATTTGGGATAGCATTGGAATAACAGAATCATTAAAAATCATCATAAACTGATGCCCCTCTGATGCTTGAGTAAAACAAATAAAACAAGGCAAAATTAGGGAACTGTTTTGTATATTGCTTTGATCTTTGCTTCACCTTTTGAAAATATTTATGAAGGGTACTTTAATAAAATTTGCCTTGTCAGTTTTCGATTAGGAAAAGGAACAAATAGATTGACAGCGTTAAAGGTTAGTCAGGGATGTGATTTTTTTTTTTCCCTTCAGCCTCCTGATCTGGGGAGGTAAATCCTAGATCATGAAACATTGGCTACCTAGGCAGAATGAAGGGTGATGTGTGTGTGTGTGCTGTCAGGATGGAGTGTACTCCAGCCTTGCTGCTGCTCTCGTTTCAACAGCACAAATAGGAAACTAAGAAAGGCACCAGCATTGCCACAAATTCTTTCTTAATACAATAGTCTTTGGGAAAATCAGTGGATTAATTACACATTTTTATGCAATAATGTGATGCTAATTGTTTATACTAAACCACATTTGCTTATGTAAATTATCTTAATTGGAAAATTCCTTAATTTAGAATTGTGATAGAGTGTTAAATGAGGAACTGTGGAGAATGTCAAGGCAATCCTGTGCAGATGATGGTCTGGTGTAATTCAGGGTGACCTAATCATTAACTCTGGCACTAATTTCTCAGATAAATACTAAAGTACTTGAAACACAGGGGCTGTAATTCTAACAGTTCGTGGCCTGATCCTGCCCTCACTTTTTCCCAAGCCTTCCTTGTGACCATGAGGGAAGGAATGAGGAGGGGGCCTGACCCTGGACCTCTGCTGGTGGTACCTGTGTAAGCACAGCATTTGTCACAAAAACATCTTGTTTGCAAGGAAATCAAGAGGGATCTTTGCACTGGGTTTGGGTTACTGAGGTGTCCTCTGGCCAGGTTGGCCTGTTGTTTGTTGCTGGAAATTTGTAGCACCCAGTGAATAAAAAATTACTTTGGAGAAGTCTTTGAGCAAATTACCAGGATAGAGCTTAGACCTGTAAAGAAGGATCGTGAACAGCCCTTCCTGTGGGTACCACTGCTCTCAGCACTGTAGCTGGTGTGAGGTGTGCATCCAGTTGTGTTCCTCAATCAAATACCATCACTTTCTCATCTTTAGTGAGCAAAAACTCCCAGCAGCAAGGAAACTGCAACCAAGTTCCGTGTTTGCCACAGGTGAGGTGTTTGGGCTCAGTTCTCCTGATCACCCCTTTACAGCTCACTTTGTACCCAGGCTGATTCCTACAGAGGTACTTTCCCAAGGCTATAGGTTGTCCTGGCTGATTAAGGATAAGATGGGATATGGTCAGAAGGCTTCTTGGAGTAAGTTGGTACAGTGCTGTTGAAGGTATCAGAAGAGCCTGTTAAATTAAGAGACGCCTAGGGGAAAATAATTTTTCCTATATGAAAAAATGCAGAGCAGCCTGGCTTGGCTCAGAAAGGGCAGATTGTCATTGGTGGAGGTAATTTCTCTGCAGGGAATGTCTCTGAGCAGCCACTGGCATGGGCAGCCAATATAGCCCCTCTAATTCCTCCAGAGTATGGCCTCATTGCCCCATGGCTGTTTGTCCTCCTTGCTATGCTGCAGACTTATCTTGGCTCTCACCCTTAGGATTCTGTCACACAGCATGCTCTCACCACACATGTAGGATTCCCAAATCTTGTCCCACCACCCCAGTGGGGCAGGATCCCTGGCTATGGGACCCTTCTGCTTCCCCAGGGATGCAATAGGACAAGAGGACATAGTCTTAAGCTGTGCCAGGGAAGGTTTAGCTTGGACATGAGGAGGAATTTCTTCACAGAAAGGGTGATTAGACATTGGAAGTGCTTGCCCAGGGAGGTGGTGGAGTCACCATCCCTGCAGGTGTTTAAGGAAGGACTGGATGTGGCACTCAGTGCCATGGTCTAGTTGACATGATGGTGTGAGGTCATAAATTGGACTCGATGATCTCAGAGGTCTTTTTCAACCTAATTGATCCTGTGATTCTGTGAACCCGCAGGAGGTGCATCCCTCCATCCTGGTGCAACGTGCAGGAGACCTCAGCAGCCCTAACTTGGCATCTGCTTTCAGCCACCAGCACACGGCATCACCAGGCTGGGGAGGGGTTTGGAGAGCTGGGGACCCTTGTGACCCCAGGGAGGGCTCTCCTGCTGCAGCCCTGACTGCCGAGGGTGCGTGCTTTGGTGCTGAGGTGGGTGCCGGGTGGTGCTGGCCCTGGTGCCGAGGTGGGTGCCGGGTGGTGCTGGCCCTGGTGCCGGGGTGGGTGCCGGGTGGTGCTGGCCCTGGTGCCGGGGTGGGTGCCTGCGCTGCTGCCCGGGTGTGGCGCGGGCAGAGCGTGCCATGGGGACACATCCACCCGCTTTGTTCGAGGTGCGGGGTGGAACCAATGCTCAGAACTTCAAAGCTCCCCCGTGTCATCCCGCCCGGGGCCGCCGTGCTGCAGCCTTTTTCACCAGCGATTAGACACGTAGGTAGGTAGATGAGCGGAAATGCTGGGCCGTGCCCCCCTCGTCCCCCCCGCCAGCCCCTTTGTACTCCCTGCCACAAACCCGGCCAGGAGCAGCCCGGCCTTTTTGCCTGTATTATTCTCACCATCTCCCTGACAGGCGTAGTAATATATAGAGCTATCTCAAGCTGGGACTGTTTGAATGAGGAGAGATTGAAAAAAAAAAAAAAAAATTAAGAATGAGATTTGAAGTGTCTCACCGGAGCTTCAAGCTACAAACTGCTGCTTCAGGAGGGTGTGGGGATGGAGGAGCCAAAATTGCAGCCAGGGAGAGGGAGGCTGGCCGGGCTGCCCGCAGGAGTAGGGAGAGCTGAGCTGCATCGCTGTGTATGTGTTGTCATCACTTAATACACATTATCCAGGAGAGTGAAGTGTGCTAGTGATCAGATGGGACTCTGCTAGTGCTGCATTTAAAATGGTTTTTTTACTTTGACTCAGCAAGTCTTCTGATGGGGGGATGAGCATCACCCTTTAAGAGCTGAGATCTAGTTAAATATTTTCAGCATAAAACCCCCAGGCAGTGTCTTTGTAGCCACAGCAGTGATATTTCACTGTATCATATTCCCAGAAGAGTTATGTCCTGGATCACTATCACTGGTCACAGTCTAACCATAATTAAAGGGGGGCGGGGTGGGGGAAGCAAATATTCTTTTTTTGTTCATTTGTTTTAGTTAGACTTTTTTTTCTTCATTTTGCTTGTGGGGATTCACAATGTATTTTCTTAAGAGTGTCTACTCTTACTGCTATGTAAAGATTGTCAGTCTGGAGCATCATAAAGAAAATGTATCTGAAACACTTGCTCAGTGGAGTCTCAGAGGCACTAGGCTGTCCAAAAGTGTTAATGCAGGCAAGCTGCTACTAAAGGAGCTTTTGCAGCTCCATCAGACGTATTAATTTTGAAGGGTGTTTCTTTGAGCATTAAGCCTTTCTCATGCTACATGCTGTTGGCACTCTTTTGTCTTACAAACCTTTTAAAATTTATCCCAGGACACTTCAAGTTGAGGCTTTCTCTTTTTTGGGGGGGGCGGGGGGTTTTTTGACACTGCCTGTTTTCTGTCTTAACTCGGTAAACTAAGAATGGATGAAGGGCTGGGTGAGAATTTCAAACTCCCTACAGGATAGTTTGGGAAAAGATGATATGGAAAGAGGAAAAACAAAAGCACATGTTGCCAAATGTATGCATATTTTACATCGCCGTTTTGTATGGTAAAAGGGGCTGTTTTGTGTGTATTTTCAAGACGTAGAGGGATTAAAAGTATTCAAATACTTTGGCAACTCTGGCACACTCTTTTTTTTTTTTCTGTCATAAAGCACTTGTTCTGTAACTGATTTGGACTGTTATTAAAGAGTAGTGGGTTTACTAGTTATCATAAACAATTTTCATGGTTACCAAGGTGATGTTACTAGAAAATTCAAAATACATTACAAAGTAAGTTTCTTTGGAATGAAAGCAGAGGTGTATTGGGTAACTGCTGTTTAAATATGTGATTTTTAGGAAGATTAGGACTTGATCTGGAGCTGATGCAAGCCGATCTAGTGACCCTGCAGCCAAGGATGCCCATGGCACTGCACCTGCTTATGGTCAGGGGGGGGAATCTGTCCTTTGGCTCAAACTCGTGTCCATTCACAACCCACATCTCAGCACATCCCTCTGAGGATGTGAACATCCAAACCACCCTGGCCTGCTTGTCCTTGTGAATGATTATAAGTCCCCAGTGGAGGACACTGGAGTCAGCTGGAGCTGCTGATTTTGTGGAGCTTTAGATCCAACCCCTGGACCGATGCAAATATTTCTGGTTCGCACCGTCACGAGTCCTGAATGTATTTTCTGGTTCTGCCACCAGCAACAGCAAATATCACAGATATATATATAGGTACATATTCAACAAAAGAAAGAAAACTGGTTTCCTATGGTTGTACTTGATAAATGAGTTATGTTATGGTAATTCATATTGGTGATGGCTTTACACTGAAAGAGGGAAGGTTTAGATTGGATATCGGAAAGAAATTATTAACTGTGAGAGTGATGAGGGCCTGGCACAGATTGCCCAGAGAAGCTGTGGCTGCCCCATCCCTGGAAGTGTTCAAGGCCAGGCTGGATGGGGCTTGGGGAAACCTGGTCTAGTGGAAGTTGTCCCTGCCCATGGCAAGGGATTGGGATGAGATGATCCTTAAGGCCCCTTCCAACCCGACCCATTCTATGAGTCTGTGATATTGCCAGTTTTTGAGGTTTGTTGGGGTAATCATAAAGTTCTGGGCCATATATTAAAATCTCCACTTTTGGGGTCAAAAACATGATTTGGAGAAGCAAAAGGTCAGAAACTTCTAAAAGAATTATATACATTCTTCAGAAGGAGCTGTGTGATTTCTAAGCTTAGTTTATCAATCAGGAGATGGGAAATTAATGTTCCCAAGACCTGAACTCCCCAGCCTCCCTAGTGTCTCATGCACATCAGGCCGTGGCTGCTGCAGATGGATGAAGACAGAGGCTGCTTCCATGGGTTGTTCTCTTAGAGGGAAAATCTCAGCCTCCAGTGTAGTGGTTGGTGTCTGAGAGAACCTGGAGGAGCTGACATGGAAAGGTTGCCTGTTCAGTGTCTGCTCTATAAATAGTGCTATTAAATCTGACTTTTAAAAGCACTGAAAAGTCCTGTGAGACGAGACACGCAGCCAGGAAGCACTTATGGCTGGGGCGTGTCCGCCTACCAAGGTGAAATGCTGAAGCATCTGCTCCTCAGCTGCTCTGAGGGTACTGTAAAGCCCAGAGAAATCACAACCCCTCCCATCCCTGTAACAGGACCTCTCCTGCCTGTCTGCTGCCAGGGTGGTGAGACAGCTCAGGAGGGCTGGCAGGCACCCACTCACATCTGGGCTGTATCTTCAGCATTCAGGTTCTGGCCCCCCAGAAGTTGGTGTATCCACACTAATCAGCAACACCTTGGTTTAATATACACTGAGACAGGTTTTCCATGCTTTATATTTAAAATGCAATATGGAGAACATATTAATGTTCTTGAGCAAAGTCTATTTGGGAAGGAAAATGCCAACCAAGTGTGACAGAATCCATGTGAAAAGGAAGTAACTCCTTTTTTTCCATCTCAGCAGAGCTGTCCCAAGGCCAACATGGTGAGGAGCATTGAAGGAATTAAAGCAAATCTAAAATATTCAAGTTCACTAATTAAAAACATTGTTACATCTCTCTGGTGGTAAAATAGCAAGCTGCAATTTCTGCTTCTTTCTTCAGAGGCCCGGCCTTACCTTGAAGGGATTGAGAGGATTAATGGACTAGAAGGTAACAGACAAGGGGTGCAGAGAGCTTCAGATAGAAGTGTGTGGCCAAGTTATCAGTTTAAGTAAATATGAAAACATCAGTAGTGCATGAAAGTCATATTTTAACTAGAGACAGCCCTGCCTGTTTGGAGTTAGCAGTTTGCTTTCCAGCTTCTTTACACCTTGTTTTTCTCAGACTTGTGTTTTGAGTATTTAGAGCTGCAGGACCCAGTCCTCTGTTGGTTCTTTAGGAAACACCCCTGTATCAGGTGGCAAAAGATATTAGAGGGAGAGAGATGGACTCATTGATCTTCATACCATCCCCTTTCAAATGGGGAAATTGAGGAGTTTCTTCTGAGGAAAAATGCTCACAGATGGAATGATTGTTAATACACCACTTTCTGAGGGTAAACAGTTTCTTGTTGTTCACCTGGAAGTCTCCTTTATCTCACTGTTTTGCTTCTCTCTCCCCCCTGGGGAGCATACACGGTTTCGGTGTTTATAGTCTCTGAGCTGAGCTCCTGAGGGGTTGTTGCAGGCAGGTTTTGCTGCAAAGAGCCCGAGGGGATGAGCGTGGGCTGTGGGTGCTGGAGCAGTCCTGTCCCCAACAGCTGAGCTTCCTGGGAGCAGCGGCCAGAGGTGCTGAGGCTCTGGGTTTGGGTGCCCCTGTGGGGAGAGGGACCGGAGAGGGAAGAACTGCCTCCTCAGGGAGCACCACGATGGGGAAAACTTGAGACTGCCTCCAAACCCCCTCACCAGTTCATGCTGGGGGACATGGTGCCTTGTGATGTCCCACTGCAGCTCTGCAGAGGGCAGCTGTGGAGACAAGGTTTCTCAGGGTGACAGCTCAGCAGAGCTGTCCCAAGGGCAGCATGGTGAGGAGCATTGCTGCTGGGACCCTGCTGCTCCCCCGGGGGAGCAGGCACACCTTGGGACGCACAGGCACAGCCTGTGGTGGCTTTGGTTGCCACCACATGGTGTTGTCACCTCCTGACTCATCTTTGGTGCAGCTCAGCAGAAAGAAGGGACGAGCCTGGGCTGATCCCAGCCCTGTTGCCAGCTTCTGCCTGGGAGGTGGCTGTTTCTGTGCTTGCAGGGTCTCATAAACTGAGGGGGCAAAGCCATTTCTTTCCTCTCCATTCCTGTGCTGCTTCCTGAGGCCCATTTCTCCAGCAGTCAGCTCCTCCTGCCCCCCTCTTTCCCTGCTTTCTGGCAACCGTGTGGCTTTAAAGTGGCCAGAAAAAAGCAGTCCCCAGATAACTATTTGGTATAAGCAAACCATGCGGCTTTAATGGAATTACCTCAGCCCTGCTAGTAAATAATTTATAGGAGGCAGTAAATAAAATATGTTTCTGTGTTCCTAAAAAAAAGTTGTCAGGCAGCAATGCCCGCTGGGGGGAAGTTAACCCAGAACTTGCCCCACCACAGAGATCCTGGCCAGGAATGGGACCTGGTGGGCAGAGCATCCAAGCACAGAAGAACTGTGGGAAGGGGGGGTGTCAGAAAATCTGTGCTCTGGGAAGGGGTCTGGGAGTCAGTTTGCTGAGTCTGTGTGCATCTGTCTGTCTGTCTGTTTGTCCGTCCATCCAGTGGGGCACTTCCGAGATTGCCTCCTGGTAGCCTTGACCGTGAAACCCGAGCCCGCACCGCTTGACCTGAATTTCCGAGGCACTCGCTGCAGCCCCGCAGTGTCACCGAGCCCCGATTGAAACCCGACCTCTGTCACTAATGGCATTAACGGGAGCTGCGGGGCCAAGGCAGGCGGCAGCCTGGGGGTGCCAGGAGGACCTGGGGAGAGATGCTCGGAGGGGGATACAGGATGCCTGGGGGGTGAGGACGAAGGATACTCAGAGGGGGATGGATGGAGGGGTGCAGCGTGGGGATTGTGGGATGCAAAGAGGGAAGGACGAAGAGTGTCTGGACGGAGGGGTGCCCGAGGGGTGCATCAGGGTGATGTGAGATGCCTGGATTTGAGGATGAAAGGTGCCCAGAGAAGGCTAGATGAAGGGGAGTCTGGAGGGGTGCAACAGGGGGATGGTGGATGAGGGATTCCTGGGTGGGAAGATGAAGGGTACCCAGAGGGTGTTGTATGGAGGGATGCCTAGAGAGGGGTATGAAAGATGCCTGGGTGGGAGGATGAAGGGAGTGGCATGTGTGGAGGGTTGGCTGGAGGGGTACACCGAGGGGGATTAGGAGTGCTTGGTGGGGGAGGATGAAGGGTACCCAGAGGACGGTGACTGTCGGGGTGCCCGGGATGGAAAGGTGTGCACGGGGAGGGGTTCAGGGCTAGCTGCTGTGGCCCGCCCCGCTCCCCTCCGCGACTGTGTCCCCCCTTGCGGGTGCGGGGCCGCCCCCGGCCCCGGGGATGCTCTGCCCGGCGGCGCCGTGGCCGCGGCTCGTCCCGGTCCCGCCCGGTCCAGCCCGGCCCTGCCCGGAGGGAGCCGCAGCCGGTCCCCCGCTGGCGTGGGGGAGTTCGGGCCGGGGAAGGCGGCAGCAGAGATTTACGATGCGGGAGGACAGAGCGTGAAAGCAGTATATCATCATCAGGTTGGGCTGAAAGAAAGAAAACATATCTTCAACAAAAAGCGGGGCTTCGCAATTCAGCTGCGTTGTTAGGACAACGCAAACTATCCTTGAAATGATTAGTTCCACTTCAAAGGCATTTACATTCAACAGGGGCAGACGCAGCCTCTTTTTATGTCGCCAGAGGAGGAGGAGGAAAAAAATAATAATAATAAAAAAAAAAGGCAAGGAGGAGGTGGGGAGGCTTTGTGCTAAAGAGAGTCATATGTTTGCTTCTTCTATTTATTTTTCCTCATTCAGGGGACACTTGTGTAAGACAAACAGAGTGCTCGCAGCCGCGGGGCTCTGGGGCCTCTGGCCGGGGAGGTGGGCGAGGAGTGGCCGAGCAGACGGCTCGGGGGCTGCACTCGGACTCCCCCAGCCCTTCCAAATGGGAAGCAAAAAGACAACAGGAAAAAAAAAGAAAGAGAGAAAAAAAGAAAAAAAAAATTCCTTGACCTCAAGAGCTGTCTTTCCTGAGACATCTATTATTAACTTGAGGAAGCGTGACATATGTTTGGTTGGATCACAAAGACTCAGGGTATCCTGGCAGACTTTGGGAAAGATTTGAAGACTGAGATGTCTCCACTCTGCTGGGGAATTGGCTCCCATGTGATGGCCTAGGCTGGGAAGAAGTTTTTGCATCTGAAATCATGTATCTAAACTGCTTCCCAGAGGCCTCTGCATGGGAAAACACATTTGGTGTGTTTCAGGTTATCCTGAATGGCACAGGAAAGAACATAAAGGAGAAAGATTCTAGGATTAAGGCAGAGGCAACATTTACCATCTGCTTATGGCTTTTCCAAAACCCAGCCTATCTCCCTTTCCCGTGATTCTTATATCCAAATGAACTGAGACATCTCTCCTATTTCAAAGCACATCACTTATTATAGCTCCCAGATTACCTACTGGTAGTGTTCCCATCATGCTTAGTGTTGGAAGTCAAAAAAGCAAGCATAAAAAAATTAAAATATAAACTATAGGAGCTATGTGGAGACTTATCTGTCCTAATGGAGGAATTCCCCATCACCTGAAATGTGTTGCTCCAACACATGTGCATGTGTTTGTGGGGAGGAGGCTTTGCTCTCTCCTTCCATTCCTGTTGCTGGTTTCTGCCTGACATTTTGTAGCTCATCCTTGGGTTAGAACTCATCATTCTGTTGGAGAAGGAAATTGAAATTGTAAAAGATCCTGGGCAACAGTTTTCTAAAATATTTTGTCTCCCACAGCTATCTCAACGCATATGAACTGAATTATTCTCAATACTGGTGCTGATCAAAAATCTTTCTTTCAAGTCACTTTTGTGGGGAGGTTAACACTTTGCACATTTGAAACCTAACAACTCTATCTGTTTGTTTTTTTAAAAAAAACACAGATTTTTTAAGGTGTTGTGAACATTTTAATGCCTGCACCCACAAATTCTCTGCTCTAGCTCTCTTGGGAAGCCAGAGATGAAGTTGGCCCCAGCTTTATGAAATAAATAGCAATGTGCAAGTTAATGTTTGAAAATGAAATCCTTATTCCAGTCAAGCTGTAGCTAAAGTCAAGGTTTAACTATTCCATGATCCTTGTTTTAGGTTATGAACATGCATGTGAGTCATTCCTGATCAATCCAAGAAATTCCTTTCCTTTCCCCCCCCCCCTTTCCCCTTTTCCTCTCTTATTTTTCGTCAGTCTTCTTCTCATAGGCATAGGGAGGTTCAAACAAGGAGACTTGGAGATGTCAGCACTCACTTTCAGTTAGTTTCATCTAGGTTTTGGTCATCTCAGATATTTTGTTTGCTCTGGAGAGCTGTGGCCCAGAATAGTTTGATGCTGGGTCTTTTTTGGACAGTCTGGGTTGAGAAATCACGTGCTGCAGCCACCAGCACACAGAGATTAGAAATGGGCCTTTCTGTGACATCAGCTCTCGTGGTGGTGTTGGTGACCAGGAGAAATGTGGCCAAAAGTGTGGCAGTGGCTTTAGAAAGAAAAATGGTAACATTTTTTTTATTTTAGAATGTCAATACCGGAGACCTGGTGCTTGGGAAAAAGGAAGAAAGAAAAAACTACAAAAGTCCTACTAAAAAGAAGATACTCTTGAAAATTAATAAAAAAGAGATGGTCTTGAAAATAATATTGAACTGGGGAGGGAGATGGGAGAAGTGCTGGCTGCTACACTGTGTGAGGGGCACCAGAGCTCTAAGATGAAGCTGCCAGCACTACCAGCTTGAGACACGTTAGCCAGTGGTGTTAGTTTTCATTCCTAAAGATAAAGATATGTTTTCAGTCAGAAAAATGCATTTTTATTGAATTCCCTGCAAGCTCATACTTTTAAAATGTGTTTTCCATTTCTGACTTTCTTGTTTTATGAAACACTGGAAACACGAGAGCTTTTCAAATATCCCCGAGAAATATGGGAGCTTTACATTTGTTCTGTCATTTACTCTGTCATTTATAGAGGCGTTATCAGGAAACGAATGCTGATGTGTGTTTTAGTTCTACAGCATCTTCTGATGTGGACCTTTCCCTTCTTCTGAGTTTTATTGTCATTCTGACACCCTGTCCCTAAAATATTGGTGAGCTTGCTGAGGCCTCTTGGCTGCAGGAGGGAGGGGAGCATCTCCCCTTGGGACTCCCAGGTTTGGTGGGTGCTTGCAAAGAAAAAATAACACCAAGGAGAGAGGGATTTTTGGGAGGCTGGGGGCTCAGCAGGATAAGGCTGAGTGAGCCAGTAACATCTTGTGTTCCCTGAGCTCAGGAGTAGTCATTTTGGCTTGTTTACCTCAGCTGATCCATTCCTGTCCATGGCATTTACTAGGACCAGCTTTGGTTTCACAGGTGGGTGAAGTGGCTGTGGCATAATCCAAGGTGCGTTTTTGGGGAATAGGAATGAGGCAGTTGGTGAGAAATGTACCTGGTTACTCCAGGTCCCTTTGCAGATCACAGCCTCACTGGTAGCGATGCAAAACTTGGGTGAACAGGAAAATCCTCCTGGATTTGGAGTTCAACCCAAAGGCCTGATGCTGTCCTCTGGTGTCCTTGCACAGGGCAAGCAAAGACTGAGAGGACCAGCGTGGAGGGGGAGTGGGCCAGGTGAGGAACGCCCTTCCCCATGTGGTCTCTTCCCCCCTTGTTATCCCCTTGTCTTTCCCTTTCTCTGATTTTTGTGTGCGTGCGTGTCTCCCTCCCCTCCTTCTTGTCCGCGCTGCTCCTCTCCCATTCTTGTCTCGCTCCACCCTCCGTTTCTCTTGTCTGGCTGCCCTCCACCCCTTTTGTCCTGCTCGGCTGCTCGGCATCGCTTTTGTGTGCTAATAGCAGCCGACTGCCACTGTCTCAAAGGATCCCAACGCCGCTGCCATCGCCCCCCGGCTTTTAATTCCTGTGCTGAGGACCAAGGAGGCTCCTCCGTAGCGGCCCCCTCGCCGTGCGCCGTGGCCAATGTCCACTCCTGGGATTTGTTTGCGGGTCCCCTCTCGCTGGGTTCAGCATCTCGGCCGTGACTGCCATGCTCTGGAGAGGACAGTCCTGGCGGCCAGTGCTCCATTCCCCCCCCAGTTAGCTTGGAGAGCCGATGGGGAGGGTAGTGGCAAGGTAAACTGGAGATGCAGTAAGGTCTTCCAGGCTCTTTTGGGCCACACTGAGGCTTCCTGGAGGTGCTGGCACTCATGTGGCAGGAGGCAGGGGAGAGGACTTTTGCCTCCATGGTGATGTAGGTGCCCCTCTCTCCGAGATTCTCCAACCCTTTTGTCTCCATCCCCACCAGAACTATTTCTTACTTTGCGTAACGTTCTGCTTAAAACATTCTGTGGGAGCTTTTCTTTTGAAAGTATGGAATTTGCTGTTTAGTGTTGCAGGAGCTGGTGGCTCAGAGCAGGCTGAACTGGCTTTTCCTGTCTCTGAGCGCATCCCCATGGTGTGCAGGGGGCTCATCCTTGGACTCCTCGGGGCAGGAGCACTCCCCTCCATTTGGGAATTGGGTGCTGGTGGGGCAGCAGGTGACATTGTGCATCGATGGCTCATTCCTACCACACACTTTGCCCCTCGCCTTCCCAGTACCTGCCTGGCAGGAGCTTTGCCAGGTGCTCCTCCCTGAATCCCACAAACTGCAATTCTCACAGGAGCCATAGTTGCCCCTTTTCCCCCGTGGTGACAGCATGCCACATGCTTTATTGCTCCTCTCCCTCCTGGGAAGCCTCTGATTGCTCTCGGGAGCCGCCACGCTCGGCTGAGCACATCCCACATCCATCCCGGTGCGCGGGCGGGCGGGTTCCCCCTCTTGGAGCAGGGACAGGGACGCAGGGCTCTGGTTTGCGTGGCAGCGTTTTCGTGGCTGGATAATGTTTGTTGCAACTCGGTGTCACATTTGTTTTTCCAAGAGCCACATTCTCTGCCCTGCTTTTGTCCCGGAAAGCTCCAGGCTGTGGCTGTGTGTCTGTACCGAGTTTGGCAGAAACCTGCCTCGTCTTCCCAGCCCCAGGAATGGCAGGATGCTGTGTGGGGATGCTGCGTGTCAGCCAGGCAATGCTGAGACCTTTAGTACTGGCTGCGAGGAAGGCAGCAAGGGGTGATGGAACCTGCCTCTGGTAAATGCAAAAGAGTGGCAGAAAATGCTAAGGAGGCTAAAAGAAAGCAGCCAGTTATCAGAATGATTCTTTCTAATGAAATAAACCAGTGTCTCTTCTAAAAGGAAAATCTGGAAACTCAAGTGGTATTTCTCTGTGGCCACATATTTCCTCTGAAACAGTGTAGGGTTATTTGTAAGTAGTCCGTGCACTGCAGCTGCACTTAGATTTAAAGGGGGCAAGAACAAGAGTGAGTAAATGCATTTTTCCTAACCACTCACCCTTTTCAAGGTTTGTTTGAAACATCTTTCCCTGATACTGTCTTGTCTTTTCTCTGAAGAGCACAAGTGAAAAAAAAATAGCAGAGATAGAAGGAATAAATGCTAATGAGATGTCAAATTAAGTATTTATATTACACACTAATGGATCACATTTGCACACCTGGGATAAACATAGCTAGAGTAAAAATAAAAATATTTATGTTTATAAATGTATGTATAGAGGTATAGACTGGGATATAGGTTGCTTGAGAGTTTATGGATTTGTGGAAGTGCTTTTGCATGTACAGGTAGGTGGAGAGAGAGAGACAGAAATCCACCTGTGTGCTGCTGTAGCTTTTCTTTGCAGATGGGTGGGCTTCAGTGAGCAAGTCCCTCTGTCCCTGATCCACCCTACGGGTTGCTCTTTCTTTAAAAGATAAACAAAGCTCCCTTAAAACCCACTGTAGGTTGAGACAAAACAAGGCAGATGCTAATGAACACCAAGGGGTTTGAGAACCCCGAGGAGGAGCTGTGTGCAGGTTTCCACAGCACGCTGACCTTTTGTGTGAGTGCTTCACCCTGCCACAGAGTCAGCCTGCGTGACCTTCTGGAGCGTGCAGGAGTTGCAATGTCCTGGAGAGAAATCCTGTCCCTGCCGAATCCAGCGCAGCATCCCCATGCCAGCCAGAGACAGCATAGGTAGCACTCGCTTTTCTGGAGATCACACACCACCACTGCTGTCAGAGAGGAATATAAAAGCCTGTTTTTATTAATCTAGTACAGCCTTCTACGTATTAAAAAATAGTTGTGCTATTAATAATGAATTTGTCACGTTTCTCTGTCAGTTCCAATTTGTGTTAGTTCCCAGCTGGCAGCAGGCTTTGTCAGCAGTGCAGTGTGAGCTGGCAGACCTCTTACCTGGCACCTCAGAATCTCTGCTCTGCCCTGTGCCCTGTGGGCAGCCCCCAGGACACCTGGGTGTTGCCTCCCAGGGGCTCCATCCCTCCCACCTTCTGGTTTTAATGCCATAAGGAAGGGGAGACTGGCTTGGCTGGCAAATGCAGTCTGAAGGTGTTTTCTATTCCTTGGGAGAATAAAAACAATCAGAATGGTCAATACGCAGGTTTTTAAATTAAATGACTAAGGGTTTTTTCACTCTGAGCAGTTAAGTAGTTGAGCATGGATGTCACTAAGTAACTGGTAAGGCAGTTACTTAAACATTCCCAAATAATTCTGCTTTTCCTCCACTGAGACCAGATTTGGCTTTGAAGTGACGGAGCACAGGGGATTGCATCAAACACCTGTTATGGCCATCAGCATCTCTTGGCAGCAGCCATTCTGGCAGTGGGAATGGTGAGCTCCAGCCCATGACTGAAACATCCCATCATGTTGCCCTCCTTGGAGCAGTTCTGATGGACCTGATGTGTTGTGGGACACTGTCCAGAGTCCTGGGGAGCCCAGAGTGGGTATGTGCCTGCTGCTTGTCTCCCTCTGTTTCAGCATTTGCTGCAAGAAATGGCATGTACCTCTGACTTGTCATTTCCAATGAACAGCCCATTAAGTCTAGAGTTGTCTCTTTGGTTGTCTCTTCCCTGAGATTTTTCAGTCTGGTTTCAGAAGGAGGTGAGGCTCTCACTTCTGAGCCGCTGGTCTGTCCCTGTTCCCCTGCTTTGCTAACTCTGAACCCATAAATCAGAGACTTTCATTAACTGTGCTGATCCCATGAGTGGTTGGTATTGCCCTTGAAATGACAATTCAGGCTGTGCAACTTTGTGGGAATGGCTTAAAAACCTTGAAATGGAGAAAAAAATATTAAGGGAAAAAAAAAGAAACTGGACTGAGGTTTGATTTTCTCTGGATTCTTTGAACCCACAGGGATAAAGTGCAAGGGGATATAATAAAGGGGTGATGAGATGGCATGTTCCCTGGTACCTGCTGTGATACAGCCTGGAAAGGCACCTTCAGCTGTGGAGGCAGTGTGAGCTTAGTGGCTGTGCACTGCTCACACCATTTTGGCTGTGCCATGAGCGCCTTCCCAGGCACACCTATTACTGCACCCCACCCTTGGCACAGCCAGAGTATGGCAGCACACAAGGCACCATTAAACAGACATTACAGACCCCAGTTCAGTACAAGATGGGGAAAACGCTTGAAAGTGACAGTGTGAATACGTACTGAGGGTGTTTAGCAGGATGTGACAAAGATTTTGAAGGAAACTTCTGTTATTGAGAGTGTTGGTTTATTTTCTCAACTGTCATTGTTTGCTTGCTTGTCAAAGTCCTAATCAAAACATTTGCTTATCTGGAGAACAGGCTCACGAATGCCTCGATGGGGAGCATGGCATAGGTGAGATGCTGGCAGGGTCCTGTGCCCCTCAGTGTGGGGAGCTGTGGGGCACTGGTGGGTGCTGCTGGGGCAGGTGTCTCCCTGACCATCCCAGAGTCCTAGCAGGGAACCCCACAGGGAACCTGATGGGTTATGACTTATCTGGGCAGCTTCAGCCCTTCTGCACTGCTGTTTGCAGCTCTGCTTGGTGAGAGGCTGTGGCTCCCTTCCCAGCAAGGGGGGATAGGGCGATGGCCTGGGGGCTCCGTGTGAAGCTATGGGGGGGGGATTGTTCCTTTCCTTGAGCCTCCCTAGGGCTGGCAGCACCTGGAACACTCATGATGTTGTTGTCCCCCTCCCTGGTGGGGTGAGGAGCTCCCATCTGGCAGGAAGGGGAGGGGTAAAGTCCTCAGAGCTCTCGTTGCTGTGTTTTCCAAAGCACTAAATTCTTTTCGCAATGCTGCTCTGTGTATGAGGTTTCTTTTTCCTTCCTAGCAGTGAGCTTTCTGAGCTTTGCTGCTATTGCCTGTGCCACATGCCTTTAAATCATTGCTCATGCCCCTGTGTTTATAGTTTTTGCTCTCGCTCTGTACTGTTATAAAATCTTCTTTTGTTTAAGACGCCAAAATCTACCTGATGGCAAGTGCAGGTGCTGAGGCATTGGCTGCACAGCAAACACCCACCCCATTCAGTCCTGTGGGCACAATGGGCAGAGGCAAAATTTCCCCTTGTTTTTAGAGAAAAGCTGCTGGAAAAGGAAGAGGAGACCAGTGAACTGTAATTATAAGTGTATGTTGCTGTACATGTGCCTGTGTGTTGAACCATGGGTGCCAGCCAAATTGTTCTCACAAAGTTCAGCACAAGACAGGCCAATTTGGAGCTGCTTGAAACTGGCATCATCAAAGAGCTGTGGGACTGAATATAAGCAGGAATGGTAGGAAAATACTATTCTGAATTGTTAACCTGAGACAGAGATGGATATGTGGTAGAGGGGTCATGGCCACACCAAGAGGGGATCCCGGCAGTGATGCTGCTGTACCTCTGGGATCACAGGATATAAATAAAAAAAAAAAACTGGGAGAATTATTTTTCTTAGACCAACTGTTAAGTGAGACCTGTGTGCTTTTAGTGAGCCATTCGTGACAAATCTCTTTGCAAAGATCTAGACAATAACAAAAGATTCTTCTTGAATGCCGGTTTCAAAGTTACCTTTGTAGGGGAAAAAAATCTACAAAATACGTGTGTGTCTGTGTACACATATCCATTCACAAAAAGCCCAAAGCTCATCTATAATTTGCTGGAGAAATATAAATGTGATGGTTGATCTTTCTTTTTAACTGAATTGAATATTAGCATTCTGGGCTTGACTTTTCCATCTGTGTCCTGCAAGAGATTATACAGAAACCTTCTCTGACAGCAATGTGAGTGAGCCTAATGAATGTGTGTGTTCAGTCTAATAAATTAATTCCATTTTATTTTTAAAAATATGTGTTTTTTCAAGAGCTTGGACTGAAGCACTCAGAAATTCTTATTAACCTATCACAGTTAGCTTTCTATTTAGTGTATGATTGCTGTTTTATAGGAAATGCCAGTTAAATATTATGGCTTCTTTTTCCCCAAGAATGACTCCTGGGCACCCACAGATGCTTATTCCAAATGTATAGGATTAAATAGGGGAAGAATTTGTCCCCAAAACACCAATTTTCTGGAAAAGAAAAAGCAGAGAAGATTTTGAGAAGCAATGCAAGATGCTGCTTTAGAATTCAGTTATTGTCCCAATGATTGACTGCTCTAACTGTATCCTGCCAGTAACGGCAGGATTTTAAAATATATATTTGTGATTAGTTTAATTCATGGAGCCTTTTCCCTCTGAATTGATTTGATGAAATGAACCAGGCAAATAATAAATTTTTCACTGGAATGAATCTGCTTAATCAATTTAGACAATCAGTTTGTTCTTTGCTTAATAACATTTGCAAAAAGAAAACACAATCTTTCATTAACAAGGATGGCCAGACATTTGTAACAAGAAGTGGCACCTAACATCATGTTATGTCTTCTGTAGGAACAGAAAATGGGATTAAAATCTGGTACAAATACCTGGCTCTAAAATGCCTCTCCTGCTATTCAGTATGGGATTTAACACTGAGTAACAGAGAAGAAAACCCTGGCACGAGTCCCATTTTCATCCCTGGACATTTTGCCAGGGCAGGAGTTAACGACAGGTACATGGGTCCAGATCTGAACCTGCCTAAAAACCCGTGGAGGTTTCCAATCTGCTTTCAATGGAAGCTTAGGGAATAACACAGAGACCAAATGCGGTGTCAAAACCCTGCATTCAATGAAGTTCTCTCGTTTGCTTGTTAGGGAGGGAGCTTAATATGGAGAGTTATTAAATATCTGCTTTTTAAAATGGGCTGCAAAGTAACAGCTCGCCTGGGAAGCCTGGGAGTTCAAGGCACCCCTGTTCAGGGAAAACAAACACTACCAGCCAGAGAGTGATTACGCTTGTACTGCAGTGCAGAGAGGACTGTTTGGTCTAGTAATTTTAAAGACATTATCTCCTAATGTTTTATTTTCACTGTGTTCTGGATTTTATGTTGATTTTAATTATACCTCTTAGGAATAATATCTGGTAAACTAACTTTGGTGAATGGCAATGAAAAAGCATTATCCACCTACGGTAATTACACATATTTCTTAGTCCCTAGATAAAATAGTTTTACTTAAACCCCACTACAGAATTTATAAACTCGTTTTTACAGAGTCTGCCAGTGGAGTTTCAGATAATAGAAATCTAAAATACTAATCTCAGCATCCCAGATGGCCGCCTCCAGGAGCAGCATAAACTGTTTCCCCCTACAAATTTCCTTTTGCAGCTTTCTCAGAAAAGCGCAGCAAGCCAAAGCAAAGTTATTCAATATTTTCCCTCATGGTTGTTATTCATTTAGTAACTTCAGTGTTAATCCTCCTGTCTTTTAAATCAGAAAGGGGTTTTTTTTGGCACTGAGTTTTGCTGCTGAGTTTTGGCTGTCAGATTGCTCTCCCAGGGTGTGGTGGAAATGCCCAGCTGCATTTTCTGTGATGGGCATTTTCTGAGGCTGCTCAATATACAGGAGACTTTTAATCATCCCTTCTTACATCCAATATAATAATACACTGACATTTTGCCTTCTCTTTATTAAGCAAAATGTCCCATTTAATAAACCAAATGCTCAAAAACATTACTTCTAATATTTTTTTGTGAAAAACATTGCCAAGTAGCGTCCTTTCCCCATGTTTGCATCACATTTGGAAACAGAAGCTGAGGATGAGCAGTTGATTTCACCTGTGGGTGATATCTGCTGACTGATAGCCTCCTCCTGGGACAGCCTCCACCTCTCTCCACCATTGCCTTCTCCTTCAAGCCTCTCCTGAAAGCACATCTTTCCCCCAGCACCTTGCAGGTAGATGCATGTGGAAGTTCTAGGCTAAAATGAAGGTAAGTCCTTCATTTTAAATGGAGGACTTATAAAATGGAAGTAAGTCCTAATGCCTGTATGATGGGACAACCTTTCATGCTTCTGAATGACTGCTGTGCCTCTCTCAGCTCTTGCTTGCTCCCAAAAGCATCATGTGGGTCTCTGGGGCGAGAGGTAAGGATTTTGGGATGATAACACAGCTGTGTGATGTTTTCTGCAGAAGGATTATTTGTTGCCAGAATTTCCTTTCGTTTGTTTGTTTGTTTGTTTTCCTTTTCTTTCCCTGAAACCCTTCGGGAAAGCTGGGTCAGGAAGCCCGAGTTAAGACTCTGGCAGACTCATTTAGGGATGTCATGGAAATGATGTAAAAGATACACAGCAAAAATTAGGGTGAGCCAAAGGCAGGAACACATAAAGGGAAATGAGGGTCTTGTGCTAGCAAGGATATCCCAGCTGGTGTAGCTGTGTCAAACCTAGCTTGGGGGAAATCCTGCTGGCTCTTTAGAAATCTGCACCCAGATCTCCACAACTTCTGCTGCAGGTTAAGGTACATTTACATGTTGTCCAACCTGGCATCCTCTAAGCTGATCACCCTTAGCACTGATTAATGCTAAAACCAAAATTCCATTAGTGTCTTTGCATTGTTCTGTGGAAATTCACTTTATGGTCAGATTTTACCCCTCTCTTGCAAACTGTGGCAAATACCTGCAAGCCAGTGTCCTACACGGGCACGAGCTGTTCAACTCTGCTGTTTTATTTGGCATCTCTGCTGTGTGTGGGAGAAGGGAAAAGCAGGGACACAATACATCAGAAAGAGCTTCCCTATTTAGCACTGTGTTAGGCACCATTTATGTTTTAGGCTAAACTTGGACTATTATATGGCAGCAAAGCTTGCCTTTTTGCAAGACTGGGTTTTGTAGTCTGGGAGATCAAGCACTGAGAAAGCACCGCTCCTAATTGTCGCCTCTGAAAAGTCCCCGTCAGCTCCCATTGTACCTTCCTCAGCAGAGAGAACGCTCTGAAATGATCCAGCTTGAATCTTTTCCCTCATCTTTAAGCTTTAAGCTCATCCTTACCCCAGAAGTGGCAATGCTGGCAATGGAAACTCCCCTTCTTTGCCCATTCCGATGGTGTCGGGGCTGGGCACACATGGGGGTTTTGGAAAGGTGGAAAGGTGTGTCTGTGCCTGTTTCTGGGGCATCCAAAGAGCTTCTCTAAAGCTTGATTTTTACCCTACAGAACCCAGCAAAAGGCTGCTCCTGATTAAATGAGAGAATGACCAGGTCTGTGCTTTTAATAGGCATTTTATATAGTGATTTCTATTAGATAGAAAGCTGAGAAGATGTGACACTACTTGTCACCAGTGATCTGCAGTACCCGATGTCTGAAATAAAATACTGGACTGAATGCAGTGACCCCTTGCGTGATGGAGGCTTCATCTGCTCAGCCAAGGACTTCCAGTAAAGAAAATATGGTGGGATTTTAGGTTTGGTTTTGTTTGTTTGTTTGGTTTTTTTCCTATCAATTCAGTCAGACTTTTCTTGAGCTGTTTCTGCAGTCTTTTGATATATTTTTTGGTAATAGTTGAATTATCAGATGTAAACATATATATGAGATAAAGAAAGATCAAGAAATCTCTAAGACATGTAACAGATGTCTTACAAATTACTGAAATTATTTTTTTTATCACTTCAGTAATTTATTTTGCAATATTTGATTCATAGAATTCATGTAGAAATAAAGGTAACAAGTAATTGTGAAGCAGAATCCAACAGCGTGTGTTCCATTACTGAATTATGTAGTTTTAGAAGAGCAGAATGCAGCAAATCTACAGCCTGTACAAATCAAACCAGTCAAAAAGTGTAAGCCAAGAAATATTTTGTTCCAGTTGTTGACTGTGAAAGAAAGAAATAAGGAATTTTTAGTGTGCACTGTGCTCTAAAGAGATTATATAAGCTTTAATTTTGAAGGTAATTTGTGCTGTTGGGAAGAATTGCTGTTAGGTGTTACACTGCTTCTTTTTCGTTGAAAAATGAAGTTTTTTGTAATAATCTATTCCTTGTATACTATAGTGAAATTATTATTTAAACCCAAAGCTGAATACAGAACAAGATTCTCCACAGACAGAAATTAATTTAATTTTGTGGTTGGTCTCTTGTTAAGTGTGAGGAACCTGTGTCTGTCCCAGTCCAGGGACCTGGGACTTGTTCTGGTGCTTAGGCTCAGCTTTAGGGTAGCTTTGCTGTGTGTATGAGCAGAAGAAATGTGCAAATAACAAAGATAAAAACCAAACCCTCTTCTGCCTGATCTGGATTAACTGTCCTCCCTGGGAACCCAATGTGTGCCTACTTTCCTTTCATCCTCCAGGAATGCCTTTCGAAAAGTCCGGGTATTTAGGCATCAATTTGGTGTAATGTGGGGAAGGGGCTGTTTAAGAGCAGCTAATTGAACACTTCTGCCTTTCTCAGCCAGCATAACATTTCTCAAAAGGTACTAGAAAAGATATTGAGCCCTTTGCATGTTGAACATGTGTCCAGTTACTCGTTCTTGGGGGCTTTGGGTGAGCCAGTCATGAAAAAACAACAGCATTGCAGACTTGCCATTTTGTGGGGGAAGTGTAAATTCTAACATCAATAGTTTGCATCTCGGTACTTCGTGGCTGCAACGTTAATCATCTGTTATAGTATTATATTCTTTTTGTTGTGAGTTTTTTTGTGGTGGGGTTTTTTTTGTGTGTGTGTGTTTGTTTAAGCACCCAGAAATCAAATATTAACCTGATTAAGAATTCAGCGTTACATGTAAGGCGGAGAAGAGCTGCAGGTGGTGACAGGCAACTGGATTGTGTTTGATCTGGCAGTTTTCATCTATGCCACCATTTTATTCCTGCTGGGGGACTGCAGCAAAATGGTGGCCGCTTGTTCCGTACCTCGGTGATGAATAGGGTGTGTGAAATCCCGGCTCCTGTGTGCCAGGGACTGCGCTCACTCCGGAAGAGAGCTTGCTGAAAGATGTACCCTTGCTGCTGTGTGATGTACAAAAGGATCTCCTACCGGGGAGCTCCCGGGATTGGTGCAGAGAAAGAGCTATATTAATTCTTCTCATGGGATGAGGATTTAGGAATTTCATCGTCCAGTGAGTTTCCCCCCCTCCCCGTCTCATTTTTTCTTTGGGTAGGGGCAGGGAGATAATCTCCTCAGAGCATATGTACAGGGATGTCCTGCCGTGGTGTCTCTAAGACAGCCAAGTGCCAGGGATGACTCCACCTTCAAGTAGTCCCAGTCCTTCTTCCTATATGCCCTGGAAGGAGTTTTACTTCAGGATTTTGCTTGGAAGAGGATGGCTGTGGAGGGAGATGGCAGGTTGTACAGAGCCTGGCTCCCACAGCAGGTATCCCTGGGATGGCTGTGGTCCTGGCAGGCTGTGAGAGCAGGGACATCCTGGAGCTAACTGGGAACCCAGTTTGAAAAATCTTTTCCAAGCAGAGACTTCTGCAGCTCCTCTGCTGACTCAGGGGTGGGTCAGCCCTTCCTTGTCCCTTCCTGACATCCCCTGAGAAGGTGGCAGCAAGGTTTTGTGTTTCACAGAATCACAGAATGGGTAGGGTTGGAAGGGACCACAGTGGGTTCTCTGGTCCCACTTCCCCGCTCTCATCCTAGAGCACATTGCACAGGATTGCATCCTGATAGTTCTTAAACATCTCCAGGGAGGGAGATTCTAAGCTTCTTTGGGCAAACTGTTCCAGTGTGTGGTAACCTGGACAGTAAAGAAATTCTTCCTCATGTTCAGGTGGAACTTCTGTGCATTGTTTTCTGCCCATTGCCTCCTGTCTTATTGCTCAGCACCACCAAGAGGAGCCTGGCTGCATCCTTCCTACAGCTGTGCTCCGTGCTGGTTTCTTTGGCTGACCACAGCAATCTCCATCGGCCAGGGGTGTCCAAGAGCATCTCAAAACCATCACCTGGCAACCTCTCCAATGACCTCCAGGACAGAATTGGGGTGCTTTGGGTCTTTTGGGGAGTTAGGCTGGGCTGTGAGGTCATGTAGCCTGCTCTTTTTGTGGCCAAAATCCCAAGTTTGTCCTGGCATCTTCTCTGCTGAAAGAGAACCTTTCTCCTGAGTGACTGACTGCACGTGGTAACCCCTGTGTAGAGGGAGGACCGGCTATGGGGTCTCACAGCCATGACTGGAGAAAAGGGGACCTTCTGGTCCAACTGAGGTGTCTCTTGGGGGAATTCTAATTCTTGTTGTGACCTGAGCCAAGTACAACTATGGGCCAATAATGCTCAGATCCCACTGTGTTCTGTCCAAGCACTTCTGTGGGAGTCATTGGGTGTGTGTTGGGTGTGTTCATTTATACAGTGAGATGGATGGATTGGGGCATGGATTTGCTGTCTTCCAAGCTTAGAAAGTGCCAACTCTGAGCTGACTAAAATAATAGTAATCCATTGGGATTGCTGGTTCACTAGTAACTTAAAAAGGGATTTTTGTGCTGGGACGAACTTCAGAAGAGAAGCTATTTCAGCAAGGATTTTTTTTTTGACTTCAAGTTTTCTGCATGCCTCAGCCTCACAGTTGTGCTTAAAACTGTTGTGTATCGATAAGAGTTTCCTTCCACCCATAATCTCTTCTCTCCTTCTGTTCCCTGCTGTAAACAAGCCATTAAAAATGTGTTTATGACATCACAGTTGGTGACCATGGAAATGACTTTGATGTTAGAAAGACAAATATAGCATCATGATTTCACGGCAGGATCAAGGCAGGAGAAGACCCTTGTTCAAATGGTGGGTAATTAACAAAGGTGGTAGAGGGGAAGCTTAAAAAAAATGTGAAGAGCCAATTGACTTAATATGATACACTTTAAAGTTTTTTCCCAGTGCAAAAAAAAATAAATTTCAAACATCTCTTTCAAATGAAAAAAATTGCAATGCTCTGAGTGTACTGTTTTTTAAATAAAAGCCTATAGGGTAAACAGAGAACTGGAGGGGGGAAGCTTTGGAATAAGAATTATACATATGCAAAAACTCCAGAAGGCATCTTTGAAGCTGAAGTGGTCTGTGCTTAAATCAGGCTTGGAGCATAGGGGCCAAACTAGACCAAGGGGCTAACATTCCTCCAGAGTCCTGCAGGTTTTGAGTACAAATGGGTGGAGCTGGGGTCTTTATCTGGTAAAATCCCCATGCCTTGCTGTGTTATCCTCAGGGTCATACTTGCCTGCAGCCAGACGCCTCAAAGGAGTCAGGGGAGCCAAGTCTGGCAGCCAAACAAAAGTCTTTGGCTCCTGATTTTGCTGCGACTCCAACTCCTCCTCAATCTATTAGGCCAACGCTCCTGGCATAGCTGCATCCATCATTTACACAGGCTGTTGAAAATAAGCCCTTGTTTTCACATAGATTTTATTAAATTGTTAGTGTTACACATTTCAGAGGCAGCAGGACCCAGCCTGCTAGGAAAGTATTGTCAGAATCATTTCTGGGCTCACTTTCTGAGCAGTTGTTCCAATATATGTAATTATGAATAAAATAGCCTCTGAAAAGACCTCCTTGGATTCAGAGAGAGATGAGAACAATAGGGTAGAGATTAAAAAAGATGGTTTTTCTCAGCTAATTGTTTTTAATAAAATGGTAAAAGTGAAGAAAACACCAGGAAACTATAATTAGGATGATAATGCTTTGTTCTGCAGAAATATGTGCCCTGTTGCCTCTTCTATTACAGAGCAACAAAGGGAACGAAGTGGAAGGGAAGGGGAAAATGGGAATGAATGGGGGTTGTTAAATACTGGATTGGAAAGGTCAATAATCTTGTCTTGAAGGTAAAGCTGATATAAAAAGCCCTGCAGCAAGGCTGCCCTGAGTGCTGCCCAGCCTGCTCAAAGGGTTACCCGAGTGCTGGGGCTGGTGGGTCTCCCCGGCTGCCCCATGCCCTATGTCCTGGCTGTGAGCACAGCTTGCAAATGCTGCCCGGGGTTTCCAGGTGCTGCTGCTGAAGTCCATGCTTTCTCCTGTGAAAGGAAACCCCTGAGGGCTGGGGGATTTGTATGTTCTTCACGTCCAACTTCTCTTGCAGCTGAAGGCTCAGCCCAGCAGACAGAGGAGGACGCAACCCCTCCATCGCGGGTCCCAGAGCTGCCGCCTCTCTCAGCTCTGCCTGAATCTATGTGCCCTCTCCACCCCACAAAACATTCCTGATCCTGTTAGATCCTGTTATCATAGAGCTACCATAACTGTTTACAGCAAACAGCACGTAGGCCCAAAGTAGCCCCTTTCTTGGCTTTGAGTGATGTGCAGGCAGACTAGACTTGCCCAGTGATGCCATGTGACAGTCCTGAGCCACTGTCAGCCTCTCCCCGAATCATCAGGGATTCAGTATATTCTTGTGAGCAGATTTGGTGTGTGATTCACTGTCCAAGCCACTGGAAGATGGTTTTGCTTATGAACCAGGTGGTGTTGTTTCGTCTTTGCTCTGTGGAGATTTTTAGACTGGCCAGCACAGGGCCATTGGGGTGGGTGCTTGTGCTGGTGCTCTTGCAGCTGCTCTTTGCTTTTGGTGAGTTTGCTTGTGAATGAAAACTCACCCGTGTGCAGCTATTAGAAAGGCTTTTTCCTGCTAGTGTTTTGCTGTATTAACTCTTCTTTTACCACTTTGGGGTATGAAACCTGCACTTTTGGGACAGGAATGACTTTGCCATTTCAGCGTGGACTGGGAGCACTTGAGTCCTGGTGGTGCCACAGCCTTTCCCTGGGCAGGTGCCTCACTGGTGACTCATCTGCCTTTCTCCCACCCTGGGAGGGTAGCAAACTGCTACAGAAACCAGTGATTCTGAAAGCCCACATGTGCATTTGTGGTCCTCACCTGAAGGATAAAAGCCAGGGCTGTTGTCTTTAATTGGGCTTCCCAGGGGAGGTTGTTATGCCCCCAATTAACCCATTGCATAATAACCTGTGGAAATAAGTGGCCTGGCCTTGGGATGGGAGAAAGGCCCTCCTGGCCAGTGTCTGTCATTTGCTTTAGAAGGGCAGGTTGTGTCTGCCTTTGGGGACATCAACTGTGGTCAAGGTGGCAGGGGAGCAGGGTCACCTCTGCTGCAGTGTGACAAGGAGGGCACAAGGGCAGGGGATCCCCAGAGGGCTTTATATGCAAGTATAGAGAAATTCAGTTTTCCCTGGGCTAAAGGACTCTGTGGTACCTGGGCAGCTTAAATTCATAAGGGAGCAAAAGCTGAGTTACTGAAGGGGAAAGGAAAGCTTTGGACATGTCTGGGGTTTCTTTTTGTTATGCTCATGTCTGGTGTCTAATTACCACTCCGGAGCAGGAAAACATTTCTCATCCAACAGCCCCCCTGCTTCATCTCCCCCAGTCAGACCAAATTTCACATCTATGAAATCAGTAAAGTAAATCAGAAAATAGTATCTTTCCCTAAAGAAGAAAGAGAGAATCCTTTCAGCCTCATACCAAGAAGCAAGAAAGGTCATAAAATTGAAACATTCTAAAATACTCCTGGATCACATTTAGCAGCTGTCACAGAGCAGCAGGGAAGTGCAAAGTGTAGTTATTGCTTATTTTAGGTACTTTATGTTGTTTGTTTTGTTTCTTCCAGACTCTGAATAGAAAATGATGCAAGTTTGCTCTATGACAAAGGAAAAGAATTTATACTGATAGGTTGCTGAGGTGCACCTGAGAAGCCAAGCTGACAGGGGAGAGCTAAAGTCTTTCCCTATGCTGGCAGACTTTCTTGACTGAGTCATGTAAGAGTATGAAACCTCTCAGTCCTCTGCCAGCAAAGTGCTGGTGATTTCAGATATATTGTTTGAATCCATCCATCAGAGGACAGGCAGAGACCACCAACACTCTCGCCCCAAACAGTCTTTTTCAAAGGGAAAAATGTTGGTGGATTCTCACCACGGTGATTATAGGGGATTATTCTAGGATTCTCAGAAGAATCTGAAAACCAATCTTTCTAAGTTATTTCTGAATAGCTATTGAATGGATAATTTCCATACCCATTATCAAAATGATGTGCTGGCGGTGAAATTTAGCTGTATTGTATTTGATCAGTAATTGGTGAAATGTTTTCCTAGGGTTAAAAGTAGTGTCGGCAACAGCTCTGTGTAGGGATTTACAAGGTGTTTAGATACATTTTTATGTATTCAGTTGCTTTATGCTATCCAAATGCTTTGATGGTGTGGAGAAAGCTAACGGGATTTATCCGAGTATTTAAAGACAAACTGAAAAGACTTTTACCTTCTAAGACCCAAGTTCAGAGTTGCATTGCTTCTGTGAGCTGTTGATGACACAACCAACATTTTAAACAATGTACAATGTTAAAATCTTGATCATTAGTGACTTGCAAGTCTGGAGAAAAGAGCAGGCTCAAAAGCAATCAATGTAAATGCACAGATAGTAAAGAAAACATCAAGGATAAAAGAGTAAAAACTTTCCTTAGCTTAGATTTTCTTTCAGTCCGTGGCAGTAATGACTAACATTACGACGTATCTTTGGTTTTATCTTGGATCACGTGAAATAAGAATTTGGTAAAATGTCCCCCAGTTTTTCAATTGAAACAAAGAGAATGGACTAAGATAGCAGAGAGCGGGGGAAAAAAAGTATATAAGGAAGGAAAAAAACCCCTGTAATTTCCAGTTAAAGGTGAACTGAAAAGCAGAGCTCTCATTTAACCCTGGTTTTTCATTTCAGTAATGTGACAAGCACAGGGTGGATACGAGTGCATCAGGGCAGGGACAGGCAGGAGACAGGCAGCACATCGGCCTGAGCTTTAAAAATGTTTCTATGTTGCAGTAGGGAGCCGGGGTTGAAAGCAATTTCCTGGAATTACATCTCCCCTGTGAGGTGCTGGCAAAGGGACAGAGCTGAGCTGCTTCAGGACTGAGAAGGGCAGTAAGACAAAATCAACACATCCATCACAGCACAGAGATCCCTCCACGTTCTCAGTGGAAGTGAAATATCTTTCCTTTAATCTCTGCATGGCCAGTGTGTGTTGGTTCACTGCTTTTCTCTCCTGCATTTTGGATCCAACACTGTTGGCTCATGCTGGTGTGTAAAACCATAATGTGTTGCTGTGTGGATGGAAGGTCAAGGTCCTGGAAATGGCAGAGCACCCCAAGTTCCCCACTTGAGGCATCTCTGTGGCTCTCCTTCTGGAAAGAGCTGATTCTTAGATGAATATTTAACTATTCCAGATTTTAACTACCTGCTGAAAAAAAAAAAAAAAAGCCCCTCTGATTGTTAAATCCAGTACATCCTAGACAAATATTTAAGTGATGTTTGATTTTAGGGCAGTCTGTCTGTCTCTCCTGGGGTCCTGTGGCCCTCTACAAGTTCTGGGTGGCTGAGTCCTACAGCTGGAGGGGGTGATGCACAGACTATGTGACTTGCCTGAGGCCAGAAAGTCTGTAGCTGTGGAAGGAATTGGAACCTGGTTGCTCAGTTGTTGGTCTGGCAAAATGGATCTGGGATCGTTCTTCCTCTTTGAGCAATGAGAAAATTTAATACATTTATAAATAACCAAATAAAAATGAAGACAAATATTATTTTAATATTCCCCATTATAATATATAGCTCTTGGAGCCACTGTAAGCAATGAAGTCAGATATTATAGATTAATGGAAGCTAAGCTACCTAATTTACCACCAGGCTAGATAGTGTAAAACAAAGCTTTGCATTAACTATGTAGTGATTTTAAAAATGTTTCAGACTGATATCAACACTTTTTAATTGCATTTTTGAGGTGAACTCGCTTAGATTCAAAACACTGTATCTGCAGATTCTTCATTCTCTTATTTTAAGGTGTATTTAGTGATGACATTTCCTGTGACAAATCTCCCTGGTTTTGTCTTTGGTGGCTCTCTCATACTGCTCTGCTTTTCTGGTGTCTGGTGATCCCTGTAGGCATTCCTGTGCCAGGGCTGGCCCCTTCAGAAAATAGTTGGAGAGGGGAAAAAAAATGCAACTCATTCATCTTGGATACCTTGACACACACATAGCTGAGGGGAGCTGCCAAGGGGAAGCATTTCCATACACTCTCCTTGTCAGAAGAGTAAGCAGGCTGAAAAAGTTGGATGTGCACAGTAAGTGGAAGCTGACCCGGGCAGCCTTGATTTACATAGCACACACTTGGGACCTGCTCATTACCACAACATCCCCCTAATCATCACCTCTGCATGATGGGCACAGGGATGTGAATATGCCCCGGGATCCCCAGCGCTTCATTTTTCCAAGCAGCACCCAGCCTTTTGCAGTTATTGTGATATGACAGATGCACATATCATTGAAAGCAGGTCTTGCATGGCATTACACAATGTAAATCAATAATGTGAAAATACAGCCGTTAACACAATGTACAGTTTTGCCTATTACTACAATGCCCTGCTTGTTCCAAAGGAAAAGCAATTTTATGCTCCACTGAAGCATGGTTTGCTTAGCCTTCAACTAGCGGCAAATGCCAGATACTGCAAAATGTTATTGTTACGCAAGCAGTGTCCTGGATTTATTTATACGTATCCATGCAAAGACTAATTTCAACAAGGACTAGGACTGGAGCCCCTCTGAATATGGGCCTGAACTGCTCTGACCCTGCATTTCCAGCTCTGCTGCCTCTTCCTGATCCAGCGAAGCTGCACGGTCCTGTGCACCTCACTGTGCCTGCCCTTCTTTTGAGCTGGGATTAAATTCTCCCAGGTTTTAGGGTATCCTAGCACACAGTGGCACCTCTCAACCCAAAAATCAGCCACCTGATATAGCTCTATGTGCCTGGCTCACACACTGCTCTGGTTGCTTTCCCTTTACCTCCACCATAGTATTCTTTTTCTTGGATATGGGACTTGGCTGCCTCCCTGCATGGCAGGAAAGTCAGCACTTCTTGGGCACTTTTCATCCCTGTTGGCTGAGCTGTGGGGAAACAGTAGCATGAAGCCTCTGAACGCCTAATTATCGATACAGGCCTCATTGGCTGCTCCTGGTAGAAGTTAATTCCCTTTAGCAGAGGCCACAAAAAGAAAAGCTGCAACAACAAAAGAAGAGATCTACTCAGATCACTGGGGTAGCAGGGAAGAGGAGCAATGCTGCTGTGTAAAGGTAACCCCTCCTGACCCTCTCTCAAGGCAGAAGTTGCTCCACATTCACTTCTGAGCAAGGAAGCCTTGATGAGTTTAACCTGTGGTAGAAACAAAGATCCCAGAAAAAACATGTTGAGGTGGAAAAGCCATAATTCCTGAGCTTATCAGCTCAGCACAGTGGGGAGTGAAAGGGCACTATCACTTACTCACTGTCTGTGCAGCCATCCTCAGGTATGAAAACTGTCCTGTGCTCAACTCGGGACAGGATTTGGATTGTCCTGTCGTGCTCAAGTGTGATCTCCAGGAGCAGGTGGGCAGGGATATGGCTGCAGCTCACAGCTTGCAGCTCACCTTCCACATTTTCTGGTGGAATTATTTTCCACTGGAAAAAGTCAGATTTGTCAGAGACAGGCTGTTTAGCAGAGTCAGATTCGTTATCCTGAGAGTATGAACAGGAACATGTGGAAAATGAAAATGGGTGGGAATCCTGACGGGCTCATGTTTTACCACCTCTTTAAACTCTAGGTCTCCTATGTGGAAGCAGCTGGGTAGCTCTGAGAGAAATATTCTTGTTCGTGTTTGGGGGAATTTCTGGGTCATGACTTATCCCTGAGTTGGATGGAAAGTGTGTCTCAAAATTGTGTTTAACTATTGCACAGAACAGAAATTCTGGCATTGCTCAGTTCTGTCTTCTGCCTATACGTTGGAGCTGGGGAAGGATTAAAAGCTCCTGCCAGTTGCACTGTGCTGGCATCCAGCCATTGCAGGTATGGTTCTTAATGAGAGCTTAATTAGGAATCGAGGGGTTTGCTAGTGATAGAAGGATGCAGATGCCAAGTTCTTTCAATAAAGTGGTGACTGAGGCTGCACATGCCCATGCTGTGGATGGAGGGGCTGGAGCATGGCATGGCCATGCTATGTACAGAGAGGGGACAAAGGCACAGCTCCATTCCTCTTCTCAGTAGCACAGTGTGGAAATAACTTGAAAATTAGGGGGTTTTTTATCTGTGGTCTTGCTTGGAGCCTGGCCCACTGATGGGCAGCCTGGCCTGACCTGCTCAAAGGGTGTGTGGCAAGCTCAAGGAGGTTTCATCCAGGAGAAGCCAAGCATTGAGGATCATCCCTGGGTTTTCTAAACCTTTTTCTTTTTCTCATTTGGACTGATGTCAATTTGAAAAGCAAATGCAGCCTTGAAGTGGGAAGTAGGAGTGTCTTTTCTTTGAAATGTCCGCACAAAATATCTCTTTTATTAAAATATACCCTCTATTTTTTTTATCTCTGGAAACGTTTGCCATGTTTGGCCTGAATTCAGGAATGTTTTGGTGCCTGTACCCCTCCCTTTGCCACTGCATATTGTTTGCTAGGAGGAAAACCGTGTCCTCTCTGTTGTGCCTCCTTGGTCCTCCCCTTCCACCCTGCCCTCAGCAGGGCTGGGTCAGCAGCTGCTGCCTCTCACCCTCCCCCTGCCCACTCCTCTGCCGGGGGGCCGGCTCCAGCACCCTCTCTGATGCCTCCAGGTGGGCTCTGCCCCACCACCACATGAAGGTGCAGGACACTGTGATTGCTCCTGGGATTTGGTCCAGGCCATGGTGTGGTACATCAATGCTGCTGGCAAACCACAGCTTAGCATAGGGAGGGGAAAGGGAATCCTCCTTCCCCTGAGGCTGAAGCTGCCCCTCCATGCCTGGGGGCTCTTGCTCGCAGAGAAGAAGGAAACAGATCCCCTCGACTTTAATATTTCTATTATACAGCCTAGATTAATTTTGATTTTCTCTTTTGACTCCTTTGTTGTGTTTATTTCAAGGGATTTCTGTCACCTCCCTTCTGCACTTCAATGTGCCTGAAAAATTTCTGTCAGGAGTGATTGCATGTGACTTGAAGAAAGTGCAATTTTTAAGACTTGAATTTACTTTAAAATCCCCCTGCTTTATATTCTTTTTTTTCCCTCCAAATTAGCACATCTCCACACTGAAGCTTCCCCATCTGACAATGCTCTGTATGTTATTACTGCCATAAGACCTTTCCACCACTGGGTTTCTCTCTTTTCCATTTCTTGCTATGAATATGAGATTTGCAGGGGATTGCCGTGTGCTGAATATTTGCATCACGGCCCGGGATGCTTTGAGTAAGACTTCAGGGAACTGAAAGAGCCTTGAGATCAAACCAAAATACTCCAGAGAAAATTCCCCAAAGCCATAGACAAATATTTTCAAACATGAATATTTCCACCCTGGCAATTCTCTTTAAATACATTATTGCAACAGACAGCTAGACAGACAGACAGGCAGACACTTATGGGCAGCTGACATTAGCACATAGCTTCTGCTGTCACCCACAGACGGGCTGCATGGCTGGAATGATGATTTTTCTGTCCTGACTTTGGGGAGTTTCACATATTAGGCAGTACTAAAAGAATTTTTAATTGGACTCATTTTACTTTTTTTTTTTTTTTTTAAATCAGAAATGAGACAATGTGTGTGAACCCCTGTGGTTACTGTAGTCTCAATCAGCTGCCAAATAATATTATAGAAGTTGTGATTGGATTAATGAAAAGCTTGTAACAAAATTATGGTTGTGAGGAAATTATCCTATTGGGGGCTTTAATTTAAACTGGTGGGACAAAATTAGTCCTAAATTAAAGAAAACTACTAATTGTGTAGATATCACTTGGTTGATAAACGTACCAGTAGGATCCTGCTCCCAGGGTGTCACTCTGCTGTTCATAGGGTTTTTGAGGGAAAATGCACTTGGCAGCCTTGCTCCACTTCCTTTTTGCTTTTTCCATGGGTGTCCTGGGCTGCTGTGGGCTGTGAGCTCTTTCTCAGCCCCGTTTCTGAGGTCACCGAGTCCTGGAGGTCCCAAAGGGGAGGAAGGTTTGGACCAGCCCAGGAGTACTCTGTGCTTCCTTGGGGATCCCACCACCTCATCTGGGATGATCCAGCACCTACATGGGTGGGACATACAGACACCACTGGAATATATAGATGAGGTGAGGACTCATTCCTCGTGTCCCATCCAGTGCTTCTCTTTGGTGATGGAGTCATCTAAGCCATGTTCTCCATCAGCTGCTGATTCCTTCCCCATGCCATGGGTTTGGGAAGTTGCCTGCAGGGCACAGGCCCCGTCTCTTGGTGCTGCCCCAGCAAAACGGGATCCCCAGCTCATGGCCATTCTTCATTTCAGGGAAAAAAAGGGTATTGAAGCCCTGTGTCCCTTTTGGGGACACTGTTCTACAGAAGGAGGTTTTTTATTCTGCTGGAATCAAGGCCAGCCACAGATCTGTAAATGCAAAGCCATGGCTGCACCTCATGCTGGGAAAGGGATATATTGTTGTGTAACTGTCTGTATTTCATTCAGTAACAGATCTCAGTTTTCCCCATAGCTGGGAAGCCCCGAATTTGCCTTTAAATAATCACAGAGTTGCTAGAGGCAGTGAAGCCCATGGGACACCACTCAGGAGAACCTGGGATGGTTTCCATCACACTTTGTACTGCTCATCTGGACATGGTAAGATTTTTTGGGCCACAGCATTAACTGTTGTATGCAGCTCCTGAGCTGTAATATTACTGGGAAGTGATATAGTGGGATGTAGCAGGTATTTTGGGTACCAAAACCAGATACATCTTATCAGAAAAATCCCAGGAGGGGAGCCCAATGAGGGCTGAGAAGAGACCCCCCCTCTGATGCAAATGACCTGCAAAGCTGAGTCACTTTGAGACAAGACTCCTGATGCCAGCAAAGGGTGTTATTAAGCAAACATTAACCTCCCTGCACTTGGGGACTGGTTAGACTGAGTTTTCCCTCTGTTTCTGAGCCCTTGTTAGATCCCAGTGTTTTGCCTTTGGATCAGACCACATTGCTGGATCAGTTGCCTAAGAAAAAAAAGCTCAGTTTCCTTCTGAAATTTTTCCTCTCCTTTAGGAAAACATTTCTGTCACTTGCATCTGTCATTGGCTTTCAAGTGGTAAATCCCAGGCAAATAAGTCTGTATTTAAAGCAATAAATTCAGTGCCTTTCCTCCGAGGCTTTATTTTCTCATTTAGTGACCTCTTGTTTCCCATGTCTTTGACACTTCTCCGATGTGCATTAAGCAAATATGCAATCATCCTTTCATTCTCTATCTTTGCTTTCATTATGATTTTTTACACTTCATTACATTTCCCTCTATAATTGCAACTCTTTGTTGTCCCAAAGTTTTATGGCTCTTTCCTCTCTTCTCTCACTTCTTGTGTTTCTTTGTTATTCACGTTAGCTTTTCTTGACACTGTGTTCCTAGTACATTTTCTAGATGTCAAGCAAACTCTTAGGCCTAAACTCATTTATCTTTGAACACTTTCCATTTCCACTTCAGTGCTCTACCCCAATGAATTCCATCCAGAACTTCCTTTTCTTCTAAAATTGGCTGTGCTGCTTTTATTCAGCGTTCTTTCCTTTTTAGGCCTAATTATAAATCCAATTGTTCGGTCCTGAATGCTTCCACGAGCTCCATTCATTTCCGAGCGCAGTTCTGCCATAACTGCTGGGGGAAGTTGCGTGACTGCCCTTTCAAAATCCTAATATGATCTAGATGAGAAAGAGATGTTATTTCTAACTTAAATTAAACCCTAGCGCAAGATCAGGCTGTTAAGTCTCTCCTCTCTGCTCTCCTGTCGCCGCGTTTGCCCACCCTGGAGAGTTTAGAGGATGCTCTGTGGTGGGTTTATGGAGTTTTCCCAGCCCCTTGCAGTGCCCGGAGAGCTGCAGGGAGAGCCGGTGGGCACCGCTGTGCCTCCCGCCGGCTTCAAGTGCAGGGGTCTGTTGAAATCCATCAAAAGCAGTTCAAAGTGGCAAATGGCTGATTCCCACAAACATAAGCCACTTCTCTCCTTAGGAATTTTTACTGTCTGCTTGAATAAATGGGTGCTAATTTGTAAGCAAAAAGTGCCAACCTCACTGGCTTAATTTTGAGCATCTTTGGAATAAGTGGTGTGGTGGTTTGGGCTAGGCCTTCCTTGGTGACCAGTTTGTAACCAAGGAAGGGTCCAGATTTACCCAGTATTCCCTACGATTTTTACGTAAGCTGGGATATAAGAAGAAAGGAGGAGAGGCTTTCGCTCTCTTTCCTTCCGGTGGCTTGGAGGTGCAGGTTCCCTGCTGTTGAGTCTGCCGTGTTGGGGAGCGAGGCCTGGTTGGGCCTTGTCGACCTTGGGAGACAGAGGTTGCCGGCGATCGTTCCGGAGCGACCCTCGGTTGTCCCAGGAGAGTAGTGAGCTATTTCTTTGTTAACTCTTTTAGTGGATAGATATTGGGCTGCTAATTGGGAATATTATATATATATAATATTTTGGTTTTGTTCCTTTTCCCTTCCCCCTTCCCTTTCCCTTTTTTTTTTAATTATATATAAGTGTAAATATATTTATATATATCACTTTGGTTGTCTCTCTCTCGTTTCGGGTTTTCTTTCGTTTTTTTCTCCCTCTTCTCCCTGAGGTTTGAGGGGGGGGGGGAACTCTGGTGGTAAGGTTTGGAGACTTGGCAGGGAGCCAGCTTCAAACCATATCAGTGGTCAATGGGAAATGCCTGGTTTTTTGCTGCAGCTCTCCATCTGGGATTGATTAGCTGTTTTGGCTGAATTTTGGCTCTGCAGCTGGGCAGGGGTTGGCACAGTGTAGCTGGGGCTTGTGTGGGAACAAACCACCTGTGGTTTGTGAAGCTCACTCTGCTCCCAGACTCTATGGGACGCTCAGCTGCTCAATCTCAAGGCAAACCATGCCCACTGCTCCACAATCAAATGCCTAACTCGTCTCGAGTCTTACACACTCAGATTTTAGGAGCAGCTAAATGACATGATGGGTTTGGTGTATGTCCAGATACCCTCTGTCAACATTTGCCTTTAGGTATGTTCAGATATTTAGGTGTTTCTTAGGTAACTTCATCTGGGTTGAATGTTCTCAGAACGGGAACACACAGGGCTGGGAGCACAGTCTGAAACAGAGAACAAATGGGAACATGATGTTCTTCCAGTGCAATTATTGGCAGGATTTGCTAAGCTTTCAAATGGGCAAGTTAGAACTCTTCTTTCTCCTCCAAAATTGCCCTTGGAGGGAGGTGATGACAAAGAGAATTGCTCTTGTCCACTTACTTACTTATTTAACCTGATTTCTTTCTATTCTTTGAGCATCTGGAAAAACCATGAGTCATGTGATGACAAAGTTCATCCTTTGTTCTGAGGTGAAGAGGAGAATGTCAGTGACTTTGCAGACCTGGGGCACTCTGTCAACCCCAGCTAACGTGGGGGCTGCTCTGCTTTGCTCTCTAGGCATCGCTTTCTCTCGAAAGCCTGAGAAAAAGCAACCACTGCTGCCTGTGTGTCTTCTTGTGACCTTTCAGATGGGTGTTCAGGCAGTGTCAGTAGGCTCAGACGATGCACAGTGATGGACCTGCAGGAATGTGGGTGATAGCAGTGACACTGAAGTGTGTATATAGGATTGTGCACTCCATTGAGAGTCGGTGATGTGGAGATCTGTCCATGTTGCAGGACCACTGGTGCAGCTGCAAGCAGGTAAACTGTTTGGTCTCTGATTCCCACCTGTAAAGCAGAGCAGATATTGCTGGCTGCAGAGTATGTATGGTGATATAGCTGTATGATTTATAAGCTGTGAAGGTTTTAAGATGCCTCACAAGTTGCTCAGTGTTGAGCTCAGTGGTTCAAGGAGGACTTGCCTTAGTTCAGCTTTGACAGTGCAAAGCAGAACTGTCGTGAGTGGAGAGGGGACAGACACTATCAAGATGCACAAACACCCACATCAGGGTTTGGCACATGTCACTGTGTGGCAGTGCCATATAGCACACAGTTATGGAGGGCTTGGGAATAAAGCTCCTTTGGCCTCAGAGGAACCCCATCACCCGTCTTGTGGTTCATTGCATTGGGCTCTTGCTTTTTGTGGAAGAGGGGTTCAGACTGCACAGATACCAGATAAAGTCTTACAAATTACCTGACCTTAAAGCCTGAACCCTTTAGAAATCTGTACATTGATTTGTTAAAAATTTTGGCATTTTGTTAAAGAACTTTCCTAGGCGAAGCTGTTGAAATGGTGGCCTTCACCAGCAATTGCTTTGTTATGATGTAGCAACTGTCCTCAGAGGGTGCAGGGGCATGGCTGGGGTATTTAGCTTGTGTCTGAAATTTTTTTTCCAGTTTGCAGAACCATTAGTTTTTTGGAAGCTTTAACACATCCATGTATGTGGTCAGGCATCTTTCTCACCCTAAAATATCTGACAGAGGGAGACAGAAAGATTTCTTGCAGCGACTCCTCTGTATCAGACCAGTCACAGGAGATGACCTGAAAAAACTAGCCATGATATACCATATCATGTAAATAAATAGATCTTGCAGTGTTTCTAAGCATCTACAGTCAGCTGTGTGCCAGAGGGATATGACTGGATTATTATAGTCTGTCATTTCAGCATGAATTCAGACTCTATGTTAAGTGAGTATTATTTAATAGTCTGGATGAAGCCTTTGGAGCTGTTATTATCTCTCATGTAAAAGCATGCTAAAGCAATTTGAACAGGAAAATCATCTTGGTGATGGGCTGTATCCCTCCAGTGGAAAGGCTGAGGGGTTTGTACTGTGCCACACCAGAGCCACCTGCCCTTTGGAATGGGAACTGGGAGGCATACAGACCCCCGGGATGGCACAGGGAGGGATGTCAGGCTGCTGTGAGGAGTGGCCAAGCTGCTGCCTGGACTGTGGCCATGTGCTTAGGGATGCAAAGCAAACAGCTCTGCTTGGGAGGACCAAAAAGTGAACAAGTTTAACACAAACTTTAGAGCTGCTGTCAGCAAATCTGCACGGGGTGAATTTATCAGTCGCCTCATTGCAGTGTGACACGGCTGTGCTGCCTGCAGGCTGCAGATGTGTGGGGAGCCAGGAGCCCTCTGTGCAGGGAGAAGTTTCAAGGTCCAAAGAGAAACCTCTGGAGAGCCACTGGGTTTGGAGGGTCATGAGCCATGGGGAGGGGCCGTACAGCCACACGGCCAACAGGCAGTACAGAGCCGTGGAGAGCGAGCTGGGAGGAGGGATAAAATCCCACACAGCACAAAGCTGCTTGGTGGGGATGCTGCTCCAAGAGATCTTCATGTCAGGGCAAAACAGGCCTTTAAATTTCCATAGAATTAGGTTACGTTTGTGCTCCTTTTCCATCCCTGTATCCTGCACCGTGCCTGGCTCCAGTCACAGCCGACAGGCCACCCTTGGAAGCAGGCAGCAGTCCCCAGCTGCCTCATGATATTATTATTTTTTTATTCACCTCAATAAAAGTCTGTGATTCATTAAGTGCTTGTCATGTTTTGATACGTGGATCAGGAACTGATCAATAGCCAGCCAAATTTAATAAAAAGGAGCTCTATTCTTGGGAAATGAGCTTGTTACCATGCCAACTATCGATCTTTCCTGACAGGCTCTGTAAGTCACAAAATGGGGTCCTGATGGGTAGGTTGGTCTCCCTCCTAGGCTGCCAGGAAGGGCACTGGTTGCAATATCTGTATTTAAAAGACTTTGGGGACAACCTTTTTTTTAGTACTGTCTCTGTGTAATTCTTTGGCAAAGGTTCTAGATTGCCTGGAGCTAGCAGAAATCATCTAAAGGCTTTATTTTTCTTACTGGCTTTAAGATGGTGGAAATAAAAGACAGAAGGTAGCAGAGCTCTGGTTCTGTGCCCAAGCCTCAGAGAGTGAGGAGGGATGGAACCCAATGCCAGCCCACATGCCCTCCTTGCTGATGCATGATGTGCCAACCATCACCTGGTCCCTGTCTGCAACAACATCCCAGCATTTTTCCTCGCAGTGCTAACAACTTAATATGAGCCAAATGGTGTTAAACGGCACTGAAACGATCCCCTCTCACGTGGATTTCTCTAGATGACCATGGTAAGCAGGACAGATTTACATTCTGAGGAAGAGAAATGTTCTGCAGAATCCCACAAGTCCCAGAGTCATTTCACTGAGCTTCCCTCACTGATGCTGTCCTTAAATTCAAAGTCTTGGCATTGCAGCTATTCTCTGGCATGGATGACACTGAAAGATTTGGGAGCAAGAGCTGAATATGGACAAGGAGGAACGGGTTCGTCGAATGGAATTAACACGTCCCCAGGGTTTTGATTTGCCTGATCTGTTTCCATGTTCCTAGATTTTTATTTTCACTTTTTTCTCCTTTTATTTCTCAGAAGGAGGGTGGGAAGGGCTGGCTGTGAGGGGACTCTAGTCATGTCCTTACTCTGCCAGTGACTGCATGCCAGCCTGGCACAAAGAGGTGGCACTCTTCAAGTCCAAAACATGCCATTTTTGTCTCCTACTTCAGGGCTTGGTCCAAAATACACTGGGATCAGTGGAGGTAGATTTCAGTATGATCTGGTCCTTTCCCAGTCCAAGCTGTTTAAATACAGTGGCCCACGTCCTTCTCCAGGACAGCCACTTAGGTCAGTGTTCGAGGTTTTAAGAATGGATGGCGAATTTACTTGTGGCAGCAAAAGATTTACAGGCTTAGAAAATCCAATTCTGTGCTCACTACAGTCCCTGAGACTTTCCTAGAACAGTTTATCCAGCCAGAAGTGAGACAAAGATAGAATTTGATGTGGAAGATCTCGCGAAAGTCACCTGGGGAGAGGGAGATCAATGTAATTCCTTCATGGCTTTTCCAGATTGTGTACTGTAAAAAGCTTATTATGATTTGACCTTGACATTAGCCCTGCTTTGAATGGAGGGCTGGACTCAAGACCTCCAGAGGTCCCTGCCAGCCGACATTTTTCCATGGTTTCATCTCAGAGATGTGACGTAAGGTCTAACCCCAAAACGAATATGCAATTAGCTTTTTTGGATGTTCAGACTCGGAGGGCAATAAGAAGGGACATCAAAACCTGAATATTTCTCTGAATTATTTGTGTATCTGAGGTGCCAGAGCAGTCCTAGTCGGTTGTCTGTGCAAAACAGAGGTTATTGAACAATGCTGTTTTCTGCAGAAAGGTTGCCAGCAGCAAGCTCCTGTCCTTATGTCTGCTCTTGGCATTCCTCCTCCTTGGGTTTAGCTCATCTCAAACTTCCTGTTTCGAGTTTCTTTCCTTCAAAGATTTTTCTCTTGTAAAAATCAGTGGACATATCCATAGGGTTCATTAACATGAGTTGTTTAATGCCATGTTGTTGTTTAATGTTTGTCCTTTCAATATACAACAAAAGTGAAAGATTTCAGTAAGGTTTGACAGAACCATAGAATTGTTTGGGTTGAAAAAGCCTTCTAAGATCATCAAATCCAACTGTTAACCCAGCACTGCCAAGCCCACCACAGAACCATATTCCCGAGTGTCACATGTAGGTCTTTTAAATACCTCCAGGAATGGTGATTCCACCACTGCCCTGAGCAGCCTGTGACAGGGATTGGCAACCCTTTCATCAAAGAAAATTTTGCTAGTATACAATCTAAACCTCCCCTGGCACAATTTGAGGCTATTTCCTCTTGTCCTGTCACTTGTTATCTGGGAGAAGAGACTGATGCCCACCTGGCTACAACCTCCTTTCAGGTAGTTTTAGAGAGGGATAATGTCCTTGCTGAGCCTCCTTTTGTTGAGGCTGAGCCCACCCCAGCTCCCTCAGCTGCTCCTCATCAGACTTTTGCTCCAGACCTTCCCCAGCACCATTGCCCTGCTCTGGACATGCTCCACTGTGAAGCCCCAGCCTCTCTCTGTCCCTGCAGTGTCTGCAGTGCCGTGGCACGGCAGCGAGTGCGGTGCAGGGGCAGGGTGGGGCAGCTCTTTCAGCTAAATGTGTGCGTGCCAGATTGAGCTTGAAATAAAAGTCTTAAAACTGAGTGAAAATTGTTTTGGGGAATGGATTGCCGGATCAGATCCCGGCAGCCTGGGCAGAGCCTGGCAAGATTTAAACTCAGTACCGATTGTATATGCTGTTTCTCCTGCAGTTTGTACTGGAGCCTTGAAGACAAATGAGACCGGTTGGGTGCCAACAGCAGTGCAAGGCGGATGAGAGAGAAGGGCCCCTCCGAAGCCGCAGGAGGAGGAAGCCGGCAGTGCTCCTGCCGGTTCGCAGGAGCAGAGATGTGATTCGTGCAGCCCCTGCCCCGCTCCACCAGTCCAGCTTCCTCCTCTCCACCAGCAGACACAGAAACAGCAGGCTCAGGAGGAACACAAGCAACGGGATAACCAACTTGGAAAATACCTTTTGCTTCGGAGAGAGGGCCGCCAAAAGCAAAGCCCAGCTGGACAGCGTTAGCTCTGCGGGCAGCTGCCTTCCCCGCCTGCCGGCAGCGAGAGGCTCCGCGTCAGCACGAACCCAGCGAGGGGAGAGAGACCGAGCTCGGGGCTGCCAGAGGGTTTGTGTTTTCCCATACTCGAGGAGCCTGCTCTGCAGTTTTTAAGATGTATCAACAGCCTCACATCACATCGTGATTTGGCTGCGAGTTGAGCCGAATGTGTATTATCTCGGCGGGCTCATGGTGTGCCTCTCCTCCCCGTCTAATATATACGAACGTACAGCGAGAGTTTTACGGACAAGATAATGTGTTTTGGCTGCATGAGATAGTTATGCTATTCCTATAGGAGAAAAATTTAATTTTGCTCTGAATTCCACTATAACCAGACAGCTCCCCATTTATATCCTGGGTAATAAATCAAAGCAACATGAAGTCTCGTGCACAGAACTGAAGTGGTTTCTTAAAGCAAATTTGGCAGGAAATAAGTCATCATCTTAAAAAGCCAGTCAACTCCTCATATCCAGTATATCACCAGCTCTCTGCTAAAATCTGCAAACAGGCACGAAAAGTCATTTTGTAAAAGAGAGAAGTCTGTGAGATAGGCCATATGACTGTTATCAAAATCACACATATTTCTGTCAGAAAAATCACCCCATGAGTTCCCTTTGACTCACGGGTTTGCAGTGCTCAGGTACTCGAATATCACAAGGGCCATTAGTTTGGCTTCCTACAAAAATAAGGTCATGTTGGTATCACATCTTCCCTCTGTGCTTTTCCTCTTTCTTCTTGCCTCCTCAACTGATGTTGTTATTTTTCTCTTAAGTTTTTTTTTTCCAACGTTCCTTTCTAGTTTCTATTTCTATCGTGCAAACATGCCATGGCAAAGCGATGTAAGCAATGCATAATATATTTAGAGTAATGTATGATTCATTTACTAGCTTTCATAATTAATGTGGCTGTGTTTTACATACACAGTATTTCCTGCATGCATTTTATGATGTGAACACTCTTCAAAATCTAATAAAATGTAATCCGTTAAAAACAATAGTACTAGTCCTGTGATGAGATTTGTGTGCAGTTTTGAGGCAGCTGCAGAAAGAACTTGGTGCCAAGTTTCTATTCTAAACACCAATTTTAGCTGCTGTTTTATGCAGCTCCTAATTCTCAAGGTGGAAATTATTATAATTATATATATTATTATAATGATACCACAGTTGGTCTGGGTATCATCTGCTTCCATACCCTGAAAACTTTCCAACCCAAATAATTTTTCTATGTGCTCTCTGGAGTTCAATAACAAACACAAAATGATGCTGAATTTATGAAGAAACCTATAAGAACTATACAGCAGCATCTGTAAAATATCAACTAAATAATACCAACATCTGTACCTCCAAAAAATTCATTCTTGCCTGGGGTTTGGTGAAGCTGTGAGCACACACTGCCTTGTCCTCTGGACCCTGTTTCCAAAGATATTTATACATCTAATTGCCATCAACATCAGCAAGAGTTGGGAACTGTTGGTGAGCTCAGGCCAGGCACTTTCTTTACACATTATTCTCTTCCTAGTTAGGACTTGAGGACCCCATGATTTTGCACCCCATGGAGAAGAAAGCCAACATAGCCATTTGTGTGCTGTTCCTTGACACTGTTCCAGGCAGATGGATTTGGGAGCATTTAGTTTCCTATCTTTGCTCTAAAAATGTGTGTAAAATAATTTCCAACAACAAAATCTACACTTAGGAACAAAGCAATCTAAGAAGAATACACTGAAAATTCAAAATTGATATTAAAAATGGATGTAATTTCCAGTGTAAAGCTAGAAATCCTGTTTCCATCTCTCCAGCTACCACACTGATATTTTGCCTGCTTTCCTCCAGCTGAATCCTCATTAAAACCAATGGACAAAAATCATCGCAGCTCAATGGCAGTGTGGGGTTGGGGGTTTTATTTTTGCCTGTGCTCTGAGCCCCAGGTTGGGTGAGGGCAACCGAGTCAGCCCTGTGCTGCTGGTAAGTCACCACACCTGAACAGCAACTCCCTGCTGCCAGCAGGTGAGGAGCATCAGTGGCTTGAGTACCTTAAGCCTGGCCTTGGGACTTATGGGAGTGATTATGGGACTTGCAGAGACTGGTAGTGTGTAGTAGGGAAATGCAGTGTTTTTTGAATGCTGCTGGTTGGAACAGCAAGGGGACAGCTGAACCTCCTTCACAGCTCCACGCCACTGGCTTCGCTGGACTCACATCAGGCTTTCTCTGAGGTATGTGACATGCAGATTTTCAAAGGTACTTAAGCTCTGCTTTTGGGCTTTTCTGTGTTGCTCCTGGTGGATGGTTCCCTGCTGTGGCAGCTGCCTGTGCTGCATGGGCAGCTTTGGTGTTTCTCCCTGAGTGGGATTTGTGCAAACCTACAGGTGACTTGTGCAGTGGCTGGCGCTGCTTCCGGATGGGAAATATGTGTTCTTGGGAATGGCACTTGGCAGGGAATGCTGCTGTGCTGGGAGCCACCTCCCTTCCCCAGTGTGACACTAGAGGAAAGGTGGAACACTTTTCATGTGGAAAAAGGAGCTAAAGACTCTAAGGCCTCAAATCCTACCTTTTAGATAAATCAATACTGCCGTTACTGTTGGGAAACAAAATCCGGTGCTGCAGCAGCACAAGTCTGAAGCGCTGTATCCCTGTCTAGGGTGAGCCTCCTGCTCCTTGTGTCATCTCTTGGGCTGGGGGGTGACACCCACCCCAGCGCACTCAGCCTCTCATTTGGCCACCTCTTGCCCTGCAGGCTGCAGGGGGGTGTCGTGGCAGTGGCAAGGGACACCTGCACTGTGCCCTCCTGGGAGGAAGCTGATAAAACTGGTCATTTCTAATGCTTTCCAGTTCTGATTTCTGGAGCTGGATTTTTTTCTCCCCCTTGCATTTGAGGAGGTTTATTTTAGTGTTGTGTGTACTGCTTGGATCTTTGGGCTGGAGCCTAGCTTTTATTTTTTTGCCACATCTTGGGTCAGTTTTGTGTGCATATTTTTACTGAGCTGGAATGATTTGTGCCTGTTGGCCTTAATGACGATTCAGCTGGACAAAAGCAGGCAAAATATCAGCCTGGTATCTGGAAACAGAATTTCTAGCTTTACAGTGGAAATTATATCAATTTTTTTTATCAATTTTGAACTTTTGGTTTGGGGTGGTTTTTTCGTTGTTTTCTTCTTTATTTCTGCTAAATTTCTTCTTTTATTTCTACTAAATTCATTACTTAGAGAAGAAAAGCCATGTAAATATATCTTTTTAAAGATTCAAGAAATGTAAAGCTATGGAGGGGGAAGGGATCAAGCAGCAGTACTATTTTGAATCACCAATATTTGAAATCTGAGTTTTAAGTGAATTTTTTCGATATTTGTGACCTGGTAATGACTTCCACCTCTGGGAGGCTTGTGCAGGTGATGTTAAAGCTTTCCTGGCACCTGCACCTGTACCTGTTTTGCTGCAATCCCAGCAGGTGCTTCTGCCACAGGGTCCTTTCTCCTTCTGCCAACAAAGCTACAGCAGGGGTGGGGGGGGAGGCTGTTCCCCCCGCAGGCAAAGCCTCTCTGTCATACCTGTGCAGAGCCCCTGGGGGTGGCAATAGTGGCAATATTTCTGACTCAAGGCTTGTGACAATGGGAGCTGCACTGTGGCTTATGCTGGTACACGAGAGGGGCTTGGCCTCGGTGTGGGGAGCTGCCCCTCAGCCCTCGCCTGCCAAGTGCCACATCCCTCTCCAGTTTCAGGGCCTCTCACGTCCTAAATGGGTGAGAACCTCCCAGGACACGTGCCTACCCAGGTGGCCTCCTGTCCCCAACAAGTGACCTCCAGCTGGGAGGTCTCTGCCCCTGCAGCCACCTCCTCTCAGCATGGTCCCTACCCAAGCTCCCAGAGGGCACCGGCTCCAATTCTGCCTTCTGGCAGTTGGGTGAAGGGGCAGAAAGTCCCCTTTTGGGGGAGGTTTAGGGAGGGAGGAACAGCGATAGTCTGCCAGGAATGCAACAGCAGCACACGTGCATGGTCCCATCGCGTGACCTGACACTGCGGCCAGAAGGGCTGAGGCGTGATCAATGCGTCGGTTTTGAGACGGGTCAAAGACACAAGTTTTGGGGGGAAATGGAGAAATGCAGGACAAATACTGGACCTGGGAGACCTGTCCTCTGCCTGATGTGGAGGAAAACTCCCAGAGGCATTCAAAGGAAACCGCTAATTACTGCTCGTGTGGAGCGGGGGACACCACACGATGGGTGAGGCTTGGAAGCTGCAGCCCCCTTTGCGGGGTGAGGAAGAGCAGAGAGGGGCAGGGGGCTGGGGCACCGCCGGCAGCACCCCCTGCTCGCCCCCCACCTCCACCAAGTGCCGTGCCGGGGGTCCTGGGGTGGGGTGACTCTGGGGCTATGGGGTGCTCCGGCCACGCTGCGGGGGAGCGGGATGGGCGCAGGGGCTTTCAGAGGGCGCGGAGCGACAGCGGGGATGCCCGAGCGCTTCTTCCTGTAGGGAAAATGGGGCGAGCACGGGATGACTCCCAGCATCCGAAGTGCCAGGTATTGAAAGGATATAAAATATACATATTTAATTTCCCCCCCCCTGCACCGGTAAGCCCCTGGTTCATTTGCACCTATAATTCTCGTTTCAGGGCGGCTGCGATGCAGCAGCCGCTGCCACCTCTGAGGTTAAACGAGAAATAAAATAGAAATAAATGCCCACATCTGTCCCTTTTTTAAGGCAGACGACAAAATATTTTCGTGTCTTCCGGTCCGACCAGATTCACACAAAGACCGTGGGGAAACCCCAAAGTCTAGGGGAAACTTGCAGCTCTCTCCCGCAAACGAGGGGTGCGAAATCTTGTGAGATAAAATTATGGAGCAAAGTGGAGGATCTCTGTAAACAGGTTGAGCATCGAGAGCCTTTGTGCCCAGCTCGCCTTGGAAGGCAGAGGGGCGTCGGGGATGCCCGTCCCTCCCAGCTCCCCTTTCTGTGGTCTCTGACATGGTCACATCAAAGGACCTGCCGGAGAGATCTGTGCACAACCGAGTCACCGAAATTTGCGCCTGGGAATAGATACAAAACCAGACGATACTGATATATTTGAACGGCGAAATATTGGGTGTATCTATATATGCGCGATGCCAGAGGTTTGCACAGTTTGTCTGGAAACGCCCGGAGTTGGAGGCGGAGGAAAGGGAGGGGGGTTTAATAAAAACCATTTGCCACTTGTCTTCAATTAGGGTCTAGAAATGTAACAAAAATAAGAAATGCCTATTTTTTTTAATCACTTGCCGTCGGGAACAAGAGGTAAACGCGGCTCCCCTGTAACGATTGCGGGGTTTCGTGTAGAAGGGAGAGAAGAAACGCAGGCGGTATTGTCGCGATGCAGGTCGGCGTGGCTCGTGTCCCGGCACACACCTCGCCGTATTCTGCTGCTTCTCCTCCCGGAGCCGGACCCCCGACGGGCCGCGGGACCCCCGCGGGGCTCAGGAGCGGCGAGACGGGGAGATCCGGCTCCGGGGGCCTGGGGGCTTTGCAGCGCGGCTCCCCTGAATCGGGCGTGAGAAGGTGGGCACGTTACAAGGTGGGGTGTCCTCATTTTTTTCCCCAGTGCTAGCGGGGTAACCCCAAACCGCCGGGGCTTCTCCCTCTCCGGGGTGGGCAGCCACGGAACATCCTGTCACCCTGTCCCAGGCAGGTGATGGGCACCTTGGAAGCCAATACCACCGCCCGCGCCCCGATATTCCCCTCATCTTCGTGTCCATGACAAATAGAGGCAACATGAGACAGGAAAGAGGGAGGAGGGAGAGAAAGACACGCACACAATAGCCAGGCAAATTGTTAGCAACTCCGGCGTTTGGGGAAGCCGGTACTGTAACTGCGCTCTCATCAGTCACCGCTCCTGAAGTGATAGTAAAAATGCATCTAAACATGCTGCGGTGTGATATATAAAAGCACAGCGGGATGAGCTGCTTTCCAAAAAGGGACCTGGTGATTGGATATGCCTTGGCATGATTGACAAGAGCTTAGTTTGGTAAAGAGAAGACACGCAAGCTTTCACAGCGGGATTTCTTTTCTAAAATATATCACACTAGCCTTTGAAAAGCGCCGCACACTATAAGGGAAATAAGGTTGCTTTATAGTGCGCTGACATTTCTTTAAAACACAACTAAGATCAAAAAAAGAAATAAAATGTGTTCCAAACACAATGTTTTAATTAGTTTATTCTGTGCATTTGCTTTTATCTGGTGTATATATCACGGATCCCCACCCTTTAATTAAAACAACTGGCTGCCTATACAACAGCAGAGACAAATGCTTAACTTTCTCCTTTGTAGCTACAAGCAAACTCAATTTACTACGGCTTTCAGAAGAGTTTTTAAAATAAACGTGGATGCCTTGAAAGCTATCGGGGAACGGGCGAAGGTAGCGGGAAATGGCTGTTTCCTGGCTTTGGAAACTTGAGAGGATGTGGAGTCCCGCGGGCAACCCTGCCCGCAGCCCTGCCCGCAGCGCTCACCCGCTGGCCCTGCGGGCTCACAACCCCACCGAGGGAATTGAAACGCAACGAAGGCACAGAGCTGCCTTCATCTCGGAGCCGCAGCTGAAGGGCTGCGATGAGACTTTGCGTTTGCTTGGTTGCCTTTTGGATTTCTTTTGGTTTCTCTTTCTTGCTCTCTCTCTTATTTTTCCTTTTTATTTTTTTTTTTAAATTTTAATTTTGGTGTGGTCCTCATCGAAAACTAGCTTGCCGCAAGCTCTCTCCCCCCAGCACTGCCCGCTCCGGGGTTGATCACTTGAGGTAGCTTTTCCACCGCCGTCTCCCCCGCCTTTGCCCTACAAGGTTCTCGTTATGGAACTGATCCTCCGGGTAGAGGAATGAAGGTCCTTTAAAAGGCACCGACTCCTTCACCCCGTGGCAAGCACATCGTTTACAGGCGTGTTAATCGTACCGCCGCTGTTCCCCGCGCCCGGGGTGCGCTCCCTGCGCACCCGCGTCCCGCAGCGCGGGGCCTGGGGGATGTTCGATAGCAAAAATAGAGAAGTGAGGGTGAGACCCGCCAGGGGTCGTCTACTGGCCCGAAATGTGGGGATCTAGGCAGCAAGAGGGGAGCTGGCTCTCCCCGAAGCCCCGCAGTCACAGGCAGGGGGTGAAGCACCCTGGTGCCAATCCGGACGCGGGCATGGGGAACATCTGGGCAGAAGCCTTCGCCCCCCCTCCCCGCAGCTGTGATTCACCGCTTTGGCCCCAAAGCTTCGAGCGGGTTTTACTGGAGAAAGGAACTCCCATTGCGGGGCTGTTTAACCCGGGGAAGCGTGAGAGGGCTGAGCCCGGTTCCTCCCGGGAGCCGCGGCCGCCCAGCCCCTGCCATATCCCGTTGCGCCGGAACGGCCCGAGCCCGTCCGGGCTGCGGGCTGGAGGCGCCGTCGGAGCGCTGCATTGCCGTCGCTCACGAAGGGAATAGGGCAGGGGCGAAAGGAGCGGGAGCGGGTCAGATCCCGCAGCTCTGCGGCGGCATCGCTTCTCCCGGGGAGGAAATAAGATAAAGGAAAAAGGAACGGGCCTATCACCCCAAGGGGACCGGGGGGGGGGACGGGACGGGACGTGTCCCGGGTCGGAGGGCGAAGGGGAGCTTGGTTCTCTCCCCGATACCTTGGGGAAAATCCCTGGAGGTTGAGGGGAGAGTCGCTGGGCGATGTGGCCGGAGAGAGGGTGGCAAAAGGCGAGCAGTGGAAAATCGTCGTTTTAATTGTTTTTAAAACGTTAAATCGTTCAACACGTTGTTCCAACATATCCTCGGGGCCGGCGAAATCGTGTTCCCGTCTTTATGGGATGCTGGCTGCGGTGGACGCTCTCGGTGCCCGCTACCGGTATGCCGGAGCCGACACTGGGTGCGGGACGCCCCCTGGGCCGGAGCCCACCTGCGGCCCCCCTCGGGCCCCTGCCCCACCGGGCCACCCCACAGGCCGCCGTCGGGGCGGCACTGAGCGGCTCTGTGCCGGGGTGTCCCGGCCGGTCGCAGCTCTCAGCCCGGGGCCGCGGGGAGCGGTAGCTCCCGCTGCCGACCCTCCAGCTCCGGGCTGTGCCCAGTGCTGGGGGAGAAGAGCTGGAAGCGAGAGTAAATCCCACGTTCTCCCCTGGGACTCCCGGCAATGGAAAGAGCCCCGACATAACTCAAGACTGTCCCCGCAGTCGCCCCAATGACCTGCTGCAGGCTGGAGAGTGTCCCCAGGACGGGCTCCCCCGGAGCTCGGCAGCTCCCCGAAGATGACCCTCGGCAGCTAGAGACCGGTGTTTAGGGCCCGTGGGGGTGCCGGTTCAAACGAGGCGATTTGCCCCCGGGGAGCGCGTTTGTCACGGGGGTTTACACCTGCTGTGAGGTCCCGGGGAGAGAAGGGCGGGCCCGGGGACAGGCTGGGGCCGCGTTGATGACAGGGACAGAGTCCCACGTCCGCCGGCTGCCCCATCCTCCGCCTAAGGGGCAGAATCCGAAGGACCCGTCCGTGTCCGGACAGGGGCGCGGGGCAGCTCCGGGGGTCTCGGCGGCCGTCGGGGCCGGGCCCGGCCGCTCCGCAGCGCCGCCTCGTGCCCGGCCCCGCAACGGGCCCCGCCGGAGCCGCCCCGGACGGGCAGGGGCGGAGGCGGCTCCCGCAGCCCCGCTCCCGGGGCCGGCAGACTGCCTGGGGGGGCGGACGAACTGGGGCAGGGGCTCCTCCGGGGCTCCGGGGACAACCCCTCCTGCCCTTCCCCTCCCGTTATCCCGATCGGCTCCTCCTGCAAGTCAAATCCCAACTCAGCACGGCGGGGCATCTCCGTCCCACTGGTGCTCGCCCTCGGGTGGGGAGGGTCTGCTCAGCCCCTCCCGGCCGCGGGGAAAGGCCCGGGGCAGGAGAGGGCCGCGTACTCCGGGTGCGGGCTCGGAAACAGCCGGGGCGCCGGGGCAGCGGCCTCGGCACGCTGGGGAAGGGGCGGCTCTGCCCCGGCAGCTGATGCCGGGCTGGCGGCTCCCGAGGCCGGGATGCCTCCCCGGAGCCCGGGGCTTGCGGTTGCCCCTCAGGGCTCAGTCACGCAGAAAGGCTGACTAAAGTCTGTGTCCCCCGCAAGAGTGGGACAATAGAGCCACCCTCCGGGTCACAGGTCACCTCCTCGCTGATTGAGATATTCGCCACTTCCCCCCCACTCCCTCTGCTCCTCGGAGGCGCGGGGGGATATCAAGGGGGCGGCCGGAGGGTGAGGATGCTCTCGGCCGGGCCGGGGTGCCGAGGCCCCGGCTTCCCCCTCTGTCCGCTCCCGGGTCTGCACCGTGTCTCCTACTAATGGCTTTGGGGGGAGGGGGTCAGGGGTGGGCGTTTCCTCCTTCCAGAGGGTGGCCTTCCCGGGATCACTCCGGTGCGTGGCCACCCCAAGGTGCACGGAGGGCCCCGGTTCCCCGTAGGGCTGCGACCTCCACTGTCTCCTGCCCCTGGGTTTGCCTCGGCCCCATAGGAGCGACAGGAGCTAATTTATTCTGCAGCGCTTCGAACTGGTCCTCGGAGTGGTTTTTTCACTCGCTTCCGAGCCCGACGCGTACTTCCCACGCCGCTGAACGGTGATCGTTATTTTTTGGAGGGGAACTTCTCCCCATCACCACCAAACATGTGACAAAATCTGGTCTGTGGGCGAGGGTGCCAGTGCCGGCCCGGCTCCCCGAGCTGCAGGATGGAGCCTGCTGGCACCTACATTTCCTCGCCACTCAGGTCTTTCTGCCTGCCTCCGTCTGGCCTTTGATATTCCTCGCCCCCTCCCCTTGCCGAAGTTCAGACCTGTTTACTCCAGCCCGTATCTCTGAAGTTCAAATGTACATGTGCTTCCCCCTCCGCTGAGTGACAGCTACAATGGAAATGTCTCGTTCGCTCCTGGTTTGCATATAATTACACCGGAGATGCAATATGTTTATGGCAGGAGAAAAACTACTTGTCTTTACGCTTGTTAGGGATATTCATTTAACCGCGATATAGTGCGCTTTAAAAGCTCTTTAGGGCGGATGGAATATTCCTCTCGCCGCCGCCGGCTCGCAGCTCGGCGCGGGGGATTTCTGTTGCTGTTATCCCGGGTTTGTTTTGCCTTTTTCTCGCGCCCTCGGTGAAAGGGACGAGGGAAATCCATGGAGCAACCGACCTCCCACTCCTAGGGCCGTTGCCGAAACTTCACCTGTCCCTGCCCCGCTGAGAATTCCACTGTAACGAGTGGGCACCCACTGGGGACCGTGTTTTTCTCCTGCGCTGCAGGGCCCAGACCCTGCGGTCTTCTCCGTGGAGAGGCTCCTCGCACCGTGGCGAGGTGCTCGGACGGGGCAGTGTTAAGTCCAGGAGTCCCCGGGCCAGGACAGCACCGGGGGGACCCTGGTCCAGGGAGGTCCGGGTCCACCGCCTTGCGGGACAGGGACGGGAGCCGAGCACCGGCGGGGCTCTGGGCGCGGAGGGACCCGCACCGCTTTCCAGGGGTTTTACGTTTTTGTAGCTGTTACATTCCCAAATCAACCAAAGGGGAAAAAAAAAAAAAAAAAAGGAAAAAATAGGCGGTGGAGGAGAATTACACGATATCTGTTCTTGACGTAAAGCAGGGGGGTCTTTCTCCGCCTTTCCCTCGCGTTGGGAGCACGGCGGCAGAAAGGAGCCTGCGAGACTACTTTTTCGGTTGTTGTTGTTTGCACGTTTGCAATTGAGATAGATTTAAAAAGGGGGAAGATGCGATGTTCTCCATGTTCTGGAAAATAAATTGGGTTCGGCCAGAAATACGCTGAATAAAAATGGAATGTACTGAAGTGGTAAATACAAAATATATTGTATATATATATATATTATATATATATATAAATTCCGAACGCACGGGGGGAGGGGAGTGGAAATCATAGGCTATACCGACAGTCCCTTAAAAAAAAATAAACACATTTTATGGAATTTTTGGTCCCCGAGCTGGCAAATTCCAGTCAGGAAGCGATGGGATGTAAGTAGTGCCTGTACGCTGGTGCGGATGCTACCGGCTGCACACGCTCAGGCAAAGTTGGCAGAGAAGAAACGGGAAACGTATAAAATAAAGATTTATAGGTTAACTGATGTAGCCCGATCCGCACAGTACACAGCAGGCAAGGCAGGGCTGTAACCACCAAACCCTCCCGATACGGCGAGTCCTCGTCCAAAGCTACGACCACTTCTTTTTATCCCCCCAGCCCCAAGCCCCCGGGATGTTTTTCCCGAAGCCCCGCGGTCCCGCCGTTGCCGGCGCGCGGGGATTTTTCCAGGCGAAAAAACCAACTCAATTTTAATTTTTTTTTTTTTTTAAATGCTCTCCCGCCATGGAGCCACGCTCGCTCCTTCTCTCCGAGCTGGAGTGTTTCCTTCCCCAGCACACCCCCCAGCCCGGCCGGGGCAGCCGCAGTCCCGCTTGGTGTGGGCACCTGGGCGGGCACCGCGGCCCCGGCGCCGCCGCCCTCGGCCCAGCCCGGGCCCGGCGCGTCCCATTAGGGACAGACAACACACAATGCCACACGTGAGGCCTCTGCACAAGCAGGGGTCAGTCGCCCTCGGTCGCCCCAGGTCGGCGACTTCAGAGGCGCTGCCCTCCCCCGTGCTCAGCTGACGGGATAATTGAATTATGTCCCCCCCCCCCCCTTTTTTTTCCCCTCCTTTATTTCTATTTCTTTCCCCCCTCCTTTTTTTTTTTTTTTTTTTTTAATTGAGGGGTTTGTTGTTGTCGAGAAAACCCAACACGTGCGGAAGGTAATTAATGACCGCGCCGCAGCCCTCCGGAGATAGGCAGGTAGAGCCTCAGCGGAGCAGCCAGGGAGGGGGGTGCGTGGCCTCTCCCCGCTGTCCCCGGGGTCTGTAGGTCGGTGCCCCGGTATCCCCGGCCATGTCCCGGCTTCCCCGCGCCCGAATTCCTGGACGAGCCGCGGAAACGGCTACGATCCTGCAGGGCCCCCGACTCCCGCCTAACAGCCGCGGGGTGTAGCGGGGGGAGCAGCGAAGGCGGCCCCGGCCCCCCCGGCGGGTCCCCCCCGGGCGGGTCCCCGCTCTCCCGCCTCCTGTTGTGCTGCGATCGTGCACTAACGGCAGCGAGGGACTCACCTTCCAACTTTGGGACTGTTCTTGGCGGCTGTGGCCTGGGAAATTTGAGTGTTTGACGGGCACTGGTGTTACCTCTCGGGGAGATTTTATATCGGTGGCTTTTTTCCCCCCTTTCTTTCTTTTTTTTTTTTTTTTTTTTTCTTTTTTCCTTTTTTTTTTTTTTTTCCGCTCCCTGCAAACCCTAAAATAAAGAAGGCGAAGCCTTTCCCGGGGCTGATTGGGGGTAAGGATGTGAAAGGGCCGCGGTTATAAAGCGCTGCTTGAAGCGGGCTCTCAATGCGTCTCTGAACTTGATCAGATTTTACGTTTCCTGCAGAGAGCCGGCGGCGAGCCTGAGACCTGCCCAATAGCCAGACTTGGGGGCTCAGCAAACCTCAGGATATTACAATTACAGCCATCTTTCTTTCTGCCTTTTATTTCCACTCTTGCTCCCCATAGTTCTTTGCAAGTGCTTTCCAGAACAGAAAATGAGTGGATTTATAGCGCTGTCTGCAACTGATAATTATTCCAAGGCAGAACGTTGCCTTTGCAAAATAAAATTAAAAAGAAAAGAAAAAGAAAAAAAGGAAGGAAAGGAAAAAAAGGAAAGGGGGAAAAAAAGAAAGGGAAAAAAAAAAGCAGAGGAAAAAAGGAAAGAAATAAAGAGAGAGCGGAGAAAACCGAAAAGATAAATGAGTGTAGAAAAAAAAATGGCTCAGGAGCCGCCGTTCTGGGCACTGCTCGGCGGGGAGCGGGGGACGGAGCCCCGCTGTCCGCGGAGCGGGGTGTGACCCCCCTCCCGGTCCCCCGACGGGAGCGAGGGGGGACAGAGGGGGCTGGGCTCGGCCGGCGGGGGGACCCCGGCCCGGTCACGCCGCGCCCCCGGGGCTGGGGGGCAGGAGCGGGCTCTCCCCGCGCTCAGCCGGTAAACATGAAAGCAAATAGAAAAATAAAATTAAAAAAAAAAATTAAAAAAGAAATTAAACTGGAAACAGCTCCGGCTTTATCTCGTGGGGTTTTTATTTTATTTTATTATTACTATTATTATTTCGTTTTTGAATCAACGCGGCGGCTTTTCAGAGCGGCTTTTACGCTTCCCCGCCGCGCCGCCCGGGGCAAGCGTCCCGCACGGCGCGGGGCGGCGCTGGGAGGGCACGGGCGGCGGGACGCGGCGGGACACGCGAGGAGGGGGCGGCGGGGCCGGGACGGGGGGACACGTAGGGCGCGGGGGCTCCGCGGGGCTCCCGCCGCCCCCCGGGCCCGTCCCGCGGCCCCCCCTCAGCCGCCCCCGCTCTACCTGCGGGGCGCCCGAGCCCAATCAGCGGCGGCGGCGGCGCGGGGCGCGTGCCAATCAAGCGCGGCGCGGCCAATGGCGCGGCGGGCGGCGGGTCAGGTGACCGGCGGCGCGCGGCTCCCCATTGGCGCGGCGCGGCCTGGCCCCGGAGTTGGTTTTATGTGCGAGGCGCGGGCGGGCGCCCCGTCAGTGCCCCGACGGCGCCGAGCCGGAGTGCGGCCGTGCTGCGCCTCCTCGCCCTGCTGCGCCGCCCTGCCCGGCCCGGCCCGGCCCAGTCCGGCCCGGCGCGGGGGGCGGGCGCCTCTGGGGGCGGGTGGCTGTTTTGGCGCTGGTTGTTGTTTTTTTTTGTTGTTGTTGTTTTGGTTTCGGCCGGGGGGTGCTTGCCTCGCTGCCCGCCCGCGGCCGGGGCCGCGCTTGCCCGCAGCGGGGGGGTGGGGGGGTACGTTTTGGGGTGGTTTTGTACTTTTTTGGGGGCGGGCAGGAGGAGGAGGAGGGGGGGCGGGCAGGCTGCCGCCGCGCCGACGGCCCCGCGCCCATGACGATGCTGCTGGACGGAGGGCCGCAGTTCCCGGCGCTGGGGGTGGGCGGCTTCGCGGCGCCCCGGCACCACGAGATGCCGGGTCGCGACGCCGCCGCTGCCGGTATGGGGCTGGGCCCCTTCGGGGACTCCTCGCACGCCGCCGCCTTCAAGCTGAACGCGGCCCCGCACGACCTCGCCGCCGGGCAGAGCTCGGCGTTCACGCCGCAGGCGCCGGGCTACGCCAGCGCCCTGGGCCACCACCACCATCACCACCACGCCGGCCAGGTGCCCTCGTACGGCGGGGCCGCCGCTTTCAACTCCACACGCGACTTTCTGTTCCGCAACCGCGGCTCCGGCATCGCGGACGCCGCCTCCGGCACGGCGCAACACGGGCTCTTCGGCGGCTCCCCCGGCGGCTTGCACGGCCCCGGCGGCATCCCGGACACCCCGGGATACCTGCTCTTCCCGGGGCTCCACGAGCAGAGCCCGAGCCACACGTCCCCCAACGGGCATGTGGACAACGGGCAGATGCACCTGGGGCTGCGCGGGGACCTCTTCGGGCGGCCGGATCCCTACCGGGCCGTCTCCAGCCCCCGCACGGACCCTTACGCCGGCGCCCAGTTCCACAACTACAACCACATGAACATGAATATGGGCATGAACGTGGCGGCCCACCACCACCACCATCACCACCACGGCCCCGGGGCTTTCTTTCGGTACATGCGCCAGCCCATCAAGCAAGAATTGTCCTGCAAGTGGCTCGACGAGAGCCAGCTCAGCCGGCCCAAGAAGAGCTGCGACAGGACTTTCAGCACCATGCACGAGCTGGTGACCCATGTCACCATGGAGCATGTCGGAGGGCCGGAGCAGAACAACCACATCTGCTACTGGGACGAGTGTCCGCGGGAAGGCAAGTCCTTCAAGGCGAAATACAAACTGGTGAACCACATTCGGGTGCACACGGGCGAGAAGCCCTTCCCCTGCCCCTTCCCGGGCTGCGGCAAGATCTTTGCCCGCTCCGAGAATCTCAAGATTCACAAGCGGACGCACACAGGTAAGGCCCGTGTCCATGTGTTTTTCCCACCCGGGACGCGGGGCTTTGTGGGGCTCCGCGGGGCTGCGGGGACGGGCCGGCCGAGCGCGGGGTGCGCGGCGCTGCCGCCGCTCTCGGCCTTCTGCGCGCCTCTGCAGGGGGAACCATAGAAATGCTAATGAAATCTCAATTTTCGGTGACTTCCGCTCCTTTTTTTATTTTATTTTTAGGCCTGATTGGCATCTATCCTAATTAAATCAGCGATACTTTTGTCAAAGTATTTTTATTTGCAGCCCTGAGTTTCCTTCAGCCCTCCCGCACGGGTGGAGGGGAAGAGAGGGGGAAGGCTGGAAGCAAACGTATTTTGGCTTGTATCCTGGAGTACGTCTTGTAAAGCTGTCCGAGCCGCTGAATTTATCTCGGGTCTTCTCCCTCTCCGAGCTCGCCCAGCCGCCTTCCCTGCCGGAGCCCAGCGTGGGCCTGGCGGGAGGTGAGTTAAAAGTAACGAAGGCTGATCCAAATTTACCCAACACGTAACGAACCTTTCTGTCCATCTTCCCCTTCTTCATTTGTTGTGGTGCTTGTGCATCCCTATGGCGGGGTGAGCGGGGCAGATGATGTCCTGGGAGGAGGCAGGTGGGGATGGAGCGGGGAACGGCCCGCCTTCACGCTCTCTAAATTTCACAGGTGAGAAGCCTTTCAAGTGCGAGTTTGAGGGCTGCGACAGGCGCTTCGCCAACAGCAGTGACAGGAAGAAACACATGCACGTCCACACCTCGGACAAGCCCTACATCTGCAAGGTGTGCGACAAATCCTACACCCACCCCAGCTCACTTAGGAAACACATGAAGGTAAATCACCCCAGTGCTCCAGTCCTTTCCTCCCTGAGCAGGGATGCTGAGCCGCTGCTGTGCTCAGGGCTCATTTCCCTGGAGCAGGGCAGAGCTGAGCTCCGTGCTCCTGGCATGGCCCAGGCAGTCCCCAGTGTCTGGGCCGTGGCTGGAGCACAGCCCGGGGAAATGGCGTAGTTTCTTTTTGTGCTCCCACTGGTGCAAGTGCTGCCTGGTTTGCAGAGTGTGGCTTGGTGCTGGAAGGCCGTGCAAGTGCTGTGGCTGCAGGCCCCCATGCTGGGACATGGCAGCCCCTGTGCTGGGATGCTGCAGCCCCCCACGCCAGGATGCTGCAGCCAAATGCCCAGGAGCCGAGGCAGGCATTTGCTGCTGGTGCTCAGTGGCCAGCCAGGCATGAACCGCCTGATTGCCGGGCACGGCCGAGCTGCTGGACCACATTGTCCCTCTTGCATGGAGGAACACCCCAACCTGGCTGAGCAAGGTGGTGGGGACCCTGAGCTCGCTCCCATCTCTGCCTCTTGGTTTTAGGTGCACGAATCCCAGGGGTCGGACTCTTCCCCTGCAGCCAGTTCGGGGTACGAGTCCTCCACCCCCCCTGCGGTGGGCTCCGCCGGCAGTAAGGACTCCACTAAAACGCCGCCGGCCGCCCTGCAGAGTAACCCCGGCCACAACCCTGGACTGCCCCCCAATTTTAATGAGTGGTATGTGTGAAGGCAGCTGCTGCCCGGCCACAGACTGGACCAAATGCATTGGGAACGAGGAAAAAAAAAAGGACAAACCAAGCCAACTGCAGCTCGATCCCATGGAAATGGAGTTTCCACACCGACGACCGCATAGGGCTACACCTAGTTAACTGCCAGGATCCAGAGGGGGGTCTTTTATTATTATATTATAATTATTACTATTTTTTTGCAAGCCCAGACGCTGGACTAGCCATGTCCTTTTCTCAGGATTAGATTTCTTTTTTTTGTTGTCATTTTTTTCAGTCGCAATCGTTTCTTTGATTTTTTTTTTTCACCCTCCTTGCCCGAGTCCTTCTTCTGCCAATTCCCCACTATTTTTTTATTCCTAATTTGTTTTGTTTTTCGTTCTTTCGGTGGGATGTTGACATGAGGATGAAAATTCTCCTTCGCCTTAGTGGTGATTGTTTAAACTTACAGTCTTAAACCGTGCCAAAGTCCTGTTATGTCTTGAACTTTCCTTTCTAGCTCTCCTGCTGCTTCTTTCTCTGATCTCCTCTTTCTCCTTCTCTCTCTCCAAGCATTACACTTGTGAATGTATTCTCGTCTGATGGGGTCGGTCAGTATTTTTCAGGATGAGGATGTGGTGTTTATTCTGCCCAGATTGTGACGTTTAGTATAACAGTTGCCTTTTTGTAATAACTTTTTTTGTAAATACATACCCATGATGCCATATTTATCGTTCGTAATTTAATTATTGATACAAAGTGCCGGGAACTGAACAATATTTATGGGGGAGAAAAAATTGTTTTCTAACAAAAAAAATACAAACAAAAAAAAATTCCAACTCTGTACAGCTTTTGGTTATAACTGCTTTAGCATTAAAAGTTTATTGTTTTGGAAAGAGCCGTTTTTGACCTCCTCCGGGGGACGGGGCAGCCGCGGGTGCCGTCGCGGGCCCGGTTGGCGCTGCCGCCCGGGCCGGGCCGTTGTTTTCGAGCTGGCGATGCCGGGTGAAGCCGCCTCCTCGCCGCCGCTCTTTTCTCGTGTCCCTTTGTCCCCGCCCTCCGCCGCCCGGCAGTTTCGCTCCCCCGCCACCTTCCCGAGCGGACCGATCTCGGGGCGCGGCGCCGCCGAGGGAGAGCAGCGCCGGGGGCAGCGGGGCCGCCTCGACGGGGAGGTCCCGACGGTGAGTACCGGGGCGGCGCAGTGCTCGGCGCCGCTTGGATGTAGCGGTGGGATGTGGGGGCCGGCCAACCTTGCGGGACCGGCACTGGACTGCATGCCGAGGGGGTACCAGGGCGACCTCGCGGTGGGCAGGACTTTCTCCGTTATCGTCTGGTTTGTTTTGTTTTCCTTTATTTCTGACTAGGATGTGGAAAAGCCTCCCCGTCCTCAGGAAGAAAAGGGGTCGAGCGGAGACATCTCATCCGAGAAACTTCTCCTCTGGCGCCACACAGGAGCTCCAAGCAACCAGAGAGACGGTGGAAACCGTCCCTCCCCGGCAAACCTCCGTGTCCCGGTGGCCCCGGCGGGCCGGACGGAGGTGCCGCAGGGATACTCAGGTCTTCCCGCCCCGGCGGAGCGCGGCCGGTGCTCCCCTCCAGCGCGGCCAGCCCGGGCGTGCGGCTCCGCAGCTGCATCCTCCCTCCGATCCGCACCTCCCCTGACCGGGGGAGACCCCAGACAGGTCCCCTCTTGAACTTGACTGGGGGCACAGGGGAAGGCCGGGGTGGCCCATCCCCTCCTGCCTGCCGCAGGGGCCGCTCTGGCGAGTAACCCGCGGAGCCTTGCATGCTTTAAAATTCACGTTTGAACAAATCTATCCTCTCCTTTTTCCCAAGGAAAAAAAAAAAGGGGGAAAAAAAAGGTTTCTCGCACAGGAGAAAGGTGAATCGCAGCCTCTGCAGCTGCACATCTAAAAAAAAAATAAAAAATAAATCCCTCCAGCTCCTCACTGACCACTTAAAATAGTTCGAGGTGTCCCAGCTAGACATGGATCTCTGCTTCTTTTTTGCTGTGAAGTCTTTCTCTCGCTGTGCGCAGAGCCGAGCCCGGGGCTGGACGCGGAGCGCTGCCGGCCCGGGCCCTTCCCGGGGGGCGAGCGGGGCCACCCCGCCCCGCGGCGGGCGAGGAGCAGCGGAGCCGCCGGGCGCCGTCGGGTTTTCCTCGGACACCCACCTGGGTCGCGTCTGCGTCGCTCCGGACCGCGCCAGGCTTGGAAACGTGCCGGTAGGCTCGGTTTCGTTACTGCTTTGCTCGGAGCCGGGGAGGCGCGGGGCGCGCAGGGCTCCGCGGGGGCGCAGGGCTGGCGACGGCTGCTGCTGTCGGTCCCCGAAACGCCGTCCCAGAGTGGGGGGCTCTGCTGTGGCCGGGGTTTCCTTTCTGGCTCCGCAGTGGCTCTGGCTGGTTCCCGGGGCCCTCGGGCCGTGCTGGCATACTTGCCCTCCTGCCTGCCCCCGCAGTTGCTTCCTTCCTTTGACTGGCAGCACTGCCCTTGCCATTTTTATTGCCAGGAATTTAAACCAGCATCCTGGCTCATTTGGCTTCCCGTGGGTCTCCAGTCAGTCCCCCACCCTGGAACCTCCCCATCCAGGCAGGGCTTGCTATCAGTATGGGGAAGAGTGGAGCAAACTGTTGATTGTACCCCACTGAGGTCCAGGGTCCCCCCATCCCACTCTGCAGCCCCCCCCAAAATGGGGCATGGATGGGCAGGTGCAGCTGGAGTGGGTGTGTGTGTGGTATGGGATGAAGGAATGGATTTGGGATGGATGCAGAAAGGGCTGAGGACCTCTTTGGCTCTGAAATGCTTGCAGAGCACAGAGTTCAGCACCAGCACCATGAGGTGGGGCAGGAAGGCCATGTCCCTCGAGCATGGTACACTGTGCTGGTGGGTGCTGCTGGCCCCGAGACTTTGGGAGTGAAGGCCAGGGAAGAGCTGTCTCACCCTGCAGCTGAGTCCTCAGCTCTCATGGTCAAATAAGAAGGACTTTTCTGTAAAAAGAAGCAAAAAGTCTCTGTTCCTCACCCGTGCTAATTACAGGGAGATATAGAGTCCTGGAGTGGGAAAGGTCCTTTTTCCCAGATTTCTTAGGCTGGTTTTGTGAGCTGGGGAGAGACAGCTCATGATTTTCAAAGCCAGGGCCTGGCAGTGGGGATCTGTGGGCATTCCCTGTGCTCACAGCTTGGACAAAAGCGTTACAGAGCCAGCCAGGGCAGAGCAGCGCTGGCAGGGCAGGTGCCATGTTAGCTCAGCTTTTAGTGTGTCATAATAATGGGACTTGTGTCACACCCCAGAAAAATCCCAGGACTGGTCACAAAAAGGGGACGTATTCTGCTGTCCTCTCCCAGACTGGCAGTTCCCTTGAAGTTGCTGTGCTTGCTTGTATGAGCAGGATTAGGTGGATTTGTCCCCACATAAACAGAACTCAGGATGGTTTTCTAAAAGGGGTAATGTTGATTCATTGTGCTATAACGAATCTAAGCAGAGGCAGGCGATGAGCTGGAGCCATTCCTTCTCTACCACGCTTTATGAGCCATGAATATTTTGATTCCTTTGGTGTCATTGTTTTTGCATATCTATCTCTGTGTCTGGTGTAATCCTCTGAAAAGAATTTTTTTTTTTTCAAGCTTTATGCGTGCCATTAGCAGCTAGTGGTTGCACACAGTGTGAAGGCAGAGTCCTGAAGGCATTTTGATCAGGTTGTGTTCAAGTATCTCAGCGTTATGACACCAGGAATTAAGTTCCTATAGTAACTCTGTTGGCTGTAAAGCTCCAGAGCAGTGGATAGGGTGTAGTATTCTGTGTTTGCATTTTATTTTTTTAATATAATGTTCCCAGATTAAAAGCACCACACACTAACCCTTCTCCTCTTTTAGCTGAGCCTAACTTTCACGACTGTTTCATAAACCATCCCTGTTATTTATGCTGTTAGTATGATCAGCTGTAAGGAAAATATTTCTGCAGAGGTGCACTCTTGGTTTGGAAAAGTAAAACTCCAGAGAAAACTAATATTCTTTGAGAAATCTAATTTTATTATAGAGTGTCCAGAAGGAAATAGTTCATAACGTACTGACTACTCTGTACATCCCCTGAACTAAAATGTTTGGTTAACCTTTCTATGCCATTTGTATGGGATAAAAATATAATTTATGTCTTGCAAGTACCTGCTCACCTGAACGTAACTGCAAGCAGTAAAAATACTTTTGTAAGAGCTTACAGTGGTAAGTGAGAATGGCACAGCAAGGACCTGCCCTGCAGACTTGATAGGAGGCTGTTTAGGATGGCTTTGCAGACATCTGTTCTGCAGTAGTCATGAAAAAACCCTCTGCAGGATCCGGGGGAGGCACTTGACTAAGAAGGCACAGGTATATTTTAATATTAAGATGCTAATTTTATTCTCAGTAAAGAAGGCTGTGTGCTGCTTAGGTTTTCTTTTAGCTGACACTTCAGTAGTGTTTCTCCATTTCAAATGTTCGTGTGAAAAGAAACTTTATGAAAAAGGGCTGGGGGAAAAAAAAAAAAGAGTTTAGCTGAATGATTTTGTTTTGGCAACTTGTTCAATAGTGGCAGCTTTGAAATCGCCAAAGCTCGACTTTGAAATGGTTGAATGGGTGATACGTGAAGTTTCTGTTGAGGGAGACCCAGCCTGCACGCTGGGGATTTTTTCCTGTGCATGCTGAGCGAGGTAGCCTGACCTGGGACACTGGGGAAACTTGGAGAGGGGAAAAGTCACCGGTGGTCCTGCTGGCTGGGAGGAGGCTGGGGAAGCTGCAGACGCTTAATGGCAAGGATCATAAAGGATACATGCAGAATAGGGCTATTCCCTTGTTTTTGCTGTTTTTCAGAGCATCATATAATCCCAGTTTAGGCCTGTGCTAGTCCTGCAGCTACGAAATGGCTCTTAGTGAGGTTTTGGGGCACTCGGTGTGGTGGAGCAAGGGGCTGGGCAGAGATTCCGAAGCTTTCCAGAAGGCTTTGCCCTACCTGGCTTCCAGTACTTCCATCTCTGTTGTTCAGGCAGAAACTGGTCTGTGGGCAGGACAAAAGTGGAACATGGTCAGGGTTTGGTGTGGGGGTACAAGGTGTGTTGCTCTGCAGCCTGTGCCGGGACTGTGCCCCAGCAGGTGCCGGGTGTCACCGCTCCCTGTGCTCCAGAGGGAGCTGGGTGGGATTTTGGAGCAGAAATGAGTGTTGGGCTTTATTCACCTTTAGCTGGGAGGGTCACAGCAGGGGAGAAAACACTGGGATTTTGGTTTCTGCTAGCCATGGACTCGCTGTATTTGTATGCCACAGAGAATAACCACTTTGGAAAATGTACCTCCAGCCAGAAAGGCTCAAGAGGCAGTGTGTTAGCATATAGTCTTTGCTTTAAATAAAACCACCCACTTATTTATATCTTTAAATTCCCCTCAGTTTCAGTAAGACATTATTTCAGTGCAAAATCTGGTGTTTGTATTTTTTTTTAAAGTAATTTTTTTCTACTTTCTGTAGTTTACATAGCATGATTCTTCTGTTTTGAGCAAGAAGGTATTGTTTTTTCATTCACTTTTTTTCCTTATTTTAATTTTTTTCCTGTTTATTCTTTAGCTGTGTTAATAGAATGACATTGAATTTAAGCTTTCCACCCCTTCAGTGTGTTCTTACTGAAAATAAACATTTTTTTTTGTTTGCATTTAGCACCCTATTAAATCCATGGACTTGAACTTCTCAGGGATTATTGATAAACTCAAGAAAAAAGTAAAGCTTGTGTTGAGATTGGTGAAACTCCTTCTTAACTATAGGAAAAATCTTAATTTGGACTTAAATATTATATTTAATTAAAAGAAAAATCTTGGTGCAGCAGATGGTGTGACTGAAGTTTCTCTGACGCATGTAGAGTGCAGAATTTGCAAGGACTGGACTCTGGTCGCTCGCTGGTACAAGGGCTCCTGGTGCTGAGGAAGGCAGATGTTCCCCAGAATACTCATTTTCCCCATAATATTTACTTTTACTAGAAAGAAGATGCTGCAAGAATGTGCTGAAACTGCCAATCATAAATATTTAAAAATCATGTTCCAGGCACACTTGTAATGGACTTGCTCAATTTTACAAGATTATGAAAGGAAAAGAAAGTAGACAATTTTTTTCTTTTTCTGCTGTTTTTTTTCAGTGCTGTGAGCCTCACTGTCCAGATTTTATTTTGCCTCTTTTTTCTTTTTTTTTTTTTCCTTTTGGTGACACCTACAAGGCTAAAGGGGCATATATTTGTGTTTTAAAGTGGAGCTCAAATTTTTGTGTAATTTCATGGTTCTAGAGCTTGACTTACATTTTTTAAAATGAGGCTATTGCCAGTATTGTAAGAATTGACAAAACTGCAGCAGTAAAATATATATTTAATTTTTAATCTTGCAGAAGTATTTTAAAATAATACAGTAAGTGGAGTGATTTGCCTTAATGGCTTGGCACCACTTATTTTGTTTTTAAAATGAGATACCAATGTATCATTGCAATCTGCTCCTTTTTTTCTGCTTCCTTTTCATTCTTTGCTGATGCAGAAGACAGGCAAAGGACCAAAGGAGTTGAAACTGCCCCTCGAAGACCCTCCCTGTACCTTCAGGAGGACACTGGGCTGAAATTAAAATAAAACCTCTCTGTTGCTGAGGACTTGATTTCAGAGGAGTTCCCTGACCCTTTCAAAAACCTTAAGTTGTAAATGTTAAAAAAAAAAAAAAAGGAGAAGAAAATTTTAAAAAAAATTTAAAACATTAGCTCCTTTTTTAAATTATGAGGTGACATAGGGAATTTTAAGAATTATGATTTGATAAAGAACTTGCTGGGTCTCCAGCTGTGGGGCCGAGCTCTGCCAGCCTCGCCTCGCAGCCGTGGTCTCTCTGAATGTTTAATACACCAGAATGAGCCCTGCAAGCTATGCCATGATGTCTGTAGTCAGAGGACAGAGAAGAGTACAGTGGGCTCCTCTAAGCCTAGTAGTCCCAGTCTCAGGCTGTGATCAGTTTTTTAGAAATTTATAACTCAAACTCGAGAAATTTGTAACACAAACTTGAGCAACTGTAGCATTTAAAGCAAAGTTCTTTGTTGTAATTGAATTTTCATCCAAGTTAGGAAAAAAAATTGTTCTAGAGAGAACAATAGTTTGTATCAGCACCTTGGTTTTATCACACTTATATTTCTAAATTTCATAATTTTGCTGTAGATTAATAGTTTCTTTCCAGATTGACCATAAATTGCACTGAAAGAATTAAACCAGCATAAATGCCCCCTACAAAGTTTTAAATCACGTATGCATCAGTGAAACATTAATGTCCTGAAAATATATTTTCTTCTTTTCATTAATTTTCTGTTCTTAATCTCAAACAGTCTTTTACAAAAAAAGCTGTTTGTCAGTAGAGCAACACTAGTAAATTGTGCTCTGAGGAGAAGCTGATGCAAGGAAGGGGCATTGGAGAAATATTGCATTTCATAAACAAAATCACTAGAGCATTAGGAGAGCAAACATGTGGTTTTATGAACATAGTTATAAATATTTAAACATGCAAAATGAAAATGTTACTAAATATCTGGTTTTCATTATCTTTCGATGAACATTTTCATTCTTGGAAACATTGCTAGCTGTCTGCACAAAACAATCACCACCCCCCTCCCCAGAATGAATGATGTGTAATGTGAAAACGTGTTAAAATGCACAGTTGTTTGTAATATCTTCTACCAAAGTGGAAGACATTCTACCAAATTTGGTATTCTACTGAATCCCAAAGTATTCTTGCCCAACAAACAGGCAACCATCCTGCTTCTGTCAGCAACTCGCTTGCTAGATGTTATGAAAAATCTGAGGATGGTTTGGAAAATATAAGATGTCACTCAGCGAACTTGGAGTCGCGTCCTGCCATCCTTTCTCCAGTGAAATTCCTACAGAAGTCAACAAAAGATGTGGCTGCTGATTTTATCATTAGCAACGTATTATTTTGAAGTGTCAACAAGTGTGGGAGCGTTCTGTGTGCCTCTGTGGAAGGGTCGGGAAGTTTGGGGTGGGAAGGCCTGAGGTCCACCCCTTGGCCAGGCTTGGCGTGGGTGTGAGGCTGCACCTTTAAACAGGATGGTAGCAGGCAGAGGGAGGCACAGGTTGTGCAATTTGGCTTTTGTGAGTGGAGGCCTGTGAGAAAGCAGAGGCCACGCTGTGCATCACTGTTCGTAATAAGGCAGGTGTCTGATTCCTCAGACCCAACGTAGTCAGCCGTCGCTCTTGGCTTCAGTTCTCCCCCATCCGTGCGTCCCCACCCAGCTCCGACTGTGCCGCGTATGTCATGAAATAGGATGCCAGATGAAATATTTATTTATTTTTTTTAAAGCACCGGGAAACCCATTTTATATTAGTCACATATTTAATCTTGACTGTGGTGAGGCTGTGCCGTGCTGGGTGGAGGCCCGGCCTCCGTGCGCTGGCACATCGGCACGCACGCGCGCGCTGTTTACTATTCCTCCTGCAGTTGCTCCCACCAATAAATCTGCACTTGCTGTAGCCAGGATGGAAATCTTTAAGACAAAGGACTTGAATGGGCAGTTTTTTATTGCTGTGATAGAGTAGAAGGCCCCAAGCTGGGGGCTAGTGCATGCATGAATGCTGCCCCCCTTGGCTTGGTACTGTCTCCTGCGAGCTCTATACCAAGTACCAGGGACTGTAAAGGGGAGAGGGCCCCAAGGCTGGTATTTCCCTATTTCAATTCTTGCTTCTCTGACTGCAGTAAATCCCAAAGAAATGATGGCTGAGAAGCAAACTTGGAGAAGAGTGTGGAAGGGGAGGCTGTTGGGTAACGCAGGGGATGCCTGAGAGGGCAGCACAAAAACGTGGGAATGAGGAAAGGAGGAACAAAAGAGATGTGGGTTGGCGAAGGAGGAATAGTCTAGTGAAAGGCGGCCAGGCTGGTGCAGCAGCGAGGAGCTGCTCCTTGTCCCTGTGTGTGAATACATCCAGCTGAGCCTTTTGCATTTGCAGGCTGTTCAGGCAGAGCCCCCACAAAAGTGTGTGAGTCTCTGGAGACGTGCACAGGATTTGCCCTGTGGGAAGCAGCGTGTGGTGCTCGGGGTGAGGAACCCTCCACGCTACACAAGTTTTGGCTCCCACGATGCAGCTGTGCGTGGCTGTTGGCCGGGTGCAGTGCGTGGGCACCGGCGGCGCCATTCCCGTGCCCGGGCTTTGGGATGTGGCTGGTGACGGAGTCCCTTGGCAAGCCAGACCCGAGCTGCGAGCGGGGAGGAACAAGCTGGCTTCACGCAGGCAGCTTTGTGCCCACCAGGCTCAGGACCAGAGGGACCCTTGGGGAGCTGTTGTTGCCCTCCTGCTCCCCCATGGCTCCCACTCCGCTCTGTTCCTGGAGGCCACAATGGGGTCCTGCCATGGGGGAGGGACTGGGGCTGGTTTCTCAGCAGCAGGAGCGATGGTGCTGTGCTCTATCCGCTTACGTCAATGCAGACCTTTCCATGGACTCCAGTCTGGGTTGGATCAAGCCTTGCATGATTGTGGCCCTTGTGCATTTCAAAACTGTGTTAATCTATATCTGGATCCCAATGGGGGCACTATGGATGAGCTGAGCTCAAACAATCCTTGGCAGGAGGGACGGACTGGAGTTGGCAAGGATTTTTGTCCCATTATTGGTTACTCGGAGGAAGGAATGTACGCACCATTTTAATATATGACAACTTGAGGTCTGTCATCTTCAGCATATTAGAAAAGCCTCATTTTTAACAAATCCCAGAGCGTTTACTAGGCATCGTGATGCAGCTGGATTGAGACTGCAGGCTGGTCATGGGCAGAGGCACAGGGTCTGCTCTGTGTCTCTTTAGGCATGGAGCAACTTCTCCTGCCATTGGGTTGGCCCCGTGGGAGCCAGCAGCAGATCTTGGAGCTGCTCACCTCTTGCTCCCATCAGACCTTGGCAGCAGGAGAAATGGGAATATTTGGGCAGAAAAAAGCAGTTGCAGTGCAGCCTGTAGAGCAAACCATGCTGAAAACTTTCCCCAACTAGTTAAATCTGCCTGCGTGTTCTCAGCAAGTTTAGCCAGGGGTTATTTACCAAGCTCAGAGGAAACTTGCCTGTCTGCACTAAAATCTCCAAATCATGTCCCAAAGACCCTGAGAGAGATTTTTCACACTCTCAGTCAGTTTGCTCTTTCCTCTAGTGAAAAATCCAGATGGGTGCTTGTGTTGAAAACTGGTTTGTATGAAGTCACACTTTTCGGCTTTCTTGTTCTGGGTTTCTAAAGTAGGAGAATTAAACTCATAAAGGTTTTTCAAGATTATTTAAACTTGTTGTATCAAGACCAAGAAATTAGTCCAGATAACTTAGAAATGGCTGGGAGAGATGGAGAAAATATGTTTGGTGTTTTGTGTTGTTTGAACATTTTTTGTGGGGGTTTTTTTGTTTGTTTTTATTTTTGGGTTTTGGGTTTTTGGGGTTTTTTTTTTGCTTTGTTTTTGTTTTGAAGGTGGAAGGAGTTTTAAAATAGTTTTTTTTTACCGAGAATTATTTGTATTTTTATCAACCAAGAAACCATCCAAGCACTTAGCAAACTGTTCCTTTCAACAACATCCCCATAAAGAGAGAGTAGAAATAATCAACAAAAAGAATAGGTGTCAGTTTTAGACAACCAACTGTGTTTCTGGGTAATCTAATGCCATTTTAATATCTTGCTTTTAATGCAGCTCAGAGAATGGTTTGATGGACAAGGCACTGATGCTCACGAGCCTGAGTTCAGTTGTTAGGGTTATGTCAAAAATTATTTTTCACAGACAACTGTAGTTGGAGCGTCAGCTTCCATTAAGTATTTTAAGGCCTCTGAGGTTCAGTGGTAGCAGACCATGTTTTGTAGCCTTTGGTTTGCTTCTGTGGTGACAAAAACAGAAGGTCTTTGGTTAACTTCTGACCACTGACATATTAAATGAAGATGAGCATTTGAGCAACATCAGTGATTTCAATTGACTCATCAATTGCCATTGCATAGCAGTCCTCATGTTTCACTTTGGTAACAAGCTGATCTGCCACATCTGATGCCAGCAATTCAGTCCTTCAAACAAATGACATGTTTGATAAAGAAATCTTTTAAAATTCATTATGCACTTTGGCTTTTGTCTTTCCTTTTAATACAGCATCTGTTGCAGCCGGGATACATTCCTTGATCGTTTCTGAGTCTGCAATTATTTTTATGCCTGCCCAGTGTCCCGGAGATGTGAAACGAAGCTGCCATGCTATGCTGCTGAGCCCTGAAACTCTACACAGACATTCAATTTAATCTCTTGGAACAGACTGCATTAAAGTAGTGTCATCAGTGCACACTTGTGATAAAAAGACGACATGAAGAAAGACAGTGAGCTAAAAGGCCCTGCTTTTTTTCTGGGAAGAAAATGGGATATCTGTCCCTTCATTTGTTTCATGGATTCCTTGCACAGCCATTTAAATTCAGCAGAAGTCTCCAAATGTCTAAACTTTATCCTGAGCATTTTTTTCAGTGCTGGAAAGGAATACAGTTAAGTGTTCCAGGGGGAATTTTATAGAAAATGCTATATGCAATGTTAATTACTTGGGATGGGGTCATACATTTTTCCATACAGAGCCAGTAGAGAAACAAATACAGAACTCGACGAGAAGTGATCTGCAGGGATCCACTGATCAGTGGCTCCAAAGGCTGGCAGAAGAATCACAAGGTCTTTAACCCAAAGTGCCCCCATGTGCCTTCATCCTGCTCCATGCCGGAGCTCTGTGAATAGCTGGAGCTGGAAGAAATGACAAACTTCTTGGGTGCCACAAGAGATTGCATCAGCATTACTGATCCTCACTCGGCTCGTTACTGAAAATGCATCAAGCAGCTATTTGGGTCAGACTGCTAAATTTGTAGACACGGAGTGTCAAGAAGCCTTTTTGTCAACTTGGTACCGTTTAGTGTTATTTGTCCTCAAGTTCAAAGCAATCCTGGCCTCAGACTTGTGATATTTTCTGCCCTTTCCCCCTTCTGTTGGCTCAGACCTCTTCCCTTTGAGGTCAACATCAAAATAAAGATGTATGTTTCCTCAGCCTGACCATGGCTCTGACTCTTTAGATCAGCAATCCTATAGTCCATATGTCTTCCCATCTGTCAACTGGCATTTGAAGCCAGCTTGCTCCTCTATTCTTTCAGACAAGTGTGAGAATCAGGAGTTTCTTTAATGACGGTTTCAGGCCTTAAAGCGTTTGCTAAGATACTACCTATTAAGATCCCTTGATGGCACCTTGAATAGAGATCAAAAGCAACTGAGTTCACTCCACAAATCTAATTCCGTCAGTCAGTTTAGGGCATTGAGAGAGGGGTGGGGAGGGCTCGGGAGGGCACTGCGCTCCTGCAGTTAGGAGACAGGCTTGGGAAGTCTGAGCTGGCGCTTCGAGGAGTGACAGAAAGCAGCAAACAAGAGCACTGCTAAATCCTTCCAGTGGTGGCTGCGCTCGAACTGCCAGGGCTCCTCAGGGTTGAAAAGCAGATCTGTACATTATGGGTTCATGGCTTTTCTTGCTCTGTGGTCTGGTGACAGCTTTTAGGATCTGAGCTGTGCCTGATCCAAACAAGCACTTTTTGGTGCTGCATTACTAGTACCTGTCTGTCTACGCCTTTGGCTGGGAGATGACTCAAAATCTGTTTGTCATAGAAACAAAAATCTGAAAGTACAAAATATTCTTCTCATTAATAATTATTACCAGGCTACAATTTGTCTGTTATACTTTGGAGACCTGCTAATAATGGGGATCTGTGTGCTGCTTCACCACTGGGACTGCATGAAAGGCAATTGGAGAGACGCTGCCCGCACAGCATTACCACAGCTAAGTGGCCACTCTTTCTGAGGGCACAATTTGACTTTCAAACTCCCCTATTCTTAATGCTTGTCAGGAGATGATGCAACACCCTTGGAATATTTGGGAAAGTGTTTGCTCCGGTGGTGCTTTTCTCCAAGTGGGAAGCCGTGGGCATTAATTCAGGCCCAAAGCCTGAAACTCAAAAGTCTTGTTGGCTGTGGGGGCTGGAAAGTGGGAAGTGTGGTGGAGGGCATTCCCCAGGGAGCCTCCACAGCTAACAAACGTTTCTGTTTGTTTATGGGACCCAAATGTCTGAGAAGAGCTGGAAAGCCCCAGGATGTGGCTGAGTGCTGGAGGATGGTGTCACACTACTGACTGTCAAGTAAAACTTGACTCATTGGAGTCAAGGACACCATATGTCCTTAGATTTCTGTTGAAACCTGTTGAAGTGTGAGCATGAACCTGAAGTTCAGACACAGTTTTTCTTTGGCCTCAGTGTCTTTAACTGCAGTCATAATGTCACTTCTGCTCCCTGAGGGAAAACAGCTGCTCCATCTTCTTGCTCTGGAGCCTCACTGCTTTCAAACTAGGTGGTTCATCAAAATTTGGGACATGCAGATTGTTTCCTTTTAGGAAGGGAAACAGAAATTACTTTGATATGATTATATGTTTTCACCAATAAGATACACCAGCTTCTGGACACTGCAGTAAGCAAAACATCAAGAGTCAGTTTGTTTTCCCACTCTAAGCCTCTTTCAGCCAGCTCAAAAGTGATCTCAATCTGAGATTGTCATTGGGCTTATTTAAATGTGCTTGGCTTTGTGCTCTTATTCTCTGCCTGTACTATTGGTCACCCACTGTTTTTCTTTTACAACCCCCACACAGTCTATTCTGTCTCTCTTTTACATGATGATACTCTGCCAAATTTGTCTTCATCACAGTCATTTTTAGTGTGAATCCATATCTGCCTTTTTAGGGGGTAGTAGCAACAGTGACGTAAACTTGTGGTTGAAGCAGAAGCTGCTATTGAGTTGGACAAAATAGGATGAATGCTGTATAAAAGCCTTCAGAGAGCTGTGAAATCTCCATCCTCTCTTCCTTGTTCTCCTGGGAACACTTGCACAAAGAGTATTTTTAATGTGAAGCAAAAAGGATTCTGACGAATACTCATTAACATTTTGTTTCTGCAAAGATACATGATTATCACAAGGCTGCAAGGGACATGTATTCAGTAAAGCTCTTAGATGTATGCTTAGTTTTATGTATATGCTTAAATCTTCCTGATGGCCCCTGCTTTGCTGAATAGGCATATTAACCAAGACAAAACCAGGTATTTGATGGAGCTGATTTCTACTGCTCAGGTATGATGCAGTGGGCTGTGATATAGGTCTCCAAACTCACTACATAATTGTGCTCTGTGAACAGTGAATCCTCTCATATATGTTGCAGTGAATTGGTTAAATTACACACCCACGATTCATTTGTATCCTAATTGTGAACAACAAACCATAACAGCAGGATTCAAGAGAGATTGCAAAGGGAAAAAACATCAGAGCCATCATGTGCTGTAGCTTGTTTTCAGCACGTGCCTTTTTCAGTGGGAGCACAGATGGAAAACATCCCGGCAAAGGTATTGCTACTCCATTACCACTTTGGAAGCTCCCATGAATAAAGATCTGATATGGGCTGCCGTCCCTGGCTATATCCCTCAGGGCATATGCAGGCAGCCCCATTTCCTGCTGCCTGTTCCAAGCTGCTTAAACCCAGAACAGCTTGGTCAGGAAGAATTAATGCAGTAGCATGGTGGTGAGTCTCAGCTATTATCTTGTCTGAGGGCTGGAGAAAGTGTGTCTGCCTGTGCCTCTTCCTGCAGACATGTCACTGATATGTTCGTCTGCTGCTCTGAACGCCCTGTGGAAGGTGAAGTGCTGGGATTGCTTGGCTGTGTCATTAGATACTGCCCTAGATTCACTTAAGAGTAAAGATTTCCCATTTGTGCGAAAGAGGAGCATGTTTTGGCGGACACAATACGCAGCGGAAGTAACCAGACATGACAGAAGGGTTTCCAGACTTGGCTGGAGTTCTCATATCTTGTCACAGGGGGAACCATACACTCATTTTTCATGAGGTCCCCATTCTTCCTTTCAGCGGCTGTAATCCACTTTCTGTGCTGCTCTTTCCATGTGAAACCTTGGGTTCCTTTTAGCAGCTGTTTGGGTGGAATATAATGAAGTCTAACAGTTGGAAACAAAAAGAAAAAAAAAAAAGGTGGCATGGTCATAGCTGTTTCTTTCATGAAAATGAAATGGTCTGAAGATGGCTGTGTTTTATGTAGCTGAGTGTCATTTTGAGTCACTTGAAGCATACTGAAGCTTTGACACAATGTCACCAGGGACTGGAGTTTCTGTCACTGTGCAATGGATGGTTTGCTAAGAAGTTCATTAATGTACTACCTCTAAGTACTGCTGGAGCCTCAGGGGTGTGATCCAGTGTGGACTTGGAAGTCCAGGTGTCTCTCCTGGAAATGAGAAGCTCCAGGTTCTGGTTCTTAATTACAGGATTTTCTGTTTTACGTACAAAGAGCGTTGAGAAGCAGAGGGCTGGCTCAAGGATGTCCATGACTACAGTGTTTAGGTGCTACAACCAAACAAGCCCATCAGGGTGGTGATTAGGCACTCATTCTGAACCTCAGGGCAGGAGGGCAACAGAGTCAGGCTCCAATTGCTTCAACACAAATACTAATTCAAGTGGGCCTTTTGTCCCTGGAGGGCAGGGTGAGCAACTTCAGAATATGACAACTACTTAGTAATTGTCACTAAAAATCAGTCACCCAAGAAGAGCACTGTCTTCCTTAAACTAACGGGCCAAAAAAGATCCTGGTTTAACTTCAGGAGGGCCAGGGGAGTTACACTGCTGTTTTTTACATCCCCATTAATTTTGACTGTGCTGCAACAACAGGTTATTTAGTAACCTGTAATTGGGGGTATTTTTTCTAGATGATGGAAAGGTAGCTGTGTAATTAATGGACTGGGTAATATGTTCTAACAATAAGCCATACTGTGACCTGACTGTTAAATAGAATAATACTTCAGCAGAAAAAAAAACCCAAACATTTGCATTTAAGTCTGTTAGCAGAATAGAGCTCAGTATTTCTAAGAAAGCTGCATTTGACCTTTGGTGAAGACTGGAGATGGTAGCACCTGTTAGCAGTGAAGCAAATGAAGATGGTGTATCACTGCTATTTATATGACAGAGGCCGGGCATTATAAACATGTCACTTCTTGCACATCCTCAAGTGCACAGAGCTAGTTTAAAAAATATGGAACTACAAATGGTTAAGTCACACCCAGCATTTGACATAAGTACTATTTCTCAGCACGTAAGTAATGTGAATGTTATGTTGCACAAATACTTAGAGCTTCATTTACCCTCATCTTCTTTTCATTATTTGCAGGAGGTCTTGTTCTCTGATGGTGTCCTGAAAAACACAAAGTGGATATTATTCTTATCTCTGGTGCTGATATTTACTGCAGATAAATAGGCTCAGTAAAATGGGAACAAATGTTTGTTTCATAATCCTCCTGCAACTGCAGACTTCATTATATATGAAGAACACAGAGATTAAGTCTGCCATTTGCCAACAGCATGTTTTCAGTTTCCATTTATATAGTACTCACATGCAATGGTATATTAATATTAACTTGTACCTGGGCTGAAAAATATTTTTTTCCCTTCTTTGGTAAGATATAATGATTAATTATTGGTGTACACCCTCTAGCCTTTCAACCTGGCTGGGATTACCATTTTTTTTCCCCATACTATAGTTTCTAAAGTATTTTTTTCTCCTTAGTGGAGATGATGTTTGTACTGCAGTGAATTGGTCTTTACTTTGCCTCCTTAGAAGTGTTATATTTTTTAAATGTTTTCTGTACGTGTGGCTGAAACCCCATTTCTGAAAATGGATTTCTTTTTATCACAAAATGCTATTATATCACATCTTAAGAGTTAAAGTTTTATCATAGTTAGATTCTATTTTCAGATAACATCGTGTGGAGACCATTTTCAAAAGCATTAACTCAAACCACAAGGATGCACACTGTTTTAAAATATGAGAATTCACACATGCTTTTTATTATAATGCACATAAAACTGGAGTATAATACAGTAGGCTTTGGCAATAAAACAGAGTAGTCAATATATAAATTTTATGCCTGGTTCTTTAAATGAATGAACTGCTTTTCTTGATGAATTGAGCATGAATGAGTAAAACCACAATGATATGATTAGATACTAAATCAATGGTTTTCTGGCAATTCAAAAATTGCATATCTAGCTCAGTGTTCCTTTTTTTTTTCGTTCCTGGGACAACTTGATAACCTTCTTGTACTAGCCAAACCACTAAAGAGGCATTGTCAGTCTCTTCAAGTTCACTATTGTTCTCAGAAAATCACTTCCTTAAGAAATATCCATATGTTGAGGGTCTCGTTTGTGCTTTGTGGGAAACAAAGTTATGGGTTAAATTCATTTAGTCTGTAACTCCATTGAAGCTGGATTCAGCTGGCACAAATACCTCCTGATGGTGTTATAGTGTGTGTGGGGGTGTGAGTCTGGCTTTGCCTTTTTTCTGCTGGCACAAGAAATGGGGAGCAGTCTGTAGTCAATAGGAAGAGTTGCAGGTCTGGGAGATTCCTCAGGGCTGAGATTTCGAGTTGAACCACTTCATACATTTGAAGCTTGGATTTGCATTTAGGAATATAAATGAGGTCAATGATTTTCTAAATGAGGTGAACAGCCAGATGACCTCCTTATGTAGACAGAGCCCCATATGTGTTTGTGGCAGGGAGAGACCTTTTTGATCTTAGAGGCACTGGGAAGAGAAAACACAGTTGGGGATCTGGCATAAGCTAGACAAATCTCCAGTGGCTGGCAGGGAAGGAGTTAATCAGTCCCTTGGTACCAACTAGAGCAAGTCCTGTGCAGCAGGTAGTGATTTGTAGGAGAGTAGAGATGGGCCAGCTGGGAGAAATGAACTGATTGCTTTGGGGTGGGGGCTGTATAAAATACTGCCTTGGGAGAAGGGTTTGTTGCAGGGGCAGCTTTGCTTGGGGAGTTGTGTCTCAGCTGTTGTTATAGATTTAGGCAAGGTAAGCTATGTTTTGCACTTTTCTGTGAAGTCCTGCTGGTGCATCTAAAAGGGCTGAGGTGCTGCTTTTACAGTGAGGAGCTCCCTTATTTAAGGTGAGAGCAGAATGGTGGTGGTCCTCAGGCTCTGTGATATCTCCTTTTGGTGTTGCAATTCCTGTCAGAGAGGGTGGATTAGTTGGCTTGGGTGATGGACTGTGGGAATGGAGCCATGCCAGAAGCTGGCTGAGATAAACTCTCATGGGAAAAGATGTTTGTCCTGATACTCTGTTCTCTGACAATCTTCTGTAGTTGCTGGTCCAGTGCAAAAGTGATGTGAATTACTGATCAAGTGAGTGATTCCTAGAGGGGCAGAGGAATAGCAGCATTTTGTGTCCAGAGGGATGCTCTGGTGGGAGGTACAGCCCCTCCATACAAAGGATGAGTGCTGTGAGGAATGGGAATGTTAGCATTTAAGGCTGCAAGGGGTAAATCTGGCTAAGATGGTGAACCCTCCAAGGTGGAAAGAGCAGCTGCTGTAGAGGTGGTTGGAAAATGCAGAGTATTATGTGAGTCTCTTGCCTGGCCTGCGGGACAGCCTTGCTCTTGCTGTGGCAGGAGGGTCGGGGAAAACAGGGCAGCCCAGGGTGTTCCAGTGTGTGCAGCTGTGTTGTGGCTCACATCAGAGAGGGCTGAAACGAAGGGAGAGAGAAAACAAGCGGTGGAATTGAAGAAGGTGGCAGCACTGCCACAGTGGTGAGCTGGTGAGTGCAAGCTGCAGGCGTGTCTCAGATGGACTGGAAGAAAGAAAAGGAGACATGCGGCGTGTAGGGGAAAAAAAAAATGAATAAATACAAAAAATTTAAAAAGCTCAGTCAGAGAGGTCAGAGCTTGAAATGAGCCTGCCAGGAGTGGGGGTCCTGTCCCGGGGATCCTTAGCATCCAGAATCTGCCATGGCATGCACAGACCTCTGTCTGGTCCCTTTTCTTCCTCGCTAGCGTCTTCCCCCTCCCCCTCCTCCTTTGTCAGGCAACTCGTTAACACTTATTAGCAAGCATCTTCAAAAGGCCAGGAGGGGGGAAAGGATGGGAGAGGAGCTGAGATGGCTAAAGGAAATGATTAGGAGATTCCTTTTCCTTTCTGCCTATTCAAGCTTTAATGACCAGCCCTTGCTCTGTCTGTGCCCTGCATTGTTATCCAGCCCTACCCCGGGATCGCAGCACCCCTGCTACCTCCGGCACCGACCCGCTCTGACATCTGGGGCAGTGCCCAGAGCAGCTAACCTTTCTCATGCTGAGGGTGCTTACTAGGGCTTTACTCTTCCTTCTGCCCTTGGCATTGGTGCCAGTGCTGTGCCAGCACTGGTTGAGTCTCCTGCTGGTTCAGCCCTCCGAGTGTACCTTCCTAATCAGTGTCATCAGCCCTGGGTCTGCCCTTCTGTGATCCTGCCTGGAGACTGATCTCTATTTATGTCTAAACATGGCTTGTAAATCCCGGGTATCCAGTGCCAAGGACTAAGAATCTGCTAGGCAGCAAATGGGCTGGTTTAGTGGCCAGGATTGTGTTTGCCTGAGGTGGAGGAGGGAGGGTTGACTAAAGGTGACAGAATCCGGCCCATAGCTTTCTATTTCTGCCTGGTAGTGGTTTCCACTTGAGCTAGTTATGTTAGAGCTGAGCCCTAATCCCATCCAAGTAGATGGCAGAGCTCCCATTGGCATTGGTAGGACTAGGCTGGATCAGCAGAGGCTGTTTTGGACCGTTCTGTTGTGGAACATGGGTCATGTTTGTTTTGCTCTGTCCATCAGTGTCTTCACCCTTTCCAAGTTCCAGTACAGGAACAGAGCCTGGGATGGTTTCTATGCATTACTGAACTCTCCAGAAAAGAATTTTTCTATCAAAAGATTCCTGTAACTTGGTCATGACAAGCACCCCTCCTCCCCTCCCACCTCGTAGACAAAAAAAAAATTGAGGAATTTCCAGAAGTTGCTCTTCCCCTGAATTACTAGTGTAGATACGTATTTAAAATGACTCCGTGGCCACCTACTAGTGACCTGGAAAGAGGTTTTGATGGGCCTTGGTTATACAGATAAGAGATATGATTCTTATTAATATAAAGTCATTTGTTCCACAAGATGCTCTGAGGGCTCTGGATCACTCTGTCCAGATGTAAAGTCCTTGGAGCAGTGACTCTGTGTGGAGACAAAGGCTTGCTAAAATCAGATGTTTTACTACTGAACCCAGTCTGTCATGGTTTGGGGCAGCAGGGAACAAAATCTGCCCCACTTGTTGAATTTTGTGTCAGCATTAAAGATGAGTAGAAATTTGCAATGCAAGTGGGGGGGAAAGGGAGTGAGTGATTTAGTTTGTTCCGTCATTTAGCTTGTAGAACAAACCTTGGGTAATGTTGAAGAAAACCAGACTGAAGAGACGCTGGTGACTGGGGTGCTCCTCACACACAATCTGTGCAGTGCCTGCTCCAAGTGCCTGGAGCCTGCGTTCACACCAGTTCCTGCAAGGCTCCTTCTTTCAACAACTTGTTATTACAGTCTGCTGAGAGTGTGAGAGAATCTCCTCTGTGTCAATAGCTGAGGGTTTAATTTCAGACAAGGGGGAGAACTGGATTTCGGTATGAATGCTGGAAAATTAGAAATATGCATGGGGGAGAAAAAAAGGACAGAGAAGAGGTGGAAAAAAACAGATGAATATTACAATTTTTTTAGTGTTTTTCAGTGTTTGTTCTTTATCTGGTACTTATTCCATGCAGCATTTTGGAAAGTATTTGGCAAATGTATAAAAGCAATCTGTAGAATACTTGGTAGTCAGATGCCATAACCTAGATTAATTTACTGCCTTCAGAAATAAGTGCTAAAGAAATACACTGGTTTATGTGTCAGTTAAAAACTTGTTTTGGGAAGGAGTTATAGCTGTAGAATACAAGAAATATTGAGGACAGACAGTGCAAAAGTTTTATAGCTTCTTGGTATGAGAAGAGGGGTAAATTTCAATTATGCATTTTATTAACATGGCCCTTTTAGCTCTATAAAATGGTAATGATGTTAAAATCCCCTCCTGGGAAATAATGTCACATGGCGTGCCACTGATAGAACTTGAGGATATTAGGAAATGCTGATAGAGTTAACCAGTTGTTAATCAGTTTATTTGCAGCTGAGTCTTGAATCTCGCTCCGCCTGAACTGGAGATAACTGGATGATAATCTTGACTTGGAGGTGGGCTTGTCGTGAACTTGTTGTCTAACTAGATCTGTAAGGAATTGTTTTATTCCTTTGATAAAATCAGGTCAACTCATATTCAACTTTGATGTAGTGGCAGGTCGCCAGGTGGTTGGTGCTGAGATGTTTTGTGTGGGGTCTGAGCGAGCAGCACTGGTTAGTGCTGGGCACCAATGGCTCCTGGTTGGCTTTCTCACAGCCCTGATGCTCTGGAGGGCACTTCCCTGAGCTGAGGCCTCTGGGGAGTGTCTGTAACAGATTTGGAGGATCTGGTGCCCCGGTACAAACTTCTGTGGGGCTGGTTCAAACAAGGAGCTTCTGTAGCTCCTGGAATCTGGACCTGGCTGGCCCTGGTGGGCTGGGAGAGTGTCCCTGCTGTGACACACCTGATGACAAATCCCCTTGGGGAGATGTGGGGGAATATGGGAACACTGTGGGACTCAGAGCCAAAGGCTCTGAGGTTTAGCAGTTCTGTAACATCCTGCTGGCAGGGCACCCAGGCAACAGCAGCACCAGGAATGAGTATAAAGAGGCTGTGGTGCCACTCCTGATAGGATATTCCTTCAGAAGTGAGAGAGCCCCACAGGATTTGCTGTGAAGCCTCTTCACTGCAGGTCATATAGTTGACAATTGGTTCATCACAGTCCTGCCTCCTGCCGCTTGTGGTGGAGGCACCTGATGTTGGCTCCCTGTGTCTTTCTCTTCAAAACATGAACTCCCCATAACAACTGGCAGCTGTACTGACTAGCTCAGCTTGTTGTCTTCCTGTAAGTACTAGTTTTCCCCCAGTGGAAAAGGAGTTTTGGTGATATAATGCCAATGAATGAAGGGTTTTTCTTAATTAAAGTAATAATCTGAAAGTTGTCATTGATAAGTGTGTAAACAAGCTGATTGCAGTAGGCGCATGAATAGCTCTAATGAGCACGTGTGGGTATTGAATTAACCATGGTTCACAAGCCATGCATAGCTATATGGTTATTTACAAATAACCACTTTCCCCTTGTGCTTGACTTTGCCTGCCACCCCAAAATCCTTGTCTTTTCAATGTTGCATGGCAAAAAGGAACCCCCTTCTCTCACGAGAAGAGAGCTTTAAAGGCAATCACTGATTTTAAGGTGGCTGGGAAGGCAGCCTGTGCTGGTGGTATTTTTTTTTTTCCACTAAGTGAAGTGCAGCCTGGTGGATACAGCATTGAGTGTTCATCATTGGCCTCTCCTTGCTGGTGGGTTGGAGGAGGCACTCCAGTGCTGGATGTGGTTGGAGTGCCCTGTCTGTGAAATGGAGAACAATGGCTCTGCGAGGCTGTTGTGCTGTTAACGAGCTCCTCAGAGGAAGGGCCCTACAGAAGTGCAAATCATCTTCTTAACTTGCTGTTAATTATTGATATACTTATTCATTGCAATAAGCAGGATGGAAGTAGCAGGGTAATGGTAGGCTCAGCTGATCTGTAAGTGGGTGGAAGTACAGTGGCTTCTTGTGACTGTCCCAAGGAGACGGCCACTGGACCTGCAGCTCTGCTTTGTTGATGCTGGTGAGACTCTGGAGGAATCTTCCCTTTCCAGACCTAAAAGCATCTCTGATTTGATTTAAAAAGGGCTCGAGTGTGTACCTTCCATCTATTGAAAGAGAAACAAAGTTTGAGTGCTCAGTGTAATATGGGTGATCCTGCCTGCAACCTAAAATAGCAAAAAAAAAAAGACACCAGGTGTAGCTTAACTTAGAGGGAGTTTAAACACAGCTGCTTTCCTGATCCAGAGAAGATCAGAGTTTGTGTTGCTGTGTACTAATGGCACTTTGACTTGATCTCCAATTTTAGTAGCAACTCATTTTTCTTTGCTGTCATTTCAGGATATCATATTGTGGAGTGGAAATTCAGCCTCCTGTTAACCACTGTGTTGCTGCAAATAGCCTCCTTCCTTTTGAGTGCCCAGATCTAGCACAGAATTAAGGGAGAGATGCTGAATCAGTGACAAAGACAACTGCTCTTTGTTTAAACAAACTGTGACTTGCATCATGAAATAAACAAAAAATAGGGATATTTATTGCATGTCTGCTTCTACCCTAAAATTGTGACTTAATGGTTCTCTGTTGGGATAACAGTAAATGGTCCAAGAGGCTGTTTTTAGGAGATGGCTTTTGGGGGATCTACTATGGTTGGTTGTGTATCCATCCTTCTGCAAATTCATACATGCTGTGCTACTGTCATGGGATTTATGCTCTTCTAGGTCTGCATGATCATTAAACAGACAAATGAACCACCAGGGTAACCTTGGCTCTGAAGATATTTGTGTTTATCAGTGTCTGCTTTTATCTGCAAAAACTCAGGGAGGAGACTTCTGTGGGGCTAAATGTGTTCCCTTCCAAAGCTTGCATTGTCTGATGTGGTGTGTGTGCATATCCCATGTGCAGCCCCTTTCCCACGTCCCTTGGGATTGTACATGCATTCCCTGGTGAATGCTTAGAGCAGCACTCTGGTGTTGCTGGCAGTCTTGTTACAGTGTTGGTCCTGCTCTTCCCCTTCCTACCAAACTCTTTTGAAAGAAAAAGAGCAAAACAACACCACAAATTCAAACTCTGGTAGGGTTGTTTGAGCAGAGCAGAGTGTGCTGTGTGCACAGTCACTTCTGTACACATTTGAGTTAAAATGGGAAGTCCCAGGTGGAATTTCTACAGTGGTGTGTGATCTGCCTGGATCCCTTTGCTTTCCAGACAAAGGAAAGGTGTAAGGCTGTCCTGTTCTCTGTGAAGCTGCCTCCTGGCAGCATCCTGCCTGTTCAATTTGCACAAGTCCAAACTGGCTGTAGGGAGCAAGATGTGTGCTAAGCTTGTTGTCCATTGCCCTGCAGGATTTGGACTTCAGGAGCTGTGGGGAGTTACAATCTTTAGGTATATTTCTTCTCTCAAGCAGACTGAGGTTTGCTGGAGATTTCTGGTTTCAAGGTTTGTCAGGAATTGTCATTTCACATTGCTAGCAGAGGGTCTGAATATATGCCATATAATTAACACCAGGAAATTCTGACTCCTGAGGCTATAGGGTTAAACAAATATATGTCCCCATTAAACTTGAATAATAAGAGGTTAACTCATTAGGAAAAGAACACTCTTGATGTGTTTAATGGAGAGAGAGTATTAACTCTTACAGTTCCTTGTGAACCCTTATCTTAGTTTAAGTTTCCTTTTTGAGCATCAGTTTTTCTACTATAGAGTATTTTACACCTGAAAATTTATGTCCTGTGTATTCTTTATGACTTGTCTTTTGATTCCTGGGTTATTGATGTGCCTGGATCCTTTGGGGTCTTTAAAAATTATGCTTTGGTGCTGGTTGGTGCATAATTAAAAATAATATGCAGTGCAGAACAAAGGCAAATCTTGAAAATCACTTATTTGAATATCCAGTAGCAACAATTCACATGCCTGTGTTTTTCTTATTTAATCCTTACAGTCCCTGAAAAAAAATACATTGTAGTACCAGGAATGACCTTACAATAAGTCATGAGCAAGTGGCCTGCAAATATAGCATTTTTATTAGAAGTCATTTAATTGTAAAAGCACAAAGAAAATAATTTTTAAGACCTTGTATTTTCCAGTTCCAGACTCCAGTTAATTTCCAAGAGGTGTACCTGGCTTGTAAACCTCTGCTTGGAGTTGTTTTGGGCTAGGGGCTTGCTGGATGTGCTCCCACTGGGCTGATTGCAGAGTTCAGGACTCACTGATGTTTATTATTGTAGAATGGGCTTCTTGGGTCAGCAAAATATGTCAAATTTCAGAGGAAAACAGGTGAAATACACATAAATTAATATAGCCACCGCAAAAGCTTGCAAGCCTAATAGCTCTTTGATTGTGGTGCGAGCAAACCTCATCCCAGTGCCCTTGGTGTTCCCCACGTGCAGTTGTACTTTGAAGAGAGCATGTATTCTTGCCTGAAATTATCATTCTGGCAGAGCTGATTGCTCCCTCTACCCTGGACACTGATGGCTCCAGCTGACGATGCACTCCAGGATACAGTTGCTGGCAGAAGTAAGAGATACATCACTTTCATCATAGAATCACAGAATCATAAAATCAACCAGGTTGGAAATGACCTCTGAGATCATCAAGTCCAACACTGCTGTGGTTACCAGACCATGACCCTGATGCCACATCCAGTCTCACCTCAAACACCTCCAGGGACGGTGAATCCACCACCTCCCTGGGCAGCCCATTCCAATGTCTGATTACTCTCTCTGTAAAGAATTTCTTCCTAATATCCAACTTAAACCTCCCCTGGCAGAGTTTAAGACTATGCCCTCATGTCTTACTCATAGCTGCCTGGGAGAAGAGACCGACCCATCTGGCTACAACCTCCTTTCAGGGAGTTGTAGAGAGTGATGAGGTCTTCCCTGAACCTCCTCTTCTCCAGGCTGAACAACTCCAGCTCCCTCAGCCTCTCTTCACAGGACTTGTGCTCAAGTCCCTTCACCAGCTGGTCTTCTCTGGACCTGCTCCAGCCCCTCAATGTCCTTCCTGAACTGAGGGGCCCAGAACTGGACACAGCACTCGAGGTGTAGCCTCACCAGTGCTGAGTACAGGGGCAGAATCACTTCTGGTCCTGCTGGTCACACTGTTCCTCATCCAGGCCAGGATGCCTTTGGCTGCCTTGGCCACCTGGGCACACTGGCTCATGTTCAAGTTCCTGTCAATCCAAACTCCCGAGTCACTTTCAGTCCCTTTCTTCATGTTTGAGAGATTCTCCTGAAGAATTTTTTCTCACTCCAGGCCACTGTAAGTGTTGCTCTTTTAAATGGGCTGAGTCTGGGTCCTTGGGAACTTCAGGCCTATGGTACCAAATCCTACTGCTGGTCATGCTTCTGTCAGAATAATTAATCCAAGTGTTGGTCCAACCAAGGACAGAAAAGTGGTCATTTGCACAGATTTTCTTGAACTGAGAGAATGATTTTTTTTCTTTCCAAGATTATTCTATTAAACAACAGGAACAGATTTAATTAAATAACTGACTTCTGATAAATTGAGCACAGAGATAATCTGATTCTTCTGTAAGCAAATAGGAAATTTTTCTGCATTGTTACTCATATTCTGGATCTTTTGTTAGAAACATCTGGATCTCTCTGGCCATGGATTTCTTCAACCTGGCAGTTAAAAAATTCTAGAGAGGATTTGATGTTAGAGGCCCATGGGGTGAGAAGGAAAACCCAAAATATTCTTGACCTTTGGCCCACTTAAATGATATTTGCTTATGGAACAGCTACATGTGTTGAAGCGGCTCTAGCTGGGAACAGTTCTAGGCATGGAAAAGACAAAGTGTAGCCTCAGACTATGTAATAACACTTTTCAAGGCAGAAATAATAATAATTTATAATGCATGCAGCTGTATAAGCTCTCAGCAGAATCAATTATGGAACACTTTATTTTGTGGATCACCTGAGAATAGTCTATCTTCCCAAAGCTTGCAGAGAAGAGATGCAAGAAGTCTGGGAAATGCTTCCAAGCAAGGAGGTTTCCAATAGCAAATAGTAAACCAATGATGTCAGCCCAAGGCAGGAAATCAACATTTTGGCTCCTGCATGCTCCATGGCTCGGCCTCTTTCCTGTATGTGGGAGTGTGCATGTATGTGGAACTGTATAAATAATCAGACTCCACCATGTTTCATGTGGTGAGGGACAGCCTTGGAGTGACTGGCTTCTGGGATGAGTGGGTGCTTAGCATAAACACTTGTGTGTTCTTAAAAAAGCTGAGGAACCTGTTTTTCTTGTGGCATGATCCAGAGATCCAAGCTGTTCCATATGCTGCAGCAGGGTAGAGGAAATTACACCTTTTTTATCTCTTTTGTTCAAAGTAACATACTTTTGTTGAATTTACTGTCTGTTATGTGGGCAAATTAATCTCTTTGTTTTTGTCAGGTGTTTCATAGGAGACTTCTGCTGCAGCAGCCCAAGCATTTAGATTTCTGTCTTTATTGGCCTGGTTTCCACTTTAGCAAATTCACAGCTTGTGAGCTATTGCTGGAAAATTCAAATGTGCAAAACATTAGGGGAACACTAAGCACAGCCATCCCCGTAATTTGTGCCCTGTCTTCGCTACTAATAGTGTGTAACATCTGACTACAGTAATGCCTAGAGCACCAGCTCCTGTTGTGCTGGGTGCCATGTGGGTGGGAGGGGGAATTCCTGCCTTCTGGGGTCTTGAGTGGGAACTAAATGAGACAGGGGCTTGGGAAATCGCCACAGTGGGGAAAGAGGGGAAGTGACTTGGTCACACAGCAGCTCAGTGGCAGGACGAGGAATAGAATTAGGTCCCTGCTAGGATATTTAGTCACATCTAAACTCATTTTTCATGGTGCCTCGAGGCAGACTAGGTGACTTCTTACAGTACTTTTTTTGCTCCATTTTGTTACAAGCCCATGGATGAATTAGCTGGTACCTGCTAATTAGTGAATGCAGACAAAGACAAATCCTGCTCAGACTCACCTCAGCTTGCCTGGGGTAAACTTAATGCTGACCATGACTTTTCCTTGTTTCCACTGGCCAGTTAGATGTTGTGCCAATCTTGATTAACTTGGTAGTTTAAAAATTGAATTCAATTAATTTCATCATAGAGACAAGCCCTCTGGCCATGCGAGTTTGCAGGGAGAGGCACAGAAATTAGGCTTGGATCACTACCTGCATTTCTCTGGAGTCTTTGAAATCCTACTGTTAGTTCATAACCTGAAAGTACAAAAGTAAAGCTGATAGACATGGCAAAAGAAATCTCACTACTGTGTTTCATAGAATGTCATGACAGAGAAGCCATGCTTAAAGTGGAAATGCTGAGTTCTTGCTACAAAAGAGAAAACCTCTTCTACAGATCCAGTAATGACAAACAGATCTTCCAAAGGATATTGATTTAGGAAAAATAAGAGGGATTAATACAGGCATTCATCTTTGCTGTCAGTTTAATATCAAGATAATTTTATTTGATAGTTCAATGTAATAAGCTCCCCTTTTCCTTAATACATATTTGCAAAAAGTAGGCAATATTGTAATCCAGTAATTAGCCATATTTGCCTTTACTATGTGTGAATAAGATTAATATACTAGAGTGTTCAACCTAATTGATCTATTATGTGATAGGGACTCAGAACCAGACTGCAAATTACAGTTTAACCCCCCAAAGGGCTAGACTTGTTTAGAAAATGTGCGAGTCTTTAAGAGATAAAATTAATAGAACTGACGTTGACCTAAATATTCAGTGTTATTAATTGTATCAGTGGATTGTGCTGCTTTTATGTGTAACTAGGAAGGCAGAGTGTTTAGAAAGGAGCAGGTTTATGACAGCAGTGGAAAGGGTGGCTAACAGAACATGACAATTATTGCAAACCAGGTTTCCTGGTTAAAAAAAAAGTGATTGTCACAGGCCCTTAAAATTGCTATTCCATGTGGTTGTGATTAAACAAATCATCCGTGCAGCGTGTTTGGAACATAATGGCTCTGTGGGAAAAAAAAATGTAAATCAGGTTTTTGTATTAATGAAAACAGTTTAATATGGTTTTAATGACCCATTTTTCAGTCTTCACCAGAAAGTAATTACCAGTTAGATAGTTAGTGCTCTGGGCTTTGTTCTGGCTCTCAGAACTCCTTCAGCGGGTCACCCGGGGGAGTCCTGCGGTGCTTCACGGGCAGCCCTGGGCTGGTGACCCAGCAGCAACGGGGCCCTGCTCCACCACAGCTCCCTGCCTTCTGCTCCACCACAGCTCCCTGCCTTCTGCTCCACCACAGCTCCCTGCCTTCTGCTTCCTGGGGCACGAGGGAGAAGGGGGGGCTGTGACTCAGAGTTCCCCACTCATTGCTGATAAGGCCAGAAGTAAAGCCATAATGAGAGGCAGCAGCTGCCCCTGCAAACCAAAGCGGGGAGAGCTGGTGATGCCTGATTAATAACTTCTCTCTGGAAGAAGGCCAGGGACTGGCAGCTTCGAGAGAGAACATTTGGGCACGGTGGCAGGATGGGGAGCAGTGCACAGACCTGGATGTGGGCAGTTTTGTTCCTGAGGGAGGGTGACATCGAAAGGTGTCCTGACAACATAGCCAGAGGGTTCAAATGGCCATAACTCACTCATCTCCAGGAGAAATGAGAGAAGAAATGCCAGTCACTGAGGAAACTGAGATCGGGACCCAGGATTTGTGTGTTCTGCCAACTCAGTAAAGCCCACTGCCTCTCTGGTCTTGTGTATGGAAGCAAAGTTCTGACTTAATGACCGAGGTCTTTGAGTGTTTTTAATGCTTGGAAAGGGTTAGCAGCCGGTGAATGTTTATTACCAATGGGATTACTGGATTAGCTTCTGCTGCAATGCTGCCCAGCACTGGTGTTCTCCCTCCAAGAAAGGCACTGCAGTGGGTCCAGAGCAGCCATCGGAGCAGGTAAGGCACCCCTGAATCAAGCAAATTAAGACTCTGTTAGATGCTCAGGGTTTGCACCTAGTTACATGGGAGCAGGTATTTCATAATAAAGGGTTCTTTGATCTTCCAAGGAAAGGCACAATACAGAGTCCAGTTCCTCAGGGTAGGAATACACAGGGCCAAAAAGGTACATCTTTCACTTTAGGAGTGGATAACATTGGAACCACTTGCTGAGGAATGTGGTGATTTAATAGTCACTAGAATTTTTAATATCAGGGTGGAATGTTTTCCTCTAAAAACCTGCTGCACAGGGTCAAAATGTGCTCATACTGTTGCTGTTGGATTTGGAGCAGGATGGGGTTTGGAGAAGTCCTGTGTGCTGCATTAGAGTGAAACCCAGGCTATTGTGATGGTCTGTGTCTTGGTCTGTGCATTCAGAGCTCATCTTTCTGAGCCTCCTGATGGAGAGAAGGCCAGTGCTACTCATATTCACATGGACACGAAAATATTTAAGGTCCAGGTGAAATGCAAAAGTTGCAACATTTCTGAATGTTTCTAGGTGAGTGGATTTGAGTGTGCTTGCTGAAGCTTAAACACATCTAAAATGGAGCAAAGGCAGGAATCTTCAGGGTACTGGTTCTGCCACTCCCAGCGAAACATAGGTTTGTTTTGTAATGTCTAGTACCCTACTGGAGGTAGTTCAGGCTGTGGATAAGCTGGATATGGGCTGATGCAAAGCTCTGTGTGACAGCATCTGCTGTGCCTGCAGGTCAGTGTGGTGAGACCAGTGGGGCAGCACCTGCACAAGCTGTGCATGTTGTTGCTGCAGGTGGCTGGGCAGGAGATGTCAGAGCTGCTGACCTTTTAGCTTGTATGTCAAATATAATACTGGGGGGAATGCTTGGGGGAAAGATGTTCCTAGCATTTATTTCAACTTGGAAAATTCATAATATGTGTGTGACACAAGTCAACATAAAGGGGTGAGACTCTATAGCATCCCGATGCTATTGAGAATTAAAGTAGTTTGAGGGCAGTGAGTGAGAACAGGAGGAGATTTTGAGGGAGGTGAGGGTCCTTTAGACTGTATTTATCCATTGTAAAGAAACATATGAAAGTAAACAGGAATCGATTTTTGAAAAACCCCTCCCAGGTCACCTGCAAGGGAAATAATGTGGCACAGCTCAATGCCAGGCACTGCACATTTTGTCAAGAACATAAAGAAACCTGATGCTTTATTTTTATTTTTGAAGTGGAAGTGGTTCACGAGGTATACCAGGGAGATGATTCAGTGCTTACAGTTGTGACATGTCAGAGGCTCATAAGCTCAAAGACGAATGTCTTTATTGTGTTTTCCTTTTCATCTTCCAAACTTTGAGCCCCTATGTTCCTATCATTTTCCCTTTCCAATGTGAAATAAGGAGCATATTCTAAACAATGGTGCTCTTTTGATACATGCCATAATAAAGAAACACTGACTTGGAGAACAGCAGATCATAGCTGTCCACAAAGAAGTACAGAGAGGTGCAAATCCTTTTGGCATGGCACCACAGCAGTTGTTCCTGCTGGCTGATGGAAAGCCAACAATTATTTTTCTCTTCTAACATAACAGGGACAAAGGAGCTTCCCTTAGCAGCCCAGCTCTGCCCTAATTTATGTTGCAGCTTTTTAGGGAAAGGAGCAAAAGTCATTTTAGGAGCTATTGAAAGATGTCTCCCTCTTTTGTAGCTCCTGTATGTTTTTGGCAAGTGAAGTGGAATACATTTGTGGGGCACATCAATGGCAGCAGCCTGCAAAGGGTTCAGTAAGGGCCTAATCACCTCCTCAGTGGTGGCACAGAGGATCCTGCCTCTGAGATCCTGCCAAACGGGGGAAGGTAGGAGACACCTCGGGGACCCAAGGGAAGGCTGCTCAGTGGATGGCTCTGCTGGGCTGGTGGGTTGTCCTCTGCAGAAAGGGAGGTGACAGGGCTGGGTTAGGAAGCCAGAGCCCAGGGCTTGTGGGTCTGCATATGGGATCATGCTTTATGTCAGACTCTTCCTGAGACAACTCTGTTCTCTGCCACTACAGAGACCATGGGGAGCTGGTTACAATGCTGCTATGGAAAGGCCCTGGGGACTTGTCACCCTTGCTCCTGCAGGTTGAATTGTGACTCAAAAAGGGCTCCAGTCTGACCCCTGGGAGCTGTTGCATGGCCTGTCTTTGGAAGCAGTTTGTAATTCAGACTTTTGTCTGCCTCAAACAGAATGACTTTTGCTGTTCTGTTGTGTGAATGTGGCAGCTCCCTACTGAATGCTGTACTGCGTTGGGGGCCTTAAGATGTGTATCACATGTGAGGCAGAAGCTGTTAAAAGAAGTTTTGTGGGGGATCTTTCACATGGTTAGTAAGAGTACTGGTTGGCAAGATCCAAGCTGAATGACCCTAATCAAGCATCAGTACTGCCAGGTGAGATTCCTTGTGAAATCCCTCAAGGGACAGATAATTCACCAAGGGTAGACAATTTGCTTCCTTTTTCTCCTGTGTATGGGTCAGGATGAAGCAAGGACATGCCAATGAATAGCCCTTGATAGGGGCAATGAGGGGCTAGAGCCCAGAGGTGGCACAGTGTTGTCCTGAGCACTTACAGGGGGAAGAAATCCTGCAAGTGCCCAGCTGGACTGTATTGCTTCAAACTGGATTGATCTGGGAGGCCTATTCTGATTGGGACAAAATATTTAAGAGTTGACTCCTGCGTATCACCACTTGTGCTGCCTCTGCATTTTAACCATGAAATCATCTCGTCTCCTCTTGTTCTCCCTGAGGAATCTCTGGGCTTCAAGAAAGATTTTGTGACTCTCTCTGACTGTCTTACATTAGGGACAGGAGTGCTTGGGTCAAGGGCTGTCTTTTTCCTATGTGAGGGTAAGAACATTCATTGCTTAATGGCTTCAGTTTCCGACTGAAACCTCTTTAGGCGTTACTGCACTGTGAGTAAAAAGTAATGACCCTGGCTGGAGATAAAAAAGCCTCAGAAATTCTGATTTTTCTACCAGACTGATCTACATAGAGTCCCCTAACCCTGGAAGGCTGGCTGGGAGGGAGGATTTCCATAGCCAGTGGGGTGGCTGAGCGTGAAGCACATGGCAAGCCTTTGCAAAATGAGTGTTTAACTCCTCCATGACCTGCCTACTTACACTGTGTTTGACACTTGAATAAGCTGCCATAACCAGTGCAATGTCTCAGTCATGTTACACCAAATGTGGCACCCCTTTCTCAGGCTCTGTTGTTCCTGCTGGCAGTGCTGTGCCCATAACTCCTGATATGCCATCCATTCACACTGCTGGGACTACCAGATTTTGTCAAAGGAACCTAAAATGAATGTACCAGAGCCTGTGGATGGCTGGTAGATACTGGTATTTGTAAGCTCTTAGTCTGAAAACCTCCTTCAACTTTTTAATTTCTTTCTCCTCCCAATCACAGTGATCCTTTCTTCTCAGGAGGCTGCATTCATCCTTTTATTTGCCCTGTTTAAGGCTGCTTTGTCACTCTCTGACATCTATCCTTCTGTTAGGCTGTTCCTTGTCTCCGCGTTTGATGGCCAGATGGTTGGGATAAGCTCTGTATCTGGAAGACACTTGGGGACACCAAAAAGGGGGATTCTTAATTTTTTGGCTGGACAATACTTGATTTATCTTGTTCCTGTCACTCCAGTTTTAACTGGTTTTTAATGTCTGCTTTCTTTGAAAACAAACACTGAGGGAGGGTCAGGCTCCGAGTTAGGTCCCAGTGCTGTGACTTCATGGGACTGTTGCCGATTGCTGAGCCCAGTGCTGTGTCCTTTGCTGTCCCTCAGGCTCTGGGCCATGCTCACATAGCTCAGTAGTCCTGCCTGTGCCAGGTCTGTGCTCTCCTGACTGTGTCCTGGGAAAATCCAGTGAGCTGCTGTGGGCAGTGACACACAGTTTGAGGGGGAAGGGGGAAGGGTTAGGCTAAGTGAAGACTATACAAATTAGAGACAACTAAGAGCAGCCCATTAGTGGCTCGTTATCTCTCTAGCAATTCTCCAGGAATCACCAGTGAACCCACTAGATCTCATTTGATTGTGTATTTGGGTCTCAGGTTTGAGACAAAGTCTGGAGAGAAAAATAAACTCTGTAAGAAGCTGCAGGCAATGCTTATGTGACAGTAGGTAAAATACATATGCTAATAGAATGCTACCAGGCCATGTAGCATTCCTGCTTTGCAATGCCAAGAAATAGATAATGGCTTTGAGGTAAAGCTTTTGTCTGTTTTTTCAGGTTGCTAATTCCAGGGCATGGTCAGGCTCTGACTCCCTGTTTTACCATAATGGCACTGGCTGAAGTGGCATAGTGCCTGGCATAGTGTTATCTCTGGCAGCCCAAGGAATGGGAAACCTTTCCTGGCTCAGCTGCCAGGCCAGCTCACAGTGTGAGAGGGCATCTTGTGTGGTGTATAGAGTGGGAGTGCTTAGAGTGGTGTATGGGCTGCATGAGGGCCGTGGAACATCATCACTCTGAATGTAAGAACCTGCTGTTTGTTGGCTTTGGGGCAGCAGGCTGGGAGTGGACAGTCCTCTGACAGCAGTGCCGGGGCTCAGATTTTGGTGTGATGTCTAAAAGCACTGCTGCCTGGGCTTGTGCATTCTGTAGAAGATATCATTTTGCTTAACAGTTCTGGTAGTACCTTTTTGCAAATAAAACGTTAATGACTAGAGTGGAAAATACTTTAAATTCTTTTTGATAACTTCAAAAATGTTTTCAGTAGCAGCTGAGTTGTCAGAAAATATTTACATAAGTGCATCTGTGAGCCTCGCTACAGTATCTTAAGATCTGCATCAGCTTTGTCACTTCCTTACAAATAGCTGTGAGCGATCTATTATGTAAAAAGCTTCAGTTTAATTTACAGGAAGCCTTACATTTTTCTCCAAGTACTATGTTTAGTTTATTTAAAACTACTGTGGCTTTTTTTTTTTTTTTTTTTTTTTTTAATGCTTCCCTATAGAAGTCTGAATGATTCGTAGGGAAATGTAATACCTATTTGTTAGGCTGGCTGACTTGGGAGGAGAGATTTGAGCACCTTGTGTAGGTGAGCTGTTCCCAAAGCCTCCCTTGGAACTCCTGGCCCAACACTGAGGTGTTAAGTTAAAACTTCCCCTGCCGATGAGCTCTGAGGTGATACCAACACCAGCAATGCCCAGACAGTGCACGTTTCATCCCACTGCAGAGCTCATGGAAGCCTTCGGGAGTGAGGATGACTGTTCCTGCTCCACACCTGGAATGGGCAATTCTGTTTGCTCTGCTGGAAAGAGTACTAACCCGGCAAATTACTGCTGACTTCAGTGCAGCTTTTGGAAGTTTATTTTGTCCAAAAAGATTTTGGTCTTTGTGTGGTGACTTTAGTAAAAAGTAACAGGGAGTATCTTTGTTCCAAGGCCTGATATTGGTGCTGTCTTAATGCTGTTTTCCAAAACTGCTGTTACTAGTTGAAGACTGTGTATTTTGATTCCAAAACAAATGGCTGATGTTAATGTAAATCAGCTATTTACATTAGCTAAACTGACTTTTAGTCTCTCCCCTGCTCGTTTAACTTGAAAGATAAAGCTGTCCCTCGGTTGAAGTGGTCCAAAACAACAGAACTGAGTTACATTTGGACCTTACATTGTTCTGAATGTGAGTTTTATAGGGACCCAAACAATTCAATATCTGTAATTGTGTTATGTAAATTTAAGCTACCCAAGTTGCAAAGCTTCCCTCAACAACCAGAGGCTTGTTGGCATATGTCCTTAATCAGCCGAAAACAATCAGGGACACTTCCTGAGGTTTCTTTGTTCTTCCACACTGTAATATGTATTGTGTGTGGTCACGTTCTCTAAGTGTATGAAGGCTTACTCACACTGTGGGAATTTCTCCTCTATCTGCATTGCTGATGTAACCAGCTATTCAGACATATTTCTCCCTTAAGTGTAAAGCTAGAGACAATGATGATAATGGGAGCAATTATTTTTTCCTAACATAGTGTCCCAGATCTGACTTTTCCTGGGAGAATACAATGTTTCTCTCCTATTTTATTTTTTCCCTCCTAAATACTAGATGATATATTACCAAGGAGAAGACTGGGAGAGATGAGTGATCTTTCTCTCAAACTTGGTAATGAAAGAATTACATGTTGCTATCTAGATAATAACTGAAGCAGTGCAGCAATGAAGGCAGACTTTGAGCTGGTGCAGCAGTCCCTGGAGAAAGAGAATGTATCAGCAGAAATTTCTGTTAATTTTCATGTGTACTTTCATTCAGTGGGGGATTAAGATCACTCTATGGGCATGCTGATACTGGATAGAAATTTGCATAGGAAGGGTGATTTTCGTAGTACTGCTCTCTGGAGTTACTTGAAATTTCTCTGAAAAATGTGTGCTAGTCTTCGAAGGCATTTAACAAGAACATGTTCTAATTTCTGAGGAGGAGAAAACAAACCTATATTAGAGTTTGTGGCTTTGGTGGTGTGTGTGTGTGTGGGGGGGTGGGGTGTTTTTGTTTGTTTGGTTTTTTAATTCTTTTTAATTTTATTTTTTATTTTTAAAGAGGCCTCTCCAAAGAAAAAAATCTGCAAACTTAATCTTCTCGAGGTAGTGTTTGAAAATATTTGGTTTAGGGTTTCTTGCTGAAAAGCCAGAAAGTTGTCAGAACAGACCAAGTTGAAATGTCAGACATTAATAGGGAAATTGTCCTGTACAGATTCAGTAATCCAACATAGTTTTACTATTCCCAGTTTTCCAAATACAGCATCTGGCAATGTTAGGTAACCCTATGTACTTTTTTTATTCCTAAAAATAAGGAAATAAATGCACTTTCAAGACCGAGAAGACAATAGGAAAGTATAGAGCTTAGTGATCTAAAACTTAAGAGAGTGGCTTGATGCCACTGGTGAGAAGAGCACTGACACACACTTTTAAAATGTTCAGTGTAATCTCAGTTTCTGTGGCGCTTATTCTACTAGATCCCAAGAGTTGCAGTGGGAGGCACTTCCCAGTCTGCTCCAGAAGGTTTTGCTCTGGTCACTGTGGTGACCTCCAGGTTAAGGCAGTAGCATTCTGCTCTGCTGGGAGAACCCTGCTCCCTCCTCCAACACTTCTGACCTTTTATGACTAGTTCTTTTAAAACATGGCCAAAACCGCATCTCTCGTCACATACTGAGAACAAATCAAATTTGATTGCTGTCTCATGAAACTATGCAAAGCCCACTGGATGGGAATAGAATTCAATCTGCAAGTATTTTTTAAAAAATAGTTGGAAGAACTTGCTGCAATTCAGGCAACTCTTGGATTATGAGAAAGGACATTTTCCAGCCTAGTAGAGCCATCCAGTTTGGCGAGACTGCTGCTCTTCCCCCGTCCCAAAGTGTTGGAACTTCATTATGAGTTTTCATTTTCTTTATCCTGCACAAATTTCACAGTTCCCCAGAGTGCATCTTCCTGTCTAGCCTTGTTGCTGTGCAAATGTCTTCTACCTCAGCTTTTCTATTAGACCCAGGGTTAACTCTTCTAAAGGTCACAGTTCCAGAGTGCTGCTGCTCTTCAGCTGCTCTATGTTAGTGAGTTTGCTCTCATTATTTTTAGGCTTAGAAGTTCTAATATTGCTCTGTGCACCTTCAAAAGATTTGTATCCCTCTTCACTCTGTTTTAAGTCTTAGGGTACTTTTGTCTCTAATTTCCCAAGAGAAGAAAAGATTTTCAAGACTCTTGAAATATTGATTTAGGTTCAGATATTAAATGGATAAATGTTTAGGTAATTTACTATGTGTGTGATTTGTCCATTTATTTCATACTGTGAAATTAAGCAGGAATTTCAGCCTACTGGATGGGAGAGCCCTTTTCCCCTGTTCCAGATCCTGGGTGAGATCCAGTCTGGATTTTCCACCATTCCAGATTCTGGCTCTAACCTAGTCCAGATTTTCTCCCATTCCCTATTCAAGCCCCTGTCTAGTCTGGGTTTTTCTCCATTCCTTATTCTGGGTTTTCCCCAGTCTGGATTCTGTGCCTGATCCAGTCCCTGTTTTCACCCATTCCTGTTTTACCCTACCTCTCCACTACTGATTGCCTCAGTTTACCTCAAAATGTTCATTCTCTCCCCTACAGATTAACTCAGATTATTCCTTCTTTCTTCCTTACAGATTACCTCAAATTTTACCACCAAAATTTTCACTACCTTTCCCCTACTGATTACCACATTTTTATCTCAAAATGTGCATTCCCTCCCATGCAGATTGGCTCTGAGTTTAGCCATTAGGTTTGGTTTTTTAAGTACCCAACTTGTACTGCCTTGATATTTCCAGAAAGTTTTGAGCAACTCTGTTCTTAATGTTGCACTCTCGGGCAACATAACAATTGTTCCTCTTCTATTCCCAGTGGTTGCAATAATTTTTTTTTAAAGTTGTGACCACCTGTGAAGCACACTACTGCTACTGGGTGTACTTCCATGTAATGTTTTGGGGGTTTTTTTAAGTGTCTGTATAAAGATAGATGTCAGTACTCTCTGAATTTGAATATGTTAAGCGATTTGCTTTTAGTAAGCCCATCCTTTGGCTCATCTTTCTCTTTAGTAAAGCTGCTTTTTTTGGGCACTTGCATTTCTTGGTGCAGTAAGTGCTGTGTAGTCCCAGTCTGGTTCTGTGTGAGCTACTCAGCAGCCAGGTTGTTTTGAGCTCTCCTGTAATAAGTAACTCTTCAAATAGTAATGCAGAAGCCTTTGTATTCCCTTATTCCCCCATTGGGGCTGTCCTGAGACACCTGGCACCATTAGGTCCATTTTTCTTTACAATTTAGCCTTTCATTTGGCCTCTTTTGGAGAAGAATTCTTTCCCCATTTAATAGTAATTACATGGTAATACACAGTTAATCTTGTATTTATGGAACGCAAATTATCAACAAGAACTTTTAAGTACCTCTGTCCTCACTTCATGTGTCCTGCACAGCTCAGACCAGGCCTGCTCTGCTTTCTTCCTCCTGAGATTGCTGTTGACTGCCCTTTGGGTGGTCTTTTCATCATTCTTCTTAGCCTCCACACCTCCTGCAGCAGCTTCTCTTCCGTCACCTATCAGACACTTTCAGGTTGCTGTTTTGCATGATTTTTTTAAATCTGTGATATTTTTGAGCCTTCTTGCCTCTTCTGTATTCCATCATCTAGAATCTCTTGAGTGTCTCATAATCATGTCCTGTGTTTAGAAACAGCATAAATCTTTTCAACTTAATTCTTTGCAGTGACCTACAAAATTAAATACAAAGGTAGGGCTAAAGTATTCCATTTATGAATGGACTTGGTGTGTCCTAGGAATTGACTGAAGTGAATACTAGGGGGTTTTTTGTGGTTGTGTGGTATCTTTTGAACATCTACTTAAATATGAATCTCACGGGAATCTAAAATGAATGGGGGAATGAACAACAGATTGAGTATTTTGCTGTGTTGTTAACTGAGTAGAAATAATCATGGGTACCCATTTGAAGCTTAGCTGTTGCTGCTTAAAGTGATTTTGAGCAGTGATGTGTGGATTAAATCATGGGATGGAGACTTGGATCTGGGTTCAGTTCTCAGATCTACCATTTCATTGAGTAACTTGTTCAAGTCACTGAACCTTCTGGTGTCCCACTTCCCCTTTGTAAAAAGGGGACGACAGTACTGCTTTTATCTTGGATTGCGAGGCCTCTGGGGCAGGAACTGCCTGTTAGTTTGAGTGTGTGTAGCATTTTAGCACAATGGGATCCTCCTCTTAGAGATAATAACAACAACATGTGCGACATTCCCAGAACACGATTGATCTTTCATCTTCCAATGCACGGGGGTTCCCAGATTGTTTTTTAGATGTGAGAGATATTTTTTTTGTCTGGTGAGAATGCAGAGATGCTTTTTGTCTTTCTATCTTTTTGCCAACTGAAAGGAGGGAGGTATGTGGGGTAAACATGGTGGTATAGTGCTCAATTTTCTGAAAGGTCTCCTTGAGTAGGTTTTTAAGATGATTTTCCAGTTTCAAAAAAAATCCATCCCAATAATGGAAACTCCTTGTGTTATATGGGGAGAAATGCTTCTTTATTCATGGCTTATGGTGCACTACATGCTGAAGTGCAAGTCAGAAAGACTTTGAGCCTTGCTGTACTGTAAAGTAAACTTGGGTTATATATAATATTCCACAATGTTGAAGACAGTCTCAGAAAATAAAAGGCTTTACAATAGGGGGAAAGAAATTATTGTCAAAAATCAGTCAAACCCAGGAGTCTAATATCTACAGAATAATATAGCTGTGAAAAGATGCAGTGGGGGAAATCCTTATTTATTATAAATGGCATTGGGTGGACTGTAAGGAGAAAAATATTTTTAAAAAAGTAATGGTAAAAAGTTGTTTTGGCTATCTGTTACACTCACAAGAAGTGGGAAGCTTCTTGTGGCATAGCTGACTTCAAAAACGTATCTCAAACTAGGAAGCAGAACTGAGCTAGAGGGGATCACATCATTAAAGATTGGGAAATTCAGCTGGTCTGTAGATGTACAACTTCTTTCCACACCCAAATAGTGGACCAGCATGTCTAAAGGGTGTAGGTGGGCAAAGCTCCCTTTCAACAGAACTGTTCCTTGTGCTATACAGACGTGTGCTTTGAAACTAAACTCAGCAGACAATGGAAACATCAGTGATTTTGTTCTGCATCTCTTCAGGACACTGTAAGATTATTAGCTTCTCCTTGAAGCTGAGAAGCTTCTCTGAGCAAAGCAAGTGAAGTTTTTGTAAACTCCATGTTTTGAGCTAATTTAGAAACTTATTCTAACTAGTATTAACACAAGACACTTGGATTCTTTTGAACCAGAGAGGTTTATCAAGAATCATAAGATGGCTTCAAATAAGGGTTTTTTTGTCAAGGAGAGATTCTTCTCCAAAATCTTACACAGAGGATCAAAAAGAAAATGTTTAATTGCCTAAGTTGCCACTAGCCAAATGCCTTGTTTCTAGCACTGTCCTTTGAAAAATGCTTCTGAGGCAGATGTGAGAGCCCTCTGAAAGATGTGGGGATACTGGCCCTATTTGAATGTCTTTTGTGTTCCAGTAAGAACAGGACAGTGTGAACTTCGAGACATGAGACTTATTAGTTTTTCAGAATACTTGAGTATATATGGGTAGAACTGCTTAACATAGACATAATTCATCTGTCCTGGAAAACCATAAGTCACCATTCTGTAGAATGAGAGAATATAGCTAAACATACTCTGTAGAGGAATCTCTGTTGCACTGCACAAGTGAGCAAATTAAATTTCTCTAAATTCTCCATTCTTGGAAATTTCTTTGACTAAACTTACTAGCTGCTCTTAAGCTTTCCTCTAGATTTGTACCCTGGCTGCTTACAAAGCTGCTGGACTCCTAAATCCTGGAACAGTGTGTGCAAATGGAGATGCTCTGAGTGCATCCTCTTTGAAAACGTAGCTGGCAGCTGTATGTGTTAATCATGGGCTGAAATATGTGCCAGTGTTGAGGTGCAACTGCCCTAAGATATGTGCCATTATGCAATATTACTGGAAATGGCTGTGCAAACACAGGGGATGATAAAGCACCATGGTAGAACAGAGCCATGTTTTCATGAAGAAAAACAGATTCCATCACAGTCCCAGACCGCAGTCAGCAAGTGTTAAGACAGTGTGTTGCTATCGGGTAGAGTCGTTCTAGCCAAGATGCAAGATTTAGCAGATGTTTAGCAAAAGGTTCCATTCTTCTTGCCACAGACACATGTGGAGCTGTCAAGAGTCTAGTAAGTATTTTACAAGTTTTATAAGTCATAGTTTATTGAACTTGGGAAAGAATTTAGTATGGCATTGTGATCTTGGAAGCTGTTTTTCTCTGAAATAATATATTTTAATTTTTTTTTTTTTAAAAGTAAGCTCTGCTTTTGTGATAACTACTAAAAGAGAAGCTAAGTAAGTTGGGGGTTTTTATTTTTGTTTTGGTTTTTTAAAATGTTGCTTCTCTTCCTCTTTGGAGTGTCCTCCTGTAATATTCTCTTCAGTTACACAGTGTTTTTTTTTCCTTTGAGTGATAAACAACCAGAAGGCTGAATCAGCACTTTGAAGCAGCATGGATCTGGCTTAACTTTGCTCTGGAGAAAGTTCTTTACCAAGTCTCATAATGACTATGGAATGATACAAATAAAGGGAACGTAATTTATCAACCATTGTTGGCCATGGAAAGTGATATATTTAGATTAGCAGTTTATGTAAGTGAAGGATTTCTTAGGACACAAAGCAGTGCTGCACATCCCAGGAGGTATTTGTAGGGAGGGATTTAATTTGGGCAGGGATATGCAGCCATGGAAGTCAGTACTGTTTCTATCTACTGAACACAGAGGCTCCTAATAAATATGAAAAATTAAGTGTAATAATCTTATAATAGTTTGTGAGGTCCGGGCTGTAACTTGTGCTACTATTTAAAGCACTGTAACTCAGAAGTGTCTCACTTCCCACTGAAATTCTGTTGATTTGCTTAAGTCCTAGGAAGTTTACTGCTCAACTTGATTGCTGGGGAGCAAGTGCTCTCCATCAACCTTACTGGTGTGTGAGTTGAAGTCATGGGAATTTGTGTGTAAAATAAAAGCAAAGGACTGGAGAGACATTGTAAGGAATATGACAAAAGGCCTAATGTAGACACACAAGGCTAACAAACACTTCTGCTTTTTAAATGACCTTCACAAAGACTGGCTACCTTCTCAGCATTCCTCTAAACGGTTGAGTAGTGCAATCACTGTTTTGGAGACTGAGACACCAGTGAAAAAGTTTTTATTCCCAGAAGGAAAACTGGATATAGAGCTCAAAGCTCCTGTTGGCCATTCCTCTGCTTCAGCATTGACAGCACCTTCTCTTGGAGCTTCTGCTGAACTATAAGCAGGAATGAGAACATGGAAATGCATTTTCCCCACCAGCATAGCTGCAAACAGCAACTTGATCTGTACTCTACAGTTGTGACAGGGCTGAAGAGGCAGAGGAAAAGAAGGAGTTAAGATACTTGCTTGTACAGTCTGTGTGATATGGCTGCCTCACTTGTGTGGAAAAGCATTTGCTCTCCTTTGCATATGTCAGTTCACAAGGCAGTAACACCACAGAGGAGCAAAACCAGCTGGCTGCTGAGCTGCATTTCTTAGTGGGCACAAAATTTGGAAAGGCCAAAGTGAATCCGATCCACTGAGTTGAATTTCAGAAACAGGAAACTTCACTCACTCCCAGTATGGAGGGAATATGGGGTTGCCTGATGGTGGAGCCTGGAGCAGGAGCAAGTCCAGGGAGAGTCTGAGGCAGAGGTGTGCTATTCAGAAGCATGATGAGTAGCACCACAGCAATGTTTCCTAAGGAGCTGGGGGAGCAATAAGTTGATGAGAAATGCTGAGAATCAGGCATGGCAGTTTTCAGTGGCCGAATCCTCCTTGATTTAGGGTCTGCCTTTGTTACATTTCTGTTTCCCCAGACAAGGTATGACAAGTGCAGAGATTCCCAAGAGATCTACTGTCCATCTTGAATATGTGAGTAGCTCTCATTATTGTTAATGGGAGTTGCATGTGCTCAAAAAATGAAGACTCCCTTGTGATGCCTTGAGATGGAAGACTAATATCTAAATGATGTGTAATTATTTGTGCAAATGGTGTAACACGTGATGTCTTTATTAGGTCATTGTTGCTCAGAGAATTGGCCCGATAACATTTCTTTAGGAAAATGACCACACACAAAAAGTAACAGACTGTATTAATTTCTGCTTTGTGTTACTTGAATGCTGTGTGCTCCTTTCTTGTCTTCTAAATATGTGTGTGTGTATATATATAGTTCCCCTCACCCAGCAAAGCATCTTTTCAGATCATTAGTTCTCAGAGAAGAGTGAAGTATCTGTGTCCTGAACTGCTGGTCTTCAGGGAGTGATTTAGGAAACTGGGAGCTCTAGTGACCTGAGCATAGACTGCAAAGAAAAAATTAACACTTTTACAGACCTGAGCATGGCAAACAGCCATGTGGGAATTGGGGAGGTCCAGGATCATGATTGTACTTCTTCCACCCCATGCCTGATAGAAGGACCATCTTTTTTCTAACTCACCATGTTACTGGGAAAAGGAGCCAGAGGAAGAGGGAAGGGTCACTTCTCTGACGTAATTGCTCAGCACAGTGGTACTCTGCACATAGCCTATGGCACTGTGAGTTTTGTGAGAGCATGAATGATAAGTAATTGCAGTTAATGTCTGTATAAATTGGCGGGGGAAAAAACCCTTTGTAAGTTGCATCAAGTGAAAGTACCAATAAAGACATGGAGAACCTTCCATGGAAGAGGCAATTTGTTTTTTGACTACATAAAATCTTTAAAATATCTGAAGCAAAGTCATCAACTGAAGTTGTTGTGCATATTTGTTTTGGACCAAAGGGCACTCCTTATTTTACAAAGTGCATCCTCTTGAGGATGGCCCTAAGAGCAGGGCATCTCACTGAAGTTTGGGTAGTAGCTGGCATTGACAATAGCAAGTTTGGTTCCAGTTAAAACGTTTTTCTAACTTCTAAAACTTGTAAGAGAGGGCAGTCTGGCCCTTCAGAAATAATATGGTAACATGCTGGTGATCAGAATTAGCTGCTGGTATAAAACTGAGGAAAATAATGCCATTCTACAGAGTTGAGCATGCAAGGATGGCCCTCACCTCTTTGAATTGAGGCTTCGCAGCTCTCAGAGCATTTCCTTACCCTGTTGGGATGGTACCAGAGACTGTCCCCAATATTAATCAAGTGTTAGGGTTGCCTCAAATGAACTACTGAAGTTTGCCTATGCAGCTCTGAGTTCCCTTATGGGTATGAGTAAGGCTCATGTACTCTTGCTCTGATGTGCAGGATCAGTGCACATGGACAGTGTGAGCACAGTTTGCCACACAAACCCTGGGCTGTGGACAGGGGTACTGATTTTCTCTTTTTAAATGCTTCTGGCTTGTAAACACTTCACAAGTGTAAGTCTTCATGACAACAGGGAGCTGAGAGGGTGACACTGGCACCATGGAGACAGTAAGGCGAGAAGACTGAGTTCAGACATGAGGGTGTCAAATTCAGAGAACATATGACTGCAGAGTTGTGCCAATGGTAATTATTTTAATTATCTTTTTTAAAAAAATCAGTTAATAAACCTGTATGTTAAAGGCCATCTGTGTTGTGGACAAAGTGGCTCTTTTGGGTAGAGAGAGGGTTTCCTCTAACTCGACTGGTGAAAGCTCTATGTCTTGCATGAAAATTGGTATAGCCAAAAATAAACTGGTTGGGTGTAGTGAAGAGAGATGCTCTGCATTGCCTTCTGGTTGGTGGGGGTGCTTATGCACCAGACTACTGCAAAGTTCTGGTGTCTCATAAAAACTCTCATCCTTGACTCTGTTTCATGATCTGTACTTGAATGGAGTTGGATTAGTGAAGGATCTCTGCATGGCAAACAACTCTGGAAAGCTCTTCCTCATGCAGTCAGGTTAAATAGCAATGTTGAAGTACCACATGTGAAGTATCCCTAAGGAGAAATAAGATAAAATTATCCCTGTTTGGCTATGGCAATGAAGCTGACTTCTGGTGATCTTTAGCTCTGACTGTGCTCAGGGGGCTGTCAGTTGAAACACAAGACCAGTGTGGCCAGAAGGTACAACACACTTTGCAAAGAAGAAACTTCTGGGTTGCAGTGCTGCTGTTTGAGGATAGGACAGGACAGTAAGCAAGCAGAGATTGGAAGGGCTACTGACCCTCATCCTTGAGGATATAAGAACAAATGTCATTAAGTATTGTAGGAAGCTTGTTTGGCAGTGGGGATCCTGGCATCTGCACATTCAATCCCAGTTCGTTTCAGAGATGGGATGCTAAGTAAACCCAATATGGGGTATGGCAAATCCTATACCTTTTGCCAAAACAGGCAAGACAAATGAAGCTGTCATGCCTTGCCTTTCCTTCTTTCTCCTCCAGGAGGCAGATAGGTCCAGCTTTTGGATGGTGTTCTTCCTTACAGCTCGTGCCCCTTGGCCAATCATGCATTGCTGATCACCATTCAGGTAAGGGACAAAGGAGAGAGTTTAGCAGTCAAGAGGATACTGATGAGAGGGGAAAATGCTTATTTCAAAGGCCTTTTTAAGCCCTCTTCTCTTTCTTGACAACAACAGAGTTTATCATGCTCTCCTTTTATCCCTCTGCATAGAGTCAGGCACTGTCTATTATGAAGAGCTCTTAGGAAATCCTCTCCTCTTTGTTAATCTCTCTTCTGGCTTGTGTGTGCCAGCTAGAGGGGGACTGGGGCATCTGCACGACCAGGTGTTCTGTTTGGCAGAGGAATGAGTGGTGGCCAGCACAGACCTTCTCCCTGGAAATGGTATCAAAGATGTGGGTTTGAAACTTTAATAAAATGGAGATGAGGGTGAAGAAAGGAGACGAAATACCAAAGAAAGCTCACCACTGTGTTTTGAAATGCCGACTGCCCATAATATTGGCTTTCTCTTATTACATAATCCATCCTGGACTCTTCAGCTTTACAGCTGCACAGTTAGCTGGAAAATCACAGAATTTCTTGGAAAGTGGCTCAGTTGTTCTCTCCTTCCACTCCTGCCTGCCTATTGGTGAAGTTTACTGCCGGCAGTTAACATTGCTTGCATGCCATTTGTCTGATACCAATGGCAAAGCTTAGGCTTAAGGTGATACAGCTGCTTTCAAACTTCTGCTCCCTTCTGAGGGTTGCTCACAGACTTTCACTACATCCCACATACACCGTTTTTATTTGTATTTTTCACTCCTAAAGGCCACCACCCCAAAATGAGGACTTACCTGCAGTTCTTTTACCCCAAGGAGTTTGCAGTTGCATAGGCAGGTGGGCAAGATATAGGACAGGGATGAAGTTGCTTTTGTTTCACGGTGGGGATTTGAGGCACAGGGAATTGAGAAGGAGCACTGGGACCAGCCCTTTAGAAATAGGGCTTTGTGGAAGACTTGCAGCTGAACATAATCAATAGTGTAATATTCTGGCTTCTTTCTTGTAGGGATGAAGGGGCCTTTTTCCAGGTTTCAACTGCTGCCATTTCCCCCTGACTGCTTTGTGACCAGTCTGTCTTGCTGTGTAGCTCTGCCAATTTGTAGCCTTTTAGTCACCCATTGGTTACCTATAAAATTTTTGGCTGTCTTGGAATCAGATCCCAAAAGGTTTAAGTTAGGTTAACTGTAAATTCTTGGATTGGGATACTTTTGTTTTCACTGTCAACAGTGCCAGCAACTGTTATTCTGAAAAGACATGACTCAACGGAGTCACAGTACTTAATTCTGCAGTCTGAAATGTTTCAATACACTTTTCTAAGTCAACATAAATATTTTGTTTCTGGGCAGCTCAGCTATTATGTGTAGCTTCTTGTGATTTCTTACTCCATAGGGACATGAGCTGGGAGACAACTGTCCTTGTTCTTTGTGTTTGGTGGGCCCTGGGCAGACTGGCTCACATGAGGCATCACAGATTACCCAAAATCTGGCCATGGGCAGGAACAGGGCCTTGATTTTCCTATGTTCCTTGAATTACAGTAGTGAGACTGGTGAGAGAGATGCATTTGCATGTATGCACAGTGCCTGAGCAAAGTATCTTGCATTTTCCAAACACCACCTTTTTTAGTGATCTCCTACAGAAATGACATTTTTCATTGGAAAATATTCTCTGTACTTCTGCATAGTCAATACAGACTTACGGGAATTTGTTCCTGGTAGAGATAATGGCTCTTCCCATTTTGAGAGGAGAAGGAGAATATCAAATGTCATAATTGAAATTCTAGTGTTGATGTGTTAAGTATAAAAATGTCTTGGGTCAATAAATGTGGGTTTAGAACTGTAACACTCTCAAACTGCTCCGTGCTGTGCACAGAAAGGATGTGAAATGGCATTTTTATCAGTCAGAGAAAGCTTAGTTTAATTGGCGCCAGTCAAGTTTCTGTATTGTTCTGCGTAATCTGAATTAAACATTGGTTTCACTACATATGTGGCTTTATCTTCCTTGAAGACATAGGGTGCTCCGTCAGACAGTAGCATCAGCTTTGAAGTTAAGTTATTCATAGCTCAAGGATTGATTCTGACATTAACACTGTTTCCCTACACTCCTTGAAAATGCATCCCACCACCCCATTCTTTCAGTTCCTGCTTTAGTATTAATGTTAAATATCTGCAATTTCATAGTGGAAAAAAAAAGCTTCTCTTCCACTCTATAAATAAAAGCTTGAAAAACCCCCAAAATTAGAGGGATTAACAGGAAATGTTGTTTTTTAAAGAGTAACTTCTTGCTCATGTTTGTGAGCTACCAGTTATCATACGCCTTCATGTAGAGTTTTGCCATCTCTCTGTGAGGAGGTTCAGTCACTTCACTCCAGATCTGGGGCAGAAGTCCATGCAGTGGATAACCTGAAGGCTTAACCATACAAATATTTTGCTTGGACCTTGCAAACCTTTGTTTCTTACTGACATATTTGGCTGATAGCTTAGAGTCACTGACTTAAGTAGCCTTTGCCTTTAGCTGGTAGGTACAATTGGGTTAAGTGACATTTCTTGTCTCTCTCTTTTCTCTTTTTTCTTTTTTTCTTTTCTTTTTTCCCCCTTTTTTTTTTTTTTTTAAGGGGAGGAAGCATGACTTTATTCTGAACTTTCTTCTTGTTCCTTTAAGGAAGTTTTTGTGTGAGAAAGACTTGATGTCAGTGCACAAAAAAATGACTTAAGATTTGCATTCTTTTGCCACAGGAATAAATGAACAAAGTTTGCAACTGAAAAGGCATTTTTACACCTTTTGTTGTTTAGTAACATAGAAATCCCATTATGCTTCATGCATAGCCCTGAGGAATGTGCAAACAAGTATTAAATCAATGGCATGTCTTCGCAGCTTCTTTTATCATGAGTATTTAAAACTGAATATTCAAACATTCATTCATATTTCAAACATCTGTCTCAAATAGTGAATTTGTGTTGGAGTATGTTTTATTGCCAATAGATAGGTTAAATGTAAAGCTTTTAAATGTTTTATAAGCTGCAGATGCTTAGCTGTGGTCTTGTAACAGTGTTTCTAGGGGTTTTTCTTGATGCAACGGAGTGGAAAATCAACAATAAGCTTTTAAAGGTAACCAGGGAAAAAAAGGGGGGGAAAAATGTACCCACCTGAAAGAAGGTAGGTGAAAAGTTGGTGTGTAGTTCAGAGAACCCATCTCTTCAGTCTGTAATAGTGGAGTCTGCATAATTTATGGACACGGTTAAACATCTCTCTTCCCCAGGTAAACCACACAAGCAAGCATCATGCTCCCATTTAAGGGTACTTACCCCATGCAATTTGACAACAGCCTTATCAGTGCTGAGGTTGTCCAAGATGGATAACCAAGATCTGATACCATATGGGCTCACCCTTCCCAACACATCCTTTCTCCTTGTTGTGTGGGAGGGTTTCTGAGAGCCTTGGTGGCCCAGCAGGATGTGCAGCTTGTGCTCTCCTGCGTGTCCCTTGTGTTCCCCATCATTGCTGTGCCTGCCCTCGGCAGCAGTGCCTCTGCACCTTGTATGAAGTTCTCATTCCCACTTCAGCATATTGCTTTCTTTTGGCTCTGTGCTTAAAAAGTCCTTCAAAAGGACACAGAAGCCAGATGTGCTCCACCCATTCTTATGCAGAACATATTAATATACTTCATGTTAGGGGAAGGCAGGGCAAGGCGGTTGCTTCCCTGTCCAAATTAATCAAATTCGACCTTTTTCGAGCTCTACTACGTATTTTACCTGGACTGATCACAGTTGTGAAAGCCCCTGGTGCAGATGTGCTGCACTGCTGGAAGGTGAAGGTGGCTGTGGTGCTTGAGCAGGGTCACTGTGTGAGAAGTGCATCTGTGCTAAGGGTTCTCTCAGAGGCAAACATCCCCATGTTGGAGAGATGTTCAACATTATAATTAAAAATACATAACTTTTTGTGGTGAAAACATTTTTCAGTAACAGGAAAGCTTTTATTTATTATTAAAGCATTCCTGGTTTTGGTGAGATTTTTGCTGTCTCTCTCGTGCATAGGCTGTAGATTGTATCAAGGAAATACAGGAAGACTCCAGTCCTTTAAAGACTTTTCATATTGTGAATTCTGACTTTCAGCCATAAAAAAACCTTTAGAACTATGACTTTAAAAAACAAATTAATATTCAAAGAAACCAAATAAAAAGCAAAGAGGATGCGTTCCTTTTTTTTTTTTTTTTAAAAAAAAGCACCTCTTTTTTGTTGAGCGCAGTATATCTGGAATTATTATACTGAATATTTCATAGTTTGTTTTACCAAAATAACAAACTAACAATGTCTTAACAAGGCCTCTCCTCTGGCAGTATTGTCCTGGGAACTAGATTTCTTTTTTCTTTTCTCCCCCCCTTTTTTTTTTTCATTCTTTTTCTGTCTAGGCACTTAAAACTGTTTTTTGCACCTCTTTATGTTGTCCACATCTTGTTTGCAGTTAAACTTTAGGAGTTGACTTCCATTTTTATGGTTGCAAGTACTTCAGCATCTGAGCGTGTGGCCTGCTTCACTTTACTAAAGGATGTTGGCAAAAAACTGTCTTGCTTGGGGATTTGTCTGCAATGTGTATTTCAGCTTTCAAACCATAAGGCAGTGTGGAATGGTTCAGCAAGGTTCTTAAATTTAACCTGCTCCTAATTGGTTTAAAATAGAGTGGAATAAGGCTTTAAAGAAAACCGTTGTTTGTTTAGTGTTTAGCTTTTTGTAGGCTGAACTGACTTAAGATGGCACAGTTAACAGTTTTAAACCAGTATAATAACTGTATGTATAAATAAACCATGCATGTAGGATGTGATCCCCAGTGCCCCGTGCCCTTGTCTGACCAACTGTCCCATGTGGCAGTGGATGCAGCATAGGATGTTGTGTACCAGTGTTCATCTGTGGAGCCATGGCCCCCAGAGTAGGATGGAAACAAACCCTACTAAGATCTTGGTATTGAATGAAACACCTAGATGAATTAAAAAGTAAAATAATAATAATAATAACTTTTAAAAGTCCATTTTTATTTGCACGGAAGTGAAGAAATGGAGAAATTTCGGTGTTGGAAATGTGTAATATTGACATGATCTCTGCACGAGGCACTGCAGTAGTTTCTAGGTGATCAGGCTTTGTCTCCCAGGGATCTACTCTTTGATCCAAGTATTTGCACCCACGTATTGCAACTTTGTAGTAATCAAGACTTCAGTGCCCTGACAGATCTGATATGTGTTTCCTGTAATTGAAATACAACAAATGGAAAAACAGGTAAATGCCTTCAGGTGTGAACTGCTCGAGGAGGACTGAACCCTGATAGGAACATGATATATTTTGATGGAGGAACATCAGTTTCCATCTCAGTCCCTGCAGTTCAGTGGTCTCATTGAACTCCCTGGTTCTTTGAGCATGGCATCTTCCTGGGTTTCTTCTGGTTTTAACCTGTGACAGTCCTGTCCTGTGCTCCGTGTATCAGTACCAAACCCTGCTGCTTCTATCCCTGTCCTCATTACAGCATCCCTGGAAGTGTTCGAGGTCAGGTTGGATGGGGCTCTGAGCAACCTGGTGAAGTGGAAGCTGACCCTGCCCACGGCAGGTGGGGCTAGAACTAGATCCTTTTTAAGATCCCTTCCAGCTCAGCCCATTCTGTGACTTTTAGGGACTTCACCATGTCATGGTGGCTCTTCCAGCCACTGCCTGGCTGCATTTCTCTCATGAGTTTCATGCGTCAGTCCTCAGGTAATGCCCCAGCATCACATCCTCATTTGCAGTTTAGCTTCCAACTTCTCCCACTCAGTGTTCCTCTCTGATTTGTTCTCTCCCAGATGTAGTTCTCACTGCCCATATTTTCTGCAGACTGTTCATGTTGTGCTGCTACCAGAAGCAGCAGGATCTTGGGAGTGGTGACATCTTGAGCCTTAGCTCTTCTCTCTGCTACTTTGGGGAGCAGGGGAAGAGGACATCCTGTTGAGCTAGGCTGGAGTCTGCTCTGTGCATGTGGTGTTTTAAGAGAACTGTGCTGACTCTGTCTTCCCCAAAGATTTACAACCTGGCCAAATGTGATTTTTTTTTTCCTGCTTTTTCTTTTGTATTAGTAAAACAACACAGCAAAATCCCCCTGCTGAAGTGTAAGGTACTATTCTGGGAAGCTATCTGTGCCTTGAGGCCATCAGCAGGAATTTGTTATAATGCCTGTGGAATGTTGTATATTCCTCAAGTTGTTTTCTTTAAAAGTACGTTAATATCTCTTGCAGAAACTATCAAAGCAGAATGCAAAAATTTAGTCCAAAAAGATACCTGGCATGAAACTTTGTCCAAAGTTTTGCAAAGCTGCAAGTAACTGAAAACAGAACTTGTAATAGCTGTCATTGCTAGCTTTGTCTTTAATAATAGTTAATGCAAACAGAAACTGCTGCAATGTTTTTGGAAAGATACTCAACCTTCTGCTTCAGTTTTTAAGGGATTAGGAAAACACCCATGGTGGGAGGCAGATTATCTCACATCTGTCTACTTCAAGGCTTCTTGTGTCTTTCTCTGAAACATCTGGTACAGGCTGTTGTCAGAAGAACAACATAAACTAATTTATATGTGCATGTGTTTTTTGTACCTCGTTAGCATAGGCTGGCACTTTTTTCAGTGAATGTTTGGTGAGTTGGTAGGTTTTCTTGGGTGAATCAAAACCAAAGGCTTGTTGCAGCCCAGAGCACTTGAGATCTTTCTTAGCTTTAAAAAGATCTGTCCAAATAGCTGTTCTTATTTTTTGGCAGTTATTTGGCATCTGAAACTGTAATATCTTTTTTTAAGATTACCTAAATCAAGAAAAAATTGTCACAGCAAGGAGTTATGACTTTTTGTTTTGAAATAAATAAGGTTGTGTGTTTGGTGTTGTTTTTTTTTTTTTTTTTTTTTACTGAGACTGAAGGGCTTAATTTCTCTCTTGAACATATTTTAAGCATGAAAATTGTACTAGAAGGAAACTTTAAGAAATGTAGTGTATTGATGTGTGATTAAGGATCCTGAACATTTTTGTTGCTGGAAAAGCTAATAGTAGGCTGAAGTTGGTTGTGCCAGCATTTTGATTTTTCTGAAAACTTCTCAGCTCTAATTTTGCATGCTCTCTGGCCTTAAGTAGTGACCATTAGAGATGCACCTCTGCTGGATGGCCACAAACCCTTTGTTATGCTGAAGTGGAACCATGTCTTCTAAATAAAGGGTCTGACTATGGCTGGACACAAGGGGCAGCTTAAAGAGGCAGAGGGGGCTCTGCAGGTGAGGGTCCAGTTGTGTGGTCCAGTGTTAAAAACACCTGGAATTAGAAATACCATTAATAGACAGGACTCATTGGAGCCCTGCCTGTTGGAATTTGGAGTCTTCTGCTCCTGAGCCTGGTGGAACCAAACAGCAGCTCTGCAGAAGTAGAGGAAAACAACACAGTGTCTCAGGTGAAGGCAGAGTTTTCACCTGGAGAGTTTTGTTGCAGGTAATCGCGGAAGCACAATAAAGGGTGGTTTTGCAAACCCAGCTCTTGATACAGATATCATCCTAGTGCTAGGTCCTGTTGGCCTTTGAAACTGGTGCTCTTTTTTCCAAACAGGGTAAAAACCTCAAAATTTTGAATATCTTTAAATAACTTTACTGATAGGCATCCCTACCATGACTAAATGTACAAATCAAATGTGACAAACAGTGAAGCTAATTAGTTAGCCACTTTTCCACTCTCCTTTTGTGCAGAGAAGTGATAAAGACAAATATGAAAGTACAATCTAAGGTCCTTGAATATAATAGTAAGAGGTAATTTTTAAAAGTAAAAAATTTGCTCATAGTGGTTTTCTTTCTTCAAGCTTTAGTCTCCTATCTGAAAGGCCAACCTCTATTTGGATGAGGGAATCAAACTCTTTAGTTAATGTAAACGGATGAGCTGAATTTGAAAGGGATTGAGGGAAGGGATGGAACATCTAAAGGTTACATTGTCATTAGTTTTATTTTAGTTAAAATAATTGTACATGTTTAGTTTAAAATGGAGAGGGAAAAGTACTTTGAAATATAATTACATTTAGCAGTCTTGTAGCTTTGTACTTTGTGCTATAAATTGCGTTCCCAGCTGTTTTTCATCTCCTGTAATTTAAATAAGTAAACCTTTTGTTCTTAAACTCACTTAGTTCCTTCTAATTCTGTTGATGGACATCCATTTCTACTGCTTTATTTTATGTTAATATTTAACAATGGCATGCAGTTACCCCCCTGCCGGCTGCCGCTCCACCTCCTTTGTTTCTGGAAGGCCTCTTTTTGCCTTGGTCTTTAGTTTTATAGAAGAATCCAAACTTCCTGTCCCTGCACCTAGCAGGAGTAAGGTTTCTGCATAAACTGACACAAAATCCCTCGGAAAGGGCGCTAGCCCCCAAGCAGGGAAGGTGGTGCTAGGCTGTCAGCCTCTTTTGTTGGTTGCTCAGATGGAAGTATGGAGTGGATGATGCTTTGTGGGCCAGAGTAAAGCTGTGCCAAGGGAATGCAAATCCACTAGGTGTGCCCAGGTAATTTAAAATGCTCACGCTGGCAGCTTTTCTGCATGAGTAAAGCCGCTTAATTAATGCGTTTTCTCCACTTTCTTTTCTTGACAAGTTGATTCGAATTGAAATTGAAACGGTCTGTAATAAGCTTGTCACGGGTCTTGAGGACAAATAAACCCTCTCCTACAGGTGGAAAATAAAGAGTCTGTGTACTTTGTATTTCTCTGTGACCAGAATGGTTGGTGGCAGGTATGGCAGACTGGCTGACAGGGTTAGTCAGACTACAGCCCCCACTGACAACCCACACTGTGGCTTGGCTTCTCACTGGTGCCTGGAAAGTCAGGTGCAGGACTTCAGGCAGGAGAATTGGCATCTGTCGTGGCTCTTCTTCTTCCCCTACTTTTACACAAGGACTTTGAGAGTAGTGTGAACGTGGTGGGCACTGTGTTCAGCAGTTCAGTGGTGGGCACAGCAGCTCAGGCACTGCTCCTCTGGTCTCCCCCTCCTCCATCCCTCCAGAGAAAGCTTATTTTTAATTTGCTCAGCCTTGCAGTTTGACAGAAGTGAACATGGAGGAGACCTGAGCCCAGGATCAACAAAGGCAGCACTGGGCATTTCAGCCACTGCCTTTGAAATAGGCCTTGACAATAATGGAGTTGGGAAGCCCCACTGTTCAGCCTTCTTTATAGTGTTAATAACTGTCCAGAAAGAAGAGAAGCAAGAAATTGCTCAGATTTCATCTCTCAGATTTCATCTTGCATCTAAAGTGCCGCAACAAATCAAACTGAAATGGGCCCCTCCGTGGCTTCTGCACTGCCATGCCGAGCTGTCCTGGGCCCCTTCTCCCCCCTGCTTCGAGCTGAGTGCTCAAAGCAGGCTGGCTGGGGGCAAACACACGTGCTTCTCAATTGCACAAGTGTCCTGCTAAGGATGGACTCAGAAATGAATTGGTTTACAGAGTTTGCAGTTGGAGGCTGAGGCAGGTAGCAGGTGCCCGGTGACACAGAGCGAGGCCAGAAGAGATGTCTGCTCTGCCTGGTCACCTACCTACCTTGGCTGTCCCCAGGACACATCTTGCTTCCTTTGGATGTGCAGGGGCAGTTCTTGCTAAAGGATCAACATGAAAATGAGACGAGGGCTTGGGGTGGCCATCTCTTCTGGCCCAGGCTTTGGGGGAAGAAGGCCCTGCCAGTGACAGCAATGTTTGGTCAGTGCTGATAGCAAGAAAATATTGCTTATTGTTTAACAAATGCAAGCTCTTTGGTGCCATTGACAAGTGATGCTATTTTTTTTATGCATTATCATATTGGTGGAGTTTGGAGTTGTATGCCTAGTCCTCAGGGATGTGCTGGGAAGAGTGCTCAAAGTCCAGGAGGACAAACACAGGTATTATGTATTGAGTTACACTTTAATAACTGATAAGAGTTGCAGAAATATTTAGCTTCAAGAAAAAAATCCAGCAGTAAAATATACAAAGGAGCTCATAGTTTTAAAGCAGAACAATGATAATCCAAAGATGTTGCAGCTTTTCACATTCATTTGTCGTATACATAGTAGGAAAAACTCTGACACCTGCATTAATTTAAAGGCTGCTTGGATCAATAATCTCCACTCTCTCAAGAAGTTGAAGCAGCTGGAATGCATTCTCATGTTGCAATAGACAGTGCATGGTCTTCAGCAATTTCCTTATTATCTTTCGTAATTAGCAAATCAAATTTTTGTCTCTAATCCTCTTGCATCCAGGGATATTTTGTGCTCAGAAGGCTGGGAAGTATGTAGGCAGATTGTCTTGCCGGTTGGAATTCCCCAGGGCACTGGGGGAAATACTGAGGAAGAGGGGCTTCTGGCTCCAGGTCTGATGGTAGTTTTGTTGATTGTCTGAGTATTTGGAGCTGCAGTGTTACAGCATCCTTTCCCGAGAAATGAAGCACAGCAGAGAGCGAACACATGCTATTGTGTTCACATCTGGCATTAACATATAAAATTTGAGGCATATAAAGTTTCTTCCCGTACAACTAAATTAAAAACCTGTGGCATAAGGTAAACTGACAAGTGCAAAACTGCTTGGGTGGGACATTTTAAATGGTTACAAATGTCTCCTGAAAGCTGTTTCTGGAAGAATGTTACTGAGCAAGCTGTCTCCAGGCTCACTGCTTAGCAATGTCAGAGAGGGCTGCCCTGTTGCCATAATTGATATAATTTTTGGGGAGAAATATCTTGTTCTGGTTGTGAAGACAACACTGCTCCACAGAACCTGGGGCAGAGTCCAAGCTGCAGAGCTGAGTTGTGCCATGTAAAATAAGCACATCTTGGCTCTCTTTGGAGAAGAGGACTGGGCAGGCACAGTTCACTGGGTAAACTGGTGCATGCTGATAGCTATTGACTTGCACACACATTATCTCTGTGTTGGGCAACATGTTTCTCATTTGGATTTGCAGCTTGTGGGATGTCTCAATTGGGGTAACACACTAGACTGTCCGCTCTGGGGAATTCTTTCTTGACTTAATTCAGTATTTCATATTTCTGCTGAAACAGGACCTGGTCTAAATAACACAGATTGTTTCTGTGTGACACTGAGGCAGGTCCACGGTAATGCTGCTGCACTGTCTGTCCTTAGATGTAGGGACTATGAGCTCTTATGTTTTTTGTCATCTGGACTGTCAAGGGGTGTGGAAAAAAAAAAGTAGCAAGGAGCTTGACTTCCAAGGAGCTGTCTGCTGACAACATCCCTTCAAGGCAATAGGAGCTGGAGTGCACAGCACTTCTGCAGCAGCAGGTCTCCCGTGATGTGTCAACACCTTCCTTGCTTCAGATCCTGGGTCCTGGGCTACACCAACCCCAACTGCTAAGGTAGAAAAGCAAAAGTTACAAAGGATGTTGGGAACTACAAATAAACTTGAAGTCAGCTAGAAGTACTGTAGCAGGATGAAACCATCTTGGTCCCTCCAGCACTGAAAATCTACTGCTGGGGTAGGGAGAAGTTTGACCAGTCCGTGTCCAGGCCTGGGTTCCTGTTTAGATGAAATTTGCTTGCAGCCCATCTGGTGTTCAAAGAGCAATGCAGTTTGTATCATAATGGCCATAGTTGTTCCCTCCTGATGCTGGCCTCCACCGGCCCTTGTCTGTGCCGTGTTACTACACAAGTGTTACATCTCTGTTAATATCTTTGCTGATTTCATTAGCAGCCCTGCCGTTTATAGTACTTATGTTGCAAACATGGTCCTACATGAAGGCACTTAGAAAGATATGTTATGGCTGTAGAGACCCAAGTGATCAATAGCTTTTAGATTACTGTGTCACTAAACAGCAGGCTGAGACATGGAAAGGCACTGTTACTTTAGGGATGAGAGATTTTTAGAAAATAAATCAATAGTGAATACAGGCTGATTGGTTTCCAGTTCAAATAATTCCAAGAAACATGGAGCCCAGGGGAAACAGTGCCATTCATACTTGGAAATAAACAACACATGCTTGCTTTCATTTATGTATTTGGGTCAGTACTCTTAGAAATGGAGAGGGAACCATTGGACAGGGTATTAGTGTGGAAATGGGGAACTTGGGTTCTCCTTTGAGTGCTCCAAGAGACCTTTTCTCCCTGTCTTCCCCAGGTTCTCTTTGATGCCAACAACCCTCCCTCTGGTTTTGCACACAGAAAACCTTCAGCGCAGGGGGACTGGCTGGTGTGATCCCCAGTTGGAACCCTAACAGAAATGTAAGTAATGACATCTATTCAGGAAGGTGATTTTGCTTTCAAAAGGCTTTCCTTTTTAATGCCCAAGTGGCCATGGGCTAAATGAGGGTTAGTGGCTGTCAGGTGCAGCAGTGTGCTGGATGGCTTATACACAGGTATGGCATGAAGCTGCCAGAGAATTGGATGCTGCTGCCTCTCCGGGAGGCTGCTGTGACATCTTGCACATGCAGGTATGTTTACATGGCATAGGGTGGCTCTGCTGGTGTGCAAGACCACTGCAGCAAACCACTTCCTGCAGTACTACTGCTCATCCCTGCTCATCCCTGCTTCCTGTCCTGGAACACATCCCTGGAGATGTGGAGTGAGACTGTCAGTGGCTGGTGACTAGAGGAGCACAACTGTTCCTTGGGAATGGGGAAGGGATCTTTCTGAAAGTCTTCCCGCACTTCAGGGATTTTGCAGTATTCACTGCCAGGGAGCAGTCCCATGTGAGCTTGAGGTGCCTTCAGTTACTTCTTGTTCTAGTCTAAGACCTGTCTCTTACTCAGTACTGAATCCTCCCAAAAGCTCTCTTGTGGGTATGCTTCAAGGACAATTTGCTGACAGTGCAGTTACCTGCTACCTCTGGGACACTGGACAGAGACTGAAGGTCACTGAAATTTTGCTAGAGTACTGGTTTTATACATACTGGTTTACTGGAGCATTGCTTTTATCTTGGAGTGGGCTGCCAAGTCCTAGAAAGCTGCCACTGGAGATGTACAAGTTGTGAGGACATTTCCTAGAGCTGTAGCATATCTCAGCAGCCAAGGGCTGTCTCCTGTTCATCCAGGGGTAGCTGAGGAAGCCAATGGCAGAAGACCAGTTGGAAAAACTTATTTGAAGGAAGAAGCGAGAGATACTTGAAAGTTGTCTATGTGGCTTTTTTCTTCCTTGTCCAAACAAGAGAAAGAAACTGTCTACTCTAATCTGACTTCTCCATCTTTGCTTGGAAAAGGCGCTTCATGATAGTGGCAGAGTGGGGGATAGTATTTTTGTCTAGTGTTTGGGATACCTGGAGTTAAGACCCTTTCCTGACCTGGATATGCTCGTGACACACAACTAGATCACCGGGTCGGGCTGTTGTCTGTATGCAAAGTGGGGAAAATGTTATTCCCTAGTCTCAAAAGAATGAAGGATAATTATTTTGAGGGACTGAGATAAGGGAAACTGTGTAAGCATCTAAGATAAATAGATCTACTCCCACTGAATTCAGTAACAGAACTTTTAATGGGAGCAAGATCCGGGCTCCATCTGATAAAGAATTTCATCTGGATTGCATATGGGGGCAGGCATTAAAGGACCCATCTAAGGATCTCCCCTCTGGAGTACATCTATAAAAGACCCTCTGTAGTTGTGTTCAAAGCTCACAGTAATGCCAGTCTCCTCAGGACCATTCACTTAGATCATTCAGAAACTCTTTCTTGTCTAAACCCTGATGCTCTCCCCCAGTGGAAGAATGTGGTTGAAACTCCCATGCAGGGAAGACTTAAGATTTGTTTTTTATTTGAACCCAAAACATTAACAAATTGGACACACGTGCTTTGAGACTAGAGCCCGCTCTTATTTAAGCCAATGCAAAAGTCTCCTTGATCCCAGCAGGATCAAGGTCTTGAATATTGCTTGTACCTTTTTAGAATATCTGCCTCTAAATGAAACAGACAGTGACAAACTCACTCTGGGTATATCCTCCTTGACTGATTTGCAGGCAGAGAGGTTTGCAGACCTTCCCTCTTGGGATGGGCAAGTTGATAGTCTAATTGCTGAGTGAAAGACCAAGGGCAGGTATCACTGTGCCTTCTCTTGTGGCACACTCTTTAGCATGTGAAAGTCATTGCTGTCATTTAGCCTTTCTTTTTAGTGCTTAAACATCCTTAATACTCTTGTGAGACTGCTGCTCCAGCTAGCCTAGTGCTTCTGTTTACTATCCGTGATTTTCTTCCTCTTCACACTGAAGTACTGACAGGTGAGTATTATATGTGTAGGAAGCTATTCAGCAGAAACATATGCCTTGAATATGTTAAAATTCTTTGTAAGTCACTTGATCAATGTGCAGTATTTGTGTCCCCTCTGTATCTTTGCCCTAAATTCATATTCATCAACAGAGGTTGCTTGGTACTTAATGGGACACTTGGACACTGAGTGAAGGGAAGGGACAATACACAAACAGGGTGAAGAATGAGGACAAATGTAGATGAACTTCCTCAAACAGGCACAAAATGCTCATTCCTGAATAAAAAATGTGAAAAGGTCAAGTGCCCCCAGAGGTTTCTATTGTGACAGGCACTTAACCCCTTCACTCCTGGTTATCTGCTTCATCTGCTGGGCCACTCAGTGCACAAGTGCCATTAGCATCACTGGAATGTGGGGCTGGGAGTGTCCTCCCTTCCAGGCAGCGGGCACTGGGTGAGCAGGAAATAATCCTTTTGGACACTGACCTTGTCAGTAGCTGTGTCTAGAGATAATTATTTCCTAACATGTAACCTTTTCATGGTCAATTGCTCCAATATATTAGACAGAATTGTGATTTCCTTCTATCTTCAGACACACACAAGGTCTTGTCCTTCCTGCTTTGAGGACATAACTTAGTGAGTGTGCAGACAACCCAGTGCTCACTGACCAGCGTTGTTTTTATTTTGCTTAAAAGAAAAGGAGTTTTGCTTTTCTTCTTGCCATTGAGCAGAAGGGTATATGCCCATTCCCATTTTTTTTTTGGCAGACAGGCCCTTTAAGAATCTAATACTAATCAGGCAACTGTCAGTGTTTAGCAATCTCCTGCTCCGTCAGATTTCTTGCTTGCTGACTGATTTTGGTTTACCTTTTCCTAGCTTGTGACGCTTCAGTGTGTGCCCCTTGACACCTCACCAAGGCATCTGAAGAGGCAAGATCAGCAGAGTATGTCAGTACAGCCGCTCAGAAGGCGTCAGGTTTGATACCTCAGGAACGTCAGGTTGAGCAGCCAGGAGTGAAGAGTTCTCTTGCACAACCCCGTGAGCCCAGTCTGCTCCCACCTGAGGTGCAATCCACAAAGGCAGCTTTGGTGGTTGGGCCTCAAGAGCGTGAGGGAGGACACTGTTCCTCCTCTTTTATCCCAAATACTCCTCCTTGTTTACCTGTGTTGCAGCTTGTTCAGCAGAGACTTGGGCACACTACCCAGAATCTTTGTCTGGGACAGTCCCTTTTGGGAACATACTCTTCCTACGCCTTGGAGACAGCTTGTGTGGACTGCACTGAGGAAATGACACAAACCCAGCGTGTGCTGCTGAGCATGATTTGTAGCCAATATTTTTACAACCTGCTTCTTGTTTTGTAACAGTATTTAATTGGGTTTTTTTAAAAAAATTCAAAACTAGGTCAATTTGCCATTGGGCCTTGTATGACTCTTTAGCTAAATCTCCAGACTTTACCTAGAAGTTAATTTGAGCCAGACTTAGGAAAAATATATATTAATATACCCAAAGTCTCACATGAGAAACTTGTAGGCAACGATTTGGGATTCAGAGCCGTATTCAAATTCCTAAGACTAAATTCAAAGCCGTCGTTTAAAAGCAGGCTTGCACGAGCGTATGTCCTGATCTTTAATTAGGCAAAACTCCCACTGACATCAATAGGAGTTTGACTTGAATAAGAATCTGCAGGATCAGGTCCATAATTTGGTACCTGGGATTTGATTAAGCAGCTAAATTACTAGAACAGTTTCCCCGTGTGTATAATTGCCTAATTAATTTTTAAAATAGCGAAGTTCAGCACTGAATGTGGTGTACCTCTTGCCACACGAAATGTATGCTGTTTAATCCAAGTTGATGGAGCTATTTGCTAGAGCCTGTGGAGCTGAGTAGTACTGTTTATTTAAAGTTCCAAAATAACCACCATTGTGTTAAAATATCATATTCCAGAAAATATGCTCTTGTAATAGAGTTCACTTGTAGTCTAGTTTGGCTATTAGCATTCCAAATGTTTTTTAAAGAGTAGTGCTCTCTATATCCTAATTCTTGAGTTCTGGCTACTGTGATTCATTTTGCAGGTGAGAAATCACTCTGGAATCTGGTGAAGAACTTATTCTCTAGCAGAATTTTTAAATTCAGTGCTTTGAAAAGTTTTTTTTTTGTCTTATCAATGATCTTATTTGTTTTCTTTCTGGTACCCCAGCATAATGCCTGTGGTAGACTGTATGTATCAGAATAAGTGTGTACTGTTTGCTTTTTGCTGAAATTTCAGTCTGACACTATGGACTCTAGGTGATATATTTGCTGCAAAAGGACTTTCTTTCACAACACAGAAACTTTGTTTGTTTGTTTTTTGTTTGAAGCAGATCTTGTTTTGTAAGAGGAATAGAGAGATTATATATGGGTTTCCTAAGTGGAAAAATATTGTAGAAGGAATTGCAATGCCAAAAAGTAAAAACTGTTCTCCCTAAAAGTATACGTGCATGTGTGCATGTGTTTGTAAGTGTGTGTCTTGTATATAGACATAAACAATTACACTTGTAGTTGGCATAATGCATAATGCCTACTCATGCTGTTGACAGTTACTTAATAATGCACATTCTGCCATTCTCTCCAGCTGAATTCTTAAGGCATTACCATGGGAATTTTCCCTTTTTGGGGATTGCAACAGAGCTCTAGGACTAGCTGTTTTTGTGATGTGCTTCTTGACTGGCTGGAGTAGCCCTTATTCAGGAACTCCATCCAAGCATCGCCTGCAGAGAATGAAACCATCAGCTGTCCTCAAAGAGGAGCTCCACGCTGCAGCAACGCTGAACGGTGAGCCTTGTGCCTTTGAGTCTTTCAGGGTAATGGGATCTTGTATTTTAGCATGCTCAAAGCATGTCTAGGAAGTTAAATTCCAGCATATCACTGTATGAAGTGGGATACAGTCAAATGTACTTTTCAGAGAGGTAGCCTTTAGCGACCATTGTGCTCCTTCAAGGATCTGAGAACACTTGATAGGTAAACAAGGCACAACTCTGAAACTGCAGCCACTGCAGTCTGAAATTGGCTGAGGTCTGCAGTCTTGCTGTCTTTCCAAATGATAGCTTTTCTTCTGTTCTGACAATGTCAGAGACTTGCCCACAAAATAGGCAGTCCTGTACCCTTGAAAATTAGCAATTGAGTCCAGTCAAAATAATGAGATGGTCCTAAAAATGGGAAGATTATCTTTCATGTTTAAATTGAAGTCCTTTTAAAGGGACAGACTTTGCTGTATTGGTTTGCCAACTTTCATTTTGCGTTTAGCTCACGTCTTGAAGACTTTCTGTGGGGATTATAGAAAGGAATAGAAAAGGTGGAAACTCAGCTTTTGTTAAAAAAACGAAAAATAGATAACTCTGTCTTGCAGCCTCTTGATTTCTGCAGGTAAAATTCTCTGAAACATTTGGTTTAGCATCATTATGATGACTAGAAGTGATGACTGTGGTTTTGGAGTCCTTTGTGTTTTAAATAAAATTTGGAGATGTCTTGTGTGTGTGTGTGTCGTGTTGTTCTCCCCCAGCGACTACTGAACCTCATTAAAATTGAGGAGACTCCTCAGTTATGAAAATATAAACGGTAAGAAGGGAGTGCAAAGTCTATTCGTGATCATTTAGGCTGTAATTTGTCTTCCAAAGCTTTGGGAAGCGTCGCCCCCCTTCACTCTGTGGCACTCTGACCTCCTCTAGTGGTGGCTGGGCTGCAGAGAATCTCTGTCAGCCCTGGCTGGGGGACACTGGCTCTGGGATCTGGTCACCTGGAGTGGAATCTCTGCTCTCGGGGATCTACCGGTGCAAGAAGTTTCCAATTCTCCCGGATTCGGCTGTGTTTTCAACTTCTGCCTTGATTTGTTTTCTTTTGGACAAAGCCAGAAACTTCTTGTCTGTGTGTGTCACTGAGAGGAGCTGGAGAGGTGTGATGGTGGAAGTCTGACAGCTCCTATTAGCCATGCTTAATTTTAGTCTGGGTCTCTAAAATATGAAATAAGCAAAGAATAAATACCAAGAGCGTTTTCTTTCTTTCTTTCTTTCCCCTCTCTCTTTTTTATGTGCAAATATGGGGAAAAGAGCCATATTCCAATTTTCCCTCAACTTTACAGTCTTCTTTCTATAACTGTGGATGCTTGAAAAATCAAGAGTAACGCCACAAAGGGGAGATCTCTGTTTGTCTCGTTCTCCTTATTGTCTTGGCTCACTTGACCCTGTTGGGGATGTGCCCTTTCATTGTGTGCTGCTGTTGGGCCTGGGAGAACAAACAAAGGGAAATGAGCTCTGTGTGAGCCCGCGTCTTGATCAGGGAATGGCTGGATTAGCTGGACCAGCCCTTGACTCAGTGTGGCTGCCTAAGGATGCAGCTCTAGTGTGCCAGGGAACTCAGTTTTCCTTTAGCACTGCTTGCCTTCAGTCTGAGTGTTGTGTGGAGGGTGCAGGCAGTGCAGGGAGTGATTTCCAATGGGTGCAGCCTTTTTGAACTTGAGGAGAGAGCAAAGCTGAACTGAAACTTTTAAGAGCTACTGAATCCCACTACAACAGGAGAGCAAGAGATGCTTTCTCCAGTGGTCCCTTCCACAGGACATAAAGCGAAAAGGTTTAGTCCAGTGGTCCTCACTGCTGGCTCTCATGTGCAGTGCTATTACCCCTTTTTGCATTCAAGGAGGTGCAGATGTTGGTAACCAAAATTGTGCAGAGCAGAAATGGCAGGACTGGATCTGGGGCAGGGGGGCTCTGCCTCCCATCACACTGGATTCTTACTTTCAACAGGAATAACAGAAGCTCAGCTCCAAAAGGGTGGTATATAGTGTCCTTCTCTCTTACCCTCCTAATGCCCTTCCAGGTGCTGCCCTGGAGTGGTTTGTTTGTCAAAGGGCTCCTCTCTCACTGGCAGTCCTTTCTCCTGGGTCTTTACAAAACCTCAACACTTAGTGGCTTTAAGCTCAAAGGGAATGTATTTATAATGTATTTATATTAAATATTAGGAAGAAATCGTTTCCTGTGAGGGTGGTGAGGCCCTGGCACAGGTTGCCCAGAGAAGCTGTGGCTGCCCCATCCCTGGAAGTGTCCAAGGCCAGGTTGGATGGGGCTCTGAGCAACCTGATCTAGTGGAAAGTGGGGTTAGAAATAGATGTTCTTTAAGGTCCCTTCCAACCCAAACCATTCTATGATTTCCTAGGCAGTGAAGGCATTGTTGTTTTAACACTATAAATGTCTCCTCAGGCTTAAGGAACTATGTGGTTTTTTTTTTCTTTTAGCTGAACCTTTTTTGGCTGAGTCTAGGTGAAATATTTGATTTATTGTGTTTTAAAAAGTAATGTTAGCTGCTGATTTGCTACTGTACTTTCTTTTACCTCAGATGATTTTTAGATGCAGAAATGCTGGAAATAACAAGAATACAACAGATTTTAGCTATGTATATGACTGTAGGGAAAACAGTTTAGTATGGGGCATGAAAATAGGGGTCTCACTGTGCTTTTGTTTCTTTGGCCTTGCAGCTCAGGAAAAGATTTAATACAGGAACAGAAGTGAGGTAAAGACCATGAAAGACCCATGGTGTGTTTAAAATCTGCCCTAGAAATAATCACTTGTGGTTTGGTGAGCATGTGGAGGTACTTGGGTAAAATCCTGTGCCACCACCTGAACTCATCTCAGCTAGATCAGCACATCCCAGTGGGGTGGTTAGTTGGGTTAAGGTCATAAGTTTTGTAATGTACTACCTTCCCCCCCCCCCAAGTTTCAATTTTTTTGGAGACTTTTATGTGCTTTAGTGTTCTTCTAGAAGTTTTAAAAAAAAAATAAATCAAAAGAGAACAAAGGTTTGGAGCCAAAATACAGATAGATATAGTTTTCAGAAAATTCATGGTGGTTTTTGGGTATGTGAGATTTGGTCATACTGTCAAATGACTTCAGGTCTTAAAACTACAGTGGTCCTAGGCTTGCTTGTTACCGGTAGTTTTGGTGGATTTTGGACAGAGCTGAGAGCTGATACTTTTGAGTCCCTGCAGCCAGCATCTGCAGGCTAAAACTCTGGGTTATCTGGTTCCTAAACTACCTCATCATCCTGTATGGATGTGTGGGGATTTTGGCTTTGCTGCATCAGTCTCTTTGAGAGAAGCAAAAAGGAAGATTAGTTCCTCTAGAAAAAGCTTCCTCTGCTTTGCATCCATATCAATTTCAGTGACTTCAGATCTTTTTCTTTTTTTTTCTGGGAGGGTGGAGGGAGTGTTTAATCTGAAGATTTATGGAGCATGGGAACTTTTCTAAGCCCCAGGCAAAAACTAAACATCAGTATATTGCAGTCTGTTTGTCTGGAATATTTGAGGAACTTCATTTTTATCTTAGAGCAGTTTAAGACCCTGGAGAGATATACGAATCTCTTCCTTCTCACTATGAAATAAACAGGAGCAAATATGTGTTTTGCTGCGTTCTTGTACTTTTTTGTGACTCTTTATCCCACTCTTGAATACTTTACAGTTGGATTAATCCTTGGAGTGCAGGGAAATTTGTGTTTAATTCTATTGTGATCACCCTATCTAATCACCCCTCCAAAACAGGCAACAGGATTCTCCTGAAACGAATGAATCTGTTTGAATAAGGATGCTTTTCCACACAATCTGCTTTGTTTTCACTGAAAAACGGTAGTGATGGATCTGCATTGCTGTCACCTGTGGTGAATGACTTCCAACCTGGTCAAACTGTTTTTAACTTTAGTTTCTGTTAGGCCTCTGCTATACTGGGGAACTCTGTTATCACAGTTTGGTTCCCACATAGGTGTGCATAAACCTATGCTTTGATAAGCTAATTAGACAGTTCTCTTGCTAAAATGCTTCTCCACATCCTTTAATCAGCTGTGTGTCTCTGCTTTCAGCTGCTCCGAATTTAAAGATCTGGTTTCTGTTCCTTCTCCTCTGCCTGTCCCCTCTCCCTTGCTATGTTCTGTGGTTTTCCTTTAAATATCTTTGGGGTGGAACTATCTGCATGTTTGTACATTACTGAGGATCTGGGAGGGCCTCTGGGTACTGCCTTAAAAAATGTTAAATAATAAAGCCCAGAAGAGGTGTTGCTTTAGCAGTTGATGGGTGTACCAGTGAAGAAATGGAGAGCAGATCCTGGTTAGTCTCTCCCCTTGCTTAGCCAGCTGGGGACATGGGAGATGCTTTGAAGACTCACTGTGGCAAAATCATCATCATATTTCCTTTATAAATGCATTGATGGTTAGAATCTGTGTCCCTTGGATGTTATGGGTTTTTTTTTTTCCCCCTGAAAAATGCTGCCACTGCCTTCTTGAAAGCTGTGAGAGATCCCCAAAGCTTGCCAGGGAGAAAAGGAGAAAAGCTCAGGGAGCTCTCAAAGGATATAGCTGCTTTTCCCTCTAACCTCTTACAGTCTCTACCTTTCCTCTGTTCTTTTTTCTTTCTTTGCCAGTAAGGCGCTGTGTGCAGTCTTCTGTGAACCTTTGTGGGCCAGATTTCTCCCAGGTGCCTTTTTTCCTCCTCAGTAGCTGCAGAAGAGGCAGTGGATCTAAGGGGGAGATGTGTTTTATGATTTATGTCACTTTATAAAGTGCATTTCACAGCAGGATTGATAGAGCTGGAGACTGAAGTCCACCCAAGATTGGGGATGCAGAGGCAGGTAGGGGATGGATCTGCTCCTGGTGACTATCCCGGTGTCATGGACTGAGTGGGGACACCTCTGCTTGCTCAGTCCTTGCTTCCCTGCTTAAACTGGCTGCAGCAGGAGCTGGGAGGTTAGTACCAGGTGAGCCCAGGACCTCTCTGTGCTGAGAGCTGTTTTGAGAGCAGTGGTGCATTTCACACCTCTGATATCTCTCTAGAAGCCGTGGGTCTTATGCATGTGGCCAGGCTCTGTTATCAGCTGGGCTTATTTTGACAACCCCACCTCTTCCTCCATGGGCTGCCTCCTGATGGCAGGGGTGTCAGCACAGTCTCCCAGTATGAGGGAGCTGGGTTTTATTCTGTGTTCCCTTGGCACTCGTGTGCTCCGTTAGAGACTTCACACAGGGCTCTTTCCCACGGTTCTCCCGCGCTGGTCTCTGCCTCTGCCCCTTTCTTGCCTGTAGCCTCAGGGCTGCAGTTTTCCAGCCATCCACTTATATGGCCCTCATTTGTCTTAGTCTCTTTGGCACTTATATGACTCCCATTGGCCCAGGACCTGAATGCCTCCCAATCTTTAATATATTTATCTTCACACATGCAGACACACACGCATACCTGTGAGGCCAGGAAGTACCATTGCTCCTATTGTACAGATGGAGAACATTAAATGGTAATTGGCTAAACTGGGAGCAGGTGGTGGTGGCCATGGAGGAAGGCTGCTTACACATGGTACAGAAAATGACATCACAAGAAATGGTTCATCAGCTACAGTGCAGTGCTGGAAGCACAGGTCTCCTCACTCTTACATGAGCCTTGTAGCTGTGGAATATGAAATCCTAGTCATGCCCTATCCCTCTTTTGGCCTCTTTGTTCTTGAATCTTGTTTTTAAGTATTTTTGTTCCAGTGATACAAGTTCAGATGTAAAAGCTTCTGTCAAATTGCCCATCCAGAATGTAGAGGGAGGTTGCAGTCCTCTTAGTCTGACACTGAAAGCAAAGGATCTTTTAATGGCAGGATCCTTCCCTTTTGTTCACTGGGTTTGCTGTTCCTGGAGGGGGTTTGCCCCCCTCTTTTCAGTGGCTTCAAGGTGGGGATGAACCCAGCACTCTAGAGCACAGCCATCAGCTCAGGATTTGCTTTGTTTTGCTGGAGCACTCTGAGCAGACTGTCTGCTGGGGTAGGAATTTTTGGCAGTTCATATGCTGCAAGGCTGTTCCTTAGCAGTAGCTTTCCGTTCGCATTTCCCAAAGATGGCAATGCTGCCAAGCCTATCTCCAAATGCTTTGAAACGTGAACCATTAGCAGTGTCTTCAGCACAGAGACAATGCTTGCTACATTTAGGGAGCTAAACCAAACCCCACTGGGGGTCAGTGGTAACCCCATTTTTTTCAGTCAGTGGTGTCTTCTCCTGTGCTTAAAGCTGAGTGAGTGCAAAGCATCTGGCTGAGCTGGAGCCACATGCCCAGAGCCACTGTGTGGGAATTGTGAGGGGAGAAGTCAGGTGGCTGGTTCCTGGGCCTGTGCCTGGCCGATAGACCACAGTGCCTAATTAGTGTGGCAGCTGTTCTCCGTTAGCAATGCTTTCCTTAGGCGCCTGCACTAATGTTCTTGATAGCAGCTAAGGAGAAAAAGGAGGAGGAAATTGCATCTATATTTAATTAATACTGCATCCATATTTTATTGTGGAGAGCCCTTAGGTGCAGGAAGATTCTCAGTGAGAACAATTGCTTTGGAGTGCTGGAGCTATTGTGTGGTGGCTGAGGAGGTGAACTTTGGTTCTGAAAACAACCCCAAATTTCCTTCCAGAGTAACCTAGGAAAGCCCAGAATCCCTCTGCTGCTCACTTCCCACCCTCTGTCTGAAAAGCAACTGACAAATTTGCTGATAATTCATATTTGATTAGCTTTAATATCTTCTAATATTGTGAGTGAGCTTTGGGGGGCTGCAGACAAATGTCATACTGATTATTTTTTCCTTTTGATAAGCTGCCAGGCTTGGAGAGGTTTCCTTTTCCATTCTCTGAGCTTACTCCCCTCTTCCAGCTGCGTGCTGTGTTCCTTCTCTTCTGGCTCTGAATCCTGGCAAGAAGACACACTGTGTTGTTAAAATGGCTGTCGTGTTCCCATTCAGCTGAGCTGGATCATTGTGGCTGTGGCTGGTGGTGGGTCTGGAGTGGCCCGTGAGCCTGGCAGGCTTGGGCTTGGTAGAGCTGAGCATGTGAGAGATGGCTGATTGCTGGAGCAGCCTTGGCCGCTTTTGTGGCCACCTCGAGGCATCGCTGGCCAGGTGTGTGGGTGAGACGTAACACAGAGGGAGCTGGTGATGCTTTGGGGTCAGCGCGAGCGTGGCTGAGCAGGAGGTTTGGTAGCAAAGCCCTTCTCACTGGAGACCTCAATCCTGCACATGGATGGCTCACCACTGCTGTCCTGCTGCAGCAGCAAGGCACAGGCTGACCTGCTGTCAGCACTCGCCCTTGTGTCCTCATTAAGAGCAGACTTGGGCCAGGAAGGAGACATTTTGTAGTCCAGTCAGAGAAACATAAAAACACCCTTTGAAAGACTATGTTGTAATAGCCTGAGACTCTTAAAATATTATGAACACACCCTTCATGCCCCATTAGTACCATTGTTTCATTCAGTCAGCACGTGGTACAGTCCTGCTTCTACTCTGCAAAACACATTCTCCTAAATGTTGTTGTATGCTGTGGTTTCCAGTATAATAAAAATATGCAAACAATTGTTATCCAAACAAAACTAACTATGATTTAATTTTTAAATCCTTGTCCTTCTCCTTTCACTGATGCCACAGTTTTTCCTTGGTAGTATTCAAATTTCAGAGAAAGGAAAGCTGAAGTCAGAAGTGTTTACAGAAAGGAGTATTTCTGCCTTTCCACAACTACAAAAGAAACATTTGTTGCCTCAGATAACTCCTAAGCAAACTGCTGTCAAAACAATTAGTGTTATTTTTCTATTATCCTCCTATTTGAGAGTAAATAGCCATTTCATGAATATGTAAATTATCTTGTAGGTGCAGAAGATAAGTGGATGGTGTATCTAGCAAATGATGATAAAGCTTCTATTGTATACAAAAATTTCCAACAATGATTTTTCCCAAGTATTTAGGGTCAGGCGATTGCAGTTAACTGCTCACAACTGGACCCTTTGCTTTGATAACTTAAATGTTTAGCAAAGATTGAACAGTTGAGTAAATCAACATTTTTTTCCACTTTTTTTTTTTTACGTAAAAGCAGGCGGATGAGCAGTCAGAACCAAGTCCCTACAGTAGCTGAACATTTAAATCATATTGTATTTCTGTATTAAGTTTTAAAGGCTAACAGAGAGGTTCTGGAAAAAAAAAAAAGAGAATCACTTATGTAAGTACTGTAGAGTGGTATATCTTTGTGTTATTAAATCCACAGTATTTTTACAGGTAAATTAATACTTCATTATTCCATTTAAATTGGGCTGTCCACGGGACAAAAATTATTTGTGAATTTATCTGTCAGTAGGAACAGCAAGTTACTAGATAGCTGTGTTTATTTATGTTTTAAATCATCCGAATATTTATTTTGGTGAGAGTATGCTCCTTTAGGCTCTGGAGAAGCAGCAGAGTGCTGGTTTTCCTTTTGGAGATGTGTACATTTAGGAAAAAAAATTCAATATTCTGCAAAGTTGAATGCACCATTGTGCCAGATAATTAAAATGTAAATTTAAGTATCTATGCCTGCTTTGTGATTTTTTTAATACTTTTAAGTTAGTTGTCTTTTAAAACATGTGGTCAGCTGTTGTATTCACATATGGTCAAATGATCAAAGTCTGAACTCCTCTCTAATTGTCCCCTGCTGCTTGTCTGCTCTGTCCATGATCAAGGCCTCAGCAGGTGATAAGAAAGGCATGAGAACAGGCTGGAAGGAGAATGAACTACTGAGGGGCCCAAGCTGAAAGAAATAAAGACTTCCAGTACATCACCCTGACAGTAAAGAACCAAGAAAAAGTGAAGTCTGGTTAGTTCTTATTTTTTCTTTCTTTCTCGCCTTTTTTCCCCCTTGCTCACCAATCTGCATATATTTTTTTAAAGGCAAAAATGCAAATATGGTAGTCTCTGTGTATTCCCAGCTCATATAAAAGACAGAACCAAACAACCTACTGCAGACATGTTTATTTACTTGCAAGGAGGAGGAAGCTGCTAAGTCACACAGTTTATAGTATTTCACATGTTTGTGGAAATCATTGCAATTCTTTTCACTTGTGCTTGTCATTGTTTGCCTGGAGTTCACTTTGCCAGATGGTTTTTTATTGTCACTGGTGTCCACACCTCGCTCTTGCATCACTTCAAGACCAAATGGTGTGAAGAGCTTTAATACTTAGAGGATTTAGTAAAAGTAAATCCACACTTTGTGCAAGGTTCATTCTCAGCTATTCAAGCAGGTCTAGCACTGATTCAGAGAGGGACTAGCTGACTCAAGGAGTGAAGAAAGGGTGAAATAAATGGATTGTCTTTGCCATTCCTATTTGTCTCATGTTCTCTTGCAGTCAAAATGCTTGTGGAAAATTAAGGATCGATATTAGATTTAGAATAAGGAGTTAACAGTTAAAGACAAGAAGGTGCATTGTCAGATTCTCCTCTCCTCCCCCCAGTCAGTGTAGAAAGCAGTTGGCTGCATTTCTAAAGCTAAATTTCTTAGGCTTGCAGTAATGTATTTGTATGCATCATGTTTTTGGAACCACGTGAGGATTAATTTTTTACATGAATTTGCATGCAAATAGAGCACTCCCTTTTGGCTTCTGTAGAGTTGTTTCTTGATGTTTGCAAACACTGTCACTCAGATGCAAGAAGTGCCATTGCCCCATTTTACAGATGAGGAGGCAGTGGCTGGCTGAGAAAGAAGTGAGTAATGTACAGACTGTCATTCAAACATGTAGGGTTGTGGGGCAATCTATATTTCATTATTAAAACCAGGATTGAGTGCCTATTTCTCTAGTTTTGCAGGTAGCTCAAGTCTGTTTGTCCAAATGACTGCAGCAATAAGAGTGGACACAGACAATGTGTCTCTGAATGGATAGGGAGTATTTTAGTAGGGGGCAGGTGTGAGAGGATTTAAAGGATATTATAGAAAAATCCTTGTGGTGGTCAGGCTATTATATGGCTGCTGTAAAATAGACAAACAGGTTAATGAGTATAACCACAGAGAAAAGAGCACACATCACAACTGCAGTCCCTGCAAGGAGGCAGAGCTGTGTTCAGTGTCCTAAGTTTTTTTCTGGGTTCTCCACGTGGGCTGTGTGGGTTTTAGGAAGGACATTTCTGGGAGCGGGTTCATGGTAGAAGGGGTGACGTCTCATAACTTTGATGCGCAAGGAGGGTGGTGGAGCAAGAGGATTACAATCATGTCTCTGCACAGGGCAAAGGGTGAGAGAGACTTGAAACAAAGGGTTTGGAGCATTTTGACCGTGAAGATTTGTGGAAGGGAGGGCCCCAGTCCTGCTGGGAGCTCTGCTGGAGAGCGTCTGCCTCAGCAGTGACCCACAGAAGTGAAGTGCCCCATGGAAATCTTGGCGCTTTCCTTCCCTCCCTCCTGCGTTCCCTTCTGGAGTGTGAGCTGGTTCCACTTGGTCATGCTCAAGTGACTTCCTGAGCTGGGGTCGGTGGAAGTGCACTGCTGAGGAGGCAAAGTGCCTACCACGAGCTCTGTCTAACGTGAGAAGGGGCAGAGCTGTTTGCTCCGAGTGCAGCAACAGAGAGGCTGCTGAGCGAGGGCAGTGAAGCAGGGTGTATAAATGAGCTTAAGAGGCAGCCAGAGGTGTTATGAGTGGTTGGGTGGGGAGGTGAAAGGATGTGGTGACAGATAAGAGAGGAGGGAAGAAACAGAGCAGGCAGGCTTGTTAGGCAGAGTGGTCTTTTCCTATTGCTAATTCTTTGTAGAAAGCTAATAGCTAATGCAGGGAGCTGTATTCCTTGGGCTTCATTTGCATGTTCGGGCTCTGCCTTTTATAAAATGGGTGATGCCAGGCTATCAGCCTACCCAAGTTCCTCTTACTTGTCCATCCTACACCCAGTGTAAATGGAATCTGGATGCATAATGCTGCATTTCTTGCTATTTGCTTTACAGTCCACAGTGGCTGGAGTAGGTTGAGGAAGGAGCCCAGGCCTGGCTGTTGCACTTCTCCCACTCCACCTTGATGACTGCTGAGTAATTGCAGCTTCTTATCTGGGATGAAAGTAATGAAAGATTTTGTTTTTATGGAGAATTCTTGTATTTGCTCTGCTTCTCTCCAGCATTTCTACCACACACATTCAACTTGCTGTTAAATACCCCTGCCTAGGGAAGGCTGTATGATACTGTTTGGTCTGTAAGCTGTATGTAGGGATCTGAGGCAGGGAGATTGTTAGATGGAACAGTTAGTTCCTGCTTGGCGACTTTGGGTTTTTCCTCTCAAGGTAGGTTTGACTCTAGCTGCTTCTGTCTCATGCCCTTCTGAGTACAATTTCCAAAAAGAAGGGATGTGCACACAGTTGCCTTCCCCTTGTGCTGGTATTTGAGACAATCTGTATATGAAGTGTGACTTAACAGACCTGAGTATTGGGAATTCACCCTTGCCTGCTTAGGGTATCTCACACATCCCGTGTACTATTAGGTTCATCCCTCTGTGGGGTGCTGCTGGCTGAGGGATGATATATAACCCTTCTGTCAGGATTTGCCATGCTCTAATGACCTTCCTGTAAATATTTATTGTCCAGAACATCTAGAAGTAGGAAAGAAGATCTACCGTGATGGTGGACACACAATGGGAACAGAGGCAGTCAAATTTAACCAGTTTACACATTTTATCTTCTGCCATTTGGTCCTCTGTTTCTTTCAGAATAAAATTGGCAGCATCCAAAGACAGCTGTTGAGAGTCACCTTTGCATCTGGAACTTTCTAAGCTGGTCTACCTTCAACACAGTTGTTTATTTCTCATAGAGAAAACCCAGCCTTGACTGTAGACATTAATGGGAAGGGAGAAGTGAATTCTGTTTCCTAAATGGTGGTTTTTGTGGAACTAATTGATTTGTTATAAATACAACAATAATGTTCAGCAATACATTGAAAATCCTCAAATTGTGGTGGGAATGTTGGGAAGCAACAAATGGAACTGCCTTTTATGTAATACTGCATTAGCTTTATAGACATAAATGGTTCACAGAGGAGTTACTGGTCACAGTAGTTGTGAATAAGCTCACACATTCTTGTTTTTATATTGGTTCAGGTTCCTTTCCTGGCAGAAGCTAGTCTTTCTGTGAGCCCATGGAAAGTTCTTGTGCAAAGAGCTTTCCACACCTGCTGCTGATGCTAGGTAGTGTCATGCTATTTTCTTGGAAAATGTTATTGGATGCTATTTTCTAGAATAAACAAGCTAAAGTGGTCAGAGAATAAAATAGATTCCTCCCACTTCTCTCCTTTCCCCATGTACTCATAGCAAGTGGTTGAGGTAAAAAAATAAAAAAGATAAGTGGTTGGATCCCACTCCTGCAAATGATCAAGAAAATGACAGAGCCAACAAAATCAATTTCTAGCTTTAATAATCCACAAGCCCAAGGAATTCTGCACAGTATTCCCCAGGGTCTGGGCAGGCATTTAATCTCTCAAGTTCTATACAGAGGAGGTATGTTGAAAAAAAGAAGTTTTTTGCAGAGTCACGTGCTTCAGGAGGTTTGGGATCAACAGGAGGTGTGTGGTTTGTTTTCTCTCATAGTGGTTTCGGACAGGAGCTCTGAGGAGTGGGTTTGGTGGGAGGGAGTGAGCTGCTCCTGAGGCTGATTTTATGCTGCTTTATGGGTAACTGAAGGGGGCAGGTCCCAGCTCCACTTCCTTGGCATCCTTGTGTAGGAAGAAGGGTTTGGGTTATTTGCCAGTCTCCCAGGGGCTGTCCTGAGAGCTCTCTGCAATAACATATTTTTGAGGGAGCATCTTGGGCTAAGCAGGGCAGGCCCTGTGTGCTGTGTGACTTATTTCTTGTAGCATGTGATCCTGTAAGATGCTCCTCCTGGCTGGACTTCAGTGGGAGACAGTGTAAGCCCACCCTGTCCGTGCACAGAGCCTCCAACTGACCACAGAGAACGGGTGGTCCCTGCTTTGGATTGGATTGTGAGGCAGAGGGAAGCAGGAATCTTCAGCAGAGACTCCCTGGGAGGATTTTGGCTGGTGGAGGGAGGAAGGTGCTTTCTCTGCACTGTGGATCAAGTGGTGGGGTAATGAGGAAAATAGCCCTGATGTGCATAAATGCTGCCTGTCAAAATGAGTTTTTTCCTCTACAAATCTACTTAAAAATAATTGCCCGTGTGCCACCCTGAAATGCATCTGGCAATTAAATGATAAGGTTAATATGCTACATGCATGGAGGCCAGGAAATTTGGAGGCAGTGTTGCCATAGCAACCATATCTTTGCCCTCCTGGGCATAGGCATCCCTGAGGGGTCAATCAGGGCACGGTGTTGGGGGTGGGAAATGCCGCCAGCGTGGTAGCAAAGGGGTGGGAAAAGTCATAAAATTGTAAAAATAAACCCAAGTCTTTCATCTCGTTCTGTGGTGTCGGTGGAAGAGCAGTAAAAGGTGAAGCTCCTCTCCATTATGTGTGTCAGAGGGAACACTGTGGTGCTTGCTGTTGGGATGTGCCAGGGACCCCGTGCCTTCGGGAGGGCAGGGCTCACTGCTGGGTTCAGCCTCCACATGTTTCAGCTGCTCTCTGCTCCACAGGGACACTCTATTAAGTGGGAAAAGATGTCTTCAATATCAGACCGGTATCCCCCTTTGACTCCTGCAGCTAAAATCCATAAAGAAGATGTCTGCTCCAAAGAATATGTACTCAAACATTCAACTATTTGAAGAGCAAGATGTTGACTCCAGAAGGGTTCTGCTCTTCCACAAACTTTGAAACCACTTAAGTCTGGGAATTACAGAACGTTTGCTTTTGTGCATGTGTGTGTTTGTGAGCACTTCCACTGGTGCCAAGTGGCTGTGCATTCCTTCAGGAGCTGGCAGCTGAAGCTCTGCCCTCACCTCTGGGCCTGTGACCAGGAGCAGTGGGGTGCCACCACCATTTGGGACGATGAGTCCCCCTTCCTCATGTCTGCAGTGTCGCTGCCTGTGACTCTACCACTTCCAAGTTCCGTTAGTGCACAAGATTTTAGTCTGTCAGAAACCCCAATAGTGAATGATGTGGCTTCTCTCACCCACAAAATATAAAAGGAATTTGGTGAGGAAATCAGAAATGGTGGCTTGCCTTTCCCTGCTTTAATGAACTGAGTACTTAAACCTCAGTAGTTTTGCAGAGATGATGATTCTTGTTTCAGTATCTGGGACTCCTTAATAATCTCTGAATCTATTGTTTCACCTTTGTGAAATGGTTTGGTTTTCTGTTGCAGTCTTCTCAGAATAGATCCATGCTTGGGTATTACCACAAAAAACAGGTAATTTTTTAAAATGAAATAAATGTCAGCTGGTTGCTGGCAGATACCTCTCATCTGGAAAAGGCTCTTGGCTCATATGCTGGTTGTCCCTGCTGAGATAAAGTGAGCAACTGGAGCAAATGAAGCACTTGTGAAGTGTGTTACAGCTTCTCCCTGTAGTATGCAAATGAACTGCAAATAATCTGTGTTCCTGCAGGAAGTCCTTTATGAAAAGCAGTGGGATGGAGAAGGAAATGGAGGGCCTTGGTGCTGGTGAGATTATTTTCATGGAGGGCAACCTGCATTTGCTGTGTGGGTGGGGTAGGATAATAGACGTCTGCTTCCCATGGAATGCTGTGGCTCTTGGAGGCAGGAGATGAAAGGCATAGAATGATAAAGCGGTACATCTCAGGGCATTTTATTTTATATTAAAGCATCTTTTTTTTTCTTTTTTCTTTTTTTTTTTTTTTGCAACAAATGCATACCAAATGTCAAAGGGAAAGGCTATTGTGTTACCAGATTTTAACATTAAAACATGCACAGACATCGTACAATAGTTTTTATTGTACTGTCATCCTAATATCACTTCAGTTTATTTGAATAAATTACACATATTTGGCAATTGTGTTGTATGAATTTGACATGAGAAATCTAGCAAAGGTACGTGATGACTGTACCCTGAAAGGCAATGTTTATGGAGAAGATATTTTCTATATACCATTGTTCAATGTTGAAACATGTTTCTTCAATTTACATTCCCTTATTTTTAAGAGTGCATAAAAACTTAGTGTAACATTGGGAACTTGGGGCAGATATAACTTAAACAGATTAACTACACACAGTACTTTGTTGTTTGATACAGCAGCAGCTGCCATAGCAACTGCAAGATGCCAAACTGTTATGATACCTCCAAGAAACAGGTTGGCTTTTAAAAGAACAGCATGTGAATTTGCAAGTCAACTTTATTCTACAATAGTCATGACTTTTGGGGATAAATGGTATCTCCAAATGCTTGCTTCTCTCCCTGTTGGATCTTCATGGTTTATTTTGATGATAATATTTTTTCACTTTGCTGTAATTTTTTCATTATAATGTAGGAATAGAATGTATTTTAAACTGCTCATGATTAGTTCTATATACGATGATAGTGTATATATCTCAAACTTTGAGATCTTCTTTCTGCCTCCAGTTAAATAGAGGAAAAAAAAAACAAGGAGAAGGTCAGAGGCATTTTTTCCTGCTGTTGTTTTGTCATCAAATAATATATCTCAAATGGAGGTGAACCTACCTTCCTAACAGCCATAGCCAAGGCATTGTCCCTACTTCACAGTTGGGTGTACTGCTCCACTGAGGAGTTAACAGACTCCTATGAGACTGAAGATGAATCAGTTGAGAGGTGAGAGTAAGTCTCATGAGAAGTTAGGAAAATTGTAAGTCCCTGCAAGCAAAATTTTTAGCAGTAGGTGACAAAATAAAACATGGTATATTTTGCAGCCAGGTCCTGGTCCTGCCCACAAACCAATATTACAAAAACCCAGCTGTATTATTGGTAGTTCATTTGTGTATAGTATTTGACCCCCTAGACACCCAGATGGTTTAGTTTTGTGACTCCAGATTTATTCTCTTCTGTTTGTTTTGGAAGAGTTGTGGTGATGTGTCCCAAATCCCAAAGCTGAGAGAGTTGGAGTTGTTCAGCCTGGAGAAGAGCAGCCTCCAGGGAGCCTATAGAGCCCTTACTAGTGCCTGAAGGGGCTCCAAGAGAGCTGGAGAGAGACTTTTTACAAGGGCATGTAGTGACAGGGCAAGAGGAAATGGCTTCAAACTGACAGAGGACAGGGTGAGACTGGATATAGGGAAGAAATTCTTCCCTGTGAGGGTGGTGAGGCCCTGGCACAGGTTGCCCAGAGAAACTGTGGCTCCCCACCCCTGGAAGTGTTCAAGGTCAGGTTGGATGGGGATTTGGGCAACCTGATCTGGTGGAAGGTGTCCCTGACAATGGGAAGGGGGGTGGAACTGGATGATCTTTAAGGTTCCTTCCAAACTAAACTATTCTATGATTCTGTGAAGTCATGTTGGGGAACTACGATGTGTGTGTGCAAATAAGAACAAATCAAGAGACTTTCCTGGTTCCTATTAATAACACATGTAGAGAATCTACAGACATTCATGTTGGCTCTCAGTGAGTGCATTTTCTTAGAATTTGTTCATTGCTTTGTGAGGCCAACAAGTCTTAGTTATGGTACAGGACATCAGGGAATGCACTGAAACAAAACAAAATGGTTGTGTCCTCAAACCACTTCCAAAGTGAGCCCAAGAAAAAAAGTAATAGTCAGTTGGGGGTGTGTAAGGGCCTAAAGAGAAGTTTGGTCTATGGATCTCTCTCAGGAAAACAGCTACTGAAGTGATGACAAGCTGTTTGTTTGCTTGATGGTTTGGGAGACATTGAAGGCAAATGATGAAGTCACTTTGTAGATGGCTGGGAGCTCTTCCTAGCAGGAGGTACAGCAGGGGGAAAGCACAAAAGGGATTTTGTTTGAAAATGTAGAATATGGGCTATGGACATGTTGGGGAACAGAAGCTGTGTGTAAAACAAACCTTTATCAGCTGTTGCTCTTATTCATTAAACTTGCTGTGAGGAGGAATCTATGGGTCTCACCCAAAGGTGGCTGCATTTTGAAAAAGTCAGAAATATGGTATAGCTGACTTCAGGTGGGTTTTCCCAGTCTTGCTCCCTGGTTAATCCCTGTCTTCTTACATGAAGGGCTAGCTCTTTTCCTTCTCCAGGGAAAGGGCTATGATGCCATGGAAAACTGCCACACCTACTGGGAATGTATCAACCAGAGACCTGTATTGGGTCTACACTGCCAGCAAATAGTACTTGACAAAAGTAGGAATGAGCTGGGGAAAGTAGGAAGCAGAAAAGCAGCTGTTTTCTGGTTATTGGACCTGGGTGGTATCTCTGACTTGGGAATTCTGAGCCCTACTTGCATCTTTACAAGGAGTTTGCATATCTTTGCCAGCCTTAAGTGCTCACAATTCATGAGTTATCCAAGTACTCACAATTCATGAGTTATCCCTTAGAAAGGTCGTGAGGATGTTCTTATGTTTGGGCTGGGTGGGAGGCTGATTTCTGATAGGTTTTATTACTGTGTTTGGTAATCTGATTTTCTTTGAGCTTTTACGTGTAATTTGCCCATATTTATTGCTAGATTTTTATGTGTCTTGTGGTTGCAGAAGTCTTCAGGTTACACTTAATATTTATGATGGGAAATGGGCTGTTTGCGAACTAGTAACAAACTGTAATAATGACTTTGCTTTCCACTTGAAACACTAATCTGAAGCTTGGATGACCACAAAATTCCTATGTAAAGCCATGTAGATCTTCAGCTGCATTTGTTGGATCTATTTAGATCCCTGCTTGGTTTCTAAAAGTGGCAATAATGTTTGTGAACATCCCTAGCCACTTCCTCCCACACATTGCCTGGTATGGGCTACTGTCTGCTTGGATATCTATATACAGCACAACTGTAGGTGTGACTCTTTGTGGTTTGACCAGTTTCCATAAGTTAAAGTTGCAAAGGATGACCACAACAATAATTTAATAGGAAATGCTGAGCTTGTGGTGAATTTTCTAGAGAGATCTGCAAAGAAAATATTGAGCATTTGAAAATTCAGGGGTAAAAATATACATTTTGAGGACTTGAAGCCATGAGAGAAAAAACAGTTTATAAACTAGGACTAATTTTGATCAGTGTTGTAGAAATACAAGTTTATTTATTTATGATAAAAAAGTCTGTGGTAATGTGAGAACTCCTGATGTACAGATCTTGAAGTGATTTGGAATCAAATTGTGGACAATCATTCTGACTTTCTTGGTTTTGCCTCAATTCTTCCACAAAAATTTTACCTTTATTTTTCTCTATTGGATAACATTTTAACACAGGTGAATTAGGTTGTTTTGTTGTGTTTGAAATGTACACTTGATTTTTGAGGCTTTCAGAAAAACTTATGGACAAGGAAGTGTAATTAATTAACTTGGAAGTGCAACTAACAAACAGAAGCAACATGGTAGAAGTATTTGATGGGCTAGCAGAAGGCAGTGGCAGAAGCAGGGGCTTGGATCAGAGCTGAAGAAACTCAGATGGACTTAATCCTTTCCCTCTGAGCAGCACTAGAAACCGAGTCAGGAGGCATTAACTGCAGCAAAACTTTGTCAATATGTCTTCAGACAATAGGGAGCCTACAGCTGTCTTCCCTCCCTGTTCCATCCTGTCCACTCTAAGACCAAGCCTCTGTTTGACTCTTCTTCCTCATGGACTACCCTGGTGTCATTTCTAGAAAGCGATTGGAAGACCTCAGGTCCAAATCTGTCTCACAGCATTTCCAAAGATTTCCTCCTCCTCTGATACCAAAGCACAATACCAGTACAGACAGGCTATGTCTAAGGCATACTTTTCAACAGTCATCAGCCTTTTTCTGTGTGGTGGAGAAAATGTAAGTGAAATGTAGTGTGTTGACTTCTCCTGGAGCATGTAAGGCATGCTGGTTATGTGATTCTCCTCTCCTGTCCCTGACTTTTGCAGTTGGTGACTGGATTATCTTTGCTTTCCCCTAATCCCTTTGAAAAATTTGAGTGGATTTGCTTTTGACAGCCACTGCTGCTGCTGTTTCTCTAGTAGAAAGCCATTTAAATATCCCTTTTATTTTTTTCTGGACTCTGCCACCTAGATGGAACTGGTGGAAAAGACATAACTGGCAGGAAGGATGTGCCAGCAAGAGAGCAAAAGGAGAATGCTCATGAGGAAAACCATGTCATCCTGTACCCTCATTCATCCCTGGCATGCTTTGGCTGAGGTTGAACAAGTTGCAAGAATGACATGAGAGATGGCAGTTGCTCACACAGACATTACTGTGCCAGGGGTTTTCACCCCTTCCTCTTTATTTAACATCTGCTAGTAGGAGAAACAGTTGTGAGGATGGAGATCCTGATCTGAGAGCTAGTACAAGGGAGACATGGGGGTAGGGATCCTCTAGTATCAGTTACAGCTGGAATCAACCTCCAAGGAAAGCAAACAGTGGGAATAAAGGTCACAGAGGAAAGTAAGGATATCATCTTAAAGAATGCCTCTGCTGCACAGGATTGTCATGTGCAGTGCTGCTGAGCATCTTGAAAAGCAAGCCAATAGCATTAGGGTGGGAATTCCCACTGCATCCCCCTCCTCTAGCCCCCTCAACTCTGCCTCAAGATCAAAAAGGCAGCAGCAGTGCAGCCTTCTGTCTGCATGAGAACAGAGCCTGTGGAGGGGAGCTGCTACATGGGAAAGCTTCTCTCTGAAGATACTTGAAAAATAAACAATGGAACATCAGCACAGTGTGATGTGGTTACCTGGGTCTGGCAGAGAAAGAGGAGAGGAGAAACCATGTGTGCTTGGAATAGACAAGAACCTGCCTTCCTCTCCTTTTGAATGTCACAGTCTTCATTTCCATGAACTTATCAGACCTGTGGCAGCATTTCCAGGGAAGGCAGTTTGGTAGAGGCAGATGCTGCAGGCAATATAGCGTTTGGGGGATTACATTTTGTCAGACTGTGCTTTCTGCTTTTTGAAGGCTAAAACACCCCAGCACAAACCATCTTGCAGTTTGCCCTGGGGAGCAGGACATTAATGGGATGTGCCAGCAGTGCTTTCTCATCTCGAACACATGATGGAAAAGGTTGTGAGAACTCGAGATTATTCTGTCCCCAAATTGTTGGCATTAGCCTGACCTCTTGCTGCACCTGGCAAAATCTCTCTCAGTGGTGCAGTTTTAGTGTAACAAGGTGATAGTTAAGGAGACCAAAGTGGTGAACTGTTCTTGAAAGACACACTGATGCTGAGTGCCTGTAAGGATATTTACAGGGCTGTTTTTTCCTCTTTCTCTGTCTAGGTTTCCCAGGAGGCTGTTTTGCTGCACGTCTGGTGTTCCTGACCCACCGCATGGGAAGCCTTGAGTAATCCCACACTGCACTGAGCATGTTTGAGAAGTTTTGTATGACAAGATCGCTAAGTGTCCTGCCCTTTGCTCTGCCCCCTCTCGTGTTTGTCACATCTAATAATGGACAGAAATGTGGTGTGTGCCACTGAACACGGGGAATTTGTTTGTATTCCATGTTTGCCACAGCCTTTTAATTTGAGGAGGGAGCGTGGGAGCAAGGAATGGCTAAAAACACTTCTCTTTGGTACCTCTCTGCCGTAGGCCACATACAGCTCTTAGGGAATGATGGGAACTTGAGCTGAAGCGTTGGTCTTTGCAGTGGCAGTCGTGTCTCAAGGGGCAGTCTTAAGTGCTTTAAAATGCTGTATCTATTTCAGTGGTTGGTCAAGGGTGGATAAGACACACTGCTGTCTGTGCTCTGTTATCTGTGGTAGGGGTATTGAGCACTGTAGTTTCCAATGAGGATGTTGTCACATTTTATATTGTAAGGGAACAACTGTAGAAAGATCAACCAGGCTGTCTCCAGCCCTCAGCCTATGTGGGGTGCTCACACACTTTTTGTGATCTGTGCTTGTGTTACTGCAAGGTACAGGACTGCACTACTGCAATCAAAGCAAGCTTTTGTCTTTAATCTCAATGTGGATACATTTTGGGCTTGTTCCTTGGAGAGACCCCATTTAGGCAGCTAAAAATATTAAGGTGTAAAGTACAGGAGAATCCTAACTTGGGAAGTCCTGATGATTCTTCCATGCTTACGTATCTCATTGGTTATTGAATGTGTGTATCTGAGCAGAGAGCCAGCCTGAGGGCTTTGCTAGTTTCTGTATATTTGCTCTCTGTTTCTAGATGTAGCAAGTTCACTTGTTCCCATCACCACCTCCCATCTTTTCTCCCTCCTTTTTATTTCCTCCTTGCATGTTCAAAACATAACAAGTGAATAAGTGCAGCACAGCAGGTCTTAGGTGAATGTGAATATTCCAGGACTCTTTCCTCAAGATGTGTGAAATAAAACAAAAATTAAAGAGGCCTTTAAACTAGTTCTGAAGTCACGGGGGGAAGCCGCTAAAAATATTGGTGGGGTTTTTACGAGGAGGAGAGGGGAAATTAAGATCTACTTGGAAAGGGTGGGAAAGATATGGTGGGGAGATAATTTGTGGGCAGCTTCAATATTAGCCATTTTGGCAGGGTGAGATCAAGATTAGGTTCAAAACTTCAGTTGTCTTTACTGCCTAGTCCAAAAGAAAATGGGGCTGGTTAAGCTGGGATGTTGGCAGGAAAGGGAGACATACATAAGAAATTATTTCTCATATGAGGCCTTTGTTCCCTCCCTAGCCTGTGTAAAAGGGGACAAGGTCTACTTTTGGATATATATGAGTATGCAGCAATCAGCAGGGAAGCTTCCACAAGGCAAATAAAGTCCCTGACACATCAGAAAGGCATCTGCTTTGTTCTGTAGACTTTGTAAGAAGTATGAGAGCTTAAATGAGACATGGAAATTAGGTGAATTGTACCACTAGGATAACATTTTTGAGAAGCATCTGGTTTAGGATTGTACAACGTCTAGCACGGGTGCTTTCTGGGGAAATTCTCCATCCAAGGCTTGGTTCCATTTGCTTTATGTCTAACCCCTTCCAGGAGCATATTGCAGAGATTTCTGAAATGATGGCAATCAGACAAGAGTGGGATTCTGGAGCACGAGAGCTTTGTCAGCATGATATTGCACCCAAGTGGGGGAGCCCTGCTGACAGGATAATTTCACTGCTTCTGGGACCTGGCTAACATTTCCCAAGGAAGTTTTGTGTATGTACTGGCTCTGAGCACAGGATGGCTGAGGGCAAGAGGGCGTACCAGGATTAGTGCTGCTCTTGGGTAAAACCTGATGGTTGCCTATTATTCAGAATATTTTAATAACATCTTTAGGGCATTTTTCTCTGAGATGCACATTTTTGGATGACTCTTCTTATCTTTATTTATGTTTTCCTAAGCTTTCTCAATAACTTTCTCACTTCCAGCCTGGAAATCAAAATACAGTGAGCTTTTATTTATTTGTTTGTTTTTTATTTTGCCCCAGGTGGATGTTGTGGTCTAACTTTGTTATCTTTGCTGCACTTCATGTGCCAACAACTTTTGAAATCAAGCTCTTTAATTGCAAAGATGCAGAAACCGAAAGACACCACACAAAAGAACCAAAAATATATGAAAAAACTCACCAGTTTTGTAATGCCCATGAATACCCGATAATGCAGCAAGGATAGCACTTGCCAAATGGCTGGGGAAATTGGTAGGAAAAGGAATGTCATTTCGTGGTCCAAGTTGGTATTACAAATAGCCTCCCTTTCAGCTTTATACCTTTGATCATCAGAGCTGTTAGGCTTTGCCCACAAGCTTCTGCAGCATGCCAGCTTTACTCATGGATAATCTGGCTTCATATCAAACTGAGACTTTTTTTTTTCTGGATGATGCAGATTTTTTTTTTCTTCATAAATTGGATCACTATTTTGGAATGTAAAGCCTTTCAATAAAGGGGAAGGGGAGGGAAGGTTTAGAACTGTGAGGGTGGTGAGGCACTGGAACAACCTGGCCAGAGAAGCTGTGGCTGCCCCATCCCTGGATGTGTCCAAGGCCAGGTTGGATGGGATATTGAACAACCTGGCCTAGTGGAAGGTGTCCCTGCTCATGGCAGGGGTGTTGGGACTAGGTGATCTTTAAGATCCCTTCCAACTCAAACCATTCTGTGATTCTAAAAGCAATGTAATGATTCATAAACTTCATAGAATCAACCTTGGCACATGGGCATTATGTATCAGCACCCTCTGCCAAAGCCTGGGAAGAGGTTTCATTCTGAACTGGCACTACTCTGCATCATGAACCAAATCCCCAGATGTGGCTGTGTCCCCAAGAAGTTAAGGGAGTTCTGCTGTCACCCACCAGCTCAGAGTCTGGCACACGGAGCCCTTGTTCGAGGAGAGTGATGGACACAAGGAGAGTAGACAGAAAAAAGGCTGCATCAGTGCATTTAGATAAGAGAAAAACCCTGCTTTAGCCCCAAACACGTTTTGCTCAGATATTTAGAAGATTTCAACAGCAGCTTTCTTCTGGAGGACCAGTGTGCTGCGACTCAAAGGTGAATATATGTTGCAGCCCGTACAGAGCTGAGCCCTGTGTAACACAGGTCAGTTTGGAGAGGAGGAGAAAGATGGGCCAAATCTGCCCTCTGGTTTGAGTTGCTTGTTGTCCAGTTCTTATAGTAATATCTGATAAAACTCTCTTTCTTGGTTTTAGTATTATCAGCAAAATGTGTCAGGCATTTTGTGGTAAGATGATGTTGGTTTGACAAAACTTGTGGGGATTTTTTCAAATGGTGCTCTTTCTGCTCAGTGTTTCTATGTCCTGTGGATGCACATGGATTATACTCCATAAAATTATTCTAATGTTGAGCAGAATGTGGATGGGATGAGGAAAGGAAAACTTTGAAGCAATGTGTTTTAAGCTCATCAAAAGCTTGGAGCCTGCTAAAATTTCCATTTTAAAAAATAGGATAAATACTAGACATTTTATTCAAATTTGGGATGAAACTATATCAACATTTTAATGTTTCCCATGGTGGTTGGATAACCTTTTTGACCAAAGAAAATGGCCTAAGTATTCTGGCACTGTTACTTTGGTAGAAATGGAAAGAAAATTCATATTGGATCAAAATAATTGATAATGCAATAAGCATTGCTGCAAAAAAACCCAAAACAAACTTGGAGAAAGACTTCTTACTTAAAATTAACCGTCTGACTCTGTCTTTTACCAGTAGCTTGGGGAATAGCACATAAGGTGGCTGTTAGGCAGCCAATTCCAATGGTCCTGGTTTGGCTGCATTGGTAATTGGGGTGCAAGAATGGGGTGGCCCTTCTCAGGGAGCTGTCTGAGACTTTAGTGCACCGTTACACCTTTTTTTTATAACACAATTTACCCTTTTGAAAAGTAGATCTATTTTTTTGAGAGGAAATACGGATTTTTTGGTTTGCATTTTGTAACTTGTCTTCTCCTCCAAAGGAAAACTTGGCACTGTGAACTTGCTAACTCCAGCAGGCATCCAACACGTGCTTTGGAGAAGGTGATTATTCTCTGTCACTGGGGCAGGTGTCTTTTCCTGTGAAGATTTCTGCTGCCATTAAGGAGTGATGTCCTAAAGGGGTTTGTATTTTTAGCAGCCGTGATTTATGTCCTGGAGGCTCTGTCTTTAAATCATCCCTCAAAAAGGGATAGCTTATTTTACAGAGGAACCCATAAAGTAATATATGCTTCTGGTGTGACTTGCTTTAAAGCTGTGCATTAATTCCTGAGAACTGAGGTCAGCCTGCCTGTGCTGAGATCTGCACAATGACATTTCCATGCTGGGGCTCATTTCATGCTGAGGTGAGAAGCAGGAAGTAATGTTTACCATATGAAGTTACACAGTGCTAATAATGATAATAATAATAATAACCATTTAACAGTAATGCAGTGTATTTTAAAAATTATTCTTTTTCTTCCTTAAGTCTCAGAATACTTAATAAGACTTCCAATTTACAGAAAAGGTAATGGGAATGCTGATGAGAATTTAGATTTTGTAGGAATCATACAAATCCTTGGTTGCAACTAGATGGAAAACTGCTGTGTTTCTTTGGAGTTCTTGCTCTTGATCTGGAGACACACTTGCTCTGCTGGTCTGGAGACACCTCTGCAGGGTGGGGAACCATCTGAACTTTCCTTCCCCTCCCCAGCTTCTGTAAGTAGTAATGCAGATCAAACTGAGAATGGGGAGGAGGTGGCCTGTCTGTGACTCCACTGTACTATTTCCCTTACTCCTCAGTACTCCCTGCAGTGCCATAATTTACAGCTTCCCATAGTCTGACCAGGACACAAACCTGCTTCTGTGTTGGAAATTTATAGGTAAGTTGTAGGTACCAAAGCTTAGTGCTGTGTACTTTTCAATGGTTAGGCTGGTGGTTATGATTCAACAAATAGAAGTTAGTTCGTTATGGGTTTAAGAAAATGGTGGTGTATCTCTGATGTCTAAGTCATATATGGAGGAGTATGAAAAGGCTGCAATTTTTTTCATGTGTAACTGTGGAGGCACGCTTTGATATCAGAGAATTGCTTTATAAATGAAGTTGTAAGAAGCATTTAAATGTCAAGTATCCTTCATCTCGTTCATTCAAATACAGAATATTTATGAGGATACTGTTAATAAAGCATCTTTGCCTCTCTGACAGAGATTGGACTTAGGCAGAGTCTTTAACAGTGGAAAGGACTAAGAAAGTGAGAAAAGGATGTTTTCAATGAATTACTTTGAATTTCTCTTGCATGCCCTTTTCTTTCAAGGGTTTTGTGAATTGCTCCAGCAATTTGCTAAGTATTAAAGGGAACAATGAACAGGGCCCTCTTTTTAGCAAGACAAAGAAACAAAGGTTCTAAGATTTTTCAGATTGCTTCAAAAATAGCTTGATGAAGATGGACATTATAGCAAATGAAATATTTAACTAGAGTGACCCTCACTGAAGTGATGTCAAGGGTAGTAAGTAATACAATTGTCACATTGTATGTAATCACTCCTTTGTAAACTACTGAGGCACAATTATTTTAAGTAAATTGAAATGTCTAGTATGAACAATGCTGTTTTTCTTTAGCTAAAAATAGTAACATCAAATACTTATTTAATCTTTAAAATGTTGCAGACTTTTAACATCAAGACTGGATAATTTCATTCTTTTGGTTATATTCTTTCTAGCTAATATCTTTCCTCTGAAGCTTTCTTAGGATACAAGTATTTACCAGTTTCATCTCAAATGATGGAGAGTTGTTATCCACTTAAGTTGATTATCCCACTGAAAAGATTAAAGAGGTTTCATTTTTTGAATGGTACTCTTGAGACTTGGCTCAAGTGTTTGTGATTTGGAGTAGCTGCAAAATTGTTCTGAGAAATGTGATTCAAGAAAAAGCTTCTAAATTACCCAGACATCCAGGAAGCAGCTTTGGGTCCTGAGTTGCTCCTGCTGATGCAGACAGCAAATATTGCACTCCTTGTCCTGGAGTGGCAGCATGGTTTTCCACATGGCTCCTGGGGTTTTCCTTGCCATCTCCAGGGATATGTTAAGAAAAAGGTCAGGCAGATACCACATGAGTGTTCAGTGCAGTCAGGGCTTCCTGTGAGTCACTGAAATATAATGCTGGTGGTAAAGTCTTCCCCATAGATCTTTTCTTCTTAGGCTGCACTATCTGTAGGCTCTTTGGGTGGGATTTGCAGGTGCTGAGCCTAAACACCTCTTCCCTCAGAACTCTGGACTTCACTGTTATGTGCAGCCTCCCATATCCTTCATCTTTTAGCCCTGATGTTCCACTGGATTATTGCTTTTCAGCCTTTGAAAGATTTTCTTCTTTTCATCAAACATGAACAAAAATATTGTTGAAAGTGCTACACAGAGTCAAGGCTATCAGTGCTTCTATTTCATTGCCAGGTGTGCAGCACAGAACTGTTTAAGATCCATCAAGGAAGATGCTCAATTATTAGTAAATCTTCTCCTTGTATTTTCAGAGAGGAGTCCTCTTGTAGTATGTCAGCATAATTAAAAGAATATTGTTCTTATTTATTAATTATTCTAGAACTCTCTTTGCTTATGAAGCTGTTTCTACTCTTTTGAATCAAATTATTCATAAATAACATGTTTAGCACATGCTCTGGAGGAAACCAAGCCCTTTAAGTCAAGAGCTGAATAGTGTTTTGGCTTTGGTCTAGTACCCAGTGTCAATGCCTGTGAAATTGCCTGAAAACTCTTACAATAAATTTCCTGAATATATCCACAGCAAGCTGGAAAACAGTGTTGTCTCAGATAGATTTACCAGGGACTAACTCCTCACACTGCCCTGCTCCCTTTGGCAGCAGGAATCACAGCTTTGACCTTTGACTGTAAAAGAAAGAAAGAAACATCACTGCTTGAGCTTGGAAATAAAGAAAAATCTAAGTGACAACCATCATAGCATTTGATACTTTCTTTTCTCAGAGGCCCCATCATCAGTGGAGAGGTGAAGTACCAGTCTACAGAGCAAGTTCTGTTACCACAGAAGAGTCCCTTGATGTCATTCTGGGGACTCCATCTGAAGGAAGGACATGTAGCTGCTACAGTTGCTCAGTAGAAGAGATTTCCCTTTAAGGATCATGGGGAATACGTGGACCAGCAGCTCTCCCTGAACCTTTGCCCTTGTCTCGTGGACTTTTTGTGATTCCTGTTTTCAAGTTAGCAGGAAATGTGCACTGAAAACAGTGCACATCAGCTGGGAAGTCTCTTCCCTGATGAGTACTGAGCTGGCAGCTTCTGAGCTTTCCGTGTCAGAAGCAGAGCTGATGATAAATGACCAAACTTGGAGTGTCTCCTCTCTACCTGTGCATCGCCACTGCCTTTGATAGCCCACACAGAAGGTCTGTGGGCTTTGGATGACTGGCTACAAAGGCCAGTGCCTGACCTTGATGAGCTTAACAAACCCAGATCTTCTGGTGTTTTAGTGTGACCCTGAGTTAGCGGGGCCCTTCTAAGCCCTGCTAGCTTGAGCCTTGCAATGTCCTGACTAATCAGATTAACCCAAAAAATTGAAACTTGTTCTTTCTCCTCACAGGTAAAGAATATCTTTTTTCATGAGAGAGATTATTTTCAAATACCCATTTATGAGCTTGGATTGAATAACTGGAAAACATTTATAGTCTCATTATCAAACAGAGAGATGAGCCATTAAAATGAAAATTTTTAGATAGCAGTGTAATTTGTTTGAAGTGCAGTATGTGCTGCTAGATTCTGAGGTTTTTCCAAAGAAGTTGAAAACATGTCAGATCCCAGCCTGGATCTGTATTTATCCAGATGGAAGTCTCAGCCCTATGTTACCAAAGCTTTTGTAAGCTTTTCTTACAAGCATATTAAACCCTAATGTTGCCATATTTCATTTGGCAATAATTATGTCCTTTGCCTCTGTTCTGGATAATATTTAGCTTTATCATCATTATTATTACTTACTATTGTTCTGCTGGGAACACTAGTTTGCATTTAATTAGGGATCACTTGCAAATAACCTTTATGGCCCTGATTCAGCAAACACTTCTAGCAGGTGTGTAATTTCAAAGCAAGTGAATGAGCCCATTTAAATCCCTGTGGCTCATATCCTCAGTTATATTTTGTGCCTAGCATCCACTGATTGCATGAATCCTACACCTAGAAAATGCCTGCATGCAGATTGGGACTGTAAATGTTGTTCCAGCTCCATGACTTACCCTATAGGTGTGATGCTGAGGCCCCAAATTGCCAAGCATGTCATATCTTAGGTTAGCACCTTAAATGAGTCTAAAGCTGCACCTGACAATCCATTAGCATTGGACAGGACTCCAGGACTTCAAGACTTCTTAGAGGGGACAACTAAGCTTTTTGTCAGCTTAGCACCAAGTAAAACCCTCTATCTTGCATGCTTCCTTGGCCCTATATAAATTTAGGTAAGGGTCATCTGTACCAGAAGTAAAACTTGGCTAAATGACATGCCATGGAGCAGGGCATGCCAGGCACATTCACAATATTGTATAATTTAGTTGGCTGGTTGGAAATGCGTAATAAAATACAGGGTGTTTGAGTTATTACTTAGCTGCCTGTGTAATTACTTCTGTTTAATATTTAATTGTGTTGATCTTTCTGTCTTGTCTTTGTTGCACACAGAAAATAGGTCCCTCTTTTTGTCTGTTCACAAGCACTGGGCTGCTGCATAGTGGGCTCTGTGGATAATCTTCCTGATTGTTCAAATGTCACCGTAAAATATTTAGCGTCTTGATAACTCTAAAGCTATCAAAACAGATTGGATGGTAACAATTAAAATTATGCTAACATCACTAAAACAGATATAACGGAGTGATGCTTGTTAAGCACTTAATGATCCCTTTCTCCAAGGAATTCTATTTCTTTATGCTTCCTGATTGCTTTACTGCATCCTGCAGGTTTTTGTGCACTGCTGCTCTGTGTAATACATATTCAGACCCTTCTCTGCAGCTCTCATCATGCCAATCAAGTATGCAAATGGGGGTCTGTATGACTGTGTGATCAGAATTTCTTGGTTGTTTGCAAGCCTGTAAATAATGGAGTGAATAAGGATCTGATGTGTAACAGTATAAAAGTAATCAGACCTTGTATCTGGCTTCTAGTAAACATCAGTATGGCCCTGATCCAACTGCTGCTGTAATCAATGGGAGGTTTTTATTGACTTTAATGGGAGTTGAATTAGGCCTTGTCTGTGGTTTGGAAATTCAGCTGCAGATACTGGGGCTGATCCTTGGTTGGTGTAACCTTTGTGCTCCTGGCAATCAGACAGACGATCTGACTGACCCTGCTGAGGATGTGGCAGGCACCCTACCCTGAACTCCTGCTCTTGCCCCACACACACTCCAACTTTCTGGGAGGAACTCTGTGATTCGTTTCATTCAGCTACTCACTGGAGAGCTTAAACGGCTCTGTGAACAGTGTTTAAAATGTGCAATTATCTTTGAAAAAATGTTTCACTTGAAAGGGATTCTGATAATCATTATTTTGAACTTTAGTAGTTTGCCACTTTTGTTGTTTATAAAGGAACAATATCTGTTCCTCTTACTTTGACTACAAGGGAAAAATAAGCCTAATTAGCAAACCCAAAAATTAACTAAGTTGATTGGGAAAAGCAGTTCTTATGAATTTGCAGATATTTCCCTGCAAATGCTGTTATGAAATTTTTTAAAGGTTTTATGAAGTGTCCTTGCTTTAGAGCTTTGTGGGGATAAATGGGTAGAGAAGATAGTAACTGTGGATGAAAGGATCTTTGAATGTAGCTTTGTGGATCATCTATGCTATGAACCACTTAGAGCTGTGATACCCTTCCTGTTCTTAAGTACTAAAATGAATATAAAAGACCCTGTAAAATTCTTTGTGCTGATTCTTATTCTGGCTTCTCTGTCTTGAATGGATATAGAAAATACATCCTTTGGGAAGTCTTCTGGCCAGGCTTGAAAGCATTCTGGATTGATATTCTGGAGCAGCTCCAGGAATGCTTGGCCAGCATGTGATGGCAACAGCACCTACCCTGAAATTCAGGAAGGGAAATGTGTGCCTACCTCTGAGTTGTGTATGTGTTTATAGGCTTGCTCCTCAACAGTGACAGTCAGCACAGTGCTGTTTCCTTCAGCGGGGTGATGCTGATTTATGCCACTGGAAATCTGGGTCTCCAGCTCCTTATGCATACACAGGATTTCAGTTCATGGTGATATTTAAGAAATAAAGCCAAACTCAGCCAAAACACTGAGAAGAACTGAAGAGGGGTAGAGTATAGCCTGACAGATCTGCAGAGCAAGTAAGGTCGTAGAGATGTGTTACTTTAATTAAACATCTGTGCATTGTCACCAACTCGTGTTCTGTAACTCTACTGGTGAGTGGAAGGATTCCCCAGTGATTCTGTTTACTTTTTGTTCATTCGTATTTGGGCTTATAAATTGTTTGAAAACAATTTAACTCTTCACATAGAAATTTCATACAGATGGAGGCTTCTCTGTGCCAGAGAAAATACAACCAGAATTTACATTGCAGTGTTGATTTTACAGTCCTGAAGTGTGGAAGCCTCCAGAACTGCCTGTTGCTAATGTGTGGAGCAATTCTTCCACTTGTTTACCTCCTTGTTTTCCACATTATTTTTACCAGACAGATATTTTGTTGCCTCACATCTGTTTCCTGGGGAGGAGTTCATTCTCTTTCCTATCAGCTCCCAGTGTCTGTTTGTCTTTCACCTCCTTGTGGGACTCCGCTTAGTACCTCTCCCTGACTCAGTCTGTTTGGTCTTGCTCTGTTACTGTTAAAAGTTCAGACCACAAAGACTTTGCCCTTGTCATCTTCATGTGCAATTAGCACAGACTGCCAGACAGTAGCTGTAACTCCTACTGCTGCTAAGGGCACTGGGAGCCTGGCCATCGAGTTCAGGGGGGTTAGCGTTTGGGCACATTAGAGCCTTTCAGTGCAGCGTAGCCTACAAGTAATTTAGAATATTAGATGGACAAACATGTCATGATTAAGTCCTTAGGAGTCTGTAAGAAGCTGTTTTTACACAGCCATTCCTGGTGTGTTGAGATTAAATGTCCTGTCAGACTGGACGTGTGTACACTTCCAGGCGTGGGCTGACCTCTCCAGTAGCTGTAATTAGAAACAATTTTCAGATTTATATGGTGAGTTTTATTTAATAGTCTGCACATACAATCCACCCAGAGAAGATATTTTTTTTCTCAAATACAACTTGTTCTCTCAAATGCAACTACATCTCCAGCTGTCTTTAGAGTGCTCTGCACTGTCTGTGAGAGTCATAAAATAAATGCAAAGCTTATAAATTCACCTTTTTCCAGTTATTAAATGTGCTTTACTCATTCCAGCCTGTTGCTGTGGAGATAGGTACAATATAAGAACCTTGGCACTATGACAGGCAATTAAAATACCAAGATGTTTAGCCATGTATGAGTATTTTCACACAGTGAGACCTCTAAGCTTAGCCTGCCACTGACATTGTTAGTTATTGAATCGATTGCATGAGATGAGGTTGACAGGTGTAATTATATATTTCTATGGTCATTATGTATGGCCTGTCATAGAGACCAACATGCCTGTAAATTTGCACTCATTTAGTAGTCATTTATTGAGAGAAGTATTGAAGTTGGCACGCCGTTTACAAGGGAAGGAAATGTAAAACAAAACAGAAGTCCATTTTGAAATATAATTGATTCATTAAAACATTGACCATTACTTGCTTTTAGTACATGGAAATACGTCTTTCCATATTTCCTACAGATATCTCTGTTATTTAAGCATGTTCTTGCACCCTGATTTTAACAAAAGAATAAAACTTGTGAGTTAATGGGAACCTTGGTCTCAGGTCTTCAGCTGCCATATCCTGGAAGAAGTTATGGAGCTTGCTGGGACCAGCTGAATTTGGGGCCACTTTTAAATATCTGGTTTACTTGTTAAAACAGCAGAAAATCTTTCAAAATAAACTTTTCTCTGTGCAAACACTTCAGCACCATCTTCTTCTTTGCTATAACTGTTCTTCAGAGTGTGTTAAAAATTGTACAGGTATTTTTGGAATATTTTGAGGTGAGACTTGAGCTGTTCCTGAAATTCCTCATTCACTTTTCTAGATAAAAATTTCTCTGTGTAGTGACATCACCTGGAACTTCGCTATATTATTTTCCATGTAGTTCTCCAGGGTGTTTTGTACCACCCTGGTGATATGAATGAAAAACCTCTGGTTTTCTCAAAATGAGAGGAGGCAGAGAGAAAGTAAACCTTGCACTCAGTTTATTAAGAGATCCTTGAACTTTGGCTGAAGTTAAGGAAGAAATTTGACTTATTTTCCTTAGCCACAACTCTCTGCAATACAACCATTACCTTATTCACAGCAGTTTTGATGTCTAAGATAGATATATGGCATGGTGGGGTTTTGGGTGAAGTTTTTGTTCTTTTGTTTCTTGGATTGAGGTTTTTTTTTTGTTTTCCCTTTCTTTCTATTGCATGGTCTTCCTCTCATCCCCCACTGTCCTTTTGGCCCACCTCACATCTTGAAAGCTGGTCCTGTAAAAATAAATTTGGGTTAGTACTGTCTTTTGCTTCATTCTAAAGACCAGACTGTCAGCACTTTTTACAATAGCAATAGATGTGAGAATAGCTGCTGCTTCAAGATGGGAGTCTCATTTTCTTTGTTATTGTGGTGGATTAGCCAAATTATGAATATTTAGAAAACTGTCCCTTGGAATCAGTAATTAAACCAGGTTCAAGCTCTGAAAAGTGAATGCAAATCCATTTATAAAGTTTCATCCCAAAGTTTGGAAGAATTTTTTTCCCCAGTCTCATCTGCCTAACACATATTGGTCATAAGTTTTCCAGTAGGAAGCATTTGGGTTAATATCTGGCTTTCTAATCATGTGCTTGGAAGGACAGCTTTTGTTGCTGTTCCAGAAAACTTCCCAAGCGTGCAGTAAAATGCTTGCTGTTCCAAAAAAAATATCCTGAATAAAGTGATGTCTGGTGAATTGCGTTTTTGTTGTTCTATCACTAAGCTTGAGTTTGGGGGCTTTTTTCTTTTTTTTTTTTTTTTTTTTTTTTGTCTTGCAATGAAATTCCATTCAAGTAGAAGAATATTTGATGTTGGAAGAGGTCTCTGGAGATCTTCTGTTCAATCCCTGCTCAAAAGGGGGTGAATTGGAGCAGGTTGCTCAGGACCATATCCAGTTGGGCTTGGAATATCTCCAATGATGAGGAAAGTTCACTTCTTTAGGAGTCCTATTCCAGTGATCAATCACTCTTACATAAAAGTTTTTCAAGTTTAAATGATATTTGCTGTATTCTGGTTTGTGCCCATTGTCTGTCTTCCTTTCACTAGACACCATGGAGAAGAGTCTGGCTCTGTCCTTTCCTCCTCCCATCCATTTATAAAATTGAGTAAGATCCCCCTCAAGCCTTCTCTCCTCCATGTGGAACAAAACCAGCTCTCTCCACTTCTTCTATGACAGATGATCCCTTAAACACTGTCTGGGAGCCCAGAGCTGGACCCAGCACTCCAAATGTGGCATCACTTGTGCCAAGCAGTGGGGAAGGATGACCTGCTTCCACCAGTCAGAAAGACTCTTCCTCATGCAGCCTGTGCTGTTCTTAGTGCCTTTGCAGCAGTGGAACAGTCTGTTAGCTCAGCAGAGACCAAAGGTAAGGACCTTTCCAACAGACTTTGACTTCTGGTTTGGAGTTTAGGAAAAGACACTTCTGAAAAAATTCCTATTGCCGTGATAGGTACCCTGTCTGAGCAAATCAATGCAGGAGCTCCCACTGATTTCAGTGTGGCTGGATGTTAGCTTTCCACTAGTGTTCATTCTTTCTTTTATCATTTTGGGATCCCAGGTAAACGCCGCCCATAATTTTCAGTTTGATCCGGTGATTTTGTTTTAATCCTACATAATTGGCCTTTGTCTGTCTTGAAGTTGAATTCTGTGTCAGTTGAGCATTGCTGCATTTCTTTAATCTTATTTTTAAGTGATATGTGTTTATTTTAAAGTAATTAAAGGTAAGTAATACTTTTACAGAGACTATATAGAGGAAAAATACCCCTTTTCTATGTGATTGAGAGACCAGTTATTCAGTAAAGTATTATAGCTTTGTACAAGGCTCTGTCCTGTCGAGGAGTCTTTCCCTAGTGACCCTCCGTGAGAGGGTCTGATTGCAGCAGTGGGGTTTTATGAACACTTTGGAACTAAAAACTCACTGTGATGGTGGTGCTGGGTCAGAGCACAGCTGCAATAACTCCATTTCCAGCCCATGTGCACTTGCAAAGCCTGGAATCTTTTCACTTCCCTGGTTTCACTTGTGCACCAGCCCTTCTCAACCCTACAGTGAAGGATTGCTGTGCTGCTCTCTCTTGCCACTGCTACAAGTTCTTCTAAACAATGGGAGGAAACGGGATTACTGGGAGGAGCTCATGTGTTTTGCAAAGCAGTAAGTGCATTTCTTCTCCTTGCCTTGCCCTCCTGGCCACACTGGTAGCTCTGTGGGGTTTTTGAGGCTTTTTGTTCCTGAAGCTGATGTTTCACTTCCCAGTGTTGTTCCAGTGCTGCAGTTCAGAGGGTGTCCAAGCATCCTTGTCTTGAATTAGCTGTTGGTACAAATGCCACAGCAAATATATATTTTGGATCAGCATAAAGACAACCAGACTTCTTGAACAGCAGTTGCTGGAGGAGACTTATAATGCCTTCAAACAGCTGTAATTGTGATTTCTGTTTTCAAAATATGTTTTGAGAATTTCACTATTATCTAATAGACTACATTCATCCTTCATGAAATTACATCAGGACTAAATATAGTCTAATATATTATGCTACTCTTTGCCAAGGATGTCTCTAGCAAAAGTACTCTGCAAATCTGGGAAAAGAGGTTCCATCATAATCAATTTGGGTTTTGTCTTCTACTCACAGGATTTGCTTACAAGAACCACTGTCTGACACCAAGCTGCTACGTGGGTCCTTCATGCACTGTTTCAGAAGATTATGCTCAGCAGACAGGAATTGCAAACTTGTGGCAGTTTTCTTTAAAAGTCAGGAACTGTATGAATTCTTTCATCTTAGTGGTAAGTGTGACACTGTCAGTAAAGGCAGGGACAGAATTCAGTAAATAGATTCACCAAAGGCAGTGTGTTGAGAAGGGGTAATGCAACAGCTGCTGCTTGGAATTTCCAAATCCGTTAGCTGTGGCAAAATGAATTTAGGGTGAAATCATGCTCAGAAGCAGTGGTCTGAATCCTCATTTTAGGTTATGTTAGGAAGAAGGGAGTAGTAAGGACCTGAGGAGGGGAGCAGCCCCCAAGGAGAAAAGGAAAGGGAAATGGAGTTGTGAATCCAGGGGGGCTCAGAGGTAGGTATTTTGAGTTCAGGCTCCGCCAACAGAGCAAGTGGGACATTGTTTTCTATATCAGTGTGATGCTCATGTATCCCTTCTAAAATATGTTCCTATAATGCTTACAGAATAACACTGGGGGGCTAAACCACTGATGAAGGAGAAAGCCTAAATTCTGAGCCCAACAGCCTAAAAAGATTTATGACCAAGCTTTCATTTCCCCTCTGGAGTTCATGTGCAGCACAAGGGGGCTGAGGAGAGGAGCGGGTTAGAGATCTCTGATAGGGCAGTGGTGGGTGAGGTGCTGATGGGTTTCAGTGGAACCGTCTGGAGGCAGGCTCTGCCTGCAAAGTGCAGGGTGGAATCAGTCATCTTTTGAAAAGAGGTGAGTTGGGAGATCAGGGGCTGATGAATGCCAGTGCCCTAAGGTAGACCTGAAAATTTATAATGAAGAATTGCAATGGACATGAGGGAAAAAGGAAGGGTGCATCTAGTGGTGCTTCCTGGCATTGTTTGTTCTGTGTGTTTCATTTGCTCCAACAATGTGCCTCCCTGGTGTTATGACAAACTGCTTCCTCTGGGCAGCTTGGCTGTCTCTTCCCAGATGGACTGCACACCTCATTACCAAAGAGGGGGTACTGTATTTTCCTAATTTGCAGTTTTAATGTCCTCCTGGATAGCCCTAAAACCAGTCAAGCCCTGCGTGGAGGACAGCAAATAGAGCACAAGCCTTCACAGGCCAGTCAGGACCACACATGCACTTACTGTCACCACAGTATGGCCAGCCCAGAAGCAGCAAGGATATTTACTCGAGACAGGACATGAGCAAAGGGCAGAATTTGCTTTTCCCATATACACTCACTTTCTGTTTTCATACACTATTTATTTCTGACTTTAAAGCAATTCCTTGGGTTTTGTTCTGGCCTTGGCCAGGTGGCTCCAACTGCTCCTGTAACTCCTGTTGCTGATGTTCTAACATGATATGGCCATAAACTGGATCTTTCTTTTCTTTTAATGTACCTCTTTAATTGGTCTAAAGACTAAACTTTTGAATACCATTGCTCATTTGCACACTGAACTCGAGGGTAGAAAGCAAGTTTGCTTATTTAATATTTGCTTTGATTTGGTGATTAGTCATTGCTCTTAATTATTCTTTACCATTTCCACATGAGTAATCAGGAAATGAACTGCTGTCTCACACTTTCAGCAAGTTAAAAAGAGCCTAACTATGGTATTTCCTTATTGACTTTTTACTTGCCCCTGTGCAGAATGTTTTAAGATGTCTCCCCTCTTGAGTCGCCCACCTCACAGCTTGAGTAATGCCACAGCTTTTAAAAATGTTTCCCTTCTGACTTGCCGAGGTGATGAAGACAAGTAAAGTCATCCAGCATAAAAGGTATACATGAACAAAACATGTATTGAAAGTGTGGGTCAAGTTACAATCCAAACAAGAAAAATATTAGAACCAGTTTTGGAGACTGAGGAGACCAGTCTTGTGGTACACATCTGCAATGAGAAATAATACCATCCTGGGATCCTGTGTGATGTTTATACACTGATAGCAAATCCTCTTAAAAAAATAAAAATAAATGGCTTGCTGCCCCTTTTTCTGCTGATGTTTTCCTTTCATCTTTTCATTCCTTTTCAAATCGGTAATGATTGTAAATCGCTCCTCGCCACAGAAAGTGCTGTTTTCCAAGAGCAGTGATTTGATTCTTATAATCTTATTTATTAGTTAAATTCAATAAGTGCCCAGCCTATGCTCTAAATGCTTTTAAAAATACACTAATAAACAGGCCTTGATTGCTTTTTGATTGAATTGCAGATAACTCACTGACGATATATAAATATCATTAAGTTAATCAGCCTTCCCACAGAGGTGCTTCCAGTGCAGACTGTACTGTGTCTGAAGATGAGCATGATGGTGGCCTTCTCTGTACTCCTGCAATCTTGGGCTTTTGGGGCTTTAACACACTGGTTGGCTTCACTGCAATTACTTGACTGATAGGGTGTTGTGATGGAGATTTATTTGTGCAAATAGTAAGTGTTGCTGGAGTTGGACCAGAAACTGCTGGGGCTGGTGTAATCCGTGGTGCTGAGCAAAGAAAAAGGGTATGCAGATTTTTTTCACTTAATGTACTTTTTCTGCGTGTTTTCAGATGTGAATCCTGGTTTCTTTGAAGTCATGGCCATTTTGTCTTTAAGGGTTGGGACCTGGGCACTGCAAAGCTGAACTGGAGTCATCGCTAGACACAGCATAGCTGAATTTGCAGCACTTGTATGTGTACCTCATTTCTGGGGGTTTGAAGAGAGGTCAGTAAAGAACTGAGTGGAACTATGATACTCCTGTCAGGGCTAGGAAAATGCCCAGGGAATATCCTACAAGACTCTTAGCTTAGCCAGCTGTAGAGTGACACAGCAAGAGGGAAGGCCCAGGAATTCCTCTGCATTACACCAGAATGTTTTAAAAGGCTCCTGGGCTTTCTGTAAGGCACAAGGCAGTATTTTGTGTTTGGATGACACAATAGCCACTGACTTCTCCAGAAAGTGACATCGTTTGACCCGTGCTGGAGGTCAAAGCAAATGTAACACAGGCAGACCACATACCACAAAGGTGATAATCGCTGGTGTTCGCAGCATGGGGTGAGGTAATAGGAAAACAACTTCAATGTTGTGTAGCTTTCTAAATCTTATAGCTCCTGAAAGATTACATCACTTCTAAAGGAGAAGAAATAAAGTACTTTGCAAAGGTTGTTGTGTTTGTATTTTCTTTTAATAGCAAAACCTAGATGCTGTCTTGCATTTATTGTATTATTTAAGTCGGTGTATTACTGGCATGATATTGCTTCTAAAATCTATTCCTAGTCGGGTTACCTTAGTCTAATAAAGAACTTCAGTAATTTAAAATCAAAGGGAATCCTTGTTTAACTGGCAAACAGCAGAGGGATGAACTCTTAACATCACTCTTACATCCCAACTTGAAATGGAAAGGCAGCTTATGAGGCACATGGGCTTATGTGTGAGTTGAGAGTAGGCTGGTGCTGGAGCTGTGTTCCACTGATAATACCTGTTAATCCATCTTTTGAACTGAGACTTTCCTGGTTGTGCATCAAACCCTGTGACTTCCTGTAGGTGACATAATACTATCCTGGCAATTTGTGCTCTGCAGCAAAGGTGACCCCCAGGTAAGACCAAACTTTTTAGTTTTAAGGTTGAAGTTTCAGTGTGACTCTGACTTGCTGAGAACTGGAAGTGCTGTCTTCCTACTTCTGATTTAAGGGCTGGTGACTTCCACTTCAGATGGTTTGGATGTGATGGCAAAAGGCTAATACATTCTTACAGCTGCCTTGTCTTGCTGCCGAGGTGGGGTGTAATTGGACTAGTTTTTCAGTGGTTCAGATGTCAGCTGGATGTGGGCTGAAGTTCACTGCTATGATTTATTTCAAAGGTTTCCAGAGCTGGGCTTCTGGGCCTTATTTAGGTATTGAAGTCAGTTCAGTGTGGTTTGGGTTTTTTGTTTGTTTGTTTTTTGCTGTTTGTTTGGTTTTTTTGTGGGTTTTGTTTGTTTGGTTTTGTTTCTGTTTTTTTTTTCCTAGTGTATTTGTAGTTGATTCAAAGATCTGGGGTGAAATACTGGGAGGTGAGTGACCTTTGAAGCCCTAGTTCTGTGTACCTCATGTAGCAGGGCTGGAAGGATTTGTCCTGATGGTTGAGAAGAGTGTTTCTCAGGGCCTGGACTTAATGCTTCTCTCAGCTTCTTACTAGTTTAAAATTAGGAACTTTGAGCACTTTAATTTCTAATGTGTTTTTTTATCTGACTTGAAAATATGACTGCAAACCAGCCACTCTTCTTTTTTATTTTTCCCTAAAGGAAAAGGGAGCTTTTAACATGCTCTCATGTGGCTCTGATTTACACTAGAATTTGCAAATTAAGGCTGGTGTGATTCTAATCTACTGCTGTGCTCCTTTTGGGAGCATGTCTTGTGCACATGTGGCATGGGAAGATCTGGTGGCTCTTTCTGCTTGAGGAAAGCAATGAATGGCAGCAGAGTGCTTATGATCTCCCAGCAGACTCAGAAAGGCAACAGTTTGCCCATTCTTATTTAGAAGTACTCTTTACAACCATTATAATTGCAAAATACTTTTTTTTAAGAGAGAAACAAATGTTCAGAAGAGAGATAAAACAGTTTAATATAAAACAAAAATGAAACTTAGTTCTATTTTATATCTATCTGTTGAAAATTGTACTTGCTACTTTTAAATTCTTTTGAAACAGAGAAATCAATACGCCAGGCTAAGAATAATCCAAGAGGCACCCAACTCTGGGGCTTCTCCTGGTGATAACATCTCCCACCTCTTAAACCTGGAGACATATACCATGAATTCTCCCAGCATAAGTTAATTTGGACCTTCCCTGATCAGTACATAAACCTTCCAGTTGAGGAAAAAAAAATAATCTAAAACTTCAGAGATTTCTATCCACATTGTGTAAATAGAAATTAAATATTTTTCACAGTATTGCTTTTAACTTTTACAGTGAGAAATGCTCCCAGAACCAGAGGGCAGGATCTCACACGCAACACAGCTTTTTCTTTTTCTTTCTCATTTTAAAATGACTTAGATAGTTGCAGGGAATAGCTTAAAGAACACAGATTAATGGAAACAATATATATGGCATGTGGCTTAATGTACCTATAGGCTCCTTTTTAAGGAGTAAGAGCTAAATAAAATTGGTGTAAAACACCAAGTGGAGAAGCCCTCTGTGCCTCACCTTCCTTCATGTTAACCCAAGCAGCCTGGGGCTCTGATCTAGCTGCACAACTGGGTGGTTTGTCTTGTCCTAATCCTGCCTTACCCAAAATGAGCTTAGTGACATCAGCAGAGCAGTCAGCAAGGTGTTATCCAGTGGCTTGGATGCTGGTGTGTGGCTTGTGTAAGGAGTTGGGTTGCTTTGATTTGTTTTTCCAAACAGAAAAAGAATTCCCTTTGAAATGCTGGGGTTTTTTTCAGAAGGACACTGAAATACAGCACTATCTCTGTGTGATCAGCAGCCACAGTAGCTTTGGTACCAAATTCTGATGAAAAACAGATTTTACTGCAACTGATCCACTACTAGAAATGTGAATCGTATCTCTTTCTTCCAACCCTTTTTTCATACCCTTTCTGGCTCTGCATACTATTATCTTGGTTGACAAATACCCTCAGACTGTATAAAATGAATGCTTTATGGGATTTGTGGTGCAGCTTTTAGGAAATAAAAAGCATATTTTTGCATCATCCGTGCAAAGTACGTGCCTAGATATGGACGGATGAGCACGTGACGTTTGCACGTGTTTTAAACATGTACATGAAACTTGATAAAAATTAATTATCTGCCTTGAGTGTGGTGCAGGGGTGTGTTTACACTGCACAGTGATGGAGTCTGTAAGGAGGGTGGTGTTAGGGAATCTGGAATTCCCTCTGCTCTCCTTATTCCTCTGGAAATGAGTCGGTATTGATGGCAGTCCTACCAGCATAGGGGTAGGGGCCAAGTGCTGCACATCCTCTGCTTCTTTCTGCCCATTTCTGGTCTCTGGATGAACTCTGTGGTGCTTTCTTTTGCTTCTCTGCTGTGATAGGGAAAGATGACACAAATTCATGGATGAGGATTGTGCATGGCTGTGCTCCAAGTGACCTGGTGGCTTTCCTCACACTGAGATGTTCTGGTGCTGTCTAGGCCAGCCAGTTGGATTTGCTGAGTCCCTTTGAAACTAGTGGTCCTATGCACTATTTTACATAATTATCCATGCTTGAAGAGCCTAAAAGTTGTTTTGTAACTACAAGCTGTAGTGGGTGCAAGTTTTTAAAGATGTGAGTTAACCTGCCTGGTTTTCAGTGTTTTCTAATGAAAGAGAAGTCTAAGAGATCTTTGTGGATGACTAGAGCTTATTCAGGTTCTTTATAGCTCCCTGAAAACAGAGGTAAAAATACTCATGTTTTTCAATTTTTTGTTTATTCATTTTATATTTATTATTTAATTTTATTTATTCTCCATATGTAGCTGACTAAACATGTGTTCTTATAAAGAATCAGCATTTTTTGTGGATTTTTTTTTGTTTTTCTGTTATAAAAATGGTGGGAGTTTCAAATACTTTCTGAGCCAAAGGTCTTATTTGACTTTGTGACCTGGGTGTAATTTAAAGTGAATTATGATATTCTGTGACTTCTTAGATTTTGGCTCATAGTCTTTAGATGCTTTCATTCCTGCACCTGTCATCCATTAGGAGACCTCCTTCTGTGATCTTTCATCATTCAGAATATATGATGATTTTCTTAAACACTTGAGCTAATTGGGAGTGACTCTTGCTTTAAAATATATGACAATATTTGTAAATAGCAGACATTAGCCAGGCTTGAAATAAGTACAGACAATTTGACAAAAAATTGTTAAATTTGACAAAATTGTTAAAAAATGCAAAGGCATTATGCCTCTAAATGACTTACAAAAGTAGCCTGTTGTACACAGGACAGGCTAAGCCCACTGTGTTCTTTGAATAGCTTGGTGGTACAGTGTCAAATGCTCTTCATTACAAGAGAGAGATCTATTGATGTCAGTCCTTGTCCTTCAACATGCTACCTGCCTTTACACTTTAATGGCAAAGTGCACTGATTATAGTGTTTGATAGTTTGGTAAAAAGAGCACAATTTTAGTATAATATGAATAAATCCCTCCTAATGTGAGATCCCAATTACTGTGTGTACTGCTCTGTGTAATGACATGAAGAGATGGAAACGAGTTTGTGTCCTTTAAAATCAAGGGAAATGTGAGAATACACGAGTCCCACAAATGTTTTCATTAATTGAAATAGCTGCACATTGCTTCCTGTTGGAAGTCAAGCTCAGTACTTGTTGTTTTTATACTTTCTCATAACCTAGCTTGAATTTCCATAGTCACATCACAAGAGAGTTCTTTCAGAACCTTGAGTAGATGGTTGGAAACTCAGAAACTAAGAGAGGCATGGTTTTGGTTAGAGTAGTGATGTCCACACAATGTGAACTCATACATGGTTTTAAAGAAAAAACCATGAAGAGGTGAACCATAACATCTGTCATGCCTAGGTAGAAAATTCTGCGTCAAACATTGAATTGCATCCTTAAATGTGATGTGGGTTTAGGCCAGAGTTTACGTCTCTAATGGGCTGTATTGCTGTGTAGGTATGACCTTTTTCAAATGCCACAGGACTCTAAAAATGCCACCATTCCCTGGTGGATTTTCCTTGGAGATTTTTGTTAGCTTTAAGGAGTAAGATGTGAGGATAAAAATCTTATTTAAAGTTTTTGAAGGTGCAGGCCAATCTAAAATAGAATTGTGGAGAGGATCATGTAGCTGGTAACAGAATAGAAATCTTAAAGTTTATTCCCTTGACAGAAATATAGGAAATTTTTTGGAAGGTGATTTTTGACCCAGTAACTACTATGTCTCACTTGTGAAAGAGTATTTATGGACTCTTAAATACTTGTATCACTTGGCTGCTGTACACACAAACTGATTCCTCATGCTAAAAAAAAAATCCTTTCTTGAACTTTCTTCATGGTTAAAGTGCTATTCCCTAATCAGATATTCCTTCAGCCACCATGCCCATGGAGTTCCCTATGAGAAGTCACAAATAGATTTATCATTTCTGGATTTTTTTATGGGAAGAGTCATTAACTTGATTACTAATGAAGCCAAAACATGCAAAACTTTTTCAATTGTGTGAACCAATAATAAAAGTTTTGCAAATAACTAACTTGTGTCTAACCCAGATAAAAAAGAAGCTGAAGACTGAAACCACAAAGCAAAAATTTTTTTATTGGAAAAAATAGCTGATACTACAAAAGAGCTTATTGGAAAAAAATTGCTTGAGTGGTGATTTGTTGAAGATGACGTGTATGGAATTAGGAAGTGAAGTTGGTAAAGTGAAAAAAGCTGCTAAAACTGATGAAACCCCAAAAGTATTTGCTGCACTATAGCTGATGGTCCAGAGTTTTATCTCCTGTGACTCCAGCTGTGGAAAAAGTCCTTCAGTGAAACACATGGTGCTTTCTACCAGCAAAGGAGGATATCCATTTTGAGGGCTGAGAGTAATGGAGTCCAGCGATTACTCCATAACAGAAAAAGACTTTAAAGCTTGAGCGATAAACAGCCTTAAATGTGTGTTTTTAGCAGATGTATTTATTTGCTCTGTGTCTTACTGGGGGGCTGGTTTGGCCAGCCCTTTGGCAGCATATGGGTATATGTGCCACAAATGAGATGGTATTCAGGGAAAGGCACCATTCCAGATCAAACCAGCATCCTGGAGGCTCCCCAGAACAATCCCATCATTCCAGGCTAGCTCAACAAGGCCTGGATGCCCTGTGAGTACAGCTGGGACACCTTGAGGGTGCTTCCTGTTTACAAGGTGGTAACCTTGTTCTTGGCTAAATAAACACTTGAGCGTTTGGGTTTATGCAGCCTGTGTTACAGTTGTTAACAAGAGACACCCCTGAGCTATACAGTGGCTTTAGACTGTGATCAGATCTTTTGCTGCTGTTTACAGGGTTAAACAGAGCATTGAGATGGCCTCATTGGCAAGGAGCATGGACCTGAGCACAAATCTCTCTGTGCTGCCACAGCTCCCTAAATCGCTGTGCCCAAATCGCTGAAGGCATTTTGGTACCTGATTTTATGAGGAGCTAAATGCAGCATATTGCTGCTTGCAAGGGCTGCAAGAAGATAAATGTGATAAAAAAGTAGAGGATGTCTCAGCTTCAGGTGGCATACCTGAGGCACCCAGATGGTTAGTTTTATTATATTGTGAGATCTGACAAATTTGCTGGAAGATAGTGTAATTTGAAAATGCAGTGTGAAATCATATAAGGTGCCGGAGGCAAGAGCTGTTGTGGGTCATTCTGGGTGCATCTCTTGTCTGGTTCTTGCTCAGGTCAGTGCCTCATGCAAGCTCTGTATGAACCCAGAGCCCTGAGCATCCTGAAGCTGTGTGAGCTCAGGGAATCAAAATTTAAGTCTATTTTCAAAAAGTGGCAATTTACATTAATTTTCAGACCAACTTTTGTGTTCTTAAAGGGGCCACTCGGCTTCCAGAAGACAAAAAGAGCAAAAGGCAGGAGGACTGGAATGGGATATGGACACAGAAGAACCAAACAGCTGCACGGAGTTGGGAGAGCAGTTTTCAAAGGCTAATTCTGCAGTCAGGGGAGATGGAGGTGCCAAATCTGTAACCTTTTATGTCATTGGGATGAACTGTAATGAGTTAAAGCCCTTTCATAGCGGGGCAAACTGAGCAGCTCTGGCTTTTGGCTGCTTTTGGCTATGACAGCTTTTAAGACAGCAGCTAACAAATCATCCCTGTAGTGCAGTGGGGCAGCAGGGGAGACTCACTGGGTTTGAAGCTGGGTTTGAAGCTTAAGTGACTCACATATGAAACACTATCTGCATAGCTGAAACCTCTCCTTCTGAGAGTTGTGACATGATCACACTTTAAGCTTGGTACTGTGCAAGAAAAACAGCTGCTCTGTAGTTTGCTGGTACTTTGGCACATATTTGGGATGGATTTTAGCAAGTGCAGTACCTGTATTTCATTGCACTGGTTCACGTGTTACGGTTTTGTTATTCATGTCCCACGTGCTCAACAGACTTAAAAGCAAGGCATGAAAATGAGACATCTTCCCATTTGGCTTGGACATTCATTTTCCAGCAGGATGCTGACCAAGTGATCTTCATTCTGAAACACACTGAGAGGTGCATAAGGTGATAGGCACTAAAAGCTGGGACACTAGGGAGTGGGAAAGCTTGGGACGTCTAGAAAATAATCAGCCTCCTCCAGAGGAGGACACTTACATCAGCAACAGTTGTGCTCTAAGTCTAAACAAAACATGTGCTTCTCTTTCTCTCTCTTTTTCTCTTGCCCTCCCTCTTTGCAGGCTTTAAAAAAAAAAGAAAAAAGGAACTGCTAATAGTTTAAAACAGATTTTTAGCCAAAATTTTTAAGAGCTGCAAACAGACTTACTGGCAGGTTTTCAGATCTCTCATGGCAATCGAAAGCAGCTGATGCATGTTTTGCAATCTATTTGCAGACTGCCAGAACTTATGACTCAATTAATAAAACAAATGTGCCTATCGACTGCAGCATAACACTTTTGACCTTAATAAAGTCCTAAATCTTCAGTGAATCTGTTTCAATATTTCAAATGTACACACAGCTAATATTTGCACTTACTTGCATGATAGTTTATTGCCTTGTCATGCTACTAGAATAGCCTTTGCTAAACTTCTGACCCTTGCCTGCACACACCCTTTCCAGATGACCGACAATTTGGAAAACCTTATCAGACAGAAGGTTACATTTCTGTGCCCTGTTACTTGCTATAACTTCTGTCTGACTAATTGTCACTTAGGGTAGGGCAAGTCAAGCTGCTCCCACTCCTTGCACAGTGCAAACACTGGTGACACAGGAGGTTTTGCCATCTCTGTGGCACCCTGTTTGCAGGACCAGTTTCTTTCTAATTCGGCAGAGTAGAGTGCAGCATCCCATCCTCAGGCCTGTGGAGGCTGGCAGACTGGTAGAAGACATCTGGCACTCTGTTAAGGTCAGTATGTTTGATCCTCAGCTTTGCAGGCTTTTCTGGAGCAGGGTGACCATGATATTTTAAGGCACTGTGGGAATATTCCCTGTCAACTCTGTGATGTTTCTGAGTTTGAAGCCCAGTCTCCAAACAATTTCTTTTGCCAGTGAGAGACGGGATCTAACCACAGACCTAGAGTAATGCTGACTTGTGTTTCTGTGCAGGTAGCTGTTGGCCTTGTGTCTGCTCTGAGAGCATTGAAGGCATTCAAGAAGGGTTTCTTGGCATTTTGAATAGGTACAGAAATGGAGTAAGAAAAGGTACTGCTTGGAAAGACACCTCCATGGTTTTGGGTGATTCGTGTGTTTTTTGTTACTTTCTGAAATGGGATTAAAGATTGAGAGGAAGGTACAGCTCTTGTACCTTCAGGTCCTGTCAGCCTCTTTTGCTGTTTTAAACCTCCTTCTACCTATGAGTGCTCAGCATGTAAAAGGTGAGGAACATCACTGATGTTCTTCTCTGCTGCATCACTTGAGTTCTGAAGTCATGTCGGTGCAAAGTGCTGAGGAAGGGTGGTTGGCCGAGTTGTTTCTCGAGATCCAGACATGTCTGCAGCAGGAGAGGGTACAGAAGTTTGTGCTTCCCCAGCTGCACCTCAGCCTTTCTCTGCTGTGCCCATGGAGCAGAACAGTGACTGTAGTTTCCCTAGGGATACTGCTGCCAGTCCTCAAGGCAGCAGAGGACATCTGAAGGGGAACACTGATGTGTTTGCTCCACAGCCTCTTCAGATGGAGGGTTTGTATGAACTTCTGGAAGACAACTTAATAACTGAGTAGTCAACATCAACACAGACTATTAAAATCTGAATTGTAGAGTATCCAGTCTCTCCAGGACTTTAATAAATGGAAAGATATTTCTTCCCAGGAGAGCTGAGCAGGCTGGAACAGAAAATTGAGTGTAGCAACGCTGCTGTCTACACTTTTCTTTGTCTCTTTCTGCTCATGGTAAGTGCTCTTCTTACAAATCTTCCACTCTAACTTTTATGCAAATATGTGAAATGGTTCAGCTTTCCAGGGATCCTTACAATGTCAACACAGTCAGACAGTTCACTGGGCTTAGTATATAGTTTTCTTGTTAACTTGTTAGACTGCTTAAAACTACTTCTACAAATATGAATTAGCTTTGTAGTCAGATCCTACGAACATTTTAATGGTCTGTTAAACGGGAAGGAAGGTGATTTAAGGATTGAAGGAGGAACCTAAATGAGTTGCAATACTGTGAGTTGTTTCACTGTTTTGATTTAAATCTCATTATTGCCTTTTTTTTGCACAGGATGAATTGAGAGTACAGCTCTCATAGGTTTAAGCTGACTTGGGAAGGTTGGGTGAGTTTGGCTCAGATTTAGTCTTTCAGGCTTGCTAAAACCAACCTCTTGCAATGTCCTTCCCTCCTTTTATTAAGGAAGAAGAGGCTGGGCAGTGTGCCATGGGTTTGTCTTTGGCTGTGCAGGATTTTCTTATGTCACTCTTTTGTCCTAAATTGTAAAAACAGCATGATCAGGAGTGATGGACTCAGCACCCCATAAGGCCAAGGAAATAGGTGGCCTGCAAAGAGTCTGCGAAGAGTTTGTTTCTTTCTGAACAAAATGGGGCAAAATGGAAAACTGGAAGCTTCAGCAACATCAAAGTGGGTTTTTTTGTTTTTGTTTTTATTATTATTATTATTATTTTAATTTTACTGAAAGAACAGTCTCATTTGAAGACAGGAAGAGAGGGTAGTTTAGGAGGCAAAACAGGGAGATGAACTTACTCTTTTACCTTGTTTTCTAGGAAAATAAGAGTTATGGTTATCCAGTACATAGGTGAGATCATACCATAATTCAGATCTGACAGGATTTAGTGTGTGTACAAACCCCACTGCTTCCCTATCCTCCTCCTCTGTATATTTTGAATGAGAGAACAGAACTCAGATGCATTTTGACAAGACTGGTTTCAAAAACAACAGATTTCTATATGTTTTGATAAAAGTGATATATAATTTGACATTTTATTATTTTTTTTTTTTAAATTAAAGCAAAAAGAATTGATGCAAAGTTAATTTCCATGTAAATTCTGAACACAGTGTTTCAGCCCCGTCTCCACAGGGCCCTTCTTAGGGATAAGGGACATTTGGGTGCCACCTCCCCCTCGAGAGGCAGCTGCCGTATGCAAATATTCGGGAGCCACGAGCAATGCTGCCCTCTCGTGCTGACACCAAAGGGAGCCGCAGGAGCGTGTTCCTGACCCTGCTCCCTGTGAGCCTGGTGACCGCGTGGATACAGCCCTGCCCGTGGGGTTACCATCTCCCTGTACAACAGTCTTTGTTTTACTTACTTTAAATAAAGGCAGAAGTGACCAGAGCAGGATGCTGAATGCTCACTGTGAGGTGTTACAGAGTTCAGTTAACCTAATCCCAGATCGTTCTTGCTTGAGGGAAACCTTGGTTCTGAAAAGAGAACAATAACCATTATCTTTTCTGTTTTAGCTCCTTAGCAACTTCGACTATAAGTCCTTTGGATCTCATAAATAGGTGTACACGACCAAGCACAGTGCATCCAGCTGGGGACTCCTAACAGTCTGGTAATTAAAATATAAACATTTGCAATGCAATGAATTGATTATACTGTCTCAGGCAGTTAAAACCTTGAGGTGGTTTAAAGGGAAGGGCTGAAGTATAAAATAAAATTGCTGCTTTTCAGATACAATAAGTCAAATCAGTCCTGCCAGTTGTAAGCTTCCATAGGTGTCTGCCTGGAAACTCCCTGAGCAACTCACTGCTTCATTTTTACAAGTTATGTTTTCCAGTGATCCTGAACTCTTCTTAAAAGCAGGCGTGCAGTAATTTATGTGCGTCCACGGAGCTGACAATTATAAATTTAAAATGGTATTTTACAAACTAAACAACTACTTAAAAAATCCCCTGAACTCTGTATTTAAAAAAAAAAAAAAGGTAAAAAGTCAAGCTTGATCCATAAGCTGACAATAGTAAGGAAATTCAGACATGAGCAGGGAAGTGTTCCATATGTTCTCCAATACCTAGGCACAACTGGGCGCCTCTTTAATGATGAGCTGAATGCTCCCTGTTGTTCCAAGGTACTGCAGAACATATGGCGTGTTTTCCCTCTTAACTGTGAATTTCCGTGCTTTTGTCAGTAGGTGTCTTAACTCTATTGTGTTTTAATATAGTGTTTGTGCCTCTGAGCACAGTCCAAATTTGATCTTAGGCAAACAGGAGGGTGGATACAGCTGTTGATTATCTCATATTCTTCTTGAAACTTTATTTCAGTATATAATCTATATCTACATAGACACACCTTGTAATTGTTAATCAACCCTCGTAGGGTTTAAAAATCATTTCACTGTGCTCCAAACTTAGCATGGATGATAAATGACCGTTTAGTTGCCAATATAGCACAATATTTCAATTTCCTGCCTTCACAGAGGTATTTCAAAGGTTGAATGGAGTTCATACTCACAGTATGTGTTGCCTAGAACTCTATGATCTCTTGCTGGCAAACTTTAACCAAAACCTTTTCAATTAACTAAACACATTCCTCGTGGAAGTCAGCCAACCTAAAGCTGGACAAACAGAGTTTCAGCAATGCTTCGCAGTAACCTCCCCCTGCTACTGACTCCGGGTAAGGAGTGAGTTTATTAGTTGATGTGTAAGTTCTGTGATTGATAAAAAGCTTCATGTAACATTGAACTAAATTTTGCTCTCTGACAGTTGTATAATTCCAGTGTAGCTTCCTTCAGTTCTGTTGGAATCCTGATTTATGTGGTGTAAACGTGAATGAAGTTTAGCCTGCAACCAGCAGAGAAGAAATCACACTAATGAAAGCACAGGGTACTGAGGTATTAAGTTTAACCATACTGGAACGGAGCCTGAGGTTTGGTTCTGGTCATATTTGGTAATACTCACATGGGGGATTTGTATCAGTAGTTAAGCTGTTGATTGCTGGAACTATAGGTAGAAAGGGGACTGAGGAATACCAGTTTCTTATGAAAAAGTAGGAGAAAAACCCTCTCACAGCTTTTCAAGTAAAAGAGAGAGCCTCTGCCACTGGAATTCCCTAAGAATAATCTTGAAGGAATATTCTGCATAAAATACTACTGTGTGCTTGCCTGGTGCCTCTACTCTTGTCTAGCACATCTGTTGTTCACTACTCTTGGAGACAAGTGACTGGGCTGGAGGGACCTTTTGTCTGAACTGGTGCATTTTTGTGCTCAACATGTGCTGCAGTGATAATCAGGAATATTTAAAAAAACAGGTTGTTCTAGAGACACAGACAGAACTCCAAATTTTCTTCATAGAAGTCCTTATTAAACTCACTTGCTTTGATCTGAAAATGTCAGCCCAAACAGCTCCTCATTCAAACAGTATCTCTGTCTGAATATTTGGGTGGAAGAGGACATGAGGATGTTCAATTGTGTGCATCGGTTGAGGACATGCCTGTGTCTCCCAAATGAACTGCTTATCACTTTTGCTCTCTCTTTTAGTGTCATAACCTGGACCTACCATGGCCTATGAACTCAGAGTGAGATGGTTGATCTCTTTTACCTGGAACTGGACAGGTAACCTGTAGCTCTCTCTAGAGGGCTCCCATGCAGTCAGGTTTGCTGACTCAGCACCGATTGGTCTCTGTGTCTTTATGCTAAGGCATGTTGTCATTATCCATTGATGCCAGAGGGGTTCCCTGTCCTTGTGTCCCCATGCATATACATGGACAGAAATGGTTTTCATGGAAGGCCACCATTTGGACCATGAAACATTGCTTAACTGTGTGTAGCAGCACCATGCAACCCCTTGTGTAACTATCCCTCATCCCAATGATTAACTGTGTCCTGACTAGCAGCTAGCTCAAATGGAAGGTTCTCCAGCTGCATAGCATCTAATTCAAAACACTGAAAAGGGCTATTTTGCATCTATTTTTCACTTTCTGTACTTTCCTGTTTCATTCCCTGTCTTAACTTGATGCCTCTAGATGCTTCTGGCTTGTCCCACCCAACCACAATGATTGTCCTGCATCTTTGTCCCAGGAATGTTACCTGTGCTGGTTACTACAGCACTCGAAACACTTCATTGTGTGCTGCCATCATCTTCCCAGCCTGCAGGCACCGTGGGGTCCTCTCAGCTAGTGGCCACTATGTATTCTACTCCCTTCTTATTTTGTTTCTTTGAGGGCATGTGCCTTTTGAAAAGCAGAAATCACCACAGAAATTGGCCGAATGCTGCAGCAGGACATGCTGTGAGTCAGTTCTTTAGTATGTGAAGAAATCAATATGTGACACACACACATGCACACACCAAAATAGGCCTTGTTTTGCCTATGGAAAGATAATTTGCCTATTTTCAGCTGGAGTCTGTATGAGGCACTCTGAGTGAGGGCTACTTCTGATTTTGTGACTGGGTCAGCAAATATATTGCATAAAAGACAGCTACCTAGAACTCACTGGGTTTTTATTTACTACCACCATTCCTGTTTTCTTTTAAAGAACCTTCTTGTGTAGTTTAAAAGTGGAGGAGAAAAGAGAAATATTTGCTTGTTGCTTTGCAGTGGTGCAGCTGGCTCCCAAACCAGTGAACTGTGTCTTTAAGGCAATACAGACCCAGTAATCCAGTAAATACTGTGCTCTCTCATTGAATAATGCAATGAATAATTACTTAAAAGACCACACAAATGACTAAAGCACAACCCTGTGCTGCAGGTTGGATGCAGCTGGGGACAGGGCGCTTTGCTGGAGCCCGACTCAATTAAAGTGAGGAAGGCTCTACTTCTGGCTCATTTAGAAGTGATGCATCATGCTGTTCATGGTCTGGAAGGGTCATAAGGCATTCCCAGGAACTTCAGGTATCCTCATATTTTCAGAGGTCACTCTGGGCTGCATAAGACATCAAGAGGTTTTTGATGCAGCATGTAAGAGATAGGGAGGAGTGTTAGTGCAGGAATTTCTCCACTTTCCATATGGGCTCACTGTAAAATCATAACTTGTGATCAGCCCCCAGCTACACCACCCTAGGGAGCAGTTGCTTGTTCCAGCTGGCTCCAGGGATCTCTTGGGTTTTAATTTTTCTTTTATTTTCCACTCCTTGATTTTAACCCTTCTATTTCTCCAAGACTCCCGCACCCCAGGCAGTTTGTATCCTCCATGCTGATGAAAAATAACTTAATTTTCTCTGCAATAAAATTACTCACTGTTATTAGTCATTGAAATATTCTGGAAATCCATTTTTCCAGTTACTCATTTTTACTTACTGTAGTTATTTTCTCCTTCACACACACACACCACCCTCCCCTCAGCCCAGCTCATTTCTCAGTCACCACAACTTTTGAAACACACCTGCATGATGGGAAGAACCTTCCATGGGTTGTGTTCCTTCCCCTAAGATAGGTTTTCACTTATTTCTGAATTATACCTGTTTGGCTTAAATAACCCCTTGAACCGTGCTGTTTTCCCATGCTAATTTTATTTTTCTTGCCTTCCGTGTTTCTTTGAAAAGCTGCGCATTCCTTCTGGGACTCTATTATGGTTGCTTAAGTAGCCTCCATGCTGAGTTGAAGGATTTTAATTTCCTTACTTCTGACTTCGGGGCCTTTTTGACTAGCTTCCTCATTTTTTTTTTTCCTTTAAATCCCCTTTCTAAAGCTTAATGTCACAGTGCTAGGTTTTGTTGCATTCCCCCTCCCACAAGGACACTGAACTTAATTACACTATGCTCCTTTGTACTTAGTGATTCAGTTAGAGTTAGTTCTTCAACTCTGCACTCATTTTCGCTGCTAAAGGAGAACCTTATTTGTTTTATTTTTTAAGCAAGAAAAGTAACTTTCAGCAGTTATCTTCATTTACAATCCAAATGGAGCATTTCCAAAAGGAGCTCTACAGCCCAATCAGTGTTGCTATCATCCAGTGCACTCCTCTAAGATTACATTTCCTTGTCATTGCTGGACTTGTTGTAGGAGAGCTGCTACTACAGATTTTGGGGGTTGGGTTTGGTAGAGAAGACTAAGGACTAGAATTACTGGGTAGTATTACCATGGAGAAGACTGTCTTTTTCCCAGTTCTGTGTCTTAGTATAGGATCCTTCTCATGGGTCTCTTGACACCTGGAGATAGGACAGTATTTGTTCTGTGGTAGTCTTGGAGTTTAAAACCATTGCCATGACTCTAAGGATAATGTCTGATATTTTGGCAGTGACTGCCCTGTCACACAGTATGAGGTTTATATGATGAACTCCTCACTTTAAATCCTACATTGCCAGTCCTGCTGCCTTCACCTCTATGAATCCCTGTGATGGAATTAGAGATGGGCAGGGTCCCCAAGGCAGTGGTTCCCAAATACTTTGCCTGCACACATTAAAAATGTCAGGAAAATCTCTTACTGCTTGAAAGACTGGTATGTGGCTCATCTGCTTTTGTCCTTCCATCCTACCTCACCAGTGTGTCCTATTGAAGTCTCTAGACTGTGGATCAAGCTTTTTTTACTTTAGCTGCCCTTCCCCCTGTGCCCCCAGCAAAGTGCTCCCTCTGTTCTTATTTGGGATGTCCTGGAGTTCAGCTAAATGGCAGTGTAAGGAAGAGCGATTGCTGGCATTTGTTTGACCACTGCTTTCTGTTTTATTGATCACCTTTTGTGATGCTGAGTCGCATCCCTGGATGTCCCCTCGGGAGGGACGCCTGCCTCCTGCAGGGCTCAACTGGAATTTTTGCCCTCTCCTTCACAACCAGATATCTTGTTACTGACACATAGCTGACAGCATGCTGTCACATGCTTTGTTTCCCCCTGTTTTCTAGTTTAAATAACACCCTCGCATCTTGTAGGGTTTTTTTTTAATAGCAAAAGTCTGATCCTATTTAGCTTTTTTCCTTCCCCAGAAGTCACCCAGTAGGCAACTTGGGGAAATCCTCTCTCTGCACAGTTCATCACCTTCACACACACTGGAAGATTTTCATATTCCTCCACTCCAGCTGGCCCCAGGAGGGTTTTTGAGAAGTTTGTGAAGGTGTCATCTTCTCACTTACTGCACAAACAACTCCCAGATACCTTTGTACAATCACTTCAGCAAACAACCACTTCTGGAAGAGGAGGGTCACTATGGAGCACTTGCAAGGGACCCCAGGCTAAGGGAGTAGAAAGAGTCCAACTTGTTAAGACAGACATTAATACAGGACATCCAGACAATGGTCCTTCTTGGTGTGTTAAGAAAATGTGAGTCTGTCTTATCTGTGTGCGACTGAACACCATAGAAAGGACTCACAGCTAAACCTCAGCATGAGGGAATTGCAAACAGAGAATTTATATAATTTGTTATTTTAGTGAACATTCCTGAGAAAGGTTGGCCATCCACTTAATTGCAATCCAATGAGACCCTATTCCTGGTCTAAGCTAGATTGGAAAAAATAACTTGCCCACTTCATATCAATGATTCAATTAATTTAATGGAAGTTCTGAGCTTATTCAGGTTGGAAACTGGGTAGAGTTGTCTCACACACCAGACAGAAGAAAGAAAGCCAGCAGCACAAATTTCAGTGTAAAAGCAGACTCAGAGATCCCACTATAGGTACTTTGGAAGTAATCTCAGGCTGCTGAATTACTTCACTACAACAATTTTCTACAATTGATAATTAGCATGTAAGAAATTACTTTTGCATGTCTTTATGACATTTTAAAGATTTGCCTTCCGGGATGTGAAATATGGTCAAAATAGCCAGGTTGTAATTTCATCTGCTGTCAGAAAGATATTTTTGCAGAATTTCAGGTGGGAGAAATGGAAATTTAGGGGATGAATAGTAGGAATAAAAAGTTTTCTCTCGTATGTGAATTCTGAGAAGCATTATTTTGCTAATGCCTTATATTGCAAGGTAATTATTGTAATAATTTGGTATATGGAAGTGAAGAAAGCTTTAAAACTGGAAGACAAATGTTGCTTAAAATCACATTCTGACCCTGTTTTCGTGCCAAAATTGTCTTCCTGAATTTTCAAGACAGTGGCAAATGCTTCCAAAATAATTCAACAGAGTAGACATTACCTGCTTTTGGAAGGGAAAAAAATGCACTTAGCAGAGCAAACCTTTATTTAATTAGCCACAGTGTAAAGGTTTCTTGTATTCCTTTGCAGTTACACGGCCATGAGAGACTGTGGAGCACCTGAAGGGTAACTCCTACTGGGACTAATTCAGTCCAGACAGCTCCAAGTATGTTCATTAAGCTCTGGCTGGGTTTCACACAGGTGGGGAAGGTTAGAAGGCAACAGATAGAGAATGGTACTGATTGTGTTAAGCATAAAACACCATCTGTTTCACAAGTAAGAAGGGAACAAAATCGACACGTCTTGAGGAATACTATCCCGCTGCTAGAAGTCAACTCTCTTTTTTTATTTATTTTTTTTTATTTTCTTGCTACCTTTTAGAGCCTCAGTATAAAGCAGCTCAAATGTAGAAACTGTAAGTTCATAAATCAGGGGGCTGCTGAAAAGATGCCGAAATTTAAACTACCGTGGGGGCTTTCAGACCTGTAATACGTCAGGAAAAGAGGGAATTTTAAATAAGTGTTATGGTTGGCAAGAGAGAGGGAGAGGATAGAATGGGGTTTAAGGCAAGAAGTTTTAAAAGAGAGCACTACAGGCTTGAAAGTCAATTGGTGTAGCAGTTAAAACACTCTACCTTGACTACTGTTTTCCTTTTCAAGAATTGACCAAGGAAAAGGGGAAAAGTGTGTTGGAATGGCACAGTAACTACATCAAAATATTGAGTACTTTATTGCTGAATTAGAAAATTTTCTTGAGGGTTGCTAGTGAAGAAAAAACATTATGAGCAAATATAAGTGTCTGAATGCAGATGTGTCTGAGTGCTACAGAGCTTTGTGGACACTGTGAGCCTTGGCTGTGGCCATATGGGGAAAGAAGAAACTTTCCTCCTTGCCCTGCTTGCAGAAAATTCTGCATGAAATAGCTATGGGGGTGAGAGCAGGCAGCTGCAGGGTTGGAAATGTCTGGTGCCTTGGAACATCAGAATGCAAGACCATGATTTCTGCAGATCCTGAAGGTAATGGTGCCTCAACCCTTCAGAAATCACCTGTCCATGTAAAAGGGCTTTACTTTGAATCCAGGGACTGAATTTGTAAGTCACAGTTTTTTGTAATTTTGGTTTACTGTACATAATCCCAAAATCTGCATTAGTAGTAGTCAAAGTGAAAGAAGCCAAATAAATTGTAAATCTTAAATGTCACAGATGTATCAAAACTTCAGTGGTATTTGGTATTTTAGTTGAAATCCCAAGTCTTGAAATACAGAACCATATTTCATATAGTTCATATGGAAAAGGAAGTCTCCCCTTTCTCTTTTTCAGCCTCTCTCTCACTCCCCCTTTATCCCTTTTATTTTGTTTTCTGTGATTTTAATATAGTGCCATTACCTGAACAGGGCTAATTTCCTGACCCATTAGATCAGTAATGGTTTTACCAGTTCTTTAGCTTATAAATGCTGACCTACTTTTGACTTGTACCAACAAATGTTCACATTAGGAACAGGATTTCAAGGATATGAGCCAAAGTTTTTACAGGAGAGAATGAGTGTGGACACGTCTCCTGTGCCCAGCAGAGCATTTGTGCAGGTGGAAACAACCTAGACTGGCATGAGTCCCTCTGACACACAGGTGATGGACAGTGGTAGAGAAAAATCCCATAACAAATGTTTATTGGTCGTTCCATCTTTACTTTCCTCCTTCCTGAGGAGAAGCAACATAGATATTCACTCCATAACCTTTGCAAAAGCATGTGCTCACCTTGAATGTTAAGCACATGTGAGCCCAAGGAAGGATGGTGTCCATGTCCAGCCCTTGTCTGTTCCAGGCCCTCACTTTGTGCTATGGGGATTTCTTCTTCTCTAGCACAATTTCAGAACTCAGCCATCTTTGGACCTCTTTGAACCCACCCCCTGTGTCAACTAGAGTATTTCTAAAGCTATCAGGACTATATTTTTCCTTACAAACTGTTTTAGAACTCAGGATTTTTTGGTTTACAGAACATTTTAATGATTTGTGATTCCCCCTCACTGGTCTGCACCTGAACATCCTTTACCATTTACAAGGATCTGTTTGAGGACTCCTAAACCATGGCAGCTAAGGTAGAATCATATGTCCTTATATGGGGAGAGTGGGTGTCTGCTTAGGATGACTGAAGATGAACCTACTGAGAGCAGGACTGCCGTGGTAGGATCTGTCAGGGATGTTTGGATTGGAGTTGCTTCTGTGTAGCAATCATGAGGTGGAAGAAAAGACAGCTCAGCAGCTTTACAGCCACTGAAGAGAATCGCCAGGGAGAAAGTTTGTGCTTACTTTTCCAAAAAATACCATCTTATATTTGGTTGAAACCAAGGTCCAAATCTTTTTTCCCCGCTCCTTCTGCCTGTCTTGGGTGCTTTTAACTAGGGTTGAAGGCATATGAGACTGGACTGAGAGCTGCTGGTGCTTTTGGACCTCCTGACCTCCTGTTCAGGTTTATTAATGTGAACTTTCCTGTACTTCTCAACACCTTATATTTTCCAGCCCAGATGTGCCTATGCAATTAATAGTAGAGGTGACTCAAAATGCCTCAGTGTCTTCACTGAAGTGGCATGAAGCTTTGGTCACATTCAAAATACAGTCAGGCATCACCTTTTCCAGTACTCTTGTGTCTCCAGTCAACTTTGTTGGGTCAGTGTTCAGCTGTGGCAGGGGTCACTGATGGGATGAAAGGGGGTGGCCCCAGCCTGTTGGCATAGAGACTGCCACAAGGGTGGAAAAATGTCAACCAGTCCCAAAAGCCTGGACTATGGCACAAAAAGGTCCAGTCAGTTTTGCAGCAGCTTTAGCTTGTAAAACTCCTATTTCATTGTGCAATCAAGCAACCTCTTTGTGACCCCAAGAGTTTATCGCATAAAGTACAAGATATTAAGTTCATTACCAACTGCAAGGAATTTGAGCAAACAATACTTAGCAGCACTTAAAAGATATTCTGTAGCCTAAAACGATAATCCGACGGTATATAACAACCAGCCGTGGAACATATGTGTGTGTAACAGTATCAATATTGAAAGCCCCTACTGTGATGAGCCATAGCAAAGCATTTTTAGTCGACATACTTCTGGGATCGCTAATGATTAATTAGTGTGTATCATAATGTAAAGCAAATGTCACCCCTGCTACCTGGGGCTGCTGTCATTTGAGAGGGGAAACTATTTCCAGTTGAAGACTGGCTGGAAAACGCAAACAGCATCTCAGCCTGCCATCTCGTGGGCAGAGTCCCGCCGCTCCCAGGGGAGAGGAACGCGCTTCTCCCCCGCAGCATTCCCGGCTCCTGGCACCCCTCGGGAATGCCCCACAGGACTCTCCACGGTGCAAAACGATTTAAAAGGAGAAAAATCTGCAACAACAAATGTTTTGTCCTCCATCCCTCTCTGGAGAGTGGCTGCCTGAAAGGGAACGACCTCAGAGGGTTGCTAATAACTAGACAGAGATTTCTGACACTGCGTGGCAGAGCTGTGTAAATAAAAAGCAAGGATTAGGTGCCATATTATTACTGATGATTTCTCCCCTAACTAGCCTCGTTGTTTGGAGGTGTTACAGTTGAAGCAGTTTACAATATGACCACATAGAAAAGGTTTTGCCATTCACTGAGGGAAGTCCAAGATTTTTCTCTCATTGTATGAAAATCACATTGTACTTACACTTGTGTTAATTCAGGGCATTGTTGTATCCCACCCACCTCTTCCTTTTTATTCCTCAAGAGCTACAGGTTTTCAGCATAGATAATACTATTTATAAATATTTATTGCTCGTTTTTTAAAGTAGCTCCCTGGAAATAGTTACTAACCAAGAGGAGATACTGCAGGTTTAGTCCCACAGCAAGATCTGCAAAAAGAGATTTTTCTGTTCGCAATGAGGAGCTGCCAGGGTATATTTCTTCACAGGCTCAGCCTAGAAGTGTTGGCTTACTGATTTTTATTGGAAGCAGTGGTGTCACAACTGAACTAATTGAAGTTTACTATCCGACACCATTTAATGCAAAGAGCTAAACTGATGATTTCAACTAGTGCATTTGTCTTCAAAACTGCTGCATTAAATTTTGTAATCGTACTGTCAAAACCAAAAAGGCAATAGAGTATTACAGCTGTGGATCCCTAAATACTGCAATCAGATATCACTAATCTGGACAATTTGTGTTAAGTTAATGCAGTTTCAATTCAACTTCAATTTGAAAAGGGGAAGATTTGTTTGATTTTTTTTTTTTGTGCGTGCAAGTTGAAAAGCGTGCTTGATTTCCACTATAAATTGTATCCATGCCTCATCACTCCATATTTTTAGAGCTATGCTGACATCCTAAGCACAGTAGGATCTATACTTGACATTTTAAAAGAGCTTTTGTAATTTATGTGGATGTTTGATATAACATATTTTTTCAATCTGTATTGTGGGAGCTTTCATTTCTGATACATTCTAGGAGCAGCTAGTTTTAAGATGTAAATGGTATAACTTGCATTTATTTTCCAATTCTCTGACTAAACTATATAATGATAATTTATTATGCAATTAATAAATTTATTTTGTAAATAATAATGGCTGTAGTGGACAGAATCTAATTGTCAGAGTGTTACCTAACTAATTGTCAGCATAGGCTTGGTTAGTTTTGGTCTTTTGCTACTTACTGTAGCAGATTTAAAAACTTAGATTTCATGTTGCTATTTTTTAGCAAATAAAATTCATGGAAATGTTCCATTACATATCAAACGATATCATGGTTGCCTGGTAAATAAATAATGCTAAAATGACAGGCTTGTTACTGAGATATACACAGAGAATGGCAAGGGCAGGGGGATGGGAATTGGTGCAGCCAAATTATAACCATCTCTTGTCTTACGATCCTGACTATAAACAGTGAAATTTGAAAATTTTTAAATGGGCTCTTTTTGTGAGCTGGTACAATTTTTATTGTGGTTTTTTTTTTTTTTGTCTTTGCTGACATGTGCTAAAGGGTTTCTCTGCCTTAGACTATGGGGCAAAGGGATAAGTCTTTTAGTTTCCCAAGGGACAATTTTTACTACTCTGTTTACTGGGGCTAGAAATTTCCCCTTTGGGGAAGGCAAAGAAATTCTGAGCCTTGACTTGGGCATTTCCTTGCTGAACAAGCACACCTTGGGAAGCCAAACACAGGGGTGCAGTGCCCTTTGAGCCTGGGGATGGTCCTGGAAGGCAGAGATTCCTTGCTGGGCATTCTCACTTTTTTTTTAATATGTATATTTTAATTTATTTTATTTAATTTATATTTGCGTTCTGCTTTTACATTATTATTTTTGCAAGAACTCGGCAACCTAGAAACTGAAAAGTTCCCTTTCCCTCATATCTTTTAATCCTTTTATAGAAGGAGAATGTGTGGCTTGTCTAAAGTGTTGTTCCACAGTGTGGATTTTTTTCCTCTTAAAATATCTGAGGTATCTCTAACATTAAAATCTCTCAGAAAGAATGCACAGGGAAGATCAGAGAAGTTTATAACAGTTGTGGACTTTCTAGTTATTCTAATTCTACAGTCTTGACTTTATCTACTGTGAAATTTAGAGGAAGATTTCTGAATGAGAGCCAGGGGTTCAGGAGTGCTTTTGAATTCACAGCACCAGGACATGAAACTGCTCCCTGATTCTCCTCTAGAATCCAGGCTAGTGCTGGGAGATGCTTTTTTTTGTTACTTGCACAGGGGATGTGGGGTTCTCAGGGGATCCCAGGGCGCTGTAGGCTGTGGGAGTGGAGCTGTGATGTGCTCTCCAGGCTTTTTGTGTCACTGGTGGGAAAGATCGGGAACTTGACAGAGGGAGCTGATCTAACAGGGAATTGCAGTGTTGGTGATCCACAGGCAGAACCTCATCCAGGTAGACACACATTTTGATGGGAACAATCACTACCAGAGTTACACTCACACTCGAGTACTTTGCTAAGTTGTGGCCTGAGAGCTGCGAGAGAAAGCTCAGTATCTGATGATGCAAGTACAGCTCAGCTCTAAGGACAGGGCAGGGCAGGGACAGGGTGATGATTCCTGCCTCTGGAGCCCATATCACTTCTGCCCTTGTGATGGCCTCATGTGCCTCGAGCACACGTGTGCAGGCTGGGTGTGTGGGGCTGCAGATGGATGTGTCCCACCCACGTGCTTGTAACACGCTGTAATGTCTGTCTGGTGGGAATAAAATCTAAGTACTGCTTATATGCACACAGACATACACAGCCTGTGATATGCATCTGTTCAGAGTTATTCAGCATATTCTATTAATATTTAAGGTGTAATTATATTATGAATGCACTACATAAAGAGATTGCAGTGTTAGCTTGTGCTAGCTGGATGTATTCTCCTCCCGTGCATTCAGTCAATCTTCCTTGGACCTGCCATACTCCGAACACGAAAGAATACAGATTTCTCTCTCGAAAGGCCAGCTTTGCAGAGAGTGTGTATGTTTAATAAAGTGCATTCAGTGATTCTGTGAAGACACTACACAAGGCTGAATGCCGAGTTTCATAGACATATAGTGCTAAAATTGCCTTGCCTATTATAAAGATAAAAATATCTTTTTGTTCAAATGTTCTGCTTGCTTCTTTACAAATGAAGGAGTTAAATACTGAAAGGCAGGTGGATGCTGTAACTACTTTAGAAAAAGATGAATAGGGCTGATGGCTAAAGCTACAGGGAATCTATTGAAGGTCCAGATGCAGACATGGCTCTTACTCCACACACAGTTCAAAGTGGGGTGAAGCTGCCTGGTTAATTGGCTATGAAATAACTAACCTCTGGGAGAAAATTGCCCTTGTACTTAATTGCTCGTGTTCAGGGTAACATGTAGCCACCTGGCTGATTAGTGCCCTTACCTATATTTACACCCACTCGCCTTTAAATGCAGGCAGTATTGTCAGGGTGGCTGTATGCATTCATCGAGTGGCCCTCGTGGATTAAAGAAAATATGACCACCGAGGTCAGGTTTTTTTTTTCATTCTTTTTTTATCTCCTTCTGAATCCCCCATTTCTCACATAAGAAAAGCAAATTCAATCCTAAAGTAAATCTGCTGGCTTTAACAGAACAGTAGTGGAATGAATTTTGTCCCAGTTGTTTGGTTTGGTTATATCAGAGAATCACAGAATCATCAAGGTTGGAGTGGGGAAGTAAAATCTGACAGCCTAATGGAAGTCAGGAGGCAAGGCTGGTGAATGAGTGGAAGGAAAGAAAAATGTTGAAATAGAGAGAGGAGGTTGTGGTGTTTTGTCATTGAAAATTTTGTGATGTTTAGAGTATGTCATACTCTAAATATAGACCTTTAGAATATAATATAAATGTTTGTCCAACCTATTAGATGGAAATGGTTTTGTGCTATTCTGAGTGCTCTGAGTACTGTGTTCCCTGGGACCTGGACCTCTTCTAGCCCATTGTGCTGAGTACCTCAGTGTCTAATTGACTTTGGTGCTGGCTGATTAGCATCTCTTGAAATCTGGTCCTCTGCTGCTAAGATGGTCAATTTGCAGGAAGGGGAAGAAGGCATGAAGGTGTCAAAGGATAGTTTCTTCAGACACCACTTTCCCTATCAATGCTTTGACAGCCCTGTTTTTACTGTTGCCTTGTTAGTGATTTCCTTTCTCACTTGTCATGAAATCTCTGATGTTTTCCCACTTTTAGGGGAGAAAAATTGTAATTCACCACCTTTACCAAGGTATGATACCCTGGCAACTTTTGAGTCCAGGAGACAACCTGACCAAGAGTGTTACACAAACCTGAACTGAGAGATTTCTGTGTGGACATACAGTTACTTACTGAGCAGAGTTTAAGGCTGTTCCTTTGTTCTCAAGACATACCTTATTTATTGAGAGGCAGCTGGATGGTATAGATGCCACAGGTGGTCACACAGAAGGAGTGATGGAGTTGTTGATGGAAGCAAACTCATGGGACAAACATTTTTTCCACTTTGCATAGCCAGCTGAGAGTCTGGCACTTTGTGTAAGTTTGTCATCCAGGGTCTTCACCTGTGAGCCCTCTACCTCCTGAGAGAAATTAATCTCTCCTGCTTTAGGTGGGAAACCTGCTGTCTACAGGAAAACAGAGAAAGCACAGTCCAATAGCTTAGCTCAGACATCTGGGTTTTCCACAGCCCAGTGTTCATTGAGGTTAACTCATCCTAAATAATTCGTCTGTCCTGCAGCTGTCTGACTGGGAGAGACATCTCCTTTTCTGTATCATAGAGAAGGCCTTATAGTCCTGGTTAGATTGACAGTTTTCTAAACACTCTGGTTCTATTTTGGGGAGATCAGAAGGTTTAGGTGAGTGGTTCTGCCTTGTGGATCTAAAGCTCTCATGCTCTAAATCCTGTAGAACAAACTTCAGTTTAAATTTTTCGTCCTTCCTATGTGAATGACTATTATTTTACTCTTGAATTTACTTATTTGAGAGAAATGTAAACTATGTAAAGAGAAATGTACGCTATTTCTTTTATTGATAAAGATCATGGTACAATTGGAGGTATAGGGAAGCTAAATGTAAGATTTACTGCAATAAAATGCAGCAGATCTGTGAGAATTGTGACAGGAGAGTAGGATTAACACATCACAACTCTAAGTGATAAGGACCTGACAAGGGTAATTTCTTTTACACGTTTGTACAAGGATCTATATATAGAGAACTTGAACTCGAGAGATAACACAGACATGAAAATATACATAAAAATGGTGTGACAGGAAAAGATTATGTTAACAACTATTTCCCAGTCTGTAAAATGTGGGGAAAGTGCATAAATTCGTGGGCTGGAATGAGAAACTGTCTCCCTTAACTCTATTGTGTTATAATGAGGACCTTCCACTTGTATTAAAAATGGAGCCTTTAGAACCTAGCAACAAAAAGAGTTCATTTGTATTAAAGATTTGTTTAAGGATGGACATTTTAAATCATTTGACCAATTTGTAGAAGATTTTAATATTCCTGGAGCTCAGTTTCCCCGTTTCCTTTGGATAAGACATGCTGTTCTTTGTGAATTAAAAAAAGGTATAGAAATGCAAATGTAACAGATTGAAAAATTGTTGTACAAAGAGACTGTCTCACTAAATTGATTTCAAGGCTATATAGGACATTGTCAGTATCCTTAGTCTAAGGCAAATTGGAAGTTAAAGAGAAAAATGAGGGAGATTTAGGTAAAGAACGTAATACACAAGAATGGAAACAGACAGTTTAATAAAATGGATTTCTATGAAAATAAGATATCAAGTTGTTCAATTTAATTACATCCTATTCAGAGAACCTATTTATGCCCTCTAAAATGGCAGAAATATATAAAGAGATTGTTACTATACTATAATAACAGCAAGATACTGCATAGGGGGTAATGTACATACACTTAGGTATTGTATGGAGATCAAATGTTTTCAGAGAAGGTTTCAGAAATTCTACTATGCAAAATAAGATCTTTTGGTGTGTTTAGACTGAATTATAAAGACTTGTTGATTACACAAGTGGGAGAGATATGTTTCTTGATGTGTTTTAAGTGTGTTTAACAATTTCTTTTTGTGTTTAAACATGAAGGCGTTAGGCCAGAGGAGAAAGATGGTCTGTGTTCTCTGTGGTAGAATATTTAATTTATCCTATGCCTCAGCATTTTATTATTAAATATCCCACAAGGGTGGTGGACAGAATAAAATAAGTTAAAGCTTGTGAGGCACAAAGGTCAGGTGGAAGTGAAGGTCATATAAACATGCAGGCAATGAAGATGCTGGGATGTGGCCAAGACACAGCATTGACTGTATGAAAAGAAGTGAAAATCTCAAAGCACTGCAATACTATTATTGTGCAATTTCTCAGGGTTTTCATAAAATAAAATAGTAAAGAAGCGCTGAAATAATCAGCAGAGTTGAGAATATCTTGACTCTGCATGGTGAGGAATGGAGTTGGTGCTGTGGTTGCTACAGAGTGGTTCACCTGTGTGAGAGCTGGTCAGTCATTCCTACCACAGATGGGTATCAGCTCACAGGGGCAGAGCAGGTCCTTTCCCCATTACTGATTATGTGGGGAAGATGAGCTGAGGTTTCTCCTGGAGATTTTTCCTGGGACAAAGTGTCCAGAAAGTTTTATGCAGGGATAAACTCCCTCTGAGCCATTCCCTTGTGACTGTGACCTCTGCTGGGTCTCCTTACCTTTTCCAGTGTGGTGGTACAAGTGTGATTAAGTCCTGCAAAGTAACATTTTCCCTAGTTTCATTTTTCTGTTGACTAAAAGTGGCTGTACTAGTGAGATGACAACAGTGTTATCAAGCAGGCAGGCCCTGCAGCCTTGTGGAGGGGTACCACGTTTGTCTTCACTGGATGTGGTAGTTGCAGGTGGTGAAGACATGCAGCTCACACCTTCTACCTACTTTGTGCCAAAACCTTATGTCTTAGCTCTGGGACTGTAAATTGTTCATTCCACACATTCAGTGGGATGTTTTTTGTGCTGAGAATTTGGGTGACTGATCCCTGCAGCGTGTGTAAACAGACAGCAGCAATGTTCCACAAGAGCTGTAAGCAGTCTGGCCCTGTGGCAGGACAGAGGTAGAGCTACACCAGCCAGTGTCTCAGTTCAGCATTTGGAGTTCTCTGTGCAATTCTGAGATCTGTCTGGTGGAAAGCTGAATTTTGCTTTGGTATTTTCTGCTTATAATCTTCTTCCAATGAAATTGCAACACTGTCAGGCATATGCTTACCTTCCCCCACCTAATTCAGCAGATGACAGTACTACTTCATAAACTCTTTTAAAATAAAAGAAGATATTTTTAATGTTCTATAAAGCTTGCTATTCTCCAGTCAAGGTTGGCTCAATTCTCCTCAGTCCTAAATAAATGTATTTTTTTCCTCAAATAAATGGAAGACCAACAGTTTAGAGAAGGAAACAAAAGGGAGGACTTCAAATGTAGTCTTACTAATGAGATAATCAGCATGTTTGAATGCTAATAAGCACAAGTTGATAACTGGATCATCTCCTTTCTATTGTCCACTGGGAAGCTGCATTTAGGAAATTAATTCAAAATTCGTATTTAACTCACTTTGCTTATGAATTAATGTGCATATTTAAATCTACCATGCAACACTGTCTTTGACATCTGCTTTTTTTTTTCTGTCTCCTTTCTCCATTAATGATTACTATTCTCTAATAAAAATTAGAGGATGGAGGAAATGCTACTGATCATGAATTCTAGCACTGTCATGCAAAGATTGCCATTAGAACCTGCAATAACTTTTTTTAAAAATAAAGGCCCATAATTCCTGCTTTCGCATCTGAAGTATCTGTTGACCCTCTGTGCCAGCAGTAAAGTGTTTCCCTACTGACTCACATGTCTCTTTTGTGAAAGGACTGGCCTTGGTTTCTGGGAAGGAGTGTCGGTTGCTGGGCTCAGGTGAGAGAGGGGAGCCCAGCTGCTGTCAGCTGTCAGGTATCCTCACAGCCTTCGGAAATGTGAGGCCAGTCATTTCAACTCCTTGCATTTGCAGGAACGGCAGGAAAATGCTTGATGGTTGTTACTTCAAGTCTTCCACGCAAGGATTGCTCAGGAGGCTCTGGAGAACTCAGCAGAGCAGTCACGGGCAGCGGCCTTGGAGAGCCGGAGGCTGCATCCGCACGGCTGCTTCCAGCCCTCGTCTTTCCTGCTTCGGAGCACTGGGATGCTCTTGTCAGCTGCGTGGATAACCGTGAGTAGAACGAGGGATGCGAACCTGAGAAGCAGCTCATGCACTACAAATAAGTAAGGTACCTTATTGCAGGAGGTGGAGCAGAAGGAAATGGCCCATGTACAAACGCACAGGATGGATTGACTCGCCCAGAGTGTGATCCCACTAAGCGCATGTCAGCTGAACACCAAACCTCCTGACATGTCTCCCGGCTTGTTTTGCCATAGAAAACAATTTGGCTTTTCCTATTAATTTTTGTAGTTACCATTAAAGGCAGTACCCCAACTAACATTATATCAGGCCCAATTACACTAGTGCACTGCTTCTATTTTTTTTTCTTTCATGCTGTGGCATTTCCTTTCCCTTGAAAACACTCTTTCACTCAGTCTAGCAATTAACTGCTTGAACAGTATAATAAGGAAGCAATTAAGAGGTGACAGAGAAAAATTAACACTCCATTTCACATTAAAGGCCAAGTGAGTATCCTGGCCATTGTGAGTTAAATGTGTCTTTGAAAACCTGTAGTTTGGATGTATTTTCCTTTTGAATAAGAAGCCAGTTCCATGTTTTTTAGTCTAGAGTCCCAATCTGAAAATGGATGATAACTAATTGGGTGCTGTCTGCTTAAACAGGCTGTATTAATTGCAGTTTGTTCTCCTGTAAGTGTCAAGGAAAACAAAATCTTTGTAATGTGTAGGCACAATGTACGCAGCCTTAATTTGAATATGCATGTACCAGAGCAAATAAAGCAAACTACTGCATGCAATGTTGCCATGGCAGGCAGTATTTGCATAATAAATAACAGCTATCATGAGACTTTCTTTATGAAGTTCTCTCCTGTGTTGTCAGCTATGAGAGCCGGCAATAAAGGAGCCAATATTGAGAAAGTAAGAGTGTGTTTTGCTTGCAAATGCAACGCCCCGACCACAGTCATTGTTAGGCATCCGTGATCCCGGTGCTGCTGACAGAGCACAGGGAGTTGCATTGCTCTGCACACTCGAGAACATCAGCGATGCAAAATGATACCCCGAAAGTGTTCTATGCGAGGGAAGAGTTTCCAGATCTGTACCATGGAGGCTGCAGGGTTGGCACAAGGTTGTTAGCTCAGACTGCCATGCAGCATCAACCCAAGACCCACAGTGGTATTTGGTTGAAAGTTGGACTGGATGATCTTGGAGGACTTTTCCAACTTTAGTGATTCTGTGTTCTATGATTTGTGACAATCTAGCAAGTGGAACACAACAGGGAGCGCCCAGTGGTGATGCTTTTTATTTTATAAACAGCCTGACACTCCAAACTTTTGTGGAAGTTTTTTATCAGTCAGTAAGATCAAGATGTACTGAAAAAGCTCTCGAACTGGGATGTGACAGAAAAGTCATGTGCATGTTGCTACCAATTCCAGACAAACTGTGGCTGGTCCCCAGCATTAGGGCTGAGTGTCTGCTCTGCCTTGCAGAGCTCTGGCTTCAGAGAGAGTGGTTTCTGCTCTGTGTCTCCTACATGTGTCTTTCCTGCCAGGTCCTCCATGACAGAATAGATGAGGACAATCCACAGCTATTTGCCACAGTTCTGTGCCAGGGGAACCCTCTCTTCCTTTGGATCAAGGCCTCTTTGAAGCTCTTGATGCTGTTCTGTTCCTCACTACCTGGAATACAGACCCTTCAAGCAGACCTGGTTAGATGTATATGTATATATTTAATTCCATCTTCAGCTGAAGGGTTTCAAACCTCAGAGCACGGCAAAACTTTCATGATCAAATCATACAGCTTTGTGAAGCTTCTTTGCTCCAGGAGTTCATTACAAATTGTAAGTACTGGTTCACTGGGGAGTCCCCGAATATTGATAGTCAGCTTGGACCTGGTTTCAGGTGAATGTGTTGTGGAATTTGATATTGAAGTCCATGACTTTGGTGCAATAGCAGCTGAAAGGGAGAGGTTTCAGCTAGATTTTGCTTTGAGTTGTTTATTTTCCTTTTGTTGAAATGAATGGGAAATTCAGGTGAAGGAATTGCTACATTCAAAATATTAGGGAGAGCAACGGGAAGGTTTGAGGTGGAACGTAAGAAGGGACCTTAGGATAGAATTAAAAGTGATAATAAACCCAATGCTGAGACTGTGTGCTTGGAGGGGGGATGAGTGTGGAGAAATATGGCTGTTTTGGCACGAGGTATGGACATGTGGGGAGCATGATGGAAGTGAAGGAGAGGACCAGCTTGAGGAGGCTTCTGCAAGGCTCACTGCATCTGAGGCAGATGCTGCTGCTGGTAACCAGCCTGTTCAGAGGTAGATTTGGTGAGCAATCCAGTTTGTCATTTAGTTCTTAAAGCAGGGGGAGGATGGTAACTTATACACCAAAATAATCAGACTGAAACCAGGGTAACACCTCTGTTCCTCTTTGGTTGTGAGTACACAGCCTTCCTGTTCCTGTGCCAGAAAGCTATACTGAGCCATTCCAGGCTCATGGAAAGCAAAGCACCACAGTTCTGGAAAATCTTCAACAAACAAACAAACAAACAAATGCTGTCATGGTTTGTATTCATGGGTTTAATGAGCTTTGATTAGGATTTTAATTGAGCTAGTAGATGTGACTTGACTGAATGCTCTTAGGTGTGGTTTAAATAAGGAATTAACTCTTTCACCCCCTCCCGACCTTTTAGAATAAAATTTAAATGCTGAAGAGGTAGTACTGGGTAACTGGTGATACTGGTCTGGTGTGTGGATTAGAGAATTATTGCTGGTAACTCCTTGACTTTTCCCTAACTTATTAAAAAATAAAACAATACTGAGACTTTCAGGAGGCTTTTCAGTGTGTCTATCAGTTACTGATATGAAGCATGTCCCTTGATTTAGTTTGACTTTGGAATCTGATGGGGATTTTTGTTTTATTTTTCTATAGCAACTGTATTTACTTACAGATGTAGTCTCTTCCCTTTATTCTTATTCTCTTTAATAAATGGTAAGGAATAAACTGACAGTAGATATATCAGAAGTAAGCAATCAGTTTCAGGTTTTATTTTGCTCTGAATGTCAGAAATTATGCCTTTATCCGGATCTATTTTTTTGCTAATGGATGGATCATGTAATATCTATAGTACCTAATATCTTCTCCTAAACAGAAAAGAAAAATGTCTCTTCAAACAAGTAACCCCAGATCTCATACAACAGCACAGCGTGTGTCAATTCACACTGTGTCATGTGACATGAAACTACTTAATACAACCTGACTTGGAGTGACATTTGTATTGCCCATATCATAGAATAAAAAAATAACACTTACTTTCACAAGTGAGTAATTATCTTTTCCAGTTGATGGTATTTTGCTATTTGCAGGTCAAAATGAAACACAGGTAAGGGTTTGTGAGCTACCTTGAAAAGAAATGTTACAGTAGGGAAGAGATTTGATAAGAGCCTAACCATGCTGGCAATGCAAGCAAAAGAAATGGTTCTGTTCATGAAAGGATGGCTCTGTCCTTAGATGTGATTTGAACTGAAGCAGGGGAAAACCCAGAGAGGAAATCTCAGCTTTTCAACAACAGGCTTGTGAGCTAATTAAGGCCGAAGGACAATTTTAAGGAAGGAAAAGAAAACATTATCTATTGCCAGGGACCGAGGGCACATTCGTGTTCTCCATTCAATCCCACACATCGCACCACAGGGGAGGGGTAATGCACAGACACCCCAAAGATGTGCAGATCACTAGGGAAGGAGCCCAATGCTGGGTGCTCTCCTCCCCATCCCACCACTGTGCTGGAGCTGCTCGTGTTGCCTGGTGAGAGGACAGTCAGGTCTATTCCTACCCTGAAGACATTGAAATTTATGGTTTATTCATAAAGATCCTAATTTGGTCCACAGTTAAGAGCTGTAAGTCCTATAAATGCTGGACAGAGAAGTAGCTTATGAGTGTTGAGAGATATCCACAGCCTCTGATACTTTCTCTGCTCGCAAGAAAATCCCCAATCCTTCAGGAGGCTTTTGTATTTAGACTAGATCTTCTTCATACCCACAGGAGACCCTTTGCAGTAGCATCTCCTGGTGATATGCAGTTGTCCCCCATTACAGTTCATCATCATCTCATTGATCTTAAAGCACCTCCTCATTACTTATTCCTGAAAAAAACATCTGCAACACAGGTGTGTGCCAGCTTGCAGCCCTTATCCATCAATCTCCTTCTGCATGTGATGCTGTAGGACATTTTGCACAAGCCCTTCCCTGTAGCCCAGGGTAACATGTGGATGTTACCTTTCAAAAATGGCCATGGAAATAACCTGACAACTGGGAAGACAGATGGCAAAAATGTCCTGCTGTGGACAGTTTCCCTGCAAGAATTCATGTGGAGGGCAGTAAATGACTCCATTTTGGATGACACTGGGTGATTTTTGACTGTGTTCCTTGGCAAACTCTCCTCCTCTTGTAGTATCTTAAGCCCTGAAAAACAAAAAACACATTCACACTCTGATCCTTTTGGACAAAACCTTGTAACCTCATTGGTTTCCACAAAGTTACATAGCTCACAGCAAAACTGCACCACACCTATTGTGCTGGTACTCGTGTGTTTCTTTGACTCCAAAGTACGGAGACACTGGAAAGATTAATTGTAAATTTATTCCAGCTGTTTTCACATATTTTTTTTTTACAAAGCTACAAAAATAAGCTTGCAGTGAATATTTCTTGTTCTCCTGCCATGGCCCCATGCTGCCACTGCCATGGCAACCACCAAATCTCCTCTCCTTCCCTTCCTTCAAGCCTTGTCTGCTTAGCTGGGGAGCCTCTGCCAAGTGATACCCCAGCCATGGCAGTGCCTCTTTCCAGTACTGGGGCCACTTCTTCCTATTTCCTGACTGTCCACTGTAAGACCCCCTCTATGGTAATGAGATGGGAGCATGTCTCCCCTCTTCATCCCAGTTTACTCCAGGGGAATAGTCACATTTCTGCTGTGTGAAGTTAGGAAGGAAGGACACAGTATTTAAGGTCTCCCACTAGTTAGGTCTTCTCCAGACAATGCTTGGGAGAGTCTGGATGATACTTTGTGGACATGTTTATGTGCATTGGCGCTACACGTCATTCCTCATTGAAAACACAGTTTCAAAACTTATAAATCAAATTTTGAAGCTTTAAAAATATAACACATTTATATAAGGGATATGTCTTTTTTTTTTTTTTTTTTTTTTTTTTTACAAAGGGAGGAAAGGATATATTAAATCTTAGAAATGAAAATAACATGACAATTTTGCAAACCACCATGAAATAAGGATTTATTAGTTTGTTGATCTCCCCCAGGGACCTGAGAGCAATAAAAGCAGGAATTGTGCTGACTTGGGTGGAAGTGAAGAACATGTTCAACTTAAAGGCAAATGGTTTTGCGGCACAATCCAGGGATATAGGCTGGATGAGCTCAGCTGTCACTCAATCCGTTAATCCCTCAAATCTGTAGCGCTTGAGGATTAATTTCTCTAAATATTGTGCCAAATATAATAGTCTCTCTATTGCTCACACTATTAGACGTGTATGAACTACAAGGATCCTTTTGTCTCCATAATAGGATTCATCCCTAATTCCAAAGTCGTAAAGCATGAATTTAAAATAAAATAACTTAGAAAAACCCCACAAAACATTTTCCACAGGTAGAAAGATAACAGCAGGACAGCTGCAAAGCCCTAATCCTGGGCTCTGCTCCTGCCCTTTACGCCAGTCCTACAGTAGACATAGGCCAGGGATAGTTGCACTTGCTTGCTTCTGCTTTATCTTGGTATAGAAGATTTCCAGGGTGACAGAAAAGGGACAGTGATGCAGGGCCCTTCCATTGCCAAAACTCGATTTGGGGATGTGGGGATGAGGGTGCTGGGGTGGAAGTGACACCTGGATGGGGGGCACACAGCGTCCTGAGAGCTCGTGTTCAGGCAGGTGTGTCACCAGGTCCCACAGCCAGCCTTCCAGCCAAAGCTCTTCAGCTCCCAGGTGCTTTCTGTCTAGATGTAAGACCATGTGTCATCATAGAAAATGGCACTTTTTTCCCTTTGTTTTGGTTTTTTTTTTTTTTCCCCTGCATCCAGTTTTCCTTATCCAGATCACCTTCTGCTGGGCTGCCTTATATCCTTTCTGACCTTCGTGATGTCCACGTTTTTTCTGGAACCCATTGATATTCCTTGGTATAGTCAATGGTAAGGTGTTGGGCTAGGAGCTGGTCCCTGTGGGACTCTTGGAAAAACTTTTCTCATTGAGGATGTCCTGCTGTAGTTGGGGTTTCAAACATGCATTTTTGTCAGTTTGGTGTCCTTTTGTGCTAATTTCTACCAGGCTGCCTTGGGGTATTTTCAGTTTCTAAACTAGAAAAATGTCCTATGATACCAAGTCAAACAGCTGATGTAGTATTTTCTTTCAGAAAACTGCATTTCACTGAAGTAAAAGATGTACATAGAAGTGATTACATTCAACATAATCTAAACAATGTGAAAACAAAATAGGGAAAAAATTGGAAGAGGCAATGAACAAGTTTCAGTTTTTAACTCTAAAGGACCTTTTCTTTTGAAATATTAGCTCATTTATACTGTCTGAGAAGTCAGATTTTGAGATAAAGCATTCTGATATCATGGCTCCAAAACATTTTAGGTTGGTGAGTATTATTCTCACTATCTAAACTTTTTCTCCCATTTTGGAATGGCAAGCAGTGCAAAAAAAATAAATAAAAAATTAGAGTATTGACAGCTTGCTTTCTGGTTAGAACTCCTTAAGTCCAGTATATTAACATTTTCATTATAGCAATCGAATCTGTAATTTTACTCCAAATGATAATTAATTAGCTTTGAAGGTGTGAAGTGAAATCAAAATCCAGAGTGAGTTAAGATTTTCACACTTTTGTTTTTAGGTGAAAGTGAGTTTAAAAATAGAGGAAGATTGGATGCAAATGGCTTCACTGCTGTAGTTCCTAGCAATCCAAGAATAAAAGGATATCTTTCTATAAAACTGATCTAATGGGATTTGGAAAAAAAAGGTTTTCTTTATTGGAACATTAACTAGGTTCTTTGAAAAAATGGAAAGCTGAAATTTTTGGTCTGTCAGCACCCTAGTAAAGATAGAAAACTTGTTATATGTCTGTTAAAAGTATAACAAGATCCTGTAACTAGAAATGGAAGAAGTCAGCGAAAACTAGAAAGAAAGCAGGATGATTTTAAAGTGAGATTAATTAACCATTGAAGTAGCATCCCAAGGGGCACGGTACCTTTTCTTGCACTTAAAGTTCTTAATTCATGATGGGATATCTTTTTCATGAAAATTCTGTAACAGTGAAAATTGTTCGACAAGATCTAGGAGCCACGGGATGGAAGGCTGGATTGTACAGGAGTTCAGACTGGAGAGGCTCCTGATGTTCTCCTTTGGGTTGCTTGGCACCTCTGGGTTCAGCCTTCATGGAATGGGTAAGAGTCGTGTCTGCAAGCTGGAATCTGTCTGCTCTGGGAAGCAAATGTGTGGTACAGGTGTGCAGAGTACAGATGTGCTGCTCTGTGCAGGTGGAGCACAGTGGTGCGTTGTGAACTCCATCTGGAGTAAAACACATCCAGAGAGGTTGCAGGACGGGGCAGGTTTTGCCCTGTGGTTTGCACTTGTCTAGTTTTCCTCATCCCTTCCCATTGCTCCCACACCTGTGAGCGACTGCTGCTTGCAAACCTGCTGTTAAGCTCTGCTATAGCTGAACCCATGTTAACCTGAAGGCATTAGAGAAATTGGTTGAAATGCTCAAATCATTCTTGGAGGTCAGGAAAAAGAGTCTTAGGAATGACAAAGAAGAAAATAGGAGTCAATGAGACACACAATGCTAGGGGAAAAATATTCTCTTTTACAAAATCCAGTGACTGAGGAAATTCCCCAGAGGAAGGAGGGTAAGGTGCTTCCCACATGACAGTGAATGACAGCTTTTTTGTGCACTGTGGCTTGACAGTTACATTTTTCTCCCTGAGAAGGAAGTGAGAAAGAAAAGACTGTCTTCTCAGAACATTAATACTTACGTGCCAGCTCTTCTCCATTTCTAATCCATGTCTTCCTCGGCTTCCACTGAATCCTGAACTGGCCTTTGCTGTTTTGAAAGACTAAAAGACCAGGGAAAAGAGGAATGGACCAACTTTCTGCTTCCTGCCCTAAAAACAAGCACTCTCAGCTCCCTCTGTAACACCTGCTGCTGCCATCCTTGGGTGATGGATCATCAGCAATGGGATATGCAATTCCTGGTGACATCAGGAGCTTCCTCATGGAAACAAAACCATGCACTGTGGTGAAACCAAGAGGTGCCTGGTGCATTTGATGTTTTATGGGATTATGGGCTGTGGGTCTCTGCAAGCAATCCTGGACAAGGGAAAAGGGAAGACACAAGCTAAAGCAGAGTGCAGGATACTTTTTGAGGAGTGAGGTCCCAGTCACCCCATGGAGTGACAAGCCCTTCTCAGGCTCCTGTGGCTGACTTTGGTTTTCCAGTGGTAGCCCTGCTCCAGGAGTTTCCTTCTGGTCTTTTCAGCCTGTGTGAGGTGGATGAAGCTGCCCTCAGCAGGAGGACAACACAGACTCTCCACCATCATAACCCAGAGATGGAACAGGGATGTCCCAGGCTCTCCATCCTCCTGTTTCAGGCACAAGGCACTGAAAAAGGAGAATAACTGGATGCAGTGACTGATCCTGGAAATTCTGACTTCCTCTGTGTGCATTTACACGTTTACAGGGTTCAGGCCTTCGTACAGTCTACAACCAGTTCTGCCTGTCCCACTTGATGTCACTCCCATGCAAGTATGGAATTTACCCTGACTAATACCTTCTGCAGTATTTTTATGTTTCCTTCTGATGAATGAAAAATTGATCTAAAAGGTGACTACATGGATTGTAGCAGGCTAAATAGAATGTGCAATTTTGGAGAACATATGAGGCCCCTAAGGGAAAAGTCATGCGATCTCAGAGCGAGGTTTGGTGAAATAGCTTAAATAGTTGGTTTCTTGGAGGTTACAGCTTCTTAGCAGAGAAATCCCTGGACACTGCCTCCTTCCCTCGACTCTCTAGTTTAACATCTTGTTTGCTTTTGTCTTGTATTATTTTTCTTCTCTTTTTTTCCAATGAGCCTTACTTGCTGACTTCCCTGCTGGGTTTGATGCCTGATTCATGGCTTATGGCTCGTGAGGTGCTGCAATTGGGAGGCTGGTGCAAGTCTTGTTCTTTTAATTCTGTTCTCTAAATTCAGCTTCATGGGGTAACTGATAAAAACCACCAGCCTTCCCTGGTCTCATGATGGCCTTGATCTTTGTGTTATTTCAGTTCCAGCCCCATAAACCTTCGAGCTAACCTTGCAGCTGCATCCTGCTAGGCTCTCCCACACAGGTCAATCTCATTTCTAGTTTTGATTGTTACAGTTTAAAGATAGAATTTCCCTTTCTTGCTTCACAGCATTCAAATGCTAATTAGATCCCTTAAATGTCTAGGAAGTTATCCCAGTTTACACATACGTGGTTTATTAACTCATGTTCATTTCAAACCTGTTCTTTGATGTAAGCTAATGGAATTATTCTTTTAGAATCACTTTAAAAGGTGACTTCTCTTTCTTTCCTGATGGATGGTGTTTCTCTGAAGCACATTTGTGAGTGTTTGCCTTTGGAAAAAATACCTGTTTTTCATGGGCTAACATTGAGCACTTCTGGCTGTGCATGCAACAGATAAACAGTTGCTTTCTATTTGCAGCAACTTACTTTTCGGTGTTCACACTTTTATTCTTTGCTGAAAAAAAATTTACTTTACCTCCCTTTCCTTAGCTGCACAGCTAATAGGATGGAGCAGATCAGATTTGCAAAAATACATCTGCCTAGAGAATATGGCCATGTGAGCCAGCATTTGCTTCCAGCTGTTTTCTTGTCATTAGCTTTTAATTTCAACAGCTACCTGCTTGTGCCTCTCCTCTTTTTTCCCCATCTCAGGTATTTTGCGCTGTTATTGTGATTGTCAGTTCTGTTCTGCTTGAAATGTTTCAGTGTATGTTGCCATGGTTACAGGTGCCAGAATTGGAAATAAATGAAGGGGGTATCAAGGCACCGTTGTGACTCTGATGGAGGCTTAGCACTAAGATGTTAGCTATTATTTTGCTGGATTCCTCGATATTTGATGATGGATCCATTTTAATAGAATATTTAAATGCTTGCGTGAATATAGATTGCATTAAAATGGAATTATGTAGAACTGGATTTAAAATGAATTAATTTTTTATTTTTTTTTAATGAGTACAGAGCCTTTGGGACAGTGTGCAAGTGAGTGAATAGAGTGTCTAGAACATCTACTGCATGAATGGTATGAACACGTTTGATTATATCTACCACTGGAGTATGGATGAGTATCGAGTACATTTCTTCAGAAAACTTCAAAGAGATAAGAGAAAAACTTTTTAAGGAAGCAAAAAGCTGCTTCAGAATGGTTTCTTATACCTGGCTGAGGAAAACACTTAGAAATTAGGTGAATGCTGTCTCTCTTTTATGTTCTGTGTAGTAGTAACAAGTGCATATAAAGGCTTGTGGGAGTCTGCTGATGGAGGTGATGTGAGAGTTTCTGCAAAACCAGATTTCCCTCTTCTATTTTTCATTTTATAGGCTTGAGACAATCCAAAGCTCAGTAAAGTCGATGGAGAAATTCTCAGTGACAACAGTGAAATCTGAATTGAATCTTAGGTCAGTTTTTTGGCAACATTTTCCCCATGTTGTTTAAAGTGATTTTAGTCTGTTTTAAGTCCTTTTTTCTTTCAGATTGTCTGCATCACAGTCCCTCTCAGTGTGCATCTGTGGGTAATATGTTTCATGTGTTCTTTAACCAGGGGGATGGGCAAAATATGAGGGCACTGCTAAAGGTCTAAAATAGGCAGTAACATGTCACAATTGTCCCAGAGAAAGTTCCTGCTTTCATTTCCCACTGAAGGGATGGGTTTTTCCTTTATTGGTGATATCTGTCCCCACTGAAGTAATCTGAAAAGCTCTTGCTCATGTGAAAGGAATTTGTGTACATGTGTGAATATTCACACATATGCCTGTGTGAGTATACACATCCATATATTTATACACCTGTATAGTTATGAATGTGTAATTAAAATCTTCATGTTTTTGAAATAGCTTTAAAATTAAGCTGTGGCTTTCTGTTCTCTGAAATGTTACTTCAGGGCCAATTGAAAGAGGGCAAGCAGTGTGGTATTCTTATAGTGTTGATTAGTGATTTTAACAGTAACACGACATTTTACTAAACATTGAGGTTTTTACAGTAACTCCTTTTATCATCTCTCAAATGCAGGAAACTGGAGCAAGTGAAGGCAGTTACTGTATTCATCCTTTCCCTGAATTTGTACCTTCATTTCTTACTAATCTTTCCTCCAGAAAACTCTCATTGAGGGTATTCTGCCTTTATCCAGGCCAGAGTCTTTCAGAGTACACAGGTACTGAGGCTTTCACCAGTGCAACCAGTTAGAAATGTAAAGTTCAACTTCTTAATTATGGCTGTGGTCACCTTTTGTATACCTTTGGCATTTAGGGAAGGACTGGAGACTGTACTGTTTCCCCTGCTTGAAGGAGCTCATGCAGAGTAGCCGGGGTAACTCTGCAAGGCACTGAAATATGCTTTGCAGCCACCCCATGAATGCCTCACTCATATCTGTGAATTCTGCTCCACCAGCTGGAGACCTGAAAGCTAAACACTTAAAAGCCTCCATCCCTTTGTCAATCTGGGCCAAAATTTCTAACTCTATATGCTGCAGAGACTGTGTCTGGGGGAAGCTGGGGAAACAGCATCTTCTTTGTTTGAACACTTGCTTTGTATAAGCACTCAGCAAACACACCAAACTTCCACAAAACAGGGTGTCATATTTGCCTGTGATTTTGCAATTGCCTGTCATTAGGTTGAGGGACATACGTGTGCAGAGGATAAAAGGAGCTGCATCAAAATCAGTGTTTACACAAACTCCGTAAACAAAGCAGCATCTGCTTGGCTCGCTGCAGCCTTTCCGATTCATTGCAATACCTAATTGTTGTCAAACTGTTGTGTTTTCCTTGACACTGAATATAATTTACAGGAAGAGGTAAATGTAACACCCGTTCATCTCCTGATGAATGAGCAGAGCTGTCATTTTATGCTTGACTTTAAAATTTAGACTATGGTTTGTACCTGATGAAAATCAGCTCGCGGGAATTATTTGGCACAAACTCCAGAACTGTTGCTGCACAGGACAACAACGACCACTAGTGGCTAAACGTATTTTTTCAAAAATTGCTAAAACTGCGAGGGAAAAGCCATGGATTCAATACATAAATTAATGCAACAGATGCCATTGGATGAATTTTATGCATTAAGACGTAAAAACATGCCAATGTTTCTGTAAGGTGCGCAGACTGTTCACAGCTTTGACTTGCCTCCTTTTCCCAGGACTGCTCCAGGGTATCCCTAAGTTGGCTGCTTGCCCTCTGGTCAGTACTAATGCAGACTGATCCAAGTCTGCTTCTCCCTCCAAATCACTCAGTTCTGCCCCTACTCCATTCATTTTCAGTTCAGCTCCTATACTGATACAAGTCTCAAGCACAGCGCAAGGTCTTTGGCAGCAAACAGCAGAGTGGCTTCCAGGTATCGCCCTGACATGGAGAATCCAGGCCTTACCCCTCATTTAAGTGCCCTGCATCCTTGGTACTGCAGTTGTTGCTTCTCCTGTTGGTTAACATCTTCTGTCATTTGTCTTTCATGCACTTTCTAATTGGTTAATTACTTTATCCATATGCTAAGCATGCACAAGAGCACCAGTTATTAGTGATACCACATGTTCAGTTCACTCTATACATTTTCAATTGCTACATTTAGGCATTTCCTGGTCTGCACATCTTCCTGGTGCAATAGCACAGGTGTCTCTTGTAGACCTTTTGTTAATTCTTCAATGGGCTGTAATTAATCTGCTCGTTAGTCTGTTCCCTCACTGCACATCATTTGTGCTCGCAGGCTCCTCAAGCCTTCACTTGTGCAGCCACAATAATTACACATCATCTTTTCCTGGGTAAGGAAATGATGTCCAAGTCTGTAGTGTTTCATGGACAGATGATACAGGTTACAAAATATTACAAGGGCTTTATCTCCCCAAGCTCGGCACTATTTGATCCTCTCCTGGTTTGCATTTCTAATAACATCTGCGGTGATGCCGAGTCCATCGTGGCACAAAGTCAGCTGTTGAAATGAAGAGACCACAAAGCATCCAACCCTTTTTGCCTCTCCTTAAGTGACTGCATGCAGTGCAGGGCAGTTACTGTTTATATGTCACCAGCTCAAAATTTAATTTCTGCTGCCCTCCTATGCCCGTTTTTACAGTGTAAACTTAGTCGAAACGAAACAAAGTGGCACAGTTGAAGTGCAAAACAGTAACAGCAGAATAAAATATCACAGAATGGTTTGCATTGGAAGGGACTTTAAAGACTTCTGACTTCTAGTCAGAACTGTCTAGTTCTGACCCTCCTGCCATGGGCAGGGACACATTCCACTAGACCAGGCTGCTCAGAGCCCCATCCAACCTGGCCTTGAACACTCCCAGGGACAGGTAATCCACAGCTTCTTTGGGCACCTGTTCCAGTGCCTCACTATCCTCACAGTAAATGATTTCTTTCTAATAACTAATCTAAATCTACCATCCTTCAGCTTAAAGACATTATCACTTGTCCTGTCACTCCATGCCCTTGTCACAAGCCCCTCTTCAGCTCTCTTGGAGTCCCTCTAGATACTGGAGCCTTCTCTCCAGGCTGAACATCCCAAACTGTCTCAGCCTGTCTCCACAACAGAGGTGCTCCAGCCCTCTGAACATCTTCATGGCCTCTGCACTTGCTCCAGCAAGTCCATGTCTAGAGTGTATAGAAGTGCACAGAGGACCTGAGTTTTCTCTCCCTGTAAGCTCTTTGTAGTTCCTGCTGTTAATCCAAGTACTAGACTGCACACTGAGTTTTCCACTGCTTCAGTTGGTGTGCTGAGGGTCTTCAGCAAGGAGAGGAAAGTCACTTGATCCATAGAGGAGCTGATTTCCCCTACCCATGCAAATGTGTGCAAGTCACATTATTGTTAATGAGCTGCAGGCAGGATTGGAGGGGGAGTGCTCTTCCCAGTTCACTTGACGAGACAGTGTGTAGTTATTCTGAATGGTCTCTGCAATGTATAGTTGAAACCAAGCCAGGGGCATAGTGCCAAAAGAAAGGGGGGAAATACTTAAGGCAGACAGTTTGCCAGTAGCTTAGCAGCTGTCAGCTAGTTGTTCTAGGAAGATATAAATATTTAAGATTAATGATACCTGGCTCTAACTCTTTCTGTGTGTATCATATATAGCAGTATGTGTGTCGCTATATGATGAATGTGTTGTATTTAGAGAGATATAATTATTCATTTCAACTGCTCAACAGTGTGAGCAAAAAGATCATCAGCTGAACACCAAATGCAAAAGCTACATCCTGTATTTACAAGAAGTTAATTCTTCCCACTTGGCTATGAGGAAAAGTAAGGATGGTTCTCTGATGGGCTCCAGAGGTCTGCATTGAATTCTCCTGTGGGGAAACTCCTTTCCAGGTAACCCCAAATCCTCCTTTTACAAAAACACTTGCTTTTAAACTCAAAGAATGACTAAGTGTTTAATGTGTAGCTGGGAACTAGTTATGATGGAATAAAGAGTGATTTCTTCCTCCTTAAGGAGACTATTAGGATATATACAGTAAGGTATAGATAGCTATACCTATCAACAGGGTATAATTTCCAACACTAAGAGACAACTAAGGGAATTTCCCCTTATTCTTCTTTGATTTTAATTGAAATATAAATTTTAAACAGCTTCCACTAGTTGGTCAGAAGACAGAAAGAAAAGTCACAAAGACCACACAGAAATTTTCATTACAGCTTTTTTTTGACAACAGGGAGAGTACAGGAATGGTTGGGCCCATAGTCTAGTCTCCATCCTTTGATTTATGGGTTGCTTGTTCTTGTGTCCTTCTGGCTAACCAAAATAGGAAAAGTTTAATTCCTCCCTGTGAGAAGTCTCCAAAATCTTGAAATGGACAGTGATTTCTGTTTCTGTGTTAGCAGGGCAAATTTTGGGTAACAGTCCCATTCAAGCAGCCACTGGGATGAATGTGATGGTGTTATCTGGCTCTCCAAATGTCCCACCTAGACTGGAAAAAGTTGATCACTGATTCTGGCTCAAGGAAAATCACCAGCTTGGGAGCAGCTGCAGTGGCCTTTATAGTTCTGCACCTTCAGGAGCTTCTTTTCTCATCCCATTCTTCTTCCTGTCAACTGGTAAAGGGGGTCCAGCTCCTGGAGCTGCAGTTAGAGCATCCCTTTGGATGGTGCAGCTGAGTGTAGGAGAGACATGCCCTTGTACAGGCTGACTGGCAGGGGTTAGCTTCTGCTGCAAGACACACTTAGCTATTTTACATATGTTATAATAACATGTGGGACACAAACAAATGTGTCCTTAGCAGAGAGAATTCAGCTCAGTTTCATTCTTCCGCTAAGGGACAAAATCAGAAAAAGTAATATCTTATTCTAAATCCATTTTCTTTTGAAAGATTTTGCAGGAGAACATTTCACTGCTTCCAGTGATTGTCCCAAATAACTGGCAGCTTGGACATGCATCTGTTTACAGTTTGAATGAGGTTGGATTGTTTCTCTACCAAAACAGGTCTTCACTCCTTGAATTAAAGTGCTTTTACATGTTTTCTCTCATGGCACTGGTTTAATTTGTTCCCTGTAGCTAGTCCTATTAGGGGGCTCTTTGGAGAGCCTGTGTTAATTTGTTCTTAGAAATTTGTAGAGATTTATCTGAAAATCAGCCTAATTGGATGCTGATCCTTCCTGTGCCAATGTACTGAGCTCTGATGTGCATTAAACCACTATGTCAAATAAAATATACTTGGGATTGAGTCATGCTAAAGGCAGCCTTTTATCTAATTATATAAAATTTGACCTGTAGGAACCAGTCCTGATGGCCCATCTAATCACCCAGCAAAAAGGGGGTTGCTTACACCTTAAGGGTAAAGGGATGTGTATCAGTGCTTGGTTTGCCAGAACATCTGAGCAGACATTCACAGGTTACTGGTTATGTTGGGAGCTGCAGGTTACACTGCTAAAACCTTTCTGCTTCCTTCTCCCTCATGGTCTGGGAAGGTGCAAAACCACATGACTTATCCCAGCTGAAGAGAAAAACTTAAATGCCACAGGTATTTCTCCTGAAGTGTCAGTTATTCAGATGGCCTCTTCTAAGAAAGCTTGGTGAGCTTGTGGACATTTTGTATATGGAAAGTAACAGAAAATCAGTTACTTAAGTAAATAATCAGATGAATCTGGGTTAGGTGCTGAGAGCTAGTAATACAGCCCAGGGAAAGCATCTGCACCCTGAAGCCTTATCATCACATCCACAAAAAGAAAGATGCTTTTCATTTTAAATAACTTTGCACATGCAATTCTTCTAGTTTTCTTTCCTGCTTCTGTTCTGTTGGTTTCTGTCTGGAAATGCAACACAATTTTGGTCATTTCAGCTGCATGTTAGTAGGTGGCAGTCTTGATCAAGTTTTGAACAGCGAAATTTCTCTCCTTCCTTCCTAGGTGGGCCCTGAAAATGATGCAAACCTTCTCCTGCTCAGGATGGGTTACCTGGGGTTGGTGCTGCTGGTGGTCTCCAGGGAGAAGATATACACACAGGCACATATGTGTGCTCGGGTCACTGGGTTAAATTAGAGTTCCCTAAATTGCCCTTGAGGCAGAACTAAAATGCTTTGAGTAAAGGAGTAGGCAGGAAGAGCAGATGTGTGGTCTGGCAGGGAGGGATACCACAAGTGATAAACCCTGTAGTGCTGCCCTTGTCCGTGGGATGGAGGAGGGAGGAATGGTGCCTATGCCTGCCCACGCCTCCATGCAAGAGCCCTCAGACACCTGTGGGGCATTTCAGCTCACCTCTGCCTCAGCTGACTCACTTCTCAAGTCTGGAATTTCTGATTTGACCTCTATCTCTGGAGGAAGAAATGGGAGGGCTTTCTGATCTGGGTTAAAAGCCCTTCTGTGTTTCTCCTTGGACTCTTTCCCAGTCTGATTTGTCTGTATCAATAGGCAGGTCACCTTTCTTTACTCTCAAAGTTGATGACCTTATGTTTATCATCCCAATATGTCTCTCAAAAGTTAACCAAGAGAGATGACTTGCATGTGATTCTACCAAAGAAAGATATTTTTAATCACCTCCATTACAGATAAATGGAGTAGAAAGTAGGTGATGGATAGTACATTTCTTTCTGAGAAACTTCATGTAACTGGAATATCACTCCATTAAACTGGACTGAATGTTTTAATAGTCATCTAGTGAGTTGAAGAGAAGTACTATTTTCAGCACAGTATTAATCTAAATGGACACTTTCCCCAAGTTTTAAAATATTTATTCCTTTGCTATCTTTCAAGTTCAAGATATCTGTAGTTTTAAGAACAGCTTTAATCCACTTCATGAAGGAAAGGTTTTGGGCATGGAGAGATCTGTGGTGTACCTGTGGCACAGCAGAGAAGCCAATCCTGCTCTGTAGGGAGGAGGAACCCCAGAGCTGGTTTGTAAAGTGTGTGGCTCCTGTGGTGTGGGGGCAGAAGGCAGCTGGAAGGCAACTGAGACTTTATTTTCATTCCTCTTAATAGAGCCTCCTGTTGGAAGCTGTATCAGAAGAAAGGATTGAATCATATCTATCTACACTCAGGCAATTGCCACAATGCTGTTAAGAAAGATTTCAAGCCATTAGGGATATGTGGCCTGGTCTTTCCTGGGCAGCATGAGAGTAGGACTTGACCTGCTCCTAAATTCCCCTCTCCTCAGCTGGAGTAGCTGCTTTGTGAGTTTTTTTCCTTAACCAATTCCTGAGAAGTTTTGTGCCATCGTCTGGTTACTACAAAAACTAGAGTGGGGTACATAGGGTAAAATAATAATGGACAAATGAACAAAAAATATAGTTATGAATTCCTCCTTGTTGCATAAACATACACTCGGTTGCCGTATTGTTTCTGTGTAGTCTCACCTTGCACAGCACTGCAAAGCTCTTCTCACTCCAAAAGGGTGATGGGAGTTACTGAATGATGGAGAGAGGCAGATGGCAGAAGTCCTTTGAAAAGGAAGTATCTGCTTCTAAAAATTAAGCAGAAATCATGAGAATGATAAAGTCTCCACTGTTAGTTTCTGTCTTGCTCTCTGTTTTGGGAAAGAAGTACAGGAAAGGTTTCCCACAGAAACATTTTAATGGGGGTAGCTTTTGATCCTTCTCAGACTTTAACAGATTTTTGTGTGTGTGTGTGTGTTTGTGCAACATGAGTGTTGGTGGCTTTGACAAGCAGGAAAAACTAATTTCAGGTGTGTCTTTTCCTATCCCTGAGAATTTTACTTTAGGATAGAGGGAGGTCCCTTTAGCAAAGCAATCAGGGTGTCAGCCTGGCCCTGCAGAGCAACCAGCAACACTCAGCAGTGGTGCATGTGCCTCTGGGGTACCAGGGATCTGGTGGTACCCCTCCAGTGAGCACTCTATCACAGATTTTTAAAATTATGAGATGAAGAGGTAGGAACAGAAGGACCATTTGTGCAACGAGAGCTTAGCCTGGGGAGCAATGCAGGGAGAGAAACTTCTCGGTGAAGATTACAGCCCTGGGCTGTGGTACTGGCTCTGTGTAAACCTGGTCGTGTTGATGGCCCCCACTGTACACGAGTAACTTCTGCCTGGCTTTGCAGTCACTGCCCAGGTTGTGCTGTCTGAGATAAACAGTCAGAATTTATGGTCGTGATGCAAGAACTGGGTGGTTAAAGTTTTATGGACTTCTTGTGGGAGCCAGAGGAACAGGGTAACCATAAATCTTGAAGGCAGTGTCTGTAGCCTTCTGAAGGGAAAGTGTGTCAGGGATTTCAGTGAAGTGATTTCTTTTAATACCAGTAATTATGCCTAGAGCATACAAATCAATCCTGCATCTGAGGGCTCCTAAATCCCATCTGTGGCTGTGCCATGCCTGTGCAGTGCCTGTGGATCCACGAGATGGCATCTGGTCCTCATATTACTCTGAATTTGCTTTTTCCTCTGCTCCAACTTGTTATCTGTTGTCAATGCTAACAGTCTGGATGTCTGGGTGTTACTCTTTTCATTCTGAGTTAATCCTTTTCTTTTTTAACTTGCTATTAATTTGGAAATATTGTAATGCTAAAATGCTCTGAAAGCAATTAATAGAATAGATTCTGCTGTGACCCACATCTGGTGTTATAGTTATTTGTAAAAGAGACCCCTTTGGGAAAACTTGCACCCAATATATAAATATTGTAATGACATCTAATTGGATTTTAAAAAAAAAACTTCCAAGCATATAAATTTCCTGCTTTGATATTCAGCATCATTGCATGTGTGTGATTGCAAGAATGTATATAAATCCAGAGTGATGGGGAATTATTCCAAACCACTGAAAGCTCCATCAGGAAAACCACAGCAGAGAGTTGCTGCTGACTCTGTTACAGTACAGAGAGCAGCCTGGGGTGATGGGGACTGTTCTGTGTGAACCCTAAAAATGAATCCTATCAGATGTAAGGTGCAAGATAAAAATCAGTGGGAAAACCAATACGAATTGGAGTAATAAATTCAACAACATAGGTTCATCTTCTGATACAGATAATAAAATAGATACGCTAGAGCAAATGACACAAGTTGTAGAAGAGACGGGAGATTCTATTGGGCCTATCCTAACTGACTAGTCTACATAAAACTACCTTTGAATATTGGATTTTCATCCATTTGGATTTTTTTTCTAAATGCCTTGTTTTTCGCTTTTGGAGGAACAGAGGCTGAAGGTGGGTATTTGCAGCTGAGATTTCAAAATTGTTTTTCTTCACCCTCCCAGGGAGTTACAAAGGGGAAAAAACAGTTCCTCTTCTTGGCAGTCCTAGCCTCTTCCAAGCCAGCTTATAGCCCTGTATCTGGCTCCTGTCCCTTAATACGAAGTCCTAGCATCATTTCCTTGCTGTTCATTCCAACTGTTTGGCATCTGCTTCTTCTTCCTGAAAGGCGGCTGTGGCTGAGTCAGTCCTTGCCTTGCTGTTGCTTTGGACTGAGTGTTCCAGATTTACACACTGAGTTCATTCATTGGTAAATTCTCACTACTCTGGTTGTTGCATAAAGGTCTCTTCTCTTTTTCCTTGATTTAGTTTGGCTTTTCATGCAGTCCTCTGTAATTTCAGAATTTCTTTTCAGGAATTTCAGGCTGATGCTGTGGGAAAAATGGACCACAGAACCTTCTATGGAAAAAAAGGTGCTTAAACTTGGTAGATATTTCTGGAGACATCTGTCTTTACTTTTCCAAATGGCTCCATACTGGTACAGGTTTTTTCCCACTACCTGCAGGTCCTCCAGCAGGAATATTATTCTGCTCATATCTTTCCCCACCCGATGAGTTTCTCAGTTATAAATGACACTATGTATGTTGGAGACAGTCCACCTCATGTTCCTGGTGACCCTTGTGCCTGTGAGAGGCAATGAAATTACTCTAAATTGAAATCAAAGCTTTCCACCTTGCACAATAGTGTTTTATTGAAACTATATATCTACAAAATGGTTTTGAGTTGCCAAAATGTCTTGTGCTGCTTTTCATTTCAACTCAGACAAACAAGCCCAAATGCCAGGTCTGACTGTACTGCTAAGTTTTAATTTCTAACACTTTCCTTCCATTTTAATTGGGAAATTTCATACTATAGCTTTAAGAAGCCACTATTGAATTTGAAATAGCGTAAATTTTCTGGGAAATTCAACAACCTAACACTTCAGTCTGCCAGAACAATCTTTCTCCTCTTTGGAAACTGCATTTACCCTTCTCCATATCAAATTTCTGAAAAACTATGCTCCTGCCTGGAATTAGTGTGTTGATTTGATCACAGCTCCAAAATTTGCTCATGCTCCCAGTTCTCCTTGGCATGAGTCAAGGCAGATTTTGCCATTTTGCTGCCATAAGGTGGCCTATGCAGACAGGCTGGTTTGTTTAGCACAGTGTTCATACTGAATGGTACCAGCAGTGTTAAGTACTGAACTTTGTTAATATGTTGGGATAAGTTTTGAAGACGGATTAAACCAAGAAGAGCACAAAGTAGTGTTGTATAAATATTTAATGTAAACTTATGGATTACACTGTTCTGGAGACTGCTATCAGAGGCACTTTGAAGCCACATGTGGCTTGTGATACTAGACAGAGCCAGTTTCAGCCAGAGATGAGTTCAGGCTCCTCTAATAAACACCCCTCCAGGGATCACTTTGAAGTGGTAAAATTCCATGACTAGCTAAAAAAATCAGAGTTCTGCAGCCAACAATAAGTACTGTTGTATTTCCTCTCTGCCCTATTGAAAAGGACATAATATGTATTTTTAGTACCCTTCTTCTCTAAAATGAAGATAACATAACGTGATTTTGGGACAAAAATGACAAGTGAAACGAAGTGTTCTTGAAGAAAGGGAGCCTTTGGAGCTGGCAGCAGTCTCCAGATGATCGTAGAGCAGTGGGTTTGGAGGGAAGCTCATTGTACCAGCTGCTGGTGGTGACGTGTACCTGGGCTGGAGCAGCCGCTGCTCAGCTCCACGTTACACAAACTGATCAACCCCTGCTGCGAGTGCTGGAGAGTACAGCACGTTCTCTGCTTGGGTTTTATGAGCTTGTGGTACGGCCATGGAGCCCCCACCTGCAGCCAAGTGTGGGAAGTGCCTGCTCATCGTTGCTCTTCTTCCATAACTCTTTACTTACCCCTTCCCATTTCGGCAATCGGATTCAAAGTGAGCTCCAGGGGTAATGGCTGTGTAAAGTGGGAGCCACGGAAGTGATCTGTGGGCAGGAATTTCCCACAGAATGAGGAGAGGCAGGTGGAAGACTGAACAGGACAGAGAGCATTGAAGGGGGAGAGAAGATGAAGAACATATATACCCACTGGAAGAGGGTCTGAGTGGCCTGTCCACTGCACTAAAATCAGCTGTAGAGACTGTTTCCAGCACTCACCATTTTGGCAGAGCTTTTCACCCACCAATGTAGGATTTCTGGAGCTGTGCCCATTTTTCTGGTGGGAATGATGAGGCAGAGAAGGGAGGCGACACTCTGGAAGCCAAGGTTACAGCTCATGCCTGCCAGCTCTTGTATATCCTCCCTTATCAACCAGGAAACACAGCCAAGGACAGAAGGTTTCCTGCAAGGAAGTTAGGGCTGTGTGGCTCCCTGATTGAAGTTGTATTTGTGTAACCAGTTAGGAGCACTTTGGGATAGCATCTCTGCCTCTGTAAGCCCTTCCTCAATAAGAAAGAACTCCAATCTTTTTAGGGTCCCAGACCCCTCCCTGCATGGGGGTGCACCCCAAACCAACCTATAGACAAGTCTCCAATGTCACAAGCAGGTTGTCCCAGGTTAAGCTCACCAGTTCACCACTGGCAATGGATTGCCCAGCTGAATGTTGTGCATCTTGTACAAACCTTTTTTGGGAAAGAGTTAAAAGTAGCAACTTGCAGTTAAAAGAGTCTTAGGTAATTGCCACAATGGCAACTTAGAATCTACATTTCCAGAAAGTTTTATCATGCCAGAGACATCTGTGTTTTGCACTGTACTGGGTTTTATTTTCAATCATTTTTCTCATTTAAAAAATGTGTGTATCTCATTATGTCTTCATATCTGAGCCAGCATTTAATTCTCTGATTACATATGGTTGGTACAGCATGTGCCATTACACCCACCAAAATAATGACATGACAGTTCCCTTTGCAAAGTAGAAGACTAGAAATAACTTTCTGCTGAGAGATGCTATTAATTTTTCTCTCTTTTTTTTTCCTAATAAAAGTGAATATATAAGTGGCCATGATTCAGATCTCAGAAAGTGTTTTCTGACTAGTCTGTGACTTGTCATATAAGGGCTGCACTGCAGCTTTGATATTTATGGTATATTGTACCCACGTAAGAGTTATTTTAAAAGGCTACAAGAAATATCTGCTTCTTGTTTTATGTATTATTTATCAGCCTCTTATTCTTTCCTTTATGCCACAGGTTTATTTTTTTTTTAATCTTTCTCCTTGATGTTACAAAGTAATAGGCCTAATATAATTTACATTGGGAAGATGTTCCCACGCTTGGCTGTGCAGGGAGTCAGGATCCAAGTGGGCTGTGTCAGGCTGGTCCCTGCAGCCAGCCCAGGCTGCTGTGACATGGCCACCGTGCCACCCAGCAACATGAGCTGTAGGTGGCTCTGTCAGCTCTTCCTCGGGAAGCCGTGGCTTTATTACAGCAACTGGATTTTTCCCAGTCATTTTTCAAACTTTATTGCTGCTGTTCATCTTGTGTTAATTTCTTTTTTTCCCTTTAACGTTTCCTCCACCTTAGGAAAGCTGCCCTTTTCCTCACCCAGAAAATTTCTTGTGGTTTGTGAAAAGGACTCAAGGTCAGTGTGAAAGCAGGGAAAGGCAGCAGCAGCAGGCTTTTTCCCTGCCTGGACAACAGAGCGTGAAACCAGCACTTCTGGCCCAGCAGCATCAGCCGTGAGGGCCAAAGGAGCTCTCATTAGCCCAGGGCAATAAATACCCATCTGCTATACACATGTGCAGCAAACTCCTGGTGATGCTGATGTGCAACAGTCCCAGCTATTGAGGAGGTGGTTTGTGGGTGGGCAATTTCCCTTCACTTAGGGTGGAGGAGGAATATTTAATAGAAACACAGAAATAATTAAAAAAAAAATTAAGTCTCTTATTCCTTCATTTTCCTTGTTAATTATGTCTCCTGGCATGCACTCGTAGGAGAAACCAGTCTGTCAGCTCCTGCACCGGCTGCCTTGTGCCTGATTAAATTCATGAAAGATATTAGTGTTGCTCATCCCAAACATGAGACAGATCCTTTATGGAAAGGGCTGGTGCAGAAGAGCCACAGCACTACTGCTTTGTGCTGGGGAGTCCCAGCAGTGCTCTGGGGCTCAGGTGGGCAAATGGAGCACAAGGGCCCTCTTCTCCATATCACTCTGTTCCCTGCTCTACAGAGTGATCAGTGTGTTTTGTCAAAACTGCAGTGACCTGCTTTGTTGTGTTTGTCTCCCTACTGTAGTCTAAGCATTGAATGTTGCTCCTGGTGATAAAAAAGAACCAGCTCTACATTCACCCCAAAGGTATTAGTTACAATTTAATAATATTTTTCCCTTATTGCTTTTTTCCCCCCCTCTCTACATGAAATCTGATGCATCCTTTTGAGCAGCTGTTTTCCTCCATCACCATTTTATCAGGTCCCCTGTTGCTTCAGAGCAATTCTTTGCAGACCCATTGCACTGATTACCCTGGGTCTGCATGTGAGCTGGTGATTGCTGTGCCGTTCAGGCAGGGAATGAACTGTTTTCCAAGGGAAAGGCTCGGTCACAAGCATGAATCACGTGGAAAAGACACATGCCAACCAACCCAAAAGTCATTGCAAGTCTCATCAGTGTTGTTTATTCCGATATACTTTGGTGAGTGGATCTCAACACGTAAGACAACTCCAGGAAACAGGTGGGTGTTTGTTCAAAGGAAAGTAAAGGCCAAATGTGCTTTTCAACAAGGTTCACCTTTCAGGTTGTCAGCTGCTGTGATCTGTTTTGTAGACTATCCCTGCTCTCTGAAGCTGCAATACTATGTTTTTTTCCCTGATGTCAACAATGTGCCTGGGAACATGGTCCCATATCTACCACTTACCTCATTTGTTACAGTCTGCAGTGAGGCACCCTTTTTACTTTTTCTAGCAGGTATTTTTTAAATAAAAGAAAAGGCAGACTTCTTAGCAGAGCGTTATTCATCAATATTATTAGATTCTCCCTTCCCTCTCCTGAAGCTAGGAATAGAAACCTATGAAATTACTGTGGAGGATGCGCTCTTAAAACAAAGCGCCGAGTAAGGAGGATGGAAAAAACATGTACGGCTGAAATGCAGAAAGAGATTTTATACTGCAGTGGAGGGGGAATATTACATTCGATACTTTGTGTATAAGCTGGCAGGACCCTAGCAGGGGAGAAGCATGAGACAGGCAGGGAGGGGATTCCATGCCCTTGCCTCACCGCCAGTGCCAGGGCTTGTTTCTTCCCTGCATGAGGCTGGACATGTAAGGGGAGCACCTGGCTGGACCTGACACAGCATAGCAGGTGCTTTTTAAAGGTATATTGGATCTTTTCCTTGCTTTCAAAGCAGAGACTTAGAAACACTGAGAGAAAAGACCATGCCTTCTTAAAGTCTTGGAGGAATATTTTTTTGTCCCATTGCAGGGACACAGACACCTTGCACCAGTATGGCTGTTTGCAGATGGTGTTGTGTTCCAGCTGGTTTGCCCAGAATGAATCAGGGAGTGCAGGCAGCCACAGAAATCACTGCACTGGAAGAACCTGATGCTAACAGCCCACTCAGTCAGCAGCATCCTTCCCGGTTTGATCCTGGAGGGCGTTTGCCTGCTGGCCCAGCCTTGGGAAAAGAGCTTGGCCCTGGAAAAGTGCTTTTACAGTGTATTCATTGCTCATCCCTCCTGATCAGGTTCATATTCTTCCTCAGTGGGAGACTTGAATGAATTAAATCTGTAGTTGAGGGATGTACCCAGGCTACTGGGAGTTTGAGGAAGAGCTAGTTGGAGGGAGAAGTACTTGGGTCTCCATTGCATCTAGTCATGGCTACAGGCAGCTTTCCAGTAAGAACTTATGGCTCCCTCTCTTTGGGATGGGCTTGTTAGCCTTGCCCCAGCCAGAAACAAAGCTGGGAAACTTCTGGTTGTGCAACGACTTGTCTCTCATTTAGCAAGGAGAGAAATAAAAATGCAGACCCCCCTCCAAGCCCACCAAAATATACATGCAGATGTGAGGGATTTAGCAGTAGGTGTTAAAGCTCCTGTAGTCCCACCTGTGCTGCAGTTACGAACTGATGGGTCTTGGCATGAAGGAAAACTGGAAAAACTGCGAGGTGCAAGTGCCATATGTAGCAGAGAGCTGGTACTCCAGACAGCTCAGGGAGAGCAGCTTCCACCCTTCAGCTTTGGTCACTTTGCTTTTTCACCATCTATGACATTGTGGAAACACAGCTGCTGTTATGTTTCTGCTGCAAACACATAGCTTGCAGATGTACTACTGCCTAGAAAAGTCCTGGGCTTCCCAGGAAGTTATTGTGCTGGCTTTTTCCCACCTCTCTGGCATGGGTTAATAAGGCCATGGGGTGCTGGATGAGAAAATTCAGAGCTTTTCTCTTTGTGGTTTTCACAGGCGCAAGGTTCACCTGTGGTTCAGTGTTTAACTAAAATTAAGGCTGACAGCTTTTCCCTATAAATTAAATTAATGAGATGTTTGAACTACTACTAAATGGCTTGTGCAGATTTTGCTGTTTGATATTGTCTCTGTGCTTTCTTCCCACGGACTCTCTCCACAGCCACGCTCCTGCACATGCTGGGATTAAAGGACTAGTCATTATTGGTGTTGTGTGTGCTGGGAGATATGGCCACACAGAGTTTTCACACAGAGCCACTCCTGTGGAGGGAAAAAAGTTTATTTACATAAAAAAAATAAAATAACAACAACAAAAAAATCTTGCCATTCTAATCTGGCAGAATGCTTTTGTTGGTGCTAGTCTAAGGGCACTGCACAAGAGCAGTGCGACTCCATGGTGTTCATGTTCTGCGTAGTTCTTTCCACTTGGCCCATTTCCACAAGTTTTTCACTTGGACCTATTTAACTCCTGTTGCAGCCACTCACAGGCACCTCCCTACAGCATCCCTCACACTCTGCATTTGTCATCACTTCCAATCCTTTTCAGTTAAAATGGGCTGGATTAGCAGAGGCAGCTGATTAAGCTAACAAGCTCATTTAGGCCGAAATGAGGGATATATGTAGCCAGCAGTAGAAGCCCTCTGTTAGAGCAGTAGTGACTTGGGTCTATTTTCCCATGCCACCAGCTGCAGGAGCTCAGTGGCTCAATCCAGTCTGGAGTCAGCTTGGAGAGGTATCAGGACCTTGATGATTATGGGTAGGTCTGCTCCCTGAGCAGCTCTGGAAGTGTAGGTAAGGTGGGTATCAGCTGTGGGTGGTAGTATTTCCATCTTAAAGAAATGCAGTGCATGGAGGAGGAGAACATCTGTTTTGTGGAACAAGCAGAGCAAGTTATTTAATGAATACGAACCTTGCAGGAGACAAGATTTTTAAGAGCAGAAATTGAAGTTAGTTTGATTTGGTAAAGCTCCCTGTTTCCTTTGCTATATGTTTGCAGAGAAGGACTTTTCTTCATTATAGCACAGTTCCCTGCAGCGAAGAGGCATCATGACCTGGGAGCTGTGGTTGCCCAGCTGAGGAGAGGAGAGAGCATATTAGCTCTTCGTTGCTTGAAAATTATTCTTAGCAAGTATCACTGTCAGAGAAGTTAATAGCTGTAAAACAGATAAGAAAGTAAAATGCGGGTAATGAGGCTATTTTACACATACATCTTCACAGATTTTTAGCTGTGGTCTGATACCTCAAGGAATCAGGCATTTCAGTGCTGTTTGTGGCCAGAATGTGAGGTTTGTAGCTCAAATTATGTTTGTTTTAAAATATATCAAATTTCCTTTATTTTCATCATTCATACTACTCATGCTGCATCTCCACTGCAGTTCAGGAAGGATGTGGAAAACGGTGTTAAGTTACCCTCTTTTTTGACCACCTGACCCCTGGTTGTATCAGTGCAAAAACCACCCAAACATGGAGTGAAGGTAGAGCAAACATCAGTGTCTATTGTCATAACTTACCCTCCTTGCCAAACACTTCTGTCTCATCAAACTGAGACATTCTCTGCAAATGCCTGTGAGTTAAAGCTGGTTACTCAACTCTGTTCCAATAAAGGTAAGATTCTTGTAAGGGGAAAAAAGCCATGAGCATTGCTCAAACAAATACAGAATTTCTTGGACCACTGGCAGCATTACAAAAGTTATGCTGAGCAGTGCATTGCCAAACAAGACTGAAATGTAACCAAGTATAGTCATTTGCCTGATGGAGTGATGTTGTGGCAGAATGATTTAGTGTCCAGGATTCCCCAGCTGCAAGGGGCTGAATTGGACTGAATGTAGAGTTGTGTGAATTTCCTCGCCCCTTTGCCCAACAGATAAATGTTTCCACAGGGAATCCAGATGCTGTTTTATAACTGAAGCATGTGACATTGTTTGGGAAAACTTAGAACTCTCCTTATTTCTGAATTGTCAAACAAATAGTTTAGTCATTAAGTTGTTTCTAAAATAGCAACTATTTCCTTGTCTCTGGTACCATATTCTGTTTAATAAATGCAAGCAATGCAGAGAGTGTCAAAAGAAGCAGATTAGAGATTATTTAGAGAAAAATATCCATAATGCACTGAGCCAGTAGTGCTGAAGACAAAAATGAATATATCATATGGACATGGCACACAAACCTTGCAGCTCCCTCTCTGTCAGGCTGAGAGTGGCTGAGGAGGGAGGAGATGGGCAAGGGGACAGGGACAAGAAGAGAGAGGCTAAGGCAGGGGAGGATGGTTGTGATGGAGGAGCACATGTGGATTAAACTTATGAATATAGTGCATTTACTTGGGTAACTCTTTGTGTTAGTTGTCTCTACCTGGGATGTCCAGTTTGAATGTCAATCCAGAATTATGAGCTGTCCAGCTGCTGCTTAATTATTTCAGGGTATTTCAGGCAGATTTAGGTAATCTTGGCCTTTTGGGCTGATGCAGTGTTTCTTCAGGATTACCAATGAGTTTTGCGTCCTTTCCTGTTTGCGTTTTCATCTGAGATTTACAGCAAACAACAATGAGAGATGCCAGAGGGCAACTTTTCAATTCTTAGCAAAATAAAAATATGCGCCAGGATTCATGCATATATTCATGTGGACACCTGTGTTATTGAAACACATTTTCTTTGCTATTTGTGATCTATTTACTTGAACCATTCTAAAATTCAAGTAATGCATAATACTGAAAAATCTCCTGTGGAGCTGGGTAGGAAACAGGAAACTTTATTTTGTGCATGGAAATTCTGTGCTATATATTACTTGTTTTTCCCTTCAAGCACTTCCAGCATGGAGCCTTATTCTTGGCAGGCTCTGATGCAAAACCCTAAGGGTCTTAACGTGCTCTGACCAGAGCAAAGCCTTAGGGGTCAATATTTGTTTATAAACCATATTCCTGGGCAATTCCATTTTCTACCTAGTACTAAATTTATCTTAGGTCTTGTCTGGTTATTTAATATTTTCCAGTTGGCTAGAGGAGCTTACCCTCCTCAGAGGCTCATGTTGTGAGTGGCTAAGTCTTCTAGGGAGATATCAGCCCTCTAAGAACCTTCCCAGCGTGACTTAGAGGAGATGATGCTTTACTGCTGTGAATGCCTGACAGACTGTTAAGACAGAGAAATGCAGTGGGGAGGAGAAGACTTTTATTGTGGTGTGATGTTTAGTGGGAAGCGTGGTGAGGTCCTGACTCACTGCTCAGACACCCTTCCATTTATCTCCTCCTATTTAACATATGTCCAAAATGTAGCTCTAAGCACATGTGCAGAACTTACTGCTGAAACACATCATATAAACCTGAACACAGTTTGAGATGAAGAACAGGAGTGGAGGCCTTCAAGTCAGAGCCAGGGAGGAATATCAGGGAAGGTTAACAACCCATATCTGGATACATTTCTACTTTGGTATCACATTGTCACCTGTGTCCTGCTGGCACAGGTCCCTGACATAAGGGTTTCGCTTCAAAACCACATTGCCATGAGGAGCTTGTGGTGCAGCTCAAGCTCAGCTGTTCAGAACTAATGAAGCTAATCAAGAGTTTCCATTCTGTGAAATTGCAGTGCACTGGGCCCTTCCCATAGATGGAATTGAAGCCTATGAAAACTTGCCCTGTTTGCTGCCAGGAGGTTGAGGCAATGGCACTTGATCTCTTCCAGCCAAGCCTAGATTTGAAGTCTCTTACCTGTGAAAAATAATCAAAATATTAGAAGGGTCTGTGCTGATAATTGATTCTTCCAAGAATATTTTTCCCAAAGGTTAGACCAGTTCTAACATCAAGAAGTTATAAGGAAGCCTAAGTGTATTTATGAAGTGAAATCATTAACAATGGATTAGCCAGTGGAATCCAATTTCCTGTTCCATCAGTGATGCTAACACGGACTGAAATTTCATTGATGTATTGGGCATCATTGTCATTCTCTTAACTGAGAGAAAAATCATATTTGCCATTCTCCAGGGACTGCATTTCACAGCAAAAGCTGCATCTTATACAAAGGATCAAGCCAGAATCTTAATGGAGAAAGTATTTACAAGAAAATAAATGTGCACATAAATATTTCACAGGTATCTCATATATGCTTTGTGTTTCATCATATTTAATGTATGAATCTAACTATTTTACTTGTGTGGATTTTTCCTCTTAAGCAATGTCTTGAGGAGCTTAATGTAGAGAAATAAATTTATGTGAACGTTAGTAGTGCTTTGTAAGAGAATATATGGAAGACATAGAGGAAACCTTCTCCTAGGAGTTATTTTTCTTGAAGGAAATAACAGAAAAATCCCCTCATTTACCATTTTGAAAGTATTAAGTACTAAAATCCAGGTGTTTGAAGATTTGGTCCCTGCTTTTATGCCACTCTTCCAGCCCTGCTGTGGCTTTCCCTGTCCTGTGAGAGGGATTGCATGAGCCTCACAGAAATGGGCTTGACTGGCAATAGCAGGGAAGTGGCTGTAGTTTTGGTTACCCAGTTTTACTCCAGTGGACCAAACTACCTCAAGCAAAGTAGGGATCTGAATTAACCTGAACAGCAGTGTCTCCTGTGGGTGTGGCTGCCTTGCTGCTCACAGCTCTCTTCTCCCAGCCCCTCAGGACATACACACAACAGCAGATGATCTGGTAGGGATCCTTGAGGCTCCTCTCTCTGGGAAAAACTTACAGTTTAATTCTGCTCTTGCTGTTTGAGTGTCCTCCATCCTTCCCACCCCCAGGACCAGATTTTACCATCTTAAGTAGTCTTTGATAGAGGATAGATGTCTGTAGATCATAGATAGAGAAATCCATATGATGTGTGTGGTGGTGACTGAGGCAAGATGCTCACTCTTCATAGTTGCTTCTTTAGCTTGCTGAGCACAGAATAAACCCAAACTGCTGTTTGTTAGGTCCTGAGAGGGGCTTTGGTGGTTCATTGTGGTGCACTGCCATCACAAGGTCACTGGTTTATAACGTGATGCTTCAGGGTGTTTTATACCTCTGCAAACAGTGTGCTTATTCACATATGCTGCTGGTTAATTTTTTCCTCTCTAAATTGTTCTCTGCCAGAATAAAATGTTTTGGGAAAAGCCCCAAGAGCTGCTGATGGCCAGGAAAATCAGCTGCTGTGCACTTGGGGGATGTGCTAGTATTATTCCATGTGCAGCCAGATAGGTACTAACTGTAGCTCACCAAGGGCTGTTATCAGAGCTCTTTCTGGAAAGAGAACCTTTCTCCAGATATCAGACCATTGTCTCAAAACAAAAATGAAACACTAGATTTTGATCCCAGTGATATAACAAGACAGTGATTGATACCAAGTGAAAAAGCTCTGACACTTTATTTAGGGAAAAGTAATTTTTGGAAATGTTTTTTAAAAAATAATATCATGGAAAGTTTAAGTTTAAATATAAAGCAAATGTGACTTTGCTGTAGGCTTTTAATGAAATCTGGTTCTCTTTTTCTGTCAGTTAATAGCTCCCAATCCAATCCATTTCTGAACCAGCTCAAGATACCAAAAGATAATTCAAATAGAATTATAGACCTGATTGCATTTGGACTTCTCTTGAGTTTTAATACATGCAACCATGAAATTTTCTCATCATGTAAACTCTGGAGAGGAAAGATAGGTTGTTGGGTTTTTTTAATGCTGGTGCTAAAATTATCTGCTAATTTTGAACATTTCTGTTATGATAGTTGCAGTGTTACCTCCCACAGCCACGTCTCTCACCGACACAGAAGCTGGGGAACCACGTGGCTGTGTTTGTAGTGCACCAAATCAGCGACAACTGTGCATGAAGGAGACTTTGCTCTAATAAGCCACAGAGTTTGTCACCTCCTCCATGAGTGGGCTGACATCAACAGAGGGCTGGAGGAGATGGTGGTTAGAGGAAAGATTCACTAGAAGAGGTCAGTCCTTAGTGCTTCTGCCTTTTAACAGGGTGATTAAATAAAAACTGAAGTTCTAAATCAAGTTTAGCAGCCAACAGGGGCTTTATTCCTCACCTTTGCTTAGTATACAGTGTAGACAGCATGTGATGCCAGGTGACTTTGTTATCTGCTTGGAATAGCACTCCGGTTTTCTTTTGCAGAAATCCATAAAAATATCACCCGTACACTGACAGTCAGGATTTAGCTTTAAATTCTGCTGTGGAAATAGCTACTCAAATGCAGTTTCTGCAGAGCTTGGGTCTTATACTGCCCTTGTGGTGCTGCTGGACACAAACACAAAATCATCATCATCAATTATAGCCCTGGTGAGGATGTTTAAATACTGCGCTGATAGCGTGGGGCTGGGTTAACTTCAGCAGTTGAGTCATCGTGTCTCTAATATGAGATCACTGTTTTCGTTTCCAGTGTGAGGCCACAGAGGCCAAAGAAGCGAGGAGGGCCATCCATCAGGCACCCCAGCCTGCTGCTTGTGAAGCTTTTGTGGCCAGCATTCCTCCGGGGCAGCCCGGGAGCGGCTGGGCTGGGCTGGGCTGGGCTGGGCTGGGCTGCAGGTGGCGATGCTCGGCAGGGAATGCTCAGCTCTATCTCTGGAAGGGAGGATACATTTGGAGTCCTGGTGCTCAGACCTGGACTGGAGATGTGCAGTCCGGGTCCTTCCTGTTCAGGGAGGGGTATGGGAGGTGCAGGCATGCACTGCAGAGGGGACAGTGGTGTGGCACAGTTAAAATCAAAAGAATGGAAGAGAAAACTGTGATGAACAAGGAACTAATGAAAGGGAAAGAGGTTGTCAGTGCAGAAGCAGGTGTGTATGAGATGAGCTCAGAGAGCAGTGTGTTTTCCCATCCAGGTGGTGTGGGGACAAGCAAAGAAAGGATGTTTCACAGATGGGATGCATGGGCTGCAAAACCAAAGTGTGCTGGGCATGCTCAGGAGAACAATTGTGAGTCTGCACAAACTTCTGCATTGGAGCAGCACCTTCCCTGTGCTTAATGGCATGCTTTGGGGATTAAGAGTCCTGGATGTGATTCCCCACTTCTCCAAAGGGAACTTGAGAGCCTTAGGTGAAAACAAGTTGCCTTGAAAAGCCCATCTTGTAATTCAAAAAGAAATCTATTCCTTACCATTAAGGTATTCAAATGAGAACATGCCATATGCAGATTTCCCCATGGGATACAGCCAGCAGATGCATTGGTAGCCCCCCCACAGCCCACATTGGCAAAACAGATGCTCATAAACCCAATAACAACCATTCTTTGGAGTTATCTGAAATTCAGGCCAGTCTCTGCTTTGCCTGTATAACCAATGAGTCTCTGGGATGTGTCTGAGAGGAAATCTCAGATACACAGAAAATCTGCAGCAAGGCAGGGACTTGCATTCATGTCTCTCCATCTTCTAGTGGTGCTGTAATGAGTGGATTGTTCTGGACTAAGCAGTGAAGCAGCATAACATTTAAAGGTGCACTCTACTGGGCAGGTGGAGTAGAGGTTGAATGTATGTGGTTAGGTATTGAGTTTTAGAAGAGGGTCCCTTGCTGAAGAATGGGGTGGAGGGAGTTGTCTGATTTCTTTTCTTTTCTTCCATCACTTACAGAATATCAGAAGGTCACAGGTAGGAGGAATTCTTCTCAAGGCTGAGACTCAACTCTGAAAGTGATTGTTTTGTTTTGCACATCAACATCAAATACTATGCAGATAAATTATTCTGTCTAGAAAAGCATCTTCAAAGAATAATGCTTCAAGACCATGTGCGTGCTCTGGCATTTCTGAAGTTGCCTTCATATTCGTTAGACATTAGCGGTATGACAAGTGACTTTTTGTTTATTCAATGTTGCAGAAACTTCCAACTTTAAGGACATTGCACATCAGTAATGTCTGGATTTCATAGTCCTCCCAATTGCATTGCATTTTGCTTGTGTGCTTTTAAGCCTTTTATTACAGAAAATGAGGACTTTAACTTTTGCCGGGCAAACTCTAATTTACAAATTCTGCAGGCTTTGTTCCTTTACAAATCAAATGAATGAATTAAATTGGATTGAGACAATAAACATACAAGGGATGGGAGAAGACACCATCTTCTGAAGTATAGCCTTCATCTGGCTTAGCTGCATAAATGTACTGTAACAAATCAGCTCCCAGTGTTTGCTGTGCCACATCCCTAAATGTCATTGCAGTGAAGCATGTGACCTACCCACAGACTCACCAGGCTCAACCTTTAGCTGGTTTTAAGGGAGGTAACAGATTTCTGATTTGAGCAGGTATTTCATTTTTAAGTCAGGAAACTGTCTTCCAAAGTAGATCTTTGATATAAGGCGAGAACAAAGGACATGGAGGTGAAGGGCAGGGCAAATTGATCCCTTCCCCTCCTTTCCTGAGCACCCAGCAGAATAAAGAGATGTTACCAAATCTGTGCTTTTGCTCTTAGCATCCTCCTGCTCTACACAGAGTGTTTTGGCTGTATTTGAAGTATCCCACAGATTTGTGCTGCCATCACCTCCCAAAATGTCACAGAACGCCCATGCTTGTACACGGTGATGAAAGCACAAGCCAGGGTTTGTTCTTGCTCCAAAGAGGCAAAATCAACTCATCTTTGGGACTGAGTGAGAGCCATCAGCAGCTCAGGAATTCTTTCAAGTCTGGTCAGAGTTAGCAGAAATCCTACCTCTGCTTCTTGTCTCTGCACTGGGGAGAGTGTCTTTTCTAAAGCTCTGACATTAAGTTTTTCTCTCATGTGGAGCTTACACATGAGAGATAGAGGATGCAAGTTACTGATTTCCAGGGAATACTGTACTTTGTGTTCTTTTTTATTATTATTTTTTGAAGTCAGTTTTCTCCATTACTCTGACAGCAAGTTGCAAAATCTTTGCCACCTTTTCCCTCCCTTCTTGCATACGGGGAATAGGGACACCAACAAAGTTTCTACTCTGTAGTATGATGGGGTTCTTTACTGCCTGACCAGGCAAAAGCTGTCCTTGCTGCTTCTCAGCTGGAGATGGCACCTCTGCAGGTAACAAGGGAGCAACCAAGGGAAAAGATTTCCAGTTTTCTGGTTGTGGTAACTGAACTTATTCTTTGTAATCCTGAGCCCTTTGCTGCCTCTTCCCTAAAGTTCAGTGAGATATTTTGTGAGTTCTCTCAGTTTAGTATCACACTGGTGTAAGCCTGTTGCCCTGGGGTTCTGCCAGCAAAGCTTTATCTACCCGGGTGGGCCTTGTAACGGCAGGGAAGGAGAGCAGCACTGGGGTCTGAAATGCAGCTGACAGCACATCTCTGGATAACATTCTTCTCTTCCCTGGTGAGATGTGGAGCACACAGGTATTGGTAGGTGGGAACAGCTGCAGCGCTTTCTGTGGGAAAAAATTAATACCGTTCAAAATGAGTTGTGTGCTTGAGATAAACTACCTCCTGCAATGCCTTGCCTCAGAAATTGTATAGCTTGTATTTAAGAGGATTGACAAGGTGTTCAGTCTTCTGCAAAATAGGGAGAGATTAAAACTTGCGAAGGAACTACAAGTTCTCATCTTTCTTGGCGGTCTGGATTTCTCTAATCCTTGTCTGTATTTGCTTACATTTAATTAGGGACAGGCCCCGAAATGACTTAGTGGGCTGTGTGCATGCTGAATCCACAGCTGAGACAAATTCATTTGTCACATGTAATTCTTGACCATGACCGACCACCTTGCTCCAAAATGCCGATGTGCAGGACCACCAGCAGGCTTGGGAGGGCTGAGAAAAGTGTGCTTGTCTCTGTGGAGGCTCTGCTGGCTGCCTTTCAGGGATGGTAGAGGGGCTGCTACTGCCTGTGCCATGATGGGGCTGGAGCAGTTAGTGCTTTGCACTCATAAATTTCCAGATGTAGAAGTATCAGCCTCATCTCCTCCTGTGTCACAGTAAGCATCAGAGTGGTGCAACCCCCTTCTCAGCATGCTCCTCACTGCCTTTGCAAATGCACTTTTTGAAAAACTTGCTGGTTAAGAGATCAGGTTGGAAGTGATTGTCACTGTAACACCCACTTTGTAAAAATGCTTTTGTCATGAAATCATGTTTGTCAATGAAACCAAGCTGGAATTAAACATTTGAGTTGCTGGAGTAAATATATTGGCAAAATGATATGGAATTAACTGATGGAGACGTGGTGATATGGCATTTTTATGTTGTGGTTTCCATAGATACACATGTGATAGTGATTTGCAAACAATATACACCACCTGAAATATATTAGTCAGGAATAATAATTACATTTAAATGTATTCTGCACAAAACCACTCCTTAAGTATTTGTTGAATGATGGAAACTGAACCGGTTTTCAAGGATCACTGCAGCTTTATCAGTTCTAATCCTAAATTTTTCCTGAACTGGGGGGGAAGGAAAAGGAGGTACAGAGACAGAGAAAGCTCCTGGCCCAATGTCTGTGCCTGTATGTGATATGGTCCAGTGGGTGCAGTTCAGTGTGGGGCAAGAGGCTGGGTTGTGTACATGTCCCATCAGCAACAGAACTGGTTGTATCCAAGTTAGGTAAGGGAATGACAGATCGGTTGGGGAGATACAGCCTTGAAAGTGTACTGAGAAAGTTCAGCATAAAGCAAATAAGATGAGCAGACAGGTCCATCCACATCAAGCTGAGAGTCTGAAGGTGACAGATATGTGAGGTTGGAGGGTGGTTCCCTTCGGCACAGGAAGGTTCCGTAGTAGTAAGAATTTGTAAAGAAAGGGCCATTCAACCTAAAGCAGCACTGTGCTGATGACAAGTTTTCCTTTTCCAGAGACATAGTGTCCAAGTGAGGCCAATGGTTTGGAAGAGTCTGGCTTCATCACTGGGATAAAACCAAGGCAGAGCCCTGCACCCACTCCACACTTGGGCGATGTCCCGATCTCCAGAATGCTCCAACCCCCTGGAGAACAGTGAGTACTGGCCATGGCTCAGATCCAGTGCCGACTGTGGAGGCTGAGCTCTTACAGAAATCTGGATCATCTTGTGTAGGAATAATTGAAACAGTCGGTATTATTATTTTCCCTCCCCAGCTCTTCTTCATATCAAATATGTATTTCCCCCCTCTATGTTCTAATTAAAAACCAAAGGAGAGGGAGAGAGGAGGAGGAAACTAATAATGCCAGTTACAGATTTGGCTTACAGAAAAGAAAAGCACACTCTAATGCTTTTGAGGACAATAAGGAGGAAATGATTCATGCTTAATAAACCTCTTTGCTGTTAATCTCTGTTAACCTAAGGGCTCTGTTATTTTATTGAAAAGTCTCCTCACTTTCTCTGGTGTTGTTGAAAAGAATGAACTTTTTTTTTTTTTGCAGAGGCTATTTATTGAACCTACTGCCTCTGGAGCAGACTGGGGTGCTGTGCAGACTGGGTAGCCTGGTTGCTGTTGTGGTAAGAATATTTTATCACTGTCATGATCATTCCCCTCACCCACCACAGCACTGGGAGGTCGCAGAGTACACACAAATATCATGGACAGGTTGGTCACAGATTCCCAGGTCTTGATGCAGGAGGGCTTCTGGGGTCAGCTGCCCATTAAGATGATTGGGAACTGCTGTCAGAGGGATTTCTGGGTGGGTTCCCATCATCTGAAGGGCTGAGGATGAGTCTGTGCTGGAGTGTTCAGGAAAGGACCCCAGAGCTAAGCATCCACCCCCCCTCCTGCCACCTCACTGGGGAGATAAGAGTACAACGGATGGATGTGATTAGCACACTGTGTTTAAACCCCATATTTTTCCTGTATGATGCACAGTCTTTCACAACGTTCTCATCCCATGGAGTAATGCCCAGAAATTGATGCTATGCTGTTATAATTGGAAAGGAGTGGGACGCTGCAAGGGGCAGAATGGATATTGCTGAGAATCCCTCAAGCTTAATGTTTTTCTTTCCAGCAGCGTCATCTTTCACCCTCTCCCTTATGTCTGGGCTTCAAATATCTGAAGGTTTGGTGGTTTTTTTCAGTTATGGTCTGAAACATTAAATTCTACCACTTTTTTTTTTTGAAGCAGCTGTCTTGGCAGAGGATGAGTCATCCCAGCTGCAACCGATGGCTCAGGAGGACATGGATGCCATTGTGTCATTGGGAGCTGCAGGTGATCCACCAACACCTTCTGATGCTGCTGCACGTGTGTGCAGCTGATTCAAGGTGAGTGAAGGTGTATTTGAAGGTAGGAAAAGAGCAGGAAGTGCAGCACCAGATGTGGCAGAGGATGGGTAAGAAGAGAGAAGTTATATTTTGGGGAAGACCTAGTGTCAGGACCAACATCTAACACAGCAGCCAGATGTCCCCTTGGCTCCTGAAGCAATTCCCAAGAAAACTTGTTGCTCTCTCTTAATCTGGATGACAGTGCTTCCCTTCACTGTAACCTGAAGATCTTCCCTTCTGGCCCAGTAGGACCCAGTGTGTCTCTGACTAAGCTGTCTCCAACCTGTGAAGTTCACGGGAGGCTCAAATCTTGACTTGATGTTAAATCCTCCAAAGGACACTTTCCCATGGTTTTAATATATCATGTTTTACCTCCAGTCAGGAGTTTTATCTTATTATTTCTGCCAATTAAACAGTGTGTCTGAAATCCTCTTATTTTCTTTCTGACAGAAAGATATTTGAAAATCAGAGATGGATAAAAATTAAAGCATGAACAGTATCTGTCTGGATTGTAAGTCCTCTATAAGATATTCAGAGAGAAGTCTGTACAGCTACCCAGCATTGTTCCCTGTTAATGCAATCAGTACCCTCCTCTTGCAGTGTTTCTCCGGGTGTGTTACTCTGGTTCTGACCAGTGAATTTTCAAATAGTGTTTGCATAAATTTGCCTATTTCTCACTATGTTTATTTGATAATTATTGTAGTTATCCCAAAATCAGATTTTCAAATACAGCAGTCTCTCCCCTCTGTGATTGCTATGGAAATTACACCCAGGAAATCAAAGCTTTCAAAGGTAATTTTACTTTCATCTCTTCTTTTTGATGAGGTCCTAATGCATCAAAAAATCCACACTTGGAGACATCCCTTTCAAACATTTAAAATACCAGGAGGCCTGCAATGTACAGAAGGAGTGCAACCAAAAGCATCACAGAACAGCACTCCCTAGAGCTTGGAGTGAGTACCCAAATTATGTCAGAACTTGGGATGCTTGGATGGAGTGCTGCTTGTGTGCAGGCACCACTGCGGGGACTGAGCAGAGCAGAAGCATGTCAGGGCTTGATTGAAACTGGACAGAAAAGGTCCTACAGGAGCACATTTTCCACAGGAAAAGCTCTGAGCTGAGAGGATTCAGTGCTGGGTTGCCAGCAGCCAGAGGTTACAACCCTCTAAAGGCTTTCTGCCTTTAGAGCTGGGGGTATTAAATAATTTAGCAGTCTCATGGAAATTTTTTCATGTGTTGAAAAATTCTCCAGACCACTACTGATAACTGCAATGATGAGAAAAACCCAGACTGAGTACTAACACCTGTCATGACAAAGATGAATTAAAAATGTGCATGGAGAATCAGACTTCCTGGCAGAATATGACATTTAAACATGTTTCCCTCCTTCAATTTAAAGTACAAGAACTAAGGAGATGCAACAAGGCACTCAGCTGAGGTTCAAGGAACTGTTCATACAAAGGATCAATAGATCCAGCACCGTAGTTAGTGTCATAGTAAATGCTGGACCAGGGAATTATTTTGATTCATCACTGTGGTAAGTGAATCATCAAAGTGTGACAGAAAATTCTTGTATTTTCTTGTTTCTTATGTAACTGAAATATTTCATTTTTAAAGGCAGTTATGTTATAGATTAATATTCTGTTCTTGACAGGTATTGCAAATGGTTTATTAATTCAGTGTTAGTTTTACAGGTTTTTGGCATTTTGCATTTGCTCAGTCTCTGATCCAAAGGATATCTGTGCCGTGGGGACTCTTCCAGTGGTGTCAATGGCCTCTGAGCCATCTGACAGGAGCATTAGGGAGCAAATGTATTTACTGGCATCACAGAGAAAACTCCTATTGGCTCCAAAGAACCAGTTGTAGAATTGGATCCATCTTACTTTAACGAACTAAAAGATGTAAGTTTAAATTTACTCAGGGTAACAAATTGGATAACCAACATATTACATATTCTCAGCCACTTTGCTTCAAAAGGCTTTAATGGTTCTGTGTTCACTGACAGCAACAGGGGGGCTTCAAAAGATCAGCCTGCAGAATGTGGCAGGCAGCTGGAATCTGAATTAGTGAAAGTACCAGTGGAAAGCTCAGAATTTATATCAGATATGATGCATTACAAGTGGGATTTATAAAAGGATTACAGAGAGCAGTTAGTTAAAGCCACTGGCAGTAAACAGGGATAAAAATATTTATCTAACTGTAAAAATATGAATAATGGAGTAATTTATGTAGTTATGTAAAGAAGCTGCATACTTTTAACTGACAACAAATAACACTCTTAATATCACTAATATTTTACAATGTCCAATGTATCAAAATCCTTCCATGCCTTTTGCTTCCAAGCAAAATCCTCTTGTATCTAATCAGTGAATAATACAAAATTTCCTCAAGCTACAGACACGCTCACAAGGGGGTAGATCACCCAACAGTGCAGCTCTCTGCCTTTCTGCCTCCCTCCTCCCTGGGAGATCAGTTCCTTCCTTCCCTCTGGGAGGGTATGTGATGCCAGTTACTATGCAGCTGGCTGCTAATATTTCCTGCATTTTAATGTTGCTCTTCCAACAATTGCATTTCTTCTAATTTAGCTCTTTGTGAACAGTATTATTTTACAGGAATGTCAGGTTCTTTTTTGGAAAGTGGTTGAGATTTTAGACCTCCAAACTTGAAACTTTTTACAGAAAAGCATCCCTCTTTTTGACCCAGACCTCACTGCAGGTACCTGCTGCAGTATCTTACCAGTTCAGCAGCTTTGCCACATAATCTAGAAAGCAATTAGTAAATGTAAAGTAAACACTTACTCCCTCAATAAAAACATATTGGTGACCATGACTAGCATTAGGAGTTTCACTTTTTACTCTTTCAACTACCTGCTTGCCAGGAATAGCTTTCAACATGTTGAACATCTACAGTTATGGTTCCAGATGTGCTGTTATGTTTTATCATGGAAAAGGTGCAAGTTCCTCTTTTGTAGCTCTGTAAAACTGTGCCTAACTCTGCCTGGACTGACAAAGCCTACTGGTGGGGAACCATCAGCTTCTTTTAGAGGTTCTGTGCCATCCTCTGAAGTCCAAGGCACAGTCCTGGAGCTAGTTTCTTCCTCATGCAACCTCATGGATTCCAAGTGCCACCAGGTCTCTTCAGCATCCTGCTCCTAATGTGCTGGGTGAGATAATTTTGTTCATTCCTTGTTTAGGCCTAAGGAAGGAAAGCTCAGAGGTTTGCTGCTTTCTGCTTTTACTCTCAAGTCAGCTTAAATTTTTAAAATATTCAGCAGAAAGGATAAAGCAGCACAGCTGGCCTTGATCCTGTGTGTTGCTGGATTCCCATGGTAATCGGTCATGCTGTACAGAGTACATACATACGGACTGAGTGTCTCCCAGCAGCTGGTTATTTCCTAAGGTATCCTCTGCTGGTAGTAATAAATTTAGCCCTTAGTGGTGGTCCAGGAAATTGGTGTTAACTCTGATTTTTGGGTGGCCAGTTCATTTCCCTCCTGTGCATTCTTTAGTCATAATATAACAATTCACATATTCTCAGGGTTTCTTCAGACCGTTACCTAGAACTAGTTTTCCATCATCATGGGGGTGTATTAAACTTTGTCAAAGTCATTACCCTGCTTTCTCATGAGCAGCAGGGGAGAGAATGTGCTGTACAGACATCCTGTCCCAGATTAATGACAGTGTCGACCTGCTCAAAGACTTGTCTTTGTGAATAATTTTAACACAACAAGTAAAATATTGGGTAATTGTTCCTCTTGGGTATGTTTTTTGGAGTGTTTACCCTAAATAGATGCAAAAATACGGCATGATAAGAGATAATGGTGGGGAAAAAAATCCAACCAGAAGTTACTAAGTAACATCTAGTACCCAATAACTTCACCCTATGTTTCTCTTCCAGGTTGCTCGGGAAATCTAGCAGCAGTTCCTGAGCAGGAATTTGCATTGGATGAAACTTTTCTGGGTTTGCTCCCTTACAGATACCAGCTTCAGGTGGTCAAAATGCTTGCTGGTTCACAAAGGGTGAATTCAGGGATTTCTGGACACACAGTTTGAAAGGATTTTGGTGAGACTGAAACTCAGCTTTCCAGAAGATGCTTTTTCACACAGTTTGTGCTTTGCTTATGGATACTATTGCCAAAGCAAGGTGAAAACTCTAAACTCAGCAAGTTGCGAGGAAAAAAACAACTTCTATTCTGAGGAGTGTGTGCATACAGTTAGAGTGAGGCTTTCAGGTATAAATTTAGTTTATAGTGGAGACGTGTTGTTCTCCAAGATTGCTACTGCCTATAAAAAAAACACCTGGCCTTGGCCACTGACTCAACATATGGGCTGGGGACAAATGCCTCTGCAGTCTCATTCACTGAATTTATTCATTAATTCACTCTTATTTTCTTGAGGAATCATGAAATTCATTTGTACTTTCTCATGAAGCAGAGACAGATTTGTCAAAAGAGCATGAAGTTACCTGTCTTCTGAAGTAAATGTGGTTCCAAAACAAGTTTCTATCAAGCCTTGGGGCACTGCTGATTTCAGTGCAGTCTTTGGACTAATATCTCATGAACCACCATAAGACATTAATGTTTTATGCCTTTGGGAAACTCACAGCCAGCTGGCCTTGGTGCATGTCCAGCTTCTCTTGTGCTGGAAGGAAAATTAGGACTGCAAAGTGCTGAGTGCTCCGGGTCTGATCCAGCAAAGGTGACACTATGGGGTCAGCTAGAAGCCTCTGATATGCTGCACTGTGGGTGTGGATTTAGCTGTTTTCCAGCCTTGAAGGAGCATGCACCTGGCTGGACTCTCATCTCTTGGCTTGCACCTCAGTTTGGAGCAGCTCCTTCTTTCCTGGGTTCTCCTTCCCAAACGCCTTGCACCACAGGTAGGACTGCATGAGGAAAGCTGTTTAGGAATTACTGGGGAGAGAGACCCAAAGCAGGGATTTAGGCTGGCCTGAAAAACAACATCTATATTGTTTTAAGGTTTGATCAGTTTGTTCTGGTTACATTTTTTTTTTAATGGAGGATGCAATGGCATGCTGGAAAATGCTGCATTTTAACAGCAACTGGAAAATTAATGGGAAAATAGAGGAGGGAAATTTGATAAGAATGAAAAAAATCACAGCCAACCAAGTATCAAAGTATCTTTAATTTTAAGAAGCAGAGCACACATGAAATAATAGGGAAGAGAATATAACTGAGGTGTTGGTTGGCTGATGAGTAGCAAACTCTGGATCTTCCAACTTTCTTATTTGCCTCATTATTTCAAAACTCCCTGAGACATTAGGTCAGACATTTGTCAGGTTTCAGAAGAAGAAAGAGAGTAACTTTAAATATCCCAAGTGTGATACTCAGTCACTATGGGGGTGGAGTCCCTCATATACTTCTCTCTTCAGCCCCTTGGTGATGAAATGTGTTACACCACCCCAGTCAGCATCATCTGATGTTATTTCTCTCTGCCTGCAAGAGAGGATGGCCGTCCTGCCATTATCTGCCACAGCAGCAGGTTTAAACCATTACAAAGTGCTTTTGAAAATGCTGTTCTCAATAGTAAACAATTTGGAGTTACTACTTAGTCTATTAGATACCCTTGGGCTTTAGGCAGTACAGGGATACCCATGTTTGCTTAGTCTCGCTGCAAGACACTAAGATTTCTGTGAAAGGCACTTCAGACTGTTGAAAGAGTTTTGTTTATAGTTTCTGCTGAGACTGGAAGACAGGGAAAGAAGTTTTACGAAATATCAGTTCTTCAAAATGGAATATGAACTCCTTTGTGGATTGTGAACTAAAACTTCTAAACAAAATGATAGTGTGTTTTTGTAAGAGAAATAGGAAGTGCATTTTCAAATAATACAATTTATGAATATCTGGGGCTAAAGAGATCAGGTTTCAGTGCTTTTTTTCATTTGTTTTGTTTTTAATCCATGCAGACACTTCATTTCTATACAGTGCCCAGCACTCTGGTCTCTCACAGCAAAGCCACAATGAATGTCTCAGAGCATCAGAGCACTCCTACAGATTTCATGCTCAGTTACTTTTTTGGATCAGACTGGAGCACTCCGTGCATATTCTGACAAGCTCCTTTCCCATCGAGAGAGAAATGCTTGGGGCACTGTGGGGGCAGATCACCAAATGTCTTTTTTTCCTGGAAAGTAGAGCAGAGCATCTCCCATATCATCCCATTTGATTCTTAAGGGGCAGCAGTTCCCCCTAGTGTAAATTCCAGTAGGTATATAATCTTGCTTCAGAAATCCCAAGCCAACATCCAGCACTTGGGGGAGAGGGAAAATAGGATGTTGGGTAGGAGGTAACTCCAGCAGAGACAGGGGAGTTGCTTGGGAGAGATGTGGATGTTACAGGCTATGGACATCAACTCTGTGAGAACACAGTGGCCCTTCAATTCCAGCATGGATCAAGGGAAAAGCCCCTCTCCATGCCTTGACACCTTCATGTTAGCTTTCCAGAGCCTTATCAAGCAAGAAACAGATCTCAGAAATGTTTCCTGCTGCCGTGCAAGCCTCAGGGTGACTCAGCAATGCAACACAAGGGCTTGCTCAGTAAGGACAGATTGTTCTCTGTTTCTAAGTACATTACTTCTTCTTTATTTTTTTTTTTAAAGATCTTCTAATTTTGTTCTCTTTGGTATTGATCCTTTGCTCTTTTATAAGCTAGATTCATCCTTTGCTTCTTGAGAAGTAGAAAAGAAAACAATTGGAGCCTGAGCTGCTCTGTGGTCCCACAGCCATGTCTGCTGAGCTCCTTCATTGGCTGACAGTTGTTTTGGGACTCTTGATTGCATTTTTAGGGCTATGATTTTGCAGTATGTCAGAATCTTACGTCAATCTACCTTCTCTGCAAACCACTTGTGTACAGTTGGCCAAACAGAAGTTTTATATTTTAAGAAAAAAAAAAAATAATTTTTTTAGTGATGAGATTCTGTTGCCAGCTCCCCTGTCATTCTCCTGTCCTATTTACTGCCTAGACTTGAAAAGCATAACGATTTTTGAAGGCTTTGTTTTTAAACTCTGCTCTTGCTTTTCCTTTGTGACTGCTTTGACAGACTTCTCTGATGTATATTTCAGTATAGGTTCATGTGAAGCTAATGAGAAGGCAGATGTTTATTTACAGAAATACAGGTTCTATTTGTAAAATTATTTCCTGGTAAGAAAAACATTGCTCTCCAATTACCTTACATGTTAGGAGGTTTTTTTATATGTTTCTTTACAGCTTGGTCTTTAAATTGTATATTGTTACAGGCATATAAAACTGCCAGTAAACCCAAATCCCACAACTATAGACATCATTATAAAACAAAAAGATTCAACTGTTGTTTTAAGTCAAGAAATGGATTTGCACGTAATAAAATAAGTTTATAAATATCTACACTGATTTACAGATCTGACTAATAAGTAATAAATAGAAAAAGATTAAGTTCATAAATTCTCATGCTACACTTTGAGATGTCTGATTTACATGAAATAAAACTTTGAAGCTCTCTTGTTCTTAATTTTACAGTCTCGTCTTCCATACAAGCCCCAACCTTTGTTGCATATGTCCTTATTAGATTTATTCTTATCACTTCATCTTTTTGTTATTACCCTTGACACTGTAAAATAATTGTATAAATAGAAGAACAGCTACTCTGTTGCATATGGTCACAAATCAATGCTCTATACAAAAGCCTACCTCATCCAAGTTAAGCACAGAACTCTGTTGTGTTTCAAACTGTGACTGAGGCCCCAAGCACTCTGATGTGAGAGATTAAACTGGCTTTTTGGGAATGGGATAAAATACTACCCCAGAAGCTGTAGATGTGGGATGCTCTTGCTGCAGCATATGAGGACTCTCAACCAGCTTCAGCACTGCCTACCTGTTCAGAAGGGCAGCAAATACATCAAGATGTAAAATTTACTTAAAAAATGGGCTAAATACCAAGTGGCTGTTAAATTAGCTTGTAGTGAGAACTGCATGTCCCAAAATCTCTACGGTGCAGCCACCAGCACAAACACTCCTGTCCCTGATCCTGTCCTGCCTACACTGGCCTTCTGGCTGGCTGGGAGGGTCCCTCCTAATGTGCACCTGGATAAGTAACAGGTTTTTTCCCAATTTGGGCTTGCAGGTCATGTGACAGGACCTTGTGTGAGTCACCTGGTGAGAGAAGATAAGAAGACCTGCAGTGATCTTGGGTCCCTCGAGCTGGTGTGTGGGACCAAGTGGTGGTGGTGGAGAGGAGCTCTGGCAGCACGCTGGAGATGAGTGAGTCCTCTGTGCTGGCCCCCGCTAGCTCTCCTTCCTTCTCCTGCTAATTCCATAAAGCTGACAGACTCTGAAAAGTGAGTAGCTTCAGTAACCAATGTACCCTCTCAGAGAACTTACTGGCATAGCAACTGGTGAAACTTGGCTGCGTTCCTGTACAAGACTTTGAATGAAATATGTTATTTTAATTTTTGATTCACTTTGAATGAGAATTACTCAGTCCCATTAATTTTCTTCAGGGAACTGGTTTCTAAGACTTCATCTACTAGTTTATTTCTAAACTAAATTTTATCAGGCTTAGTCTCTAATCGATGCTTTTGAGGAAAGTTCCTTTCCTTGTTGTTTTATCTAAGATGAAAAACTATTTCCCCCTTTTCCTAAGAAAAAATAACCATCCCGACCTGCATTGTGTGATTTTAGTGGAAGAGTAGATAAGTATTTTTAGCAAACAGACCTGGAAATCTGACTTAGAAATGTGTGTAGATCAGGAACCAGGGCAAACCATCTGCAGAGCTGCCCAAGCAGAGCAGCAATTGGTGGGCACAGCCCATCCAGCTCAGCTCCTGCATTTGCATTCTGTTCACAAGAGCCATGCAAAGGAGTCTGTGCTGCTGGAGGGATGGAGATTGCCAAAACATCTTGGAAGCTAAATCCATAGCCTGTCCAAGAGGGGTAAATGAGAGCAGGATTTGGACTTCTTTCTTTCAGTTAATCTCTCCTTTTAGAGGAGCTCTGTGTTTGTCTGGTTGGCACACTGATGTTCAAGAGCTCAGCACTACTTGTTGAGGATGTTACTATTCTGACAGCAGCCTATAATTACTGTATGTCATGCAGGGCTGTGATAGATATAACAGTACTGGAGTCTAGGGGCTGCTGAATTCATGAGCCACTTGAGGGTATCTTAGCAGTAATATGATACTTGGTGTGACTAAAGCAGGGCAAACACTTCAGAACAGGCTTAAATAAAAGCCAGATAGTTGTCCTGCTGAAGCAAATGGAAATATTAGTGTGCTTATATAAAAATATCCATACATTTGAAGGCTTAAATATCAATCCAGTTTAAGATTTAATTTATATTCACATTGTGGTGTGTTAGTGTATGTAATTATCCATGCTCAGGATATCTCTAGCCACATAAGTCAGTGTGCATAATGGTGGTCTGTGTTAATGCAATAAATGCATGTACTTATACCATCAAGTCCTTTTTTCTTTGTTTGTGTAAAGGAAGCTCTGAGAAAGACAGTGGATGTAGTATTAACATGATTTTCGGTTTATCCACTTGCCTTATTTATGTTATTTCTAACTTAATCCAGCTTTTGGACCGTAAAAAAATGTGGATGATGCAGGTTGCTCTAAAGTCTGCTGTGTGTTATTGCATTAGGTCTGTCCCCAACAGCCTCTTCCACATTTTCAGCTCAACGATGCTGTTGCTTTAGGCTGTCATTAGTTGATTAAACCCTGATTTGTCTGGAAAGGTGAGTCACCTGTAATCAGCACAGTAAATGAAAGACCTACCTGATGTGCTATTGAGAAATAATCACAAATTCAATAAATGTTTAATTCCACATTTACAAACCCTGATGCTTTCAGCTCTCTAAACGCTGTTCCCTGTCAACCACAAAAGTATTTTCATTTCCTGGAGTATGAATGCAAACAACTGTGTGAGGAGCCACAGGCAGGCGCCAGGGCTGAATTGCTCTGTGGTAGGACATAGCATTTTTAGACACCATTTCATTTCATTAGGAAACCTGGGAATTTCATATTTCTAAGACATTTTATGGAATACAACAGCTCACAAGCATCATATCAATTGTAGTTGATGTCCTTAGAGATTTGGGCAGACAGTAGGTAAAATAAGTCAGCATCCACCAAGTTTCCAAACTCTAGTGGTCTGTATTTGGTGGTGTCCAGGTGTATTTGAAAGGAACTTTTTAGCCTCTTAGGAAGCTTTGGGGAATGTGCTGCTATATGAAATTATATGGCTCTCTTGTCATCGAGAGTTTTATCCCCAAAGACAGACTCATTGTGAAGTCAGGAATGTCGTGGGGCAAGAAAAGCTCTTCACCAGCTCACCCATTTTTGTCTCATGTCTCTACAGACACTGACCCAGGAAAACAAATGGGAACTGGTCTGCTTTGTGTCGTGCTTTTCTTTCTAGGCAGAATCCTCATGTTGGCCAAAGAGGTCTTCTGAATGACTCAACAAAAAGGAAAAAGACCAGCAAGGTCATTTCACAAGCAAATTCCCTTGAGAGTGGCTCTAGTGTACACCTCTGAAGTTTCAGGAAAAACAACAACCAGACAGTGAATTAGAGAAAGGATTTGGTGTGTGCTTTTCTGTGCAAGTCTGAAGTGGACTAATGGTAGTTCTGAGGTCAGGAAGAAAAGGTGAAATAAGTGACAGAAGTGCTCTGGCTCTGCATGGTTCCTTAAGTCTGTTTTATATGCATCAGAAACAAGTTTCAGCCATTGAGGCTGTGCAGTAAAGGAAGAAATGCCTTTGTGTGAGATGTGTTCTCTCCCTTTGTTGTATTGCTTAACAGTGTCATGTTTGAGGAGCTTTTTTTTGGGAGAGAAGTAAAGAAGGAGATGGGACTGACAGCTAAAGGATTGATGCTTGTATGTACTTACTAACACACAGCAATATTACCTCCAGTGATATTCCTAGAGCTAGGAAGTCTACTACTTAAAGGATTTTTGGAACAATGGTTTCTTACAAAGACATAGAGGCAACTTTTATATAAAGTATGCTTGAGATTTTCTTTTCACTTGGCACATGCAGAGCCCATTAAACTCAAATTGATCCAAGGATAATGATAAGAGCACAAGCAAAACAAGGAAATTGAGGGATATGCTTTTAACTTCAGAGATCTAAAGTGTCAGAGATAAATAATACATAAATTGGCATGGCTTCCTAAATCTGACGTCTGAGTCTGATGGAGATTTTAATGCTGAGAAATCACATGTGCCCTGTGGAGGATTTGGAGTCAGGTTGGCTGTGCTAGGGAGAGCTGAGGTGATGGGGAGTTCCTCTCCTCCATAAAGCGCTGGAGGAGGCTCAGCTGCTCCTCTGGACAACACATCCCTTCAGCATCCTCTTTTGTCAGGTTCTTGTGTTAGCCCAGCTTTAATCATCTACTTACAAGAATTAGTGGAGTCTCTTGCAGCAGAGGACTCATGTAGCAAAGCAGTGGGGAGGGGATGGTTCCCTTTGATAGGCTGAAATCTCTGTGCTGGAGAAGTAAAACAACTTGAAAAGGAAGGCAGTGTTTTCCTCTGGAGGTTCTCTCTAGATAGAATAACAGGATCCTGTGTCACTTTTCCCAGGCTTGTTGATGGCAGGAACTGATGGGTTGGAATGATTGAATCTAAAGGAGACAGTGTTGTGGCATTGAGGGGCCAAGGTAGTGTGGAAACGTGCTGGCACCAAGGATGATGAAGGTAAGAAGGAGGTGGGAGAGGCAAATGAGATAGAAGCCCCTTGGAGACAATTTGCAAGGAAAAGAAGAAAGGGGAACACCAATGTGTGTGTGGAAAAATGAGGAGTGAGAGAGTGTGTCCAGGATGGGCTGAGCTCCCCTGTATGTGACTGTGGAGCCCAGAGAATCCAGGCCCAGGGTGGTACTGTCCTGGTCACAGGTGTCTCCTCTTGTCACCTGGCCCTGCTTCCCAGAGCCTCAGCCTCATCCCATTCACAGCACTGAGGGGACGAGCTCTTCTCGCCGTGCTCTGTGTCCTCAGCTTAGCAGCTCCAGTAGCTGGTCAGGGGCCAAAGTAATTTGAAATGAGTCTTTTCCATTCAACTTGCTCCAGCAAGGTTTGACGGGTTGCACAGAGACCCTGCTGCTGGCAGCCTCATCCATATTCATAACAGTGATAACTTCACACTGGCAAAAATTGAATTGCCTGGTTTTTCAACCTTTGATAGATACAGTATGTGGCTCTGTTTGATTCTAACAAGGGAGATAACACACATCCTACAAGCTGGTGGCAGTCTCATATTGATTTTGAGTAATTCTGATTTCTCTCTTTTGACCAAATATCACTGTCTGTTGTGATAATTAAAGTACATTTTTGCATTCTGTGGCCTGAAGCCCTGATTTTCTCTGCACTGATACACTGAGTTCCCACATCACATGGGAAACTATTGGGAAATCCATAATTGCAGGACTTTGGCAACCTTTAAATATTTCGATGGTTCTTGGGGTGAAAGGAGTTTCCCACTGGTTGATGGAGAAATTATTTCAGTGACCAGGGTGAACATGATTTTTGAAGCTGTTTGTTACTGCATTATTTGTATTTAAGTTAATTTTGTAGCTTTTAGAGTACAGTTTCCATACTAGCTCTTTGTTGTTTTCCAAAGCTGGTTAATGAGAGGCATTAAAACTTTGGCTAATAGTGCTGGTGGAATGATGTGGAAAACTCTGCCACTGGTACTCTTCTGTGACTTTCAAGTGAATGAGGAAAGCCATATTCTCATGGCTTTTTACCTTCATGGTGGTTTGTGTCTGGCTTTCATTTCTCTGTCAAAAATAGTGTTTTTACTGGTAAAACATCCCCAGAAAAAAAAAATCAGAGTTATAACAGACAGCTGTAAATTTGTGCCTTAGGTATATTTATGTGGAAATGAATGTGCTGAGACTGTAAATGGCCCAGCTGTGATCAACTGGTGCCCAGCTGATTTTGGGTGTCTCCATAATGTTCCTCATAGTCAAGATGGGCAAAAGATTGCCTGCGGACAGGCTGGAGGGACAGAGGGAAGGACTGAATACTGTGTAGAAAGATGCTGAGACTTCTCTTCTAGAACTTTTCCATGAACAAAAGAGGACAAAGTTGACTGAATAGGTAGGTTATGAAATGCCACTCAGTTTCCCAGCAGCAAGCACATGACAGTAATTCTGGAGAGAGCCCCAACCTGTAATACTTGCTCTGAGGCTGCTTGTGCAAGGGATGTGAAATAATGTCAGGTATTGGAACCCACTTTCCTTTTCTGCTTGTTTCTGACTCCTCTTATCTTCTTCAAAGAGTGCCTGTGCAGCACAGGGGGTGGATGTCTCTGTGCCATGTGACTTCTTGGTGCATTTGCCACTTTGACCTGACAGTTATTGGAGTTAAAGATTTAGAGCTTGGTACTAGTGCCAGTTTTTTTTTTTTTTGCCCATTATAACTCTAACCCAGCTTGATGAACAAACCTCCAAATTTGTATTATACAGTGAGTCTCAGCATGTTTGTTTTCTCTAGGGAGATAAAGACAAGTATTAATGTCAGACTGGATTTGAACTGAAAGCATCACACAGGAGCTGTTTTATGGGAGAATACTCCAGTGTTTGGTTGTTGGGTGGGTTTTTTCTTTTTTTTTTTTTTTTTGTGCCTACACCCTTCTGCTGACCACCCACAGCACCAAATTAGGACAGCTAGAAATTTTCTGGTTGAAAAAGTTCAAATACAGTTACCTTCACTATGCCTCTATGCTAATGCCAAAAGCACATGAATAAAAGCAAGACTTGAGGCATAAACCTGGAGCAACTCACACTGTGGCAGCTGTAAACAAAGAGGCAGACTAAGTGTTGAAAGGCGGACACTTGAAAGTGTGTCAGGTTTAGCCAGGATGCAACCCATGGGGAAAAGTTATTTCGTTTTGGAGGGCTGTGTGCACAGATCGATTTTTTTTTTTTTAATTGGGACAGCTTGTGCTGCCAGGGGTTAACTCATTCACAAGTCCATGGCCCACTAAGGAGTGTATTGTTGGGGATTTAGAGGCCAAATGCTCTGCATAATCAAACCCATCTTCTCCTTGCTGGCAGCTACACTGAGGCTAACAGTATATAGACTTCAGTATGGTTGTAAAAAAAAAAGCCTAATATGGACATGGGAATATTCTTGTTTGTTATGGTCACCTCAAATAAATTTGCCATGTGGAAGTGCTGTGCTGCTCCAGCACTAGCAAGACCAGTCCAACACAATACTTACTCTTGGCCCTCCACAAAGGTAGGGACACACTGGACTCAAAGGTGCCTCCTCATCAGTCTTTCTTCATCGGTCACCAAGCAAAATGCTTTCTCACCTGGAAGAAGCTGGGCTAGGCATTTTCCCCCACCTAGTTGTGTTGAGGTGTCTGACCCATCTCCCTCCTTTCTCTCCTCTGACTTTTGTGCTGCTGGATTCATCTTGTCGTGATGCGATTTGGGATGACTCAGAGCAGTGGCATACAAGATTAATGGAAATGTTCTGTAGTCCCTTCAAGTCTTCCTGGTGAGATAATACAATGCAGATTGATTTGCACCATTCCTCTTGCCTGTCCCTGCTTCCCGAAGGCTTTGACAGGACGGCAGGCTCGCCTGGGTGCTTTATTTATTTATTTTAAATGAGGAAGGAAGGATGTTAAATATCCCAATTAGTATTTGTTATTTGAGAGCTCAGTTATCTCACAGGCCAAAAATGTAATTTTTTTATTTTAAAAGTGTTGTATCCATGTTCTGCTGTGTCTGTGTAAGCACAGATACATATGTAATCACTTAAAATTCACAGTTACTTTTCCGTGGAACATGAAAGGTAGGAAAAGTGCATGCCCTTAGAACTCTGGTTTTCTGCTGTTTCTGTAGCATCCCCAGTCTTGACAACACTGTCCTGGTAGTGAATGTAGCTCTGCTTTCATTTTGTTTATGCATGCATATGTCCATACCTCTCCATCGTGATATAATGAGTTCTCTTACACTGTAGCTTCCATACAGTTGCTGAAATAAGAAATGTTTTAAATAAACACTGAATGTAGACTTGAGAGTCCCCATGCTGCTCTGCTGTGCCCCCTCTGCTCTACCCCCCCTGTGCTTGTTTGACTGGAGACCATTTTGTCTCCTTGAGTGTTTGTTCCCTCTTGGTCCTTAAAAGCTATGCAACACAGACTCAAATCTAAACATGTCTAGCAGGACCAACTTGAACTCCCCAGACTTCCCTTTGTAGCACCCTGGGGGCCAGGTTTTGTCCCAGGGAACTGAAGAACCATGAAAAGAGAGACAAGAACCAATATTAAAGTTCTTGAATGGACAATTCTGCCTACAATCAACTGTTCCCTTGATTTTTATTTACTGCTGGTTTTTTGTTGTTGTTTTTTTCTTTTTTTTTTTTTTTTTTTACTTTTAACTGGCACCACTGATTTTTAACCCTTTGACAGCAGCAGCCATGTCTGTCAACAAATGCTGTGGGCTGCAACAGACAGCCACACTCAGATGTTTTCCTGGATACAAGCCAGTCTTCCCATACTCATCTCAGCCTCTCCATCAGCATCCCTGATGCTTTCTGCTTTTTAGAAACCACTCTGAAAATTATTAGAAAGGTTTCCTTTTTAATTGCCTAATTGTTTGACTGAGAGGACTTTTCCACTGGTCAGTATCCCAGTGGCTAAGAGCTCCCACCTCTGGCCTTTTCCTTCTATTTTTTTTTTCCATAAAATAATTTCAGCACCAGCTCCAGGTGACTTTTGTCACAGCCTTATGAGCAGAAAACAGCCTGTCAAAATAGGTCTAATCTCACTCTTGGAGATGATACTCTGCTAGCGGTTCCTTGTGAACGCAAGTTAATTTGTTTTTCCCTTCTTTTCCTGTCAAAAATCTTCTTCCTCGCTCTCAAGCCTACATTTAGTATTTATTTAAAACACCTCTCCTTTAACAGCTATGTGGAAGCTACAGTTTGAGACTCATTATAACGTGATAGAGGGGTATGGACATATATACACACCAGATCCACATATGAACAACTCTAGAAAAGAAATAGTGAGGCAAGAAACAGTACAGCAAAGACAAGTGGGAGAACAAGTGACTATCAAAGGAAGGATTTCAAACCCTGTGGAAAAGATGTGGCACTGCTGTGGTTATTCACAGCTGTGGCCCCCCGCACAAGCTCTTAAGGTCAAAGGATCCCCAAGCACACAGAGTGATAGGTGGGTAATCAGACAGCTTTGAAGAAGGTGTAGGAGCCAAAAGAGTGACCTGGGCAGCCTCAGAGCAATTCAGAAGGCTTCTGGGAATAGCTCCCCTTTTTTTAACTTACTCTCATGAATTTTGGCTTCAGGAGTTTGATTTGTGGTGGGGAAACTGCTTTTTCAATGATCAATTTAGGAGTCACCTTTCCCTGCTTTAATTCTCCTGGGGAAGCCAGGGAAGGTCTTTGGGTTATAGTTAGAAGCAGGGGAGACCTTTTCAAAGGTAGCTGGGGTTACTTGTTTTCACTGCCTTTGAAATGTTCCTTCTTAGGTCTGGAAGCAGTTTTAAGGGCAACATACCTAACACAAGACTAAGTCAGTTCCAGACCCGGTTTAATGTTGGGAAGGTATTTTTTTGCAAGCGTTTCCTTCAAATGTGCTGCTGCTGTGGGAGTTTGTGCCCCCATGAAAGTAATTGATCTGCACAGTAAAGGGGCTTTCCTTAGATGCTCTTTTGCAATAGTAGGGTAAAATCCTTAATTTTTTGACCTGGCAGGTGAGAACAAGCTGTGCTATGCAATGAGTAGTGTTTCTTACAGTTAGAATTGCATGTGCACACATGATTACAGCGTGTAATGAGAAAATACTACGTTAAACCCAGCTAATGAACCTTAAATTTTCTATGAGGTAAGACTCAGGCTAGCAGTCTCTGTGTCAGAATTGAAGAATTTTTACAAGTATGAGAATTTCTTGTTTAGTATCTTCAAATAAATCCTCATTACAATCTGTGCGTTTAAATCAACATCTTCAACAGCTTTCCTGGGTCAGTGTACAAAAAAAAAAAAAAAGCAAAGGCAATTGCAAATGACTACCTGAATATCTTTAAAGGATTAAAAGAATTAACTCTTCTATAAATCTACATTTTCTCCTTCTCTGTTGTCCCAGTTTTTTGCTCACTTTTCACCAAGACTTAAAGTGGGTCCTGACAGCATTACCTTGGTGGCACCTCCACATGCATGAGACTGAGCTGTTGTTCTGGCAGCCAGAGCCCAAAGTCTTGCCAGCTTTGAGCTGCTGTAGGTGCCTGGGTGATGTCCTGGGGGCTCCTGCAGCCCAGGTTTTGGGGTGCTGCACACATCACTTGTGTCCAGGGAGAGAGGGCAGGGGCAGGAATGGTTCTTGGGGAGGTGGTGCTTCCTGCATCCCCAGGGAGGGGAGCTAGAGCAGAGAGTACAGACGAGCTGCCTGGAGCCCCCAGGGGTGGAGTTTGCCACTGCTGTCGGCCCCGGTGGTGCCCGTGTGTCTCACTAGTAACATGATCTGCACGGTGAAATCTGCCTGTGACCTGCAGATCTCTGACAGAGCAGGGAATTGCAAAGACTGGCCTTGTCAGAGCCCTCTTGCTCAGAGCAGTGGTGCAGTGGAGATGCAGTTCATGATTTTCCTGAAGCTCCCCATGAGCTTATTTATATCACTGGCCATTACAATATTCTGTATCGAAAAGTTGAGTGCTTTAATTATAGGCTTTCTCAAATGTCATCTTCTTTTGTTTGCTCTAAACCTGCTGCCAGGACAAGCATCTCTTGAAATAGCAGGTGTTTCAGAGGGGAAGGAATACCCAAAATGTTTTTGATGCTCTGTTTGTGTTTGCATTGGTGATGAGAGTTATGCAGAACTGATAGATCCAACCAAGGTTTTTCCAGCGAGTACAGTGAAGGCTGCAGGAGCAAAGAAGGAAAACACTGGACATGGTGTGAAGACATTTCCCATTCATTGCATGAGGACAGTGATACCAGTGGGAATGGCTGCCATGGCAACATGATAACTAGCACATCCCCAAGGAGGAGGTTCCCCCTGCAGCATCCCAAGGGTTTCCCTTTGCCTCCTGCAAATGTCAGAGCTGCTCTTGAATGCAACTGAAATAGCTGTTGCTATTGCAAGAAAAAGAAAGCAAACTTACCTAAAATGGGAGGCACCTGTGGAATTTGAGCGTGGATTGTGCTTGGAGAAAAGTGGAACCAGCAAGGGGGTGAGGAGCTGCCACTGATTTTGGAAAGTGAGAGCTGAGTGTTGTGTGGGTGTGACAGGACTGAGCCCTTTGGACCTGGAGGTTGAGGTCCTTGTCAGGAACAGTAGACATTGTCCAACAGCACATTGGTACCGGTGACCTGGAGACACAGAGGTGCAGTGTGGTGCGGGCATTTATGGAAATGTTGGAAGGGTTCAGACCTCCAGCAGTTTTGGGCACGAGGGAGTGCTGATCCCCTTCACCCCCAAGCATTCACAGAAAGTGATGCTGCAGTGCTTCTGTCATACAAATGTTGCACTGGTTGCAGTGTGATCTGGGTCCTGGTAGGAACTGGTCTTTAAATCATCTGGTGAATAATTGATTGAAATGGAGAACTTTAATTAGTAGACCTAGAAAACTTCCAGAAAACATACAGAGTGCTTGCCAGCAACTGGGGTTGTTCCTGGTAGCCTCCCCACAAGTTTGTAGCCTTCTTGAGGCAGCAGCATGGTCCTAAAACTAGGAAAGAGGGTGTAATTCTCTACAGAACGGCAGCTGCCTGTGCTTCCCAGTGCCATGCAGGAAGTGCACGTTTCAGCAGTACTCTTCTGCCTGATGGGATGTGAGACTGGCAGGGTCCCAGACTGGGAAAGACCCTGTAAGAGGTGGAAGTCATGACATCCTAAGGACATCTCCTAAGCAGGTTTTGGAGGTGCAAGGTTATAGCAAACAGTGCCAGATGAGAATATTCCTTCCAGCATCAGATCACGGCAAGCAGCCTGCTCCCTCTCTAGGTTTTGGTGTACAAGTACCTCATGTGGGGAGAGGCACTTCTGTTCTCAGCTGCTTTCCTCCTTCCCTGCTTCCCAGGGAATCTCAGGGCAAGCTTATATAGAGTGATGTCACAATGGTGCCTGCAAAAATAAGAATTCAGCCAGTTTTCCTTTCCACAATGCATGTTGCTTTCTCTGGGCAAGCAGCTCAAGACTAGTTTGGTGGAGTGTTTCTAGGTGGGTGTATGTGAGAGTAAAGTTTGAACCAAAATTCTTAAGTTAGCCTGAAGTGGGAATCCTGGTGGAGGAGGACAAATGAAGATAACACTTTAGCTTTGCTTTAGACAATTGGCTTTTTTTTAATAGACGAAAGAATATATTTCAATTTCTTAACTGAATTTGTTGTTGCAGAAAGTTGAGTTTTGTTTGGAAAGGGGCATTCACCAAACTGTGTTATTATATTGAGCTCATAGGTAGTGACTCACTGGCGTAAGTTATTTCCAGGAAACAAATGGTGGGAATGGGAAGGGTCTGTTTTTTTCTTATACTGTGGAATAAAAGAGTAACCTTTCTGCCTGGGGGTACTTTTAGAAAAGCAGATAAAACCTGGTGAGAAACATTTAAATCGATAAGTCGTGTCTTTAAGCTTTCCTTTGGGTTTCTGTGCTGTAGTTTCTGAGGAAGAGGTTGGGCTCTGAGAATCAAATTACTTCCAGCAACAAAGATTTGAAGTCTATTTTAAGTTAACCAAAATGCTTCCTGCATGCCTCTGCTGGAGAGGTCCCTACATATTTGACTCTCTGTGGGAGGAAGCTGCTTAAGCATATGAAGCAAGAAGACTGGAATTAAGCATTGGATGCAAATTTCCAGGATCTTCCTCTAATAGCCAGTGGAAGGAATGAAAAACACTGCTCTGGCATTAGACTGATATTTGGGAAAGGCTGAAGGGTCTGGTCCAATTGTGAAGTATTTCTTCTACTCAGACTTAAAAAAATTACAATGATTTGAAATCACTGACTCATCAAAGAAAAAGCAATTCATATTTGCAGATCTCTTTGCAGCATGGAAATCTTTTATAAGAAACACATGAACAGTCCTTACAGCTTATGCTTCCTTGCTGGGACTCAAATAGAACTAAAAGTAATTTACAACTTGCAACAAATCCTTTCAGTAAAGGAGACATAATTTTTAAAGATTAGTATTTCTGTTTTGGAACAATTATATAACTTTGTATTATAGGGGATGATGCGATTGTTTTTAATGTGGCAACACCATTTAATTAAGATTTAAACAGAGGGTTAACAGGAATGGTATTGTAGACTTCATCAAAGTAACAAAGGGCACAATAATATTTTTACTTCAAAGTGGTTTGTTTTGATATCTACCCAAAAAATAATTTCACATGTCAGAGGAAAGCATTTTCACTGTGCAGTTACTGTATTACTCCTTGTGTAGTAAAGTGTGGTTCACAGGACAGGGACCTTATTTGTAAACCCAACACAGATACAAATCTACCAAATCAGCAAATTGCTAAATTTGTGAGACTTACTGCTAACCACTGAGAGCTAAAAGAAGAGCAAACCTAATTTTCATAACGTGGAGAATTATAGACATGGATTCAGTGGGAAAGCAGCATCCAACCCCTCTGCCCTGCAAAGACTCATGCCTTCCCCTTGACCCTCCACTCTCAGAATGCCAAAGCCAGCTGAGAGAGAGAGGTTGTTCAGCAAGGATGCTCATGAGATAAGGAAGATGAGAGAAGCAGTACTTATCTCTCTTTACTCAGGAAAGCAAAGGAAACATGGGGATTTAACCCAAGAGCAGGACTGCATATGTTTAAACAAAAGTCTAAGGAAGCAGCTGTCACCCACACCACCTGCTCTAACCTGTATCCACGCTGTGCACATGCTGGGTGAAAACCTGTAGTAGGAGGAAATTGAATGCAGTGTTTTTGTAGATGGGGGTTTATTTATTTTTCTTCTACAACAAAGCTCAGCTAAAGAGGCGCCATCAAAAAAACCCATCAAACTTTTCACATTCAAAAAGGAGAAAGCACCACATCTAAATCACATTGAAATGAAATTTCTGGAACTTCTTAAGGCAAAGAATAATTTTGATAAGAAAACTTGCCTACCAAAAGGGAGAGGCCGTGCTGGCCCTGTGGCTGACCTCCAGAAGAAGGTGAGAGCAGCCCTGCTGAGATAAGTGCCCTATTTCTGGGCATGGCTCAGCAGCAAGGCTGTTCTCAGCCCCAGAAGAAGATTTCCAGGAAGCAAAGGTCACAGAGGATAAAACAGTGGTTTGGGAGCTGTCACTCTCTTCAGTCAATGCACTTTCTGCCACCACACTCTTTATGCTCACATGCAGGTCAAGAACAAACCTGAGTTCAAAAGTTACTCTTTTCCAACAGGGGTGGAAAAATGGGCTGGGATTCATCTTTTCCAGCATTAGCTAAAATCTAATTTTGTTAATACTCTGCAGGAAGAAATCAGGAATTCAGGAGGGCCAATCAGCCCACACATTTATCCCCACTGACCTTCACGGGAGCGTGAGTAACTTTGCTGAACCCAGAGCCAGGGTACTGCTCCCTGGGCACACTGGCATGCTGGTGAGTCTGGAGCTTGCTCCTGCACACTGGGCTTTGCAGAAAGGTAATCTTGGGTCCTGTGTGCCATGTTAGGACATGGGTGATAGCATAGCAGCACCTGCAGAGAGGTCAAGCGGGCTCTTGGGCTATTTTTGGGGATGCTGGCAATGATTCCCTGCTTGTACTGAAATTCCTATTTGCTCCAGCTATGCTACTGTTTCTTTGTTTTTAGCATGTGATCACTGTTGGTAGAGGGTAGATGGGCAGTGTGTAATAGGTTGCATGCTAACACTGTGCCCACAGCATGGGCTTGGATTGAGAATGGAAAATCCCTGGAAGTGGAGCTGCTTGTCCCAAAACCAGCATGGACTAAAGGTACACCATGGGTAAGTGAGGACCCTGTGATCAACAGCAGAGCTGGGAGCATGAGGCAGCTTTTCAGGAAAATACTCTGTGAAATAAAACAACAGAGGCAAACATCACTTGAGACATGGCATTTATAATTAGCACACTGCAAAAGACAGGAAGGTGTTCCCTGTGCAAGACCTAATATCATTAAACTTTACCCTGGCAATTATCAGGGTTGCTGGAAACAAATTCAGCCTTTTCTGGGAATACAAACTCCTACCTTAAGTTCTCATTTCCCCAAACATACAAACGACATGCTTGGGAAGTGTAATTAGAAAACCCTGCCAGGCTTAAAAGGAAATTCTTTCACCCACAAATGTGCAAGTGCATAAACTGCTCCATTCGCCACAAGGCTCAGTGTATTGAACAGTTTCATTGCTCAAAGTGAAAACCAGACCATGTTGAATTCACTATGGGACCATAGAAGTCTGAAGGAAAAGTACCAGTAGCTAATCTCACCTCAGTCTGTCTTGCTTATTGCTTCTTAAGGTAACTGGCAATGCTCTTTTCTTGTTTAGTATATGGTCCCAACAATGTTGTCACCTCTTTCTCTTTCCATGATCTTACTCTAGCTGATTTTCAATTTTCATTCCTTGCAGAAGAGCTGACTCACAGGATTCTGGTTGTATCAGCATCTCCAAGGTGTTTAACAGCAGGAGCAACTTGAATATGGCATGAAAGTTAATAGCTGATGAAAGCATAATTTAACATAGTGTTAAGAGGCCAGATTCTCCACTGATACAAACTGAGGAGAAAATGAAATTGCACTGATTTTCACCATCTAAAGAGAGGCACAGTTTAAATCTCTAGTTAAAAGTATTTTATGTAGTTATAATTTCACACTCTAAGTTATTTGGAGACAGGGAATTAAGCAACAAGGCCAAGCATTTTCCAGAAATAGATGCATCAGTGGGAGTTGCAACAGGATTTTTAACATAATTACTGTTCTGCCTGGGGTGTCAGGTTCATCAATAAAAGCAAAGCTTTTCTATTGTATTGGAACATATAAAAGAGAGCAGACCACACATTCTGCACTAATTGGTTGAACTAGACATCTTGCAGAAATACTGAAATTGTGAAGAGTGTGCAGATGGAGGGGGTGAAACCTGTAGGGCGAGTCTAAGTAAGGACTGTGTGGTTTGACCCCTTGCTTTTCCTTAGGGGGCACCAAGAATTGATCACTTGTGATGAGGTGCCTCATCCCTCTTCTGACGGCAGCAGATGGCCAGGGTTGCTATATCCCAGGTTAATCAAAACTCCATTTGGAAATGGCAGTGTGTTTGAGGAACAGTCCAGAGATGGGATTGGGCTGACAGAGGAGACAGCAGGACTGAATGTGCCATGAAAATCCACATGGGGTCCATGGAAAAATCAAAGGAAAAAAGTTCTAGGAATGGAGGCTGTGAAATGAAAGAGAGTGGCAATTTCCAGGCATGTTAGTCTGGATTTAGGGCAGGAGGCAGACTGATCCCCTAGGCTTTTTCCAGGGTATGGATATTTCCTGCAGCTTTTGCAGAGATCAGTAATATCACAGAGCAGTGTTGTAATATTTAGGACCTCGAGTTAGGGATGTGACATGTTATTACACTGTAATTACGGAGAGTCACACTCAGGGAGTAACCAAGCCCAGAGGCTACCAGGCATTAAGGAGGTGCATATTTTCCTTTTGCTTTTCTCTCCCCTGGGGAAAACTGAGTCCCGACCAGGTCCTGGTGTGATGGGAGATGAGCACGTGTCCGAGCCCTGCTGTCAGTGACACTGCTGATGTTACTGCTCAAATGAGGGCTGCCCCTTCCGGCAGTGATGGGGAGGAGAAGTGGGGGAGGAGGCTGCTGCAGACGCCTGATACCTTGTCATCCAGAGCATGTGCAAGGCTGTTGCTACTGCAGGTAGCAGCAGTGTGGCAGTAAAGTATATTTGGGAATCCTTGCTTTAGTGGCGTGTTTGGGATCCTGCATGGTTGGCTGTGTTTTTTGGGCTGTCCTGGTTTGGCCCTTTGGAAGAGGTGTTTCCCTACAGAAAACCTGGGAATTTTGTGTTTCAAATATTTATGCCTCTTCTTCCTTCAGTTCACAGAATCACGGAATATAATAGAACCTTATTTTGGTCCTCTATTCTTGTGGAGAAATCCTTCCTCCCTCCCTCACCCCCTTTCCACCTTATTAGTTCCACAGTGGCTCTTAAGGGCTGTGGAAAGGGGAGAGATGAACAAATACCAAGGCGGAGTTTTATATATCTGGGCTTCGTGATACTCTGTGTGTGTTGGTGAGCTGCAGGGGAACGTGCTGCCATCAGCTGCACTCCCAGCACACAGTCCACCCTGCCTGGACATGAAGAAATGTTACCAGGAGACTTGGCTATGGTGCTTGAAGGAGAGTTTTATAGCATGTATAGATGCCTTAGTGGTTTTCAGTAAGGCAGGCGGCCACATAAGCTTAGTTAATAAGCTCCACTATAGGTATGGATGACTCATTGGTAGCTTGCTGTTAAGTTCTGTGCCTGATTTTAAAGAAAGCTGTTTAATTCTGTGCATGATACCCCCAGGATCACGGGGTGAGATGGGTTCACGGCTGTGTCCAGTGGGTCTTGCAGCTTGCTCAGAATGTCACTCTCATGTGTGACAGCTTCCCGAGAAAGAAAGGGATTTATAGCATCATCTTGACTTTAGAACAGGAGAAATGGCTGAAATCAGGGACAATGCATTCCTCTACTCATCTTGCAGAAAGAAGGATTGGAAACCCAAGAACTAGATCCACCACAGGTTGTGCCTACCAAGCAGTGCAAGACATAATGGGCTCTGGGGAGTTGACTCACAGCATTTAGTATCACATTTAGTAGCAATCAGTGTTTGTGCAGTAATGAAAAGTATTCCAGAACTTTTCCTCTGGGGTGCCTGTCTCATTTTAGGCTGCATAAATCCTCTGCACAGGTTTGCAGTAATACTTTGGTTAACTTTCTGCAGGTGATTTAAAGTGTGTGCTTGACAAGATTCCCTGTACTGTGTTTCCCTTGATGCCTGAATGTCCTTTGGCATTCAATAAAACCTCCGAGTGCTTATGTTAATTTGATTTTAGCAATCAAACCACCTTAAATTGCATTTACTCCTGTGCAGTGAGTCATGCTGTAATGATCTGATTTGTAGATCAGGTCCAAGTTCTTCAGGGTATTGTGCAAACATGAGACAATTTCCTTCTCAAAAGTCTTGGAGGGCACTTTCTCTCTGTCCCACAGTGAAAAAGAAAGGAAAACATTTTTGACTACAAGTGGAAGCTAAAGTTTCCAAGTGTATTTAAAATTAAAATTTACGGTATTTTAATCAAAGGAATACAGGCATGAAAAATTGTCGGGGGAAATCTAAGACCCCAAATGGGTGAAAAAAGTAAAGTTCTCACACTACTGATGCCACAGTGGGAGTAGAGATGACAGAAGTTGTAGCCATAGTTTGTGGACAAGATAAAATGCGTGTTAAAAAGCAATCCAGGGAAACTGCATCATGTCATGTTTACTATGGATATTACACTTGTATTTTGTTCTTGCCCCATGTACCTTCTCCGGGGTTAACAGAAAATCTGCCGTCGTTGGTTTGGTGCAGTCCTTCAGTTGACAGCTCCTGACTGAACAAGAGCAGTAATTCCAGTGTATTAATTATCATTATCGACATTTTGTTTCTAAACTGCAAATGCACATCTAAAATGTAATTCAAATGACTGGATTGGAAGCTGGAGGCAACAGAGCCAGCAGTGCTAAACCCAAGCTAATTAACTCTGCTGCCAGACAGCCCCACTAGCTCAGGCAGTGTTTCCTAACCATGGAGGATCTGGTTCATCTGTGAAGGAGAGGGCTGATAATAACATGGGAGCTGCAGATCACTTGTGGGCTGTGTAGGAAGAAGACTGAAGAGTTTTTAAGTCCAGGCAGGACCACTGTGGTGCCACATTGGTGTCCTGCTGCCTGCAGGCCATGGAATGCCCAGCCATACAGCAACAGCACTGGCCAATGCCTCCTTCACTGTGCACAAACACTATCTATGCACGGCTTGCCTCCTGCCTCCTCAAGGGTATTGGTACACTATGACCTTCTTTTCATGTCCAAATCATTTGGCATGGTTGGAATTTCTGCCTTTCAGATTACTGAAGTAGGGAACAAAGTCCCTGACAGTAAAACCAACATGCTGTGGAGTTGTTGCTCCATTGGGAGTGATGTACACACACATTGGCTGCTCCCAGAAGCTGAGCTGCCAGCAGTGCATCTCATGGCTTCAGGAAATCATGGTGTAAGGTTAGAAATGTTTTTGGTCTGGTGTGTTCCCCCTTTTAGTGCTGTGATTTTGGTCATGAACAGATGAAGTGATATTGGTAGTGGAGACCTGCAGGTCAGGCAAGGACCAGTGAGTGGCACTGGCTCACAGGGGTTGCTTGTGCTTCTGATGGGAAAGGTCTTCTGTGAGAGCCAGTGACTCTTATGCAAGCCACAGAAATGAAAATTATTTATTTTTGCAGTGAGCTTGAATAGAAATATCACCACAGGTTCCCTTCTTTCACCTTGCTGAATCGGCAGACTATTCTTCCTAGGAAGACAGAGTGAATTTTTCTTTGCCTTATATACGTGAGGATGTGTGATTTGCACTTGGAAAAATATTCTTTTTCTCCTTTCTCTATAGACTTGTTTTTCATGAGCACTGCTCACTTGCAGCTGTATCAGATGAACAGCTGTGGTCCTTTCCAGAATTTGCTGCTTTGGGAGCAGTGACCCTTCGCATTTTTTTCAAGTCACATTGTTCTTTTTCCATGATAAAGCCTTGGAAATTCATCCCATATTGTAGCAGTCCCTTTTGGTTACTTTAATCATAAATGCAGCAAGTTCATTAAATTACTCACTCTCCCCCATTTTCTTTGTGATTACCAGCCATGTCAGTCACAGCAATTCTTCAAAGAGGGAGGCTGAGGTCTACATCAGATAGGACTTCTTTGTATTTATAAAGCAAAGCAAAAATTCTAACAGGTCCACTAGTCATACCTATTGATTTGGTACTTAATCATATGAACACAATGAATATTCAGTACCTGCATGATATAAAAAGAACAATCAGAATAAGCTATTATAGGTGCTGGAATCTCATTTAAAATCTAATTAGGTCTAGAACAAAACTAGAAGAGTCTTGTCTGAGTATGAAGAAATGGATGTGTCTATATAATGATTGAAATGCCTTCTTTTTTCACCCCTCTCTTGGCATGTGTTAAGAAACTAGCATTTTTTTTCAGTTCCCACTTAGAAAATCATTACTCTAGCTGGTACCCTCATGCTTTAACTTACAGATTAAAGTTGATCACTCTATGCTCTATAACTATGCACTGCTTTATGCAGAGCATGGTTACAGTCATAGTTTTAGGGGTGGTCAGTGCAACTCAAGCAGCAATTATTTTTTACCTGTTCCACTGCACTGACTGTCCTGAAGCCTTAGGACTAATTGCCCACAGTGCTAAGAGACCAGCATTCTTACTGGCCACCACCTCTGGTGGGCTCTAGGCTAGACTAGGTGCTTGACGGAGGTAGAAAGAGTTGTTTCAGCAAATACTGTGTTCATTAAGGTCTGTCTGACTGCAGCACCAGGGTGTCCCTTTCCCCAACAGCATTTGACCTCTCTGTGGGCAGCAGTGCCATGGAGAATTGGAGCATCACGAGCTAGAACTTGGGCAGGCACTCCTAAACTGAGTCATCAGAGGTCCTCGGTGGGCTCTGAGACCTCTCCTTGTAGGCAGCTGCAGACATGACCACAGTGTGATGTCAGAGTTAGAAAAAAATAGTCATGGAGTAGTTGAAGTTGTTATTGCTCACTGTTAGAGTCAGTGAAGGCCTCTTTCCTGCAGCTTTGCTCCATGAATCTCACAAGCAATCAGCAACAGCAGGAGCAGGATGACTTCAGGTACAGATGTACCACGCCAGCAATCCATCTGCCTGTAAGACCTGCACAGAGTGGGACTCTACCAATTCCTTTAATAGTAAAAAGAGTGGTAGATAGGAAAATCCTATCCCATATTTGAAAGCCACTTTGGGCACTAAGATGTCCTGTGAGAAATCATGAGGAATAAAAATAGGGTCTTGCAGGCTTTATTTTAAAATATGTCTGCTCAGCCTCAGATTAGGACGGAGCCTGCCTTGCCATTTATAAAAAGAGATGGATGTAGCTCTCTCAGTGTTACACACATGCCTGACTGGTTGCATAAAAATAGATCAAAATTTGGTTCAGCAAATTTATATTTTGTGGGAAAATGGAGTACCACGAGTATATGCTCATACATAGCTATTTGGGCAATGAATAAAAATGTTTTTCAGAACATGTATTGATTGCCTCAGGGGCAGATGAAGAACAGAACAAAGAAAAATAAACACCTTTTAGCTGTGTTCTGCAAATAGGACATGGCTTTTTGTCTGTAGGGTATATCTTTCTGCTAAAACAGTGCCAGCAAAGTGAATCTGTTGTTTAATGCCTGTTCTACTTTCTCTCTTTCTCTTGTGCTTTTCTTGGTGTACTCCTTTGCCTTTTTTTTTTTTTTTTTTTTTTTGCATTGGTGATGCAGGGGGGCAGTCAGAGACCAAGACAGGAAAGGCACTTCAGTTTTTATGTAATGTGAGTCTGTAGGTGTCTCACAGAAAATGTTTTCCCTGCTTTCATTGCAAGAAAAAAAGTTTAAGCTTCAAGTGCTGATTTAACTCGAAACTCCTCTAACTTTGGGTGTCTGTATCTAGTCATTTCTATTGCCAATAATGGGGATCTTGATTCATGAAGGGCTACAGCAAACTGCTTAAATTTAGTATCCTCCGGAAATTAATCAAGAATTAAAAGCTTCTTCAGATGCCTTGAGGGTTTCAGACCTAAAAACAAACCTGACATCTCTGACTTCACTTTCCTGCAGTGAGATTGTCTCTTCTCTCCATGTCTTTTATGCCTCAGCTCCTACCCTGTGCCCCCCAAGCATGGTAGCAACAAGGATAGAGAACAGGTCAGCACAGACCAAGAAACCCACCCAAAACCCCCCTCCCCAAACCAGGGGCAGGAGGAGAGTGTGTGTGGTGGTGTTTCTCCTTGAAAACCACTCACTATGCTGAGATGCTGCAGTGATGAAGCCATGTAAAAATACCTGTGTGGAGGATGGCAGGAGCAAATGCTGTGGCTGTGGTGTGATCTGTCCCCTTTCAGGGGCTGAGAAGCCCCTTCCTCTCCTGTGCTCACTGTCTGGTTACTCTGCAGACTGGACTGCTTCCAAGCAGTTCTTGTCTTCCTAAATTTTCAGCCTAATTGAATATCTCAGCCTTACTAAAGTATTCCTTTTGAAAGAAATTCTGAGCTTGGAAGCTGTCTGTATTTACCCGGCTAAGATTCTCACCAGAAGCTCAGAAGCTCCTGAATTTACATTGCTTTAATTGACCACGTAGTTTCCAGATTTTATCATCGTGCCAGATGAGTGCTCTTTGGGCTTTTCCCCCCTATTAATAACAAAATGGAGGAAAACTTCAGTTACTTCTGTCACTTTTACATAAATACCATGGCTCGGTTCTCATTGGTGTCTTGCATGAAGGCAGATTCGGGCTTGCTCGGCTGGGCAGAGTTGAGCTGGTGAATTATTCACTTCCCTTTAGCAGTTAGGCTGCTCTAATCCATGCTTGACTTCTCATGCTGAGGCAGGCAGAAGATGTGAACGGAGGTCACCCAGTGATGAACTTCTGGCCAGTGTGCCTCTGTGGTTTGCTTGGCATCAGTGAACACAGCTTTGAGTGGCTTCAGACTTTTCTCACCTGGGAGGGGGCAGGGTGGACTGCACTGGTCCTCCAGATCCTTGAGGTGTGACCCAGAAGGCCTCTTAAAATCCGTGCAAACCTTTTCTCCGAGTACAGTTAACTTTGGATCTGACACAAATGATGATAAAGGTGCATCATGCACCTATGCATTGCTGCAGGGCTCAGCAAAACAACAGTCAGAGCCTGGCAGAGGGGGGTTGAAGGGCTGCAAGGCCTTTCAGCTTTGCCACCCAGTTTGTGGAGGGATAGTTAGATGACTGTAGTTGATGTGCTCAAATTACACTGCTGTCTTTTAATCATCCATTATTCAGTGACTACACACAGGTTTTTCTCCTTGTGTCATTTCTAGCCCATACCACAACCCCATGTTCTTCAGGTGACAGTTTCAACGTCATTCTTTAAAGTTCAGGTCATGTAAATCCACTCTCCAGTGAAGTCCATGAATGGTACCATGGGCTAGCAAACCTTGAGGTAGGAGTTTGCCCAAGGAGCTGGCTGAGTGCCTAAATGTACACCATGCTAAGTGGTAGTTTCCTGGAAATACAGCCCTGGATACAGAAATGACCTTCCATTCATGAATTCATCTCGTGGTTGCTGAACATTTATAGCTAGAATGATCTTTATGCTTTGAAAACCTGTTCCTATCCCACCTTCAACATTTTTTGACAACGCAGAAGGCAAGGCAGCTGTTCTAGGAAAAGTGTCATTTACAATAATATACTTGGGCTGCAAAAGGCTCGGCCTGAGGCAGTGTTGTAATGACTTCAGAGCTGCCAACTGCAAGTATCCCTACCCAAATTGGCTGTCTAGAATGGTTATTCCAAATGTAAGGAATTATATTTGCATGCATATTACTTCACATGTAAATAGAGAATTAAAAGCAAGTCATGCTGATACTCTGTATAGATACTATATTCACACAGGGACTGACTAGTAAGGACCCCCTCCTTGCTAGACTTTCTGAATATAGTAACATAATTCACTGTCAATATTACCTTACAGAAGTAAAACCCAAGTTGTGCACATCTTTCCCCTGTAGTAGTTGGCTGCTTCCGCTGTTTTAGCACTGCACATTGAAGTTACCAAGATGTAGTTTAACCTCCATACCATAGTCAGCCAGAAGTCCCAGGACCTCTCTTTGCCAGGGAAAAATTGCAGTCATGAAAAACATGAGATTTATCCCTGAATTATGGTATATTCCAACTCATCTGAGATGAATGGGTTTAGTCAGAATCTCTTAAACCCTTTTCATTCGATGGTAACCCTTTATAAGATGCTGAGAAATGTACCACAGACTTGCCGTGGCAAGGCAAGAAGCTAAATGAAGGGAAGAATTTTAGCTTCTAACTAGATTCTAACTATGATGCTTTGAGGGTTTATAAAATTTTCCAGCGATAGCCTTATTTGGCCTCTGTAAGTGGAAGCTAGGCAAAAAAATACAACCTATCTGTCTGCTCTGAAATGTGCTTATTGATTTCAGCAGTTGTACTGTAATTGTTCTCACAAATCAGCTAATTGAGATCCCTAATGAAAAGTGACTTAAGCAGAAGTAAATTTTGCAGTTGCCTCCCCCCGTGGACAGCAGCTGACCAAATCTGGTGTTCCTTTTTAACCAAATACTACTCTTTAAATGCATTTGACCAAGTGACCAGAATTAATGAGGTTTATCACAGTGCTCGATGATCTCATTCATCTCTTGCAAGTCTGTTTTATAAGGCTGAGCTGTGCTGGTGTCATTGTCCTCTTCCAGAGAAGTGCTTTTCATCCTGCCCTGACAAGGGCTCCTCTGGACAAAGGGCAGACCTCAAACATTGTATGTGAAGATGCCAAACATGCTCTGCAGTCATGGTCTCACAACTAGAGCATGGCTGTGTTGTTCTCATGGCTGAAACATGAGATTCTTGATGCCACGGTGTGCACAGTATTGGGCTGGGTCGGGCTGGGTCTCAAGTCGAGACAGGACCGTACCTGAAAAATGCTCCTTCCAGTTCAAGGCATTATTTCCTGAGGTTCATGGCTCCTCAGTGCATCTCTGCACCTGGAGAATGTTCTTTCTTGATGGACCAGAGGGCATATCCCTGTTGCTTTAGTGTGTGCTCCCCAGGCTGGCACCTGCAACCAGCCTGTGTGATGCAGGCACTGGAGGGGAAGGTAGGGGGGAGGCATCATTGGAGCTTTGTGTTCAAAGCCTGAGATGAGGCAGCTCTGTTTTGCAGCCATTTCCAAAGGAATTTAGCATCTCTGTCCTCTAGTTTACATGTTTGTTTTCTGCCTTCGTTTTGCAGCTTTCACTGGTAGGAGAGGACTCTCTGAAGTTCATCTGAAGAGTCAAAAAAAAAAAATATTTTCTCCTCTGAACTTTCAAAATCCAACTAAAGACTTTTAGCTGATTATCTCAAGTCTCTTCTCTCTAATGACTTTCCAGTTTCTTGATGTTGCATGGAAATCAGTGGATAACTCTCTCTATTAAATATAATTACCTAATGACTGTTGAGCTTGGGAAATCACTCAGTAAATTTCGTCTTTATTCTTCCATTTTGTCTTAGAGATTTGAAATGTAAACCTGCAATTCTCTCATAATTACTGCATCCTGTTGATTTCTCTTCCCATTTTTTTAAAGATAAGCTTGTGCTTAAATGGGAGCCTTTGAAAGAGGGAAATAGCAAGTCCTCACTAAAGATTAAAGTGGGAATTTGAATGCTCAAATATTACTGACTAAGGGGAACCCTGATTTTCAATTAAAAATTCACCACTGATTTAGCAATTTGTTTTCAGAGATGGCAAAGGGGTGAGGGGTAGGGCATTGGCTTTAACAGGAAAAGAGTCTTTCTCTTGGTTAGATTTTGATATTGTCTCTGCATCTCATCCTCAAAAGGATGAGTTCTTTTTCAGGTAGGGTTACAGTGATAGGAATTTTCATATCCCATACTTAGCTGCTCTAGATCTTTTTTTAATACTGTTTAACTGTTTTGCTAATTATAAAGAGACAATTAATATGTGAGGACATGCAGAGGAAGAGACCATCTTGTGATTTTATGAAGCTACCAATGTCTTGCAGCCCTGCCTTCAGTTGCAGAGTAGACACTGGGATCCCTGTCTGTGTCACAGAGCTTTTGCTGCCGTATCTTGTCTTTCTAGTGGATGAGGAAAAATCTATCCTATGGCTTTTTAAGGTCCCCAAAATAGTTTTAAGCCATTTTATTTCTCACAGACAGGGGCATTGCTATTGTGCCCGTGATGTCTTTTATAGTATGGTGTTACTGGGGCAACCACCCACTGTCTGAGCACCAGATTTTGTCACGGGGCTGTTAAAAGCTGGGTATTTTGTCCTCTCAGGTTGCAGTCCAGTGGGTCTTTTTATCTTTCCTGTAAACAGCAGTTACTTACAATTTAATTTTTTAGTTCCTTAGGATCATAGAATAATATAGGTTGTAAAGGATCTCTGGCTTTGGCTTTTATTCTAGTCTGAACAAAGCATGTTATTTTTTTTATCCCGAACAGAGTATATAACTGCACGTTCATGTTCTCAAATAAGCAAAAAGTTATTCAGTCAACTCGAGTGAGAAAGTAGGTCTGGATCACAGTGCTGGATTTCCTTCCCTTGTCTATCCTTGATGCCTCTTGTTCCCTTTTGTGAGTGCTAGCTTTATCACATAGCAGTCTGACAGCAGGGACATGCTGAGTCCCTCAGTTTGATGTTTCCATTGCAGTATTAGGCTGAATGGTGGTTGGCAGCAAAATCCATCCGTATTCCTTCAGAAACTCATTAAAACCAAGTAACTCTGAACTGCAGCAAAGTGATTTTTGTTTGGACTACATTGCCAATTTAACAGATGTGTGAAAGGAAAAATGATTAAGTGGTTTCTTGTAAAGAAATTCCTCTAACTAGGCACTTCTAAAAAATTTCCTATACGTGTTCATTTATTCAATCAACTTCATAGGCATAACTTCTTATAATCATGTTCTGCATGCCTAAAAGAGAGGACATATTTTTTTTTGACATCATATTTTCTTATGTGGCTCATTATAGTTGCAGTATTTTGTGTATGTGTTTAAAACAGCAGATTGGGGGTACTATCATTGCAATATTTCAGGACACAGATTGGTTGAGCAATGCAGCTGCTTCCATTGGATCTAGCTGGGAGGGATGAGCTTTGCCTCCTCCAGTTTCTCCTGGAGCTACACAGACCTCAGTCTTTCATTCCCCACAAGCAGGGAGACTCTGGCCTGAATTTCTGGATAGCCACATGTTCACGGTGCTCAGTATTGTAAATGCTTTATCCACTGAGAATACACAGTTGTTAGGCAGTGGATTTAGGAATCTTAGTGAAACAAGTAACTTCTTGGCCAGGGTTTGGCCACAGCTACCTGTTCCGGTTGAGTTCAGACTCTACTGAAATATTTCAAATATTGAATTTTTTTCCCCCTCAATCTCTAATTATGAGGTTTTTGCTCTCAAGTGATAGAGAGGAAGGAAGAGCTGTTCTGAACTCCCAGGCAAGCCCGCTTCAATCTGGACTCACAATTTTAGCTCTAATCATAAAGGAATATCTACTGTGGTTTTATTTTAAGCCCCCTTTGTGGAGGTGGCAGACTGAAACTGCGTGAGCCCTGACACTGGGAAGGAAACAATACACCTCGTGCAGGCTGCTCTGTCAAACGGATGTGTCAGGCAGGAGGTTAGGACAATCCCACTATCACATTCAGGGCCCAGATCTCCCCTCGGGCAAATTCACAGCTGCCAGCCGGTGTGCCCAAACGTGCTGCCAAAAGGCCAGATGCTGCTAATCAGCATCTGGGCAGTGGGACCCCCTGAGCCGCCCTGGCTGCGGCGGCGGGGACCTCGCCAAGGCCCTGCACAATGTTTCTGCAGCACCGGCAGGTTTTCCTAATTCACTCTTCCACGCAAAAAAATCAAACAGGAAAATATTTAGTTTGACAGGGCAAACAAATGGTGTTTTACTGGAGAGATGATACTTTAAGCATATGATAGCCATCTGCCTGTTCCTCGCCATGATCGTCGGGGAGTTATAATTGGACACGCGGCTTTGACACCTACAGAGACTTGCTGGCATTGCCACCAGGCAGTTTTAAGTGGGACAGAGCACTTATGAGCATGAATTTTCACTTGGCTGCCAGCCCAACAGCTCCGTTAAGGATCACTGAGTGATCAGGCACAGAAATGGTTAATAAAGATTCAGCTTAGGTTAAAGCTAGACATACAAACTGCACACATTTTGCTTTGAGAGTTACTGAAGATTCTTTCTGGATTAAAACAACATGTATTGTTTTGCATGCAATTTTTTTTTTTTTTAATTTTGACTTATTGGTGTTTGTAACTGAGGTCTGACTGCTTTTAGGACCAGGTAACAAACCTTTTGGTGTCAATGGGAGTCTTTTCACCCACTTCATTTTATCACAATCCATCCTAGAAGACATGGGCAGGAGAGTGCAGGCACAGCCATTCACTACTGGTATGTTAATGTACTGTTCATTGTGCTATACAGCCCACTGGTGCTCAAGCTACATCTCCTCTAATTTAAGTTCTTTTCTTAGTAAAGGAAAATAAAGTTTTCACAGCTTTTTTCCCCCCCCACCATTTCAAAATATCAATTTTTAGCCCAAACTCGTTGCCAAGCTCTATTTTGATCCTGTGGTTTATTTTTGAACTGGAGATTGGTACATTCAGGAATCACAATTACGTGAAGATAATACCAATAATCTTGTTCTGTGGTTTACCCACAGAAGTTCTACATGTGGTGTTTATCCTCTTGGTATATAACGCTAGTGACAGCAAACAGCCCTGATAAAACCTGCTGTTTTTGCAGGCAGCTCTGCAAAACACAGGTGTGAGCAGGAGCGTGTAATTGATCTGTCATGGGAGTGTGTGGGCGGACAGAGAGGAAGGACAAGGGGTGAATAGAAGCTTGAGTCTGTGCTGCACACTAATGGCTGTAAGAAACAGAATTTAAAATCCTGTTCCAAAGCCCTGGAGGGGCTGCCAGGCTCCTGGGGATCATACACAGGGTGCAGCGTGTATGGTCACATCTCTTTGCTTGTGTGGAGGGTGGCTGGGAGCAGCTGGAGCCAGCAGAGAGAATGCCACACTGGGAGGAGAAGTGGCAGCAGCTGAGTCCCCTCTGCTTCTGCTGACTGCACAGGGGGAAGAAGCAACTGTGCAACATCCCAGATCTTTCCATGTGGGTTCCCCCCTGTGATGCATCTGGACACAGATCTTTGCAGCCCTTTTTCCTCATGCACAAGTGAAGTTTTAAGCTTGGAACACAGCTTGGAACAGATGTTAGTGGCCCAGGGCTTTGCAGTAAATCTCAATTTTCCATAGGCAATTTCTTTCTCTCATTTCAAAAGGTCACATAAGACGGTGAAGGAGCTGACTGGCTGCCAGCAGCACATCAAGGGGTGCAGTGTCATGGCAAGGCACTGATGTGGCTGTGGCATGTGCAACTTATCCCCTTGGATTCTGGATGTGCCTATTCCAACTGGAAAGGCAAGTGGCACTGTAGGTCTGGCATTTGTAGTAGGTTTGGAGGAAATGAGCTTTTAATATGGTGTGACTGGCTGATCTTCATTTAATATTGACGGGAGCTGCTTTAACAATGCATGGTGGGCAGTCATTTCCCATCAGGTATTGCTGATAGGTCTGAAATGTGACCACTCTGCTGACAGTCTGTAAGTCAGTGGTTTGTGCCCAGGCAGAGGAGGGTCAGTACAACCTTGGTTTAAATGCTGGATCAAAGCTATGCCAGCATGAAGAGACTCGGAGGTGCTGCCAGGGCTAAGACCCAAGTTCTTTAGTTATTGATGCATGTATTCTTGAAAGCAAAAGAAAGACAGGAACAGACCTGAGCTCCTCTGCTTCTCTACCAGCAGTGATGTGAAGCAGGAGCACATCTCTGTCCCTTTCCTGTGGGTGGACATTAGTGGGCCCATGATTTGTCTCCAGCAACTAAGGGTCGTGTAGGGTGAACAAGACTGCAGATGCCAGGCTCAGGCTGCAAAGTTTGGTTTTCTTCAGGTTCTGGTTTTGTTTTGTTTTATTTTAATGCAGATTAGATGATTCAGGAATGGTTAAGATGCATTTAATTCTATACTCTCCAGAGGACAGTCATCAAGGGCTTTCTCAGGTTTAGGATACTGACTAATCCTAAATCCCAAACCTGCTATTGATTCCCTACTTTGCTGTGTTTTGCTGTTTTGTCCCAGACACAGTTTAGCAAAGGAATGATCCTGTTCTGATTAGGTACAAAAATACCAAGCAAACAAAAGTGCAATCACAATGGTGTATCATGGATTGGTTTTCCTTTGTTGAGGGAACAATGATTTTTGTCCATGCATTTCAAGGCACACTATTGTCTATGAACAATTTCAGAGAGAAATATTTGATACTGCAAGGGGGTTGATAATGACTTAATCAAAGGCAAAAATACCCCTTTGCTCCAGTTAAATGTTCATATAATTTTGTTCTTATTAGCATTGATTTTCCCCAAACCTTTAGCATTTTATTTATGAAAGGCAGCAGTACTGGGTCTGGCTGATCTGGAGTTCATTTCCCCACGGTAGCCCTCACAGTGCTGTGCTTTGCATTGGTAGCTAGAAGGGTGTTGATAACACACTGGTGTTTTGGCTACTGCTGAGCACAGCACCAGCACTGTAACATTCCTTGCTTTGTTGAGGGCAAGATCCTGGGAGGGGACCCAAGTGGCTGACCCAAAGGGATATTCTATACTGTGTGATGTCAGCTCAGATATAAAAGCTAAGGCTTCCATCTACAATCACATGGCAAATTCATTGTGCCCCCATCTCCATCCCTGTGGAGGACAAGAGAAATCAGGAATCACTTGGTATGTGGAATAACCACGTCTACATGAGCAGACAAAAATGCCTCTCCAGCCAATCTGCCAACAGCTGTGCAGACCATCCCTTCTGTGCCCCCAGCTCCTCCCAACCTCTAACAAAGAGCTAGGGGTGTTCCTGGTGTTTGCCTGACCTAGTGAGTGTGGTTTGTGCAGGATCCTGTGCCATTCTGACAGTTTTTATGGCAGATGAGAGATGTGCTGAGTTTCTAGTCAGATGATGGTTTATTTAAGTCAGTTGGGAGTCTCTGACATTCTCAATTACAGCTTGTTTGCACACACTCTTTGCAATTGAAATGCAGTTTGCAGCCAGCACACCTAAGGTCTGCTCTGGGACATGCCACAGTCTCACTGCCAAAGCTATGAAAGCATGTGGCATTTGCAGTGCTAATAGAGAAAGCTTGGAAAAAAATGCCTAAACTTTCTTCAGCCCTGTTAAGTAGTGACTCAGTCACCAATCCTCCCCACAGTTCTTCATTGATGTTTTAATTACAAACCCACACCAGCTTAGGCTGTCTAAAAATAAACTTCACATTTTCATTTAATTAGTTGGACTATCTGCCTCATTGCCATGAAAATTATATAGGAGAAAATATTTACTTAAAGGGTTTTCCTTAAGTATGATCTCTCAGATATCCCAAACAGGTAGGCAATAAATCTCTATAAAAATATGTTAAACTATAAAAGGCAATGCAAGAGTGAGTTTGGGGCAGGGGGAGCTGGATGCCTGTGGTTATTTCCTGAGCTCTGACACTCAAAGCCCTGCCTCACCAGTGACATAGCCTGCCCACATCCCAGCCTTTAAGCACGGGATCTCCCTCCTTCTTCTCCAGCCTTCCCTTGACAAAGTTCACATAAAAAAATCAATGACTGTGACATGGAATTCTTGCATTCAGCCTCAAACCAGAGCCTGCCTCAGGGACAGTATTCAGGCAGCAAAGTCTCCCACTTGTGTCTTGAAGCAGAAATGGGACTGCAGGTAGAGAGGTCTCTGCCAGATCTGCCTGTGCAGCTCCAGGAAGGCTGAGGAGTTCCCATGCTGCCAGGAGCTGGAAATGCTGAGCTGTACCAGAGCACTTAGGCTGGCTCAGGACCTTCCTCCATATCCTGAAATTTTCCCCCCAAATCTCTTTGCTATGGCTACAGCTTTGCTTTTCACAGAGAAGGATTAGTATTTGCAATCAGCAGCTCAGACTTGTTTCCTGGTCAGTCTGCTGTAATTTCTTTCTCTATGATGAGATTCTGGCATGTAAATAATACTGTAGGTAATGTCTCTGACAACACTGCATGGGGTGCTGGGCATTGCAATGGACTTGTCATTACAATTTTTCCAATGAGTAGTAGCTTCCTCAACAAAACATTGTTCCCCTCAAGCATCTGAAAAAAAAAAAAAGAAAACTGGGACAGTGATGATTTCTTTTTATGCTGAAATATCTATTTTTAAGATTTTGGGTTTTTTGAGTGTGTGGTAAGGAGCAGTGATTTGCAGTCACTTGAAGGAATATTGCAAAGCCACTCATGAATAATAGTCTTTCCACTCCTTGTGAAAGGAAAACACTGAAACAATGCCAATAAAACACAGTTCTCAGGGACATTAGGCAGGGTAGAACATGTGGATGGGGATGTGGGGGTGACACATGGATCAGTGGATGTGTCTGAGAAGTGTTGTCTTGAAATCCTTGGAGGGCTGAGGCTGTCCAGCCAAGCATCACTGCCTCTGCTGTGCAGTCCAGCTGAAGGCTGGAGACACACACAGTGGCTTGTTGGACTTAGCAGACACCAGGGTGAAGGATTTGCAAGGATAGTTTTTGGCTGCACTATTTTAATGTAAACTGGGAATTTACTTGTTATATTTATGGATAGTAGAATTCCAGGATGTAAATCATGAAGCAAAAAAAAAAAAAAAAAAGGACCTATATTTGACAAGCAAACAGTTCATTGAATATTTTGCCCATCTGAATGATGTTGGACTTGATGATCCTTGTGGGTCCCGTCCAGCTCAGGATATTCTACATTCTGTGTTGTTGGCAAAACTAAAAAACCTCGGGTAATTTTTATTTCAGTTTTATGATGAACTATCCCAATAATTGTATTTGACAGCGAAAAATCGATATAGACCCATGTAAGTCATTAATGGCAAGGACTGTCTATCTTTGCTTAATGCATGTCCAGTCCAGCTCCCTGAAATCCAGCTGGTGGAGACCATTTTGGCAAGATGCTGTAACAGAAGCACAAGCCTTGTCCACCATCAGCCAAGAAGAGATGCTTGCCAGAGGACAGGGATGCTGCACACACCTGTGAGCCCAGGCAGCCCATCAGGATGGAGGGCAATGATGCCACTGTGCCTTGTGTCTTGAGCCACACGTCTGTGAAGCTGCTCCTTGGAAGAAGAAGCCCTGCGTGGATGACAACCCTGCAATGCACTTTGAGGGAATTACAGACCAGACCTTCAGGTAACACTGCCCCTTGAGTGTTCAGAAATTATGGAACTGGCTAAAAATGATGCCTTTACTTTTTAATGTGAGAAGGAATGGCAACTGTTCTACTTCACCTTCTGCTTTCTGAGCCTCTAAAAGTGACTGACCTACTATAATTAATTCTTTTCTTCTGCAGGACTTTATTAATAATAAACACTTCTGTATAAAAGAAAGAAAAAGAAGTAATGTTCTTGGGGCATAACCCAGAATCAGGTTCTACTGTGCAAATTGCCAAATCATCCTGAGATTTTCATTAAAAAGCACAGGGTTAGCTATCCTAAACGCATAATAATGTAACTCCATTCCTTATCCATTGCTCAATTAATCAGCATCCATAATTAAACCTTGAGAGTGGGGGTTTGCATGAAGATCTCCAAGAAAAGCTCTGCAACATCCTCCTGCAGTATGGATGGGTCCTGCACCACCTCCCAGGGCAGGCTGGCTGCTGGAGAAGGAGTAGGTTCACCCCTTATTTCTGATTTCATGCACTCAGTGGTCTCGGCTCCTTTGGCATGTTTCAGGCTGTACCTTTTCTTTTCGGTCTTTTCACTCCCATTCCACTTTGCACAGGGCTGCTGAAGCCCAGCACAAAAGGGAGCATTATCTGCAACACGTGCAGAGGAAACCCGTTTCTCCTTATCCCCACCAGCACCAAACTAATCATTTTCCTCCCACTTGTTTTTCCTCGGAGCCTGCGGGGTGAGGCGGGGGAGAGGCAGGGAGCCATCCCTGCATTTTCAAAGCGCTGGTGCTATTCCTGCCATCCAACTAATGTGGATGTGACGGGAATGAGAATCACAGAGCTCTGTCCTCACGAAGTGCTTTGTAAATGAATCGCTTTGATCTCAGGCGGATTTCCCTGCGCTATTTTTAGATGCAGTGAGGATAACCGAGGGCTGTCGATTCTAATGCAGACAGAAAGCAGTTTCAGATGCAGTTTTCCTCCTGGGGCAGAAGAGAAGAGCAGAAGGAGGAAAACAAGGCAATCTCCACCAGCATTTCTAAATCTTCTGGAGCAGACAGAGATAGGTCGCTAAGCCCCTGAGGCTAGAGAGGGATGTTCCCCAAATACAAAATTCACTAGATAGCTGGTGATTCTCCTTGCTGCTTTTTGTATAACTCACCACTCTGCTAGAGTCCAGAGTCGGGACCTGTGATGAAATTAATCTTTGCAGCGTTGTGGATAGAGATGGCTAATAGCTAACCTTTGATTTAAAAATAATCGAAAAATCTCTTACTTTCCCTGCTTAAAAGACATATGTGGAGATCTTAGATTGCTCAGTTTTGATCATGCCAATTCCTGCTTTTCATTTCACCTTCAAAAATAATAAAAAAACTTTAACAAAGCAACAAAGAGATAAGCAAATCAAGCCTTTCTTCCATAGGGCAGGAGTGTGGTGTTTGTGTGCAGATTTGCGCTCAGGCTCCTAAGAAGAGCAAGAGTGAAAATATGTTTACAGGGAAAAAGGACTTCCGCGTGTTTTTTCCTTCTTCTTCTCTCATCTCCCGTTGCTGGGGAAACCGCCATATCCGCGGTGCTCAGAGTGGCTGACTCACCCAGCCCGGTCCTCCACCGCAGCATCGTGCCTTGAGCTACAGCACGGGAACAAAGGAAACAACAGACTTCAGCACTTCAGCGTGAAATACATAAAATTTCCTTTTCCAGTGCCTCCAGGACACGGCCGGTAACAGCTGGCTGTAAGTTGTCTCTGGAGGCTGTAGAAAAGGCATGGGAGAGGCTTTTAGTTGGTACCCCAGGGAAGAAGGAGGCAGAGCTACCTGGAGCGATGGGGGTTCCAAGCCCTGCAGCAGCTGGCAGACCTGCAGGAGGGCGAATCCACAGGGAATCCCACGGATACAAACATTGCTGAAACTGTTGGAGAAAACCCCTATTGATTTCCATTGAGCTTACTAACTTCCTACTTTTCCATAAATATTCACAGGAACACTAATAAGCCCTCTTACCCTGCTCCCACATCTCTCTGCATCTTTTGGAGTGGAGCTCAGTTCTGCCCTGCTGTGAGCTCTGGGGGCTGTAATGGGTGTTGTTTATTTTCAATTGTTATGTCCATGATGCCTGTGGTTAAAGGATGTTTTTTCCATGGCCAAATGCAATGATCTGTTAGCACAAATCAGGACACTAATATACTTAAGCTTATAAATTCCAACAGCAAGGTCAGTCAAATACACTAAAAAGTCAGAAGCTTAAAAATAAGAAAATTAGGATCTACTTGGGTTTTGTAATGCATTTACTACAATTTTATTCAGTTTTTCTCCTTTGTTTGGAGAGCTAGAATTTTAGCTGCTACTTCAGTGCTTCTGGTTTTCATGCTTTCTTTTTATCCAGTGCCACAGTTCTGGGGAGGGGGGATCCAGGAAATGTGATGAGACTGCAGGAGAGCAGTGAACACAGCAGGACTGGCAGCAGCCAGAAATCAAGCTTAGCAGGGTGCCATTAGGCTGGTGTGTTTGGCTCCTGGTCTTGGCAAGCTTTGGGAAACTGAGCAATATCTGGAAATTTTCCCTGCTCAGGTTTCTGGGCAACCTGAGATTCACAGATGTTTCTAACATCTGCACCTGAGAGCAGAGCCCTGATGTTACAGTTGCCGAAGTTTGAGACAAACACTACCAGCTGTTTACTTCTAGTTCTTTAAACACAACCTTAGCACCCTCTCCCCTCTTTTTCCTTCTCAACACTGAAGTACAAACCAGTTTTTCAGACTGTTAACCTAACAGCTGAAAAAAAGATTCTGATCTGGAAAAAGCTTCAAACTTGCTCTCTCTTCAGTTACTAGAGTCCACATGTGTGCAGCCAGATAGATCAGTAAAACATCCTTCCCTCCCTGCCCCACACTCCACACCTGAGCAATCTTTCCAATGCCTTTTTTAATACCTTTTTCCCTTGTCCTATCACTATCTGCCTGTGGTAAAAAGTTGCTCTCCCTCTTTTATATAACCTCCCTTAAAGTACTTTAAGGCTGCAATGGGGTCCTGTAGGGATGTTGCATTTCACAGGTTTGATGTTGAAGGAGAGACACATTGGGAAGGACAGAAATCCGCCCACACAAGCAGAGCAAAAAATTTTACTCTTCAACACTAAATTTTGCACCTGCAATATTAAATTGGATTTTTGCACCTGCAAGTTGAAAGCTTCTGTCTCTTTGCTGATTCTTGTCAAGTCCTGTTCAGGAAGCTGTGAGGGAGCTTGGGACAGGCACATCCCTGCAGCTCCTGGCAGCTCCAACAACCCCCCACCCACACAGTCCCACCCCTTACTCCTTCCTTCCAACACCTCACATCTCAGCCTCATTTTTAATGTGTCTGCAACAACATTCCACTGCTTGCTGTGCTTTGGAGAGCAGATTTTTTTCCTCCAGTTTCTTGGCAAGGTGCATTAGCTGCACTGAGACACATGTGAGCTGCTGTTCTGGGGCCAGAGCCCCTGCCTGAGCAAGAGCCTTTTGCCATAGCTCAGCATCATCTGCAACACACCGTGAAGTGACCGGGTGCAGCAAGAGAGATGTCAGAAGTCAGGGCAAGAGAAGGGTGGTTTTAGCTCAAATAATGAAGCAGCATTTAAAGCTTAGTCATAAGCCAATGCTTGGTTTTCACAACAGAAGTTTGGATTTAGAGGGTGGACTGTCTCCTGAATCCTAAAACCCATTTCCTGGTGAATTCTTAATTCTGCAAGTAGGTCACGCCTGCTGTCTCCCTTTGGGAATGGTGGAGACTTGACAGGTTTAAATAATAACTCTTATCTCTTCTCTCTTTGATGTTAGATGTCACTAAGTTGTTCCCTGCCATCCGCTTTTCATTTCTTCTCTTCAATTCCTGCAAAACTCTGCTGAACACACAAGTTAATGAAGGATAAGATATTTCTGGGTCCCACCAATTTTTGTAGCACATGGTCTCTCCCCCACCCCCAGCATGACCCATCGCAGTGGCCTGGCATGGGAGACAGGCTGGAAGAACAATGATGTCCTGTGAAGTTGTGGGCATCCAAAGCTTGTCTTTAAGCTACAGTTTCAGTGCAAAATGGCCAAACTTGACAACTCTCTGCCTATCAAAGAAGCCACAGTCTATAGGGCATGGCCAGGTGTTGGGCAAGAGCATCTCTGCAGAGTGTGGAGGCCACATCCAGCTGCTGGACACAGAGGCATTGGCACTTCCAGTTCCACCACAATGTAAGTACAATGTCTTACTCTTGTATTTTACCTGTATGCATCCCACTGAGTCTCTGTCACAGAGGTTTCAGCTTCCACAAGGAGCCTTTTAAAGACCTTACCCTAATTATGGAGTAATTCCAGTGACATTTTAAATTATGGGTGAGTTTTACATAATTCTTTTGATACGTGTTGTTGTGACATGTAAAATTTTATCTTTGCCAGATGCAGTGAATTATGTAAGATCTTTGTTTTGCATTTGTCAGGATAATTTGAACCACTGCACATTTAACAAATGCACTTTCAAAGGACCCATCCCCTGATGCAACTGCGATAGCACACATAAGCTTCATAAACTTTATTAAATTTCTATTAAATTATATAAGCTAACAGACAAGTTTATATGACAGTGTTCAAACTCCAAAGTCAAGTGTGCGAGAAGCAGGAAAAGCCTTATCCTGAAATGCAGTGTCTTTCCTGGGCTTCCAGGGATGGCTCATTATATGATCAAATGCTGTTTTTTTCCAAGGCAGCCCTACCTCCGTGGAGGAGCAGCCTGTCTGATGCAAATCAGTGGGCAGCAATTCAAGAATCTGTTTTCTTCCCATCATCCAGTGTGTGGCCCCAGCCCTTGTTTACTGCATTCTGTTCAGCCTTGCTGCAAAGATGAAATACTCTTTCCACTTGTTTGGTTTTTTTTCCTGTGACACTCATTACTCTTGTCGTGTTTGTTTATTCCACATGCAAACTATTAATTAATTTGTCTCTGTGAAGCCCAGTAAGGCAGGGGAGAAACATTATCCCTTTATAGATAAGGAACAGAAGCACAGAAAGATTCAGTCAGGAATGTCAGTTAATTTGGGGTGTTCAACTTAAGATGCTCAAGAGCTGATACATCTGTGCATTTATGATTTATTTGCTTGCTTTAGTGCCAGTGTGTCGTTGGGCACCGCCAGGGCAGGACTGCAGTGGGCAGCTGGACTGCCTGGTCACAGCAGAGGCCCAAAGCACTTCCCAGGGTACAAGACCAGAAACAGCAGCCAGATGGAGGTGAATGGAGAAAGATCATAGAATCCTGGAATGGTTTATCTTGGAAGGGGCCTTAAAGGTCATCTAGTTCCACTCTCTGCCATGAGCAAGGACACCTTCCACTGGACCAAGTTGCTCGCAATCCCATCCAACCTGGCCTTGAACCCTTCCAGGAATGGAGCATCCACAATTTTTTTGGTAAGGATGGTATGATAAATGCAATGTCTTCTTGATCAGGCACACAAGGGGAATTTTAAAGAAAGGGGCTGAAGGAAAACAGTGATGTGGCTTTATGGGGACTTCTGACAACCCTTTTAGTGAAAAAATTTTTCCTAATATCCAATCTAAATGTCCCCTGGTGCAACTTTAAACCATTTCCTCTTGTCCCGTCACTTGTTACATGGGAGGAGAGACCTCTTTTCAGGTAGTATTAGAGATCTCCTGCAGCCTGGTTGAAAGAGCAGCAATTCACCCATCTCCCCTCACTTGGACTGCAGCAAGGACTTTTATCAGGCAGGAAAGCACAGGTAGCCACAGGAGCCCAGCTGCAGGGTCCATGTTGAGCTCACCAGACTTTTTGGCTTCCTTTAGACTATAATTTGCCAGCTCCCAGCCCATAAACGAGAGACCTGAGAATGACTCTGGAAACTTTCACCTGTCAAAGTTCCAAGAGTATTTATATAATTTAATCGATAAATTGCATTGATGTATTTGCACTAAGTAACTCCTTGAGATCTGGATAATAGATAAGGGTGTCCATGGGGCTGTATAAACACATCATAAATAAATGTAGCTTGCAAATCAATTGCCAGATATGATGATTGATCTCCTTGTAGTAAAATAATGTGATGTCTGCCCATTATGGATTTTTTAAAAAAATCTGACCTAAGAGGTTTCAGAGTAATTTATTTGAGGAAGGTTGCCCTTTAAGCCAGATCCTACACTTTTTAAAAGGTCATGGGGTTTAAATATCATGGTTACTTACAGAGCATGGCTCCCTAAGTGGTCTGACAGCTTCTTCATCAGAATATGTTAAGGTCCTGGTCAAATAAGCGCCTGGCCATTGAGGCTGAAGGCTGGATTCTTTCAGGGAATTTCACTTTACCATCCTCTTTGGCTGCTGGTGATGAATGCATGAAGAACTGAAAAGGTTATCCCAAACACCTGGGTACATTAACACATGTGAAGAAGAGCACATTTTCCTTCATCAATTCACTGGCTGGGTCATTTTCTGACATCAGTGAGAGAGCTGGGAACAGTATAATGTGTTGTTTTACTGCACTGCATTTCATGCTAGCTTTGTGCAGGCAGGAGACAAATCTTTCTGATTGAGATACCTGTAATCCCAGGTATAGTGAGCCCCTTTTTCAGGCAGCTGAGCCAGATTAGACTGTGGCCATCAGATCCATTACTCAACCTCAGGGCTCCCAAGCTGTGCACAGTTGAGCTGACTTCCAGTGTTGTTCATCCCCTGATGCATTATTATATAGGAAGGAGAAAATCCTTATTCTAATTAATTATTCTAATTGATTAACCTGTTCATCAGGTTCTCAAAGAAAGGCCAAATTTCCTTGTCTCTTTATCTTCTTCAGCCCCTCTGAGCACATGCAGTGCAGCAAGTCAGGGCCACATGGTCCAGATGTCTCTCTGTAATCTGCAGTTCCACTGTTCCACATGGTTTTTTAGATTTTACTTTTAATAGGAAAAAGGGCTTTAAAAGTAATCCATGTGCAATTGTTTTTCACGCCTAAAATGTTTTGCCTTTGCCATTTTTACTCATGCTCTCTTTTTCATGCACTTTTAGGCATGCATCACTTTATTTTATCGCACAGCATTCACTTTTATGAAGGGCAGATAGTACTTGAGTAATTTGGATTAGGATGTTTTTGTTCTAAGAGAATTTATGGGACACTGGAATGTACATATTTGCTGCTAAAGTCTTAGTTGATTCTGCAGATAAATTCACAGTGATAGCCTGAAGTCCGCTTGGGCATAGATGAGGTATTTGGCAGGGCACTGTTATCCAATGCATACGTGAACTAACAAAGCCATCTGATTACAAATTCAGCTTACAAATCCATCTTACAAATCCATGGTTTCCTTCTTGTTATAAAGAAATTACATGGATTTATCCCACGGTTTGGACAATAAATAAAACTGGTTAAAGCCACTGCTGCTCAGCCGCTCCCCTGTTTGTTCCAGGATGCAATATACTTGGGCTTGATGAGCTCATTCGTTTTGGTTGACCTTTCTGTAACTACAGTGATTTTTTTCCTCTCAGACCCATTTTGCAGGAGGGCAAGGAGGTGACTTTTCCTGTGCTCTGGGCAATCACAGCAGAGATCAGCTTCGGTGGTTCAGAACCTGGTGGCTGGAAGTTTTATTGGCATTTAATGAAGACTTTTGGTACAAGACAAATGCCCAGATCTGTAGGCAGCCCAACTTTCAAAAACTTCTTCACCACTTTTGAGTCATCATTAATGCCATCCCACTCAGTGGTTATTCCTAGGCCTACTCTCTCTTCCCAGCACTTTCTTGCACATGTACATTTAATTTCCTTTAACCCTTCTGTTGATTAACCTTTTCCCCACCTCTTTTCTCATCTTACCTGGCAAGCTCCATCAAGCTCCAGCTCTGTAGTCTTTGTCAGCTGCTTAAACCCTTCTGCATTTCCACGGCAGTCTTCAAATACTTGAGATCTTTGTGCAGCTTTTTGTGAAGTTTTAGCAGCTGTCTCCTCTCCCTGTTGCTGTGGCTGAGGGACTGGAGTCTGCTTTCTTCTTTTATGCCCTTGCTGAGCAATTCTTCACTGTTGCACTTCACCCTGACTGATCAGAATCTTTCCCACTGCAAACTTTGATAAAGAAGTAAAAGGGTTGTTCCCTTCCTGCTCACAAGATGGGTCAACCAGTAACAAGGGGAAGGCTGGCCTGTGAAAGTGCTTGCATGAAAAAGACTAGTAGGGTTTTCATCTCCTAAACATTTTCCAGTTTACTGCCTTGGCAAGGTGGATTGGTGTGTGCTCCAACCTCACTTCACACCACAAGGTGTTCCTTGAGCTTCCTGGTGCTGGCCCCATTCTCACCAGTTCAGGCTGCTTGCCAGGGGACTCTAATATGACAATCATAAACTGATATATATAGATCTATCTCTCTATCTATCTATCTGTATGTATGCATGTATTTATATATGTGTCTCTATGTGTGTTTATATTTTTCCTGCATATTTGTGTGTGTGTATGGTAATACATTTCAATGTGCTTGTGTGAAGACATTTTCCTCCTCAGCAGAATTTAAACCCTGAGTGGTCTGCTGTCTGTCTGATGGAAGAATTCTGCCTTTGTTTCTGTTGAAAATGACAATGATTTAGAGCTGGCTCAGCAACCTGTCACGGAGGGATGTGCTCTGCTGTGGGTGAGCAGCTGCCAAAGCTCTGCTGGAGCCAGATGTGTAACTGGGGAGGCACAGTCCCCTGCTCTGCAAAGTGCATATTGTGAGGGGCTACACTGAGAAGGACTCTCAGCAAGTGACCTCCTGTGGGGAAACACCAGTGAGACGCTGGCTTTGCCTGGTAGCAGGGATGCCACAGACCTGCTGTGGGAGACTCACACATGCCCAGCCTCCATATTGTGCATCTGGAATGTTGATTAAGTTTGCATAAAAGGAAACAAGGACTAAGGATTAGTGACCAGGAAGACAAGATCTGTGATGTGTCCGTAGGCTGAGCCTTGGGGATCATCCAAGTAGAAGAGGACACTAGCTGGTAAGAGCAACATCCATATTTCTGACTGCACTATGATTTCCTTTGCTCTTTGTTTTTCTCAGTCTACCCTGAGTAAGTGATTATAAGACCCACTGATTGAAACTCCCTAGTTAATCTTATTATATTATCTAATGCAAAACCTTTGTGGTTAATGCAAAGTAATATTTTCACCAACTCTGAAGCAGATGAATTACCAAATGTTGCCACTACTTCCAAAGGCAGTAATTGTTCTTTTAAATTAAGAAAGTAAAAGAAAAACACCCCTTTAAAAAACAACAAAAGTTCTGTGTTTGTTTAACAAGAAAAGAAGTTTAATTTTTAAAGATTGCTTTATATTATTAACTCAATTATCAGAAGAGATGGTTGGATGAGCAGACAATTAAGAGAAGGAGAAGCTCAGAAAGAAAAGTTCATGAGTACATTAGAAAGACAATGGAGGAAAGTAAAACTATTTCAAGTACCATTTGAAGGAAATCATTTGAGAAGGAAATAGGATTAATTAAGTTTTGAACCAGTTAATTTTGTTATCTAAAAATATTTCATAGATTAACACTGTTACTTATGCATGAGGTAATGTCTGAGGTCCTTCAGCAGTAGAGTGAATTGCTGGTGTAGATAAAGGAACTTCAAACCAGCATGGGACTCCAGACTTACCAGTCCTTGGTGTATTCTGCAACTGAGATTAGGATCAGGCCTTGAGACATCTGCAACAGAGGAATTTGAACTGTGTCTCGTTTTGCTGTACTGTCATGGGTCAGGGTGTGAGCTCAGTCCTGCTAAACTCAGTGAATGGCAGTAGTTTTGTTGTGTTTCATGTAAAATGTGCCCCACTCTCTGACCCTTAGGCTCCATCCTCTCCTTCACCTCCCTTTATTGACCTTGTCCTTTTCATCATAAAGGAAGTGAAACTTTTACTTCATTGCTCTAAAAAATCTTTGGTAGAGCATTAGAGTGATCTGGAAGAACATGGGGTAAAGCCACTGTCACCAGAACCCCCCCTGAACAGGAGTAATTCTCCTTCTGACATTTTATCCCTATAATCCCTTCCCTAGTGCACACAGCACTGGGGATGCTCCAAGTGTCCTTTGCAGGGTTTCTGAGGACAACACTAATTCATGTAAACTCTTTTAACCCCCTTCTTTTCCCTGTTCCTTTTGAGAGGGTGTCTGAAAACTTCTTTCTTCCCCAGATGTGTCTCCCTGAAGTTCTGTTTGTAGGGCTGATCCTGAGCTCACAAAAAAGATAGTTTTCACTGAAAAAGATAGTTTTCACTGACTTTGCCTCAGACCTCAATAGGTTTTCCCTCAAGTTAGATATAATATTGTTTGAAAACACTAAAAGAGCTCTGAGTTCTTGCTTGTATGAAACTTACCTGCTGCAAAGGTTTGGACAATGGAGTCTCTACCCTCACTCCAAGTGCTGGGCCCTGCTTTGCATAACCAGGTCCAACAACTGAATTACATCAATATGCAAAGGATGAGTGAAAGAATGATCTGCTCACCCCACTGCAATTGGGGCTTTTGTTTATGTCTTAGATTTCTTTAAGGTGTGGGTGAAGAATCATGACAAATTACTTTTCAGAGCTTTGCAGTCTATTCACTAATTAATTACTTTTAACAGGTGCCAGCCATGGTCCTCCCAGTGCTGCTGCTGCCACAGCCGTTCAGCCACAAGAAACAGCATTTCACTGTCAGTGCCTGAGCAGTTCTTTTCTCTGCAGAGCCCCCAATATCACCCCAGGCTCCCCTGGGAGCCTGCTTTGAGCTATCTCCACACAGGAGCAAAGACAGAGTGTAAAAGAGCTGCCAGTCTGCTGTGTGTTCCCCAAAGAATGCCATCGACAGCTCAGATCAGCATCTCATCACATCTACCAGCTCTATGCATAACAAATGCCAGGACAGGGAGAACTCTTCCTCCAAATACAGATGTGATGGCCCTTGGTGGTGGGTGGTGTTCTGACCATGTCCTTGGCAAGAGGACAAGCTGAGAAAATGAGCGTGACAGACAACGTGCGATGCTGAGAAACCCACGGGACATGAAAGCATTCATCCTGCCCCTCCAGTTGTTGAATTTAGGTGAGACATGCCAAACATATCTGGGGAAAAAGTTAAACCTACGAGTGCTTGAAAGTAATTTTCCATATGTGGTATTTGAGAATCTTAAATTTCAAATCATTAATAATGATCTTTGAAGGGAACCCTATAAACCGTCTTCTAGTTCCTGATGAAATGGAATAATTTATTACATCAATTTCTCTGATTAATGTAAAACATGTTTCAAATTTGGGGTTTCCTTTAATATTTAAACTTCCCCTTGAGAGGAGCTGCCTAAGGTGACTGCCCTCCAAACTGACGTGGCATGTCCTCAAAGCAAGGTAAACTCTGCTACTGGAGCCAATCAGCAATAAAAGCCACTGTACAGCAGAAAACCCAGCTTGTTTCAGGAGGCATGAACCAAAAGGCATGAACCAGGAAAGGGCAGGGCCCCACAGCTCAGTCATGCCAGGGAAGAGAGTTTCTTAAAAATTTACTTGGTGAATGGGGAATTTTATGTTCTCAAGAACATCACCCTTCCAAAGGAGCTGAAAAAAAGGCCAAAGCTGGTGTTGCTCAGGTTAAATTGCATGGCAGGTCTTTTCTCTAAGAAATCAAATTATTTTAAATAGGCTTTCTACCATACTCATATGTCATTTTTGCAGAGGCAAAGTCGGACAAAACCATGGAAACTAAGCTCCAACATTTAGAGTAGCCATTCCCTGAGCTGGTAAAATGCATCACACTTCCTGTGTGCTTCATGGACCACGTCAAGCACACAGAAAACCGAAGGATCCATCTGTGTTGGTCTTGGCTTGACCACTCAAGTTGCCCCTCTCTGGTTCAGGAAGACAGAGGAAAAATACAATGTCAGAAGGGTCTATATCCCAGGAAATGCTAAGTGATGGTGTAGTGCACTGTAGAGCCCTTAAACATCTGCAGTGATAAAAAAATTAGAGCCAAGACAAGAGGGAGTCTGTTTTAGAGAGAATCATTTATTAGAAGATAGGAGGTTGTTACGTACAGATTCTGTTCTGCAAAAGTGTCCTGGTCAAGGATATGTCAGGGAGACATTTAAACCCATTAGAGCTGGCTCTGGTCTCCACACAGAGATACTCAAGACACAGCAGAGCTCTGCCAGACCTGGCTCTCATGCTGGTGCTCAGCTGGGGAGAGGCCTGGTGTACCACAGCATCCCTGAGCTCATTACACCGTCTTTATCCCACTGGAAAACCTGGCCTGTGGGCTGGAAACCAGTGGTGGGGACACCAGACGGTGCTGCAGAAGGGGCACTGTTCTTCCCTGGGCTAACTTGGAGATATTTTCCCGAAGTAGGGAATTGTCTTCCATCGTGCCAGCGATGAACATGGCTGAGCAAGTGGCTACGGAGGTACAACCATGCTATGAGGTAGCATGAGGTAAATTAAAAGGAAAAAAGAAAGATAGAGAGAAGAGCTCTTCCCACCCTCTCTCACCCCAAAACCAGGCCAAGCAGCAGTGCCTGAGCCCCCTGCAGAGACCTCCAAGAAAGCAGCTCTGACAGGTGGATCACAAAAAAGAAGCAATTTTGTCTCATAATAGTTATGCTCCTAGCAGTATTCCTCCCAATTTCATGGGTGACCTGTTTTCTTTTGGGTTGGCAGGTAGCATTTGTCAGCCTCTCATAATGTCTCTGCACAGCCCCTTTGGAGGCTCAGCACTTTGCCAAGTGAAGCCCAGGTGCATCAGAAAGCTGCTGTGATGGATTTACACCTCCTGAGCCAACTCCAGGCCCAAGGTGTGCTGCTTGGATTGTGGGCAGCACTGCTGGAGAGGCAGGACCAAGTGAAATGGCAGGTGAAAAGCATTAGTCACCAGCTTGGCGATACCAGAAGGGCCTGAGACCATCTTCTGCAGATGGTCAGTGGCTCACAGACAGCTTAGGGCTTGGATTCATACCAGCCCTGGGGCTTTCCCTTATTCCAGGTGTGCATCTCACTGCACTCTGCTGTTGTACCTGTGGCAGAGCAAAGCAGGTTTACTAGTGAGTATAATTTTTCTTTTGTTAGATAACCATCCAAATGGACGTCTTCCCAACATCTAGCAGGTTTTTTAAAGGAAAGTATTATCCAGAAGACATCTGTGTAACTTTTTACTTTATGGGTGCTAAAAGATAAATATATATTTTGGAGTCTGACTCCTTAACCTGGTCCTCTGATGAAGCCACATTCTTTTCTTGTCTTAACTTTACTGGGCTAGAAGGTCACCTTCACTCACTGCCTGTAAAGTCACATTTAACTCTGATTTTCCTTATTAAATCCTAGTTTTGGCTCCAGAGAGTACATGTAAAGCCCTGGGTATAATCCCCCACTTTCCTCATAAAGTACATAAGCTTTTGTCTACTGTCAGGACTCTATCAAGATTATTGTGCTTTCAGTCCTCAATAACCTGAGGGAAAAACTACTCTTGGAACAGGTTTGCAAGAAATTTAATATAATTGTCAGAAACATCTGTTTATGGCTCATCTGTCACCACATCTCTCTCATCTGTCACCACATCTCTCTTCTCATCTCCATCCAAGAGTGGCCTTTGTTAGCTTGGTATATTAGAGAGCTTTGGAACTAGAGATTTGGCAGTGAATGCTCACAGCTGACACCAATGTCAGTACAAAAGATGGGTCAGACTGCAGACCTCAGAAGGGATGATTTGTGGGACCAACATTTTCCTTTCACTTCAGATGACCTTCAGGGTTGGAAGTACTTGGAATGGAGAATAACAGGAAGACTGCAGCTATAAAGTAAAGCAGCAGAGCTCCAGTTATATTTAGGATAGTAAACACTCAGCACTGAACTAGCTTTGCTACAGATATGCCTGTTTTTAAATCAGGTTTTATGTTCCTAAGGCACTCAGATTCCTTTTTTGGAACATGTAACCCAATAAATTTGATTTTAAGGGGTGGGAGAGTTAAATGTTTCCCAAGGGCATCCCATACTTAAAGAAGCAGATGCTCCAGACCCACTGAGTTATCAAAATCTCTGGAGCAATCATGACCACAACTTCAATTTTTAAGATTTTCTATGGCACTAGTTGTGCTCCCACTTTCTTCACCCTATGGAAAGGGGCAATCTGGGGCCCCCTGGGCCCTCTGAAGGTCAACAGGTGGTATTTGGGGACAGCAACACCCTGCTCCAATATGGGAGCTCAGTAGGCCAGAGCTCTTTACCTCTCTACTATTTGCCACAAAATGATGAATCTGGGGGTTTGATCTGAAACATAATCTCCTTCCCTCCTCTCTCAGCCCTAACCTTAAAAAAATGCCAAGCACTGACCTAGCTGGTTTAGTTTCAGACTAACATTTCTGGTTCTTCAGCCACCCATGATGAAAACTTGTCCCTACTAGGACTTCTTGAAAAACCTCGGTGAGTGAAGCCCACCTGTCAGAGCTGCCTTCATGTTGTAGATGAGAAAAGTTTTCATGGATGGTTTTTGGAGAGAAAAGGCAGGAGAGAGGGATGTTTTCTCTCCGGAGCACGTGCACAAAGGCGGAAGGTATGGGAGCTTTTTTCCCTCGAGACCAGCTAAAGCTGGCTGATAAATGTACCTGCAGTGATGCACAGCAAACACTGGGCATCATCCAGGTGCCACCAGGCACAAGCAGGACTGGACTTCCCGGATCTCTTTGGGGCCTCCGTGCTGGGGGCTCCGAGGAGGTTTGCTGCGAGGTAGCGCTACGTGGCTGCACTATGGGAAGTCTAACAGGGAGGGCAGACACGGAGAGGCTGGAAAAGCTCAAAGCAGAGAAGTGCAATTCGCTGGGGCTCCAGCAGCGCACGGCAGAGGGGTCGTCACCAAGACTTTGTGGCACTTAATCGTCACTGTGTTTTGAGTATCTCAACTGGGCACACAAGACCAGTTCTAAAAATATCCAAAAGAAAGAACACGTTCTAATTTGTATAGTGTATGGCATTACAGGGGAATGACCCATCACACAGAAAGATTTTGAACATTAATTACAGCATCTTTTATAACTTTTTAATTTAATTGCCAACCCTTTTCCCTTTAAATTAATCATGGATGTACAGCATTTAATCAAATAAGCTTTTTAAAAAAGTACATCTTAATATAAATAGTTTATTCAGTGCATGGTTGTGTATACAACAAATAATAAACAACTCTTTTGTACCAGGCAGAGAGCTGCCTGTACAGAACTAATTCAGTTTTGGAGCACAGAATCCAACGATGATTAATGCACAAAATCTTACACATCATGCAACTCTATGCCAATATTCCAACTTTCTCCCATGCAACAGACATGATGACCTAAATGGAAACCTAACTACATTTTTTAAACAATTGTTTCCAATAGCATGTATAAGTATATGTTGTTTAGGGGTAACCTGTCCTAACGCTTCCTCCTACACAATATTCACGTGCCCGTTACAGTGAAAGGACTTTTACAAATAAGACGTTTCTTATAAAAAAATTAAGTCACCTTAATTCCACAGTTTCTGTCTTTAGAAAAGAAGCCACAACAATAGTTTAACATGACACACAAAATGGAATTAAGAGAAATCTACACTGGAGGATAATTTTATCCCTTTCTGTTAACTTCCACTTGGGATAACAAAACAATTCAATTCCTACAGACTGGGGTTAGCACAAGAACTTTACCAGAAACTACAAATCTATAAAAATTTATATTTCATTGTGTTTAAAACCACAAGAACACTGTTTGCTTGAGCCTGAGACACCAACTCTCAGTTCCAACCCTGATTTTTTAATTATTATTTTTTAAAGACATAGCTTTAAAGACCCATTGGAGTTCAGAAATCAAAAAGCACTATTCCAAATTAAAGGATACATTTTTTTTTAACAAGCCTTAGATATAAAACGGTAAGCCAAGGAAACAACAGATTTTACATATTTGTTTTTTGTTTGCCCCTATAAAACATACAAGCATTAAAATTTCCTTTGAAGAGCAAAAGTGGTCTTTTTCTGAGTTGGAAAGCAAATTCTTATCAGCAGTGAATGCTGTGAAATGTTTTTGTTTCGGATTCCACAAAGCATAGGAGAGAGAGAGAAAGAGAGAAAGAAAAAGTGAGAGAGAGAAAGAGCTGGACATTTCTTCTCCGAGATTTATTCCGCAGTTATGTTTGCTGGCTATCCAACTGCCTTGTGATATGCACAAGCATATTCTACATAATTGGGGTATATCCTTTGACAACCAGTAGATCTAATGGCTGATAAACGAGTGACCTATGCAAGTTCAGTGGCTTGTCCTGGGCAATTGAATGTTTGGATGAAAGACTGCTAGTAAGAATTCAACTGCATCCAGAGGTAAGGTTCTGTTTAGAGAGCACTTGGCTTGCCTGAACCTGGCTACGTTGACTCATTTTGGCTCATGGATTTACCCCCATTTAGCACTCCTGAAACACTTCTGCTCTTTGTTGGGGTCCCACTTCCCGATCTTGAGAACTCTGTGAGATCGTGGAGAGAAGGTTCTTTGTACATTGCCACTGCAAAGCAAAAGAGAGGCAGCACATCAGCACATGTCATGGGCTAATCAGTCTGTGGGTGCAAAGTCCAGCTGTGAAATGTTGGGATTTTTCATTTGAAAATATGCAATGTAATAAGAGAATGAAAAACCATGGCAAGTAGAACTCTCCACTTCAAACAGTCCCTGAGGGTCTCTGAGGTTGTCTTCAACAGACTGACATTTTAGAGAAGGGAAAAACCACAGCTCCTCCCTCCCTCCCTCTTCCAGTTAAACCACCCACCTACCAGCTGCAATTAGAAAATTCTACAAGATAGACCTAAGCTGATATAAATCAACATTTCCTTATTAATCATGAATTAGCACTGTTGGCAGCTGTGATTTAACCCGTTACCTGTATATGTAGCCTAAGCAGGTGAGCGTGAAAATGGATTTTGAGTCTTTTGTTTCCTTTGTTTTCACACCCATTAGAAGTGAGGATCAACCTTGGCATCAGTTGCCTAGCACCTAGTCCTAAATGTAGACTGCCAGACTAGACCAGCATCCACCCAGGGTGATGTACCTTTGAAATATCCTCTCTGATTTCAAAAGAACACTGCCTTAAAAGGCTACCTAAGAGCATAACCCAGAAATGGAAGGCTTCATTCCTCTTAGGGAAAGAGCATATGGAAGTTAGTTCTTCTGGAGAAAAGGAGGCACTTTTATACATCTCCCTCTTGGCATTGACCAAAGAGGGAGCCAAGACTGACCACAGGTCTGATTCAGATCCCTCAGTTAACTGGGATGACTGTATGTCCTGGTTTTTAATACCCAGTGGTATATGTAAGCCACATGCATTATTACCTTTAATGTCATATGCTGATGCCACATTAATTTCAGTTAAACAAGCACAGCACATCTGAGCTTTATCCCAGGCAAAACCAGACAAACAAGCTTTCTGTAACAGGAAGCACAAATTGACAAGCTATACAGCAAGTCATTAATGGCCTGTGAGCAGATGTTTGGGCCATTTCAGGCTGAGCCTTCATTACCTATAACAGGGACAGTGTTGACTTTGGGCACAAAGAAACCAGTAATGTTTTTGGTTACCAGTAACTGTATTTGGTTAAATTAGAGAAATGCTGAGGTAATGCAGAAAAACCTGAAAAAAGCAGCTCTGGTTAGATTAACAGCATGTTACAGAACATTATACTCCTGTTATATAAGTAGCCAGACCCTGCAAATACAAATACACAGCAATTAAACACCTCTAACACAGGTCAATGTCAGTTCAGACGGATGGAGTGAACCCAGGCAATTACCTTTTAATGGTTTTGGAAGGAAGTGTGCTGCAGGTTTATTTTTCTTCACGTGGTTTCCTTTCATTATTTCTCCTTCTTTGTTAAGACCCAAATACCAGCCCCGGCCAGACTGTTGCTGTCTGTAGATCATTGAAGAATATGTCACGTAGTAGTTTTCAAATACTGATTCTTTGAACTTGCATTCAGGTGTAAAATGTTCCTGTAAGGAAGTAACAGATGTGCTGAATCTCGCGTCAGTTAATGAGAAAGCATCCAATATCCATTGTTTTCCCAATAGTTAAAAGACATACCTCTCCAGCTATGAAACATGAGTCCTAAAAGTATTAAAAAATGAGTAACACAATTTGAAACCTGTGAAATGATGCTGTGAGCAGCTCTAAGGTCTTTTTGAACAATGAGTATAAAGTCTAAGTGAAGATTTATTGATCCATGCAGCTAATCAGTGTTGGGCAGATGTAGCCCTGATGTCAACCCTGTGGGACCAGCTGTGGTCAAGCCCCACGGGTGGGAAGTGAGGCCACGTAATACCTTTGTTAACTGCTGGCCTTGACTGTTTATGAGGAAAGTGAAATAAAAATTCAAAGCCAATATGCCATGAATAAATGGTTGTTTCTTACTAACCCAGCAATATTAAATTAGCTCGTAGCAGCTGCCTTCTTGGTCTAATCTATGCTCTTTCTCTGCCCGGCGTATCATCCATGAAAGCCCAGCTGTCAGAGTCCCACTGCAGACATTAACCTCTGCTCCAGGACTGAGCCACAGTTGGAAGCCTGCAGGATCAAGCCTTAGTCTTCATGTTGAAATGCCCTGCTTCTTTTTGGGAGATGGTATTGGGCTAATAGAGCAATAAACCAGGACAGAGCCTTTTTCTTCCTGCTGGTGGTGTGGCTGGCTTTCCCTGTGCAATGATCCTGACTGAACCAGTATCATTGCACTATTGCCCAAATTCAAAAAAAGATACAGACATGAAACACGGGTCTTAAAGGGATCTCAGACCAAACCACAAGTCTTGACAGCACCACTCAGCTGTGTCCTAAGGCTTCTGGGTGGTCCAGGTTTTTTAACATTACAAGTTCTGAGAACATCTCACTTATGAAGTCTAGAGGTTCATAAAATATGAAAGAGGAAGGGTTTGGTCTGGTGATGCAAATGTTAACATCACAGTCCTGCCTGTCATCACATCACACCACAGAGCAGCCAGTTGTTTGCTGGTCTTCCCTTGTGAAGGCAGCCAGCTTCAGAGAACTGCCCTTGTGCTACAGAGACGTGAAAGAAAGGAGGAAAAATTGTGCTTGTATAATGATTGTCATTTTGATTTTTAAATATTACAGGAAATTAAATGCCTCAGAAGCTTAAGATGTTTTTATCTAGTTCCTCAAATATTCTTATGTGAGAAAAAGACAGTATTAGAAAAAAAAAAAAGAAACCCACCACTGTGTTTTTTCTGCACATCTTTTGCCATTTTGTCTTCATAGGAGAAAGAAAAAAGCTCTCATACTTTGACTGGCATTTGCTTCAACAAAGAATGTGAAGTAAGCAATTTTCTTCTCTTTTTCCTTCAAGCTAATTGGCTGTTATTTAGTTAATTGACAATTGGTTTCAATTGCTGTCAAATGGGGACAGCCACTGCATTTTTGTAAGATTTCTGCATAAAAGCCTTCCCTCGCTGTTGGTGCCCAGCACCAGCCACAGTAACAAAGACTATTGCAATTAGCAGCAAAATGGAAAAACTACAGTGCTCTCACTGGAAGACTGTGGTTTATGTACAGTAATTTGGAGCTGTTTTGGGTACAAAGGCCTGCTTGTACACAGCAGCAGAGGGTCAGATTGCAAACAGAACCACAACATTTACCCTGGCTCTCTTAGGAAGCAAGTTAACCTCGCTATGAGCAGCAGCTCACAGAGTCCCTTGGAACAGAGGGACAGAAAAAAAGACACTAAAAGCTCCTTCACTCCTGTTTTCTCCCTTGGCCCTGGTGGAAATGCTGTGCAGCTGAGTTTGCAGTTGAGCCCATATACAGCCAGACCAGTCCTCATGGTGCAGCCCAGTGTGCCAGATATCCTTGAGAGCATCACAGGCAAAATCCTCACCCTGAGACTCAGCAGGAACTACAAAGGGGTGGATTCTCATGACAAACAGCAGGGCACAGAAACAGACACATCTCTTTACTGTGCTCAGTTATCATGGCAAATTCCCTCCCAGTTTTTCTGGCACTAAAGCAAGACCACCTAATTTCTCTGACTGGTTTGGCACAGAATTGTGCCCCTTTCTCTTAAATGATACCTGCTTAATTCCTTGGCCATGGCTGCAGCTTCAGAAAGGTGCTGCACGGAGGGAAAGGCATCCTTCTTGCCAAATAAACAGCTCCCACAGAGCTCAAGTGCTCTGCCTGCTCCTGAATACTAAGCAGCTGCTCACCTTTTGCAAGAGTTTGTTCCCACCCATCACTTGCCTTTAGTTTAATCCAACGTGTGTCTTTCCCACTCATTACAAAAAGAGCCAGGGAGGAGAACTGCAGAGTGAAGCTTTGAATAAGGAATGGTAGCATGGGGGCATTACAATTAAAAGGTACTTCTCTGAGCTTGGCAAGTCCACGTGCCAACTCAACTGGGTATGGACAGAACTTCTATGAGCACATCACTTTGAAATACAGTGCAGAGCAGTAAGTGCAAATTGGCCATTATGTTATCTCTGCTGCAAATTCTTTATTAATATACTGAGGAAGAGCAAGCTAAAGGTGGGAGAGGGCTGACTGCCCCAATTAACACTTATCTTTTCCAGCTCATATAGTCAATCCTATGGAAAATTTATAAACACAAAGAAGTGTTTAAGGTCAGTTTTTTCCTTTCTCTCAGCTGTCACCTTTGTCCATTTTTGCAATGAAAATAATTCAAATGATTTCCAGGAAGTCCCATGTTATGAATAAATTGTTACACAAAACAGATGAAATTTAAGTATTTGTGTGGAACTATTCCAATCTCAGCTTACCCCAGAAGTCAGGGATGAAGGTACCCACACGACAGCAAATTGCACTCACTCAAGCCCCTCACACATACACCCTAACACTGAATGAATGAATGAATGAATGATAAATAAAAGCTAAAGAAAGTGCTGGATTCACTGTAGTCATGACTCAGTCACGCTTAAGTAAGCAAGAAGATGAACTGTCAGGAGCTGCTGCTTAGTTTTGAGCTCATCAGCTGAACTACTGAAAGGTTCCTTCATGAACAAATCTGCAGCTGCATTAAATATGTGAAAAATAATTTAGAAATAATTATTTGGTGCATGATAATATGGTAAACAGCCTTGTAGCATATACTTAGTGGCTATCCTTCCAGGAAGCTGACTAGATTTTATCTAAAATAATCCAGTCTTCGTTACAGGTATGCCAAGCCTGAAAGGTGAAATACCGTAGAAATGAACCTGGAATTCTTCTTGTTCTAATAGTGCAAAAGCTGTGTTTCAAGCCAAAGACCATCCAAATTATCAGCCATCACACCTTGCACACCCATCACACACTGCAGGATTGCCAGTTAATTATCTTGAGCCCCAAATGACCGTGATGCAGGAATTCAGACTCCCCATAAGCAGAAAACAGGAAATCTGCTTTTAAGGAAGGTATTTAGTGTCTTCAAGATTCTGTGATATAATAGGAGCCTCTCATCAGGATGGCTGTATGCACAGTGCAGAGAAGGAGGATGAAGATGTTTGTTCTCTGCTATTAATTGCATACTGTATTTGCATCGTGGATACCATCAGCAGGGGCCATCACCAAATACTTCATTTTAAGTCATTAGGTCAAGACTGAGTTTGTTGAGTGGGTTCAGTGTCCTGCAGCTGCCCTACAGCAGTTGATTAGAGCAATCATAAATTTTATTCAGATGGATTTAGTGCTAGAAGCAGGAGTAAACAGCAAGAAAAGAAAACTTAACTTTGAAAAGTATTCAGGAAAAGTATTGAGGACTTGGGAAACTTAGAAAATGTTCTTACATGTTGAGCATGTAATTATACTCCTTGTGATCAATGACTATGTCAGCATATGGGATTTATTCTTTATTTTCTCCACTTAATGAAAATTGGATATTTTTTTCTTCCATATCCCAATTTCTTTCAGGCCTATAATGTAGCCCAGGATTCCATTCTATAATCATGAATTTTTGAAGGAGCCTCGTTAAGGCTCCAGAGTAGTGATTTTCTGCGCCACTGAACCTGCCCTTTTTTATTAACAGAGATTGATTTTCTCCATCTTGGCATGTGAAGTTCCAGGGTGTATCCTCTGGATCATCACCCTGCAATGTGCAGTGATATCAACACTACAAAATGGGAATACTTCAACTTTAATATTATCAAAAATAACAGCTTTTAGATCACCAGTGTGAGAAGACTCAACTGGTATTTCCTGAAGCCACCAAAAGCTGTTTGCTGTAGCAATGGAAACTGCAATTATCTTAAAACAATTTATTTTGGATCAGATATCTCACAGTTTCCACAGATAGGTCCAAATCCCAAAATATTGTCCATTTTGCTTAAATTTACTTATTTTGAGGAATCCTAGTGATGTCAGTGGGAGCAACTCACAAATTATTAATACGTACAGATCCTGTGGGACAGTAATTAGGAAGACTGTTTGACCATGTAATTCTGACTGTAATTCTGACAACAGTTGCCAATCACAGCAACAGAAATGCTCTCTAAAAAGCTGTGGGGTTTTGAGGGCAGATGTATCAGCTCAGTGAGGAGCACTATTTTGGCTGCTCTTCTTCCAGGACAGTTGTCACAAAGACATTGTAGGTAGCCCCAAGCCCTTAGGAGGTGCTGTAAGGCTGAACTAACTGCTGCCAGAAGAAATTACCTACTGCTGAACAGGAATTTGTGGAAGATTGTAATTCCCCTTAAATTCCCTTCAAGACATGTGCACAGGCTGACTGACCACGGAAGGAAAAAAAAATTAGATCAAAATTTATACAGAGGAGTTACACTAAATTATTTCATCAGGTAAACAACTTAATGGCAGGAGTGATAGGAAGTCACAGTTTTCCTGGAAGGTGATCCCAAACTACTCCACAGCATGGAACTGCCTTATTGCTAGTGGAATAAACAGGAATATATCAAGTCACACATTGTCAGTGGTGTGAAAACTTATTTAGGACAAAGCTTTCAGAAAGAAAGCTCCCTAAAATTGAGCCCAAGGAAGCAGCTGGATATCCAGCACATCCAGAGTAAGATTTCAGGTTGTCAGTAGGTATTCTCTGAATCTATGAGAAAAGCACTGAAAAGATCCTGTAATGATTCCCTTGACATTGTTCCTTTGCACAACAAATCAAATGCACCAACTCAGGGAAAAATGCACACAGTGAACTGAAGTAGAAAACATACTAATTACAAATACAGAGAGCTAGAGGTGTAAGTTTTGTACATTACTCTTTTTCTATCCTTATCAGTGACTAATTTGTGAAAACGTGTCCAAGCCATCTTTGCTCAGATTTTTAAGTGGCATTTAGGCACATAAATAACCAACTATTTCAAGCCTGGTGTGTCACCTCTCAGTGTGCTCTGCCCAGGGAATGGATGTACTGCCTAATGACCCCAGGGAAAAGACTCAATGACTGTAAATATTGAAATTTAATTGAGACAGGAACTATGCATGATCATATTTTTGTTCCCTGTCTTTTGATGATGCTTCACTTCTAAAACTGTGTTGATTAACCAAAGCCTTCCTTCACTGAGGCAAGAGAACTAAGGTATGATACGTACAGAAAGGAGACACTCTTCTGATTACTGCACAGGAAATTAATCCTGTTCAAAAAAGCCTGTAATGTGGTTAAAGCTTCTGCAAGATGCCACCTCACAGATTTCAAACACAGGTCCCTTTTCTAATCTGTTCCACAAAGTTATGAGGTGCAATTTACTTTGCATGAATAAAAAAGGCAGAAGATCCACTTTACCCCCAAATGCTCATCTTCTGCTTCATGTGCAGATGATCCTGGAGTCACAGTACAGGGAAAACCTCTGCCATTACTTGAATGATCAAGTCTTATTTGAATACTTTCTAGTGCTTGCAGCTACCCTTTTTTAATTTCTGCAGCTTTAGCACACCAGACTTGCTAGTCCTAGTTCAAAATCAGAGAAATTCAAATAAAATAAAAGGAGGAAACTAGTTGTTAAATATTGCCTGTTTAGTGAAACTTGGGAATATTCACTAAGCAGTAAGTGCCCACCAGGTTGTCTGAGGACTCTAAACCAGACTAATGGAGAAGATCAGCAGATGTGTTACAATCCTACTATTACCTAGAAGACATTTTAAAAATCTTATTTAATTTTTATTGTTTCCCACATACAAAAGGCCTGCTTCCAAATCTGTAAAGGAAAGACTATGTGTTAATTTGCAATTAGGCCTCTTTGGAGAGAGATCTTCTTATACCAGAGTAGGCAGGGATTTGTGGATTTTTTGTTTGGTTTTTTTTAAAGAAAGATTAGAATAACTTCCTTGATGTCTGGCCAAAAGTTGTTTTGATTCATGGACTACCCTGCCAGGCTTGGTCAAGGACTGGTTAACGCCACTACAGTCTCTGGTTAAGGCACTCCCAGATGAAAAGTGGGATATGGAAGTATCTTGCATGTTTTCTCTGTATTTCCTCACTCTGATCAAATATTCTTCTCTAGGTATGTGCCACTGAACATTTTTGGGTGGTGAGCTTGCTGGACCTTGGATCTGACCTGCTGCAGCTTCTCATGATCCTTCCACATAACTGAGTCAAGCAGAGGAACTAAACTTTCCTGGCTGAGCAAAGCACCAAGAGCTGCCCCGGTATGAGATCTGCATGGTGAGAAAACAGGGACACTGGAAAAGATGTGCTCCCTGAAAACATGTTGGGAGAGATCCTGGCTGCTCACCCTGCCTGAGATCGAGTGATCACTGGAGGCAGCTGCAGCAGGTCACTGTCTATACACAGCACATAGGTAGCTGTGTGTAATAAATACCCAGAGCCCACTGAAGCTGGCGGATCATTTCATCAGCCTTGGAATCGTGCCAACTGGTGAATCCTGCTTCCATTCAAAGCTACAAGAGAACTCCCTTTTCCTCTCAGTAGGCTCACAATTTTCCCCAGAGCAGCCAATCCTTTTCATAATTTTCCTAAGCTCATTATCTCTGTTCCCTGCGACAGAGGCTTCCACAGGTGAAGCTGGCACTGCAGAAAACATATTGAAGATGTGTCTGTTGTTGTTTTTTATCATAAGCACATTTTTGTCTTGTTTTTTTCACAGCTTTCTTCCCTCAGTTTTTAATTTTGGAAAACGGCACATAAAAGTACCTGGTCTGCCTCTTCTGTGCCATTCATTACCCCACATCTCTTCATCATGTCTCTGCTTATTTATCTCTTGTCTTAACCAAGCAGGCCTAATCTTTTTAAATATCTTCTCATATGAAAGTTTCTCAGTGCCTCTAATCATTTTCATTACCCTTCACTGAATTCTTTCATTTTTTTTTCCCCTCTATCATTTCCAGAACTGAAAAACAACATTTAAAAAGAGGCTTTACCATTGAGTTGCATAATGGAGGTGAGATATTTTCAGTCATTTGCGTTATGACAAAGTAAAATGGTCTTTGCTGCTTAGCCTCACTATTGTGCATTCTTACTAAAGTTCTCTATCTTTTCTGTCTCTGATAAATATGGTCCAATTTTATGGTATTTCTGACCCTCTGGTAAGTCAGTGCACCCAAGCTTAGATATTAAAGGAAGGGAGAAGGAAGCAAAAAGCAGATAGGACATCATTCTTCCCCAGAACTAGAGCAGAGAGCCCCAAAAATGCTAACCAACCTATTTTACAACATACCCGTTATTACACAGATAACCTGCCAGACACTGCAATCAGATTTCTAGCAGTTATAATTGACATCAAATCTTGGTATTGTCAATTCTCGCAGACACACTCTGTTGAGCAGACTGTCCTCAGCTTAAGTGCATCACACATGGCTTTTTTTAAAAGAACAAATCTAAGTTGAAAAACTCCTTCTAAAGTGTGAGGACCATGTTCTGCTCCCAGTTATAGACAGCTCTGCATCCCACTCGTTTTAATGGCCAAGCCCTGAACCCATTGCCACTCACTTAACATGGCTACTGGCATGAGATGCTGAAGGACTAAGAAATGCTGGAGCCTTGGGATCACCACAACTGCCTTGTTTTGAGGGAACTACTTGTGATTTGTTCCTCTGAGTTGCTAATTGCCCTGCAGCTCTCCCTTTGGCTTTGTGTGCTACCACCTCAGCGGGACACAGGGACAGAGACACCGTGCAAAGCCTGGCATCTTCCAGTGAGCAGCACCAGACTGCAGCAAGAACACACTGAGAAGTCGCTCCATCCGTCAGACAAGTGTGGTGGGAAGAGATCACTTTGTCACAGCCTGGCCCTGCGAGGGGAAGATGTCTGTGAGCTGGCAGGAGCAGCTGAGAGAGAAAACACATTCCTGTCCCAGTAGCCCTTTTACACAATTACTCTTGTGTTCGTCTACATGACTGCTGTCACAGGGGGAAGCCCACACTGCTGCTGCTGGGGCTGCAGAGCACAGGGCAGCAACCAGGGGTTAATTTGCTCCTGGACAATGTGGCTTGGCCAGCATTTGTTAAAACAACACCTGGGAGCAAGGGGCAAGAAGGGTAGAGCAGCCTTTCTACTGCCACACTGAGCACCTTGGCTGTACCATCCCAAATTGCTGCTTGCAGCTGTGTGGGCTGTGAGGGGCTGCAGGAGGCAAGTAAACCTGGGATGGGGTCCAACAGGCAGCAACAGCCCCACGGGGGCACCCTCAGCCTCAGAGAGGATGGGCAGTGATGCTGGAGCATTGCATCACCAAATGCTCCCCTGACACTTCTGTGGTCCAGCTTTCCCAGTACCAGGGAGCTCCCCAGACAGGCTATGTGGAAGCAGTAGGGCTAATTAGAAGAGTGTGGGATTTACTGCTGTATCCTAGATACAAGACATTAGCTCTGGGCTAAGGAGATGGAAGAGATCTCCTTCAAACTGACACCCATGAATTCATGCAGATTTATCTTAAAGGGCTGAAAAACAATAATCTAATCAGTGTTTGCAGCAAGCTCTAAATCTATCTGTTTAATTACAAGCAGGGACATGACCCCTTTTGCAGTGGATGCTCCTAAAATTCTATGGAGAATCAAGAAAGCACACAAAGGTTTTTCTTTTTGGGGGGAAGAGCAGCTGAATGAACAAAAGTCAGAAAAAGTGCTACCATCCTTCCTGTGGGAATAGGTTATAGCTGGGAATGCTGTTTCTGTGGTAACCTGCAACCTGGCTGAAAGCCTGTCTGTACAACTGCTGTGAGTTCAGGTGGGTAAGTCGATGTGGAACTGATCCCATTGTTCTTTGCTCCTCTGGTGAGGTGCCATTCTACGCTTCTGGTGGCAAATGTGTGGAGGCAGAGCTCTTTCACCCACAGGCTGGGCAGGCAGCTCTCCCAAGCACAGTCTCTGCTCAGTTCAGACCTCCCCAAACTACCACCAGCCACTTTGCTGACACTGAAGAAGAAAGATAGGGTCTGCCCCACAGGAAGAGATTAGAGGCTGCTGAACGAGCTCTTTTTCTGCACACAAGAAATTGCCTCTGCTCACTGACTGCGAGAAGCTGCAAGTGGAAGATAAATAACAGCACGAGCTGCAGGAGAAGGAATAATGCCACACTACATCAAACAGGTCCTTGTTTCACTGTCAGCTTAGAGTCTGTTCCACACGAAAGGACAGCCCTGCCATTTGGCCTGGGTATTTTATTAATGTGGATGCACATTTATGGTGCCGTGGATTAGCCGATTACTCTGGCGTTCAATACCGTCCTTTTACACTGGAGTTCTAGGCAAAGAAATTTGTCCTGTTATTCCCTGTGTGCGGTTAACAGCTCTCTCAGATGGCTGCTGCTCTCTCCCCAGACATCTCTGTGCACTGACTGCTCTGGAACCACTGCTGTAGAGGTGCTTCACCTATACCAATACGGCCAAGCATGTTTTAGGAACCCACTGTAAACCATTGTAAATTACTAAATGCAGTATCATCTTTGGACTGGTATTATATACTAAAAATATTAATACCAAACTAATAGACCTATTAATTAGGCTTTTATTCTGCAAAGCATTACATTACAAGCTTAATTGGTAACATGGATAATGTCAGTATTGGGAAACTTAAGCAGGTCATTACACTAAACAAAAGCAGTGACTCTTTCACAACCTGATACAAAATGTATTATGGCCAAGGGAAATACTACCCACACCTTTACTGCATTTTGGTCAGTTCTTAATGTTCAGGTAGTCTGCAAAGAAGCACAGACATCTTGCTTTAAGAAATCTAGGCTATGTGATATTTGGCATTTTAAATTCAGCTCACTTGCTTACTACAAAGTGTAAATATAAAAGACTGAGTTTAATAATAATAATAATAATTATTATTATTATTATTACAGGTTCAAGAAACTGGTGAGCTCCACCCTGACCAAACCAGTACCTCTGTCTGACCAAACGGTAATAAGACCTTTCCAAATGAGCTTGATTTACTGAAATCCATTTATTCATGAATGCTGTGGATGGATGCTTTTCAAACCGTGGTATTTTCACTGTGCCAGGGCATTACTGGCAGCCAAGCCCTGCTTCTTGATACAGAGCAGCAATGCTCTTCGGAATTCCTCCACCCTCATAGCTCCCTAAATGATGCTATCGACCATATGCTGCTAAGAGGATCTCAGAGGGATGTTTGTATTAGGTGGCAGGCTAATTGTGGCATTTGAGAGATTTCAGATGGCAAAAACTTTTAATAACAAGATAATAAAGATTATACAAGGGAGATGAGATGTAAGAGTGGTCCTTTATTTGAAAGCTGATGCTGACTGGCAGAAAACATTTGTTTCAGCAGGTAAAGACCCAACCTAAGAAAGGATACTTATGCAGAGAACAGGCTCAATTTCTCTCTGTATATGATGTATACACATCTTATAAGCAGGGTCAAATTCATGAAAATTGTAGTTTGGGGAAGTTTTCCAGCACCTTGCACATGAAGAACTGTGCAGCAGAGCAGAGTCCAGCTCCCCTGCACAGGCACAAGTAACGGGAGTGCAGACATACTGGGTCGTAATTCAGGGAAATCATGCACTAGCACTTAAATCACTGCATTGCTCAAACAAGCAAGTTGGTACCACGCAGGTTGAGAAATGGGAAGCTTCATGCTACAGTCAGCACTCAAATCACAGTGTGCTCTCCAGCAAAGCCTGAACATGTCCCTGGGAAAAGCTCAGACAAGGAGGCAGCAACCAGTCCCTTCCTCCTCTCATCGTCCCCTTGGAAACCAGCCCAGGCAGAGCCCCAGGAAAACATCACTGAAACATCAGACAGGCCCACAAAGCTGCCTCCAAAGTACACATAATGCAGAAAGAAACAAACCTTTCCAATACCTCACTTTCATTATATGGCTGTGATAACATCTAGAGACTGGACTGAATGTTACATGTGCTCTTAACAGTCCTCCAACCACTGTCCTAATGAAGTTAAGAAAACACGCTGTCCTTTTTGGTGATTTATGGCAAGTTTTCTCTGAAATGAGTACAGAGTCTAATAGAAACCCCTGTCCAAGAGACCCTTCCAAGAGACAGCCTGTGCACACAGAGAAGCTTATAAAGCTCTGTTTTCTTTCCCACACAGTGATAGGGACTTTGTGAGGGTCTGTCATGTGGCTCTTTTATGACTCCCTGCTGCCCCTGGGCTGTGTAACAGATTACTCTGGAGCCAGACTTTTGGGAGACACCATGATGCTGTTGTCTAAGCAGCAGAGGAGAAACAGGTCCTCGGTAAAACACTTGCAAACCTAATTTAAACTTGGAAGACGCCCAAATGTCTCTAGGAGGTGCCACTTAAACCCCTAACCTAAGATAGCCTGGACTGCAATCGCAGATTTCTGGGAATACTGTGGAACAGTTGTTTCATGAGCCAAACACTGCAGATCTCTGTATTATAACATTTCAACAGGAGAACTGTTATGAGTTCTCACACAGTGAAAATATCAGCAAAACACTAAGTTCAAACATAAGTATGACCACTCCCTGACTTACACATCTGCACCAGCAAGTCTCTCAGGCTTCCTGAAAATCTGAGTCAAAGAACCCTTTCCATCTCCATCTTCATCTTCATCTCCATCTCCATTTCAATTTCTCTGACTGTGTTACCTGTTGAACAGACAGGGAGCTCCCTGAAAGGATTTAGAAGGTTTCCAGTGAAAATTTTGTTCCTGAATCATACAAAAAGGTGAATGATGTGAGCACTTTGATTTTAAAACCAAAACTTGTATCCCTGCCCCAGAAAGTCCATTTAAGCACAGTTAAAACAAAGAACATCTGGTACTAGATTAACAGATGCCGTGCGCTGTATTACAAGGAGGAATCTGAAAGTCCAAGGCTTAGTTGGAAAACTACTGCTGCCTTTTTTCTTGAGGTATCTAAAGTGCCTTGGATCAGTTCTGCTTCTAAATTCTGGCTATCTACTTCCAAGTCAGCAAATGATATCTGGCTGCAGCCATCCAGGAAGAGAGCACAGCGAAACCATCCTGCAATAGAAAGTAAAAAGGAGAGCTTGTCCCTCAGAAAAGGTGAACATCTTTCAATTTCACCACTGGTTGAACTTCCATTTCACTGTCCAGAGGACCTGTTGTTACTATAACCTAACAAGGAGCAAAAAAGGCTGAGGTAAGAAGGTACAGCAGACCAAGGATTTAGGGATTTGCTAACAAATCCTATCACCTTGCCTACTGAAGTCTGTACAAAGAATATGGGCTGACAAGTTCAGAAATGCAGTTTTCCTGCAGGCATGGGGGCAATGCTAATGGGGTGTTTTGGTTTAACCCCAGGTGGCAACTGAGTACCACACAGCCACCTGCTCACTTCCCCACCTTCCTGGTGGCACAGGGAGGAGAATCAGAACGAAAAGAGAAAGTCAGACCTATGGATTGAGATGAGAACAGTTTAACAACTGAAAAAAAGTATAACTAATACTAACAAGAAAAAGGAGAGGGTTAGAGAGATTAAACCAAGAAAAACAAGTGATGCACAATGCAGTTGCTCATCATCCCCTAACTGATGCAAATGTCCCCGTTTCAGGTAACTGCCCCAGGTTTATATACTGAGCATGACATCACATGGTACAAAATATGCCTTGGCTAGTTTGGGTAAGCTATCTCAGCTATGCTCCATCCCAGATTCTGTGCACTTGCTCACTGGCAGAGTATGGGAAACTGGAAAGTCCTTGACTTAGGGTAAGCACTACTGAGCAACAACCAAACCATCAGTGTGTTATCAGCATCATTCCCACACTGAATGCAAAACAGCACTGTACCAGCTACTGAGAAGAAAATGAACTCTGTCCCAGCCAAAAACAGGATAGGGGGCCAGGCATTTCCTCCCAAACCCAAAATTGAGCTGAAGAGGTGTTGCCCTGTTCCTCCGTCAGTGTTACTGTGGGGGTGAGTCCAGTCTGTGAGCTCTGCTGGAGACCTCGGCAAGACTGGTCCATCCCAGTACAACACAGCTCAGCAGGGCAGTGCAGGCTGTCCCCAGGTGGCCTCAAGTTGCTGACCCCATCACCACATGACATGGGTTAAGTGAGCTTTAATACCAAGTACTGTACAGCAGAGGATTTCGGTTCTGCTCTTGTCTAAGCCAGGGAAAGTCTGCCTCAGATCAGCCTTTGGCACTGGGAGTCTGACTGCTGAAATGGAAAGAAATTACCTTGGGCACATCTCAGATAGAGTTTTTGCTTTGCAATATTTGCAGGGATTTCTTCCCCCTTCACTGGAATAGCCCCCAAACCTTACAGTCTTATTTTGGCAAAGCTCCCACTGAAATGAATCACGACTTTGCCTGAATTAGTGCTGCAGGACTGAGCTCTAAATTATTAAAAGCGAATGATATGTAAGAATGCATGTCAATTTTCCAAAACTGCTCAGGAAAGGTTGACAAAAATCCTTCTTTGAAACTAGAAGGTATGTGACTGAACTCCATATCTGCTTTGAAATCTCAGACCTAGCTTTTTAGTGAAACACAGTGCCTTTTAAACCTCATACTTTAATCACTGTTCTTCTGTACAATGCTGAAGTCTTGCCTTGTTTCTTTGGTTCAAGTAAAACCTCGACCATTACCAGTTTTACACTCTAAGTGACACCCTTGTATTACAAGCTGACTCCCTCCTTGTGGGGAAAGTTGTATGTTCATTCCTTTTTCTCCCTCTTACAAAATATTCTACAGCCTGAACAGGCAAATGTACCTTCCCAGAGCGACCTGTCGATATCCCGATACCCCTTCTTGTTCCTACACGGCACCTTCAGGGGAGTCAGACTGAACATCACATATTGCTTTAGGCATTCTGTCTGCATTTGTACAATTAGCCACAGGTACAGCAGCATTTGTAGCATAATGGGAATTAACTCTTCCCTGGATTTGGATTTTTTCTCTGTGCCACCCTTGCAGCCCAGTGTGTTTAGCTAAAGTGGAAGAAAGAACACCAGACTGGGGCTGGCAGAGCTCTGGGCCTCCAGATCTGCAGTGACTGATTTCTGGGGTATGTGACTTGCAGGAAACCTTCAAGAGTGACCCACATCCTGTCCCTTGATCCCAGTCTCAGCCCTTTGCCATGTCCCCCAGAGGGATGAGCTACTTGTGTTCACAGCAACACCACTTAAAAATTATCATCTTATCAGGGATTCCTGGAGTTTTGTTACAGTGGGGAATGTTTTTATAATTATTCCTAACCGGCTTTGCCTAGGATTAACTGAGTATACAGACTAATTATTTTTTTTTTCTGTAGGATATAACAGTTTGTCTGCTGGTCTCTTCTCTTTTTAAGCTCTGATTGGTGAGATTTAGCTCTTCACTTCAGTGTCTCCCACCACTGGATGTTTGTTATTGAAAGGTGGATTCTGTCAGACCTGCAAACACAGCCACACAAGCACAGAATGCAAACTGGAAAATGATGTGGAAGAAAAAGATTAATTTCTTCCCCTAGATTTTGCAAAGCCATTACCTGTTTTTGAATGACATTTCCAATTCAACACTGGGAACTGCTAGAGCATTTACATAAGAATGCAAAAATGCACACATTATCACTGCAGGAAGCACTTAAAATTTAAGATAATTATATAGTATGGAAACGATTTCAAAGGCCTCAAACAAAATAACAACTAATTCTAGAGAGTCACCCTTTAAGATGATTATTACTCTGCACTACGGTTGATCTCCCACTAAAAAAATCCTTCTCTTTACAATTATATGCACATTATAAATTCCTACTTTGTTCTTCCACCATCAAGCTCCCACAGCTGCTGCTGACAAATCTGCATTCTCTGAGAGCTTAACTAGACAACCAAAAGATTCACACTGGGAACTGAGGTAAAACACAGGCAGATGCAATCCTCCCTTCACCCTTGCCTTACAGTGAGTCCTCTTCTCTAGGCTTCTCCAGTACTGGTTTGCAACAGGGGCACAGGGAGGATTCCTCTGAGGAACTTGGTATTTCTCTGCTATATAACAAACAGCAGAAGAAACCATCCTACACTGGACTCAGCAAGATGGGTTATACCTAAAAACCTCTAGCCAGGAGCTGTAGGGGGAAATCCCCTCTCTCTTTCATCAGCACTGCTGGGTATGCAGTGAGAGAAGCAGCCAGTAAGTGGGGATGCTACTTCTCATCTGTGCAAAGTAATAGAAAGCAGTAAAAATGTATTCAGCCAGCTGCTTTCCAGACAAAAAAATCACGTTTAAACTGAGGAACCTGACATGGAAAGGGAGAAGCACACTTGTATAGGTGAAAATATTTTGCCCCACCAGCCTCTGTCCACCTTCTGCTTCCACTCCCCACTGTTGCTCTGGTTCCTCCCTTCTGCCCCACTGCTGCCAATCTCTTATGTTTTCCCCAAGTGTTCCAGGGGGGAAAAAAATATTCTGCCTAGATCTATTGCTCAAGGCAAAGTCATCTGGGGAAAAACTTATCTGCCAAACCCTAATATGTTTTTATTGGATATCTGCAAAGAGAGATTTACAGAAGCTCATGCCAAAGTAAACCACTATTTTTTGTTCCCCCACAGCAAGGGCAAAAGTACATACTGAACTCATAGCAAATGAAAAATTCTTGTCTCAGATATTATGGAGACTTAAGAAAATCTCATCACAAGGCTCTGACCGAATGGACAAGAGAAAGTGTTTTCTGAGTCTAATTATTGGAAATAATTGCAGTGATAAGAGCTGAAACTTCCTCGCAAACTTCAGCCTGGAAAAGAATACTGATAGATTTAAAATCTCAAATTCTGACAAAGTACAGAGTAGATGAAAATAGTATCTGGTAATGGGAAGTGCAGCCAACTTACTAATAGGTGTAGCTACCTGGGTTACATGACTATCTCAAACAAACCATAGCATCAGAAGTCTGAACAAACCAGAGATGTTTGATTGGCAATGGGGTTCCTGTGGAAATTTAATTAGGCTTGGCTAGAAAACATTTCAGCCAATGCTGCCATGAATTCCCATCTATTAAATAACACTTTGCATGAGCAGAATGCTGCCAGCTTTTGCAGAACACCCTACAGACTTGTGTGAAGAGTTCCTGGGTAACTGAGTGGGCCAGCGTAGGGCAATGGCATTCACCACAGTTATTTAAATCACCCAAGCTACAGCATTTCTTTCTTATGATCAGTTTGTCTACCCCAATATTGCACTCCACAGACTGTTTCTGCTAGAAGGAAATGTGCCAATGAAGCCTCTCACTCTTCAAACATAGCCAAAGACTTCATAGACTATGAAGTCCTGCTTCCCTAAAACAGCAGCTGGCCCCCATGGCAGAAATTGCATCACCTTCCTTCCAGGTTGCCCCCACTGCTGCAGTCTGAGTGTTTGTTCCAAGAAGGCTGAGACTGCTCTGACACCTTTCCTTCTATGAACCTGGTTTTCTGTTCCATTTTTGGGGGCACAGAAACCATCACAAGGAGCAGCCAGAGACACTTTCCTGCCTGCCTGTACCACGGGGAGCAGCCATGTAGGCTGGCACTGAGGTGGCCCCTGCTCTTGGCATGCCTCATCCCATGAAGGAACACAATTGCCTCTCCCAATTTTCTCAGATGAGAGAAGACACAGGAGTCGCCAGCCTACAATATCACTTCTAAAAACAAGCTTGCCAAACTCACTCAAAAATGAATTATGAAAGTCTAGCTTAAACCAACCAGCTGCCTACCCAACACCTGTCTAGACTGAGAGGGAATTACACAGAAAACAAGATGCTCTGTCTTTACAGCAGAGCCCATATTTCATGTATTGTTGTCACTGAAACATTATCATTATTGAAAAATACAAAAGACCTGTGCCAAAAGATGGTCTAGATGTCATCTTCTGCTGCAGACACAACCTCGTCTGACCTTTCAAATCAGCCAGCACCATTTGGGGTCAGGACACTGCAATTGCCAAATTCAAGCTTGACACTTCCCAGCATTGCCTGGGACAAGTCTCTTGGTGACAACCTCATTTCTCAGGGACATACTTCGGGGAGCTGAACACATTAAAATGAGCTCTATATGGAATTATGAGCACTATATGGAATTTTCTATTTTGTAAGACAGCAGTGATTACAACTGTTAGAAGTAATGAATGTTTGCGCTCCATTGTGAAAATGAAGACTACTAAATAATATCTGAGTGTAATCACATTTACATAGTTGAAGTGTGCATAGAAAGAAAAAATAATCTTTTAAGAGATTCACCTTTCCTGCTCCCAGAAGCTGCAGTCAGTATGATACCAGCCAAGAATGCAAAGGGCTGAATTACTTCTGCAGACAGGAAAAGGATTTATATATTTTTAAATAATTCACGTGAATTATATAAAAAAGCTTATAACCTAATAATCAAATGAGATATAGAGTACCTCATCATTGGGGTTTTAATATGACATATCTCTAAAATATGTATATGGTTCAGTGATTTACTAATAACCTACTTTTAAAACACAGGCACACCAAGATGCAAAGCACAACAGGTCTAAAACCCCACTTTCCATTCACACTGCTGAAAAAAAAAGGCAACTAAATTGAGTTGTTTTTATCATCCCTTCATAAGTATTAATCTGTTAGTGGGCTGCCTTCTACTGCAGCATATAAATAAATTAGCCTTTCATTGTCAGAGACCTCTACAGTAGTGTTGTTGTTAATTTACTTTCTGAGTTTTCTGGGTGTGCTGGGTATATCCCAGACATGCAAGAAGGACCTACTTGCCCTAAGAAACTCCAGATCAAAGAATAAAGATGAAAAATAGTCATTAGAGGCAGCGGGAAAGAAGGAGTCTTAGAGATAGGCAGCAACAATGTAATGGTCAAAATTTTTTTTTAAAAAATAAATCCTTAGAGCTGAAGTGCATTTTAGATTCAGTAGCAACTTCAGCACTCAGAGTAAATTCATGGAAGTGCTGCGCTGCTTTAGGAATGTGCTATCCCTGTTTATCACGAGGCTTGGCTCCCTGCGTTCACTCCTTGTTTTCAGAAACAGGACTTGTCTGCCAGCAGCACCTCCCAGCGCTCAGATGATATTCCCACATGAGTGATTTCACAAAGAAGAAAATGAAAACCCAGTTCTTACATGTTTTGCCCAAGGCTAATGAGGAGTTTATTGCCCAGTGTGGATTAAAAACCCAGAACACTTCTTGACCACTACTGTTTTTAGCATAGACTTTTCTTGTCTCTGCTGACTCCACCAAGCTCTCCTGCACACTGAGGGCAAGGTAAGTTTGGAGGCTCTTGGCTTATTGATTTTTAAACACATAAAATGTCCTGAAGTAGCCCCAGTATTTGTAGAATCCTTACCATTTCCTGCTACATTGCTAAGCCTGTCTTTTGTCTTTTTCTGTAAATTTTATTACACTTGGAAGATGCAACAGGAATTACTGGGACTAGTAGAAATCCAGTCTCAAGTTCCCACAAGGAGTATGGTCACATCTCTCTTTTACAAAGTCAAAAGGCTCAAGATTAGCTACTAATGAGGGTCTAAGCCTCCTGCCTGCAGAAAAGCAGTGCTCTTTCCAGCAAAGAGGAGACTGCCCCTGTTCACATTCACATTCCATTTACCTCTGTATCATAGATTTCAACTGAAGTAGCTGTATTGTTGTCTGACTTAGAAAAGATACACAGCAAGGAATGCAGGGGCATGGCCCATCCCTGGAAGTGTTCAAGGCCAGGTTGGACAGGGCTTGGAGCAACCTGGTCTAGTGGGAGGTGTCCCAGATCATGGCAGGGGGGTTGGAACTAGATGAGCTTTAAGGCCCTTCCAACCCAGGCCATTCCATGATTCTATGATGACTCTATGACATCTTCAGACTGACTCCTCTGCAAATTTATTACTCCTTTCTGAAGTGAGAGTTTCCTGCAATAACACTTTGGTGACCTCTACCTGCAGTGCCCAACTGTAAAGGCCAAGTGGGCAGTGAAACTTTTGAGATAATTTTACCTGATAAAGCTTGTTTCACCCTGAGACTGGCTGCACAAACAATGCACAGCTGGAACCAGCACCTGGTTGGCATCAAAAGAAAATTGGGCTACAGCAGCAGCACGGTCCTACCATAGTTTCAAAAATTAATTAGGCACTGTGCACTACAAAGCTTCTCCATCCCTTGACAAAATGAGTCCATGGTATGTTGGGAGGGAAATCAGTGGGAGGATCTGTTGGTGATCACTGTATACCACTAAAACATGGTTAATGTACATCAACAGTTGCCCACTGCACCAGTTACAAGTAAGCTACAAGTAAGTCAAGTACTTTATTTGTGTAATTACAAGGAGGCAATCCCTGGGGGTCATAGAAATAATTCAGTATACTAGCTAAAAATGAGGTTTCTGAGAACATTTACACTAGTATAGTCTGATGGGATGCAGAGTTCTGGAAAATAAATGCCAAAGGGGAAGAGAAAACAGCTAAAGCTAATTTATTTTTTAAATCAAGTGAATATTAGCATTTTCCCCCCTATATTTGCTCAGCTTTAAGAAACAGCTTCTTTGCTTCTTCATTGCTATTTCTTCCATCTTAGGAAATATATCCCCATTTGAGGAACCCTATCTAAGGCTCAGCACAACTGCTAAGGAGTGAAATGCAGTTATAAGTAAGCCCTTAAAATACAGCTACACTGCACTGCATGTAGGAGGTACCTTTGTCCATCACCAGAATGGACAGCCTTTTCAGGGAGCTTCTAAAAAACAACCCTTGTTATTAAATTAATCATCTTCTGTCAAATGGCAGAGCGACAAGAGAGAAAATTTACCTGGGTTATAACTCAGCAATAAAGGTATATAGAGAGGAGGAGGAAATTAGGTTGTTGCAGACACAGCAATAACATTGTGAAGCAAAATCCAATATTGGAAGAGATAAAAGTTTTCCATCCCAATATTCCTCCGTGACAACTATGAAAGAGCATTCATAAGAACAAGGGGAAAAGATGAAAGATAGCAGTAAAAAATGCCTTTGAAAAGTGAGCTAACAGGTAATTAATACCTCAAAAGAAAGAAGATCAGAAAACTTGCCCAGATACAGATCTCAGTAACATGCTTTGGGTCCTCCCTGTTTAGTTTTGCTACATGCTCTGCAAAGGTGACTCAGGAGATGCCACTCAAGGGGCTGCCTCTTCCCATGGAAGCCTCCCCCTTTCCACCCACCCAGCAAAATAACAGGTAAATGGGGGCAAGCGGGGTATGAAGGTGGCAATGGCAGTGACAAGCCAAGGCAGAAACAAAATGTGTAACAGTGACATGTTTTGTAACAGCAATGACAGATTTTAATAAGCAAGCTATTCTTCAGTTTTGATTTGAGGTGTATATAATTAGGCAATGTGGGTGTTGAGTGATAAAACCCACAAGAAATACACAAATTAGAAGCAGCAGTTTTTTGAAACCATGGCCTGTTTCACACTAAATGCCATGACCTATTTTTGTTGTATTATTAAATTTGGAAAATAAAAGGAAAACTTTTTCATCTCTGCTTCAACATGGGAAAGATATATTGGGGACAAATGACACTGCTCTTCAAGGTCTCTTCTTTCAAGACCTAAGAACTTCTATTTGTACTTTGATTTCTTTTACTGTTAACTGGCTTCTTCCTTGGAGACATGAGATCTGCATTGCCTTTTCCAGATTTTACAGTGATCACTTTCACAAACTTTACCACAAACTCAGTTAGATATTACCCTGTTCCAGATTTGAATAAGAACAGGGAAAGTTGGAAAAATTCCCTGACTGCTGAGCAAAAGCAAGAATTTACAATGAATTTCAGGAATATCCCTTTGAAGGGAATATGACTGCTGAAAAAATCAGGACTTTCTGATCCTCTCTGAATTTTCAGGCATTTGCAAACATGACAAGATTCTTCCATGGGCTACGAAAGTATCCAAAACAACTCATACTCCTCACTATCATCAGTAATGGGCTGAACATGCAATCAATAGAGAAACTGCACAATACATGTTTGTATCTATCTCAGGAATTTAATCAATTCCTTTTAAAATAAGCTAGATCATCTTAATTAAATTTATAATGTGAAGTACTTTGGTGTGCAGGACAATGTCTTGTTCTAGTATCTTCACAGTCTTTCATATAGGCCTCCACTGGCCCCCAACTCATGAATTACCTTTTTTAGAGCAAGTTATCATCTCTCAATCATATGAATGTTATGTAATGACACATCTTTATCTACAGTGTTCTCTATGAGCAAAAGCACAGTATTACAATTTCCCAAGAAATCCAGTCCATGTGCAGCAGATGACCAGAGATAGTTGTTATTGAAAACACTATCAAATACAGATCTTGGGAAACATAATTTGTCCAAATCTCTTGTCCTACAGCCCGCAGAGAAGTACTGGCCAACCTTCTCCACGTTTTGCTCTATCCAGTGTGTCACACTTATTCAGCACGGGCCATCCCCAGCTGGGGCACAGCAGAGCCTGAGCTGCCATGAGACCTGCAAACCCTTCCACAGGCTTCTCTGAAGCCCAAGCACTCCCCAAACACTCAATCATTCACTTTTGCAACGTCTCTATCAAATGATAAGGTATTGTTACAACCAATATAAACAAATCTAGTCCCATGGGAAACGCCAGGACTACAAAATCTGTTCTTATTTCAAATCAACACGAAAAACATCAAAATCTTGGATCTTTTCACAAAACAAAATATCAGAAATCATCTCTTGATATTCTTAAAATGCTACATTTAGGTTATTATACAACATGAAGACTGGAACTGTAATTTCAAATTTTTTTCCAGCCATAATACAAATTTTAGAAATAAAACTTCTACCTTTTCTTCTGGAAACAGCTATCTCCCAGCTTTCTCTCCTGAACCCTATTTTCCTGAAGTCTTTGTTTATCCTTATGAATGAGCAGCCCTGTTTTATAGATGTCTTTATACAGCACCTCATCCAGAGGATCCCTGATCCTGCTTCCCCAAGGATCTTCCTAAAGCTGTCATCCCTTCAAATTCATAATAGCAGTGATTAATAAGAATATAAAACCACCAGCAACAAGAGCTTAGTGGGAATGCTATACTTCTAAGTGAAAGCTGATTAGCCTCAGCTGTTCCTTCTGGCTAATAGTGAGCTGTAATACTTCCTGATTCCATCTGCTTTACTGCTTGGCCTTTTGTAGGGAAAAAAACCCCACTTTCATTTTTATGGCTGGAAAGGCAAAATATCAGCATTTTTAGTGACCCCAAAGCTATAAGGAACTCAGGAGGATGCTACTTTGCCAATAATCTCCAAAAAATTTTCCTTTTTATTACACTGCCTTTTGACTAAACATGCAATTGCCCCTGGGGAATCTGATGAATCCTCATGTCTCTCTGCCAGACTCATTTTCAGACCCAGTATTACCAGGACTGATGTTAGTGGCCCCTCTCAACCTTAGCAACCTTGCAGCTGTCTGTCAACCAGCTCCCACATGGGGATTGCTCCCAGTGCTGCCTCCTGCCTTTGCCATCTATCTCTGTATCCTCTGCACTGGTGTGGGATGAACCCCAGCTCTGCTCCCAGCCTTTCCAGCCCAGGAGGAGTGTGAGGTGGGGATGGGAACCTGACTGCCAAAGAAGGAGGTTTCCTTTCACTGAAGCAAGCAACTCTGCTCTGTTGCATTGAGGACAGCAGTAGCTAACCAAATATTTCAAGGACTTTGCAAGGAAAATGTTATTGCAGGACAGAAGAACTGTTTTGGGGGTAAAAGACCCTTTTAACCCAGTGTGGGAATGCTACTGTGGGCAGGCACTGGGCTCAAAACGCTGCCATATTCAGACAGGCTTAGTGACCTTCACAGCTATGCCTGTGAGATGCCCCACGCTGGCAGGAGGATGCTGCAAGCAAAAGCCAGGAGCAGTAGGAAATGGACTGCTAAGTGTCTCATTAAGTTCCATTAAAGGGTCTAACCACCATCCTTGGATTGACTGTCAGATGGAAAACATCTGTTTTATTTAATGATTTCTACTGCTGCTATTCAGATCCTAGCAAGTTTGAAATGTTGCCCCTTATGCACTTAGAGCACATTTCCCAATTAAGAGCAGAGTGGTTCTTTTTATAGTAAAGTGGGGGATTTGCAGTAACTCTTCTAACTCAATTGTAAGGAAGATCTCCAGAGGTTGATCAACTTTTTCATAGCAAAAATTAATCTCGGTAAGAAAAAGCAAAATCTTAACCCACACAGCAGTTTCCCAGATGAGCTCTGTCCTGGGCATGTCTTCTCTTAGTCCTATCCACAGTACCTCACCTGAAGGTTGCAAGATGTGTCCAGAAGCAAAATGTGCAGAAACTGAGGCACTTCCAATTATCACCAGGGGAAACAAGGACAGATTCATGGAATTACTTACAAAGAGACTGACCTGAAAGAGTGAGTGTATTGTCTGATATGCAGGAGACTCTTTCCTGCGGGAAAGCACTTTCAGGGAGGTCGTAACTTAGCCCTTATCACTTCTTGATGTAAAGAGAAAATGCTTTTACCAGTTAATGGCTCAGAAAAGTGCATGACTGGTTACTGTAACCACAACAACATATTCAAAAGCAGTGAGACAGAAAATGAAATGCCCGATAAGCATATGTTGTTTTTAATAAAAAATGATTTAGTGTTAAGTGGACCACACTGTTTCCAAGGCTGCTCGGCAAAAGCAGAACATAGGGGGAACCAGCATTCTCAGAATGCCTATCTCTGGCCCATCCATCACCAAATACAGCATCTCCTCAGCCTTCTCTCCCCTGTGCATCCTACCCCGTGCTGCAAAATAGGGCTGATACTTCCCTTTCTCTGCTTTCCCTATATAAACTGTTCAGCTCTCCCAGGCCCAGCACAAGGCTGTACCAAATTCAGTGCTTAATGTACTCCCTGGGTACTTAGAACTAAGATCATTTGGTCAGAATTGAGATTTGGAAAGGCAATTTTGTCCTGGCCTCACATTAACTGATCATTTATTACACTGCAAGATCAGCCGTGTGTTATCAATATTAAGAGGCCTGAAAGCCCCAAGAGCAGACGTACCACAGACTGACAGTAATTTATTGTGTAGAACAGCTGAGATGAGATTGGAGGAGAAGCGCTACCATCCAGGTGGCTTTCTGAATACAAGCACAATGAATCAGCTATCAGCAATTTAACATCCTTCCTGTGAAATCATGCAAAAGGAGGGGAAGTTGGCCCTCGCTCTGCCTGCTGCTCCCCCTGCTCCCTGGGAACCAGAGAGCAACACGTCCATGACACAGGCTTCAAAATATCTTTGCCTTCCACAAGGTTCATCCTAAGCAGGGCCTAAAAATACCTTGTTTACAGGCTGCTGATGAAACAAACAAGTTTCCCCTTGTTTCTACAGCAAAACCTTGCTAGATCCTGCTCACGGCACCCTTGCTGTGACACCACATCTAAGCACAGAGAGATTAACTCAGTGGGCAGCCCTGGTCACCCCCAGGTTTTCTGGTCATGATATACGATCTTCCTCCAGTTGCATTTTGTTTTTTCACTTTGGAATAGGTGGGTAAGTTACTCTTATGTGCAAACCTTAGGCAGGAAGCAATGTCTAGAGTAAAAAGCAGTTCTCCTGGCAAGCGAGATCTCAAATAGATCTGAGTCAACAGTCCAGGAACCACCAAGCCATGAAGACCCTGCTTGTTCTGGTTCAAACAACCACCACCTCCTTAAAGTTTTCCCTGCAGCAGAAATGCAGTTTGTTCCTTTCTGGGAATGATATAAGAAACATTAAGCTCAGGCAAAGGCTTGAATGGGAATGTGAATCCAGGTCCAGAGTGATGGTTCCTACAGAGCAAATGGGCTGAACGAAGAGCAGAACACAAACAGTGACAAACAAGTATGAGATAGAATTTACAGAGAAAAAATATGTTGTTTCATTTAAATGAGCAAATCACTGTTATTAAATTACCACCTTCTTTAGTGAGAGCTGAGCTGGTTTAACCTCCACCAGTGCCAATATACCACTCCTAAACATACTGCTAATGTAATAAGAAGGGATATAGGACTGTAATAAAGGCTGAGTTTCCCTGAGCACTCCCATCCAGCTGAGAAATGCTAATGCAATGTTTTTACTTAACCCCAGTACTTGGACCCCAATTCTGAGAAGGCACAAAAGCAACTGCTGCTTTCATAAAATCAAGTCTCTGATAAGATGTTGCAGGTTCCACACCATTTCCTAAAAGGGAGATAAGGACAGAGTTTGGACAACTCACATCCTGGGCAATGGTGACTTGGAAAATTCAACTCTGGGTACAAAAAGCACAAGTTCAGGTAAACTCATCAGTTGATAAGGAAAAGTAATTCTAGTACAGAGATGAAAAGTATTTTAAAGTCTCATAAAAACAATCAGAACAAAAAGCACTTAAAACTTTGTATTGAATCTAGCTATATCTTTGTCATCCTTGCTTTTAGGGCTAGACTTGTACAGCTCAATAGGTCAGACCAAAGGCCAGACAGGAGCACTCTGGGCTCTGAAAGTACCATTACTTTTACAAGCTGCTGGATCATCACTTGTGTGGTCAGGCCAAGGACTGGAGGGATGTCACCCACGCTGGCAGCAGCACAGACCTGCAGAGGAGTTGGCTGTGCTGGCACCAGTGATGCAGCACAAGTGGTGGGTGGTTGGAACTTGCTGGGGACAACCTGTGTGTGACTGCTCCCCTGTAGACAAGCCCTGGGGCTCGTCCACTTTTGTCTACTTACATCGTCCCTTCTCCTTGGTGAGACCACAAGGTCTGGGTGTACAGAACTCTGGAAACCAGGCTGCAGACTTTGAGAAACACTGCCTATCTTCAGTGCAAGATTAAGCCAAGGAGAAGCTGATCTTGGGCAGTCTGGGGCATCATAAGCTGACAGCAGCATTGCTACACTTGGCTCTGTGGTTGCTCCTTTCCAACAGGTAAAAAATAATAGTAATTTTCCTGAAGGTTTAATAACTTTTTTTCACAAGCTACAAATGTCGAGACAAAAATCAGCAAGAAAGTCCAAATCCTTTGCTATCATGGACTAACCTTTTGTAAAAGTGTTATAAATGGATCCTTACCATCAACCACCTTGGTTCAAGAGGAAGGTTTGATGGTGTACCTAATTTAGGTTGGAGGAAACTGTCTCTGTGCTAACCCTCTCCTCTCATATTTCACACCACTTTGACAATCTCAAATATTTTCACTCATGCTGATGCTTTTCTCCTTGGTGTCAAAAAATGTTGGGAAAATTTTAACATGTACCTTCAAATTATTTTCAAGTTGAAGATTATTCTGAAAGGTGTCCAGTTGCCCACAAAAACACCCCCAAAATATCTGCTATTACTTCCACAGCTGAAGTGTGATTAGAAACTTTAGGGGACATCTTTGTTAAGCTTGGTAGGGAAAAAAAAATCAAGTAGGATGAACTACAGTGAAAATCATCTGTCATCAGTGTGTTCAGTGGTAGCTGCTGGGATCTGAGCAGCGCCTGCCGTTTTGGAACTCATCTATTCCCAGCTTGCTTAGCCACCCCACCAGCAGTTTTCTAGCATAAAAAGGGGCTATCAAAGAGTAATTCCTGCCTTTTGGAGGTGCCGAGACTCATGTTCACGGGACAGTTGCTGGTGAGAGCTGCACTCAGCCTGCTGGAAGGGCTGTGCACACCAAGGGCACACGAGACGCTCGCGGACAGATGGAGCAGCTGCCACTGGTCCCTGCCACTTGCTGCTCACCGTGAGCCCTTCCCACTCCTCTTGTTTAACCTCCAGGCCCTCTCAGAAACACAAGTGCTGCCTCACAAGGGGCGGATTAAACGGTTCTGCAAATAAATAAGTAATGAGTGCCCGTGTTGCAGGGCCGTGGTTTGACTTGGAGGCAGCACCCCTGGCCTGCCTCTGAGACCTGCTGCACGTGGCAGCAGCAGGTTTTTGAGGCTTTAAGAGTAACAAAACCCTGTTGACAGTTCAAACACTCCCTTTTTGGCCCTCCCGTAGAGCTGCAAAGAATTTTGCAAATGTCTCTTTTCAGCAATTCTGCCACTAAGCTCAAATCCTAGCAGTGTTGTGTTGGAAAGCAGAAGTCTCTCACTCAAAAGGAACTCATTTTCAGGTACGAAAATTAATTTATTACTGAAAAGTCAGATGCAGGATTTGCAAGTTTGTTTTTCTTAGTGGGAGAAAACTATGCAATGGTCTTGCTGCCACAGACTGGTATAAAAAATGGTTTAAAATTTCCTGTGCAAAACTGTATTGCAGACCAGAAGCAAAAATGTACCCATGTGCACCAGGAGGTAATATACATGTTTTGGACAAAGTTTATTTCCTCTGAGGGAAATCATTGAATATTTTAAACTCATGAAGAAAGAAGACAGAAAATGTGGCCCAACTGAATCCTCATTACTAAGGTCTGCATTCACCTGGCTCACCCATGCATGACTCCATGTCTCAAAGGGTTCAGCCTCCAGCCCAGATACTTTTCCCACCACTAACTAATTCTCTCTCAACACTACTCTTTCCCTCAGTAATTTTCTAGATGAAAAAAAATTTAAATTAATACTTTCCCAGCTATACTTAGTTAAGAATAATCCAATCTCAGATGTGATGGATGGCTGTCTGATCTGTAATATACTTGCTATATCATATGCTATATTATTCTGCCTGCTTTCTTTCCATATTTCTGCTGCTTTATTAAATCCTTCTCTCTCTCTGCCTTTCCCCTTTGGTAATTCTCTGCTTAGTTTCCAGCCTTATTTTTATCCGTGGATTTTTCCATGACTCCTTTTTTTCGCCCCTTGAAGAAAATAACAAACCCAACAGTGTCCAAGACCCAGTCAGACTTTCAGACCTCGAAAGCTCACACACCTTGGCTAGCAAGCAGCACACTTTTTGCCAGTTTTCACAAATTTTTTAACAAGCTGGCTTTCAAATAAAACCGACGGCATTTCAACGATACAACTTCTTTTTGGCAGAGATGATTGCATTCCTAAGCAGTTCATCCAAAGGCTTTGCAAAGGCAATTCAAGCACATCCTTTCACCTGGGAGAAACGGACTGTTATTTCCCAGAGGTAAACACACACTGATGCTGATTTAAACAGAGCTCATGTAACTGTGTGTTCTGCTGTGAATGGCTAAGGATCACTAGGGCTTACACTATATAGGCTTCCTAGTTATGACAATTTTAAATTATCCAAAGTGTATATAGGATTTGAGTTGAATATGCATGCCTGCCACCCCCACTTCAAATTGAAAATTGCTTTTTTTATAATAAATGCTTCTTTCAAGCAGAGTGTTTGGAAAAGAAAAGCCCTTTCAAGCCAGGGTGTCCTCTGAAGCAAGTGGGAGAAGAAACAGGTTTTAGAACCACTCCTTTTGTTCCAAAATGGGAAATGTATTTTGTTATTTTTATAGTCACACACTTGCCATTGGCTCCAGCAGGCTTTGAACCAGGCTTGTAAGGATTCTGGGAATAGGAAGGAAGGGGGAGATGGGATGTAAATCTGTCCTCTCTACTAGCAAAGAGAGGGATTTTATAAATTCTGGGGAGGAAAAAAGGAGAAATGTAATAAATAAAATACTGAGAAAAGTGGATGTTAAAAGAGAGGAAGTGACAGGAAGAAAGGAAAATAGAAGTTAGAGTAAAAACTAACAAACTGTTTGTAAAATAGATGCAATAAGAGAAGAGGGAGCTACCAAAGTTAGGGAAAATCAAGTACAGTCTCTGGTACCATCCTGGGAGAGGAAACAGCCTGTTTGGGAGGCAGTAACTCACCCTTTGCTCCCCCTTGCAAGGTGAGGACCATGGTAGGGAAGAGGTTTAGGTATAACCAACAGCCACACCAGCTTTCTGCCCCCTGCTAAGGCTTCAGTGATGCAGGGCAGAGTGTATCCAAAAATCCACCTCACATCCATGGAAACTGGTATGCAAAACCCAGCAGGAGCCCCTGTGATCTGAAACGTGCCTGCAGTCCCACCAAAGCCAGGCCAGTGTCCTGTCCTGTGGGCAGGAGCAGAGCCCAGTGCACCTTCAATGTCACTGGTACAGGACTTTACCTTCTCTCCCCAGTATTAACAAACCCTTAGACAACTTCACACACTTAGTCTCTCCTTTAAATGTCTTTAGGCTTCCTCCTGAGTTAATGAGAAACAATTTCTGAGCTGATCGTCTAAAAAAGGGCCCCTCTTCAAAGCCCTTTCCAGGTGCCATGTGCACACAGTAGCAGATCCAGGTTCCCTCTTTAGATCTCACTTGTCTGCACTGGAGGACTGCTCCTGGGAGCTGTTTCAAAGGTTGAAGTGTCAGCATCAGAAAGAAAAGAGGTGTGTGGGTGTGAAGCTACTAAATGCAAAACTGTCACTCTCCTTTCATTTACAACCCTGAATATGCATGCATACAAAAATGTAGGGCTTATATTATAGTTTTTACTCTTGTAGCAGAAAAAGGAAAAAGAGACTAAAAGATAGGATGAGGTTGTTCAGGTCAGAATTGTTCCTCGGTTAATCTTTTTCATCAATAATAATTCCTGTTAATAAACCCTGCCCTACCTTGGATGTGATTGTCTTTTATCATCTCAGGGAAGGGCACCATCAACAGACAGACACATCTGGGTTGCTGACTGGTCAAACACAGTAACAAACAACAGATTAGTGTCTTTAGTCTTTTACCCAAATAAAAGCTGTATAGAGAATTACTGATGCCTATCCTAGAAGAGCACTAGCTTAAAAAGCACCTCAGGGTAAGAGAGGGGATTCTGAGGTGTCTGGGTGTTCACAGCCTGGGTTCTGCCTTCAGGTCTGGAAGCTCCCTGGGGTGGGAGAGGGTACCCAAACAGTTGCCCACTGACAACTGGGAGGGCTGTGTTTACTGGGTCTACTGAACTCATGCCCATAGTGGGAATCCTGTGCTAAAGAAACAAGAACACACAAAGGTGCCTGGGACACTCTGCCTGCACCAGCCTTTCATAATGTAAAATTTTTGGGAAAATGCATTGCTGCTCTTTAAGCAAATCCATTCCTTACTTAGTCTGCACTAGCCAAGAAGGATGAAAACTTATCCCATCTGATGGGAAATCTGAATTCTGCCCCTTGGTCACCCTGAGTCTGTGTTTCAGCATGAACTCTGCTGCCTGCCTGCCATGTCACCTGGTCAGGGGACACCTGCTCACCATCTCAGCAAGACATTTGCTAATGCCCCAGGAGAGCTCAGATGCCAGACACCACCACCATGTTGCCATGATGCTCTGTGATAGCTGAGGATCACTGAGCTGCTAAAACACTCCTGTCCTTGGATCTAAATGGAAAACAGTGGTGGGGCAGAGGTAAAGCATGAAGGACTGAAGGTGGAATACATCCTTAACAGACACCCCCAACATCTAAATGAAACCTACTACTTTGATACTAGGTTTTACTTATGAAACCTCAAGACACTACTGAGCGACTAAACTTGCAGGCATTTCTCAAATGAGGCAGGTGTTGAGCTCACCAGCAAGGATGCTGGAGGGTGCAGATGGAGATAGCAAATTTCATTTGGAGGATTTTAAAAGCAGACACATGCCCCCGGCACGCAAAGCCAGTGCTAAACAAATGGTGTTTGTGCACCTTGATGAATTACATCAGTGCACCTGTGTTAGCAAAGAAACACTTGCTACAAACAACAGACTAATGGTATCATCCAAATCCCTGAAAGATAAAATACACATGGGGTAAATGGTTCCATTTCTTATTCTGCAACATACTGCATTATAAAAGGATTTCTCAGATGAGATTTTTTTCAGTATAATGCAATAGGCTATATGTGGGGGATGGAAATTAATGAGAATGTCTTTCCTATTGCAAAGAACTACAGCACTTTGACTGATCTGCTGGGTTTAAAGGAAAAGCTAAGTGTTCAAAATACACACACAAATACAGGCTTTCCCAGTTTCAAATCCTGGAAACAGAAATGCTGCAGATTGATGCTGTTCTATTGGCTCCCTGCTTGTAGGAACAGGACCATTGCTGGGAAGATAAAGCACACAAAATGACTTGGAAATGCTTTTATGATTAAAATTCTTGCCTGCCTTACAACAGATCTTTGCTTATGACTGGAATTTAGTCTTCGTAGTAATGGTGAATATTACTAACAGGTTCCTACACTGGTTTTTTTATTACAGACATGGCCCTAATCCTGATTTTATGCCACCTTTGCCTGTTACAAGCACCAATACATGTAAGTGGAGCTCTGGCATGGCACACAGCCAAAGGAGGGAACAACTTCCAAATAGATCAGCTCGCTAGATGCAGATTGCTTATTAAATATTGTTGTACAGTAGGTAACATAGCCAAGAACACCGATTTACAGAACTCCTGGCCTCTGGACAAACTCAATATTTCAACAAGACTTCTCTGACTCTGACCCTTCTTCCCACAAGAAACTTCAACACTGTGGTTGCACTACAAACACTGCTCTTGGTTATATGTTTAGTGGCATCCAACACCTTGGAGACAACCAACAACCCTAAAAACCACAGGAATGGGCCTTAAAAACTGGCACTTTCACAAGCAGTCACTTGAAGTGACCCTCATTTCCCAGGGGCTAAGCACTGCCCTAAGCATTGATGGTTCCCTACCTGAAGGCAGCCCAGTGGTTTCCCCAGTGGCTTCCCCTGGGTTTGGTAAGAGTTGAGTTCCTCTGCAATGTTTCTTTCCTTATGGCCAGGAGCAGGTCAGCTTCTCTTCCTTACTCAGCTGCTTTATTTCATGAAAACTGCAGGAATGTAGTATCTCTGAAAACTGCACTCAGTCTGCTATATATTGTCAGAACTGGTTAATGCATGTTAATGTTATTAGGAGTAGAGGCACATATCAGATGCCCAAACCAGCTCACAAACACAGTATATACACTTCAAGAAACAAGGAAACCTTGTTCTGACGTGCATCTCTTAGATAAATTTTGTAAAGAAATTAATGAAAATAAAATTCTCCTGAACACCTTATTTGCTTTTCCGTGGTTTGATGTTATGTTGAAGCAGCTATACAGTGAAAATGAAATAGGAAATAAAGAAAATAAAAGATGAAATGAGGATGTGAAAGTTTTTTTAACTGATTTTTTTAATCTGTGCTTGAATAAACCCACAACTTTTGAATCACCATGGTTTATAAATCATCTACATTTTCTTTCTATACCAATTATTAAATACATGCACACTCCAAGGCCCTACAGAATATACTTCACTCTTGCACTGCAGTAAAAATCATAATACATCATCTGTTTGTAACAGGATTCCTTACAATTGAAATGTTGTACTCCAAATAATTTCAAAATCTTTTCTTAGGAAGCACTTTATAGGAAAATTGTCTTATTTAAGAGAAGTACATGAACAGGTGAATCTAAATTTGCATCACACCAGATGTCCTTGAGGTCCTATAACCACCCACACTGACAAAATAAAAGCGACTTCTGAAATGTAAATATCCTCTGCTTGCTGCCACTCAAATTCTCCTCAGAAGTTGGAGGAGAGGCATTGAATTAATAGAGAAGTTTTAATAACCAAACAAGCTAGCACAAATTTAATAAGGCACAAAAAGACCTGCAGGTTTTCATCTACTACCCATCTTCTTTGCACTGACAGTGTGGAACGCAGGATCTCCAGATCTTGGGAGAGGTTTCTTGCCCCATGCCCTGGTGTTAACAGCTCTCTAAGTGTGCATAGGTGGCTGGTCCCTAAAGAGGGATTTTATTTTTTTCCAGGCTTAGATGACTGTAACTTTGAACTGTCCACACATTTGCATGTCAAGGTGTTTGCTGAATGAGATGCTCTGGAGCCCACATAGGACAAAAGCATCATAATACCATCCAGGAAAAGGTCACCTTAAAGAGTAATAGGATTTTTGAGTGGTTGCTTCCCTAACCCGTGTGACATGCTCATGGATAATCATAGAGAGCAAAAGAGATCAAGGGGTGATGGAAAGGAGCTGGTGGAGAAGGGTATGCCTCACCTCCTGCCAAAAGCTTACAAACACAGCCCTGCAAGTGAAAATATCGGTGTGAAAACCTGACCTTGCTGGAGTCAAGTGACTGTGACACTGACAGGGCCCAGCATGGTCAAGCACAGCATTTCATCCTCCTGTGCAGAGGACAGGAAAGTGTTACTACTGCTCTTATCCCTTCCCCAGGATGCAACCAAATCCAACAGGAAGAGTTCAGCTATTTTTAACCAGATTCTCTCTCTGTCCTACAAGACCTGTGTGGACTTAAGTGCATCAGAACGGAGTTGGTCCGTGGACATTTGGGGCTTGCCTTGGCTTGGCATGGAGAAGATTGCTCAGCTGCAGCATTTAGCTCCTAATTTAATCTCAGATCTTTCCCCATCTCCTTTTTCAAAAATGCCTGAGCTGCTGAGATGTCAGATTTTGCTGCAAGCCAATTTCAGAGTTGTTTGCACATTATGCAGAATATAAACCCATATACAGTTATTTCATCGGTTTGGAGAAGAGGCTGAAAATACTGAAGTTTCCTTCATTGAAGCCTCTGTGAGAAAATGTCAGGCCACCAGGGCTCAGTGTGAACCTTTCAGCACTACCTGTGGTCACGCATTTTGGTATATCCCCCCTCACCCTCCTCTGCAGCAACACCTCTCTAGGAACAGGCACGAAGCAGGGCAGCCTGGCTCACACCCATCCCGTGTAGTGGCAGCATCCTCAGCACCAGCCAGTGCACTGGGCCACTTGAAACCTGGGGACGTGGAGGAGGCTCTGTGAGAGAGGCCAAATACTTCACAAGGGGCAGCTCACTCATGCTTGAGAGATGAAATGAGCTCTTTCAAGATGTACCACCACTCGGTGCAGTGCTCTTTGTATGGTGCTTGCTGTAACAGACGGTGTCACACAATACCAGGTGCTGATAAACACTGGGTAAGTGACAGACTGACATGAATAGTGAGAAATGCTGACATGACTTTTCAGGAGAAAAAGCAAGGTGTGTAAAATAAATGCTTGGAGAGGTGGGTACCAGGACTGTGTGAAATGTGCCCCTCCACAGGCTCTCTTTGATGGTTCCAGTTTGGTATTTTCATGTCCCAGTTCAACCCTTCCTGCACCAGCAACATGCTCTGAGGCAGTGTCCAAGGACATTGCTCTGATCAGGAGGCTTTCCCAGAGCTGCTGGAATTAGAAAAGGGCTACAGTCACTGCTGAGTGTCTGACCAACGCTATTCCAACTGCAACCCTATATCCTTTACTACTTGAACATAAAACCACACCATTGGTGAGACTTGGCAGGCAAGGTTATAGCCTTGGAATGAGGTCTCAGTGTGGGTGTGAATGACCCCTGTCAATGTAAATCACAGAAAGAGTGGGTTCTCTAAGCAGAAATACAATTCTTTACTCTTAATATCTCAATTTAGAAATACAGCCTGACCACAAGGCCAGCTCTCATAAGAATATCTACTAAACAGCCACGGCAGCTTCTCATATGTGATAAACTGGAAGAAGCTTTCAAGGAGGTTCAGGTATTATCTGGTGACTGCTGGCCTGCTTGCACATGCCTTTTCAAGCAGAACACTCCATTTCTAACCAGCCATAGCAAAGCATTATTCACACCCAGTCTTTCAGAGATGATGCAATCAGCCTTAGGGGCATGATTGCTTCCTAAATCTCACACACCAGTGTGAGCAATGGACTAGTATCTCCACACCAGTAGAAAGTGTCAAGGAAGGGTTGAATGAGTAAGAACAAATAAATCATGAATTGAAATTTAATTCATGCTATGAAGTTAAAACATAGAGCTACCTTTGTGGTGATTTCTATTTGAAAAAGGAAAAGAAAAAAAACAAGTAAGCTGTCTTAAATCCAGATTGAGCCTGAGCCAAAAGTTTTACATCTAGACAGATCGGGACTGGGAAAAAAGCCCTGAGTTCTGGCACGTATCTATTTCTGTTGTTTGTTTGTTGGAAGCTTCCCTGACCCCTGCTCCAAACCTCAGATGAGGTTTTATTCCAGGTTCCAGTATATAACTATAAGGAGCTCCACAACTCTGCTTAGCAAAGGTTTGGATGTTGTTCCTATTTATTCTCTATATAAGGATCTTTATCCATATCTTCTGTATAACATATATGTTCCTTATCTTTATATTAAGAAACAAAAAGATTGCAGCATCAGGTTGGTAGTGATGCAAAAATATTATTTCAGAAGACTGCCAAGAAAACAAAATTTAATCAGGGTTTCAGGACCTTTAAGATTAGAGAGAAATTAAATTTTCTGTAGTCTTGTGAACCCACTTTTCAGAAAGGTGGAAGGAAAACATGTCTACCCATTTTTGAAGTAATCAGTATTAACTCACAAAACACTGTTTATAAGAGTAATATGGGCTATTTACACATCCCCTGTATTTACTGCTCTCTTACAGAAATGGAAACTTTTACCTCCAGTTTGAGGTGCTTTGATTTTGGTTTAAGAACTATATGACCAGTAAAACCTCACATGACTCTCTACCAGCAGAGCTTTAAAGATGCCAAAACATGAATCAAAGGAACAAACTCTTCTCTTTGTAATGTGTGTGATCTTGCTGCAGCTGACACAGTGATGAGGGTATGTGGAAGGGACAACCTGAGCACGTTCAAGGTATGGGGAGTTTTCAATTCTAAGTTACTTGACATTTGTTTTGAGTAAGAGTAGAGATGTTTGGATTTGGCCTTACTGCAGTAAATAGTCTCCAGAGGCACCAGCATAATGATAACTTAATTTTACCAACATTACTTGACTCAGTAAAAAAGTACAGGTTGAATAATTGTCATATCAAAAAGTAAAGGCCATAACTATCACAATTACCCACATTAACTCCAACTGTTTCATAAGAGAAGCAACTGCTGTTTAGAAGACTGTCAGAGCCAGAGGGAAACAAAACAGCTCAACAACAGAAAGCCTGGTATTAAATGAGAGGTAAAAAAAAAATCACTTGTCTTCTTTTACTATCAGTCTTGCGATAATAAAATGAAGAGCTGCAAGTGCAGAGGGTTTGCTGTTGGGTAGCAAATGAAGCTCCATCAGATGATTCCCAGCCAAGTCAGGGTGACTGTACCCATCTTCTCCCTTAACAACACAAAAGGAGGCTGATTTCCTGAGTACAGGTATTCCCAAGCCACTTGCAGATCAAGAGTGCCTCTTTCTCAGCTGAAAATTCAGGATCCTTCAGGATTCACCATGGGGAAATCACTGTATGGCCTCTAAACACAGCCCTGCCTGAGCTCTGTGATAGAGATGGTGATAAATGCGAGTTTTTAGTGCTATCAGATCAATCTGCTCAGGAACATAAATCATCAGTGCAATGGCTATTGGCTGATGAGCAGGGAATACCCTCTCCCAGCCACTGTTGCCGGACATAATTTTATGAAGAAAAAGACTATTCATTGTTTATTCATAAGAGCTACAAGTTATTTATAATAAATGCTTGCCATTCTTGTACTGTTCCTACAAGCATAATTAAAGGAAATATAAACTGTTAGTGCATCACTTAGAGAGTACAGGTGTTTTCTGGCATCTCACTGATTAGAAATGCAAATTTGGAAAACAATTAACTAACGCGGTAGAAATCAACAATGTGTATAAAGCCCTTTCAGGTCTTTTCTACCACAGCTGCAATCATTTTCCCAAGAGAAAGCCTAGGGAAGTCTGTGCTGAACTCCACTGCCCATGGTGCAAGCTGCCAGTCTCTCTGTCTAGAACACACATTAAATCTTTGTTTCACACAGAGGCAGCTAAAGCATAAATTAAAGTCAAGATTTTCAAAAATAGGTGAGTGATGCTGGCTCTGGTTTCATGATGCCCAGCAGAAGTAACACAGTCATCCCTGCTCATCCGTGACACTAGGTATGCACTGCCTTCCACGGAAAGGTGTCAGGAAAAAACAGCCTGTACTGGCTGGTGAACCTTATCAGAGCACTCCTGGTGCTGTGACAGCCCTGCAAAAAGAGCCACTGCCAATGCTCCCCCGCACCTGGAGAACTAGAGATTTTCACAAGGGGCTGCCAAAAAACTTCAAGTTCTAAAAGCAAATGTCCAGAAGCATAAGACATTTGAAGAGACGAATTATTAGCGAACAAAACAACACCTGGTTCTGCACTTGCTTGACTATTTCGTAGGAAAGCATCAGTCCAGCTACTGCATGGCTCAAAATGAAGCCCTGGGCATTCAGCTCCAGAGAAGGATCCAAGCCAAGGGCTCAAGTCTTGCCCATAACACCAAACAAACCCTCTGGGCATCCAGGACTGACATCTGCTGCTCTCCCTATTCCTGATGACCATTCCAGTCTCCAGGCAAGCAGGGACTTTTTTCAGTCATTAAGTTTCACAGGCCTCACAAATGCTCTGTTCATTTTTCAATGACACATAAATTTCATATTGCAAATCAATGACTGTCTTGTCCAGATCCCAAAAATTTTACTCATATAAATTAATTCTTCCTCTGGAAGGCAATCAATGGAACTGCTAGCTTGAGTAAGGATTACTTACATGAGAAAGGGTATGCAACATCAAGCCCATTAAACTATTGGTGAAGGTTTCACTTCATCAGGTGAAGGGAACAGATCTGCACTTCAAACTGTATCTGCCTCACTTTATTAGAATTTCTGAGGTTTTTTTGTTCTGTTTCAGATCATTCACTTATTTACTCTGAGCTTATTGTGCCTTCTGTCAGTGTCAATATGGCTCAGCTGGCAGCAGATGATCTGCTAGATCCGAGCACACTGGTGTGAAAGAACGAGAACAGAATGAGAATTGATGTGAACTTTTGCCTGAAACCCAAACTGAAACCTTCATATTTATGAAACTCTGTTTCTAATTTGTGCACCAGCTCCACAAGAGATTCTCATTTTAAAAATACTTGCAGTTTAGTCTAGAAGGTCTTCCAGTTTAGCTGGAGGACGCGAATACTGGCAGGGTAAGGAACAGCCCACTCTTTGCAGTTTGCTAAGCCCATTTTGTTAAAACATTAGGTTCTGGAGCTGTCATTTAAGGAACCACATGCTCACAAGTCCTTTGAGGTTTGCCCATTCCCAGTCAGCTCAAATGTAAGGTCCTACCAAGACTTGGGTTCAATGCTCTCTCATAACAGGATTTTTTTAACATCTGAAAAAGCTCTGGGGATGAGGATGGAGGGTCTAAATTGATCTCTCATTTATGTGCATTCAAAGTAATCAGAATAAGAAAAGGGGAAGACTGCTTTATAAAGCAGACAGCCTCTTGTGCTGTGCTTCTGAAACAAGCTCTCTGATTTTTAGATACCTCCCGAGGCTTTAAATAAACAGAACTGTACTTCACCAATTATTATGCCTGTTTTGCTTAGCTCCCCAGCGGATTTCATTTTAGAAGAACCGTACTGCTCAATACTCAGAGCTCTTTGGGTAAAATTACAAAAATGAAAAACAATGTGATGGCACCTGTAGCATCCACAGAACATAAAATATGAAAGGCTTTATCGGTTCAATTATTTAAACCATCCAATTTCCTGGTAAAAGCTATTCTATTGGCATTATATCCAAAGACTCCCTAATTCATTCTAAATTTTGGATTCCTTTGTTAATCCTAGATTGCCTAATGGAAGCAGTTCAATATGGAAATGCAAGTTTCTTGATACAATTTTCATTCAAGGGACTTTTTTCTTTCCCAGGCCCTTTTTCTATTTTCCATCCAGGAATTCAGCAGCTTTAACTCTGAGAATTAGCTTATCTGTGGAAAAGTTAGTTTCTGAAACCAAGGTTTCAAGGGCATAATTTAAATATGACAACTTTTCCATTTCCTTTCTCCCTGCATAGCTTCTGTACCACACACAAAGTTTATCCTGTTTCCCAGGACTCACACAGGTGTCTCTGGTTTCAGTACCCAGGAGTCATGCCAAGAGGATGGCATTTAGGCCGTGATTGAAGTAACTGAGTTCCCTTTGGAAACCCCTCCCCGGCTGTGCTGCAGTTCCCAAAAGCAATCATAAAACTCAGAATCTGGTGTATAAAGACTCCTTTTTCTTCCCCACTGACTCCCCATTATTTTTTCTCAGTAGCATTTTCTAAAGAAGTCTTTTGACTGATAAGGTGAACTTTTACAGCCAAGCAGTATTCTCAGTTTTTGCGCCTCATCCCTTGCAATAAAAGTTCTGCAAGGAAAAGATGCTTTTAGTAGGTTTGCAAGGATGTAAAATGGCCAGGAAGCAGTAAACATTTCTCTTGAGGCTGCCAAGTAGGAATAGCAGTGAATTCAGTTCCTCTTAGTACTGTTGTAACTGCAGGGCTACAGAAGGATAAAAATACACAAAGACGTGTTTAATAAATTCACACTGAATACCCCCACATGACAGATCTGTTGATGATGCCAGTCTGGATTGATGGATAGTCATTTTGTGGAACTGAACTGCCCTTTACTTACTTTTAGCACAAGAACTGACAAATGTTGTTTGTTCTAGAATTGCTGCAACAGCCAAAGCTCCGAGTCCTGTCCTGCAGGAACAAGCACACACAAGACAAGGCCCAGGAACATGCATATGCAGGAACAGGCACACTTCCATTTCCTCAATCACCTTTTCCTGCAGCCCATTCTCACCCCTGTCCCATACTCTCATCACAACCTGTGAAGTTTTAACCATGGTTAGCTAACACTTTTGGGTATTTTTCATCAGAAGAGCAAAAGCCTCCAAAAAATTGGCCCACAAGCAAAACATAACAGGATGCAGCAACAGGACTGACCAGTCAGGGCACATCTTTCTCATCTTGCTGGCTAACTGCAGATGCCTATGGGAGAGTAGGAGAAAAATGGAATTTTATCTTCATATTCACACTTCCCCAGCCTCTGGTGGGTGATGATTTCAGGGTACTTCTAAGCCAAACATAACGTCATTGTACTTTGCAGCATTTGGATTTCAAGAATTTACCCAGGTAGTGTTTGAGCCCACAAAACTGATGGGATCCTCGGGATCCCACAGCAATGAGTTCCCCAGCTGAACAACGCGCTGCGTGGAAAACGCTTTCTGCAGATTTAATAACCGTGATGAGTCCTTGCATTTCAGTGTCACCCTGGGTTAGTTCCTACTCTAGTTCTGAGTTTGTTTTCCAGTGCCAACCCACTCCTGTTGGTTTGGGGAGCCCTTGGAGGCTGTCTTTGATTGCCCCAGCATCCTTGTTTAGACGCTCATCTTCAGATGGGCGTTTGCAGCCGGCAGCAGGCTGCGAGCGCCGTCGGGGTGAGCCATCTTGTTGGCGGGTTACAGAGCGAGCGGAACGAGGCAGAAGCTCTGCTGAGTCACTGTGACAAGAGCTGCTCATTAGCTCAACCTGCAGCACGAGAAGGAGGGGAAAGCCCTTCTGGGCTTCCCAGGGGAGGCAGGCAGCTTTCTAGAAGGAAAGCAAGCTCGGGAAATAAGCTGAGGTTTCACAATGGTATTTTCTTTTAATTAAGCCACATTCTGAAGAAACAGGGTCAGTTTGGAAAGCGATCTTGCTTCTGATCTTGAAGATATTTCACACATATTAGGAAAAATAAACAGCCCCAAAATTCCACATGAATACTAACATCCCTGTTTTCCTAGCGAACTGAGCCCAGCTCTACAGGAAGCAGGCACAGATGCTACTGGTGTGCACGGACCTCTGCACCCCACAGGCACCTACACTGCTGCTCACAAGGTGTATCACCTACACCAAATTTAGGAGAGAAAAGTGGAACACTTCTCCTTGGCGCTGCTGAATCATAGCAACGTAATCTGTCGTTTGGTGACCTGAACACACAAACCCAACAGAACACGCCAAGAACCTGGCAATGCTCTTACTCTCACACTTTGCAACTCATGCTGTCTGCTCAAGTCCTTATCTGCTTACCGCTCTTGCTTGCCAAACATGTTTTGCAATGTGACAGTGAGGAGTTGTGAGTATCCTCAAAGTCCTGGAACTCAGTATTCCTTGTTTGCTGGCCCGGGGCCAAAACACAATGCTGGAAGGGATTGGTGTGATCCAAGGTGCCAAACTACCAGACTTGAGTTCAGCTCCAGATTCTGCCAAGGCTTTATATTTTGGCATCATGGCAGTTTTGTGTCACAGTGACCCCAATCAGCAGAGCAACAGACTGAAAAACTGGGGGTTATAACCTGCATTGCCATTTCATCCACACTTCTGAGCTCACTGAGCCCCAAACTTCTGCTCCGAGCAACACCTGAAGTTTGAGCCTATAAGGACTTTCTGCCTTTTCACCCAAGGATTTTAGCATTGATTAGTAAATGACTAACAAAGAGACTGGATGTAATTTTAGTCTTTTATCTCCTTTGCATGTATATTATTTATCTCATGGGACATTTAAACAGCAGTTTCATTGCTGATTTTTAACGGTGTCTCTGTTAGGAAACCATTGAACAGGTGTCTAACTGCAGGTCTGTAAGGATCTGTGCAGTGGACAGCCCTGAAGCATCACTCTCTCCTGCTTGGGCTCCTCTTATGGAGCCTCATCTGAGGAGGTGCTGAGTCTCCTCAGCTCCCGCCACCTGCAGTGAGAGATGAATTCACATCAGCATCTCTGTGGATTTCAGATGCCTGGGGGGTGACTTGTAGAGAAAAGTAGCATAATAGCTTCAAGACTTTCAGATTACTGAATCTCCTAATAATTCTCCCATGGGAGGCTTATGCCCTCCACACTTCTCTGCTGGAGACAGCAGGCAACCTGTCTTCAGAAATCTGGAATCACACTGATCCACACAGAGGCAAGCTCCTGAAAGAAACAGCACACGTCTCTTGACCCCACCACTCATCAACAGCACATATCATTTAGACCAGCCAGATCTCATTCAGGGAGACCTGCTGCAGGAAACCACTCTGCTTCCCCAGGGACCTGACCCCCCAGGAGTGTCCCACCTCACAGAGCGGGGCCAGACAGGCACAGACAGCTCAGCCACAGGCTACGGGTCTCTTCAGCAAGAGAGACACAAATCCATGAGCAGTGGGCTCTGCAGGCATAGTCCAGCTCACAGTTAACCCCAAAAACTCACAGGTGGACTCCCTGGCGATGCACTGAGCCCATGAGCACAGCCTGAGCCAGGGAGTGTCCATTCAGGAGCAGTATCAGGAGCCTGTGATGCTACATGAAGACCTGCCAAGCTTCCCTGTGCCAGGCACCAGCCAGCATTCACCTCTGCAACACTGCTGTAAGACTGAACCAAAGTACACTGTTTGCATCCACTGAGCTTAGCTGCTGGTATCATTTAGAGCAGTGTCCATGGCTGAAGGTGTCAGAAAACATTTATCACCTCAGGCTGGTCCTACAATGCCTGGGAACCTCCTCAGAGCATGCTCCTGTCCCAGTGTTGATCCCACACCTTGCCTGTGGGGCAGTGGGAGCAGTCAGGGCCGTCAGCACACATCAGGTCACAGGAGGGCCAGAGCAGCCCTCCACACTGTGAGGATGTTGCACGTTTATCCAGCACAGAACAAGTTGTTGTGATGAAAAGAAAACGTGCTGTGGCTGTACCTAAGCCCCTGCCATTGAAAAGAATGAATTGTGTTAAAGTGTAGTCTGCATTTGAGCATTCATGGTAAAAAATGATTTATACTGACATGCAAATTTAACTAGATGAAGCTTTTGATTATTTCCCCTATCTCTTGGTTTGTGCTATTTCTCTGAGGTAGAAAAATGCTCTTTTTCAGTAATTCATTATAAATGCCCCAGCCATTCCCATTAGCTACAGCAGGTCTCCACTGCACTGCTCAGTATTAAAATATGCACAAACTTCTCTTCTTTCCAACTCGCCAAAACCAATTTTTGAACCACTCTGAGAATTTAATCACATTTCAGTTCTCTTGGCTATAATCAACATGCATGCTTCACACAATATTTACTTTCTGTGCAGGTACCAAACTTATATATGACAATTTATTTTACATAGAGGGGACAATGTTAGCTGAATGCTCTCTTAGGGCAAATTGTATGTAAAACTCTGCACAGGGTATTATACCAAAGTGCTCCTTAAACCCATGCTAACTGCATCAAGTGACATCAGACAAGAAATGGCAAAATTAAGCTGCATACAGTAGCACTATTAACTCAAAAATATTGGACATCCTAGAATAGTTAAGAAAGCTAACACAAACAAAACTTCCTAACAACCATCCTACAAAAGACTGAATGCCCTGAATTTCCAATAAAAGAGTTGAAAGGCTGTAGGACAGACTGGACCCTATCACACACGGTCAGGGCAAAGGACCACTCTTAGTTAAGGGTTCTCTCCAACCTGGGAGAAGCTGTAAGCTTACTTGCCTATGACATTTTTAAATTAAATGCTTTGGGAAAACACAGGAACCCAGAACAAGACAAGATGGGAAACAAACCATCTTAACAAGCTGAGCTGCACAGCTTTTGAGACCGGCCAGAAACGTGCAATGAGCAGCACATATTGTACTGTTTCTGACAATGTATCCAGGCTAAACAAGTGCACAATTACCTTACCTGGGTTGAAATGTTCTACAGGAAAAAGATGCATTTCACTGACAATCATTAAATGATTTTTAAAACTCTAACATGATGGTTCATGGAAAATACACAGCTAGATGTTGGCAGGCTGTTTTTTAAACTTGCTGTATTTTGGGTTATGTTTCAGCCTATGCAGAATCCAAGCAGTACAATCAATTCTCTTCACCTACATACACACCTTCCCCTTAAGGAACTTCACTCAGCTGCTGCTCTGTATCACTGTGAGCCTCCTCTGTCACATCATCATGGCTTTAATGAGAAAGCAATAGCTCTAGGACTACACGTCTGACAAACAGATCCTTAAAATATTTTCCACTCTTTTGTTCAAGACAATGAAAGAACACAAGGAATTCATAGAGAATGAAACCTGAAAACTCAAGTATAGTGTATATGGTGCTCATTTGAAAGATGTGGTCATTCATAGAAAGAAAAATAAGATAAAATAAAAGCCACCCTAAAATACGAAAGGGCATGATTCCTGATGCAGTTACGTAAGACAGCAGTGCCATAACACTGTTTAAGTCATCTTGCAGCAGCATGGCACTGGTGTAAGGAGGGATGAATCAAATCCCATGTTTCCAGTTTAAATGGCTGCTCAAACACCAAGAGCTGCGGCTTCAAATTGCTCCGAATAAGGTCCCTGCAAATAAAATTGAGAGGGTGGGTTCAGCTTGGGAGGTGCAGTCACACAACTCCCATGGGCTTTGGTATGAAACTGGCTTTAGAAAAAAAAACATTTCAAATGTGGTATTCTTCTGTGATATGGAGACACATGTTACAGCCAGTGTGGACAGGACCCACACACTGCTTGGAGCACAATGGGCTGCTGGAAGGACCAGGGTCGGTCGCTTCCCTTCCCTGCAGTCCAGGACTTTCAATGTGCTTCTATAACAAATGTAGATATTTATATATTTAACATAATATCTTTCTTTTGCTTAGCTGAGTCGCTGCCTTGTCCCCGAGGAGCTTTTATCATTACATTAAAAATCTTATTTTTGCTCTGACAGATGCCACAAACTATCCATAAACTCTGGCAGCCAACTACAGATATCCGTTCTCTGCAGGTTTATTATACATCACTGATCCCCCCACGGAGCAAATTCACCTCATTCTTGAGTACAGTCACTGGATCAGAAGCAAACCACACCTCAAGCTATCTCTGAGGTTGGATATCTGGATCCTCCTCTGCACAGACACAAGTGCTGGAGTCACAACAGAACTAAAAGCAAGTGATCATGACATAGATCACAATATTCTTTCTCCCTATTACATTGCACCATCAATGCTAATTTCGTTTCTCTCTGGAAATGGTGCATGCAACTATCTGTTATAGTTATTTACAATTTAAGCACATTTCTATTTCCCTTTGTTCTCTTGCTTCAGGAATTTGACAGTGTTTTGTGGGGCTTTTGCACTTGATCAATCCCATGTTGCCATCTGTCTGCTCCTGACAAATCCCATTCAGGAACACATCCCTCTGTGGGCTTGGAAACCCTCAGGATGTGTAGATGGCTGTCACTTACTTGAGCTGATCTGTTCCCCAGACTCCCTGGTGGCATTCCTTGAACAGGTGAGTGTTCAGCTGGTATAAATCAGTTGAGCTCTCCTGGGACTCATTTATACCAACCAAGAATACAGCCCAAAATATAGAGCTCATTTCCCATACATCAGACTGTCAGACTATATCCCTTGCTGAAAGGACCATTATCAGCAAAAGAAGTGCTAGAAACAATTAAAAAACAGTGCTGGAACCGGATTCTGGCAACCTTTTCGCACAGCAGGTGAAGTAGGGGAAGATGCTCCTCACCAGGCCTTGTTGACACCCTGGGCTCATTGACAGAGACATAAGTTGGTTCTGCCCACCAAGAGTTTCTTGCAATTATTATGAAGGACAAGACAACGAAACCAGAAAGCCTCAGAGGATAAACTTTCTTTGGAAAAGTAGATTGAAATTCAACGGACACCTGTCTTTGTGAAGAGTATTTAAAATAAGAATCTGGGACATAACAACACAACAAAAGTCTGTTTAAGGCCTTGCCAAGCCCATCAAGTTCAAGAATATAAGAATAAATGTAAGAAAATATAGTTGCCTAATAAAAACTCCAAAACGACCACTGTTACTAAGGGGAAAATAGAGATATATCACCAATTAATTTTGCAGTAGCATAAACTATTAAATTCACAGATACTAAAGGATTCAGGGAAGACACTATTCATGGTAACATAATCACATGAGGAACTAGCCCTAATCAATGCAAATAATAAAAATTACAACTGAAGTGAATCTCTGAGCTCTAAGATGTTTAGATGCCCATCAAGCAAAAAGTTGGACTTAATCCAAATCAGAGTTATATTCTGTCCCTTCTTCTTATGTCAAGGGATACTAGAAGTGATACTTCATTCTCTCAGTGTTCACGACTCACAATGAGAAGTTACTGCTATATTGTAGGTTAACAGGGGCAGAATCCACCCTCATCCCATCTTCTTTGCAAAAACAGATCTGGTTTTCCCAGAATGTATGCAGTGAAAGAACTGACCCGCTCAAACTAAGCACGGCAATGAAATTTTGCTTTATGCAGCAACCTCTCTATCCCACCTTGAGACACAACTTGAGGTAACGCTCCCTGAGGTGGGACTGAGCCCACAGAAGCCAGCACAGCACGACCTGGTGCTCTCTGGGGGAGTGAGCAGCCAGAAAGGACCGCGACTGCAGACACTGATGTGAATAAAAACACGGTGCAGCCAAAGGTACATTTGCAGTGCAAATGTAAATGACACTGAGCAGTCACAGCACTGTGACTACACAGGATTAGCGGACTTTGCACGTTCTGGCTGTGTGGCTACAGCCCTACAAACAGGTCTGTGGATTAACCACACTAAGCAAACAGCCAGACTAAAAAAGAAAGCAGAGTTCGATGCCATTCACTGAAATGTTACTTTGTCCCGCAGCAACGCCAGTTCTAATTTGCTTTGGCTCTGCAGATACAGGAGGAAAAATATGCAAAGCTGCCCCTTGTCCCAGCTGTCAGGATTGCAAAATAAATGAGAGATTTGAATAAGTTTACTTAATTGTTATCAGTATTAAGGGAATCATTCATAAAAGAGAATAATTTGCAGAAGATAATAAATTACGTTTTCCTCTATTTTCCTCCTTGGTAAAAATCTATTAAGACTTTATAATTAAAACTCCTGAACATAGTTCAACTAAATGTTTTTAATTGAAAACCGGCCTATTTTTTAAAATACCTTTTTTTCTTCTTTTTTTTTCACAAAAACACTGTTTGCTCTTGTAAGAAATGTCACTGAAAATTATTTACTGACATTCTTCATCAAAACTCCTAATAAAACAGTTCTTTACTCACTCAGTAACTTGAAATCATAAAATTTCTATTTGAAAATCCTGGCCAAACAAAAAAACCCACTTTCTCTAATCCCTTTTAATAACAGTAACACAGATTATAGGAAGATATGAAATGTGTTCAGGATGCATGCGATACATGAGTTGTCCCTTGCCCTCCATACCCTGCTCTAATTAGCCCAATCAGTTCACAGTGACCAAGAGAGAGGATCCTTTTTGGTTTTGGTTTTGGGTGTGGTTTTTTATATATTTCACACTTCAGGATTATTAGTTTGCATCAAAGGCACCACAGTTTGATTTCATACATCCATATGTATTCCTAAGGGAAACAGAATAATAAGCTAGAACCAGACCACCACCACTGCACTGAATTTGCTGTCAAATCTCATGTCTACAGATTATAAGCAGATTCCTTGGAATAGTAAATTACATATTTACTAAGTTCTTGACACAATTTCACCGAGAACAGAATTAAAAATGTTTACTTACTGATGTATATAGGTATCCTTCACTGTTCATTGCCAGATATAATTTTGTTTGAACCCCCTGAATCGCCACCACTCGTAAACCCACAGGTATGAGGTTAAACAAAGCTAGGAGAGAAAGGAGATGGAGAGCAAAATTAATCCTTTAGAGTATGCAGATTAGATAGAAAATTAAACCATATTACCAGAACCAAATAAAAAATGTCTATTCACGCATATATTAATTTCTGTGGGTGCTACTGTCATGTTCTTCTACAGCAATTTCCACTAATAGCTCAGAAATTACATGAGGGTATCAATGTATCTCCCTCATCCTCAAGATGGTGAATTGAAAGTCCTGACAGCTAAAAGGACTTACCTGTCTCATGAGCAGAATCCAGGATCTGCTGAGTAGAACTGAACATACTTAATTTGTTTGGGGTTTTTTTGACAGTAAGTGCAAAAAGAAAACAAAAAGAAATCCAGAAGCAAACAAAAAATTTTTCAAGATGATATTTTTTTTTTTAAGATCAAATTCAGTAAACATTTTGACCAAAAGGAAGGAGGAAGATGATTAAAAACCATCATTAACATCTCAAAATGCTTCCACTCAAAACTCAGTGGGGTTTTATTTTTCCTCTCTTTAGAAGAGAATAGGTTTGAAAGAACAGAGTTAAATAAATTCAAAATGAAATTATAGCATATTCTTTAGATCAAGCCCTGAATCTGTGCTTTCAAAACTGAACTGCTTCGAATGTTCTGCTTGTGTTTATGCTTGTATACATGGTAATAGTGGTAGTATTTATAAGCAGAGAAGTGTCTCTTCAAAAAAATGAAGATTCTGGTTTGTAAAGTGGCAAATTAAAACAAAAAAAAGCAAAAAAAGCAAAAAAAAAAAGCAAAGCTCTGCCATAGCTTGGATTCGTGGATACATTAAAATTGAACACAAGCAATAAAGTGTTGAATACAGTACTCCATGTTCACTATGTAGGATTAAAAATAAAGGGGAGTTAAGAAAAGTTATCATAACCCAAAACACCTCCTTCCAGTCTGTAGTATAAATGCAGAGATAGGATATAGTAATGCCAAACTGCCTCTCATTTGCAATGATTTATTACTTGGCTGGAAAACTCTGGTCTGCTTCAGGCTGAAGTTTGATATTTATGGTCACTGTCTGAAGCCAATTTAAAACTGAATTATGAATTTGAAATATTTTTATTCTTTTCAAAAGTATAAGCTAAGAGTTATGACCCCTTATAATCCTTTTTTCAGCCCGAAAATCCCCAAATGGCCATATTTTATTAAAAAAGAAATTTACAGTTGGCCAGCATTTAATACAGATCCTAAATTCTGGGTGTGGGATTGCCAAATGCCCTGAAGTTGGGCACTGCATTTCCTACAATGGTTAAATGTAGCAGAAAAGGTGGAAATATCCAGAACTAACAAATTAATGTAGGATTTCATAAAATCTGTGTTTTTCTTTCCCTCTCATATGGGAGAGTGTACATGCATACACACACACACACACATGCAGACCCTCCTCACATTTGTCTCAAGTACAAAACCAACATAAATTACTTTCTCTCTTCACTAAAACAAAACCCTTTAATTCTGTGCAGTATTTGGGAAAAGAATCTTAGATTTTCAGTAAGGGAAATGGATTTTTCATTCGTTCTATCAAATGCTTGAGTTTATTTGGAGGAGAAAATATTCCCTTTCTGACTCATTAAATTTTCCCTTGGAGAGCCCTCTTTTGCAGCTCAACCCCAAAAAGCAGCATCTGATCTTTGTGTAGGCTGAAGAGCACAATTTAAAGCTCGGTATCCAGGCAGAACCTGCAGGTCTCTTTTGAAAGATGATTTCCTAATGGCACATTTACAAGTAGGGCAGGTGTTTGGGTATTTTCAGCACAAGGGTCTGAGCACAGATTCCACTACGAACAGTGCTATGAACCTGTCAGTAACCAGCTGAGGACAGGGCAATGCCTGGGACAACTGAGAAGGCACAGCTACCAGGAGCCACAGATAGGCTTTAGTAAGGGATTCCTGGCTGTGCTTTGCTGGGCAAAGTGAGCAGATATGAGTCTGAGTGACTCCTGTCAGAGGAGGGTTGGGGCACCCACTGCAGTGGGTGCTCAGCTGCTTCCCTAAGCAGCAGAACGTTTTCCTGCCATAAACGTACAAGGTCTATTTTGAGGCAAGATGAGGGTTAGGCACACTCAGAAGTTGATTTAAACTTCAGTGGGATGAACAGCTGCTGTGGCACAGACTGCTGGAATTTGAGAAAGGGCTGTTGGGGGGGTGATGCTGACTGTTGAAGCAGAGAGGGTGCACACTCTGTCCTGTGCCAGCACAGCCACACATCCCACCCCAGCTGCTGCCTCCAGGGAGAGGGGACATTAGCACTGCACCAGAAAAGGGACTGTCCCCTTTAGCAGTAGCTATTATTCTCACTGTCCCTGCACAGCAGCAAGTCCAAATCTGGCTTCAGGAACAGTGAGTGTTCTAGAAGTGGCCTGTCCATGTCAGCGAATGCTGATGGCACCCACAGCAGAGCCACACAGCCCCGTCTCTCCAAGTCCCCAGCACCACAGACAACAGGGTGCAGGTGCTATCACATTTCTAGGGGATGATCCTCATGTGGGCAGGTATGACAGAAAGGGTGGCAAAAAAGCCACAGGAAAATAAATTACTTGCTACTGTAATCAGTTGGTGTCAGCATAAAATAATGCAAAGCTATTTGCATCCTAGTCTTTCCCTATTACATTTGTGCTGTTTAAAATAAGGATTTAATATCCACCCTAATGAAAAACTTAGCGATGCCTAAGGGAGAGATGATCTTTGCCATGGCCCTTGTGCAATACAAGCTGACATAGAAATAAAGCTGCAAAACAAGAGGCAGCAGGCCACAGCTGAATTTATGAACATATACGTTGCTGTGAAGTCTGTGCCAGTCTTGGCTTGGCCACCTGGACTTTCGTATGCTTTCTGCAGAATATTGTTTCCTATATTTCCTTATTTTGTCAGTCTTGAAATCTTTTTGTCTTGTCAAAACTGGGGAATAAATTCTGCCTTTATTTAAAACCTTGCCCTATTTAACATACCTAATGAGTAAAAACCTGTTTCTCAGCCAGGAGATCCTTTCCACACGGCATTTCCTCAAAGCACGTGGAATCCTGGCTAAAACTGAGGCCTGATGAGTGCTATGGCTCCTGAAATCCGTGTTTCATTTTCTGCCTAAATTTTGCTCCAAACTCTCATCTTTCTTTTAAGCTCCCTGCAGTTGTGGATGCAAACTTGTTTTTGTGAGCCCTGCATGCAGCAGAGGGTCTGCAGAGCTTGAAATAATTGCTCCCAAGTCAGGAGCTGACGGAGAGTTTCAGGCAACTTCCCACCCAGCTCCAGGTAATAAATGATGGAGAAGGTGGATCCTGGCCCCAGGCTGCTGTCGGGAGCACAAAAGACAGCTGCTTATGGGGGGATGCAAGTTCTTCCTGTCCTACCTTACACAGGGAAGAATAATTGCTTTTGGAGGGGGTTACAAGTCCTGTGGCTTCCCTGCAGTGTACAAAAATGGACTAAATGAGAGATATCTCTGCAGACACTGGAAGAAAGGATTTTAGAGGGTCTGATCTGCTAAGTATTCATGTTAGCAAGGGCTGGGGGGAAGCACCTTATGTGGACTCTGACCCGCAGCACAATCAGTCTGTCTTACTAGTTCTATTAAAATATTGCAATTAAAATTAATTCAGGACTGCAGGACACCAAGAGCCATACACTTACCTTACATAAAAGAGGAGTATGATATTTTTTTAATGATAAAACCCTCCTCTGTTCTGTTCAGCTGCAATCAGTTCTGGAATACTTCCATTATATTTAAGTATTCAGCATTTTGGAAGGCTGGTATACAGAAACAAGGAGTTTTTATGATTTGCTTAGTAATCTATCAGGTTATGGTCAACTTAAGGACACAGTGAGAACAAAGATATCTTAGAAAAAGACATATTTGTATTTCCATAAATTTTATCTTGTTTCAAATCTCAGAATCCCTATTAGAGGGATCCCAAGCCAAGTATTTGGATGAAACAACAACAACAAAAAAATCAATATTTGCAATTTCAGATATTTGCTTTGGTAAATTACAAGTTTATAGCAATATCACACTTGGATGGAAGGAGGAAGCTTTGCCTATTTCCTCATCTTTTTTTTAAGATAATTAAAAGAATTACCCCAAAATCCTGAACGATCTGTACTGACTTTTAAAATCTTAAATATCAGGTCATTTACTTGAAAGTAAAGCACTGTTTAAGGTCCATAAGGACCATTCTTAAGGTAAATTTTGTGGCTGCACTAGGAGAACTGTGTAAGGTGGCAGTAGCCATCACCATTGCACTGATGTGGTCTCTGCAGGTGATGATGGGACCTGGAGCCAGACCTCAGGTGTCCCCACAGGTCCTCACTGTCCCTTATGGCCAGCACCTCCAGGGGCTCCAGAGGGGATCTCCTCCCACAGGGAAACCAGCCCCCTCCTCTCAGTGAGAGGATTGAAGGGGGTGTGAGAAAACAATGGGAGCAAGTGATGGGGCAAATAAGATACAATATCTTCTATTGCATCAAGTGCTCACTCTGACACATTCGAGTGCCCTGTAAAATGAAATGATGTTTCACCTGCAAATGCTTTTCATATAAAATTATGCCACTGAAATCAGTGCTTTTTATTAATTAACAAGGAAGGTCTGTGTGTGGATTTTTGGTTTGTCATCCGAGTGGCCTGAAATATCTTCTTAAAACTCCTTGCATTCTTTACAAAAATGTAGTTTAAGCTAAACAGTACAACTATGTGAAACCCTTAAATATTTTATTTACACACACCAAATCTATTCTCCAGTCATCTTGTCCTTGTTTTCTATTAATTCTCAAAGTTCTAAAAAATTCCCAACAACCAACAACCAAAAATGCCCAAGGCTTCTTCACAGAAAAGCTGAGGGAAATCTGGTGGAAAGTTGATGGTATAATTAAGTTTAGAAGAAGTAAAAAATAATAATAATAGAGAAATGTGAACTTTCAAAAGATGATGAACTCCCATTGTGTGAAATAACATGGCTCTGTTTGAATGAGCCCCTGTTTAGGAGTGGAGATAGCGTTATTCTATTTCAGGCACTCTGAGTAGGCGAGCAAATTTTCCCCGTTGGAAAAAAAAAAAAATCTAATAAAATCCAAAGGACAGCCATGAAGTTCTCCAGATTACCATGGAGATAACATTTGCTTTGTTTGTCACATGTGTCATCATTACCTCCTCTAGTTCATTATTTCTATAAGTGATTTTTATCTGTATTTCTCTCAGACCCAGTAAGTCTGAAGGACTTCTGCGCTGCGAGCACGGCGTTAGTGCCACTTTCACTCACTCAGCCATCCCAGGACAACAGTTTTGATCGGATCTACATGGGAGAAATGAGACACCACAATTCACAAACACACCATTTATTCTTGTGTCACTTACTATAACTACTGTCTTCCTCTTTTGTTCCATCAATTGTTCCATCTGCTTGCAACTGCAAGTGGTATCCTTGCCTGCTGTATAGCTTTGTTACTATACCTTTAAGCTGAGGCTCTGCAAAAGAACAATAGTGAGATTAATGTGGGAAATCCTGATGTGCTGTTCCAAACAAACAGGATGTTAAAAACGAATCTTCAGGTTTCTTCTCAAGGCTGAGATAAGAAAAAGACCCAAAACAAAGGCAGAGAAAACGGCTTTGCAACACTTTTCATTCAGGCTGAGATCAAATTTATGTCTATGAAATCAATTGCCAAAACGATTAAATACCACTTTCAACTGCAATGTAAATAGCACAGTAAAATCTACTTCCAGTGAATACAGATTCCAACAGTGTCCTGCTTGGCCTCAGGAGCTCAGCCCTATCTCATTTAAGATTAGAAACGAGCTGGCAAAGAATGTATTCTGTCTTTTAAAAAAGGTGTGAGTTCTTAAATGGAGAGGAAAAAGAAGACTTTATGATAGCACTAATATAAACCATAGAGACGGTTGAGAGCCTAAATATATAGCAGCAAATGTTTAGCACAGGAACTGCTGCAGCTCTAATAAACAAACCCCATCCCTTGCTGCTCCAAAGAGTATAGAGCCTCCAAAGCGATAAACTACTCAATGAACATATGGAAAATGGAGGGGGAAATCCTGAAATGCAGCAATGTGTGGAGCTGCAAAATAAATATTACCATAAGGGCTGAGGTAATTACCTCCTCAGCTAGAAGAAGAAAGATCAAAACAACACAGAGTTTGGATAGATTTCTTTTTTTCATAACCATCCTCAGATTCACAGTCAGAGAGTGAGATATCTCACAGGGTTTCATATCATTCCAGACCAAAAAGTATACAGCAGCAGGGCATACAGTATGCTGTCAAGTGTGTCATTTAAGATATCTAGGTAATGCATCAGGAGTAATTACAAAGAAAGGTCTACGTCCACTGAATCCCAATGACATCTGCATTGTAGTCGTTTCACACAATTACGTTTGTCAGGAGCTGATGCATCCCTGCAACTCGCTCCACAACATCTTACTTTATTCAGAGACAAACACACTGTGAAGATATGTTGTGTCATTTCCACCAGTCTGGAAAGTGTGTCTGGATAAGACTCCTTATGTTTGTGCTCAAAGACATTAGGGACTCTGCTACTCTACTTCATTTTAGTAGGGGTTGAAGGCAAAAGCTTACAACAGTTTGCATAAGCATATTAGTTCTTGTTAGCAACCTTTAATGAGTGTACTGATGGATGCACAACTCATATCTACCAACTTTTCTGAAAACAAATTATTCCAACCCTCACTTTGGCTTTTTAGTCACAATCCATCCCAAAGCTGTTTGCAAACCATGAGCAACGCAGCTCTTCCGTGGCTGCTGAGCAAGGTGGACAGGTGGAGCAGTTAATGGCATTGATGCTCCAGCACAGCAAAGCAACAGCAACATTACCAGAGGGTTTTGCTCCTCCCACATACAAAACAACCCACTCAGATCAGAGACTGTGTCTTTGTGCCCGATCTTTTGCACCTGTGACACAGAGAACATTGTGTCCGCAGGGCAGCTGCAGGTATGGGATTCCTAGAAAGGAACAGGGTGCTGAAGCAGAACTCTGGAAGGTGCCAGTGAAAGCAAAAAGCTTCATCTGCAATCAGGAGATAAAGCACAGCACGGGCATTCTGAGGAGGACAACAAAAACCGATCCCTAAGACCACTAAGTTATTTAAGGTACAACTGGAGGAGATGCATATGTGGGAACTTCCCCGCTGGCATCTCCCCCACAGATAAACGACATGTGTATGCATATGTGTATGTGTAACACAGAGACAGACTCCCAAATTACCAATACATGGGTGCACACAGGTGTGCAAGTGAGACAGACAGCAACAGTGTGTGTTACCCGTATAAACCAGATGAACATGACTGGGGAAGGGACTGGCATGGTGTACTATCAGACGATACAAGCCACAACTGGCAACACCTGTACATTGATTTTACCAGCTCTGAGACACCTGTCCCCCCTTTCCCCGCACCTGACACACATCCCAGTTTCCATTAAATTAAACAAACCAACCCCCCCAAAGATATACCCCTTGCCAACCTGGTCGCCTTCTTCGCCTTTTCTTGGAGCCAAAGAGTTTGACCCTGGAAAACACATTCAACTTGTTCTTGTCGCAGCTTCCCTTGCTCTTGCTGGGGCTGTTGACACACTTACAGGCATTGGACTTCTCCCGCTCCCTGGCTTGTCTCTTCTGGCGGATCAGGGAGCTGGCGATGGCTGCAGCCATGGCCGCCACCGCCCCGGCACCACCGGCGGGTCAGGCACGCGGGGTTTGCTGGCTGGCCACAGGTGCCACAGCCAGCATGCTGCTCGGCCCGTCCCCAAGGTTGGGGACGCTGCCGGGCACCTTGGCCAACGCCACCCACCGCCAGTTGCTTTGGGAGCCCAGGAGGTACCGGCGAGATGCTCGCACCAGAGCCCCAGGTCGGGGTGCAACAGTTTAGCTCAAGCCTTTTTGTCCGCTGAGATCTTCCCCTTTTCTTGACTTCCTGATGTTTTTTTATTCCTCCCAACTTCTAGCAGGGGAAAGTTTGCAGGCAGAGGTGAGCGCTTCTTCGGAGATCACGCAGATCACTTGTAAGACATCCCTCCGAGCTTCTCCAGACGCACTATTTGCACGCAGACATGGCACATCCACTTGGTGCAAGATCATTGCATCTCTCCTAGCCCCAATTTCTCCAGTTAACTTTTCTCCCCACCCGTCCCCTCCCCATTCAAATCCCAGCAAACACCTGTTAGACTCCAGCAGGGGCTGTCCAGTTGCAGGGGGGTTTCTGGATCCTTTTTCCTCTTCTCCCTTAAGAAGAGATCCGGAGCAAGTGGTGGTGGAGACACGGGGGTGAGGTGCGGATGCCCGGCCCCTTGGCCGCCGGCTGCTGAACGCCTCGGGAAGCCTCTTCGCCTTCGCTCCTCACAGGTGCCGCCGCCAGCGCAGATTCCCCTCCACGGGCACGTTCGGCTTTTGCATCGCAACACTTCCCACCAGACGGTAAACAGGCAGCGCTCCTCTGACGCCTGGGCGCCGGCAGCTCAGCGCCGGGACTGCAGCAGCAGGAACAGCAGCAGGAGCAGCAGCAGCAGAATCCCTCCGGCAGCGATGCGGGCACCGCGCACACCCCACGAGCCGTGCGCTGGGTACAGAAATGAGGCGACGCAGCAAGCCCCTTATCACCACCCTCCCCTCCTCCTCCTCCTCCTCTCCCTCCTCCTCCTCCTCTCCCAGGCGAGGCAGCGAGCGGGAGCCCTGCCCGGCGGCGCTGCGTGCGGAGCTGCGGAGGGGCCGGGGAGGAGGGGGCTCGGGCCGGGCAGCAGGGGCGCCCCAGCCGCCCCCCGGCCGGACCCGCGGGCCGTGGGTACCTGCTTTGGACGGGGCCGCCTCCTGGGGAGGCGCAGACACCCAAACAGACGTGACTGCGATGAGCAAATAGGTGGCTCCTGGGCTCCGGCAGAGGAGGGAGGATACCTGGCTCAGAGCAGGATGGGGTTCGGGGGGACCAGGCAGGTGGCCTCCATCCAAAGCTCTCCCCTGCCTTTGCCTTATCCTTACAGGATGGACCTTCTGATCCACTGATTTATTGGAGGCTTTTTGCCTCTCTTACCACTCCTTTCCCTCACCTGCTCTCAGCTCCAGTTTTGGAGCAGACTAGAAAATCTTCAGAGAGAGCAATTTCCTTGTCATTGCCACATTCTCCTTCTTCCCTTTGTCCCCCACGGTGCCTCTGTGTTCCCCGAGGCCAGGCTCTTATGTCAGATGGTTTTATTCACCTCCAGATAAGAGTAAGCCAGATATGGTGGTACCAGGGCAGGGAAAAGCAGCAGTGCCAAGATGCCTGGTCAGAGCCTGGCACTGCACTGTGGTTAATGCTCTGCACAGTGCACACTGAACCCTGCCCACATCCATGCCCCAGGACAGAGGAATCAGAGGTCCTAGAGGTCCCTTTGCAACCCATCTCCTGCTCTTCAGTATGCTTTCAACAGCTGGAGCTAAATCAAAGCCAATTCAGGCTGGAAACAAAACAGAAATCTGCAGCCCTGAAGGCAAACAACTATTGAAAGAATTTATCCCGAGGCTGAGGGGGTTTGCAGCCACTTGCAGGCACTGAGACAGGATGGCATGTCCCTGTGGACTGGTTCCTTGCAGAGCTGAGCTCAGTGGGGACTGCAGTGGCAACAGGCTTTGGTTATCCAAGCCTGAGACCTACATCCTGTTTGCCCTGGGCCAGCTCTCCTGGGGCTACCGAGACAACATCGATGCAGATGGGTTGGTGTGACAGCACCAGGTTCCTGATGTGCTTTCAAACTCAGCCAGGCTTCTTAGGATACCTGCCCCTTCTTCCTCCTACATGTTCCCTTGGCAAAGGCAGGTCCTCTCTTCCCTCTCTGGGGTCACACACTGATCCCAGGCAAGTGCAGCAGAAACCATGCTGCCCAACATCTTCACTTCAGAGGGGTCAGTTCAAAAGAAGTACCTCTTGCTGTACCTCTGCAAACATTACAGTCCTTCTTTCCACTAGAAACAGCTCACAACAGGTCCAAATCTCTTTCTTCCAACTGGGAATTCCTGCCCCAATAAAACACGTTGTATGTCCTGGTCCTAACAACAGAAATGCCCACACTGTACAAGTTTTAAAACAATGTCTGACTGCAAGTACAATGTTTGCCATCACAGCCTGAGACCTCGACAGCTGACATGGTGTATTGAATTGGGCAGCCCCATACACCTACCCACAATACCTCTTTTCTGCAGGAAGTGTGTGTGAGTACATGTACCCCGATGTGTTCATGTATATATACACACCTTTGTTTATGAGGCAGTTCATGGCATGCACATATACATATTAAATACTCCTAATTTCTTACTTGAGTTTAACAGTAGGGTAAAAATAGCTGTAATTCACAAGTTCCACCACTATCCTCATCTGCCAGTCCACATAAGACATGTGAAATCCAATTCAGGAGACAGCCAGTTGGATATTATTAGCAATAACTCATCCTACTCAATTCACCGGTAACGTACTATGAATTTTGCCATCTTTCCACTTCCAATACAGTCATGAGTGAGACTTGTTTTCCCTGAGACTCACCAATTACTTCATAAATATTCCCAGTTTGGAAAGCAGCGTTTGATCTTCAGATCAAAGTGAAGCTGCCTTATTGTGATCTGTCCTATAGGTCACATTTCATTTTCACAATGACTAACCAGAACTCAGAATTAGGCTAACCTTGAAAATCCTGGGGAAAAGCAGTATATAAAAGCACTATTTAGGATATCTTTCTGCCAGCATTCCCGCCTGTATGCTTAACATCCATAATGAAAATTCATTTGCACAAATGTTCCTTGACAGATAACTAAAGAGAGGAATAAAAATAGCATATATGCATAATCAGATTTAAGTTTCAAAAAACAGTCCTCCAGTTTTTTTGCATGATCAACCTCTCCAACTATCGGTACTCCTACAAACATGTCTTCATTTACTATAAATGGCACATGAAAATGAAGATCTTGTTGGGAAAACGTTTTTGGTACAGGACAAGTCTTTGGACTACTTCAGTGTTCCAGACATAAAGATCTCAAGGAACAGCTTTATTTTCTTTGAAAAGCAAGAGCTGTTCACTCCCCACCGTGCTAAAAAGGTAAAATAAAATAACATTCCAAGTGACTTTTTGAACATAGAAGACAACCCTACTCCTTGAACATACATTCTCTTCCTTTGTTTATGACAATTGTAATGGGGCACATTTAAAGCTAAAGGGTAAATTGCCAGTCCCATTTCAATCAAAAATTAAACACCTCTTAAGAAGTCAGTATGGGGTAGACTTGTACAGTTACTGTCAGAGACAGTGCTGTGATCTCCCTGGAGCTGGGATCTGACCCAGAAGCAATTCCACTATTTTGAAGTAGACCAAGATCTCATCCACTTTTGATTTACAATTTTTCCTCCCAGATATCTGTTGTCTTTGCTTATGATTATTTCCACAGTTCTGATCATTAAAACATACTCGAACCTTTAGGAGTTGCCTGGATTGGGCAAAAGTAAAGCCTGCAATTTGGTACCCAAACCAGGACTGGCCCTTTGACTAATACATGGTTTTCAACCAACACGGTTTTCAACCAACACAAAGTGTGCTTCCCAACTCCTGCATAGAAAGGCATCAAACCCCTGCCATTGGCCCAAACTGCAAGCAGTGGTGGTTCTTTCACCAAATTAGAGGAAAGTGCAAACGTTGTGGGCTTTGCTCCATCCTCCTTGAACCATTTTGTGCTGTGGCAGCAGATCACTGCTGTTTGCCATGAGTTTGAATCTATCCTGGGTGCAAAATATTTATGTCAGGTCTTATCTACACAGCTGCACAAAACAAATGCTGCACAAAAATCGAGACCAGATGAAAAATCCCAAGCCAGCTCCAGAGCTCAGTGTCATGAAACAAGCTGCAAGTATTGACAAACCCCAGAGGCTGTGCAGCATGTCCATAGCCCACTGCAGCCTGTGAGCAGAGAGACTCTTTTCCCCCACTGGTGATGCTATTTCGGCACATGAATGTCAGCAGATGTGATCAGGCTGGAGAAGGGAACGGGTGGAGGAGAGACAGCACTTGCCATCTGCCTGTTCAAGTGCACTGGTGATGGGCATGAGCCCAACATGTGACTCACTGAGGGACCCAAGCTCCTCCGTGCCCTGTTAGAAGCATTAATGATTCTCAGGACATGTTGCCATAAAATAGGGACTTACTTCCAGCACCTTAGGTCAAAATATCCTATCCTCAGACTAAACAGCATGTTCAATTGTTTCCTCTTCCCCTATAAACAAGTAGGAAAAGATTTATAGTAGGTCCTATTTAAACACACAGTTGCTGGGCAAAACAAATGCTGTATGAAAATCAAGGCCAGAAGAAAAAAATCACAAGCAAGCTCCAAACCTCACTCAGTCCAGCATAAGCTTCAAACCACTCCTCTACAGTTACAAATTTGAAGCTGCTTTGGTGTGACAAAATAAATTCAGCCTGGCATGGGGTGTCAGGAGTCCCTCCTGAGGCTCCTTTGTTCTTGCTGGGGTAGCACACTGCTGCTGTTACAGAACTAGCAGAAAAAAAAAAAGAATCTTAAGGACTCAAACCTATGGACTATTTTCACTGCCTACACTCTCCGAAAGTAGAGAATTATTTTCTGAAAAGCGCCACCAGAACCTCTTCTCTCTCTTTTCAGGATGAGATAAACAAGACTTCCTCCAGTCAGGGATGACACAGCAGCACTGAGGCCCCCAGTGATTTTTTGCTCTTCTAAGTAAACAAAATTACTATTCACCAGGAAGCAGAGCTGTTCAGACCCAAGTCCCGCATCACTTAACTCCTCCGTGAAATATCCCATGGAAATGACTCAGCCTTTCCTCTGCAGCCAGCTCCAGGCTGGACACACGCGCTGCAGAACGCTGAGTGCCTGGGTGCTCTTTGCCTGAGGGATGAGCATGGGCTGCTGGCCAGTTCACTACCCCCGAGAGCCCAGTTTTCCCCTAGATGTGGGTCAAATAAGAGTCAGCTAGAGGTTTATTTCTGAGTGCAAGGTGGAAAAAGGTATTAGTGGAAGAGCTGAGCCTTCAAGCAGCTCCAAACCAAGAGCTCAGATTTGAGGATATTTTAGTAACAGACCAACTGGCCTACCTTAAAATTAACCTTAATAGTAAAGAATGGCTACGATGACCAGCTGCAAAGTGAAGTATTTTTATGTTGAGAGCATAAGGGTACTTGCAAATAGCAACATGGATGTTCCTATGTGTGTCTGTGCCATGGAACTTTGCAGAAATGCACTGAACAGCCCTGCTCAGAAACATGAAAAAAAAAATCAAAATAATTTGCTGTGACACCAGTGCAGACATGCCACCTGGACTCATTTTGCTTAAAAGCTCACTTCTTCTTCAAGGGATTAATTGGTTGATTGATTTCTGTCTTTTCAGGATACAGAATCATGAATCCCAACACCAGAAGACACACCAGTACAACTTCTGCACAGGACTGGATGTGCCAAAACTGGCCCTCATCCAGCAAAGCAGAGAAACACATCCCTGCCTTCAACATGAGTCATCTCACTAGGACTACTAAGATATTTAAAAAATAATTATGCAGCTGATGCATTACAAAAGGTTCTCACATTCTAATCCCATTCTCTTATCTACACAAGTTTGCTAGGACAAGGTCCTCTGACTCTGACAAGAATTTGGGTCTTTTCCTCATGACTTACATGACCTGCTAAATGCTCAGGATGGCCATGACACCACATATCAAGAACAACAGTTTCCTCTCAGATTCTCAGAGAAAACACTAATAGAAAAATCCCCTTTCTTCCCCTTTCTGCCTGTGAATTCCAATTCCTTTACAGCACTGTCTCAGTCAGAACTTGATTTGATCTGACCTGGTAGTGCAGCCATTTTTGGAGAAGGAGGGCATCGTTTGAAGGTAGAAAAATGGAACTATTTTTACCTAGGTTAATCCATATTCAGCCATCCCAAAATGTCAACCACAAAAGATCGTCTATCTGGTGCATAAAAGATCAGTGCCAATCAGTTGGGAAAGGTCACAGAACAAACAGAAGAGATCAGGTCCCACAGCTCTGTGGGTTCCCAAATTGGGAACATGTTATTCTGGTGTCTTGGGGGGCCCAGTCTGAGGCAGGAACTTGCAGCAGTGACCAACAGACTTCTCTGCCCACCACAAAGCCGTAGCAAACTATACTCCCACATCAGTATGCACAGAAGTATCTGTTCATTCACCTCTCAGCATGATGACTCTTGGAAACATCAATGCAAATGACAGCTTATCATCCCTGAAATATTTACATCTCAGCATGGGACACACAAGAAGTGTGGGCTATATGCCACTGTCAAACTTAACATAAGGCCACTTTACACATGACAAAACACTGTAAATAGCCTTTCACAGAGCCAAGGCAAGTTGCCTAGAAATTGCCACATTACTCAAATAAGATCTTTTCCCACCTTTTTATGGATCTGATGGTTCAACCTTTGTCAACAGCTTGATGAAAACAGACTCACTGGGTCTCCAGTGAGTTGGAGCCTCTGAGAGTTCTCTCTCCCTCCCACTGCATCCAAGCATTTTGACCAGCTTCTCACAGTCATGGTTCCTGCTTTGCTCATAAGCCAACTTCTGTCCCACTGCTTGACTTGACATAACTACAGAGCCCATTCCCCTGTGATCATGTGATGGATGCCAAGCTTGCTGTTTTCTGTTGCTGTGTTAATGATGTAAAACTCATCTGTTCTCTAATAATGAAACCAAATTACCTGGGCTGGGGTCAGAGGAGCCTGGCAATGGTTTTCTGTTACTTTTACCTGACTGCCAAGATCATGACACCACATTTACACAGACAAATGAGAATGGGAGCAGAGCTGGTCAGAAATGAAAGGGACTTGGAGGAAAAAGTGCCACGTCCTGGATGGAAGCAGAGCTATAACTGGAGTTAGATCCTGTACTGGGTCACTGATGCTTCTGTAAACGTGGAAGTGGAGCCTTGCTCACTTGCTGCCATGGAACTGGTACCAGTTTATCAGAACAAAATGCTGGTCTCAGTTTCTGTAACCAGAAGGAAGGAATATCCTTGAGGATTAAGAAAAGAGCCATGAGCCTGAACTTCCATTCTGTCTCAGTTCACCAAGTAATACACATGGTATGAACGTATACATGACAAGACCTAAGATCAGTGATGCAAAAATTAGGTTTATCTAAGTTCATCTGACCAAATATCTGGACTGTACAACAAAGAAAGAGCAGAGAAAGGTACCTCCTGGTGGCAATTCATTCCCATACAAAAACCCCACCACTATTTTCACAGTTACATGTAGGAAAACACTACCTCTGCTTTACTGAACTACTGCTGAAGGGTGATTCAGACTGTAATCTACGTGATGAATTTTTATGACACATAACATTTACCACCATCAAAACTAAATAATTACTTAATAAAGGTCCATGTATCTCAGTGTCTTGCTTCTGGCAGTGCTCAGTAACACATGTGAACATAAAACCAGCCCGAGTAGTCGCACAGTCGCACTTCCCACACACACACACCTTCCAGCAACTGGCCTCATGACAACTCCAGGCCTAGCAGGAGCTGCTGCTGGCAAGAGCAGAGTAAAGGTGATGCCTAGAAATCACAAGGGGATTTAGAGATGAAAAATACAATGTATCATAAACAAACTGAAGGGAATTCATTACCAGAGGTTAGATGCACTGTTTTTGCAAGCAACAGCAAAAAAAAAAAATATTGGCTAGCAAACAGGAATGAGAACCACAAGCCAGCATTTGTTGTATGTGATTTAAATAGGTCTGAAGACTAGAAAAAATGTGTATGCAAATTCCACACAAGCAAATTAGAAGAAATTCAGAGAACTCAATTCAGAGAAGGAAGCTAATAGCAGAACATCTGCTGCCGCTCCCAATATTCACATTAGATGGCTGGGTACATTTCTGGGAACTCAGACCTCAACAGAAAGCACAGAAAAGTTCTGTTGCTATGCAGAAAAACACTGCTTAGAAATTAGAGAAATAGATATGAAGCTGCCCAAGTTCAGCATGGCTACTCCTCACTTAAGTCCAGCTGAACTGTGATAGGGACACATTTGCTCATACAGAGACTCCATAACTGTCCACCTTGTAGCTACATTTCTTCCTAAAACCACCACAAAATGAGTACATTAAGCTGCACAAGTATATACAAAGATAATACTGTGATTTTAATTAAATTACCAGTCCATATGTATGGCCTTTGCAACTCCTCAGTCATATAGCTAAATCATGCTGAGCTAAATTCACAGGAGACAGACACCCTATTGAGTAGATGATGATATATCATCAGGATTTCTGTTCTCTCCCTTCAACCTTCATCCCCCTGTTTATCATTCTAATTTTCCACCTCGTCCTCCCAAGATCTTCTTTCCTTGTTTCATTAAAAATTACAACATGCTTCTAATGAGCAGTAGCCACAAAACCCATCAGTATCTCGATGTCCTTATCCTTCAGCTGAGGTCAACTTTATCTTGTTTACAAACAAATAAAGCTAGTTTAGCTTTATCTACAACACAGCATGTCAAGGCTTGGGAACTTTTACTGGGAAAGAAAGAACAAGGAGCAGAATTAGATTCTAAGGCACAGAAATAAGCCTGCTGAATTGTAAGAATTTATCCGGGCTGATCTTTCAGTGTTATCATTTGAGCCATTCTACGCAGCCCATTCCATGTAAACATAATGAAGGAAGACCTCCCTGCATTTTCTGCTTCCTATGTGGGGCAGTTATGAGAGAATAAAGTGTCTTAATTGTAAAAGGGGCACCTGCGTACACAGCTGCTGAGGTGATGTAGCCATATGGAATTAATTAAATTCCACAGCACTCTGCAAGGCCTGCAGGGATGCCCAGGCAGTTCCCCTCATATGATGGGAGCAAGATATGGCTCCCAGAAGTTGCTGGCATCTGTATTTCCTCTGGGCTGGAACTGGACATCTCAAACCTCTGCAAATATGGGTTCTACATTCATACAGGCACAAATACAGACCTTTTTTTTCTGCCTTTCTTCTTCATGACTCACAAATATGAGCAAATCCAGAATGTTTCAACGGCGGATAAAAAACAGGGAATCAGAGTAGAACTGTTAATCCTGGAAGAAACTTTCACCTCCCACAGTACTTTCTTTTTTTTCCCAGCTCTGTAATATATGAAACATCTTACTCAGTAACTATATTTTTAAACCATTATTGCCATAAATTTTAGCCCACTTAAAAAGTTCTGATAGAAAGTCTTTTCAGGAAGCTTTCAGCAAAATATAGAATCTCCTCTACAGGAAGCATGCAGTAAAACATGAATTTGTAAACAGTTACAAACCAAACAAATGGGACAGATTTCCAGCACTGAAAGTACTGGAAACGAATAAAACTACCAAAACCAGAAGCAAGAGGGACACCTACAGTTAGTCTGGGTAACTGCCCCAGCAGGGTCGTCCACTTTGCAGTTTTTGTTTCGGTCACTGGTGATATTTAATCACAACAAACGTCCGCGGTGCCTCTGGCTGTAATTAACAACAGGCTTGAAAGGGCAGGGTTGAGGCGACCAAGGAAAGCCGCTGGGATCTTGCACCGAACGCGTTCGTATTTACTCGGCACTCGGTGCCGTCCCCCTCGCTCCCGGCCGTGGGAGTCGGCTCCGGGGGCTCCGGGAACCACGGAATGGGACGGGTTGGAAGGGAACACAGTGGATCATCTGGTCCAACCTCCCTGCTCAAGCAGGGTCATCCTAAGGCACGTTGTACAGGATTAAGAGCCCAGACGGGTCTTAATAGCGCCGGCGGAGAGACCCTGCCGCTGTCCGCGGTGCTGAACCGCGTCGGGGCCGCTCCTCCTCGCCCAGCCCGGCTCCACCGCCCCGCACACCTTCCAGCTCCGCGGCTCTTTACAGCAAGGTTACAATCAAACATCACGGTTCGTAATCAACCGTACATTGTGGCTGTGCAACATACTGCCCAAAATCTAAACTGCAGCAAACTCTTTTGCCTGTTTCAGGCTCATCTTCACCGCCATCGTGCTATAAAACTTCGCGCTTTTGCAGAAGAGAAAGGCAGATCTGGATCATATAGGAAGTGATTATATTCTGTAAATGCCAAAAACATTGCAGACTGCTTAATTCACATTGTACACTTTACTATATTTAGAGTTACTATATTAATTTAGAAGAGAAAAAGAAACATGGATGCCGCGTGCATTGTCCTAGAAGTTGATTATTAATGTTGTTATTTCTAATACAGAATGATATATGGTCCAGACAGTTATTATCAAACTCTCACAGTTAATATCTAATGCTCTGTACACGCTGCCTATCAGATTATTTTTTGATATTGGGTTATTTTCCAAGAGATTTGCTTTTCTCTTCTAGCCGTAGGGCGTTGGTTCTTACAGTAATCTGATCATTTCACGTACCACATGCAGAGAACACACTTTTTCATTATCAAAGAAAACTAAATTACACCATCATAAGCCTTTAGCTAAAATATTTGCAAAAGAATAGAGAAATTAAGATGGTTTTGTATTAAAAATGTTTTCAAGTTATTAACACCATAACAAGATTGCCTTCAGTTATGGTTAGGCACAGTACACTGACAAAAGGCAATTAGGAAAGAACTGGAATTAGTAGGTGTTTTCTCTAAAGCAAGGCTTATACCTGACAAAAAGCTTGTGTACAAAATTAACTAAATATGTGGCACAGATGCTTAAAAGGCCATAAAATCAACCTGTTTGACATTTGAAATACATATTCAATCAGGATAAATTTGCCAGTTCAGCAGCATATTCAGTATATTTACAGTCCCAATCAGTAGGAATTAACAGTAACACCTGCCTTATCCTTCTTAAATAACATTTTTTTAGAGTTACCAGAGAAATTCCATGAAGTCAAAGAACAACCACATTCTTAATATTAAGAAATATTAAACTCTAATTTCTTTATATAGTTTATAATCTCTACAGAGGATTAGTTGCCAGGAAATACCTTCTAATTTTTTCCTGTTAAAAAATATTGCCTAAATACATCTTACCTGAATAAGACTTTCTTATTCCCAAAGCCATGCTGCCTTACAAGCTGCTCCTACCCAGGCAATTGCAGTCTACATTTGAAGCAGACACACAGGGAGTAGATCAGAGAAAGTTTAAGGCATATTTAAAGTATTCTCTAAGGTACTGGCCAGAAACATCAAACCCCTACTCGCGGTATAGAGAGATCATTAATGGGCATTAGTGACAGACCATTATGACTTTCAGAGATCATTAAAGATTCATAATGTAGCTGCATTGTTCTGGCAACATCTAACCATTTCTTGGACATAAATGTACATTTCTCCTACATGATTTACCTAAACTTATTATTTTTGAGTGTCAAATTTTATTTTCTGCCTCCTAGAATTACAAAGAATGGCTGTAACAGGATCCTGTAGTGCATTACGCCAGCCATAGGAGCCTGGTGCTTGGTTTATTTGATGGCCTTTATTGTAAGGCATTTTGCAATAGGAACAGCTCAACAACATCACGAGGTAGAATATGTATTATACTTTCTTTCTACTTTAAATAAGCTGCATTATCGATGTATCACAAATGTTGCAAGTACAAAAAAAGCACTTAAAAGAATTAAATCTGCTAACAATTCTGAAATAATTACATTTTGAAATTGTTAAGCTTTACCTCTGCCTTTCAGAAAAGTTCATAATTTGATATTTGGATATAGTGAAAAATATTGCAGATATTCTAGTTTGGGTCAACCAAGCCAGCCACTCCTAATGCAGTTTTGACAAGTGAAGAAAACTCTGAGGTTTGGTTTTAAAGATGTACAGTACTACAAACACTGTGGTCCAAAACATGACCACAGTTATACTTCAATTGTGTTAATCAAGGGCTGGATTCAAATTTTCTCTTGCTGAACCTGACTGAGACCTTATTTAACTTATCTTTCCTCAGCAAAGCAAGTTAAGCCTGCGCTCACATATTACGTAAGTAATGCAATTTAGGCAATTTAGAAGCAGAGTCAGATTTCAAAGTCAAATGCTGTCTTAAGTGTGATTTTCTCATTGTGGAATCATATAATTACAAGTAGTAGAGAAAAGCTATTTAAAAAAGCTCTGACTCTTCACCAGGGGTTACCACCCCCTCCAAGACATGTTTACAAGTCACATGTGCATGAGTTTGGTTTATTTTGTGGTGGAATTTGCTCATCCGCAATGAGCAAATACCAGTTTGTCTATTGGGAGGAAAATCACCAAACTCTAGCTCAGGAGCAGTACCTTCTCAATTCCTCTAACTCAATCACTTCCAAATGCATGAGATTTGCTAAGGATCAGACCCTTAAAGTCACAGACAAGCAAACACCTTCCAGATGCTGGGCTTCAGCTATTAAAATGAGGTTTGGCAACTGAAGTCTCCAAAGCATTTTAACATATCTTAGCATTTATGTTGTGCTGAATCTAGACCTGAAAGGTGAAGCTCACCAATTTACTACTAATAAACAATTTTCCAAAAATAATAGTTCAGTGCCTACTAATACACATTACTGGCTATGTATTTGGAGTTCACAACAACAACCATGCAGAAACATATCACGCCGTGAATTTCACAATTTTCGAGTGGTCGCTGTTTGTTATGCCACGATTGCTTATAATCAAGCTGTGAATATTGGTTATATCCAAATACACTGTACAATTAAAAACAGCCTTAATTATTGTTGCCAGAAATGAATGGTACCACACCAGGAAAACTGCAATGGGCCAAAAAAATGAAGTTGATTCTTAGATCTCTCCACTGGGAAATGGCACCATTTTCAGGAAAAGAAGTCAAAAAGCCATGTGGAAGAACGTCCACAAGTCCATTTCTAATTGCCTGCTGAGCTCTATTGATTTCAGACAACTGACCTTGAGATGATAGGTTTTATGTCACCCATGTCAATTATTGACAGGCAGTGAAAAGCCCAAAGTGGCTTCTGTCTTGTAATATAAACAAGGTTAATCTGCTTGTAAATGTAGTTCTTTTCTCACAAGCAACAGTGGATTCCCAAAGCCTACATCAATTTGTAAAAAAAAAACTTCCTAAAGTTTACATGGATCTTATTATAATGTCATTATTCTGTACTCTCCAGCTACCTCAAGAATGGTTTAAGCAGTTCAGAATCATTCTTAAGGTTTTACTATAAAATTGGAGTTGTATATTGACAAAATCAACCTTGTTCAGCTAACCTTTATCACCATCTAATTATTCATTGCATATTAGCTCAGTTTGTTGTTTTTACTAAGAAATGGAAAATACAGCTCATGTCTAATCTCCACTTGGCTCTGATCCCTTTATGCCTATTATGTGCCCTCAACACCTGACTGGAACCACCTGGTACAAAGGAACACAGCTCCTCTGAGATCCCTGCATTTAGACCAGCTAAGACCTTACCTCTGCTAGAGTATCAGTTATCTCTGTGGGGTGTCTGTTTAAAAAACAACTTTATAGTGCAGCAAAAGGACTACAAGCAGAGTTTGCAATAAAACAGCCATTTTTTATTCTTCTCCTTATGTATCAATACAAATCAAGCTGCTGTTTGCCATTGGAGGACTCACTGGAGAAGTGGAGGTTGCCACATCATAAAAACTGCAGATGACTGATGTGTTGTGTTGGTTTTGGCTGGGTTAATTTTCTTCATGGTAGCTGGTATGGGGTTGTGTTTTGGATTTGTGCTGGAAAGGGTGTGGATAACACAGGGATGTTTTTGTTATCACTGAGCAGAGCTTACACAGAGTTCAGGTCTTTTCTGCTTCCTCACCCCACCCCACCAGTGAGTGGGCTGGGGGTGCAGAACTGGGAGGGGACATAGCCAGGACAGCTGACCTAAACCGACCCAATGGATATTCCAGATCATATGGCTCAGCATAAAAACATGGGGGGAGAAGAAGGAAGGGGTGGACATTTGAAGAGATGGCATTTGTCTCCCCAAGTAACCACTACATCTGATGGAGTCCCAGCCAAAACCAGCACATGAGTGGACAACCAGGATGAAGGGAAAAAATCCCCCCAGTTTGGAAAGGGCATTTACATTTCTAACCATCTAAAGAAAAAAGCTCAAATTAGCCCTCAAAAAAGAGTCCCTTTAAGGCACGATTTGATCGGTTTATCCACCGTATTATGTGCCACACCTATTCTCTTTACAAGTGACCAGAACAGACAATTTGGCAGGTTCCAGTAGGATTTGTGGCCCCATGTTACCTTACTGGCTGGTTTGGGGATAGTGCAGCAAGGACGGTATCAAGAACTCTCCTCCCAGAAAACAAAGCCACACTACCAGCACAGTCCTTTACCTTCTGTGCATGTTCTCCACAACAGACAAACTTTCTCTCTTTTGCATCTAAGCAATAATGTAGGCTGAAGTAAGGGCTCAAGCACTGCCAAAGAAGCTAGCATAGGCATTCCTACTTTATAGAACCCTACTTTGCAGTTTTGAACTTACCTTGTCCAGAAAAAACCCAACAATCAGGCTTGACCTTATTCCCTGGAATCCAGCAAACAAAATCCCCATCTAGCTTGTCTGGCAGGATGAGGCCAATCACTCAGGCTCCACTTCTGCTGCTGCTGTTATGACCAAAGAATCTCAAATGCAAAATATGGCTGAGCAAGCACAGCACCGCTGTCTCAGCAGTTCTGGAGCGACATCATGCAACATTGAACAGCAGCTACAACAGAAACTTGCCAGGGAAATACAGATGATGACTATAAGAGGCTCCTGCCTCCTTATAGACGGGGGTGATAAGGAGAAGAGAGAGTACTCTGAACTCCTGCCCAGCCAGAACAATACCCATTTGGGGTTCTTGAGGCTGTTGCTCTGCATAGACTATTGTCTTATTAGTGATCATTATATTTTCATAGTTCCATTCAGCTGTATATATTTTACCTCCAAAGCAAAGTGACTCAATTAATTTAATTTTGTAATTTTACATGTGTTTCGGATTAGTAAAAATATCATATATTTGTATGGGAATTCTTTTTTACCTCTCTTTTTGACCTGATTGCACTACCCTGTCATGCAATTCAAACTAAGGAAGAAACCCGTTAAACAGTGAAACTTTAATATTTTGATTCAGGGAATGTTTCAGTTTCTACTTTCCAACGGGAAGCTGTGCAAATTCAGTGCAGCAGTTTCGTTCCTTGGTTTCATCTGCCACCTGGTGGTACAATCCCAGGGAGCAAAAAGCAGCATTTTTATCGAAGGACACCGCATGTCCCAACATGCACTAGGAGTTAAGTGCTGATTCTAAGGGTGCAAGAAACAATGAGCAGACCTGCAGCTGCAAACATCTGTGCAGTTCAAGTCTACACACAATGTATCAGGTTTTAAAAGTGTCCTGCAACTAAACTGATGTTTTAACAGAAAGGGCAAGTTTTAAATTCAGATTTTTCAGCTTATGAAACTAAGCACCTGCAAACTGGCAAGTGTCAGAAATTGTCCCAACAATTTATAAAATTTTTGACAAGTTCTTGAGCCCAATAGAAGCTCAAATTCAAAATCAGGATTTGCAGTCAGACACAGGATTGAAAACAGAAGAGTGTGAGAGATGCTTTGATACCTGCCTGCAAATAGTTGGAAATGTCCTACTGTTATGCCATAAGAATAAAGCAGGAAAGACAGAATCAGAACAAGCTTAAACTTCTGAAACTATTGCACTCTTTGGAATATGAAGGTTATTTTATATTCTATTCAGAACATTTTAGCAAAGTTGCAAAACAAAGTATGCCAAAAGTAACTTCTATTTTCTCATTCTGAAGTCAGCAGCCCTTGTTTGTGCTGTCCCACAGGACAGGATGACACTGGAGCTGCCCTGCCAGGGCGACCTTTTATCTGTGTTGTGTCACTTTGCAGCTGTGAGTGGGAAAGTTAATATTTATTAGCAGGAACTGGCTCTTTGGTGGAAACCTAAAGGGCAAGTCTACTTGTCTGTGCAGGGATACTCAGCCTACCTTGGGTCTAGCAGCATTACTCCTATCAGCAGACAGAATGCTTTGTCAAGCATTCCCAAGACACCCAAGAAAGCACTGAAACACCCGAGGACAGGTATCTTGAATAATTTCCACCTCTGATATATGTGGGAAATGAGGCAGATCTACATTGGGCTACTGGCCCGTGCCACCTTACAGCTGTGCCACAGCCATGTACCAGGGAGGCAGTGGAAGACCAATATTTGCAGAGGTTTTGGCAGGATGACTGTGTAGCAGCTCAGAGTAAAGTCTCTGCACTTGCTTGGCTCTTACCCTAAGGAAAAACACAGAGCAAATACTGAAAAAAAAAAAAAAAGACCTACAAGTATTCTTATATTCACCTGTGCATTTCCAGGAGCCCTGTGGAATGACATCCTTCTGATACCTGGAAAGCAAATTTCAAGGACACTGGCAAACTTCTAACTGAAACACAGTTTTTACTTAACTTGCCAAAGATGGAAAAGGAAACACAGTAAATGTCTAACCCAAACCTACTCATGAGAGCATAATTCTACCCATATCTAGCACTCCAGGTGCCAGATCAATTCTTAAAGCTAAAAGGACTGTTTTCCCTATTTTCCATTACAGTCCAAATCTAAGACCATATCCTTCACTAGTTTGCCTGTTGATGGAAAAGAGCTGGATGTTGCACCTATGTTTGTGATGGGATTTGCAAAAACACTTAAGAGAATTGGGAGCATAAAAGCCATTACATTTCCCTGACATGCATTTATTGACCTCCCTGAAGTGCTTTTGAAAACCCCCACTGAAAATCACATTGAGAGAACGGCAAGGAAACACTGGGCAGACATCAGGGATGAGGGGATCAGCAGAGACTCCAACTCCATCCCCCTGGGATGAGGCTCCAGCAGCCCAGATGAATTGAGTCCGGAGGTGACCACCTCCCTACCTGAGCAAATCCAAAAGACCCTGGTCCAGGTCAGACTCAGGCATGGAGTATGCAAAGCCCTGTCCTGGCCAAGTGGCAGGCAGCCCAACCACAGTGGCTGCAGCGTTCAGGATCAAGCAGATGGTTTGGAAATGACAGTGCCTCCTGCCAAGTCCAACCCCTTCCGACTCCTCTGTTTCTGCATTACCCACGCCATTTGCAAACACTCTGTGCAAACACAGCTCACAAGGAAAGCTCTTCTCTCAGCAGCCTGCAAGCATTTACAGCCAAAATCAATACACACATCAGTGCTCCTAAAACTAATTTCATTTATTATAATTAAATAAATTATCTCTAATAAAATAATGATTTCTCTATTTACCAGGGGAAAGTAATGGGTTGAAAGTAATTTAATTTGACACAATTTTGGGGTTGGGTCTAATCCCTCAGATTTTATTCTTAATTTCTCCTGATATTTTAAAACACGGCAAATTATTGTTATTTTTCTGCGATAACACATGAAAACAAACAGCTGAAAACACTGATCACTGATCTAAGCCCTCAGCAGAAAAGGATGAGAAGACATCCCTAAATGTGAGTCAGATGAAGAAATGTCCTGGACTGTTATGCTTCTCATGGGGAGTTGAGCACACAGGAAAAAGTTTGTTAGTAAAAGATGCTTAGTGTGTTTATCAGAACTAGAAGGATAAACCTTTAGCAGGCAAAGCTCTAACCACTTATTTTGCAGACATCATTTTAGCCCACTTTCCTCATTAGGGGAAAAAACCCCCACGACTCAAGCACTCAAAAAAATCTCAGTAAAGCATTTGCCACTAGAGGAGGCTATTCCATATTTTTTTTTTCCAGTGACACAGCTGCACCAGGGAAATTTCAGTGGAGAGTTTCTGCAAAATCACCAGTACTGTTTTCTAGCTAGTCCTATTATGAACTCCTGTGAAATCAGCAAATTTCTCAATAGCTGTATTTGTACTTACTCTTGAGCCAAAAATAAAAATAAATCCACAAAACCCACAGAGTTCATAACCTAGGTAATTTCTGTCCATTTTAATATGATGGTGCTTCAGAAGCTCTACAGACAGCGAAAGAGAAGATGTTGGTGAACAGATATGGGGCTTTCATGGATTCTGGTGATCTGTAAATATAACAATCCCTGGCAGAGAAACTTCAGCTGGATGAATTATCAAGGAGGCCCTATCATCAGCAAGTGCATCAGTTTTCTTCACTATTTTCTATCATTTTTTTTAAAAGTCTTTTGAGCACCTGAACTTCATCCTCAGACCATCAGACTCTGAGGGAATGAATCCTAAATTTTGTAACCTGCACAACTGTGTAGTCTTGCCTTTTGCTCCAGATCTGAATAGAACCAAATTTAAAAACATCCCAACTTTCTACGAAACAGATTTGCCCTTTCCAGTCTGGCCTAGGTATAAACAGATATTAAGGGAAATGGGCCATGTAATTCTATTGGACAAATATTGAGCTCATAAAACATCTCTGGCTGATGGTCCCAGAAATAGATGCCCTTTCTCCATCCACAGAACAAGCATATCCCAGAGGAGATCAGCACAGCGATGGCAGAAATATTTGTCCAACAACCCCATTTTTTGATGTATCTATCATAGGCTGCTGTATCCTGTGGTACAATCTTTAGAGACTCCTTCTTGTCTGCTCTTTAAGTTGAGCAATAGAGGCTTGAGGGACTTGTTTTCTTAGGCCACAATGCCCTATATTCAGGCAAAGCTCATGGTCAGAGAGAGTGACAACTGAAAGTTTCATCCATGCTTCCAGAACCCACTGGCTACTCAGTGGAACCTTCTGTGCTGTTCCTCTGGCTTCCAACTTATAAACTCCAAATCTCACTCTGCATCATTAAACATTCCCACTTCCATTTCCTGTGCAAATAAGCACCTGAAAAAAAAAAGTAATTTAATTTAATTACAATTTTTTAATTAAGGAACTGTGTAGCTAAATTCACAGATTATAGTGGTGAGAGCTCTAACTCCACATCTCAGCATTAGAGGGAGTCCTACTCCCATTTAATTCTCTTTGCAAAGCCAAGGAGAAAAGTTGGAATCACGGTTTTAGTGAACAGCATCCCAGCATTCAGTCAGCAGCACTAGAAAAAGGAAGAAAAAAACTCAAGAACATATTTCACGCTCTGCAGTGGACCTACAGCAGACAGCAGCATAAAAATCTGGTCCCTCTTCTCATATCAAGCATTAGCATCCCTGCTCTAAGTAATCCTGCTCTGAGCTGCAGCACTTGAAAGAAGATTCACGTAGATACTCAGGTTCAGTGACCTTGGAGATCCAAAAGCTTTTACATCAATGGGCTTGGAGAAATCCATCAGACCTGGGCAGAAGATAAGAGTCATCCATGTGTGCTTCTTGGATATTATGGTAATGGCTGACACATACAGACACCCACGGATAAATGGGCGGATGACTCCAATGACATCATGTTCTTCAGTGCTACAGTAACAGGGGCAAGAAAGTAGACAGGCAGGCAGGAGACAACCCAGTCACACCTGATCTGTGCACTGTGGCTTGAGACATGTCACCTTGTTCAATATAGTGGTGCACCTGGACAGCTGCTGAAGGTGTGAACAGATTCAGCCAAGGGGTGTCTTGGGTCAGCAGCACGCGAATTTATCAGGTTTGTTACTTTGTTGTCAGTTTTAACACTTTCACAGGGAAGAGGATTTATCCCTTTACCCCGCTATTATTAACACCCAGAAAGGTGTTCATTCATATGACATTTTGAAATTTTCTCTGTACCTAGAAGCAAGCAGTGGATGGGGTAAATGTTAACTGACTATTGATGGCAGGTAAGTACTATCAGATATGCCCACTGGATTACTAAACTAGTTTTTCTACAGCTTCTTATGCTGTCTTTTATGTCAATCACCTTTCTTGGAATAAAAGGTCCATCCCCTTCAGATGGTGTCTAATAGAGCAGGGTATTCAAGCGTTTTTTGGAGCCAGACTCTGGTTTTCAGTTTGCCCACAGTGGTAATTCCTTCCCTGTATGTTCCAATTTGACATGGCTGGGACACGACCCCTCTGGGGTGGCCATCAGGGTTTAATTTTTGGGAGAAACATTCAAACAGAGCAATGCTGCTGATCTGCCTCTTCACACAACTCTAGACTTAGCCCAGGAGGAAACCACCTCCACTGGAGTTCACCCTTATGACCCTTCAAGTGACCCTGACTAGTGCCACCACAGGTACCAAATGGCTTCCTGGTGCATAAAATACGAAGCTTCTCCTCCATCGACTAGTATTCTATGAAAGAGTTAAGGGATATATCTGACTCCAAAGAATTCTTCCTGTTTTGAGCACTGGATGTCTTTGAAGTGGGTGGAAGCTGACTCTCCACTGCCAAGTAGCTTGAGCCAGGCTAAACACCGTAGCTGACAGGAAATGGAGAAAGAGGCCCCATATTCGGCCCTTGTTCAGCACTCAACCTCTCGTGTTCCAGACAGCGCTGTCATATGGAATTTACCCAGGAATTTGCTGCCTTCCGAGGTCTGAGAGTTTATTCTATTAACTCAAATTTTAACTTCGCTACATAGAGGGCAGGGGATGGTGTCTGTTCTCTCAGTGCTGATGACATACCACTCAGATTGATGGGGGTATGCACTTTCTGCTGTTTTTAGGCTCTTGCAAACTCAAAGATGGGATAAACAACACTACCCACACTGGATAAAATAAAGTAACACTGAACAGAACAGGTCATATGAGGAAATTGTGTGGGCTGCTCATTTTTATAATCTATTTCCTTAATTTAAAATACACAACAGCATATTCTGTGCATCAGTGCATCTGTCACTCGCGAAGGTGATGACTTGAACATACGACTGGTGTACAGTAATAACTTCTTTTTTTGAAATCCAGCTGAAGGAGTTAATGAGGAATTTGATTACCTACTTAAAAGTGTGGCTAAATACCACAGGAGATGGGCTATTTTACCCCACTGTGAGGAAAGAATCCAGGCATTGATGATACAGTCTAGTTCTTTTTTACCCAGGAATATCTATATATATTTGACTAAATACACAGTGCTGACAAGTTTTCCCAACTCCTTTCAACTTTAAGTCAGAGAACTGATGAGAATGAAGATGAAAGATGGATTACTATTTAGCTCTTGTTATGTCAAGCTTAACAGTCTTCTAATAAATGAATGTTGAGAAAATACATATTACTAACTTTTTAAGCAGCAGGTTGTGCCTACAAGAAAGTCAGGAACTTTCGTTTAACTCAACAGAGGAAGAAATACTCTGGAATAGAGGAGGAAGAGTCAGTTTACTCTGGACTACCCAGGGTGGCCAGATGAGGCTGTGTGAGCTGCACAGATCCCCAGTGCCATACACTGCAGGGACTGGGGCACCCATGGCCCTCTGCACCCCACTTCAGCAGCTGTGGGGTGACTCTGCAGCACTGCACCAGGATGATGCCTATACCAATGCTGCTCCAAGAAGACAAAATATCTATTTTCCTACCTCTGCTGCTGCTAAGATGGTATTTTAAGAACCAGGGTACACTTATTCAATATAATTTGGGAGACGGGATTAAAACGACTTTCTTTTTTGTGCCCCACTCCATGTTTTGCTGGGCTTTTCCAATCAATCTATGAAGCATCCAGTGTTTGTTTTTATCTCTGGCTGCAATTAAACCTACAGGAAACATGTGATAAATGTAACCTTCCCACAGGGATTATTACTCTGCAAGCCACTGACTAACCACCAGATAAAACACCTAAATGACATCAGCATCAATTTTTCACAGAGCAAGACTAAGATGAACATCTCACAATAATAATGTTAATTACACTGGGTGGATAAAATGAGAAGAAAAACACCCAGAGAATTCAATGAGGGATGCTAAGATCTGTAATGCTTAAATAACCAAATGTAATTAAAAGAGTCACTCTTTAGTCATCAGCACTTTTGCAGCTCCACTGTAGGACATAAACACTGGAGCCAGTGCATGGTGACAAGGCAACAGATTTCTGCTTTGCTCTACAGCTGACAAGTTTTTATCTGTGAGATGTTTGACATTTAATTTTTTTTTTTTAAAAAAACTTGGCAAAACTGGACAATTAGATGACTGTAACAATTAGTAGCTATTTCCTAAAGCAATCGTTTATCCCATCAGATCTTTTATGGTTTTTAGATGCGACCAAGAGGATTTTAATGTCAAAAGGCATTAGACAAGAACATACCTGAATATCCAACATCTGTTTGACTGAATGCCACTGAGCACGCCTAGGCTGGGTTCAGCATGGATGTCTTTCCCTGGGGAATTGCGAGCAGTGGTTCTTAGGATCAGGGGGCCTCAGAGCAGATCTGCTTAGTCTCAACTATATCAGAGCCATAAAACCTAAGCAGAGAAACAGCTTAGAAGACTGACCCATTTTGAGTCTGTGGCAAGCTCATCTGAAGTCTGTCAAAGTCAGGAAAACTCAGAAACACCCAACTGCTCCATGGATTGGAGTCACCCCCAGCACAGTTTATAGAGGTGTCTGTCCATGACAACTCACCTTGAACTACTAAACAGATCTGTAAATGTAGCCCTTCTTCTTAATCATTTCACATCTACCATTAGCAAAATAACTGTGTCATTTTGGCTGGACCTTAAAGGCATGTCCTCCATAGATAAAATTCTCTTAACCTCTTGGTCTGCATATCTCAAGTTTTACAGGGATCTTGTCAATTATAGTTATTACTTAGGGCCAATTAAGCATTGGTTCCTCGGATAAACATGCCCTGCTGACCAGGAATTTTGAAACTGCTACAGAAAGCCACAAAACTATTCCACAAGCCAAGGGCACATGGGAATATTGAATATTCCTTTATTACAAAAATGCAATTGGCTGTCATTCATCAGAGCAAGTGCATTGGGAAATGACCATTTCCCACTCACCAGCACCTTAAATAAGGCCTTGTTACTACAATGCAACATGTAGTTCAGCTCATCTATGTGAATTGCTTGTTGAAATATGCACATATTCTTTAATTATCAGAATACTTTCATTATTTTTACAGCTAACTTTGAAATTGGTGCTAATCAAAATCAATTCCAGCACACAGCTCACACAGTTACTTCTTGGAAAATATCCTGACTTTTTTACTGTTTTCAACCAAAAAACAAACAAGGTCACTATAATTTTCTGGGCATTAGGCTGGTTACCATGCATCAGTATACCCACTACTCATTTACTAGATCAAATTGCTGAATGCTAAACAAGCAGGATTTCTCAAGTTTTCCAGGTCTATATGTTCACAGACTAAAAACAAAATGAAAAAACAAACCAACAAAACCCAAAACAAACAAACAAACAAAAAAGGTCAACACCTTATTTAGGTTTCTACAATCAGAAGTTAAGTTAACCTGGTTACGCAGTGACTATAAAAATTAGCCCCTTATCTTTATGAAGCTCAGTTAAAAACCTCACAGATGCAAAATATAAAGCAGAAACCTGTTGTTAGACTTACAAAATTACCTACAAGTGCTCTCAGCAAGATGAGAGTACAAATCAATGATGGCTATGATGGGAGCCACATTATGGCTGACCCTGACTGCTGACCCTGACTGAATATAAAAAATGTGAAGAATGTGAAATACCTTCCTTTTCCTTCTATTCTGTTTCCACACAATGCCATACACAACTGAACCCATTCAGCTTTCCCAACTAATTCATTTTTTCAGCCTGACATGAAACAGAAAATTTACTTTCTCCTTTAAATGAAAAGTTGTTTTAATGTGGCTTCAATGTTTTTCACACAATCTGCAGCACTTCAGAACAATATCTGAATTTGAATTTAAAAGCCCAAATATCTTGCTTTAACGCTGAAGCTATTTGCTGAACATCCTTCATTCATCTCCAAACTGCAGTTCATCGTGAAAAATTATTTGTACCATTTTCTTCTTACTGTTATGGCTGATCACTCAGGAAGTTGCTTTTCCTCATGAAAATTTTAGGCGCCTTAATAAAGTTAAAGTTATGAGAGTAATTTGCAAGGACCCCCATGTTATTAACCAAAGGAGACCATGGAGGGAAGAAAATCAAGTTCCTTCTCCATGGAGGGAAGAAAATCAAGTTCACTTGTGCTCTGGTTTGGCCAAGGGGATCCAGACAAGCAGGGGCAAAGCCAGTAATAAAATCCCAGTATCCAGGGGTGCAGTTAACACACTCCTGATTATATGACATGCTTTCCCTACTGCACTGCTGTTTTTCCAAAAGCTGACACTATCAGCCTGCTGCTTCTCCTGAAGAGCCACGAGGAAGGGCCTGTGACAAATCTAAACACCCACCTTTTTTTCAAGCTGATAAAGCCACTCTCCATAGTGGTAATGCCTACCACAGACAGAACAAGTCACCTCCAGCTTGGTACACTCAAAAGAAAAATAAATGCTCTCAGCTACCAAACAGAGACTGTTAAACAATGTGATCTGTGTGGCCCAAGAGATGAGTTACAGGAGAGAATTCAGTGCTCATTCTTCACCATTTCCAGTGTTGTCTGCTCATTTCACTAAACAAGTCATAGCATGGAAGGGAAGCAGTGGAAGTTCTGCAAAACAAATACTCCTACAGCTGTCACCAGCTTCTAGGCATCCAGATAAAGAAGTAATTAGTTTTCAAATTGCACATTAATACTTGGAAGGGATGAAAATATCATCTTCATCATCAAATACTGTAATATTTGTAACATGGTAACATCTAGAAGCCACAAACAAGTTCGTAAACTGAATCTGCAAAGGGATGGAGACAGAGATTCTGCTTTGAGCAGATAATTAGCATTCAAATTGACAAATTATTGTTTCTGCCATCAATAACCTGCCTTAAATTGTGGATGGAGACACAAACAACTAGAGACAAAGCTCTGGATCTTTTTGCACTGTTCTGGTTTTGCATGCTGCAGTCTAAAAATTAATGAATTCACTCCAGTGGAAGAAATACATATCTACTCTCAGCTGAAGGGGGAAGGATATTGTAGTTTCATCCAGCCTTTCCCTCTATCTTGCCTCTCCTAAGCCTTTTTGAAGAACACAGACTGGCAAAGGTGTGGTATGCCAGGTCACAAGACATTTCAAAACATGGGCAGACAAAAGAATCTGATGAAAAAAAATCCACTCTTTTTCTTTTTGCAAATTAAAAAATCTGCTAATTTAATTTTGGGTGAAATTCAGCTCTTTGTAAAGGTTAATGTTTTATTTTCCATTTTCAGAACGTGGAAATGGTGTTCAGTGGATATATCTAAATGAAAGGTTTCAATTTACAGATATTTTCCCCCAAGATATCTTTTCAAATTAATATTTTACCAAAAAGTCACTAAGTATTTTAATTTCCTCAAGCCTTTTGCCTAGGTCTCAAAGATGATACAGTAAAAACAAATTAGCAGTTTTGCTACCCTTAATATATGTCCATAGTAAGTGATGGGGCTGAGCTAAGACTAAGTATCAGCTTACCTGTGGGTAAGAAAAGCTTGTAGATACAATGGCACAGAATGATCACACTGTCATTTCCACGGGGTGGTAGCAGTGGGGACTAAGGCAAAAGCCACCTCAGACAGAATTATGTGTCTTATTTCTGTTGTTGTCAACAAGACCTACATGGCAGTGAAATTTGAGCTGTTACAAAGCTGCTGATACGTATCTGCAGCCTATAAACAACTGGCCCCTTTCAGAAATAAGGAAGGGCCAGAGTTTTTGTTAAGCAGTAAAAATCAATAAAACATGAGAAGAGACACTGAGAAAACTTATGTTCCAGCTACTATAGCAACATCTTTTTAATCAATAGGGAAAATGCAAAGAATATACAAAGCAATGGACAACACAGCTGCAATTACTGCTTCATATGAGACCATGCTTCATTTGCATTGTGACATCCAATCAGTCAGAATTAAATTTTGTGTGCTACCCTATGTCCCCAGATCTCTCCTTCAGCTAATCTGTCACATCCTTTACAGAAGTGTTACAAATAAGATTTATCAAGATGACAAATAGCGCTTTCATTCCGACTGTGCACCGCGCTCGCCGTGCTCTGTGTACAAGCAGCAGCTCAGCTGCTAAGCAACAAAAAGAAGCAGAGAAAATAAAAGCTCCCCTTTGCCTCCCATCAGAAGTGCCCATCCTTTGGCATGTGGGAACGAGCAATGTGAGGAAGGGAGTCAATTGCACCATGGATGAAAGAATTTTCCTGCAGAGTCTCCGGGATGGGGGGAAAAAGTTGTATGCATTTGCCACTGCTCTGATTAACAACAGCCTATGATTTGCTGGGTCCTACAGCAAGTTCCTATTTTCAAAAACATGTTCTGTTCTCTTCTTCTGTTTTTTTTCGAAGCTGACTCATAAAATAACTGCTGCCTGGGGCAACACAATGTCTGCTGTGGCCCTCACCAACACGCTGCTCTGACACTCCACACTTTGCCAATGTTCTACCTTGACACTTGTGTATCTCGATCAGTAGAACACACAGACACAGAGCTCAGCAATCATATTTCAGAGTAATCTACTTCTGAATGATTTTTAAATTACTGTTTATTTCAGATTTCCTCATCTGCAATTCCTGCCAGAATTTACCAGGTAGCACATACTAAACATTCCACTTAATATTGATATTCTGCTTAGTACTATTTTATTTTCACTAACCCAAGCACTGAATTTAATTACCAGTCCTGCTATATATCTTTATAACAAAACAAAACCATGTTTTGCTCTTCAGTCAACAAGACTCTTAGCAGGGGAAAGGTTTGAAGACTGCCATAGTTTGATTCTGCAAGTACAAAGCCAAAACTGCCCACAGCAACAGCCTTTGACATAACAGATGTAGGTTTATAACCAAAATAACTTGATCTGCATCACAATGTCCATGATGGTCAAGTGAAAAACATGCAGCTGGGTTTATGAACAAGTCATGCCGAGTTTTCATAAGCTGATAGATCTAAAGTTCCTCACTGCACTTGGTCTTTGTTCCTAGAAAATAAGGATCAATTAAGTAAATTTATTCCATTTCCTTTGAATTTAAATAAATTGGATGGCATCCTTGTACTTGAAATTTCCTCCACTTTGATATAATTTATACAAGAATCTATGATGCATATTTACTATTAGTTTCTTAGTTCAGTTTTTCTTAATGCTGTATTATAAAGCAGACTTATCAGAGGTTACAGATTTAACTCCAGCAGAGCAGAATAGATGGCTCTGTCTACAAACATTGTAATGGATGGGGTAATTTAGTAAAACAACAGGTTAGAGACACATTTAAGAACCTGAATATTACCTAAAGAGCTACATGAGCTCTACGTATCTTTTACATGACGGTTCTTAGCTGCCTCCTAACAACAGAAGTACCGATTTATTCCTTATTTCAAACACTGAACAGCACAACTGGTCTGAGCTCTTCCCTTAGCTCTGATCTGCACTGCACCTCAGCACCTCCCAGTCTTTGATGTACTTATCTTTGCAAGATTCCTTTTAACCAATTTCGCCCCCGTTACTGTATGTGGGAGATATCTGTTATCCTGCACAGCTCTCCGAACAGCCAAGCTGCCTGACTCTGATCGCTGTCTCTGAGCAGCAGCAGGGCTGCACTACCCAAGGTGAGTGGTGATACTCAGAGCTACAGCAAGATGAAGAGCCCTTGGAAGCCATGCAGACAGAGAAGAGCTAGTAAACAGGAGAGAAATATGAAGTTCAGAGCATAGGCCACAGCCTCTTGAAGCCAGTGATACAAGACCATAACCACATTCAAAATAATCAGGACTTTAATTTTCAAGCACAACCTTATTTACCTACACTGGACGTGTATAACATCTATCAGCTAAGTAAGAGGGAATTTTCTGCAAAGTTTATCACTATTAGGAATAACACCAAATAAAGGAATTACGATATCAGGTAGAAATAGAGGCCCACTTACCGTAAATACTAAAAAGAAAAGTGTATGTACTCTGCAGTAGATACCTCCTCTTCTTTCCCCTGCCAACTCTATCTGATACTATGAGAGTGGTTTAAATACTAAAACATCTGAACATGAATCCCTGCCAAAAGCTAGCTGCAATTAATCTACAACTAGATATTTTGATCACTGGCACTTCCATGGAGACACATGGATACCAGAAGCCCAAGTAAGCCACATCCCAGCTATCCCTACATGAACTCCAGTTTCTAGAAGACACAGTTCAAATTTTTAATCCTGTATGTTTACAGAAAAAAATGGAACTTCACATAAAAGTTTAGAAAACCAATGCCCAGTCACAAATTGAACAATTGTCTGGGCCAATACAGTGTCAGAGTAGGAGAAATCGACTTAACAAATCAGTCATCAGTTCTAATCACAGACCCATTCATTTGTCAACAACCAGAAGTACAATGACACAAACCTCATCCAGCCACCCAGATTAACACCCTCCTGCATCTCAAGTGCCCAGGCAGCAGTCCTATGAGGGCCAAAGCCTCTTACAGCTGGGGAACTACAAGGGAATACCTGTGCTCAAAGTTAACTTTAGGCTCAAAAGCAATCTCCAGCCCAGATGTGCACCAGCAACATTTCTGGCACCCTCTGCCCACACTCCAGGGAGACCTGATCACACTCTGAGTCCTGGGAGAGACCCAAGGTCCCACCTCTGCAGCCTGAACTGGTCAGCACGGCTGGAGCCAAGCAGGATTCGGCTCAGCCACACAGCAGCTGTTAAATATTTAGCTCCTCCTAACCACCACCTGGGTGATTTGGGCTAGAGTCAAATTAGGAGCCACCATGGCAGGCAGAAAGAAATCACAGAGCCCAATGTACTAACCATTTCAGGATGAAGTCTTCAGCTCATCTGAATGCCCCAGCTTTCTTCCAATAGATGCTGGATCAAAACCCTCCTGAGGACATCTGGTTTGACTTTGCTGCATGGCCTGCATCAGCAAGTAGCTAGAGAGTGTCCTTATTGAAATTTCTACATATTAAAAGTGCCAGAAAGATACCTTTGAGTCATGTTGATAAATCCTTGTTTAATAGCTGTCAAGGAAAGATGACAGATTAGCCAGAGGGGGATCTCTAGGCATCCAGCACTCACAGGCATATCATGTACAATAAAATGCAGATGTAAGGAACGATCACATCACATTGCCAGGCAGCATCATGTCTGCCCATAACATATGGATATCAGCCTGCATAAGAAAAACCTTTATGGTGTTATCACAGGCAGAGTGAAACTCTGCAGCCTGTTGTGGCTGGAGGAGTCAATAGCACCATGCACTGCCTCACCATGAGGAATACAAAACACAGTCTGGCTCCTGGAGAAGAGGCATCACCAGACTAACTCCAGACACAAGAGAGGTACATGCTGTTACTTTATTTGCCAGTGTAACATAACTGCTGCCACAAAGGGGTTTAACTTACTTCTTTTGCCAATTATCCATCATACACAAGCAGTTACATGAAGCAGGTTAATTCAAAATACTAATGCTTTGGCCTTTAGACCGAACACGTAACAAACTCCCAATTTTTCCTATTCTGCTGTTACTGTCCTCTTGCATCTCAAAGGTCATATTACTTGAACTCCAAAATGGCTTTTATTCAAGTATCTGTGTACCACACTTGGGCAACTTTTCCTCTTGTGCTGTATCTTTGTTACAACAGGCTCATGGTCTTGCATACAAAAGGATGGAGTCCAGGTGTAAAACCAGCAGATAAAATCTTTACAAACAGCATACAAATTCCTGGTGGGTCATGCCACAAACCTCTGATGTATAGCAAGCTTAATCTTCCTGAATAATTGTTTTCCTTCCCATCTCACATTGCTGTATTTTTCTCTATCTTAATTTATTTTAATAAAACATATGTTTGTTTGGAAGCAACATATATTATTGAGCTGTTCCTGGTTTAGAAAACAGAATCATTAACATGATATAGCACACAAGTGCATCTCCAGTTCATGTTATTTTCTGCTTTGTCAGTTTAACTCAGTCTGTTTTAAATTGCACAAGCTATTTTAATAGCCTTTTTGCAATTCAAATCTGCATTCTGTAAGTATAACTGAAGAGATAACAGTTCATTTTCAGTCTTGCACTCAAATCTGTTGAAGGAGGCCTTAGTTGAATATTGTTATTTAAACTATCTTTCTGATTGTATTAATTTAAAAAAAATAATTTAAAAAGTTAGACATATCAAATGCAGTGAAAAAAGATGAGGCTTGATTTGCAGTCTTTTTCATGGGCCTGAAGGAAGCCAGGTTCCAAGAAGATCAAAGAGATGGATGCTTCATGACAGTAAATTCAAACTGAAGCTGGAGGAATGGAAATATCCCAAGCCTGTTGTGTCAGAGTAACAACTGCACCAAGCCTCTGTGAGGTCAGACTCTGAAAAACCACCGTTGGTGAGTCTCTTCTTGATTTTTCCAGTTCTATATTTTTCCTCCCTTATCCACATCACACACAGCAGAAGAGTCTACCTATGTTTTGGAAAATCTGTTTTTTCACTTACGTGTCTTGGACATACCACAGAGTTGCATGAAAGTGGAAAGCACAGTGCAGAACAAAACCAGCTCCCTCCTTGCATATTTTCTGTTTCTTTGGCAGAAGCCTTGGATCAACTCATGAATCACAGAGCATTTTGTCCTAATTTAAAGTGATAACTGCAAAAGAAATTTGTAATTTATATAAAATTGCCTTGGGTAATAATAATTTTCCTGACTCTGCATAATGCAGTGTTAGAAAAATTACTACATGTTCGGCACTGCAGGGCCAAGGAAGAGCTGGTGTCAGGGAACGCTGCTGAACAAGGCTCAGGAAAGAGCTTGCAGCAAAGGGAGCCACCTCAGATGGTGCAGCATGTGGGGCACTGGCACAGCTCTGACACACCACTCCAACCCAGAACTCCCCAGTTACAGCAGCTGCCTTCCGTGGACTGTGGGAATCAGGGGTGCCTATGTCACTGCGAAATCAGTATGCAGGTTAATCACTGGCCTTTGGGTTACTGACAGACTCTTGTGCCAGGTGCCAGAATTTTGATTTATGGGACTCTATCAGTGACTAGAATTACTGAATCTCGTTAAGGGCACGCAGCTCAACGCCTCTGCCATGATGAGCCTGTATTGGTCCTGCTGAACTGCCAGCCATCAACAGGGTTACAGAAAGCATGGGACAGAGCTTTGAGACAACAGTCACACTGGCAAGACTGGCAGCATGGCAGTTTTGCAGAGCATTGGGCAGCTGATTGGCAGTTTGAGCACTGAAGGGAATAGGTTCTCCTGAGCCACCCTCAGCCTTATGACCAGACTAATTTACAAGGCTCAAACTCCCCCAGTCCACAAACTGGCTCACACCTCCTCTGTCCCCTGTGAGTATTGCTTAGCTGCAGTAAAAGGGTTTAACAAAAGAAATCAAACCTGTTACCCTATAGTCTTCTATGAAAATGCCTTCATAGCTGTACTTTCAAGAGGCAAAAAGGCAGGACAAGGTTTAGTAATTATAGGACCATGTTAAACTTAATCTGGGTTACTCTGATTTAGAAGATTATGATGAAAACATGTATAATTGAAAAGTGCCCTAGTACAGCAGCAGGGCTCCTACACTCCCTGGATTCCCAAGGTACCTGTGGATGGAGAAAGCTTTCATGTCAAGACTCTCATTAGACATGAACAAGGCTTTATAAAAATAAAGTTTGCTTTTGAATTCTGAAGCCATAAAAATATAATTAGCAGAAAAAGAGGGTATAAGCAAACCTGCTTGGGCATTTATGTATTTAAACTGATGTGTGTTTTGAGAACCACAGTGAATCAATAACGATGTTGTGCCCAGCTTGAGCACTGTCAAAGACACCCAGGCTTTATGTCACAGCTCAGTGACACCCATTCCATCCACCTCACACACACGGCTTAAATCACCCTGTTGCTATAATGGGCCATGGAAAGCAAGTCTGACAGTAACAGTCCTTTCAGCTTGAAGGGTCAGAGGAGGAACAGGTCCAGCCCTGGCTTTAGGCTGGACCCTTAGGGCCATGTTCTCTCTGTGCCTGCCTGCACAACAGCCACCAGGCCACACTGTTCCCACAACGATGTGCCAGTGCCTTTACATCCCAGTTCGAACATTTAAATGAGTTTCCATTTTTCAGAGTTAAGAGAGTACTATTCTATAGAGTTTGACCTTAAAAAATATACATGTTAACAGCAGAGGAAGAGAACAGCTGCTGAAATTATTGATTTTTAATTAATGTTCATTCTTAAATTACCTGTCTTTTTAATTAAATTGCTAAATTGGAATGCTGGAGCATCCCTAAAGGCCAGTACGTTTTTCCTATGTGTCTTTTACCTTCAGTGTTTTATTCTTAAAGGTAAGTTGTACATCTTTAGAACACCTGTTAGACTTCAGAATGTAACCCAAATTTTTGATAAGCATATGTTTCAGGAAGATGCAGAGGATAATTACTGTGCCAATGGCACTTACAACACTCTAACACACTGCAACAAGGGTTGTTGATCTCCAACCAGCAGCCTGAGAACAGACAGAAAATCATGTGTTTTAACTGACCCTCATATAGATTTATTACTTGACAGAGAAATAACATTTGGGATTATCTGCTTAGATTGTCATATTTTTGGGTAAGAACAAAACAGATTTTGTTACATGAGACAACACTATCCTATGGATAGATATTACCATAACCCAATTATAACAGACACCATCATCCCTTTTTTTTTTACTATCTAGTTTAGAATATACCCAGTTTTAAGTAAAAGCATATACTCTTTACCACTCTCAGGTATGGAGCAGGCTCTGCCACCTGAGCTAACCTTTTAAAAACCTTTCATTGCCTACATACAGTGTGTGAGCCTGAGATGGGTGTTATTTATTTCTGCCACAAATAAACGCAGAATGATCCTCACAGCAATTCTGAGCTGAGTCTGCAAACAGAACCAGATGATGTCAGGAAAGAAGTCTTGCCAGGTATAAGGAAATACTGCAAAAAAGGGGTATTTATGGCATTCTTTAGATATGAAGTGAGAAATATCCTTTAGTATGCTTTAGGAAAAACAGCATCCTTTAGCATGGGTTAAAAACACTGCCTTTTCCTGCAAACCAGGTCTTGCTTCTCATCCATTACTGTTGCAACAGCACTAATGTTACACAATGAATGTGTTAAAAAAACCTAACTTGGATAAAGTCATCACAGTAATATATCTGAAAACAAGCGGGAAAAATAAAACCACTGAAGGCCAAAACATCACAGATTTAAGGGGAGATGGCAGAGGAACTTTCTCCAAAAGCAAGGCTCCCACAAGTTTGCTCTAGCATAGACTACATTTTCCTCTCTTCTGAGCCTTATACCCTGGTTTCTTCCATCATACTGCTCTCCACTTCAGCCCAGTCAGACACTGCTGTAAAGATGGTTCACTCTTGTGATACCAAAGAGGTAAGTTCTCATGAGAGCTCTGCTCCGAAATGTGGGCTTCCCCCCTTGGTCCCCAGGGATCTCCCTGGAGGGTTCCTTTGGTAGCTTTCTCAGTTTTGGTCCAAATTTCATGACCATACAAACCCCAAATTACATTAATTAAAACTTCTACCTGGCATCAGTGGAAAAAAAATCTACATGTCTTGTGCCAGTGGGCTACAAAACTACAAATGCTCTGCTTCTCTCCAAAACAGGATTTTAGTTTTCTGTAGAGAGTTCTTAACCTTAAGGACCATTTCTGTCCATGTGAGTTGCATTTCCCTCCAGAACCTGCACTTTCCCTCTCCATGGCCAGCGTTGCAGCCCACTGGTGATAATTAACCACAGTGGTTTGAGTCCTCTGCTCTTCCCCTTCAACAGCAGCTTGATATCCCATTTCCTCTCATTGGCTTTGCTGCTGAATAGGCAATTTTTCTCCTGTAATTTCTCATTTTTTTTCCCCTGACTCAGCCTGCTGCAGCATCTGAGCAGTCATTTACTAGAGAGTTCTTTACTCCTAAGCTTATTACCTTCCATTTATCTGCATTGAGATGTGCTGCCTATTACAACACAGGTACTCAAAATTAATCCTCCTCATGTATCAGATTAAATTGTTTCTCATTATCTGCTTGACTCTCAATTCAGTACCATTTGTAAAACTAAAACCTACTTTTCTATATTATTAATCAAGACATTTTTTTGTGACAAAAAGCCATTATGTCGCAATCTGAATAATCTAAAACAGTTCAAGTAATATTTCTCCTGCCAGCCAATCTTGAATGTTTCCCTATTTTTCTTTTCCTTCCCTCCTGAAGTCCCTCTCTGTAATCAGCCATTCAAAACATGAATTTAATGCACATTTCCCTAACCTGTATTGTTAGGTTAGGGAAATGTGCATTCTCATTCTCAATGATCAATATTTTACATGATCAGATCAATCACAGCATATGCATCTGCTCCAGGAGACCTGATAAACCAATTTCCTATTGCTTTTTTAAAATGGATTTACAAGGCAATTTCCTTGCTTGGTCATTAGATGAATCAACCTTCCTCTAATCTTATAGATACAAGGTTATTTATTTGAATTTCTTGAGCTTTATTTTGTTGCAGATAGGGGGTATGGCGTTTCAAACTGTGTAATTTTAAAATTTATTGTGAATCGCCTTACAAACTGCCAGTGTTTGAATTCCATTTGAGAACAAATACAGAAATAACCCTTTAGTAAATATGCACATTTCCCTACTTTGATTAATTGCCTTTAATCACACCACTTGAATTAGTTACTCACAATTCACCACACCATTAAATCTGAAATATGTCTCCTCTTTCCCCAACCCTTCCCACCTTCTCACCCTACATAACCCTGATCTAAAGGCAACTCGATTGCTTGGAAGATCTCTCTTCTGGCAGTAGGAGTGACACAAAAGCCAAGTCTTCCTCACGTGCCAGACGAGCAGAGAGATAAGTGCACCAGGACAGCAGGCTTGGAGGAGATAAGAAATTCCTCTTATGGGCAAACCTGCAGGAGATTTCAAGGGCCACAGTATTCTGATAACATTCCCTGTACATATGGTGGTCTGTAATCACAGAGACTATGATTATGACCTTGGAGAGAGGATAATTCTCAAGTTATATGTCAGACAAGACCCGGGTTTGAGAAGCTGTTAGGGGAAAGCCTGATGATACCTTTGCTCTCTGACTCCAGAACTTACAGGAACGTTTTCAGAGGATTAACGTTTTACTCCTGATTCCCATTCCCTCCACTGTATTTATCCACTTCTAAAATGGAGGAGAAGGGAAGGGAGAAATAAAAAATGACACATACTTGAAATTTAATTTAAAAATGGCTTTGTTCCAGAAAAAGAACAGCCTTCGTTTATTCAGTGTCTTAGTTATCAAAAGCACTTCAGCCCAGATTGAAGGGCAGGTCTGTCTGTCTCTAGATACTTCAGCATGGGAGGACTCTCACTGACACACCACCCTTGAGCATTTCCTGGAGCATCCCTTCTGCCAAAAGAACTCTGCAGACAAATAAATGAGTTTGAAATTCTCTGACAACCATTTTCCAAATTTAGGTTCATTAATTAACTGGAAATAACTCCCTACTGGGTTCCAAATGCTTTTTGGAGTAAACTTCATTAAGAAACCAACCCCAAGCCTACATGAGTACTCAGGGGAGCTCTCCAAGGGCACTGCCAGAGCTGGTCCAAAGGCTGCACACCTTCCCAGTGGATGGGGAAGCCAGAGATGTCCCCCCTGCTGTTCCTCTCTTCCCCATGTAATGCTGGTGCACACACTGTCCTCAGACAGATGCTCTACAGCTGTAGCAAACACAGTTGGGGAACTTCCCTTCTACAGAACTCCACAGAAATCAATATTCCATTAACACACCATGCTATTCTATGTATAATTTAATGAAAATATGCTTTTGTTTAAAAATACCAAAACCTAGTCTGCCTAGAAAATACAGTTAAAACATGCACAAGACAGAGGAAATTTAATGGTGAGTGAAGATTACATCAACCCTTTTTTCAGAAAAGTTTTTCTCTTTTGAGAGGAAAACAGACCACCAAGAAGATGGTGCCCCTTGAAGATGAAATGACTTTCAAAGAGATATATTTGAGTGAAACAAAACACTGAGTTTAAGAGTACAGTCTGGAAGAGATCCTGTGGCCTCCATTAATTCAGATGATCTAATGTCACTTCTGCCTTGAGTCAGGCAGCCCACTTGCAATTCAGAAAAGTCTAATCCTCTCAGGCTTGAAATCCATGTAGAAAGAAAACTTACTACTGTGCCTTGTGGGTGGCGTTAGTTCCACGCTTCCTGCTGTATTACTCTTCTACACAGAATGCTGCTCAATGCATACACAATTCATGCATAGAAAGATCTTTTCTCCTTGTTGAATTCCCACCTCCCACTGTTTAATAGGAGACATGAACTTACAGCGCTTATTATGAAGTTGACACTACTCAACACTCTTTACACCTAGTCACAACACCTCTGCATTAATTGTCCTAATCAAGCGATTTTGCCATGAAGAACAATTTGATATACTGTGCAGAGTATCTAATCTGGTCTCTGCATTGACATTTTCCTTCATTCACTGTGAGAAAGAAGAACATTTCCCATTATTCAGCATTAACAGACTTAATATAGAGGCTACAGAAAAAAATCTTAAGACTGTCTTATGCCATTTCATATATTTGTTATTATTAAGGAAGCACAGAGCCCCAAACCACCTGATTTTTATTTGCCCTTAGTGCAGAGGGGACTAAAAGGTGATGTAACATTCTTAAAAGAATAACTTAAGGTCACAGCAAGGCTCCTTCTAACTATCAAAATGTATGAATGACCTAACACAAGTAAGAACCAAGTGTATTACTTTAATGAAATCACTTCCTGAAGGGGACATACACTGTCCTGGGACAACAGCAATTAATGTTGCAGGGTAGCTCACCCAGTCAATAAACTACAAATCTTTTAAAGCTGAAACTATGCCAGTGAGAGTCAGCAAGCACAAGCATCTTCTCTGTGAGGAGAATGTTTTCTGCTGTTTCCTCCTGCTCATTAATCTTTTAACTTCTACTCCACAAACCCAACAATGAAGAAGGAAATAAGACCACTGCAAAACACAGGAATTCCACTGATTTTTGGATTTTTCTACACACTTTAATTTCCTAGCAATTACTTTGGTTATAGTTTGTACTATGTTTTTCATCGATGCCCTTCTCTCTGCCAAACACTGTCACAGTGAACAAACTCTGCAGAGATATGAGCAGAAGAGACTTTACAGAATATCCTTCCCTGAATTTGTTTATATGCCATATAACTTGGGCTTCCTGACTGGATAGGCACATGGAAACATCAAATTTGGCTATCCTTCACCTGTGACATGATCCTTTGTTAGCAGTGAAAGAGACCAAGAGGTTCCACTGGTTTTCATGATTTCAGTCTTCAGGTGGAAGAATTACTTTAGAGAAATTGTGAATTTTTGTCAAGGAAAAGTACATTTTAGTCCAAAGAAAGATATATCTTTGGGTTAAGGGTAATAAGAAGAGTAGAATTCTGCATCAATTATTAATATAATAAATGACACTTAAAAATAACACAGATGGAGTCCTCCTACGCAGAAGCAGCATGAAAAACAGACTGATCAATTCAGCCTACATTGAATGTTATACTTGTATTACACTTCACTTCCTTGCCTTGCAACCAGACCAACAAGTGAAATGGTATCACAGGGTTACCCTGAGAGGACACAACAAGGGATTGAGTTGTGTGAACTGTTAGCTCATTTGTTGTGATGGACAAATTCACAGATTCAAATCCCTGAGTATCTAGAGTTTTACCATATGCAAAGTTCTGATCCATGCCCAAAATACACTTTTCTCCAACTTTCTAAGAATTTTTTCCATCATGTTGGAAAAACTCTCATTTCTTCTCCTAGTTGCAGCATTCTTGTTGAAGAAGACAGATGCCCTGTAAGATATGCTGATATACTTGTCTTCAGAGAAATCTTTACGAGAGAGGGAAGGGTTTAAAACAATTTTGCAAGAAGATTGGGATAATTTCACAACTTGGCCTACAATCTTATTATTACAGAAAATGGACAAGACAGCTTATAGTGAGGAACCTCAACATACCATGAAAGAATTCCACATGGGAAGACCCCAGTAAACACTCCTGCAACTGCTCAGAAGACTTTCACATGGTTACAGAGGAAACACTGGCCTGCTCCCACAGGTTCTTAAGCATTAAACAGGGGTGGTAATGTAGCCAGCCACCCTCTTAGCTACATGTCCCCCAAACTAGGAACTTAGAGGACAGAAGTCCAGGAAGCACAATTAGTAAAAGTGATTGAAAGACTGTGCACATCCCAAAGTCATCTCAAAGCCAGACACCATTTAAGAACAGATTTTAAAGACAGGTTAACAAGTTCCTAACTATTTTTGGATCTCCCAGTATCAAAGCTGGAAAGCAGAGCAGTGAATCCATAAAACTATACAACTAAAAAAAGAAAAAAAAAAACACTTTGAGAAAAAAGGTTGAAAGTATTTTCTTGGTTTGATATAGACCCCAAATGGCAGAAATCATTTTATGAAATGCAAAGCTGATAAGGAAATGTGGCCTCTGTAATTACATGGCACATTTGCACATTCACACCCTGTTTTTGGTGAACCACATTTCTTCTTTTACAAAAAAAAAAATATTTTTGAAAGCAATTCCCTCCTAAGTCTTCAGGGTTCATGTTGCAGATACTATTAAAAGCTGCAGAAGACATATTCCAGATAAGATCTCAGTTTTGCACATATTGATTCCTTCTACACCCCTCTCGCTTGTTTTGGAATGGGCTGCTGGGAAGAAGTGCTATTAGAAGTAGCTGAAGCAGGAAAGTCATTATTACTTGTTCTTTTACAGGACCTTCATTGCAGCTAAACTTAATGGAGTGGCAGAGGATTCCTAGAACATTTGGCAGCACTACATATAAAATCAACCTTGAGTATTTAGTCTCCCAAGAAGTTAGAAAACAGCATTAGGAGCCAGTTCTCAGCCAACACTCGCTCCACTTCTGCAATTCCTCTGATTCACAGCTTCAAGAGCCACTGACTTCAAATGGGGCAATGCCGACTGGGACAAGTTATATTATGCAAAAAATAACAAGTCTTGTTATTACAATGATGGAGAAATCAGATGTCAACTCTCACAAACTCTAACATTGTTGCCAGTAGATTTTTAAAGACCATAAAGAAGCCCTAAACTGTTTGTGAATTTGCTCTGCAAGTCAACTGCAAGAAGCAATCTGTTTTGATCCTTCCCCAGAGTCCCATCCTAAATCAAAGTAGTACAACTGAATCTTTAACTAAAGCTTCCTTTCTAGCAAACCTATAGCCCTAGAAGTCTCTTGAGAAATCTGACGTGTGAGTTTGGGTTTACATTTTTTTTCCATATAAACCTTGATTTATATATTATTAAAAAACATTCCTAAATATTTGTGTCCTTAAAAGTGTTCATCAACTCCAGGGGAGTGAAAGGTGACGAGTGTTTCACTGGGCTCTCCTCCCCAAAGCTCTTCCTGCCTCCCAGACAGAATGTTTTCTCTAGAAATAAAGCGAGATGGACTTCTTAGATCAACAAAAGACTGAGCTCAGATATCCAGTTGGAGGAAAACAGAATGACTTGTGAAACACAGGTTATACAGCCAGATTGCTAGAAATAAAACAGTGAATGAAGGTAGAGAGTTTGGCACCTGAATAAGAAACAGCTCCTGTAAGAGAAGAGAGCTAAATATAGAGCTCCTCTGCAACACCAACTGAAGTCACTGGTGCCTTTCAAAGCTATGTGATGAAATCTTTGGGGATGTATTACAGAACTCAGATGGTAAATTGGCCTGAAGCCAAACACCTCTCTTGCTGCATACATCTCAGGATGAGTGGATTCCAATTTTACCCATAAATAAAAGTCTGGCCAAGGACTTACAAAGAAAAATGTCGGCAAGCATCCATCTCAACATCATTCTGCTGGAAACAAGCTGACTTTAAAAGCTGGCAATAAAACTACTAAAAAAAACCTAACTCCAAACCACACTGCTAAAAAAAACCTGGCAGGAGTGTTGGGGTGGTTTTTTTGTTGGTTTTTCTTTTTTTTTTTACAATGTCCTTTTGAGACATTAGTTTATAAAAGGCACCTTTTCAATTCTGTTGAGGCAGTACAAATTCTGCTATAGGGGAGATTATATTGAGAACAAGTTTTCATAGTGCTACCTTGTGATTTTCCTCAGTCTCTTGGATGAACAATTACACCCATTTTATCATTTGCATGTGCAAATTAAAGAATCTGCCATAAATACACCTGATCAGAAATAAATTGGCAGCATTCTGCAGGTGTCAACACATTCATTAAATATACATAAGGATACAAACAACTACTTCTGTGATTGGAATCCACTCTTTGGGTTATTAAATAATTTCATGCATGTGACAGTATGTACAGAGCTGTGAACATGCAGCTGGAGAAGCAGCTGCTGTGCTTTGTAAGCAGCTGGCTGGTCAGTTCATGGGGTCTGATTTTCACAGACAGAACCACCCACAGAGAATAGACTATGTTTCTCTGGCAATGTTGGCATAATAAAGGTGATGTTACTCAAAACAAAGTTGTAGCTAACTAATCTGCTTTTCTTTGGAGATCTTTTGTCCTCTCTAGGTAACTTTTTCCAGTTTCAGGTTTCCATCCAGAAGGGGCTTCCAACTCCTCTGTAATGCAGTAGCCTTCTAATTGTCAGAGCTCAGGGATCCCTCTCTATTTCAGTTTTGAATCTTATCTACAGTCAACAAGTTCATCCAAAAGCACTCTGCTCACCTGTCCATACCAACACCTTCTTTACCACTCTCCTTGTAGACTTTTCTGCCGCATCATCAGACTCACCTTCTCCCATTTCAGCACTTCCTTCTCGGTACCATGATGCTTTATTTACACTCAGAACGGGCGTCCTGAGCAAAGCACGTGCCTGAGTGTGCCAAAGAACAAGCACGCAAGAGAAAGCTCCACAAAGAAATTGCCATCCTTTAAAACAACCTACTAGGTTTTGGTTAGAAGGTCATCACTATTAAAGAGGAGTCCACGTTAATTCAGGAACCTTCTGGTGACCTGCTTAGTCTTCCCCAAAGGCCTTGAAGGCATCTGGCTCAGCAACCTCACAGGCAAGTGATTTTAAGTAACTTTGTTGTATCTTATTAAGAGGGAAACTATCAAGGGGCAAAGGAATTTTTGAAGCAGAGTATCTGAATTTTAGAGAATATCTAACTTCTGCTTGAGTGGCAATTGCGTATGACAAAGAATATGTTCTTCAGCACCAGCAGGAAAGCTTGTTTTGACTCAGAGCTTCCTTCAACTTAGAAATAACTGGCAGTGCATTTTTTAATATATCCACAACTGTATCACACTGACTGTACATTTCACTAAACACATTACAGTAAATTCTTTTCAGTTAAACCAGTAATTTCCTAAACATGCTCCTTTGTTATTAGTACAAAGACCAGCAAAATTTCTCATCACTTTTACATTTATCTAATTTAACATCCAAGAGATTAAAGAAACCACTTACTTGCATTTGGCAGCTCAAGTCCCATTCAAATTTTTGCTTACTACTGGTTTTACAGTGTATTTAATCTAAATTTATCATAAGAGGGCCAGTCATATGAACTCTCCTGGATTAATGCTGATAGCTCATCGTGTGTGAAGCTTAAACATTTTCTACTAACAATATTTGAGAGACACTGGCAATATTTGATGTCAGCTTTGCCACTTGCCTGAAACAAAGAGAATGATTATACTTACCAGAGATAAGAGCACCTAATAAGCAAAATTTGGTCTTCAACTACTGGCTCAACCTAACTGGAGTTGTAGAGGAAGAGAAAGAGGAGCAGGTACCAATTAAGCAAAGGTGCACAATTGAAATAAACTCTAAATTTTTAACAACTCTTGCAATTAAGTGTTAATTTGGCATCACTTGTTGCAGAAAGGAAAAATCCTAGGACTGTTGTGAGGAAAGGCACATTTAGGGAACAGAATGACAGTCATCAAAAGTGTGATTTATGCTGTTAATGGCTTTTTCAAAAGATGGAAAACTCAGCATTTCATTCACTGCAGTCTCAGATTCTTCTCCTGCTGATGGTCCTCATGGCTGAGCCTTTTTCTGCAGCCCCATCCACCTTCACAACATTGACAACAAAGTCACTAAAGCCTCCAAACTAGTGATGTCCATGAGGGCAGGCAGAAGATATGAGTGCAAATACCCCTATTCCTGAAGTCACCAGCCCACAGTTTACTGGCACTGGAGCCCTCCACGCCCTGAGAAGTCTAAAGACAGTTTATGCTGCATCTTCAATGGAGGCTTAAAGTACCAGCCAGCTGTACAGAGCAAGTTCTGTTCATTTGGGGGTATAGACATTTTTTCAGTCTCTATAGTAAATCTTTCATCCTCTAAGGAAGTTAGGCTCTAGGACTAGCTAAGCTTCTAAGCTTCCCAGAAAGGTTGCAAGAAATACAGCTGAGGAATGAAATGCATCTCTTCCACAAGAGTCAAGGACAAAAAAACCTGAGAGGGGTGTACTGTAACAAGAAGGAAAACCAAGCATAAGGAGAAAGGTTAAGATGTTGTTTACAAAATATTGGTTAAGAAACCCATACCTCCATCAAAGCAATTAAGAGAAAGCAGTGTTGGGCCACTCCATTTGTCTTCTGTGTGGGGCTCTGGCAAAACAATCATAGAGTCATAGAATATGGTGAGTTGGAAGGGACCCATCAGGATCATGGAGTTCAACTCCTGGCACTGTGCACGACATCCCAAGAATCACAGCAAGAAACAGGAGGCTGAGACGTGTATGCAACATTGCACTCAGTCACCACTCTACACCTTTGCTCTTCTGACTTCTCTATGCCAAGGGCCAGAAAAAACAAATTAAAACCTGACTTAATGATTCTGGCAAAAACTCGAAGAGTAGCCACTAGGTTTTTATTCTGTTATAAGAGCTAAATTTGACCAGATAGTGAATAATAGCGAGAACTAACACAGCTGCATCAATAACCTTTCTAGAAGGGACTGCTGTGTAATGTGGAAATGTCAAGCGTGAAAGACAGCTGGTAACTAAAGACTTCTTGTGCATTAAGTTGTATATACTCTTCATTTTTTTCCTTGTTAAATCAACATGCAAGAATTATTTAGCGTGCCTGAAAAACATGGCAGACAGCTTCACATCAGGAGTATCCAAGATGCCTGGAAAAGATTTTCTTTTGTTCCCTCATTTTCTTTACAGCACGGGTTCAGCATTGTGCCCCTGAAGAGGATGTGCAGCCATGTGCTGGACATACTGCAGGTCAGAACCTTTGCAGGTTTATGTGCCTTGTAATCTGTAGGCTTTAACCTAACTCTTTGTAATCTGTCTTTTAGAGAAAAAATAAAAATCTGTCTATCTCACTGTTTTCAAACACATGGTAGAAAGAATCAAACATGCACACTGAGATCAATACCCAGAAAACACCTGTTAATTCTTCCTGAACACCACTGCTTGATAATACACCTTTCTGTCCTGGAGGACAAGAGCTGGCTTAAAAGAAATGTCCAAACATTTTGCCCTGTCCTACAAAATCTGGAGGGTTTTTTTAAGCATATAAGCAAAATCAAAGAACTTGTACATAGCAGGAATATTCTGTATATAGATACAAGTGGGCAAAAAACTGAATATGAAATAGTCTGAGCACTGACTTTTCCCCAAACACTCAGACACTACTGAAAAAGCATTCAATAATTTTACATAAGTGTTCTAAGAAAACTCTGGCCTTTTGCAATCTTTGGTGCCTACTGAGGTCTGGGTAAAGCTTCTTCAGTTTCTTTAGTTTCAGAGGTCAGGACATTTAAAAGAGAACAAAAAGAGAGACAAATGTACTATCACCAGAAGTTAACTGCTTATGCAATCATAAAAGAAAAGTAGCTCACCATCACTGCATACTGTGCTCACCACATATTTGAAGTAAAATGCACTGCTGTGAAAGTTATTCAGCTTTGTTCAGAAAGCATCCCCAGCCCTGACAGAGCAGGATCCAGAACAAGGAGGAGCATCAGAGAAAAAGACAGTGTTGAGGGAACACATGGAGACTGAGTTGGAAGTAAGACTGATTCCTCTCCCTTTCCAGACAATCTGAGATACAAGGAGTCTGCTGGGTGAACCTTGCTGTTTATTGTGGCTTTGCTTTTGTGCACTCAGAGGTAGCAGCTGCTGAAAGCCAAGACTGCTGATGGGATGAAGAGCAGAAAACCCTGAGGTAGATACAAGCTGAGCTAACCCTGGCACTGGAAACCACAGGCAATTTTCTATCTAAGCTCATTATCCCTGAGATGATCAACAGCCCTGAGTGGTGCTGCACTGGGCTGCCCAGGTGTGGGGCAGGGGATCTCTGCCATGTGCTCCCTGCACCATGGAGACTTGTCTAAGTGCTTTTCTAAGGGATTACCTTGGGAAAGGAAACAACTCTTCAGTGATAGCTAAAAAGTTTAACTCCTCCTTGTTTACAGAGCTGTCCTAACCTAGAACAGCATGAAAGATTTGGCATGATCTCAACCCAAAGGCACTTGGTATTTAAATACTACAGACATTACCACTGATAAAGAGTTGTGCAATAATTATGATGGACCATGTAGCTGAATACAGTACAAAGAAAAACCTCCATTATTAATAAAGAACCACATCTTCTTATTTAAAATGAGGACAGATTGAAGAGTGAAGTCTCATGCTTTCTCAGGAGAGTCATGGGATGAAAAAGTAGCAAGACAAAGGCCTTCCTCCATACAAGGAACACTCTTTGTGTGAAGCTCTCAGAGTGTCCTTTAAAGACAAGATGAAAAAAGAATATCAGGGTGACTCATTTGGTCTAAATGTCCTACTTCAGCTATGCTAAGTGCCAGATACTCTCTCAATTTATTTTGAGATTAGAGTAAAATAGCAGAAGGCATAGATAAAAGATCTCCCTCGAAGAGTACACAGGTAAGGTAAGGGATAAAATTTCTTTTTAGGTTACCATGACCTGTTCAGTGTAAGGCCAGCTCCAGCTTGAGATTTAAAAATCATTATCTTGAAATAAAAGTTCTAAAACTGTTCTTAATGCCACTACTTACTTAAATTTCTCTGATGCTACAGAGTGCAAATTTGGCTAACAGTTACATAGCTCACAATTACAGCTGCACCTTTGAATTCTACCACCAAGAAAACAAACCACTTAACTTCCAATCTGTTGCTTGTGGCCAGGTGAGGTGGTAGATAAAAATACTGTGAGGACTCTTTAGTGCCTCCCCTGGTGTCTTTATTACCTACAGACCTGGGACCAGGTACTTGATGACACTGTGAGGACAGACACACAGAAAGGTAGGTCTGCACATGTTGGAAAATATGATCTAATTATCAGCTCCTCTAAAGACAGCTGGGTAAGAAGTGACTGCAAGGTGAGCATCTCTCCATCAGTGCCAGGCACCTGCTGAATTCCCCCTCTGTGAGGTGCTGGCCTGGGCAGCAGCAGCCTGGAAAGAGCAGTGACACTGTTAAGTTTTAAATCCTTCTGTCAGAGAGAGGGTGCTCGGCCTACCTTTATTATTGATATTTTATGATCATGTCCTCCAGCCACATTATTCTAAGATCTTGATCTGACAGACAGACTAAGGTGTGCACACTATTTCCTGGATGGAGATGGGTGTGCATACACAGAGAGAAGGATCTTCCAGCTGTAAACCTTATTTCAGGTCACATTCAGCTGACAGCAAGCACCACAGATTATTGAAAAAGTCCAGGTAGGTAGGAATAACCTGGCAGGTGTATTAGTTAAAAAGCATTAGCAAAACAACACAATAGGATGCAGGAAACATGGCTGTGTATAATAGCCTGATCTCTAAGCCTCTCAGGAGGTAAGTAAAACCCTATGGAAAGCTCTTGCACTGTGTCCTGTGAGGTGGCAGGTACATGTGAATTCAGGAGCAAAAGAGGTTTGTAAGCCTTTGGAAATGTTACTTCCAGTGACTTTCCTTCAAAGCCTCAAGTTCCTTCCTCAATATATCCTCTGTAATCACTGAAGTACCCAGTGACAGAAATGCTATAGCAAGAATTGGAGTCTTCCTGCTCACGACCTTAAACAGAGAACCTTATTCTTTAAAACATGTCCAGCCACCTCAAAAAGAGACGGTTTTTATATGGCAGCACAGAGCAGGATGTGCAAGCACCAAGCACAGAGACAAGTACCTGGTGAAAAGTAACTAAGGTGTGGAAAATAAAAGTAGTAGGGGGTAATAGTTTGGGAAAAAGCTGAGATAGGAGCCTAATAACCTGTCACCACTCATGCATTGCCTGCCAACACTGGCTGCTCCTGTTGTCCTGCCCCCAGTCCCTCACCATGTCACACTCCTGCCACAGCTGGCACTGGGCTCACCCAGGGTTGAGCCTCTCCTTAACTCACATGGTGAGAAAAGAGGGTGTCTGGTGGTGGATCTTGCCAAACTACAGGTCAACACACAAGCACGTGGTGGGAGGGGAGGGGGGGGAGGACTGGAGGCAGCCGGCAGTTCAGCTGGCACAGGCTGCCACTGCTGAAGAGAAAGACAAAAAACTCAGGTTGTATCTCTAAGTCCATGGAATAGTATTGAATTCTCACTCTGCTGTATTTCTGCATGGCTAGAAGTGTCACCTTCCAGAGAGAATACAAGTCCCTAGTGCTCAGCTGGTTCAGTGGGGAATTGTTATTGTTACTCTTTCTGATGAGATGTCCAAATAGTTTTGAGAATCAAGTCATTCACTTCCCTCTTGATAATGGAAAACATTAAATTTCCCTACTGCTTGGGACTTAAGCAGTCCTACTGCTGATGACTTGCATGTTCAATCATGAATCATTTTGGCAGTAAGGACCATATTAACTCCTTATTAAGGGAGTAAGGAAAGAAGAAATCCAACTAAACTCTGTGATGGGGTTCTGATCTCATTTGCAGACAAGCAAATATTGAGTAAATCTTGGATTTTGGTGGAATTACTCTGGATTTGCACTGTCTGAGCCTGAACCCGAGCCAGGCCCAGACTGTGTTCAGGTAAGCTCATTAAATACATCCCAACCCCTTTGACTCTGCTGGGAGCGCTCACATGTTTAAAGTTAATCGCGTGCTTAAAGGCTTTGGAGGATCAGGGCAAGAGGGCTCAGCCACTTACAGGACTGAGCTATTCTGCTTTATGTGCTGAGCATCTGAAGAAAATAAGAGTGTAATTGTCACCACAGCCTCCCAATGCCCTGAAACTGAAGGTTATCAGTTAATCACTCAAGTCAAAGATGGTTTCTCTTAGGGGGAAAAGGCCATTATACTAGTGGCAGCTTCAGACCTTTGACTTTATGTCTCTGTTGCTCTCTTTAGATCATCCTTCACTACAGATATGGTGCCATATCTGCAGCAACTCCATGTGTGTCCAGACAGACAGGATATAGAGCTTTTTTTCATCTAGTATTGGACAAGCCTCAGGCATTGCTCATTGCTGCTTCTTGGACCTGGGAGCAAGGAAAGGTGAAAGCTTCACATTCCCCACAGGAGGACCTGAGAGGTGCAGGAAAAAGCAGAGTCAAGAACAAGGTTTTGCTGAGGCAAAGGGCAATAAGGAAAGCACTGATGCTTGCTATATCATCATTAGGCTGCAGGTCCAACATCAGGCATTAGCAGATTGCCTGCCTTCCCTGGGATGAGCTGCTCAAGGCCAGACAGCTTAGCTACAGCAGGAAAGGGTTAAATACTCCTGCTCAAGAGCAAATGGGATACCAAGTCTTCACTTTTCACCTCTGCTGAAATCAGAAGACACGATGAAAAACATGGAAGCTCATGAAATGCTTCTAAAGAGGATCATGTAACCGAGTAGGAGCCCCTACTAATGCACCAGTGACTTCCCCTCAGATGGCTGCTGGTCCAGGTTAAATCTGAGGCTGAAGACACCACAGTGCAGATGCTGAACCTCCTCACTGGTGTCTCACTGCCAAATGTGCCCAATCTGAATGTCTCGGACACAACCAGAGCAGGTGGCTGTGCCTCTTTCACGTGGCTCATCTCTATTATTCTGCACTGGAACACAAAGTCATTTTTAGTTCTGAACAATATGTAAAGTTTAAAAACCTCTCACAATTCTCCATGATTTCAAATACAGGTTCTCCTCCCCCTTCTTCTTTCTTTTTTCTCCTCTAAAATGCAGAAGTACACATGCATTAACATAATTAAATGAGCGAGCAGGGCTAATAGGACTGATTTGGTCTAGAAGAAAAGGATATAATTAGAGTGCCAAGTAACAGTACTATCTGTGGTGACACGACTCTCAGAGCACCAAAGGGACACTCAGTAGGACAACATAAAGGCTACGAATTTCTACTGGTGACAAAACTGCCTGTGCACATGGAGTAGGTGAAAGAGGCAGCCCCCCACATAATGTGCTCAAACATCCTACCTTTTCCTTGCCCCCAGGACTGGCTCTGCCACTAATCCCATTGCTAGAGATGAAGATAACAAGCCATTGTCAAGGGCAACCACAAAGCTGCTTGTTTCATATTAGCATCCTTAACATTTTCTATCTAATCAGATTTCCTGTTGGTTGAGGAAAGCTGCCTTTCCTCATTACCAGCTGCTATCCCAGATTTCCCTCTCCCCATCCCCAATACGTGTTTTGCCATGCTTTTCTGTTTTTCTGTGTAAAAAGGTTATGTATGCCTGGAGGGAGACTAAATGTTACCAAAAAAAAAGAAAAAAAGAAAAAGGCAAAAAAATCCCACATGAAAACAGAACTATGGGCAAGTGGCCAAGACTCTTGATTGTGTGACTGTGACTAACCAATGGGTGTTTTTAAAAAACATTTCTCATTTTATTTCCTCCCCTGGATGTAATAATACAACTCAAATTAGTTTTCCAGGAGCTGACTTCTTTTTATGTAACCATGTTTTATACAGATAGCAGCAGCTTATGTTTAAACTATTTAAGAGAACAAATAGCTGCAAAATGTACTTCAGATGGCCCTTCTACTGCTAGCAGTGTATTCCTGGCTGGAGGGAAGCTATAAAAACACCCCGTATTTTGCTGCTGCTTAGATGTAATTGTAAACAATGCCCAATGCCCACAGGACTCAGCATCTAGGTAAGGATGTCAGCTCTGCTTGTTTTATTGCATTTGAGAGATCCACGACATTGTAAACTGTAGAATGACTTTGACAAAACAAAGCTGGAATGATGTGGAATAAAGCAGCAGTTCAGCTTTTAACTCAAGTTTCCCACAGCATTAGGAAAGGCAGCATCCCATCTGAACTGCAATCCAGACTGACAGACATCACTCTGCTGGCAATGGGCTCAAATGGAAATTTCCACATTTTGGGAAGATAATATTGTTGTGATTTCCTGTTGTTCTCCTTCTGTTCACTTCTACCACTTGCTACAGTTACTGAACCAAGGACCTTCTATGTGTCCTCCGGGGTGATATCAAATGTACTGACCCTGGATCTATTCTCCTAAGGTGTATTTGAGGCATATGGGTGCTGGGAATAATGGTGATACTGCAAGCAGGCAGGTAGGTGTCAGGAAAAGAACAAGAAACCAAGGCAGGTCAATTTAGGAAACATGGTTCTAATTTTCTCATTTCTGATTTTGCTTTTATAAATCAACCTAAGCTATGAGAAATGAAACAGGCTGAAGATATGAGAAGTGATGGGCCACTAAGCTCAGTTACCACCGTGAGGTGGCATTTAAGTCTTTCAGCAAATACCAGAACATTCCCCAAAGACCCCTACAAAAAGCCTGGAAAATCTTTTACCTGGTATCATCTTACATGCCTAGGGGGTTCAAATCCTGAAGTGATAAATGTGGGTCTCCAAGCATTAACCCTGTATTAAAGAGGTTAAAAGATGCAGAGAAGAAATCCATCATCTAAACAAAAGAGTTAGGCAAGGAGTTGCAAAGTTCAAAACATGCAGGCTTAACTGTTCCCATGTCATTACTCAGCAGATAAAAAGGTACATTTTTATACTCTCTGCAGAGTCTTTCAAGTCTGCAATTTTCCATAAAACTTCCATTGTGACATTTTACTTGGAGAACTTTCCTAATAGCTTCTTAGTTGTCATACTTTCCAATACCTTGAAAAATGTGGAAATTACACCACAGTAACAAGTTTAAACATTTCTTTTCATTCATCCTACCAGCACAATTGAGCCTGCTAACTGCTGGGTTCACACTGGAAGGTATTCTGCTGGGATTTGTTTCAGCCACTCCAGTAACTTCAATGGACTGTTGCAGTGTTTGCATGGAAAGCACAGTTCAGATAATTTCACTCTCAAAATTTTTCAGGCTTCATGCCAACAAACCACTGAGGATGACACACATCAGTCCTTTGGTGGGTCTAACACCACTGCCAGGCAATTCACAGGTGTTGAAGAAAAGGACTAATGCAGCCCAGGCAATTTGAGCTACAAGAGAGGACAAAAGGATTCCTAAACATATATTTTCCCTCTCATGCTAGGAAAAGTATCTTTCACAGAAACACATATAGAAATCACACAACAACAAAAATTGATACCCCTATGAATTCCCATCAACTCAGATAGTTGCAGGACAAACAAATACAGCCACATCTTCTTGTGTCTGTCTAGCAACACGAAATTCCTAGAGGAGAGGAGGAGGGACAAAAGAGGGAAGAGAAATTCATCCTTGTACGCTACAATAAAAGATGACAGGCTTCCCTCTTAGAACTAAACATTTTCACTGAGAACGAATAACAATACCATATGCCATGCAGGAAGGAGTAACACAGCTGTCGTTGGAGACAGACAGCGTGGAGATTTATGGAGAATCTAAGAAGAGCAACTGTTGGCTTCCAGGTGGCAATACGGCAGAACTGGTGCTCCCCAGGTCTTCACTCAGAGCCTGCACCGTGTAAGATTTTCCTGGCAGATCCTGAATTCCTCAACATTGAACCAAACCATGCCTCCAGGAGACTCATGCTCTGGAGAGAAAAGGCCCAGCATACCTCTGCTTTCCTTGTTCCTCTTGAACAGGCCATTAGTGCGTAAATTGTTGATTTATTCACTGAAAATGAGCAGGCTCAGCTAAGAGCTAGTCCTCAGCAGGAATCCAGCTCCCAGGATAAGTTCCACTGAAATAACCATCAGCTTCTGCTGGAGTGACACATTAGCACATGGCAAAAAATGAAATACAGCATGTGAGTCAAAGATGCCAAGTTTAGGGCCCTTCTTTTTACGGATCACATGGAATCTTTCATCAAATATCAGTTGCTCAGCACCTATAGTAGCTCAGTTGTCATCATCTTCCTAGAGGAGCTTGACATGAACAGTTCTGGGCTCATAATTTACTCATGAGCACCACAAACCCTGACAGATGATAGGAAATTCATGACATCTGCTAATCCAGAAGTGTCCTATAGGATTTGCCTTTTCTTCATGTTTATTAAGTTACAAAATCACAACCCCTATCAAGTCAGCCCTAGAACTGAGAGGACAATGAGACTTTTTCAAACCCCAATTTTAATATTCAGTTATATCACCACTGAAACAAAAAAACCTCTTCCCACACCTTACACCAGTGTGTGTGTCAGACTTAGCATTTCTGGTGAGATGAAAAAGAAATACTATTCTAATAAAATAATTTTATTGTAAAAGACTCAAATCTCCCAGACGTGGTGCAAAGAACATTCATGAAAAATCTGGGGTATGTAACAGGAGAAAGCAATTGACTGAACATTTAGGGATAACAGTGACAGCTCAATGACTGATGCCCATCATTACAGAGAGAATAATACAAGTGATTTGTCATAAGAACTCCAACCTGTTCACTCTGCCATTCCTGTAGACTCGACTGTGGCAGAATCCAGCCCTGAATATTTAATCTTAAAACACATCTACCAGCAGTAGCATTATTTGTCTTGGCAGGTACTGAAGCTTATGCAAAAAGTAGAAGGCTTACCACTTGGAATATGAGGCAGTAATGCAAAACACATATGGAACAATAAGAGAAAATATTAAAATAATATAATTTAAGATAGTTTAATCTTATGTACACTAGATGAATGAGAGATACCTCATTAGCAATTTCATATTAGTAAACACAGCACGAGAAGAGACCATACCTTTGCTTTATCTGAAAAGGAAAACATTCTACTTATTTTTTTTCTGCTCTGCATGCATTTCATTTCCCAAAATGCAACCAGGCGTGCATTACATACAAACTTCATCCTGCTTCACCCGTGTACAGCTGCCATGAGCATTCTCTAGCGCTATGCAGAAGCCTTATGGAGTGAAAGGTGTTGGGGACAAGCCGAATCTTAGTCTAAGTGCCATATTTTCAGCAGAGTGCAGCTTCAGAAATGTTACTGGAAAGAACCAACTAGGAATTGATGCCATTTTAAGTAGCAAGCAGCTTTTGGCAGCCAAAGAAAAGGGCAGTGTGTAAGGATGAGAGAGCTGAAACAAACAAACTTTATTTAAGAAAAAGCAGCGTCATTTCTCTTCTAGAACGATACCGTACGTGGTTTATACTACAGTGTCCCGTGATAGCTGACTCAGACACTAACAGGCAAGCAAAGGGGACATGGAGTGCATCACGCTTCCTGCGTCAGCGGCACTGCACTGACACAGGCTGGAAAACACACAGCACGCTCTCGGGACATACATGGAAAGGAAAATAAAATAGAAACAAACAGAACATGGATCCATAGTGCCACAAACCTTCCGGCTCTGTGTTCTCTTTGAGGTGCACTTGCTTCAGTGGGCAGCAGAAGATTTCGTGACACTTAGCACGAAAAGGGGACTCTTTTTTCTTTAATTCCGCAGATTGGATCGAATCTTGCCGTAACATAATGTACTCCTGTGTGCCAGGGGGAGCGTCATCCATAACTGTGGTCACCACATAACAAAATGAACTCAAGTTAGAGCTTGAGGAAAGCAATCTAGGGAATCAAATCAACTACATAATGTCAGGGTGGGGGAAAGAAAGGAGGGAAAGAAAGGTTTATAGGAAGGAAAACAAACCTTAAAGTATCTTGGTCATGGTGGTAGAAGGGTGGGAAGGAACATTTACTTTTATAATCAATGCTTCTCATAAACATCAACACTTTATACTGTTTCATGCAGCTTTAATAAATAGAATAACACCCTGCTCCAAAAAGCAACAAAGTTCCCTCCTATGTCTTTGCTTTATTCTCCTTTAGTACCTGTATCTATTCTGCATGCAGATTAAAAAAACAAACAAACCAAGCATGCTTTTACGGCTGAGCCATAGGCAATGTCTACATTAACATCAGTGAGTAATCGTTCCACATCTGCAGGTAATGCAGCATCAGTGTATCTATTCCCCAAAGTACAAGAAACGTGCCTTTATCAGGACACATAATTACACGCAGTTTCTTAGAGTAAGGATGATAATCCAATGACATTTGACTTGATCATCATTTTCAACGGATAGAAGAATAAATGTACGAAGAGAAAGCACATTAATCCTTTTGATGGTTTTCTTGTAAAACAGCAAGTAATTTTTAAAGTTGATCTTATAAATCAATAGTGCCATTAATAACATAAATGATATGCAGTCTAAAATGTTTTCTGAATGAGGTCAGACTATTAAATGGCAAAAAGATAAAATATATAGCGTACAGAAAGCTCCAGCTACCTCAAAGTATTACATTACCAGAAAGAATTGAAACACTTTTCCACTATCTAAAAAATGAAGCCTTAATAACAGAGATAGTGAGATTCCTCAGCTCACAGCTTTAAGGCACAGATCATCTCACAAGAACAAAAATTAAACGCTTTTTCAAAAGACAGTCTTTAACCACCACTAGTTATTTATAGCATGATGCAGAGATATAAAACCACAGCCAAACCCAAGACCTATGCAAAAAAAAAAAAAAAGCCAAGAATTAGGAAAATAAAAATCCAATAATAAGGAAAGTAACTACTAATAGGTTCACAGATGCACTAGCATGCATTAAGTAAGCTTATGTGGTTCTCAAAGTGTTGGCCATTAATTCTAACAATCTAACTGCTTCCTAAATATCTGCCAAGGTATAACCATTTTAAAAACCTGCCACATTTAAACATGGATCCCCTCGAACAAATATCAGCCTCTTGCATTTTCATGCACTTGATTTTTTCTCTAGTAAGAGTCATATCTAGATGAAAAACTCAACAGTCTTTCTATTCAGAGTGAGCAGTCACCTTCTTTCAAGACCTCATTAATCCACTGGAGAAATTTGGTGCCTTGGCTGTTTTTGTTTCATTAGACTGCATGCAGCACCAGTAATAAACACTAATAATCTATACAAGATGTCATTAAAAGGGATGCATGGGCTAATAGGAAAGCACAACTGGTTCAAAAAAGAGCAGCAGGCCAATGGAGCACAAGGTCTGTGTTGCCATATAATTACATCCTTAACAATACCAGTTTTACTTTGGTTTATGGGAAGGGTATGGATGTGCTCATGAAACGTACTGACAGCCTTGAGACTGAGGGGCAATGGCTGGGAGTGATTACTAAGAGTCAACATCCAAGACCAACAAGCCCTGATGGGTCGCTCCTCCAAAAAGCCACCAGGAGAGAAGGTGACCACCCAAAAGGTATGGCATAGGGACATGCCAAACAAGAGCTGTTTGGCACTGAGCTGTGATTTATTTGCTTCTTTAAGCTCAGATCATGCAGCATCTGCAAACCAACTCCACAGACTGATTCCATTCATCAAGTATTTGACAAATAACTGCTTGACATCACTAGGGAGGCCCACCCCTATCTCAGACAAGTTCACTAAGACAGGTAGAATAGGCACAACTGGTCCTTCACCAGTCACCTACATGCTCATATCACCACGTGCACACAGATTTATTTAAATACCACAACGAGACCCACACCTTCTATCAGTGAAGAACATGGCAAACATTGTAGTACTAGACCCAAGGACAGCAGGTGTAAATGAGTCTTGGTTTTGAGGGCCACCGTAGCACTGACATCTGGAGCAAACCCCAGGAACCACAGCAATAATGAAGCCTTAATGCTGGAATGATGTATGGATAACTTAATTGATGTCAATGTTCTGAAGGAACAGCTAAAACCTTTTCTTAACATGATTAATGGCCTCAAGTCAGGCTGAGAATTTATTACAAAACGAGGAACACCCCCTGACCCCAGTGCGTCCTTTTCCCTGCTATGATGACAGCCAGACACTCTCGTGGAGCCACTGAAATCACAGCTGCAGGACCTCAATTACAAGCCCCAAGAACCAATCCACAGGCAAATTTCAACTACACAGAATCTAAAGTAAAAAACTTTAAAATCTTGAGGATGTCCATTTCTGATGACTAAAAATAATCAGTGCACAACCGTGAAAGTATCATTATTAAATAACTGAACAAACACTTTAGAAAAGGGAGAAATATCCTCAGGAATCTGCTATGACTTTGTTAATGGTATAAACCCAAAATTTATAAAAGAATCACATATACATCACAGTAGGAGAGAAAACATAAATTTTAGGGAAGTAACAGAAATCCAAAGCAGTATTTACATGCTGTGCTATGTGGAGCAGAGGACATTGTTTGTACTTAACTGCTCCCTCCATTGCAGACTCTAATTGCAGGACCTATGATATGCTCTGTGTAATGCACAAATACACCAGTCAGCTTCAAATCAGCTAATCTGGGTGGTAATCACAAGCCAGCACCAAGCTCAAAATGGGAGCAGAAGACCCATGAGAAGCCTGGCAGGTGCTCAACTTCACTCCATCATGTGGATGATGTCCTCGAGAGCAGTTAGGAGAAACCTTTACTGAGGCACATCTACATTTCCTTGACCACCTTCCTGAAGGCAGATGTGTAACCATCGTGCCAGCCTCCAGTCTTCAACTACATCTCTGTTGTTGTATTTCAGCAGCTAATTATTTTTTTTTCCGTTTCATCCTAATGTACTCAAATCCTCATGGGTAGAACACCTCAGTGCTCTACATTCCCATCTTCCCATGAATAAAACAGGGACAAGACTGTCATGGACACAGGTCATCGACATACAGCTAAAGAACTTGTATGTTCGCAGATGGAAGATCATAAATAAACACTTCACAGCTTAAAAAAAACACAACTTTTTTCTTCCCCCCCTCACAATTTGATGGAGACCAAACCCACAGCAAGTATGTATGTTTAGCAGTAAGTATAAAATAGCTACAGTATCTATTATGTTTTCTACATCAAAACATTCTCCTTGCTAAATATCATCCTGTAGCATATTCTTTAAATATCACCCTGTAGCATATTCTTTCTTTTAAATAAAATAATAATAATTACATTAATGAAAACCTGCTGTCAACAAGCCAGTGGGAAAAAAATTCCTTCTTCCTATGAGCTTTATTGAGAGAAAGTGATCTTTAGGATGACTGCCAGCACCAGGATGTTTTTTGAGATAAATTCAAACACATTTACTTTATATAAACACACCAGCTGAACAATCCACTGGCTTGTGTCTTTCTTTTATGTTCAACTGCATTTCAGTCCCATCTAGAATTGCCAAAAACCATAACATCAACCTTGTCCATAGGCCTTGGCTCAGGTTCCAACCGAATAATTTTCAATGTAATTCAAAGTTTAATAAAACTGTAAAGAAACATCTTTCCCCCTCAGTTTTACATGGACAGGCTTCAGCTCTGTTAACTAAAGGCTGTAGGAACCACAGAGTAAATAAAATCCAGGCAACACAAATCCTCATGTTTCTGTTAACTGTTGTTCTTGTATGTACGACACTATTTAACACAAAAAATATACTTCCATAAATCCATTCCCTCCTTGACTGAACATTGCAGGTTATTACCTGAAAGGTGAATTTCCTTCCTCCTTCGGTTCCCTAACTTTTTCTAGTCTGGTTAGTTTTACATGCTGTGAGCCCCAGGATACTTATACTTGCAATAAGTCAGTTTTCCTGGAATTTTGGAAGGACTGAAGTCGTGGCTCTACACTAGAGCTTCAAGCCATGGAGAGCACTAGAGTGCCTCTTAAATCCTGCATACATAAAGTGAAGAAAGTCCCTTTCCTCTGGCACAAAGGAGCAAGTTGCAAAAAAAAAAAAAAAATCCCCCAAAATTACTCTTTTTGGAAAAATTGGAGCAGCAGCACAAGCCTCCCCACTGCTGCCTGCCTGGCTGTGCTAGGACACAGAACAGCGATGGTCACTGAGCACCTCCTTCATTCCCTGCCTCCTCCATACACAGAAAGGAAAGAAAGGTCATAAGTGAGGTTACCCAGGCCCCTGAGGCTGTTTAGAGTTATGTAGTAAATATTTTTTTTTTCCTTTTAGGGGAAAACATTGGGCTATCAAGTTGCTTTCATCTCCTTACAGGAACAAAACTAAAAAATCTCTCCAAAATAACTTGCTTCAAGAGACTGCCCAGGACAGGGAAGGGTGGGAAAGTGAGGTATTTTTCTGTAATAACATTTTCCCAGTTGTGACAGTTGATGAAAAGCTCTCCAGAATACATGCAATAACAATTCCCTTTGCTTCTTTTCATCACTGCTTTGTTTCCCCCCTAATTTATCCCAGTTCAGGTGTGATTTCTTTGTTAGCCACCTGAACAACATAATAAACTCAGGGCACAAAAATACATACAAGCTAATTAAAAAAAATTAATTCTATTCTGGGACTGTAATACACTCAAAACCTCTTAATGACTACACAGTCTATCTGTACCATTAGCTATCCAGCTTTGCCAAAACCTTGATGAAGTATTCTTACCAAACAGCCCTGGCACTTCTGCATCACTCAGAAGTCTTATTTTCAGCTTGCAGCTGTGTGCTCACAACTTAGAAGTCTGGTTGACTCTGACTTGCAGTTTTCACAATGAAGACAGATATCACATGAAGTACAAGCAGCCAAGTCTCTAATTTTTATTCAGAGTAAGCCATTTTTGGAATCCCTCCTTTTGCACCACTCTTTTTTTCCCCAGTATAACACCAAAATCAGGCACCACACCAGAAACTCACCAGCTCATTCCAAACTAAAAAAAACCAACAAACAGTAAAAATACCTTGTGAAGACACAACTTTCCTTAGATGATATTTCAAAATTAAAACTTGGCTCAAAATGAACTCTCACTACCCCTGGAGGCTTCTGCTTGATGGGGTCCGTGACAGAGGACAGCGACAGCCCAGCTCCTTCACTCCTCTCACACGGAAGCACCGCCTGGTCTTTTGTTCTCAAACCGATACTATAAATTTCCTCTATGGCAACTATTTCTCTGTGCTTATTTTTCAACTGATATTAAAAGGACAGTTTTACTGCATAAAAAAATAGAGCATAAATTTTGAGATTGGCAGTAGCTGTCTCTAAGAGCTCAGATACTCGGGGAAGCTAAATCCTTGCTCAACAGAGGGCTTTTACTACTTGAACTAATGATTTTTCAAACTGCTGATCTAAATTAGACTGCAGTTGGTTATTAGAAGTTGAGGCTTTTGGGATTGAACAGTGTATGGTCCAAGAGCTCTCTTCTATGCCTGGTGGGAAAGGCAGGGTAACTTCCTATTTATGGCATAAATGTCACGGGAATATTTAAAATTCACCACTGACGTCCAAATAATACCCCTTATGGTAAAACCAACATCACAACTTCTGCTGGGATTTCTGTGTAAGGCAGAGATTCCCAAACACCTATATGGGCAGCTGCAGCCCAGAGCCCAGCAGTTACCCAGCCCCTGGGAAAGATTCTCCATCCCACATCAAATACAGGGTTTGTTGGTTGTTACCCCAGCAGCAGTCACAGCCAGCCATGCTACAGCTTGAGCTTTGCCCAAACATCCCCAAACTGCTACCAAGGCTGCAACACAAGCACCCCCAAAGATTTCTGTCAAATCCTAAACCTACTTGGGGCCCTCATTCCTAGGTGGAAATGAAGCAGTGAACAGAAATCCCCTCTTCAAAAGTCTGTGGGAGCAGATGGAATGCTGCAGTCCTACTCCCAGGGCTTGGTCAAGCACAAGTAAAGCAGGACGTTCAATATGGGCCATCAAGTGCAACACCTTCACTGCCAATAAAGTAGGAACAAACTTCACTGAAATCTCTTGCAGTTCACACACAGGTGGATTTCTCCTCTCCAAGACAGCACTCCTCCCTGCTTTAGATGGATTGCTCATAATTATTTCACAGTCCCTTCCAATACAGTCAATGAAATCCTTATTAGAGAACCAGGAATAAAGTGATCCAAAATGATATGGTTAACACCTACTTTAGGCAAAACATTTCATGCTGAATTAATTCTTCAGGTTTGCACAGCCCCACCTTCACTCTCACATCAATGAATTTCCCCCATGGTTTTAGATAGTGATTTATTTTCTGATTTGAAACTACTTTCCATCATGAAATATTTTCATTTTTTAAACAAGCAACTGTTGTCTTATGATCAAAATTGAAAGCTGACAGCTCTTTCAAACATGTTTCTTTCAATATATGTAGGAATTTTGAAACTTTTTGATCTGCTGAAAAATTCTGAAATATGCTCTCTTTGGGTCAGCCACACAGAATATTTTTTTCAGATCTTCCAAAAATATTTGCACAGAACACTCCCCCTTGACCTAAAAGAGTAATTGGATTAACTGCTAGCAGTAATAGGCTGTTATCCTCTAAAAAGGCTAGCCAAGATAAGGCTGCATTTAGATCTTTGTGCATAATAAAGACAATGACATCCAACATCAAAAATTTGTTGATAAATGCTGCTAAGAATGTATCTCCTCTTTCCCCGGTGGAAATGGTACTAACATTTCTGCACAGAGCCTTACTTCCTAGCTATTCCAGGCACCCTTCTACTGCCAAACAGCCTTTGATTCACTCTAATCTGGCCATTTTTCAGTGATGCAGCTGCCTGTAACTGTGACCTTACTGTGCCCACATGCAATGAAGGGAACAGAAGGCACAATGTGAAAACCAGACCCGCTTCTTAGGAGATCTGCTGTCTTCCTGGGCTCTGAGTTACAGATCTGAAGAGAAAGCTTCCTACCCTGGTACAGCCCTCAGATTGATTGATATTTATTGATTACTTACTGATTTTTTTTAGGTAGGCAGCAATGAAGTTGCAACAAGAAATCCAAGGGCAATCAAGAGAGACTTCAGGGCTGTGGGATGACTGGTTAAGGGATTAGGAGCACAAGTAGTGTTCTCCACTATCCCTCCAGTTGCAGGGAATAATGAGGGTAGAAACAGGAAAAGCCAGCATATCAATACTTTGCTCCAAGCCTGGTGTCAGCAGCAGAATGTTGTGTCAGTGGAGGTTTAGGTTAGACATTAGGAAAAATTTCTTTGCCAAAAGGGTTGTCAGGCATTGGAATCAGCTGCCCAGTGAGGAGGTTCAATCACCATCCCTGGAGGGATGTAAAAGATCTGTAGAAGTGGCACCTGGGGACATGGTTTAGTGGTGAACATGGCAGTGCTGGGTTCATGGTTGGGCTTGATGATCTTAGGGGTCTTTTCCTACCTAAACCATTCTGTGATTCTAAGAGCTTGGTTTGGGAGAACTGCAGTTTCCTCTCCCAGTGCTGCTAGGCAGTGCTGTCAGCCTTCTGCATCTGAGCTGTGATAAAGAGCTCATCAAGGGTAAGTAATAGCCACAATTGACTCTCCATTGTGCAGACCCACCACCTTTCCCTTTCCAGCCATCAGAATCTGTGGGTTTGCTATGCAAAACATGTGCCCACACTTATTTAAACTCTGCAGCTCAGTTCACTGTTTTGCTGTGCTTGCCTCTGAATGAATGAATATTGCTTCCCTGCCTGTTCCAAGTGGTTTCCTGCTTTTCCCATCTGCCAAAATAAATGCAAGCTGGCTGCTTTCCAAACAGGTGGGTTGATCCATGCACCACAGCAGACAAGACAGTAATTTACAGTGTACTATTCTTCTCTCTAGAGTGTGCATATAAGGAGCAACAGGTACACAGAGCAGCTTACAGCAGAGCTGGGAGCACACCAGAGGGTTATTGGGGACCCTTCATGAGAAGCAGGGCCTGGATCAAGGGAGGATACTGAAACAGCAGGACCTGCTTGTCCAGCTTCAGAAGCTAAGCCATCCAAGTTGCACAGCCACCGAAGACGTTGGCTCTTCGGATCAAGTTGTGGCTGCCACCTAACGCACCAGCCCACAGCTTGTGGATCAAACATTCCTCTTTTCTGCTCCAACAGCACAAGGAAGGAAGCCTTGTGGAATACAGGAGATGGACAGCAACTCTGGATGGAAATAGGAGTTTGCTCAAACCCCTTACTCACCCCGTCTATCACAAAACCCACACTGACCAGCTCACAGCAGTGTTACACACTGCACAACACTGAATTTATGGTCTCCACTGACAAAGTTTGGGAGGAAAAGCAAGGAATGTTGCTGTTTCTAAGAGAATATCCTTGCAGTGTGATGAAAATCAGGCATGCAGAGGAGAAAATGCCAAGAGAACTGCTAGAAAGGTCCAAGGACGAGTGGGAAACTAACAATTCAGAGAGCTTTGGAGAGCTATAGTTTGCTGCTTATGAAATATTAGAATGTTCTTGTGCATTGTAACTTTAATAAGAATTTAATTATTAATGTAGCCCTATTTGGAGCTAGGAGAAAGTTTCAAATGATAAGGGAAGTCAAGAGAAGTGAGAATGCCTGTACTTTTTTGTTGCTATTTATGCAGCAGCTATTTACAATAGCTGGGCTACAAAAGGAGACATAACTTCCCTAGTGTTGGGGGGAAAAAACAAAACAACAAAAAAAAAATCACAAAGAAAGAACTAAAAAAAAATCAGAATCCTCTTGGAAGAGAAAAACAAGGAAGAGTGGCCTGAAAAAGGCAACAAAATAATCAAGCAATCGACTGCATCCTTCCTGGAAATCTGAAAGGATCAGCCATACCTCTTGGGAGCAGGAGATGAGCAGCAGTACAATAGTTTATGAGTCTGCCTCAGAGATTCACCACTGCTGCAGCTCCTGGGCATTTCACTTGGAAGAAGCAGCCAAGAACAGAAGCACCATTCATGAAAGGGTAGGTGACACCTCCCAATGATTTGCCTCATTTACTAAGGATTAACAAAAGGAAGGACGAAAGAAATTGAGTGTTTTAAAATTCAAACTCATTACAGAAAGAGCTGCTCTGAGAAACGGCCTCAGAGGAGATATTTCAAAACAAAGCACAGAAAACTAATCAGCGGGAGCAAAAATCCTCAGTGTGCCATGGAGAGGTGCACAGTGTGTTCTCACAGCCCTAGGAAGCAGCAGAACCCTGTACACTGCTCCAAATCAGCACCCCTGCCCAAAGAGGCACAAGCTGGGTACACAGCTGTCAGACGAACAGCAGAAAAATCCTTTCAGAAAAGATAAAACAACAAATCTAATTTAACCTGAAATATTCCTCTCCATTTTAAGGGTGGAAGTTATTTGCAACAGGTTAAAGGCTTATACAGACAGGGTCACTATACGCAAACACACATGTACACAAAACATTTTTAAAACAGTCAAATGAAAGGCTGCAATATTTTCTCATATTCTTTTCTTGGGCTGAAGCTGTAGTTAAATTCACCTCCATCCACAAATGATCTTACACAAATCACCTGTTGAAAACCCCCAGCATTTTCTCAGCAAGCTCCAGCACCCTTGAAAATACTACTCAACTGTAGCCTCAATGAAGTCATTGACACAACCAAGAGACCTCTGCCTATACAGCCACTTCTATTCGCCACTGTGTTACCTACTGCAGAAGCCACTGCTGGAGCAGCTTTCCTCAGCCCAGTTACCAACACCGTGACTGAATAATTCACATCAAATAATCTGATAATTAGTCATCTTTTTCCCCCCATCTGGCCCATGAAGTGTTAAGTCATTATATCTACTTGAACAGCCTATCAATGGAGGATGATGTGCAACAACACTCACAATACTGCATTTCTGCTCTCCTGAAACAAAAGGTCTGCATTTCAGAAGCCTTCACTTGACACAGGTTTAGAAATTGGATTTGAAGATATTTTTCCCCTCTCTGCACTTCCCTAAAGCCTTTCAGACACGACACAAATCCATGTGCAATTACACAATGTACCTACAACACGCTGCATATACACAGAGGGGTTTCACTTTTCACTGTTAATCAATTTAATCAGCACTGAACCACATTAGCAGAAGATTAAACTACTTGTTTTTCTGTTACTGTCCACCTTAATGACCACGCTTGTAGAGCCCAGCTACAGGTTCTGTATACAGAGATCTTTCTCAACTACCCAACAACTTTCTTTTGCACGCTATTGTGGTACTTCCACATATTGGGCAGCATATCTGCCACATAATAGAGGCCTAACTGCACCAGAATTGTAAAAATTTTCACACAGTATGACTTTAAGTTATGTTATTATTTTACTTAAAGCAGTAGCTTTCAGTTCATTGAGACAGCTGCTGCACCATATGACAGACAAGATGAGAGAGGTGATCAGCGCTGGGTCACAGACTGCAGGAAGGATTTCACCACCTTGCTGTGAACAGCAAATGTGCAGTGACTTGGCTAAAGACACCAACCTGACGGATCAGGGAGCATATGAGGAGGACTTTCACTGCCCATTTATTAGCTTGAACAGACAGAAGCTCGCAGCAGAAATTGGAGCAAACTTCACCTCAGCAAGCATGAAGCTACCAGCTAGCTCCTCCCTCCCCAAGTGGACTCTGCAGGGACACGTTCTGGCAGCTCTCTTCTCCCTGCCCTGCCCATGGGTGGTGGATGAGCAGGACCTTCTTGGTTCCAAACAGAGAAGCCAACCTCCCCTAACTACACACAGACTGATAGTGGTACCAAGACAGGCTGTGTAAGCACAACAAGATTTCTTTGTTCCTCTCACTGTTTCATGCTGCCTTTGCTCAGACAGGAGCACCGATGCTGCACAGTGGCTTAATGCACTGAGCAGGTGTGCAAGCAGTGAGGGAAGATAAACTACAGAATCTGCCACGGGTGTAGCTTAGAGCACAATCACAGTGATATCTGTGTGTGGATGGAGAGGGCTGTGCACACTCCCGGAACAAAAAACGCACTGGCACAGCAAACCTGATCCAAAAGGAATTTCGATGCTATGTGTTTGCATACTAGCAAAAAAGAGTTAAAACCCAAGAGGTACTGTGCTTAAGCCAAACCAAAAATAACTCAGATCAGTGACTCTGGCCCAGCAGATCACTGATCTGCTCAAAACAGCCCAGCCAAGGCCAATGTGTCGCGCAGTTGTTCACAACTGAGTGACACGTTGTCACCAATGGGAAGGGCACAGTGACAAGGTCGTAATAAAGAAATAAAATTTAGATCTTTTACAAACCAACGCACATTTCCACACGACTTAGCATGAAATTCAGATGTTTCTACTGGTGATCTCCATGCCTGGGTGGCTGTTGCTTCCTGAGCTTGCACAGCTCCCACCCCCTGCCAGCCATGGGAGATGGTTCTGCACCGGGAACTTCTACGATGCACATACACATGCATACATAAATGCTCAAGCTGCAATGCACTATTTGGAATCAACTTTTCCAGAAATCAAAAGGCAAAATGATCAAATATGGCTGTTCTGCCAAAGCAGAAATAACAGTGGAGTTTATTGCCTTTGTGTATTTTTATACCACATTGCATAATACGCTCGCATTGATGTTCAGCACCGTAAATGACATAAAAAACAACCCAAGGCAGCAAGCACAGGAGAGCTCTAAGAAAAAAATCATCACATTCCACATTCCAGTGCACGAAGTATATGCTGCAGTGCTCTAGCTTACAACAGTCTATCAAAGTTAGCAAAGACAAATGTGTACCTTAGAAAAAAAGACATTGTTTCAACACTGAGCTATAAATTAGCTTCTAGTGTTTAGGATGTAGGAACTGGTCTTTATTGTAGTAGAAGAAAAAGCCACTCTTTTCAAACTAAGGACATGGCATACTGAATATTGAAGTCGGGAAGCTGCCTCTGGGGATACCACACTCCCTTTTTTACTGCTTTGAAATCATCCATATTAGAGACAAGTCACTATTTGTATCACTACTGTATTTATGCCTACTGGGCCTTTACATAACTCAAAATAAATTAAAACATTTATTCTGGAAGTTGATTCAAAAACTTTAAAACATGGGAAAGACTGTGCTGCTGTAAATGTCTGGAACTTGTGAATTCAAACCAGCTCCAGCTGAACAAAAAAAAAAAAGATCAAGAAAAGCTCCAGAGCAATTTGCAGCTGCTGAATATTTGACCCTTACAACTGTCAAAACAAGTGCTCCAGTACACAGGGCCTGCAAACCCTCATTACTGAGCACTGAGCTGCTTTGGACAGTTCAATTTTGCAAACCGTGTTCTCAGCAGTATTTGCACAGTTCCTAATCACCAGTAGCAGGAGTCCTTCACTGCTTCTTGCCCTGTATGCCACACAAGCAGCTACAGTATTTTTAATATTAGCCCCCACAACTCCACTTGCATCTTAAGTGACTGCTGGAGAATGCAAAATTAATGTTTAAAGGCTTCTCAAAGAATTCTTTTAAGAAATGAGGTCTTTGCGGGTTGCAAAGAAACCCACCTTTCCTCTTACTTTTAAATTTACTAATCTGTAACTTCCATGCTACCAATGTACTCTGCTCCTGAACTGAAATTCTAAAGAGCATTTTGCAAAATTTTATTACCATTTTAGTCCACCTTTATCTATTAATTTCACACCAGATACATAACTGACACAGGCTAATGTGCTCGTTGTTGCATGCACCTGATTGGCAACACACTACAGAGAAAGGGAGAAAGGCTGCAGATGACAGACATGCTATCCCACTCCCCAACAGGTCCTACCTGTCTTAGTCTTTTGGGATCAAATCCACGTGAAGCCCTCTCTGGATGGAAGAAAACAGTGACTGTGAGCTGCTTCTCCTTGTCCTGAACTGTCATGTAGATGTGGGATTGCGGATGTCCTGCCTGCCTGTGGATCTCCAGGCTACTAAACACAATGATCAGAGATGACTCACTGTCACTCTCACATACATTAAATGGTTCTGTCAATTTTCTGACCTGAATTATTGCTGTAATTGTTGTGTCTCACAGCTGAGGAGCTGACACTAGGGTTGACTCAACCACTGGAGAGCTCCCGCAGCCGTGCTGGGTCATGCTGCTCATGTCACTGGGGCTCAGACCTTGCCCTTACCCAGCAGAAGTCATTCTCTCCCACCAGGTAAGACAACAAAAGAGAGTTTCCCTTGGCCATATCTGACAATTAAACGCTGAAGTTTCTCTCCAGGAACGTTTTGCGTATCATATATTAATAGAGTCTGACTAAGAGCTTTAACTTCACATCATGTCTAGACAAAGTGTCCCACTGTGGGTAGTAGCCTGGAAGGGCACTTTAAACAGCTGTGGGTGAACAAAACAAACTGTGTGGAGAACTGACAGGTTGTATGTACACTGCATCTCATTTACTTATACTCCAAAAAGTGAAAACAACAGGAATTTGACTGAAGTTTTAGGCAGAAATAGGCCAATCCCCCAGGCTGGCCAGAAAACCAGGGACAACCCATGTTTTCCCAAAGTTGGACATCAGGAAGAATTTCTTCACTGAAAGGGTGGTCAGGTATTGGAACAGGTCACCCAGGGAGGGGGTGGAATCACAGTCCCTGGAGGTGTTCAAGGAAAGATCGGATGTGGCACTCAGTCCTCTGGTCTAGTTGACAAGGTGGTGATTAGTCAAAGGTCAGACTCCATGATCTTGGAGGTCTTTTCCAACCTTATTGATTCTATGATTGTATGAGAAGTTGTAGATGCCTCATATCTGGAAGTGTTCAAGGCCAGGATGAACAGGGCATTGAGCAACCTGGTCTAGTGGAAGGTGTCCCTGCCTATGGAAGGGTGTTGGAACTAAAGGATCTTTAAGGACTCTTTCAACCCAAATCACTCTATGATTCTATGTCCATCTCTCAACCACCTAGAACAAATTAAACAGTCAGAAGACAAGAAGTGAAATAGCTGAAAGTTCTACATTAGCTTTTTGAGGGCAAAAATGTAAACAGGCTCTCTCAAGTCCAGGTGCACTCAGCAGTGTCCATCTATGCCCTGGCTGCACTCTGACAATACAATTCCCCTCAAGCATTCACCTCCGTGTAGGAAAGTGACAGTCAACACACAGGACAAAAGCACCACAGTTGCAAAACCACAATAAAACTGATGCTGTAAACAAAGAATGCATGGTAAACTATTTATACCCCACTAGAGAGTCTCTACCAGTTCTCAGCAACTTCAAGTGTTTGCTTGCCCTTGCCACTTACTTGTTAGTGAACACTGCATCTAGATGTAAAACTGCATCACTGCTTCCTTTCATTTAAATGATCTGCCTAAATTGAAAGCATTTAACTCCCTTTCAGTGTCTTTTATTATGCTTTAACACGCTGTTGTGTGATTACAGCGTTAAATATTTACTTGACATTATCTTGCATCTGGCAAATGTATTCTGATACTTCCAAGCAAGTCCCATGCAGGATTAAGTTATCCACTGGTCTTTGCACAGTTGTGATGGATCCCATTTATTTTACCACTGCAATTCTCTCTGAAACATGTCTGCAAAGTCTAATGAGTTTTCCAACAATTCCGTTATGACAGATGAGATTTGCAGAAACCAGACTAATTTCTAAGTTTCTATAGAAGTTAAGACTTTTTCTGCCTCCATTAGGCTTTCTCAGTTTCTATGCTATTCAGACCCATACAAAGGCTGGCTGTTACTCTGTTGGTGCTGTCAATTTGTAGGCACCTTCTCAGTTTATTCTCTTTCTTATTGTTAATTAACTATTTCATATTGCAAATTCCCATTTTTAAAGATAAGGTGCCGTTGTCACAATAGTCCTGTAAATAAATTATTATAACTATAATGCATTCATAAATAACACATTACAAGACTTAAAATACATATTTTTTTACAGCTGCTGCAACCCTAGTTGACCTATGTGTAATAGAAATTGTGCATCCATGAAATTAAATGGAATAAAAAAATTAATTTTCAAAAGCTTAGTTCTCTGAAAAAGTTATTGCCTCTAATTCTTTTTAGTCAAATGTTATTTTCTTTCTGATGCTAAATTAGAATACTAAAATAAATAAAAATGACAGCCTCTGGGTAGGGAACTGAAGCAATGAAGAGCAACAAAATTCCACTGAAGGCCAGGCAATCACAGGGGTGGGAAGGAAAGAGGAAAGGGAAGGTAGGAGGAGGAAAAGCAAACCTACAAATATCTGCTAATGAACCTGTGGCAGGATAACAGCATCCTCAGACAAGTCTTCAGTAAAACATTCCAGAGTCAACTTCTCCATGAATCTCTTCACAGGCAATTACAGGTTGTTTCCCATGAACCTGATCAGTGTTCCAAGAAGCAGCCCATAAGCCCATAAGCCTGCCCAGGAGCTGCAGGAGGCTAGAGCCCCATGTACACCTGACAGCCTGTCGTGCCCTCGAGTCCACCCCACCTCTGCATCCCTTGCAAGTGGCCCTGCAAACCCAGTGTGGGCAGAGCCAGTGCCCACAGATAAGCCCCTGACAACATCTTCTCCTCCCCAAAGACAAGGTCTGGTAGGAGGAAAGGGACCACAGGAAAGGTTTTCTTTCTCTTCTACATAGAGCAAGGGCAAAAAAGGACTGCATGGGTCTATGACCATAGCCTCATGAAATGTGAGAGGGGCAAGAGCTGGGTATAATGACACACAATCTATTCTCACTGCTGGCACCAACACACCCACACTGAAAGCTGGGAACCTAAAGGGCCTCAAAAGCAATGGGACACATCTTCAGGATAAGAATTAAAATGCAGGGTCTCAACCTCCAATGATTCCTACACATTTTTAGAACTGGGAGGGCAAAATACCAAGTATGGTTCATCACTAACTGCATCTCCACATTCCACCCTCCTGGAAGAGCCAACAAATACAACTGTGCTTTCATGTGATGTCACCAAGCCTCCTGCAACTAATTAATCTGTGCAACAGTAACAAACAAAATCCTACTTCATTCTAAGCTTTGGTTGGGTTCTCATAGCCCCATGAGAGCCAAGAGGATTTTAATTTGATCTCAGACCCCATGTAAGGAAATCTGTCCAACTGATTACAGTCACAAAAAAGCCAGACAAGGAACTGTGTGCCTTTGCAGAGCCAGGCTAACCAGCACAAAAGGTCTGCACAACCTCCCCCCTTCCAGGGATTCAACATAGATGCTCCAGCACAAAGTCAAAGAACATTTTAAATATTTCTATCACTTTGCTGTACCCTTGATGGCTCACGCTGCAGGCAGACTCTGCTCTGCATGCATTCCCTACAGCACTGCACAGATGTTATTTTTCCCACTTATTTGCCATGAAGATACTCTTCCAACAGCAAAACAGGGAGTGAGAGGTGCCCAAGAACAAGTTTTTCAGTTTCTATAAAATTAAAAACTCAAAAGGACACTTCTTCTCTCAAGTTGCAGTCAGACAACCTCACCTTTTTTGGCCGACCCAACCTCGCATTCAGCGAAACATTCTGTAAAACGTCTCCCTGGTTTCTCCTGAATGGCCTTTAAAACACTGGCAGTTGAGACTGCTTAGTCAGCACTACACACGGAAAGCTATTAAAACCTGAGCCTTCATAACTAATCTCTGCTAGCCACTCGTGCCTGTCCCACAGGGGAGTAACACAACACGTAAGAGTTGTTCCCAGCACTGACTGCAGCATGGACAATGTTTGAATTTCCTTCATAACTAAACCAGTAAGATTTTAATTTTATTTTTGGCTTATTCTTCATCACAGGGCTATTAAGTCCTGGTCAGATAAGGCCTTTGCAGGGTATCCAAAGCTAAGTCACCTAAATGCACACCTCCGGCTCACAGCATTTTGCTGTTGCTGCTTCTGGCATATGGAGAGTTTAGATGAAAACAAACAAATACTGGGTAAAAACTATTCCAGAAAAAAGCTGAATATTTATGGTTTGCACACAGAAACCTGACTGGCAAGTGAATGTTTCAGGTAGAGATAAAAGGAGTGACAGAAGAGTAACTTTTATCTCTGCAGTCTACATTTAATGAATGCATCAACATTTGCAGATGATTAGGGCCAACCTAAGTGCTTTGTTGTTCCTTTGTTGCAATTCTGAAGGGTTCAGACTTTATTTATTCATTTTCTTCTTTTTTTTCCCCTCTCCCCATAGTTGCAACTAAATATATTTTTTGGCTTTGTAAAGACCTATTTCCATTTATAGAATCCAGACGACATGCTGGGGATGATATTTCCTAGCTGAGGCATCTGCCTCCTTGACAGAGGGAGAGATAATCACATTGGGTGAAACAGCCTCGGCATCTGTGACAAGCTTAAGATGTCAGAAATGAGAGTATCGGTCTTGTCCCTCTGGATATTTTTTTCCTGGGAAATTTAGCCCCATCTCATGTGAAATGCAGCCAGCTTGCAGTGCTGCTCTGCTGCCAGCGACACAGAGCGAGAGGGGGGAGGGAGGGAGGCAGGGGACCGTTTCACTTCTGAGGCTGCCACAGTTTCTATTTAATTGCTTGCTTATTTATTTAATTATGGCAGCGACAAGAACTTCTGGTCAAGCTGCCAGCATGCTTTCCCTGAAACAATTCACTGCTCTGAAATTACTTGTGCTGGACAATCTTCCTTCCCCTCTGGATCTTTACCAAGAGTAGACAAAGCACAGAGCAGTCTCATCTTCTTCTGCATCCCCATCAAGAAGCAGCAAGATGTCACAGCTGACTAAAGCCACCTTGCCCCAGGCAGCAGAGGCAGAAGGTCCAGGGCAAGAAGGGTTTGCAATGGGACTGAGTCTGAAGAAGTATTTCCAGGCAGATTGAATCCTCAGACCCAAACAAATGCCCCCAAAACACATGCCACTGTCTCACAGATCAGAACTAACCTACAGCACTTGCCCCCTCCACACTGATTTAAATCCTGCTTTTTAATTTATAGATCAAATGTTTTGCAGTCACAAATCAAATTATGCTGATCAAATTAGTTAGATCAAGGTACTACTTTTCTTTTGAGATGAGCCATTTGATGCTGTAAAATGCCATCAAGTGAACCTTTCTGAAAGTAAATTCCTCCTCACAACTAATTTTTTTCTTGCCAGATGCTGATGTAAATGCTCACAAATCATGGAAAATTTCCAACAGATGTGCCACCTTCACTGAAACAAAAACAAGGAGGCTTTTTGAATTCAACAATAACATTATGCCATAAGTGATTGCTTAATGCAGATGAGTGTTAGTATAAATATTTTAAGTAATGTTCACATGGGGATTTTTTACCAAGGAATGATGTTTTCCTTGAATTCATGTTTAAGTTACTCTTTTGTAATTACTTTTGTAATGTACTATCTCACAAAGAAACTCCCTCAGCCTGTCCTGAAAGGAGTCAAGCAGTAGTCTTCACAAAGTTCAGAGCTAATGACACTAAGAAAACACTTTTTTTCCCAATATTATTTGTGATGAAACTCAGAAACAGGCCCTGGCTTAGAACAAATGAAAAAGTGTCATAGAAAAGAAACCTGCTGAAACAATAAAATGTTCCTTGAATCCAATTCCATTTCCTTCACAGCAAAAGCATCAAAGGCAAGAAATGCCAATACACAGAAGATTTATAAGGTGACACTTATAGTTTCTGCAAAAGAGACGCATAGTCTCTGGCAAATGTGAGCTCTGGTCCAATACTGTTACTCAAAGATTGTACAGCAGCCAACTAACACACAAAAGTGCTCCTATAAAACCCATCAGGTAACCAGGGCTGGCAGACAAGCAGAGCCACAGACAGCAGACAGCTGCTGTTTGACCAGCTATAGTCTATTTATTTTACTGCAAGGTTTTATTTATTGTGTAAATGCTACTACAGATGAAGCAGCAGATGAAATTCCATCTGAACTGAGTATCAATCCCCCACCTCATCTCCACCCTCTGCATGGCTACACCTCTCCCACTCCTTGGTGGGCACATCCCTGCAGAAAACCAGGAGGACCAAGGTGGCAGCAGAGAACAGAAATGGCAGCAGGTTTTGAAGAAGAGCCAGATGATGCTGAAAACCTGTTTCTTGCTGTCAGAACTACCTGGATAATGCAAAATTCTATAGACTCCTCACTAGTCCTTCCCTACTACAGTCACAACCCTTTCTCCTGGAAGAGTCCTCACTATTCCTGCCCCATATTTTTGTCCTGTACAGTGGATCCTGTAACAACAGGCTCTCACAGCATTTGCCTTTTTCTGACACTCAGCTAGAAGCTTCTGCAGGAAAAGGAGACTCCTGTACTGCCTGCCACAGATATGCCTATAAACAACGTATTTTCATCTCCTAGAATTTTCAGTGCCATATTTTAGAGGTTAATTTGAGCTCTGCACAGGACTAGTGGTCTATATTCACAAATTTAATTACAACCTTGTCAACTTATTGTACCTAAAGGAAAAGATCTAAAATCTCCCCTTGGAAGCACACATTAGTTGCTACTCCAGTCCTCCTCCAATCCAATCTAAGGGTATTTAAGTCCAAAGCTCTACAGCTGGGAGATGAAGACTTGAAATATGTTTGAAAAATGTGCCAATCATTTTTCACACTCTCTTCATCCTTCACCAAAGAATGACAGCAGAGTAATCTAGCAGAGGCCTTTACAGCTTCTGGTCACTCTCTGTGATATAACTTTGTAAGCTCTGTTGTGTTGTCTTTACCTTGTCAATTTGGCTTTGCTCACTGAATACACTCAATGTAAAGTGTGAATTATGCACAGCATGAAATCGATGGGGGGATCTTTGCTGTGAAACAGAGGCACCAACACAGCCAAGTACTAAAACATGCAGACTTTTCCTAAAAAAAGGGCATGCATAGATATATCCGTATCAGTAATTATATTAATATATACAATATATTTTGTGAGGCAGGCAGAAAAAAACCCACATATTGCATAAGCACAGTGAAGTACAAAGGTTTGTTGTAAGTCAGAGAGAGGAGATATGTACAGATGTACCTACAGGGAGTCTGGGGAGAGGTGACAAAATGTGAGAGGGGAAGTGGTGGAGCACTGATTTGAAATGTTTGAGGGGTAGACTTTTACAAGAGCTTGGAAAGATCTACGTGAACTTACTGCACAGAAACAGTCCTAAATGATGATTCCCCATCCATTCTGCTCTTCAAACATACCACAGCCAGTCCCTATCCCACTACCTTAACCTTAACCCAGTAATTACAGTGTATGTTTCTTATCTGCTGTGCTCAGATCTACTCCTTGTCATCTGCCAATAATTTCATGATTAAAACAGAGATCATGAAAATATTAATAAGCCACAACCAGCTTCCCTGTTGCACAGCCAGGAACAGAGTGGCAATTTGTTTCCCAAATACATTTGCATACTGGTTTTTGCATAGTTTGACCACCCAGGTGCTCGGCAAGTATTGATAACTATCAGCATGTTTCAGCATGCCCCACAACCTGTATATATACACATACAGCTCAGATGTTAAGATCTGTGCTGAAGACTCACTCCCTGGATGTCATGAAATCCCTGCAAAGCAATTACAGAAGCAAATAAATTATTAAGAGAAAAAAGTGACAGCTCTGGGAATGGATGCAGATCCTGGTGTGAATCTAGGTTGTTACTGACAGAAAGTTATTGTTCACTAGGTGATTGGTAATGCATAAGAGATGAGAGTTTGGTCCTGCTCTGAATAGCCCCCTCAGCAGCCACGGAAGGAAGGAAGGAAAGAACAACACAAGTTACCTTCAGGGTTTTGGTAACTGTTCATTCCTTCAGGCTGCTTCAGACAAACTGCCAAGCCCAGCTACATCTGCCCTTACTCTGGCTCAGGAGCTGACCTTCCAGCACCCATCCTCTCAGCTGCTTCAATGCCAGATATGGAACTAGGTCCCCCATCCCCAAGGATTACTGCCACCATCTTCTCCCCATCTCCAGCCCCACTCCATGGGTTCTGGAAGCACAACTTGGCAGCAAGTGAGGCTGCCACACACTGTTTCCTTAAATTAGTTTTCAGTTTTCTCACATCTGATTGGAATTAAAACTTGCAAACTTCAACTGCTGTCCTTGGCACTCCTAATATCTATTTATTATTTTGTTTGTTTTTTCCTCCTTTCACTCTTGTTCTCTGCACCTGACGCAGGACTTGTCAGAAAGGACATAAGTGGGAGAAAGCACTTGACAGAAGAAAAATAAAAACATTAAAAATAAAGTTTTTCTACAGAAAAGCAAAGTTTCCAGCCCAAGATTCTGCCTTTCTTTTTGATTTTTGTTTTTTAAATGAAGTCTTTCCAAGAAAACAGACTCTAATCACAAAGCATTTGCTTAATTGCAAACCTGGGGTGTCCTGGAGCAGAATAAGAGACAGAGGAAGAGAGAGCAAAAGAGAGATCTCTTCTGCCAGAAGTGGAAGAGATCTCTCAAATATGATTTCAGCTATCAAAAATCCCAGTATCAATAGTGCTGCCCTGAAAGCAAGCTGGTGTAAATGATTCTCCAACTTCTATGGCATTTCTTTCCATAAGACCATTAAACTGCAGGTTCAAAGTTACACAGTTTAAATCATGTCTTTTTGCAAAAAAAGTGTAAATTCCAACCAATCAAATTGTGATTCATTATCTGTCATTTTCAGTCAATATATCACGTCTAGCAAATACTGGTTTGCATTTAAGATTACAGACTTTGCGATTGTATTCGCCAAAGCCATTCAATAACAGCAATCATAACCAAGAAGTGATAGGCAATTTTTCCAGTATACACAAAATAATCTTTGCTAATTTGACTCTAAACTACTAAAGTTTCATGATTCATTTTCACACACAAAATTGCAGGTGTTGATTTGGTTTCTTGGTCACATTATTCTTCCCCCTCTGCATCTTCTCCTTTGACTATTAAACTCTTTGATGGTATCTCATTCTTTCATTTTACTTTCTTTATATATTTGGTAGAAATGCAGATTTCCCTTCTCCATTTTTACATGCATCTTTTAGCTTTGATTCTCTTGCAAAGTGCCTTTTCATCTGTTAGATTCTTTCAACACGTACTCCTGCGTGACGTCTGCAAATCCAAACCTGACATCCTGCTTCACAAAAAAACTTCACAATGATTTTCCAACACAGTCAGGCAGCACCTCTCCTGCCCTCACCAAAGGAACAATCTTCCTACCACCTGCTTTGTGTGTGCCTTACCTCGGAGGTTTCTCTTCACAGCCTTTATTTTAATCTCAGCTCTCACACGGACCGTGGTACCAATATACCAGCCACCACCATGTAAAAGTGTATTTTTACTCATCCAGGTCTTAAAGGTTTTGTGTAAGTGAATTTGTGACTCAGTATGAAGTGTCCCTGTTTGTACTCTGCAACTGCAGATTGGGTTTCTGCTTTCCTTGGACCTGGGCACTGCAATCTCATTTGCTGTAGCACTGCTTTGGTTTTCCCCCTTAAAACTTGTACACTGATTTGAGGAGACTCTTCTTGGTAGTAAATTAAATTGCCCTTTTTTTTTTTTTTAACATTAAGCGACGATTTTCTACTAAGCCTTCTCAGTTTTGAGTCTCTGATTTTCATTATGATCTCATTTTAAATTAGGAACCTGACATGCCCTCCAACTCCAAACACATCACCCTTGCTTCTCTTCTTTACATCTCAATGTATACTCAGACAATGGTTTGGTTTTCCCAGTAACCATAGGTTGCTAACCAATTCTAGTGCCTCAGGGTCAGTGTTATTAACAAAAATGTGTCATTCACAGAACCTCCACTCAACTGCACAAAGGGTTATCTATCAGGCCCCTCCAGTTAACCCCCACAATTTGTTCAGCTTGCGCTGCATTCTCAGAACTACCACTACATTTCATCATTTTTTGTCATTTCTCCCATTTCCCTACTGCATTTTGTAATTTTTCATCTCTTCTCTGATTTCCCTACTGCACCTGCACTAAAGCTTCTGCTTTGGTAATTTGCCATATGTGCAATAAAAAATATGCCTTTTTTTCCCCTTGAGGGCAAACTGGTTCTGGCCTGGCAGGCACCACATGCACAGCTCCTGACAGACAGGAGGGATAGGATGCCTGACATGACCATGGGCAGGGCTGCATTTGCTCAGGAGCTCAGCTCATTGCCATTAAAATTAAAAGAAAGTCACTGGTTGATGTGAAATGACCACCCATGGTTACATGTGTAGAGCCAGCACCCTCACTGGTGGGATTGTTATTTTAACACCTGGTGTCTGTTGCTACGTGGTTGTTTAATTAATAGAAAGGATCACACGCAGTCTGAGGCAAATTAAAATTCCAATTCTGCTATTTTGTGTCATTGTACAATATGGCAGGCTGCTGTTTGATTTGGTTTCTAGCAAAGTAGGCTCACAAACTTCCTTCCAAGCCATTAATTCAGATATGCAACAAGGCTAACACAACTGCACTGACTCATTAAACAATTTGATGTAACCTGCTCTCATTAGAGCAGACACCATCTATATCCCTGTGACTGCAGCCTTGTTTTCAGACACCATCAGAGAAGACCTGCTGTGCCAAATGCCTCTTCTGTCTCAGGAAAACTTCAGAGAAATAGTAAAATGGGAAACCTTGATTTGCTCAGACTTTAAAATCCATTCAAATACAAGAACATTTTGAGTCTCCTTTTTCATCCAGAAAGAGGTTATTTAACTGGTTGAAGAGAAATTCTACAAGACTACAGACAGGTACCTCAGTGATAGGCAGGGTGTAAGTTTACAGATAAAACTGATAAACTGCCTCCTATTTGGTGGAAAGGGTGGTTTAACCATGTGGGAAGGAATATATAGGAAAGACAAATTATGAGTGGGGCACAGCTGAAATAGTAAGAACCAACCTGTGACCTTGGTGTACAGCCCAGGCTGCCACCAGTATAAAACCCAGCTGTGGAGAGATGCTGCCCACAAGTATGGAGAAAAATCTTTCTGTGCTTAATAAAATAAAAAGGACACTAAGAGACGGTAAAAGACAATTGAGGCAGCATTTAGCCTTTAAGCAGGGACATTTACAGGTGTTCCAGTCATCAAGTTTGGGATAATTAAGCCTGGCCCTTCACTACATAAACCCATTTCAGAAGCTGGAGGTGAAGCAGAAAATCCTTGAGCGAGACTAATTCTGAGTCCTCCATCAGAGAAATTAAATATCTTAATACAAAGCAGCTGGTATTCTCTTAGCACACTTAAAAAAAATAAATGTCTGACTTATTTACCTAACAAAAGGGAGAGAGATCGGCAGCAGACTTTTGACCCTCTGCTACACAGTAAAATCGACTGCCTAAGAACAAGAACAATAGAATAATCTCTGTGTATATCTGCTGTTTCCTAAACAAAAAACTGTTGAAACTCAGGTTCACACTCAACATTTAATAATGCGGTTACTGCACTGACAGCACTGCAGGCTTGCAGCAGGCTGGTGCCCTCATTACATACCTGCCTGTAAATGAACTCAGAGCTCTCATTAGATGAAAAAGTTTCTAAACTTAATCTATTTATTTATTTATTTATTTTCATTTCAAGCCACTACCCCTCATGTAACTAAGCCACCGATGCTGGCAGAAGCACATGGAACATGCATGAAAGGTTTTGGGACTGGATCCAGAATCTTCCTACTCCCAAAGCATGTCTCTCATTTGAACTAAAGGAAACTCACTTTAGCTGAAAGTGATAACATATCCTATATATCCTCCCTGTGGGCTGGCCAATCTCTTGCAGAAAGGCTGTACTTCAAGTCCATCTCTGCTTTTTTTTCTTTCTCTGCCCAAGACATATCCTTCCATGTATTCATAGAAAATGATTTGGTTTCAAAGGGACTGCTCAGAGAGAAGTAAGGAGAATTTCAACCAGCATCTTTATTTCTGAAAACACTTTTAAAGTTCTTCCTCAACTCTTATTTAGAAAGCCTCCTGAGTAACCTGCTAAATAATTAATATATTTCTTATTTTGCTAGTGTAATGTGAATACTTAATATGTTCCTTAGGAACTACTGTATTGTGATGTAGAGGGGTTTCAGGGAGTACTTACACGCTTCCACAGTCACCTGTACAGGAGGTCAGGGTGGCTCACATCCCTTTTACCATCATCACACTGAGAAATTCTTTGAAGTTTCACATCCCCTTTGCAAATGATACCAAAACACACAGTCTAAAGCCGCCAGATACTTTGTGAAACCTCTCAGTCTTTTTTCACCTAGCTGGTTGCCACCCATCCCCTGTGTTGCCAGCCTTGTCTCCCTGTGCTCTGCATGCAGACGATGGCCCATGTCTCCTTCCCCTCTGTCCTGGGCCACCACACCCAGAGCCACGAGTTGTTCTGTGGCAGATGGTGGAAGGCTTTCGAATCTTTGCTCCTCCCGAGCACTTGTGTTCAACACTATCTCTGTAGTCTTGATACCTATTGCTGTAATGGAATAGGTTTAATAAAATTCAGATAAATTTCTCAAAAGAGTCTTTGAGATAGAAGGATAGTGTTTCATGTAGCAGTGGTGGTACTGTTTCAGAACAAGTGCTGAAGCACCAGCTTCAGGTTGATGCCTGGGAGCAGTGATTACCTTGGTACAGCACTGCCCTTTGATATGTCCCCACCACCAGCCAGTTTCAACCAGGGGGACGTGTGGGTATCTCCCAGTGGGTGTATCTTCCAAACACTTCAAATAGTCTCCTTCTTGAGCTCAAATTCTCCATACCAGGTACATAAGCACATCGGTAGACTGACAATTATTCAACACTTTCCAAGTTTGTAATCTTTCCTTGTTCACCAGTATTTCTCTGACTCTTGGAGTTTTTCTGCAGTTTTTCACCCACAACAATCTCTTCCCCAGCACATGCCAGTCCATAGCCTTTTTCAGCTTACCAGACTCTGAACAAGTTTTCCTACTGCCTTGGAGTCTCTGGGTTAACATCAGAAGGAACCAAGGTGGTGGTGACAGCAGGAAGCAGGAAATTCTCAGCCAGAAAAATTCAGCCCCTTTTGACAGCTTTTTACCCTTGAGCTCAGGTACGACAGATCAGAAGGAGAAAAGGCCCAAAAGATTCAAAAGCATAATACTCTCAAAATTACTTCTTACAATTAAGCTGCATCATCTGGGAGACTACCAAACGTTTGCTGTAGTACTGCACCAGACAAAATCCAAAGCACCAGATACAAGCCCTGAAACAATGCAGCCTGTGTTCTTTTCAAAATCCATCTTCCCTTCAATCAATGCTGTTATCAAAGTGATTAGATTTTAATATTATTTTTTTAATTTGTTCCTATTTGCTGCTAAATTTCAGTTTTAATTTTTAAAGATTTTCCTGTTTGTGCCAATTACAATTGTGACTACATCTTGGTTTCATTTTCCTTCCGCTTTCTCTCCGGCCAAGAAAAATCCATATAATTTAGGTTAGTTAACATTTGCTGTTTTCTTTCTGTATACAGAGAGTTTTTAGGCATTAAAACATAGAAATGAATAAATGAAAGAAGGACAGTGAATACACAGTATTATACAGTATCTTAGTAAACCTTTGGCCTTATTTCAGTGAAACAAATGAAGAAACTCCTCCAGTCTCTGCAGAAATTTGGAAATGAGCAAGCAGAGTAAGAGTCAGCGGTATTTTAGTCCTCCAGGCTTGGAGTCTGACCAGTGAGTTGCCTCTAGGTATGTTCAAGGAGCCCCAAAGAAGTATAGATTTAACCACGCACTGAGGGGATGGATATGGTCTGTTTGCTGTGCCCTTAGTTTTCCAGGAGCTCTACTGCAGGAATCCCTGATGGAGGGAATATGCATTTTCCACCACTGCTATTTTTTCTCTCGTTTATCTGTCCTATTTTATCTTCAGGGAAGAGGGATAAACCTGTAATAGCAGCTCTCACATATTTCAGCTCCCCACTGGATGTTCCTTCCCTCTTCCTCACGGCACTGAACACTGAACTCGACCTTCAAAACTCAAATGTGGATGATGTTCACTTCTTAAATGCAGCAATGGAACTCCTCTTCCCACTTTCCTCTCTCCATTTTTAACACTCTTAATTTCAATGCCATCAACACTTGCCAAGCATTCAGAAGGTATCAGCATAATAAAGTATAAAGCTAAAATTCATTATGGTGAAGAACTGATAGCAGTCAGGATGTTTTTATAAAAATAGGTTACAATCAAGCCAATCAGTCCCAAAACTACTGTACAGAAAAGCATTCAATTTTTGACACTGAGAGGAATTTTCCCCGCCTACGTTGCTATCCCTGAGGGTGGAGGAGACTCTTGGAAAAATGGAACAGAATGTTCAAAACACCGGCAGACCACACGCAACACAACCATGCCTTCAAAATCATCAACATGCCACCAAGCCTGCACATTAAAAGGCAGGATCTATTTAAATATTGTCATCCTAAAGGGGATATATCTTCATTTTGTCCAAAAGGCACTTAAACCATGGCGACATTACATTTCTAGCTGTAGAATGTACTCCAATCTGCCTTACTCTTCAGTGAGATTGAAGGAATTAGCATTGCTCTGAATCACACGTTACGGATGAAGTCCCATTAGACTCCTAAGAGGTTCATTACAGTTACACATTCATTAGATCAGTAAGGAAACATATTTTACTTGAATCAAGGTTTCTCTTCAACAGAGGAGCACTAAACGAAAAAGAATTAATTTATTTATATGTTTAAAAAGTGAAATAAAAGCCCATAATTATCAGGGTTTTAATGATATCTATATCAAATGACTGTTTCAACACAACAGACCTGCCAAAGGGCTTACAGTAGGAGTATCTTAATGCTACAGCATACCATTATGGAGTGCAAAGAAAAGGGCTGAGGGGATCCCAGGGCAAGGACTGCTGCTAGCACACTGCTGGTGGTAGGTAGGAATTGAGGAAATAACTGGGGTGTCAGAAGAGATGCAGGCAGAGCCCTGTAGGCACGAGCCAAAGGAAAACAGGACCAGGGAGGACAAAGCAAACAGCCTGGCACAACAGTCGAATCACCCTGGTCTCAGGGGGCTTAGCTGCCAGACGTAGAAAGAGGAGAAGAAAAGGCACCACATCTCCTACCTTGACCTATGGGCTTCCACCTTCTCTCCATTCAATCACTCCTGGGCTGACTCAAGCCATGGGGAAAAAAAACAACCTTATCCAGGATCAACTTGCCATCCAAATCACATGTCCGTCTCACTTTAACAAAAATAAACGCTCAGGAATGCATTCGAGCAGCAACTGGAAAATTTTCGGAGCGGGAATACCCAAGAAACATGAATACGTTTTGAGTCAGGCAGGCCAAATTCTCATGCTCTCATGTCCTGCAAATGTCTGGATACCAGCATGTGTTAGAGGGTGCAGGGCTGCACCCCACAATGCTGCCTGTGAGCTCAGCCTGTGCAGATGGGAGAGGAACCTCAGCAGGGTGTGATGGAGAACTGCCCGGGCAGCGTTAGCTCCCCGTATGAACACGAGGACACGAACATCCTTCTGGGAATTAGCATTTACGTTTTATTTGTGGTTTGGTGTTTTGTTTTTTGTTTTTTGTTTTTTTTCAGGCTGCTCTAGGCAACATATTTGTAGTTCACTGGACACAGACTTCCTAATAATCATTACCGTTCCTGGTAATTTTTAATGAGTTGATGCAAGGCAATATCACTTGCTTCCCTCTTAAAAAGAATTTATAAAAAAGATCTGTATAGAAATAAAAGCCTCATAAACAGAGGAGCCACATGCCATGATTAGAATTAAAGGAGCCATCTGTTTCTTTACAGTCATGCACATCTCAGACAAAAAGTACACACACGACATATGTCATTACTTCCACTTTCCTAATAGAAAATATTTGTCATGATTCCCTCCCACAGGAAGCTTCACCACCAGCTTGCAATGCCAGAGGAACCCCTCCCACTAAAGCTCTGCAAGCCGTGGATTCAGGTTTTTTCTCTTCCTCAGCCAACCCGGCATAGTTTTTCATGCCTCTGTGAATCCTTTGCAAACATATTTTCTGCAAGATCCACAGCTGGGGACTGCCTCACTGTTTTCTACCATCAACAGGAACTGCACTGCTGAGCTCCACACATATACTTGTGTCTTACCATTTAAAAGTCACTTTAGGAAATGAAGCTGTTCACTGGATGATATACTTTTATGTCAAAGTATTGTAGCCCGCAATTTTTTTTTTTCTTTCGTCTACTTCCAAATGGCTCTGACAAAAAGCAGACTGATGGAAACGCACCAGACACACTTAGACATACTCCTCAACACCAACTTCCAGGCAGTTACAGAAAAATAGTGCAAACATTCCCACTTTCCCCTCACCAGCAGAAGGAAGCAGCAGCACCGTGCTCTCTCTCCTTTGCTCTTCATCACACACAGGCAGCCAGCTGGAGATCCAGAAGTTGGAGATCATGCTTCAAAGTAACACCTCTACACCAACAGCACACAGATATGCTCTTCCCTATACTGTATTAACAAAGCTGACAGGCTAAGATGCATGTTTATAAAGCATTCAAAAGCATCATCTGTAGTTGCATATACCCCCAAAGTGGTCTACTGGAGCAAAAAATGCCTCTTCTGGGCCAGGTTTTGGAAAAAAAATATTGTAGACACCACAGCTGCTATTTGATGCTCCTCTCCTGCTGGAAATGTTTGCACTGCACAGCTGCTTTTATCTCTAGGCTCCCTATACACCACACTTGGGAGCATCCCACCTCAGCTTAAAAGGCTTGCTCAATCAAATGTCTCCCACTATTCCCAGAAGATTTTTCAGCTCTATGGCATGTTCAATTAGCATCCAATCAAAAGCAAACCAGGATCTGTAAGACAATTGAAATAATCAGTACTTCTTTAATCTCACCAACCACCAAAGCCAATATCTTGCTATAAAGTTACAAATTTACACATGCTACCCATCAAAGCAGCTCCTGCCAGAGAAGTCAGTGCAGCATCTGTAGAAGTCAAAACTGCCCCAGCGATGCTGCCTTGGAACACGAGTGGGAATGCTCAGGAGAAGCCATCAGGAGACCACTTACCCTGAAACATGACTGGCTTTAGTCCTGCTCTCTTCTACTCAGCCCTGACAGAGTATCCGTAAACCATAAATACCAGGCCAATGACAAAAGCTCTCAAAAAAACCTCTCCTGAAAGGATATAAAATCCTTCCATCTAAAACATCTCCTCCTCTTTCCCTGCCTTGCCACAGTTCAAAAACTGTACAGTTCAAGACTACCTACTGTGCCACTGAGACATCCTGAAAGGATTTCTTCAGAAAAATCAGAGTAGCTTAATTTAAGTTTGTCTGACCTGGGTTTTTACCCTTGCTCTCAGTCATGGAAAACCTTTAAATAGGAACAGGAAAAAAAAAAAAAAGAAAAGTAAAAGTTGTCTGGTTCTTCAGCTTTTCTCTCCACAGGCCTGAATGCTTTTGTTATAAGCTGTTTATCAGAGGCTAGGAGAAAACCTCTGAAATTGAAACACTGGCAGCTCTGCAGCTACACAAAGGGAATATCTCCTTCACCCATTGTGCTCTCTGATGTAGATCATTATTTCTGTGCGTAGACACGGGTTTCATTATTCACAACACTCTGTGACCCTGAGATGTTCTGTAAATTCTCCATGTCAGTTGAGTAAAAAACACTGTCTTCCTCATGTCTATCTATATTCCAGTTCTGTGACATCTTGCATTACTATGCAGGATTGCTCACCCATGGCAATCATTCCTTTGCTTTGATCATCTATGGAATGCCTAATGATGAAAGATGTTAAGATGAAAAAAAAATAATAAAACAAAGCACTTTATCCTTAATTCAAATGATGTATTAACATCGTACATTTATAAAGTACATTTTTAAGTCCTGTAAATATATGCATGTATGAAAAAAATCTATATTTTTACCTAGCCTTCTAAACTGAAACTTGTAACAAAAGATATGCACTGATGCTAACATCAATACCAGATCTGTGTTTCAGAGGCACAAAGTCAGGACATACCTCATTATTACCACCTTCTTCCAGAAATACATTCCTAAATAGCTATGTTCACTGACACCTTATTTAAAAAATAACTGAGTTAAGCCTCTGCTGAAGAGGAGGGTAAGGTGTAATCTAGATTTATTGATATTTCAGCTGTCCTTCTGCAATTTTTACATGTCATTCTGCCTTCTAATGAATACACTCCAGTGTAGAGTAGGTAGACAAATATACCCATCCTCAATATCCCTTATCTACCCAGGAAAATCTCTCTTCAATACATTTATGAAAATAAAATCAATTGTATAAGTATTAGAAAAAAGCAAATAAATGAGGCAAGAAATGCCCAACACTTAGACAAGAAAGGAACAAAGAATCAGTGAAGTATGTAATAGAAAATAATTTCCAGCTTTTGAGCCTATCTACTCACACATAGATTGTTTTCCCTTAGCTTCCCTTTCACTACTTGTCTATCATAGGATCACACTTGGTGCTAGGACAAAAACCCAACAGGGTAAACTCTGTGCAGGCACTGATGCAGCAGCAGGACAATGCTGTGCTCGCTGGTGCTCTGCACTGCTAATTCTCTGGGCGAGTGGCTGCACTCTTTGCAGGTAAATGAGAACAGAGGATGGCAGACTTATTTGTACCAGCGTGTTCTCCTGTCCTTTGCATGTTCCCTGTGCTGGCTCCAGCTCCCATTACTGTAAGTCTTGCCTCTGCGTTTCCAGGCACCTCTGGAACCTCAACTATCTCTAAACATCATCACCTGAAATCACAACACTGAGAGAGTCAAGTCAATTTTCTCTCTGGCTTGGAAACACACTGCCAATTAAATAGCAGAACAATCAGGAGTACTAAATCCAGGCATAAGGGTTATTTGTTTGAGTAAAGAGTTTTAAAATTATACTATTAGGAGTTAGAAATTATATTGAACCAATTTTCAAGTTACCTTGGATTTCTGCACCAAGGACAATGTATAAATCTAAGAGCAAGAATGAGCATAAGATAACAGCAGACTGCTCTGTCTGAACCTTGGAGACAGATCCTGTCCCTGTCCTCCTTGGAAATGGGCTATTTCAGGAGGAAATCAGCTTACTAAATTTCAAACTAATGCCCAATTCATCAAATGTCCATAGAACAAAACCAAGCATCACCAGTGTCGCTGTTATATCCCTCAGCAGTGTAAGCCCAGAAGGTTTCACCTGGATGGGCCAGGAGACAGTGACAAACCTTTTCCCTCCAGACATGGTTCCCTCGAAGCAGGGCCAAGAGGACAAGGGGAAACAATTTTTGGTAGAAAACTTGTAGCTGACAAGGTTCCCCCGGGGGGACATGCTCACTGACAGGGACGTGGGCGACAGTTCAGGGTCCTGACTGCTGTCATCCCCCCCTGCACACAGCAGCACCCAGGGCTGGGCTGGACTGGCCAGGGCAGCACAGTGACGTTCTTCCTCGGTGCACATGAGGAAACTTCTTCATCACCCACTAGCAACGTTAAGGTTTTTCCTGGTGATTGATTCTGCTCCACTTTCATGCTCTCCCTGACGAAGCAGTTTTACTAGCCAGCAGCTATCCACATCTTGAGCTAATGAGTGCTACATATTAATTTATTTCTATTTATTAAAGCTCTTCTAGCAATAGTAGAGGTTATTTTAAGACTTGGAAGTAAAAAAGCAATCATTCAGTCATAGAGAGGAGTGTCAGTAAACTGAGATCAGCTAAGGAAACCAGCAACATATCAGAAAAGCTCCTTCTGGACCCTTCCACTGCTTCTTGACTAACAAACCCTGGCTGAGATGAGGCACAAGCACACATACGTGGAAGCAGCTGTCACTTACTACTTACACAAGTTTTGAAATTCTCTTTTAATGCTCTTTCTTTACTGTGGGAAGAGTCATCCAACAAGCATAGTTTTTCACCATAAACCTGAAGCACCTACAACATAAAAGCCCATCAGCTTGGACCTGCTAAATCATCCAACCTGACTGCAGCTCCTGTACAGGGACGAAGGGATAACGAACACGTCAAACTGCTTTATGGAGTGCACAGACTGTTCTCTATTACATTACCTGGAGGACATAACAAACCAGGGAACTGCAACTTGACAGAAAATGTACACAATTAAAACTTAAAACTCCAGGGGGACGGATAGGAAATGCTTGGCAAGGAGACATACTTCACTGCTATGTGGTGCAGCTCTTGGCTCAGTTTCAGCTTGAGGGAAATACTCAAGCATGGGCATCTGTTTATTTTAAAGATGTCAAACCAGCAGCCAATTTTATAAAACAAAAAGCATTCTGAACAGAAAGTACTTCAGGCTAACCAACATGCTGCAAAATTTCTTCTGGATGATTAAAAAGTTCTTTATAAATGTATCTTCTCTATCTCCATGTCTAATTTAGTTCCAGGTCTTAAAGTGGTATTTCCAAGAAAAAATAAAAAAGCTGAAAAGATGCACGACGAGTTTTGGCCTATGCAAAACTGACCTGATTCTGGAAGAAACAAAATGTGAACACAGCATGATATAATTGCATGAATTTGTCATTACACAGTCATTCTAACGACATCTGCTTCTTTCTTTGCCTCACTGATTTGCGCAGTATAAAAAGCAGACGGCATTACATGCTGGTCATTCAGGAAGGTCACCACCTAACTGTGATACATACTTCCACCTTAATTATTCTAGGCTTATTTATGACATACCAGAAATTCATTACTATACAGAGAATGACCACATTCAAAGAAGCATCAATAGCCAAGCTGAAATACTCTTAAAATGGGACTGAAAGAATAACTTGAAAACAAACATCATCGGAAGGGTTAATTTTCTATTAGAACACTCAAGGGTTTTGCACTGGGATTTCTTTTTTTACTGTGATTTATCACTTTGATTTTGCCTGATGTTTCCTCATCTCATTTTCATGCATCACTGTATCCCATTCAAGAACAAAGTTTGATTCCACTGCTTCTACTGGAAGGATATTTTAGTGTGTCATGCTCAGAATCCCATGTACTACAAAGAGAATACGAAAATCGTCATAGAGTCTCACTAGCAGAAGGGTTATTATTTATTTCTCATGAATTTGTTCTTTTACTTATAATTAGATTGATCCTGCAGTCAGGCAGACAGTAGTCTGCTCTAATCAATAAGTCTGCACAAAAAAAAACAGAATTAGGCCAAATACAACAATGAAGGGTAGAGAAAATTACATTAAATAGGCGCTATCATAATTAAGGACTGAAAGATACAATGGCAAAATTCTCCTCTCTGACCTATGTTACTGATGAAAGCACAAGGTGTACCTGTACTATAATTTTGGAATGGCACTGTCAGTGACTTTCTTGGATCTCCCCTGTGCAAATAAAACCCAGAAAACCTAAATGGCAATGACAGTTCTGTAAAGGAAGAGAAAGATTTTCATTGCAGCTTGAAGAGAAGTGAACATAAAAAATAGAATAATAAATTAAACTACATGGCACATATTTGAGATTAAAACGAAAATCCTCAAACTGATAGTCACCAGCCACGATGTCCAGGGGCCACAACATTCAGCATGGCCCAAATGCAGCAGAAGACAGACTCCTGGACCAAGTGGTTTGATACAGTCTAGAAGGAGTTCTGTGGAATTTTGCCACTGAGTTATGTTTTACTTTACATGATACATGGACCAACAGACTGAGGGAAGCATCAAAACTAGGAGGATGTCTCATTCTTAAATAGACCACTCTAGCCCTGCCCACTCCTGCATGCACCATTAAGAAGCAGAAAATTATTCATATTTCACTATGAAACAAAACACTACTAATTGATTCTGAATAGATACAATATGGAAATTGCAATTACAGTAACTCCAGCTGCTGAGACTGAATGTGAACAGCAGCCGTGGACTCCAAATCCCAGTCTAACATTGCTTTCCAAAATTCCCCAAGAAGACTGATAAACATAGAGAATCCTGCTGTGAGACTTAAGCATATTTCCTAAAAAAAACCCCATTTTCATTTGTTTCTTGCTTTTTTTTTTTATTTTTTACACTACATGCATTAATTGGAATAATACAAAGTTTAAATATGTTATGTGCCAGACACAGTAATTACGGTGCCGAGACTCGCAATAAATCTTTAATGCAAATATCTTTATTGCAATATCTGAAAGTATGATATGTATTAAGTTAAAAATATAATATGGAGACAGTCATAGAACCATAGCATGGCTTGGGTTGGAAGAGACCTTTAAAGATCATCTGGACCAACCCTCAAAGATCCTAAAGCTGTTCCAGCCTTGAAATCTGAAGGCACAAGAGGAGAATGCCATTTTCAGTAAGAATTAAAAGGGATTACATTTCTTTGGAATGAATTTTCCACTTACATTGAAACATCAATCACAGCTCCCACTTCCAAATTATCTCATTATTGATACACTGTTTACACAACAATTAAAAGCAGAAGGTATATTTTCTTTTCCAAATATAGCACTGCTGCTGTTCTGTTGGATTTTTTTCCTCCTCCCCCCAAAGACAGCCATAAAAAGAACTACATATATTTTTATAATTAGATACAAAACCAAGACTCACACATTTATTGGTTTCTTTTAAGAGTCATTAGGAAAAACTTCAAGAACAGAAAAGAAATACTAGTTAAAGTTCCATCACACTGAACTTACACTTCAGTCAATTACTTAAATAATCCATGCCTTTTTTTAACCTGAGGGCTCTCAATCCTGTCACTACATTCCATAAGCACTGATGATTATAAAATATTAGTTCTTAACTGTTCTTATTAATATTAGGCTGAACCAAACCACAAAGTTCAAACTTAGATTAAATGGCATTAAAAGAGAGCGTGAATCTTTAAACTGCACAGGCATTGATCTTTGTGTTCAATACTTCCTTTATTTAAAGACATTTAAAAGTATAAGATAACGGGAAGTCTTTCCACTGAGAAATGCAGGCTATTACTATAGAATAGACAGTGAAAACCTGCCCAGTTTTCACATGCTTCACTGAGAAAGTGCCAGAGGTAATGAAGACCCATTGCACAACCCCACCTGCCACTGAAAGAGAGCCAGCATTGAAAGGGATCTATTTTTAGAGGGATGCTAAAGGTCAGCTAGCTAAGGCCTTTAGTCATGCAATGTCATCCCCACGTTAAGCCTTGAGATGCTTTTGAGCAAGGCATTTGCTATACAGTAAATGGCAATTTTTTTTTCCAAGACATTACATATTTGCAAGTTCACCTTCAGTAAACAGTGCCAAAAGTGCTCTCAGGAAAAAGAAATGGCACAATTACAACTTGAGAAGGAGTTAGAAAAGTGTCTGTATAAATATAATGAGAACTTCTGGAATGGTGTCATGATCCTGCTCTAATGAGAAAGCAAGAATTAGAGGATAGTTTTTTAGGAAAATATGTATTATTTGAAGTTCTTGAAGAGACACTGAAATGTCATATGGTCTACAGAATGCCACAGAACGGGCAAAAAACAACCTTGGGTGTATAAAATGATGTTACATACCTGTACCTACACAACACCCTCTTTGACAAGGCGTGGATAAACCTAAAATCTCACAGCTGCCTGGGACCAGGACTTACACTGCATCAGCCTGCCCATATAATGACACTCAACAAAGCCCCAAAGCCTGCATTCCTTTGGCTCTGAGCAGCACAGGGATTTCAAGTAAGTGTACAGTCTGGGACTTGCTGAGCAAATCACAGCACGTGCAGGAAGGCCCATGCACAGAGTGATGATATGCACAGAGTGGTTGAATAACTCCAAAGGCTGAATTCAGCGATAGGTGAGCCAAGGACAGTGTCAAATGGGAGGTGTAGCTACAGCCTTACAGCACACCTCATGGAGTGGAGCCCAGGAAAGGCAAGTGCCAAGGGCCAACTCGTGGGAGACAGGTGTGGAGCTACAGCTGAGGAGCAGCCACCGGTCTGTAAATACTGGCAGAGGAAGGAAATGTCCTCCAGGACCATGCAAACCACATCTTCTCTGTTTGTCCAGCTTGATGTCCAACAGCTGGGGCACAACCTTCTGTCTTCTCCCATGCACAGGACAGAGGGATTACGCCCTAAGATTTTTATACATTATTTAACCCCTCTGCATTTGCAAACAAATTTATTTCCCTGCTGTGAAGTGCTACTTTAGCTCTTCCATCTGAGGTTTCACCTGTGATGTCTGAGTTGAAATTAAGCCACTCTTCAACTCCCCAAAATGAGATTTTTTTGGCAGGAAAGAACAGCTCACAAAATCATAAGAAAAGAATCCTCCTCCTCTACAGCAGGTCTCTCTCCTCACTGTGTAGGTGTGAGCCCCCTGTGCCAGTCCTCAGTCATCACCCTGGTTCTGTTATGGATAGATACAGTTTGCTACACAAAATAAATCTCAAGTATTTCTACTACTAAGATCCACATCTTTGGCTGACCAGGGAATGATCACAGTCCTATCACAATGAATGAGATGAACAACGGCACAGAAGGTCACTATTGATAAACAGTTGTGAGCTCACAGAAAAAACAGCTTTCTGCAGTGCAAGTCAATGCACTGTCGTAGATGCTTGTATACAAATGGTATGATGGAATGGTGGGGATTGAATTCGTGTTTCAATTTGCAAACTAAACTTGTACAGCAAACTTTGCAGAGAATCAGAACATCGTGGATTTTGACAGCTTTGTGAAAAGGAAGAAAGAACAGCAGAGAAAAAAAAAAATCAAAGAACACAAGAACGAGAGACTGACCCCGTTCATCCAGGAGCTTTTCCAACTGGAACATTACCAGCACTGCTGTGCTGGCACCAGTTGGAGGAGGGTCCAACTCCTTTTTCTTCTTCCTTTCTGAGTCCACACAACTAAGAGGAGCAAAAATGCAGTCCTTGAGGATGCAAATGAACGGCAGGAGAAAGAAGGCAGCCTATCAGGTGGTTTATGTAGAGCGGGAAGACACAACACAGGCAAGAGATCTACAGCACCTACTGCTTTCTGCCCTGCTTTCAAAGACCTTGTCTGCCAAATAATAAAATGTCCATTTTACTTAGTAACTACCCTCACAAAGTTAAAAAGCTTGTTCAAGCTCTATAATTCAGAAAGCAGGGCCAATGAACTGCAGTGAATTTTAAATGCTTTTAGTGACACAGGGAAGAAAAGCCTGTACTCTCTTCTTAGAAAGACAGGGAAAGAAAAGAGAAAAAAACTAAAGATGTGGTTTGTTGTGCAGCATTTCTTGCTTCACTGTTATTATTATTTCTTATTGCCTAAGGCATTAGTTTATACTAAGTGAAAAAATGGAGGAGCAAGGCACAATTTTTATTTTTTTTTTCATACATTCCCATAAGTTACAGTCACTGATGTTGCACAACTTTTGTCCCCATTATTCATAACGGGCCTTCTTGCTCTTTTATCACACTACGTTCTGTTTCATCAGAAGCTGAACAGCAATTTCCTTCATAGCTCAGATCACAGACATAAAAACGTTCACCACCATCAGAATGATTTACAAAAGGTACTGGTCCTCTGCATCCTCAATACAGACACTGGCCTCCTTGTCTCCTCTTTTATGACAGGTAGAAAATGAAGTAATGAAGTAGAAACGAAGTAATAAAACAAAGATAAATCATTCATCTTGGGAAGGTCTGCATCAGACCAATTAAAATAATGTCTTAGACACAGTGCCATAACATATTGTACCTATGGGAAGAAGCTACTAGCATGAGCAAGCCCTGCAATTACTATTTTCTTCAATTATATCCCCAGAGATTTCTAGCTCCAACATAATAAAAGATTACCAAATTAAAATACACCAAAAAATTAGTCTCTATATTTTTTCCAGTAAGCTATTAAAGGCGATGATAGTGACAAATCTCTGCCTACAGAGGAAGCTCATACACATCAAGACAAACACCAGATACACTGGGATTATTGAGGGTGAGGAGGGTTTGCAGACCTGGATGCACAGCTGCAATCCACGTTATGAGCCCGTTGAGGGCTTCCTATGAGGCAAGGACTTTCTTGAAGTCGGTAAAAAGGCTGGATCCTGCACTTCCATGAGCACCAGAGATGCAAAAGCTCCTGCTTAGCTCCCTCTCATGTTGTGTTTGATGTCACCAGGCCAGTCATCTCTCCCCTCCCTGCTTGGATCAGGGCTGAATCCATCCCTACTGCACCTCTGAGGCCCAGGGGCTCACAGCTGAGCATTATATGCCAGGATCCACCATTACACTATGAAGAACCAAATAAAGAGGATGTAAATACTCAGCACTCCTCAGTATGAAACCTCCACATTGCTCCATTCTTTGTCACGTTCTCAGCAGCAGTTTCCTCTGGAGTTAAATCACAGGCACAAGAACGTTCACTGCCGGAGTGATTTACGGAGCTGTAACACAAACAGCAGCCTCTGTCCCTCCTGCTGTGGCAGCAGCACAGGGGGAGAGTCAGAGACCAGAGCATGAACACAGTTGTCGAGAAGGCAGACTAGGGATCGTCTTAGGCAGGCAAAAACCAGCACAATTTCATTCAGCTCTGCACTCAAAGTACCCTACTAGTCCATTTCAGAGCTGAGTCTGCTCCCCAGCTACTTGGATATGGGCACCTGCTACCACAGATTTTCCTCTAGGCAGTCAGTCTTATGCTCCCCGGTCTACGGATTCTCCCATGTGTCTATAAATCAATCAAAATCTGGTTTGGAATTTTGTTCTTCTCTCATCTAGAGTCCTAGACTAAAAATAGCACCCATCCCCTTCACATATGTTGATCTTCAAACAATTTTATATCACTGGTATCTAATTATAGTATAACCCTGCTTGTTACAATTACATGTCGTTTACTTTTTGGATGGCCAGGGGAAACTCTTTTCTTATTCCAAATAAAATCTCCACCAATAACACACTCAATATCAAAAAATCTAACAGAAAGACTAAAGAAAACAGGGGATTTGGATTTTTTAGCTTATAATTTCTGACCACTTCAAAGGTTAACAACAAAATTCGGTGTCAAAAACAAAGAACAAGAGTTGAACATGGGGAACATTGCAAACCACAGAAAATCCGTGGTGACAGAGTTAACTGAAGCATGATCACACAGGCTATCAGACAAATGTGGATCACTTGAATGGACTGGTGCAGCTTAAAGGGGTTTTTCTTTCATTTATAATTAACCACTTGGCTGTCACATCACTGTATCCACATACCCTGGTCGTGAATGTTTACACTGAAATGTCTGTAAAAGACACAGAGACTGTGAGCTAGAAAAGGTGAGAAGGGAAGTTATATATCTACATCAGTGAGATGCTCAGCTCTGCACCATGAAAGCAGCCAGAGCAGAGGGAGAACCGTTCACCAGCAAAACAGCCACCAAGGTGGCAGCTGCGTGTGCTTCCCTGGGTGCCTTCACCCCAGGCTACAGAAACCTTATTTGGGGGTCACAGAGCACAGTGAGGTTTTGAGCTGTGCAGTCTGATTTCTGATAAGAGTTACGAGGATAAATTTCTGCTAGGAAGAAGGTATTTGACAAAAGTCACTAATGGTCCCAAAAAGCAACAGATGACACAGAGACTGGTCTATGTGACTTGTGAGAGATTTTCCAGAAAGTTCTCAAAGATTAAAAGACTTGTCATGCTGGTAGCAAAGCCCAAAATGGAAACTGCATTAAGAAAGATAACAATAAAGTATGAAACTCCAGTTTAAATAATGAGCAAATGAATTTAAGCAAATTCAATATAGCCTATCCTGATCTACTGGCTTCTGCCAGTAAATATAGTGATTTTATGGAATGCCAGAATAACTGAGGTCTGAAGGGACCACTGGAGGTCATCTAGTACACACTCCACTAATGCAGAGCCAAACAGATCAAGTCACACAAAGTTTATACATTTAGGTCCTCGTCTACTCCTCTTAGAGAAAGTAATTTCACAGGAGTCAACTGCAAGTTCAGGGTTTTTGTAATTTATTTCTTTAAATGCTGAAAATGCGGCTGTGAAGACTGAAGCTTCAAATAAAGCCAGTGAAATGTCTGGTGCTTCACAAACAAAGCCTTCAGCAAAGCAGCCAGTGCACTCATACCTCAGTCCTTGAACAGGACAGCTGTATAAATCTAGTTTCTCTAAACTGGATGCCATATGGGCATCTTCAGTGGCTTATCTACTTGTGCACCTCAGAGATTTTTAAAATAGACTTTATTTTCTTTTTCCTATTAAGAGTATTCTACAAAGTGGAGTTAAACTCATTTACAACTGCAATCAGGGTCCAACACTGTGTGCAGCAAAATCTTTAACCCCTACACAAGACAGGACTTGCAGCCTTGGAGAGCACAGACCCATCTCACTGGTCTGAGAGCCAGGAATGGGCATTTTGGAGATTTCCTGACATCACAGAATGCCTGTCCCTCATGGACTGCACCACAAGGAATGGACAGCACTCCCTCACTGTAATTAATGCCAGAACCCCAAGTTGCCACCCAGGTCTGCTCTCTGGCAGCTATGGGGAAGAAGGGTATTGTGGGGCAGCGTGTAACCTGCCCTCACTGCTGGTCAGTTGGATCAGTGGTGTCTCGTGTTGTCACAAACCTGTCACATCCCTTCTTCTTTAAGCCTTTAAAGGAAAAGCTGTCTGCTTAACAAAGGGACCAAGGTTTATGCTACTGTAAAGCATCCATGGGGCAAAAGTCCAAATAAACACTACAGAACTCAACCACAAGCCCTGAGCCTGTAGGATAATAGGCTTCTTTAGTGCCACTGCTGATCTGATCCATGTTTCTACAGCCCTTTACAGAATGATGGAACATTGCTCCAAGAGTGTAGGATTTGGCTCACTCCAGGCCCTTTGCTTTAGCTCCTGGCAGCTCTGAGGCATTACTAATTTTGCAATAGTTGCCAGCACCAATACACCAACCAACCAGTGGGTTGAATATTTTAGCTGTAATAAATAGATTTGAAGAAAGGCTTTCTTTACTGACAACCTGCTTTATTTTTGCCAGCAGGCATGAATCAAAACAGAGTCACAGTACCCTAGCCTGACTTCAAAGGATATGAATATTTAATTTTTTGCAGCTTTTTGCTTCACTGTCCATTGTACTGCAAACATACCCCCAGGCCCCCAAAATCTCTTTCATCACTAATTTAACTTTCTCTTTTTAAAGATGACAATGCAGAGAGGATGAGATGCATTTCCAGCAAAGGCCAACCTGCCATGACCTTGTTTATTTTCCAGAGCATGCCCAGCCTGTGGACAAACAGAGGGTTGCTCCACAGGCTAGAAGCTGAGTTGGGCCCAAGCAGAGCTGGAGGATGCAATGCTCCTGGACTCCCAAGTGCTGTTTGCCAGACAGAGCCCAGGCTCCAAAGGTCAACACACAGCAGCAGGGGGGAGGCAGCACATGACTTCTTTTTGCTCTATGGCATAGCAGAGGACTAGAGATCAGATCTAAAATTTAATGCAAGGATGCAAGTGAGGCAATTAGCAAATGACTAGGCATCTGCAGACCAGCAGGCCCCCAATTAACCAGCTAAATACATTATCTTTGTGAAGATCATAGATTTTTCCCTTAAGCTAATTGTGTATAACTCTTGCAACTTTTCATATCTTACAGCAGACTTGGGCTCCAACCCTGCAAGGTACCTAGTGCCCTTGCTCCACTGACATCCGTAGGAAGCCACATGCCCCAACCTTCCCAGAAAGAGCATCCTCAGGCTCAGGGCCTCAAATACCCTTTTATTCATTCATGTCTATTCAAAGGGGAAAATAAAAATGGTTTCACTTCTGAATGGCCTAACAACAAGCTCTAATTGGCACTGTCTCTCCTATTCTCTCAAGTCTTGGTTTATCTTTACTCTGTCCCTGTTTCACAATCAGGAGAACCTCAGTCAGTCCAGGCATCAGCCCTTACAAAATGCTAGTGCTTACCATGGAGGGGGACTTCACCAAGAAACATAACCAACATCAGCTAAGCTGAGGTTAAGTAAAAAGAAAATTATGAAAACTTTCTTGTCCTCCTGTCCCACCATTTAAAAGTTAACATAAAAGATCATGTGTTTGCATTAAGTTCTCAGAACTTTTTTTCCAGTTAAAAAGATGGTAAGTATCTCAGCAGTGGTGACTAAAACATCCACAATGCTTTGGAAAGCCAGCAATAACCAGTATCTGACTTTCAGGCGCTGAACAGGCTTCAGCATGTTGACTATATCCAAAAAAACAAGGCTGGCAATGAAACAGTGACCATTTGAACAAATTGGCTCACGTTTTAGACAGATGCGATGTCGACTATAATGCCACATACAGCTAAAATGACAGATATTTTTCAAGGGCTGCTTTCTACAGCAGGAAAATAATGTGATCCGTGCAAGACAGGAGACAAGGACAAGCTTTTCAGTGAAAGAAACCCTTCTCTGTCATCTACCACACAGCCTGGCAGCTGCCTACGGGGGGGAGAGGGGTGAGAATAGTCATTAGACACTCACAGAACATGCTGCATCAGTGCACCTTTCCTCCCAAAGGGCTCCAAGGTATTTGCCATCTTTTGAGGCTCACAAATATCCTGAAACCACCTATTTCAGCCAGTGGGTGTTTTGCTATCAGATAACACCCGGCCCAGGTACTGCCTTACTGAACCCTGCCCAGCTATGCCAGTAATGATGGGAGCACTCAGCTAAACTGCAAAAGTGTGGCCAGGAGTGGGGGCAACATCACAAAAGCGGGAAAGCCCTCAAAAGCGAGATATGGGGTTTGTATTAAAGCTGTGCACGAAAACTATGTAACTGCCCCACGAAAATATCTGAGAGCACAGAAGGAATACTCCCTTCTGTCTTGGGATGAAAAGCTAACATCTCTACGCACATCACCAGTCTGGAAAGTGTAAAACCAAATTTCAGTTCAGGTCGGACAAAAATACCATTTAATTTTGACCCTATTAAAAATAAAAACCAAAATACTAAAAAAAAAAACCCTGCAGGGCTGGTTTGTTTGCTTTAAGAAGACCTGAAATGCAAAAGAGGTTACACTCATCTCTCCCTCATTTACATTTCAGTTACATTGTTACTTTCATCTATTTTATAAGAAATGTAGGCCCTTTTCCAGGGTTCTTCACACCCGTCCTTTATTTGGTACATCAATCGTCTCCTCAATCAACCCCACCTACTGTCACCTTGAGCCCTGGAGGCAGATGACAGTACTGAGAATTTCAAAATGTACTGTTCCATTTTCTGTAGACCACATCTAGATTCCCCTGGATAGCTTCCAGCTGATCTTGGGCTCAACCCCAATCCTTCACCACAGGCCACTGTTCCGGGGCTCCAGGGGCCTACTGTCCCCTCTCTGAGGCACATGTCAGGTTTGCTGCAGAGGTGCTGTGTGGCTGGGACCAGCTTCTGGACAACTGCATGTTACTGAATAGTGGACCTACTATCCTTCAGCGACCTGCCAGATCAGGCTACTCAACTGTGCCTGGAATGTGGACGGCTCGGTGTTTTCAAACATTTGATGTTCACTAACATCAGTGAGGCTAAAGCAAACTGTGTTCTCAAAACGAGTATTGATCATACAACAGTGTTCATCTGGAAACAGCCACGTTATCTGATCATTTCTGCTCTCCCCTTTCCTCTGTGGATAATTTTGACTTCATCTGCGAAAGCACGTTCTGCCCCATTAAGACATTTAAAACTGCAACATGACACACAGCTCCGAACTGTTGCAGAATGCAAGTACTCAGCAGAAGCACAGAGCAGCATCTTGTCGATATTGATTTTACAAGCACTGCCCGTGTCAGGAGCATTTCAGAGAGGCCAGAAATCCCCTACCCTGTCTTTTGTTTTTGTCATATGATAAGACAACTAGTAAGGCAAATACAGCCCTCCTCCATCTCAGTAGATGCAGTTATCACATTCCCACTGTTGCCCTTCATATTTTACTAACATGGCAAGCTCTACATCTGTCCCAATTGCAAAGAGCTGGACAAGACCTCCCTTAGGCAGGACAAGGCCATTTCTGAGGAAGCCTTGCCACATGGACAGATGCTCAGAGCAGGTAGAGTTGAACCTGCCAGCTCTACAGCAGCTGTTTTAAGGTGGATTTCTCGGCAGTGACAAAACATGCTCTCACAGCAGGACAGGCTTGCGGTGTAAAATGTTTTGCTACCCGATGGCCTCAAGCCAGCTGGGATGTACATACTGCTCTGTCAGAGAAGGTCTCAGCAGCTCACCAGTCTGCCAGGTGGGCTACAGAGCAGGGAAATATTTTGCAGATCCAAGCGGAGAAGGACATTGAGAGATCAAGATTAATACTCTTTTCATTCAAATTTCATGTATCGAACTAAACACCTCATCACCACATGGTGCTCAGTAACATTACAACGGCTAACTGCGCTTTTGTGCTTTTCAAGGAGGGAACTTGAAAAGTACTTTTATTAAACACAGTCCAGCATTTGCCACTTCACCACACCTTGACATTTCCAGAAGGTCACAGATGAGCATATCTTTAATCTAAAACTATTCAGTAACAACACCACTCTGCACAGTATTTGTAACATTTAAACTTTCTCCTGATCTCCCTTATGAGATCAACATAGGTTTCAAGTAATTCATGAAACTGAAAGCAGCTGATGCTCTGTGGCTGTGCTAGGAATTAAGTTACTGTGTGGGTGCTGACTGGTCTGGTAAAGAGAAAATTTCACACAATTTAGCATCAGCAAACTGTAAATGTATTCAATTAAGAGTTTGCAAACAGCCCCATTAGAAATAGTGGCAATACGGTTCTGTGTAGCATTGTAAAGGTGCTAAGGGTCACAAACTCTTTCTGAACATGGTTCAGTAACTACTCTAGAAGTCAAAATTTAAGATGGTATGACAGAAACTGAAGGCACTATGATATTCTGATAAAATAACATTCCTTCCTCCAGCACCTCAGAAGCTGCCATCATTACATTTCAGTCCAAGCAACACTGGTGATTTGTATTTACCAAAGATGAAAGCCAAAGACAAGGCCACTCTAAACTTTTTCTCTTTCAACTTATGCAAAGGCCAAATTCAACTTCAATCAGACTAGCACAAGAAAGCTCTGTCCATCAGCTGTCAATGCAGCTCAGCCTATAGCTATCTTTTGAGTTTTGCTTTCACATTCTATTGATTTGTACTGGTCTAAGTCTATGAGTTTCATCTCCTGGTCTGATCGGTTAGTTTTAATATTTGTCAAAGAAAAATTCACTAGAACTGGTACAGACAAAGCCTTAGATGTCAGAAGCTGAAGACTTATAACAACATGAAGATAATGAAACACACTGAAAACTGTTGTTAAATCTTTTAGCATTAAGCTAAAATCTTTATCCACTTACAGAAAGCTACAAAACCCCCTACAATATAACAATCAGGCAATTTTAAGAAATGAACAGACAAAGGCAGAAGCACACAGAGCATCAGAAGCATCCAATCACAGCTACAAGAATAAAAACAATATCCCTTTTTATGATACTGATTACATGAGCTATTTAAGTCTGTTTGGCCATCACATTAAATCTAACCATACAGATCAATTCATGTCAGTATTGACAGAGAACAACAAAATCCCTCACAGGCATTTCTTTTGCCCCAGTGTTCAAATCTCAGCTAGGGTTTTCTTTTCTTGGATCAAAAAACTTTTAGGCAATTCCAAGTGTTTATTCTGTCTAAAAAATAAACTACATTGTACTTTCACTAAATTACCTTTATATTCATTTTCTCTCAGCAATTCAGCTGAAATGTAGCATCAAGTGAGCAGTTACCCCTCCACTGACCATGAGGTCTTCACGTGATTTTCAATGACAGAAGCACCTCAGTTTGGAAACTACCACACAGACAACATGATTTTAGGATTTTTGCACCATATATCTGAGTATATATACTCTTAAAGTAATTAAGAAGGCAGTCCCAGCAAACAGGGAGCTGAAGTTTACATGCTGCCAGCCCATAATAATTAGTCTAGCAAGAGTCTTCTATCCATGTCCAGCAAGTAAAGATACCTTCAATCTATAGATGTCCAAGTAAAGCACAAAACTCAGTGGACAGAAGTGGTCCTCACCCAGCCTAAAGATTCAGTTCATACACTGCACCATTTGTACCCTGAATATATAAGTATTTCTTCTCAAGTTTTCAAATTTCCAGAGAGCAAGATAATGCTGACAAAGACAAGAAATTCACTGTGCACTTCACTTCTAACACCTAACACTTCAAAATATACTTTCCTTACTCTAAAGCTTGCCTCTCTCAAGTAGTAATATGCACCGAAATCACAGCTCCTGAGTCTGAATAGATTCTTGATTGAGTTGTACAAGATGGTTTGTAGGCTTTGCTCTCAACTTCCTACATCTAACCTCAGGAAATTCCCACACCGGCTTAACAATAAATTGAGTTCTTTGTCACACTTAATGAAAGAACAGCCACAGAGTTAATTCCTGCCTGCTTGGCCCACAGCCAGTAGAAAGCAAAGAGAAATTTGGGGGCATCAGCATTTAAGCTGATTTTCACACAGTTGCCACCACTGTATATTTAAGCAGAAGTAGCTCAGGGGTTTGTTAAAAAAGGATCACCTTGACTGAATGCAGAGAGTTTTACAGCTTCTGAATATCTCCAGAGAGCTCAAGGAAAGTCACCTGAATCCCTGCCCCACTTAGTGTTTTAGAAAAATGAAAAGGAGGGAAAAACCCCGAGGCAACCTAAACAAGGCAATATCTAACTTGCTTATGGAATAAGCAGTATCAGCCACTACAGACAAAATGCCAGGATTCATGCAAGGCTCAAGAATATTGAAATACTTTTCCACAAGCTGCGGGGTGTAAAAGAGCAAAAAAGCCCTGCCCATTGCTGCTCTGCCGAAACACAGAACTTGGGAGATGCATGTACCTGGCCAATGGGCTTAAAATACAAAGTAATAAACATGTAGCAAAACCTACCAAGTGATGTAATGACATTTTTCAGGCAGATTTTCAGAAGTGAAAAAACTAAACAGGTTTGGAAAAAACCTGCAGCAGGAAGTAGCACTTTAAATAAACAAGAAGCAAAGTACATGAAAAGCTCTAATCCATTTGCCTGTTTGAAATATTACTCACTGTATGGTTCATCTCAAAGCACAGGCTTTGTAGTTTATCCTCCTCAAATCACTCCCAGATAAAATTAGTCAGGTGATTTGCAGGACATATTGATTAGAGAGGATTTAGCTAAGGCAACATAAAAACATCCAGCTTTATCATTCAGTGAAAATGAAAGAGAAGAAAGAAAGCCTGCAGGCTATTATCATTGTATAGGAATTAAGCTTTATTAATGAACTAACTACACAGAAAATGATAGATAAGGGTTAAAATAATGGGGTTTCTCTGTAAAAAAAAATCTGAGAAAAAAAAGGCAATACAAATAAAATAAGTTTTCAGTGTTTGCTTGTTTGTTTTTATTCTAGTGTCTCTAACAGGCTGAATTCTTACCTGAACATTCTTGAAAAACCCTGAGATGCTCAGTTTTCTCCTCCAGTTCACAACTTCTTCAGCCTTTACATATCCAACATCCTCAGCCTCCTTCTATTAAACCCCAGACAACATGAACTACCCAGACTTTTCCACTGAACAGTGGTTCTCCTCAGGATTAACTTTCAGGTGCTCCAAAGACAAAATATCCTGATTGTGCTATGCACAGACTGAAAAATCAGGGATTCTTCTGATATGGGGAAAGAGAATTGGGCACCCTCAACTCCCCCTGGGTGGGGGCTCTCCTGGGGCTCCAGGTTTGCATGAGACCTTCAGAAGAGTGTCCTGGCAGCAGCTCAACAGATGGTCTATTTTATCTCTAGGCTAACATGTCCTTCATGTTACAACTTTGTGAGAACATATGTATGCTCTGGCATACTGTAAAAATCAAAATCCTTCAACCTGAGCATATTGGGTAAAAGCAGCCTGGCTCCCCATAAGGTGGTTGAGCTTAAACCTACATGGGCATACGACAACAGAATCCTTAATGGAATTGTCCATAATGCTCGCATGGAAATGAAAAGAATAACATATTGGATATGATTTAATACCCCATTCCTTACACCAACAAGTGCTTGTACTCCCTCAAGCAGTGGCACTGATAGCAAGGCACTCATCAAGATCCACGGCAGCTCACAGCCTGTGTGCCTAGTAGCATTTAAAAGTATAATTTCATGTGAAATGACTGTTACTTGAGTTTCCTCCAAATGTCCTTGAGCACTGTGCTTCACAAACCCCCTCACATTGGACACCCTTGTCTCAGAAAAGCTGGGGAGTGCCCCCAATTCCTGGCCATGATGCAGGAGGTGAAACAAGAGGAAGGCACAATCCAGAAGGCCAGACAGGAAACCCATATAGTAGAGGTCCTAATATATTTACTCAACAGGTAACAACTCCTCAGAGATTTGCTGCATCTTAATATGCTGGGCAAGACACACCTCAATGGCAGAACACTGCATTCTGGAGAAAAGGTAGGGAAAAAAAGTCTGTGTACCACACTGCTTGCCTAGAAATCTGCTTTGGTCAAGGCATAATTTGGATTAAATCTGCCAAGTAGCTTTAGGTGGCAAAAAGAAGGGGTTCAGCCAGGGTGATAAAAGAGCAGTGGTGTCAGCAGCCCTGTTCTCATCTGCTCTCAGCTGGAGCACTCAGCTGCAGCACAGTATCCTGCCTGCACTCCAGCAGGTTTGAACTCGCAGCGTTTATGGCCCAGGAAGGTGTCACAACCACACTGAGCCACAAGGGAAGTGAGAAGGGCAGTTTTCAATCTGCTACTTGACACTGCTTTACTTCCTTAAATATTCAGCTGAGCCCAGACTGACTCCACTGCTCAGCAGCCAGATACTTTCCAGGGATGCAGGAGAAAGGCATTTAAATTCCCTCAGGCTGAAAAGGGAAATGAGTTCAAATCCACAATCTGAGGTTCATCAACTCATCCAGGAACTACTGGGAAAAAGTGTTATGTCCCAGATGTGTTCTTGTTTTATGAATCATGATTCTCTAGCAACTAACTCATTTCAAGAAGATAAAGATGCTTCAAAGGTTTTTATTTTTATTTTTGGTTTGAGTTAAAAATATATATTCTTGCCAGTGAGACATGCTGACAAATTTTCTTTTAGTTTCAGAGCATATCTGCTTTGGTTTTATATGCTATTTTAGATCAAGCACAGAGCCAAAAAATAAATACAATTATGTATTCCACTCTATGCTAAAGTTTCATTTAAAGTCAAAATGGAAAGTATTAACAGATAGGCAGGGTAGAGCACTGAAGTGGAAGATTTAAAGATCCAGGAATTCTGCTTAGTGGGCACATTTCTATGTTTTCTTGTTGTCTTCACAGCCCTTCCTAAAATTCCTATTATTGGCAAGAAAGTTCTCATGAGAACAAACCAATTTCTGACTGTCATGTTGCATTTCTGAGAAGACAAAGACATCAACTTGTTTCTACCATATGTGAAGCCCAAAAAAGAAATTGGAGGCCAGCAGTACAGCCACCACAAACCTACTCTGCAGTGACCTCTGTGAGCCCCCTGCTTCAGCAGCAGGTACGGGAGGGGACAACCAAATCTTGCAGAAAACCTGTGAAAACATGAGATCTTCTTTCTATTTTTCACAGAAGATGAACTCATTATTTTCTATACAATGCAACCCTGTTGCCTTTCCTCCATTTGAATTCCAGCGTACCTCAGAGGAGGAACAAAATGTAACCCTTGGGTTCAGTTTTACCCCAAGGTAAAATTGTTTCCCAGGGAGACTAGTTAAGGTGATAAGGTTTGCTTTCAAATTCAGCTAAAAAAAAAGAATATTTTTACTTAAACTAACTTACAGGACTGTTTACAGCCAATGGTGTTCCCATATTCTGTGATTCTATGGAAAGGCCCAAACTCTTCAACAAACAAAGTTCTCCTCATGTCAGTGGGAATACTTGTACAAGTAAAGCAAGCAGGATGCATGAACCAACAGAATGGTCTTCACCAAAATGACTTCATTTCTATTGCTTTATGTTTTAAGCAGGCATTCTATTGTTTTACTAAAATAAGTGTTTCAGTCTTAAAAAAAAAAAAAACAACAAACCTCACACATCCCTTGATTCCCACATGAAATGAAAATCTCTCCTAATCTCTGAAATCGCTGTTTGTTAAGATTTCATTAATTTAGGTCAGCCAATTGCTTGTAAAAATTTAAAAGCTCGTTGCAGACTTTCTGCATATTCAGCAATTAAACTTCTACATTGCACCTGGCCATTTCCCACCTTGCACTCATGGAACAGATCCGGTTTTATGGAAGCACAGCATGTGGTGTGTAATTACTTCCGAGAAGTCAGCTAAAGCAGTTGGTCTCTTTTACAGTCCAATAACTTTCAATCCTGAAATCACTTTAAAGAAACACTTTAAATGAAATTAAAGAAGCAATTTGAGCTTTCATGACTTGAATTCTTTTTAATTGCTATGGTTGCTGAAAAGCAACCCATGTTCCTTCCATTGTGGCATCTCAGACTGAAAGCACCACCTGATTCCCTTGCAGAACATTTCATTAACCTCATCCCCCTGTGGCACTGAAGCCATAATCCTACATTTACTGAAGGCAACAGGAAACTTAATTGTAATTGCAACTCAGCATTGAAACCATCCTTCCACCACTGGAAAGTTACTCACCTGGATTATGCAGAAGAAGAGCTCATGTCCACAAGGCCTGGAATGAATTATTCTGCTGGACATACCAGCTACAGTTTTGGAGGCAGTATTTCAGAAACAGGGAACAATAAAGCACATCCACAAGATTATTCACACATTACCTTCATGCTCCCAAGAATTTGAGTGTGCACAATCATATATGTTACTACCAGTGGGCATAATGAAGGGGATTTGGAAGCTTTTGGATGACCCGTTAGCAGTGTTGTTCTCTGAGTCAGTCAGATTTCTTTCAGTCACTGGAAGTGCTAGTAGAGCACATCATCACTGCTGGTTGTAATGGTCTGACACACACCTCTAACTGTTTCTCTACATATATACACTCTTGAAGATGCCTCATTTCTTTTTCTTTCTCTCCCCCTAATTTCCTTGACTCAGTCACATGAGCATACTTCCACCCTCTCATTGCTTGTCAAATAAAAAAAAAAAAAAATTACAAAGCTAGAGAACTCACTTATGGAGGCTCCACAATGTACTGCTGCAACTCAAGCCATCATTATTATTCAAACTGGTCTGTATAACCATGTTATCTCACCAATTCTGTTGGATTCCCAATCCCTTTTTCTCCATTCTCCCTTCTTTCATCCACTATAATCCCACTGTTTTTTTCTCCCTGTTAGCAGGGATAGTTGTTTACTGCACACATGTATAATATGCCAAAACCCATACTGGGCTCTCTCACCAGTCCAGTAAAACAAATTCCCTCTTTGCCTTTGATAAATTGGAAAAAAGTCGCACATAAAATATAGTCAATCACAGCAAATGGAGTTAAAACAGTAAGATTCTTATATCCCAACTCTTATCTGAATGAGTTTAATTCTACAGAGAACTCTATGAAACTGAGTAAAGTTTCAGTAGATCAAAAATGGAATTCATTATGTGAAAAGATCAGAGACACCATATGACTGAAAATTATTCAGACAAATCCTCGGGTAAAAGCTTCAGTGGAAATTACTACAGATGAACGTTGTCCAGACTAACCCCAACCTCACACACGGGCGAACTCTGCCGAGTTCTCACCGACTCAGCACAAACATGATACAAAAATAGGCAACCCAAGGGACTAGGCACCAGTTTTTGCAAATACTGGGCAAGGGCTCAGTCGTGTGGCTTTATGAGTTACCACACACCAGCAGAACTGCTCTAACAGCACAGGAGCTCAGCTGCTGGCACTGCGACTTCTCGTACCACAGGACTAGAGAAGACATAAGCTCAATCACATTAAATTGTATTTCCTCTGGGTTGAGTTCATATTTTGACAGCTGTGTTAGTTTTGGCTGGGATAGAGTTAATTTTCCACACAGTAGTTGGTATAGGGCTGTGGTTTGGATTTGTGCTGGAGACAGCATTGATAATTCAGAGATGTTTTTGTTCTCACTGAGCAGCACTTACACAGAGCCAGGGCCTTTTCTGCTCCTCACCCCACCCCACCAGCAAGTGGGCTGGGGGTGCACAAGGAGCTGGGAGAAAACAGCCAGGACAGCTGACCCCAAGTGACCCAAGGGATATTCCAGACCATATGGCCTCATGCTCAGCACGTACCAAGTGACCATTATCTGTCATAAAGCCCTGCTTTCCTGGAGATGGCTGAACACCTGCCTGCCCTCAGGAAGTGGGGAATGAATTCCTTGTTTTTTTTTTTCTTTGTTTGCACATGTGGCTTTTGCTTTATCTATTGACCTGTCTTTATCTCAACCCCCGAATTTTCTCTATTTTACCCTTCTGACTCTCATCCCCATTCCCACAGGGAGTGAGTGAGCAGATGTGTGAGGCTCAGTTGCTGGCTGTGGATAAAGCACAGCAACAGCCAATGTGGATCAATTGATCTAAGATACCTCAAGAGCTCATGCAAATCTGTTCTCAAGATAAAATATGAGCAGCATGGACATGGTGAGTTAGCTCTGGGTATTATCAGCATTCACTCACTTGAAATATATTAATAGCTCTTTTATTATTTATATATTATGAAGACTTCAATCCATATTATGAATTATGAACCTAATTCTGTTCCCAGTAACATTAATGGCAGACAAATGTGTCTCTACACTTAATATATTCTTTTCAATGTCATTAACTTATTAGTGAATATCAAGTTCTGCTGTCACTACAAAACATTTCACGTTATTCTACAAAATGATCTAGTATCTCAGACAAGAAAGAAATGTGTACTAGGAGAACAGCCATCTCTCTTCTTAAGGGCCTAAGATGGAACATATCTCTGATGTCAGTCCTTTCAACATTAATTTAATTTGTATCCATATTTTGCTCCAGTTCAAGCAGATTAACTAACAAAAGAAGGCAGAATATTGCAGGGAATGTTTCAGGAGTGACATCCTTTCTGCAAAGTGAACTAAAGCAAACAAACAAAATTAAAAATAAACTAACATCACAAAAACCCAAACAAAATAAAACAAACCACCAAAAAGCCCCACAACAAATCAAACCAAAACCCTTGTTGTTCTCTAAAAATGAATTCTGGATGGGTCCACTTATGAGTCTTGATCCCTCCTAATTATTAAAAACTTCACCAAGCTCACAATTTTAGGGGGAAAATACAAAAATTCCAGACCACTCAGTATCATAGATCAAGGGAAGCAATCCTGTCACAGTAAGAAAAACCACAAAGCATCCAGGGATTTGATGAGCATGAGAAATCAATCGTGCATCAAGTCGATTGATGCGGTTTATTTTAAGTCCTTCTTTTCTGATTTATTGCCATCCTTGCCACCAATTTGCATAGATAATAGAACAAGACATCCTCTTAAAGTCTTAATCAGGAATTAAAAAGTAATATACTGTTACATCTCTTTCTGCTCATCAGTAAAGTGCACACATTAATGTTTAATGTCAGTTTTCTTATAGGGATGGTACTGGATTGGAAAGAGGCACTTTAAACTGCTTTGTGACATCACCACCAATTTGTTGCTGTAATAGCTGCAAATCAAAAAATAAATCCTTCAAGCTAAAGTAGGTTGTAAACATGACTGTTACAAGAACAACAAGGCTGAGCTATATTTCTGAGAGCAGAGCAATTTTCTTTTCAGCATGGCAAATGCTCCTACAACTGAAATATTCTTTCGAAGCATTTCCAAACTTCACCAATATTTTGTTAAAAAGAAAGATGATTTTTTCCTACTTTCAGTGTACTGAAGATGAGTGGGTAGTTTGCTGTTCAGTAAAGTGATTTCTTTGACAGGTACTTACATCATTCACAAAACCACCATAAATATGCACAACTGTTTAAAAAACAGTAGAGAAACAACAAAAGCAGTGCCTCAAAGAGCCAGAGAAAAATGTTACAAGAGCAATAGTTCCAACAGAAAGCATAAGTGTAAGTGGAAAGATGCAGGGGAGCTTGAAGAGATTAGCATTGAACTGCTACCTCTGAGTGGCAACATCGAAGTGCCACCTCCTGAGTTCTGCACAAAAATGGGAGCCACCTTGGGAGGAAAAAGCTCTGAAAGAGAAGCTCAGATTCCACATTGCCTTCAGGAGGTGTGTTGGGAGAACGTGCTCACAAGGAACCTGAGAAAGCAGAGCAGGAGAAATTATTCTCCATTTTTCATGGAGGACAAAAATAGGCAATGAAGTAAAACACTGGGTAGGACTGGCTTTTAACCATGTCTACAGGACAGTGGGCTGGATCAGGCTCTGGATCACACTGAAGAAATTCAGCACCATACACCTTAAAAGGAGTAATTTCTCTTGAGAATATGAGCCAATCCATCCAATACACTGTGTATGAGACCCTCAGGTCACAGACTGCTGGACCCCAATTCACACAGGAGTTGGAAACATAACTATGTCTTTGTGCTTCCCCTTCCTAGATGAGCGTCTTTGTCTTCCACTATTCCTGCTTCCACAAACTGTTTTCTTTCACCCTCCTCCCTTTTTGGTTGCCTCTATCACATCTTTGCTCAGGGCACAGCAACATTCAGATTTGGCTCCGTGATAAAGGAGCAGGGCAAAGGCAAAAAATATTAGATATGACAAAGAAATGCAAGGCTGAGCTCGCAGGACCAAACTGAAGCCTCAGAACTGTTTTCCAAAAAAATTCCCATGTATTGTAGGTCTATTTGGAGAGGTTTTTGTCTTTGTAAGAAGAACTGTGGCTCTTTGACTAACAGACCCACTTCTTGGATTTCATCAGGCTCTCAGAGGATAAAGCATGGTGACAGCCATGGCCACGAGACTCTCAGTCTTGCAGCAGTGACCCAGGCCCAGCTGCCAGCAAGGTAACCTGAGCTTAAAGCTGTGGGACTGGGGCATCAGGGTGCCCTGCAGCTGAAGACACAACCTTGTAGTCATCCTTATCAAAACTTACTCAAGTCAGGAGAACTGTTTATATGCTTAACTAACTTCAGCCATGGCTTGTGAAACTGCATCTTCTACTTGCTAAACAAGGAAGGCACGTGGGCTCTGATATTAAGCAGCTTTACAGGTGTTGTTTCCTTTAACTGAGCTAAAATAATAAAGAATTAAAGTTTGCTGAGAAGCTTCTCCCTCAAAAAGAGCCTATATATAGATGAAAGATGAAATCTGCTACATGTCTCTGTGTTAAAAATAACTGCAATATTAAAAATTAAAATTATCCTACAAAGAACTGTCATTATTAGCAGTTCTAATGCCAAGTTGGAATTTAAATCCAATCAGCAGAGAACAACATTTGGAAACCCTTTTAAAAATGAATAAGACAAAGATTAGCCACTATAAAATACAGTATCAATTGTATGAAGCGGAAATTATCTGCCCGAAAAAAAATCACTTGCTATTAGTGACATATAGCCAACATTCTGGAGCTGAAACAAGAGTGTGGCATGAATTTTTACAATCAAAACAGCTTCAAGTCAGTTCCAGAGACAAATATCTTTTTAGCAGAATAATGTATGATGCAGGTTTTGTTCAGTGAGGTTATTGACAGAGGTTGTTAAAATATAACCCTCAAAACATTCCAAGAAATGCTAAATAGGGGCTTAGCTTCCAACTACTAGAAATGCTATTGCTTCTGGTATTTCTTATAAAATGTTTAAAATCTGTTAATCAACAGAGTGGACAGTAATATCATCTGAATCACTTTGTTAAAAGAATTAACCACATTGGTATGAGGATACCAGTTGAATTTAGGCATTCTGTTTTCATAATGGACACCCACTCATCTAACACTGCACATCTGCTGCAAGGCCCAAATTTCCCCAAAACCCTGTAAAAAACCTAAATTACAGGGCAGGAGAGTATATATGTATATAAAAAAAAAATCACATTTAAAGCTATATTACAACCACATTTACTGGGATCCTCATAAGCTGAAATAGATAACTACAAGAACACAAGCGTGTACAACAGTACTGAGGGATTTTGTCTCCCTCCTTCCCCTCCCTTTTTTCCATCCCTTTTGAGTACAGACCACTGCAGAGGAGATGGGTAACACCAGAAGGTGATTGCCACACAAGTGCCAGTGGTCTCTTCAATTCATCAGCTTTAGAAGCAGCTGCATTAGCAGGCCAGATGTCTGGTTCTAGTTCTTTGCCACATACTATTCCTAAAGTCTCACTACAGGGAATTTCTTCCACAACTTTAACAGACCGTCCCTCTTGAAACTAATTTCACATAGTGGAATGTAAATCACACTCTCCTTCAAATAAAATACCTTTGGAACAACGTAGAAGGAGAAGAACGACTAATAAGTGAGACTGAAGATAAAAACTGTAAATTTTTCAGTGGAGAATGATAGCACTTAGTAAAGATAATTGCACACATTCACCATAAAATGAGAACTTGAAGAGAACACTGTAAGTCACAAAATATCTGGATTTGAAGTATTAAAAATTTATAGCTTCTGAGGATCTATCAGCTGTAAAAATGGTGTTTCCTATTTCCTTCATTGTAAGTTAACCTATTTTATATGTAAAGCTTATGCAATTTGTGTAGTTACAAAATTGACTTCTTTTTCAGGTTGTTTCCACTGCAGCAGCACTCAGTCTTTTAGCAGCACCACAGAGCAGACATATGACTGAAAATGAAACCCAGTCATAGAAAGACGTCCAGGACTTTAATTACTGTAAATTACATAAATCCACAAAATTAAGGGAAACTAAATAGCTTGACATAATCCTCTGGTGTAGACCAGGCTGGGTGGAGGAGGCTGGGGGGAGCAAGACAAACATCACCTTCCATTTAACCTTTTTATCCTAGAGTGCCAAAATTGCTTCACAAAAGCATACTTACACAATGCTGTAATATTTTTTACACCTTTTCAAGCTCCAAAGCAAAGGCAGTTAAGTAGGTTGGAGGTTTAGGCTTTTTTCAGAAACCTTTTATACACCCAGGAAGGTTTTTTTTAAATCTCTTATACACTGGAGGTATTAGTCTATTTTGTGTGGTCCCTGTTGACACAAAGTATGAGACTTCTTCCTGTCAATGGAAAACAGAATTTAGCTTTTGGACTATCTACTGCATCTTTTCCTTTCTCAATAATAATATGATCTTGAGATGCTTTGGGGTTTACTTTATTATGCCAGGGATATCTAAATTGTATCTCTTCAGCTACATGCTAGATAAAAATTGCCCAGTACAGTTTTCTTTGCCTGTCTTCATGGTGTTTAATACATCAAGATGTCTTTATCTTCAGGATAGTATAGTTGGTAAAAAATTATTTTCCCTGTGAGACCATGTTATTACTTCATTATTGAATTCTGACTTTGTGTGAAGGCTACTATGCAACTTCTCCAACAGTCTAATAAGAAAAAAACCCAAACCAAACAGAGGAAGGTATTTCCAAGAGAATAAACAGCTCATATTTATAATAAATCTAAGGATATTTACTTCTCTTTATACTTATCATATCAGCTACAGTCTTTCACTCTCATTCAATTACATGAGCCAAACTCTGTACTACCAATATTTTCAGAACAGTTCTAAGGAAGAGGACATTTCCAGGAACCCAGGTCAGTTCTACAATCCCACTACCACTAAGCATATGTGTTCTGGTTTTCCAGGTCCTAGCTTTGTTCATTTCTAGGGAAAAAATCCCTAGACCACCACACCTCATTTTATCAGAAAACCAGATTAACCACATGCCACAGGAACTGGCTGCCTCTGCTTGCAAACATTTGATGTCTGGCAATCTAAGGCCCATGGGTCTCCACCAGGAGTACCTTTGTGTAAACCTCTTGTTGCAACGCTTATGAAGTGCTGCTGGGTAACACCACCAGACCACCATAGCCCTCTTAAATTGCCAAGGCATTTAAGACCCTAAAGTAGCTCAAAGGTTATTTCACTTTCAGCTACAGGAGTGCTGGGTGTTGGTTTGGTTTGGTTTTAAGGCAACAGCGTTAGAGAGAACAAATCAGCACAGTATTACCTACCAAACAGTTAACAGGACTGTTAGTGATTTAGGAAGTATTTTGTATTGCTCACACCACAGTTAGAGCAAAAAAAAAAGCCACAATAAACCGGAACTCCCCCTCATACTTCCCTGACCTGGCTCAAATCTGCTCAGTCGGGAGGCTTTGACAGAAATCTGGTGGGAGGAAGAGCAGAGCTTCCAGGCAAAGGCATTTTTTCGAGGAGTTAATGAAATTTGCAAGTATAATTATTTTTAATCTGGGTGCCAAGTTCTCTCTCCATTCTATGAAATCCTGGTGCTGTGATGCTACAAAAGGAACACATGAGCCCTCGACTCTCATTACAGCATCATTATATAATTCACAAGTATCAGTCTCTACTGAAATGGGTTTTACCTCAGTCAAAGATTACCAAGGAACAGAGTAACTATTTAACTGTCCATGGCATCTTAAGACCTCCAAATCTGGCCTCTAACTAGCCAGGGAGGTAATAAATGCCAGCACAATCACAGACTGCGTAGAGAAAGGTCTTGCCAAGCCAAACTAAATAGGAGGCTGTAAGAAGACCCACCAGTCATAGGTTGCCAAGGGCACACCAGAGCTGATCCACATTCACATGTCACCAATACTGTCTTTGGGCAATATTAGGAGAGAAAAATGGCTAAGGGAGTAAATCACTGAAAAAATCTCTCAATCCATTACTTGCTTCTCTTCAGCATCTTCTCCCTGTCCAGAAGCAGCAAATGCTGCTCGACTGACTCAGCTGTAGAGCAGACCCCAGCATGGGGAAAGGATTACTCTTCCTGGGCTCTACAAAAGCCTGAAAAAAGCCAGCTCAGAAATGAAAATGCTAAATAACCACTCACTTAACCACTGGTTTTGACAGAGAAATAGAGCAAGTAAAATCAAGAAGGAAATACACACTTGCAGCTTCAGTGGTACATCCTGCCCTCACTGAGCAGCCCGGCAGCTCTGTCTGCCAGGTTACTGGGCTAGACTGAGCAGATGCTTCAAGTTCTCTCTTTTGGGGCAACCCACACAGCTTGGTTGCCTTTAGAAAGGAGTCCAAAAACTGCCCAGTCTGCTCACAGCTCTTGAGCCCTGCCCTGTTTGAATCCCAGCAAGCAGCTCTTGCCCTTCAGTGCACCACGGCTCCCAGGCTCCTGGACTTTTTGGGCAGCAGTCCAGATGAGCTTGAACACAGACAGACACTTCATGGCTGGCTAAAATCTGTTACAGGGTATTGCAGTCTGGCCAGAAGCATTTATTAAAAAAAAAAAACTGCTGTAACAGCAAATACACACGTATTTAGATTCTGTTCCAATTTTCTCCTTTTGTTTGCCGGGCACATCGGCATGTTAATGCTGTATTACCCACAGGGCATATCCAGCAACTCAACAGCACAACTGCAAGGAATATTTCATTCCAGGTTAGAGATTTCCAAGAAGTTAAAGAAATTCCTATAAATTTCCTTACAGCAAAACTATGTGATTGCAGACAAAAGGCAAATTTAACATAGGAATGAAAAGCTCACCAACCCCACAATTTGGTCTCCTGACATTGCCAATGGTGGCAACTCAGGGCTCAGTCTAAGGACAAGGCAAATGTACTCTGAACATCCCAGCATCCACACAGTCTGAGTCTCATCCCTTCTTAAAAGCAATTCTGAAGACAGGTTTCCTCTTCCACATTCCCACGGTAGCATAAAATAAATGGATTTGTACTAAAATTAAAGCAGATCTGCCTAACAAATATCCTGCTTTTGTTTTAGATCATGCTGTCAGTGCTTATCTCCAATTAACTGATACCAACGTTGAGTTTAGGATGAGACTTAAATGAAATGAAGTCTGCTCTGTCAGCCTACTATTCATGGACATTCACATGCTTTCTATTGCCTTCCTACAGTGTGCACACTGCCTTATAATATTCCAGAGAAAAAATATCTTAGAATTCCTGACCAGGTATTACCAGTGGTCAGAAGACAGGAGACAGCACCCTCAGGTATGGCAGGCTGACAGCAAGAGCCTGCCCTTCAGCTAGAGGAGCTAGAACATCTTGAAAGAGATATTTAGATGTGCAGAAAAAAATAATTTGAGCAGTTTGCAAAAAGAAGCCATCGACAAAAAGCAGCAGTTTCCAAAATCACTGGCAGCAGATACCATGTTAATAAAATTTACCCACAAATGAGCATCTGTAATACAAAGAGAAAAAACAACAGAAAGGCTTCTGGGGAAGGAAACTCTTAAAATACATCTTTATAGTCCCAGGCTTTTGTGATCCCGTCTTGGAATAAAAGTTAGACTTTTGTCTAAATATCTGGGTCTAGATTTATCCTATTGGCAGACAAACTGAAAGCAACTGTTCCCCATCCCAAAATCAGAAGCTGACAGGCTCTTTCCATTGTTTTGCATAACAATACTGTGGAAATGAGCTTAAAGTAACATTTTCACTCAAGCTTTTGTTAAAGAAGAATGGTAATCATTCCTATCCTGCATCCCAATCACTCACTGCTTCTCAACTTCATTAACAACTCAAGATTCAGCAGACACAGAAGTCCTACAGAATGAAAAGACAGGCAGCAAAAATAAATATATCCAAACCATTATGAACCCTCTTCTCACTGCCAAATAAAAGCTAGAGAGATGAGCCATCGTACACCAGAAGAGGCCACGTGGTGATGGCACTGGATTGTGACTCATAACCACATACTCAATTCCAAGTGACACAAGACTCCTTGGGATGACCTCAGGCAAGTCATCCCATTCAGCTCTTGAGCAGCACGAAAATGAGAAGATGATAACATGCCTGAAGCCTCCCTGAGATAGCACAAGGGTAGATTTGTGCACATGAGATACCAAGACACAGTGAAGGGGACCACAAAGTATTTGAACAGACACCTCTCTGTGGGGAGGGGGGAAACTACATCATAAACCTATAACTGGCAAGTCTAACAAAGTTAAAACTGATTTGTCCTGCTTAATTTAAAACCCCTGAGTACACTCTTATGATTCATAGTTAAGGCTACACTGGCACTGTCCCATCATTCAAAGCAATCCCAATTGTCCCACAAAGATGACTTCAGGTATCTCATCTTTACACAGCTGAGCCAGTCTATTTTTAAACCTAGTTATCTGCAGGCAGGATATTGGTATAAAACTGATTAAACATAATTTCATACACAGAAAGGCAAATGATGAATCTGGTAGAGAAACAAGTCAGTACAATGAACACACACATATAACAGCAGAACAGAGAACATGCAGCTGAGTGTTCGTTTAAGTGCAGATTTTAAATTTGACCTTCACAATATGTAACAGAAGTGGCATACATACACAAGCATGGCTTTACAGAAAGAATATTTATCCATCAAGTTCAACTGAGTTTCTATAAATAATGCAGAAGCAAAACACTAATTGGCCTGTTGCAGAAAAATTTTGCATTTCACAACTCACTGCTCTTCATGTATATTATCTAGGGGTTTATCCTGACTAATCCAAGAATGCAGACATCTGTCCAAGGAGCCAGTACATGGCTCCCAGAAAAAGTACCAACTTTTTCTTTTTTAACCTGGTTTCCTGAGAAAAAGAGATTAGACATTTTCACTGTCCAGCTATCCATCCCTCTATTACTTTGTTTCTCCTATGAAGTTTTTTTTGCAAATTTCAACCATGTTTTAAGAAAGGAACATGCCCCCAAAACATTACTTGCAAAAGTACAACCCAAACCAAAACAAAAACAGTGCCTCAATGATGCAAAGGCAGTCATAAACCACTCCTTATTCATTCCAAGAGGAGACATCCAGCAGTCCCCACTTGTACTGCCTTGCTAACCTGTTCTCTCTGCCAAAGAACGGAGAAGCCAAGGTGAGGGAGAGTGCAAGGAGCTGAGGAGTCTAAGAACAGAGGTTCCAAATCTGCCAAAAACCCCTTCACTACTTCTGTCCCTTACAGAACAACTGTCCTTTCAAGTACAGAAAAATTATCATTATCAAAACTTCAAGTTCTGACCTGACTCTTGCTAAAAGGTTTTTCGGGTTTTTTTCCCCCTGTCAACAGAATACATGCTCGAAACTAATCTCATTCTTTCAGTTTCACTTTTTTTGTAATTATAATTAACTCAAACATATTTTCAAAGGCCAGAAAAAATATTTATGCTGTCAGAAAAGGGTCTTATCACGAGATGAGACAGAAAATTTTTCTCGAAGGCCAGACACACAACTGAACACCTGTGCATCAGTGAGGTACCACCCGTCGCCCGGAGCAGCACCTGCCTCAGGAAGTGCTCTGCCCTCCCCACCGATGTGAAGCAAAACAAACTCACTGCAAGAGGCATGTTAATATGCTTGGTTAAATTTCATGAATGCTTCAGAGAAGGTATTTAACCTTGTGTCCACAGAACAGGCATCCAGCCAGTTGCCGTGACTCAGGGGACACACGGTTACCCTGTGCCCTGCAGGATCCCCACCCAAGGTCACGCTGGGCAAACGAGGCACTGTCTGCTTTTTGCACTATGACTCTTGTCTTCTTTTTGAACACCAGGAATGTGCCCACACTTGCTGAGCTTGTTAAGTGGGCAAACACGCAAAATTCCTCCAAGTTGATCCAAGCAGTTTACTCGCTTGAGCTCATTTCCATGACTCAGGTGGAAGGGTTTTCCTTCAGGAAGTGATCATCAGCCAAGCATTTTAAAAGCCATCCACTTTTTGAAGTGTAATACCCCAAAAATGAGACTCCTTTACTCCTCCTCTCCTCTGGGTAGTATACGTGGAAGAGGATGGGCAGCACAGATGGGCTGCATCAAATTGCTGCAAGAACCAGATGCCCATGTAGAAAGGAGTCTGCTAACTTCAGCAGCCCACTCCTTGGCTAATTCCACTGATAACAGCTGACATGACAGTTCTGAAGCTGCCTCTGGGTCTATCACATGGTTATCCAGCTGATGAGCTACCCAGGCTGCCCTAGCCTTTCAGATATAACTTTTATTCAATTTGCCTCTCTTCCAGAGAAAATGATGCATTCTCCTTCACTTACTGCACAAGTTATTGTATAAGTCCTTCAATAAAAATCTCCCAATGGATTCTCTATGGAGAGATAAAATGAAATGTTTCTGCTTGCTTGGTTTGGTTTCTTCTTGAATCTCACAGAATAATTTTAGGTAACATTTTTGGAAGAGGTTCTCTCTGACTGGACCAATAATATTTTCTAGATATGAAGACAAATGTTATATTTAAAGAGAAATTCACCCAAAATCTCTAATACAGGCCTCTGAAAAAGCTGGCATTTAGGGAAGATCAGTGGAAAGGCTTTATGAGCCTGAATGAAGTTATTTTGCTGATTCCTTTTAGCAGCTTGAGCACACTGGTTCCAAAGCTTCAACTGAGAAGAATTCGTATCAAAGCATTGCTGCTTTTTAAGCCTGCTTTCCACAGAGGAAAAGAATCAAAGAAAACAGTCCTGGAGGGAGTCCAGGGTAAAGTTTATGTTTACAAACATGATCCTGCCTCGGTGTTTTTTTACTTAAGAGTCCCTACAAGTGTGAGTTTTGGACAACATTCATAAACCTCCAAATCTTAAGGAAAAATTGCGAATGCTGAACCAGACCCAACCATTCTGGTAATTTAAAATTTCTTTTTTCATAACATAGGTCATAAACAAACAAACCAATGACTGTCAACAGGGGTTTTTTGGTGGACCAGAGTAGGGGAAATGCCTTTTGCTTGAGCATGACCTTGACAACCTCCTGGTTTGTGCCTTGTGAGGCAGATTCAGCTCATGAGCCTGATGTCCTTTCCCATTACTCCAAGATGAGCCTTGCTTAAAACAGATCTTCTTCACGATCTTCTTCAGAAAGGGAAATTTGATCTTACAAAATAGCTAAAGAAATAGCCACTGCCATTCTGAATTAAGGTCTTTCCAAACCAATAATGATAAAGATGTTCCTCTCGTTTCTTGCATAAATTGCTCTAGATACCGACATGAATTTCACCCTCTCCCAACCTTGCCTGTTCAGTGATGCTCTATTTCCCTTGTGACACGCTGATAATCCACTTGCTTTCTCAAAACTTCTTTAGAATAAGAGAAGTGATGAGATGTAGCCTGTCCTCTCTTATCCCAGATGCAAGAAAGGCACGAATGGGGCACACAGAGACACACACAGACCTACCCCAGCATCTGACACAGTGACTGAGGACTCAGCAGACAGGAGTATCACTGAACAGACAGATGGCATCTAATACACTACATTATTAACAGGGATTTAATGACCAGCATAAGTGATTATATGCCAGGAGCTTGTTTCAGTCAGGCTAAACAGGAGCAAACCAAGCAAATCATTCTGCTACTAATGTAAAGGGGCAATGCTATTTACAACAATTTGTTAAGACTTCACCCTAGGCAAAGAAGAATTAAGCTTCACAGAATAAAACACAGGGCAGCAGGCAGGCTGGATGGAGGGGAAGCAGAAAGCTGACAGAGAAAGAGAGACCACATGTCCTTGAGGAAGGACAGCATGTATTGGTGAAGAGAGACCAAGTGCTAATATTTTCTGGCTAATATTTTCTACAGGTCTATCCAAACTTCTGGTCTTCAGAGGTTGCTTCCCGGATGTTCAGAGTCAGTTCCTCCTCTGAGTCACCAGATAAATCAACATCTTGATCAAATATTTAACATCCCTGAAGTGCTACACAAATACACACTAATTCCAGCTACACTCAAGAACCAAGGTAAGGGTGATTACTTCCAAACAAAAATGCAGAACTACAAGACGGAAGGGTCAGCAACTTCATCAGGTCACACTGCCAAGGTAAGTTTACTGCTGGAAGGTTCTGGCTCTGGATTCCGTGTTTAGTTTGATTGATCATGAATATTCAGACTGTTGTGTGTGAATGAGTTCCTTTTTCAGGAAAGAAAACAACCTATATACTCTGAATAATTAAAGCAACAACAAAAAACATGATCTGCACCCCCCAAAATACAGTGTTTTATGCTTCTCCACAGCATGCCTCTATGGTTCTAATTCTGCTCAGCTTGAAAACCACTAAACTGGACCTGCAAGACTGTGATTACCTCTGTCTAGCCTATCTGGCACAATAAACTACAAGAAACACTGCTCCTTAAAGAATATTGACATAATTGCTTAGGGACAAATAAAAATTAGATGTCTGAATGCATTAAGGCAGCCCTTTGGCATATATTCTCAATATGTCAGTACTTCTGCCTATATTTTCAGTACAGATGAAGTTTAAGTATCTTAAAGCTGAGGTTACTATACTCACAATGAGAAAAAAAACATGATTACTTAAAATTATATTTAAAAAAATACAGTTAGAGCCATGAACTACTTTTAAAGAACAAGGGATTTCACCTTTTGTGCTTTTATCAAGTGCTACATATAAATGCCATTTTTGTTCAGTGCATTAACAGTATCAAATTTTTCTATATAAATGGTAATTTGGGTAGGTTCTTTTCAATATAAAAATGCGAAAGATCAGTATTTCCAAATTTTGGTGCCACATGTCAAAAACAATCATATTCTCAACTTCACCTTATACAGTGCTTCCTTTCACCATACACTTTTACTCCTCCTGTCTGCCAACTGCAGTGTTTAGTCTATTGGGGTATCAAGTCGTACAATGATGCACTGTCCATTCTACATATAATGTCCATAACAGGCACTCCTGGCACTCTCCAAAGTGCCAGTAACTTCAGTGCCTTTCTAATGCAAATGGAACAGGATCTGACGAAGAAACAGGTGAGAGACAAGGAAAAATGAGTATCATCTGCTGTCAGGAAAGGATATTGTTTTCACTCCTGCACTTCTATTTCCTGCAGTCTGCGAAGGGTTACTTATGAAGTATGCAAAGACTCTGTGTCATATCAGATGGCTCAAGCTTCTGGGTGATTTACTGTGATTGTGTTAATTATCTCTTAACAGCTATTGTAGACTCATGTTCAAAGTCCTAAATAATACACAGAACTCACATTCAGCCCAACTGCAAGAGATCAATTAAAAAAACAAACAGAACCCCCCCATAAAAGCACACTGACAAAGTTACCCTTATTTCAATACTTCCATCAGTCCATCACCTGACTCAGCTCTGCATCACAGAAAAGCTCAGGGGAACAGGACCTTCTCCAGTGAAAACAGGGGGTCAGCAAATTAGTATTTCAAGGGCACAACCTGGAGAATACTTTACCCATCAGCTTCATTGAGCTCTCAGTAAGAAGTACTTTGTGAGATCACAAGTGGCTCAAGGCCAGCTCAGTGGGACCCCATGGCTGGGCAGGTCAGGGGCAGAACAGGGGGCTCACATCTTACAGCACTGCTGGGACAGACACTGGCTGGGCTGAAATGGGGTCCTGCACCAAGGGTGTGGGGAGATCAGGATGGAGGCTGTGGCAGGGCTCTTTTTAAACTCACTCTGCAAGGCTCAGAAGGGGAGGGCAGGCATAAAAAGGCAGTGTCTTTCAAAATCAGCCTCACCCTCACAGCTCAGCAGTGCTGCAACGTGCTTTTGGTAAATATTTATTTGGATTATTTTTCCTTGCTCAGGGCTAGTGAGGGAGCATGTGCCATCATCTTGAGGACAGATTGGGAATGAAAACCTACCATATTCTCCTCTTCCCTTTCAAAATCAGATGATCAGCTGTGGCTTTAGTCCTGCCAAATTTTGTCAAATATAGCACAAAATTATACAGAACCACAGTAACTGCACTCCCACTATTGTTCTGATTTAAAGAGGAGTTTGATTACATTAGGTAAATATTTGTCCTTATGTAATAGCTCCCTCCGACATTCTAAAAATTTTCCGTCTCCTAGAATTTAACTGAAGAGGGTGCTTTTATATGTCACTGCTCTGCCCCAAAATCAAGTATACTCTATTATACCGTGAGTATTAAACTGTGAGTAATGTCATTACAAGCAATAATAGTTATCCAGACAATTATGTAGTTGCAACTGCAGTTTTCCTATTAAATCTAGAAGCTTTAAGCAAATTCAGAGTCAATAAGAACTGCAACACCATCTCTGACGAGCTAAATAGCAGTTATTTATTCACAGATTGTTAAATTTTTATGGCCCTGAGATTTCCAGGAAGAAAGCAACATAGAGTTGACTCCCCATCTAAATACTGGCTCATTCTTCATGTTGATATAATTATGAAGTTTCAGTCATTGCAAAGCTGTTCACACAGCTTTATCAACTACATGCATTGCAAAATATATGCTAACTGCAGTTTTTCCATTATAAAACTCTCTAGTGAAGTCACTGTTCTATTTCTAGCTCAGCTCTGGCAGTGTGCGGATGCTCGCTGCTTAGTAAATAGTAATTTTTTTTTTTTAGGGAAAAAAAGAACATTCTGAATAAAAAAGCTACAGGCTTTTGATACCCTTTCTTCCAAGTAATTTTAAATAAGGTAATGCAATAAATGAATAATGAAGAGGAAATAGAAGCTTGTGTGATGACTCAACACACCAGGAGTCATGAGGAAAATGCCAAATTCCTGAATACATGTTTTATTATAATATACAGGAGTGTACACACTGAAAAAACTTTCACCTTTTAAAATAGGTGTTATCAACAGCCTAGGAAGCATTAATCAGTATTCTTATCACTTGGTAATTATATTCCTCCTAGCACATAAAATGCAAAGGGAAGGAATTTAAGACCATAACTTTAGGCTTGGAAAAGAAAGAACAAAGTAAGCAAGCTCATTTTCCCTATGTCTTCCTCATTCCAGCTGGAGTCTTAACTTCTTTGGTCAATCTCCAAGATGAAAAAATCTTCAGCACTGTGCAAATATATCAGCTCGTTTTCCTTTGAATATTTGCTCAAATAAATTATTTAATTTGCTTTGGCTGTATTCATAAGTATGTTCTGTGAATCTTGGAGGTAAGGTGATTATCACAAACATTCACTCAAACAAAGGATTTAAAACAAGCCTGTTGACAGTTTTCTTCTGGAACACTGAATAATTCTATGTGAAACATGGTTATTAAAAGAGTCCAGATCAAACAATCAGAAAACTTGCCAGCACTTACTGTATCAAACTGCACCGTTCAAAGGGCTCACTCCCCATAGAAGAGTGTTCTAGAGAAATAGATGCATACAACTTTCTAAATCCTATTTCAAAAAGCACAAAGCTCTGCACATTCAGGAGCCAAGTTGTCTGTCCAGGTCCTCAATCAGCACTCTCAGTGCAACACCAGTTTCAGTGCATGATATTTCCCACTTCCCAAGAGCTGAATGTAAAAGCCCAGCAACGCAGCCTCATGCAGGAACACAGCCCCCACATGTTTCTACCTTACCTAAACTACAGCACACACAGCTTCCAATGAAATCTGGTGCTTTGCTCAGCAACTCCACCGCCCAAATATTACTCTCACAAAACTCCCTCTGCCCTCAGCCAGAATTTGGTCCAAGGATGAAAATACTGGAAGTCATGTGGGAGATGCATGCACAGACTTCACAGAGAGACTGAAAGAAAAAATATATTAAGAGGTACATCTGGAAGGTAAGAATAGACTACTGCAATGCCAAATACTTTTTAAAATAGAGCACACTTGTTCTATCCCTTTCTGCTGCCAAGAGGAATCCGCAGCACAGGACTGGAGGCAACAGGGACAGGTGTTTTCTCTAAAAGTAGAATTCATTCTTTTGGCCACCTATACAGCACATTTGGCCAACGTGTTCAAATCCAAGTGTGGGATCCTTCCAACAGCAACACTCAGTCACTGGCAAGCTTTGCTGGAAGCTCTGCGGTTGCCTTTCGTATGATCAGATGAAAAGCTGCTTTCTGAGCTCCTGTTTGTCATTCCATTTTCCTTCTAAAAATGTACTATTTAAAATTATCTGGAAGAGTTACAAATTACTCGAACCAACTCTTTCAGCATGCAAGAATATGTGACTGTAAGGAGATTATATTTTCATACAGCTGAGCAGTTCAAGCCCAACATTTAAATGTTGGTATAAAAATATGTGAAACCAAATTGTGTGACAGAGTTTGCTTTGTCAAAACACAAATGTCTCATAAAATATGCTGTCTAGCATCATAAGTAGTAGGTGATATTTTTCAGATGAACTTTTGCAAAGAAAAATACCTATTAAAATTAACAAAAGATATTAAAAACTTAGATTTGACATTTTAATTGTCTTTTTATTTCAAATGGCAACAGTTCTGGGGTTTATCTATATTTGGTTAAAGACCAGCCCCAAAATAAAATAAAAAAATTAGCTGTGCAAAAAATTTTGTTCAACCCTTCATAATTTCTTTAAGTTACTGTTCCTTAGCTGAAAACAGCCCAAAACACTCTTGTACTTATGCAGTTCTCCCATCTGCCTTTTTTTCTCTCCAATCCTTTTCGACAGTCCACAAACTAAAATACACCATTTGTTTTGCTCTAGTCCAAACAGCCTACACTGATACATCAGTAGCTTTTTTGATTTTATGTCTCCCCAGTAGCTGTCATCTTTTGGCAGCTCATGTGAGAAGAGAAGTTGAATTTACTGGAAAAGAAACTGTTCTCAACCATTTGTACATGGCCATGCCAACACTCAAGCAGCGTTGTTGCCCTGTAGGAGGACCAAGGCAAGATGCAGAGGCAAAATGGCTTAACAGTGTCTGAAAAGATGGGACAGGAGGAAGGAAGGGACATAGGAAAACCTGCTAGACTGTACTGAAGACATAAGATGTCTTTTAGCACGTATTAGGTAAAAACCCAAAGGACTAGGAAATGGTTACCACCCTCTCCCTGCCAGGACGGACACCCACGTTTCCAGAAGAGGAGCTGACAGCAGGCAATCTGCTGGAGGAGGATAAAAAAGCACCTTCCCATGGGAATATTTTCCACTTGGACTCCTGGGCACCAAGGCTGAAGCATACAGGGACACAGAGTCAGGGGAAGGAAAGGCTGCTCGGACACATCATGCTCAGAGGCAGGAACATGATCAGCAGGAGCTCCTGCTCATTTCTGCACATCTATCTCCCTGCCTTTCTCTAATCACAGTTCCTCTGTCCACAGCTATTAGATCTCAGTTCTTGAGAGGTAGTTTTGATGATTTCAGAGAAATTAAAGCAACTGATAACAAAATCTGGACATTCACTCCAAGTAAAGAAAAAGTATTAGGTTGCAATTGTATCAAATTATGATCAGTTTTACCCCTCTAGGAAAGACTTCACAAATAACCAAAAGACCTGCAAGTACAAATTTTTGAACTCGAGTAGGCTATAAAGTACTTAATTTGTTTGAAAGTGTCGAGGCTTTGATCTTCTCTTGCTTTGTCAAAGGAAGATACAAAGCCCTGGATCTATTCAGTTACATCCTGGTCACCCACAATAATATGTTTTTGTCAACAGAGCAGACATTAGGTGACAATGCTCTTGTTCTGCATCAGCCTTAAAAGACTCATGTTACACATGATCCTGAAAGCGAAAAAGATAAAAAATAGGAAAAAGGAAAAAAAAAAAGAGCTTAAGCGGAGATACAGCTGAGCTTCCTAATAACCCTTACTATAATCTATTTACACAGTTCCTGCAGAGACTCCTTGGATGGACAACTGTTTTCTTTCCACGGTGCTTTATACTTCAAGTTCTAGCCATTTACCTCAGCAACTGAACACCTGTACACAGATAAAATCAGAAGAGATCAAACATCCTCAGGTGGACAATTCCAGATGAAAAGCATGTAGTGTCAGATTTTGTGCTGTATTAGCCAAAAGTGAGAAGCAGTTAAACACTTAAACCTTGCTGTTATTAATTATTTCACTGAAATAAGTCATATTCAAATCCATCTATGACATGACCAGCATCAAACCACGAAAAGGATGACATCTGATTTCAATGATATTCATCCTGCAAATAAATACAAATATTATTTCTTGATAGAGATGGCAGATTTCTATTTTTACAAGGTAAATGACTATGAAAATCAGGTGAGCTACGGCTCATGTACTATATGAGTGATAAATCAGCAGCCTGAAAAGGTGCTGAGCATCCTTAATGCATTTTGCATTGCAAAAGTATTCAGCACTTCACTGAATCAGGCCCCACGGCCAATTAAGAATTGCTGATTGCAAGAAGATGATCTGAAACCCAATGGTCACCACATAGAGAACAATTTCTCCCTTTTCACACTAAGCATTTTGCCATTTACAGTAACACCCATCAGGCTCAGCTGCACCCAGTGTCCAGTGCAAAACTGCAACTTTGTCCCTAAGTGAGAACTTCACATATTTTCTCACAAGCAGGCACAGGACGCAGATGACCATGCTGCTGGTCCCTCCACCCTCCTTTCAAAAATAAGATGAAACTGCACAAGGTTTTGTCCTGTCCAAATTCAGTGAAGTCCAAAATTGTCCCTGCTGATGGAAAGCCATCCTGTGATATCCCAGGAATGCCAAGGGGGACAACAGCACAGACCCAGCTGCTAAGATCCATCTTTGAAGGATTCATGGAGGCTGTGATTGGCACAAGGACACCACACTGACTGTTTGACAATTTGACAACTGTTTGATTTTCTCCCCCTGAGCCCAGGACTTGCAAAACCAAAATCCTGACTACAGGTAAAATAGCAGCAAACAAGATGAATCTCCAAAGGAACACTTCATATTTCATTAAAACACTTTTCCTTTTGGCAAGTCTGTATTTTCTAGAAGACATAACCCTGCCTTGTGACAAGGCTTCTGTGCAGCTCAAACCTTTAGCACATATTGCCTCTGAAGCAGCAAACAGGTCAGATATTTCTTATTAGCTGCCAACCTGAACACGTGTGCAGCTCGTCTCTGCTGACTATTCAAGACTTCTCTTCAGTCACCTGACTCGTCTATGCAAGAACTACAGCAGCAAGTTGCACTCTAACCATGAGCTCATTCTGATGTTCAAATCCAGTTAAAATGAATTATTAAACTGCTGAAATAAAATTAAATAGAAGTTATACAGCAATATTTCTTGCTGGTCCTACAGGCTGCACTCTGTCTTACATTAAAGAAGTCCATAAAATATTTAAAGTGACCATGTCTACACAATTACACATAATTCAGTTGAGAAGAATATACTGCTAAATGAAATAAATCATGCTGGCATATGTGTCTATGCAGGAATAATATCAAATATAATTAAAATACTTCCTTTTTTTTCCTATGAGAAATCACCAGGCTGACTGCATTTGAACAACAGTAGTTCAACATACTTGTTTCACAGTCCCCCTAAGTAGACTGCAAATATAAGGGCGAGATGTCAAGCAAGCATTTAGAAGCACATCTTGCCTGAAATTCAAAACATTTAAGCTGTGCTACAGCCCCAACACGCTGCCAGGCAGTGTGAGCACGCTGGTGTGCACCTTCAGGACTAAAAGAGTTTGAAGCCTTTGCACTAACGTTCTCTGAGGAGCTCAATCCAGACAACATATTGAAAGACATGGATAGCTTTGATTTCACTATAAGCCACATCAAACAGGTATATTGACTTGAAAACACACGAAGGCGACAGCAACTTTTCATAGAGCAGGTGATCAGGTTTCTCTTCCCCGACATCTCCCATTTTCTAGGGCAGTGCCTTCTTCATCAAACTAAGGATGAGATCAAAATGTGGTCAATATAAGACAGTTCTTCAGAATTGAGAGCAGGACAGGCATAATTATCATGGATCAACTGATGACCAGAACATTTGTCAATAAAAGCACCTCAAATTCTCTGTGTGATCTTAGTTTTACTCTCAAGTCCATAGTCTTTACAAGACCAAGCCTAGGGGCTGTATTTTGAGTACAAGAAGTTAAGGAATACAAGTGATACAGTATGTTGTGTGACAAGCAGAGTATTACAAAAATTTAGAAAGCAATACCAGTTATTTCAAATCCCACTAAGACTGTGTGAACATACAAAGAAGACAATTGTTCCATCCGATCATTTGAGAGATTGATTCAAATTACTACTGAAATGCTAAAGCTAAGATTTTTTTCACATCCTCCTACAATTATTTTCCAATTATTTATTACTCCTTTGGTGTGTACTGGTAGTATAAATTTTTTATTCCAAAAAGTTTCCATTTTTTTATCTTCAGTAGAAAGGCTGTGCTCTCTCAAGAGACTCATAAAGCCTCCTATACTATATCAAAACACAAACAAATTTTCTATTACTATGGAAATTGAAGCATCACCTTGTTATTTATGCCACACTGTAATATGTGTTCTAAATCCTGCAGCTTTGTATTGCCCTTCTCCTTTGGTCCATTCAAAAGCCCACTCATGCTATACATAAAAACAACTAAGAAAGGAAACTAGAAACACTCACCTGCATGTGCACATACTCCATCACTCTCACATGTAGTCTCAACAATCCTTTGTCTGCTTAAAACCTCAGTGTCACCCTTAAATTACAAATTGAGTGAATAAGGTAGGTTCTCAGTTCTTCCTACAGAACAAGATCTCTGGTCTCCAGCAAACCCTGCTAGATTTGGAATTAATTTTCTCTGGGACAATTTGTTAAGGAGCTCCAACTGCCAGTCTCTTCCCAAAGAGTCCAAGGTGCCAAGACCAGGGGATCTGGAAGTCAGCATATGCTGTTGTGCAACCTGGAAAGACAAGCTCCTGGGGCAGGTACGACACAAACCGTTTAGCCCATCACAGGCGAACACCGACACTCCAAGTGCCACCTGCAAAACACTCCATAGTTTGCACAGGGAAGGGCTCGCAGGTGTTACCAGGTCTCTGCGTGAGACACGGCTTGGCAAGCAGGTGCCTGCAAGCTGAGAACTCCAGATGGCTGCAGAGCAGCCAAAAGCACAGAAGACAAAGCTTCGCTCGCAGAGAAATAGCGGCCTTTCTGTTGGTGTAGGAAAGCAATTCTAGGGCCTTGAAGCTCCTGAGCTGCAATGGGACACAAACTTGACAACTAAAAAAAACCAGCACAGCAGACTACAGGACACAGTCCTTTTGGGTGTCCCCTCACCTTATTACATTTTACTCATCGCTCAGATGTGTTTTAGTGATCCCCAGACCCCTCAAACAGTCAGCAGAAGCCTCTCCTAGAGCTGCTCCAAAAGCTAGCTGATTCTGGGATCCCTGTAAGCCAACTAGCCAGTCTCCTCAGTGACTCAGTAACACTCTGTGCCCTTCCATCATAGGTAAAAGACCAAAAAGCAAATTACCAAATAGAAAGAAAAAATATTAATTTCTCTCATAATAGGTTAAATAAAGAGTAACTGAATCCCATTCCCATAGGGAAGAGTTTTGTGCTCTGGATTTTTCTGCATCTTTGCCCTGCCTTTTAACTGCCCGGTTATTTCATATAACCTCAGGGTTTTCTGTTTTATTATGTTAAAGAACGTATTTTCCTTTCAGTTCAGATTCTTTCCCATTTAAGGCTATCATCAGTCATATTGATTTTTCATGGATTAACTAGACTGAGGAAACGAATAATGTATTATTCCTTACACACAATTTTTCCAGATGGCTTCTTTGCCCATGGGCATGACATGGTAGACCCTGTGCTGCACTTGTTGCTGACTGATACCAGTGCAATCTCAAATACCATTCTTTGCTTGCCCTGCACACGGGGTCTGCTGGAAATGCAAGTGGTTGCAGTGATCCAGTGTCTATTGTATTTGAGGAAACCACAGCAGTAAGAGAAGTTGACCAGACAGTTTATATACAATGTGACCCACTCTGCATGCAGAATAGCACCATTAACAGTTTCATACACAACTTCCTCGTGCCCTAAGCAAGAGTTGTTTTGGTTTTCTGTGAGAATTTGAAATTTATTCCCGGTAAAACTCCAGACAGAAACACAATATTAGAAAATCCCTGATCTAGAGCATGAAATTGTCTCAAAGACATGACACATTACAGACTGTGCCAGTAAGAAAGGAGAAATCATTTCACAGTTCAGCACGACTCCAGCTGTTTAGGAAACAAGCAATAAATAACACAAAGTGGCAACAGCTTCAGAAAGGTAAGGGACCAGCTGAAAGTGGATGTGCTGAATAGTGAAGAAAAGCACATTTCAGATTCAGGAAGGAAATGAGACTCAAACTGCAGGGAGAAAAGAGGGCAGGAGATGGTCTGATACTAGGAGACCAGACAAAGAACACAGCAAGGACAAAACCAAAGCTATGGCCCAGCTGGCTCCCCACTGCCCTGCCAGCAAGCCCAGGGTGGAAACAGCACATCAGAACAGCAACTGTACCCTTGATAAAGACCTCAGGGGCTACATACAAATGTAGGCAAATACAAAATGAGGTCTACTGAGAACACAGGAACAAATATTCACTCCTGGTGGGAAGCACAGCAAATTTCCACAGGCTGAGCTCATGGCACACATGTTCTCTGAAAGATCACTTGCAACAGGACCCTTGCATTTTCCTCTTCTGCAAACACAGCTACTTTGCATGTCACGGGGATAGGAAATAAAAGGCAAATGAAGACTCAGTTTTACAGATCTCCACACCTGTGAACAATTCTCCCTCTCAATGAAATCTCCCTTACTCCTGAGGTTCACACAACAGCAGATTTGTAGGATTGGGTCCTGAATGATTCATAAGGACAAGAAATACACAGCCCACAGCGGAAGTGAAGTTTTTCACACAATTTATTTTCATCTCCTGAAGCTGCCATGATATCAATTTTGCAGAGCAAGGATGGTTCAGCTATATATTGGGTTAACAAAAGGATGAGGGACAAGGCAAAACTTTTCCGTGCAGTCGCCTGTGGAGTTTGTCCTTCACTTTATTAAAACTGGAAGGATATTTATAGAATAAAGTTTCACTTCAAGCCCTGTCACATACTGTATTACTCAGAAGGTGTCAAAAGTGCAGCAGCAAAACTGAACTGAATTAAAATCATCTTTTGAATCATTTGATGCCTGGTGAAATAGAAGAGGATATGATGAGCAATGACACCCTTTGGAACAAAACAAGGTGAAAAGAATTTTAATCCATTTCTTTAGGGCTTATCTTCCATTTTGAGTATTTTGTGAAGGAGTTGATATAACTGACTGTAAGACACAGACGACTCAGCCAGGGATGGAATCTGTAGCTTACAAAACAAAAATGGTGTTTTGCTTTCCACTAGTTTACATCATCAAACAAGTCAGACCTGTGACTCATATACTAGTACACTGTTAAAGTGTATTTTCAAATATACTCCCACCCTCACTCTGTCCAAGGAGTTTTTCCATTCCACTTAAGTGTTGGAATTGATTTTTCAGTCACAAAAGAAGATGCAAGAAATGTAAGAGTATGAAGAAGGAATAGTTAGGGGAATTTGAAAGAATGTCTTAAAAAATAAATTGACGACAATTCTTTCTGTGCACGTCTGTCCAGCAGACACAAGACAGTGAATAACCAGGCAGCATTTACCAGCCTGATCAGTAGCAACTAATCTTCCCAGTAGCAAAACACATACAATATAGTGTGATGCCTGGCAGCCGTAAATTTCAAGTATTTAATTCAGAGAGCTACATAAATAAAAATTCAAACACAGTCCTCAAGCTGAGCTAATCCTGATACAAGCAGAACAAGGAAACAAAAGTGTTTCTTTTACATCTATTTTTAGGGCTGCTCTAAGCTATAACACATGCCAATTACTCAAAAGTAACAAGTCCTTTAGGAATCAGAGCAGAAGGCACGGCCAGAAGACATTTTCTAGAAATGAAAGAGAAATTTTAAATATCTCCACACTGGAATCTGCAGCCTAATAAAAGACTGGGGGAGGAATAACCATGATTTTCCTGAAAGAAAACAATTTTAACTTTTCAGCTAGGAAAATTTCCTCAAATTTTACTGTTCAGGGAATTAAGTGAATTATTTCCTGCTGCACTGAAATACTTTTCCACAATCTTATGATATTTTGGGTTGTAACAATTCATACTGTATCCCATTGCTTTCTTTCTGCTATGAGTGTATTACTGAATGAAAATAAGTAGAAGCCACCACTGTTTCAGCTGGTCCAGGAACTCCAGCTGTCACAGTGCACATATCTTTTCCTCTCATCAAACCATATGGATTTGCCTGGTGTCAGGGCATTCCAGAAATCACAAAGTGGCCTTACAACTCCCTAAGCCTTCCTCTGGGCATGGCTTAAATTCCTGAACTGCAGCAAAGAAACAAATATGCCAGAGTAGGAAACAGTTTGATATCAAAATGATTTGTAAGACTAGTTCTGTTTGCCCCACATACTGAACCAAAACACTTCCATTTCAGAACTGTTGAGATTTTTGGTTGTTTGTTGAGGTTTGTTTTGTTTGTTGTTGTTTTTTTAAGAAGAAGAGCTAAACTAGACATAACAAATTTCAAAACAACCTCAGAACCTTTGTTTTCTACATAAAGGAATTTCATCCTTTTTATATTTGTGTCCTTAGCTTGCTTGTGGGTGTTGGGAAGGCTTGGGTACATTACCAACCCATGGAGCAAGAGAAACAGATGCTGCAGACCTGTCTGAAGTGGTCATTGCTCGACAGATGCATCAGCCTAGACCTCAAGGTCTAGTCTTTTCCTTCCAAACCTTAGTCCTTAATTTCAAATGAAAAAAAAAACCAGCTGAAATGACAGAATTTTCTACCTGATGGAAATTCTAAATTCATTCAGCTGGGCTATCCTCCCTGGTTGATCAGTGTTCCCAGCTCCCTGCAGACAATTGGTTTCCCTGGATTGTGGTAGAAAAGCTTCCCAAATCAGCCTGCAGCCTTTAGCATTAGACACTGTGGACTTGTACCTGACAATCAGCTGTTGTGGAGAACATGAGAAAGTAAATTCCAGGTTAGAGGTTAATGACAGACTTACTCTTATTTGTAGACTCACTGGAGCCCCTAGAAGCAGGTCCACGGAAAAGGCTTTTGACTGATGGACCCAAAAAATATCTCAGTTCATTGCAAGCCTGACCAGTGCACAGTACTTTTTTAAAGACTTCTACAGAAATGACTTGAACACATTTTCATTCATTATGTGTCATCAGAAACAGTAATTTCTACTTAAATTCATAAATCTTCCAACCAAAAGAGGTGGAAAAATCCTCTATTTTGTCATTTTCTCGGTTTTATTTTGTGATCTGTTATGCAGAGTTCAGAAAGGAACATAATTAAAAATTTACTCTTCAGAACCAAGTTTTCATCTTTTTTTTCCCCACAGATCCAGTGGAGAGAGGAGGAGGAGGAGAGAGGGAAGAGAAAAAAATAATAAAGACAAAAAAATAGACTTCCTGTCACATAAATAATGAAAAAGATGCTCAAAGACTGAAAATTTCACTTGCAGCTTTTGAAGTTATTTTTTACTTCTTTATATTTTGTTGCATGCTCTACCTGCTGGGTTTTTTCCCTTGGTAGCTTGACAAGTTCTTTTTTAAAAAGATTTTTAAAAGGCAATTCAAGAAGTTTTCACTGATCTTGTCCAAATAGAAGAAAGATCCTTTTCGTTGACTATGCAAACTGCAATCCTTTGAACAAAAGGCACTTGCTTCACATGATGCCAAATCTTTTCTCAGTTGAGACCTTACACAATGCAGGCTCCATCCACAATAACACAAGTGTAGTAGGGGAGGGAAAGTTAAATTTAAACCAATCTCCTCCTTTGGCCAGGTACACCATACAGAAATCCTCTTTTTGTCATTTATGCATGAAGAAGTTTTGTGTATTATTTTTCTGTGAGAGCCAATGCCTGGGTGCAGGCAGGCAAAGTGACAGAGTGGTGCCTGTGTTGACACAGGCAGGCAGCTCTGCCAGCCAAGGAGGCAAACAAACCTCCCAGAGCTCAAGCTCATTTCCTCAGAGCTTGCTGTGTTATCCTCAAAATGGTTACAAAACAAAAGCAAATCTCCGGAAAATCATTCAACTGTAATCTCTGTAGACATTTCCAGCATCAGCCAGCCAAAAGGCAAGAGGCTCACCTTTCTCCTCAGCTTACCTTCTCTCAGCTGTCCTTTCTACTTGCATTGTTTCCCAAACTGTTAACCCCTTACAAACTGCTGTGCTTTCCACAACTTAACACAAAACATATATTTGTAATTCTTCAGACAGGTACATCACAGAACCACTCAGTGTCTCCCTTGACCACACATTACTAGCATGCTGATCACTGCTCTGTGTCAGGAAGGTGCCAAGCAGACCACAGGTCTAAATGGACTCTGAATCTTCCTGTGTGTGATTCAGGTCTTGCACAGTCTGTGGGAGATGTGCCTAGCACAAAGTAAAGAAGTCTGACCTATATGAAATTAAGGAGTGAGCCTTGCAGAAAAGGGCTCGGTGAAAATACTCCATGCTTCCTATACCCTGCAAAATCTGGAAAAAGTCACATTGCAAAGCACTGCTGCTCTCGGCGTTCAAGCCTCCATCCTGTTGGTTTTATCTTTGCTCTGTCTCCTGGGAAGAACTTGGAGAACCTGTTGCACTGACCTCCAAATCCCTTGCCACTTTCTCTCTTAAATTAAATCCAAATTAATCATGTTACAATAGCCACAAGGGTGCTGAGAAGACCTTCATCAGCCAGCACTCCACAGGCCATGCTGCACAGGGGTCCACAGCATTAACTGCGCTCCGAGCACACCCACGGACTCAAAACCAGAAAAGTGGTTTGAATCAGCAGTTCTCACACCCAGATAAACACATTTGTGAGGTAGATGAAGTACACATTGATACATACAAATGCTTTTCTTTTCCTCTGCTATCTTCAGTCAAAAAGAACACAAGCCAAAAAGTCCACAAGCCTAAATGTGTACTCAGTGCATTAGCAGTCTGCCTCAGATGTCTCCCAGTGTAAAGAAAATGGAAATTAAAGGTTTGAAAACCATATCTTTTCTAAGTCAAATGGGTTCCTTTAAGTCATTAATAGCTTTGCAGAAAATTCCCCTGTGAAGATGAAGGGAGTGATATGTTAGAAATACTTTTCTGAGCTAATTTATGAGTCCTGCATGTGGCCAGGCTGTAGAAACGTTTTCCTCATGATTAAACAGAATTACTATAAGACTTATTGTATGTATATATCACTTCCTAGTACAAAAGTCTCCATCTTCCTCATACAGCAGTAACACAGTGTCATCTCCAAGCAATAAAATGACGATTCAATAACTCAACTAAGAGTCTCTATGAAACAGCAGTTTTAGGGGTGCTTTCAGAACCAGAACACTGTGTTTGATGGTGTGGTACATGCCTACAACTTTCCATATTATTGACACAAAGCTGCTATTCACACCAAAGCCTCCCTCAAGCACTCCAGCCTCATGGTTTTCCAGACACACTGCATAAATCCCAAGTAACGCTTTCCTGTAGCAGTCACAACTGTGAGCAGAGCATCTTTTTTCAGTCTCTGATTTACAGTACAGCATCACTTTAAAAAGCCTTCCACACTTTTGGGACACATGAGAACAGGCTTGCCTTTTTTTTTTTCTCCTTTAAATACCAGATATAGCAGCATCAAAGACATTACATACACATAAACACACAGTCCACCCCCTCGTCCCAAGAGGCCATAAGACCTAAAATATGAAGATTTAAAGAATGTATTCTATTACCAGCTAGTGATTCTTGATCACTACATTTTAAGTAAATCCCACAAGTAATAAGCAGTAATATAACATAAACCAACAATCTCTGTGGCATCACCATTGTTCATTCTTTCCTTTATACGTCAGCATCGCAATCACCATCATCGTGAAAGCTCTGAGCTCAGCTTATCATTTGGATGGGTGAATGGCTGCACAGGGAAGGATTAACATACATTTGAAATGCAACAGTAAATGCAATTTCAACTTGAAGGCCTACATTTGCTGCCTTTCTTTCTTTCAGCAAGATTATTGAACAGGACTCAGCAGTGCATTTTAGTTTCAACTTGTTCCCATTGCTACATCTCTATCCCTTGTGGCACATGCAACCTCAGAGGGTAAAAGATCAACTCCTACCATAAAAGCTTGATCCTATTTGCAACTAACATACTTCCTAACCTTTGATGAGAACACACAGAACTCGGAAGAATGTCAGGATCTGCTGATTTGCTCTGACATGCATCATTGCAAACCCGTATTTAAATGGACCCTTTTCAGCTTTTCAAATTGGTTCTTCACCTGAGCAAGCTCAGCCTCGGAGAACACCAGACACCTCTGCAGCGTTCACCTTGCAAGCACGTGTCTCCCATGAGCATAATCAACCAAGCCCATGCTAGAGCAGTGCTCCGTGTTCCTAATCAACTGCAAAGGAAACAAAGTGCCCTTTCCGGGAAAGGCACATGAAACGTCTCAGAGACACCAAGCTATCACAAGTATCTGCTGACTAAATTAGCTGAGCTCCATGTGCTATTAACAGGACCCATAGAATTGCTCTAAGGACCATGAAGTAAACACCTACCCAAAGATAAACAGAAAAGGAAAACGGCAAAATGCAAGACATTCGTAATTCACCAACTGCTTTCAATGTCACAGAGGTAATAATTTATCACAGTGTTGGAACCGTCCTGTTTCTAAGTAGAAGCAACAGCATTCAGATTCTTGTAGATGATGGAAAATTTCTAGGCTATAAGGGAGGAAAAGAGCTATTTTGTCTTTTCTGACTCTGAGAGATGGGGAAATGCATCAGACTCCCTCTGAGAATTCTGCTGGAGCTCAGGTGGGCTGGGAGGAGGAGAAAGACAGCTACAACTTGTGTTGTTTTCCCCACAGTTTTGCCAGGTACAAAGCAAACCAGCATGAATTAAAATTTATTCTTTCAGTCAAACCATGTTCTGAGATAGGTATTCATGAACCTCCCACGTTTGTGATGCATGAATGACCCATAGAGAATTCATGTTTGCCAAATTCAAAATTTTACTTGCCTCTGACTGCAGCCTGGATTGTGTGAGCTCCACAAGCTTTTCCTGAGTGCCAGAGGTCCAGAAGTCATTGCCAGCAGCTTTGTGTTACCACAGGTCATACACAGCCCTCTGACTTTTACAGAGCTGCCAATGGGCAGCTCCATATTGGCAAAATCCTATAGCCCTCTGCAAAGTGAAGACATCCATCAGGTTCTCTTTTCAGATAGGAACGAGTAGAGAGATCAGAAATATTTTCATAACCTGGATGAGCAACTCAAATCTTAAACTCAGTCCAAGTATTCTGATCACCATGACAGCCTTCACACGGTTCAAATGCTTTTCACATTCTGTTCAGACACTGGATCCACTGCTCCTTTCAACTGCAGCTTCTATGCCATTTTAATCCAGAAAACTCAACAGTTAACTCATAGTTAACAGTTAACTAGACATTTAGGCATGTTGATCCAGCTTTATGTATTGGCAAGAATGGCATTTAAAAGTCTATCAGCAAAACTTTCAAATAAAGATGCAATGCATTCAATCCTTGGATTTTCACCAAAACATTGTAATGAATTCAATCTCAATTTAATCTCAATTCATGAGATTAAACCAGTACAATCAATTTAATTTCTCTTCCTTAATTTCCACACCTGAAGTCACAACTCAATAATCACAGGAACAGGCACCATTCACTATTGCATCCCAATTGTTGCTGAGAGCAGGATCCAACAGCAGAAATACTATTTGATTACTTTGAAAGGCCACATTCCTCAGCTCAGTTCTGTCTGGTAGGTACTTCCATCAATGCTTCCTGCTTTCCCCTGCCAACAACCACTGCCCTTGGCAGCCACCTGCACCAAAATCCCTTCTGGTGGTGGCACTATGAACCTGGCACAGCAGTATGTGGGCAGTGGCAAAGGACAGGGAGCTTGAGAGCTCCTTGGCAGTGCTGGAGAGCAACCTTCCCTGCAGAAAGGATAAGGCATGCTGGCAAATATGCTACAATAGGGATAAAGAGAGGATTAAATCCACTCTGGCAGAGGCAGAGTTGAAGGTACAGGTACCTGACCATGGTGACAGAAACTGCTGCTGTAAATACTTGCCCACTAACCAATTTCTTGGGAAGCACAGCAGGAGAAGAGGAAGGAAAAGCAGGAATTAGCAGACTGCTCTGAAGGCAAACGTCTATTCAAGACTGCTTCTGCGTACATAAACCAGACGCAACAGAAAAGGCTTTTATTTGGTTAATGCATTAAGAAGTGGATGCTTTAATTATTTGTGATTTTATGATGTTAATCCTGCAAGAATAGCTGGACTGGAGCTATTTATCATCTGGCATGCTTTACTTTGTTTCCATAGAAGGAAATGAAAAAGGCCAGGAAGGTTCAGCCAATTTGTCTTTTAATACTCTTTATTGGTTCATTAATGATTAATTCTTTTTAACACTCTGCCCTAGATCCTAAATTCACAATAGCTCAATGTAGATGAAAGATTTCAAATCTCCATCTCTCCTCCCTCTTGTCTTCTGCTTCCTGAGCCTATGTAAAAAAATATGTTGCCATTGCTCAGCACACTGCCGTCAAAGGAAATCATCCAGGACAGAAACAATCTCTGGAAGATTAAGTGGTGCAAAAGATGAAACAGGCAAAGATCACAACCAAACCTACTCCTGAAGAGCCACAAAGAGCAAAGGACCCACTCAATAATGATAATATCTGCCACCACTTAGTCACTAAGTCTACAACTATAATATTTATGCCTTACACTGCACTACTGCAGCACTGCAGCATTCAACTGTGCTTAGTTACTGAATTCTTCTTTTTGAAGTAAGACAGATTTATATCTTCAGCAAATTATTGAGAACAGAAAGTATAACTGTTCCACAACCAGTAATCAAAAAAAAACAGAAATCAAAGAAAACTCTTAAAAGAGAGCATTCTTCATTTGAACATTTCCTTTGTATTAAAGAAAGCTCCAGCCCTGGTCGCAGTGGTCTTTACGAGTTTCACAGCACTTTAGTAACAATGCATTGCCAATCCACTGTCCTAGATGCTATAATATGCATAAGAATATTCTGCCTATACCAATTTTCCTCCAGGATTTCAGTTAATCTCTTCACAGTCTTTCCTGAAGCTGTAAAAGAATCAAGTGAACAGGATGGGAGTCTCAGTTCCTATTCCTACCACAACTATCAATACAACAAAATTTTGCATCTCACTTCTGTTTACAGATAAGGAAGCAATTAAATAACCACCTTCACAGTGTGCTTTGAGATCTCTTGAGGAATGATGCTATTTCTGTTCAGTATTTTTACTAATCTGCTAACATGCTCTTACTAGCTGTCGCAGTTCAAATACATATTTACCTCTAAGTACACTTAAAAAGACTGTAGCTTTCTCATTCATCTCAAATAAAGAGAAACGTGCATTTCCACCCCATGCAATTAACCCAGGTGATGCATTCAGCTGAATCATAGCAGCTTTTTTCTAATATAAAAAGAAAAAAAACCACAAAACAAACCCCCAAAACAACAAAGCAAAACAACCAAACAAAAAACCAAAACAAAAAAACCCTCACAAACAAAACCAACAACAATTGAAAAAAACTCACAAAGTACTTTAGTTCCCTAGATAGAATAGTATTTTTGGCCTAAGGACACTGACACCACTACTCTACAGTTTACTCAGAAAGCTAAAAGCTTGGGTACCACAGCCAGGACAGCTACTCTGAACTTCAGAGTTAATGGGGAGATCTTTGAGAGGATTTAACACTTGAGAAGCTGGTTGGTCTCTAGCCAGGTGTCTGAATGTCAGCAGTTGGAACATTACCTAGTCAGTATTGCTAAAAATACTGTTGCCACAATGACATGCTGAGTATTCCGCACTCAGCCATATTACTTCAGACAGTTTCATGCTGGCATTAACCATAAGCAAACCTGTGCAAGAAAAAAACAACATTGCCCCAATCTTTTTGTACCTCTGTCATCAGACAATGAACACTGCTGAAAATGCCTCTAAAGCTTAACAGCCCTCAACAATTCATCGCTAATTCTGCTTTTTCATTCACTTCCTCCTACCATGTTGTGATGCTCATCACTATCAAACTGGAAAGGCTGGAAACTATGACCAAAATTACTGGGTTTAAGCAATCCAGTGCTGGTGCTGGGCACCAGAAGGGTGTCAGCAAGCACTGCAGGCTCTCTTCTCCAGAAGCTTTCCAATTTCAACCTATGGAGCAGCAGCCAGCCTGCCCTATTCCATCCCTTGTGCAGCAAGGGACCTTTAAAGTCTTAGGTCACACTTTTCTTTCCATTCTCACCACTACAGACACAGACTTTCAAGGCAGTAGCATAGCACACTACAATAAAAACTTTATCAGCATTCATAGATATACCAAATACTAGGCTTTATTACTTCTCAAATGTTTAGTAGACATTCATTTCTTTAACATTATGGATTATAACGAGTTTTTTGGGAAATCTCTTTTGTCTGATAAAGTATGTAATTCCCTACAGAAGCAGACAGAGCCTTACACTGGTTTTTCTTGAATCTTAAACTTCTCACTCAGTTGGAGGTGGTGGTGTTGTGCCTTTTTCTTGTTTGAAGGTTTTCCATTTTGTGGCTGCACAAGAAATGCACTTAAAGGCTTCTGACAAGGACATGATGTGCTTTTATTGCTTCCTGTACCTTACATCTTCATGGATAATAGAGATGCCAAGTATTATTATACATTGTTGTAGCTACAAGGCCACCTCTGTAAGTTTTGGTGTTTGGTTGTTTTTTTTTTTAGGTTTGTTTTCTCGGTTGGTTGGTTGTTGTGGGGGGGGGGGTTTAAGAACAGAATTATGTCATTTTTTCCTGTATAAAAAGGATTTCCAAGACAATCCATTTCTGTTTTAATAAGCATTCCAAGGGCATGAAAGTTCAGCTTTCTACTTAACAGTTCACAGGCTGCCTTGGCTATCCAGAAGGTATGAGAATCCTGAAGGAGAGATCCCCTGAGAGCATCACCATGTCAGGTTTACTGATGTGTGTTGATCGCTGTGGGTGCTGAGAAATCCAGAAGTTCCCCAGGGACCTCACAGCCTTTGTAATCTGCTCCACACACAATGCAAAGCACATACAAACAACCTGCAGTTCCCGTTCCCAGTCATCTTTTCATTAAACATTCCCCAAACTTTTTGCACCATCAGCCCCTGGCAGTGGCCAACTTCAGGAGCTGGCAAAGCTGCCAGATTTGTTTTGGCCACTACGGGCACAGTGCCAACAGCAGCTCCTGATTACAGGCAAAGATTCAAATCACTCTGAAGTGGTTTGAGTGCCACAACCGTAGTCCTTCCTGCTGCTGATTACACACACAGAAGTCCCAAAGGTTCCAGTTCCACGTGAAAAAAAAAACCAAACCAAACCAACAAAGAAAAGGGCAAGGGGGGAAGAGAAAAAAAAATCTGCTCTCTATGTTATTTTAAGCAACTGCATGGTCCAAATGACTTCAGAGGACCTACTCACGTGCCAAGCTGGACATATGCTTAAATACTTCCCTGAAATAATGCCAGATACGACCTCACCAGCATCAAACCCTCTGCTCTCCTCCCATGCCCTCACACACTCCATCTCCTCCTGAGGTGTTCAGAGCCTGCTCTGATAGGATGCTCCTGCAACACAAGGACAATGGTGTCCACAAGGATTATGCTCAGGAATGCTGTAAGATCCTTGTCCAAGTGTACACACAACCCAAAGCATGCCCAAGCCTAATCTCACAGCTACAGGCTCTTTCCTTCACATTTCCATGGTGGAAACAAAGATCAGAACCTCTTCTTGTGTTCGCCAAACGTGACATAGCATCCTTTCCTCTGAAAGCAAACACCTGAATTTTAGTCTGGCACAAACACACCTGCTAAAACCATTTAATGTAGGTCAGCTCAAGGAACGCTCCTTCAGTTAACTATCACTTGGCTGGAGCAGCATGAACACGTGTAACATGCTGGATCAGCCCCTGCTCTCACTCCAAAGGAATTCAGGAGTAACAGCACTGTAAAAATCTGGTCTAGAGATGGTGGCAGATTTCATAATTATGCTTCTGTATTTATGCCAGTTGCATATAAAGATACACTCCCCCAACTCCCCAGTATTTTGAAAATGTCAATAAACCGTAAGCTTTACAGACCCTCTGAAGTGCAAAGTGAAGCGTATGCCTGCTTTTGTTTGGATTCATTATGCACTTTCCTTATATATTCTAAAGAGCTGAAAAGGCATCCAAGAGAAACAGCTTGTAATCATCTGATATCTCCATGTGACCTCCCCTCTGCAATTTGCATTGGATTTGAGTTTCCAGCTGAAGACAATTTTAGCCTCCTCCTCAAGATGACTTGCTGATACCAGACTAAGGTTATAATACTTGACAGAGCAGAATATTTTCCTTGCCAACATAATCTGTTTCAGACTTCTCAGGACTGAAATAAAGTGTGCAAAAACAATTCCAAGCAAAGTGGTGCTGTGAGCTTTGTGAGCAGAGAAAGAATTAAAACAGCTTCATTCTTCCCAGCTTGCAAATCAGGTTTCAGAGCATGCACCTGCAGGGCAGCCTGCACGGCACAAATCTGAACACGACAGCATCTCCTTTAAATGAGACATTCACTAAAGCTCATCATAATATGTTACAAACATAGTTTTGGTATGTTGATAGAAAAAATTTCTCTAGTTTTTAACTTCCAAGTACCTGCAGTAATAGACTGAGAAAGCTTTAGTATCACAAGGAGGGAAGGCATTTTTACAGTGACAGCCTTGCACGTTTCAGTCCAAAGCACTATAGCAGCCCTTACAGAACTGCACACAGTCCATTAATCTTAGAATATAGTCCAGAGTTAATACAGCTTCAAGACTACATTACCTTGATTTTTCAGAGATGTTTGTTGAGAACAGCTCTAGAGAAAGCAGTCAAGCCCTTCTGAATCCCTACCATAAGGAAAAAAGGGCCCAATTCTGCCCTCTCTTACACACTACCAGCCTGCCTGCAGCCCCTGAACAGGCTCACTTTGAGTTCCAGTCATGCAACTTTCAAAAATTAGCTCAGGGTTCAATAAGTTTCAGTGTCCTTGTCAGCCAAAATACTATCAGGTGTGTTTGTAAAGAGATTTTTTTTTTTCCAGACAATGTCAGAGTAAAGCAAAATTAACTATGGTTACATGGTCATGATATTCTGGCAGTGCAATGAAAAACTGAAGGAGCAAAGAGTGCTAAATGCCACAGTTGCCAAGACAAGAGGTGAGCCGAGGGTGAGGGTGTTTTTGAGAGCATCCAAAGTGCACCAAGGAGTCTGAAAGCTGAATTTTGTAACTGCCACAAAGCTGAGACTGAAGGGTTTGGCATGTGCCAAAGTCATTGCCTCAGCTCACAGGGCAGCAAGTACCCGCTGTGGTGGCAGAAGTGAGACTGCTCACTCTTCACTGATGTGGCCTGACCTTTTCCTCTCTGCTACAAATCGACTCACCAGGAAAACTTTTGCAACTTGTCCTGTCTGCCACAGAAAGAGCAATTAGCTTACTTGGGTCAGGTCTACACACAAAAAACCAGCAGCACTATCTCCATTTCCACGGGCACATTGCCTTGACATTTCTGTGTGGGAAGTATTTTTTACACTTTTTGGAGATTTCTAAATATTTGAGGCATATATACTGTGCATATCACAAGACGTATTTACAAGCAAGTAAGCTAAAGGGTGTGTACAAATTTCTGCCCAGACACTCCCAGGAAAAAATACAACTGACTAAGTAGTGCTTGAAAATACACTTAATTATGCTCTAATACTTAGATTATTTATAAATGACACTGATATATTTTGCATAAATACACCATAAATGAATTACAGTAGAAGCTAATGCAGACCATGACTGTATTTGTTACATTAACTTTCTCTTGGCTTGTAAGTGCACTTGAGGGGATTATTTTTTGAAATGTTATGCTCAAATGAGACTTTCCAACAGTCTACACTTTCAGCACTTGAGAGTGAGTAGGGGTGAAACCTGGGGCAAAAGGATACAGAAGCAGAAAAATATCCCAGCTCAACCCGAGCAGCACGAAACGCTGTCTTACCAACAACGTGAGCAAAGAGGGAAAAGCAGCTGATGAAATCAGTAGATGAATTTAACAAAAAAATACATCAATAGCCTGGGAAGTCTTGCCACAGTGACACCTGTCTTGGAAAGCTGTGGAAGGGATGTGGAAAATGAAGCAACAAAGGGCAGAGAAAATGCAAGTCAGCCTTACGGGCAGAGATAAACAAACCTGCAAGGGGAGCATGAAATGACCAGGGCAAGGAGATGAAAACACAACCAAAACCAGCAGAAGTCAGTGACTCTAGCACGTGATAATAGCAGAGACAGGCAAATAGCATTGCCCTAAAAATGTCATGTTTGGGCTGGCAAGGACCCCGAGGGGGGAGGGAGCTTTCTTGAGGGCAGTCTTGCTCACAAGCTCACAGAGCTGGGGCTGCGGTTCCCCGAGCAGCCCCAAAGGTGCCACGATGGTATGTCACACCCACTGCTGCCAAACCCATGACATTCAACATCACCTCTGCTCCACCAGGTCAGGCACTCCTTGCTGGGTGCCCAGCCTGGGAGGGGATGAGGGGTTACAGAGGCACAGCTGTGATCACAGCCCCTCTCACCAGCAGCCTCTCCCCTTCCCACAGTGCCTGGGAGACTCCACACTGTAAGGGACAGCAGTGACCTTTTAGGGCAGACAGAATAAAAGACCTTGAGTGTAATCCTAGACTTTTACAGTCAACACACTTGTCTTCAGAAGTGCTGGGATTTCAGCCATGACATTCAGTTGGCCCTGGTGCCCACAGCTCACTTCCCAGGAACAGCCACTTCTGTTGCAGAAGCAGCACTGGGGCTTCTACAGAGGAAATACTCAAAAGTCCACACACTTCTGACCAAAATAAGCACTGATCTACTTAAAAACTGCTACAAATGAGATTTGGTTCATGTTTTGTTTCATTTGTGGGTTTTTTTTAAACCATGCATATTTAATACCTAAAGTTCTTTACAAAGTATTTTAAGAATTAAAAATCAAGTTCAGACAGCAGCAGGTTGATCTTCGGAGACCTCCAAGGAAATACAGCATGCACTAGTTTGTCTTTCTTGTGAAGTTAAAAGATTTGGACTGAGAATAAAAGGGTATTTGAGCAACTACAATCTGTCCAAATACAAATGATTTGTGGAACTGTGAAAAGCAATAAAGGAAAGGTTGGAATCTCACAATTTTATAAATACAGTAAAAATAAAGATAAATGCAAATGAGGAGTTCTTGAGTCAGGGAAATAGTGGTCCAATTAGTACATGAAAGCACTTCTGCATATGCTGCAGAACACAGACACACGTGCTTTGCTGTGTGTATGGGACACAGTTTGTCTCTAAACCCTCTAAAAAAAAAGAACCTCGGGATTATGAGAAGCCATTAAGAATTTAAGTTACAATACATTAAGAGATGAATACTGGCAAAACAATAGCAATTGCATCATTTGTTTCAGTACATTAAAGAATACAAATTAACTTAGCTAATAAAAATCAAACTAATACACTCTCTTATTTTTATGCCTTACAGTTGAAAAGAGATGTTATGAAGGTTAAAGAATTTACCAAATAAAATGAGGAAAATATGCTGCAGCTCTCCTACAAAAGAAAAACTGTCAAGCCATTATTTCTCCAACCAATTAATCACATCAGGAGGACACCACATGAGCTTTTAAGAATTTTCATCACTATACACTGAATACCAAATTCAATTAACTCTCCTGCGTTTCTGATAGTAGGGTAGGAGGTATGATTTTGCACAGTGTGATGTAATTCTGTCCTATTATTATATACATGCCTTTTTCTTTTTTTTTTTTAAAAAAATGAACAACCAAGTAAACTATCAGTTTTCATGGCATTCACTTCCTATTACTCCTTCCAAACTATTTAATATCTCCAAAAGTTAGTTCTGAATGGAAATTCAGACTAATTAAACTAAATTAAAAGAAACTGCCAGACCAATAAATCATGCCTTGCTTTACATACCCCCTCATCAGAAGTTACAAGTCTACTATTTAATTTCCAATCAGTTAATTATTACTGAAATCCATTATGACAAATTGTGCACACATAAATGTAAAAAGTAATATCTGAGTAAAATCTTATTTGATTAATAGCTGTCACCAAAGTAGGATTTGTCTGAATTTTCCTTCAAATTTGTACAAATACTGTAATTTAAGCTTTCATAAAAAAAAAAAAAAAAAAAACAACAAAAAAAGTCTTTTTTCCAAAATGAAGTTACAAAACTGAAATGGTCAGCTGACTTGTCTTCCTATTATGCTCAGCAATTCCACAATTTTGAAAAAAAAAAATTGCATTTCCAAAGTCATAAAACTAAGTAATGCAAAGCAGTTAATTCACCTATGAAAACATTTCAAACGTCCTGTATTTTAAAACACTGTGCAGGAAAGTATGTGCAGAATTCCACCATAAAGAAACATCAGAGAAGGAAAAAACCCCATATAAATATACTGTAACATTGACAGAATATATAAACAGAACTCACTAACAGAATTAGACTGATTCGGTTACAGAATAAAAACTTACTGAAAATGGCCAATTCACTTACATTTTTACTTACTGAATGCTTGAAAACATCTTGTCATGAGCAATACACAGGCCAAGAATTCATCATGCAAATTCAATTAAATTAATGACTTTAAATGGTGTACACTTTTTCCTGCAAGCAGTTTATTTTCTCAGTGGAAAAATAAAACCTACTTTTATCAAGCATGCAATTTTTTGATCATGTTTTATCTCGTCTCTGAAAAAAGACCAACAAAGAATGGAGAGAAGTTTCATTATAAAAACAAACTGTTCCTGCTCCCAACCAAGAAAAATCTTTTCAAAATCTCAAAGACTTTTCAATGTCATTTAAACAGACCTACAAATAAATTATCAATTTTAAATGGATCACTTGTAGCATCTCTCTGGAACTATTTCTTCATCTATGTTTACCTGCTCCCAGACAAGTGAAAAAAGGATGTGTGTGTTTATTATTGGGTAATTAAATTAAGCCATCTGTGATCAAGCATTCTATAATTAACATATGTTTACAGATACAGTGTCATCCAAATTAACTACACTCTAATCTCTATAAATGTGAATTTTAATCTTTTTATTAACTAATCTATTGAGCACATTTTCCAGGCTCTTAACAAAAGGTCATTTTATTAGTAGTGAACTCTAGCTGTAAGAACACTTGACACTGTGCTGAAGTGTTCCAGTTACTTGCCAAATACCAGCTCTGACCCTTAGAAGAGAGGGAAATAAAAAAGGGAAAAAAGCCACTTTCCATTTTAATAGTTTTACAGTAGACAGACTCTTTGTCCTTGAAAAGCTTTTTACATTTTTCTGTCCTGTGCAAACTACCTGCACACCAAAGCTCAGGATAAAATGCCGACTGTGTTGCAGCTTTACACACAGCGGGACGGACGAAGCCTGTGGGGCGAGCAGCTGAACTGTGCCACTTCATTTACTCTTAGGCAGGACAAGAAGCCTTACACAATGACAACACAGTCTCTAAATGCAGGTTTAGAGCGTCATAAGACACAACTGCATCCCAGTTTCTCCCAGGTCAACGAACCCACCCATATACCTACGCATACACAGCAAAGCAACCGCGTTGGCTGCTGCAGAAACTCAGGCAAGGCACCGATGGGGACTCAGCCTGGACCTGAGGGCTCCCTTCTCCTCATATTCACTAGTCTCTCCTTGATGATATGTGCTCAGAATCTTGGCTGCACTACCAATGATGTTTCAAGATAAGCTTCAAGGCATACTTTCCCCCCTTGTTTAATTTGCATAGGCAGCACTTTTATTTACTAACCAAGGAATCTCCAGGGCAGAACTTCCCAACCGCAGGACTGGAACATCTCCCTTGATGAGAAGGCAGCCATACATTTCATGTGAGCAACTGGGCTCATACCATACCCATTCCTGTACTTTTCCTGCCACCTGGGCACAGAGAGGTGGCAGTTCCTAAAGTGCCTCTGCTGCTTCTTCAAGGCACAAGCTTCAAAACAGCCCTGCCAGGCTGTACAGCCTCCATTCCATCCTCATTTACTATAACTTTTTTAATCACAGTCAGTACAAACAGGACTAAACTAAAGGGAGACCTATCTACAAATGACAGGGCTGAATCCAGAGGTCTCCAAGATAACACTCTTCAAAAAAGCAAATAATTATATCACCAGATTAGGAGATAAATAGGTGTTTTTCTGCCATTTGCCTTAGGATATGGAGATTAGGAGCACAGACCCACACCCAAAAATGTGTCTGGATCACTGGTCAAACTAGAAAGGAAGAAAGAAGATGATGTGATCTCTGCTGAACTCAATCCAATACAGAATGCTTCTGTACCAGAATGGTGTTTTCAGTTGAACCTACTCTGAGACCCCCTGTTCTGCGTAAGTTTGGCCATGAGTCTTTGAAGAGCAGCAATGTTTTCCAAAAATACACACACTGAGCAATGCAGCAACCCACTGCAAGTGAGATCAGAAGCCAAGGTGTCTTCAGGAAAACAGAGGTAGTAAAGACTTTGAAAATCAAACAACTACATCTGGTGAACAGACAGGAGTAATTCAGAGGGTTGAAGAGAATGAAGAAAATAAATCCATTCTAAGGGTATTTGAAAAGCAGAAGAGGCAAAAAAAAGACAGGAAAAAGTAATTTTCACGTTAAATCCCACCAGCCACAACCATTAAGGAAAAAGCTTGCCAAGCACTTCTCCCTGTTTTCCCAGCCAAAGCTGGTATAAGAACAAGACCCAGATCTCTCCTTGTGAGATTCCTCTCTTGCTTTGCTGCAGTCTCTAGATTTCGTAAAAAGCAGACATTTTAATTTAGTTTTCAATGTCAAATAACTGATTTCAAGTGCATTTCCCACAGCAATCCATACATTCTCTGACTTTCTATTTTTAAACGCGTGATAGCTTGCAGCTCTTTGAGCCTGCAGTATATATTATACTGCAAAATTACCATGTCAACAAATAACTTTTCTTTACTTGTAAACAGAGCCTTTTTGTGAGCTGGCAGATGTCTGCCAAATTACATTTTTACTCATCGAGATGTTCATTGGGAAAAATATCAGTAAGATACAACCCTCTTGTGCAGTGAGCAGCAACAAAAGACTTGATGGAAGATGACTACACCAAAATACTCATATCTCAGCAGTAAAAGGCAGTTCTGAGAACTGGTGTGCTAGCAAGGGATCTCAGGCCCTTGAAGAGAGCAGTTGTCTGATAAATTCCTTACACAGGGGACATGTAATTCAAACCCAATCAATAAGTAGGTGCCAAATTTTCAGAAAATGAGTCCGGGAGTACACACAAGGTGGGTAGATACGTGCTGTTATGCCAGCACACATAATGAGGGTGCAAACACAAAGACCAGTTGAATTCATACCTTTGTAGGCAGGTAGAGGTCAAATGATACCAAAATGCCAGGTTGCTTGTCCCTCATTCAACCTCGTTCAAGGTCAGCTCCTGCTCATCAACTGACCCCAGAGGGTATGTAACACTCAGTTGCCTTTCCAGACAGGCTGGGAGCAAACCCTCTGCACTTCTATTCCCTTCTGCCATGCTTCTCATCCATCCCAAAGCATTCCTGGATCTTGGCCTCCCCAAAACACTGGGGCATTTTAAGAGGCCACACTAAGAGACTGCATTTGGGGTTGCTCCAGGATCACCTCCATATCTGCCCTGGTGTATCTTTCACTTAACATGGACACAGCTCTGCCTTGATGCAGCACAAACACTGGGAAAGACTTTAGCTTCCCCCAGCTAAAATTAACCAGACAATAACTTATTCATTACTGGGGCCATTCAAGCCACTACCCAAAGAGCCACTGTTTAAAGTGGTCACCAGTGTGTCAGCTTCATTTTCTCTTTTAATAGCTGTGCTCTACAAAACACACAGAGTTTTAAAAAAGAACAGGTAGGTGCACATACCCAACTTTAATCCTCAGCACCTCAGGAAAGGATCAAACCCACAAACTTCCAAAGTAAGAAGGCACCATATCACTCCTGAAATGGAGCCCATCAGTAGTTTACACCACAGACAATTTAATCCTCTGGAGAGGAGCCTTTTGTAGGCAGGAGTAAGATGCTGGTGCTCATGGGCATAATTTCTATTTCTGCAGATAAAGCCGGAGGAGGCAGCACAGATGTGTAAGTGTTGTGGTGGAAGCACCTGGGCTCCTGGGGACAATATATTCAGAGCCCTGCAGGGCTCCCCACAGCTCTCTTACCCTTCCAAAGCAATAATTAATAAAATCCATGCCGGATGTCATGAAAGAGCCTTGTAATGGACACTTCTTCCCACAGAGAGATGAAGAGCTGGGAGGAAAAGGGTGAGGTTTCCCATGGCCCCAGCTTGACAGCTCTGATGGCTGTGCAACACCCTGATGGTCCTCCAACCCCACTGCGATGTGCTCCTCATTTCTGATGCTTTTTATCCAGAAGGACTGCAGGGCTGTACAAAGTAAACAAGAAACTGTTTCATCCCCACAAACGCTTGATCATGGTGTGTCCCTTGAAGGGAGGCCTTCAATAAAGAAGGTTTCGCTGATCTGCATCATCAGCAGCTAGACAAAAGTAAAAGTACACAGAATTTCTGCTGGTACAGACAAGACTGAGAAAAACCACCCAAACCTTTGAAAATATGAACTGTCACAAACAGGTGCCAACAGGACAACAAGGATGGGCATATGAGGGGCAGGTCAGAACACATCTACGTCCTGCTCTCAACCCCACAAACCAAGAGGATAGGACATTGATGCTTGCTATAAAATGACAAGAAAGAGGGCAACAAGGCCATGTGGATGGGGAGGAGCTATAGTTGCTGCTGGCAGAGCCAAAATCAGAACAAGTAACTAAAATTGTACAGCCTTTTTATTTTTAAACATACGCATTGCAATGCCAGATTAATTAAAAGGATCAATTTTCATCATATGCAGGATCTGTTTACTGCTGTGTTATCATGGCTATATACAGCACATGTCTTCAGCATATTGAAAAGAGATTAACTGCATATGAAAACCAGCCACAGAAGACTGAAAAAAGTAAATGTGAATCAAATAGGTAAGTTGTATAGCTTTGACAGCACAACTAAAAAGCTAAATCAGACAGTTGGCCATAGAGACCAGTCTAGAAAAGAAGCTAGTCTATGGTAAAAAAGAAGTCAAGTCTCTCTGTGGACACTTAATTTCTTTATGTACTCAACAGCAGCTGTGCAAACGTAGCACTAACACAGTAGAGAAGATAGAGGAGTTCAGACACTGTTCCATCAGAAATTCTCATAAAACTGGAAACTATCAAATGGAAGCTGAAGAAGTTTATGTCACAGCAATCCAAACCTTGCAACAGATACTAAAACGTAATATCCTTCTCCTAATATCCTCCTGTGAAACCCAGGTCTTGCAACAAACAGTCCAATCCAATAACCTTCTACTGAAGCACCAAACGAAATCCTCATGTACCAGGGAGGACAAAGCAACTTTCTGAACTAAACAACAGCTACCCTCAATTTGCATTTAAAATTCTCTAATCTAAGTATGATCTGACTGTAACTCCTGAAGCAATCAAACCTCATGTATTTTGATATCATTTTCTAAGTGAACACGAAAAAAGCACACAGACAGGAGAGGGATGCCACCTTCAACCAACAACTATCGAGCTGATTTTAAAACAAGGACAACAATGAGATCCCACCAACGGGACTGAAGTGCCTCATTGAATCACACATCTATTCAATAATGCTTCAAAAGGGGAAAACACGTGTCTGAAAGTAAATGGTAAATCATATTACAGTTAACAGAAATTGGGTCAGTCTAAATAAAACTTCAGTAGCTTATAAAGTTTCCTGTATTTAGCCATCTTAAATGTAAATCAGAAGTCTGTCTTTAGCTTCCACAGATCAACCTGACAAAATACATAATTAATAATTCCCTAATGCATTTCTGTCACTGTAAGTCAAACACTAACAGGAAGCACAGTATTTTCATAACTTCATCTTTAGTGGTCATTGTCTTCATGTTCACCACAATTATTTCTTCACCACAGATGTGAAAGTAATAAGAGACTTTGTGGGCATTTCACTGGCAAAATTATATTTGCTTGTTCTGAATCAGCCCTGTGTCATCTTCTGCACAAATGCTGGACTAGACTTTCCTACACCAGTGGAGTCTGCCTTAATCTCCAGTGCAGTTCCCTGACACAAAGAGAATGACGATATTGAGGAGAAGTGACAGAATCTGGTTTATAACTATAAATACTTTTCTCCAAAATGTGTTTTAAGCACTTGGAGGGTAACTCAAAATCCGGTTTTAACGTTAGAATTTTGTCACTGGTAGCGAAGCACGGCACTTTTATTAAAGACCACGTGCTCATTCAGTTACTTTTTTACTAGTCACACCTTCTCGTTCCTTTTAAAAACAAGATTTCTCAAAGTTGTCAATAGCTGTTCCAAATATCCTCCTTTGCTGAATAAGCCTCCCAGTTTCTATATTCAGAGCACAACCGATGCAGAAGTCTCAACACCCACTAAACTTGAATAATTTATACTCTTACAATCTTGTATGGCAAGATACAAAGTGACTTAATCATGAGGTATTCATAGCATTCTCCTCCACAGAAGTATGAAACTTGGTGAAAAATATCATTCCAATGCAAGTCCTCAGGCAGTGTGTTCCACATGGGAGACTGACTTGAGTTTTCATTAAAAATTCAGAGCCACAGACAAATAAAATACTTTTGGTTCTGTACGACTGCTTGCCTGGGCAGTTGGACAGTTCATTATTAAGCACACTCCTTTTCCAGATAAGGCTGAGAAAACACGATAGATTGCTTTAATATTAATTCATGTGTCTGCACGGTGCTTATTGCATCTCTTGAAACTTTTTAAGTCCAATTAAAACTTAAAATGGCCTTTCACTGCTTCAGTATTAACAATGAACATCCCCACATCATGGCTAAGCATCACTGCATGGATACTGCTTTCTAAAAAGGAAAACATAGCACGATAGCAGGACTCATATGTTTCCTTGTTTCAGCTTTATCCTGCTTGTAACTTTTACAAATATATAAACAAAGGAGGCAAATATGTCTGTTGTGTCCTCAGATAAAAGCCACTGTACCAGTTTCATGAGAGCCACAGAATTAATCCTGTCTTTGGGCTCTGTTCAGTTTTGGTTTTGGATAGAGATGAGAAGGTGCTAGCATTCAAACACCACTAATTTTCACAGAATCACAGAACTGTTTAGGTTGGAAAAGACCTTTAAGATCATCAAGTCCAACCGTTTACCCAACATTGCCAAGTCCACTGCTAAACCATGTCCCCAAGTGCCACAACTACATGTCTTTTAAATACCTCCAGGGATGGTGACTCCACCATTTCCTGAGTAGCCTGTTCCCATGCTTAACAACACTTTCCATGAAGAATTTTTTCTTAATATTCAATTTAAACCTCCCCTGGCACAACTTGAGGCTGTTTCCTCTTGTTCTATTGCTTGTTGCTTGGGAGACCAATCCCCACCTCCTTTCAGGTAGTTGTAGAAAGTGATAAGAACCCCCCAAGTCTCCTTTTCACCAGGCTAAACAACCCCAGCTCTCTCAGACTTGTTCTCCAAACCCTTCCAGTTAATCAGAGGATGAATTTCTTTAGTACACCCTTAGTGTCAACACTGGGAAAGTGAATTTACAATCTTTGAGCATTCTTCATCCTTCTCCTTTGCCCTTCTCTGCCTTTCTCTGGCCCCTTTCCAACCCTCTCTGGCCATCTCTGCCTTTCTTCTACCTTCTCTGACTCTTTTGCCCTGCTTTCTCATTCATCTCCACCCATCTTCTCCACTATTCTCTGCCCCCTGTCCTCCCAGCTCTGTCTGCCTGTCTTGGCCCTTCACTGACCTTCTTTTGACCTTCCCTGACCTTCCCTCAGAACTGTGTGTCTGCAGCACAATTCATACAGACACAGATTCTTTTCTGTGGAAGTTGGGTGCCAAGTTGTCTTTGAGAAAAACTCTCTACAAGAGATGATTTTCTTCTTTAAACATTTTAAAGGTTTATGAAAATGAGAAGAGATTAAAAACATATATGTGATTGCCCGTTACATAAGTAGTTTTTGAAAGCATGCTGAGGTTAATGATATCTCAGTGGAACAAAATGAAGCAAATCACTTGTGATAGTTACAAAAAAAAATTCTTAAAGCAAAATGTTTTCTCATTCGTTTGTTGTTTAAAGTGGTTTCACCTGCCTTATGAACATGTAATTAATCCACTCTAAAAAAGGATATTGATATCAAAGTGCCCCAAAACAAACAGAAAAAAACCCAACACATCACAAGCCTGACTAACCACCCAACAAATACATCTGAGACAATGCAGCTACACAGATAAGCAACTGGACTGAGAGCCAGGGGGCATGAACATAAAAACCTATGTCAGGGCAAAGGGTCATTCTAGTCCATCCTGCAGCAGCAGCAGCAAGCAACAGGGGAGAAATACGAGCAGGAGGATGCACAAGTTGATACCCTGAGGATGCACAAACTGATACCCTCGTGGTGCCCAGCCATCAGCAGCTCATCATCTCCCACATTTAACAGCCTCCGATCAATCTGTATAGCCTAGCACTAAGTACTGTCATCAACTACAGCACACTTGGCCTTTTTTCTTCTTCCCTGCCCTCACCCTGTCCTTTTTTCTGTCCTATCTATTTAAATTTACCTTTTAAAGGCAAAAACCGTCTTATATTACTGCATTCATATAATACCTAGTTCCGTGCTGCCTTGATCTCAGCAAAGGCCTCAGTTACAACCTCCAGTGAGGCACATGTGTTAAGTGAGCACAGTAAGGGGCTGGATGCACTCGTCACCATGAGGCAGTGATTTCCTGAGAAGGAGCAAGTACCCAAGGTTTGACATAAAAGTCAGCAGCTGGTCTACACAGGGAATTTAAGCTCTCTTTCTTATGGACTGCATGCAAGGCTATTTATATTTCAATTCTCAGTTAATATCACAGCTTTGCAGTTTCCCAAAGCATGTTATAGCATTTCTCTTCTGCTGTGACATCTGGCAGCACATCTTCAATATTCCCTGAGAGCAAATACGGCTGTCGGTATTCAGTTCAATATCTGTATTACAATCACATTGACTGGTCTCCAATCGTTGGTCTGCAAGTGGTTCCACCAGTTACCCTGAAACTATTTTCACAAAAGAAGGTAAGAGCAACAGAATCTGGCTTCAAACTCATGAGTACTTACTGGGTATGTAAGAAATTTTAAGGATTGACACCTAAATGAATAAAGTCACTCAATTGACAATATCCCACCAAGAGCAGTGTCATCAAGGCTTTTATAAATTAAAAAGCTTTTAAGAAATCAGCTCTAATTAGCTGAACTCAGTTATGCTACCCACTATTAAGGAATAAAGTAAAACTCAGTGTCTTATTTTAGCATCTGGTACGCTACAAAATAGTGTCTTTGACAAAAAAACTACTCTGCTCATCATCCAAAAGGCCCTTCTCCTTCCGTATAGATAAAGCCACTGGTAACTGGCTGTTATCCCACACTAAGTCAATTCTATACCACACAAGTAATAGCATAGATTCAACACCAAAAAGGCTAATGGAGTCCCACTCTTTCAAAGTTAATAACAGAAGGGTGCAATGTGGCACCTCCAGGCTTGCAAATAAGGAGGCTACAGAGGGAATGGACCAGCTCAACTTTTATAGAGGCTGAAAAGAGCACAAAGTCAACACTGGAAACCCCCCAGGATTATTAACCACCTGTCCACAGAGCAACAGCACTTCTGTGGGATCCAGTTGCAGACATGCCAGCAACAGATTTGCTAATTAAGTGGCAATACATACACAATAATTATAGCTATCACATCATCATACATTCTCCCCTAATTATTTCTAGTCATAATTTTTACACCTTCGAATGCAACAAAAATGGCAAAGGACTTTCTTACAGTTCTTGCCAATTTTGCACACGTGAATTTTCACAGTTCACTGGAGAACTACAGTCAGGGCAATGTGAGCCAGGCCTGAACCCAGTTATATAAACGTGCCCTTGAAGGCACCTAGCCAAAAGGTTTTATTTATTCAGTTTTACTGGGACGTGTGTTTATTTGAGAATAGGAATTTCACAAATATATATCCTGGCTCACTAGACTCGCAATGAGTTGTCAAATGAAATCCGTTAAAAGTTATATTTAAACTGGAGCTTCCTATTGCCCTCCATACAACCCTTCTTAGAAACTGAGACATCAATCTAAGCCCCAACCAGCATCACTGCTGTTTTTTGCAAGGTTTCCTTGTACATGTATTTCTGTAATAGTGGAAAACACAGTTCAAACTTCCAAGCCATCTAAAGATGAACTACACTAAAAAAGAAACACATCCAGCTACCTACCCAAAAGCTAATGAGTCAGTGTATCCCAGTAACTGGCAATTTACTCTGTTAAACATAAAAAGGCAATGAAGTCTTGAGAACCCAAAGCAACAAAAGAATTCACAAAATGAGACACACTGATTCCTGTTTCTACTAAAATAAATTATCACCTAATCAGCTTGAGAGCTTTAACCTGATGAGTGATCCATGCACATTTTTTCAATTAAACAGAAAGTTCTGACCCACAGTAGTCAACAAAAGACTAATTCCCAGCTGCAGCAATCAGCAGCAAAAATACACAAATATGTCTATCAACCTCTGAGCTATAAGACTTATAAGCAACAGTTTGGCAAATTGTTTAACCAAACACATTTTCCTGTTTAAATGCTACTATGAGTATACACCTGTTTCTAACTAGAGCTTTACAAGACTCAAGATGCATTCAACCACTTGTGCATTCTCCTCCATGGGTATTCTATCACCCCCCAAACCATGCAATTGTAAGGTATACATGTCAGTGAGAGGATTTCTCTTACATTTATATCTATGTAGAAGAAACATTTATATCTACTTGGCTCACAGACCTACTTTTCACAGATCTACCAGGAGATGAAATGAAAACGTGATCAGAGAGCTCACTAGCTTCCATGCACCTTCATAGCTGACCTAAACAACATGAAACAATTGCCTTTAAGTCTGAGTAACACAACTTTTGCCTCAGGATGTACAGCTCCTTTCACTGCAGCACCTCTGCAGTTTCTCCACTGCTCAGGGGCAGCTGCACTCTGGGTTCCCAAGTCCTTCTCTGTCAATACCAGTCCTACAGGAATGAGGATGAAGTGAATTAGGGCATCTAGGCAGTAGCTTAGGGATACACAGAGCACAGTCTTTCCTGACAAGGGCTCTCAGGAGCTCAGCAGTGGTCAAATCCTGTCATCGGCACACAAAATTCCCCACATCCATACCACTGCTCTCTAGAGGGAACCAAGGAAGAATGAATCCCTCCTGTCTGCAACTTCTTACAAGACGGACAGCATGCACTAGGAAGATAACCCTTCCCTCTCTGAGGGCAACATTTGGACCTAAGGGACTTGCCAGGGGATTTCACTGACACAATACTACAAGAGAGGGGCAGTGGTTCACCACCACTCACCACTAAGCCATTACAACTCACCTCCCACGACACAAAGCTGCAACTTGCACAGCTGTGTGAGAAAATTCTCACGGCTCGGTCATTTCAATGAACGCAGTCCTGAGCAGATACACCAGTCCTACAACACCCCTTGGCAAAAACATCAGTGTGTCCAGAGCCTGCCACTGTACCCCACACAGTCCTGTTCGCACCAGCATCACATCCCAAAGCCCTGACCCCAATTTATAGGCACAACCTGTGAGTCTCCAATAATGCATCACCAGCCTCAGTCACCCCAGACTACAAGAAACACAAAATGAAGAAATTAAGCCAATCCATCTCAGCTGCTGTGGGCTCCCTTAGTGCTTCCTTATCAGCAGATCTCCCTTGCTAAAGATCCCTCCAAGCACTGCTGGCTTAGGCAGCTCCGTCCTTTATGAATACGAAGCTTTCCAAGTCCTTTCGGATGAGGGATCAAAAAGAGTAAGGGGAAAAGTAACAGGAAAGAAAACCTAAACCACGATGAGATCCAAACACTGCCAAAATCAATAGGAGCCTCTCTATTAACTTCAGTAGGTTTTTGATGTAGCACAGAGAAGTCAAACAGACTGAATGGCAAGCAAATCGATTTGTTAGATGCTCAGATACCATGGTGAACAATGCCTTGGGCAGAGACTAGAGATTACTGATCTCTGCTCATTATGGTTTTCATATATTATACATCACACAGACACATATGCAGATTTCCTAAACAGTACTGAAAAGAGAAAACACCAGAATAAAGGCATTCTGTGTTACCTCATTAAGCATGTCAAAAATACTCAAGAGAAAATATCACCCTTGATCTCCATTTTTGCCTCCAATGTTAGATGTTCCCATTATTTTTTAAATAGCAATACGCTGGCAAAAATACAGAACAATTGAGACTTTTGCATTGAAAACATTCACTAGCAGCAATTTCTTCTTCTGAAACTGCAAAAGCATCATGAAATTGAGTCTAATTTTGAAGGCACACAGAATCAGAATCAAAATATCTGACCATTTTTTATTTCTCATTCACTGATCTTAGCAAGCACATATTCCCATTGAGTATTTTAAAAGATTTCTTTTTTGATGTTAAGGAAAAACAGGACTACAATAAAAGAATAATTTCTGCAGTTCTGAAAAGGACATTTTCAAGTATGGCATGGTAATAATAGAAGAAAGAAATAGGCCAGTCATTACAGATCTTGGTCACGAACTCCAGGCAGGAATGGCTGTACGTCATTATTATTGCTAATTGTACTTCATCCTTTATGGTTTGTTGTCTTATACGTTGTTATTAATTTTACTAAACTCATGGTAACTCTCCCCTAAATTTCTCTTGCTCAGAATAAACAGAAAATTGAAAAAGTTCTAAGCTGATAAACTTTGGTTTCAACTGGAAGGATTACTCCTATGGTTATGATTTTGCCACCATTGTTGGCATGCATTTCAGGATTGGGCTTCTTGTCTTAAAGACAAGATACAGGTGCAGTGCTGGTGATACACTAGAGAGGAACAGCACTTTTGTTTACATAATGTTGCCAAGTCAAGCCAATAAACTACTCCATCACATCATGGCCTCTTGCTCATTTAATAAGACAGATGGTCCTGCTACCACTTTTGTTATTCCAAATGCTAATTCTTTTGCCTTTCCCAAAATGAGGATGCCAGCCTGAACTGCCTAAATTGTCTTACAGAGTCTGACTCTTATCCACATCAAAGACTGATTCACAACTTATGAAAAACAATGCTTGCCCCATTAAAACTTTGTTTTTCTGAATCATTTCTATGTCCCATTCATTGATTTTCATGTCCTTCTAACACCCACAGCACTGTGGCATGCAAAGTGTCTGATTCACTGGCTTTCATTTGCTCATGAATCACTCCTGTCTTTGGGGGCCACAGCACCAGAGCACTCCCAACACATATTTTCACTTTGCACTTGTAAGTGACCTCACAGCTGCTTGCAGTCTCTCACAGTATGAAGGGAAATGGCTCCTCTGTCAGCAGTGTCTTCCCTGCCAGCTCCACAGCTTCTCCCACTGGCTTCACTCCACAATTACCCTAAGTCACTCCATAACCAGAAGATTCCTGCACTTTTCCCTCATCACCATTATTCCAATTGTGCATGCACACACAGATCTAGATCAAACATGAATACAATTGCCTATTTTACACCATGTGTAAATCCTACAGTCGTGGAAATGAAGAGTGAGGCAACATTCTGGTTCTAACAGCACCAGCACATCCTCCTTGCACAGAACAGATTTAGCACCACAGATCCACCTGTAACATAGAGTGCTGCACGTTGAGCCAGTAAAGCCAGAGCAGAAAAGACAACATGCACGTGATGTTATATTCAGTCTGTGCAGGAGTGGCAGGTTTTGTACTGCCTGAGAGTGTTTATGTGAATCCTACAGCCTCAGAGACGAGGTGTTTAAATGCAAGCAGCAAATTCAGCTGCAAGTATTTGGTATCAGGTTGATTTTTTTGGGTTTGGAGGGGTTGGGAGTGGGGGTGGTGTTTGGGGGATCATTTGTTTGGTGTTTGGCTCGAGGGTTTTTTGTAGTTTTGTTTTGGGGTTTTTTTTAATATAAATTCTCTTCAAGTCAGGTTCCAAGCTTGTGAAAAACCTCCCAGAAATTTGGGAAGTCTAATAAGTGGAAACTATTCTAAAGTGCAAAAGCTGCACTGCTGTGCCCCAGGTGCTCCTTGAGATAGAATCGATCCAGTAAATTAACACTGGTATCTAGTCATACCAGCACTTCTCACTGAGGCACAATCTCTCCTATAAAATAGTCCACACTGCTCAGCTGCACTTGTCCTATAATTGCCACAGCCCTTCTGAAAAGCCAATGACACCACTTGTTTAGCTCATCAGCCCACGGCTGCAGGCTTTTTTTTTTTTTTTGTCTCATCTTTTCCTTTTTAATTGAAATACTTTGGACACAAGTAGCTCTTCCTGCAGAGGAAATCAATTATGAAATAAATCTATTATTCGGATCAGCATATATTAGAAAGGACTACTCATCATATATATGATATTTCCAGATTACATCTTAGCATGGCTCACTGAGTCATCACTTCAACATTCTCACTAAATCAAAAATTAAACAAAGCGAATCAGTCAATTAACAGGGCTGCTTCTTGCTCTGTGCACATATAATCTTTTCGAGTCCAATCCTTAACTTAATTTGGAGCAGGGAGTGCTCAGTGTCTAGGAAGAAGCATTCACCCTGCATAGCCAGTTCCACTGTTACAGTACAAGACATCCAGCTGTGTGTCTGAAATCTCTGCTACAGCAATATAACCTCGGCCAGTCAAAGGTCAAGCCTCAAAGCCATTCATTTCCATCAGGGAGACAACCCAACAGTGTTCAATATAAGAATCACTACCAACAACCAAAATTCAGTATTCTGTTTTACTCCTTCCAGATACTGAAGACATTTTATCCCTGAACTTCTGCCAAGCATGGAAGAGGCACTGGGAAACTCTTCATTTCACCATCTATTTAATGAACTGGCTACACCCACAGCCATAACAGAAGGAAGATGCAAAATGCTTTGATCCTCAACAGACACAAAATTGAGTAACTTGCTGCTTAGACACAGAGCATACAGTTTTCAGCAGGTATACTTTAAGGTAAAGAAAGGGAAGGACAGTTAAGTGCACAGGAAAATACTTTGCCCTTAGAAATATTTTCTATGTCTCCGCTGGAATGTCTGTCTGTATCAGTACAGAGATGGACCCAGCTCCAGCAAATGGGATGATATATGCAGCCTCTCTCCAGTTACAGAAGGGTTAGATGTTTATTTTTTAAAGCAAAAAGACTTCTAGAAACTCCTTTTAGCACAAAAAGCTAAAACTCCTAAGTCACTATCCACCCCTCGTGCTTTTGGGGGCCTATGCCAGTGCTCATAAAAGACAGAGACAAGCCCTGGCACATTCAACACAAAGGTGCTCTCCTTTCAAAGTTATGGCCACACTGGGTCAGAACAAAGCTGCATTCAATATCCAGTTCCTGAAGAACCTGGGCAACAGCCAAAATCCAATTTTATTCCTCAGCTGAGGTACAGGCAAAGGAAGTGGATAAATATTCCCGTTCCTCAGTAGCAAAGATAAGATTGTTTCTCCCTCTTACACATAAGTGTTTGTGCATTTGCTTTCCAACTCAAAACATGCTCTGCTTTAATTCCCCATTCCCTTCTCACATGCACATGCTCCAAGAAAAAAAATTCTGAACTAGTGATGAAAAGAGCTCTACTCTCATTAAAGTCTGTATAGGAGCTTTGCAATGGACTTAGATGGGATTAGAGCATTTATCTAGATTAACAATGCTTAATAGCACAGCTACCAAACAAATAGCTCTACACACAGTAGAAATGATGGCTGTATTTTTCTTGACTGGTCACTCTTTCCCCCAACACCTCTCCGTTACCAGTGTCTGCAGTGCCCATGCACTGTCTACCCTGAAGTATGTTCCCACTTTTCCCCAGTTTCTGGCCTGTTTGGCTGGACACAAGTGGTGCTGACTTGGAGATGCAATTGCATCAGGTATCTCACCAGCTCTCTGAACGTAAGAGATGAGGTGCAATCCCCCTCTCTCACTGAAGGTGCTGGTTTGGGTCCTTTTGCTTTACACAACAACACTTTCCTTAAAATTGCAGAAACTTAATGTTTTCAAGTCCCACTGACTTTGCTCAGTTCCAGCTTTACATAGATGAGAACATTTGACAGACCATGTAATCACACACTGCACTGTCCCTAAGAAACCAAACGAGGATGTCATATTTTCAACAAATGTAGAGGTTGAGTATAATTTGTTATAACTACAAAACTAAAAGCCTAAGGACTTATACTTCACCTTGCATTTGCTAAGAATTGCTGCTATGGTGAATGTTCAGCAGTACAAGCTAACAAGGGAGACAAACTCAACTAAGCAGGCAGACTTACTTAGCTATATTTGCATTATTTTCTTGTACTTGTTATTGCTTAGATAAATCCAAATAATTTAACTTCAGATATTTTTCCACCTCGGATAATGACGGCAGATATCCATCACCAACCACAGACTCCTGTGTTTTGGACCAACTGTTAAGAAAGGCAGCATTTTCCTAACAAAAGCTATTGCTCAAGCATTTCCACTGGTAAACATTTGCCAATAGATTTGTCCCTGCTTGTTCTTTTATTGTGCCAAACGTCCTGGATGTACTTTTTATGTCCATATCCACATCCACCAACTTCAAAGACACTACCATTGCAGAGTCAGGTATGCACAGCATCCTGAGCTTGAATGCTTTGCAAAAAAGTACTGATCATATCAAAACTATTTTTCCTTTTAATGCATGTGTTTCAGCACCTCATCTTAAAGTCCTCTATCTACAGCTTTGTCAAAACAGCTTCAGAAGAACTGCCTGCTAAGCTTTATAATTATGCTAAGTACCAGAATCTAATAATCCATGGGCATATATGAACATTATCTGAATTATTAAGCTTACACAGGTCTCAATGCAAAGTAGAACAGATGTCTGTATATACAAGCTGCACTACTTTTACATAATGATGTTAGAGTAACAAAGTCACTTGGTCACTCACTGAAGCATATAACCAGTTTTTAAAAATATGGACCCAGCCAAAAGAACTTTCTCCCTTTCAATTTCAAATCATTTGAAAACCAAAGAGGTGTAAGACCCATTTTGTGGCTAAACACTGTTTTCTTCAGATATTTTACTTACGCTGTAAAGATGGTTCTGTGTCAAATTCAGCTTTTGCTCAATGGAAGGGCAGTGCAGAGGGGCAGTGAGTTCTTCAGATACCCACTTCACTGTTTCTCATGCCCTGGTGGTTCTTCATCTCTATGTGACAACACCAACCATGCTGGGCACCACTCTCAGTTCACCCTACCACCACGAGCTTTCACCTCTGCAGCTACACTACTGCAGTGGTGATGTGAGGATGAATTTAATACCTCAGCTGATCCCAGCCATGCTCGTCAGAAAGGCTCCAAACTAGGCTGTGGTAAAGAGCCAAAGCAGCTACACCTGTGCCACTCTGCACACAGCCTGTGCTGTCCAGTGGAACCTGCTTGTGCAGGTACCACACCACAGGGATGCACATCAGATTGGGAACCTGTGAACCAGAGCCAACTGCCCAAATGAAACCATTCCCAAAACTGTGCCCATTCAAATATAAGACAGAACCTCCAGTAAACTGCTAGATTGAGGAGCAGCAAGAAGATAATTCAAGTAATAGCACTAGTTCTGTGTAATAGATTTACAAATATCCTCATATCTTTTTATACAAATAGGTATTTTACTTTTCTGGTATGAATTACTTTGATTATATATTACTAGCTACTACACTACCATCCCAATTGGTTTTCCTTCCACCTTCCTCTCCATCTCTTTGCAAGTAATCTTCTCTCTGGCAAATATTTTTGAGAGTCTCCACCAGGTTTTGAATGTGAATATATTAATATAATGAATTGATTTTTTTTTTATTACCTTAAAGACATCTTCTACATCTGATTAGTTCTCTGTACTTAATGTACAAAGAGCATTCACGTATAATCTAGACATGCAGGGCATACAGACTAATAATTATATAGTAAAGAGTTCCCATTTAAATGTGTGTCATTTACATTTAAAATTCTGCTCATTTTTCTTAACATTCTATATTAAAGCTGATTTAAATTATATACTAATACTGCCTTGTAATTACAAGAGCAAAATTTAGTATTTATTCCAAAGTTAATGAGTATCCATAACTTATATTAACATGGAAGCAATAAATTACAGTAAAATATTTTTTCCTGCACTAAAAAACCTAGCAAAAATTCTATTCCAGCAAGACAGATAGTTAAAATTCTTGGATTTAAAAGTTAGTGCCACACACAGGTGACAAACAGAGTCAGCTCAGGCAGAGAGATGGCTCTAGCTGATCTTCTACTCTCTCTGATGCAGAGAAGTACCATCTGAACATCACTTCCATACTTTCTTTGAGATCTTCAACATCCATAAGTAGGGCAGAAGAAATGCAAGGTTGTTTTTAAATCAAGACATGAAATGCAAACCCCACAATGAAACATACTGCCTTCTTCCTAACAGCAAGTACCTCCTCCTGCCAGAAACACGCTCTGGGTGCAGGTCTCAGCAGCAAGGTTTAGCTCAACTTCTGAGCAGAACAAGATAGAATGAGGCAAACTTTGAGGGCTACTGCTCTATGGAACAGGTCGTTTCTCCTGAAGTGAGACAATTTACATAGATCACACAAACCCACCCAGGATTTCATCTGGGGCTTTGTTTTCACTATAGAATGTAAATCACTAACATTATGAAGGATCCACTATGAAGGAGGCACCATTTTAATACCTCCACGAAGGAAAAACAAAACAAGAGCACATTTGACTCAAGTTTTCCCAGGCTTGGACAGTTGCCTTACAGCCGCTGGCCACAGTCACATCTGTGCACAGATTAACACAAGGCTCAGATGCCAAATAAGCCTGCTCAAGCGAACCACAAGTGGTAACAGAACAGCAGAGAACAGAAAATTTGTCTGATGACAGCCCAAAGACAGCATGGCAGTTACAGAAGGCACTCTGAAACACCAGCCCCTCTTGGAACACATATTTAACAACCACATGGCATCACCACCAGAAGGAGAACGAGTGTTCTTAACATTTTCAGAAGGTGCACACCTGTATTTCTAAATAAGTGCAATTTATTCTACGCAGATGTAATTAACATCTACACAGTGGATAATATACTTCACATCTGCTATTGGTTACTAATTTAGCCAGTCTCTGAAAAAGAAGGCATGCAAACTGGAAAGCCAGACTCATTACCTTTAAGACAAAGACCACCAGTTGCTTCCCACCAGGACTTGGCCTTATTAACCTTAGCTTTAAATTACAAAGTCACAGATGTACTCATCAGTTGCTTGATGAAGATTCATTTGCCAATCTCATCTCACAAAAGGAGTAATTAACATGCAGACATTACAGGCTGATGATTTGAATTGTTATAATGCAGGACTATGGACAAATAGCAAGGCACCTGCATATCTCTAACAACTAAAGGCTCTCTCAAAAGTTCCAATTAACCAGCATAATTGTAAGAAATTAAGTAAAAGGCACTGAATTGCATCAGTCATGGGCCTGTTGTGCACAGTCAGACAAATAAATTTAGTGCCTCCAGGTGCAGCACTGTTGTAGCCATGGTGGTTTGAGGACAGAAAGAAATATGTCATTTATTTGGCTATTTTATTAGGAAAAATTGGACAAGTCTTTGGCACATAATCCCTTCACCAGATCTGACAAAAGTAGAAGCAAACTCCAGGCTAAATACAGGTTAGAGACAACTGCTCTTAATTAACCTAATTATGCTATTCAGTTAGACAACTTTAGGGAGAGGATGGTTAGCACCTGTGGAGGAAAGAAGGGCATTGAGGGGGAGAGATTGAAAGGTTCTCAACTGTGGAGCAAGGAGATAGGTATATGAGGAAAAGAGTCTGCAGGGAGTGATCTGAGAAAATAATAGATCACAAAAGCACATGGACATCAAAGGCATGGGCATTTCCAGCCACACTCTGGTTCCAGAAGCCAAGGTTCTCTGGTAGGTCCAGTGAAAGAGCCTGGATTTGGTCAGCCTGCACCAGCTCCAGAGCTCTCCTGACTACCAGGGACACTCATAACCATGACAGCCTCTCAAAGGGAGGTCTGAAGGCAGACGGTGTGAAAATCCCTGAGAAATTCCAGAGGAACACCCTGGGATCAGCTGGGGTGTGCAAATCCAGTGGTAAGCTGGCACCGATGCCCAGCGCAGCAGCCTGCCTGCAAAGCCAGCTCCAAATCAACTTCAGGGCACTGCTGCTATGGGACCCATGAAGCAGTGACTGGCTGGAGATGTTCCTCCCCAGGGCACCACTTCCCTCTCCTTTCTTGTGCCAGGTGCCTATCTTGGCCTTTAAGAGCTACTTGCCCAAAAGTTTTTTTTTATTATGTTTTCTAGACTGTTAGAAGGACCAGAGACAACACAGGATATACAAGACAAGAAACCCACTGGTGCCCTTATCAAGTGGTGTCACAGACACCCAGAGACCCCGTTGAGCAGCAGGTTTGATGCACTGCTGAAAACCTTGATATTTAGATGTTTAGGAGGGTTTGCTTGAATAGAAATTTTAAACTGCGTCTCTCTGCTGTAATAAGATCAGCAGTACCTGTGTCGCTTTGTTTTCCTGGCACCTTTAGGGGTACATCTGCACTGCACCACACATCACACTGCAGAATGCTGCAGGCAAGTGCCAGCTCCTCTCCTCTCAGAATCAGAGCTGTGTATTTAAGTTGGAGGAAGGGCTAAGCCAAGCCACACAGCAGTGAGGTGACAGACACTCAGCCTCCAGGCCCTGAGGCAGTGACTGCACAGAGCTGTGTTTTGCCATGCAGATGTGCCAGCCCATCCACAGCTGGACTCACAAATGCAGAACATCCTGGTGTGTCTTGCAGATGCTTCCTCTCCCTTCTAACAGAAGGTACTTCAGCATCCCACGGTCTGGGGATGTCCCGTACATTTGCAGGCCTTTCCCAGCATGATCATTCCTCAAAATCCAAATTCATTGGTATAAAGCAACAAAACCCACAGAAATATTGGCTTTGTAGTCAGAATAAAGTTACATAGGAAAAAAAGGTGAAACCCGTGTATGTAGGAGGGGGTCTTCTGTCAAATATAACAGTTAATACTTCTCCAGAGTCTTTGGTATTTCTCGATTTTCTGTTTTACCGTTATCATTTAAGAACTCACAGGCATTTGCGGAGGACTAGTTCATCTCCAGACACTCTCCTCCCCCCGTTTTCCTTGCAACTATTTAATAGTCCAAAGCACTACATGCATGCAGGAAATATTCAATAACCAGGTAAACACAGTGTATTTACAGAGCAACTCCATCACAGCACTACTGAGGACTTGTGGATTTTGTCCGAGCATATTTACCATGGACGGAAAATTAGAAACTTGGACAAGTAAAATGCACTAGATCACTAAAACCCAAGGGAAAAAAAAAAACAGAACCATCATAGAAACTTCACAGGGAGATTGGTTTCCAAGAAAAGGACATAATGAATATGTGATAGTACTGGAAAAGAAAATAAGTCCCTTGTAAGGTATACTAAACTAATCTCTCCCCTTCAATGAAAAGCACTAAGATTTCATGCTAAGATTCTTCAGCAGCTAAGCTTTTCTAAACATATTCAGGAGTAGAGAGGATGCTATTTTGAAAGATGCCTAGAAGGGTTTTCAGGAGACAAAGACAAAAAAAAAAAAAGTCAATGATGAGCAGTAACTGTATAATCCTGAGTCTGTATTGCCCGTCTGAATGTCAGCTGACAAATGTACTGTTCTCCTCTGACGTTTTGGTTTCAAGATTGCCTGCCTACTCAGTGCTCAAGCCACACATTTTGTTCAGCTAATCCTGATCTCTGGAGAAGTTTTACCAGTATCTACTTAATAGCAATACTGCTATGTAAAAACACAACGAAAAGTGAACAGTTAGAGTGCTACACAGATAGATTTCCTTGCATAAAGGAATAAAGACAGTCTGAGAATGCATATGGTCATTGACAAGTTTTTCCACTGAAATGAGAAGCACCAGGTTGTGCAGACCTTATTATTAATGAGAAGAATTTACTTAGCTAAGCAGCCTGGAAAATCTAGCCTTTTGGGGATCTGCTTTCAGTGTGAAAGCACTGCGGTGGAGCCTGTACACATGAAGCAAAGAAGAAAGCCCTGAAATATTAAATATTAATTATTAAATAGCTACTATTCAATTAAGGAAAGCTTTCACGCAATACATGAATTACACTGAAAAAGGACTTAACTGTTTTAAAGACAATTGTCAGTATCCAGTGGCTCTGCAAGTGCAGAAATACACTCCACCATTTCTTTTGCACCAAACCAGAGCACAGAATATTTCTTCATTTAACATATGCATGTAATGACTTATAGAGTACCATGACTACAGAAACGTGTGTCGCCAATTTAATAAAAAGAAATCAACAAAAAACAAAAAATAAAAGCACTGAAACCCTCAGAAGTACAAGGTATTACATTTTGGTAACAACTTAAAAGCTAGGAACTTAAAAGTTAGATGACAGTCAACTACAATGGCCAGCTCTTTACCTTTACGAAGATAAAAAGGTTGAAAGATAAATCTGATCAAAATGGTTTTATTTACAACATACCTGTTTTGCTCAGGCAGAGAATTCAATGTGCCATAATCTTTTCGGCTTTGGATAAGTACTGTATAAAATGTCATTTCTGATAGGTTATGTACAGTTTCATAGGGGTTTTTTATTATTACTAGTCCAGATCAGAGAGGACTTATAAATCATCTCACCATACCCCCTGTATACTACTGCCCATTTAGCCAGTAAGTCCTTGAAGAAGCCCATTAACTTGGATTAGGGATGAACCACAGAAGATTAGAGCGGTGGAGCCCTTGGCCAGACATACTGGCCACACCACCTTAGATGGAGGATGGCAGGGCCAGCTCAAACCTATGGCCATGGAGGACCATTCACTATCACCCATCATCCTTCCTCTGACAGTTACCAAATCCCTGGTGATTAAGAAGGTGAATAACACCACCAAACATACCAATACCCACAGTGGAACCCCAACACAACATTCTGTGCACCACAGCGACAGATTTGTGAACTGCTCTGAACATCACATTATCCTCCAATTTTATTCTCAACCCCATCTGCTATAAATACCCAGTACCCTAAAGCCAGGTCACTGCTGCCTGGAGTGTGGCAGGGGAAAATGTATAAATATTGATGTAGGAAAAAGAAATACAATTTTATTGGAGGAGTGGGTCCTGCTTGTGATGCCTCAGGAGCCTCGGTGCTATCAGTGTTTTATGGTGTCAAACCATAATTTAAAGGTTGAATTTTATGCCAGCTCACCAGCCCTGTCAAGGCCTCCCATCTTCCATTTCAGCCTATTAATATCACAAAAAGTCAAGAGCCTTCTTTGGCCTTATCACCACTTCTGGAAAGGACTTGTACTCCCTCCATAAGCGGCTCCTCCTGATGATACTGTGAGAGAAGATGCTCTACATGCCAGGAAAGCACAAACTCCCCCACCTCTAAATCCAAAGTCCAGCACTAGCCAGCAGGATTTGTGTTTTGAAGTGATGTATTTTCAGAAGAGACATGGTTTTGTGATTCAGAAGAGCCTTCTAATAATGAACTGCATGGCCCATAGCTATTTCCATTTAGTCTTTTTTATTTAGCACAAAAATTTCTTGAGAAATTATGGTTTTAAATAACTCAGGGCAGGGGAAAATAATCACAACCAATTCACCTATGTGCCTCCCAGTCAGCATCTACTTCATAAAGGAGAGAATATAAAGAAGAGTTCTGCTCTACCTACTAAAATGCAAGTTCTGCCATGGAGGCAAACAGTAGATAGCATGAGCTGAGCTCAGTACATCACTAACTGACTATTTCTTCAAGAGAATTATGCAGCTTTCGTATCAAGAACACACAGTTATAGGTCTCTGCAGGAAATTGGTCAGAAATACAATTAGAAGATAATGTAATAGAACAAATATGTCTCATGGAAAGGAGGACATAAACTTCAAATTAACCAGTGCCTGAATTTACTTTGCTGTTGATCAAATTTCTTACAAGCTTAAACCACCTCTGTTCAACAAATCCAGCCCAGAACTGCAGGGGCATTCAAGCCCTACCTTTAGGGGAGCCAAAGTTTGCACCCAATAGGAGCTTATGGACAGAAAGACAAAGCTGTTTGCATATTTTTAATCCAAAAAGTTCTATTCAAGATGTTCAAACAATTCTCACTGGTATTCAAGTTATCCATAATTTGTTACATCAGCCCAACCAAGAGAGCAGTAAACTGCAGCTGGGGTGGCAGGAAGTGGTAACAGACTGAAGAAAAGAAAGCCTGTATGGACCCTTAGAGAAGGTTATCTGTCCTTTCACTGCATAAATGTGTATGCAGAAAGAGTGCAGGCTCTTTAGGCTGCATGCCTGGAGGTAAACCCCATGAAAATGCCTTCAGGCACCAAACCTGTGCACATGCATAATTTATTTTTTGCATGAGTGAGTAGTTTCAACACCTCTGGTGTTTGCCAAAGAATCCAAGCATTAAAAATTAAAGCAAACCAACTACTCTCATCCCACAGCAAAACAGCACAAACACGTGTCATCACTCATCTCTGTGGTTATGGGCACTGAATAATCCTGCATTGGTTCTAAAAGCAGGACCAGCAGTCCAAGGAAAAAAATATCGCAGGTAGTACAACTAGAACCAAAGTAAAAAATGGTACTTAAATGCCTCCACTCTTACATGAAAAACTACCTCTTACAGTAATCAATAGGTGTCACGTTCCCTCAAATTGGCAATTTTCTGCATGTCCAAAAGGCAATGTTGTTTCCTGGTAGAAACCAAATGCCACCAGTGCATCAGCATTGAATGGGGAGCTTCACTCTGAAACATTTACCTCTCTGTGATCAAAGTCTCTGAGGCTTTTAAAACCATGGACAGATTAATAAAATTGACCAAGGATGAAAAAGAACTAAAATAACTCATTTGTTCTAAACCCAGTGGCAAAAATCAAACCAATTAAAATCATGATCTGAGTCAGTTTTAGTCAATTGTTAGGACCTCAGGAAAAATGCTGCTAGAGCAGAGTTGCAGCTGGTTTCCAATTCAGTTGTCAGTGTAAGGAGGGAAGGGGCTGGAGGAGATGGAGGAAGGCATTAATAGTAACAGAAGCAAAGACAAGAGACCTTGGTCCACACCATGGGCACAGGATCTGCATCAACTTCCCATGACTATCTGAAAGCAAGCCTTGCTCAGGGCAAGAATAAAACCAGGAGGATGAGAAAAAACTTAAAAGAAAACAAAAAAATAAAGGTTCATAGACACTTAGTCAATAAAGAATATTTTTCATAGCAGTTTAAACCAAATGTTGTCAGAAAAAATGTTTTCAATGAGCATGTGGCAAAAGCACCTTTAACAGACCACTGTGGATGTTTCATGGACAGCAAGTCCTCTCACGAACCAAGCAGAGCAGGAGGGCTGGGATTATTAACACTAAACCAAACAGAAATATTCCACCAGATTGGTAACTGGCACATCAAGCCATGGGATGAGTCTACTAAGGACACTCTAAGTATCTATATATCATCTACATTACAGAATCACCTCAGCTGGCTCTGTCCAGGACAATAAGATGTAGTTAATGTGACAACAGCAATATCTGCAAGGGGCTGGAGGAGACAATGCAATAACTATGTCAATACCAAGAAATTAATTTTGCCCAAGGCAATGCGCTTATTTTACAAGGCACCTTGCAACAACAGCAACGTGCCAGTCACATTAACAGCATGGATACATCAGCCACAGGGCACTTACCTGTCCGGGCTGGGCCACCAAGTAATACCAAGAGGAAAAAAAACACAGCACGATGCTATTCTGACAGAATGTGACCCCTGACAGAAGCAGTCCAAATTAAAAAACAAACAAACAAACAAACAAAACCCAAACAACCACACACACACAAAAATAATCAAACAACAGTAACAAAACCACCACTATAGGACAGAAGCTAAAAATAAGATTTGGCAACACTTTTCATCAGCTCTTCCTCTGGGCCTGAAAGGGAAGAGCTTGCAGCAAGCGAAACCTGCCCTCACTTTGGATTCAGGATCACAAATAACTCGTCAATTCCCAATAGTTCACATGCGGCTTGAGCAAAGATATCATTTTCCTGGGGAGGAAAAGCAAGGGCAATGAACTATTACAACTCTAAAAATATCATGGAGTGATGAACTGGAAGGCTGGGTCCTTAACAGATGCTGATTTTCCTGCCACTTCGCACGCACATGTGCTTGCTTGGGCAGCACAAGCAGCCGTTCCCCTGCCCGGCAGCAGACACCCTGTGTGAGCCACGTGTCAAGACACCAATTGCCCATTCTGGGGATAAAGAAGGACCTTTTCTTTGCAGGAAAGCCTGGCAAGGTGCTCATTCTCTGTTTGTCGAACTCTCCTGTGCTTTAGGCAGATCTAAAGTAGGTCCTAATGATTTATGCTCTTTACAGGAGCATAGGAAGGATTTACATGTTTGTCATCTCAAGCTGCATACGGCATCCCACAGAGGCAGAGAAACTGAAAAATGACCAGTTTTCCAAGTTAGCCAAGGTGTAAGAAATAATTAGTGAACCATATTAGCCTACTGAAAGACATGGACTACTGAGAGCCTTTGCATTTTGAGACTGCGTTCACACATACCCTTCCTTAACCTCTTTTCCAGATGAAGGTGAAAGGAACAAGACATGACCTGTTTCCTGTAGGACAGGCTGAAAAAAACCTAACCTGTATACATGCACAGATGAGTGTTTAACACCACAGCACTCAGAGAAAAGCCTGTTACTACAGAAGATGGGAATTTAGCTACCACCACACCATATCAAAAGAAAGCTCATGAAGTTTTGGCCTTCTGCTTTAAGATCTGCCCCATGCCTTTCTCATATGCCTGCCTGTCCTGATCCATTAGCTTACGTCAAAGCCTTGTTACACACACACAGAATTTTAATTGATTTACTCAAGTCATTGAGCAAGGAATAAATTACATCTTGGAAAATAAAGCTGAGCAGACTAGGGCAGCCTGCTTCATTGCTATGAGATTTTAAAGTTCAAAAACAAAGGCAGATCTGGTTTCATCCCCCAGTTCAATTGTAAGCTTCAAACCACCTGGTGCTCTGAGATGCCTTGTTAGCTGGGCCTAATCATCAGCCAACCCACTGATTTTTCATATCAGTGCAGCCAGGGTATTAAGCCTACAAATACAGTCATGCTCCACAGAAAGATCTTGTTTATCTGGCAATAAACTTAAACTAATCACAGTAGTATTAGCTTGAATTTATAAAGCATCAGCCATTCTCTCTACATGGTAAAACACAGAGACATTCTCTAGCACATTGCAGATCTGAATACTGAATAGAAAACACACACAAAACTAACATTTCCGTACTCTGTGGTGGTATTAGACAGATGGAGTCAAAAATTGATGCCACCACCTTTTAAAGACTATTCACACCATATTTATCAAAATATTAATCAAGACCTTTCAGTCAATAATCCTTATGCTTGTGAATAAAGGTAAAACATAAGTAAGAAAGGATAATAATAAAGATGAGGATAATGCAGGAGACTGAATTATATAGCATAATTCTCAAATCCAAATTTTGAAGCACAAACTACCATAATACAGCGGAATTGAGAAGGGGCAGCTGTCCCCAAGGCCATCCAGCACAGTACATGGTAAAACTTTATCCCACACTGTTTCAGTTGCAGTATCTTCCAGGCGATCTTTGGGGAGGCAAACTGAACACAGGATTCTGCTCCCTTTTTATTCACCAACACCGTTTTCTGCTGTTGCAAGATCAGATTTCAAGAACCGAATTTGTTTCTCTTACGTACTTCTTTGGTCTCTATTAAACTTGCTGGAACTATCACAGCAATTCATTCTACACACAAAATCCCATCCTGCAAAATCAAGCCTTAATACACAAGTTAAGAGTTTATTCTAGCAATTGTCAGGCTTATTTTAAAACAAAACTTTGATTCAACACAAAAAAAACCCCAACACTTTTTCTAAAGAAAAAACGGGAAGGACATCAAACATTTAAAATATTCATCACAACAGCGGTCAGCACTATGAAACGCAAAGCATGTCATGCTCCCACTGAGGATATTATTCAGCAAGGCTGATACTGAGCAGCACAAATCATGTTTCAATCTAACCTGACAAGACAGTACTGGTTCAGGTTCTGTCCCTTATAAGGTGTAACCCAAATAAACACAGATGAGCTATCGAAGTCTCTTACCAGTACTTATTCAAACACACATCCCATGCACAGCAATAGTTTAAAATGTTTAAAGAAGTAACAAAAACAGTTTGACTGAGAAGGCCAAAGCACTTTAAGACAAGACATATAAAAGAATTGGGTGTTTCCCGCTGAGTGTAAGAATTTGCTGATGAATTAACAGCAATGATATTCACAACTTTATGAAAAAAGAGTGATGCATTATCTTTTCTTAGTGACAGAGGCACTGCCTTGACAAACACCTCATTCACACACCTTTGAATGAGAGGGATGAAAGTGTGCTATGTTTTCTTGATTTCTTTTATGAGCCTTTTGTCACTCACTCAGACTTCCTCATCCACACTCAATTGCTCCTTCTGAAATACATTTAACGTAAGAATTTGCCATAGTGGGAACATGACATGACAAGAATATATGACATTCGCTGATAGGAGGCCCAAACCAGAGTGCTAACAGTTTTTCGGTAAAGGAAAAAATGCTTGGCACCTTGCAGGACAGATTGTCAAGTCTTTTTGCAGTGTTTTAGTCTGTCAAACCTGTGTGCTTTCACACTACAGCCTGATATTACTGCTAAGAGTTCCAAAGACAGGGCTGTTGGGGATTTTTTGCTTCCAATACTAACATAGAAGTTAACCCTGTTCATGCTATTAGGAAACTCAAGTGCCTAAATTTTTTTAAGCTGCTTTATCAGTGAAAGAAAGATTTTGCCTTTAAATCCTAGATAATTAGTAAATTTAGTCATTCCAGGCTTCACTTTTGGGGGTCACAAGGCTCACCGACACTGGTGCCACATGTGGGCTTTCACAGGACTAGTTATTAAAGGACAGCACTTGTCTCAACCTGGTGGAAGTCCAGGATAGAGTTTTTTCCCTATGGTAAATGAAAACCAGGAAACTTAAGCACAGGCAGAGCACAATTTGAAGACTTCATATAAACAAAAAGTTTCATTTTTGTGTGTTTGAACAAATATATATAGATTTTAGTAAGCATCACAAACATACTCCCAGTTTAGTAAATTGAAAAGGTGAAAAATCAGACCAGTTTTTTTAGATCCTTAAACTCTGACTGACTAGATCATTGCACATCAGAGTTGGGTCTCCCCTCTTCTATTTCCAGTGTAGATATTTAACTATTTATTTTTCACTTGTAAGCCCAGTTCTGTCTCTCTTGATTATATTTTCAGCCTCTCCTGCCACTTTACAATTTGTGTGCTTTTCAGACAATCTGAAAAACACCCAACTGGTAGAAAACATCCTTAGGCAATGAACTCAAACAGTTAACCTGGTCTGCAAAGGTATTTCTCTTTATATGCTCAGTATTTGCAACAGTTTCAGCGTCTCAAATGCTAACGATTTTGCCAGCTCCTGCCAACAGTGAGGACAAACACATATCTTTGGTCCCCATATGGAAAGCCCTGGAGATGCAGCAAATCCACAAGCTCCTTTTCCTCCTTGTGCCTCACTACCTCCACCTCTATATCACTGCTAACTTCATCTCTCCCTTGGACCCCGGTTCCCTCAAAACTCCCACTGATCACTTCCTGCCTTAGATATTCCCATCTCTTCTTCTCTGCACTTCACAAATCCACACTCCACAGTGAGAAAATACCCAGCCAGGCTATTATTACACTCCTGGAAACAGTGATAAATTACACCCATAATATCCCCTCTTCCATTACATTTTTCAGCTTCCTTGTGCTCTCCAGAGCCTTTTCAAAGCTAATTTTCTACCGTTCAAAGTTTCACGGAATTTGCTTTCTCCTGTCACTCCATCATACTTTCTCCCCCTTCCATTCTCATCCTGGCATCTCTTATTTATTCCACAAATCACAAAGCAATTGGAAGTTCATCCTTCACTATCAAATGTGCAGTGAAATAAAACGAGACACTTCCAGTCCAAAAGGCACATACACAAACCCTCCCTACCTTGCTACAGAATTTCCTACCATCCTCCATGCCATTGACTTGAAATTGTGGTTTTGGTTGTTGGGGTTTTTTTCTTTACTGTTATATCTTTCCAAATCTACTCCTAACATTGTTCAGAAGCACCTGAGTAATTTTTCTGATCATACTCAAAAGTCTTGCAAAAACATCCCAGTTTTGACAGGAGGTCTTTTCAGACCAAGGGTGGAACAAGGACACAGATGGAAGACTTGACAGGTCTTTTTCCTTAAAATAGTTCCAGTGTGCTTATTTTTCCTGAGTAACTTCAAAGAAGTTTTGCATATGTCCAGTGGGGGAACAAATTCAAATGTTTAAACGTTGAAAGTTGCCATGAAAATAATTGACAATTTTCACAGCTTTGCACAATCCTGCTCTCCATTCATTCATTGCTGCCACTTAAATTAGGCATCCTTAGCAAGAACCTCAACTGTTTTTAAATTAACTACTAGGAAGAAGTACAAATTTACCCTCCTCCTATCTTCCATGCTGTTCTCTCCTTGTATATGAGTTACTGCATTACTATCTACAAAGCTTTCCCTCCTTTTGTCTACCAACTGGGCACCCTATATGAAAAGACTATTGTTTATATGTTTGTTATTCACAACACCCCAGAAATCACGTGATAGAAATTCCTCCCAAAGATACAATTATACGAACAGAACTTGAAAACTGTTTTTTCCACTGATATTCTGAAAAGAAAAAAAACCCAAAGTCAAGCAGCATAAAACCCAACCCCAAAACAAACACCCAAACCCCTCTTCCAGCTAAAGAAATCAAAGATGCTGCTTCCCAGTGGCCACGTAACACAGGTCTATATGCTTAACAGGCTAGGTACCTGCCAAACTCCAACATTAAAACAGACACATGCCTTTATCACCCTCCCTGGCCAGGAAATATCCTGACACTGGAGTGGATCTGAAACAGGCCACACTTCATCCCAGAAATCTTTTCTCAGCTCCTGGGACTCGCTGGAGTCAGAGTGCTGACTTCCTGCTGCTGTAGCCTTCCCATTATGTCACCAAGAACAGACTTGCTCTTTGATCCCTTTAGACTTATTTCACTTTTACCACCTTTTATTGACTTCTACAGAAATAAATAAAAAAATAACATCCTTTCCTCAGAAAGCAAATGTGGGGCAGAGGGGGAAGAGGAGAAGAGCACCAAATGAAAGTCATTCCAGTTCTCCTCATCCAGTCACTTGAAAACAGTTAGCTATTTTTGGCAAGCTCTGAACGCTCAGTCACTGGTATGCAAGATGAGAAGAAAAAGTAAAGCAGAGCACATGACAAACCTGCACTGATTGTACATCAGTATGGTTGCAGAGACCTTTCTCCTCTTTACAGGGAGAAGAAATACTACTTCAACATCTGCAGCATGGGGTAGGAAGGAGTACCCGCACCACCTGAAGGTCTCAAACAATTACAAATCATGATTCCCCCAGGAAATGCATAGGCCTGTGATTCCCACCAATATTACAACTCACAAAAATACCACCACATCTTTATTTCACTAGGAAAGACTTTCACGGTTCAGGTATTCCAGCTCTGCACCCCACAAGAAGTGACAATGGTTTGCAGTGTCAATTGAGACCATCACAGTTTCTTATTCTCTTGCAGCACTCACAGGAACAAAGTGTAAGTGACAGAAGTTCAGAGCACTGTGTATAATTACAGTTAAAAAATTTATCATTTTCGAGGAGCACTGTAGCACAAGGTGGGCAAACTGAGAAACAAGAGCAACATAAGAAATTCCTATGTCCACTGAACATAAAAGATAGCTGCATAGAACTTCACAGCAGATGTAAAATCCAAAGCAAAAATGTTTCTGTGTAAGCAATTTGACAGCACATTGAAAATGTATGGAAGTAAATCCAGCCTAAGATAACCTGAACATTGTGGCCAGTACCAGTGAACTACTTAGAGATGCACGTGGGGAAAAAAGAAAAAAAAAGGTACCTACCATCTTTTTGATAACTCCTGAAAAAATGCCTGAAAACCCAAAATCAGAAGAAATCTCTCTCTCCATGTGTCTGCCGGGCAGGTTAAAAGCGTGCAAGGCTGGGTGTGAACTGATGAGGTGCTGTGGGTCACCTGGAGCTCATTCTACATCACTCCCTTCTATTGGCTCTCTTCCCTGCCCCTCTCCTGTTAGCTTTCCTTTCTGGTTCTTTCATACTTTCTTTACATTGTATCTTTCTTATTTTATGCAAGAAAAAAGAATGTCCTGGACTTTTCCCCTTCATTTAGGGAAAACCAGAAATTTCTAAAATTTGAGGAAAAAGTCATCTACAACAGAAGAGGAAAATCTCTGAGGATTCCTGATTCCCCTTCCCTGGAGATACTCAAAAGGCACTTGGACACAGTCCTGAGTAATGTGCTCAGGGGACGCTGCTTGAGCAGGAAGGTTGGACTACATGAGCTCCAGTGCTCCCTTCCAACCTGGACCATTCTGGGATCCCACACCCAAAATTAATGGAAAAGTCAAACAAAACCAGATGAGTGCTAATTACCACTGGATTTGAATAAACAGGCTGTGGGGGGCAGGAGAAAGTGGTTCAGAACCCCTAAACTTCTATATTCAACTAAATGAATAAAACCTGTGTGAACCTGCTGGAATTGCAGAGCTGATGGCCATCACCCCCTCCTCTGTTCAAGGAGCTGCAGTCCCTGGGGAAACCACTGACACACAGGAACAGTTACCTGCTTCCAGGAGGAAGAGGGAACTTTCTAATTCCTCTTCCTTGGCCCATTCTAATGAGAAGGGCAATCAGCCCATTACCTTCCTCACCAGATGCTGAGGCTGAGCCACAAGCCCTGGCTGTCACCACATCCCTGTGCAGCTGAGTTGTGTGTTGGTGCCCAGGTGTCATCGTCAGGGGCCTCTGTGAGGTGGGAACAGGGGCTGCCCCAAGAGTTCCAGCACATTCCAAAAGGTTCTGGAAGGTTCCACAAAAGCCTCACCCAGCCTGGCAGCAACAACAGTGGTGCCTCTGGGAAAACATGTTGGAAACAAAGAAAAATACCGGTGCCTGTGGTCTCCCTACAGGGGGAAGAGGTGGAGGACACCAGAGCAGAGCAGGTGAATATGCCTTAGGGAACCACAGCTCGTGGAGAGCCTGTGCTGGAGCAGGTCTATCCCAAGGACTACAGGTCATGGGAAGGGCTCACACTGGGGCAGGGAAAGAGTGTGAGGAGGAAGGAGTGGCAGAGGAGAGCTTCTACAGACCAACCATCACCCCCATTCCCCACAGTGCTAGGGCAGAGGAGCAGGAGTTTGGAATAGAGAAGTAAAGATGACCCTCGGGAAAAGCAGGAGGAGTGGGAAAGATATCCAAGTTTTTGTCTTTATTTCTCACCATCCAATTCTATTTTAATCATCAGTTTTTCCCAAATCAATGTTGTTTTGCCCATGATGGTAATTAGTAAGTGATCTCCCCATCTTTATCATCTGAATTCATGAGCTTTTCTGTCTCATTTTTTCCCCCTGTCCTGTTGAGGAGTGTGAGCAAGAGAGTGCTGGGTGACCAAGGTCAACCCACCACATCAGCACTTTCTTGGCAAAGTGTGTTTTAAGGGGATGGAGGAGGGAGATTAGCAGAACAATCAGATGGGTAATGCTACTACTGCTGATGAAATCCCACCTCTGGGATGCCAGTCTCAGTTGTTACAGCTTACACAAACAGGCAGAGGGAAGTCCACCAGAGAAGTAGAGCACTGTCTGGAACCCCTGTGCTGGCATCCAAGAGTGATGAACAGAGATGAAGTCGTCACATTACAAAAGCCAGCAAATGCCTGTGGACCACTCCGGTCAGATGAGAATTACATGATGCATATCTCTGACCTGATCCCACTAACACAAAAGGAATTCATCCTAAATTGGGTGATAACTAAAAGGACAGGTATCAAAAATATCAAGCACCTGTTAAACAATTTATTCTTAAAGCAACAAGCGGGGCCTTATATCAATTATGTCAACCTCGGACGAAAAGCATCTAGAGATTACCTGGGCCACAGAACAGAGTGATCTCTATAAATACATCTTCATTTCACTTACAACCACAACCACAGTATCAAAGGTAATGAACCGCCACCAGTTCAGATTTAGTTAATCTTGAACAGTGTACGTGTAATGCAACCCAGACCAATCACAATTCAACTGCTATTTCAGGCATATCTCTTCTTCCTGCTTCATTTCTGTCCCTCTGCTCCCTCCCAGCTCAGAGTGATGCTCTAATTATTCAAACAACGTAAGCAGCGTTCAATCCATGCCAGCCCTTTCTTCCTTTAGCACTGACCTTGCCTTATACATCACTCTCACAAAACTAATTAAGTGGAGAACAGTCCCACTTTACACTCTCTTCATGAAAAGAACTGAATTGCTACCTGCCCGAGGGTGCAATTCAAATTATTTTCACCTTCATTTCTCTCAGCAAAACAATACAAATATTGAGCAAGAAAACAGACCAGGTAATTCAAGGAAATCCTTTACCCAAGATACCACACAAAAATAAAAGGATTATTGTAAATAACATACTCCTTTAGTTGTTTCATTTTGTTTTTAAACATGTCTTTTCATGTAAGCTTGGCCAAGACGGGTTTTGGGAAAAACAGGAAATTTTTTAGGCCAAAAGACAAAGTTGAGGAAAGAAAAACACTGTTCGGGGTACAGGGACCCTACAGACAGGCTCAACTAAGAGAGATCCAAGTGCCTAAGAAAGCTTCAGTCCCACAAAATATATCTGAAATCACTGAATCTGTGAAAGCATCCAGTAATCAACAGGGAAGTTCCTCTCCAATATACAGAAACACAAAAATCGTGGTCTGAAAATGCTCAGCTGTAGGTTGTCTACAATGCCAAGCTTGTCCTCCTAGATTCACAGATGTTTTGTTTGTACACAGACTAAGCACACATCTAGATTCAGAGAGGATATTATAAAAGCATAGATTCACTGCTTGCAGTGAGGCGACTAAGAACAGGATTTGCCAAGTCTTTGCTCCTGAGGAAGTGGTTCATATACCCTGGATCCATCTCTTTTCCTCAACACACTATAGCAATAACATGAAGAACAGAAGAAGAAAATTAACATTCATTTGACCCAAGGCTACACTGCAGCACAAAATTCGCAAAGCACTGGGGTAAGACCAGTGCCTTGCAGGAAATCACAGTAAATGGAACAAATACATTTCTTGATGACAAGTCTCTGGCATATTGTGGGTGGCCACAGAACAGGGATGCATGATTTTGCATGGGTCAGGCATCTGCTGTGGATGCTGATGTTCACCCCTTTGCAGTCCCCTGCAATGCTCCATGGGGCTACTCATCCTCCAGGCTTCATCTGCCCGGGAGTTTTTCCTCTGAAGATGAGACTTGGCATCTGCCAAGAAGCAACTATTATTAAGTTTTCCTCTAGAAGCAAAAAAAGATGACTGCCTTTTACTACCTTCCATGCAACACGAGTTCTTTGGCACAGGCAGCAGCCATGTGAGAACCAACACTATCACAAACCCGAGTTTGGAGCTTGTCCCTGAAAATCCTGCCTTACTGTGGATTTCTTCAGCTAACACTGAAAGCCATTACAAAGCATTGGCACAAATGTGCTGGCATCTTGATATCAAGGCCACTTCCATTTTTTAATTGCTAGTGTTTTACTGTCATATATGAGGGGCCATTGTCTTTGGATTTAGAGGGAAGGATATTTCTTTTATAAATTTATCCTTCATAAAGAGTTACTCTAGTTTGTGGTACCAAAATCAGTCACAGATAATGAGTCATAACAGGAGGTAGTTACTGTAAATATTCTAAGCATGGACACATTAACAACCACCCACTAATCAGAGGCAATGCCACAGGCAGATACAGAGAACTCCCACTGGTGTCAATGGGAATTTTGAATGGTTCAGGACCTCAGCCAAAAGCTGAGTATCTATTGTAACCTGAAGCATTACCATCCAAGATGGGGGGGGTCATGCCTCAGATTTTGGCTGTCACTTTCCAGTGGGCAATGAAGGCATCCATTCAAAGTGAATCTGCAATCTCAAATTTCAGACAGGAGGTTCGGGGATTTCTAGTGTGAAGTGAATAAAACAAAAGCCTTGAGTTTAATTACTCATTCTTTGGTGTCATTAAACGTTTATAATACAAACACAAGTTCTGATGCACAAATCAATAGCACCAATTGACCACAAGAAGACCCAGTCTGCTGCTGCCAAACATCTGCCTGAAGGGATACTCAAGTTCATACCCTAAACTGCAGCTGCTGCTGAAGTCTGGTGGGGCTTATCTGACACACAAAAGAACTGGCAACCAAATTTCTGACAAAAAGACAAAGAAATGCCCTGCCTCCCACCTGAGCTGCCCAAGCAGCAGTTAAGGCTGTCAGTGCTGTGCTCCCTTCCCCCTTCTCACACAAGTCTGCACTTGCTGCTAATTTTGATTCCGTGGACTCAGACCAAGACGTGGTCAGCTTACATGCTGCTCTTCTTCAGTCCCTGAAGTAAGTTACTTTCTCATGATTCAGTACTATAGAAATATAACTGTTGAGATCAGCTTCTTTATTTTTGTCGGCTTTTCTCCAGACCTTTCAATCATAAGCTGCATTATACTATATTCCCATAATGCCAGGAAAAGCAGTAATAGATACCTCAAAATTCTGACTTCTATTTTTCCTGCCAAGTGATTTCTCTAAGTGCTTTGTTTTCTGCTGTCACTGAAATAGAATAGTACCTGTACTTCCAAAGTCTTCACTGTTACTGTCACTATTTCAATACACTCCTCTCAGATTAGAAGCTTTCAGCTTCAAAGATACTCCTATTTAGCTTTCTGGAGAAGAAAATATACTCTGCACTTTCCCACTGCTCATGGCTGAAATTACCAGACGTCTGGACAAAGCAATCAAAGTTTCTTGTGGTGACAACATGGTGACAGGAAAAGACACCCCGTGATGCCCTGATGGGGAAGCCAATAGTATTATGATCTCACAGGTAAAAAGAAAAACAAATGCAGACTAATCCATTCCTCAGATTTAGTTTCAGACTCTCTGCTCTGTCTCTTGGCTTTCCTCAGAAGAGTCACACAAACTGCACAGCAGCCTCTGGAAAGAGTCTGGCTGAAATACCAGACAGCACGAGCCCTTTAAGGCCCAGATCCAAAGGACAGGGATTTCAGCATGTCTCAGCTCCCTTTCTTATGCCCCATATTCTTCTAGTGCCCCACACCTCTCCCCCAAATAAAAGGTTAGCAAATATTTCATTCAAATGTGTGTTGACATAGCCCCAGGGATCGCTTGGGACACTCCATATACTGTTCTCAAAGCACAAAGCAAAAACATTTCGAGGAAGACCTGAGGAAAGTCACCTGTCCTACCACACACATGGCTCTCCCTACACCAGCTATGTGGCAGGAAAAGAACCTGGCTGGTGGGAACTGTTCTGCTGCCTGGGGGAATTTCCTGAGCATATTACTACAATGGAAGAAGAGCTGTTACCAGCCATCAGATGACCACTGCAGGATGCTGAGCTGGTGTTACACAGATTCTCATACTCCTGCTTAACCCCAGAGCAAATGCAGACTGAGGAGAGACACGGAAACCTACCCCATGCTTGAAACCAATATAGAGGGGACAAGGTTGCTCTCTGGAACAAGTTGTTTGCTACCACAGACACCACTCTGGAGCAGCAGCAGTGCTGCCAATCTATCTGTTTAAAACAGATAGCAGATTACATGGGCTTATGGCATCCTGCACCTCCCTAACACTCACACAGTTAAAAAAAAAATGGAGGAAAAAAATCTTATAGGCTACATTCACAGTTAATGCAGCATCTTGTAGAAAGTTAAGGTGCACGTCCCTAACTTCACTAGGTTAATCCAGGAGCTTTACTTAGATTGGGATAGTTAATTCTCAGACATCCACAGCCAGTTTTAAAAGTAGCCAATTTCTGAGCAAAACAGCCATCACTGGGTTTTCTAGGCAGGACTTGTAAGTGAAATCAACAGACTCTGAAGCAAGCAGTTACTTTCCTCTTTGACTTTGGAAAAGAAGTGAAAAATCACAACTATTTAATTAAAAACGGATTTTGGTACTTCTATTACACCTCTGCAACTCCACTGACGCCACCACAGCCTTTATGAGAGAGGGTTATTTAACTGAAAATACCCACTGCAAGACAGTAAGTACTTTCTCTGGATTGTGCTGACTCCTACCAAAATCCACAACCTTTCAAGGTTCTGTATAAGTCAAGTTTTTCTACAAAGGCCCACTACAAAAGCTGATTGCAGAAAGTGCCATTTAACAATTTACACAAAGCAGCTCTCTATATTTGGGCTGAATATGGCCCTCCTCAAGTTCTGTAGAGAACTACAGCAAAGTCTCATCTGATGCATGACCTGTAACACATAAGAAAGCTTCAGGAGTAAGAAAAGCTGACACTGCTATCACTGACAAAGTACTCCACATTTATTATGCAAATATAACCCTGAGACACCTGCACTTACAGCAGGTATTAAAATTACATCATATATCTTACAGAATGTAGGATACATGAACATATCACCACAATAAGCTACTCTTACGTGAAATGTGATTGTATTGTTCTTTGAAAAAGGGACTAACTAACTCAAAAACACAGATGTTTCTCTCAGGACTGAAGTATTTCCAGTGCCACTGTATAGCTGCAGAAAAATGCAGGAAATGGTGTACCATCCTTTCCAGACAAATTATGTTTCATTGTATGAAACAAACAAACAAATAATATCAAACAACAGCCCACCCACCACAGCCTGTTTTTACTATGCTAAATCCAAATTAAACGTTCCCATTGAGAGCAATAACACTTGAAAACACCAAAAGGAAATTCAGGTGGTTCAGAGCAAAAAACATTTCCTATTTTCGTCTACAACACAGGAGGCTAAAGAAGGCCACGCAGCCTATATATTAACTGGTAAATGCTACCTCCTTATCATTGTACCTGGAGCCTTTTAAAAGCGTATTTCACAGACGTTAACCATTACTCACTTTCCCACAGCAGTACCAAACCACCTTATAGGAGTACCGGCTCCTCCTGCTGTATCTAAAACTGCCTCTTCCCTTGGTGATAATGGAGAAAGTTTTTATTCAAGCTCAAGGAGTGTACCAGCGTCTCCTGGAAGCAGAGGATCAGCATCAACTGCTTTTCTTGGGAGTCTCAGAATATACACCTTCTGGTACACTGTCACCACAGAAATCAAAGCCTCACATGTCTAAGTCATTACTGACTCACTAACAGCAGATACAAATGCCTTTGTCCCAGTGTTTTGAAACATACATGTGCCAAAACCTGTACACGGGCAATTTCAAATGTGAAGTCAATGTGTCATTAGAACTTGTAATCACAGCACAAAATGGAATATGTACGCTTGACTTAAAGAAACAAGCTTTCAAGCAAGCATAGCATAAGGATGGCAATTTTTTTTGTTTAGGATTACAACACAGTTCTAAATCATGCAAAGTAATTCCTCAAAAAGACAGAAATCTTTTGTTCTGCATTGCTTAATAAATTATTTAAAGCATAATTTAGGCAATAAGGCCACCATAAACGTAAAAAAAAAACCACCACAACTCAACTTCAAAGAAGATAATGAAAGGCAAAAAAATTATTTATATAGAAAAATGTAAGGTTTTGCAATGCAACTGAGTGGTGAACTTGTGTTGCTGTGAAAAATAATAATAAAAAAAAAAGATCCGATGCAAACGCTAAGGTTTTGGTCAAAAGATAACATAGAAGTGGAAAGAGAGTTGGGGAAAAAAACCCCACATTAAAAAAAAAAACCCTCAAAAGTGTTAAACTTTTTCAAAATCAAGAAACCAAAAAGTTTTTTCCTAAAGAATAGAAAGGATGAATTGTTTTGATTTGGCCTCTCAGGCTGCTAAAAAAGTAAATGCCAGGGAAGTGCCCATCACGTTTCATAAAACTAGTAAATACGGAGCAGGTTTTCCCTCTTTAGGGGAGGCCCGGCCCATACCCTTCACCGGGTACCTCACCAGCCCCAGCCTGCCACCCAGATGGACGTTTGAGACGACACACGGATTTATGTAGGAACACACAGGAACACCGCTCTGGAGGGACACGGAGCGCTCCCGCACCAGCCCCTTCCCGCACGTCCCCTACAGCCCCGCGCTGGGGATGGAGGCTCGGCAGAGGGGTCACCGCCACCTGTGCGTGCCCCTGAGCGGGCCATGCAGCGCGACAGGGACACCCTGCGTGCAGCACAGCCCCCAGGCCATGCACCCCGCCCCCGCATGCCCCCAGCGCCCGCCGGTCCCGGGGGCGAACCGGGGTGGGGGAACCCCCCCGAGCGCAGCCCCAGCTGGGGGGTCACCCCCCGGCCCCGGCGGTGCCCCGGCTCCGCGTCTCCATGGCGATGTCTCCCCGCTCCGCTCGCCTCGGCCGGAGCCGGGGCCGATGCAGCGCCGAGCACCCCCCGGCCCGCGGCAGGGGAGCCGCACCCCCCTCGGCGGGGAAAGGGGGGGCACTTACTTTCGGCGGTGCCGCATTGAGCCGGGCCCCCACGCCCCGCCGTGCCGGGGTGCCGGTGCAGCGCCCCGCACGCCAGGCACCGATCCCCGCCCCGGGCTCTCCCGAGCTGCGGGGCTGTCGGCGGAGCGGTGCCTCCCTCCCAGCCCGGTAAGGTCGGGCCGTCCGCGGTCGGGCCGGGGAACACGCCGGTTTATCGGGGCGGCTGCGCCTGCCTTACCCTTGGAAGCATCTTTCTCTTCTTTGGGCTTGATCACCTTCCCGCTCATAGACCCCAGCTTGGGTGGGAAAATCCCCGGGAGCGTCGCGGATTCCGGCTGGACCCAAAGAAACCTCGGGCGGGGGGCAGCGTGCGTGCGTGGGGGGGATCCTCTACGCCGAAAAGGCAGAAATAACACCAACAGAAGGGGAGGGGGGGGGAAAATGAGGAGCCGGAGAGCTGCCCGCTCCCCGGCGCGGTGCCTCGGAGCCCGGCGGCGCCGCCGCGGTGCCTGCGGGAGCGGAGCGGGGAGCGGAGCGGGGGGCTCCGGCAGCCGCAGCACCGAGCCCCTGCGCCGCTCGCCGTGCCGGAGACAAAAGCGATTTTCCCTGTGTCTGCCTGGCCCCGGCCCCCTCCTTCCCCCGCCTCCCCGGCACTGCCTCCCCTCCCCAGGGCCAGGGAAGCGCAGCCGGTCCTGGAAGTCCCACCGACCGGGGGGAGGGGGGTACTGTGAGTTGGGGAGGGTTGTTTGCTTGGCTGTGTCGGGGTTTGGTTTTTGTCTTTTCGCATCCTCCCTTAATAATAACGGGATGGAGCAACCAGAGCTGCAGCCGCGGATAGGAGGAGACGGAGGAGGAGGACGCGAGTCCCCGGCACTGCAGAAGAGGCGGCAGGTTTACGCTCGCGGCAACAAGGAGCGCTGGAGCTGCCCCCTCAGACCCCCCGGGTTCCGCGCATCCCCTTCCCCATCAAATAGTACGGGGGGGAAGGGGGGGGGAAGAGGGAGGGAGGGAGGGGGCAACACGCTCCGCTGCCCTCCAGCTACCGGACGGTGTCCCATCGACAGGCTGGGGGTGGCGCAGAGCCGGACTGCCCCCCCATCTGCGGAGCCGCTCCCACCCCCCTATCTCACAAGGGGAGGCTCCGGCCAAGGGGCTGTGGCCCCTGGCACCGCCCGGTCCCGAGCCCGGCAGCCTGTTGCTGCCGTCGCGGGAGTGCAAAGAGCCGGCCTGGGGACATGGAGCGAAAAGGAGGGCACTGCATTCCCTTTAACCGGGGACACGCAGAGCCCACGCCGTCCCCCTCCCACCTCTACTGCTCTGCCCCGGGGCGTGGGACGGCGCTCACCCCCCTCCCTGCCTCCCCTCCATCCGCCCTCGGGGAGCAGGAGGGGACCCCCAAGAGCAGCCAGATGTCCCCTCACCTGTGCTACAAAACGGCGTATCCCCCCCTCCCCCTTTGGCGGGGGCAAAACTTCCTACGAGCGGGGCTGCTGTCAGGGGAGGGAGCGCAGGCTGCGCAGGGAGGGAGGGAGGGAGGGAAGGAGAAAACCAATGCAGCTGGCGCCCCTTGGAGCCTGGCCCTACTCGTTAGCGCCCAAAATAAAATGCTGGGAAGGGCGAGCCGTGAAGTGCCTGGGGGAGCCCGTCGGTGCGGCAGCCGGACTCTTCCAATCTCTTCCTCCCCCCCTCCCCAAAATGGCCCGTTTGGAGCGGGGGACACAGTGGATTTCTCAAGACCAACAGGGAACAAGGTGGAGCTGGGCACCCCCGGGGGAAGGCAATATGCTCAGGGCACGGCCCTCCCCGTGGCCTCTGGGCACTCCTCTGCACGTCCTGCCCCCGCGGCGGGACAGGCAGCGCGCACACAAGCGCAACCCCCGCACCGGGGGTCTCCGGGAGAGGCAGCAGCCACCGGGGCTGCGCGGCCTCTATTTTTAGCGGAGCCGAATTCCTGCCCCTTCACCCTCCGTTGCTCCAGCCCAGCGCTGGGGACAGCTGGAGGCAGATCGGCTTACGGCGACCAGCGGGACCGGCCGCCTCCTGCTTCTGCCCCGAGTGAGGGCACCGGACTGCCAAGAGGCAGGACATCCCCTGATTAAGTGGAGGATGAGCCACAGCGTGGGATAAAGTCTCATTCCCACTGCACACAGGTGGCTGGAGATCAGGTGCGATGAGGAAAATGAGGACTGTTTTAGCTACGAATGAAGAGCCAGGATCACGGGTGCCACCAGGAAGACCTTAATGCTTGCACTTATTAAAGACATTCTAATAAAAAATACACAAAACTGAACCCCAAGCCCTCAAGCAGAGCTCCTCCAGACCTCCATGCATCTGTCTGTACTATCATCGACCTCTGCTCTGTTTCTGGAACCAAGGAATTGTCCTGGCAGGGTCAGCTTTGCTTTATAGAGATTCACGATGCCCAGAGAAGTGATGGATTCACCATCCCTGGAGGTGTTTAAAAACCACATAAATGTGGCACTTAGGGAAATGATTTAGCAGTGAACATGGCAGTGCTGGGTTAACAGTTAGACTTGGTGACCTCAGTGGTCTTTTCCAAAGTAAATGATTCTAGGATTCAGTAAGCCCTCAGATGATGGTCGATTTAGGGTGCTCTCTAAGTCTGTTTTACTTCAGCCTTTTCTATGATTTCTTTTTTAAACACTTCAGAGACATGCCAGGAGGATCAAAAACTTGATCTTCGTTTTTGTGTGTTTCTCTCAGGTCAAACATAGATCACTGAATCTAGAGAGCTGGAAGTGGAGTGGGGAAGGAGCGATTCTGCGGTTCAGCTGAGCCAGTGCTGGCAGAAGGAGTCAGTGAACCCCAGCAAGGAGATTTCAGCTGTCCAATACAGCTTAGACCCTAATTTTCCAAGGCATTCGCAGTGTCTTTGCTGAGAGTCACTGGCAATTCACACCTCTGGTCTGAGGTCTTTCCAGCACCGGAGGCCACTGATAAATGCTGTGCTTAGTGCTGACAGTGAACTTGCATTAAGTAAGCCATTCTCACCTTTGCCAGGAGACCTGTTAAATTTTACAGGAATAGTTATTACACTGACCAAATGAGGCCCATACACTCAAACTAAACGTTGGAAGGAGGCAGCAGCTCAGCAGGTTGCAGAAGAATGGTACCTAATGGTGGGCAGAGAGAGCTTAGCCTGCTGTTTTAAAGTGAGTTGGTTTTTCCCTTTACTAGTTTTCAGAGCTTAGAAGTGTCAGTTAAAACAGTAATAAAACATGATGTTAGGCATGCAAAATATAAGGGGATTTGCATGAAGGCTTATTGCAATCCAAGTACAGTTTGCACAGCGTTTAATTTTAAAGCTACCTTGATGGCTCAAGTATTTTAGTGGAAATGGTATTTGTGGTCAGGGCACTGACTTAAGTCTGCAGTTTTCCTCATCAGTTCTTTCCTTTGAAGTGAGCATCTCTGGATTTTAGGTAAATCATTTCAGGTTTGGCTTTGCAACAGAATTTCTTTAACTAACTCACAAATATTTAAACATGAATCTGAGTCTTAGCATCTTGGTATATCAATTCCCAGCTATAGTAGGGAAAATTGTCACCTTGTTGCTTCACAGCTATGATACTGGAAGTTGAGAAGCAGTTGGATGCAGTGGTGACAGAAGTGATACACAACAAGCTACATACCACAGCCAGGCTTACACAGAAACTTACCTATACATGGTCCTGACATGGATCCTGTACCTCTCACTGACAGGATTCTGTGAGTTTCTGAATTAGAAGCAACTTCTGCATCTCCAGATAAATCAGATACCCAGAGGAAGATTTAGTGATGTTCAATACAAAGAAATCTGATGCATCCTATGCAAATGTTGTTTAGGTGTTCCCTATCCACCTATGTGGCTTGGGAGGCTTTAAATTCAAGACTCTTTGGGGGAGCACAGTTTAAAGTCAAATATAGTAAATTGCTTAATTACACACCTTTTGTGTGCCTCCCAAGATTGTGATGCAGTCATCTAAACTGAGTGGCAACAAGCCAGGCAGCACAAGTGGTTGGAGCATCATCTGTACCCTTTTATGGTTCATGAGCTCTCCTTCCCAGAGGGACAAATGTAATTGCCCCAGGCACAGCAAGGTCTCACAAGCTCCAACTGTGAAGTGAAACATGAGGCTTTTGCAGCAGAGAGACTCACACAGCAGATCATATTTGGGCTCTCCAAATACTCACAGCTCACGGAGGTTCTCTAGAAACAGGCACAGCAGAGCTGACATGCAGCACGGAGCTGTGCCTCTGCTGAGGGTATTTATTCCCCCAGGAACATCTCCCAGAAGGTTCTGACTTGGCACAGGCTTGGCTACGTCGAGTATTACTTGCAATATGAAACTGTAAACTGTAAGTGCTTTTATACAGCGCAACTATTGCTGCTTAATGTGCAATAGCTGTACGGTCTGTCTATAAAACACACACTCAATTCATGAACATGCTTTTCCTATCCTCGTAAAATATCTATAGAGACTTATATCCCCTGAGGAATTCTGGAACTCATGCAGATGCAGCAGTGACATTGCTGTTCAGTGTACTTTTTTCTTGGTTCTTTGGCTGATGCTCAAGTTGAAATTTTCTCTTTTCTGCAGGCAGGGGTTTGTAAAAGGTCCAGGTTCTACTCTTTTATATAGCAGATATCTTACACTGTGCCTTTAAAGCAGTCCAGCAAGTCTAAATTACCATTGTCATGATGGTTCCTGGTATGTTCCCAGTTAAATCTGAAGTAAAACTCCCCCTACATTCAGGTGGAGCGGGATTAGGCCTTAAATTTAAGATTCCAGACATGATGAAGTCTCACTAATACAAGTACTTACTCCTCATTTCAATTTATATTTCAATATTCATAGTGGCATCTAGAGGTATCTATTCCATTTTGATAAAATAACTAAATGAAGCGGGCATGTATCTAGTTTTGTTGCCACTGTTTTGAAATGGTGCCTATAAAATCAGTCCAAATAGATCCATCGCACATCTCCTTATTGCCTGGCCTGCCATTGTTTCAATTGGAATGCCAGGGCAAACTTCTTTACTAACAGTTGTGTGTTATAACAAAACCCACAAATATTTACAGATGAGATAAATACTAAGCACAGGGCCAAAACACAGCCTATCATCTAGCAGGTACATCCCTGTTCTGACAAATGTTTAATTTGGTCCCCATCTTATTTTTACCATTCCTATTCCTACGCAGTCTTAAGCGCTACACAGAAGATCTTTTTTTGGGCAGACAGCTTGCAGTGCACAATTTTCCTCCTTTTGATTGCCAAAACCCAACTGCTGTACGCAAATAGAGTTCCAGCTAATGGATTGTGTGGAGATTGCAGTTTAATTTCTCTAAGTAATTCAGTCTGATAACAGAGACACCCTCAGAAGACACTACTGGGAAGGGATAATGATCATACATCGTGTGGCACGTTGAACCTGGCTGGATGCCAGGTGTCCACCAAAGCTGCTCCATCACTTCTCCTCAGCAGGACAAGGAAGAGAAAATATAACACTGGGATAAGAACAGGAAGAGTTCATTCACCGATCACCATCATAGGCAAAACTGACTCGACTTGGGGAAAACAATTAGTTTAATGTCTTACCAATCAAATCAGAGTAGGATAATGAGAAGTAAAAAATAAATCTTAAAAACATACAAAAAAAGTCTTCTGTCTCAAAATCCTACCCAGATTACCTCTAATAGATGGCTGCTTGTCAGCCTGCCTTTTTTTGAGGTTGCCCCTCTCCTCACTGTTTAAGAATTCTCATCTCCTTTGCACCAGCAGCATCATCCTGACACCAGAGTCTCTAGACATGCAATAACCATTTATCACCAGTACACTAAAACTGAGTAACACTGGAAACACGAAGAACATAGTTTCCCAAGCATATGACGTGGCAATGTTGCCCTGGGAGAATGCAATGAAGGTGCAGCCTTTTCCTTCACCTCATCCAGCCCTGCTCCTGTTTGCATGAATGTGCACACAGGCACAAAGCAGACAAAGCCAGGTCCTTGCAAAAATGACAGGTAGTTTGTTCCTTCTCCAGGGGAGACAGTGGGGACCATAATCAACTTAAATAAAGTTACTACTCGATAGCTTTTGTTATGCACCTGCAGGCAGAACTTTAGAAGGTGACGTGAAAGAAAATGAAGGAAGCATTTGGTATCCTAACTGAAACCAGATGTCTTGAGGTCAAAAGATTTTTGCCCAGGGCTTCTCCAAGGCTGGTGAAAAGTTTGTGACAGCATAAAGATGAAAGACCTGTGTGTGGTTCTTGTGCTATTCAGAGCACTAGTCAAAAGGTGAAGGTGGTCTCATACCCCTCATGAACATAATAACGAGAAGCACAAATCGCTATCACTTGCTACTTTTTTATTGTGTAAAGTAAAAGGAAAGTGCCCTCCTTCACATAGCTCATCATCCTGCACATTACAGCTTTCCTCTTACAACTCCTTCTAGCTGCTTGGTCAAATCTTAAAACTGGAAAGGTTTTGAAGTCGAGCTGAAACAGGAGCTTTGATGTTTGACTCCCCCAAGCTGCAGACTGGCAGTGGTGGCTGATCTCACCCAGCCTTTATGGATCTGAGAGAAAACAGTATTTGAAGAGGCTGGGGAAGCAGAATGTGCAGGATACTAAATGTGGTCCTGAAATCCAGAGGCAGACTCATATGGTCATGAAGTCCCAGTGCAATAGGTTAGCTGACATTAAAAACCTTAGGCCATTTGGTAACAGACAGGCAAAAGACTGCAATGAGCATTTCGTGACTGATCTGAGCCTTCCCTAGAGTTACACTCGAGTTTGAGACACAGACAGCTAATAGAGCAACAGCAGGGAAAAGAACATACAGTAATATTTGAAAGGAAACTTGCCAAGCAGAGCTTTAACCTTTTTGCAGGCTTGCATATGCAATGATGTCATAGGATAACATTTTCATGTCTGACTTTTTCCCTAAGTATTGTAAAAATTAATCAGTGTTTGATTTTTACAAGCCTGAGACACAGAGAGGGGAATGTAATGGTTAGCTTTTCAGGCCTATTTTTGGACTCAAAAAAATCTAAAAAACCAGTTATGCTTAAAGTTCAGAGCGAATCCTTGTAGGAAAAACATAAAGACATTAAATGAGTTCAAGAAAATCATCTTAAAAGAAAGTTCTAAGTGTTGCAAGAAGCCTACAATGTGTAAGGCAAGCCATATTCTGCTAATTTGAACATGCTCTTTCACACTAAGCAGCATTATAATTGTATAGCCACAAAATAAGTTGCTTACTCTGATGTGAACCTGTTACCTCTCTGCTATTTTCTGATGCTTTCCACCATGGAATTGCCTTCCCCTTTAAAGCTCTATGCAGTTCATCCCATTGTCTCAGTTCTCTTTAACTTGCAGCAATTTTAAGCAGCATCTGATGGAATTTTTCTGCCATTTCCTTCACTCAGGCATGATCCAGGTTCAGCACTCACCCAGGATCAGAAGATGAAGCCCACCTATATTACACTGAACACTTCTGTACTATTTCTCCTCTTTCCTCTGGTCATGGCACTATGCCCATACCAAGCAGCTTCTGTACGTTTCCAACTGAGCTGAACTCGTAGCTACCTCATAAACCTCTCATGTCTTAATCAGATGGCAGCTGGTATTTCTCATGTATCAACCAAGTTTTGATCTGAATGACAGGCACAGTGTTGTGGGAGGGCACAAGCAAAGAAATGAGAAATACTTTCCCCTTTTGTTTTTTACAGAATCACATGAGTCCCCTTGACCCACAAAATTCCCACAGCGCAGGGGGCTGGCTGTGGTAGTGGTCTAGTAGGTAGCTTGATCTTTGAGGAGAAGCTCTGAAAGTCAAGTGCCACATGACCGGGAGATTTTTTTTTTAAAGCAGACTTCAGGTACGTTGGAGGATTTGGATTTGTTCATGGCAGAGCTTTTAGCTACAGCCTTTCTCCTTCAAACTGGTATCAAGTGCAGGTCCTTGCCTCACCAGCCCAGGAGGATTCTGCCTGCTCAACCACTGTAGAAAACCACAAACACTTTACAAGATGTTCCCTGTTCAAAGAACTGTACTTGAAAGTTGTAGTTTTGAAAACGAAAGTATTTTAAACTTTTTTGTGTGTATTTAGAAATCTATTTCTAAAGCTCCATACGAACTGTGTTGATACAACTGAATTTTTTGACATTTTCCCTTGTGTCATTTCAAAGCAGTAGCTAAACAGTGTGTTCAGATCAGGAATGCAGTTTTCAATAACCAGTGTGCACCAACACATGGCATTTTGGTTGAGGCAGGAATGCACTTGGGCTCGGTACTGGTGACTACAACTTGGTTATTACTTATTGTGCCATTCTGTTTTGGCCTTTTCCTGAGATATTGCTAGGTACCACCTTGGAGCACCACTAAGAAACTGTGCTTTCAGCTCAGCTCCCTGTTCCCCATTTCTCTCCTCCAAAATTATTCCCAGGTGTATATCCTCTCTACTTTCTGGTGACACCATGATAGCTGCAGATGCATTAGTTATAGCCACAAGATTTGGCTTTCTGTGCTTCCAATCTGAATGCTCCCTCGGCATCTTTTAATAGCTATTGCTATTTTGTATCCCTTTTTGTTTTTCTCCAGGGAACATGCCAGCAGGGATGGGGCTGAAATCCTTCTGGATCAGGAGTGGAGACAAATTCTGCTCTGTTTGTAAACACTCCAAGGCTAAAATTAGCAGGAGTCAGAATCGTTTATAAACTTCAAGCTCCCCCAGCCGTCTTGAGGAACATCGCAGGCATACCGACACATCTGCCGCCGATTTAAATAGCTCCCGGCATCACCTTCCCTGCCAGTGCCTCCCGCGCCCGCCAGCTGACTGTTCCCCCTGCCAGCCCCTCGCCTCTCTTTAGGCTCCTTGACTTGACAACACCGCCACCACTGACCGAGCACATTTTCAGGTGGAGGAGCTATCCACGTCCTCCATAACACCTGGAAGAAAAGCCTCGTTCAACCAGAATATTAGCCAGCACAAAGGGGAGGGGTTCAGGGTCTGATCAAACATTGGAAGACCAGGAAAACTCTCACAGCATGAGTGGTTTTTAAGCAGGCTTATGCTGTGCAATTTCAAGTTTGAGGGAAAACTAAGCCACATTGTGTATAGCAGACAACATTAACTAGGATGCATAAGCCCCATATATGTCTCTCCTTTCAGCAGTTACAGGCAACAGCTTATAAAAGCGACCTTGGCTGTGTCTGAAGGAAAACATGACAATAGAGAAGTGGGGGTTTTTGAGTGGTTTGCTCAGTGTGTTCAATAAAATCTATGCTTCTCAGAACAGGCTGCTAACCAAATGCTGAACAATCTGAATATGTCATGTCAACAGTTAGTCTCAAGAGTTTGTAGATCCTGACATACCAACTTGACTTTTTTTGTTTTGCAAAGCACTTGAAACATGCAACTACACATACAATGCTTTTTTAAAAGCCATAGTGAAACCACGACATCTTTTTGTTGGCCATCTATTGGCTTCATAAAACGGAAGGAGATTAAATTATACACGAAGCAGGTGGTGTATTCTAAAAAGAAAGAAACAAAAAACAGCATTACAGCCCAATAAAGCAAACATCTTAAGAAAATGTCAGAACAATACTACTTGGAATTCTATCCAGTGGTGGAGAATACGTCCAGGATTTTTTTGAAAGAGAAAATCCATGACCATAAACCTGAGGTTACAGAAAGAACTCACAGAAAGAGCTGAATTTATTTAAGAGAGAAAAACAACCGAACCAAAAAGTATAACTCCTCTGCTTGGTGTTATTGGCTCAGCATGGGAAAACTAACATCTCCACCTCCACCAAAGAAATAAATAGAATTCCATGAGAAGGGACTGGGAAATCTTACTGAGCTTATTTCGTACAACTAATACAATTGGTACCACTGCTGGGGTTCTTTTTGAGAAAAAAAAAGGAAAATATTAAACTAGATGTTTGTAAAGAGCAATCAGGATATTCTGGACACATGACTTTATTAAATACAGGTGCTTACCACCCTTACCTTACTGCCTACCCAGTGCTTTGCTTTGAAAGTCAACCCCAGAGTGCAGGGGAGCTGCTCCAAGGGAAAGAGCTTCACACATTCCTGTTTATAAGGGTTTGCACAGCCTTTACCCCGATGCTTCTGACCACTGTGCACCCCTCTTGTGTTGATGTGAAGGATGAAGGACTGGGGCGTGCTCTGCTTCAACTCCCTCCTGCAGGAAGCATGGTAGAAGAAACCACCGTGGTGTCAGCCCGTGGCAAAGATTGTCCCTCTTGCAAAGCCACCACCAGCAACAGAGGTGTGATCAGGAATGAATTGCCTCAGGTCAGTCCTTGAGGGATGCAAAGCTGTGACACTGTTGGCCCTCTCAACAGTGCATATGGGAACACCTGAGTTGGTGACAAAGCATGATACCATCCCTTGGGCAGGCACACGTTGGGCAGCAGGACACTGGGAGCTGATGTGCCCAATACTGCCCCAGGAGAACGTGGCAAGAGACCATCACCCACTAGCCCACCAAAAGCCACAGATCTTATCAATCAGGCTTTCTCACAAACCCAGAGCTGCTATGTTTGGAAAGCATCAGCAAGTCCTTAAAAGAAGCAATGAGAGTCAAAATATGTGACATGAGGCACTTTTGAAAGACCTGCATCCTTTCCATTTAAAGTGTGGTTCTTCTCAACATCTCCATTTCTCTGCGCTCAGCAGAACATGCACACCATATCATGTCTACAAAATACTTGGCTGCAATTTGTATCCCCATAATCTTTCCTGTGTGAAAAATATCCCATCCATTTAAATAGGAGGATTATAGGAGTAGGAGGAAGCTTAGCACAAACAATAGCTCTGATCAAGCCCAGCATGCACGAGTGATTTGTGGGAAGTGCGAGACATATCAAAGATGGCAGGTGCTGCTCTTGCTTGCGAGCTATTTATACTCAGGGAGTCACTCTCCAAACACTTTTTGCTTTACTGTGCTTCTAGGATTCCTTTTCAAAGCAGGAGGAGGATGTGGAATACAACTGCATGGGCCAAGTCTGTAATTTTATAGATAACAGAATAAAGTATTGCGTAAAAATCTCGCTATAATATACAGAGAGGAGTAGCCTGATATGACCAGTCAGTTTCAAAATAGGGAATCACAACAAACCAGGAGATATTGGGGGAGGGAGGGAAAGACACAAAAGGAGTGGAGGGAAAGCAAATAAAACATTTTCCTCTTGGAAAATGCTAATCTTAAGAGATCCAGGCTCTGACAAGGTTTTGTCTTTTATTTTATTTTTTAATAAAGGAATCACTGCCTCCCACAAGAGGTAAATATATTTTGTGAACGAGACTTGGATGCTTACTTCTGAGGGTTGAGTGATGAACATGCATTTGGGGGGTTTTGGCCTCAAGGAGGGACCCCAGGGCTTCAGTTGGCTCAGGGCTTCAAGGGAGCTGGGAGTGCTCCTTGGGCAACCTGCCAGCCTCAGGGCATGGCCCAGGGCTGCAGCCCAGCCATCTTGCACAGGAAACTCCTCTTGCACGTTTCCCCAAACCACCACAGGACCCAGACACAGGATGAAGACTTTTGAATTCAACTGGAAATAAAGTCTGAAAACCATAGAGCACAGACCATCGAGGACATTGTCAGAATCAGTCTCAGCATTCTCAGCTGATCTGAGATGTGGTAAAACCCAAGATTAATCCTGTACACACTCTCCTTGGACTGGGGAGGAGCAGAGGCGTCACCTCAGTCTGAACCCTGCATCCACACTCCAGCATCCACACTGTGAACACACAGGTAGCTGCGACTCAGATGCCCTTTCAGCAATAACACCCCCAGCACTGTCATCCTCACTCGTGTGTGTCTGGAAATAATTGTTTGTGAAACCGCTATTTCTGATTCAGGATTCCAGTTGTGAGTGTGTGGACAATGGAAAGGTCAGCACCCATGTTATTTACATCTCAGTTCAGAGGCACTAGCAAAGGTTAAAGAAAGCAAGTCAAGTTGAATGTCACCTATTCTTTGTAGTTCTCATCTTAAGCCTTTTAGCTTGGCAGACCTCCATTAAAATGAAGGAGAATTTCTGTGCTAAAGCTGGAAACTTCATCAAAACCCATTCTCCTTGTGTTTTGTTTTTACAGCCATGTAGCTTTCAATTGCTCCTCAGACACAGATCTTGTAGGTACGAATTGCCTCACTACCAATTATTTTTCTTGAAGTACCAAGCATCACTGTCACTGTGTCACAACTAAAGCAATAATGCAAGTCTCAGAAGTGATTTAGGGAAATAAACCAGATCTGATTAGCAAGCATCTTCTTTAAAGCAAACTACCACAAGTCATTAATCATAAAAGTTTCTAATTTCAGAAATGAGTTAACTGAACTTTAATGAGACAAACAGCTTTTAAAAGCTGCCACCATGAGACCACATGCATTAAACTGGGAGAGTGTTGCAAAATGACTGATTTCATTACCAATCCCAGGAAGTACTCCACCAGAAGCAGCTTGAGGAATCTACGAAATCTCCAAATTCCTTTCAAAAATTCTACTTATATATGGTACTTGGTATTCCAAGACATCCACGGTACATTTGCATATAGAGCTGAGATCACCACCATAGTATGACAGCAGATACTTTTATAACTAGCAAAGCAGATTCCACACCACATTCCAAACGGTTTCAGCTGGCGGGAGCTGTCACCCCCACCAAGGAGCACAGTGATGCAATGATCCTCCCAGCAAGAAGGCTGTGGGAGGCAGAGGAGAGCTCCAGAGCAGCCATCTCATGCATGATGCTCCCTCCTGTCCTTTCCTCCGGCTCTTCAACCCACCAATAAGAAGGGTAGGGAGAGGAGGGGACCAGGACAGAATTGCTCCTTCCTGAGTGTAATGTTAGAGCAAAATCCTTGTACTCTTGGTGCAGAAAAACTCATAGACACCAATAATGGAAGACACACATCAAATCAAAACAAATACTAGTGTTAAGAATGTTTTAGTCACTGTGGGAAACAGTCAAAGAGGAAGCTTGATGTCATTGTCACATTTGACCTAAGCATAAAGTTACTCTGAATGTGATGAAAGTTTTCCTGAGAAGTATTCAGCTGTAACAATAATGCAAATGAAACACACGGTCCTGGAGCAATCCTTGTTTCAAAACTACACCCCGCTGACCTTCACACAAACAGATGTTTATAGGCAAGCAACTTACTGTTATCTTCTCGTGACAAAAGCTAAAGCAGACAGACTGTTGTGTAAGGCACAGACTGGAAGCTGCTATTAGCAAATGACAGCACCATCCTGTCGAGGCAGGTGCACACAGAGAGCTGCCAGAGCCCTGCTCACATACAGCTTCACAGGCATCTACAGCATGGAGAACACACTGCCTGCACCTTGCAGTGTCACCTAGTGTCTGGCACCATAGCCCTGCAGCCTTCCAGCTTGGGGCAATAGCTTTGCTCCCAAAAGGATAAAATCACCCCCAGCAACCACACAGACAGGCACTTGCTCTGCCTGCCTGCAGCCAGCAGTCATTCCACTGCCTGCCCTCCTGTCCCCCCTCCACTGCCCAGGCACCTGGTTGTAATGAAAACCTGCAGTGGTTAATGCACCAATTACTAATCAAAGCAGTTGCTGTTAAGCAAGAAGCCAAAGACATCAGTAATGTGCATGGAAGGGACAGATACTTTATTCTGGAAGCGAGCTGGCCGCATTGAATGCCCAACTTGCAAAGTGGATTGGAATCAGCAACATAAGTGATTTCATCCCACTGTACTTAAATGAATGTGACTATAAGCTGTTTAAGAATCTTTTTACCGTGTTAATCAGTACAACACAGTCATATTTGTTTTCTCAGTAAAACATAATTAAAGGAAACAGCGGCAGCTGATAACTTGAAAAAAGGGAACTGAATCAACTAAACTCCCTTCCTTGAGCAAAAAGTTAGAAACACCTGTATTTACGGATGTTTAGTGTGGCAAGATAATGCTTCTCAGGAAACAATTCAACTTCTATTCCTGACATTGAAACGCTAAGAACAATTTCCCTTAACAATACCTAGAAGAGCTACTTCTTCCTGAAGAAAGGATGAACTGAGACTTCTTCATTAATGACTTGTGACTCATTTCCTCAACACCTCCAGTAATGAAGTACTGCTGTGTTCACTTCTATGAGTGAAGCACTCCTTCATCTCTAGGGCTATGCCCAGTACACAGTTTCAGGTTTTTCTCTTTCCTTATTTAGCCAGAACTTAAAAATGCCATCACACTATATGGGTAGTTTTGGTCCCCAGGAAAACCAGGTTATTCCTAGAAGAAGTATTCATTCTCCAAACTCACTGTTTCAACTGTACTGGGAATTCAAGATGATCATCAAAGACGTTGGGCCAGCATCCACCAGAAAGAAAATAAGGTTGGAAATTTCTGAAAAGGCACATGGACAAACACAAGAAGTGTTGTGCAACCTTGTCTTTTCCTGGAGCCACCCAGAAAGTAAGATAGAGTGCTGCCATACCAAGAAAGTATTTTATGGCTTTTTCTATGGTTCTTGGTTATCCAACAGTACCAAAGTAACTTCCTATGGTCAATAGTGCTCTCCACTGTCTGAAGGTCAGTTCACACTTAAACAGGCAATAATGCTTCCCACACTCCAAAAAGAGCCAAAACTCACTTCATGAAGCCTGCGCAGCACTGTGCAGCCCAACACCAAGAACTGAAAGCCCCGCCTGTGAAGTCATTACCCACAGAGGAGGGGCTGGTGCTTATTCTTTCCCTTGAACCTATCATTATTTCCAAACACTGTCAGTACATTTCTACTTGGTTGTACAGTCATGAAAGATCATGTCAATTCTCCTGCTTCGCTGGATGGTCTGAACCCAGCCTGCTACACTATGTGGCCTTTGGTCAAATCCAGATGCATGCATAATTAATGTGCAATGCTTTAAATGGCTATCTTTTAAAGAACCTACTTTCCATACCTGACCACAAGGTCTTTATATGGTGTGGCTACTTAGCTTGGACTTGCCTTAAGCAGGAGTGAAGAAAATGGCTTCCCACCTTTATAGAAAGAGAAGATACATCTTTAAACCATGTGAAATATGTCTTAGAAAGTGACTTAACAGTACTGACAATTGCAGGGTTCTAATATCACTGCTTATTAGTGGAATATAACCTGCTGATGACCCTTTGTGATGAACACTGCTTACAGCTAATTGCAAGACCATTGTTTCTGCCTAATGGTGCAGCTCAGCCCACACCACCATCTAGAGGGCAGGCTGGCTCCCCAACACCTGAACATCTCCATCAGCCAGAGGCTTTGAACCAAACTGATGGAAAGAGTCAATGGTTCCATGAATTATCACAATACTTGGTGGTGTGTAAACTTTGAACCCTCGCAGGTCTAACCACAAGCACCAAGGTTGCTTACACACAGTGTGCTACACCTCAGAAAGGGAGCCCTTACCTCTGAAATTAGTATTTCATGACTTATTGCCAGATGCTGCCATATCTCAGTGTTACAATCCCCCAGCACCAAGAAACTGCCTCCTCCACCACAGCTCTGAAAAACTGGGATGAAGCCCTCCTGCTCACTAAGCCTCCATCATAATGCCAAATTAGTGAATGTAATTCTTCATATTCCATCACTTAGTTCAATCAATATTTTGCTGGCTGTCCAACTTCCATGGGAGAGTTTCTGGGCCAGTTCATCCCTGTGCTGGGATTTCTGGAAAGAGGTGCAATTACATTTGAAATGTAAATGGCTGTTTCACTGCCTGGGACCACAAGATTCAGGCTTGCTCTGTGCCTAGTAAAGCAGAGGCCATAAATGCCCTCACCAGGCTGGGATTTATTTTTAATTACACAAAGGCCTCTGATGCTGAACATCAGCTTCTGGAGAGCTGCTATTGTTGTGTCTTATTTGTCATGCAGGTCCAAACCTTGCAGAATTTGCACAGCTGTTCCTGTTGCTCACCTACCTGTGTGGGAAACAGCCGTGCTGGTTCATCTCCCACCAACTACCATTAGAGGTCCAATTCTCCTGATTTAGAGAAGGGAAGGGCAGTATCAACAGTGGTTAATACTACTTATTGATTGCTTTCATGTCTTTTCACCCAAACTAGATGCCTTCATTCTAGACCGCAGCCCTGTTATATGCTGTTGTATAAATACACAGAAAACAAAGTTCCATCAAAAATTTTGGTATTTTATAAATTACCCATTTATCTCTTCTGTCCCTTCTCTATCTATTTTCTCCTACACTGTTAACTAGATGCTAGAAAAAGCAGAGCTGGACCTGTGCTATGTCTGAACCATATCAGGCTTTCAATTTTAAAAAAATGTTATGTCACCTAACACCAAGCAAGATGACGCTCTAGAAGCACAATGCAGGTACTCAAGAGGTGCTGAACAGATCAGAAGAGCATGGTCTGTGTTCCCAGACATCACAAGCATTCAGGCCTGAGGTCTGACCCATCTCAGCATCCTCCCTGTGTTCTATTAACAATGCCTTTGTCACTATAGATTAAACAGCAACAGATCAACTCTCATGAAAGCCTCTTGTTCTATTCCCTTCATCCCTTCCCATCTTCCACCAGTACATTAGCCAGTTGCAGATGCAGACCTGTGTTTGCTGGGCAGCAGAGCCAGGGCCCTGAGGATGCTGTCTGGAGACTGGGGGAGGCTCATGCCCGTGGAGCACAAAAATCCCTTGGCCCAGGGAAACACACAGCATTTGGCAGCTGCACAATGCTGAGTGCTCTTTGTTAGCTGCTTCTTGAGGCTTGGATTGTATGAAATATTAATTATGATTCTGAAAGTTCCCAAACGTCCTTTCAACCACAAATCAAGCTGAAGATGTAAGATCTGTTGCAGAATGACACAGCAAATAGAAAAAGGAGCAAAAGTCTTACTCTGTCGGATGCACAGCTGTGTTTTCTTTGATTAGTCTCATTTTGTTGGGCTGCAGAGAGACAAACCCATCTTTTGTACAAACTGGCAGGTGTTTGTGGCAGGGACCACACTCCTCTCTCAGCACAGGACACACCAGGTCTGCTCAACACTGAGGGCATGAACATCTCTCTAGTTTCAGGTGTTCATAGCATTGCATCCGCTGATTCCTGCTGTCAGCAGGAAAATCCCAATTACACCCATAAAGGGAAGAACATCCACACAGAGAGGAAAAGGTGATGGGGTGGGTGCTCCTGTGCTAGCTGTGGGAGAGGGGGAAGGAGCCACCTATGCTCTCTCCTTCATCTGACACACTGGAGCTCAGCAGCCACAATTAGCACTAGATTAGGCTTTTTAATGGGCTAACTACCTGTCACGTATGCTGGACCTGACTTTCAGGTACCCTAATCACAGAGATGAAAGAGGTTTTTTTGTCCATCTGTCTCTAAGGGAGTTTTGCATCCATTAGCAATTACGATAATGGATCTATTTCCAGAGAATTAATTGCTCCTTTGCCCAAGTCCTAGACAAGTTTGCTGTAAAAATTAATTACTTGGCATATACAATACACTTAACAGTCAAGTAATAAGCTAATTTTCAGAGAATCCACAGAGGGCCCCCAGTCTTCCACCTTCTCAGAGTAGTTTCTGAATATACAGTGAAAAGTCAGTTAGTTGTATTGCAGTTCCTTTCCTGTGGTACTTCACAGCCCCAAAACACCTGATCTGGCACTGGAGAGCTCAAGACCCAGTAAATAGCCCAGGAAAGTACAGGGGTATTAAAATAAACCACATCTGCAAAACAGCCATCCCAGTCAAACAATTCCCTCCTCCCAAAAACGCTGACTTTTCCCTAAGTGGCAGCATGCATTATGTCTGAAAATGGATGAGGATAATGCCAACAAGCAGTGGAGGATCAGAATGGACAAAGCACACCGCTTTCCTTTTTCAATTCACATCTTCCTCCTAGGGGGGTTCACCATTTACACCAGGGGTTGTACCAATAGGTACAACCAACAAAGAGATACCTTCATTGTCAGAAGATTGCCCAGCACTAAAACTCTTAAGCTTCACGTCCCTTTCTGACTCAGGGACTTGATGTTGCATATCCCCACATCCCAGGTGAGCACCCCATCCACTGCAGAGGTGGCTGATCCAAGACAACAGCTCTGGGTAACCGTGCTTTGCTTTCTAAGATGACTTGAACTCCCATCGCTGCCTCATCTGCAGGAATTTCTGATTTCTGCCCAGCTAGTGGGTTCTGTGAAACCTGGAGCAAGCCAACATTTTGCAGCCTCTGCTGTTTTCGCCATTTTTCTTGGAACTGACCAAATTGTCCAACAGCGAAGGACAGCAGGATCACAACAAGATTTTTTCCTTAGGAAAGCAGACTGAAAATTGGCATAGAATGTTTACAAGCAATCTAATTAGCTTTCCTGAACAAGTTACCACCCATCAGGTAGCCCACAGTGATTGATGCCGTGTGCTCCTTTTCCCTGTCCCAAAAGCAGAGTGGAACAGTTTTACTTACGTTAGCACAAAGACATTGGTTTTGAACAAGATCTGAATTCTTTTGCCAAATATCCACAATAAGCAAAGCTAAATGCTTTCTGTGCATGCATGAACACAGGATAGCTAATCTACTTAGGCTTGTAAAATGATCACTAAAAGAATAAGGATGCTTGGCCATTTTTATTGGTATTTATTGCAGCTATTTGCAGTCCCTGCAAATTCAGTTTCTTTCAGTAGCTGAAATATTAAGGGTCTTTTTATAGCTCTCATGAACATATGTAGTACTTTGCACAAAGCCCATACAAACAGATGCAAAGGGATTGTACTTAAATAACAGAGATGACCCGATGTGTAGATGTAAATGAAAGGAGACAAGCTCACAGAGACAGAGGCTGGGAGCTAAAGCAGGAGACCACAGTTGGCAAGGACAGCAGCCTCCTGGGGCAGCTGGCCCCAGCAGACCTTCTCAGAGCTACTACAGGGCTTTGGATGTTTTGTTCCTATTCATTTAATGAGAACTGAGCATCCAAATACCAGCATCGGAGATCTCAGGCAAGTTATGACATCGACACAGAGACTGCTTTCAAAAGCCCTGCCCAAAGTATGGAAATCACTTCTGCACAGGAGGAGGTCATTGGTCAGTTCCCATGGGTATCAGTGGGAATAGCAATGAGCATATTTGAGGGGGAAAAAAATAAAGCCAACAAAACCCACCAAACCAGAAAAACAGCACCCTCCTGACAGTAAAAACTACAATTTTTAACATAAAACTTCTTCTCTTTGCTAGTGTGTTTCATGACTGTTTTGCTGGATGCATGTTTTTAGCAGTAAGACAACCCACAACAAATCAACAACCATTCTGAATGTTAATATAACTTCTCTTTAGGAAATTAATCTGTTTTAAAAGTACAGAACAGTCCCGGCTCAGTTATTTTCTTAATCTTCTTGGAGCCCTTAAGCATGCACAATTCATACAAGGAAACAGCATTTTTAATTTCTTGTGGACATATGTTATACAACTTCACAGAAGAATGCTGGAAATGATCATCTACAAAGAGCATGGGGCTTCCATCTGGCACCGTTTTGATTCGAGACTGACAAAAATATCTAGCAGAACTGCATAGAAAACACTGAGATTGCTAATGGCCCAAATGGTATCTTCTAGGGGAGAAGGGGGGAAGAAATGGAATAAAGATGATGAAAATCAAACTGTCTGCAAAGAGACATTTCAAATAGAAAAAGGAAGATTTGTGGTTTGGCGTTTTTGGTTTTTTCCCCTGGGGTCTGTAAGTGTGATGATTCCTGCTGCAGGGAGCCATGCAAATCTTTTCTTCAAGTTTTATTCACAGGAGGTGGGGAAATAACAAATGCCAAAGGAAGACAGGTCAGGATTAAAAGCAAGAAATACATTGATTTGGTCCCAGAAAATTCATATCCCACTAGAAACATTCAATTCTACCTCAGCTGGTGCCAAATGCAACTGATATTTGCATCCATTTTATATAAACCCATAAACTTTATCAGTTTAATGGAGAATTAAAAATATTTATTTTTTTTTAGAAATTATATTTTAAAATAGTTCTAATTTAAAGGAAAAAAAAAAAGAGAGAGATCACATGGGAGATTACCACATGATCCTAGTACCCAGAGTTAACTGCTTGAACTGGATCCTGAGTCTGGAACAATTGAAAACAAACAAGTATGGACAGATACCTTTTAACCCTCCCAGGGGAAGGTTTTACACCTCTGTGATTCAAGATAGAAATGGGATTTGGGAAGAGTTTCCTCAGCACTCCCCTCCAGCCAACTGCAGTTTTATATGCTGGGAAATTGATTAATAGGCTAAATTTCTCACAAAACAGAGAAAAAAATTCTGCAAAGAATAACTTCCCACAGTGAAAGCCAGCGTGTGGGCTGCACCATCAAACTTTTGTAGACTTGCAAACACTAGCCAGACTGGAAAGACCTTTTACTGTAACCCAGGATATTGATTTTTGAGGAAACACTCATATTTATTTCATATTGGGTCTTTAAAAGGAAAACTGATCTGGGGACGCCAGGTAGCCTGTTATGGCTTATTACATCCATTTTGCATTTGGCCGGAGTGATGAGAAGTTTTTGTAACATTTAAAGGGTTTTTATTAACTTAAGACCTCTCTCTCCATATGAAAACAATCAGGCAAAGCAATTCTATAGCATGACCAGGTGATAGGAAGGACTGTACCTCTGGTGCTCCAGGGGTGATAAGATGAGGAGTGTACCATCCTTTCATCCCCTGGATGTGCCTGGTGGCCTCCACCATACAGTGTTGGGAAAGAAGGGAAATCTTCACCTTCCCTTGCTTTTTGCTGCTGAAATGCTGCAAGATCCCAGGAACAGGGACCTCTAGCTCAGAAGTGGCTGTTGCATCTGTCACTCATGGATCATTTGCCCCATCTACTTCTCACACAGGAGTCAAACCTGAGCATATCCCAGTTACTCTGATGCAAGCATCCTCCTTTGGCTGTATATTTTAACTGCAGCATCTCTCCTGCACATCTCCCACAGGCATTTGTTCTGTCCCTTTCTTTGCACACCACATGTGCCTTATTTCCTGCCAAGGGGCTCAGCAGCAGGACATTCAGTGCCCTCCCACCAGACCTGCACTCTTGACATACAGATATTTCTGTGTTTAGGAAACATGAAACGCACTTTGCAAGCCCAATTCATGCCAGAACAAATCCCTTTAGCATCCTTTCCTTCAGCAATATTTCTAGGAATGGCACAGAAAACTATTTAAGGGCTTTTCATCATTGCTGTTTCGATCACAAACCCATCCAGGGCCTTTGGCCATGCCACTGTCCTATCACAGCTGGGAAGTGGGTCAGTATCTCAGCAGCACAAGGAGTAAACCACTTCCAGAGATCTGAAATGGAAACAGCTTTATAACTTCCCAGAACTGTTCTTAGAGACTTAGATGCTCTGCCTTGGAAAAGTTATTAGCCAGCCTGCAGGTGTTGCTTCAGAATATCCAAGGAAATGTAGACCAGCTTTAAACATGTTTAAAGGAAATATTCAGCTGTTAAATGCCTCAGCTGTCTACCTCTCTACAGAGAAGGATGCAAATTTCTGAGCCTAGGCACTTTCCAAAAAAAGACAGTTTTGTGCCTGGTAGTGTTACTGCTGAGTGCTAAGAAATACTCCTCTTTCTCTGAACTGTGAGAAACACAATTCAGGGGAAAACTTTATCTTAAAAAATAAACTAATTTTTCATTTGGCTCGGTCTGACAGGGCCTGCACCTCTACCTTTCAGCCATCTAGAAGATCTTATTTGTAGACATGTCCATGTCACAGAAATGTGGGGAAAATGCTGTAAATCAGGTATGGCATTCAAGGTGATGGAGCATTTCTTGTCATAACAGTGGGAAACGAGCTCTAGCCCAGCAGAAGGGCACACAGGTGGTGTGGAAGGGGGAAAGCAAAAAGGCAAGATACAGAGCAGTCTGGTGCCAATTTTGGCACCAGAGCACCAACAACTTCACCACCTGGCACAGTCTGTCAGTCTGTGCTGCCTTCCTTTTGCTGTACAGTTGTGGCAATAAAAGTAAGCAATTCTTATTTCAGGGTGTGCAGCTCATGATTTTATAGAGCTACAGATTAGATCTATATAGACTAAATGTTGATAGATCCTATATATCTCCCAATGGCTCCTCAAGAAGAGCAAATGCCTTTGAGATTTCTGAATGAATATGTTTTAGGACCAAAGTCATGAGACTGCAAAGTGCACACTGTCTGTGCATGGCATGTTGTTGAGGTAGGATCTTACAGGGAAAATCCTCTAAACTGTATGAAAACAAACTTCTTAATTGGTGAAAACCGCAGCTGGGAAACATCCCAGACAGCTGTTCTTCAGCTATCTGGAGCCCTGCCAGGTCTTGATATATCAACTTTGAGCTGAGAACAAGTGTGATAAATTCCCTCCAAGAGGGTAATGTTTTTGAGTTATAAGCACCTAAAACCAGGCATATGTAATGAAATTGCCTTGTCAACCATAACTGGAGTATCACTGGTATAATGCACCATGTCCACCCCAAAGCTGATGGGGTCCTGCATCCCACTGAATCAGGAAAAGGCTCCTGTTGCTGTCAGTAGGCACAGGGCATCATTAGTCTGGGGTGTCCTCTCACCTCCACTCACTAGGCTGTCACACAGGAACAGGTCCCACTTCATCCATGACTCAGGCAGAAGGACCCACCCCAGCTCCAACAGGAGCAGCAATGTTTGGGGCACCACTGTTCATGTTTCCACTGGGACAGTGCAGGATGATAATTTCTAAACATTACCCTTTCAGCACACGCAGAAAGCTCAGTGTTAATCTCATAACATTTGCAAGGAAATCTTTTTAATCAGTAATGAAAGCAAAACATTATCCAGCCTTTATTGACCTGCAATAACAGAACACTGCTGCTACATTTCCCCCGTGCTTCTTGCACAGGTTCATTTGACTCGATCTGTGGTTGGTGTTTATTCTTAGCTCACAAAGCTCAAACAGTTTATATTATTGATTTGCTGTATTTCAGGTTCAATCCCTTGGTGCCCCTCAACCTGAATGAATTAAGTCAGAAAGAGTTAACACCTTTACTTCCAAGGCACAAACACGATGGTGGTTTGTATAACCCACAAATCACTCCACCAGTGTTCAGCACATTAACTGGGAAGTGCCAAATGCTGCAGCAATGTCGATATTTGTAACAGCAAAAGTATTCACAAACGGCAGTTTGCTCCCGGCAGAGGAAAAAGTGACGTATTCAGAGAAGGAGAGTGAAAAGGCACAGCAGAAAAATCCACCAGTGTGGGAATAAGCCTTCCCTCACTAATGGCTACACAAGCAGTTTGTTACCCTGTGCGCAGGTGCAGCCTCTGCAGCACCACGCTGAGGTCATGGTTTCTAAATCCTTTTTCCCAACACCTATTTATTTCATGTATAGTTGGTCTATAGGTGAAGTGGTAGCACATGAGGGCAGGGGCTGTCACTTTATCTGGTGGTTACATGACATTTACTCACTATCTCTCAGTGCAAGAACCAAGGAGCATCAACTGAAAGTAGTAGATACAAAGTTCAAAGCCAAGAAAAAGAGAGGCCATTGCCAGCAGCAAGCAGTGCACCTGTGGAACGCCTTGCCCTGCACATTTGTGGATGCTTATAGCTTACAGGGATTTAGGAAGTGATTGAACAAATCCATGGGGGGAATCTCTATCAGGACCATTAAAAATAGAAGCCTCCACCTCAGGAAGTCCTTGAGCCATTAATAAGCAGAAGCTGGGAAAGGAGTCAGGTAAAAGCCATTGCACCTCTATCTTGCACTTCTCCCCCAAATTGTTTTTGGTCCCATTGCTGATGGCGCTCTGCTCTGATATAGACTCTCTGTGCTTCAGTCCCATTAAAAACCTGCAGCACCAGAGAAAACCAATAAGTTCTGTGTGTTGCAGAAGCTAGGCAGGTATTTCTTCCCTCATTTATAGCAACTGAACCAATGAGCTCTTTATTAAATAGAACAAAAACCACCCAGGGAAGCCAGACTGAGTGGGTAAAGTCTAGTAGGACAATATGGAAAGGATTTGTGTTTCCTTCAAAAAACTGTTAGCAGAATTTCATGGGTTTATGCCCCCCATAGACCAGACACTAGAGCACACTGGACCTTTCTGAGATTGTGTTTTGCTTACTCTTAACCATATTTCAATTTCATGGAATTGCTAAATAAAATTTTTAAGGTTGGAAAAGACCTTTAAGTTCATCAAGTACAACCATCAATAATTTCTTTACTTTTGGGATGGCCATCATTCAAAGCACACTCCTCCACCAGTTTTGGCCTCTCCCTAGAAAAGGAAATCTGTTTTCCAGCAGAAGAAAGCATCCTCCCAAACATTTCCAAGTGAAAAAGAGCTGTGATATTCCCTGCAGCACAGTATGCTCTGGTCTGGCAACTAAATAAGCAGCTCCTCACACAGAACTTCTTATGGCACATTTGGGCTCTGCTTAGGGCAGGACCAGCTGCTGAGATGTGCTGTCAACACATAATATGTGGTTTCATTCCTTCAGGCTCTTTCTAACCTCAAAATGAGCAACACAACTTTCTGCATAACCTGCTTCCCATAGCATGGAGGGGTCTCCAGGGCTGAGAACTCACTCCATCAGTGTCTGTGGGTGCTGGTTTGGCAGCAGTACATGTCATCACTTTCCAAGAGCTCTGTGGCACAAGCCCTCTCCCTTGGGTTTCTGCACTGGGTGAGCCTTTTCAAGAGCATCCCCCTCCCCTTCTCAAGTGGCTTACACAGTGTTTATCCTCAGCTTAGAGGAACCCAAAGGCCCAGTAAATGTTATACAATTTCTGCATTATTTTTGTCTCAATATGTTGCATCCCTGAGGACATGACAAGAAGAGCTTGAAGAAGATTTAATAAGGAGCACAGAAAGGGTGGGAACAGACTGGACCACATCCTGCTCTGCAGCAGCTATGGAAAAATTTTCCCAGGTGTCTCAGCTGCCTGAAAATGTTACTCCTCTCACTCTTCAGAGCACCAACCACCTTGCAGCCACAGGAGTATCCGAAATTGTACTGATCACAGTGAGGTAAGAGAGCAGATAGAGAGATGTCACAACTGCCTTTATTTTCCCTTTTTTGGGAACTTTTGCAATGAATTTGAGCTAAAACCTTGTTCTATTGAGTTTGACTCCATCAGTAACAGCCACTGCTATGAACTTGTGCATTAAGCTTCCTGCCTCCTGTATCCCAGCACCAGGGCTGCATGCCAAAGCCACCTCTGTAGTCAGACAAGTTGTAGACTTTCAAGAATATTCTCAAGAAGAATACACCTTAAGAAGAAAATATGACTGAAAAAGAAAACTATTGCACTAAAATACAGAGACCAGGAATAAAAGAAACTCTGGCTAGAGCACAGACAGGAGAGCATGCAGTACTTCAATCATCATGGCTTCAGTAACAGAAATCTTGAAATAACTACTACAGTGGCTCATGTACCATTAATGTTAACCATTAACCATTTTTTTTCCATGCAAAAGCTTAAGCAGAGTGCTCCAGTGAGTGCTTGGTCCATAATCATGGTCTTGCCCACCCACTGCTTAATGCCTTGCATCATTTCACAGGTTCAGCTTAGCCCTTTTCAATTCCTTGCAGAGTAGGTCAAGAGAGGGTGTGTGCAAACATGAATAGCCAGCCCCTGCATTAATGCAGTTGCCTAGGTAAGGGTTTTTCAAAAAGGTTTGTGCTGGGGCTGCATGCCCAGCCACAGCAAATTTATAGTGACCACAGGGTGACAGAGCACTAAAATATTAAAGTCTTTGTATTGTGACTGTACTTGGAGATTGCTCAGTTGGCTCTGAAAAGTAGCTGTGACTCTATAAATAGTAAGTGCTTTATCATTTCTTGCCTACTTTAAACACACTGCTATATTTCAATCATGATTCACAGTAAATCAAATTCCATGTGAGGTACGGTAGAAATGTTGTGTGTGCCAGAGATGCACCCTAAGCTCATATAAATCAGCACAGCTGCACTGATGTCTAAGGAAAAGACGTCAGTTTATGCCAGCTGAGGGTCTGCAGGGCAGCGTTAGTGTCTTTCTTGCAAGACCAAGATACGAGTAAGTAAAGAGGGAACACCAAATTATTCACTGTGCTCCTCACTGTCCTCCTGAGATCTACTGAAAGAAGCTCTATAAAAGTGCTCATCCTCTGCGACCTCATTCGTTCCGATAGAAATATTACAAGTGTTGTTTAGAACTACTTCATATTTGCCATAAATCTCTGTGCTATGTAACAGTACATTTTGTTTAGGAATATTACCTGGAAATTAGAGACCCAGTGAGCCATTGATTTTTAAAACGCCACGGATCCAGAATTTCTTCACAGCAGGATGCAAATAAACTCAAAGTAAATTAGTGCTCACCAGAGGGGAAAAGGGAACAGGATCTATATCCTAGGTAGCATTAGAAAACAAAAGATCAATGAAACCCTCACTTGAAAACTCTAATGGCCAAGTAACTAAAAAAATGTACCTGTAAAAGGTAATATTAATTGAAGAGCTATGGGCAAATACACAGCTGTTACAGCACAAATACATTTTCCTGCTCTCTGCAACAGTACAGCTTGCTGTGCACACCGTGTCCTTCTGAGCTGGGATTATAATTGTCTTTTTAATGCATAGTTGCACAGTGTCTTAGGTCAGAGGGAAGCACTGCATCATCCAGCCTGGCTTTCCACATAACACAAGTCTTTGCATTCCACCCATTTACCTCTACATTGAACCCAGCAACTTGACGTAGGCAATATTTTTTTTTGTCTTGGCCTCAAACAGAAGTTCTTGGGCTCAGACAAAGCATTGCTATATTTCCTCTGAGGATGACTACCCTTGGTGTCTCAGAACAAGTGGAAACTCTTCTGTGTAGCTGCTCTCAAAGGACTTTGAGGTACCAAAAAGGTAGAAGCAAAGACTTGCGTTATCCCATTTTCCTAAGTCCTGGTTTTCAAATACGCTCTGCTGGTGGCATCAAAGCATCCAAGTCTGCTTCTGCTCCCACAGGAGAGTGCACAGGCACTCTGCTCCCACAGGCACTGCACAGGATTGCCAGACAGCACAGCAACACGTCCCCCAAAGGGTTAAAGCAGCACCACGTAAAAGCAGGCAGAAGAGCTAAAAATAGAAAACAGTTCAAAAAAAGAAAAGAAAAAAGAAAGAAAAAAACCTTCAACACATCTTAAATAAATCCATTTATTCCAGGGTTTCATAGAAACCATATAGCTGAAATTGCTACAGGATAATTCCTTATAAGCCTTATAAGAAATGTTGCTGTCCCAGAGCCCCAGTACAAATCCTGGCAAGAGTATTGGAGATAACAGATTGGATGCCATGGAAACCGAGACAGACCTAATTTGAGCAGTAACCACTGCCGTTATTTATTTAATTCTGATAAGCCATCTAAATGTAGAATGACTAAAGGTTCCTCTGCACTAAAAATAGCAGGCTTGTAATATTTTAAATCGCAAATTGCTTGTGTTTAACAATATTTTGGGCATCTGACATTAACATTACGCGTGCACTTTTGAAAGTTCAAAATAAACCCTGTTCTCTGTCATACTGTAAGAATGAGAAGAGTGACTTGTCCCTTCCTTCCTTCTAATGTTAATGTTATATGTCAAGGATGCCTTCCATCAGCTCAGGCTTCTTGTGGGAGCTTGGATGTCCCTGCTGCCCGCTTGTCCTCCCCCAAGCTTAAAGCAAATGTTTGAAAGAAGGCAGAACTGGGCCATAGGAACCAAATTCCCCTTCTCTGGTTGATACCAAGGATCTTCTGTGATTGTTTGATCTCAACAACTCCATAAATAAAGTACCTCCTGAGGCACATCACTTCTGAGCTGGCTGATAGCTTCCATCTGTTTTTGCAACCCTGCCTTCGTTTCCTGAGCTAGAGAAGCAAAAACTCACAGGTGTAAATTTGCAGTTTCTGTGGCTTTGGGATTATGCAGTGCTGCCAAAATGCCTGGAACCAGGGAAGAAGCAAGGCTGCCACTGGAATGTCAGTACCACAGGAAGACCAAAGCAAATTTCCTCATGTCTCTGTTTTCCCGCCTTGTAATCTTCACTGTTTCCACAGCAGGAATAACAACTCCATTTCTCTTCTGGTTTGGATTTTAACCTTAAAGTGTAAATGCATCTGTATTCCCTGGGAGATTGTACACACCATGTACAACAAATAAAATCCTAGATATGTTTTGGTTCTCAGGAATTCTCAGCTTCTTTGTCTCCTACCTCTGGAGAGATCAGGAGGAGCCCTATTCCTTCTCTTACACACTCGGTTCCTCACAGCATTTATCCTCTGGTGGGGAAGGTCCATCAGCCAGAGCATCAGGCACTCACTTTGTCTCAGCATACCATCTTCTTGGAAACTCCCCTGTCCTCCATCATCTGCCTCAGCTTTTCATTTTATCACCTTTTCAGCTGGGAATTCATGATGTGGATGGTAAGGATGAAGCAGCTGCTGACAGCACTGTGCCATCCAGAGAAGCCCAAAGCATCATCTGGGCTAAGGAAGCTACAAGGCTGGATCCTCTTACCAATTAACACCAAAGAGTGCTGATGGCATCAGTGTAGCAGCGCCAGTCTAAAGCAGATAAAGATCCTGGCCCTGAGGCTTAATGACAGTCTGGATTTTGTACAGAAAGGGACGAAATGACCAATTGTCATAGGTTTGAGAAGAAGTGTTGGAATATTTTCCGCATCTGTTTCTTCCGGGATGGGGGGAATTAGGAGGGGGGGGACGGAGCGGAGCTGCTTTCGGTTTGGGTTTTTTTTCGGCCGCCTCCTCTATTTCCCTGAGGGGAAGTTGCTTTTTTTTCCTTTCCCTGCCGGGTACCGCAGCGGTAGCGACTGAGAGAGAGAGAGAGAGACCGACGCGTCTGGGAGCGAGGTGTTCTGCGCTCGGGGCGTGGGGGCTGCATCCTCAGAGCTGCCTGACCTCAGGCTGCGCCTGTGGGGAGAAGGACCCTTTCTGGGAAGCCACCGGCCGCTCATGTGTCTGCAACCGGCTGCTGAGCTGCTTTGGCACGAGCTTCTTTCCCCCCTGGGGAATTAGGACTTCATTTGGTTTCTTTTGAAAGTTTTGGTTTGCACCATTTGTTATTTGAGTTTGTTAATAAAGAGCTGTTCTCTTCCTTTTCCACACTTTCACTTGAAGCCTCTTAATTTCAAAGTCGAAATCTTGCTAAACTAAGACACCAATATTCTGTCCCATTTTGCTATTAGCTGAGCTGGGTAACCATAGCCAAGCCTTTCCTTTCTGCAGCGTGGGGCTGAAGGGTGAGTTGTCAGTGTTGTTTTCTTCAATGATTCAGAAGTAGGACTTCAAGAAAGATATTCTGGGCAAGAATCAAAATGAGTAAGAATCACTTTCAGGATCTGTCACAACTAGAGTCAGCATAAATTTAGCTTCCATTGCTCTCATTTAGAAATAGGGAGCAATTCTGGGCCTTCAAAGACCTTTTTCAAGGGATTGCAGCTCCAAGGGTTCATGCAGGGATGGACAGGCACTGATACACTATATTAGTACACCATGGTACACAAGTCTATCTATATGTGGCACAATAAGAGTGGAATTATTTTGAAAAAATACAGGTTGCCATTACAGCTTTTTACCATTTCCCTGACTGTGCTACAGGACTGTTGCCAGTTTAAGGCTTTAATGGTTAGCAATTACTTTCAGAAGTGAAGGGTTCATTCATCAGCTAGGGTTTAATCTCAAGCATGCTTTGACTGCACAATGAATATTCCACAACAAACTGCTCATGTTATCTGGGTAAATGAAATCCTGATGGCCAGGCTCAGGATGAAGAATCAGATATGGTGCTTTCCTCCAAAAACCTGTACAAGGCTTCTAACAACCAGGTTTTAGCTGTTGCAGGAAGTTTCTAGTCCAATTTTCCAAAAAGCAAAAGTTGTGGGAGGTAGAGGGTATGTGTGATCTCACATCTTGGTCAGCTCTCTTTTCTCATTAGAGTCTGAAAGGATCTTCATTTACTAAAGAGTATCCGACAGCAGCTTTTCATAAAGGAGATCTTTCCTGAGTTATCCAACTAACAGCAAGGATTACCTTCTGAAAGGATTTTTGTTCAGACAGTCTCACAGCACGATAAAACACTGATTATTCATATATAATAGGAAGATGCTGAATAATTTCAGACTGAGATTTCACATAATAGGTATCAGACTCTCTATATTTAGCCACCCAAATCTATACTTAACTCACATGTAGAAATGGCCAAAAGGAAATCGACCACTGGGAGCTGGTTGTTACAGCTCAGATTATTATTGGTATGAGTTTGTTGGTACCATTTAATTTTTCCTTTCACCTTCTAATCCTCCTCCCCTCTGATACTAAGCTTCTTCCCCATGGTCTTCTCTGCTTTTTAATAAGGACACCTGACAAGTGCGTTTGGCTTGCAAGGCACTTGGACAGCATCATCTTTCAGACTTCTAATGATACCCAAAAACTTCAGGGACCCTAAAAAAGTTGATGTGGTCCAACTACTGTACACTCAGCTCCTTCCATCTTCTTTGGAGACGCCATCCACCACACTGACATACTCCCAAGACACCAGAGAAGAACATGGGTGGCTTATTTGACCAATTCCTTGAATTACACATAATATTGTGTCCTAAATTTAAATAGACAAATCTGTGACTTGACTTCAAGGGACTTGTCTCTGTACTCACTAGTGCATGCAAGATGAGAACCTGGTCATCATCAGTATAACAACACCCTGCTGTTCAAGACAAAAACCTTTTGCCACTCTGCTTCAAAGCTGAAGCAATTTCAGCAATTACAGCAGAGGACATGGGAAGAAATTGCTAATTCCCTTTAATTCTTGAGCTGCCCTTGACATTCAGCAGAAAGACATGAGGGTACTGAAACAAGTGTAAATAAGGTTAACGCATCAAGAGAATTGCTCCTAAAATTGAAAAATGTAGTCATCTGCTGACAACAATCTATTCTCTCTGCACAGAGTCATAGCAGGGCCACTGTGACTACAGCTACAGTTGAGTCAGCATTTCCATTATCACCTGCCATTTTCAAGGATTTATATCTTGGCCATTTCAAAAAAAGAAAAAAAAAGAGTTCTTGGCTGAAATTTCCACTCAGGCTCCTTGGGCCTGATCACATCTCTGCTCTCCCCCTTGTACTATCAGCTGTTCCTGCACAGCACGAGTATGAAACATGCCAGCACAGAATTGCCGGCAGTCGAATCGCTTTGCACAACCAGGACCAACAACTGAAGGGGCAAGAGATCAGAGAATCCATCCCTGCAAAACCACTGCCATTGCTGAATACAAATTTCAGAAGCCTGCCAGAGCTGGAGATATTTGAGTTAGCTGCCAGTAATGAAGTCTGGCAAATGCCTCCCCTGCTGTGTCGAGTAGTACTGTCACAGAATCAGGCATGTTATAACTGAAATCATAACTGTTGGGTTTGCTGTCAAAGTTTTCCCCTTAAAGTCAGCTCTAAAGGGGTTTACTATGTGTTTGACTCCTGCTTGCATCAGACAGGCAGGCTGACAGGATAGATCTTTTGAAGAAATTATTCAGTGACTACCAGTTTAGCCATGGGAAGAGGCACCTTTTATCAAAAGAGGGAGCAGAAGAGTGGTTGTGTGCACATCAGCTGCCTCACTACTGCCCTACAGAAGCAGAGGGAGGTTAGCTTAAGATTTATGTTAAAGTTCTCCATCTGGCTCCAAATCAGACCACAGACTCACTGAACTACACTAGCTCAGTGAATTGTGAGAGCCACCAAAGAACACAGTGGAAGTTACACAAAGGTTCACATTAATCACGGTTCTGTATTGCCAGCCTGGCTGCTAAAGGCAACTTCTACTCATAGGCATGCTCCTAGAGACCATGAGTTAATTCAACAAGTTCATTTAATGTTATTCATTCACATCCTACAAGCTGACTGTGTGTAGTAGTAGCATGTAATAGATACAATTAGAGTAGCATAAATGAAACTGTCTTCACCAGGGCCAGTTCACTGTGAACTGGTCAGTTTGGTCTGTCTTGATGTTACAAGACTGTTACAATGTCCTGTATGTGACCAAGCCCTCCAGAGTCTAATCTGGGACGGAGAGAGCATTTTTCCATAGCTGTTTCCCCATCTCTCCCTGCAGACATCAGCTAACCTGTGTCCTGGGGGGGCTGCAGGAGCTTTGGAAGCAGCAACAGTACCTGCCCTACCTGCTCTTCTGGGCATCCCCACACTGGGGGACTTTCAAGACTCCTACCTATGGTGCAGCTGAGATCTATAAGAACAACTTTGTTTGGTGATGTTTACATGCAGCTTGAATATGCTTTGTGTTTTCACTGTTTTCTTTGTGCAATTTTTTCCCAAAAGGAGAAGGGTTTGTGCTATTGGTTCTTATGCAGTAGCCCTGAGTTCCTACATTTTGTTCACCTCTTTCTTATGTTCTCTACTGCCTTATGAAGCCTTCAGAATCACGTCCATTCCTCCAGGCTGACTGCTTCTTTTCCTTCTCTGCTCCATTGTGGCTCTCACTTACCTTCTAATGACATTCAAAAGGAAGTGCCATGCTGTCAGGCTAATCAATGCTAATAATACAGTTTAAATGATCAACTAGTCTTCAGAGACTCTATTTAGTTGTTTTTATGATAAAGAAATTAAAGTGAAACAGAGCTAAAGTTGTAGACCTCAGAATATGTTCAGGTAGATGGGGTACATATAATTTTGATTAGGAAACTCCTCACAGCAACTATTTATGTAGATGTTTAGTGTGCCTCAATGAAAAGTGTAATTCATCTTTTCTCTGGCCTTTCCTAGCTAGAACTAAATATTGCCATTGGGATATTTTTAATACATGGAAGAATGTATTTAAGTCTCAATGGGAGGCTTCAACATAGCAAAATGTTTAAGCCCTTGTGTAACTTTAAAAGGACACAAATAGTCCCACTGAAGTCAATGGGATTTAATACACATATTTTAGAGCCAAGTTGAATCACAGCCTGAATAAATGTTGGTTTCATCTTACAGAATTGTGTGACCTGATACCCTACTTCCAGCTGTAGCCCAGTTCTGCTGACTGCTCTCCATTGTGCACAGCCTAAACACGAAAACCAAATCCTGTCTCACCTGCAGCTTAACAGCACTCCATTTTTTAAAAGTCACATTCACCCAGCATCTTATCTTTTTACCTCCTCTATTAGAAGTAGCACTTGATATGGTTATTATAAAATGAGATTCAAGGGAAAACTATTTGCCAGTCCATTTACTTTATGCACTTGCCAATCATTAATGTATCATCACCGTCATGATACAGCAGGTCCTCCTCTCTGTATCTGATAGTTCTCTCCCACAGGTTTTTTTTCTATCACCAGCATGTCCCTGCAGCAGGAGGCACAGCAAGGAACACAAACACAACACTGTAAGGACAGGAAACCCACAGGAGCTCTTGAGAAGAAATTGCAGCCCCAGTGATTTGTACCTCCAGGGGTAGACATGGTTCTCATCTTATCTGGGGGATGTCACTGGTCATACTGGGAGCCTCTGCACCATTCTGGATGGGGCAAGAGGAGGAGATGAGCTCTCTCCCAGGCTCCCAGGCAGAGCAGAAAAGATATGATTTAAATATTAAACTCCCTGCATCTCTGAAAGGGTCAGATGAACCTACGATAGGATTATTTTCTGTAGGCAAAGTTTCTCTGTACCCTCCAAACCAACAGCATCAGAGAGAGGTTTAACCACAGACAACAAAATCTCACAGCTGTGTCAGACAAGAAGCTTCATCCTTACCCTATAGAGAAGGTTTTCCAAGCTTTTGTTACAAAAAAGGGAACAGACAAGCTAAGCAAACCTGCTTGCTTGCCAATTTAAGGATTACAATGCAACTGAATGCCATGGCTCTGTACACCAAAGCAACTGAAATATTGACAAGGCTACTTCCAGGACTGATAGCATTGCTAAAAAAAAAAACAACCACAGTAAATAGGGCAATTGACTGGAAGCTAAAATGGTGTATGTTTTCTGGGCTAAAAATTCCTTCAAAGGTATTTATTAATTCATTATTCAATGATGACGTGCATAGTGCTGCGTGCATTTAAACATGAGGCACTGCTGTAACTGCTTCTTGAAATTCTGATTTGCTTAAAATATTTAGTCCGTTTTCATGCTAATTAAGGAGCAGTCAAGAAAGGAAGTCATATAACTGTGAGAGAAAAAACAGATCTTCTCATTAAAATGAGACTTGCCCCTTCCACCCTTCCCCACAGCTGAAATCTTACATGACCTTATAAATACTCTCATGTATTTTATCCATTTGAAATAATCACAGCTACAGGACAGCACAGCCAGCACAGGTCAAGAGGTGAGGGATGTCAGCCATGGTCAAGAATTAGAGGTGAGATACAAAATGCAACACAACAGCTGTCAAAAGGAAATCAAGCTGCTTGGACTCTGCCCTGTTCCAAACTAGGCTCTTTTGCTACTTCAGTAGCGATAATTGTACATCTGGCAATGAGAATTTGAGCACAGAAGCAGCTCTCCAGTCATTTCACATTTGCAATTGTGACTGGAGGATGCCAGAGCTGGCTGACCAGCTGGGAAACAGCAGGTTTTGCCAACAGGATCAAAAGACTAATCTTTCTGAACACTGTGATATTATTACTTTCGAGGTTCAGGTTTTGGGGGCTCAGGATTTTCATCTCTCTGTTGAATTTCTCCATCTGTTTGCCACCCCGCCCACCCTCTTCCTCAGGCAACAAATAAAGTCATCCACAAAAAGCTAGTCAGGGAAGAACAAGGGGCTGGCAGCTGCAACCTAAATCCCAAATTTTGTGATTGCAATTCATTTTGGACCCATTCCAATACTTAAAGTAGCATTTGTTTAGACAGTGCCTTTCTCAGGGTTTCCAAGGCTGGTTCAGACAAATGTCCCTCCTTGGCTGACAGAAGATTGAACATAGCATGGCAGCAGATCTGCCTGGAGGTTGGTACAACATAAGAACTGCAATTCAAAGGACCATGGTAGGAAGGAGGCAGAGTTCCCATTTAATTTTACCTATCTGGCTTAAAGCAATTTTCAAAATGTTGCCCAGAAAATGGTGGAGAGAGAAATAAGTAAAACAGGTGAACAAAAAGAGAATGATGTCTGGGAAAGCTGCTGCTGCACTGGAGAGAACACTGCCCTAAGAAACTCTTTCTTTGCAAATACTTCTTGCAGCATTTCACAGTTCAACAGAAAGTACAAGGAGAACTACTCCAAGAGATTTTGCTGCAGTGAACTAGTACAAGGAGACTCCAGAGAACAGACAGGCAGCTGTATCTTCCTAGATTACTATATTCCTAGAGCAGTTTGCAAGGAATGTGAAATGGATCTGGGTGACTCTTCCCACCTGTGCAAGTTCCACAAGCAAGTTCATTACTTCTTTCTGCTCTACTATTCTGTTTTCAGTGAGAAGCACTGGCAACACTTTAGTGATACCTAATCCTACACACACACACACAAAAAGGCAGAAAGGAGTTCTTCTTTCTAGAACAAGCTTGACTCATCCCGGTGAGTCAGGCTATCATTCATTTAAGTTTGTCTGATAACTTTGAATCTCCAACTTTGGTTTGGTGCACAGATCTTTTCATTGGCAAGTGCCATAAGTTAACCCTTTACCCACTCATCAATAACTGTGATGACCTCCTAAAAACAGTGTGAGCCAAGAACTTACACTGCCTTTAGGAGCTGTAACTGGTTCTTGTCTTCCCTGTGGTCTGTAGACCACTGTGAGCTCTGAAAGTACATCTGTTTGTGTAGGAACTCAAAAAGTACTTAATATCTACAAGTCATCATTTCAGCTCTGATTCTTCTCTCTGATCTCCAAATAACTATCATATGATCCACCAAAGAAGCTGCCTGACTGCCACCCACCAAAGTCAACCCCACTCTGAACCTGAGGGATTTCACTGCATTTCCATTTTGCTGGTGCTGTTCTGCCTGCTGAAATTTCTCACTGCAAATTACATTTGAGAAGATGTGCAAATATTTTAGGTGCACAATCAATATGCTGTAGATGACAAATTACAAAGTAGGAAAGGAATAGCTGGCCATAAAGCATGGATTCAGTTTTGAATTAAGAAGTCTAATGAAGTGACAGCTACCATCATGTGACATAGACATCTGATTCACTCTGCCAGTGACTGCATTATTTCAAAATAACATTTATATGGTGTTTGTCTTACCCTATTCATCAACTCCCATCAAATCAAGAGTATCCCCGCACTACAGATTCTCTATCCTTAAAATGAAGCCGTGAAAATTAAAAGGCTACAGAGATGAAAGTTACATTATGGATAATGCAAACATATATATTAATTATCCATGAATGGAACACTGCAGTGGTGCAGTTTTGCAAACAGTGGTCTGCATCACCAAGCAGCGAATAACATGTGATATGATGCAATAGGCATGTGGGGAAAACACTTTGCAACGTTTTAATAACTATTTTCCCATGATCCTGATTTTTAAAATGATCTGACTAGTACAGTGAATCAGATGTCAGAGGAACTGTCTGTGCTCATTCTCCTGGTGTTCCCAGGATGCCCAGATTCTACTCTGCCTCTGAGTCCAAGCAAGAATACTATTGCTTAGCATGTTGGCATTGGGTCTACCCCAACTTGCCTTCTCATGCCTGTGAAGGGAATGATGATTCTGACTTGTATTCACCAAGAAGTTTGAGCTTTGGAGGATGATATAGCCCAGTGCTGCACTTTTTCCAGAGCAAGCATTTTGTTTGTGCCATAATAAGTCTGTAGAACTGCAAATCCAGCTGATTACCTGGAATGTTAAGACACTGATAGTGCTATTCTATGAAGTCTCACCTATGAGTCTGAATTCAGTCCCACAATAAGACAAAGCTTGCACAGACTTTGGCAGCAGTTATAGCAAGTCCTCTGCTTGTTTCCACAGCAGCTCTTGCTAGGCAGCCTTGGCATAGCTTTATACAGAATAAAGCTTTATACATGAATAAAATTTAGGGATTCACCTTTCCCAAGGTATAAAAATCATGATTCAAGGTATAAAATTCTTTATACAGAATAGCTTTATACATGAATAAAATTTAGGCATTCACCTTTCCCAAGGTATAAAATTCATGATTCCAGGTCTTTACCTACAGCTTCAAACCTTTCCCCAACCAGTTGTAAGGTAGTCCATAGCTCAAACTCTCTGGAATAGGGAAAGGAGAAGGGTAGTGAAAAGCTAAAGGAATCCAGGATGCACACAGGGACCACTCTGAGCCTGTCAGAAGATCCTAAACATGATATAGGAGCCTAACTAGCAGCACTCCAACTTCACACACCCACCAGGGACACTGGTAAAAAGTCCTCATCTTAGGACACCTGAAGAGCTGTGAGGAGACCGAAGCCACATGGCAGAAGGCTCCAGCCATTTCCACCACCTGTAATAGTAGTTCTCTGGAAGCTGTTCCCCTTCCAGCTTAATATTTTCACCACTCCAGGAAGAAGAAAACTGGAGATTTTTGCCTGGAGAATTTTTCCCCAAATCAGTTTAACTATAGTAGCTGACCCTTAAATTTATTCTCGTCCTCTTCAACCTTGGTTTCAGACCAGGACCAGCCTATTGAGGCCTGATGTCTTAGAGGACCTTCCATGCATTTTTCTGACAGACATTAGATGAAGCTTGCATTTCCTTCTATTTATGCTGGTTGGAAGAGCCAAGGCCATCACTACATGGTTTTTACATCTGGAAGTACTGAGGTGAACAACCAGATTCAGAGGTGTTGAAATGAGATGCAGAGAGGCATTTGCCTAATGAATTTGATGGAGCAAGTATGAGAAAAACAGATGGGTTTTGAAGTCTGCTCCTCTAATGGATGAAAAGGTGCTGGAATCTGGCTGTTTTGAATCAGAGAGAATAAAAAAGACTGTAAAAATAAGTGTGAATGAATGATTGGCCTGTCTCTCTCCTACATAAAAATACCATTATCTCATTTCATGTGCCACATGTTATTTACTGACTAGGTCACTGGGAAGCCTGTGTTCTCCATCCCAAATGCTGCTGCTAATACACAAATGCTTTTTTCCAGAGGGTAGATTGAGGCAGGAGTGGCTCTCCCCAGCAATAGCTAACACTGTTATTGGGGTCAAACATCTATTTAATCTGCAGTGGCTGTAGGCAAGCAGCTTATACCAGCACCTAAAACTCTTCCCAAAATAGCATCAGATCCAGACTGAGTGGAGGTGTTAATAGCTTTGAGCCAAACTTTGCCCTGTTCATGCAGGAGTGGTTGTCCCAACAGCCCTAGAAGATTTTGTTAGTCTAGGGGTGAACTTGGACAAACATGCAAATCTCAGTACTTTGCCCCTGACAGACCCCACATCATCTGTCTGTTCTCCAGTAAATGCCATGTCAACCTTCTGTGGGTTTTCCTATCAACCAAACAGGGACAGGATCATGCCCTTCTCCACCCAAGAAATGGCAAAGACCATCCCTTACCAAGGGTTTGCATGAATTGTCATTTTATTAGGTGTGACAGTGCTAGAAGTCTTGAACTACACCCTTTGCAGCTGAATAGGCTCTCCCAGGGTGAGAGGGGCGAACTTTTTCTATCCCAGGACAAGGGGAGACAAAACACTTCCTCAGTATGTGGGGATAAGACAGTGCATAGGATGTCAGCCAGAAAAGACTGGAGTCCAAAGCCCTTCTTCCTGCATTACAGACATACAAAATAAAGGATCAAGCTGAAAAACATCATTCAGCAAATAATACAGGCACTGAGACTCAGTATGAATTTCAAGACTGACCAAGGCTGGCTGAAAAGTAGTGTATTAAATTATTGAGAAATCAAAACAAGGCTGAATCTGCTGCAGTCCAGCCCGGCTGTCTCCCCCCACCTGCATCTGTGCTGTAGAGGGAGGCAAGAGCAGGATTTGGTGCCAGGTCTCACTGGAGCCCTGCATCCCCTGGGCACAGACCCTCTGCAGGGCCAGCACATTTTCACAGTTTAGGAATGGTATTCCCCAATTAAGTCCTCCCACTGAAAATCCAAACCATGTGCTGCTCCCTCACTTTTCCCTCCCCCTGCGGCAGGCTGGAGAGGAGAACTGGAGGCACAAAAAGGTAAAGATCGTGGGTTGAGGTAAGAACAATTTACTGGAAACAGCTATGAGATAAGAAAATGAACAGTAACAGCTATAATATGTTACAACATATGTATCTGTACACAGCTGTGTACAGGACAGGCAAAGATTCACATGCAATTGCTCAGAACCTGCGTTACCCGACCGACAGCTCCAACCACAGGGGCCCTTTCTCTCCTCCTCCCCTGGCAATGATGTGAGGTGGTATAGAACAACCTCTGGGTCCTAGCCATGCTCCTCCTGGCTACTGCAAAAATTAACCCTGTCCTGGGCAGAATCAGGACACACATACAGGAGGTGCTCAAAAAAAGCCATTGCTTCTGCTGTTCATCACTGCACTGACGGGCAGCTACTACTGGGGGAGATACAGTTCTGCATGATGGTTTCAACATCACCACATCAACATTCTCACTACTGAATCTGCTGTTGGTCTGCTCCAGCTTCTGTGTCTCATGCTGGGAGCAGGGCCTCCAGGCAGTGGCTGCAGATGTAGACAATCCAGCAACAGAGACTGTCAGCACCACTTCACCAGGAGCCTCACATCCTCCTCCTGGTTGTCATTTCTCATTTTGCAGCCCACTGGCCCAGACCATTTGCATCTGTTGTCTCTGCAAGGTAAGTACAGAGCCAAGCTTTTGGCCACAGGAACAGTGTGGCCAGCAGGGTGATGGCAATGATCATCCTTCTGTACTCGGCATTGCTGAGGCTGCACCTCAAGTCCTGTGCTCATCTGTGGGCCCCTCACTACAAGAAGGTGCTGGAGCATGTCCAGAGCTGTGAAAGGGTCTGGAGCCAAATTTGCATGAGGAGTGGCTGAGGGACCTGAGAGGGCTCAGCCTGGAGAAAAGGAGGCTCAAAGTGCAAAGGCTAACCTTGCAATTCAGAGTCGAAGGCATATCCCCACTGGAGAGAATCTTTTACCTCCATAACCACTCAGAGGATGTGGAGAGATGCAGAAATTAACACAAATCTCACTGCGTAGGGGAACTTGCACTGTGAAAACAACATCGTGCCTAATTCTGTATTCTCCCAGGTTAAGGCAGATAAAGTTCAACTAGCAATCCAGCTTCAACCAAAGCAAGAGTCCTTGAAAACTAGACTCTGACTCCAGCAGAACAGACATATTTATTTATAGAAATAGAAAGTTTTAGGCTTCTAAAAACATTTCTCAGTAAATAGGGCCTTGGATTCCACTGCATGATAAGGGAATATAAGGAATAAAAATAGGTAGAGAGCCCTGGGGTAAAGGAAGAAAAGTGAACATTAAATCTGTTTGTGAAAATACTTTTCCTTTAAAAATAATCTCTTTCAAGCACATTGGCAGCAGTTTGTTCAGCAACAAACCCAGCAACCTTAAGGAATGGACAATTTTTTGAAAGATAATTAAACAAGAGGTCAAAACATGTCTAGCTAAGCAGGTATGGCAATTACTTAACCTCAGTGCTTAACAGTAGCTGAGAGACAAATTTATACAGCACCCTTCTGGGCAGTTTAGGCTTTCATTTTCCTATTCCAGTGGCTTAAACACTTCTACACTAGCTAATACCTAACCTGAATCAGCCTTTTCTCCTTGTAGGCAGGCTAAAAAGACAACCCAAAAGGTTTCCCAGGCTGTGGGAAGCTGACACTCCAAAACCTCTCCAAGCCTTTGACCTCCCCAGGTCCTGATTCTGGAGATGATTCTACCCATTCTGATCCAGACAGTCTTTAGGTCTTATTACTTGGCCTAAGAAACCAGATGCAGCCACCTTAATGCCCCTCAGAGCTTCCATCAGCACTGGAGGAGGCACGAGGAGAGCTCCTGTCCATTCCTCCTGACACCAGGGAAGAAGAGTTGAAGCTGGTTGAGGAGCAGAGAGGAAAATGGCAGATGGGAAATAGGAACTAGCACAGGGGGATAAATCTGCAATCACACTGCCTTCACTGCTTATTAATTAGTCCTGCTACCTTGGGATAGATAAATCATTGAAATATTGGGGTAGGGAGGGGGCATTTTGGACCCTATTTGGAGGCCTCAGCACTGGGTTTTGTGGCTCCTCATGGAGATGTAATAATACAGCATCCTTTTGTATTGCATAGAGAAATCTACTTGAATCACTCCAAGCTATCAAGCCAGAGCTAAGCCTTCACATTTGTCTTATTCCCAAGAAATATTCAGCTTCCTTCCCCCCTCTTCCCCCAAGAATTACATACATCACAGCTTTGATCTCGAGGGGAATGAGTGCAAGATAGATGCTTCCCCTGATGGTTAATAATGAAGGCTGAGAAGGGAGTACTGGGCAGCAGGTAATACTAGATGCTAAATGGGCTGCCTGCTGTAGAGGCAGTAGACCAAAATGCTTGACCTCGTCTTCCCCAAGGCACCTGCCATTAGTCCTGGATTCATGGCTTGCCTTGTGTTGCCAGTCAAGAAGATAAACCCGTGAACACCAGCCTCTTCAGAGCAGCAAAGTGAAGTGCTGTTATGCCAAGAAAGGCAGGCAGGATGATTCAGAGTTGCTTTTAAATTACAGGCTTCCTTCAAAGTGCCAGCCATCTGCAGTCACACAAGCTGCAAGACAAGCGCCTAGGGGAGACAACTCAGTTTCTTTACTAAATGAAGTGGAAGAGGCACCTTACTCACTCTCACCCGCTCTAATTGCTGCTGTTTTCATCAATTTTTAGGCCTGAATGTTGAATAAGAAATAGAGTTCCTATTTTAAAACCATCCTCAGCTCTTCACTCTGTGCAAAGTCAATGGGAAATAGAAAAAAAATCTAAAGTTTTGATTCGTCAGATTCCTGAGGATGCTCATTGCCTTTCACAGGGACCCACGTGGCAGAATGGGTTTCTGTCTCCATGATGCTGCTGAAGACACACAGTTTCCACAGACTGTCAGATTTCAGGTGTTCAGACAGAAGTGGGCAAACCTCTGTGACTAATTCAGAGGGCTTTGGGGACTCTTCCCCTGGTACAGGGTAAAATAATTGCTTTGAAAGGATTGCTTTGAACCTCCAGCCTAAACTACACGGCAGGAGCCACAGGTCATCCCAATACACCATTTTTTAATTCCACATCAATGCTAAATGCATCTAGAATTCTGCAGCAATGATACTTGACCATGACCTCTATTATTGTGCCAGTGACCATTCACTCATATTTCCAGTGTGAAGATGCTTGCTTTCAACTTCCAGGATGTCATTAGAGCTTTATCTGCTGTATTGAAAGGGCTCCCCTTACAACCTTTCGTTCCAAATGTGGAGAGTTCAGACTCCCCTTGGTTAACACAAAACTGTTATTTTAATAGCAAAGCAAATTGCTCAGGTTTCTCACAACTTGCCATGATAATGAATCCTGCCATTATTTTGGAAAACCTTCTTACAGGGGACTCTGACTAACCCCAACCCTTTCTGTAACTGCTGACCTAGACAGACTCTTCACATAGCAATTGTATTAGCACAGAGGGAATGTCCCCTTCCCAGACTGTGTGTCCTCAAGGACCACACTAACATTTCGGCTATAGGTGAACTCATATTCAGTAATTTTTTTCTACTGACCATCCTTTGCCATCTCTCCATATGGTGCTGTCCTGATTTGTGAGCTGGAATCTCCTTGCCAGTCCCACTTCCAGTCAGCTGATAAGTATCATGAAAAGGGAAAAAACCCCTGAGCTCTGGAGAGCATCTACAGCGCCAGCAGCTGACAGTGATCATTCAGAGAACCATTAGTTAGACAGTTTTTAATCCATCTAAACCACAAAATGTTCATTTTTACACTCTCTAGTTACTTAATATGAAGAGCTCTGAGGTACCAAATTATATGTCTTGTAGAAGTCTGTATATATTCTATTGTATCAACCCACATATTTTCGTCAACTAAACTTGTAAATTCACCCCAAATATACTACATTGATCTCCTTTAAATAGATAATAGAATATTTTCTATTCTCAAACAGATTCCTTAACCCAAGTAGGAATGAAGGAAAGTTTTCCTCCTATAATTCACTATTCAGTCTAATTCTTTGAGATTTCTTTCAGATAACATCAACAATCCATAAAATTTGTGATGCTCTGCATACATTCAAAATCCAACAGGTTTAGTCACTGTTGTATTTGCATTAGCTTGAAGCATAAACACCAAAGACTTAAAAGAATCTCTATATGGAGCAGGTAAAAAAAAAAAAAAGGACAGAAAAAGAAAACAGCAACAAAAATAACTCCTTCCCTCTGCATCTTAATGCAAACCCAAATTCATTTTTATTTCAAAACACTGGTTGTTTTCTGCTGTTAAATATACCACAGAGGCTATAGAAGATTACAGAGATCTGCCATATTCTATGTAATGTAAAAGAGAGAAACGTTTGAGGCTCCTGTCAGATTATTCACACATTCAAGCATCAGTAGAATGACGATGAATCAAATTTGCAGGATGGTAAAAACAATGGAGAGAAACTATGTCTCCTTATGGTGCTGCACAGGCTTATTTTTCAGAAAAGCTTGTTTTAGTTCAAAGTTTCCTTTTATAAGAAATAATTAATCAACAATGAGATATAATTAATGTTAATCATGTAGGTCAGATTCTACTGAACATTTACATATCATCAGGTGGTTGAGAACGTGCTCAAGGAAAACTCCTGCTAGAATAAATCTTTTATCAGAATGTGCTGCTGTTTCTACTCCTAGAGGTGAATCAGCAATCAGCTCAGCTCATTGAGCTTCCATTTCTACAGCCAAGGACCAAAGGCCTCAAAGACGTGCAATCCGCTCCTCAAAAGATCAAAAGTAAAAGACTGAGGTGCTCTGGGGCTGACTGCAAAATCAGAGATGTGTTCCCATTCTCTACTTCATTTTACATGCCACTTTCAGGGACTTGGACCATCTCTACAACTGGCAATGGGTCTTTCCACACAAGAAGCACTTCCCTTAATGACCACAGAGCAGTTGCCTAGATAAACCTTGCACTTTGTGATCACAGACACAGCTTTGCCCCCTCCCAGCCCAGTCCCAGGTTGTCTACTGTCCCATCCAGTTGCTTTTATCATGTTTTGCTTTTAAGTGCCTTTTTAAACCACTTTTCCTCCATCTGCTCCCCCATTCCCACTGCTACTGGGCAGTTCCTAAACTCTTCTTTTACTCTCAAGTGAGAACTTGCCTCTAAATTCTAGCCCATATTTATTTATTACTGCTTTATCTGCTCTTAAATAACTGTTCCCTTCCTCCTGCAGGATATAAAATTCAAATTTAAAAAAAACCCACAAAACAACAACAAAATACCCAACGAGACCTTGTCTCAATCTTGTAGAGTATCTCCAACCTGCAAGCTATGCACACACTGGAAAAAAGTAAATTTGCTCTTTTCAGCAGTTATGTGTTTTGTAGATTTTAAGAGAGAATCGGAGGGAAAAACTGATATGGACAAGAAAAATAAAGATCTGTGCCAGCTCAGCTTGCTTAGGCTTCTACAGAACCTGTGCTGGAAAAAAGGTGCTACTCAGATTTAACTCTGAATAAATTACCTTCTGGATGGCTTAAATTCCTTCTCTTGATAAAGAGAAAGCTTCCCTCACCCCCAGGCAGGATCACTGCTCGGTGGTGGTGGTTTTAAAGGAAGCAACATGCAAAAGAAATCCACAACCAGGTCTTTCCATGCTGGAGCACACAGGGAGAGGTCTACTCCTGGGAGACAGGCCTGGGAATGTGGGGATGGTGACTGCAGGAGTTCTCACACTGTCTAGTTGGGAGCAAGTAGGAATCCCACTTCTGTGTGGATAACTGGTATTTAAAGCCTGCAGAGGTGGGATGCAGTGCATGAACCTCAGGGCTACAGCAGATTTCCCTACAATGTACTTTCCCAAATTACTTACTTCACTTCTGGTATGTTTTAGCTTTAGTGGCACACATTGCAATTTGTTTGTTTCTGATGAGTTTGTCACTGTTTAGAGCAACAGTGAAGGCACAAATGGCATTTAGAACTTTCAACAGACAGATTAGAGGCATTAATTAAAACTCATTTGATTTCAGGCACAGCAATTTGTTTTCCTTTATTTCACTATCAACAATTTTGATGCCACCTTATCTTTTACCATGAAGTCTGACTGCAGCAGCCCTTTTAGCAGAGGGCTCAGTTACCAAGAATCTAGTGTCTTCTAGCACCAGAGAGAAGGAGACCGGGCCATTTAGATGGCAAGACAGAGGGAGTGTCTTCACAGGCTGAACTTACAGACTTAAGAGGGAGGGTTGAACATACACTGTGCAAACAAGCTAAGTGGCTCAGCTGAAGACAAGGTGCATTACCCAGATTTTTCATAGATAAGCAAATAAATTCCACACTTGTGAGAAAGACCTATCTCATTTAATGGATAATATTTCCTTTATCAAGCTTTTTATTGCTCCATCTCCCAGAGAATTTCACTGACAATTCAGTATAGGGGAGCTTTAATGCATGACAGGAACACACTGTGTCCTGTACAGACCCTCCAAAACCACTGCTGGTCTTATCACAAGGGAGTTAGCCTGAGAGAGGGGTCAGGGAGCTGAATCAGCTCCCTACAAAACCAGGGCTCTCTGTCCTGGCTCTGAAACTATTTCATTGCACTCACTGTCATTCCAGTGCCTCCATCTCCCCTGCCTCTTCACTGTGGATTCTCGTTGAAGAGGTTTCCTCTCCCTGTACATTGGTACAGATGATCTCTGTGAAGCCCTTATTTCCTCTGAATTTTGTATGTATTGATGGGGTGCAGGCACACACACAAAAATGCAGGACTTTCCCATAAGAATAACTTCTTAAACATTCACTGTTAAAACAACCTGCCATGGTCCTTCTAGTCGTGGTTAACGCCACAACTTTCACAGAACAGAACTTCTCAGAAACTTACAAATAAGACCATTTTCTACCACGAGATAATTTTCTTTGGGAAGTCACATTTTAAAGGAAGGTTTTCACCATTCCCCTCTTCCCAGAAGGATCAGCCACCTCCCCAGGCAAAGCAATGGCAGCTCCATTTGCACTACCAATTCAGGGGGGTTCTTTTGCAGCTGACAATTTGATGAAAATGAAATTTGAAATCCTGTTCATTAATCACATCTTTCTTCTGCTCACTACTGTGTAGAGAACTATTTTTAAGTTTTTAAGCTCTTTTTCGTTCTCTTTTTTTTTTAAGAAAAAGTACAGGTAGTTCAATCAGTGCATGGCGAGATAAAGTTTCCCCAGATTTCCCAAACCTCTCAAGTTATTGTCCTCTGAGATTACAACAAGTTCTTTCCTACATAGCTAAGGCAAGGGAAAACCAGAATTTAAAATAGAACAATAAGCCTCCAAGGGCCCCCCATCTGAAATGAAGACCATGAAGTACATGAAGAACTCAATTTGGGGAGCAACTTGGTGGATCTGCCCAGAGAAATACCAGCATTGCTCCTACAGGATCAAGCCATGAGAAAGAAACACAAAAGGGCAAAGGAGGTTCGAGGAAGGAAAAAAACTCAAACTCCATTCTAACTGTACTACACAGAAGACAAAAGTGCCAATCATTTTTCCAAACACTGTAATCTGAAGTGGCATTTTCTCTTTGTTTTTAATCGAATGGATTGTTTCCCTCCTTAGAACGGGGCTGAGCCTTTTAACATCACTGCAGAGTCGAGACACTGCTAATAAATATTTAAAGTCTCAGAGCTTTAAGTGAAAGGAAGGATTTGTTGGATAATATTTCATTTCCCCTAAACTGTTTATTCACCATTAAAATTGAAAATTTTAATTTTATGGGGATTGCTCAGAGAACTGATGTTCAGACACTTCCCCATGGAACCCAAGAGCCAGGAAGGTAGTCTATAAATAACTGCCTTGGAAATAAACTTCTGTGAATTGGACATAACCCAGATCAGATTTTCAAGTGTGTTGTAAATTACCCACAGCCAGGGCATAGGTCAAACATATTTACTAGTGTTGAGCTTCTTTCCTCAGATTTACCTCCCAGGAGTATCTGAAATCAGGAGCAGAGAATACAGAGGCCTGAGGTTCAGTTTTGCTCACCTCCAGCCCCAGGGGGTTATTTATTCCCATGCTGACACAGCAGTTTTGTCTCCTGGCCTTGCACTGGTGCAAATAACCGTAACAGCAAGAAGCATTGTTTGAATTTTTCTATTATATTAATGCTGAAAAGATTTTTTGTGATTAAGGACTGCTTATGACTAAGCTGACTTGAACAGTACTGTGATAGCCTTAGAGACATGCAGGAGATCAGAATTATATAGGATCAGATATGGGAGAAAGAAGAGAGGGATTGCAGCAACACTCCCCCCAAGAGGGGACAGAGGGAGCTGACAGATCTCCTCAAAAGGAGTGAGCAGTGGAAAAGTGGGATAACTTGCTATTTTAGGTGCCATTTAGCAGAATTTGGCCCTAAACCTGCAAGATCAAGATCGGTTCTTGGACAACTTGAGCAAGATTGTGTTGAGTAAGATGGGAATTGTGTTCCCATCCTATATTCCTTGCATGGTGCAACATTAGCTGGAAAACTCAACACCTTGAAGACAAACACTCGGGTCCATATTCATTATAGGAAGAGCATATGTAGCATTTACCTGTCAAATCAGGATTCATTGCTGAGAGCTGTAATGCTTTTTAGAAGAAGCACACATCACAAACTCTTCATGTTTCCATGAGTTTGACACAGGTTTAAAGATAAAAAGCTGATGTGAAGAGGCACCCATCAAAAACCCTTGGGAGATGCTTTTTGTGATTTCTGAGATAATCCTCTGAGGTTTCAAATTATGATCTAAGCCTGAGCTGTAGAACTCATGAATTTTTTTAGAGATAAGCCTAATTTAGAAAAAGTGTGTCATATATTAGACATTGCATCTTTTAACTGGTGGTATTTCCATGTGAGATATTTCTCTTAAGAAGTTTACAGTAGGCTTCAGCTCAAACAGTTGTATAACCTTAATTGCAAAGAGTACTGGCCAGACCAAGACAGAGAATTTCCTCAGATAGGATAGGAATGCTGCTCTTTAAGATTACTTTGTATTAGATTAAATGCAAAACTTTCAGGGCATCTGCAATTTCAACTAAAAGTTCAGCCAGTGCAAATCTGATGAAGCACCACTGCACTTGGTATCATCACCTCAGGTTGAAGCCCTTATGTGCCCCTTGCATCCTTTTGTCCATCCATCCTCTTACTGTCAAGGCTCCCAATATCTTCTGAATGAAGCACAGGCCTGACTTTATAAGCATGACACAGAAATGGACACTGAGGTGTCATTTTCCCATTGCACTCAGAGTGTAGGTGTGTGCAATTCCCATGGAATCAACACAAGGAGAAAGCCCAGCCATATCCCCAGTGCCTGATCTCTGAGTCTCTGAGCCTCCAAAAGTGTGTCTTTCCTGCAGCTATAGAGTCTGTGGTACCCGACTTGGCAATTCAAATTAGGAGACTAAATTCAGGAAGATAAACCCAAGCTTCTGTGCCTGCATTGCACCAAAGAGTGGAAAACTCATCTGCAAAGAGTCACAACAGATCTTTATGTCATCAGGTTCCCTCCTCCATCTGGGAGGTGACTGCACCTTACACCAGTGAAAATCACCCCTCTAAAGCAATCCTGGGTTCTCAACTGCCATCCTTCCTGAATTTTCAAAGTAGTGCCCAAGCTGTGCCGAGGAGTTTGGCTACCTCTCCTGGTGGATTTGGCTGCAAATTAACCTTCATAGCAGAGCCCTGTTGGCTTTGTGAGAACTGGCAAGTCAGAGCATCCAACCATCCATTAGTGAATGCTGTTAGCAGAAGAAGCACTGCAGGGCACTAGGTCAGGGAACAGAAGAGAAAACCCAAGTAGGTCACACTCACTAGAAATGCCAATTCATTCTTAACTATTCATCTTATCATACACCTCTGATGGGCCTGGGATTTCAGGAGAAAAATTAGTGTCTCCCCCTGGAGCCAGTGGTGGTTTCATTCATCATATGTGTTGATGAGAGCAGACAATGGAGACTGTGAAGTCCCTTTCTCTGAATCTTAACTATCACTGCCTCTTGCAGCAGGTCCAAGAGTCATGGGGAGGGCTCTCATCTTCTCCAGTTCCCTCTCAAGTCAATCAGCTGGAAGGGGTGTTCTAAGATCACATTTATTAAGTAGAGGATAAATTTCAAATGCCACTGCTTCAAAGTGCCTGTGACTCGGGGAGCTGCCTAGTGGAATCAATTAGGGATGCACATATTAGAAATATCCCTCTGTCTTCTCTGCATATCCTCCCCTCAGATATCAGTGTTGATACCACAGAGAGTTTTGTCCCTAAAGGGCAAATTATAAAGACAGTAGAAAGAAAAGGAGTTGGAAAAAGTGAATAGGACACAAGGATGTTCTTGTACAAGTAGAAGATAGAAAATTCAGATGGTTAAGGCAAAGAAAATGAACAAGGGAATACTCACAAATGTTGACATAAAAAATGGTCAAAAGGACAACACTGAGTGTTATTATTTTAAGCTTTGTGTGGAGTTAAGTGGATGGGCTTTGGCTATGGTGGTGGGTTTGGATGTGCTAGCTGAGACTCCTTTCACCCCAGTTTTAATATCCAAAAATAAAGTTTGTCTTATAGTGTGAGCTGTCAATTGAGCCTGCTTTTCAACAGAAAAGGAGAGAAAGAGGGAGACACCTCCCTCCTCACATCAGAGCAAGGCAAGATTAATCCTTTCCTGTCAGTGAAGAAGGAAACAAGCTGAGCTGGATGCAAGCCTGGGGCAGGACAAGCCTCCATCCCACACACGTGCCTGGCCTGACAGGGGTTGTGTCATCTCGTGCCAATACACAGTGTCAACCCAGCTTTGCAGCTTATATTTAATTTAGTTCTTGCTCTATACATTGATGTTTGAGCTTGTTAATCTACCTGACCCATCAAAACCTGCAAGAGCTGCTGCCTCCTCTGAGCTTTTTCACTGCTTTATCCAGAGTTTGAAGTGGAGATGGTGAATTCTAAATTTAGAGTGACTTCAGCAGCACGCAGCGTCTACTCGTGCTTGCACTCCACTGTCTGAAAAGATGATGACCAAACCAAATCCAGATTTCCTTTTAATCTGGCCTATTTTAAATCAAACTGCAAAGAAAGATACTAAAGCTGCTACTGTGAAACGTGCTGCTCCATGAATTAGTAATTGTGTTTATCTTCTACATTGGGGATTTTTTGCCTGTGTTACTGTTTTCTTACTGCCACTCAAAGTGAGGAGCTTTTATTTGAATGAGACTGTTTCAAAGCACCTTTACACTCATGTAGAGTCAGGGACTTATTTACTTTCTGACAGTTATTTACTTCCCGTAAATATTTCACAGCCACAGGATCTCCCAGATGAAAGCAGAGTTTGCTCTGTGCTCCTGTTCTGGAGTCTAATTAAAAACGGAATAAAATGGGAGGGACGGAGCTAAAGTGCTAACTGCCATGGATGTGTCTAGAGGGAATTCAGCAAGGGAGCCTGCTTCTTGGCACAACTATTGAAGCATAAAAACAGAGAAAAAATGCCCAACACAGAACTGAAAGCTCTGAGAGACTTTCAGAGACAGGAGAGCTGACACTTCTCCTGTACAAACTGTCTGCTGCCATCACTGAAAAGTTGCTATTTCACATCACCAAAGCCAGACCCCTCCTTTGGCCTAAGTACCCCTCACACAGCACAGAACTGAAGTCACCAGCAGCATCTCCATGTGCCTGCATCCCCACCAGCCCAGAGCCACCATCACAGGAACAAGGCTTCTGCATCCTGGAAAGCTGAGGGCACATCCTCGCCTGGGGTAGGTCACTAATGCCACTGATGTACAAAAACACCTTAGTACCTATAGAGGTTATAGGACTTTTAGCAGAATTGGTACTTTCTCCAGCATGTTAATCACTACAACAGAATGTTTGGCACTGCAAAGGACTCCATGCCTGTGCTACCTTTATATTTGGATAATTTCCCACACTCACTGCTCCAGAAAAAGCCAGGGACTTCAAAGTGATCAAATAAAGAATAAGAAAACAAAGATCAAGCATTACTTTCCCTGGCTTTTTTTTGTCAGAAATGCCTTGTTTGCTGTTGGTTAAGGAAAGATTACTTACCACAGCTGTGTAGAGGGCAAGGATAAATTGCTAAGGGCTTTGAGTGAGGATTTTTCACTTAAAAGAGTGCATTTGGAGACAAGGGAGATTATGAAAAATCCTTTAACATGATCCTCAAGCTATCAGACTGTTTAACATTATTGATCAGTGCAGCCAGAGCACATTTTAAAAAAAATCTATCAGATTAAAATGAAAATAGATTTCTTGTTCTGATTTCTCATAAACTTCATTTCACTTTGCATCAGGGATCTTCTCTGAAAGACGAGCGAGTCCCCAAGCCAGAGGTGGTGGCCCTGCCAGGAATATGCTGCCCTACATCTCTGCCAGCTCATTCTGCCTTGGACACAAACACAGGCCCAGCAACCACATGTGTGTGATGGTTCTGTTCGAACAAAAAAAGGGACACTTTTCAATAAAAGCCCTAAACCTAACACCTCAAACGAAAAGAGATATCTCCTAACAGCTCATTGCTACAGAAATCCTATTTAATAAGAAAGAACATGATTTGGGTGTGTTTTTTAAGTACCCTTCTTTTTTAATACCTTCTTTATAAGTCAAAATATATGCAGATTTGATTGATGTCATCCAGCTGAACAGCAAAGCTTTCATCTCCTAAGTGCCCATGATGGGGATCACAATTCTGTGGATTTTGTGTGCAAAATAAATAAAAAGGACTTTTCCTTCAAATTAGTGCCCCAGAAGTTGTCAGCAATAGTAGTAAACAATAGAAATTATTTGTATTAATAGTTATGTTTATTCTAATGATGTTGGCATTTTCTGTGAAGATTAGTTGGTAATAATGTTGCAAATACTATTACAAGGGAAATATGCACTATAAACCTAAAATAATTTGACTGACCTATGTTCTGAAGTAAAATATTTACGGTAATGAGATTCTAATTATCCCTTGTTATGGCAGACCATTCTCCACACTCCTCTTTATGGATAGGAGATGTATTGTTTCAGCATTTTAACTCAATTTATTTTCTCACATTTGCATTTCCTTATGCATGGAAAATGAGAGATGATCATTACCTTCTTCACTTTGCATTCAATTTACATCAACAGCACATTACCTCATCCTAACTCATTTATCTACTACAGAAATTTGATAACAAAAGCTACTGTCAGTGATGAATAAAGATTGTTTCAAATGAAGCAAGAAGAAACAAGATGAATTATAGGTTTCAGGACCTTTTGTTTGCTCAAGAAAGGGAAGATAAAGGATTTTTTCCACCTAGGCAACACGGATCTCACAAGGCTTTAACTCACATTCAGAATCTTCTATTTACCTGCAGCTGATCAGTCTGTGTTGTATACAAAAGTAACTCCAAATACCCATGCAACCATAAATGTTTCTCCCGTTTGCTTCATGAAGGAACATTCTTAATTTTTTGGACTGAGTGCACAGAATTTATGGTTCATAAGCTCAAGCAAACACTTTAACAACTACCCAAGGGTTATTGTAACCTCATAGAAACTAATAGCTCTCCAGCCTGGAAGACACTTCTCTGGGTGGTGTTTGCCTGCTTGTGAACACTCACAGCACCATGAAACACACTGTGAGATACCCTTGCACTGGCAGTAGCAGAATATCCATCTTGCTTTGCTGGAGACTAGTGAAACCTGCCAGATCCCCTCTTCCAGCTCCCCTGCTTTAACAAGCCATCAGAGCCTTGAGGTTCTTGCTGCTTTTCCCAAGCCCAGTACTAGAGCTAAGCCAATACCAAAAGGCAATAGCATAACCAGCACATTACAAATGGAGTTCTGCTTTAAAACACCTCTGTCTAAGACTTTTTGGTAGCTGGGCAAGCCCCAAATGTGCACAGGTACAATGATGGATTCTGCCCTGTGCATGGTGAAGTGGGGGGAGAAGCAGAAACTTGGAAGCAGGTTTTGAGGAACAGGTCATTGATGGAAAGCCCACAAGCACTCCCTGGAGTGGGAGGACTGATTTTGTCTTACATTTCTTACAGCTCCCCGAAGGAGGGAGGTCAGGGGGACAGTTTTGGCTTTTCCAGAAGTTTATGTTTCTTTTTTTTTTTTTCCACAATAATCAGTGTTTTCCCAAAAGCAACTACTGACCTTGAAATAGGTCTTCATACTGAGGGAAAGTCAGAAGAAGGGAAGAGATGGGGTTTAAAAGTTGTAAGTAACCCTCCACTAAATATGAATGGTTTCATGCAAACCCCTACCCTTTCTTTTCTGTATGAAAACCTACTATTTTTCCTATTTCCCTCATCTTCCCTTTCGCTGAGTGTACTCTTTGGCCAGTGTGGATCAGGAGCAGCCTGTGGACCTGCCTTGGGCAGAGGCTTCTCTACAGCCAGGAGCCTGCCTGCTCTCCCTGCTCCAGAGTGTCACTTCTCAGCACATCCCTACACCAGCCAGTGTCCAAGCCACCGAGTAGCAGGTTCCTTCCTGCAGCCTCAGGTACAGGACCTAGGAAACTCCATATGTGTCCAGGGTTTGCCCCGGCAGACCTGGATAATGGACCAATCACCTCACTTCATCCAGGTTTTTAATTAGGTAAAACATCCTGGCTGACACAGCCTTGCTCCAAGGATGCCTGCTCTCTGAGAGGGAACATAATCTGTAGGGTCATTCTTCAAGGGAATTGCACCTGCTCTTTTTGATGAAACAGGGACTGTGGTGAAGTCTTTGAAAATGCTACTGTTGACTTTCATATGGTCAACATCCCCTGGGTAGGAATGGGAAATTCAGTGCTTTAAAGAAGTTCTCTGAAGCTCAATTAATTTATTCTTGAGCTATACTCAACCCCCAAACATGGCAGTAATATCCCACACAGCAGAAGATGAGCCCAAGGACTGCAAAAACCTGGCTTGTTTCTTGCACGTGGACGTGCCCCCTCCAATAGCACCCAAGCTGTCATTTCAAGCTTCAGCAATGGCACATCTGGGGACCTTAAATTAAAGGGTTACCCAGAGTCAATAAACAGGCATTTGCACTTTGGAACTATTGACTGAGCTCCACCACACGAACAAGTTGTCAGCGAGAGGTCTGGGCGGTGGGAAGAAGATGGCAAATATCCCCCTCGTACTCTTCATTTGTCTTCTGGCAGCTTGTCTTGGTGATGAAAGTACAGGTGAGTCCATTTAAAACCTAGAAAATCCTTCACTTTTGGGTACTGGGTGTTACAGACACTGGCAAAGAGACAATTTGTCACTTGACTGTGGGACAGCTTGTGCAGTCTTATAAGAGAGAACAGCTCAGAGGGATTGCTGCATTTCATAGCTCCTCCTTAAAGCTCTGGTTCTTTTCTTGGGAATGAAATAATAGTTTTTATGCTGATTTTACACAGACTGTGTCACAGGGATTAATTTTAAGAATGGAATTTTTCTTAGCTTTTTTTTTACAGCTTTTAAGCTTTCGGAGCTTGATTCAGCCATTTTAGAATGCACACACATACACACTGAAGCTAAAAAGGGGGGAGAGTTGCTCATGGAGTAACATCCACACATCTTTGTGCGCCATCACTTTGTCCTGGAGTACAAACAAGTGCTCACATCCATAAAACAGTCATTGGATTTGCCACTGCAAGGATTGTTTAAAGCTAAGCCCAGCGTGAATTTAACAAAGACTGTAAGATGCAGCCAAAACTGTAGACAAGATAGAGCAGTTGATGGATGTGGGCAATCACACATAGTAATGCAGGCTGTTGCTTGATTTATCTGTAGCAGCAACAGTTCCAGCAGAGTCTGGTTCACATCCAGCGTGAGTTCTTGTTTGCTGCAAGGCTGGTCTTTCTTCTTTCATTAAAGCATTGCTAGTAGCAGGTTAAAAAAAGGCTCTTTCCAAAATCTTTGCTAAGCAGTGAAAAGTGAGCAGAACCTCATATTGGTACCACCACCCACTCAGGTGTACCCACTATAAAATACAGTACTCAGCTGGCAGGACAGGTGTGCCCCCCCCAACACTTGTCCCAGAGACCCATCTCACCCTATCAGATACTGGTTCAAAAGTTGGTAAATCATGTGTGAGTGTACTCCTAGTGTGAGGATGGTTTCCAGCCAGGTGAGTGCTACTCCTGTCACCCCATGGCGCCTGCAACCTTCAGTCCAAATCAAGTTTTGATTGTAAAGCAGCATGTGGGATGAGTAAGCAATGGAGAAAACCTAGAGGGATATGAGGGAAGGTAAAACTGCATTCATTAAAATGAGTTCCCTCCATTAAATGAGTTAATTACAGCAGGTGCTTGACATAGCCCACTGGGAAGAGAAGAAGGAGCATGTCTGACACAGCTGCCTCACTCCATGCAGGGTAACGTGCAGCTGTGCCCACACCGTGTTCCCTGGGCACTGAGCACGTGGGGAACCCAACAGGGTGACAAAACCAAAGAAGGCTGCTCCATCATTCCCACCTGAGCCTTTCCAGCCCAGCTTGGGGTCAAGCTGGAGGCTGAAGCCCATGCCAAGAGGAGAAGGGGGCAGGTCTCCCCCAGCCAGGATGTGCAGCCACACAGCTGGGAAGGACAACCTAGGTGTACATTCATGTCCCACACGTAAACCACAACCCTGAAGCTGGGAAGGGACCAGCAGTGTTTAAAACAAGCCTGGCTTCATCAGAGGTCAGTGCTTTTAATTTTAACCAAAACCACACTGGCATGAGGAAGGCAGAGGTGCAACCTTGCTGTACAATGATTAAAAGCTGTTGGTTCAGTCTCTTGCAGAAAGATCTGACAGCGAAGGGGCTTGTTACACTGTCAGTGGAATGGTGTCAATCAGACCAACCTGCCTGGGGCTCATGAGAGCTCAACAAAGCTGATGACCTGAAGGCTTTGTGAGGTTGGGGTCTGCCCTGCATAGGGTGCAGGAGTTAGCAATGAGATGGGACAAGTGGCTGGTACTCACTCCTCACTCTCCTGTATGCCCACCTGGCTGAGCTTATGCTCTCTTTAGCCCTCAGAGGGGTCAGTCCAACAGGTGCCCAACCCCCTACCAGCACAGAGCCCTCAGATGAGGGCCCGTGTCCCAGGTGGCCACCAGCAGCTCCAAGAGCTGCTCTACTGTGCCATCTGGTGACAAAAAGGGACACGCTGCGAGTGCTAAGGGAGGGTGGAGAGAGAGGAGAACCTGGGGAAGCAAAGTGGGGAGCTCCTTCGGGTGAACAATGTGTTTTAAAGCAGTGGGATGGGGTAATAAGAGTCCTCAGCAGAGATGGGGTTCTCTGAGAAGGGAGTCAGAAGCAAACTCTGGCAGGAGGCTGCCACAGGATGGCAGCTGCTGTTGTCTCTGCTGATGGGACATGGCCCAGGAGCTTGGCCAGCCCACTGAAGGATGCACGCACCCTTGTTGACATGACAAAGCCCAGGGGGTGAGGAAGGCTCATGCCACCCTTTCTGTCAGCAGGAAATGGTGGGACCCAGGCGCATGGGCAAGGAGGAGGAGCAGGGAGAGAAGTAAATGGCCCGTCCCTTCCAAGGGCTCCAGCTGCTTGCAGAGGCAAATGGCCTTTCACAGCCAAAACAGGCAGAGGCAGCTAAAGCAGGACAATTTCTGTGTCCAAACAAGACCTCACCAAGTAGCAGCATGAAAAAGCCTCCTATTTTCCCCTCTCAAACAGCTTATTCCAGTCTGTGCATCTGTAATAGGAGCTACACCCTCTGCTTTGGGGTATTTTAAGCATCAAACTTCAGGGCTCCCAATCACTGTCTTGCTATCAGTCATTTCTGTCTATTGACTATTTTGACACTTGATTCTCCATATTTGATGCTTTGGATTGCACTTAAGTTGGGCACCAAACAAACATCAGGTAGATGATAACACTCAGGAAATGTCCTTGGCCATGGGGCAAGAGGAAGGTGGATGCCTGAAAAGGGCTTGCTTTCTGGTAGAACAAAACCCTGACAGTCCATGCCAGCTGTACCACACGTGCTGCTCTCCAGCACCTATTTCTGTTCAAATCACAGTCTTCATCGAGAACAAAGAGGCAAGCTCGGTTCTGCAGAGGCAAAAACGAGCCAACTCAAACAGACTAGAAGAGTTTATTCCTGGGAACCTCGAGAGAGAATGTATTGAAGAAAAATGCAGCTTTGAAGAAGCCCGAGAAGTATTTGAAAACCAAGAGAAAACGGTGAGTGTCACTGCTGCAAAATGGTAACACCTTGTTCCCCCCTGCCCACACCTCTACAAGCCCTTCAGGTGAGTCCCAGAGGGGGCAGAGGAATGAACAGCAAGGGGAAAACCTGCAGGGCCAAGAGCAGCATCTGGCATGGCTGATTCTCATTCATGATCCATCTCTTGGGCTGGGGAACTGCTTTAAAGGCTTTGTGGGTCACCATTGGGATTATGGAGGGTGGTTTCCCTGCAAGTCTTTTCCTTCAGTTTTGGAGTCATCCCTGTACTACTTCAGCCAGACAGTGCCCAGAAATTAGAAAACAAAGGAAACTTCTTTTTTTTTTTCTTCCTTTTGCAGATGGAGTTTTGGAAAACATATGTTGGTAAGAGCTGCTTTCTTCCTGTTCAAATGATTAATACTCATCTCTCAGTGCATAAATAGAAGATATTATTGTAACATATGTATTCCAGCAACTGATATGTCTCAGAGCCATGCACCCTAAATTCTGCAGCCACCAACAGCCTGGGTCTGTCCTGTTGGTATAGAAATGGCAAGCCACAAAACAAAAAAAAAAAAGTCTTAGCATTTACTTTGTTCAGATAGGCTTTTTGGAACAGATTTCCAAAACCTCACGGAACAAAACCAGTTCACACAGACCACGGGATCCGTTGAGCCCAGGTCACGCTCTGGGCTTCTGCTTTCAGCTGTTATAGAGTAAAACACCACAGCAATAATTAACACCCCTTCAGCAAACAGCAAATGCTCTGTTCTCAAGCAGAGATCTCCAGATAAGGCCCAGTCTCATGAAAGCACAGTGTGAATCCCTAGAAATGCCATATTAAAGTGGAGCCTCGACATGATCATAGCGAACAGCTGTTTGCAATTCACACCATTGCTCCCAAACCCTTTCTTCACTGTTTTCTTTTTCCTTTTCAGTCTCCACCTCCAAGGACTCCTCAGTCCCTTAACAAAAAGATTTCAATGCCCACTACAACATCTGAAACTAATTTTAAGGACATTTCAATAAATGAACTGCTTCCTAGATTGGCGAAGTGCCCAGAACATCTCACTAAAAAGCCTTAAATAATTCAGATTATTCAGTCCAGACTATAAAATAAAAAAGTTACATTTGCATTGTAGGACTGTCCTCTGAAAAAACAGCTGGTGAAATTCAACACTAAGTTTGTTTCCCTGCCACAAATTAGCTCATAAAAAGTAAGGAATGCCATATATTTCTCTATCATCTAAAGTGCCTGATTTACTGTTCAGTTTACAAGCTGCTATTCCCAACATGTGTAGCCCACAGGAGCACAACACCTAAGCCCCAGTTGCCCTCACCAGGGAGCAACAACTGCAACTCTCACGTTATGTGCAACCCCCAACACCATAACTTAGACAAGACAAAACCATTTTGTTCCTGTTTGCAGTTTTACATTCCAACCCATTCCTGAAAGCACCATGAACTGCCACACTTACTGGCAGGACACAAAACTCAGCAAGGCCTTCCCCTTCCTCTGTGTCTTGGTATAAGCATTTCAAAGGGCATTCCCTGCCATTTAATATCACTGATTTACTCTTTCACAGTGTTAGATCACCAGTTTTGCAATAGTGAGTATTTTTGTTAAAGTTTCAGCTTATCAGCTGTAGGCAACTGTGAAAATAAAAGCTCTGACATGGAAGGGAAAATCTCGACCAATTAATAGTAGTACAAGACTGAGAAAGAAAGAGCAATGACAAAGGTTCTCAATCTTAGTACATAGCGAGGTCTCCAAACCCAAATGGACGGATCTAAACTTTCACAGAACAGACAGTACTTTTAAAATAACCCAGATTAAGATACTCTAACCACTCTTGAGGAAGAAAGCCTTCTAAATTTGTCTGTCTAACCTGGCCAAGACATGAAGTCCTGTTGAGATGTTGCATGAGGGGGACTGAAGAGGTGTTCTACGGGAAGGAGCAGAACTGACCCACATAGGACAGGGTACACAGTCAGGACTCTGGGTAAAGAGCCGATGATGTTACCCCAGCGCTGACATTGTCAGCACACTTGGGTGCCAGGATCTGACTTATTTTTCATTACAAAGAAGGAAGCAATGCAATGTCTTGCTCATCTTTAGTAGGAGGCTTGCACAGAGCAAGGCTCCAGCACATGACTGGCATGAGCCATGGTGGACACTCATATCTGTTAACTCTCCTGTCTTCTCTCCAAGATGGAGATCAGTGCGACCCCAACCCATGCAAAAATGGAGCCGTGTGCAAGGATGGAATAAATTCCTATGTGTGCTGGTGCCCAGCTGGGTATGAAGGCAGAAACTGTGAGATAGGTATGTACTGGGGGCTCATCCAGTGATTGTTCTGCTCTCCTTGAAATCCCATGGGATCAAAGCGGGCGCAGAGTTTCATCCTACTGGGGAGTGTTTCAGACACATTTTGCTTTGGGCACTGCAGAAAAGCATAAATTGAGCCTGTTGGCAATGGGATTGCAGGGGGACATGCTTGGGGATACAGGAGCAGATATTTCTGTCCTCTCCAGCCCTTGGTCACGTCCCAGGTCCACCTCTTCTGAGCACCTGCTCTTATGCAGGATTCAATGGAGACTCAGGCTCAAGGTCTTTTGTTCAGCTGTGGCTGCCAGTGCAAATGTTGACAGACAGACCTTCCTTTATCTTCCCAGCACAAGCCTTTCTGGGGCTATCAGTGTTCAGGGACAGCATTCTCACCCACTGAAAGCAAGAGTTTTCCACTGACCCTAATGGGGTCCCCATTCTCCTACTCCCCCTCTCCATTTCTCATGCCAGGATGGACAGCAGGTGCTGAGCAGGACAGGATTATCTCAACCTCCTCTCCACAGCACTCCACTGAATTCATAATTATAATTATCAGCAGCAACCTTGATTCTGAAGGCAAACAAAAGGCAAATATTTTCCTGATGGGTTGAGGAGTTTATGAAAACCAAACAGCTGATAATTTAAACAAGAGGGATATTCAGCTCTTATATTTATAATATAATCAGGGGCTGTGCAACTTGCATAATGTGCTAGACTCACTGCACTAATAAAAGATTCTCTTTCTAGTTGTGATTCTGCTCTGGCAAGAGAGGAGTGTACGTTAAAAAGAGCATTTCAAAGCTGCATCAAATTTAAATAGTCTCATTGCAGATTTCTTGTGGAAGAGAGACAGGAGCAAAAATAGAGCTAGAAGTGAGGCGTGAAGAGGAGCTCTGTAAAAATAGTAAATGATGGCATTAAAATGGCTACAGGAAGGGAGGTGTCCTTGAGGAAGTAGGAGTGGAGTTAATCTGCTGTGAAGTTATTTGAAAACTCACTGAGAATTGCAAGGGCCTCTGCGGATTAGTGGTTTCGCACCTCCAAGAGATGGTGTTCCCTCCACAGAGGAGTGAGAGGTGGGGTGGGAAAAGGCAGGTGCAAGTCATGGGAATCTTGCTCTGCCTCAGGCTGGGACATGTTTCATCAAACATCCAGCTGAAATAGGTCTTCCATGTCAGGCTGCCACGATTTATTGGTATGTCAGGAAGAACATAAGGCTTTGTTGGAGATTTCAACTCAGAGCCCAGTGATAATCCCAGGACAAAGCCCTGCTTGGGTTCAGGGTTTGTTCCCATCTGACACATGGTGTTCTCTACAAGCATCCACACTGGGACTGGATTGCTGTAAGCACAGGGGGAGGAAAGCAGAACAACAGCAGGGAAATCACGTGGCTTGTAACCAAATATTTGCAGGAGTCCTTCAGGGTCAGGCTGCCAAATTTCAGAGAGCACGCAGTTGTTGGAGGCAGGAGACTGTGCCAGGACTCTGGGGGCCTTGTATAGGCTCCTCAACCTGCCTTCTTGAAGAGTTGCCTGATGCTCCTTCATTATGAGCAGGGATGTGATTTGGAAGGATGATCTCCTTACAGACAAACTTCTGACCAGTTGTATTTGGAAAAAACTCTCAGAGTTTCATTTTGATTTCTTTCAGACTTCACTTGTGCTATTAAAAATGGAGGCTGCAAGCACTTTTGCAGTCATGACCCACCACAGAAGGTTGTGTGTTCCTGCGCTGCTGGCTACAGACTTCATGAAGATGGAAAGTCCTGTGAACCTACAGGTTAACTCTTAAACTATTTTTAAGAGATTTGGGTTAAAGTTTTCAAGGTCTTGCCCTGGATTTAGATACATGAATCTCATAGAAATGCAATATCCTGTTGGAAACCAGACTTGTTTTCCTGCTTAGCAAATGTAAACAGCCTGACCTGACCCTGCACTTTCCCAAAGGCAGATGTGGGGTCAGGCTCAGAGGATTCAATTTAAACATCTTTTTTGTAGCCTATGTGGGTGGAGAAGGAGAGTAGTTGTCCAGGAATTTGTTCATAATGCAAATGTTTGTCTTAGGTGGCTGCTCACACAGACTACTCTCCCACCTGCAGCCACATTATATTTCTAGATATGGATCAGTAGTTTTCTGGAGGCAGAAAAGTGATGTTCAGCTATACCAGCATCCATTCAGCCAGAGCTCACTCCCATGTTCTTCCAATAGGAGCTACTGTTTGGTTACTTCTACATTGAGAATGCCTTGGACTTTTTCAGAACAAAATATGATCTTTCTAACTGTAAATCCTTCTGATAGTCCATTTCATGGCTGGTCATCACCCAGTTAAAATTATCTGAGTTGGGTGGATACAAGTAAAGCTTTGTTGTGGTCTGTCTTCCCAACAGTGTGTATTTGCACCCAGAGACCCTCAATAACAACTAGTCAAACAAGGTGATTTAGCTGTAGTATCAAGTGGGGTGGAAGGGAAATGCATTGCTTGAGGCTGAAGCTTCATAAGAGGCTAAAGAATAGCTGGTTCTTGCTATATTCCCCAGCTTTACCTTGCTCCTGAGCTGTTACAAAACTAACTACGCATACATGTGCAGACCCAACCCACTACAACACAGCAAGTTAATTGGGCATGAACATCTCAGAAACACATCTGGCAGAGGAGAGAGGAGACTTTGCAGACAAATATTTTGTCATCTAAAGTCAATTTAACATTTGATGCTATCATATTTCTAACACCTGAGTGTAACAGGTTTGCACATCCGAGCTTGCATGCAGGTACCTACACGGGTGAGATAGTTTGCTAAGATCTGACAGCTATAGCCAGGAACTCTTTGAGCTCTTGGAAGTGCTGGCTTTCAGGAATCAGTGTAGGAAGTATCTTAGGCTGGGAGTCCTATTAACAGAGATAATTAAGATCTCAGGCCTGTGTTGCCCAACATGCTGTATCACTTTCACTGGACCAGAAAGGTTTACTGTTAGCAATAAGATCATCTTTCAGGTTGGGTAACTGCCCTTCCTGCAAAAGCTTAGCTTTTGTTGGCTCTGAAACCTTCATTTCCTGGCCTAACCTCAGGGGTAGCACTTGCCATCACTCAACACTTATTTAAGTCCTGTTCCTAAAGCAGGCTGTTTAACAATAAAAGATGAAATCTCCATAGGCCACACTCACATCTGATTTTACACTAATGTTTGTTTGCTCAGTGCTGTCAAAAGCTATTCAGATGAAAGACAATGCCTGATGCTATTTACTATTTTGACTGCTACTATCAGCAGGAATTCAGCACACACTGCATAGGAGAGAAAGGGAAAGAACTCGTTTGAAACAAGCCTGCAGATGAGCTCTTCATTAACAGAGAAAGTCTACAACCCTAGAAAGAGTTTTATTAATGTTTTCCTCACCTTGGTGCCAAGCAGGATTATCTGTACAATTGGCAGATCTTATTTCCTGTCCTCTCCCAGCTGGACATTTATTGTTCTGGAGTCACTTGCCATAGAAATGCCAGCCAAGTGCCCAGCTGCCCGACATGAGCCTCCCAGGTATGCACCAGAGCATCCCACCAAAAGAAGGCACAGCTGCCCCAGCCTGTCAGGCGTGCATTCTCAACAAACAAGTTTTTTTCATTTTTAAAACTGTTCAGATGTCATTTCTAAAGCCCAGAAACAATTTATGCTTTTGCTACTTTTACGTATTACCCGCACTGCGGCTCAAAGGCACAGGCATGTTTGCACAGGGTCAGCCCACTGACATGTGTCTCCCATATCAGTCCAAAACAGGGTGCTGAGATGAGGCAGCGTTTGCCTTCTCCCCTGCTCCTTCAGTTGCTGTAACTCTCAGGGTGACACAGCCAGTCATAACTGTGACTGTTTCGCTTGCAGTGCCGTATCCCTGCGGGAAGATCACGGCTCCCGAAGCAAAGAGCAAGCTCACCCGATCCATGAACACCTTTGAGAATTGGAACATAACCGGCGATGACCATGAGGATGCTCAAGACGAGGTGCTCGACAACATCACGGAAACCAGCACTGCTGCCACCACGAAAATCACACCGATAATTAAGGAGGGCACCCGGGTTGTCGGCGGGACAGACAGCATGAAAGGAGAGGTGCCTTGGCAGGTACCAGCTATTTCTGCAACCCTCCTGTAACCCTAGCAGTCGCTCTGCTAACTTATTTCTTTCTGAAGGCAGGATCATCTTACTTTTAAATACCCAAAGCCCATCTCTGAGGTTAGAATAGCACTAGGTCTCAAGTTTAACAGGAACACAGTTTCTTTCTGTACACGGTTTTATGTCACAGCAAAAAAAGTTGCCTGGATGGGGGTCTACCCTGGCAAAAAAGCCACAAGAGCTTTACCTGGTGGGGCACAAAGGATTTGGTTTTGAGCTACAGCAACAAATTACCCAGTAGTCCATGAATTTACCAAAATTAGGCTGAAGACTGAAGAAGGGGAGCTTTGCAAGGAACAACACAGCTCAGTTTTTAGCTCCATCAGTTTCAGCAGATCATAGAATCAGAGAATGGTTTGGGTTGGAAGGATCTTAAAGATCATCTAGTTCCAACCCCCTGCCATGGGCAGGGACACCTTTTGCTAGTTCAGGTTTACACAAACGCATGGGTGTGATATCCTCCTGCTTCCACAGGTTCTCCTGCTGGACAGTAATGGTGAGGGCTTCTGTGGCGCATCCATCATCAACGAGAAATGGGTGGTGACAGCAGCACACTGCCTGGAGAAAGGCCTTGACATCTCTGCTGTGGCAGGTGAGCACCTCAGGTAGCATTGGGACAGAGCAGGGGAGGGACATGAGACAGGACTTGCACAGGCCAAGCCAAGGCATTGCACAGAACACTGATCCACACCATCCTGGTGGGCAGCAGCGTGGCACAAGTTGCTATAGGGCACAAGGGCCCCAGTTGCAGGTTGCAGCATTTCATCAGCCTGGTCCCTGCAAGTACCACCACCTCTGGTGGGAGCAGTGAGCTGGGTCTGGCCTTGGTCCCAAAGCCAGGGAGCTGCTGGACCATATTGTAGACACAGTTCAACCTGACCGCAGGCAAGCTCACCTGAGCCAGACATCCAGGATGCTTTAAAGCCCTATGGACTTCAGTTAAAATTCTGCCTCGTGAGCTGATGTGGTGGATGTTTATCTCTACTGGCCACACAGCCCTCACTGGAGAGTTCTGATCTTGGAGATCACACTACGTTTTCACACAACTCTCAGAGAACTCTCAGGATTTGTGTGGCTGCTTCAAGAGGAGCATCAGTCACCTGACTACCTCCTTGCAAGGAAAAGATGACTACTTTTGCTCCTAACTTTTTGAAAGTAAATAGAATTTATGTATTGAGGTAGAGAAACCAGGCTGGCATGTGGGAAAGTGTGCTTGTACAGTAGGATCTCTGGGGAGTTAGACACAGGCCCTGTAGCCAGGCTGCACAACAGGTTATGCTGCTACTTAAAAAGACAAATGTCTATCTGCTTGAAAAACGGTGTTTCTCCCTGACTGGTGGCACCCAACTGTGCCAGAACTCCTGCTAGAAAGCCTGCTGATAACTCAGCGTGGAGCCTTGGTGAGCATCAAGGTGCCACATTTCATAGCTGTGGCAGAATCAGCTTCCCCAAACTATTTGTTTCTTCCCTGTATAAATATCTACATAGGTTACACCAATAGGTGCAGCAGGGGAACAGTGACATGGTTAGTAATTGCTACCAGCAGTACTGAAAGGAGGCATGGAAGATCCATGCTTTCTGTTGAAGCACTATGAAATGTAGTAGTGACAAAAATAACATTTTATCTCAGTCTTGACACACTGAGTTTATACCTCCACAAATGAGCTCATCAAAAGGGCTCCAGCTGCACCTTCATCTTCCATGCTAGCAAGGTGAAGCTCCTGAGTGTGCCTGGCTGGACTCTGGAGGCTTACTGCCATGGGGCTGGGCACTACTGCCAGGTCCTGGCAGGATGAGGCTCACAGCTTGCACACAGCATTTTTTGCTATCTATTTCCAGGCAGTTTTGCTGGAAAGCTGAGCACAAAGTCCAGCCTTGCACCTCTTAATGTGGAAAAGCATAAAATGCCCAACGCAAAAACAGTTTCCCCCTAAAAAGCACATTTCCACCTCGACAGAAGTTTTGTGTTTGCTGCACATGCATGCAAACTGCCTCTCCTTTCAGGCTCTCTCCTGAACATCACACACTCCCTCCATTTAGGATATGTTATCAGCCAAGTCCCCTTGCTCTCCCTTCACACCACTCTGCGGCACTGCTGGGTTTCCAGGGCAGAATTTTGGCCAGACAAGTCAAGAAAGCAAAATATGGTTATGCAGGGCTCCAGGGACTATTGAATTTGTGCCTGCACCACGTACACAGCACAGGCAACATCAGAGTTCTTCACATCCATTTGTGCTTTGTATATAACATCTTAAGAGGCCCAAAAATCTATAGCAGGAGGTGGGAGAGGCATTTCCCTCCCCTGTACTTCTTTGCCTCTCCACTTCAATCCCTGAAACACATTTTTAGGTCCCCAGCAGTAGCAAGCAGCTGTAACGTAAGAAAAACCATCTGAAAGTCTCCCCCACATCTGTCTTGCATTTACACTGTACAAACACAGCCTGCAAAGGAGCTGACATTCACACTCTGCCGCAAAAAAGACCCCTCCCAGAGCACATCGGCACATCGGCAGCACCAGCCACCCCTCCCACCTTCGCCAGCATTAGCGTGACCGCAGAAATCCACCTCACCTCTCTCGCAGGCTCCGTGCTGCTCCTCGCAGGCAGCCGCAGCAGGCACAGGACACGGACAGGGCCAGCGGTGCCGCAGATATTGTTTAGAGGAGACGGTATATTCCGGAGATCACAGCAGAGCGTGTAGAAGCCCCGCAGCAGGGGATAAACGCACCCTGCGCCTCTGGGGCTGCGAGAAAGCAATCGGGAAAAGTCATCCTGCTCTCCAGCTTTCAGCACAGGCAGCACGCGGGCGGGAGAAGGGATACAGCTACAGGCAGACCCAGATCTGCCCATTCGCCGACCTGAGACCACAGAACATTTTCCTTTCCCTCTACCTGTTACACAAACCGGGAGGGGAGGTAACAGGCTGCCGCAACTCAATCACAGGAACCTGAAGCTGCCGGCAATGATTGCGAGCAGCTGAGTCTCGGGCGGGCGGTGGAAACTCGGGCACCTGTGAGCACCAGGATGTGGCATTTTGTAGCCTCCTGCACCCCGTTCTGCCCCGTGGCTGTGTGGTTTTAGAAAAGGGAAGGTCAGGTTTCTTTTCCTAATAAATTATCTATTTTAAACCAAGATTTTTCATCAAAGGGCTTTGTTCCCTTTGATACAAGAACAACATCCCCTCTTTGAGGGTGCTAAATCCCCAAAACAGCCACATTGCTACTAACTCTGGCAAAACCTCTGGATCTTTGGCACATGATTGGACGATGTGTGCCTGGTGTCACACCAGTGGGTTCAGGTTCTGTCAGCTGCAGGGACAGAGAAGGCACTGCCATGAGGAAACCTCCAGCACCCTTTGACAAGGAGCAAGTAGCCTGGCCAGTACCAGTCTCCCAGGAATCCGAGGGCTCAGCTCTTTGCAGCCACTTGGCTGGGCTGGAATTGCATTGGCATGGCCTCTCCAGGGCATGATCACTGGTCCAGCCACGGAGGGATCAAGCCCAAGTCACACTTGTCTCTGCAGGTGAACACAACACTCGGGAGGATGACCACACAGAGCAGCGGCGGAAAGTGGTGAAAGCCCTTCCCCACCCCACGTACGACGCCTCGATCAACGAGTACCACAACGACATTGCCCTCCTGGAGCTGGACGAGCCCCTCGTTTTCAACAGCTACATCACCCCCATCTGCCTCGGCAGCCGGGAGTTCACCAATGCCCTGCTGAAGCAGGGCACGGGGACGGTGAGCGGCTGGGGCCGCCTGCACTACCGTGGCCGACCGGCCACCACCCTCCAGGTCGTCAAGGTGCCCTTTGTTGACCGGCCGACCTGCCTCAAGAGCACCTCCACCACCATCCTGCAGAACATGTTCTGTGCAGGTTACCCATCTGGGGGCAAGGACACCTGCGAGGGGGACAGCGGAGGGCCCTACACCACTGAGATCGAGGGCACCTGGTTTCTCACAGGGATCACCAGTTGGGGTGAGGAATGTGCCAAGCCGGGCAAATATGGCATCTACACCAGGGTCTCCAAGTATGTGAAGTGGATAAAGCAAAACACGAAGCTCACCTAACCCGAAGGGGTGTTATGCTGTGCTGGGGAGGCTACACTGTGCTGGGGATGGACTGGTTAGTTGAAGAGAGACCCAAAGCAATCTCCATGTTTTTGAGAAATCACTGCAGTTTAATAAACATTTCTAAATTAAATAACCTCTGCTCTTGGAAGGCAAAAGTTAAGAGAACACAATGAAAACATGGTAATAAAGAAATAAAAAGCCCTTTTAATGGTCCATGACTGTATTCCTGAATGCACTGGCACTGCTGAGGTGGTGTAAGTCCCCAAATCCCAATGCAGAGCCTGGTGTGGATGAGCTGGGGACTGGCTCACACATGCCCCGGGCCACTATGCCACCAACATTGCCCACAGCTGCCACACAGCACTGTGGGCAAGGGAAGCCCAGCAGGCACTGGTGCCTCAGACACCAGCACCCACCATCAACCCAGTAGTAGGAGTCCATGAGGGAGGTGAACGTGCACAGCAGTGCACCCACATTGCTCTTGGCCAGATGTTTTCACATGAGCCAGGCTGAGATGGATCACAGGCAGCAGAAATGCTCCTCCTGCTCTAGGACAGCATAAAATTGACTGCAAAAATTACCTAAAATATGTATAAAACTCATCTAAAGGTAGTGGTGGGCTTTATGCTAATGTTTTCTGCTGAGCCAGGTTAGGATTATAAAAAGAACTGCTTAGTGTCCTGGTGTTTATATTAATCATGTTAAATTAGAGACTGCAGCAACAGGCACTGCTGGTAGGGACGGAGACTGTGTGTTGCCCTCCTCAAACAAGCTTGTGGGATGCCCCCTGAGCATGGACAGCTTGGGACACCCCAGAGGCAGACAGTTCCCTGGGAGACACCTGCCCCATGCCCAGGGTGGGCACTGGCACTTAGGCACAGGCAAAGGGAGGTGGCATTCCGGGGAAAGGTGATACTGGGCAGAGGTCCTTTGTCAGGGTGATTCAAGTGGGTTTAATTCAGTTCCCAGCTTCAAGGGAAGGGAATAATCCCAGAGGAAGGGAGGTTTACCTCTGATCAGTGCTGGTTCACCTTGTATCTCTTTCCACAGAAAAATCCAGAGGTGCATGGGGAAACAGCATGGCCTTTGGGAACTGCACTAGGATGCCTGGCATGGGCAGCTTGTGCACAGGCTTTACCACGCTGCAGGCACCATGCATGGGACACCAGCACATCCCTAGAGGCAGAACTCACTGACAAGGGTCTCCTCCCTCCCTGCTGGAGAGATGTGTCCCCAAGACCACTTCTCTCCCACCTGGAAAAGGGCTGTTGCCCACATAGCCCCCGTGGACCCACCCATGAGCACAGCCTTGTGGTCCTCAGCCCAGAGGTCCTTCCTGGCAGCGCTGCCCAGTGCTGGAATGAAGGGAAGGCTGGGGATGGAGGTGCCCTGAGCCGTGCTGGGATGCAGAGGAGGCTGGGGATGGAGACTCCCTGAGCCAGGGGGGGATTTCAGTAGCTGCTCTTTCAGACGTCAGTATGAGCAGTTGGATTCCTCTCCCAGTTTCATTGTCACTACATCCAGTGAGAAGCTAATCGGATCATCTGCCACTGATTTACCTTGAAATCAAAATGCATATAAGAAGGTTTTAGTTGTTCCAAAGAAATTAAAACCAACGCTGTGAGAATTCTTTTTTCTCTAGAATTATAGCAGAGGCGTCTCTGAACAGAATTGCATATTCTCATATGGATTTATTTAACAAGTTTTTAATCTTTAAATATAGATTTAACACATTTTTTTACAGGTACATATACAATATAGTTCATTTAAACTTGCAGTCAGAGAAAATTCTCTACTGTAATTTATACATATACATGAAGAGCCTAGTTCAACAGCATACTCAGGGTAACATACCATGTCATGTGCAAAGTTTTAAATGTTAAAAACCTCAGACTGTACATTCAGATTCGCAGAACTTATCAACCTCATAAATTAATAAAAGCTTAGATTTAAAACTATGGAAGACAAAAAAGATTAAAACCATTTAATATGCAATGTGTGCTGTGTTTGAGACAAATATTTACAGTTATACCTCAAAATGTGTACTGTTACCACAAGAATTGTTACCACTATAAACAGCCCCAACAGTAACTTAAGACACTCCTATTTTTTTACCTAACAAGTGCATTGTGACCAACTTTAAAGTAGATGAAAAGAACCTTCAGTGGCTTAAAACCCCTCTGCTGTGATTGCCAGTGGCTGAAGGATACTGGCATCTTTCTAGGTCTTGTGGTGTTGCTCAGTTCAGACTCAGTTGGTCATGTTTTTGAGGGTTTACGGGGGTTACCCACAATACTGGCCACCTGAAGTGGAGGAAAGTCCACTATGTGATGGGGAATCCCCAGGCAACCACAGCCATCAAGTAGTTCCACAATTCCTCCATACAAAAATGGTCACAAAAACCCCAAAACAAACCCCAGTATGTTTTAACTTAACTTAGGACTGTGTTTAAGAATCGGTTCACAAACGAAAGTCATAAAGGTCCCCCTTTAGTCCACAGCATAAACATTTCATTTGGATGGGACAGAGCAAATTCACTACTGCATGCACACTATTAACCCTGCTCTCCACATAGTCAGGTGCTCTTTGCACATGTCTGTGTAAAAGTTCAAACCACCTGTACCTACCTATGTTCTACAAAAGCAAAACTAGATGAAGAAACACAAAATTAAATTATGAGTGTTCAACATTCTTTTCCTTTCTCAAAAATTCAATAGATACATTATTGTTAAAGATGCTGAAAAGTACAGTCTTATCACAAGAACATCCTTAGTGCAAACATGGACATTTAACTTGGATTTATGGCACGTGTTCCAAAAGTACATACATTAATGTAAACTTCAACACTTGCTAGATACAGGTTTCAGCCTTGAGACACTTTGGGACCCTAAGTGATTGGCGACAACCCTGAGTTGTCAGTTTGACCTGATCCAAACCTCACTGAAATCAAGGGGACTGACTGCAATGAGCTGGAGTCAGACCCTAAGTGCAAAAAGAGGATCTTTAGCATTATTGCATCTTCACGTGTGAGTCAGCCAGATAATGCTCTTACAGAACATTACATTCACATAGCTGAAGTAGATATTTAAGAAAAACCCACCCATAAAATCAATCAAGCAGGAGATACAGCTTCTTTGTTTGGTTTTGTTTTGTGTTTTTTTTTTCTTTTTGGTTTACCAAAACTCAACTCCTTTATTTGCAGCTTCAATAGTTGTCAGCTAGTAAGTAGGCAAAGCCTACTTTAACCTGTAGAGGAAGTTTCAAGCATCTAAACAAAGTGTCAGGAAACTGTAGTGTACTTCTCTGATGAAACATGATGGATGTCATGGAAAAGCAGCAGGTAAAATTAATAAAATACCATACTTTCCACAGGCGAAAAAAAAGAAAGAGCAGAGAATGGCTTCCTTTATGAGTATGAGAAGCTGCTTAGGACCCCAGTCCTGTTCAGTGCAGATGAAGCTGTGGAGGTCTGTGAATGTGATGAATAGTACAGGACAACTCCAACTATTGTGCTATTTCTCTGTAACACTTAGTTGAAAGCTTCCAAAGAGCATCGAAAATAGGATGCTACTAGTTCACCCTTAATTCAAGGGGAACTAAACTTTCTCGTGTTACACAGGGCAGCATCTATAAAGTAATGGAGAATGACGTTAATATTAAAGCATCTGATTCCAAGAAATACATTGTTCCCTGTAATCATGTAACATTTGTATAACATAAAAAAAATAAGCGAACTCCTGCAGTTCTCCGTAAAAGCTGAACTCCCACTGGCTTCAGTGAGAGCCTTGACTAAGGCAGGACCACAGGGTTTGACTCATTTCCATCATCTATCACTTCATTATCACAGCAAGGCCAGCTGATATCTTCTCTAGACTCCTTATTTTGTCAGGCTCAAAATGGTTTTCTATGGTGTTGCTAAATATCTGTTCAGTGAAGCTGGCTGGGATCTCAGGTCACAGGAGGAGACCCTGCTTTACGTTTCAAAGGCCAAAAAGAAATCAGCATTGCCTTTAATGGACCCTGCATAAATACAAAAGCCTGTGGCTGCAATCATTAAAGTGCATGAGTGACAGTGCAAACAGCTGCGCTGCATCTGCAAACTACAAGTGGCATTTTAACCAGGACTTAGACAAAACTTGCGTGTTTCAGCCAACATGCTTATGCCAGCCTGCGAGAGCTCGAGAGTTCAGCCAACATACAATAAATACCCTGATCTGGCAGATTTGAGCCACAAAAGGGTTGCCTCAAGCTCACCACAGTCAAGAGGATGATCCCCAGCACCCTGGCCAGCAGGAGCAGAGGACATGCAAGCTCGGTCCTTCAGGCACTACCAGCGGGGGAAACCTTTGCTCAGCTTTATGGCATGAAGAGCACACACAGGGGATCCCCTTAAGGCTTGGAAGAGATAATTTGGCAAGTAGGCTGTTAAAGCAAACTAGGAGAGGGTCTGGTAGAACAGGTGTCCTCCTTAAATCACAGAATTATAGAATCACAGACTGGTTTGGGTTGGAAGGGACCTTAATGATCATCTAGTTCCAATCCCCTGCCAAGAACAGGGATGCCACCCACAAATTCAGGCTGCTTGGTGCCCCACCCAACCTGGTCTTTAACACTTCCAGGGATGGGGCTAAACTTAGTGGGTGCCTGCCTTTGGCACAGAGCATCCTTCCATGCCTGCTCTGAGTGCTTTGGACTCAAGACAAATTCTGCCATAACACTTTTTTTCTGTTTAAAAGAACTTGAAAGTTGTAGCAATGTTTCTTTTATATTTATAATAAGTAGAGGCATCTATCACTGCTTCTACTTTTCATTCTAATCCCTTCCTTTACTCTGAAGTTCTTTCAGACTACTCTATTTCAGGCTCTCTTTAAAAGAAATCAGTCTCACACAATCTCCATGCAGCGAGTGGAAATTAGACACTTGCCCTTCTCTCTGCCCAGCTTTTAAAGTTCAGGTGATGTGAAAATCTGGGACCAAACAACATGTTTCCTTTAGCTTGCATCTGTTTACCACTGCTGAGAGAAAAGATTAGCAGGGACAGTGCTTAACCTTGATGAGAGGGGAGGCTGCACTGCTGCTGGACATGAGCACTGTGTCACTGAAGAGAAAACAAGTCACAATTACTTTGGGTTACAGCAAGGACCTCATTTCTGCTGACCCCACTCTCCCTTTGCCATGAAGCTGCAGCACAGCTGAGAGGTGAGATGTTTCTTCCTTCACTGACACAGACACTGCCAGTGCTATAAATTGTAATTTTGGCACATCATCCACCAAGGGACATGCAGAAATGTTTTGTCTCCTGCCCTACTGCAGAAGAGGAGTGGGGATTGTAGTGCTGCAGCCCTCATCTTCCCAGAAATGAAGAGATAATTCCACATCTTGTTAATTCATAGCAAAACCAAGTCAGTAGACCAGGCAATGCCTGACAGCTCTAGCAAGGCAGTTGGCACTAGCAACACATGGGTGAACCTCAGCAGTAGCTATTTTCTGAATATTGCTCTTTCTGAGCAGAGTTCTCTCCAAATTTTTCTCATTTTGATCATTTTGAGATCTGTGTATAATCCCCTTCAATACAAAACATTTCCTATGGCACAAAAAATCCACGGTGGATTTGCACAGAAGAGTGAATAAATCTATTCAGAAGAAAGCAGCAAGGACTAAACTCAGAACTTAACAGCTAGAGGCACACCACAAGGAAAACTTGTTTTCAAAATGATCCCTAAGCCAGCTGTCTTCCTCCCAAAAAGCCTCTGGCTTATCTCCAGGCCAAGATTTACAAGAGGATGGTGGATTTGCAAAGCTAGAGATGGCCAGGCAGTAGGGCATGGACCTTTGCTAAGTTAAAATGGGCAGCAAAAAGTTCCCTGTAACTTCATTATGATTTGTGTTGGCTCAACACAGGAATAATTAGCAGGAGGGAGAGGAACAGCTTGTAAGTGTATCAGACATCTTGTAGTGGGAGGTTTTTTTTAGAGCCACAGCACAAATTTAAGAAAAAAAATGTGAAGGTAAGAAAACAATGTAATCTATTCAGCTAAAGGCTTTGCACTGAAAAAACATCCTCAAACCCGGATTTGTATGAATTCTGTTATGAGCTTCTGTAATTGGACACATATTTTTATTTATTAGGGGGACTTGGGGAAATAACAGATGCAATGCTCCCCTGAAGGGCCAGGAACTGCCTCTACCCCAGCGCTGAAGTGACTCCAGAATGCTCTTAGCTCTTGGGGACCCCACAACATGTTAATCATGTTTACCCTGCTTACATGTAAAACAGCATTTCAGCACAAGCAGCTCATAATACAAGAGGGTTCCAGTGCTTCCTCCTGCCCCTACTTTGCTCTACAAGCTTGGCTGCCTAATTCTCCCTGTGCTATATTGGAGCAAGAGCTCCATCTTCTGAAGAAGCAGAAAAGAGCCCAATCCAGACTGCATTCCTGAGGAGTCAGTGGTACAGTGTCACCTGCAGTGTGAAGTGACCAGCCCATAGAGGAAAGAGAATTGCCAAATGCAAAGGTACTGTCTTAAAGTTAATTTTCAGAGTGCAAGTTGCTTATGGCTATAAGGACATGTCGCTGAAAAGCTCTAGGAATAGCTCTAGGAAATAGCAAGAAAACATCCTACATCATTCTGCAATCGAAAAGCTCTAGGAATAGCTCTAGGAAATAGCATGAAAACATCCTACATCATCCCACAATATTGCCTGGAGTGCACGTAAAATTAGAACCATGCCTTGAGACTGCAGGCACGATCAGCAACAGCAGAAGAGAACAGAATTACCTTCACAGGGAAAACAGAGCCTCAGTGCTGCAACTAAACCGTGGGACACGACTGCAAAGCACCTGGGCAGTGGTGTGGGACTCACAGAAGGAGCTTTCTGTGATTTCACCTTGTGAAATTCTCCTTAGTTTGTACTCAACAACTTTGTAGACCAGTCTGGAGCTGTGAGTCTCTGGCTTTCAGGGATACGACCACTGACAAAGCAAACCAAGGTTCAAAGTTTGCCAGCACCCTGGTTTTGAGTTGCATTCACAGCTGGAGAACCCTCCTGCACAGAATATGGTGGGATGGGATTGCTATACATGCAGGGAAGATCAAGGTAGACATAATTGCATCTTGAAAACAGGGTGCCAGCAAAATTTGAACACTGGTTAGCAAACTACCCTTTACATAAAGTCAGAAAACCTCCAACCTGTGAGATTTGACTGCCCTTTAACAAAGGGGATAAAAAATACCTTCCTGTATAGGAAGGATTTCACTGAAATATACTGGAAAGCCATCAAGAGCTGTCTGCAATTTTAAGCCTTTCAGAAGGCTTCCTTCATGTTCATCAAAATAATAGATTTTGACAAAAAGGAAGTATTTGAAGATAAAACTCCTTGTGAAATTTGCTTCCTATGGTCATAACTAGTGTATTCTTTTCTTTTTTTTTTTTTTTTTTTTTTAAATGGACTAAGTCTATGTGGGTTTCCTGAGCTGTTCCCACCTAAAACCCTGGTCTCCCATTTCCAGTGAACAGCATGGTGATGAGGCAACACATGGAGCGGTGATGCTGCATACATGGCAAGGGCGACAGGTTGCTCTTAAGGCATTTTCTTGTATCATCTGTTATGCTTCCCTACCTATTTCTATGTACATTTACAGCTAGAAAATGTGAAATACGGTTTTCGAGACTAGAAGCCTTCGGCCAAAAGCTGGTAACCTGTTTATTATAAAATTTATCTAAGGATGGGATTAACCAGCAGGCAGCAATGAGGGCAGGAGTGAGGCTGCAGGGATGAAGTATTGCCTTTAGAGTGCTGGGGGTCAGGCCACGATGTCTTTTGCAGCAGGAGGAGGTTTTGCCTAGGTGCCTCCTGTTCACACGGGGTTTGGGCTACAGCAGCGAGTAGGCAAAACAGTCACAGGAATCCCTGGTCAGACTCCATCTCTTCTCCTGGATCTTCTACACAGTGCTCTTGCAAAGAAATCTACGTTTTTAAATGCTTGGTTTTAATTTACTAGAGCCTAAAGTCTCAGAAATGTCTTAAGTGTTAAGAAACAAAAAAAGGAAGCTTAATTTACTACTTTTACAGGCTTTTTGGAGTAGCTGCTTGCTTTTCTATTTTTCCTGCAGAGGCATATGCAGCCAGATTTAGTACACCAAGTGTAATGCAAATGGCTTAAGAGACCTGATTTGAGATATGAAATATTTCTGCTAGGCGTGCTATATAATACCTGCAACTTTGGCATTCCGAAATCTGCAGTCACCGACTACTATCTGCAGACTGTGGACAGGAATCCAGCCTTCTTTTCTTCTGTTTAGGTTTTTCACCAACCTTTGAATGACAACAGCATTAGTAAAAGAAACCAACCAACTCAGGAGCAGTTTGATGTGGTCACACTCTACACAACAGGGAGTGCAACCAACAGTTCACTCAAACCAGGGAAGCATTTTAACAGGAGCTGGGCATGCACTTAAAGTATTCCTCCCACCTAAACTTAGGAACATAATTAAAAAGCCTACACTGGGAGCACATCTGCCTTGGGCAACTCTATAGTCAATGGAGAGGAACAGGACTCTCTCTCTCCTTATCCTGCCTGAGACCTCCAGAGATGCCAGTGAGGAAAACCGGGTACTGATAGAGCCAAAGGCAGTTACTTTCCTCACTCCTCTGCTATTCAGATTGGTAGGATGAATTTAGTCAGGGTACTATAAGCAAATTAAAGCCAAGACTTAGGCAGCTGGAAATACTCATAAATGACATCTCTGTCTCACTCATGCAGTAAAATTTGTACAAACAAAAAAAATTGGTGTGAGAAATCTCTGACTGGCACTGGTCGAAATCCCCAGGAGAGGTGAACATTCAGTAAACCTGAGATTATTTGCATCTTGCTTTTGCTATCAGCAAACTGAATTTTGCAAAATGCAGCAGGAGTAAATGATCACTGCAGATCCCTTCCAACTGAAATATTCTATTTTATCCTTTTCGAATTTCCCTCAAAGTGTGAGAGCTGTAGCTGTCAGACAGGAATCCTCCATGGGGCATTCACATCTGTGTATCTATGGGCTAGTGCCTGCACAAATCTGATCCAGGTTCCTGCTAAAATCCCCCTTCCCACACCCCAAACAAAGCATTAGCACACTGCTCTCTCTCCTTCTGAGCCCCCGGGCTGGCTAATGAGAGCCAGTCAGAATCAACCTGGAAAGGAGAGACAGCCAGGAATCTCAGCCAAATTGCTGCAAATCTTGGGAGAGGGAATGCTGCCCTCCCAGACAAGGAGACTAATGGTTCAACAGGCAGGAGGCCTGGGATAGTCATTCCCCAGGCAATGCTCCCAGACACAAGGAGAACCAGCTGTAAGGTGTAAGCTTGCGAGCCACAGTTCTAAATACAACAAAGATGGTCCGCAGTCGTCAACCAGTTTAACACTTGTACAGCAGTTTGAGGGAGGAAAATGTCTTGCAATTACTCAGTATTGCCATTAATAAGCCCAGAGGAACAAAGCCAGGAGCTGGGCTGGGGTGTGCAAAGGGCTCGCACTCAAAGCACCATCTGAAAAGTGGGAAGAGGCGCTGTGAAGATATTGGTAAAACCCACCTCACCCAGACACCCATGGCAAGGAAGTCCTGACATGTTTTCCCAGGATGGCATCTAGTCTTGGCAAGGGAATGAATTCTCCAGCTTTCTGGAATAGTCTAAAACTTAATCAGAGGCTGCAGTGGGTGTATCACCAGGCAAGTGACATTTCAAGGGAATGCCTTGCAGGCTCTTAGAGATAAGGCACAGTAGTCCTAAAATACCTACCACTGTCCCTCACCATCTTCATGCACGAGCTGAATTTCATCTCCGTTTTTCACCAGCAGGTCCTCTGATCCTCTCCTCTTGCAGTCTGCAAGGGCTTTGTATTTTCCTGGAGACTGTGGTAGAATGAAAACCTTATCTTATTTAGCTGCATTTCATATCACGCAGCTGTTATTTCTGACTGCCACGGGGAATGTGACAGAGCCATATCAGCTACATTAATTAAAATTATTTCAAGAAACTGTGGCTGAGACATCTCCTCATTCCCCAAATTGAGATATGGAAATTTTGAGAGATGTGGACAAGATACATCCATTATCCAGTGAAGACAAACAAAGCAAGATGACTGAAAATGGCAGCACCTCAAGCTTTGAGACTATTGCATATCTACTAACCAGCTGGTTCCCATCCTCCTCTTCGGTGTCCGAGCAGTTGGAGAGGTACTGATTACCTGACCACTCCTCCAGCCCCTCACAGATTTCCAGGGACTGAGACATTCCTGGCCAGCCTGCAAGACAACGTGCAGCTCAGTCTGGGGGAACCACAGCACCTGCAAAGCATGCCCTGAAGGGAGGGGAAGGGTCTGTACTTCGGTGGGGCTTGTTCTGGGGGGACACGAGCCCACTGTCCAACATCACCGGGCTGGTGCGCTCTGAGTCGTTCTCTTCTGAGCTTATGGAGGCTCTCTGCTGCTTTCTGAATGGTTGAAAAAATAAAGAAGCAAATCTTAGTTTTACTTTATGAATGAATGAATGCAAACTCTACTAGGTTTTGTAAAATGAAGTCAGAAATAATACTGATACCCCTTAATCTGTGTTTCTATAAAGGTTAAGGACTTCAGTGTCTGGTTTTAATTTTTTTGGGATGGGAAATAAAGTTGCTGCAACTTCTCTACCCCTGAATTTGAGCACTGGTTTTGATCTTTGTCTGCATTTGCCAAGGAGCTGCAGCTCAGGCTGTGCTGCCAGGCTCGAGGGTGACCCTCAACGACCCTGCCCCCAGACCACTGCCAACAAAGGGTGAGTAGCAGCACATCCCTCCTGTTCCCTCCCCAGAGGTCTCCAACAGAAATAGGGAGAAAATGGGTACCCCAGGGAGCCCCCAGTCCAGCTCCTGGCACTCACCCATCACTCAGCTGGGAGGAGAGCGGGATCTGGTCTGTGCCTGAGCCAGGCTGCTGCTTCTCTACTGCAGGGAGGTCAAACACCATCTTAAAATCCATTTTTTATTAGTAACTGTCACACTTGATGCATTACTTTAAAAATTACACCTTTTTTACAACCCTATTGATTTCTCTTCAGAGAAAAACAGACCTATGGACTCTTGCAAAGCACAGACTTAGTTATAATTAAGATGGCATGTTAGCACAAATCCAATATTGAGCATGCTACTGAAGACCATAATATGCTTAAAATTAGGAGTCTGTTATGTATCTTGTTGAATTAAGCCTATGATAACAAACGTGAAATAATCCCCAGGGTAATGATGGCCAAAAAAACATACTTCTGTAATTAATTTTCACACAAGCACCTGGCCTTTACTGCTCCAAGTTATGTTATTTCCCTGTAATGTAAGGCCTCACTCTAGTATTTTGCTACCAGGTTTCTGGAAATCAATTCTCTAGTGAGAATTAGTGGATTTGAAGACTAGCAATGAGAAAACAGGAAAGGTTGTGCTACAGAGTGAATGCCACAGAGAAATTGGTCAAATGTACCTTTTATAAGCTCCTGCTGCTTGAACAAAATTTTTCGTATTTCATTCAACCATGCCATCTTCAGATCTACTGTTTGGGCCTGGAAGAAGAGAAAAGTTCCAGAATTTTAAATTAAGATTTATGAATAAAATCTTACTTTTCCATGTTGTAATTATCTGAAATCCTCATTTTTCCAAAACCACCACTACATTTTAGACTCTTGATCTTTTAAAATTCATGGTTCCCATTACATCCAGGCAAAGCACAGTGGAAATTGTAGACTTATCACTACCATGCAAGGAGAAGAGTGCAAGCAAAAGCACCTGTGTGCATGCATCTTATCTCTTTCACAAAATACCTAAACACTTTTTTACAAAATACCTAAAGGGCCATAACTGACTTTTAAACATATATTTACTTGGCTACATACACTTGCTTTATGAATTTAAGTTGATTACTGTGTTATAACATGGAGGAAAAAAGCTAGGCAGAAGTCTAATTAAAAAAAAAAAAAATCAACTGACAGTATACTCATAATGAGTTTTCCTCTGAACAGCCTTTTAGGCAAACATTTCTCCATCAGAAATTTCAGTTCAAGATGCTACAAATGGAAAAAAAAAATCAAGAAGGACTCAGGTCAGTGGGGCTACTATTCTGTAGATGAGTGAAAAGATTACTGGGAATAACAGGACAGAGGCTAAACCTTTGCTCTGGGGGCAGCTCTGCCATCTTAATTGTGCAAGAGTACATGTGGCCTGTGTCCATCAAAGCACTGGGTCCATTTCCAGCTCAACTCACATAAGGTATTAAGCACAATAAAAACTTTTTTGCAACTACAGGTCTATTTAAAATTTCATCTGGAATCAAAGGGGCAATTCTGTCTCTATTTTTAAGTGACTTTTATAGTTCTGGAATGCACACCAAGGACCAGCCACTGGGACAGATCTGTGAGCACTGACATGGGCAAAGACAAAGAAGAAATGCACGTTAAATGTTCAATAATCCCATTAAGATCAATGGGACACATTCTCTTAACATTGTTGTGAGAATGCACAAATATCCAGATTTTTGAAGCTACAAACCTGCACAACATAGACCTCTTCTCGCCCACTGTACCAGATCTCAAATTTCCGATGATCTCCTTTCACATTCTCAGTTATTCCAACTGCATTCATCTGCAAATCCAAATGAAACAAAACAATTAAACATACTACAAATCTCTCCCTCTTCCCTAGGAATCCAGCCTTTTGGCAGCATGCTAAACCTGTTTTCACCCAATTTAACATATTTCATCAATTTTAATTTCAGTAGCAACTGAAAGTCATTATCTGACTTATCCCCCCTGACTTTCTGTCAGCTTGCTGCATTTGGTTAAGTTTTCCAAAACCAATCAATGGACCTTAGGGAACTTTTCATTTTGGGAATCACTGGAACTAACTGAAGCATCATCTCATACCTCTTTCAGCATGGAATTTTGCAGATGAGGGATATGAAGCTTTATAAATACATGACACATTATTTCTGCCATATTATTCTTTATTTACTCACTAAATTCTGTTTTCCTCTGACAGCAATAATTAAAACCCATTGTGAAACCTTTAGCTCCTTTAGGAGTTTCAGTTCAATGTCTTTTGGTCCCTTGCCATTCCTGTAGTTGTGACACCACCCCAAGGTTTCCAAAAGAAGGGTAAATTTTTGGATATTCAGCCTGAGCTGCCACAAATATGAGAGACAGTAAATCCTGGTCAGAGTGAAGAAATAGAATTTCAATATCCACTAACCTGAATGAACAGACCTTAAATCTGTCTATTCTTGGTTTTCAGGACACACACAGGCTGGAAGCTGAATGCTGCTGTACCTGGGTACCCGTTATCACTGACCACTTTTGATAGTTTGGATGAAAATACCAAGGGCCCAAATCATTCAGGATCTGCACGTTGTGACCCACCTGAATGAGTAGCTCAAACTATGATTAGAAACCAAGAAACTCTTCAGCAACAGAAGACCTCTAACCCCCCCTGCTGAACATGCCATGAAGATGAAAAATGCTTTAATACCTGATATCACATAAACCATTCCCTCACTTAAAGCAGAGTTTGCTGGCAATTTATCACTGAACAAAGGATGGTCAAAAATAGCTCAAGTCTTCTGTGTTTTGAAACAGACGTAATAATAATGGTATCATCTATCATAAATTATTCAAGCAGACTGGGTTAGATAAATCCAGTATAAACACAAATGAAGCTTTAGAAATAACATCTGTTTAACGTTGCTGGTCCTCCTTGATAATATGGGCATCCTCAGATCTTTTGGTCTGAAAGACTATGATGATTTACAGATTAGGTCACATGAACAAATGTTCTGTACCAACATTTTCAATTGTTGGTGCCCGTTTTCAGTGACTATGAACAGCCTCAGGAAATAGGAAGCAAACTGCTCTTAGAATCATAGAAACACTTAGGTTGGAAAAGACCTCTAAGACCATCGAGTCCAACCACTTCCCCAGCACTGTCAAGTCCACCGGTAAGCCACGTCCCCAAGTGCCACATCTACAGTCTTTTAAATCCCTCCAGGGATGGGGATTCCACCACTGCCCTGAGCATCCTGTTCCAGTGTCTGACCACTTTTTCAATGAAGAAATTTTACCTAATATCCAACCTGAACCTCCCTGATGCAACTTGAGGCCATTTCCCCTTGTCCTATCGATGTCACAATGTCTTAGAAAGCTGGAAGAGGCTACATTCTGATTTTATGAAAACTTAAAAAACTCAAAACTTAAAATATATGAAAGCTGTTGGAAGGGCAGACTAGAGAGCACTTCATCCAGTTGCTGCAGTTCCCAGTTCTGTGCATCTTGTTTATTGACAATTTATACAGAGTCTCCCACAAAACTGCCCAGGCATCAAGATATTAGAAATTTTAGATGATCTACTGTGATGAGGCAAAGAAAAAGTGCTAGAAATAGACAGATTTAAGGTCTGTTCATTCTGGTTAGTGGATTTTGAAATTCTATTTCCTCCCTCTGACCAGGATTTACTGTCTCTCAGCTGTTGAATTGCTGCAATGCAGACTGAGGTGGGCTAGTGCAAAGCTCTGGGATGGTGTTCATCTGCATCAGCTTCCACGTGGCACCAGGCAGGCTGATTTACCTGGCATTGCAGTAACCTGCATCCTCTAAGTCACTGAATCTCAGCTGAAGAGATATTTACCACTGGATATTTTGCACAGTATGCAAAATATTATCCTGAGGGGTTCTTTTTTTGTTGTTTTACAGATGCTCCATTACACAGCTTCTACCCGACAGCTTGTTCCAATTCTGAATCCCCAAAAAACATTGTCGCAAAGAAAAGTAATTTCCTGATACTTAGGAATGTGGTTTAGTGGTGGACTTGGCAGTGCTGGTGATGATCTTAGAGGTCTTTTGCAGCCTCAACGATTCTGTGATTCTATGATCATGAACCAAACAAATGCCAAGCTCCAAGAACATGATTTTGCCCTCAGTGTAGCAATTCTCAAAACATATGTGTGCAGATGTAATCCTGTCACATCCATGCATTCTCAAACTCCAACCTCTCAGTGTGTCAACACAAACAACTGGAAAATGAACCCTCTTGAGGCAAAGAAAAACCCTGGACACATTGCCTGGACTCCTGAGCACAGGATTTTCTCCTCTGAGCTGGATTTTTCCCCCCCACACCTCTTCAGTTCTTTCAAAAGCATGTTATGGTAAAACAAGTACTGCAGGGAAAACAAGCTCTCCAGAAAGAAAATTATGCTGTTTGGGGAAAACATTAAGTACCTAAACATATGGCCTGAGATTTGCTTTTAATACACAATTTGTAACGCGCGCTGGAGCTGAACAGACTTATCTACTGTTACCTTGTTTTCTGAATACTCATGGCATCTCCCTCCCCAGACCCCACTGAGATCAGGGACCTGCACCAGCAATCTGCTCTGCTTCCAAGTGCCCATTTTTTTCCATTCTAAGATATACCCATATTGGGGTTTTATTTATTAAGAAAAACAATGCAAAGTACTGAGAAAAAATGCTGATGTTAGAAGTGCTAATCACAAGCAGTATGCCAGAAGGTCTCTTTTAGAGGAGCAGTTTGGGAATGTTATTGATAATAGTTAGCATTTAGAGGCTTGGGACTGTTGTTTATGCACCTCATATTTTGCCATAGGCTACTTTGTCATCTGATAATTGTCCTTTTAGCTGCAGTCAGAGCCTGCTGAAGGAGAAAGGCAATGGGGGAGGAAGAGTTATCACTACATCCTCCTGCCTGGCTGGGAAATAGGGCTCAGGAGCAGCCAGGCAAATCCCTGCCCAAGGGGCCTCCCTGGGGCACAAGGAGCCTCCTTGCTGTCCCAGGTGGGCTGGGGAAGATGCAAAAGACCTCCCCTCTTTCATGCCCTCGCCCACACTCCTGGAAAGTGGACTAGGGGAGGGGGGCAGGCACATTGGTATCCCTGGAACTTGCCCATAGCTCCATTTCCCTGGCACATGCCATCACATACATGAGTCCAAGTCCACAAACTCTACCAGCTGCTGTCTCAGCTGTGGGAGCTCTCAGAGGTTATACAACCAACATCCTTTCATGGGCATGGCACATCCCTATGAGGCATTACAGCAGAAAACAATCAACTGTATCAGGGGAAAAATACTGTCTGGGTCTGCAGAATTACTAGTCTACAACACACATGGCAATGCAAAAGTAAAATGTCCTTACTTTCAAAAAATGCTTAAAACTGTAAGATGAGGTTTTGTCATATCCATCTCCGTGCTCCTCTCGCTTCTTGCAGAAGACCAAGGCTTTCTCATACAGGAACAGATGCCTCTGCATCGGCTTGAATCTGGCAAGATCCTTCATTTTCGTCGGGCCTTTTCGGTGTCCTGTCCAAACGCTGAAAGATCCCTGCATCAACACTTTCCCCAGTTCACTCAGGTCACCCTGGTGAGGGCAGGACAAGTAAAAAAAGAAATAAAAAGACGTCAATTAAAACGTAAGAGGACTCTCCAAACAATGATGGGTGACAGGGCCAGCTCTGTTCCAAGGCATGTCCCTCTAAGAACAGGTCTTCCTGGAAGGAGCAGATGATCTTTTGGGAGTGATGGCATGGTGCCAGGAGAGAAGGAGGGCTGCAGCTAGTCTAGAGAAACTGGGAGAACTAAGAAGACAGGAAAAGCTCCTATGGAAGATCAGGTCGAGGGCTCTGGTTACTTCAGTGGGAGAGGGCAGATGAGATTTGAGCCTGAACTAAGGTGCCAGAAGATGGAATTCTCCAGAAGGCCAGGACTGGGACCAGCAGCTTTGAAAGCCAACCCCTCACCCTTCCCTGAAGCCCTAGGAAAGACAACCACTTCCATGGGAAAGGATCAAAATCAGCCTCAGAGAGTAGTTAGTGAAATGTTGAATGTGAAATGCTATGAAGACACTCCAGGTGAATTATTAGGTCAGCCATGAGAACACTTAGGTGCATGCTGAAAAAATACTCTGGAAAACCACAAGGTGGCAAGTGTGGGCACTATGCAACTCTGGATATGTCCCTTAGATGTGGATATTTTCCAAAACCCTGAAATCAGAGGGAAGACTGTCACCTGTAAGAGCTTCCTGATCCCATTCACTTTGTAGCTATTCTAGAACAGTTTTCAGCTCATACACTCTGGGACACTATCCATTCCCAATGCATCATCCAGTCCTGTGCAAGGGCTCTCATTACTCAATTCTACTCACATCATATCCTGTTATTGAAATCTGATGCATAGAGTCGTTGACTGACTTCAGCAAATCCAACATTGCAACCAGAGCTTCTTGAAGTTCCTGAACTCCATCACAGCTCGTGCTGTACTTTAACAGCTCCTGAAAATAGAAATGGAAGAGCATGTATTTGCACTTGAACAAAGCAGATTTTTTCCACCTCGCCCAAAGTTACCAATGCTCAGCAATTTACACTGAGTTTCTTTTTTCAAATGTCACTGGAAAAAAGACTCCCTCTAAACCACAGTCAGTACAAGGTGTGGAACAGATCACTGCAGGATGGCCCATTTTTTCTGAGTTTCCTTAAGGATGTTGTCAGCTTTTAGAGTAGCATCTGATTTTTTTTTTGTTGTGCTTTCCTGCTTGGTAAGAAATGGGAAATAAGGCTCAGGTTTTTCATTAGCTGCCCATATGTCATGTATGCCCTCAAATGATGTTGCAGCAGATGATCGCCTTCAGCCTGGTAGAGACAAGGCACAGAATTTATAAAATCCAGAGTCTTCAAGTCAATAAATGGAAGACATAATTTTACCACTAAGATAAAATTAGTTTTGTTTCACTTAGAGCTGCATGTGTACTCATTCAAGAGGCTAGAAGGTGGGGTTCAGAAGCTACTACCCAAATGTTATTCCCACCTTACAGAGTGAGAATAACAGCACTGCCCTACCTCAGATGGGGGACACAAGAATAACTGCATTAAAGATTACAAGCACTGTAAACACCTGAGGAGAAAAGAGATACACTAACATAATATATTTCATTCATCATATTCTCATGATCATCCCTGGTTCAGTTTTCTTAGAAGTGCATCTATCATTTTGCATCTCTGAACAGATTCAAACAGTTTTTCTTCCCTTAAAAAACAGCTTGTTAAAAGCACTTGTTCCTTTTTCAGATATATGAATATTGGTCTTCGCTGAAAGTCACTTCAGAGGGCCAAGATAAGCAATATATCATCTAAAGTTTGGTGCTGATTTACAGGTAACCTTTAATTGAAAAAAATAAAACAAACTGGAAAACAAATCTAATCTATCTGCTGATGTCCCTTCAGAGCAGAATATGAAATACCTTTAGAAGTAACTGGTATTTTGTCAGGCGCTGCACTGGTTTAAGTAAATAGGAATCCAGCCCAAGTTTGTGTTCTAATTTTCTTTGGCATTCCTGGAACACAGAATTCAGATTAAGTAAATTTGGCACCAACTATAAGTAGTTATTCCAACACCATGACTGTGGGATTTGCTGACTTTGAAGATTTCATGTCAAAATGTTGTATGGTGCCTAAAACTACAGAAATTTAATACCAACATGTAAAATAATATAATGAATGGATCTGCCTTACACTCTTTGTGTACTAGAAACTCCAACACCTACTTTTGTGAGGTTTCATGCAACGGTAGACAGAATACAACGAAATTGTGGGATGTTGAGGAGGGTGTTTAGGACAAGGGAGTGTCCCAGACAGTGCCTTCCCTGGTGGAAGAAACAGCTCACCTGGAAGAAGGTGCTCTCGGAGCACTGCCTCCACAGGGACTCCGACCGGGGCTTGTTCTGGCAGTACTTCTCATACATCTGGAAATCCTCTCTCTTGTAAGGGAAGCCAAAAAGTAAGTCACATTCATGAACCCAATCCTGCTGGGCAGCCAAATAAGACAAGCACTCAAACTGTAATTTTGTTTTTGTCTCTGCTGCCGACTTCAATATCTAAAAGTGACAGAGTTTGGGTAAAAAAAAGCATGGCTGGGAATCACAGCAGAGTCATGATGGCTGCTCTGCCCCACCTGCTGCTGGCCAGGCACCTCTGCTCCCAGGCTGGCTGCTGGTACTGCAGATCAGGAGCCTCTTACTCAGCTGACACAACTGAGATGTTGCAAAGTGCAACAAATCAGGAGAAACATTGGCCTTTGAGTGTGCTTTACATGTGAAAATGAGTCACTCACCCTGTCTAGGAAACAACATCCCACTCTCTCGGGTGCTCCCAGGCAGTTTTCCAAACTGTGCAGGAAAATTCTGCAAGAGATGGAAGAAGGGACAAAAATGCAGCTGTGAGCAAGGTAAGGTTTGGGTGTTTCATCATTACAGGAAATCAGTCTAATGCAAAGGGGAACAGAGCAGCATCATACTTGTTGTGGAAGTCGTATATCTCAGACATGTTTCCAAAGAGGACATCCTTCCTGTTCCTCAGCACGGGAGGCAGGAGGATGAGCATGGCAGGATTATCCATCTCAGCTCTGTAGCCCTGCAGGATGCAAAAAGGGCTCATCACTCAGTTGGTAAGGCCTTGGCTTGGCATCTCCTCGAAGGCAGATGAAAAGGGGACATGAACAGACTTTCAATACCATCTGCTTTGGTTCAAAGTGCAGTGTACATTTTATTTGCTTATTTTTGTCTCTAAATCACTGTCTTTCAGTCCCTGGGCACATGGGATTGCAATCCAGCAGGGAATGGCTTAGGACAGCTCCTGTGGGGCTGGCAGCGCTGCACAGATGCTCCCAATTCAACAAAGGCAAATCTCAGCCACCTTCTCCTTACTATGGCCTGACTGCAGGGTCTCAGAGGAATACTTGTTCAAGAAGAACACATCTGCTGCTATGACCATGGGAAACAGTCATAGAGTGACAGTGTGTATGTACAGGGTATGCAGTTACACACAACCTCACGAGAACCACTGTAGGAGGTGGCTCCTTACAAAGCAGAGACAGCTTGAGATCAAATACCAAAATCAATGGGCTTTTTGCTCTTGTACAAGACTTGCTGAGCACCAGGGTCTTGCTCTCCTCAGTGCCTCAGGAACTCTGTGCTCTGTGGCTCCAGCTGCCTCTTGAAATCAGGGCTCCCAAACCGGGAGAGACACCACTGCACTACAAATCATTGGGTGGAACTAGGAAACAATGTAAAGCTCCCCAAAGTAACATCCCATCACTGCAAAATCATTCACCAGGTATGGCAAACATCCTAACTGCAGTGTAGGGAAAGGCATGGCCAGAGCTCAGGACCATCACTGCAAAGAGGCCCCCAGCTCAAGTTGGCCCTGCTGGTCACCAAGGACTGCACAGAACAGAGGCCCTTTTAACATGAGCAGCAAAAACGTATTCAGTATGTACAGCATATTTTCTTTGACTTTCCAAATTAATCTCTCACACTCACTATGGCTGGAATCAATATTCCTTATACTAAGCAAGCATTTTATAGTTGATTGAGGATGCAGTAGATGATAAGTATGTGGAAAATTAGTAATTTGTATTTAAACCCTGCAAGCAGGCTTCCCCCTTGAAAGGAAATACTATTTTCAGAAAACTGTCCATTTTTCTCTATCTAGACTTGATGAGCACAGTAATAAATTTTGTACCTGCCAACTGCTTCATCATAGAGAGTGTGGTTTAACAAAAACCCCAATCAGTGCATGTAATTACCTGCAGTCCAACAGATTTTTATCCTGCTTGCTCCTGAGTGAGAGAAATGCAAGGGAGGGGAGCTATTTAACAGCCAACTTGTTTTGGCCATCAGCAAGAGTTATTTTGGAATAAAGTAGAAGTGTCTAGAATGGCAGTATGAGAAATTATAATCTGCTTTCTAAAGAAATGTGCTTTATACGGTCTCAAACTTCACAGTATTGAGACAGAATCCTCCCAAGAGTAAAACACAAACTTCTTTTGTCTCCTAAAGGTAAAAGAAATTAGGGAACAGTTAAAAGAAACAGCTTTTTGTACATTTTTCCCAGCACTGCTAAGACTAATTACCAGTGCTTTTGTGTACAAACAGAAGGCTTCTCCCTCATTCTAGATGAAAAGTTCATCCTGACACCAACTGTTCTTGCAGATGCCTCCAACAAAAAAAACCTAGGGAGAAAACTTGAACATTTATGACTAGCTTGGGATCTGACAGTCTGGTAGAAACCTGCCCCATCACATATTTGCTTAGTTTGACAGAGTGGCAGGTGTTCTTTTGTACAAGTCACTGCGGAACCATAAGGAACAACCTGGAGAAGTCACTCACCGTCAGAACAGTGAAGAGTTCCTCCACATACACTCTCTCAGTTTCTATAAGCTCATTTATGACATGGCTAAAACAAAGAAAAAATAGAAGCATATCATTTTTATGTCTATATAAAACGACCATATAATCAGTGCAGTTCAAGGAACCAAAAACACAGGGTGATCTCCTTAACAACCAACACGTAAAACCTCAAGAGATGACACCCAGGTCAGGTTGGAGGATCTCAGGGGTGGAGCAAGGACTGGCCAGAAATAAACATCATTTTGAGGGATGTAAACGGGATGAAAGCTTACCCTTTTAGTATATCTAAGCTGTCATCACTGTCTGAAATAAAATACTGCAAGGAATTCCGTTTTTCCTGATAGTCGTGCATTACTTCGATCTGGAAGAGAAATGGGATACACTGGGAAGAGCTGCCAGAAGGGCACTGCAGGGGCTGGACAAGCCCAGCCCCTGATGTCAGCATGGGAACTCTTTGGGGAAGGATGAAATATACTTCCTTTTAAGAAATCCTTGTGTAGGAAACCTTAAAAGGGCACAGCATATAATGGGTGGCCAAATACTCCCAGAAATTACTCTGCTACATAAAATCTGAAAATACTGGTAACATAATTCATTAGCGCAGAGACCAGAGAAGAGTTTCCACAGGGGAAATATCTGTGGATGGGGAGATTTCCTAATACATGTCTCTGTTATGAAAAGAACAGGTTCAGGGAATAACACACAGAAAATCGATATCTGTGACTTGGAAAATCAATCCAAGATAGATCTCAGGTGTTGGACTAATCCAACAAAACCACATAGATATAAGAGGATTTGGGTTTATTTGAATATTTTTTAAAGGGGAAAAAAAAAAAGAAAAGGAGAAAAGAAGAAGAGCATCTCCAACTCCAAAGTACAATCGATTTTTAAAGGAGTTTTAGTTTTTCAGTGTATGAAACTCACTCAGATTTCATGAATAATTTTTACCTTGCGAGAACTCGGAGTTTTTCTTGATGTTTTCTTCCCAGGGAGAGAAAGATCAAATGAAAATTTCAAACTGGAATTAAAATCCACACCTTGTGTAGAAAAAAACCACAATTACATCATGTACATCTGTAGCGAAGGAGATGGTTCAGACAGAAACTAGTAAGTCACAAAGAAAAATGTAATACATTTTAAGAATGAAAATAGTTACCTCATACCAATAGCAAACTGACAAAATAAAGGGTATTTATCCCAAACAATACTAATACCAATTAGCACACATCACAAGGTCATAAAGGCCATAAAGTAAAAAGTAATCAGAAAAAAACCCAGAACGTCCATTAAGTGAACACAGTAATCAAAACCTATCAAATTCCCTGAAGCCTGAGTAGATGATAAAAGCAAAAACAGTAAAAGCAAATAAACTACAGAAAGGAACGTCACCTACTCATATCAGCCCTTCCAGAGACAGGAAGAAGTGAGGACTTGCCAGTGGTCCTGCTTAGAGACTGCCACTGGGAGGAAGGGAACAGATATGAAGTCAGATGGGAGAGGGACACCAGCTTCTGTTGCAAGAATGACTTTACTCTGGCACTCGGGCTCCGACACAGCCTGTTGTACCACTTCTGTACATCTCACTACACTTCATGGCTCGTCACAGGATAGATTTACTCTGTCCCCTCCCTAAGAATGGTTTAAAAATTAGAACCACATTTCTCAGATAGGCTTCAAATCCAGGGCAAAGATAAAAGAAAAAAAAGGGGGGGGGGGGCGATGCAGAAGTATAAGAAAGAAAGAGAGAGAGGACAAAAGTGATGTGCTCAGAGTTGGTTTGGTTTCAGTCCACACCATAAAACCCATCCATCTCAAAGCTCTTCCGATGGAGCCCAGCATGTGCCTTTGACACTGCACATCGTGTCAGCAGGTCTGCAGCATTTTGATGTTTGGTATCAAACAGAGGCCTTATTAAAAAGCTTTCTTGTCATGATCTATCCAAAGAGGAGCCTTTTGTCTTTCCCCTCTTGCTGGCTATGCTCATTCCAACACACCTGATCATCACTTTCAGGAAGAGGATTAATGGAGGATACCTATGCTTTGCAGGTGACTGAGTGCCTTTGCTGGAAAAATGTGCATCCCATAAAGGCATGAAATAAGTCCAGCTGAGTGATGATGGTCTCACAACATCCCACAGGGGTGGCCACCCATTTACCCCACCCTTTAAGTCAATAATTTGTCTTTAACCCTTTCCTGTTTCGAGAAAGCTGGAAAAACTGAGTTAGGTAAAGAGGACAGTGCTCTAGTTTAAAGACTCTGAGCTTTTTTCCTGATTGAGGAAAGGGCTTCAGAAGGCAGTGTGGACTAGAGAAGGTGGCATCAGCCTGGGAAGACAAAATCTGGGATTTATTTGCTGCACTGGCCTGCATCTTGAGTAGCTTAATTCCTCTCACTGCACCAAGCTTCATTCCCATTCCTTCACTAGCTTGGCTATTTACATTAGTCATTCCCTGAACTGAAGCTGCTTTTACAGTTGTATGACACCTGCTAAAATTCACCATAACCAATATTTGTTAATTCATCATAAAAATTTTGTGTTAAAACACAAATGTTCAATTACTTTTATGTAGTCAGATCACCAAATTCAATATTCTCACATAACTTAGCATGCCCCTGGTTTAAAATGTATGGACACTAATTTGGAATCTCTTTTAATTATGTCTGATACATACAGGGCTGCCAAGGATGAAGGTTTTAATGTCATCATTTAAAGCTAACATGGTGCCACATCCCATTATCCAAATTAGGGCAGAATATTCAGTGAACTCAGTTGAATGAGAATCTGTACCTTTATGGGCATTAATTATTCCACAATTGGGATTTAGGGAAGATACCCTCAAGGAATCAAAGGGAGTTAAGCTCCAGCTCATTTCTGTTCAAGAGATTTGAGCTCTTCATTTCTCCAAGCTCTTTTGCAAACATCACTCTAACTTTACGTCAGTTCCAGCTCAAGACAGCCACAGAGAACAGGTATGCTAATAAATTTATAAATCTTGACCTTTTTTCCCTGTAGTACTTAATTCACCAGTTTCCAGCCCAGCACTATGCTAGGAAAGCAGAACTGGAGGTATGCACTACTTTGGCTCTTTTTTCACCAAGTAGGATGTGAAAATACTTAAGAAGCAACCAGCCCCATTCTTCACCCCAGTGTGAGAAGTTTGACACAAAAATTGGAAAGATAATAAATCATGAGATATATATTTAAGACTATACAACAACTCTGTAACCACCAGCAAGGTTCAGCTGGTTTCTCAAAACCATCCTGAGCCCTACTCTTCCCGTCTCAAAGCAAAATTATAGCCGAAGATACCATAAACTCAAAATATTTTACCATGTTTAGGCGAAAATAATGGTGATTTTGATCTGGGTGGATTTTCTGGCCGAGGAGCCACCAGCTGGACGGGCCGCACGTGTTTATCCAAGAGCTTCTTGAAGCAGGACTGCCGATTCTCAAACATGCTCCGAACGTTCTCAAGCTTGACCTGCACCGACTGGATCTGGCACTGCAGAGAGTGAAGAAGACTCTTGTGATCAAATAAACACCATTATTTTGCACTTTGACCCAAACCAGAGAATTATAAAGGTGACAACACCCCGTCACAGTCCAACCTTGCTTTTTACTTGTGTAAGGAACTAGAGGGGTTGCTTACCTTCAACTCAGATGTTAAGACTGACTCGAAATCGTAATGTAGGGCTTGGGGATCATAGTTTAAGTAGGCTGAAGAGCTTTCAAGAAATCTTTCTATGTCCTGGAGAGCTTTCTGAGCGCCTTCTTTAGACTGGCACTTATCCATTTGCTGGTTGGCAAGCAGGTAGGCACCTTCATCACAGCACTGCAGAGCCTGGTAACAGCACAGGGCAAGCACAGGGAGCCAGACCGTCAGCAGCACCCCTACTACAGCAAAGTTCCCATGAGGAATGTCATTTTCTGGATCTATATTTTCAACATGGAGCTAACTAGCACTCCTAAAGACCTCAGCAGTTACTGTGTTTTGATTAGAAAGTAGAAAGACCACATTTTTTCTGGAGGGTGATTGCAGTCCTCAACATACCCAGCCAAGTTATGCTCCCACTTGTACCTGGATAAAACCAGTGGTATAACAGACACAGAAGCACTATTTAGTGCATAGTTGAACCAAATGATAAGCAGATCTTTATTTATCTGGCTCAGAAAGCTGAAGTGGGCACTGTGGAGTTTACAACAAGACTGGCAGATTTCTTGAGATAAATAAAAGCCTGGCTCTGTGCAGACCTCAACTGAGAGGAATGATCAAAAGTAATTGCATTCATGTTTTTAAAAATAATAAAGATTTTAAATTGCAGTCAACACTTGACATGTGCAGGCAACAGGTGAATGCCAGGCTGGGGTTCAATTGGCACTCACACACTGTGGTGTGCACAGGTGGGCGAGGATGCTCCAGCCAAGAACAACAGAGAATCTCCAATTCTGTGAACAGGAAGAGAGACCATGGAGAGCAGTACCATGTTGTGCTCCAGCAAAGCCCACAGGCTAGACCCCTGACACCAACCAGGACTGCAAGGAGCCCAGGAGAGGCTACTGCTGCACAGCTCAGAGGCTGTCAAGGAACTGTCTGTCCCCACAGACCAGTGCAACACTGAAGTGGAGCACACAGAGAGGAAAAACAAGTTCTCCAGTCCCCAAAACAGTGAAAGGGAACAGGGTCAAACTTCACTGTTTCTCTTAATGGCCTCAAGCATATTACAGCCGTGTGCCTTCTGGCCTAATTACCGTGAATTTCCCTAAATGAATATTCGATGCTGATTAAGATATCAAGGAGTGTTGGAACCACATGACTCCACTTCCACGCTAGCACACAGCAGCTGTGCCTATCTACCAATCTGTCAACTTTATTTTACACCGAGCTACGTTCATTCTTAATAAATCACTCAGAAAAAAAGGGCTGGAGTTTATCTGAAAGCATTACCCCTACTGCACTGGTACAAAAACCTCCAAAGTCAATTAATACATGGATGCAGCATGAAAGCACAACCAAGAGCAGCAGCTGAACTTTGGTGTTCTGAATTGCCCTCCAGAGATACCCACATCCTTCTGCTGACTTCACAGCACAAGTAGATTTCTGTTTGCTAACTTCCCCAGCTAAGTGAGGGGTGAGGCACTCCTCCAGCCTTTAGGGAACACTTTCCTACCATTAACTGAAGCAAAGCTGCAAATTTCAGGTGCTTCCAGCTAAGAGGTAGAGAGGATAACTCCAAGGAGAAGCTAATTATCTGCTTCTCAGAGCACTGTGTCTCTGAACTCTACCTGCTGAAGCCGGGTATGAAGATCCAAGGTCTTCTGCAGTCGCATCTGCTTCCTTTTGATCTCATCAGACAAGACATCAGAATGGTGCCGCAGCTCATTGCATTGCTGGCAGATTAAGTTGAGTGCGTAGTGATGATTTGCTGCTAGCTGGTGTCCATGCAGTATCACCACCTGAGCCTTCCCTATCAGATCCTTCAGTGAAAGGAAGAGAATGGATTGCACACTTACTGAAATAATGTCAAAATGTCTACACATAACAACATGCACTTTCTTGTTTTACCACATTTCAGGCACACGTGGAGATAAAGGCCATTAGGAGTAGACAGAATGGGTCAGTTACGCAGGATAAAAGGGTATCCATCCTCTTGGGAAAAAAAACTTTTGTTATCCATAAAGAGGATGAAGAAGAAAACAGATTTCTCCAAACTAGCAATGCTGTGAGTGCCTGCTGTCTCCAGGAACCATGCCCTGAATAAAATGCAGCTGATGCCCAGTTTAGGCACACTATGCTCACAAGCATCAAAGAGAACTGGAGCAGTTTGGGGTGAAAACAAACCAGGCCCTTTGTAGCAGATCTTGATGCACACACTGTCTTTTCTGTACACCTTGGTCAGTGTAATGGTTATGGTTTCTCCAGGGCTGGTTTTCTGCTGATACTGCTTCCCTGCTGCACCCTGCCTGCCTGACCTTTTGTTTCTCCTCCCTCTCTTCACAAACACTTCTTCCAAATGGACAAGAAGCTTTAGACCTTTCCCTAAGACTCTTATTTGCTCATTTTCTATGTCCAGATCCCTCAGGATTTCTCTGCTGACCCTGCCCCATGTGCCAAGCACATCCCTTTGCAAAAGTCACATCCTCAGTTGGGATCCTGTGAATCATCACTCTTCTTTCCCCTACAACTCTTAGTCTTCACCCATATGTTAAGTCAGAGACACGTCAGGATAGCAAGTTCTTTTTGCCTCTCCATGTGCCTGGTAACAAGTCTCTATTAGCACAGCTAAAGCACTTAAAATACAAATCATTTTTCTTCCAGCTCATTAAATCCCACGCCTCCCCCATGTTCAGACATTTATCTGTTCCGGATTTTCATGGTGGCTCAGTAATTTATTTTAACTATGATAATTAGATACCCTGTTTCTGGCTTTCAGAGTGATCACAGCACCACTGCACAGAGCAAAGACGTGAAATCGATCCTTCCATACAGCCACTTGCCAACAAATTACACCAGAACCAGGTAACTTCAGGAAACACCTCCTACCACAAACACAGAATGTGGCTCTTGTGTTTCATTAGTGCCTCTTTCTGTGTAAGATTATCTCACCTGAGCCATACCATCGAAATGATCCAAGTCCTTGAGCCTCTGCTTCACTTGGGCAACACTGTCCCCAGTGTCGGGAAGCTCCGCTTGCTGACCCATTAAAAATTCAATGGCATTCTTGACCTAGACACAAAGAAGAAGACTGCTGCAAAGGGATACAAAGCACAGGCAGAAAATCATTCTGAGACCAAAATTAATCACACTTTAGCTAAGATTGCTAAATCCAATAATAAAACTAATGTCCAAGAACTAATTTCTAAATTCAGAGATGCTTCTATCAGCAAAATCCATGCGACTGCAGGGTAGGGATACCTAAATTAGCTCTAAATGAGGAAGCACAGTGGTCTCCCCAAGCTAGCTAGCCCTGCCAGAGTCAAGGAAAAGCACTATAAATTAAATACTCTCAAAATAAAAAGCACAAAACTTCTCTCCCCTCCATTTCATCTCCAACTCTCCCTTCTGCCAGTGGAAGTGCATCTGCTCATACCTCTTGAAAACTTTGCTCAAACTTCCACAACTGCAAATATTGTTCCATTTTTAACTGATGTTTTTCCCAGAAGCCATCAAAAGCAGTCTCCATCTCACGCAGCTGACCAAGTAACCTTGAGCACAGAAAAAGGACAATATTGGAACAATTTGTAAACAGAGGACAAGCAGAGATGGACAAGCTGTAGATGTCTTCTGGACCCAAGGTCTCAGAAGAAGACAACAGATGTGTGTATATGTCTTGAGAAGATATCAGAGAGAATTTTAATGAAATCATCACTGCAGATGACAGCACCTGTGGGAACCAATTGTTGCTATCTCAATTTATCTGAGTAATACCTGGGAGCCTGGCACTGAAGAACCCCGCATTTGCTCCACAGCCTCATTGTAACAGCAGGGATAAAAATCAGAGCAGGTCTAAACCAACTGATAGAAGTCAAACAGCAACTTAACGGGCTTGGAACAAAATTCTGGTATCTTTGTCTTTGGTAGATGACCTAAACAACACATCTACACCTAAATAACTTGAATGTTTCCACTGAAAAATCAGGGAAATAACAAACACAGTGCACTTACCGATTCACAGTCTCCCAGTCTCCAGGCCTCTCATGGTGCTGGTCCTGACTGCATTCCTCAGTGTCAGGCTCTTCAAAACTGCTCAAAAGCAAGTTTCCCTCTTTTGTGACTGCTGTAATATCTTCCTGTATAACACAAAACATTTCTGATTCAGGCTACTTATTTTGAGGTAAGGATAAGTAATTTTGTGTTTCTCCTGCCTTAGTTTCCCTGTGTGAAATGAAGCACCAATATCCAAAGGACTCCCAGAAGATGTTTTAGTTCTTTTAACATGGAATTAGCTCCTGGAGCTGCAGGAGGCCACAAAATTATTTGAGAGGCAGGAGGACAGCACTGCCATGGCTCTCTCTTGATGAGCAGGTGGGGGTTGTATGAGACATCTATGCACAAGTTCAAGTCTTCAAGCAAGTAGGTTGGGCTTCTCCATCGAGGTCATGACAGCAGGTTGTAGAAAGAGCACCCCACTGTGGGACAAAGACTGAGACCACATGGCATCATCACTTACTACAACCTCTACATACAAAATCAACACTTCCAGTATAACACCCACTCGTAGACAATTTAAACCCTTGCTGTGTTCATTAGCATCAGCTGAGGTGCTTTGTGCTTTGCTGGGCTCAGCCCCAAAGCAAACAGGTGTGTTTAGTCAATTATTTTCAGGAAAAAGACACCAAACACAGAGATGAGAAAGAGGGAGAAAATGCATGTAGGTGATGAACAGAGTCAGAAGAGGCCCTGAAGGAGGGACCTGTGTATGGCCGCACTGGACAGGCAGGTACCGGAGGAGTAAGAACCCATCCTAAGAGATAGTCAAGTCTCCATTGCAAGAGAAACAACAGCAAAACGACTTCAGGGAGAAGATACAGAAAACTCAGACTTGCTTAAATGTCTGCCTGCCCCTGATAACTCACAGCAACCTAAACATAACAGCATCTTCAGTGCAGCAGCCCAGGAAAACAACACAGCTGCAGGAGCGTCTCCTCTACCACATGCAGTCAGCTGCCTGTTTGCAACCCTATCACTAAAATGTCCTGGAAGATGACTGCAAGGCAAAAACCCTATCTCCTTTTGATACTACCATATCCAGGAGACTCAGAAGGGAAGAGGAATTATGTAGCATGCTTTAGTCTGCAGGTGGCTGTTATTTCATCCTCTTACATCTCAGTCTCCAGAGCCCTGCATTCCTCTTTTGATTCAAAGCTGTTCATTATCCACAAGGCAAAGTAGCCTGACTGTCAAACAGGTGTTAACTTGACTTTTTCCTGTTCAGTATATCAAAGAGGTTAATTTCTTAGTTACTTTGTTTAATTAGTTTCTGTCATTTTTTATTGTGCCTGCAATCAGCTTCTGTTCAGTATCACAGCTACATAAATTATTCTGATCAACTCATTATTTGAATTCAGCAATCAGCTGTACCAATCCTGGGGTTGTCATGAGAGAGATTAGGATCCAGTGTCTTGCTGTCACCACAATCTGTGCACAGTTTCTCATCTGCTTTCATCTTTCATGGTCTTAGAAGGAACATAAGAAAAAAGTCCAACAGATCTCATTTCAGTCAAAAGCCAACGGGTGGTTTTGATATTTGAAATTAATGGATGAGGAATTAAAAGCAAGAGATGCCTTGTACTTAGTGATGCTGTGCTTTATATGCAAATGAAAACACATTACATGTTTTATTTCTCCACAGGGGCAAGTGGGTATTACTGGCTGGTTTATACACAGAAATACATTGTGTAGTTGATATTTGCCCCCTGTACTTTGGCTACAAAGTCCTCAGCATGAAACTTAAGTCAGTAAGTCATACTGTAATAGATGCAGCTGCTGTTTCATACTACTCTCCTCATTTTCAAAGAAGAAATAAAGGCCCATTGGCAGTATCTATAATGATACTTCCTATATGTGCACACATACATTTATGCCTACACACAGAACACTTTGGATGTCATTTTCAGTATTTCTTACAGACAGATTTCTGGGAACTCGCTGTCAGGTGAATGACAAATGATTATTAATGAAAACAGATACACTTCTTTGGTAAATAAAACCTGTCAGAAAGCAAAAGACCTCATTCTTCAGCCACACAGAATGACTGTTAACACAGGAATCATTTCTGAAGTGAGTGGTTGGGGACACACCCATACTGCTCCCTGAAAGATGCAGGAGCACCAAAGACAACAGCTTGATAAAGCAGCAGCTAGTTGCACTAAAGCTTCCACTGGCTTCTTTAATAATATTAATAACAATCAAAAATAGTTGAAAAAAAAATTAAAATATTAATGAAACAAATGTTGTTCAGGCAAAAGATGAAGGCTCACATGAAGACAGGGATTGTGTTGTGAATGTCTGTACCATGTGTTCACACAAAATCTTCATCTTGGATGCTCTCCAGCACAGTTCCCTTAAGTCCCCTCAGAGAAGCTGCATCAGGCAGAGGGAGCTGGGGACAAACCATCCCTCCAGACCTGCTGATGAGCTTTGTGTGCAGCTTTGTCCAGCCACAGGGGTGAAGTAAAGGGAATCCCAACTGAGGGCATGAACATGCAGGTGACAAAGCCTCCCACCACCCTCCTGGCAGCGAGACGTGCTGAGCGCATGGGAGGAGCAGGCTGCAGACACCGACTGCTGCAGCCAGCAAGGAGGCGGCAGCTGAGACAGTTTGCTGGATGCTGGCAGGGTAACTTGCTCAAGTGGATGGCAAATGTATGGGCAACACACAGAAACAGTCATGCTGTGTTCTGTTTTGTCTGTCAACACGTACACATGCATGGGAGGGAAGGAGGAGTGTGCAAAACAAACAGGCAAAACAGACAGGCAAACACCAGAAATCCCATCTTGCTGTGCAAGCAGCAGAGCTGCTGGTGAGACACACCTTGAGCTGGTAGTACTTCTCCGTGCGCAGGGCCAGGATGCGCTCGATGGAATACATGTCGTCGGGCAGCTCGGTCTCTGCCAGCTCCATGCCAAAGGACTGTAACATCTGTGCAATTTCCTTCACGGTTAGTGCAAAACTCTCTATGGCCTGGTGGGAGACGATAATTGCAATCAGCCTGGGATTCAGGGTATTCCTACAGCTCCTTAAGAGTGTGTGACGAGCCAAGGCTGAGATGTGCAAGGGAGCCCAACAACTTGCTCGGAGAGAGGTGGGTGGGATGTCCATGGCAGACAGAGTGGACATCCCATGCTTGGCCAGGTGGCTTGCAGTGCAGACTGAATCTGCCATAGGATTGTATTGGGCAGAGATACTTCACGCTTTGCTTTCTGCTGTTCTTGTACACTGAGATTGTTCCTACCACATACTGGAGATCTACAGCAGAAGTCATCCCAAGATCCATCTCACATATTCCTGTAATTCCTCTTCTATTATCCTTCTCCTCTGATTAACTCACACAAGCAACCATCACCAGACAGTGGGGTTTTGGAGTTGTATTTGGCTTCCTGGTGATGGATGTCTCCATTTTTGCAAGCCCAAAGGGTGGGTTACAGGCAGTCTGGCACCACAACCACCTCATCTGCAGATTCACCAAGAGGACAAGGGATGGAGCTAAGCAGGGTGCCAGAGACAAACTGGAAAGAGTGGGGTGAAAATAAGTGCTGTTGGTAGCTCCCCAGCACTTCCCTGCCAGCCAGTGGGAGCTCTGGACAGCAGATGGCTCCCACACCACTGGACAAGGTGGGGGGTCTCACACCTGGCTTGGTGCTCCAGCTCCAATTTTGAGAACAGAATAATCATAGAATCATGGAATCATTTAGGTTGGAAAATAAACTCAAATGTAACTGGTTGCAGTTATATATTTCTTTTAAAAGCATTTATTTTCCATGGAAATTTCAGGAAATGTTTCATGACCACTCTACAAGGGAATTTTGAGAGAAGTTTTTCAGATGGCACATCTACCGTGGGCAGCTATGGTGTAGAAACTATGTTTTTCTTACATTAAAATGTTTTGTCACTCATTTTGTCATTTTTATCTCCAAGTGTGAGAGTCATGCCATTATCACTTTAACACATCTTGAAAAAGAACAAAACTAAAAGCAAAAAATCTTCAAAAATCATTAATTTGGCAGTGCATTAGTGTGAACTGTCAAAAAGTTAATGGCACAAGCAATAGCTTGACTTATTCCAGCTACAGTCTTGTGCTTTTGTCTTCATACTGAGCTCCACACCTGCTGGTGTGAATGATGTTGCAGGACAAGGGGAACTGGGATGTCTGGTACATTTTCCATTAATGCTTTAGTTTGTTAGGAAGGTAATTAGGAATCCAAGCTGCCATTCATCTGGGAGGCAACATCCCAGGGAAAACCAAGAGTGTGCAGGAAGCATAGAAATATATGGCAAGGAACAGCTCAAGGAATTAAATGCCTGATTCCTGGCAATATTGAAGGAAAATTCTTGCAAGGAAAGGAAAAAAAAAATAAAAGGCAATTTTCTGAGTCCTCTGCATTTGGTCTGTATGAAGAATGCAGTTTCATTGCCCCAGTTCCCAAACACAGTTCTGATATTAATCACATGAAGCAACCATTATGAAAAAAGAAAAAGCCTATTTTGTATCTCCCATTAAGAGAATTTTAATAAAGATTTATGAAGACAGGTCTTCCGGGAGCAGTTTCAAAAGGAGCCTGAGGGATTTAATCATCCAGTTCCCTAGTAAACCCATCCAGTTCTTAATGCCACTTGGCTCCCTCGCATATCTCATCCAGCAGTTATAGCTGGTTTCAGGGGTTACTCTCAGCTCCCCACTGCTCACTGCCTTACTGAAAACCTTTCTCAGTGACTCCCAAAGACCAAGAGCCCGGTGCCCAGCCCCAGTACGTACAGTCCTGAAGATGACCCACTCGCTGTGGCAGTACTCCAGGGTGCCCCCAAACTCCGGGGTCAGTTGCTGCTCATCAATGTACGTCAGCAGGTCGCTCACCGAGCTCAGCATAACAACCTGCAGACAAGGCAACTCCGTTAGCTGGGGGATCATTGCTTCTACCCAGGTCACAGAGACCAAGCCTACCGATCTTTTATGCGTCTAAAAATTGGGGTTGCTTTAAATACTGTTCTAGAGCATTCTTCTTATGTTTATGGCTCAACACGGCTTTTATTTGTTGTATTTGGCCACTTCTGTAAGCCAGCCCTGATCTCCCAGGTGCTTTCTTCCTTAATGCAAAGCACAGTGAGATGCTGCAGTATCTGACTGCAGAACAGAGCTGAAAGCAAAAGTGATGCAGGTTTAAGCAAGGGATGACCAGAAAACTGCAAAAAATACATACATTTTAATAAGTTATGGAACGTTGGTCAGTTTCACATAAATATATACTCATGAGTTTTTGTGTGTCTAGATCTGCAATGGGATATGTCAGGAATTTACGAAACTGTGCAAATGACAAACATTTTAGAGAGAAAAATGTAAAGTTTGTGAAAATCATACTATTTCCTAAAGGAAAATATTGATTTCTTTTGTGTTTGTAATTGCATCAACCTTAGCTTCTATAAATTTACTTTTCTTCTCTTAATTATTCTCATTATATCCTATAATCAAGGTGATTTGAGAACTCTGGAAATTTTGACTTGAGAATATAAAACCATTTCAGCTGCTATTTTAGAAACAAATACCAAAATAATGTTGGCATGGAGTCTACACTGAGATGAAAATGGGTGGAATTCATAGCAAAAGCTTCAGTAGACATGTCTTTTGACTTTTCAGATGTTAAGCAAATTCCTGAGTATGGATTTATCCTCCCGAAAGGCATGCAGCCTATATAGGGGATGAGGACAAGCTGAGAAACTCATCACCCACTACCATGGGCACACTCTGTGGAGAGCAAACTGTGCTCAAGAGAGCTGGAAAATGCTACAGGAGAGACTTGGTGGAAATAGGGCATTTCTGGCAGAGGCACTGTGATTACTCTTCACATAGAATTACAGAATGGTTTGGGTTGGAAGGAACCTTAAGACCATAATGTTCCAACCCCCTGCCATGGACAGGGACACCTTCCACTAGACCAGGTTGCTCACAGCCTGGCCTTGAACAATTCCATGGATGGGGCATCCACAGCTTCTCTGGGCAATCTGTGCCAGTGCCTCACTACCCTCACAGGGAAGAATTTCTTCTTAATATCTAATCTACATCTCCCCTCTTTCAGTTTGAAGCCTGTCCTATCACTTTAGTCCTTGTCCAAAGTCCCCCTCCAGCTCTCTTGGAGCCGCTTTAGGCACTGAAAAGGGGCTCTAAGGTCTCCCTTCTCTTCTCCAGGCTGAACAACCCCAACTCCCTCAGACTGTCTCCATAGCAGAGATACTCCAGCCCCCTGAGCACCTCTGTGGCCTCCTCTGGACTTGCCCCAGCAGGTTCACGTCCTTCTTATGTTGGGACACTGTCAGCCCCTGACCTGAGTTGTACAGGCAGCCCCTGGTCATGCACAGGCACAACAACTCTGCACTCTCGTACCGGTAACTTGAGCAGAAAATCCTCCTGGCTGAACCGAAATCCAATGTCAGTGAAGGTGCGCTGGAAAAACCCCGTGGGACGAAGAACCATCACTAAGTGCAGGTTCCCTGGGAATGATGCCTGTAAGGAAATAGAGATGTCATTCACCTTGGGGATGTGGCAGGTCCAACAACAGCTTCCAAATGCACTGAAAAGAGGGGATTTTTACTATTTTAGTATTGCTTTTGATTGCTCCTGATGGCTTTTCCTTATTTTAGAAACAGGAGGGAGACACTGTAAGTAGTTTAGAGATACAAGGCCTAACTGCAGGAGGGTTGTCCAGCCCCAGTTCCCTTTGGAGCAGGTAGAAGTTCAGCCATATACCTTGAAGGGACACTTATTATAAACTTTAATAATATATATACTGTTCATCATTATAACTTAGAGAGTGAAATTACAACTTAGCAGGGAACAGTGGGCTGGAACATCGAGAGGAATGACAGATTGAGGAAGCAAAATTATTGCCAAACTTGCTAATCATCCCATAACTGCATTAAGCACACTCGTCTTGTCCTTGGTAATTACCAGGCAACATTTAATTTGTGGCAAGAATTTGGAATTTCCTGTCTACGCTGCTGGAGCCTTTTTTCAAGCATATGGTTGGCAGGTGCATTTTCAAATAGATCTGTGAAAAGGGTGCTTGAGAATGAAAAAGAATTTTTAAGAAAGTAGGAGTCACATCATTAAATTATGGATAAGCATATGATGCAAAGATTTGAGTTAATTAAGACATATGATTTACTCTGGGATCCTGCCAGGCCAGGTTACATTTCTCCATATATTCCTCCTTATATTATTCTCCTCCATGAAACATCATAATAGTATCTATACCAAGGATGAGAATAATGAACATGTTTAGGTATTTTGCACTTCGGGGCACTTAATCTGTGCCTCCAAAACAAAGATCACCCCCATAAACATGCATTAGTGTTGTTCAAAACAGCCACGATTTACTCTTGAGATCTGACATCCATGAAATCATTTGCTGTCACTCATTTGCTATGTTTTCTTTGGTAGGAAGGCTCAGGTTGTGGCTTCCACTGCCCACAACTTCACTTAGAAATGGACAGTGACTTTTAGGATCATATAAGCCACATAAATTCAATATATTGATCTGGTGTTATTTTAAGTAGGAACAGAAAAAAAAATTAATGTGAATGAAATACCAAATTCATAGCCTTTGGAAGTCAACAAGAATGGTGCCAGGGACAAGGATTTGGCACTAGAAACAACAGCAAACCATTAAATAACAGAGACACTTGTGCTGGCTCCAGGCCCTGGGTCCTGTGCTCCTGCTACACAGCACCTGGGTAGCACGTAACGTCTCCAAAAAGTCTGCTGTCCCCAGGTACACAGGGATGACTACACATGGCAGACTCCAGGAATCAACTTCCATTCCCATGACACCTGTAGATGGACCAAAAGTCTAAATGTGGCCATGGAGTCACCAGACCTTTGCAGCTCTGAGACAGGACTTGCCCAAGAAAGTGTGGGTGAGGACCTGCAGGAGATGCAGGTTCAGGTCCCTGCTTAATTAGCTCTACAAGGAAGCTCATCTCTCCTGCAAGACAACCCCAGGCAGGCCCTCCAACAGCACAGCTAATAGATGCAGCTCAGGACTTTTATCTTGATCCTCCCATATTACTAGAAAGAAAATCATCCACAGACTACTGGATATCTCAGAGGAGCTGGAGTGGTTCCTCACTTTGAGAAAAATCTCTGCCTGGGATGCAGCAACCTTCACTGAGGAAAGCACCATCAGAACTGGCACTGGTTTGTAGACAATGCTGTAAATTCTCAGTTCACTCAAAATGTCTAATATTTCACTGGAAAGTCTCTGGTAAGCTCGACACTCATCTTCCAGCATGTCCCAGACAAGCAGACTGCCTTTCCCACTTCACTGTGCTGACTCTCCATTGGAGCTGGTAAATACTCCTACTGCTCTTTCCAGGCCTGTTGGCTGACCTGGCTAGTCCTTGGCACTGTCATGCTCTGGCACATCCCACAGCACTAGGACATCCCATGGAAAGACCTGTCAGTCTGTATTCATGGCTTTGTTGTGCCCATCCCTGCAGAGCTGTGAGTACATCACGTGTTATTCCCTCATGCCCACCCTTATGTCCCTGTTTACCTCATTCTACATCCTCATCATTTCCCAGTGGGCATTTCTCTGCAGACAGGACAACAGTAACATCCCCCAACAAGGTTTCAAAGTTCTCACCAAGAAGCCACAATGAGCTGCAGACCTCAAAGGGCAGGATGCTGTTCCTCCAAGATAGGCCCTGTGCTCCTGCCATTAATGGCTCAAACTGACTTGAACTAAAACCTTGTGAGGGCAGTGGCCTTACATTGTTTTAAAGGATCTCAGAGGCTGCAACTTGAGGTCCTTCTGCACGGTTGTGAGTTCACTGCATGTGAATCCAATGGTGAAGTTCCACAGAGCTTTGGGAAAGTTGCTGTTTCCAGTTCAGAAACACAACTGCCTGTTCAGGTCTATGAACTTTAGGCTCCTACCTTGATCCCCTTCTGAAAAAATGCATTAGGAATATCTTTGAGAAGAACAACAAGTCAGAAATTCCTCTTTCCTTGATCTTACCTCATTATCTCCCTTCATTCCCTGTTCCCTTTAACCCCAAGCTTTGCCATCTCCTACTCCTTCCAGTCCTTTTTATCATGTACCCTTTGGGTGCTCAGCAAATTCCCTGGAGAGAGGGGCTGGGTGTCCAAACCATATTCCCCCATGGGAACCTGCAGACTTTGAATGTCTTCTCCTATGAGCCCTTGAGCAGGAAACCTACAGCTCCAGGAAGGTGGACCAGCAACCAGGTTGCAAGCAGAGCTGCCTGCCAAAACTACACTGCAACAGTGAAAAGGTGTGAAATGCCTGTCTGAGAGCAGAGATGCCCTTGGACCCCGCTGGTTTCACAAATGCAGGATGCCAACACATTCCACCCGGGTTTCCAGGACAGGTGATTTGATTTCTGTTCAGTTTAGAAAGCATTTTGGGATTTTTCAGCTGATCTTATATACATAGGATCAAGGTCAGCACTTACAAGTAGCTACAGAACAAGAAACACAGCTTTGTAAATGATACCTAATGCATTTCAAGCATGGAAAAAAATGAACAAGCCGAAAAATAAGCTTCCAGAAAGACAGACACCAATCAAACTATGTCCTGTGCCCCCCTAGAGGCTTAAGGGAAAGGATGAAATGTTAGAAAAAAATCACATAGACCAATAATCCCTCAGATATAGCATTCCTGAAGGGACTATATTTTTTTTGATCATTGCTACAATTCCAGAGCTGAAGTGTAGATAAGTTTCCTGCAAACTGAAGTCTAATGCTACTGAAGACACTGCTGCAAAAACCCCTTTCCCACAATGTATGCAAGAAAGCAAAGACAAAAGGGTCCTTAAACTTGCCTTATGCTTTATCTTATAATTTATAACACTGCAAAGAATTGTGTGCATTTAATAAACTTTGGCTTATGTAACAAAGCACCTAAAGAACCCTCTGAACCCTTTGCCCTCTGCTACTCCTCTGCAGCATATCAGGAAAGGCAGGAAACTACCGGCGCAATTCCACTAAATCAGGCAGTTGGCAAAATTTCACTACTGTTAACTATCTCACTGACCAAAGCCCATGCTCACAACATCCTTCTCCTTACAAGGACACAGATATGTGTACCTTAAGGCCCCAGTTCAGCAACTTTTTTAAATGCACACTTAACTATAAGCACCTGATTTAATCAATAGGGACAAACTGGGCTAATAAAGCACAAGAAAGAACATGCACTGAAAGTATCACAGTTATTTCCTCCTTAGTGAATATCTCATCCTGACACATTGTGATTTCCCTCCCAGTTTTAGTTATTCAATTTTCAGGGAATATTCTTCCCTGCAGTTCACTGGGGCATCCCTGAGGTTGGTAATCAATAAACATAAAGAAAAAGCAGTATCTGCCAATAAGTTTGCTTCTGAGCACCAGAGTCTAAGGCCAGTGGTCCCCATACAGGTGCTGAAGTTAATGACTTTCTGCTGTCCCTTAAAGGAAAAGCATGTCATGCAACAAAATGCCAGATACTGCTAATGTGAGCCTTTAACTTCCCCCAGAGCCAGAATGAAAATCCCAAGCGCTCTGCTACCTTTATGTCAGCCGGCTGCATAATCAACCCCCCAAAGATGCTGTCAGCACCGCTGGGGCACCGACCATACCCAGGGCCCCCTCGCTGCCAGAGGTTTTCCCTTCCTGCAGGAGCAATGATAGAGCCTTTCCCCGCGGTTGGAGGGCGCCGGGAGCAGCACTGCGGGGCAGTGGTACCCAGCGCCCGGCTGCTGCCGCACGGAGGATGCTACTAAAATTCCCCTCGCGCTGCTGGATTCTAGCCGCTCCGGTCAATATTCCCGCTCCCTCCATCCTCCCCCCAGTCCAAAAAGGTCCCTGGCCGCCGCGGTGCGGCCCCCCCCGTCCTTGGGCGCTGCAGCACGCCGGGCCCGGAGCCTTACCGCATCCCGGCCGGCCCGCCGCCCGCCCCGCCGCGGGCCCGCCTCCGCCATCGCCCCGCGCCGCCGGGAGCGGATGGGATGGGGATGATCGGGATGGGGAAGGGATGGGAGCCGCGGCGCTGCCCGAGCTCGCCCCGCTGCCAGGGGGGCGGGCAGGCAGCTGTACAGGCAGGCAGGCAAACCCTGCCGGCACCCGGCTGGCAGCCCCGCTCTCCTCCCCAGTGCTGGGTTTGCTTTTAAGGTGGAATGCAAAAAATCATCCTGCAGACGGGGCCAGCTCTTTCCTTCGAGGATTGGGCTTTCAGCTTAGAGCTTTCATCCTTCCCTTTCCCTCTGTCATTATCTCCAAGGTACATTTTCAAGCCGTTTAGTATTTTAGGGGGAAACTAAGGAAAGATGCTATGGTCAAAACCTGAGGCTTGACCCCGGCAGTAGGGCATCGCTTCCCAAAGCCAGGAGTACCAGCATGAGCCTGGTTTGCCCATGCAATTAGAGACATACACAAAGAGTTAAATCAAAAAATCTGATATAAAAATTTTTCTGGATCAGATGCACAACCGCAGAGCTGCAATTGCATATACATATGCTCAAAAAATAGGACACACTCTGTATTTCAAATTCAGCTTCTTTGCACTCCTTTATTCCAAAATTACACAAAGATCAGAAAAAAAGATTTCTCTTATTGCAGCATGGCTTATAGTTTATGATTGGAAAGAACTAAAGATTTAATTTTTTGTTTTAGCTGCACAAAGGCAAGTCAAGATGCCTCCTGGACACAGAGACAGCTCTTTAGGGCCAGATTCTATTTTTAAGGCAAGATTCCCAAGTCTTAAGATTTAGTGGACACAGGTTTCCTGCTTCTCATACCTCTTTTCACAGATCACCTCCCCACCATTTACATGGACAGCCCTGATATTGTGGGCAAAGTCACTTCTCCACCCGGACACACAGAACATATAGCTACCCAAACAGGGTGTATGCTTAAAGGTCACACAGTAATTAAATTTACTTATTAAACACAAAATTAATGACACTTCTCTAGAAGCTACAAATTAGGACAGGATTTTTTCACATTTGAAACTTCCAAACTATGCAAAGCAACTACCTCATCCTTAAAGGGTGCTCTTGGTACTAGCACCTGTTCAAACACTGGCAGCAGAATTGAATTTTGATGATCACTTTAAAGAACTACTTTTTAAATGCTGCTTCTTCTCTAATGGTATGGCAACCACGCTTGGAAATTCCATTTATAACATTCCGAAAAATCAGAACCCAAAATCCTGCCAACAGTATCTTATGCACACCGCTAAAAGGGAACCCTCTCTTCCTCCTATGAGATGCTAACCAGCAAAATGCCATCAAAGCCAGCTATTTTTTACACTGAGTTCTGCTGTACCAGTACTAACTATCTGATTTATCTGATCTGACCAGAACCAGGTGAGCGTTTTCTTCCTCAGAATGTACCATTTACTTCATTCTCTATCAGATGGATCAATGCCTTTAACTGTTCAATGATTACAAGCAGAAACAAAGGCAATACAAACACACCCAGATTATTTTCATTGATTTACCCATATGGCATGTTCTTGTTGGGAAAGGATTTATCAATTAGCTCTACCTATCCACGTTAGTAGATCCATACAGCTATTAATATGACTTTTCAGTACCTCCATGCACTACTGTAAATCCATGCTCTGATTCCATAAGACACAACGCATTGCTGAGTTACAAAAACAGTACTTTTGAGATATGTTCAGACAAGATACGTGCTGATCATGTGTAGCACATAAACATGTAAACTAGATCATTTAAAACACATGAATGAATACATACACTTTTAAAATAGATTTTTCCACACATGTCCACATACAAATGCTTGTGAAGCCTGTTTAAAGAACCTAAAACTTTCAGTCACCAACAATTAGGCAAAGTACAGTCTCACAAATAACCACTTTCTAAAAAGAAAGTATATGAAGCCAAAGTTTCCACCCATCAGAAGCATAGAATGTGGCACAAAACACATTTGAACCACTATGAAAAAGTACAAAACTAAGTAAATGAATCAAACAAGTAAATTAATACCCAAACAGCTCATTTATGCACTCAAATTAATTACAGGGCCATAAAACAAAATACTACCTGGAGAGAAAGCAGGAGCATCACTGCTCCTGGTTCCCAGTGTTTTATGGAAGAGATACATAATGCACATGGTGACTTAGTACATTAAAGGAAATTAACATTAAAGAGGACTTACTGCTATTTTTTGAAGAGTCATTTTGACTGATGTCCATGTGTCCAATCTTCTATCCAGGATTAGGATAAATTTGGTTTCAGACTCATATTGACTGTGAGATAAGAAAATACCAATAACCAGATCATATTTTGAGGAAATGTGACTCTGTTCCCCCTCCCCCAAAAAAACCCCAAAGTCAAGAACATGGAATGTAAACCACATTTTGGTACCTCCACGGTGGCTGAAATTCCCTTCGGAAAAAACTTTCCTGCCAGACTCTTTCCAGTGGTGCTCAGCAACAGGACAAGGTGTAATGGACACAAAGTCAAGCCCAGAGAAGTCCATTTGAATATGAGAAGAAATTTCTTTATTCTTAGGGTGGCAGTGCCCTGGAACAGGGATGCCCAGAGAGGCTGGGAAATCTCCTTCTCTGGAGATACTAAAAACCCGCTGGGGGTTTTGAATATCTCCAGATATTCCAGTGCAACCTGCTCCAGGTGAATCTGCTTCAGCTGAGGGGTTGGACTAGATGATCTTTAAGATCCCTTCCAACCTAAGCCCTTCTATGATCTCCACAGCTCCCTTCCCACTCCAGCCTTTCTGTGATTCAGTGACTGTGGTAGCCCAGGGTTAAGCATCACTTTGAATTGTGTGGGAGGTGAAGACAGATTGCTGGAGATAACAGATTGCTCTTTAAACCCAAACTAGTCCTGAGAAGGATGCTGCAGAGGCCAGAGGCAGCTGTGCTCCTGCTCAGCAGCTCTGGGGTTGCCAGAAGCCTCCCTCTAGCTGATGCCCCAAGACCCCCCTGCCTTCACTGCCCAGCTCTTCCAGCTGAGGGAGCTGCCTGCTTCCCAGGTTTCATCAATCAAGCGATGACTCCTGGCTTGTTTTGGCAAAAGGCAACAGAAGTGACGCCAAGCCAGGGAAGGGCAATGCCAGCTTGGCAGAGGGAAGGGGGGAGCTGGTGCTGAAACTGGTTGTTGTGGCTTCCCCAGCACCTCCCGCAGTCCCACTGGGGAGGCAGAGATTGCTCGGAGGCACTTTCTGACATACTCTGGTTTAGTTGGCAAGCACAGGCTTCCTGACATCCCTTTTGACACCCAAATCCTTTGAGTTGCTTTGAAATCCCCAGTCACACAAAGCGAGCCAGCCGTACCGGGGGTGCCCAGTCTGGCAGGGGACCCAACGCCCGGCTGAGCTCCTGTCTGTAATTCAAATATTCCTTTCCCAGGTTAGCTGGGAACAGCTCAGCCAGGCTCCAGCTGTGACAATACACACTCCCAGGCAACCTGAGTTACAAACTGGAATCGTGTTTGCACACAGGTAAGGGTATGCCAGCCTGTAACCAAGTCCTGCAATGCGAGTGTATTTACAGGATACTTAAGTAATATTTACAATATTTATTTTGCAGATGCTGAAACAGGATAGCCATGTCCCACACCACCCTATCCAGGCGCCTCAGTGCTGGGGAGAGGCTCCCAGTACACGTGCTGGCTTCCCAGAGGTGGGTCATGTATCTGCACTGGGCACGGCCCTGTGTAAGCAGCCTCCTGCAAGCACTGTCTTTGCTAATTCTTGTGTTTGGCAAGGGAAAACACATTGTGGATTACTCAGAGAAGTATCACATGGCAGACAGTATTTGGCAACTTCACTACAGAAGAAAAAAAAAAGACATTTGAAGCCAGTGCAGGAGCTTTCATTCAGTACACATCTTGCTGCTCTGGTCTGTGACAGCCACAACTCTGACAAATGTATTTCAAAGGAATTAGCAGTTGTGCTCAGAGGGATAAAAAATGAAATTCCCTTTGGCTCATAATAACAGTTGACTGAAGATATGTAGAGGCAACCCAAGCTGTCCTACAAATACATCTTATGGATTTGTAACAGAAAACAGCAGAGAAAATGAGTATCGAATTTTACACATGGGTCATATACAGAACTTCTGCATGTAATAAAGTCTGAGGTTATACATTGTGAACATGACTTTTCAGCCAAAACCTTTACTAGTTAGAATAGTTCTGGCAACATGCAGGTTTCTGTTGGTTCTGTTCACCCCCATCACAAAGTAAATGACCCAGGTGGGAGAGGGGCAAAGGATCCTTTTGTCTGAGGCAAAAGTAAATGCTTTGGTTTTACAGCACAGAAACAATTCTCCAACTCCCCATGATATTAAAAAACAAAATAATAGTGCTTACAGAGCACTTCATCATAATAAACCCTGAAGAAAAAAATGAGAATCCAAGTAATTTGGAAAAGTCAGCCAGACTCTAGTGCACTGCCAGTTAATAAAAATACGCCAAAGCAAGCTGCTTACTCAGGGCAAGGTTATATTCAGAGAGTAATCTCTAAGCATGCTAATTTACATTTATCAGTTCCCTTATAGAAACAAAGAAGAAAGTTCCCTGCAGTCTAACAGCTTTGGAACCTACTGTGGGAAATTTTAAATTTATTCTGGGGCCAGTGGAGCAAGTCTGTGACTATTTGCAACCTCGGCCTTGCAGGTTTATCAGATTTCCAGGCCTGCAATATACCTTTTAGACTGACAAAAAAAAAAAAAAATCAGTGCTTTCTACCAAGGCTGCAAGGGGTGTTCATTTGCATCCAGCAGCAGAAAGATGGAGACAGATAACCGGGACAAGGATTACTTCTCTCTAGGTGCTTCTTAGTTTTCTTTTTCTTCTGAGTTTTTTTTTTTTTTTAACTTATCTTTAACTTTGTATGTGTTGCAGGATGCACCAGACTAAAAATAAAGACCTGGGGTGTTTTGCAGGAGGACTTGAAATTGGATCCCAGAGTCTGCAGTTGTGAGATTTAGCACAGGACTGAGAGACTCTTTGCCGCTGGTGGGATCAGGGCACACCAGCACGACCTGCCTAATATTTAAATTCAGAAGTATTTATAGCCAACAGCACCCTTCACTGTGCCACTGCTCTGTTATCAGTCACAGCTTTAAACCACTTTGCACCTCACTTCCCAAGATAAGTGAAACATGCAGAGCTCGTCTAAATACCAAAAAGCTGGATAGTCAAAGAATAGAATAGAATAGAGTATTTCAGTAGGAAGAGACCTACAGTGATCATCTGGTCCACCTGCCTGACCAATTCAGGCTGACCAAAAGTTAGAGCATGTTTTTAAGAGCATTGTCCAAATGCCTCTTATACACTGGCAGCTTGGGATATCGATCACATCCCTAGGAAGCGTGTTCCAGTGTTTGGCCATCCTCTTGGTGAAGAAAGGCACACAGCCAACACTATATATAAAGGGATTTTTTTAGTTTTCAATGACAGCATTATTTTTCTTTTACTTTAATGGTAATTAGGACAGTTTTTTGTAATAACAATCTTACATATATCACAATTACCTGTGCCTCTCCTTCAAGCACAGCCTGAAGACAGGCAGGGAGGTATTTTGAGTTGGATGTGCAGGCCACAGAAGGTGGGGACCTACTACTTATTTTCCTTTACAGCTCTTTCACTCAAGTGCTTTCTGCAGCTGCCTCCTTGCCTGCAGCACGGTTGCCAGGAATCCTAAAAATTAACTTGCCTACAGGACTCACCTTTCTCCTGGCTCTGTTATTAATGCTCTCACCTTGAGGAATGAAGAGTAGCTTCACTCCTTTATCTAACAATTATTTCCGGGAGAAAAATGCCTTATGAAATTCAGCTTCCCAAAGTACTACAATTCTGACAAAGCTTCCGATGAGGCTTACTCAGACTAATATCAGTGGGACACTAAACAGTCTTTGCTACTGCTTGCATGGGAAAGGCACAGTGTGTGTGGGTTTGAGATTCCCCTAAACATCCACAGGTCTGTGGTAAGGAAGTGTTGGTGTACCCACAGCTAACTCTGACACACAGGTCAAATATTTACCTATTTTAGGGACTTCCTGGGCCAAAGTCTGAGCTGTGGTCCCATGATGTGATGCAGCTGAGAGATATGTACACAGGGGTACCAGAGCTGACACATGCCTACCACCCTCACCTGGGTGATGCTTTTCCTTGCTCACCAACACCACAGCCTTTCTGGCTCTAAAGGGCTAAGAAGCACACATGTTTAGATGTGTTTATTGGGGCAGGCTGTTATGGTGGTAGGAGGAGCAGAGAAGGATGATTAAAGTGATTTTACTTAAACATACTGAACGTGTTTGAATCACCAGCAAGCTCACAGCTCTCATTAGTTTCTTGATTGAGTTTGACCTATTATAGGGACAGCAAGACTGCTCATCATGCTAATGCCAGGGTGTTCACAGTCATATGGAATAAGAAACCTTGGAGAAACCAGGCAGAGCTGGGAAGTGCAGACGCACAGTCATGGTCTGCCTGCACATGATGAAGGAGAAACCCCCCTGAGTGTCACACACCACAGCAGGGTCCTGTCCTGTTGGGATAGTGCTCTGCAGGCCAGGAGCCCACAAAACCTCAGAGTCCATCAAAAAGAGGACAGAGGAACCAGATGCTCTTTTTTTTTGCCATGCAGAGGTAGGTAAATGCTCCATACTTCTTTCAAGGCAGCCACTGATGGAAAGCTCCCATCTAGCTGCTGTCAACCTGCTCTCCCTGCAGGAGGAAATTTGCCAAAACAGGCATTATTCAAGAAAATTAAGCATTCTAAGTAACTGAGTCACCAGGCTCAGCAGCAAGAAATAGGAGGGCCATTAATCTAAGTATGCAGCCCTGTATGAGGTACAGGCAGACTGTCAGCAGCTTAACCCCAAGACACAGGCAGATAATGGGAGCTGCTGAGCCATCGCCTGTCACAGGGACCCCAAACGGTTCGTTCCTGTAATTAGCCTCTTCCTCTGGCTTCATTTCTCTTTTTCCACAGTAATGACTCTCTATTTGTACATGTCAAAATATTATTTTGCATTGGCATGGCATATATTAAGTGGTGACACATGCCAAAGCTTGAGGAAAGCTTGCTGTTAATTAGAAACTTAATAAACTAAATAAACTAAACATTCCAGCTGACAGGTCATAGGGATGATGTCCACTTCTTACTCTGCAGTTAGTGACACCTTAAGAACCACACCTGGACACCTTAAGGGCTTGCATCATTTGACTTTTCCCTCTTCCTTGCTCTGAGAGCTGAAGATGCCCCTCAACCCCACATACAGCATTACCCTTCCCTGACCCAGGCAGGACTCACACCTCTGCCCATCACAGACAAGAGCTAGAAGAGAGCCTCATACCTCGGGATTGACGTCAGGTATGTTAAGACTTTAGACACAGTCTCCTCGGGCACCTCGTTGAAGCGAGCATTGTCAGGGAGGGTGATAATCCAAGCCTTGTCCTTCCCTCGGCCACCTGGAATAAAAACAAGGATGTCTCTGTGGCTGTGCTTTCAAAGAGGGCCAACAGCAAAGACCAGAGGTCCACCAGTCACATCAGAAAACACACTGCCATTGTTATAGAGGTTTTCTTTACATCAACAAAATAGCAAAACCCAGTCCAAGCACAACACACACAGGCAGGTGGTAGAAACAAAAGTATTAGTTACCAGATATTTCCTTTATTTACTGAGCGTACTTCATAAGGGACAGCAAAAGAAGTCAGAAATACAAGGACAAAACAGCACACTGGTATGGAAATATATTTCAGAGCAAAGCACTTGTTAATGCATTGAGTGTTGGAAGATAAGACTATTTTACAGTATGGCACGAGACAGAAACCTAATCTGCTCTTTCAAACTGTTTCAATGTTTTATTAACAGCATTTCTAGTGGCACTGGATACTACCTGATGGGTAATATTCCTTGTGGAGTATCATTTTGCCAAATAGTGCAAAGTTTGTCTGGAGTATTTAATTACCACACAGATGAGAGAGAGAGAGACCCTGGAGAAGTTCTCGGTACTCACCAGACAGAAAAGCAAACTCTTTCATCAGATCATCACTGATGTCCTTTGCACAGAAGGGTATGGTGGTTTCTGGAAAAAGGGAAAAGCAGCAGTCAAAAAGAAAGCACAAATCCAAAGCAAACCCGTTTATCAATGTGCTAATCCAAAGGTGGAACTTGAACCAAATGCAGCTTCCCTAAATTATACATGAAAATTTGTAACAAAGGATACGTGGATCTTACAGAAAGCAATGTTTCTAGTAACAGTAACAGGCCAAATGCCACATATGAGTAACACATGTATTCTAGTAAATGTACCATGGGAGCAGTGCCTGCAAGCTTGAGTGCTCTCCCCTCAGCCCTCAAAGGGTCATATCCAATGTAAATTTTTATATTTGGGAGGTACTAATTTTACTCTCCTATTTTACAAAGTCTCCCAGTGCTTCCTAGCCTTGTCAATGCAATGGGCTGAGGTTTCTGCTGGGAGCAGCAGTGTCCCAGGCTGCTGCACTGGGAACAAGGTTGGGCTTTGAGGCTGTTACAGTCTTTAATTTTGAACAAATAAGCTTCTGAAATCATGTGTTCACCTGGCACTGGGCCATAGGCACTGGAGAGGCTGTTGGTTTTATGTTCAGTTATTAGATTTCTTTCTAATTAAATAATGGGAGAGGCTGTTTTAGTACCATATTTAGCACCATGATCATTTCAGTGCCAATGAAGCACATCAGAACAACATACACCACTTAATCTTTCCCTGGGAGAAGGAAACAAAGACCAGACTGACTAAACACATGAGAAGCTTATAGTTGATACACATTTTTCTGGATTATCTATATATGGAATGATAGCCAAAAATTAAACATCCTTGTTCCCACAAATAAATGTTTTAAACCACATCTGTACAGATTAAAGTCCTTGGGCTTTCTGATAATAAAATTTTAAACACTGATTATTTCACAGAGTTGGTCCTAGGGAATAATCTTCTGGCTGTTTTAAATCAGATGGGCTGCATACTTCTGCATACTCCAGCATAATCAATATTTATTCTATTTCCCATTTCCCAAAAGCTTTCTGGTCACTTCTACTTTATCTAAAGATTTTTCAGGCCTTTACTGGGCTGTATGGTGCTGCAGCACAGCAGCCCAGATGCGCAGGAGGGGGGGGTTACTCTGCCTCCCACAGCTCCCACCAGCCATGGGCTGCTTCTTGCCCTTCTATGCACACGCTGCTGTTTCTCCTCTTGTAGATAAAAACGCTGGTTTTGTTTGTTAAGGATCAAGCCTCAGTCCCACTGGCATCTACAGAAACATTCCTGATTTTAACCCTAGAACTGGTCTTGGTGAGAAGGAAGTTTGCCTAGCAAAGATATTTCAAATATTTGTCTCCCATTCAACTGCTTCACCCAACTTGAGGACAAGCAGCAAGAGATTTCTTCTCCATTCATTGATGTTTTTACCAAGTCAACAGTTTCATACCGATAAAATTCACACTTAATAACTTAATGAGCTCCAAGACATGAAGTAGATGGTATTAAACATGCAGGTCTTTGGAAACACAAGACAAAAGTCCACACTGTGCAAACATTTTTGACTCAAAGCAGTGTGGGGCTGCTCAGCAGCCTGTCCGTGTTCACAGACAGGCTGAAGCCTGAACCCAAAGCTCACCCTGCCTACCCCTGGCTTTCCCGGAAATGCAGCCACCAGCAAAGCCAGGCATAGTTTTGCCATGTGCTGTAACACCCACGAGTGACTCAAGAGCTTGACAGTAAAAGCAAACACAGCTCCAGGTTGATAGTAAATGCAGCTTTTGTGTTGGTTCTGCACTGATATGGGAGGGACGTGCCAGTTAATTGAGAGCTGATCAGGAAACAGGTTGGGGAAAGGGGATTAACCTTTGCATACCACTTCATAAAAAAGGTTCACAAGATATTTTCTCACTGAGAACATAAAAATCTGCAGCCTTCAACTACACTGGAGACAGCTATGGTTGGGAAAAAATGAGCATTTTTGCACAGATGTTTTCAAATTTTGCTTTCCAGAAGAGAAATATAATCTCAAAAGTGTATGATCTACTCCCAGAGTCTGGTGCTTCTTCTTTCACATCTCTCTTACCTACAATTTCCCCATGATTGTCATGGAAACTGCAAAAAACAATGGATGCTTTAATCCTACCTGTGCTAGGGGCTGCAGTAGGACCTGCTGTGCTCTCTGGAAACATGGGCACAGGTGCCCCCAACCTCAGAGCCTGACAGCTAAGCACAACACCAGGGTCATGATGGCAAGTGGACCTGACATTTTGGGGTTTGAGGTACAAAGCATCATAGGAAAACATTTCCCACCATGCTCAGGAGTCATGGTTTACTTGCTCCTCAACATTTCATTCCAGTGAATGTTTCATTCTTGACTTTGGCACATAGGTGGACACCCAGACTCCTACCCCCTTATGACTTTGAGTATCTTGCTTCCCAAGGGATGACAGTTTTGGAAGAGGGTACTCAGCACCTGCAGAAAATCAGGTCCTTCTGAGCAGTGCCAAGTTGAACAAAATAACTTATTTAAGGAACGAGTAGGTGGGAGTACCTTACTGCAGGCAGTGCAGACAGAGCAATTCCCTTACAAACCCTCCCCATCTCCTGTAGAATAATCTAACAGTGAAAGAGGAGAAGGATGGCTGCCCTTTGGCAAGGTCAAGGCACTACAACAGCCTGATTGTGGTCCGATTGCAGCCACTCCTTGGCCAACTCATCCTTGGCACTCGCTCTGTGTTGGCCACCAAACTCAACCTCCCGGGCAAATATTAGGGAAAATCAAGTGCTGGCATCAAATTCACAAGCGTGTTGCTGTGCCTGAGGCACATCAGTTGGATGCTGAAATAAATCATGTACAGAAGCATGACCTTTGTCCTCAAATATTAATCTCTGGAAAAACAGCAGTCAAAGGCAGCGAGGCACCAAAGATATCCGCCTCTCAAACAAGGCTTCAGTTGATGTTCTTGAGCAAACTGGGGATTTCTTCTTTAAAGGACACTCTTGGGACAGTACAGAAAAGCCCCCGGGGCACTGCCCAGCACTGGCTATGAACAGTACAGCTAGCCTGCATGTCACTTGGCACAAGGCAGAGGAAGTTAAAGTTTCATGGAAGTCCAGCCATTTCTTTCAAAGCCAAAAAGAGGCTTTGTGATCATCAGCTATTACAAAATCAAGCCTGAGCTCCCCATGTTTCAGCATCCAAGAGTATATAAACTACACTGCTGTGCCACACAGCTGGTATGACCTCAGGTTTTACTAAAATCCAGCAGCATCTGGATGGGTAAACTGTCATAACAATGTAGCATCATTTTTATTAGGTTCTAAATTGGGCATTTATAAAATGCTGCTGCAATTATTACATTCAGAGACTCTCCTGCAGGGAGATCGTTGCCATGACGCAGAGTTTTGGAGGATGTGTGAAGCCAAGCAGGGAAAAGACAAAGGGGGAATTCAGAGCTTTCTACCCCACTGAGTAAAGCTAACGTGGTTCAGCAAGGAGCCCTGCTGAATCTGCCCTGTCCCCTTCTCCCGGTTTACACAGTCCAGAACATTTGGTTGTGTCCCCTCCACAGGGCCGTATCTCGAGGCCATTGCACAGACTGCAGTTGTGAGAATGATGCCTGTTGTCAGCGATCTCCCCTTTCCAGGCAATTCAAGCACGGAGGGACTTTCATGCACAGTGGAGGTCTGTAGTGGCACTCAGAGAGAGGACAGCTACTCTCCGAGTCCAAATTCCTCTTGTAACACTCAATTAAACTGTGAAGTGCTTTGGTCTTTAGCACCTATTGTTTTCTTTCCTTTTCCAAACTTCACAGGCCCACAGCATCTGCAGACAGCAGCTGTGTAACACATCTGCCAAGCTGATGTAACAGCGCCTTACACTCACCACACTGGCCAAATATTGTTTGCTGCCATAAAATCCATTTGGAGATGGCTTTGTTGTGAATGAAGAATAGCAGCTTTTCATGTGGGGGTTGCTGCTGTAGTCTAGGAAACAAAACTGAAGAAAATCAAATGAAAAGGGTAAAGGATCACACTGAGCTTCTCCATGATCTGCTTGTTCTCAGCTGCTTGTCCATTTGGACAGTTGGTGAAGCAGCATTTATTCGGTGTTCAGGAAGCCTGCAAATCAGCACATTTGTAACCTATTTCCACGTCCCTCTGACTTTCTGGGCTAACTGGGGTCACCAGCCAGCGTCTGTCTCGGGTTGTCCCACTGCAGGAAAGCCCACCTGCCTGCAGCATCTCCTTTGAGACTAATTACACCTGCAACACAGACCTACACACATCGACAGTGTCTGCAGGAAGCTCTGGGGCTCAGGGAGCTTCAATGAGCAGGGCTTCTTCCAGCTGCCACAGCTGCCACATGACCCTGTCAAAAGGCCAGTGTCAGTGCCAGCCTCCCTGAACAGTCCATGGAGCACAAACTAGGCTGAGTGTGAGGAGTAAGCCATTCCCATCTTTGCTTTGCACAGGAGTCATGCAAGAAGAGCACATTGGGGTTAACCTTATGCTGCAATTACACCTTTATAGCCAAGGGAACAGCCTAGCCACAGATTAAGACCTGTGATGACCTTCTCCCCATGTGAAGAATACCCTGCAGTAAAGCACAGCCTGCATCAAATAAGTGTCCTTCTCTCCACACCTGAGCTCAGCTGCTAAAGAAACTTAAGAGATTCTATTGTGTAAAGTGAATAGGCTGCTGTGGGTCTCTCCTACATCTGCATGTGATCTCAGGTATGCTGCAGAAGCTAAATATGTCATCATTAGTCATTTCTAACAGCATCTCCAAGCTGCACCACCCTCGTATGCACCAAACCCACATTTAGCTGGTTGTCCATCCTGCCCTGACACACAGACACTTGTTGCTGGGGGTACCTGCTGCAAAGACAAGGCACTGTTGCTGTCCAGGGCAGCCACACAGAGCAAATTCTCCTTCAGCCATCTCAGCATATGGATAACAATTTCTGCCGCTGCACGAACACCTGGCATATTCAACAGTCTGTAATTCCAGGTGGTGCAGCCATTCCCCCTGCCAAGCAAGCGACACAAAAGACCCACTGAAATATTTATGGCATAAAGCTTCAATACCTTTGACTGCTACAAATCCCTTTGTCTCCCCTGCCCATGGGAACAGCTCACACCTCACTGGAGCTGAGGGCTCACAGGAGCATCTTCTCCCCTGAGCCCTGGGCTCAGCCTGCAGGCACCTGCTTTCTATCCACAGCCAGTCAAAAACAGATTTTCATCTGGAGGGACAGATTAGCAATTAGATTAGGTTTATAAAAGCCTATTTTTCTGGAAGAGGTGATGTATTGATCCTGAGGAAGATGGGGCTCCAGGGTCAGTTCTGTCAATAGCCTGGTGGCAAACTTCCACCTGCCATGTAAATCTCTTCATAAATCCTCAGCCTGGCAGAAGCATTCCAAAAGCCACTGCTACAGGGTGGCTGAGTTTCCACCTCTGATGATTCCTAGGAAGAGTTCCAGCACAATACAGGGGACAGGGGAAGGCAGAGCTGCAGGAAGAGCTGCACCCTTGGAACATGATGGGATTTGTGGATGACAGTGTGGTGCAGGTGCTGGCAGCACACCCTGGTCCCCAGGCTACAGGTGGCAGCAGGTCCAATCCAAGAGCTGCCAGGAGCCCAGTGATGCTGGCAGCCAGGCCTGGGTGGCCTTCAGAGAGTTCACTACAGAGGCAGGTCAGCATCAAACACCTTTTTTGGAGCCAGACAGGACAGACACACAGCAGTAGCCACCACGCCAACATTTCAAAGGGACCCAGCCCCTGCAAAGCCATGTCCTGCAAATGGCATGAAAGCCCCAGGGGGGTTAGTCCATCACTAGGCACGATGGGTTGGTCACCACGCCAGGTTCAAGGGCTCCTTCAATTATCCTTTGTCAGACTGGGAAGGATTTTTAAGGAAAGGCTCACTCTGTTTGCAAGCTCCTTCTTCTACTTCTCCCCAAGCACCTGCTCCAACGCAGTGTAGGAGGCAGGATACAGCACCAGATGGTCCTCTCTTCTGACCCAGGGCTGTGCTTCTCTACCAAGGCCTTCCGGGGCTTATGTGCAGTCGATGCTTCAGCACAGACACACATCCCCATCACCCAAACCTGGGGGTGTGCTCAGCTAAGAAACTATACAGCAAAAAAGCATGAAGCTTCTGAAAAACTAGAATGACCTTTTCAAAAGGCTTAGATTTATATACGCTGAGGATAAGAGGAAAAACACAAAAGAAAATGCTGCAAAGGGAAAAAAGAAACAGGGAGAAATTGCTAACTCAGTGCAGTCCAGGTTTGTGGATCATCATCCAGGCAGCATGCCCATCCCACAGAGGAATGTCCTCACAGGATCAGCTGAATCACAATAGGAGCTGATCCCTGTGGTCAAAGAGGGTTCAGACACCACCACATCCAGGCATGCACAGAGTGGCTCCATGGCTGAGCTTGCAAGTCCCACGGCTGGAGGCTCCCACTCCTGGGCATCCCTCCAGTGGGGAAACACCAGCTGTGAATGAGCAGGAACACCCGGGGCACTGGCATGGCAGAGCTGCAGCCACTCACTGACACAAAACCAGCCAAACCTCATTCCTGCTGACCGTGGGCCATCACTGCCAGCAGAACAAGGTGCAGCCAGCCAAGGATCCCAGAGAAGGTGTAGTCAGCTAAGGATCCCACATTCATAGGAATGTCACCTTCCAATAAGGTTTTTGGGAACTGGAGTGTGCAGGAGGGTTCACAGGAGCCAAGACTGTGCCATGCTGCCAGTGAGGGGGAGGATGCTCAGGGGAGGTTAAAAGGTCCAGGGTGTCCCAGTGTGGTGAGGACAATGGAGTTTCATGAGGGGGGATCTCTTCCAATTTAAATTTAGCAGCTGACAAATGGTGGCAGTTTTTCTAAGAAAAGATTAAGCAAAAGCAAACTATATGGCAACAAGGCTTACGTGTTACCTCCTGTTATGCTCTGATGTTTTCACGTCCAATCAGAAAAACTGTATTCTGGTATCACACCAAACTAAGCAAAAATTGGGAAAGATAAAAGCCAGCTCCACCACACATGAATTCGTGTCTATTGCAAGAAACGTAATAAAAGGTTCTCAACACCCACTCCCGTGGATTCAACCACAGCGTGGGAGTTGAGAAAACCTAGTTTCTTGCATTTCTACTACTTAGGAACTTCAATGTACTTTTGATTTTCTCCTGTTTCCAATTTCAGTCTCTTTTCCCTTACCAAGGGAGCATATACAGGTGTTTTCATATCAGCACCAGAGTGTGCTTGCCAGCTGTGCAGGAAAATGCACATTTAGCCTCTGCCACCAGCACACACCTCCCTAGCCACCACCATCAGCCCTCAAACCAGAGCCCATTCAGCACAAAAAAACCCCAAAAAGGCCCAATGACAACATACAGACATCAGTAACTTTCCCATCATCATTCAATACCATGCAAGTGCTATTTTTTTCCAAGATGAATTCCAGCTTTGGGCACAAAGTAACTCTTGGGAGATGTATCATCAGTAAACCCTTGGGCCCCCCTACCTATCTAAGGAACCTGGGATTAAGTTCACTAAGGTCACTGGAACAATTTCTTTCACAGCCCATATAGCCAGGAAACTAAACCATGCAGCCAGGTTCCCCCAGTGGCATCACCTGGAAACTCAGCTGCAAAGCGAGGGAAAATAAACACAATTTTTCCTGAAACGAAAATGGAAATGCCCAATTCTGGCATTCCCCTGTTAAGCAAAAGCACATCTCCAAATACAGCTAATGGTATTCCTGCAGCAGCAGAAGGCCAGTGGAATAGAAAGTGAGGGGGGAAGGATATCGCTGGTGCTTGCTGGCTGTCTCACACCACCCAGCCCTTGGACAGACATCCCTGGAGCAGCAGGATAACTGTGCCTGCACTGGGTCCCAGGGAACAACTCTGCCCCAGGAGACCCTGAGTCATCCCTGATGTATAACCAAGTCCAGCGTTGCCTGAGAGGAAAAGGGATTCAGAAAACAAGGCAGCCCCACCCAGTCACTTCCACCAGTGCTCCTCACACTCCAGTTCCTCTGCCCACCAATTTTCCAATGACCTTAAATTTCCCTACGTTAGGGAAGCTGGCAGATGAGATGACTGAGGCTGAAGCAGTGGAGCAAACTGAGGAGTGTGGGACCTGAGCTGTGCTCAGCCCATGTGCCAAACGACCACCGTCACAGGGACACGTATCCAACAGCACGAGGTTGCCTATTTGCAGGATGAGGCTGAGGGCACTTTCCTGGTTTGTGGCTCCAGGATTTCCTTGGAAATCCTACCTGCCAAAACCAACTTTAACAAAAGGCTCCTATCACAGCACGACCAGGGGTAATGTCTGAGTTCTGAACTCCCCATCTCCAGGCACACAGGAGAAGCTCCATGTCTCCAAGTATCCTCCAGTTCAGCAGCAAAAAGAGCACTTTGGAAGACTCTTTCTTTTCTCCACCATGTTCTACAATTCGGTTGCTCCCTCCCACACAGCCCTGCTGTCACTCCACTTCTGTCCTGGTACATGAATGATAAACCACTAAACTGTGGTTGTAGCAAATGCAATGCAGGGAGAGGAAGTGCATCCCACATACTACTGACTGCTCCCAGACTACTACTCCTCCGTGGCCCACCCAAAGGGGTCTGGACTGACGGCAGCACAGAGCTTTTGGAGGCTGCTCTAGCCCTGCAGCTCTGCAAGGGAGTCCAAGCATTTTTAGAGATGAGAATGGCCATAAAAGGCTTGGGTTTTATACAGGCTTCTATCTCACTGTAAGGGAGATAAGGAGGAAATATCACCTTCTAATAGAAATGACCGACAAAATTCCAGTACTGCATGAAGAGAAATGGTTAAAACATGGTCCCAGATTAGGCTAGCTGCTCAGAAATCAGTGATGAGTAAAACAAAACCATCTGATTTATTTTTAATCTCATGATCTGGGGAACCTTACTCAACTTTGTCTCTTTTTCAATATCTCATTTTAAGAACCTATACAGATGCCAAATCACGCGTCCGGATCCTGCAGCTATAACCACACAAGTGTGCCTTTGTGGGGACATTTCTTTTTTGTATGAGCATTACACAAATGTCATCTGCTAAGAGCTGGTCAGGAGACAACACTCATGCTCACAGGAAACCTGCTACCTGCTTTCACCCGGCTCCCGTTACATCGCACATAACAAACGTTCACCATCTGTGGCCCCATCCCCGTGTCACCCAGCTCCTCTCCAGCAGCGTGGGTGTTCCATGCTGACACCAGCACAAGGAGGATTTAATCACATCCATTCAAGCAGCATCCTCTGCTAATTGACCACAACCATCCCTCCCTACGTTTTCCTACTCTGTTTGCTGGGTGCAGTGAACAGGGTCCAGCGGGCAGGACAGCCGGAATAGAAGGTGCTGCTGGCATCATCTCAGAAGGGCACATACACAAGCAGCTCCTGAGAAGCAGGTGGCACATTGGTTAAGTCCTCACCTGTGACTAACCCTCTGATAAATTCTTCCTGAACCCCAAACTGTGCTTTTCAAAGAGGTCAAGGAACCTGGAATTAGCCTGGAAGCTTTTTTTTTGGGTCAGTCTTTTTTGTGCCTGGCATGGCTCCAAGTGCTCTGCCAGCTGCAAACAAAAAAGGAATGATACCTTTTCATGCCTTGGACTCCTGCATTCTCCAGGAAGGCTGGAGTCACCCAAAGTGCCACCACCCTTCCTGGATTAGGAAAGACCTCATTGTAAAAATACCTGTACTCTCCATAGGAAAAAAATGTAATGAAAAAGTGAGGGCTCCACACAGTTTCTAAGCAGATCACTGTCTGTCAAAGGAAACATCGCTGAGGCAGCTACAGTTTGAGGAAAGGGATCAGATTGCATTTGCTTCTCACGTTCAGGGTGTGCAGCCATAGAACCACAGCCACATCAGTACAGTGCTGCATTCCCGGTATAATCTGAGATTCAGAGGTGTTTGAGGACCAAGAAATGAGGAAAGGAAGAGGGGATGCCTAATAGAGCAACACACACCTTACGCACATCTACCGTTTCTCTAGTTCAGACCCTGTGAAAGAGCAGCCATTGCCATCAGGTTGAGATGCAACTTCCCAGGGAAGAGTTCTTTAGTTCTGGCCATGGGAATCTGAGCAGGGGACTCGCGCTGGTGAACACTCTCCTGTCACCGGCAGCATCGCCCATCTCCAAACCGCACTTTGAGCTACGCATTCCAGTGACACGAAGGGAATGTCAGCAGCGCAGTGGGACACAGCTTCTCATTAAAAACCGGGGCCGTTCCGCACCGATCGTGCCGTCCATTGAATACACAACAAAATAACACCTCGAGCGCTCGGGAACCCGCGTGCGACGAACCCTTCCGACGTATCCCCGGTGCCTACAACGCGCCCGCCTGCCCCCGGCACCGGCACAGAGCCGAGGACCGGCCGGAGAGGGATGGGGCATCTGTGGGTTCCCCGGCGGGACCGGGAGCGACAGCCGGGAGCCGCTGCTCCCACGGGGGGGTGTCCGGGGAAAGCCCTTCGCCCCCCGCCCGCCGCCTCCGACACCGGCGAGCCCCGCGCCGGCCCCGGCACTCACCGGCGGCGGCCTCCAGCAGCGCGGCGGAGCGCAGCAGGCGGTAGTAGCGCTCCATGTCCCCCGCCGAGGTGCCCCCCGGCGGGGGCCCGGCCGGGGCCGGGGCCGGGGCCAGGGCCATGCCCCGGGCAGCGCTCCCCGCCGGCACCGCCGCCGCTCCGCCGCCGCCGCCCCGGGTCCGCGCGGCCGCCCAGGCGGGGCCGCCCCTCCGACCGCCCCCCGCACCGCCCCGGCCGGCCCAGCGACCGCCCAGCGACCGCCGCCTCCGGACCGTTTCGGCCTTTTTTTCACTTTTCTTCCTTTCCCCCCCAACCTTTTTCCTCTCTCCCCCCTTCTTTTTTTTTTTTTTCCCCACGTTTTTTTCCTTCCCCCCCCTTTCCCTCTTTTCTGCCCCCTTTTTCCTTTTCCCTCTCTTTCCTCTCCCTTTTTTCCTTTTTATTCCCTTTTTCCTTTTCCCCATTTCCCCCTCTTCTTTTCCTCTTTTTTTTTCTTTTCCCTTTTTTCCTTTTCTATTTTTTTCAGTATTTTCCCCTTCTGCCCCCTTTTCCCCTCTTTATTCTCCATTTTTCCTTTTCCCCTTTCCCCCTCTTTTTTCTCCATTTTTCCTTTCCCCCATTTTTTCCTTTTTTTTTTATTTCCCTTTTTATATTTTCCCCTTTATCTCTTTATTTCCTTTTTCTTTTTTCACTTCCTTTTTTCCTTTACCCCCCTATTTTCCTTTCTTTTCTTCCTCCCCCTGCTTTTAATCCTTCTTCTTTTTCCCTTTTTTTAACTTACCACAACTCCCAGTGCCCCCTAGCACACCACCCTGCAGCTGGATTTTTTCCCTGCCTTAGTGCCTTTAACGTTTCTCTAAGGAGAAAAAAAAAAAAAAAGCGTTTCCATCCTCTGCAAGCAGCATTCTAGCAAATTCCTTGAACAATTTATGACAACTACATTAAGCCATAGTACAGCCAATGCTGGCCAGAGCTCTAGGCATCGCTGTCAGTTTCCCCGATGTTGAGGTTCAAACGATGCCAGCTCATTCTCAACAGGAGCCTGAGCTGCCCAGGAAGGCAGCACAGAGAAGTGGATGTTCCTGTTTTTCCAAAACAACCTCTTAATTATGCTCCTTACTATAATAACAGCCTTTTTCCAACACTTTAGCAGTGAGAGCTATTAATTTAGAACCCAAGGTCTAACAATAAAAACCAGCGTCTTTTGGTAGACCACAGCCCTTCTTACACTAATGCAGATGTCCCCTGGTACTGCCCATTCAGGCAGGACTCCTTGTTTGTGACACAGCAGATCCTCACCAACAGAACAGATTGAATAGACGATTTTCTGTCTGGTCATAAAACACATCTTGTGTGACAGGGAGAGTTCATGTGCAGTTACTCATCAAAAAGTCTGGCTGAGGTGCACAGCAATAAAATGTGGTTTTAAAATAGCCATATGCAAAGCTACAAGTAAGGAAAGACAGCCACACCACATTCCTGCTGTATTCTTATTGCAGGGATGCTATTTGCCCTAAACTGCCACAGCTCATAGAGAAACAAGGCCCATCCAAGTGCTGACTCTCTCTTTTTTGCTCTACCACTGTGCAGGAGATGCTGAGGAGGACTCACCCCCACTGAGTGTTGCACACCCATGTCTGGCACTGGCTTTGAGAAAAACAAAGCTACACAGTAGAAGATGCAGCTGTTACCCCCAAGGTTCAGCAATCAACTCATTTCTCGCTCTTTGAACAGAAGACAAAATCATTAAGACAGGTTCTGGATCAGGTCTCTGCAGCCAACACACCCTACTACAGCCCCAGATGGGCTGGGCTGGGCCACAGCACCAGATACCTACCGGCAGGAAACCTACACATCCCAAAGCTGCACCTCCTCCAGACACCTCAGGTGGTGCAAGAAAACCTGAGCCAGCTCTCAGCTGTGTTTGCACAGGCTGGGGGGCAATTGCTCATGGCTTTTCCTTATGGCCACAAAGATTCTTGGTTTGGAAAGCTGGCTGCTACAGTCCCTCACAATAAATGCTCAGCTATCCCAGCATGGCATTCCATGGAACCATCATCCAGCTTTTTGGGTTTTACACTGGCAGAAGATACTCAGCGTGTCTATCTCCTTCAGAGAGCCAAGCATTGCTCTCTGCCTGCCCAGGAAATGATAAGCTGAGACAGAAGGAACAATGAGATGGATAAAAAGGAAACAATGACTGCCAGAAATAGAGGTGTTTCTTTTCCAGAGATTTTCCATCCTAACAAGGCCTCTAACAAGGTTCAGCATTCTAAGAGTGGCACATATACACCTGTGTGCTAGGGGAAAGAGCTGTTTCACACAGCTGGGGAAAATCTTGGCAGCACCTGCAGCACCTCTCTTTGCAGAGATTTATTTCATGTGGGTTCAATTCCTTATCCTTAAGTCTCATCTTATGGAGAAGGTGTAGGAAGAATTCCAACTAATTTCATTAATTCCATATTGGAGGCTGGGGAAAAAAAAAAACCCTCAAACAAAATTCAAAACCTCTTGAATTTGAAAAAAAAAAATTAATTTTTTTTTCTTTTTCTAGGTTAAGGCTAGAATGTTGGGTTGTGACTGGGGCCATTATTTGAATTTGAGAAATCACCCTTCAAAAATACCTGTTTAGTCAAGTGCTGAGAACAGGAAAAACAGAGCTGGTTAAATGCAATCTGGAGTCAAAGTGATGTCCAAGGGAATTGCTCACCTCTGGAATAAGCATAGTGACAGCAAAGTACTTGTGCATAAGACCAATTAAGTTCGGGTTGATTTTCATAAATGGGAATTTTAGGAGGATTTCTTCTGCAGACAGTAGCATCACTTTCAATCCGGGGTATTGTCCGGTGTGGGCTCTTTCCAAGCTGGTCCAGGAGAAGCAGATCCTTCATAACCTGTCAGTAATCCTGGCCCCACAGAAGCCAACCAAACACACATAGATTTAATCAGGATGAGGATTTTATGTCACCTACTTGAATGTGAAAAAAAGAGAAAGGACTCCACTCTGCTCTCCCACTCTCTCCCTGGGTCAGTCAGACCTGCCTTATTTGTTGTTGCAACCCCTAGTTTTGGAAGGAACAGTCATACAAGTGCACACACACCCTTTCTCCAGGCCACAGTGTATTTTCCAGCTTAGCAGGTTATCCCCAGACGTGTGAAGATTTCAGAAGCAAAGCCCAATCCCAGTAGTGAGAATGCTGTGGATGCATCTCCTGCAACAGCTGCTGGGGGACAGGAAGGGACAGGGACACCACGACCCCTCCACGTGCCAAGAGCCCTCACAAGCCAATAGCCTGACCTGGAAAAAACTGCCGTCCTTGTTAAAAATCACCTTACAACATGACATTGCTTCTCCTTTCTAACAAGAAGGTCTACACGGGTGTTTTAAATGCTAATTTTGGTGCTTTCTGAAATACCCAGTGACCTGCGGTCGTCTCCCATCGCTTACATTTACAGTTTTTGTCCTGACAGCCTGGGTAGGCAGCTCAGAGTAAAACCCCTTCCAGCTCTTCAGATGATTTTCACTACCTCTCACTCGGGCTATTAAGATTCTCAATGCGTGTATCTGGTTTCCAATAGTACAAGCTGCTTCGGAAAGGTTAGACTTTGTTTTAAATAGCTCAGCCATCTGTCCTGCGGTGGCTGATGGGAGCTGCAGGGACCGAAGCAGCCAAAACAGAATTTTTTAAACTGTCAGTTTTTCATTACAAACATTTCAGCTCGAATCAGACCCGTGTCCTTAAAAAAAAATAAAATAAAAAAAAGTTAGGTCTATATTTTTTCCTTGAGTATTATACAAACACTGCGAGTTGTGCTTTAACAGCTTCCTTGCGTTGCTGGAATTTCATCAATGCAAATATCTGGCCTGAACTTCACCAGCGCCAGGCACTTTGCAAAGCACAGAATCAGCCACATTTGTGTGTTTCTCGGCTTTGAACTAAGAAATGCTCATTTATTACAGGTAGCCACGACACACAGAACCAACACACAGCAGTAAGGAAAACACTTCATGTATGGAAATCAGGTACATGGACCTGCATTTTTCTCAGCCAGTTCCTAAATGTCAAAGCTCTGAGTTCACCTATTCTGCAAAGTTAAATCAATTTATTCACCTAATTCACAGGACTCACTTTCTTAATTTGACATTATTTTTGAGGGAAATGGGTTTAGAGTGCACAGGCCAGCTATGTGCAGCAGCTGTTACAGCAGAATTGCTAATTCACACATCGGTGGGAAAACAAAAATACACGAGAAGAAATTTGTATTTCCTTAGGCAAATGCTGCTCCACATCAAACAACCAAGAATGGCCATCATCTACCCCTCAAGGAAAATGCCAATGATCTCCCTAGTACTACCCTGGAAAGGCCCATGTAACAAACTATCACCCAGGAGTATCCAAGGAGACAAGACAGACAACAAATATATATTAATCAGAACAACATACCAAAGTTTATTGATTACTTCAAACAAAAGTTTCTGTAATGAAAAAAGAGCAAGTTGCATTCATAAAAGGTAACATTCACATTCAATTTCCTTTATATAAAGCAACATAAATGTATAAAATTGCATTTAAGTGAAAAAAATGTAAGGTTGCAGTCCTTTTTTTTGCAAGAAGCTGAAAATGTATCTGCTCATTGCCTGTATATAATTTACATTTTCTATATACTACGTGTTTTTTAAAAAAATTCGTAGCTGGGAAATTGGATAAATGCTGCAGTATTAGGTAAGTTTTTCAACTGTGTGTATACAAATTCAATTTGAAGCTTTTATGCAATTCCAAGTAATTTATAATATTCTCATAACGATTAGGATTAGTGTTTGAGAAGTCGCTATGACTACACCAAGCTCCACTGTTATCATGTAACAGTTTTAGAGGGAATCTTAATTACTTTCCTTATCTTTCAATGTCACTAGTCAGTGATTAAACTTCAACGAATTATTATGAGAAAAACCCAGCCTTTTTTTCCTTCAAGATTTTCCACTGATAAGCCTGTACTGACCATTTAGCTCACTGAGGAGCACTGTAACAGTGCAGTGGGTATCGTGAAACACAAACAGCCACCACAGCACTGCTCTCGGATTATCGCCACTTCAGCATCCTGCTGCCTTACACCTTACAGTCACTATCACTACTTTTTCTTCCCCTCTCTAACCTCAAAAGGAGTCTCCTGTTTCCCCTGATTTCACAAGCCACCCACAGCAACAGGAATTTCATTTTTGCCATTACTGAATGATGAGGATCAGCTCTTCTGCAGGTGCAGGGCAACCTGGTGGTCCTGGCACCCAGCACTACACCAGTGCACTAGCTGAAGATCCAAGCCCAAGAAAACTTGCATTTTCCTAAAAGAGCTGCTGTTCAAGACATTTCACATTAAATCCACCCCACTAGTCAGCACACACACCTTGGGTTTGAACATACAGCTACTGCAATCCAGTGGGGACCAGACACTTGGAAACAGGAAGAGATTTGCTTCTCAGAAGGTTCTGTCTTTAAACAGGCTGCAGAAATTAGCCTGTTTAAGTGACTATTTGGACAGTTCACACACACATGGCAAGTTTCACTCTTCCCATTAACATCGCCAGCAGAACCTCCAGTAGAATTCCAGGGGAACAGACTTTGAACCTCAAGAGTAGAGCGTGACACAAAACAGAGAAGCAAGGTGTGAGGCTTGGGACCATTCAGGCTTGGAATGGTTTTGAATCACAGGAATTAGGCATTTTAGTGCCCACATTTTAAAGGTTATGTAAACACAAGTCAGCAACTGTATATTTAAGGAGAAAGGTTAGATTTGGCATATAGAGCGTATCTTCATTGTATTCATCGTATACTTGATCTGTAGGCACCACATTTTAGCAAGAAAAGTTGAGAACGGGACAAGGTCTGCAAGTTGAATTCTAAGTCCGTGAAATGAGCTAGGAAAAGGGAAAAAAAAAGAAGAAGAAAACAAAAGCTTTGCCCATGGACACATGCTGGCAGTGCAGCTCCTTACTTGCATGCAGCAAGGAGTTGAGCCGCAGTCGCTGACACGGTGCAGACACCACTTGCGTTGAGGCCAGTGCAGCGTGTATAATACAGTGGTCCTGTCCATCCTTCCCCTTCCATGCTGGGTGATGTCAAAGCAGCCACCGGCCACACGGACTGTGCACACCCCTCTCCCACTCAGGTAAGGCCCATCCAAAGTCCTTGTGACGCGCAGGAGAATTTGCCAGCAGCTGATCTGCACCAGTTGAAGACAGACCACAGGGGTGGCAGCCAGAGAGCGAGACTCGATTCTTCCAAAAAATCAGTAGTCTGCAGTTTAACAAAATTTGGTGAGGGGAACATTCCATCTAGTCCCAAACTGTTTAATTGTATGTAAATGACACGAAGCCTGAGCGAGCGGGAGCCAAACCCAGCAGCAGCGTAGAGCTTGTTGCTTCTGAAATGAGACTTGAAGCTTCTCACAGTAGTTCCTCTGCCCCACTCCGAAGAGCGCCGGGGCCGGGGGAAATCGGCACGAGGGAGGGACCGTCACACCAACCCGCGGTGGCACACAGGGTGCTCTGTCACTGCTTATGACTTAACACAACAAAAAAAGCTGCTCTTGCCACATAGGAAGTATCAGAGGAAAAAAAAAAAAAAAATATTGAGAGTCAGGCATCTCACCTCTGCTGTGCATGACCTAAAGAGAAAAATTCCTACGACCATGGTACAGGTAGATTTCAAAAGAACATGCCAATTTAAAAACCAAATAAAATGTAAAATGAAATCGGGTTCATGTATTCCTTTTATTTTTAAACTGGCTTCTTTTTTCTTAGTGCAAATAACTCAAGATGTAGTTTTATACACCTGTAGGTTCACAGGCACATCTCATGTCCCTGGGATCAGCCAAGGACTGCACTGTCACTTGGGCCTTTAAAGTGTTGGAGCGACTGCACAGTGCAGTAATGTAAGCACAGCCACAGGAGCCTGGGCAGAGAGGCTCAGAGTCTGCCACAGTCCAACTTTTGGGATTCCTTCCTCCCCCACAAAAGCTTCCTTCCATCATGAACAGCCACAGAACAACCTCTTCTTCACCCTCCAGCAGGAATAAATCCATCAGCAAACCGGTCGTGGGAGGATGCTCAGGTGCTTCCCAGCACTGCAGGTCTCCACACGGACACCATCGCTGTGGGCAGCCCACAGACTGCTTCCAGCCATACCTGGAGGAGGGATCAGCAAAGATTTCTCCCGAATTTTCAAGTAATTCTGCCACGTGCATCTGGCACCCACGGCTGGGAGGGGGCAGCCCCTGCCGAGGGATCGCAGCCCCAGCACCAGGAGAGATGCTCTCAGGGCTGCATCCAGATTCCATGGGAGAGGAGCAGGCTTTCCTCAGTGCCTTCAGGGAGTCAGATGGGGCTGTTACTGGGTTTAAGTCTGTGCTACTTCTTTGGTCAGGAGAGCAAGAGACTTGAGCAGCTCTCTGCTGCTCTCAGATCTGCAGTGGGCAGAGGAAGCCCCCGTGTGAAATGGGGCTGGCACTGCACTCTTGCACTTTGATTCATGCCATTTTGGATGAATTTCTAAAGATGCTTTCTCAGCCTCCAATGACGTAGAATTTGGCAGAATTGTTGTTCTGGGAGGGTGGGGAAACCACAAGACCAAAGACAAACAGGTACCGTGGGGCCAGTGCCCTGGCTGCTGCTCTTTCAGCATGGCTGCTTACAGTCCTTGGTAATATCAAAAAGAACTGTTAGGTTAAAACCATGGGTTTTGTCCTACAGCATGACAATACGCAGTGTTTATGGAGCACTTTAAAGTATCCTGAGAGGATATCTTTCTGCCAAATTAGTAACAGCATCTTCAGTCTTCACATAACCATTCTCTATACGTTTGTATGAGACTAACACAGGCAGATCAAAGGGGCCAGCCTGCAAAAATCAGAAGGAAAACACATATATATTACAACTGTTACATTTCCAAACTCACAAACCTTTTCCTGGGTTATTTTTAGAAGAAAATACTTAAAATTTTATAGGAGAAGAAGAATGATTAGGCCATGACAAAAGTGCCCAATGCAATTCACAACCAAGTAATCAGACGATAAATAGATCTGCACAACCTGCAAAATGCTGCGTGAAGTCTAAAAGTGGCATCTGCCTCACTGCCCCCTGTGCCTCCCATTCTGTCCCCGTCCAGCTGCCTCCCACACCAGTCTGCACCAGTGTATGGTGGTGGAGAGCACCACCTAACGTCAGTGGAGAAGGATCAGCTGTGCAGGACAAATACCACATGCACTGGAGGCCCTGCAAGCCTGGCTGCTAGAGCTGCCATGCCAATCAAACTCATTTCTTTAGCAGCAGCTGTGGGTACAAAGGTAGGAGAGGCTTGCAGAACACCTGCAGCCTTCTGTTTGCAGGCGACACCACACGTTACATCCCCCCTAAAAGCAAAGTTGTGAATTCAATTGGGCACTCTTTTATTCTGCTATTGGCTTGCTACAAAGTTTAAAATCAAGTCAACTTGTAGTAGGATGCTCTCGGTGTGCGTATGTACATACAGACACCGAGACATGCCTCCGTCTGTGTGTGGACACACATAAACAAGTACACGTATTTAGTGTCAATCTATGAAGATGAATTAAAATGTACTTATTTCTATCTGACAGAACAGCATGCACCCTAGAGAAAGGGATTTTGGTACGATTCAGATGCAATACTGGAATCAGTTTAACAACTGAGATTTGAATCTTTCAGCGTAAATTTATCAGTGTTAGCTTTCATAACCACTGTTAGCACAATCCAGATGGCATTCTCAGATTAAATTTTCTTTTAACATTAGACTAAAATATCAGTTAGATTGAAAGATTTGTTTGCATACTGCAAATATTTCAGTTTGAGAGTATCTGTACAGATACAGTATTCTGAGAGGTTGGATAGTACAACATCCCCAAATCAAAATGCATCCCAAGCATTGCATCTCCATTCCACAAGGACAAGTACCCCACACCGATAGTCAAGAGGATTACAAGAACCACGGTTTAATTGATTTGGAGGAGGTTACATTTGGTTAATTGATGCCTTTTAAAACCATCCCAACTCCTTCAGACAGGGTACCTTTACAACACATTAGACTCATCTGAGAACGTTCTTAAAAGAAGTGGTCTGACAGAAGGTCTGGCCGACAGTGAATCAGGTGCCTTCCTGCTGCTCTGCAACAGCGAGGCAAGGAGACTTATAGCACATGCAACTCTTGCCCCTGCCTATCGTCAAACAATGCAAGACACACACAACCCTTTTTACAGCTAAGTCATATCATAAAGAATGATTAACAGTGGCTGGGTTTTGCAGTGCAAGAGGCACAGAGAGTATTCAGAAACCGGCCCTGCTTCCCAAAGTGTTTAACTTCAGGTTTGGAGGTTTATGTTTTTGAGGGAGGAGGAAAACATCCCTGATCTCCACATAAAATAGTATTTTTAAAATAGGCAGTAATAGAGGAGATCTGCAGTGAAACTAAATGCTAGGGACATGTAATCAAGGCACTTTGCTGTGGGTGGCCCCACCACTCCCTTCATCAGCAAATCCAAGACTATCCTTCTTTGTGAGAGTAGCACTAGCAAGTGGATGGACTGGGCAAGGTGGGTACTAGGGAAGCTCCCCCCCTCAGTCAGACAAGTCTGAGTCATCTGTCAAGTCATCCAGAGGACAAACATCAATTCCACCTTGTCCCACTCGTATCTAATCCACTAACACACAAAACTGCAGTGAGAAAAGAATGTAAACCAGCTTTGCCTGTGTCCACCTCACTTGGACATCCTGAGCACAACCAGCTCACGCACCTGATGTGCAGCAAGAGACCGAAGGGGAAGAGACAGACGAAATATTTAAGCAAAAGATTTAAATTAAGGCAACATCTAGGGAAAAGCAAGGTTTTGCTGTGTGAGCAAATCTCAATGTGTGTTTTCAGGAGTTAGGCATTAGAAGGAGGAGAAGGGCAGCTGAGCAAGCAACACATAAGCGACTCAGAAAGGAAATCACCTTATTCACTCCAAGAAAAGCTGTGATTGCTGGAAGTTTGAGAAAGCATGAAGATAGTGGATGTTCCTGAGGAAGGAAGGCGCTTCGTTACCTAGTTCACAACAGCACAAAAGACAGAAAATTGCAGTACAAGAAGGAGAAAGGTAGAAACCAAGGAAAACACAAATGCGCCTTGCAGTTAAAAAAACCAAGCAAAACCAAAACAAAATAAAAACAACCACCGCATTTCCACACAGAAAATTTAATAGAGGTTGAGCAGAGCTGATGCACAGTGTTACAGGAAACTCAGGGTGAAATCCTGTCCCACTGAGGTCAATAGCAAGTGTCCATGGACCTGGACTTGGCTTTGGCTGCCAAGTTTGGGTTCAGGTACCTAAACAACGTCCCCAGTCTTGTTTTTCATTTAATGCTCCCCTGGGGACACTGATGTTTATTTTATTTTATTTCAATATTAAGGTCAGGATTCTCAATAAGGCCTTAATTCAAAATCATCTACCTGATCTTAGATGCCTTTACTAATCAGGCAACTGACTTTGATGTCTGATTGATGACGCAGATATCCAGAGCTGGTATCTGCTTCAGGGACTTATAATAACACTCTTACTCAAAATGTACATTTAAATATGGTTCAGCCTGTGTTTAGTTTGGGATGCACATCTGAAGAAACTTTTCTAGCTGACACTTACTTTGCTTTGCTAAATGATTTCACAAGAGTCTTTGTTAAATGCATATAAAGCACTCTTGAAAGCAAGTATTGCAAGAGGAGATGGGTCTTTGGTCAACAGCTGAAGGTAAAAATGGGTCACCTCTCAGGTGACTTGACCTGGAGCTTAGAAACCCCCAGGTCACCCTTCCAGGGCACTGTCCTCAAACTGTCATATGTCCACAGCTGAGAGCAACTTGCTCCCAGCTGGTTCAATAGGGGTGTCAAGCTAGAAACTATTAAATCATGTTTAAGTGGAAGAAGTTACATAGACCCTTACAAAATACAACCATAGTTCTTTTACCATCTCTATTGTTTTCAACTATAATAAGGCTCCAATCCTGGAAGTGTTCAAGGCCAGGTTGGATGGGGGCCTGAGCAACCTGACCTAGTGAATGGCATCCCTGGCCTCAGCAGAGGGGTTGGTATTAGGTGATCTCTAAGGTCCCTTCCAACTCAAATCATTCTGTGATGCTATTAATGACTTGGGGGTGGGGGATTATCCTGCTGGCTGTTGGTGGGGGCTGACCCTGCACTGTGCCCCTTCAGCTGTGCCCTACTGCTGCCTAGGGACGTGCAAACCCAACGGCAAGAGGTCTGGGCTGGCTGCAACACACCATGTGCTGACCCGAGGCAGGACTTGCTGATGCTGCAGGGGGAAGAGAGGGGCTGCAGGAGAGGGAGGCACAGAGAGGGGGGAGGCACGGCCAGGGTGAGCAGGGGCTGCCCAGGAGATGGTGCTGCAGGGACACTCAGCACCTCTGGGCAAGCAGAGAGCAACGGGCAGGGGAGATGAGCACGGTGAGTCATGAACCTGGCATTGCTGGCCTTCACCATTTGCAGGAGCAATGAAGAAAACTTTTAGGAGAAGGTTTCCACTTCTAAAAGGAGCCCTCCTCCTCAGCAGTGGAGGAAAGCTGTTATGAGACTAGATCACTTTCAAGGAGAGCAAACACCATGGTACAAGCCTTCAGTTATTTACGGAGGGTGGGCAAATGTGACAAGACCTGACCCTTCTCCCACTGCACCAGCACCTGAGGACATACCCAAGGAGAACATCCTGGCTGTGTTTTTTGATATAAAAACAGGTAGGGTTTTTTTCAGGTGGGTTTGATGATCAGTTCAGGTTGGACAAGGGTTACTGTACTTCTATAAGAGACAGCACGATTCCACCCAGCAAAGGCAACTAAGGAAAGGCACAGGTTGAGTCTCTCTTCATTACAGATCTAGGCAGTATTTTTAGATTAACGTCTTGCCATTTCTGGCATGTGAAAAAGCAAGACAAGACTCCAGAAAGCCTTCCTTGAGATGTGAGTGGTATGTGGTACTGTTACAGGTTGATCTGGTGCTTAAGAAAGGTCTTCCTAAAAATACAGTGGAATACATCATCTTGTTCCTTACCTGATGATTTTTCTCTTTTATATTTTTTAAAACTATTAGAAGAATTTCTGGGAAAAGGCTGATAAAGATCAGGAGAATTATTGCCAGCCATGTGGAAACAGAAGTCAGCATATGAGCAAATACAAAATACATTCTTTGCTGCTTCAAGAAAGGCCTGAAAAAGAAAGGACACAAATTCTGGTTAACACAGATTTTCCAAGAAGGTCAGAATCAAAGGAAACTTCACATCAAACTATCAGCAGTTACGCCTCCCTTTCAGATGGATATGGACACAGCCCCCACAAAAACACCCTGTCCATCCTTGTCCCAATCTATCTCCTGCCTTCAACTGCGCTAATTCTAGAGGATTGTCATGATTCATTTTGCATCTTCTGCATCTGTGAGGAGGGGTTTGAATTTTGCCACTATCACTGAAAGATAAATTATTCACCTTATCAAAACCCAGATCATTTTATTTCAATTTCAGGCTTTGCTATAGCTTCTGGTTTGGTTTTGATGGTGGAAATCCAGTGTCTCTCAATCACAGCAGGTTATTTGCACCTTCCTCCCTTCCTTGATGAGGGAGAGCAACTGACAGATGCTTGTGAAAAACACCTCATAAATAAACGATGACAAGGATCCCAAAGAAGTTGTTGCTTACTGTTAAGTCAAAAATATTGAGCTATGCAAGTTAAACAGTAGAAAGAGTTTTTAGTAGAAAACTCACACATTTCACTACAGATAGGTGGCTAGATCGCAGATCTGGATCTGTTGGTTAGCAACACTGAAGAGTCAAACAAAGCTTTTAATTCCCAATTAAAATACTTAAATCAGTTCCACATCTTCATTAACAGGTTGCTGGATCAAGTATCTAGCCAATAGCCCATGGCACAAGCCCATGGGAAAGCAAAGGTGTAAAATGGGGGACACTGTCTACTGTGAATGTCAACTGAACATTTACTCCAGCACATGAAATAGAAAACTAGTAATGTTTGTAATGGACTATTGTTTGCCTGCTTTTGCAACATATTAAGCCTAAAATCCTGGTTGCACTCAAATCAATGAGAATTTCTTCTCCTATTCAGATCCAGGATTTCAGCAGCAGGATCTGTGATTTCTCCTGTTTATTTCTCCTTCTTAAGCTGTCCCAGAGGGCCAGGTCCTCTTGCTCCACATCTGCCTCATCTGTTCCTTCCTTCCATTTCACCGGATTTCTTTGCACCATGAATTTTTCCTGTCTTTCTCATCCACGTGCACAAACAGATCCTAAAATGCTTACTCTAGAACCTCCCAATGAAGACAAGAGCCTTAGCAACAGAAATGACTCTGAGCAGAAAAGCAAATCACCTTCTGCCAAAGTTGAGCACCTGGATGGCGACCACGGCCTTATCTCTTTCAGGCTATTCCCTTTGGTGGGCTGAGATATCTCCTCAAACACATTTCATGATGCAAGAGCCCTCTTCCAGCACTGGCCTTTAGAGGGTGTTGGATGGAGGTATCCACCCTTCCTTCCTCAGGAGGGAAAGGAGCATGATTGCACACACCTTGCCATCTGTAAACCTCTGGACATCCCAACGGAGGGGATGCTGCAGCCAAGTCCCCTGCAAAGCCAGCACTGGGCATTTCCCTAGGAAAGCACCATGGAAAGAAGATATACTTGCCAAATGACTCCTCCCCAAAAGAATGAGAAAAACACGTAGAAGGCAAGGGATCCCCAAATCACAAAGTGGTTCATCCACGTCCAGAATCGGGTATCTAACGCTAGCTGTGTGAATAAAAAAAGAGATGGAACAGGCTTTAGATGCAGAGTGTATCTGATTGGATTTATATGACATTTCAGACTGGTTTCACATTAAGGTTGAAGGTTCTCCAAACAGCTACCTCTGTGCATATGGACACCAGGCAAAACATTTTCAATATCCACAGGCTGGCACAGAGACAACAGGGAAACAGCAAGGTTCTAATTGTAACTGACACTTTTTAATAGAATAAATTTGATGCAACCTCTGATGCTACAGGAAATAAATGTCTAAAGGTTACAGGGATTGTAATTGCCTCTTGTCACCACCTGCTGTCTGAATCAAACATAAAAGACCTTTTGTAAGGTCTTATGCAAACAGTTTGTTCTGGAAAGCTCCATGAGACAAAGCAGATTTGCTATTGCTATTCGACATGGGCTTTTCTGATTACTGCAGCACTCAGCCTTGTCTGAAACAAGGTGGACAAGTTCAAATTCTCTATTGCTCCTCTTCTCTTGCCAGAACTGAACACCAAGGGGTGAAAGTGTGGGGAAAAGTCAACTATAACCAACTGGAGTTCTCAAAAGAGGGAAAAAGTAGAAAAATAATTTAACCAAAACATAAACACTTGAAGACCACAGACCACACAAAGGACAATAAGCAAGTTCTGCCTCTATGGAAGAAGAGAAGATTTAAGTGTGGGGGGAAAACACATTCAAAGAAACTTAATTTTCAACACATTCACTTCACATACACAAGCCTTGGAAAACATCTGCAATGAGTGACTGGAAAAGGAAGGAAGATCCTCACCTTCAGAGTGACGGTGAACACCAGCACGGTGAAAACAATCGTCCCAAAGGTCCAGTTCCCAAAAATCTGAAAAACACGTTACATTGCCACAGGTGTCTCGGTCCATCTCCTTGGAGAGGCACAGAGACGACGATGAGGACGGGGTGCAAGCAGGGACCAGAGGGGAAGGGTGGGATGGAACGACTGCTACGGGGAACTGATGCTCGGAAGACTCGCCGGCCACTACGCTACCCTGTGCCATGCAGTGCCACACAGATGGGTGACCCAGAGCTGGGACAGTGACAGGAACAACCTCCTACTAACAGCAATGTCAGTCGAGGATACAAGTCATTGGACCACCTGCTTTCTTGGCAATTTACTCAGTCTCTGCTTTCTTGCAACAACCATCATCTCTTTGTAGTCCCATTTGCAGAATGCACCAATGGGTGTTTTTCCACCTGGTTTGGTTCAAAGATACTAGTGACTATGCACACAAAGAAAAGCAGATACTGTACAGAAATCCAAATGATGGCAATGAATGGGAGGGATGCTTACCAAAGGCTGTCAAGATCTGAATGCATACGTTAAAACAGAAAGTGAAATGTAAAAGTTTTCAAAAAATGCAAAAAACCCAAAGTCAATAGGAGCGAAAAAGGAATCGAACATACATGGATATTATGAACAATTGCTGGTAGCAGTTCTTACAGGCATAAGTGTTTACAGAACAGGACATAACCACAGATCTTATTTTAGTGCCACATAGACTTGACCTCTGAAGGTAGTTGCAGAACATATCACTGCTTCATGTTTTATTCAAATACAACCAGAATGGCTATAAATACAGAAAAGCACTGATTTGACAATACAGGGGCTTGACTACATATAGCTGGGGCCATAAATGTTGGCATTGATGCAATGTATGAACACACATACATAAATTTCATCAGCTTTTCTCCAAGTGTTAGCTGCTAAAAAATGTTAGGTATTTTCAAGGGTAAAATACCCTTGGTGTAAAGAAGTTTTCCATCAACTGAGATCTGATAATATGATGCACACTCCCTTGGGAAAAAGGTCCTGAGACAGCTCAGGTCACCACAAGTGGGAGCCTCCCTGCACTAATGCTTTGCTCTGTATTCAATTAACCAGCAAAAGAAATACGAAAAAAAAAAAAACAACCCTCAATCTTTTTTTCCTCCTCCTTCTGTGCAAGTTAACCCAGAGCAGCTCCCACACCTTGTTCACACAGCGATGCAAGCGCTTGTCCCGACACCAGAGGCACGAGCAAGCAGGGACAACAGGACAACAGTCTGCTCATTCTGCAGCAGTGATGACTTCTGCTGGCTCCAAAACAGCAGCAATAGCCCAGCACCAGCCTTCCCCCACGGCAAAGAGAAATGGGAGGCTGAAATCACGCCCCAGAGCAGGCACAGTGTACAAACAGCCCTACACCATGTCTGTGCTGACAAGCAGCATCTCATCAAGGTGGGCTAATTCAGCTGCCTGTAACCAGCCAAGTACGTGCTGAATTTCAGACAGTCACTGGTGAGAAGGACAGACACTGCTCCTGCCCTGGCTCAGCTCCTGGGATCAGACAGGAGAGGGGATGAGCACAGTGTAAAGCTCGCTGGGTAGGCAGAAAGCTGTGTGTAAGACTAGTCATTTTACCTAGTGAGTATAACCAGCTCTGCCCTGTTTCCATGGCGATTTGGAAAACGTTTTATTTCAAGCATTTGCTGCAGAATCACACCATAAGCAAGGCTACACTGTTGGACAAGACTCGAGACACACTGCACAGATTAAGCGTGTAGATATTCCCTGCCAGGCGTATCAAAGAGGCAGAGCACAAAAGAAACACTCATCTTCCTTTTTTTTGGTGGCGTTACCTTTCCGTTATCTTCCAACGATGAATTCTGAAACAGAAAATAAACCCCAAAGAAAAACACGAGTCCTTCAAAAGCGCCCAGAAAGGTCCAGTACAGGAACGGCCTCCACTGCAGCATTGCATTATCTGAAACCTTCCTGCCAAGAGATGGAGCAAGAAGACCATCACCATCACATTTAGGAAGCACGGCAAAGCTCCCTGCAGGCAGGTGAACAGTGAGCTTTGGAGCAAACCCTTGCTGTATGAGGCAAGGAAGTACCCACATAAACACCAGCCAGTGTACAGGACATAAAGAACATTTGCTATATGCAGCTGCTGATCATGAGAAATCACAAGAAGTTCAGCACATGAATTGTTTTGTCTTTCTCCTCTAGGTAGTTTGGATGAAAAGCCAAGTCAGCCCAAAGCCAACAGATGTAACACTGTCCTGAGCCTCTCCTGCAGTCCCCACATCATCCATGGTATCTGATATTAAATGATAAATTTTTAAATCAGGGTAAGGCTAAAGAGCACCCATATGGGACACATCAAATCTGTGATGTGTTTTCCTCTTTTTCTAGATGAATGAGCTCTCCTTTTTTGAGAAAAGCTCTGCAAGTCCTGTTCCTAAAATGGTGTTTTTCTGCACAGACTGAAAATAACCTCCTGAATTGTATGGTGGGTGTTTTTATCACAGGGGTTGTAGCAAGAGGCTCTTGGCTGAATATAGGATGAGATCTGGCATGGAGGCAGCAGCAGGAAATAGATGGGCCATGAGCAAAGCTCTGCACAGACCACACGCAGGGCCTGGGGAACAGAGGGTGGCTATCAGGACATGAGGGAGTTAAACAGTTCCCTGCATCATTGTCTTTTCAGATTACTTTCTTTAAAATTTGAAGAATGATGGGGGATAAAAATCACTTTTATGTCAGAAGCAAAAATCCCTGTTCTTATCTCATTTTTCTTCCTAACTCTTAAAGCAATACATTCATTTTCAGCAAGATGCACCTTGCAAACTGCTGTGGTGCTGGACTCCTGTAACTGCAGTTTCTAAAGTAAAACCCTACTGAATCCTATGCATGATGATACAGTGACAATTGTGGTATGCTCTAACATACCGTAATTTGGCTATGAGAGAGGATCAAGGATAAACCAGACTGGAAGGAGGGTTTATTGCAAGGACCAAAAATACAACCAGCTTCCTCCCTGTGAGCTCTGTTTTGCATTTCCATTTATGTCCTGCAGCTCTCATCGTAAACAGGCTTTTTACAGCGCCTCAGACTCGAGATCTGCACTGCAGCAGCTCAGCACTTCATACAGCAGCGGCACAGAGGGCGTTCTGCATTCAGCAGCACATGCACAGTCATGAATATTCAAACTAAAGCTGTTTTCCCTCAACAGGCAGACCCCAGAGATCAGAGAGCCCACCAGGCGAAGGCACAGGGGCCTGCTGTTATTGCTCTCTGTTGCACAATATTCAATTACCAATTTATTTAAAAATACATGTGGTGGCATTTTGCCATAAGAGCAGAGGAACACAAGAGGTCTAATTAATCATTGCTCTGAGTGCTTACTTTAAAAACGCCCAAGCCCCTTCCCAGCCTTACAGCTCTTGTTGTATTTGCTGATTTTTCTCTACCTAATGTAATTTTCATGCAGTATTTTAGGCACCTGCTAATTCCCTTTGCTGTCTCTGCACAGGCATCACTCTTGGTTAGAGCATGGCCGTGCCACACATGGCCCCTCCATGCCTGAGAAGCATCATACAGGGTGTGACAGGGGTGACAGGGCTTGCACAGGACACTGACCAAAGCAACCCTGACCTGGTCTCTCTGCACAGGGCTGAGCTTACTGCTAGGCAGGGGAATTAGCAACAGCGATGCATGAACAGGGGCTTCCTCAAAAAACCCCAGATCTTTCCTTAGTCCTTGCTGAAGGGCTGCACACAAGTGCCTGTGTGTGGGCAGAGGTGGGAGGAAGATGGGACATATCTCTGTTTCTGTGGGAGGTTGGAGCCTCTCCCTGTTGCAACGAAGGAAGGAGAGTAAACAAAGAGCAAAGCAGAGAGAGACAGTCTAAACTGTCCTTTCCCCGGGCAATGTGGCAGAAAACCACACTGAGCAGTGGATCAATGAGCAGAGCCCTCTGATAATATGGTTCTGATATGGGGACTTGGCCTTTGCAGGGGAAGCCTGGGGGACCATATCCATTTAGACAAGCTGAGAAGCTACCTGCCTGAGCTGGGTTTCAGAAACATTAACCTTTCTGAAAATTAATGGATGTCTTTTCCTCCTGAAAGCCAGATCTCCCCTCCATCCACTACACGCTCTATCACGTGCTTGGCTCACGCTGCCTGGCTCAAAGGTAATGTGAAAGAATGATCACTCACAGCTCGATTTGTCTTACGGATGGAGAATTCTTTTATTCTTTTATAGAGACACACTGCTGCAATCTGCTAGATCAGATACTGTCAGAAGAGCATAAACAAGTAGAAATAGGTGGTAACTGGGACGCTGCTCAGCTCAAATGCAGAAGCAGCAAAGCCAGCAGGGACAGAAATGGCCTTTTCTGCAGTTCATGGTGACTCCATCGCTGACATGGGACAGGGACACCTGCTTACACTCCTGCACTAACAAAACTTAAACCATGGGTAACCAAGTTGTGTGGAGGCTCACCCAGTCCAGTGTTACTTACATGTACAGCTGAGGATCCGAGGTCAGCGTGTCGATGCTGATGTGCTGCTCCAGGAGGCTGTAAGCCAGGATAGGTAGCGATGTGAAGCAGATGTTGTACATGGTCAGATAAGCAGCATCATACAGTGGCTTAAAAGAAGAAGAAAGGGTAAAATGAGACACACAGAAGTGCCACTTTAAAAGTCTCTCCGCAAAGAAATTAAGTGTTTCCAGCCCTTATCTCCTGCATACCCTACAGATTCATCCCTTTGTCACAGCCACATAGGACAGCTTCATTTGACAGAATGCTCATGTTCCGTGCAATGCAAGAGGGAACAAGGCACCCACAGGCTGCGTGGCCAGGAACCTGCTCCCACTGACAGGAAGTTTTGTAACTGGCTGGTCTCATCTCCAGCACATTCTCCAGAAACACATGACTAAACAGCCCTTATCACAGCTTTTCTGTTGCTGCTCTTGTGCTGCCATTTCTGTTAATATACTTGATGCCTTCTGTGGTTCTCTAAAGACTAGACTGTTTTAGAGGAACTATAGCTCCTTTTTTTAAAACAAGGAAAAGGCAAGTGGTTTTGCCAAGGCAAGCAGAGAATTATATCATCTACTCTTCCTCAGCATTACTTTTGAGCCCAAATAGACACAAAAGCCAAAGTTTTTGTCTCCAAGTACATGAACCCACTCACCAGATGAATGTGTCCCTCTGAAACTCACTTGAACTAAGCAAGGCTCTGATGACACTGTGTGTCTTTTTTTTGAGTTGCCATAAAAGAAGGAACTGTTCTTCCTTTTGAGTGACATTTTTAACACAAGGAAACGCAGCAGAGGAGACAAGATCAGGAAGCCCTTGAAAACTTCTTAAGAGAAGCAGAAGTAGCAAAATTGGGTGCTGACAAAATAGCTAAACCCCTCTCTCATTACTTCAGGAAGGCATCCAACTTTGTTTATGGCTGGTGGATGGGAAAGGAAAGAAAGCAGGTTTCCTCCTTTTCAGTCATGGGTCTCACAATACTATGTTCCAGATATGGTGCTGAGCACCAAGGTCAGTTCCTACTGTCCTGTAGAGCAAGGTGATGAAGGGACAGGATGCCAAAAGCCAAGTGTCTGCTAGGAAGGCTCATTATGCCACTTGCTTTTTATCCTACCTTTATAGACAAATTACTGAAAATTACCTGCTGTGAGAATCCACAGAAGAACTGGTATAAAAATTGCGGTAAAATGAAGCAAAGGTTCTATGGAAACAAAACACAAATGATCAGCAGGGAAGCACTTGACTTCTCAATCTAAATCCAAGTAGTTTTTCCTGTTATCAGACATTTGTGTCTGATATTACAACATCAGACAAGGCAGGGCAGTTGTTCTACCAAGCACAAAACTAATCTAGTGAGCAGCTAGCATCTGCAGAAGACACTGGAAGAAAGTCATGCTCATATTCCCTTCTAAGCCCTGTTTTCAATGGACAGGCACATGGCAGACACAGCCTGTTCTAGGGAAGGAAAACAGAGCTACAGAATATCCTATTTTTTCCCTGATTATTATTTTATTCTATTCCCAAGAAATGCAATAGTATAAACAAAGAAATAAGCTACACCCCCCCCTTACCTTATAGAAGAAATACTGTACAAGGTGTGCTATTCTCACATAATATAAATGCCCATGTGCTAGTAGCAGTTTTCTTAAATGTTTAAACTTTGGCACAGCATAGTCGCTGTTTCTGGAAGCCTGCCGTCCTTCTTTGCCTTTTATACCTGGAGACAGAAGCATGGCAAGGAGTTAATCCCTAAGGGGCTGGAATCTGGATGCTACTCACTAGGTTTGCTCACATCACTCAGTGTCTCAAGGCGTGACAAAGGCTGTGTTTCCCTGAGCGTCCCAGGAGACCAAAATACTAACATGCTTGCCATGGTGTGGTTTTGGCTCCACAACACTCAGACCTGCCTCTGGAGTTTTTCAGCTATATTTAGGCTGCTGTCTGATTTCCTGTGTAAGAGCATGGTGAAGAGTATCTAAGTAGATCTGATAAAAGATAAGGAACTGGTTTCCCCACGGGCTCGCCCACATCTCACACAGCAGAGTCATTTCACTGCAGATGCTCAGCCTCCTGAGACATCCCCACAGAGAAGGGCTAAGGACACACAGGGTTTTTTCACTCAAAAGCCACAGTCAAACAAACTGCACTGGACCCTATTCATTAGAGGGCACCACAGCATTTCCAACAGCCCCAATTAAAGAGCCTGCCCTTTCTCTTCCACTGATGCTTCTTTAGTGGTATTACAAAAATCTCATTTATCTCTGACACCAACCAGCAGACAGAAGGGTAGTTTCCAGCCTCGCATGAGTTGTATGGACAGCACAGACACAACATAACTGGGCATCAGCCCCTGGGAAAAACGTGCAGGTCCCCAGTGCTAAGTTACTGAGTTACTGTGACCAGTTAATGCTAAAGTCTGATACTTCCATGGCACTGACTTTGCAACAACTCCCATTAATCACCCACCAGTTTGCTGCCTGTACCTTTGTTTTCTGAGCCCCAAGCAACCCTTACCACTACAAATTTGGCCATAGAGTTTTTGAACATAATCTGCAGCACAACACTGATGAAGAGAATGGTACTATTACAGCTGAGCAGCACATGATGATCTCATCTCTCTCTCATTTTACAGTGGAGGTGGTAAAACATTGGCACAAGTTGTCCAAAGAGGTGGTGGATGCCCCATTCCTGGGAAGATTCAAGGTCAGGTTGGACAGGACTGAGCAACTTGAACTGGTGAAGATGCCCCTGGTCACTACAGGGGTTGGACTAGATGGCCTTTAAAGGTCCCTTCCAACCCAAACTATTCTATGATCTCAAGCACTGATCTGGAGTCAAGCCCTGGCTCCAAAGAAAGCAACAGCAGAATTTCCACATTTTTCAGTAGGATAAGTTTAGCCATGTGCAATCAGAAACACTGACTGCACCTCAATAGTGAACCCCTACAAGAGCAGACAGGTCTTGGGTATGAGATGTGTGTTATCAGGAGGGCTTACCTATTCCAACATGTGCTTCCAAAATCATACTAACATCATTTGCACCATCCCCTATGGAGAGGGTTATCGGGCTTCCTTTTGTGTTCTTCACCATTCGCACAATCTAAAATATTTAAAAAAAGGACAGCAGCAGAACCCAAAATTCAGTTAAAAAGCCTCCAGAGATCTTCCCACCATCCCACTTGCAAAAAAGCCCCCCGCCAAGAAAAGCAACCAGGCTTCTACAGCAGCAATATATTACCTGGAGAGTTCAGGTTAATAAAACCCTCGTTCAGAGTTCAGGTTAATAAAAATAAAAAAAGGGGAAGTAACCCCTTGTTAATTTCTTTGCAGTCACAATTAGAGCAAAAGCCCAGATCCAGCTGCACAGGGCTGAAGGACAGTATTTAAAAACAAACCCAAGCAGCAGCATCCTGCTCTTCCCCTCTGCCAGACCCTGCTGTCCCAAAGGTGGGACCTCTCACGTGTCTCAGGGTGCAGAAACACACCACTTATCAGGCTGGGACATCCATCATCTACTGTCATGAGGAAGTTATGGACTTTATCTGACAAATTCAGAAAGGAAAAATAAGAGCAAACAGGGGGTTTGTTTATTTCTAATTGCCCTGGGTTAGTGGCTTCCTGTGAGCATATTAAACAAAGGGTCTGCATTCAGATTTGAAAGAATGGTGCGTTTTCATCACGCTCTGAAGCTCAGACAAGGCTTATACACAGCCTGGAGAAGTCCTGGTTGATTAAGATGATCAGGTCAAGTCCCAGCTGATGAATTCAAAGTGCGTCACATCATCTAATGACGGGCTTCAGTCAGTTAGGAGTAAATACCTGTGCTTTCTGCAAAGGAGCCATCCGGCAGCAGAGGACTGCAGTGCACTTCAAGCAGATTTGTAGAAATATGTTTTTGTAATTGCTAGAACCAGAGTCCTGAGAAGGGTTGAGTATCAGCGACAGCGTCGAGCCATCTATAATCAGTCCGTACTCTTGACTCAACGTCCAGCTTCTGGGGCACAACAAGGAACACGTTTGAAACAAAATCAGACTAAGAAGTCAATCTAGTTGCTTGTATCATCTTAGTGAAAAAGAAATTGCTTTTGTATTAATCTTCTTTTCATCCATTCTTGAGGGCTTAGCAATCTTAAAAAGCTTGGATTTAACATGCACTCTCTTCTCTAAAGGAACTGTGTATGTAATTTCAAAAGTAACTAATATTAGAGATGATGAGCAAAGCAAAGGAGCCAGTTCCAGTGTCTGCAAGTAGCCAGTCCCCAGGGCCACAAGGTCCTATTTCTCTATCAAATTTGCATCTGAAATTCACTATGGCTGAGTCCTCTTGCTCACTTACCTCTTCAGGCCTCCCCGGGTTTTGGGAACATCCTGAATCAGCTTTTTATGGTACTCCATCAGCAGCTCATGGAGCCGATCCTCCTTCCTTTCACTCTCACCCACAGTCCTTGCTGTTAGCTCCAGCAGCTCAGTGCTGGTCTGGAAGAGCCTGCAGGCGTAGCAGGTGGATTTGGCAGTTTCCATCTTGTCTCCTGTCAGCACCCAAACCTTCATGCCAGCTGCGTGCAGAGCTTCGATCGTCTCTGCCAACTGCTCCTGCAGCCTGCAAGCACAAGGGAAACATCACTCCTCAGGTTGGCCTGCACCTAATCCACATAACCCTGATTCCAAGTTAGGAAATACCAGCTCAAGAGAATTGATTTTGCCCATGCTGGGGAGATCACTGCCACAGGAATAAGGATTAGAAATCAGCAATCCCAAGTTTTTGTCTGCAGGCAAAAAGAGAAATCACTGTGTTTTACTCTTGACTCTTAGGTCTCACAGTAAGAGTTTAATTCACACTTGCAGTTACTATAACTGCATGTGGAACTGAATTTGTTTTGATGTGCAAATTAATGCTGTGTGCTTAATTCACACTCTAGAAGTACAAGTATTTTTGTAGTTTTATTAATAAATCCCAATTTATACTACACCAGCCAATTTTAGCAACTAGGGCACTGTGAAATGGGCTGTGCCATGGTGTAATTCATTGCCCTGGACACTGCTAGCATCTGCCTGGCTGCTCAGTTCCACCACAGCGAGTCAGGGCCACAATGCAACATCACAGAGACACCACAGGTACTACAGTGCTGGTGGTGGGGTCACCTCTTTACCTGTCTTCTACAGCAGTAGCCCCAATCAGGTGCATGTCTGCTTCTGTGTCGTCAAAAACCTTGGCCATCTTCTCCTCCCTGTCCTGCAGAGCCATCTTAGCTTCATTGAGCTGTCTGTCAATTTTGTCATACTCCTTTTGAGTTAATTCTTTGAAGGCCACGCAGAGCGTTCGATAGCCATCCTGGCGTGGGAAGGGAAAGAAAACAAAGTGGACAAGTGCCCTAAAACTAGATTCTCTACAGCTCCTCACTTTAGGGTTAATGCTTTTGTCCACCGTCAGTGCTTCTGGCAGTACTGACCCTGAGGGCAAGGACAATTTGCTGGCTTGAGTCAAAAGAGAGATTTTCTCAGTGTTTATACAGTAACTTCATCCCCACAGACTAATCGTGGTTCTACTTATCATGTGCAGGGCATAGGGCAGAGAGAAATTAAGAGAAGGACCAGAGCTGAGAGCGTGCACCCGGCAGGGAGAGCAGGGACCAGGTGCCACCACGACTGGGACCAGGCACTTCTCCCACTGGACTAAACAGCCTGTTGTTGTTACTTCTATTTTTAACTTGCCTGGGAGATGCTTGGACACAACTGTGATGGAGACCATATAAGTATATCAAATAAAGGTGGAAGCCAACGAAACAGAAAAGGAAAGAAGCCTAGCATCAAAACAATGTGAAGTGACACTCAGATTTTCAACACTTCCCTCCAAGGCAAGGTCACATCCCTATTTTTGGAATAAAGCTTTCCTGATCCCAGGAGCCAGCCAAATTCCATCCGTGTGCTCACCATAGCATTGCGGTCCACATGGACTTTTGTTTGTTGGATTTCTTCTTGCTGCACCCTTGGAAAAATAGAGGAGTCTGCTCCTTTACAGAAGAGAAGCAACTTTCCTATAAGGAAATTATAAATAGTTTATAGCATTCGTAAGCTGTAGAAAAATTTAACAACGTCAATAGTGAGCAAGTGATGCTGAGGGAGGAAATCTGGCAGGACTAAAGAAGGAACTGCTAGAAGCCCAGTTGACTACCAAAAGTGGCCTTACACTAGCCTGTGTAAAATCTTGTTTGACCCCAAGCTGGGACATCAGGTGTCCCTACCTGCTTCTAAGCAACCTTCCTGTAGCAGGCTGGACAAAGCAGTTTATTTTTTCCTATTTAGAAGCCTTGGTAACCTTACCAGGGAGGGTAAAACCAGCATCCCATACCTTACAGGACTGACACTCGAGAAGGATGGCGACCTCTGAATTTTTGTCTGTTATCCCCATGAAACCCCATCCCACTCAGGGGACATTCTCACATCTCTCTCTCTGTACTTGTTCCAGCCTGGAACAAGGCAGGCAGGAAGCTCTCCATGGGTCACTGTTCCCTCCCCTGATCTGGTGCTGGGTCCCAAATGGCTGCTACAGAGGAAAATTAACTCTATCCCAACCAGAACTGACACAGAATTTAGTTAGATCAGCTTAGAAAACTAAAAGCTCAGTCTCTCTAGATTACAGGAATAAGAAGAATGTGTTTTATATCCGTGCACATACATATGAGAGTCCAAAAATGCACTTGGATTGTACCTGTGGTGGTTCTCACAATGACACTCATACGGCGACGGACAGGGTCAAAGTTCAACACGTGGAGAAGTTGGTACCTTAAAAAAAAAAAAAAAAAGCTTTGACTCAGTAAAAGAAAACCAGAAAAATAACTATTTGAGACAGAAAATCACTAACAATGAGTTGCAGAAATCAATACACTCTACAAGAGGCATCACCCGCTGGGGAATGTACTTTTTATAGCTACTGCACAAGAAAATGGAGAAAAAAACCTGAACTCCAGTAGTGCTCTGGGCATAGGGTTGAGGGTGTGGGTGCCACCACTGTGCCAAGTCCCCAGGGTGGGCAGAGGCTCAGCAGTGGTAGAACCACATGGCACAGGCAGCAACACTGACTCTGCCAATTAAGTAAGAAGTTTCACCGCAAAGGAAGTAAGAAGTGAAACTTGCTTGTGAAGGCAAGTTCTCAGGGAGCACTGGGATTAGGTCAGTGACTCTCAGGTATCCACCAAGCTGTGAGCACAGGGTAAAATCTAACTATTTTCAGCTTGGGAGGGGAAAAAAGGTTACAGGGAAGGGAGACGTATCATATATTTAGGCTTACAGTATCCTGCTGTGAGACCCAGCCACTGTCCATAAGGTCAGCAGCCACCCAGTGAATACCAGGAGCCATCTGCATGGCTGGGCACGGGTGAAGGATACACGCAAAGGTCTGCAGGCACTTAAGGGACCTGAATTTAGACATCAGTAAACCACCCGTGGATTTCTGTAAGTGAGCCTTTCAGCCTGCACCTCGCTGTGCTGTGCTTTGTAAAGAGGACAGGACTTTTCAGGCAGGTCAGCGTGGCCTGACAGCCCTCAAGGAACAATAGCTTTGACCTTGCCAGGTTGACCAAACTCGCTTAAGCCGTCTGGGAGCGGCGCAGGAGAGCAGCCTTGTTCCTCGGCAGCCCCAGCAGCACTTACATCTCAGTTTCATTCTTTTGGTTTCGTATTTTCATGAAATCGTTTTCAAGTCCTAGAAAAGTGAAACCATACCTGTCAATAAACAAAAGGACAGAACAACATTGAAAACACCCATTGGCACGTATTATGCATTAAAAATGTTCTCGTTTTGCCTTCTGAACTGCAGAGGAGAGTAAAGAAGTCAGTGAGCCCGAGCTAAAGAGCATGGCTGGATGTTTGCTTACTGCATACACAGCCTGCTATGATGTTCTGGCACTGCTCCCATCACCTGGAGAGCTTGGGCACTGGAGCACAGAGACATCAAGAGCCTCTGGACATGGTCCACTGGGTCTCTGGCAGATTTACAAGCCATGAGCAAGTATATACAGCTGCAACAGTCTCATCTAAAACCTAGGGCCTGGCAATAGCATCGAATCCCTGAATGGTTTGGGTTGGAGAGTATCTTACAGATCATCTAGTCCCAACCCTCTGTTCACTAGTCCAGGCTGCTCAAAGCCCCATCCAGTCTGGCCTTGAGCATCTCTGGCAGGACACAAATGTGGGGTTGACAAAAGTAACCCACCCTATGGTTTGCCACTGCACACCAAGGAAACAATTTCGCTGCAATATGCAAATGGTCTCTGTTTCTTGGGGATTAAACTACAAGGTCATGAGGGCTCCAGCGAAGGAGGGAATTGAAAACCCAACATCTTCAAATTCTTACTTTTCTGCGCCTTTCACCAAAGCGATTTCATCTGGGGAAGAGGAGATGTAGGTGTATTTGCGCTCTGGGTGTCCTATCAGCCCATCCACCTGGTCTGCTTCCTTGATCTGAACCGTGTGGCACAGGCAGAGGGCCCGCAGGAACAGCTCCTCGCGGCTCTAGGCAGAAATGAGGTAGGGCTTGTAACCAGTCCACCTTGCAGTACTTGGTTGTGATTTTTGTGTACACATATTTAAAAACCAAAAAACTCCAAACCCTACACTCCCTCCCAGTTTCCGCTGTGTTCACCCAGCCAGGAGCTGACCACTAAACCCTAACAGCCACCAATATGCATGCTTCTTACCTTTTCTGCCTTGCCATAGTATTTTGGGAGTCCATCAGTCTGAGAGAAGCCATCCACCTCTGACATGCAGTCTTTGTACTTGTGCCCATCAATGCAGCACTCGATGAACTCCATGCTGTTCTCTGTCAGGGTACCAGTTTTGTCCGTGAAGACATACTCCACCTGGAAGCAAGCAGGCAGGCTGCCTCACTGCACCTCCAGCCCCAGCTGTTGGGGAAGGAGCCAAGCCAGAAAAAGAGGCCAGGGCATTTCACTGCATCTGTGCCAGTGCTGGAGAGTAGTACTTTGCTGCTATCCTAACCTGACCCTGCAGAAAAGGTGCAGGTGCCCCATTTCATCACTGTGTAGTTCTTCTACTTTGCTCCTTAGAGCAGCTGCTTTGTTTTTCAGCCTGTTTCATGGGTGGCAGCAGGCAGCTTCTGAAGATTTAAAAATCTGGTTCCAGGCTCTTCACTTTCCCCTCATCCTCTTTCTTGGGTACTTTGCTATAGCTCCTTGTGCTTATAGAACTGCTACTGCAGGTCTACTGCCTCCTTTGGGGGATTTTCATCTTGGTGCTGTGTTTCAATTAGTTAATTGCTACTTCAAATGTATTTTTACTGTTTTTTAAAGCAAAATTAAAAGCAGGAAGCACTACACATGCCCTCCATTCAGTCTCCTGGTGCAGATAAGAAAGGGAAGCCTAAGCTGCCTAGGTGCCCCAGCAGCAGAGCAGCTGCAAATGCTCTGCATGCCCAGGGAGATGACTGGGCAGACATTTTCATTAATCCTCAAAGAGACAGAGGATTTTTAATTTTTAATTGAAGCAGTGAAAGCAAACCACCCTGACACGCAGAGTGCTGCGCCTGATATTCCCCAATATGGAAACAATTGGCGTGACCCAATTCCTGCTCTTTCATGCACTATTTATATCCTTATCTGTTTCGCAGAGCGAGGGGGAATCACATTAAATGGAAAGTGCCACCAAAGCGGGTGAAGCTCTGCCCTGAGGGGACCACGACAAGGGTTCCTAGCAGGGGGGACATTTTCACCCACGCTTTCATCCAAGCAGATGCAAACAGAGCGTGTTCTGACCTGCCCGAGCTCTTCGTTCAGGTCTGAGGTGTTCACCAACGCTCCCTCTTTTATTTCTTCGTCGTACATCTCCTTGTCCCAAGAGATGAAGAAGGAGCCCAAGAACTTCTGCATCTCTACTGTAACATACATGGAGACTGGGATAATAAAATTGAAGAGAACCATAAATGACAGGAAGTCCGTGAACATCCGCAAGACCTACAAAGGAAAGAGAAGATGTAGTCTGTGTCCATCAGGAGTAACTCAAGGCCAGTTTACAGCAACACCTCGGGGATTTTAGATAGCTTTTCTTCTAAGGTTAAACAGAAAAAAACCAACCCAAAAGTGAACATAGCTAAGATAAAGGGCTAAATCCCATTTTCCTTTGACACAAAAATAAAAGAAAGCTCCATGGTGACCAAAACAATGTTTTATCCAAGCATATTCCTCTTAACAGAATACTGCTGCAGGCCCATCCCGATCCCAAGTAACTGAAAACAAGGAGCAGGTGTCTTGAGACTAGTCAAGTTATGGCAAGGGTACAACTGATTCAGTGACATCTCTGTAAGTCCTGCTCAATAATCCATCAAATAACAGATCTCTACACACTTGCACTCTTCTCTTTCAGGCTTGACTGCCCACGTCTCGGCAAGTTTAAGAAACTGGTTGATGTGGCCTCAATTTAAGTTTACCTATTCAAAGCTGAAAGATAGCTCCAGTTCAGATAAGGACCCAGATTAAATCAGCTGCACTTCTATATTATATAGTATTTATTTATGCCTTGCCCTGGTCCACAGAAATATCACTGTGCACAAGCACGAAAGAGGCAGGAAAGAAACAGAGACAGCAGGACAGACCAAAGGAAACAACAGCACTTTCTGCAGGCAAACAGGACTCACAGGGCTGGCAGCAGGCACCACAATTAAATAAAACCGTCAGAATAGGTAAAGCTGGAGGAGGTGCTGAAATACAAATCCACTTACCTTGAATGTCTCTCTCTCTTTTTTAGTCTTTTCATTGTACCAAGGCTCATCATTAAATGGATTACTCTGCCAGACGTATTTCAGAGTCGTGCACACAGTGGCCTTGCTCAATAGGATGCACAAATACACTATCAAGAAAGCGTTGATAGATCTGAAAAACAGTTTTCTTTTTTCAATTCTTGCAGCTATTTTTACACAGAAAACTGTGTAAATAAGCAGGAACAAGACTTCCTTACTTTTAAGAAAGGAAATACAGAACAAGTGCTTTTGACACTGCTGATATTCAGGGTCAGGTTCATTTATTTTAACATCTCTTAATTTTGTTTTTAAATTAAAAAAATACTAAATTATGCTGCTTCTTGCAAGATACGCTTTATCAAATACCCAGATTTTCCTATGCAATCAGAGAGCATCTGAAACAAAAAGCAGTAGATTAGGGGATTATGTCTGTACAAGTCATCCATTAAAAACAAAAACAAACCCAACAACTCTTACTGATTTTTTC